>NC_087103.1:0-2500000 GCF_963855985.1 Ostrinia nubilalis
ACCTAACCTAACCTAACCTAACCTAACCTAACCTAACCTAACCTAACCTAACCTAACCTAACCTAACCTAACCTAACCTAACCTAACCTAACCTAACCTAACCTAACCTAACCTAACCTAACCTAACCTAACCTAACCTAACCTAACCTAACCTAACCTAACCTAACCTAACCTAACCTAACCTAACCTAACCTAACCTAACCTAACCTAACCTAACCTAACCTAACCTAACCTAACCTAACCTAACCTAACCTAACCTAACCTAACCTAACCTAACCTAACCTAACCTAACCTAACCTAACCTAACCTAACCTAACCTAACCTAACCTAACCTAACCTAACCTAACCTAACCTAACCTAACCTAACCTAACCTAACCTAACCTAACCTAACCTAACCTAACCTAACCTAACCTAACCTAACCTAACCTAACCTAACCTAACCTAACCTAACCTAACCTAACCTAACCTAACCTAACCTAACCTAACCTAACCTAACCTAACCTAACCTAACCTAACCTAACCTAACCTAACCTAACCTAACCTAACCTAACCTAACCTAACCTAACCTAACCTAACCTAACCTAACCTAACCTAACCTAACCTAACCTAACCTAACCTAACCTAACAAAAACCGGTTAGGTTACAAAAAACCGGTAACTGAAAATTCCTGAAAAATTACAGTTAGGTTCCTGAAGACATTCTGAAAACCGGTTAGGTTCGTTTCAGAACCTAACTTAATGAAACCTAACAAAAACCGGTTAGGTTACAAAAAACCGGTAACTGAAAATTCCTGAAAAATTACAGTTAGGTTCCTGAAGACATTCTGAAAACCGGTTAGGTTCGTTTCAGAACCTAACTTAATGAAACCTAACAAAAACCGGTTAGGTTACAAAAAACCGGTAACTGAAAATTCCTGAAAAATTACAGTTAGGTTCCTGAAGACATTCTGAAAACCGGTTAGGTTCGTTTCAGAACCTAACTTAATGAAACCTAACAAAAACCGGTTAGGTTACAAAAAACCGGTAACTGAAAATTCCTGAAAAATTACAGTTAGGTTCCTGAAGACATTCTGAAAACCGGTTAGGTTCGTTTCAGAACCTAACTTAATGAAACCTAACAAAAACCGGTTAGGTTACAAAAAACCGGTAACTGAAAATTCCTGAAAAATTACAGTTAGGTTCCTGAAGACATTCTGAAAACCGGTTAGGTTCGTTTCAGAACCTAACTTAATGAAACCTAACAAAAACCGGTTAGGTTACAAAAAACCGGTAACTGAAAATTCCTGAAAAATTACAGTTAGGTTCCTGAAGACATTCTGAAAACCGGTTAGGTTCGTTTCAGAACCTAACTTAATGAAACCTAACAAAAACCGGTTAGGTTACAAAAAACCGGTAACTGAAAATTCCTGAAAAATTACAGTTAGGTTCCTGAAGACATTCTGAAAACCGGTTAGGTTCGTTTCAGAACCTAACTTAATGAAACCTAACAAAAACCGGTTAGGTTACAAAAAACCGGTAACTGAAAATTCCTGAAAAATTACAGTTAGGTTCCTGAAGACATTCTGAAAACCGGTTAGGTTCGTTTCAGAACCTAACTTAATGAAACCTAACAAAAACCGGTTAGGTTACAAAAAACCGGTAACTGAAAATTCCTGAAAAATTACAGTTAGGTTCCTGAAGACATTCTGAAAACCGGTTAGGTTCGTTTCAGAACCTAACTTAATGAAACCTAACAAAAACCGGTTAGGTTACAAAAAACCGGTAACTGAAAATTCCTGAAAAATTACAGTTAGGTTCCTGAAGACATTCTGAAAACCGGTTAGGTTCGTTTCAGAACCTAACTTAATGAAACCTAACAAAAACCGGTTAGGTTACAAAAAACCGGTAACTGAAAATTCCTGAAAAATTACAGTTAGGTTCCTGAAGACATTCTGAAAACCGGTTAGGTTCGTTTCAGAACCTAACTTAATGAAACCTAACAAAAACCGGTTAGGTTACAAAAAACCGGTAACTGAAAATTCCTGAAAAATTACAGTTAGGTTCCTGAAGACATTCTGAAAACCGGTTAGGTTCGTTTCAGAACCTAACTTAATGAAACCTAACAAAAACCGGTTAGGTTACAAAAAACCGGTAACTGAAAATTCCTGAAAAATTACAGTTAGGTTCCTGAAGACATTCTGAAAACCGGTTAGGTTCGTTTCAGAACCTAACTTAATGAAACCTAACAAAAACCGGTTAGGTTACAAAAAACCGGTAACTGAAAATTCCTGAAAAATTACAGTTAGGTTCCTGAAGACATTCTGAAAACCGGTTAGGTTCGTTTCAGAACCTAACTTAATGAAACCTAACAAAAACCGGTTAGGTTACAAAAAACCGGTAACTGAAAATTCCTGAAAAATTACAGTTAGGTTCCTGAAGACATTCTGAAAACCGGTTAGGTTCGTTTCAGAACCTAACTTAATGAAACCTAACAAAAACCGGTTAGGTTACAAAAAACCGGTAACTGAAAATTCCTGAAAAATTACAGTTAGGTTCCTGAAGACATTCTGAAAACCGGTTAGGTTCGTTTCAGAACCTAACTTAATGAAACCTAACAAAAACCGGTTAGGTTACAAAAAACCGGTAACTGAAAATTCCTGAAAAATTACAGTTAGGTTCCTGAAGACATTCTGAAAACCGGTTAGGTTCGTTTCAGAACCTAACTTAATGAAACCTAACAAAAACCGGTTAGGTTACAAAAAACCGGTAACTGAAAATTCCTGAAAAATTACAGTTAGGTTCCTGAAGACATTCTGAAAACCGGTTAGGTTCGTTTCAGAACCTAACTTAATGAAACCTAACAAAAACCGGTTAGGTTACAAAAAACCGGTAACTGAAAATTCCTGAAAAATTACAGTTAGGTTCCTGAAGACATTCTGAAAACCGGTTAGGTTCGTTTCAGAACCTAACTTAATGAAACCTAACAAAAACCGGTTAGGTTACAAAAAACCGGTAACTGAAAATTCCTGAAAAATTACAGTTAGGTTCCTGAAGACATTCTGAAAACCGGTTAGGTTCGTTTCAGAACCTAACTTAATGAAACCTAACAAAAACCGGTTAGGTTACAAAAAACCGGTAACTGAAAATTCCTGAAAAATTACAGTTAGGTTCCTGAAGACATTCTGAAAACCGGTTAGGTTCGTTTCAGAACCTAACTTAATGAAACCTAACAAAAACCGGTTAGGTTACAAAAAACCGGTAACTGAAAATTCCTGAAAAATTACAGTTAGGTTCCTGAAGACATTCTGAAAACCGGTTAGGTTCGTTTCAGAACCTAACTTAATGAAACCTAACAAAAACCGGTTAGGTTACAAAAAACCGGTAACTGAAAATTCCTGAAAAATTACAGTTAGGTTCCTGAAGACATTCTGAAAACCGGTTAGGTTCGTTTCAGAACCTAACTTAATGAAACCTAACAAAAACCGGTTAGGTTACAAAAAACCGGTAACTGAAAATTCCTGAAAAATTACAGTTAGGTTCCTGAAGACATTCTGAAAACCGGTTAGGTTCGTTTCAGAACCTAACTTAATGAAACCTAACAAAAACCGGTTAGGTTACAAAAAACCGGTAACTGAAAATTCCTGAAAAATTACAGTTAGGTTCCTGAAGACATTCTGAAAACCGGTTAGGTTCGTTTCAGAACCTAACTTAATGAAACCTAACAAAAACCGGTTAGGTTACAAAAAACCGGTAACTGAAAATTCCTGAAAAATTACAGTTAGGTTCCTGAAGACATTCTGAAAACCGGTTAGGTTCGTTTCAGAACCTAACTTAATGAAACCTAACAAAAACCGGTTAGGTTACAAAAAACCGGTAACTGAAAATTCCTGAAAAATTACAGTTAGGTTCCTGAAGACATTCTGAAAACCGGTTAGGTTCGTTTCAGAACCTAACTTAATGAAACCTAACAAAAACCGGTTAGGTTACAAAAAACCGGTAACTGAAAATTCCTGAAAAATTACAGTTAGGTTCCTGAAGACATTCTGAAAACCGGTTAGGTTCGTTTCAGAACCTAACTTAATGAAACCTAACAAAAACCGGTTAGGTTACAAAAAACCGGTAACTGAAAATTCCTGAAAAATTACAGTTAGGTTCCTGAAGACATTCTGAAAACCGGTTAGGTTCGTTTCAGAACCTAACTTAATGAAACCTAACAAAAACCGGTTAGGTTACAAAAAACCGGTAACTGAAAATTCCTGAAAAATTACAGTTAGGTTCCTGAAGACATTCTGAAAACCGGTTAGGTTCGTTTCAGAACCTAACTTAATGAAACCTAACAAAAACCGGTTAGGTTACAAAAAACCGGTAACTGAAAATTCCTGAAAAATTACAGTTAGGTTCCTGAAGACATTCTGAAAACCGGTTAGGTTCGTTTCAGAACCTAACTTAATGAAACCTAACAAAAACCGGTTAGGTTACAAAAAACCGGTAACTGAAAATTCCTGAAAAATTACAGTTAGGTTCCTGAAGACATTCTGAAAACCGGTTAGGTTCGTTTCAGAACCTAACTTAATGAAACCTAACAAAAACCGGTTAGGTTACAAAAAACCGGTAACTGAAAATTCCTGAAAAATTACAGTTAGGTTCCTGAAGACATTCTGAAAACCGGTTAGGTTCGTTTCAGAACCTAACTTAATGAAACCTAACAAAAACCGGTTAGGTTACAAAAAACCGGTAACTGAAAATTCCTGAAAAATTACAGTTAGGTTCCTGAAGACATTCTGAAAACCGGTTAGGTTCGTTTCAGAACCTAACTTAATGAAACCTAACAAAAACCGGTTAGGTTACAAAAAACCGGTAACTGAAAATTCCTGAAAAATTACAGTTAGGTTCCTGAAGACATTCTGAAAACCGGTTAGGTTCGTTTCAGAACCTAACTTAATGAAACCTAACAAAAACCGGTTAGGTTACAAAAAACCGGTAACTGAAAATTCCTGAAAAATTACAGTTAGGTTCCTGAAGACATTCTGAAAACCGGTTAGGTTCGTTTCAGAACCTAACTTAATGAAACCTAACAAAAACCGGTTAGGTTACAAAAAACCGGTAACTGAAAATTCCTGAAAAATTACAGTTAGGTTCCTGAAGACATTCTGAAAACCGGTTAGGTTCGTTTCAGAACCTAACTTAATGAAACCTAACAAAAACCGGTTAGGTTACAAAAAACCGGTAACTGAAAATTCCTGAAAAATTACAGTTAGGTTCCTGAAGACATTCTGAAAACCGGTTAGGTTCGTTTCAGAACCTAACTTAATGAAACCTAACAAAAACCGGTTAGGTTACAAAAAACCGGTAACTGAAAATTCCTGAAAAATTACAGTTAGGTTCCTGAAGACATTCTGAAAACCGGTTAGGTTCGTTTCAGAACCTAACTTAATGAAACCTAACAAAAACCGGTTAGGTTACAAAAAACCGGTAACTGAAAATTCCTGAAAAATTACAGTTAGGTTCCTGAAGACATTCTGAAAACCGGTTAGGTTCGTTTCAGAACCTAACTTAATGAAACCTAACAAAAACCGGTTAGGTTACAAAAAACCGGTAACTGAAAATTCCTGAAAAATTACAGTTAGGTTCCTGAAGACATTCTGAAAACCGGTTAGGTTCGTTTCAGAACCTAACTTAATGAAACCTAACAAAAACCGGTTAGGTTACAAAAAACCGGTAACTGAAAATTCCTGAAAAATTACAGTTAGGTTCCTGAAGACATTCTGAAAACCGGTTAGGTTCGTTTCAGAACCTAACTTAATGAAACCTAACAAAAACCGGTTAGGTTACAAAAAACCGGTAACTGAAAATTCCTGAAAAATTACAGTTAGGTTCCTGAAGACATTCTGAAAACCGGTTAGGTTCGTTTCAGAACCTAACTTAATGAAACCTAACAAAAACCGGTTAGGTTACAAAAAACCGGTAACTGAAAATTCCTGAAAAATTACAGTTAGGTTCCTGAAGACATTCTGAAAACCGGTTAGGTTCGTTTCAGAACCTAACTTAATGAAACCTAACAAAAACCGGTTAGGTTACAAAAAACCGGTAACTGAAAATTCCTGAAAAATTACAGTTAGGTTCCTGAAGACATTCTGAAAACCGGTTAGGTTCGTTTCAGAACCTAACTTAATGAAACCTAACAAAAACCGGTTAGGTTACAAAAAACCGGTAACTGAAAATTCCTGAAAAATTACAGTTAGGTTCCTGAAGACATTCTGAAAACCGGTTAGGTTCGTTTCAGAACCTAACTTAATGAAACCTAACAAAAACCGGTTAGGTTACAAAAAACCGGTAACTGAAAATTCCTGAAAAATTACAGTTAGGTTCCTGAAGACATTCTGAAAACCGGTTAGGTTCGTTTCAGAACCTAACTTAATGAAACCTAACAAAAACCGGTTAGGTTACAAAAAACCGGTAACTGAAAATTCCTGAAAAATTACAGTTAGGTTCCTGAAGACATTCTGAAAACCGGTTAGGTTCGTTTCAGAACCTAACTTAATGAAACCTAACAAAAACCGGTTAGGTTACAAAAAACCGGTAACTGAAAATTCCTGAAAAATTACAGTTAGGTTCCTGAAGACATTCTGAAAACCGGTTAGGTTCGTTTCAGAACCTAACTTAATGAAACCTAACAAAAACCGGTTAGGTTACAAAAAACCGGTAACTGAAAATTCCTGAAAAATTACAGTTAGGTTCCTGAAGACATTCTGAAAACCGGTTAGGTTCGTTTCAGAACCTAACTTAATGAAACCTAACAAAAACCGGTTAGGTTACAAAAAACCGGTAACTGAAAATTCCTGAAAAATTACAGTTAGGTTCCTGAAGACATTCTGAAAACCGGTTAGGTTCGTTTCAGAACCTAACTTAATGAAACCTAACAAAAACCGGTTAGGTTACAAAAAACCGGTAACTGAAAATTCCTGAAAAATTACAGTTAGGTTCCTGAAGACATTCTGAAAACCGGTTAGGTTCGTTTCAGAACCTAACTTAATGAAACCTAACAAAAACCGGTTAGGTTACAAAAAACCGGTAACTGAAAATTCCTGAAAAATTACAGTTAGGTTCCTGAAGACATTCTGAAAACCGGTTAGGTTCGTTTCAGAACCTAACTTAATGAAACCTAACAAAAACCGGTTAGGTTACAAAAAACCGGTAACTGAAAATTCCTGAAAAATTACAGTTAGGTTCCTGAAGACATTCTGAAAACCGGTTAGGTTCGTTTCAGAACCTAACTTAATGAAACCTAACAAAAACCGGTTAGGTTACAAAAAACCGGTAACTGAAAATTCCTGAAAAATTACAGTTAGGTTCCTGAAGACATTCTGAAAACCGGTTAGGTTCGTTTCAGAACCTAACTTAATGAAACCTAACAAAAACCGGTTAGGTTACAAAAAACCGGTAACTGAAAATTCCTGAAAAATTACAGTTAGGTTCCTGAAGACATTCTGAAAACCGGTTAGGTTCGTTTCAGAACCTAACTTAATGAAACCTAACAAAAACCGGTTAGGTTACAAAAAACCGGTAACTGAAAATTCCTGAAAAATTACAGTTAGGTTCCTGAAGACATTCTGAAAACCGGTTAGGTTCGTTTCAGAACCTAACTTAATGAAACCTAACAAAAACCGGTTAGGTTACAAAAAACCGGTAACTGAAAATTCCTGAAAAATTACAGTTAGGTTCCTGAAGACATTCTGAAAACCGGTTAGGTTCGTTTCAGAACCTAACTTAATGAAACCTAACAAAAACCGGTTAGGTTACAAAAAACCGGTAACTGAAAATTCCTGAAAAATTACAGTTAGGTTCCTGAAGACATTCTGAAAACCGGTTAGGTTCGTTTCAGAACCTAACTTAATGAAACCTAACAAAAACCGGTTAGGTTACAAAAAACCGGTAACTGAAAATTCCTGAAAAATTACAGTTAGGTTCCTGAAGACATTCTGAAAACCGGTTAGGTTCGTTTCAGAACCTAACTTAATGAAACCTAACAAAAACCGGTTAGGTTACAAAAAACCGGTAACTGAAAATTCCTGAAAAATTACAGTTAGGTTCCTGAAGACATTCTGAAAACCGGTTAGGTTCGTTTCAGAACCTAACTTAATGAAACCTAACAAAAACCGGTTAGGTTACAAAAAACCGGTAACTGAAAATTCCTGAAAAATTACAGTTAGGTTCCTGAAGACATTCTGAAAACCGGTTAGGTTCGTTTCAGAACCTAACTTAATGAAACCTAACAAAAACCGGTTAGGTTACAAAAAACCGGTAACTGAAAATTCCTGAAAAATTACAGTTAGGTTCCTGAAGACATTCTGAAAACCGGTTAGGTTCGTTTCAGAACCTAACTTAATGAAACCTAACAAAAACCGGTTAGGTTACAAAAAACCGGTAACTGAAAATTCCTGAAAAATTACAGTTAGGTTCCTGAAGACATTCTGAAAACCGGTTAGGTTCGTTTCAGAACCTAACTTAATGAAACCTAACAAAAACCGGTTAGGTTACAAAAAACCGGTAACTGAAAATTCCTGAAAAATTACAGTTAGGTTCCTGAAGACATTCTGAAAACCGGTTAGGTTCGTTTCAGAACCTAACTTAATGAAACCTAACAAAAACCGGTTAGGTTACAAAAAACCGGTAACTGAAAATTCCTGAAAAATTACAGTTAGGTTCCTGAAGACATTCTGAAAACCGGTTAGGTTCGTTTCAGAACCTAACTTAATGAAACCTAACAAAAACCGGTTAGGTTACAAAAAACCGGTAACTGAAAATTCCTGAAAAATTACAGTTAGGTTCCTGAAGACATTCTGAAAACCGGTTAGGTTCGTTTCAGAACCTAACTTAATGAAACCTAACAAAAACCGGTTAGGTTACAAAAAACCGGTAACTGAAAATTCCTGAAAAATTACAGTTAGGTTCCTGAAGACATTCTGAAAACCGGTTAGGTTCGTTTCAGAACCTAACTTAATGAAACCTAACAAAAACCGGTTAGGTTACAAAAAACCGGTAACTGAAAATTCCTGAAAAATTACAGTTAGGTTCCTGAAGACATTCTGAAAACCGGTTAGGTTCGTTTCAGAACCTAACTTAATGAAACCTAACAAAAACCGGTTAGGTTACAAAAAACCGGTAACTGAAAATTCCTGAAAAATTACAGTTAGGTTCCTGAAGACATTCTGAAAACCGGTTAGGTTCGTTTCAGAACCTAACTTAATGAAACCTAACAAAAACCGGTTAGGTTACAAAAAACCGGTAACTGAAAATTCCTGAAAAATTACAGTTAGGTTCCTGAAGACATTCTGAAAACCGGTTAGGTTCGTTTCAGAACCTAACTTAATGAAACCTAACAAAAACCGGTTAGGTTACAAAAAACCGGTAACTGAAAATTCCTGAAAAATTACAGTTAGGTTCCTGAAGACATTCTGAAAACCGGTTAGGTTCGTTTCAGAACCTAACTTAATGAAACCTAACAAAAACCGGTTAGGTTACAAAAAACCGGTAACTGAAAATTCCTGAAAAATTACAGTTAGGTTCCTGAAGACATTCTGAAAACCGGTTAGGTTCGTTTCAGAACCTAACTTAATGAAACCTAACAAAAACCGGTTAGGTTACAAAAAACCGGTAACTGAAAATTCCTGAAAAATTACAGTTAGGTTCCTGAAGACATTCTGAAAACCGGTTAGGTTCGTTTCAGAACCTAACTTAATGAAACCTAACAAAAACCGGTTAGGTTACAAAAAACCGGTAACTGAAAATTCCTGAAAAATTACAGTTAGGTTCCTGAAGACATTCTGAAAACCGGTTAGGTTCGTTTCAGAACCTAACTTAATGAAACCTAACAAAAACCGGTTAGGTTACAAAAAACCGGTAACTGAAAATTCCTGAAAAATTACAGTTAGGTTCCTGAAGACATTCTGAAAACCGGTTAGGTTCGTTTCAGAACCTAACTTAATGAAACCTAACAAAAACCGGTTAGGTTACAAAAAACCGGTAACTGAAAATTCCTGAAAAATTACAGTTAGGTTCCTGAAGACATTCTGAAAACCGGTTAGGTTCGTTTCAGAACCTAACTTAATGAAACCTAACAAAAACCGGTTAGGTTACAAAAAACCGGTAACTGAAAATTCCTGAAAAATTACAGTTAGGTTCCTGAAGACATTCTGAAAACCGGTTAGGTTCGTTTCAGAACCTAACTTAATGAAACCTAACAAAAACCGGTTAGGTTACAAAAAACCGGTAACTGAAAATTCCTGAAAAATTACAGTTAGGTTCCTGAAGACATTCTGAAAACCGGTTAGGTTCGTTTCAGAACCTAACTTAATGAAACCTAACAAAAACCGGTTAGGTTACAAAAAACCGGTAACTGAAAATTCCTGAAAAATTACAGTTAGGTTCCTGAAGACATTCTGAAAACCGGTTAGGTTCGTTTCAGAACCTAACCGCGCGAGCGCGTGCGGAGCACGCGCGAGCGTCTACGAAAAAATTAGCGCTGTACCTGGCGCGCAGGGCTGCAGCCCCCCGCACCCCTCCCCCGCGCGGCTGCGGGGGGCGGTTATCGTTTGTCAATGGACCTCGACTTTAATTTGTAGACGAAATCCTTACATTTTTTTTGTCATTGATCGGGTCCTGCGCTGCTCGCATCCAGGCACCTCCCGCGACCCTCACCAGATCGTCGGTCCACCTAGTGGGAGGCCTGCCCACGCTACGTCTTCCGGCTCGCTCTTGAGGGAGGCCTCTGTACAGCAGTGGACGTCTTCCGGCTGAAACGAACGAACGAACGAACAATGATCGGGTAAATTATAATTATTATTCTTTAATTACTCTTAGATCTAATATAGTTTTATAATTATGCTAAGAAACTTTTATTAGGTAAACAGCTATTATATTTTTATAATACTACGAATGGTCATCGACTCTCATGCTCATAGAATAAAAATACATGTCAAACTTAAATAAATGTGTATGGGAACAAACAGCAAGTATCTGGTATCGAACGAAACATTCATACATTCTACTTTGAGTTTAGTTTTATCTCCATTTTATATTTTTTTGAAACCCGCCTCATCTTCAAGCTTGACTAGTAAAAAATGTTGTAAAGCATCAAGTCCGCTAAATGTACGTTTTGGGTATTATTGTTAATCAGCTCCTCTTAAATAAATAAATACTGAGGTATGTACCTGAAACATGATGAGTGTAGCTGCCTGCCCCTCCGGCCTCGGTCGCGGTGCTCGCGCCGCGCTCGTTGGACGCTCGGACGTAGTCGGCCGGTGTTCCGCTTGCTGGAACTGAGAAAACAACTTCAGTTTAATTTTTTAAAATCTTTAAAAATTTGAAGGAAGAAATGATAATAATATTATTAATATTTATATCCTTATTAATATCCTTGGACATTTTACACTGCGCTTCTAGTCCCAAACTAAGCAAAGCTTGTACTATGGGTACAAGACAACGGATATAAACATACTTAAATACTTTTTTTTTAAATACATACATATTATACATAGAAAACACCCTGTAGTATGTGTACGCGCCAAACCTATATATTTGACATTGCTGCGTAAACTGACGCACACAATATACTCGCATCGCACAGTATACACTCTTTCATTGTCAACTCCCGGTCCCCACATTACATGGCGACCCTGCCAGTGCTGCCTTAGGGCAGTGCTGTGCAATAAAATAATAAAATAAATTGGTGTATAAATAAATGGACTAAAATGGAAAAATGAAATCAATTAAAATCAGTGAATTGGAAGAACAAGTGAAATAAATGGAATGTCGGAGAATTTTAAGAAGATTTAAAACTAAGAAAAATGGAAATGCTGGCTGCCGGGCGTAGATGGTGCCAGATGGAGGTTTGGTGATGTGCTGGGCTGCTGGGAGAGTTCGAGTCAGATGTTGGTTAATTGCTGGCTGCTGGGAGAGTTCGTGTCAAGGTTCCGGATGCCGTCGGATGATGAAGCTCGCGTTAAGGAGATTAAAGAATTAGCAAGTACCTACTAAATTACGTATTTCTTAAACTTTTACATTATTTTTGAATATAAAAAAAAATATATTTACATTTTAAATACTTAAATAACTAATTTTGTAATTCACATGTGGCCACTGTGTAATTTGTGTATTTTTTTAGAAAATAAGAATTTAACGTAGAAGGGTCAAATTAAGTAAGTAATTTTGAAGTCTGAATAATGTCCAAAATTATAACATTATTAACACATTTATAAATGTTTTATATTAATTTGCAGTTTACTTCATGAAATATAAATTTCAATACTTTTAAAAGAAATTGGTTAAAGACTGTCTATTAATTGTTCATTGTAATTAATTTTGTTTGCTAAATAAAAGAGTTTTAATTGCAGATTTAATATCACTAGAATTGGTATTTGAAATTGTTCATTTCACATATTTTTTTTTAAATATTGGTTGTCATTAGAATTTTCAGTGGTAACAATAAATATTTATGTAGAATCAATTAAGTTTTAAATTTTAAAATGTGCTGTCTTGTGAATGTTTTATTACATAATTCTCTGTTTTGATTTATTAATGGCAAATAATTTTATACATTAATCAAGGTTAAGCATTTTTCAAATCGTAATTTCAACTATTGGAAATTAATTTTATCAAAGTACCTAAGTAAGTGTCGAGCTATTTGCGGTTCACATTCGTCAGCGAATTCCTTCAAGTAGTCATGGTACTGTTTCGTTAGTTGGTTTTAAATTTCATCATTTCTGTGCCAAATAACTGATAAAAATATTTTTTATGAGCTTAAAGCATTATTTGTATTTTTCAAGACATTAAAGGTAAACGTCATAAATTCTCAATTGAATATTTCAAACAGTTTTAATTCTTCAATATTATTTTATATCTTTGTAATAAATGTGGAATAACGTACTTATTTTTTTTTAGTAAATTCAAATAACTCTATGACTTATTTACGATAGCAGTTGTAATTTACAAGAATCTTTATAGTGCATTGAGCAATTTCTACCAGTCAACTTTTCATGTCGCAACTTTTAGGTTTTATTTGAACGAAATTATACATTTTATCCTATTTTTTTTAATTTAATAAATTGTATCGATTTGATATAGCTAAACTACTTGATATTTTAACGAATGACTATTTAAAAAAATAATGTAAATGTAAGTTACTCTAAATACAGCGTTTATTAACTTTTTTCAGTTTATCATGATTTATCTAAAAATCAAAGTAAATAATTAATTATGATTATCATTGTTCAACACTTTAACTTGATCAGATTTTTTTTTTCAATTTAACTTTTAACACCTCTGTAACGTTTTATTTACAATAATAGATTTATAATTTCGACTTTGACAATATTTGGTTTTTACTAATAAATAAAGAGTACTTAAATCATGGCAATTAAAGCTAGACCAATGCCTGTAAATTATTTAACACTTTATATTTTTATTTGTTAATTTCAAATTTTTCGAGATTATTATTATTATTATTATTATTACACAATATACTCGCATCGCACAGTATACACTCTTTCATTGTCAACTCCCGGTCCCCACATTACAACCCAGTCCAATACAAACAAATTACCTAATATGTTCATGCACACAAATGTTTGTACTGTGCGGGAATCGAACCCGTAACCTCCGGAATAGTAGTTCGTTTCGAACCACTACACCAAACGGCCGACAATTTTGTTGTAAACTTAGACAGTTTCAAGTGGACCAGAATGGTGCATTAAATGTTGTCTCACTTTTTGTGCGCTTACTATGTATCTAGTCAAGGCTTGCCGCGACCTCCAGCACCCAGCGCCGCGCGTGGCCGCTGCACTCGCCTGAAATTACAGAGGAACATTATTATTTATCATTTGATGAAATAACAAACAAGTACAGAAGGAGTTGTGCATACAGTATAATTTATTCAACTATCGTCTGCTACTTGAATGAATTTATACCTTTTGTCTAATTTTACTATGGCATAGCACAATGGAAGAGAGGGTCAGATATTACAATTTATCGTCTCGGTATCCTTATAGCGCAGTAGGCTTAAATTTCGAATATTCAATATTTATTTATTTATTTATTAAAATATTATGTGAGTAATGACTGTTTTTAATTAACCACCAATAAAATATTGAAATAAGCAGAACATGAAACGAACCTGTCGTCCTCCGATTCTGTCGTCGCCCGTGCGACGCCTCACGAGCCGGACAGCTCCTGAAATGTTACATCAATGTTTGTTACTTACTTGACATTTTAATATTAAAAAAAGCAAAAATATGAAATATTAAATGAATAATCCAAGCATACTATTTCACACACATCTGCCTTCCACGTCGCAAATGTTTATGTTTGTTTGTGTTTGCATGGATTTAATCCCTCGTGAAATTACATCCTACTAATATTATAAATGCGAAAATTTGTATGGATGTCTGGATATTTGTTACTCTTTCACGCAAAACTACTGAATGGATTTTGATGAAACTTTACAGTATTATTGATTATAACCCAGAATAACATAGTTTATAGGCTATAATTTATGACGATATGTGACAAACTGAATTTCAAGCGGGTGAAGCCGCGGGCAAAAGCTAGTTTTAACATAATTTTATTGTAATAAAATAGACAGAGTGTGACTGCATTATGTACAATATAGATTTGTATATTTTTTAAACCAAACTTGCCTTCACTTGTTCGTCTTAGGTACACTCTCTTCGCGATGCTGGTGTTGCAGCGACCCCGTTGTGGCTGATGGTCCCGCAGTGGCAGGCATCCTGAAATGCAGGTATGGAAATTATTGTAATTATGAAAATGAAAATGAAAAATATTTATTGCCAGAATCAAACAATACAATAACTAAAAGACAGACTTCCACACTAGGCATTGCCTGTCTTGTGGAAGAATTTATGTAAGTATTAATCATTACGCATTCTTTAAGTAGGATTTGTAATTTCCTATAGAAATTACAACCAATTAGGTACAACATTCTTCGTGTGACTAGATTATGTACAATATGAAATTTATTTTTTATGGGAATTCTAAACTTGCCTTCACTTGCTAGTCGTAGGCTGTCTTCATTGACGCTAGTGCCGCCGCGACCCGCAGTGGCTGACAGGCGTGTGGCTGATGGCTCCGCAGCGGCAGACAATCGCAGTAGCAGGTGCCCTGGAATGCCAGAAATACGACTTTATTATATTTGCTATTAAGAGACTGACATGAAATTCTTCAATTCATAAAAGACTTAGCAAACGTGGTCCGATTGTTTTAAAAATTAGTCGGCTCCAAATCAGCTGACGGGAACTGACTGGACTGGAACAATTAAAAAGTTGCAAGAGTCGCCTAGGAATCGAATCTACGCTCTCACGCAAGTTAGCAGACTTTCTACCGTTGAATTTATCAACTAGGTACACTGTTTATAAAAAAAATCAGTAGAATACTTACACAGTAGGTAAGAACGTCCACACACGCATTGGTTCAGAAGCGGCTTACTGCAGGTGTTGATTGTGATTCCACTCGCGAAGTAAGTAGTGCCATAGTGCTGAGGATGACGATGACTAACCACTGTGATCACGCACGGCACGGCGCAGAAATATCTAAACACACAAAACGACACAAATACCTACAATACGAAAAAGGAATAGTTCTATTCTATACAACAGAATAGATACTTGGAACTTAACTAGTGACTGCTTACTTCTTATGTATCTTTTATGCCACTCCAGCTTTACGCGAGCGGTGTCTGTCTGCGTAGCTCGAGCGCGCTTTGTATGGAGTTTACCTTCTGTCTTATTTTGTGGCCTCAGTATGTCTTGCCATACCGAGTTACATGAATAATATCATTAAAAAGAAGCCGGTTTAATTACCACCCATTATTAAACAATAGATTTTCATGCATATTGACGGTGGGCCCAGTTACCCGCGCGTTGCGGCGACCCGGATATCAACCGTCTGTCGTTGTGTCTCATTCCCCCCACAGCGGCCAAGGCACCTTATTAGCCGTCGCTATGATCAGTCCGGTCAGTCCGGTGAGTCTGCTTTTTTATTTATTTCTTTTTATACACTGCTTGAAGGCTCACAGAAAGTCCAACGTGCCAACAAGTTATACAATACAGATAATTTATAATAAGTAATTTATAATTAATTACTTAATATTTATAATTAAGTAGGGGTCCTATGGTAACATAACAAATGAATTTTGTTTTCATAGGGGTCATTTCAAAAATTAGGGATTGATGGTGAAAACGGGCATTAGTGTCTTAGGGAATAGGGACTCTAGGCTCACTGGGGAGTTAGTTCCCTTCCTGAGCGCATATCCCGGGCACGGGAGCGGTGCCTTACAACCACTGCCTCCCGCCCGTACCTACACTGGAAGAAAAAATATTATTTAAAAATTCAATCCGCGTCTTAATCCGTGGACCAAACTAAAATAGGCCAAGTCGCCGGAAGACTCTTATGTTATCGGGATCTGCCACTGTCCTTTGGTGAGAGTCGAAGAGTGTAGTTATTCGAACTTCAACTTTTAATCAGAATTATTTATTTCGACTTGTTACTTTTATCCAGACATCCACTTGATACAACAATGTAAGAGAGGGAGAGTGAGAAGAAAGAAAAGAAGAGATTATACGGAGTCCTTAGTGTGCAAGGGCAACTATGGGATTATTTTTGTTAATGACCTATGTACCTATTTCTGAAAGTTTTTGAATAATTGTTGCTACTAACAATAAAAATAAGCATTTAAGCGTAGCACTAGCACAAACAAAACTAATGACAGTGGGTATAGATTTTATAATCAACATCCATTTGCCGATTGACCAACAACAGGTCGGTAATAAATTAATAATTGAGGCGTCGCGTGAGGGTTTTTAAGTCAGTCGCAGGCGGTAATCGATACAGAGGTCCGGCCACGTCAGCAGTGGCGGCTCCTCCGCGCTTCACGCCACTCGCTGCCCACCGCGCCAGGTGTCACTCCTTGCTTGCGGGCTTACGGGCTTACGGTCGCAGGTAGCATTTAATAATATCCACTTACTTTCCAACCAACCTTGACGGGTGCGGTTCAAACTTTTAGTGTCAATTTGACTCTGGATTGAATTCATCCTATTTTTTCCGTTTGTGCGTGTAAGCAGCTATTTAATCCACCAGTGATCAGTGTAAACGGAGTATTTATTTTTGGTTTTCGGTTAAATTAAAATAACAGTGAATCAGCGAAAGTGAAAATTGGCCTTTACCTTTACATCCGAAGGAGTGCGTATGTATGACCCAATATACTTCGGTACCGGTTGAAGCAAAGGTCTGGGATAGCGGAATTTGGGAATCGGTCCCAGTGGGCTGCAGCTGAGTCACGCTCCCGGTCGATGGTCCCGTGTGCGTGAGAGCAGCCGGGGCAGGCTTGATGGAGGTGGGCGAGCCTCGGCTGCTGCAGACGGTGCGCGCGCTGCGCGGCGAGGTGACGTGCGCGGACGCGTGCGGCGCGCGGCTGGCGGCGGGCGGCGGCGACCGCACGCTGCGGCTGTGGCGCTGGGCGGGCGGCGGCGGCTGGGCCGAGGACGCCGTCGTGCGAAACGCACACCGGTGAGTATGCATCGTTATTTAATAGGACACTGTCTGCACTGCAGTGAACAATTAAAGAGATCTATATTATAAGGATCAACAGTTATTTGTAAATATTTTGATAATGTTACCTCATTTGACAATATTAGTTAGATTTACATCTGCTGTCTGCAATCTGAACAATATGTTTTAGTCGTGCTGGTAAATTCGTAGCCGAGTGGTTAGCAACAGTATGGGCGTGAAAGAAAACCGATTTCCGATATTTGACCATTTAGTATCGAGGGAGCTAGTCAAATATGTATGTCGGGCACAGGTCGATGTGTTTGATCGCGTGATGTTGTAACTGTTTACCCGGGTCGTCCTTCACTTTAGGAACCAAAAATACAAATGAGTATGGTTAACATAATTATTGTGTTGTGACAGTCATCATGATATCAACGCTACGATAGTGGCTACTTCAAAAATTAACTATTAAAGTACTCGTATAGAACGTACTAACTTAGAATTAGGTAGGTATTTATGGTCGTATTGACGCCGTAGCGACGGAGTATAGTGATGATGACGTTGTAAGGTACGGCGTGACGGGCGCGCGCTGGTCGCCGGGCGGCGCGCTGCTGGCGTCGAGCGGCGTGGACGGCGCGCTGCGCGTGTGGGGCGGGCGCGCGCTCGAGCCGCGCCGCACGCTCGCCGCGCCGCGCGCCGCCGCCGCCCGCGCGCTCTGCTGGGTGGGCGGCACGAGGCTGCTCGCAGGTACCCACACATTTTCATAATATTTCATTCGTTTCAGCCAAATGACGTCCACTGCTGGACAAAGGCCTCCCCCGAAGATTGAATTAATTTAAACAGGTTTTAACGCGATACGCGGATAGGTAACATTGAAATATTACCTGCTTGACGTTTCGACCGAGTTGCACCGGCCGTGGTCACAGGCTGACTGGAATCCCCCGAAAATTACCATAACGACTGGTCCTGCGCTGCCCGCGTCCAGGTTCTTCCCGCGACCTTCACCAGATCGTCAGTAGGAGGCCTGCCCGCGCTACGTCTTCCGGCCCCTGGTTGCCACTCGAGAACTTTTCTGCCCCACTAGTATCTACGAGCTATGTGCCCCGTACACTGCCACTTGATTTTAACAATTCTGCGAGCTATGTCGGTCACTTTAATTCTCGTGCGTAAAAGTATTTATAAAGACATAATTGATAATATTATCTAAACTTATGAAAGTTTTGTTATATAGGAGAAATTCTTCAAGTTATCCGATTTATTAATAATACTAGCGGTCCGCCCCGGCTTCGCCCGCGGTTTTTATTACCATAGGTCACGACGACGGAGTGCTGTGCGTGTGGCACGTGGCGCGCGCGTGCGTGCTGGCGCGGCTGGCGGCGCACGAGGGCGCGCTGCACGCCGTGGCCGCGCCCGCCGGCGGCGCGCTGCTGCTCACCGCCTGCACCGAGGGCGTGCTCAAGGTCTTCGACTTGGTAGGTGGGTATTTACGTTCCGTATCCTATTTCTCTTGCAAAAGCTGCCCGAAAATTTGCATTCGAAGTACCTACCGTACATAGTCGGTGTCATGCATGTATCATGTAAACGAGGAAGCCTTCTCTATGGTTTTGCAGATTTATGTAGAGGCGGTAACGAGGAAACCAATCCGACTCCACTCACGTGGATCGACGGAGCGCATGACCTAGGTGCGATGTGTGCCGATGCTAACGAAAGCGGGCGCGCCGCCGCGACCGGCGGCCACGACGCCAAGATCCAGTTGTGGCGCGCGACGCGAGACGGGGGTCGCTGGGCGCTGGGCGCGGCGGGCGCGCTGGAGGGGCACGCGGCCACCGTCACGAGCCTGCGCTGGGCGGGCGGCGCCGACGACGACGCGCTGCTGGCCTCGGCGTCGCTCGACCGCACGGCGCGCCTCTGGCAGGCGGCTTCGGGCACGTGTGTTCATATCGTCCAGGCGCATCCTCGATACCTCACGTGTGTGGCTCTCGCTTACGACTTGCAATACATGATCACCGGTGAGAGTTCATACTATAAAATGACCGATTCACTGTGGTCCTTCGTAGAATTTTAAATATAAAATAAAATTTTTGCAGGTTCCAACGACAAATCACTTCGAATGTGGTCGCTCGGGTCTCTGACTATCGATGATGAGCTGGAACCGGCGTGTGCTGCACTCGCACACTTTGGTCTAGGAGATCTGGAGGTTTGATCTAATTCCCCGATCGCTTTTTATCTCATTATAGTATTTTAAACCTCAATTCTGTGTTCATTTGTAACGTAAACAAAATCAAATTCTAAAGAAATACAATCACATAACGCACCTGATTCCAGGGTATAGGGCCAGTAGACGACGACGAGCTGGACGACGGCGGCGCGGAGGGCGGCGAGGGCGAGGCGGACGAGAACGGCTCGCGGCGCGTGTGGCACGAGCGCGCGCACTCCGGCCCGATCAATTGTATTTCAGTGCACGGGGATCTGTTCTCAACCGCTTCGAGGTGTGTTCTCTCCTAATACAGGAGCCCTTCTTCTTCTTTCCTTCTTTTCGTGTCGTCAACACACCTAAAGTCTGTTCGCCGAGAGTTGATAAAAAAAATTAAATATCAGAGGTTCTAAACTCATTATAAATTGCGGCCCGCTAATTATTTTTGTCGATATAATGAAAAAGTTGGTAGATTATTTGGTCTGGCCTTTTTTTTTTGGCCTGGATTCTCGGCTCGGTTACAATTTAATTTTGGACTAGGTACCATTTATAAGAATGTTCTAAAAATACCAATTATCTATGTTCGAGATTTAATTGGATTTAATAAAAACAATGTTGACCGGCAAAAATACTCCATATTTATTTACTACCACAGACAAGATAGACTTTTTTTTTTTAATCAGATATTATTGGCATTGAGTTTATAGTGAATTAGTAAATTAAACATTCAGCCCCCCAAAGGGCGACAGACCTTTAAATCAATAAACAAAGAAACAATATACATTGTGTAGTGAATAAATCTAACAAATTTCTAGGGTTCTGGAGACCTCACAGGCAATAAACAAACTTTATGAATAGGCCTTTTAATTATTGAATTTTTACATTTTATGCTAACTACTCGTGTCAAACCATCTGAACCCGGGTGAGTCTCCAAGACCCTGCCAATCAACCACTTTGCAGGTGGCAACCTGTCATCTTTTATCAGCACAATATCATCAACTGTTAAATTCTCCTGAACACTAGTCCATTTGTATCTGTTTTGTAAAGTTACTATATACTCTTGGCTCCACCGTTTCCAGAAATATTGCAATTTTTGTTGCAAGTATTTCCAACGCTGCAAATAAGGTACTTTAACATCCGATAAATCGTCGTCCGGTGTTGATATAGGTGTTTCCCCAATCAAAAAATGGCCAGGGGTGAGTGCCATGTCATATTCGTTATTTAAAGCAGTTAATGGACGAGAGTTCAAACAACACTCCACCTGGCACAACAAGGTATAGTATTCCTCATAAGTTAATTTGGTATCACTTAAAACTCTAGACAAGTGCTTTTTAACAGATTTAATATTAGCCTCCCATAGTCCACCCATATGGGGTGCACCAGCAGGATTAAATTGCCAATCAGTACCATTCTGAGCTAAACTTTCAGCAATTTCAGGTGGCAAGTTTTTTAAGAAATTTGTATGCAACTCTTTAAGACATTTACTAGCACCAATAAAATTTGTACCACAATCACTAATTAGTTTTTGACAATGACCTCTACGGGCTGAAAAACGCCTGAAAGCCGCCAAAAATGCCTCGGTGCTCAGACTGGTGACCAATTCTAGGTGTATAGCTTTAACAGCTGTGCAAATAAACAAAACAATATATGCCTTTTGTGTTCTATTTGACCCACGGCCACTAAATAACTTAAGTGTAATAGGTCCAGCCAGATCCACACCACTTATACTGAAAGGCCTCTGAGGTGTAACTCTATGTTTGGGCAAATCTCCCATTAATTGTGAATGTGTTCTACCAGAATGTCTACAACATGAAATGCACTCTCTAATTATTAGCTTTACAAGATATTTAGCACCAATGATATGATATTTAGAATTAATGAAATTTAACATCAACTGTGGGCCCCCGTGTAATGTTTTGTGGTGTGCATCCCGGACAATTAAATATGAAAGTTTACAATTCTTTGTTAAAATAATAGGATGCTTTTTATCAAAATTAAAATCTGTATTACTGATTCTACCTTTAACTCTTAACAAGTCTTGTTCATCCAAAAATGGACACAACTTTCTTAACCCTTTAAAAATTTTACATTCATTTTGTTTTTTATTTTTTATAATATCAATTTCTTTATTTAAATTTTGTGCTTGTGATATTTTTATTAACGTTAACAATGAATTTTTTAACTCTAATGTTGTTAAGTACTTTGGGAAATCTGACATTAATTTGGTGTTTACTTTGTGTTTAAGACAATTATAAAATCTGAAAACAATAGCAATGACTCTGACAAGTTTAGTTAAACTAGAAAATTTGTCAAAAATATGAGTGTCTTATACATTACCACTTGTATCACACTTATCACTGATTTGGCTCACTATATTGACTTTCACTGACACTTTTTCTTCTAGATTTGTAGGTTCCACGCAGCTCGCCGACTCCAAAGGCAGCACACTATCAGCACGCAGCCAGGATGGCCCATGCCACCAGAGATGATGTTCAGGTAAGTCAACAGGTGCGATACCACGGGAAGCTACATCGGCAGGGTTGTCTATTGAGGGCACATGAAACCATCTGTCCTTGTCAATCAGGTTTATAATTTCGGTAGCTCTATTGGCAACGAAGGTAGTCCAACAACTTGGTGACTTTTGCAGCCAGGCCAAGACAATTTTGGCGTCTGTCCACGCATAAGTGTTTTGAAGTGGAATGCTTAAAGCAAGTCGAATCCTATGGAGCAGCTTCGCCAACAACACCGCTCCGCACAACTCCAATCTCGGCAGGGACACCTGTTTGACCGGTGCTACGCGTGTTTTTGCTTCAATCATTGTCACCGTGATGCCAGTCGATGTGATCACCCGGCAGTAAACTACTGCTGCATAGGCTATGGTAGATGCATCCGAGAATCCGTGCAACTCTACCTTCACGTTGCTGTCAGTAAACCCAATCCACCTGTCTAGTTCAATTGTAGGCATGTTGATCAGCTGATTGCGGAAAGTCAACCATTCTTGATGTAGTAAAGGAGGTAAGTAATCATCCCATTGTAATTTATGTGTTATAATTATTTTGTGTAGTAGTAATTAATTAATACACCACATTAATTGAAAGTACGTTTTATTACGTATCACAATCTATTACAATGCATAGACACTGGGAGGCTGTCATCGACAACAAACTGTCACAGACAATAATGCATACTATAAAGGTAGCAGTGCACTTAGTAACATAACTATATAGCACTCTTCCCCACTTACCGGAGAAAAAAAATAATAATAAGAGGAAACTCTAACAAAACAACGATAACTTCTTATTTAAAGAAAAAAAAATTTATAAGTTACAAGTCTTGACTACAATGTAGAAGTTGGTTGGCATGTCGTTTCCAGTGCAAGCCATCTACCTCTACCACATATGTTACCCCTGGAACTATAATTTCAAGAACTTTTCCTAATGACCAATTTTTTTTAGATTTTCTCATGTCTCTCACCATTACTTTTTCACCCACTGCAAATGTTTTGTAATTATCTTTACTACTTATCGTTAATTTCACTTGTTCCAAATCAATTTTTGCACTTGCAGTACTTGGTCTTAGCAATGAGAAACGACATCTCAACTCCCTCCCTAACATTAATTTTGCTGGACTATGGCCTGTAGTTTTGTGGGTTGTACATCGATAGTCAAAGAGGAACAAATTACACGCGTATTCTAGTTTTCTACCACTCTCTACAATTTTCGTAACATGCGACTTAAATGATTCTACAAATCGTTCTGCCAACCCATTGGTTGAAGGATAATACGGTGGGGTAAAAGTTTGTCTGATGCCTGTGATTTTACAGAAAGATTTAAATTCTTCGCTAGTCCATGTAGGCCCATTATCGGTCACCAAATGTAATGGATACCCGTACCGTATAAAAATGGTTTTAAATACTTCAATTGTCTTTTGAGCTGTAATATTACTCATAATGAAAGCCTCTGGCCACTTTGAATAAGCATCTACTATTACTAGAAACATCTTTGAATACAGTGGGCCCAGAAAATCTGCATGTAATCTATGCCAAACCGCTGGTGGTTGTGGCCACACAGTTAGTTTGTTTTTGACTGGATTTTTATGATTTTGCAAACAGTTAATACAATTACTTGTAATCATTTCTATTTCTTTATCCATTTCTGGCCACCAAAAATACGATCTTGAAATTTCTTTCATGCGATTTATTCCCAAGTGACTAGCATGTAACTCATCCATTACATTTTTCTTAATATTCTTAGGTATTATAACCCTGTACCCCCAAAGTAAACATTCTTTTTCTAGGCTGATTTCATTTTTTCTTCTAAAATATGGTTCATAATCATCACCTAAACAATTTTTTTCAGGCCAACCATCCCTACAAAATCTTAAAATATCACACAAAATTTTATCAGCTTTTGTTGCAGTTTGAACGGTTTTCCAATTTAATATGTTTAAATTAGATGCATTTACATAATTAATTGTGTTACTTTCAAAACTTTTATCAACAATGTCATTATTTTTATAACAATTTTCTTGACCCGTTGTGGCCACTCGTGATAAATAATCTGCTGGGTTATTTTTGGATTTTATGTGTTTGATTTCATAATCAAACCCGCTTAGGAAAATTGACCAATATTGTAGTCGCCTCGCTGCCATTTTTGGTATGCCATGTTTTGGTCCTAAAATTTTTGTTAAAGCTTCATTGTCAGTTTCTAAAATAAACTTATGTCCAAACAGAAATTCATAAAATTTGTTTACACCAAAAATTATTGCGTATGCCTCTTTTTCTAATATTGGGTATTTCATTTGAGTGCCATTTAATTTTTTACTCGCAAATGCCACTGGTTTCGTGACATTATTACTATCTTTTACCGAAAGTACAGCAGCCACCCCACTGTCTGCCGAATCACAAGTTAAAATAATTGTTGAATTTTTATCAAAATGTGATAATGAAGTTGTATTGGCAAGAGCTTTTTTTATTTCATGGAATGACTGATCCCATCCTCGTCGCCAAATGTTATAATTATTTTGTGTAGTAGTAATTAATTAATACACCACATTAATTGAAAGTACGTTTTATTACGTATCACAATCTATTACAATGCATAGACACTGGGAGGCTGTCATCGACAACAAACTGTCACAGACAATAATGCATACTATAAAGGTAGCAGTGCACTTAGTAACATAACTATATAGCACTGTATCCATAGTTTTTGAAGAATTCCCTTAGCCACAATGACTACAGGTGCAAGCCATCCAGCAGGATCGTATATCTTTGCAATATCACCTAACACTGTTCTCTTAGTGATCTCTGTGGTTGCTGGAGGAAGCTCTATTTTCAATTCAAATTTATCTGTGTTGCCATTCCAGTTAATTCCCAATATTTTACGGTTTGTCTGCTCTGTGTCTTCTATTGCTGTGCTGTTTGACGCCCATTTGTGTAATGTAAATCCGCCTTTTTGTAATAATTCTATAAGTTTGTGTTTCAGATCCTTAACCATTTCAACGGTGTATGCTCCAGTGAGAAGATCATCGATATAGAAGTCCATCAGTACAGTGTCAATAATATGATCTTCAAAATTTCCTCTCTCATCTTCAGCCAGTTGTCTCAACGTTTTAATAGCTAGGTACGGTGCACATGAAGTACCGTATGTCACAGTTGTAAGACGAAATTGTTGTAATTCTTGTTCAGGACTTGCTCTCCACAATATTCTCAAGTAGTCTCTGTCTCTTTCATCCAGATGAATTCTTCTATACATTTGTCGAATATCACCAATTAGTACAACTTGGTGTCTTCTCCATCTTAAAGTCACATCTCTTATTTCATTCTGTAAGGGTGGTCCTATCAACAGATTGTCATTCAAGGATTTGCCGTTGGTGGTTTTTGCAGAACTGTCAAAAACAACTCTAAGTTTTGTAGTTAGATGTTGGTCATTAATCACAGCTTGATGAGGTATGTAGCATGTTTTGTTTTCAGTATTCTCAGTAGAAACAGGCTCCATGTGATTTTGTTGTATGTAATCATTCATAAACTCAGTGTATCTCTCGTGTAAATCTTGGTTTCTCTTGAATTTATTTTCCAATAAATGAAATCTTTTCTCAGCAATCGCGAGTGACTCTCCTATGTCTGGAGGGTTGGTTTTGAAAGGCATGCGAACTTGATACGATCCATCTTCTAATCTCACGTGTGTTTTGTCATAATGTGATTCACATTGAATTTCAGCTTTTGTCATAATTCTCTTTTCAGACGTCTCTTCTAGCTCCCAGAAACGTTGTAGCATTGTGTCAACTTCTAATTTGACATGATGTGTGTGTACTCTTCTCAATAAGTTGTTGGCTGTGTTCATGTGACATCCCGATATTAACCAACCCAATGATGTTTCTTGAGCGACGAGTGTGTTGTTGTTGTTCCTTAGAGTCTTGACTCCTTCTCTTATTATCTCGGCGAACACATCAGCTCCTAGTATGATGTCTATCTTTCCAGGTCTCTGGAATGTTGGGTCTGCTAAATCTAACTCTTTAAGTTGAGGCCAATCAACTGAATGTGGGTACTGGGGTATGTATGAGGTGAGTGTTTTTAAAACATAAGCTCTTACTGGTAGTTGCTTGTTGCCTCTAGAAAGTATGTTAAAATCAACTGTTGCCTTTGTGATGGAAGTGGCTGACCCAACTCCTGTCACTGTACCTTCTATTGGTGTTCTCTTTAAGCCCAAAAATTGGCGTGCTGACTCTGTGATTAAACTCGCTTGTGACCCCTGATCAATAAGTGCTCTTAGGGTGTGATAACTGCCATCTCTTTGTGATTGTGTTTGTATTAATGCAGTTGTTAATATGACTGTATTTTTGGTATTAATGCCGTTGTTAATATGACTTGACTTGAGTTGTGCGTTGTGTGTTGACACTGATTCAGGTTCTTGTGGATTGACAGTGTTTGTTACAAACCCGTGAAGAAGTGAGTGATGTCTTCGGCCACATTTTCGACAACTAGTGGACTGTAAACAAGTTTTGACATCATGGCCTTTTCTAAGACAGTTAAAACACATTTGGTTTGTTTGAACAAACTGTTTTCTTTGGCTAAGATCTAATTTACAAAATTCTTTACAATTGTAAATGTAATGGTTTTCTTCTTTACAATATCCACAAACCATTTTATATTGTGACTTCATTTCAGTGGCAAAACTCTTTGTGGGAGGTACAACTCTTGGATGTGCATGATCTTTTGACTTTACAGCTTCAAGTGTGCGAAATCTGAATTCTAGAAATTGTGACAAGTCATTCCAAACATTCTGTGCGACTCAATATCAAGTTTCTGTATGATAGTGTATACAACAATGTCATCCCAACTCTCAGTAGGTAATCCTATGCTCTTTAAAACAGCCAAACACTCAGTTGTTACATCCAAAATTTCACGAATGTTTTTTGCAGATTCAGTTTGAATGCGTTTCAGGTTAAACAATTTTCCAATATAAGTGTTTACTATACTTCTCTTGTTGTTATAACGATTGTTGAGCATTTCCCACATGATCTCATAGTTGACTTCTGAAACTGCTATCTGTTTAACTAAGTTCTCCGCCTCTCCTCTCAGACTTGATTTCAAATATTGACACTTGTTGACATTGCTAAGAGAGGTATTGTCGTGAACCAATGATTTGAACACATCTCGAAAAGACAGCCAATCTCTATAGTCACCAGAAAATGTACTCAACTGTATTGGTGGAAGTTTCATGTTTGGACAAAGTGATTGTTCTGTTGTGGAATTATTTGCTGCGACACTAGATGGTTGTGTACATTCAAATGAGTTTAGTTTTTCCTTCATACGCGTTTTTAGATCGAGATAATTATCAAAACACTGCTCATAGATGTCTTTAGTGAAATATTCCGACTTTTGTTGGTACTCAGGTGCCGCCGACAACAACGTGTTATGTTGTTGCTCGAATTTGTCCCAATATTTGTCGGCCATCTCCATCCGTGCCTCAACAAACCCTTTAGTTAGCCGTTCTTTTCCCGTTTTCTTGTAGTTTAGGAGTAGCTTCGATATGTTGTCGTAAACGCTTACCTGTGACTTTACCAATTTATCAAATTCCATGGCGGTCGGTATAACTCACTGTTGTTGTAGAATTCGCACAAAATTTTCACTGATTTTACTGTACTTGTTACTTTGCACTATTAATGTATTTGGTTGTATATAAATCCAGCTCGTTTGGACCAAAATGTTCGAGATTTAATTGGATTTAATAAAAACAATGTTGACCGGCAAAAATACTCCATATTTATTTACTACCACAGACAAGATAGACTTTTTTTTTTTTAATCAGATATTATTGGCATTGAGTTTATAGTGAATTAGTAAATTAAACAATCTACCAAAATCTACTAAACGATTTCGCACTACTAAATCATCGTTCTCTTTGCCTCAAATCTACCAAAAAAGTAGAAATCTACTAAAAGTGGTCACGCTGTGGCCGCCGCCGCCCGCCGGCCGGGGCGCTTGACGACAGCTGCGTGGCTCGTACCATGGTACTCAGTGCGCGTTGTGACAAACGACGCCCGCCACCATACAGAATGCGATAACTAAGCGACAGTCGCTATTTATTGCAAGACATTTCATAATATTTATCAACTCTCGGCGAACAGACTTTATACAGTGTCGGTCGGCCTAAAACTCCGCTACAAGAGTGGCGATGTCAGTAGCGTTAATTAAATCTTCCTCGGACGACACTGAGTCAATAGTCATATTGATAAGCTTTGTTGCTCAGCGACGGGCAGGTGCGCGTGTACCGCTGGGCCGGCGCGGCGGGCGCGGAGGGCGCGGCGGCGCCGCTGCAAGCGCTGGCTGCGCACGAGTACCCGGCGCTGACGTGCGCGCTGGGCGCGGGCGGCGCGCTGCTGCTCTCCGCCGGCCTGGACGGCTGCGCGCTGCTGTGGGACGTCCAGGTATCCGTGACTTATTATTCACTGAAGTTTAATAATCTCTACTTATAATAAATCTGTAGAGAGGTCAATTCTGTACATGAAATATATTTTCAAAATAACTATCAGGGGGTGATTATTGATCGATACTGGTGCCAAAAATGCAATCAGTAAAATTTTTGTCTGTCTGTCTGTATGTCTGTCTGTCTGTATGTTCCTTATAGAAAGAAAAACTACTCGACGGATTTTAACGAAACTTGGTACAATTATTCTTCATACTCCTGGGCAAGTAACAGTATACTTAGGAATTCCCACGGGAACTTCCTTTTGGATATTAGCGGGAAAATCCTTTTGTATGAAAAATCTAAACCGTTTAAGTTAGATGCTTGAAATTTGGCATGTTGGTACCTTAGTAAACTTAAAACTTAGTTACAATGAACAGGATATTGCAAAATTCCAACGGGAACGGGAATTAGCGGGAAAAAAAATTTGTATGAAAAAATCTTAACCGCGTAAGATAGATGAAGGGGGTAAAACGGGATCCACGCGTACGAAGTCGCGGGCGGCCGCTAGTAGATATTAAATCTTGATTATGTAATGCATTACTCTTCTTTCTAGATGGGCATAGTCCTGCGGTCGCTGATGGTGCCGAGCGGTAACGGTGCCGGCGGCGACTCCGGCGGCGGCGGGGTGCGTGGCGCCAGAATTTCCCCCCACCGCCCGCCACTTCTTCTACTAGCAACTGACGATGGACTTGCCCCTATATGGAACCTCGCTGACCCAGATCCCCACCCATTACAGTACGTTTTTCTTTTGAATACTGAGAACAATGACCTTATCTTATTTGTATTTTTACTTACTAAACAAGTACAAAATAAGTTTTAATAATGCGACCTTAAAATTTATTTTCCAGCATATACGGAGGTCACGCGGAGGCTGCCACGTGCTGTGCGTGGTCGAGTGACGGTCGAATCTTGGCGACGGGCGCCACCAGCGGGGAGCTCGTCATCCACGCCGCGCCGCCGACGCCTTGTACTTTGCATCAGGAGCCGCAGGCACACGATCTCGGCAAGAATCATAAGCCAGGCCGCGGGGTCACATCGCCGTACTACGTTCGATCGTCCTCATTAACGCGCTCGTATCTCCAGCAGGCGTCCAGAGCTGCGACTTCGCGGCGAACGGCAGCGTGCCCGGCATGCCGGACGGGGAGGGATCGTATTTGTTGGCCACCGCCGGCGCCGATTCGCTCGTGAGGCTGTGGCTGATCGAGATCGACGAGGTGAAACATCGATTTTGACTTTCGTGGCCGGGCCCGAGAGAGCGGCACCCTATAACAAATGATAATTCCAGGAGGCGGCAACTGCGCAGATGCGCATGGTCCGCGAGGTGCACGCGCACGGCGGCGGCGCGTCGTGCGTGCGCTGGGGCGGCGCGGGGCTGCTGGCGTCGGCCGGCGGCGACCGCTGGGCGCGCGTGTGGCGCGGGCGGCGCGGCGAGGGCGAGGGGGGCGGGGGTGAGGGCGCGGGGCTCGTGCAACTGCGCGCGGTGGCCGCGGTGCCGGCGGGGGGCGCGGGCGGCGCGCCCGCTGTGGCCTTGCTAGATGACGCTGGTAAATTACCACGATGAATAATAATTCTCGTACTTTCTTGTCCGAGCGATGCCGCATGAACAGATCACAGAACCTTTGTCTGTGATATAAAGGGTAGAAATATAACGGTCGACAGACGGCGGTTTCCTGGTGGCGGTGGGCACGCTGAGCGGCGAGCTGGCGCTGTGGCGGCTGCCGGCGGAGGGCGCGGGCGCGCTGGACGACGACGCCGACGCGCCGCGCTTCTGGGACGAGGCGGGCGTGGTGCGCTGGCTGCGCGAGTACGTCACGCGAGCGCCGGGTACGCCTCCCTGATGCACGCCGGCCGCGCTCGCTGGAACCGCACTGACCGCTCGCTCTTCGCATCTCCCGCGATTCGGCCAGTTATAACCGCAAGGTTGGCATGGCCATGGGTGGTGGTGGGTTGACCGCTCGCTCTGCGCAGGCATGGGGCTGGTGTCGGCGGAGCTGGCGGTGGAGACGGAGGAGGCGGCGCGCGCGGCGGCGCTGTCGGGCGCGCGGCTGCTGGACGACGCCGTGCCCGACCTGCTGGCCGCCGTCTTCGGCTGTAGTGAGCATGAACATGACTCTTCACGAGTCACGTTTCTAATTTCGAACATAACCACAAAATATTTCAAGTCGAAGTTATTGTATTTTTCTTTCACCTATTTTATTAATATTTTATATGATTTACCACATTTTTGTTGTCTCGACCTTTCTGAAACTTCTAACAAATAGGTAGGTACAGGAACAATTTATAAACTCACCTTGTTAAATGTTTCCAAGGACAAGCACGTCCGTACTTTCTATAATGACTACCGTGTTCTTTTAGCATTATCAGTAGCGCAATGTACAACATAATTGGTATTGAACGCGACTTTTGTGTTCTTCACACCCCTTGAACATTGCCTTTGTTTTCTATTATGTATTTTGTATAAAGTTAAAATGCTATTCACCTGTTTTACTTTCGGACATCAGTTATCGAGGAAAACTAAAATATTAAATTGTACAGGCGAGGACGAGGAGGTGGCAGTGGAAGAGAAGTCCGAGGAAGCCCAGGGCCGAGCGGCGCTGCGGGCGCGCCTGCGCGACGAGCTCGAGTGGCTGCGGCGCGCGCCCCCGCCGCCCGCGCTGGTCAGTAGCGAGCGAGGACACGATGAAACAACTACGAGAAATAGAAGGGCCTTTGTTTTCGTCAGGAAATGCATGAATTTGCATACCCTCTGGCCCGGGGAACCAGTCAGTTATGTGAGGCTCCAGGCCAGATGGGCAGGGCCTACTCACTAAAACCAGACGGTGTCCTCCCAAAGTCTTTGGGACGGAACTGCGAGTTATTGTCCGAGCTAGACGGCCTAGACATTCTTTCGCGGCTCCGCCTCAGACTGTGGCTCGTTGTTTGAACAAGCGATTAGCGACGACTGGCTTCAGGGGAGTAGTACCTCCCCTGTTCTTTGCTAACGGTGCGCGAGAAGTAGAAGGGTCTACAGCCACAGCGCTTAACTGAGTTGGTTCATGCTGTGGTAGAACTGCAGGAGGGGTGACATGTGACGTAACAAAACTCACCTTCCCGCATCACTACTGTAGGAACCTACTTTGTTAAGCACTGTTACCTGCTTGTGCTTAGAATACGAAAAGGAAGTTATAAAACAAAAATGTGTCAGGATATTTTGTCCAACGTCCTCATCATCATCATAATCAAAAATCAAAATCAAAATCAAAATCAAAAATATTTATTCAGTTTAGACCACAAGTGGCACTTATGAACGTCAATAGTCATCATCATCATCATCATTTCAGCCATAGGACTTCCACTGCTGAACATAGGCCTCCACAATGTTTCCATATCGCACGGTTGGTGCGAAGCCGTGCCAGCTGAAGTGGCAGTGGGCAGGGCACATAGTACGCAGAACTGACGGCCGATGGGGCAGCAAGGTTCTGGAATGGAGGCCGCGTACCGGAAAACGCAGCGTGGGACGTCCACCCACAAGGTGGACCGACCTGATAAAGGTAGCAGGAAGGCGCTGGATGCAGGCCGCTACCAACCGTGCGATGTGGAAGTCATTGGGGGAGGCCTACGTTCAGCAGTGGACGTCCTATGGCTGAAATGATGATGAGTATTTTGCAAGGATACGGAGTGAGGTATGGTTGGGTGCGCAGGCGCGGGCGGCGCCGCACGCGCTGCTGTGCCCGCTGTCGCACCGCCTGCTGCGCGAGCCGGCGCGCGCGGCGGACGGGTTCTCGTACGAGCGGCGCGCGCTGCGCGAGTGGCTGGTGGCGGGCGGGTCGTCGCCGCTGTCGGGCCGGCGCCTGCGCAACGCGCGCCTGCACCCCAACTACGCGCTGCGCGACGCGCTGCGGGCCTTCCTGCGCGACCAAGCCGGGGACGAGTAGCCTCCTCTCGGAAATATTATACAGGGTGGAATTTTGTAATGCCACCTGGAGGGAAAGTACTCTTAATACTTTAGATAGAAAATTTTACTGAAAGAAAACATTCCTTTATTTTTGAAAAGAAAGAGAACTGCATTCAAAAATTCACTACCATACGATTTTCTGTAACATAATTAAAATAATTTAAGATTTCATGGTTATCCTTTCATTTGATTTATCAAGATTGTTAGGGAGATTTTCATCCTTATACTTAACCCTAACGATCGATGTAATAAAAATACAGGGTGTCATTTTTAACAGGTTTTAGTTGGTTCGATTCCCGGGTGTGGCAAGCAAATTTTTGAAAATCTTTGAATGCAGTTCTATTTCTTTTCAAAAATAAAGGAATGTTTTCTTTGAGAAAAAAATTCTATCTACAATATTAAGAGTAGGTACTTTCCCTCCAGGTGGCATTACAAAATTCCACCCTGTATTCGATGTTACAAAATTAGAGTCTGCTCGTTAAGACTGATCGTGTAATTCTTGAGAAGTGTGCAAACTTTTATCTTCTTAATTTTTAAAAGCATAATATTTAATTACAAGATTTTATTAAAATTTGATATTAATAAATTAAAATCGAATGCACGAATGTGAGGTTATTATATTTATGAGTTAAATTTTGCAATGATATTGTTATAATATTCTATATTTTAATCTGCAATTTTCATGTTTGATATAAATGTTCAATTTGAGAGTTTGACTCGTTTCTTGAAAATAAAAGTTTCCAATAAATCATTTTGTTTGTTATCTTATGGGAAAGGGTGAAAGTAAATAAAAAAAAAATGACAGAAATCAAATTGGAAGAAATGATACCAGAAGCAATGTTTCAACGATTTCATCTTTATTTGTATTACTTACATTATTATTTACAAGTGAGGCAGTAACAGTGTCAACGAACCAAACTTACTTAACTCGGAACCACTGTTTGACAAGTAATTGATTTAGACTAACATAACAGACGCCGGCGCCCTGCGACGCGCCACAAGGGAGGCCCAACAGCAACAAACTTAAGGAAAACATAAAATATTGCTTACACCTATAGGAATAAGGTTGTTATTTAATTTTGTTACCGGCTGTACAATTAAGAGATGTTTTGAGCCCTTGTGAACGAAGGCGCAGAGAGCCGGAGTGTACCGTCACTCTGAAACATTGTGTCTGTTTCTTTGGCAATCTGATTTCAAGAGTTTAAAAGGCACCATGTCCCTTCTAACTATATGAAACCGCCACTTCTACCATCACCACCACCTCTACCGTCACCACCACCACCGTATTTGTTTACTATTGTTACCCAAGGTTCGAACGTAACGACGAGTACGGTAGGTATTTTAAATTCCGAGTGACGAGCACAATAAATCTATAAAAATTTACCTATAAACGCCATTCACTTAATCTAGCTAGATAAATCGTAAAAATCGTGAATTTCAGCAGTATCAATAAAACTATTCAGTTGAACGTAAACGACGTTTATAAAGTAAAGAAAACTTTAAAATATCGACCGCACGCTCGCCTCCGACGGATCCACCGAGAGGTATGTACAACAGCCGTCAAATGGATTTATAAAACAACGAGAGACTGGGCGCGGCGGCGAGCGCGCGGCGGGCCCGGGGCCGACAAAGTAACGCATAATCACGACGCTACACAATTCCTGCGACGTTTGTACTGTGTAACGCGTCCCAGGAGGCGCCCGCGGACGCTCGGCTCGAGCGATTCGATGTCTCTATAGAGTAGTCGAGGGCCCGCCGCCGCGGCCGCAGCCTGCGGGCCGGGGCCGCGGGCCGGGATATAATTATATTATCGATCGTATCAGTAATTAATTTAATATAAGTAATATGTACAACTTTACAAATGCGAGCGAGACGCGGGCGACGGGCGGCCGCGCCCTCTATGTACATAGTTTGTTTCCCATAATAATATAAACTTTAGTACCGATACAAATAACCTCGCAACTCGTCGATTCTCATATCGTTCATATCACATCGCATACGACATCGTCCTTACCTAATCAATATAGTATTTGAAATTTTTACAATACGTTTAAATTTAAGTCACTAGGCATCGCATGCGTAGTGCTGGACGTGCGGCTCGCAGCCGCGGCAGCCTCGCCGGCCGCGTCCGGCCCGCGGGCCCGGGGGCCGGGGCGGCCCTGGCCTGCAGTCCCAGGCGGTCCGGGCCCGCAGTCCCGGGGCCCGGGCCCGCGGCGGCGCTCGCGGAGCATCAACGCGCGGGGGGCGGCCCCGACCGCGCGCTCCGCTATTTGCGTTCCACAACCACGTCCTCATCGTGACACAGCACACTAAAAAGTATAAAAATAATAATAATACCTATTATGACTTTACAATAGACATGTTGACACCACCAATCAATTGACGTACTTTTTAAAATTGTCAAAACGAAACTCCCATACATTATGTATGGCACTACAAGCAAGTGACGTCACTATTTTGTCAACTCAATTAAACTACTTTTTTCAATTACAATGCGACCAAAAATCGTAATTTACAGGTAATTTAAAATTAATTAAGTAGACCAGAGTGGTGTCTTCTTAGAAAAGTTGTGATTTCGAATTATTGGAGAATGGTATCAAATTGTCCATTATTCTCACATCTCAAACTTTCCATGATGTTTGTGAATTTGTCGGAATATTATCGTTCGTTCCGGCCGAATGACATTTACTGGACAAAGGCCCTCCAACCGTCCACAACGACTAGTCCTGCGCTACCTACATCCAGGTGCTTCTCGCGACCTTCATCAGATCGTCTGTTCCCTTAGTGGATAAAAGTCCAAAAAGAAAATTTTTCTTTTATCAATAATAGAATTGTGTGAGAAAATCAGGCAACAGGAATGCTTTACTTCTATAGCTTTTCTGAGCCTTTTGCAACGAAGTGTTTTTGCCCAGGAGGAGGTACATTTCACCAACGTGGTTTTATCTACATTTTATGCGGTATGCATCAAATGTTACACATGCGTGGGTTTCCTCAGCTCGCCGCAAGCATACTCACAGGAACAAGAGAGCGAGCGCGCCGAGCGCCAGTAGCCTGAGCAGCGCGCGCGGCGCGGCGGCCAGCGCGGCCAGCGCCAGCGTGACGTCAGCGGGCGCGCGCGCCGCGCCGTTGCCGTGCTGCATGGCCGCCGGCTGCTCGCCTGCACAAGAGCGGAGGACGAAGAGTAAATAACTTGTAGGGAGTGAAGAAGTGTGGCGCGGTGGAGTGCTATCTGCCCTCGGCAGCCGCAATGAGGGCTATCGTTTTAGCGCTCACCAGTTAGCGCCACTGTAGAGTAAGGTCCTGTCACTTGCTAGTAGCGAAGACAGTGGCACCAACTAGTGAGCGCTAAAGTGGTAGGAGGACTATCGCATTTGCACTCATCAAGATGGCGCCACTGTAGAGTAAGGTCCTGTCAATCGCCAGGGGTGCCAACTGTTAAGTATAAAAACGATAGCCCTCATTCCTCGCACACCTCCCGCGATTCGGCCAGTATAATCGCAAGGTTGGTATGGCCATGGGTGGTGGTGGGTTGCTCGACTGCACCGGACATGAAGAGGGTAAAAACGATCCCATCAAAAACATTCTGTAAAAAACTAGCCAAGTCTCGATGGAGCTGCTTGTTTATCTCTAAAAAGTAATGAAATCTAGACAAAGTCGTGCCAAGTCTATGGTTCCTTACTGCGATTTCTTTATTATTATAGTTAATGTTGTGTGACTTGGCCGTTGAACAATCTTTATTAAGATAATCATACAATAAGTATTATTGAAATACGCAGCTTTATTAAGCCTACAATTGACTGGTTATTGAATCAACGTTTTCCAAGTGGCAATTTTCCATCGCCAATGGGTAGCGGTTCTGGCGACAGATTGGTGCAATGGTGTCATGGATTACCTGGTTTTGTACCCTTCAACGGCCAAGTCACACAACATTAACTATAATAATAAAGAAATCGCAGTAAGGAACCATAGACTTGGCACGACTTTGTCTAGATTTCATTACTTTTTAGAGATAAACAAGCAGCTCCATCGAGACTTGGCTAGTTTTTTACAGAATGTTTTTGATGGGATTTCACTTCTTTTTGTAGAAAGTTGCAATATTATTTAACGTCGTCGTTTTATCAACATTTTTTACGATATTAAACACAAATAAACTCAACGACCTTTAAAATGGACAACGAATCAGAATTGTTTTAATAATATAACCTTAGCGAACCTTACAATATAATAAACGAAATCAACGAAATGCAAATTACACAACATTCAACTTAGTCGACGGGGGGCTCTAGAAAGGAAAAAAATCTGGACACCGCTTGCTAGTGCTAGCGCCATCTAGCGGTGAGCGATACAGGCGAATACCACGGTGCCGGAGTAGTATTTATTATGAATGTGGTGTTACTCCAGATCTTCGATTTTCCTAGTTTTTATAGTTTTCCCTTTATGTGGCCATTAAACCCTAACTCTGTACCAAATTTCAGCTCTCTGAGTTTATGGGAAGTACTAGTTCTATTTTGATGATTATCAGTGAGTGAGTGTCGTAAATGCGAAACTTTGCTTTCGCTTAACTTCGGAACTAAATGACCAACAGACTTGAAATTTTGGATTTTAAGTACGTGATTATAGCTTACTAGATGACGAAAATTTCTGCGTTCTGGTCTTATCCAGAGGTTCTCAAATAGGGGCCTGAAAATGCGGCGAAATGGTTCCAGTAAAGGATGGTACGGCAGTGTTTGCTTCGCGCTCGACTTGGCGGGGGCACTACCGTGCCCCCAGATCTCTTCGGAACTAACCAAGCTATGGCAATTTACGTCACCAATTATAAGTGACTTCAATGAGTATGTAGAGTGGGTACGGTTGTGATAACTCAAATATTATCGAACGTTGCTTGGTATATGAGGGGTACAACGGGAAGAACATGCGGACGACAAATCCATACAGCCTTGCTTGTCTTGTCGCCCACGTCATGTCGTTCTCTTTGTACCCCTCACCTGGGTACCCTGTTACAATCGTACCCAGTCTCCCCTACACTCATAAAGTTTCAGACCTTGCAGAAATTATCGAAAGGTCCTTTGAGTATCATTTGGTAGAGATAATAAAATAGTGTGGCCAGTATTTGCGGCGTCGGAGCACTCACCGCTGAGCACGTGCAGCACGACGGAGGCGGAGTCGAGGTTGGAGGGCGAGCACGAGTAGTTGCCCGAGTCCTCGCGCCGCGGGCTGTAGATGATCAGGTTACCCACCTGTCGGGAATAAGGGAAACACGTTTTGTCAGTCTTACGATTAAGTTTCTCTTTTTTGTTCTAAAATCTAACTCGATCGTTTCAAAAACTTCCGTCAGTATTCAGGGTACAAGTCTAGTCAATTGACATTGTGTACTTTTATGAACTTTCGAAACGGTGCTTTCAAAAGATTTTATATGACAAAAGAAACCAATGATGTCATTAGTTCGCAAAGTCACTTGCTTAATATAAGATTTTAAACTTTCGCGTTCCATTTCAACTAAAATAGTAGGACACACACACACGTGGTCACAAGCAGTTTGCTTGTGACCACGGCTGCAGCATCGCAACCGAAACGTCAAGCCGTGAGTACATAATGTAACTCATTAATAAACGTCGCGTTAAGACCCGTGTCTTACTATTTCACTTGCTTAATTAATAAATTAGGTAATTGATTTTAGCTGCAAATCGAAAACTAACTCGGTTTTCAGGGCTAAGTAGGTACAATGAATATTTTTTTGTTATGTATTTTAATTAATGTTAAAAGGTGTCCCGTTATTGGCCATTATCTTTATAGTAAGAGTGTAGGAGACTGACCGTGGTGTCGGGCGCAACGCGCTCCATGCGGATCTCGACGAGGCTCTTGTCGTAGTTGAGCACGCGCTCGTCGTTGTGGTACCAGAAGATGTAGGCCGGCTCCTCCAGCGCCTGCGTGATGACGCACTTCAGCGACACCGTCGTGCCCGCCTTCACGTAGATGTCCGACTCGCCGATGATCTCGATCTTTGGCACTGAAACGCAGACATCACAGCTTATACCATAGGCACTAGTTCAAAACAATGCAAAGTGCGATGGTAAAAAATTATAATAAAAATAAACTTTTTTAAAAACAAGCTTTTATTCTGAATTTCGAAAGCTTGTATCGCGCATGGAATTTATTCCTCTTTTTCTCTGTTTGCGCTACAAGCTTTCGAAATTCAGAATAAAAGCTTGTTTTTAAAAAAGTTTATTTTTATTATAATTTTATTTTACACTTTTTAGTTATATCTTAATCTCAGGACCCTGGACATTATCTAACACTAAAGTGCTCGAAAAGACAAATCCAACGAACCCAAACTCGATGAGTTTCCGCTGTTTTGTTTAGGAGTTCCTATGGCCACCTCCCGACTCCATCATCAGACGAGCTCAATGGTACCATAATATTGCATTGTCATCGTACTTACATAAGTGTACCAAATTTCAGCTCAATCGGTTGAGGAGAACTGGTCTTAAATTCAGTTGCAAGATTTGTCCCACACATACTAACAAGTGAAGTCAATATAAAGCTTGTAAAAAATAACTATTGTCAAATCTACAAAATCAAAGGTTGAGAATTAAATACACTTTTCACGGTGAGACTTTTTTCAGTAGGTACTCAATAATTTATTGCATCCATAATGTTACAATATTTGGTATGGTGGTTTACATTACACACAAATTATGGACCCTGTTGGTGTAGGAGAGGGAAACAATATCCTGTTATTTTTCTATTAGAAGTAAATAGTCGTAGGGCTTTGGGGAGCAGGATCTTAAGTTATTATGACCAAAGAACAAGTAGCCAGTAAGTGCTTTATATGTAGAGATAGCGGGTGGTGCCTTGACGTGGGCGGTGTCCGACCGGTCGTTATGGAAATCCTTGGGGGAAGCCTTTCGCCCGTATTCACAAACGATGCTTGCTTAAGTGAAGCAGCAAATCGAACGCACAGCGTTGAATAAAGCTCTGTGATTGGTTCGTGTGTCACCCTGTGCATCCACGCGCACTGTGAGACCTCATAGTAATGTTTGTGAATACGTCCAGCAGAAGACATAATTTTTAGCTGTAACGAACAAACGATGTAGACATGAGGTGACTCACCAACAACGTTGAGTTGCACGAAGTGGCTCATCTTGGGCTCGGTGCCGACCTGGCACTCGTACACGCCGGCGTCGCGCGCCTGCACGTACTTCACCTGGAACGAGACAATGTCTATCAGTTGCCTGCTGCAAGCTTAGCTAGTAGATCATGTGTATGATATTTAAACTACTTTTGAAAAAATTTTTAACGTAATGATGATAAATGATAAAAAGTAATGATTAAAAGGAAAGAAGAGAAAACAGTTTGGTACTAACATTACAAAATATTGCTGACTACAGCTGTATAGATGTATACAAAATTTATTCTTGTTGCGGCCCTACTTACGCCTACTCATATTATAACTACTGTATGTAATTGCCTTATAATTTTTGTCAGTCAATATTTTAATGAGTTAACCACTGTGTAAATTCACTTGTCTTTAAGAGTCCGATCGAACAACATCAAAATTGTAACGTCTCAAGAATACAACGAAATAAGCAGTTTCCGAGTTTTATTTATAGAATTCCATCGCGTCTGCAAAGCGCGAACAACTGTTATTGGCTTCTTTTATTGACTTTATGTTATCAAAAGTAGGCAGGTATTTATGGTAGGAATTGTCTTAGGAGTTGAAGTTTGAAAAGGTGGCGCATAAGACACTTATTTTAAAAGTCTTCTTTCGTGAGTTGTAAAATTTTGAATGCTTGTACCTAGATGACCTAGATGTGCATTCAAATGGCACGAACCTGCAGGGTCCAGGTGTCGGTGGCCTCGACCAGGAAGGCCTGGAAGCGCTCGTCGGCGATGAAGGTGAAGCGGTCCACCGTGAGGATGTGCGCGTCGCGGCGCCGGATCCACGACACCGACTTGTTGCTCAGCTGCCGAACCTGCAATTGACACCACCATCTTGGTTAATGTTTATCAACCATAAATGTATAAGAATGAGGCAATATAATAGGTACATAAGAGGTTTATATTGTTAGCGTTATTTCAATACAAATTCAAACATCAATAAAATGTAATCATAATTATAAGCTATTTATAAATATGTTGTGGTAACGCAGTATTGACTGTGCTACTGTGCTACAATCTTTTGAAATATTGGCACTGCCAATATATTTATGAACTTCACTGTGAATAACGATGTAATTATTTTAACAAGGTATCATAGAAGCCTATTATTTAATTATGTAAACATAAAAGAGACAATAAGCTTGAAAAGCTCTATTAAATACATTGTGAAATAGGTACCTACAGAAATGAAAGCAATTCCTAATACCTGCAATGCATTTACCTACTATTATAGGGTGAACCAAATTGTAAGCTACAGCAGAATTTGCCAGAAACCTTTAAACACGAGTATTCCAGTAAACCTATAAATTATTTGATATACCGATATTGGAGCTTAAATGTAAATTGTGAGGCAGTTCTGTGCTTCTGACAGCATGCTATAGCGCAGATTACAATCAATATCGGAGCGAGGCAATAATTCACGGGCAGCGACTATGATGAATTTAGAGCTCAAAATTATTCAAATGACCCGGCGCAACGAAAATTGCTTCTGAAACGGTTTTACTTCTATCCTCGATTCAGTACAGTACAGAAAGATGAATGTGCACGTTAATATTATATGAGGGTGTAAGAGAAACAGAGGAGAACGTTTTCGTATGTATTTTCGAGCAAGTTAAGTTGGAGACAACGATTTACTATGTTACAGATAGAGTATGTATGAGTGTCGGATGTAGGTTTAAGAGTATTATGACTAACTCACGAACAATAGTAGGTAATGTGCACCGCCTAGAAAGATCATATTGCCTAACATGACAAGTTAAAGTACCTACGAGTTTTTTAATGCAGATCAAGGCAGGTAATTGGCCGCAATCGCACCTGGTGTTAAGTGAGACGCAGTCTAGGATGGTACATAATATCTGCCCTGTAAGTGCGTCTTGAAAAGGCCCGGATTATAGTGTTCGGGAAAGATAGCAATAGGCAGAAAATCCAGTCCCTATCTGTTCGCATTCTAAAAGAGTTATCGAAACGCTTAGTGCGAGCTGGTCTTACCAAAGTCTATTAAAATTTTAAATTAATTTATCAAGTTTATTAACCGTATTGTACCTAAAATTAATTACTTATAATATCAAGTCTTAATACGGTCACGGTTCAAGATTTTTTTGTCCATTTCGGCGTTCTTTTTACTTTTTTGACGTTGCGTTGACAGTTTTCAGCTAAATTGACAAAGTAGGGATGTTACGCTAACCTGCGTCTGGTTACCCGGTTCTATAGGTAGCTAAAATTGTGTTTCATATTTGGGCTGTTGTGCATTTGGTGACAATCTCAGTAGTGATGCAGTAGTGAGTTACCTTGCAGGGCAGGTAGGCGTGCGTGCCGAGCTGCGTGGTGATGTTGTTGGGCGCGGACGGGTCGAAGTAGGGCCCGGTGTACAGCCCCACGTAGCGCTTGGCCCGCGCGCCGCCGCCCGCCTCGCCGCACGACAACACTGCAACGACAACCATATTAAAAACTAAAACTCATTAAAACTGATTTATTTCTGTAAATAGGCTTAAAAAAAGCACTTTTACACGTCCCAGTATTAACCCTACCACTGCTTCAGGACAATAAATGGGCCAGTGCTGAGAAGAAGCAGCGCAAGAAACTCAGTCACTATTGTCAGCCTCTTTTTCAAAGGTTTACATGCTTTAAAATGTACAAAGTTATAAATATTTATGCGAGCTATGCAGTAACGTATCCCAATATTCCATTACACACTAGCACAATGCCTCGGTGATCTATAGGCTAGTAAAACATTTCAATTGTGACAGATGCTGGAGTGATCACAGTTAATGTAGAATTAGTGTAAAGGGAATATTTATGAAGCCTAGTTCTGTTGTAAATCTAAATATAATATAACTCAAAGGTGACTGACTGACTGATATAGTGATCTATCAACGCACAGCCAAAACCACTGGATAGATCGGTGTGAAATTTGGCATGCAGGTAGATGTTATGACGTAGGCATCCGCTAAGAAAGGATTTTACGAAACTCCACCCCGAACGGAGTCGCGGGCGGCCGCTAGTCACTGAAATAAACCGCCGCGCCTAGCTACTTGCCCCCTTAGACAAGTGGCACTTTTTGATCAAATCAAAAATCAAATCTGTCAAAACTTCATTCAAAAAAACAAAAAAGAGGCTTTTCGACCATCTTTCGACTGGTTTGCGATTTTAAAGTGCATTTTGTCTAGACCTACTGGTCTACGGCGCTACAGTTACAGCTACGAGCTACAATGCTACGGCCGCAGCGGAGAGCTTGTCTACCCATGACTTTGATTATTGAACATTAATCGTAGCTCTAGTGCTTCTCGCACATATCAGCGTGGTTGGTTGCGGGCTCCACTTTAGTTAAGGGTAATGCAAGTGACTGGGCGATCATTTTTTTTCGGATTCATGGACTGGACATTTCAATACTGTCTGTACGTATGTTTACTCGTTATGTAGACCACACAGTGAGTACAAGTTTTATTTAGACTAGGCTAATTCATTAGCGTGATAGTTGGATATAAATTATACTCAACTCTACTTTTTAATCGCATGATCTTTAACAAATTTTGTGTCACGTCATGACTAGCATAGGCATCTAATATTTATGTTACAACTATCTACATTTATTTGGTAAACGTACTTTAAAAATTAGGATAATAAATAAAAAATATCAGCATATTACTCAAAGTTTCCTCAGTGCTATTTCAAGAAGACGTTGCCTTTACGTTACCAAGAGCGCGTTTTAATATCAGCGTTTACTTAAAGTATCATCTCGTGTAAGCGGCGAGATGAAAGAGACCGAAGGGACGCCGCCATTCCGATGAAAAGCCGCCGAGATGTAGATTGCGAAGGTTCGTGCTGATTTTATACGAAGCTACATTGTATTGAGTTCGACAAAGCCATACATCACGGACTACACTCGAGTGGAGATTTTTTTGTTGTTAACACGTGCCGGCAATAACAATTCAGGTCGCATTGCACGCGAGCACTGATTTACGGCGTGCTCTACAAGATGCACGGAATGCAAGAACATTGTACATGTCAACATGAATAGAGTTACAAAGACAAAATTAATTTTAATTATTTTATCGCATAACTAGCTGTGCCAGCGACTTAGTACGCGTGAAAACCCGTTTTCGCAACTTTTTCATTATTGCTCTGCTCCTATTGATCGTAGCGTGATGTTGTATAGATAAATGGGCTATCTAACACTAAAATAATTTGTCTAATCGGACCAGTGGTTCCGGAGATTAGTGCGTTCAAGTAAACAAACAAACAAACTCTTCAGCTTTATAATATTAGTATAGATTTTGTGCTTTTAGACAATTTATGGTTCCGTATAGATAAACCGAACAGTTTTATTGCCGTTATAATGTGTATATTGCATAAATTAATAGATATACCGGTGTCGGCTATGAAAATAAGTAATGGAGTGTGGAAATGTTATTGCTCTCAGAGAATGTTATTTATCTTGAGTAGATAGAACTAATTTTAAAGTTTAATTAAGTGGAGACCAGTCAGTATGACTGATAATATTGTATCGCAAAAAGGAGAGAGCGACCCACCTTATTGTGTATAGTAATTTTGTTAGTTATTTTCCCTTTTAACAAGAGGAAATGTTTTGGTATCGACGAAATGGGACCGTGGCTCTCTTCCGGCGTCCGGCGTCCGGGGCCGGCGGCGGCGGGCACCTTCATTTCCATCCTCGATTTCCGGCGTGGCTCAATAAAAACGAGATTTACGGCGCGGCACACGAGCCCGGCCCCGAGCTGGCCGGCTCTATTTATCAGTTTTGACAATTCGTAAGCCGGAATTGAGAACACAATCGAAGTAATATAACATAAAATGACACATAAATCTGTAGCACCGAATTTCAGAAGTTATTATTGTTATTGCATGGATTGGAACACCGACGGAATTTCCACAGTGTTCAAATTTTTTAGAAGACTGGTCGTTAATTTAACCCGCTATTAGTACAATTCATAGGATTATCAATTCCCATATAGCATACAGAACAGATGGACTATTACCGCTAATTCAATTTATGTAATTCAGATCCGGCTCGACTGCCATGATTTACATTATTGGTTTAGGATATTGGATTGGTATAATTTGTAGTCAATGCTCGCATGTGCTAATTAGAAAATAATTATCATGATCTGCCGTTACTGTTTTACCTCGTTGTGATCTAACATTATGTTATTTTTATTAAGTATAGGCTTTTAAGCTTCCGGAAGAGCAGGAGCCATAATAATGAAGTTGCGAGAGATTATCGCGCCGTAAGTCACGGGCGCCTCACTCGATATACCGACTCCGCCGCGGCAGTACATTCGGGTGATAAATGGCCGGAGCGGAGCTCTCCGCCTCGCGCCCGCGTCTCCGCTCCACACAGGGCGACGCGGAGAGATCGGCCAGATGAAGGGAACAATAAATTGAATTGCGCATTAGGTACTGAAAGCTTCTTTATTTTTATTCTGTAAAATAAAATGGAGCAATGTTCTACGTATTTTTTTTAGAACAAATAGGAAAAAAGTTCTATATCGTTTGTATTTTTTAGTTTAGCATTTATTCATTACTATGTACCTATGTCTAAGATAACCATTAAATCTGATACAGGATTACATTTTAATATTTTAAGGTAATACTACAACATTCTAAGATGTATCTTAACACAACCGTTGTGTCAGCACGTGAGTACCTGACGCCTGTAGTGCTGGCTGGCCGGCCGCCGGGCGCGCCCGTAGTTGTTTACGCCTCGCGCTAGAGTGATATGATACGCGTGCTTGGCCACGATAATCCCGCTAATGACGGGATCAACGAACTTACAGGTTTTTGAAACATATTACAGATACAAATAATTCTGTAAGAGCCGATGGAAGATACGTATTCTATGTAGGCATACGTTTTTCTATATCAATAAATACGTAATTAAAGCAAAACAAAAGGAGGTCGACATCATCGTTGGAGCTAATCTGTCATCGCTAATCAGTATGAACATAACACACAGCCTGCCTCTTGCCTTTATCTTAACTAGGAAACAATGTTATTTACAGGCAGGCACGTATATAGAGTAATTGTCACAATTTTGTAATAAGGACATTGGGAACTTTAATATGAGAAAATGCCCCATGGCGGACAAAGATGAAACGTATTTTATTTCAAAGCTTTATACTTGTAGGTATATTCACTTAAAGCGCTATGTTGTGAGATATGGGAATTCTGAGATATGACGAGTCTAAGTTGAAAATATATTTGTCTAAAATGATTTGATATTTTTACATGTTATGTTGTTTGGCACTGCAGAGTAACCAATAAAAGTAAATAAAATAATATAAATAAATAAAAAATATAAATAAAATAATATAAATAAATAAAATATTATAAATACTTAAATTAATATTAGACAACATCTCCTATATTACTCCAACCCAAAATAAGTAGCTAAGGCATTTGTGTTATGGAAATCGGGAACGACGAACCACAACACACCCAAACCAGAGACAATGTGAAAAGATCGTTTTCTATATTGTCCCGGCCGGGAATCGAACCCGGGACCTCAGGATTGGCCCGGCACACCTTGAAAACCGGTGTGTGCGCCTCTCCGCCACGGAGGTCGTCAAAAATGTTACCTAAATGTAAAATAAAATAAAATATTAAAACTTCATTTTCTCAATATTTATTCCCATATAAGAGAGAAAAAAAAATGCACGGAAATTCATTGGATATTAGTATGTATCATCTGTGATAGGTTTCGTTTGTGTCCGCTACTTTTCGAAAAGTGGGGCAAAAAGTTCCCAATGTCATTTAGGGTGTATTCAGCATCATTACCAATCAGTTAACATCATGCCTTATGTGAATCTTTTTCTAAAAAAACAGCTACCTTAATGTATTATTCTATTAAACCGATATCGGCAAAATAATTATTTTGTCCGAAGAGATTAGATTACATAAACATTTCATGGTGTTTCGAATCACTCAATAAATCAAACGCAGCATTCGCGCTCGTGCCGCTCCTATTATGCAAATGATCACCTTTGCTGCACGCTTCGCTTCATTCTGACTAATTCGTATCTATTGTATGCGTTAATTAATATTCAATTTAACAGTACAAACATAAGCAACACTGGTGCGGTAGGATCATTGCGAATCGTGCTGGGATTCCACTGTCCCTAACTTAACATTTTAAGATACACGACTACTTAGTAGGAATTAATTAATTTTTACTGCTAATTAAAAAAAAAAAAATTTTTTATTCACCATAACAGAAATATGTACACAGTGTAAACATAACTTAATACATAAGTATTTTAGTACAGTAGGTACAAGTCGGTAGAATGGCATGCCCCTGTCCTCTAAACTAGGATAGATCCTGTATCTTAGAGAACAGTGATTCCTCTGGAGACATTGTAATTACTTAAATTTAATTTTACATGTGGCTATTATGTTATGTTTGCTGCTCACTATGTGTGTGTGTGTGTGTGTGTGTGTGTGTGTGTGTGTGTGTGTGTGTGTGTGTGTGTGTGTGTGTGTGTGTGTGTGTGTGTGTGTGTGTGTGTGTGTGTGTGTGTGTGTCTGAGTCTAAGTGGAAGTGGGTTTGGGAATGTGTTATTGTTGTATTTATATTAAAAGATTTTCAGTCTCATTGTAATTTAGAGCAAGTAATAGTTCCTTAACTACTCGTTTGACCTCGTGTGTGGTCAGAGAATAAATGTTCGTAGAGTTATTAATTGTATTATACAATTTAGAGCTTAAGGCTTTGTGCTGTCTTTTTGCCCACGACGTACGACACCGAATCAGGGAGCACGCTCTCATTGCTCCCTTTCGCCGTGCTGCGATCAGGCGGTTGAACGGCAGAGTCCGGTGTCGGCGCAGAACCAAACGGAGAATAGCAAGTTGCCGCACTGTGAGAACTTTACAATCGGCGTACAGTTCTTTGGTTGGGAACATACGCTTCTTCCGGGTCATGACCTTAAGGACAGCACGTTGTGCACGTTCAAGTTTTATCAGGGCAGTTTTGTCAGCACCGCCCCATATAGGAACACAGTATGAGATGACTGACTGGCATTAATCCAAGGATTTAAATAATTTTGAGCGTACAGCGTCTGATATGTTTATGAGCAGCTGCGAGCCTGCCGCGCGGTGCGTGTATGCGCGAGCAATAACGGGACGCGACTCGATTCAACGTAAATAGGTATGGTGTAATAGATTATGAGGGAATTTTCCAACTGATATGAAAATCATTGATTTATTAATGTACAGAACTATTTATTATGTATTGTGGTATTAGGTGGAGGTTTTGCTATCTCAAAAGTTTATCTCATTGACTCTTGAACAATATCGTTACTTAAACGAGTATTAGGTACGTAATTTATAAAATTTTATCAGTGGTAACGAAACTTAAAACGTCACTTCTGATAACTATACACAGAATCATTAATTTGTTCTTGATCTCTATCTAGATCTGTAGTAATAAACCCAAATAGTTTTACTGTAAATAACTTTTCAATTTGATAACTTTAGTCAGGATTTAAGAAACTCGCAGCTGAACAAGTTTGGAAAGTTAAAATAATTTTGTCGAGTCGCAACGTCCTCGTGCTTCCTGCAGCGCGCGTACTTTAGCTTCAGTAAGCAACTTCATAAAAATATTTTACTTGTATGAGCAATTCTTGAAACTTTTTAAACAACGAACGGAACTTGCTGCAATTTTGATGTTTCTATCGTTACTTAGGTTTGCGATATACTTTTGTGATGAATTAAATGCAATTAGGGTTTCAAGTCGTGCCACTTTATGAATTAAGTACCTAATCCTATTTATTTTGTGTGCGTTTGCATCATGTGTATTTAAAGTCATGTACATATGTGTTGTTTCTGTCGCAGTAGTTAGCTAGTTAGCACTGCAGATCAACGTCTACGAGTATAATCTGCTAATGTCGCGAGTTGATAAACATACGCCTCCGCGGCTCCGTCGACAAATAATATTCTGCCAAGTTGCAGTCGGCTTCGAATCTAACGTTTATTGGGCGGTCATAAATATCAGTGACTATAAATACGGCTACAAAATTATTTTATTTATTACTTAGTAGGTACCTACTAGTTGTTCGATTTAAATTAGTAAAATCTCGTACTATCTAGTCGCATTACATTAAAGCCATCATTTAATGATAATCGTATTTAAAAGAAGAGTCGTGTTCGCAATATCCTGTAAGCGATAGCGATAGATGTTATTAAGAGGGGTTGTCCGTACACCCACATGGATAATAAATTGATGGCCCCATAGGATTATGGTGCGGAATTACACTAATTGTAAGGTGTCCAGGCAGAAGATCGAGTGCGGACGTTTGTCTCGGCGCTGTTTCGGCCTGAGCCACGTTAATGCGCGGCGCATTTGTGCGGATTGTGGCCGAGCGGTAGTTTACTCCGAAATAATAGATGCGACACGATAAACACCGGGTCGTTTACACTAAACAAAAAGTTAACTGTGCCAGAACACAATTCAGTTGAAGCAGCCGGTGCCGATTTCCCTGTATTTCATGATGAAACCACAGGAGTATCACGCATCTAACGTATAAATAATAAAAAATCGCTAACCAAACCATAGCTTGATGTACATTTTTACGAAAATGCAGATTGAGTTTTCTTAGAGCCTGTCTCACAAATTTTAAATGAAGGATGACCTTTGGGGTTTCCGTCGTGCTGCATCGGGGTCACCGCACGTCAAGGTGCCGCAGCCTCACTAGCATCTTCACCTTGGAACTCTCAAGAGTTTGGCGACCAGCCCGCTCCACTCTCGCCCGCAGCCCTCGGCCGATCCCAATCGATTGCCACTAAATAGGTCTGTGGGTTATTCCAAGCATTTACATAACTTAATAGGTACGATTTACTTTGATTAATACGCGCACAAAAACCAGGTCCGCCGGCGATACGGGCCTGAAACGTGCTGCGGCTTTTTGTTCGCCATAAGCGGTCACAACAAGCAGTAAGTCCTGTGTTATTAATTTCCTTTGCATGAGAATGTTGACTTTGTGTGGAAACGGCGCGGTATAATATTACCGTGTTATTGTTTTCGCGCAGTCACGACCATTAACGGGTTAAAGTGATTCGGTGTTTTGTTGTGGGTGAGGCCGATATTTCAGGTAACATTTTTCCTTTGATATGGCTTTATAAGCTCGATTACAGAAGCCGGATTGAGCTCAGCGAAAATGTGATCGCATACCTCAATAATTAACTTTGTTATTAATTGATAATCCAAATACATCATAGGTACGTGTATAATAACTAACTGCCAATAAATATTGAAAAAGAAGTTCGCTGTAGGGACATGGTTGTTTAGATCATATTATGAAGTATATGTTAAATGCGATTCTTTCGCCCTACAGTTCATTGCGATAATGTTTGTGGACGTTCACCGGCGTCGATACACATCGCTACACGAAATGACGGCAATATGAAAGGCAAGTATTGACACTGGGGCCGCCCTGATTGCCGGCGCCGTGCCCGCTGCAATATTTGCGCGGCGTAACAGTATTGGTTGGAATCACGCAGTGGTCGATACAACGCGCCATTTCATTGGAAGCTATTATACTTGTGAGTTCATAATATTTGCAGAAAATGAATAGGTATTATAATACTTGAATTCGTTCAAATATTGAGGCTATAGAACTATGAGAATGGTGTAGGAACGAGAGAGTAAATATAGAATATTCCCAAACAGCAGATGCATATGACCGCGCATCAAACATGCAGGCGGCGTGAGTGCAGGAGTCAGGTGCCGGCGCAGTGCGCCAGGCGATATTAATTAGCGATTCACAAATCAGTTGGTTGGTTGGTTTTACGAAAGGTAGAAGCACTACTGACGCTGGGGTAGCACTATTGAAACACGTCTTTGATGCTTGGGAGAGTAAAAAGGACGCTGTTGGTATTTTCTGTGATCTTTCAAAAGCGTTTGATTGTGTAGACCACCAAACCTTACTAAACAAATTGCGACATTATGGTGTTTCGAATAAGTCACTTGATCTGCTGAACTCGTATCTCACAGGCAGAAAACAAAAAGTTTGTATTAACGGAACTGAGTCTTCTGGAGCACCTCTTACTATGGGTGTGCCGCAGGGATCAATATTGGGACCTTTGCTATTTCTTATTTACATTAATGACCTTCCTTACTTTGTAAAAGATCTGTGTGATATTGTGTTATTTGCTGATGACACATCTCTCATTTTCAAAGTTGATAGAGGTAAAGTAAATTTTGACGATATTAATAACACACTCTCACAGGTTCTACATTGGTTCACTGTTAACAACTTATTGTTAAATGCAAACAAAACTAAGTGCATTAAATTTACCTTACCTAATGTGAGGCAGGTTTCCACGCAATTAATGGTGAAGAATGAACCATTAAATAGCATAAATTCCACAACATTCCTGGGAATCACTTTAGATGCTAAACTTCAATGGGGTCCTCATATTGAAACTTTGTCAAAAAGGCTCAGTTCGGCTGCTTTTGCAGTGAGAAAGATAAGGCAATTAACTGACATTGAAACGGCAAGGCTAGTATATTTTAGCTATTTTCATAGTATAATGTCATACGGCATATTGTTGTGGGGCTCAGCCGCGGACATTGAAACTGTGTTTGTTCTGCAGAAGAGAGCAGTGCGGGCCATTTATAACCTTGGACCCCGATTTTCCTTGAAAGATTTTTTTAAGGAAATAAACATACTGACAGTAGCTTCACAGTTCATTTATGAAAACCTTTTATATGTCCGCAAAAATATAGAGCAATTCACGAAAAAGAGCGATTTGCATAACTTTAATACAAGAAACAAAAATAAACTTGCCGTTCCAAATTTCAGATTGCATAAGATTGGTAATTCATTTATGGGAAAATGTATTAAATTCTTTAATAAATTACCACAAACTGTTGTAGAACTACCCATTCATAAATTCAAAGCACATATTAAAAGTACCTTAATGAAAAAGGGCTACTATAAAGTCGATGATTATTTAAAAGATAAAAATGTTTGGAATACGTTACTGCCTAGCTCGCATAAATATTTATAACTTTGTACATTTTAAAGCATGTAAACCTTTGAAAAAGAGGCTGACAATAGTGACTGAGTTTCTTGCGCTGCTTCTTCTCAGCACTGGCCCATTTATTGTCCTGAAGCAGTGGTAGGGTTAATACTGGGACGTGTAAAAGTGCTTTTTTAAAGCCTATTTACAGAAATAAATGAGTTTTAATGAGTTTTAATGAGTTTTTTAATGAGTTGTGGTGCGGGTGCAGGGAGCGTGCTGTGGGGCTATCTTGCGCGAGTGCTCAGAACTGTTAGCTACCATTAATAGTAAAATGTGCACTTATGAATAATGCCATAACTGTAAGTCTAGATATCAGCAACCTACCTACTACCGTTATTTGTAAGCACTTTCTAAATAGTCTATTACAAATAAAAATAACACACTGAAAAGTTATTGTCTATCGACAGTGACAAACGGGATACTCAAAGCATTATCACCCGAGTATCTCCTTTGGCATTTAACTCTGCAAAGCTGGAGCTCTCAAGGGAATAAAGTAAACAATTTTCTTTGTTTCGAGGCGTCCAGTCGCACTCCGTAATTACATACTGGCCGTCGCTCGTCCGCGCCGGCGACGCGGTGTCTGCCGACGCCACTCCGAATAAACCTACATTCGAACTAAGTGAAATGCTGTATTTATAACTGCACAATACAGTTAACAATATGATAGAATTTTGTTTGAAAATATTAGACTCTCTCTTTGACGCATTATTATAGAGCAGTCGATGCATTAAACTCGTGAATGCTCTTCATTCTTATACATACCTGTAGTCTATGTGGGTTTTTTTTTTGCGACACAACTTCACTGAATTTGGCATCTTACTCTTCCTGTCTGTATAGTGTGTAACTGGCTTTCCCCGTGTTCAGTCGCTGTGCGGTGTAAGCATGAATAATGTAAGGAAGCGCGTCCGCGGCCGTGAATCAAGCGCGCTAATGGCCCCGCCCGCGCCGCACGCGCCTGTGATAAATATGACCATGCAACTTTCCGCCGCCAACTTCTAATGGTAACGTTAAACAACTGACAATCGAACTTGGGGCCGCGGTTGCGAGTTTCCGCGCCTATAGACCGCTAATAGAGCTGTACAAATACGAAACTGCGTGGGTTTCAGCTGAACAACGTAAATTGTTTGTTTGCTGCGTGGTGGTTGTTATCTTTGCCTACCAAACTCGAAACAGATAATATTATTAGAAGGAGATATCTCTCTTATGTCTACAAACAAATGGATTATGGGGAAGAACTAGTTAACTGCATTCATACTTTAGCCATGAAGACTTCAATTGGGTTTATTTTCAGATGTGATATTACGTTATTAATTTCTTGTACTTCAAAAATTACGTTTTACTTTAAATCACCAATAGTTTTGCAAAAATTATGAGGAGATTCCATTGGGCGTAACTTTTAAGAACCATACCTATTAAGAATATGCTATAAAAATGCTATAAAATCTGTTAGCCTGTAATGTCAGGTACATTCATAGAGTGCAGCAAATAAATTTGGTTTAGGGTTCTGAGTGCACGTTGTCATTAGGGAGTGTCTGGCGAGCACGCCGAGCTGCCGCATGCAAACGACGATTTTATTTAAATTGCACAAAAATGCTATGCAAGTTACATCGGACGAGTGGACTCTTAACACTGCGCGGCTAATATTCAGATTGTGCTGAAATTAACGATGTTATGATAAATGAGGACACAAAGTGGCAGATTATCATTAACCTAATTAAAATAAAGTAAGGCGATACAAATATGATAGGGTATATACAGGGTGTCCCGTAATGTAACGTCAAGCCGGAACTGGGTGTTGAGGCAAGTTGTGCTGGTTATCAGAAAAATATAAAAAAAAATCTATGTGGCATATTTTAAAAATAATAGGCATTTAAAAAAAATCTAATAATTCTACTCCAGATGACGGTCCTTTTGCTCGTGTTGCCACAAATCTTCACCTTTTCCAAATTTTTTTTTTTGTTATGTAACCCTGAATAATGCTTCTCTAAATTGTTATCAAAATTACAAAACCAGCTGCTCCAGCTTGGATGAAAAAAATACATTATTCCCAAAAAAAAATTCAAAATAAAAATTTTGCCTAGTTTAAACTGACTGTACTGAAAAAAAAATGTACTACGCGAGTGTGGCAAGTGACGTCATAATTTGGCGCATTTAGTAAGGATTCCAAAATGGTATAACACTTGGTAAATTTTTGCTGTAATTGTCGACAATTTTTGGTTTTTTGGAAATAGTCCCGTTTTTAACTTTATCTACCTTGGTTATAAATTATTATTCTAATGTGCCCAAAATTCTCAGTCACAGAAACTTTTGTCACCATGACAGTAATTAGTAGTTGACATACTGTAACAAAAGTCACCCGTGCGCGCGCGCCTTTACTACCTGCTCTGCCTGCACTTGTACTTGGTAACAGGGATAATAAGGATATGAAGTTTCGGTTATGGATACGGTTACGGATATTAGAATAATATACCGGTTTCGGTTACGGTCACGGATATGAAATCATTTCAGATTATCCGAAAGTCTCGGATAATTTCGGTTACGGAATTATTAGAATTTCAAAAATGTAGGTATAATTCAAATAGCAAGATGCTGCGTGAGCGTGACCCACATAGCTACTTTATGTACCAACTAAGAGGACACCAATGTATGATAAAGGTAAAACAGGCTGGCATATTAGATGGTGCCAGCGAATGCCAGACAAGTTGGTAACAAATATTAAGATTTAAGGTACAATTCCAAGACGGGTCGCAGACCGCAAACTGCAACCGCAAACTGCAAAACTATGAAATCGGCAGCGCGGCATTGCAGCTGCGGCGTGTATACTGCAGATTTCATAGAGTTTTGCAGTTTGGCCTTTATCCGAAACTATCCGTAACTTTTGAATCAGTTTCGGTTACGGTTATGGACATTTTTTATTTCGGATATCCGATAGTTTCGGTTACGGTTACGGATATCCATAACATCCCTGCTTGGTAAGATGGCCCTCTCCGTCCCGCTCATACCTTTTAAAATGTCTTATCCACCTCACTTAAGCCAGAAACTTGCATTTTGGGCACATTAGAATAATATTTTTAACCAAGGTAGATAAAGTTAAAAACGGGATTATTTCCAATAAACAAAAATTGTCGACAATTACAGCAAGATTTTACAAAGTGTTATACCATTTTGGAATCCTTACTAAATGCGCCAAATTATGACGTCACTTGCCACACTCGCGTAGTACAATTTTTTTTCAGTACAGTCAGTTTAAACTAGGTAAAATTTTTATTTTGATATTTTTTTTGGGAATAATGTATTTTTTTCATCCAAGTTGGAGCAGCTGGTTTTGTAATTTTGATAACAATTTAGAGAAGCATTATTCAGGGTTACATAACAAAAAAAAAATTTGGAAAAAGTGAAGATTTGTGGCAACACGAGTAAAAGGACCGTCACCTGGAGTAGAATTTTTAGATTTTTTTTTAAATGCCTATTATTTTTAAAATATGCCACATAGAATTTTTTTTATATTTTTCTGATAACCAGCACAACTTGCCTCAACACCCAGTTCCGGCTTGACGTTACATTACGGGACACCCTGTATATGTACACGAGTATGTTTTTGGATGGAATATTGTTTTAGAACACAAATCATATATAGATAGATAATAATAATTACTAACGATGTCAAGTATATTCCTAGAAAATACATATAAAATTCCAAGTCTAAGTAACGAGCGTAACGTCTCTATAAAGAGTATCTTCATGCCACATAATTCTGAAGTTGCCTTCATAGAAATAAGGAAGACATGTTTGTATGTTCCTGTCGCATACTGTAACTTACAAAGTGGTGTGTAGTTCCTGGGAACTTATTGTACGATATAAAACATATACTTTATGGGCATTGCACTGCCCGCAGTTTATGATAGTAGCACATAAGTTATGTTAGTGGTCGCAATCTGATTTCAAACGACAATGAGTAAATTCATTCCAGAAAATACATTCTTTCAGCAATTCTATTTCGTTCGATCTATTTTACAACCTGTAGTTAACCACCTGTCGAATCCTGCATGTATTTTTATACTAATGTAGATGTGAGTTCTTTCATGCATTGGTTGAGTCATTAAATACGAATTGGCTGATATTAAAATAATTATGTTTGAAGCATTTTGAAGACTAGGGCCATTATTTAATTAGTTACCGGTTGGCAGGGACAGAAAGCATTTGTTTCGGACAGCGCCTGGTTCGCATGACCTAGTTCCTCCAGTTACAGATGCCATGTAACACGCTTCTGTAAAAAAGTATCTAGTGTTATGTGTTGCGCTCCTTTATACGAAATACCTCTTTGCTTTGTTTGTCTTGGGCGGGGTCATAAAGAACGTTGCTATGCTACTGCATCATACATACATTGTGGCCCAAACTTGTTCTTCTTTTATACACTGCTCCTACAAATAGGTCTGTTTGTGTAGCTACACTGTAGCCTATACATGTACAGGTAAATGTTTGTTAATACAACGTATCGTGTGTGCAGGCCGTAACTGAAGCCTCATGGCACCTGTTCTCAAAAGTTAGCGCGCGAGTCCCGCGGCGACCTGCGAGTGCACGGAGTGACCCAGTGATCTGTTTAGACTGTGCAATCAATCAGCGGCACTGGCGAGCCGCCAGCCCCCTCCCGCGGCTGCGACGCCCCTCCCGCGGGTCTCTGCTGCCGCATATAATGACCAGACTCGGATCTTTAGCAGTAGGTAGAAAACAAGCAAGTAAATGTTGCTTTGTCTCAAAAAATATTCTAATTATTATCAATAGTAAAGTGGTAAGAAATGTACAGAGCACAAGGCAATAAGCCCACTATAAAACATATTATTATCTCGTGGTGATGGTCCAGTTCGCGATGCACTCTGCGGATTAGCATTTCATTTCGTCGACCACTCTGTTTGTAAACAGTTATGCAAATGTAAAATTTAAAAGTTCGGACCGTAATGAGAACCAACGTACGAGTAGGTGTGTGTAAAACATTTGCATGAGGAAACAGTTGCCAGGTAAATATACAGTGTGAGTCACGTTAAAGTGTACATATGAAAATAGATGAAACTAGACCTATTTTTATCGACAAAAAAAAGGTCAAAAAATTTTTGAGATTTTTTAAAAAAAAAATTATAGAATTTTTTTTCTTCCAATTACTTATTGTAAAGAAAACGTAATAACTTTTAAACTAAGCGGTATATCCTGATAAAATAAAAACATTAATAATGCTAAATAACAGGCGATACTAAAAAAATACATAAAATACACAAAAAAAGGCCAACAAATAATAAAAAATTATACTTTTTGAAATAAATCTGCTTTTAAATTCGTGTTTTTTTGGTTATTTGATAAATTTCTCCAAAAAATGCCCCTATAACCGGTGGTTTTTATTACTTTGTATTATTCTCTATCGTATTACCTTCGTAAAACCAAAAATTGCATGTCTCTATCCCTATCACAACATTTGCAATGATCGTTTGAACTAATGCGCTATTCAACGCTTCGTTAACAACGAAACTGAAAATGGCTCTAGATTTGTAATTTAGATAAAGACAAGTTAAATTTCAAATAAAAACAAAAGATTTCGAAGTAAAATAAGCATTTTAGTTAAAATTAAAATTTTCTCTACCTGCAGCGGAGAATAATGTTGTGGCAGGCCTTTGTTCAAACGCTCATAGCAAATGTTGTGATAGGGATAGAGACATGCGATTTTTGGTTTTAAAAAGATAATACGATAGAGAATAATACAAAGTAATAAAAACCACCTGTTATAGGGGCATTTTTTGGAGAAATTTATCAAATAACCAAAAAAACACATATTTAAAAGCAGATTTTTTTCAAAAAGTATCATTTTTTATTATTTGTTGGCCTTTTTTGTGTATTTTATGTATTTTTTTAGTATCGCCTATAATTTAGCATTATTACTGTTTTTATTTTATCAGGATATACAGCTTAGTTTAAAAGTTATTACGTTTTCTTTACAATAAGTAATTGGAAGAAAAAAAATTCTATAAAAAATTAAAAAAAAAATCTCAAAAATTTTTTGACCTCTTTTTTGTCGATAAAAATAGGTCTAATTTCATCTATTTTCAACCGACTTCAAAAAAGGAGGAGGTTCTCAATTCAACCCGAATGTTTTTTTTTTTTTTCTATGTTTGTTACGCGATAACTCCGCCAATTATGAACCGATTTGAACAAATCTTTTTTCGGCGTATAGGTAATACCTCAAGGGTGGTCCCATTTAAATTTAATAATAAAAAAAACAACCCCTAAGGGTGGAAAATTGGGGATGAACTTTTTTATACGCAATATCTCCGCCAATTATAAACCAATTTGAACGATTATTTTTTTGTTGAATAGGTATTATCAAAAGGGTGGTTTCATGCGAATTTAAAGAAAATATTTCACCCCCAAGGGTGGAAAATTGGGGATGAACTTTTTTATACGCAATATCTCCGCCGATTATGAACCAATTTTTTTTGGTCTCAGTGTACTGCCTACCTTCAGTGGTAACATCAAGGTAATAATTAGTTAACTAAAAAGCAAGAAATAAGTAAAATTTTATAAAAAAAAGTAAAAAACCGACTCCAAAAAACCTACACTAAAACGTAGAAAAATAATTACTAATTACATACTTATTTATTAGGACGAATTATTAATATTTATGTAGGTATACCATGATTGATACTTTTGGAGTCGGTGCAGGCAAACTTTACATGTTTCATAATCTTGGCACCGACTCCAGAAGTATTAATCATGGTATACCTACATAAACATTAATAATTCGTCCTAATAAATAAGTAGGTAATTAGTAATTATTTTTCTACGTTTTAGTGTAGGTTTTTTGGAGTCGGTTTTATTTTTTCATATGTACACTTTAACGTGACTCACACTGTATACAGAAGAACAGACAGACGAAACTATTTTTGGAACGATTTTTCATTTTTATTCTCTGGAAAAGAGAGAAATGAATGATGATGTTTTGTTATTCTGATTATTTTGTAGTATGTTTCCTTTTGAGCCACCATAAAAAGGTACTAAATATATGTGTGTTGTAAGCTGCAGCTCGCTATCAGACTATCAAAATAACCGGGATCCTAAGATCGGGCCTTGAGCTCTCGTCAGTTTCTTCTTAGGCTTAGTCTCAGGTAAGTATCTTTTAATTTTATCAGTTCTACAAAGTTATTCCTCTAGATAAAACACGAAAAACATAGCTGACGTTTCAAGCAGATCGAAAATCTGGTAGTAATCGAAAAAAGACGATTAAATTGGTTCCAACTTGCCTTGTTAAAGTTGAATGCAAACGACGTCCGAGCCAAATACTTGATTCGTTACAGTTCGGCGGTTCGACCCAATTGCGTCACAAACAGCGCCACATTTATAATATTAGTTGCAGTTGAAGCGGACGCTCCGCAGTTTTTAATACAAGCTCGAGGCACACAACGGCGCTTTGATGCTATAAGCGGAGTTTAGTAGGGAGTTGACAAACTTATACTTTGCCTGGATTTTTCATAACAATAGGTACTTGCATACGTAATAGTTTCCAATAATCTATTCTATACAGAGCTTATAGGTAGAGCTTTTCAAACATAGAGTTTAAAGCGGATTTTCAGTCATGAAATTCAATAACTGTTTTTCAAACAAACAAAAAGTCATAATTTATTTCAATTAATTTTCAAGTGCTTTAGTATCTAAAAATAATCAGTGAAACTTCAAAGCAAATTATTATGAATTTCGTGATTGATACGCGTAAAGCTTTCGACCGATTGGTCAAGACCTGTACCTCTAGCATGAACAACTTTCGTCTTCGAATCGTTTTGATTCTCAAAATAAGTTTCGTGCGACCATTTCTCATAATAAGTTAACTTTACGACACGTTCACAAGAGCGCTGTTGTAGTTTTATTTTATTTTATTTTATTTTATTTGTTTAACAATGTTTCAACAGCATTAAATTGTACATGTACATACATAAATGTGTGTTTTCGTACTAAATCTTTTGATGGCGATTCGAATACGCAAACGATTCGAACTCGAAAGTTTTTCGTGCTAGCCGTACTGGCCGTCCCGAGAAAGTCCCGCTCCGAAAGCTTCCGGCCCGCTGCGCCGCGCTTCGGAGGCGCGGAGTAGGTGTAATTGTGCGCACTCGATTGTAACTGTTTCTATTCATTGAAACTGTTTATGGACTATCTTGAGCACAGCGAAGTCACTGAATATTTGAATCGCATTACCTTTCAACGGTACAACTACTTGCAACAGATCGGATTTGTGTTATTGATTTATTTATTTTAATTCAGTAAAACTCTGTTCAATAACTCGATTACATGGTCCATAAGTATCCAATTACAGGAAATCTAACACTACATGTTGTTGCTTAAGGTTACTGGTGTTTAACAAATAACTTAATCGAAAGTCAATTTAAGTAATAAGAAAAATTAAGTTTAAGATGTTATGTTTTATGTGTAAATACTTATAAACATTTTTGTGATGACGTGACAAATGACAATAAGAGGTTGAGCTTTTTTGTTTACCAACAATTTACAGAAAAATATCTAAATAATAAATGTTCGTTAACCTTGCTGCCTATCACTGATCGCGTGCTTCCGAGGCATCAATAACGGGTCCAGCGAGCGTTGGGCTCAAACGGGCCATGCACTTTTATCAGATCATTTTAATGCTGTGGCGTAGTAAGGAACTGAGCCCATTTGGAATTTGGATCTTGAGAAAAATTTCAAGATCCAAATTCCAAATGGGCTCAGTTCCTTATATAAAAATATGGAGTATGATATCAATGTCAGGATCGGTTTCAATTTAATTGGATCAAGATATTTTTAAGAGATTATGTCAGAAAGTTGTAAAAATAACTTATTATCTTTGCTATTTCTTGTAATTTTATAATATGTTGGAGTGAGTTTTTCCATGTCCAGACAAAACAGTATTTTCTTACAAGTTTAAAGCTACAATAATATTAGATTGAATGTCTATTATTATGTATTATTTATTAGTTGGCGCTACTACGCTTCGTAGCGCGTGCCCGTAGTTAGCACTACGGCCGTTGCTACGCGTAGCTACGGCGTAGCTCGTAGCACGTAACGCAAATGTTTTCGCCCGTTCCCGCACGGGGATTACTAATGTTTGGCCAAAAAACGTTTCCCAAATTATCACATCGCAAACAACGTTTCGCAAATTTTTATTTGGCAAATTCTCATTTGGCAAAACAACTTATTGCAAACTTTTAATTCGCAAATGTCGTTTTTGGCATATTATTGTTTAGCAAAGTATTGTTTGGCAAAGTATGTTTTGCCAAATGTTTCATTTGGCAAAAATATTTCACGATAAACTATTTACAAAATAATTTGATTGGTGCATAGAATGGATACAAATTAGCTTGTGGTTATTATTTTATTTAGTGGGTAGTTCATATAAAATTTGTTCTTAATTAATTTTCTTATTTCATTCTCTTTATCGAAATTTCCAAATGATTCATTCACAATAGAGGTGATTCTAGCGCTCGGCGGCCGCTGCCGCGGCACGCTTCGCTCGCCTTCGCGCATTAAGGGTTCTAACCTAACCTAACCTACTATTTTCTGCAATACCTACTTTTTGCAACCATACTATTTTCTGAAATCTCTTTGTTTTACATAAAATTCTTGTGAAAACCATGATCATGTGTCTTATGCTTTGATTTGTGGGTAACGGTGGGTAAGTAGGTAAGTATGTGAAGTGTCAATTTGACCAAACAAATTATTTGGGATATAATATTTGGCAAAATAAAACATTTGCTATATAAACATTTGCCAAGTAAAATTTTACCAAATGATAATTTGACCAAATGAATTAGTTGCAAAAAGAACAGTTGCTAAAAGTTCATTTGGTAAATGAAACTTTGGCGATAAGTTGTTTGCGAAGTGAAATTTGGCGAAAAGTAATTTGGCCAAACGGAAGGATACCCCCGCACGGAGTTATTTCTGGGCTATTGCTTTGTTGTCGCGGCTTGTTTTGAAAGAACGTTTCCTACCTCGATATAAGAATGATAAATGTTATGAACGTTTGGATGAAGAGCCTTACTTTTACGCTTTGGGTATCGTGATAAATATAGTGAACAGTCATTGTGTCGGTGGAGGGGTTGGTCGCAGAATGAGAACGTATAAGAGCTAACTATTAAGGGCGACGCTTCGTGTTATTATGAAGGTTAAATACGCAAACGACTTTCGTTGCGTAACTGATTAAGTTGTTTTCGTTAGTATAAGTTGCTTTTCTGCTGAAGCTTTATAACGTATATTTATAAGGTTTAAATAAATCGTTTTGGATTATTGCTGTAGAATAAAAGCCTTGCATACATTTAGTGACACACTGTCACGTGTTTACTTATTGGACTTAGTGGAAATGAAAGGTCCAATCTTAAGTTATTCTAATTAAATACATTTTATTAAATCATTGACCCATCCAAACTACAAAGTGCGAACATAATGTCCAATCAGACAATGAAGGTGCTGTTGGGCACAGTCAAGTACGGTCAACGGCAAGTGAACATTAAACGCTGATCCAATCTAGCTGTCTTTGAAGTATGGAATTAGAGGCCAGTAAGAGTGGCATGTGCCGCTTTGGAATGAAAAATGACTGAAAATTGAGTGAAATTACGTAAAATTATCACTAAACGTGAGAAAAAACAAGTCGTGGTTTGAATTTCATACAACAATCATGGCATTTTGAAACTAAGAAGACGAAAAGATAAAAAGATAAACGATAAGATATCTGTGAGGTCTAACGGTGTGTTGTTGTATTTACTCTTATTTTTTATTTGTATTGTAACGCGCGCGGGGGCGGCGCGGGCGGGGCGGGGAGGGACGCAGCATCGGAAACTTATTTGCATGAGACACAATCAAGCAGCAGTTTGGCTCTGCTCCCACGCCGCCCAATAGTGACGTTACTCGCTGAAAAGGTTATAGATTGTGAGCCCCTACTCCAAGTCGGTCAATTGCATAGTACATTCGCTAACTAATAAAATCTGTCGTATCATTGCGCTCTGAGTCAGAGCAAACTGTCTGACACGAGAGTTGTTAGTGTACACCATCGGGTTAAATGATGAAAGTAAAAATAAATGACAGCTATAAGTTTTGTTTGGCCAAATGCGGGGCAAATTATTCGTAAAGTTGATGGTCGCTGACAATATCAGCATTAAAAATAACTAATTGAGCAAAATAAAAACATTGGGCTATTATAGGTACAAGTTTAAGCATTCTACAATACTATGTACATACTTTATACACATCAAACCAGAAAAAATAAATTATTCAATAAGACAGACCCAATAAAGTAACCAGATCGGAATTATGAATATTTTCAAACAATCGGTCGATATGACAAAATGTTTTTCACATTCCTACCGTCCGCAGTCACCCGCAGCGAGCGGGACACAAAGGAATAATAAAAATGAGGACTCGTTAACAACGCCGCTGTTTCGTATTTATCGCCGTGCATGCGTCCGCGCGTGGCGGGGCGCGTCGCAGCGCAGCGCAGCGCGGCGTGTTCACACGGACTCGGCCGTGGGTACAGTTTCTTTTTTCATTTATTTGGGAAGACAAACAGTTTCACAATATGTATAACTATAAATAATATTACTTACTTACTAGGATTACAATTGTGAAACCAACCACGTCATCCACATATTATATAAACGAGTAAATTACGATGAGAATGGAAGGTAATATTATTTTATACATCAGATTATGAAGATAGTAAAGGCTACAATATTAAAAAAATAAAAATTTTGAAAGTTTCACTACATTCATCTTATCTTATGTTTACAAATTGACAGTAAAATTTTATTCTATAGTTTTAGAATGACTGAAGCTAAGGTAAGCTGAAGCTGAATTTATTATGTTAATAAGTTATGACTTCTTGTACTCCTTAGATAAAAAAATGATATCGAATGCAATGTATTTTTTTTATGCTAGACAAGGCAGGTATTTGACCGCAATCGCACCTGGTGTTAAGTGAGATGCAGTCTAGGATCATAGGACGACTTCGATTCTCGGATCACGTAATCAAGTGTCGTAACCAAGTTCAAGGTTATAACGGCACCAGTTCAGCAATGTTACCGAAGTATGGTTCCGCTCCACCGCGCGCCGCAGCGCGCCGCGTCGCGCGACCGCACTTGCGAACTATTCCAATTACAGGGGCTAAGAAACTCCGCGGCCCACGCCTCGCACGATGAATATTCAAATAGTTAAGTAATTGTCATGTGCGCAACTATCAACTGTAGTATAGCTCTAAGCTGCCTGTATCGTTGCGAAACTTACGATACAACAACAGTTCTGGAGCAGGTAGGATCGTATTATTCCCTTATTACCTAAGCAGTTTATGGATAGCAGTCAATGTCTCTAAGAAAAACATTCTAAAATGATTGAATTAACTTTGAAAATGTATACTACTCATAACTGTTTGATGGGTATTGCAGACTTGCCGCAAACGAAATCACCAATCAGCGATGACAGTACAATCAACCGACGTGCTGCGGTCACTCGTTAATACCTTTTTGGGGAATTGCAGTAATATTAATCGTGTATTAACTGTCAGTGGAGTCGGAGTGCATGACGAGCACGCGCGGCGTCGATCAATCACGGCTGCCGCGACCGCGTCATGAGCGCGCGCCTGATTACACGCGCTTTGTATACAGTACCTGGCCCATAACTGGTTTGCACTTTTGTATTGTACGCAGGTAAACGGGTTATTGGGTCATTGATGCATAGCTACTGTTATTTACCAATCGATTGTTCAAACGAACACAATTATTATGCTTGACTTCGTGATCCAAATGGCAATATGGAGTTTAAATATAATCTAGTCTAGTTGATGCATTTGAAATCGTTAACATCATTTCAAAATAAGATTCATAGTAGGTACATTCTTCAAATATGAGACAAATTCAATGAGTTAAAATGCAAATAATGAAAGGATGCGAACAACACCCTCTATAACCACGAATATTGATAATTTTTAATAAACGTTATGAAATACTATAATACCTACGCGTCGGAAACTAAAACGATTTTACCTAGTCTGTTATGCAAAATATTTTAGTTCATAGTTAAAGTTTTTCATTCTTGCTAGCTAGAAGTTCTGATTAGTTGTAGTAAGAATGAAAGAGGTCTAGTGTTCTCGATTTTTCCGACTTGAACTTGTTCTTTCGCTTCGTAAATCAAGGTCAGACAAATAAAGGTGGTAGGTACCTCCCGAAGTCAAGTGAATACAAAGTTTTAGCAATTTTTATCCGGATATCTGAAATGACAAAGTGCGAGATTATTCAGCCTCGCAACGTTCGAGCGCGCCCGCCATGGATCAGGACTCTTATACGGCTCAACTTTTACTTGTACATCAAAAGTTTACTTTGCAGAGAGCATAGACTGACACAGCCCAAAGAAAACAATAATACCGTTGAGAAGTAGGTACCAAATGTATGCAACATTTACATGTGAAGGCAGTACACACGCTCAACACGTATAGCCCGTGCACATCCGAGAGAGATTTATTTCTTGCTCAAAGAAATTTAAAAACTGATATTGATAAAGAAGGAGGTAGAATGTGCTGTCTATTCTTAGTAAACTGTAAAGACGCCATGATTGCGCGTTCGCTCCGTTTGTATTTTTCGGCGTTGAAGGCTTCTTATCCTTTGTTTGGGCAGGATTAGCTCGTCAGGGCGGGCAGAACTGTTTAATCAGGCGCACATCGCGCCTACTTTGCGTTTTTCTTTCTAAGAGTTTGCTTTAAAATAATGTTTGTGACATTAATTTAGATATTTACAACGACTTCTGTCAAAATTTTAATTGCTCAATGTGATGCCTTTTCTTGTGAAATGCTACCAAGTCTCTTGTTTTAATTGTGTTAAAAAGTGAGAATTAGTTTACTGATTAGTTTACTAACTTTTGTGAATAATTTCTTCAAAACTAACTAACTAGCTAATCAGTAGCGTCAAACGTAAAGTTCGACGAGGCGTCATAAATAAGCGTGAACTTAAGCAGCGGCGAGTCCGAGCGAAACTAAAACAAGATCATAAATTCCAAGTGAAATGTGGGGCAAGGAACAATCCCTCGGCAAAACAAAGATTACTGAGGGTTCTCTGGATTTGTGAGCCTGTAACAAATGCCTAGTATTCATTACCTACGCCCCCCGCGCCCGCCGCGCCCCGCGGGGGAGGAATCTAGACCCTTCGCCGCACCGACTCTACAGTATCATTAACTGAGATATTCGAAACATTCGTTTCAAAGGATAGCATAAAATTCAAGAGGGATCAATGTTAAACCCGAATTAATTTACAGGTAAAAGATACATGTCGAGCTTGTTTCCGATTACACAGAGTTATCATGTATCTATCAAATGCTATGTTACTCGTATCTTATATTAATTAGGGAATTAATTACACAAAAACCTAATGCAAAGTCAAAACGTGTGAGCTACGACGGAGTTATATGTTATACCACCTTATACATCACGTTACATATTTATATCACACTGTTTATATGACACTTGAAGCCTTGTCATAAATTAACTCGTAACAAGGAGGCTAAGAATAGCTCGGCTGTAAGAAAGTCATAAAATGAGAAGAAATTTACGTAAGCGTCCCCACGCAATCTGAACTGGGGCGTGGAATGTTGGTTGTGGAACTCACGAGGTACGTCACGCTACTCGTTTGCATCTCGTGTATTACGCGGTCTCCAAAAAGTTATTAGTGTTATGGTGGCGGAGTCAGCGCGACAGGCGGTCTACGCTCATTAATATCGCCGATCCAGATGGACTTATTGTCCCTATCTCATTTATTTATTCTTTGAAGGCGGCATATCGTATATTATACATATGTATACTATACATACATATATTATGTTCTCTTGTTTTATTATACAAACGTAGTCATGATAAAAGCAATCTCACAAATCACAAGCTTAATAGATTACCTGACACTAGAATCTTAGACAGCTGTGTGTAATTATTCGCAAAGGGAATCTCACTTCTGTTGGTGATAGCACGCCACCAACGTTCAACATTGCGGCCTTGATTGTCTTGGCGTGTCGTTTCGGTTTGAATTGGAATACGAGTAAAGAACATAAGAATTAAGAGCAATGTTTTTGGATCTTCTTTAAATTCGTCAAACTGAAATCCTACTTATACATTGGTGGGACACTGATGTGTCACCATTATTTGGGGCCCACGTTAATCTGTTTGCAGAGTTGACACAGTGCGCGATGCTATTTTGCATACCTACATTTTGTGATTGCGAAATGTAGTTAGCATTTATTTTAAACACCTTCGCCAAATGTTGTAAATGTACAGATTAATCGAATTTCATTCATGATGAATGTACAGTCACGGAATGAAAATGTTCGTCAGTTTTCAAATTGATTCCTTCAACGAATCGCGACCACATATTACCTTTTGAAACTATGTTACAGAATAATCTCGAGTTAGAGAAAATAATCTAACTGTTCGTCAGTAAAGTTCAAAATTATTCAGCTCAAAGTTGTTTGACGATTTATCTTGTCAAGAAGATTATTATGATTGATAAACTAAAACCTTCTTGTTGGTTCAACTTGTCATTATTATTTCTTATAAAATAAAAAAAAACTATTGTCAATTCGTCAATGTCATCATTGCATTGCACTGATGGGATAGAAAAATAAACAAGCAAAACCTTATTCGTTAGCAAACGTCATATTTATTTAAATGTTAGCAGCACTGTTTCTTGCACTGTTTTGTTGGCAGGTTTGACTCTTACAGTACCTAGTGCAAGCGAAAACCGACACTAAGGTGACGAACCTTTTCATTCCGCGACTGTACTTAAATCTGGTTAGTGAAGATCTAGTGTGTAATAAGAGAGGTGTGGATGCATATTAACTTATGAATTAAAATTATACTTAAGTGCCACAATCAAAAATTTTAAATATCATAATCATTGCACTTATAATATGACATTCAATAAGTATAAGTCAAATACAAATAATCCCTCATTTGTGGGAGTAATTATTGTTTAGTGATAAACCAAAGTGAGATGTCGTTAATCAGGACGGGATGATTAATTAAGGACTACATCGAAACCAAAACAGAGCACAGTTTGTGGCGAGCTTCGCAAGATCGGTGGCCGCTCCGGCGCCGCTTGCTGTCTGTATCTTTGACGTTTTGCGTTCAACTAACAACGTTTCTTTGAATAATCATTTCAGGTTTGAAATTCACTTGTTGACAATTTGACATACGGGTATTATTAGTCACGAAATGTGGTATCAACGGTATCAACTAACTAAATGCTTTTTGCTAAAACGTGCCACCGAGATTTCTCTGTAATATTAAGGCTTTCATCTAGACCCTCTTCGTGAATTAACTAAGATTTAAGTAATATTGCTTTTATCACAGGTACCTAGTCGACAAGTTAGATTATATCTTACGTTATTGTAGGCAAGGGGCTCGCATATCTGTCTCTGAGCCGCGCACACGGCGCCCTTGGGGAGAAATATCGGTAAGTCGGCTTTTCACTTACGAACTCCGATACCCAATTACGAGATGGATGTGTGATTTCAAGCCGTATATCAGTTGAAATCTCTTATTTAACCGCTTTATTCATGTTATTGATATAAGGGCAGGAATCAGGATAAACTTTTTCATGATTTCTGTGTCTCTATCAACAGTGTTGGACCTGCATTCTACAGGACTCACGCTGTTTGCTGCAAGACACTTAAGCTAAACATTTTCAGTTAAGGCTTAGTCTAGTACAGGTGTGAAGCCGCGGAGAGTGCTCAAACAATTCAGGAGCTCGAGCCTCCCGCAGCAGCTGCGCGGCGTGTGCGAGCGCAAACACGAGCTGAAAGAGCGTCCCGTCAGTCATTAGCGAGGCGATGGGGCTTTATCAGTGTTGTGTGCACTACACAACTGAATTACAGCCTCTTTATGCTACGCAGAGCCTCAGTCGGTACTGTTAGGATGTTAGCGAAGTGTTTATTTAGTGTTGCATAAAATGGTAAAAACAGCCGTGCTCTCTCTGAAAGATATGGGACTTGTTGCAATTAGCCCTTTTGACATTTGGTGCTCTCCGACTCCAATTAGAGACCAAATATGATTGTCTCTTCTTCTTCTCAGTCGGTACACTCTTGTCAGAGTGGTCGTGGTCATCATTTTGAATCACTATTCAGAGTGATGTTCCTCGTAATACGGCGCCATTCCTCGCGGACTGCAGCTTTCCGGGTAATTTCGCTAACCGAGCACTTAGTTGCGGCCTTGATCTGGTCCGTCCATCTCATTGGTGATCTACCACGTGGTCTGGTGCCCTCAACTTTTCCCTGTACTACGAGACGCTCTATGGAGTCATTACTGCGCCGAGATACATGGCCGAAGAAGGTTAAAATGCGTGACTGAACCGTGGTTGATAGGCGCTGTCTGATGCCGAGTTCATTTAATATGGAGTCATTGGTACGAAACTCGGTCCACGATATTCCCAGCATCCGTCTCCAGCACCACATCTCCAATGCGTCAATCTTCTTCCTTTCGGTTTCACGAAGAGTCCATGTTTCCGACGCATAGAGGAAAATGGGGAATATTAGGCAATAAACGAGCCTGGTTTTCGTGGCCTTGGTGATGTTTCTGTTGCCCCAAATCTTCCTCATTTTGTCCATAGCAGACCTAGTGACTGCGTTGCGTCGCTTGATTTCGTCTATGCACCCGCCTTCATTGGATATCAATGCCCCAAGATAAATGTATGATTTAACAACCTCGCAATTCCCTATGTGTGTAATCCCTGGTAAGTTGTTATTGGCGCGGTCGACAATCATCATTTATTTTTAATCCAAATTCTCGGCTTGTAGCTGGTTGATTGTCTCTACATGACCTTTTAAAACGCTGGTGAGCCAACTTCATCTAATTAAATATTTTATAGCATTAAATAATAATTTAAAACTGACTAAAACTTAAAGTGAAACAACGAGAAAGTATTTTTATCAACTTAAATAACGTTTAACAAAACACTGAAGCAACGAAAGCGCTACAAATAGGCATATTTCAGTAGAATATAAAACGACTGACCCAGAATTAGCCCTTTGACTAAATTATTTTGTTTACGTATAAACGCAGAGTACTTTGAAGTAGTGTTTACATAAATTGAGTCTGGCAGTAAAAAGGCAAGTGTAAATATTTATGTATCTACGTAAACAGTTTGCGAGTGCCACGGCGGAGCTTTCTTAAGGTGTAAACGTGAGTTTGCATTTCATTTTGAGATCTAGTTGTAGCTATGTAAGGTTTATTTTATAATAAACGTATTTAAACTTACAAAGGGCGAGCGTGTGTTTAGTAAAATAAATTGAAACTTTGTATGATAAAATGCTCGTTTATTACCACGTCTTTGTGTAGAGCATATTTTACCAGGTTATGGCATGATAATGATCTTGTAAGTTACTTTTTAACTGTTTTAAAGTAGTGAGTACGGTCATTAACCCACTTCAAGAGGAAAAATATTCAAGTCGTGACCTAAAATCAACATTAATTAAACTCATTCATAAAAAATGCTTTTATAGTTGTGGAAAAAATAAGAAATATTTTTTGATAAACGCGTACCTTCGCCATCTCAAATGTTGCAAGCGCCTTCCTGTATTATACGCGAGCGCGAGCGCGGCAAGTTTGACGCGCTTCTGATTGCTCGCCGCTCGCGCGCGGAGTGAGCCGCAATAAAACTGCAACTGCCAATTGACTGCAATTTCCTTTACAATCTATCCGTCGGTTGTGTTTGAACTCGCACAGGCTATTTACTGAGGCAGAGTTCCGCACAGAGACAGGTAGGTTAGGTATTTACTTGTATCACATTTAAGAATATTATAAAGTGTGAGTATTTTCAGCTTGATGTTTTACGGATCTTAAGAGTCTGATTTCCGAATAGATTACTATACTACGGTTTGGGAATTAATTCTAGGTGTCAAAAATAGCTTGAATGAACACTTATTAATGAACTTCTGAACATATGTTTTTTTTTGGACGTGAAATTACCTACTTAAACATAAATGAGTAGGATGAGACATCATACAGGAAGAGGCGTTATAGGATGAATAGAGAATAAACCCTTGAAAGGGTTTTGAACACACTCATACTCGTACAATGTAGGTACGAGTGCAAAATGCATGTACGACGTACATGCATTTTGCAACAAAAACAAAAAGAAAAAGGTTTTAAAGGTTTGAGTTTGCTTGACAGAAATATTTTTCATAAAAGTGTCGTTATGACAGCTCGTTTAAGCGGCACTCAGTACAACTGTTGCGTGTAACGTGTAACGCGCGCGTCGAGCTCACACTCGAGGGTGGAACTCGCTGATTGCTCGTGCTCTCGACGCGAGCGCCTGCACCTGCCGCCGATTCAATGATGTGCAGTTTGCCTTTATAATATACTTGCAGAGTCACCACCACTTAGATTAATGTTGACTCGATTCCGATAGAGCTTTAAATTGTACCTATAAACGGTAAAATTTAAAAAAAAAATAGTAACAGTTAAAGTAACCTGTCCGGAATGTACAAAACTTATGCGCACAAAAGTCAATTGATTTCATTGAACTAGTTTTCAAACAACAATTAGTGAGAAATAAACCGAAACAAGACGAAAGTCTTCGGGCAGTGTGTGTTGCCAGTGTTGACATATGGATCCGAAACGTGGTCGCTTACTATGGGCCTCATAAGAAGGCTCAAGGTCACCCAAAGGGCGATGGAGCGGGCTATGCTCGGAGTTTCCCTGCGTGATCGAATCAGAAATGAGGAGATCCGTAGGAGAACCAAAGTAACCGACATAGCTCGCAGAATTGCTAAAATCAAGTGGCAGTGGGCGGGGCACATAGCTCGTAGAGACGATGGCCGTTGGGGCAGGAAAGTTCTCGAGTGGCGACCACGGGCTGGAAAACGTAGCGTGGGCAGGCCTCCTACTAGGTGGACCGACGATCTGGTAAGGGTCGCGGGAAGAGCCTGGATGCGGGCAGCGCAGGACCGTTCATTGTGGAAAACCTTGGGGGAGGCCTTTGTCCAGCAGTGGACGTCATTTGGCTGAAACGAAACCGAAACGCGAACATGTGATTAAATAAACCGCAAATAAAATACGTTTATTAATAATTCCGCGGTGAATTTAATTTTAAATTCTCATTAAAACTTTGGCCGAGACTCGCCCCATGGTAATAATATCATAATTAACGTTAATTGTGCTACAAACAAGAAATATAATTAAAAGTATTTTTAAAGCTTACTTTTTAGTCTGGGTTTGTCATAATACTTGCTGTTTTTTTTTTTAATTGAATGAGTTTGTCAACATAATGTTTCATAATCGGGTGTTCAGGAAACGATTGCTAAATAGAATTAAATCGGTCATATTTTACTCTGAGCCGAAAATGATCAGTATCATTATCTTTTAGTTAAAGATATTTATCACGTTACAGTTAAGATCAACTTATTGACCTTCGTAATACCGGAAATAAGAAACAAAAACAAAGCGGTATGATATTTTGTTTCCGGCGCTAATGTCTTAATGATAAACCCGGCGAGCCACGGTGACCAAATTACTAATTATTCTTGTCGCCGCGAGCACAGATTTATTCGCGGCTTTGTTGCTATTTATTACGTTAAATTCTTTCAGTTAATTGCGTCAAGTGAGTGTTTTCGCTGCAGGCGCGATAGCGTTGTCAGACACCACTCATGCAATCGACGGATTCTTAAAAAGCAGCTAAAATACGAATGTGTTACACATGTTAGACCGAGCAAAAAGATGTTAGGATCAAAGTTTGAAATTAATTTATGTTTAGATTGGTAAGTAATTATTTCCTAGCAGATTCCTTGCAATGAAATGTCAGAGTGAACAGAAATGAAAAACTTCTTTAATATTCGAAATGAATATGAGAGTACATTTTGTCTTAAGCGAGAATCTATCAACAGCGAGAACACATCTTTAGAACCCAGCAGTGGGTCTAGACAAAGTGCAAAATAAAATCGCAAACCAGTCGAAAAGTGGTCGAAAAGCCCCTTTTTTGTATGGAGTTTTGACGGATTCGATTTTCGATTCGTTCAAAAAGGGCGTTTTGTCTAGGGGGGCTGAACCTCAAAAAGATTTAGGTAGTTTTAACACTGACAGCAGTAGTAACTCTGAAAACTGTTCTGGCGCGGTACAAACGACAAAACCACAGAACATAGAAAGAGGTTTTAGTGTTCTGTGGATAAAACCAACCTCAACCGCCGTAGACTGTAAAATAGACGAAGATGCCTCGTTAGTTCCTTACAAAAAGTTCACGGTTGGTAACTCTACATTTTCTCATTTACCGTGCTCTATCCTTATTCCTGATCCTCAATGTTTTTGATACTATAGTACACGTCGGACTCACGGCTTGTCTATTAAATGGTGGTTACCTGAAATGAAAGAAAATATCGTTTGTAGAAGAAACAAATATTTTTATAATAAGAAGAAAAATCAAGCATTAACATTATTAGATAAGGCTCTAGTACGTTGAGGCCTTTACTGATTTGTAACTGAATTGAAATGACATTCGATATTTTTGCAGATTCAATCAAATTGCCTATCTACATTACAAAATCATCATCCATCTCTCATTTTGATAAGCCATGGTGTGTTTAACTCTCGTGTTGTCGCGCGTCTCTCCCTCCGTCCGTCACGAGTGACAGCTCTATTAGCGGCGCGTGACGCGTGACGCGAGCGCTGCGGAGCGCTGCGGGCCAGCGCGGGACAACACATTCGGAGATTAGCCGCGAACACAATCATTTTGTCTAACTGCTACTGAACCAACTTTTGGATTTAAACAAAAAAAAAAAGGAAATAAAGAAGGTAGGTTTGTTTAATTTTGGGGTACCTATTATCAATTTTTTAAACAAATAAAGCAATGACATATGTATCAATACTTCACGATTTTACGATCAGATAGGTACGATTCATAATATTTTTTTACATTATTTTTGAACCCATAAATTCAAACAAAATTCGTCGTCGTACCTAATCATAAGCCACTTAAAAAATCATTACCTAAATGGAACATGAAATAATTTCCGCATTACTTATCTTTAATCGGGTAGTTAGCGTGATTACGTACATAATGGGCTCGCATTATTTTTATTTATTTATTTTATTTATTTATTTTCCATATAAATACACACAGTAAACATTAATATTTTCTGCCAAACTGTGACACAGTTTGTCGGCAGCAGTTCTCACAATACTGTTATTACATAGCCTTTAAATAACATTATACGTATAGGTACAGACGACGGCACGCCAAGTAAAACACCTAGGTTGAATTGCACCACCCCACCCCAATCGCGACCACAACAACCGGTGCCTTCTATATGGAGTTTGACAGACCCTTGACGTTTGTTACAGTTAAAGTAAGATGGTACAACCCACCCCAAGGCCTCTTTTCTTACTGATAAAATGGTGACCGCCGCTGACTTTTTACACTAAATAAATCTTAATGTTAATCACAAACATAAGACCAATGTTTAAACCAAAACATTTTGTAAACATGCACTCACACTCGCATACACATACACACATACACATAGGTACACACTACACATACACTCACATTACATGGTAGAAACATAACACTTAGCTTTTGAACAGTATCTATTATTATTCTGTGGTATTACACACAACATAGGTAACCGTCTGAGGACAATCATACTCGTAAGGTCATGGACACATCGATAAATAGTGCTTTCGCAGAGTTCTCTTAAGGTGGTTTTTACTTATTATGTTTTCAAGGAGGTCGTAGGGCAATTCATTTAACAGAGTAGGTACTAGCCACCTTCTTTCTCTCTTTCCATAATAGTTTTTAATCTTAGGCACAACTAGCTTTGGTTTTTTAGATTGACGGGTTGCATATGTATATTCCCTCTCCTGCTTAAATTCGTTTTTATCATATTGTTCAGTCAGAATTGTTACTTTTACTTTAGATTCTATTGGTAGTATTTTACACATTTTAAAAAGCTGTTCATAGTTTCCCTTTAGCGCGATTTTTTCCTTGGTTGATATTAAAAGCTTAAGTAACCTTATTTGCAATGATCTCACTTTATTAATGTGTACAGGAAAAGTAAGGCCATAGGCATTTAATCCGTATGATATTACAGCCTCCACTAGCGCATGATAGAGAATATACATAATGCTCCTGGTAACCGCATATTTTATATTATGTAGTTTACCCAAAATTGTTCTTAACTTGTTACAAACCAAGTTATATTGATATTGTAATGTGTCGCTCGTCTCCGTTTAGCTGCACTCAAGCAAATTGGAGTCGAGTCCGCACTCCGCGCCCCGCGGCCGGCTGCAGTACAAACATCGCTCGCGACCGCATTACCGTCACGCGGCCCGCAGAGTGTAAGCGAAACACGGACATTAAAACTAAGAATAATACAGGTTGAAAGGGATTGGGTGGCGGAAAATGAAAGTAAGCTCTGTCTCACTTTTCCGGGATTGAATAGTGATTCTTTTTCAGATTTGGTTTGGCATAACCAAACAAGGGTTCTAAGGCCTGAAAGTTATTTAAGTACAAACAATTTGTGGTTGTTATCAGAATTATTACAAAATGTTGCGTCCTGTTCTTTTAATATCGATAGCCAAAATATTTGTCATATTATTAATATTGGTGTTTGCCAGGCACAAAGTGTTAACATTATTATCTTGTATCCGCCACAAAGGGTTGTGTCGGAGGAGGCCGCGGTGCGAGGGACAGCGGGTCAAGTCATTTATCTGCCGTGAGAAATGCGACAGGCGCCTTCATACATCTTCAACCGCGCATTTTGCCGGTCGTTTGTCACATTGTCATATGTCGCCACATGTACGCCACGGAAAAACATAAATTATGAAGTAGGCAGGGGAGGCGAGGTTAAATAAAATATTAACAGCTTTATAAAATGTTTATACGGCAATGTATTTTCCTTTTAATATTTTATGCGGATCCATTATTCTTTGACCATACTCAGAAGCATCATTGCTTCAGTTCAATTGATATTTTGGAGGATTTGATGAGTGCTACTGACAACGCCACTCTTGTGGCGGAGTTTTGGGCTGACACTGTGTAGGTTTGTTGTCGACACGAAAAGAAGAAGAATTGATATTCAAGCATTAGATGCTTGCTGGCTATAGTTTCAGTTAACAAAAAGATGCATTAAAATACCAGTACCAATAGTAGTATAAGAAAGTGCCTCAAACAGAGAAACGAAGACATAATTCAAGGTTAGCCGTTTTTCAATTTTCCCATTTTCCGGCTGAAATGTGTATTATACGACATTCCACGTGTTTACTTATTTACAAGATCTTCCGAAGAGTTCTTTCGGGAACTCGCACAATGATCAGATTTACGGCGACAATAAATAACGTCCGCGAGCGAGATTAGCAGCTGACTCGAAGGAAATTGGGAAAGTTCTAGACCTGCGACAGTCGCGCGACACCGGGGGAGTGCGGATAAGTGCCGACGAATAAATTGAAATACTTAATATTTCAAACATTAATATTATCTAAATCTCATTTACTCAATAAATAGATATAGTTATATTACATAAATTTACCTACTTGTTATTAGCTTATTACTAACACTAGATTAAGATTATCATGTTACTAACACCTATGGTTCTATGTCTGAAATAAACGTTTTATTATTATTATATCTATGACGTCTAGGATGCGACTAAGCGACTCTTTTTTTAAAAAAAATTCATGCAAGATAAGGTAGGTATTTGACCGCAATCGCACCTAATGTTAAGTGAGATGCAGTCTATGATGGTACATATTATCTGCCCTGTAAGTGCCTATTCACTCTCGCCTTGAAAAGGCCTGTATTGTAGGGTTCAGGAAAGATTGCAGCAGGCAGCGAATTCCAGTCCCTAGCTGTTCGCATTATAAAAGAATGATCGACTCGCGGGACTTTCTGTGACAAACCAAAATTTAGTGGGCAAAGCATCAGGCAGAAGTCAGAATATCATTTTATAATATAATATTATTTGACCTATTCACGTCCATTACATTTGAACTCCTTCGAAGTAATTCTGCATTGGAAATCAGACTCGCAAATTGGCGTCCCATTCGCAAACACGGCGTGTTGTATTACATTACTTGCGACTAGATTCACCGATTCACCCACTTATTGAAACTGTGGAATGTCTGAGCGAAATTAACTAAGCAGAGTGACGATAGAATTACCCCCGGAGTTCCAATCTGTGCTCGCTGCTGTCGCTCGGCGGCGTACAATGTTACAGTGATTCTATTCATTGAAACTAAACGCCCACACAATATAATTTAATTTATTTCTGAAGTTTTTTGGAATTTATTAACAATTCACAGGAAACGAAGGTCGCAACTTCGCTAAAGAGGATTTCATGAACTCACCTAAAATTGGGACAAATATATAATCGACTTCAATGATAGCAATGAAGTAGGTAGGCTGTTAATTGCGTTTGCCACATTAACTTGTAGATTTAAATGAAATACTTAACCTTCATCATTTAATATTTATCGCCTGGCTTTCGAGTAGTCGCGCCGCGACATCGTCGGCTTCAGACAATTAATTTTTTTATTGAGTATGCTTGCGTATTAAAGTATTGTGTGGGAATTTTAAGTAGGCATTTGTTTTATGTGCCCATTGTTGTGACTTTACAAACGTCTAACCTGAAAATTGACCCTGGAGACAGCCCGCTCTGCTGTCAGTGCTGTCACGTCAGTATCACCATTGTACTGCAATCATCGCCATGTGCGATACCGCGGCGCCGCTCGCTGTTCAATTAGTTCTTTGATCTCGCGCGGGGCCGGACAGATTGCAATCCCGATGCAGCGTGATTACTGCTCGGTCAGAACCATTGACACATTAAATCTGTCGCTGCTGTTATGTGGTGAGCCATAAACGTCTAAAATTATTGCTTTCTGCCACTACCACAACAATGAGCTAGAATAATTGTATTGCAATTAGGTATCTTAAGATCCCTTCGATTCGCATATTGCATCAATATTGCATTATTCATTCAGCTCTTCAACTTATAGCTCTTTAAGTAGATTTCGATGTTAAATTGATGACAAAACTTGATTACGAATTATCTACGCAAATATTTACCAAAAATTGAGATCCACTTCGATTCGTTCCAATTACGGATGATCAGAAGTAATTAATTTGCATAATTGGAAGAAAATTACAGCATTGAAATGCTAAATAGTCGAACGAGACAGAAGTGGAAACGGAAATTTGCATAACGGCGGAATTAATTACAGCGGGCACAAAGGCCGCGTGTAGTTTGCCGAAAAGATTCCCGCGCGCGGGAGCAGGTGGAGCGTCCACAGATTATCGTGCCTTGAGTGATGCGCGCTCGGAACAATTTATGCATCTAATTGGAACAACGGCAATCAATTCAAAATTGCCGTCATCTCCCAGGTACTTGAATGTTTTAATCTGATTTATTCTCATTTTCTTTTTGACAAGTTACACTTTAAAAATTTTCTTTACTTTAATTTTTTTGCATAGATGCTACCTCAAAGAAGTTAAGTATGTAAACTTAAGTTTATAAAATCTTCTTTTTGAATAAACTGGATGTGGGTTAAATAACGTTCCAGAAGAAAGAGAGATCTTGCCAAACAAAGGCACTATTTCCATTGCAAACAATAGACAATGATAAGACATAGGCTTCCATTAGGCGGCGAGCACCCATCTATATAAAACATCCGCATGTTATTATTGCTCTGAAAATACAGGTCTAATGCCTGCGCGCGATATGTGGGTCAAGTCGCCATCCCGCACAATGCGGCCGCGGCGGGCGGAGCGGGCGAGCAGGACACAAAATACAAATGAGCAGAAGACAATCTACATACAACGTGCGCTCGACTAACGCACACAGACACAGCTCACATACCGGGTTATCTCGGACCATCTCGGAATACTGAGAACGCGAGTGCCGTCCGCTTGACACTGACTATGAAAGCGCAAATGACGTGGTCTTGTAACAAATATTTTATTGTAGTACTTGTAAGCTGTGTAAGGCTTGTATTAAAAAATCTAATGAGGAAGATGTAAATAAAAATTAATAATCGCATTTTTATACGGCCGTACGTATGATGGATGATGATAAAAAAATACTCATCTTCCTCATTAAAGACAGTTATGATAGTGAACTGCTCGGGGAGCCGACCGTCCGCAAAGCTGCCGTCAGCCCTAGCGCGACCGCCGAGCGTAGGTAAGCAAATGAAGTAGGTACATGCATGTGATTGTCTTCTGTTCTTTTTTATTTTGTGGTCAAGACGCGCAACTCGCACTGACTCTGCGGAACGATCACTTGCTGAAAAACGCCGAGTTGCATATAAAAATAACTGCCCAGCAAAATATTCGAGCACGAACCATAAAAATTCTACGTGACTATCGTACAAAACGGAGTTTAGTTTTTGTTAAGAATTCACAAATAATGTGAGTCGTAGATGATAAGTGAGATAAGACTATTTTTAGGAGTTTACCAATCCAAATATTAAGCATTTAATTTAGTAGTTAGGGAAAATTCTCCTTCTTTATTCAACTTTTTAAGACCGGAGGTTAGATAGGATTGGCACAAAACAAAAGCAAACTAAGGGGTCAATCGTTTTTATTTATTAATACGAGTACGTTTAGCGTGTTATGTTTCTTTATAAGTAGCTATGTAATGTACTACAACTACTAAATATGAGAACAACATCACCGCCAGTGCACTCCATTAGTATAAACCGCGCTTTATCAAAAGCTTTTATGGCTGAACTTCGATTCACTTGCATGGTTTGTTTGAAACTGGATTTGTGATCTTAATCCGATACGGAGCAACAAAACTATTAAGCTTCTAAAATCCTACGATCGTACCACCACGAAATAACCAATTCGGAAAGTTTTCTTTATGTTCATTGAAAATGGGTGTAACTTAATATGTAATGTGGGTTATACATATACACAAATACACCTATAGAAAAAATTAAGTTTAATAAAATTGAGAACAACATTTTGAAGTTAATTTAAATTCCAGTTCCAGTTAAAATGTTAACAGCCAAGCACAATATCTATTGTAGAGTCATCAACGAGTAGAGCACTTGTGACAATTGGATAACTCCCTGTTGGGACGTGTTATGAAAATGATTGTGCACACCGCAGGACACGCACCGCTAATGCCGCCACGAATATCGGTCGTGATTAACGCCGCGTCGTCGTCGCTGCATATTTAACGAGCATTACCGTTATTGTAATAACGTTACCGCGTTATCGGCCGCCATCGCAGACAGCGGTTCACGCCTCGCTGGCGATGGGAGCGAACAGCCTTCCCGGGAGTGGGTTACAGCCTCGGTTACAACGCCGATGTGGGTGAGCTACAAAAATACATTTTGTAATAACATTTTCAAAATACTGTAAGAATATGAGTATTACTAATTTTATGTCATGAGAAACATAGGGACTTGGAAAGCTTTAAAGTTTATTAGTCACACGAAATTCGAGTAGCACTATGATGTAACCCTACGCTGTTCGTAGTCATGGATCAGCCTCAAGTATACACAGGTACGCGGTCAACAGCTGCCCGAGAAGCCTCGGCTCGAGTCCGCAAGGTCATGAAGCTCGTCGCAAAGGTCGCGCTCGCGCGGTAATCGACGACTTGAACTTGCCTCGTTCGAAATAATTTATTGAGTGGCTTAATTGGTAGGCGGCCACTGTTGCTCCTGTTGCTTTATTTTTAACTAAGCGGCAGGGAACGGCGCCTGTACCGTCATCGCCGGAACCAATGCCGGGGTTATTTTTCTTCTTTATTTAAGCCAGTAATATTTGTGAATTTAACTAAATAATATAGGCATCCGTAACATGTATAAGTTTTCCAGTTTCCAGATGTTAAAAGTTCACAAGAATAATTTAATTTGTGCATTACATTAAACATTATTTATTAACATAATAATTATTTATTGTGAACCGTAGTGTTTATAACTCATTCCTTTTCCAAGTATTTGAAACACAAACGCCTATTGGAATTCATACCTCGTGCCATGAATCAAAAACCCCAAATCCAATTATTCATGGCACTAATGAATAATGCGCAAAAACACACGTCGCGCTCAGCTCATTACGCTTTTTGCCGCGCGCCGCAGAGCAAACGAACCGCTGGGGCTGGTGGCTGGCCACAGTGCAGGCACTACAGTTGGTGTGTTTTGTTATGCAAACGACTTTGGATAGAATCGCGGGAAGAATGTAGTCTAGAACACTTGACAGTCGTCTTCACCCAAACTGAAATCCTTTTTTCCCCATAAGATAAATTATGTATTTCTTTGTTTCCTCAGCCAATTATATTCCTTGTATGTGTTATAAAAGTTAACAGTTATCAGGCAATAATAATTTGGAGAGATAATAATAAATTATTATTATTTATTGATAAAGGTACACCAACAGCAATACACATTTAAGACATTCACAGTATACAACACATATTGGGGTTTTAGTTTAAATATGTCCAAAATGATTTGATTTTATTTGAATGCTTACTTGATTTCAATATTTAGCTTATTTTCTAAAAAAGTAATTTGTTTTTATGAAATCTGTGTAAGTTAACAAATATTTCCTAGTAATAATTATGCTCTCCTTTAAGTACTACTGTTTATTTTTACTGTGATACAATTGAACTAAATAACGATTGTCTTTATTTCATTGCCGCAAGGCTTATTTTAGCGTGAACAATGAGACGTCAGCTCCACACTGCGGAACTTCGGGTTTAATATAAACTCTAGTCTGTTAAATTAAATGGGCGCTCGTTATACGTAGGCATTATTGCAATCATACAGGATGAGTCGAATTTCGGTGACTGCCAAATACAGGCATAAAAGGATTTTTTATTATGAAATATGCTCCTGGCGTATTTAATTTCCTTGGGTTTTTTTCATTTTGCAGCCCCTTTTGAGCAATATGTAACTTCTGAAACACCTAGAAATATATTTCTTTGTATTATATTCATGGGAAGTGTTAAGAGTTTCACATAAAATATGTTTATAATAAGCTCATTTCGTTTTTGCAAATACGCGAAGATTTATTAATATTCTTTGTCAGAATCATATTCATTTATTATTTTTGTTCAATAAAATGAAACGTACTCTTCTATCTTCAAGTAAGATGTTACAGTATACAGTATAACTTAAATCGTTGCTTTGAGTGCTTTCAGTTGTACAGTTGATCAAGTTCGGTTCAACGTTTGAAGTTGGTACATTTTGGGTACATAGAATTGGGCTTCAATTAATAAGAGCGTTATCAAAAGTTGGCAACCGCTCGGTGTGTTTGAGCCGCGCCGGATACACGCGTGAATATTTAACGCCTGCCTTAGCTTATTTAAAGCACGAATAAAATTTTATTAAGAGCCGCGTTTCTGCTGTAATGAAAACACTGAATTAATTAGTAGATAACTTGTCCCTTACGTGTAATTAGTTGCGCTAAACAAATCACGGTTTCCTTGGCCGTTATGTTTTAATGTACCTACTAAGTGATATCACCGTAAAGGATGCTATATGTTCTAACTAGTCGACGTCTTTACAAACGATGAGAATAATCACCACATTGTGTGTAAGAGTCGACGGACATGCTATATTTTGATCAGTGATTTATTAGTAACGTGATGATTATGCTTATTTTAAAATATTTTAAACTGATTTTTGCCATTATATTGTATACTAAATAAATTGTTCTTGAAGTTAATTTATAATATGAATTAACTATAATATTAAAACAAATGTACCTATACTTTTTAGTTCTCAGTAATTTGAACAAGATTAAATATAAAGTTGTGTTATCACTCTTGCTGGTAAAAAGGAATATTAAATGAACACTGAATTATACTAAAATACTGAATAAACGCTTTAGGATTATGAAAATAATCGTGTTGCTTAGCTATTAAATGGGTTGTCTATGTTCGCAAACAAAAATCGAGATTCCCCAAGCTGTAGACTACAATAATAGTAATCATGCGGTGGCTCGCGGGTTCATTCGAATGTAATTGACGACACTCCCTCGCCCATAATCGTCGCAAATTGCCGGTGTTATGTTTTTGTGAATAGCATGCGAACCCTAGTGCTATTTATACATTTTTATTTATTTCAGGACTTTTGATTAAATTCTTATAAAGACAAGAATACCAGGCAGATGGTGTCAACTTTAATCTGAAACAATAACGTTCATGGAATAAAGAGAGTAATTCAATATTCATTAATCAGACGTTTCTACGAATTGGTTATTGTCTTAGTGACTTCTCAGATAACGAAATTAGATAACAACTTTTGTCATCGATAGCTACGAGTATTGTATGCTTTAGTCTTTATTGTCTTTATTAATTATGGCTACGTACGTTTCTAAGAACCACGTTCTACTGTGTACTGAGCTATTTTCGTAATGATATCAATCTTGGACGTCTAATAAACTGCAAATGTAACGGTTGTTTTACATGTCAGAAATCGTGAGAAAAATAGTATTCATATAGACAATCTCGCAGCTTGTAGGTTAATGAGCCATGGTTCACTAACCTTGAGTATTTTCCACACAGACACGACAAATGGGTAAAGTTAGAATGGCCTACGCTAGCTCGAGGCGTCAATTTAGTGACACAGTCGCACGCACCGATCGCGCGAGCGAGCGACTAATGAGCGAGCGTGGTCGGACTTTTGTCCCGTGCGTTTTTCAGCGGTGAAATATTCGGGCTTCAGCATGTTGTAAATTTTCAATACCAGATGCAGACAAAGATTTTGTAGCATTGCAATACTTCTTTGAATTTATGACTTTGGAATATTGCAATTAATTTTGAAGCTGGTTTAAATGTATCGTAACAGGAATATATTGAGACTACAGATGGCTTTTAAATCAAATTACTTCAACATAAAGAATATTACAGTTATGATGGTTGACACATATTTTTTACATACTACACTACAAACGCCAGGCTACTTTATTTTAAATTAGATCATTTTGTCTGTCTATAAGGCATGGTTTGATCGGCCATGTTCTCCCAACCCGCCCAGAAACTTCGTTACCAAAAATGGTGCCCCATAAGCCACTGCGGCGTCGTACAGTGGTTTATTGCGCGGCGGCTTTATGCGATGTAAACTCGCTTGAGTAATGAGACATGACGACGGGAACTACGGAGCAATTTTCCTAAAGATTCAACTTTATAACCTAACTTTACCGCTATAAAGAATCCAAACTATACATCATGGCGAATATTTTTAGAAATTAATGTTTCAACTCTATACTCGTAGTATAAAGTGTGACAAGGATACTACTTAATAAATCATAAAATAGAGCATTGAAACCTAATTAACTAATAATAATATAATAAAACTCAATGTAGATCATCCTGCATGAATTGGCAAATAAGTTCACCTGGGCATTAGCCAGTTTGCTCATAAGTATAAATACATTTTGAAGTACACGTGTCGTATTATCGTACAAAAAGATATTATCTTTAAGAAGTGACTTAGGCCCGTTTTCACCATCAATCCCTAAGTTTTAAGTGACTCCTATGAAAACAAAATTCCTGTCATGTGTTACCATAGGGGTCACTTAAAAATTGGGGATTGATGGTGAAAACGAAAACGGGCATTAAGCACCTAAATATTACATGCTGAACAAAGTAATTATATTCTATTATATGAAAACTATAATAAAATAGTAATTTGAATTGCATAACGAACCAAAGCTAACGGGAGTAGGGCCATTCTCAGATTATTTATTAGCAAACGACTTGTAATTAAATCGAAATTAGGAACCAGGAACCGTTTTAGTACGCCGCAGCCGGGCGCGCGCGCAAATGTACAACGCGGCATTAAGACAGAATTGCAAGCTGAAAGAAGTAAATTTATTTCCGCTATATTGTTGGAGTTGCACCTAGTCTCGCAGTGCAGCGTTGTACGGATACAAAACGATGTGCACCTTACACGTATGGGATACGGTCCACTTTGCATCGGGCGGGAACTCCGCTGAACTTATGCCGTATGTCGGGGGCAGGAGCGCTCCAAAACGGATTCCCTTTACAATATTTCTTTTCCACTTCGAATGAGAATTTCCCGCGGCGACGCGAACTATTCATGCGCCCGAAGAGGCGAATTTATCACGTGATTTTTTAAGTTCCATTCGGATCGAAGTTTAAATATTCAAATGATATTGGTCGCCCTCCGCCGAACTAATAGAAAACAAAGAAAACATTCCGGTCACCGGTCTATTTGTTATTTTAGGAATACTGCAGTGAACATCGATTTTCAGGCGACCTCTGCTATCTGTTTTATTTACATTGGAAAGAAAAACAATGTTAATCGCATTTAGTAGCGCAAACAATGTAATTTTCTTGTGACTTTCAACAGTTTCAACCAGTAAAAAATTGTATTCGTCCTACATATAATTAGAACAGAAATATCGTTTAACATGGTTCAAGCTTTTAAATGTTTCTAAAGTTTTTTAATAAAACCTCTCTTATAATTTGTGGCGAGACATAGCAATTTGGGTCTCATGCATTTAACTTGACATGTCCAAATTGCATTCGCTTTATCTCATTTAAATTTAATTTAAAGTAAATGGAAACGGAAAGTATAACGGATAGAATTAAAAAAAAAACTGTAAATTTCAGTATAATGATGTACGCCTAAGAAGCAATGCAAGAATCTCGCTATCCGCTGTTAGCTTACAGTATACAAGCGAGAGCTGGGTAACTTTACATAACAAACAGATTTGGTATTTCATTATGCTAGCTACTAGCTAACCCGGTGTGTATGATCATGAATTGGTACATGCGGGTACCTACCTACTTCCTCCCGTGCTCGGTGCTTATAACTTCTATCGGATTCATCGTGCAATTTCCTCGTTACTCGCTTCTTTGTGTTTCGTGTTCCTTCAACAAGTCCCGAGATTTCCCCCTTGCTTTGTTCCGGCGGGACCTTTGAAGCTAACAAATGACACTCTCGGGTGTGGACTTAGGACAAAGACAATATTTTTCACTTTTTTCACAATCAACATGAAATAAAAATGAATTATCACATTTTTAATCTGACAAGATTAGTGGCATTTCATACTCGCAGTTCATGAGCATTACAGTTCTGACTGTTGCTGTTGGTCTGGCTACTTTGGCATAAGTAATCATAATCATCTGCAGTTTATTTATTCATTCTTTAGTGTCACATAAATTGGTTTATAAGGCGATTTTTAATGTCATGGCATTTTCTGCTTCGTGAGCTCAGTTACTTAAGGGTATATTGGTGGTAATTAACTATTCGTATTCTTTGATATCTATGTAGAACGGCAATCAAATGTTTTTGAGTGTAATTTTTGTACTTTTACATTACATATGTGTACTTACTGAAATGTTTAAAGTTTCAGGTCAAAATAGGCGGCTGTTTCAAGAGGAAGTAATTGCATCCACCCGGTAATCGCCAGAAAGCGGGTAAAGCATGATAAAATGCTATGTAAATGAAATGAGGGGAATATGAAAGTTGAAATTATTACACGCGCGCGATAATTAAATTTAGCATAAAACACTTTCCAGGAGCAATGAATGAACGAATGAATGGTTTACTTGCAGTCTCATTCATTCACTCGAGCGGAATTACTTTGGCAAAATAGTTAGAAATTTCTTTTCATATTCATAGTCGTACTTATTGCTTTTCAAGTGAGTTTTTAATTAAAATTACGATGCGAGATAGAATATTAATATTTTGTACGTAATAAGACTTCTTTTTTAATATTCGATACAAATCCAACATGATTGTTAATAATTTTCATTTTATTTAAGTCCCTCTGACGATAAAGATAGGATACGTTGCTTAATTATATTTAATGATATAAATATTGATTCTTTAGTTATTCAACGGTGAAGTAGCTGCGTAGGTTTTGATGAAAAATTATTATTGTTTTAGAAATAAAATATTTAAATGTTACCGAGTATTATTACATCATGAGCTTTACCACAAACGAATATATTTTACTAAAAATATACCGTCCTTTTTACGTACAAAATTAATCCTGCTTTCACTCTTATATTCCACTTATTTTTAAATATTTTCGATAAGTGATTGATGTATATTTCATGTACGAGTATATTCCCTATTCACAAAGCTCTTTCAATCTTTTCCGCTTTCGAGATCAGTGAGCTTTTCCGGCATATTTATTTTTAGTTGTTAGGTATTCGTGAATAATTATTTCTTTCAAAATTCTACGTACGGCCATTGTTCACGTGTTCCACGAGGCAGATGCGCTGCGTCGCGTCGAGTGTCGACATTAAGTTAAGTTCATCATTAAAATAATGATCGCACGCCTCGCTCGCGGGGAGGGTCGCGCGGGAGGGGGGGGGGGGGGGTGGGGGGGGGGGCTGACCCTCGGGACGGGAAGGTAAAGTCCGCAGGGAATTTTGTCATTTTGACGGAGGTACAAAGAGACCGCCCGATTCGCACAAACACTCGCCTTTATAATAATATGTTGTAATTGAATTCCACGGGAACAAACGAGCCACAATTCATGAGGACGGACTTAGCTCAGGGTTGTTAATTTAAAGAAAGAGATATGCTTTGAGATGTATTATTTATATCATAAGTGAGGCTATGATACGTGTGGGATTAATGAACATACACTTAATTGGAATGTGATTTGATATGTCAATAAAGGATTTATTCGAGAAATTTCATTTAAATAAGGGGTTATCTCATTTGAAGAAATATCATTTGAAGTAAAGAACAGAGTAGCAACTCAAACGATGATTAAATATTGTAACATATTTGGTTAAAATTGAATTCTGTGATTGAACGTATTTATGTATTGAATACAAAAAGTAAATACATAATAATACGATGAATCATGTCTTGAACAAGCAGTATTTCTCAAACCATCCTCCGACGTATTAAGTTCAAATGCAATCGTAAACACAAAGAAACAATATCTAAAGTCGTTTAAAAGACAACCCCGGGGAGGTTGAAAGAAGAAAAATAGAAGTCATTGATATCTGCAAAATGTTTTATCAAGATCCCATTCAGAGTTCCTCCTCGCCTCCGCCTCCCCGGGGCAAGTTTCAGTCGGAAGTAGTTAAAATATAAAAGTCAAACTGAACCGAGTTAACGAGTTAACATGGACGTTAATGAGTCGCCTGCAAACACTAATGCACTAAGCGCCGGCACTTTTATGCAAATGCGCCTGATGGACTGTGGGAGCTGTCCGCTTGGAACAATAACGGGACTTGCAGGGAAACGCCGCAATAGAATGCGACTAGATTTTCTTGTAAGATGCGACTAGGTTTGTTTTTAGTTAGATTGTTGTTGTTGTCTATAAAGTTAAAAAAAAAACATTTTGCTAACAGTCAACATCTCCTTTGTTAACAGCACCGAAATATATTATTTAATGTAAATGGTAAAAATAAAAACTATTCCTAAGTTGTTTGAATTTAAAATGTACTTTCCAAAGTAAAATCTTCTAGTGTAAAAAGTGCTCGCGACGATCGCCTTAATGAAGCGCATAAACTAGTCGGTCGCAGAACTACACTCGTTTTAACCAGAAACCATGAAAAAGTTATGCCGCCCCTAGTTACGTGGTCCGCTACGACGCGCCGCTACGCCGCGCTACGGAGCGAGCTACGGCGCTACAGTTACGGCTACGAGCTACGACGCTACGGCGCAGCGGAGAGCTTGTTAGTGCTTAGTTTTTGTTCTCGTTCCAGGCAGACTAATTCTGGCGGCGTGTAATTTGACTTTTTAATTGAGGCACTAAATGAAATTTCTTTTCGAATGCGACACACGCCGCCGCTATACTGTAATTTACACAGTGTTCTTTTGCGTAGACTTTTCCTGGAACCTTAAAACGCATTTTGTAGGAGCTTAAAATCATTTTATACTTTTTCTAACTTTGGACATAGGACCTGTGGAAGTCTGTGGTCCTGAATTTAAATTTATATTTAAATTAGGGCAGAATTATAATAATTATGTATGTTTTCCTAATAAAGAAAATAAATAATATTATATTTTCAAATTTAGACTTAAAATATAGATTCCGCGGAGTGGGCCTGGTGACCTGTACTGTAATACAGATTTTCTTAAAATCTACAATAGGCACCAGCTCTCACAATGCTGATCTATAGTTAAACAGATATATTAACCGAAATGTTATAGCTACACGAGTGACGCCTCACGTATTATGAAACCTATCATATTGTCCGGTGACAGTGCAGTATACCTACAGTCGGTATCCGGGACCCTCACACTAGAGAGCACAATTAGGAGCGCAGCTGTCGCGGCGCAGCGGGCCGGAACGCGCCGGGCGGCACTCTACACCACGACTGGAACTAGCTACAGTAGCATGTTCGTTCAGCCTATTAATTACTATGATAATATGATCACAGCATACATAAATAAGCCAAAATGTCTTGTAGCTTGACTAATGAAGAAATTACTATACTTGGAGTACCAGTAATAGCAGGCCTGTTAATCTCCGCGAGTTTACATCGAAAACAAAACAAGCACGATGGCACCCTACAGGATTACCTACTATTCGACAAAGCCTCACATACGAGCGAGCATTGACACACGCACGCGTATTCTTGTAGGTGATGAAAAAAAAATGGTGTACTAAATACTGTGCAGTATTTAATTGCCTAAATTATAATAATAATAAGAACAGAATGTAAGTTGCCTGAAGACACTGAGAGATATATAAGTGGTTAATATTATTCATGCTTAATCATGTATTTCCTCCGCCATTTTCTGCAGTTTGGCACCTCACGTCACACATCATTTTACCGAAGTCAGCCCTATGGCTTCGGCGCAGTACCGATTACTGACGTTTGTCAACAAAATTGTGCTTGACTCTTGAGACAAGCTAAATTACACCATATAATTAAGGACATTGAGCATACTTTTTTTAAATACCTTTGCGAAGTAAACCTTCTGTACGTAGTACTTATTATTATTCTGTGGTAATAGTGAGTAGGCTTATCCTTTTTGAGTAAACAGTGATTAAAACTTAGGGCCTAAGCAAATGTCAGTGTAGACGACTAGTAAATTAGTAAATAAAGAGCTTAACGACTGATCTTCCCGGGCAACATCACGCATGGGCTGAAGAATCGCGGCGTGCGAGAATGCGTGCGCTCGCGTGACACGTGCGCGTCCGGCGACGCACGCCTGATACATATTCCGAACGTACTTCGGAAATTGTTCGCGGCACGCACCTCGTATACACTACGCCCGTGATGGCAGCGAGAAGAACGGTTGGAAGGAAGGTCGCATAATACATGTGTGTTGTTACAGCGGTAGCAATATTGGTGTCATCGCATCGCTTAATTTAATAACAATTTCTCTTTTCTACTCTCAAGTTTCGTATGTAATGTTTTATCTTTGTGCAACCTTTTACCATATTCTTTACTATTACAAAGTGAAACTACGTTTGATTTAAAAAGGACATCGAAAAAAGTAGTTGACCTGTCTTAAGTACACATCAGAAGCATGAAAACAGATATAATAATTTGTAAACCTAGTTACGTAACATCCGCCAGGAGTCCTATTATGTAACCCATCTGAAACAGCTTACGTCCAGAAGAAAGGTGGAAACTAATATTGAGAATGATCTCATATAGACACAGATATCGGGCGAGAAGCCGCAATGGCTGCGGAGTCGCCGCGCGAACACGACGCTCTGAGTCATCATCAGATCAGGCGCTTGAGATCATTCCTGTATCTTTACGAGTATTTGTCTAATTCCGTTACGTAAAGTTATTGTGTTGATTGTTATTTCTACCAATTTATCTTAAGCTGAAAAATATCAGCAAAGATGTATATTCCTAACGTCCGATACCGAACAGGCACTAAAATAAATGAATTTCTTAGTCTTCTATCATCTAGAAGCAAAATTAATGTATTATTAAAACTAATCTCATACTAATAAAGTTCAGCAAAAGTTCTGAAGTAGCGATAAGATTAAAATTTGATTTGTAGCAATTTAAGAATCTTTTAATATTACTGAAAAAAGTAACAATGTGCTATATTCGTATAGGTATTTAAATGGTCATTTGATTAACAAAACATAAAAAAGTCCTTGTTAAATAACAATAACGGCATGCCAAACTATCATGTTCTGCGTAATTGAATCGACACATCACCAAACATCATAACGGAGGAGCAAAAACGTAGGAACAAATATCGCAAGCGATCGTATATTGACATAGCTATCGCACGAAGCCCGCTGTAATGGCGCCAATAACGCTGCCGAGAAATTACAGCCTCCACTATTGTGGCTGCGAAACAGTATCGGTCTGCAATCGCTCCTCAAATTGTGGCACGAGATACGTAACACTCAAGTTTCATTCATCGAATAGCGGCATAGAACTTGTGTAATGATTCTAATAGATTGTTCATCATGCATATCTATGACGTCCCGGCCACTTTTTTGACATAATGACATGTGAAATGAAACTACTACGAGTAAATTCTACTTGTTGTTTGGTTACTCTTCTCCAATCACCAGTAAACATCGACTTTGCGATATTGTTTATTTTGTCAGAGATTTCAGTTCCATAATTCACGTTGAAATACGTATAAATAATTTATCAATCTTTAAAGATGTTTTATAACATTGATGTATTGTTTTTTAGTCTAATTGAAACCAAACTCGATTAAATTAATTAAACTACATTGAAGCAAGGCTGTAATTTTCTTAATGCCTTATCGCCGGGGGCGGCGGCGCCTCTTTGAGAACCGGAGCCCTAAACAAACACGTCCCGTTCATTCGCAGCGCACATAGAACGGCTCGGATAATTCGCGTGTCTCTATTTGTCTAATTCCATTACACGCCCGAATTGGTAAATCTAAATGTGTTTTGTATGGCTGCGTCAACTACTCAGTCAACATGCTACAGTTTTAGGTGTTTGAATGGTTGAGATACACAAAGCCGTCGTTAATTTATGTGTATCTACCTATAAATGTTTTAAAACCCCTCGGTGTACAGATAGTCCAGTCAATAAAGCATTATAGATGGAAAACTGTAGAACACAATTTCTGACTTCAGGACTTTATTTAGACTAGTTAGGAGGTGAACATAGCAAAAGTCCCCGCCCTTAGCCCTTGAGCCGGCGGGGAGAGGGGGGTTTAAAGGTGCCACTTTTCGGTTTTTCGCTTAATCCTCGGAAACTATGCGTCCTAGTGACATGACTACTTTGAACCAAAAAAAGCATATTCAATTTGCTACAGATGAGATCGACAAGTTTTTCTATAAATTGTATAGTTTTCGCGGCATCTGCTCTAGAAGGTCTGTAATATTGGAAATTTTATTTTTGTCTTACATGTTACCATCAGGAGAAAATCGACTAAATCAACATTGAGCAATCATTCTAGACATGCGGGAGCATGTTAAGCCTAGTTCCAGCGAGGGGACTACACCGTGCGTATATTTAGACGAATCACTTTGAGCCACTTTTGAGTCCTCATCACTCAAAAACTACTGTGCATTAACACTTCAAATTTGGCTCATGTGTTGAGACTTACAAGATATACATCAGTTTCAAATTTCATAAATCTGCCTCAAACGGTTCTTTAGATATTGACGTCCAAAAATCTACATGTCTGACCTATAGACCAAATTCTAACCACTTCCAGATGACCTCGAAGGTTCAAATTTGGCATCCAGAAAGCTAGTTATGTAAATACAAAGGAACAAATAAAAAACCAGTAAATTTTAACATTTCACATGTGATAGATAGATAGTAGTGCTCTAAATATCGATTTTTGAACGTCAATACCTAAATAACCGTTTGAGGTATATTTCGATGCCTCCTAAGTAAATAATCGTAAGCCACAAAATATCAATTTTGATTTTATAAGCATTTTATAATTACTAAAATACGTATTATCGAACCCGCGAACAAAAATTGCAATATCATTTAAAATAAAAGATTTTTCACACGTATTCAATCGTATGTAATCCACGATCGCAACGTATACTATCGTAATGTCCTGTGCGATCGTCTACAGGGGAGAAGCGGTTTGGTTCACCGCTAGCGAGCGCATACTATTAGGTAAGTAGTAATTACAGTTTTCCTTTTGGTGTTGAAAATTGCCTTATATTTTGTTACTAGCTATTCAAAACTATAGTAATTAACACATAAGATTCTTTACGTTCCTTTTTTAAGCTAACAAAGTATCGTATGTTTTACATACCATGATAAACGTTGTCAATTAAATTTATTTTTTATCGTATGTAATACATACGATTATTAACGTGGTTTGTTTTCGTACGTTTGATATTGTATGTGCAATTTAATATTGTTTACGTTGGTAAATTGAGTATTTATTCCTATTGTAACGTTTAATTACGATTTTTTCGTCTTCGTTGTGAAGTTAAATTATATTTTATGTTTGTGTTTTTTTAATATTTTCAGATTCGCCATTGCCTGAAGGAGCTGATTTAATAGAAATCCAAGCATTTTCTAATTTGATCTCCAGTGATTTACTTAGTGATGAAGGTACTTCGATCCTACTAATATTATAAATGCGAAAGTTAGGATGTCTGGATATCAGGATGTCTGGAAATTTGTAACTCTTTCGCGCAAAAACTACCGAACAGATTTTGATGAAACTTTACAGTATTTTTGTTTATAACCCAGAATAACATAACATTAGGCTATAATTTATGACGATCTGTGACAAACTAAATTTCTTTAATTAGTGACATTTTTATGTATTTTTATAAGTACCTAATCAATAATAGGTAAAAAGCTTTATAACTAAAAAAAGTAAATCTGAATCACTCTCAGCATTTTGATTAAAAGAATCTACAAGAAGATTGTGATAGAATTGGTGATGCACCGCTGGAATGACACCTCTAGTACAAAGGCTTACCAAGTATTTTTTTTAACTTTGGTTATAGGTAGCATATTTTATGGTTAAAAAGGAAGCAAACATCAGAGTAATCTTGCTGTCGTCGTCTCGTGTTAGTTTTAGTAACAACAGTCATATATTGAGACTCATCCAAATGATATTTATAATGGAGTTTATTTGAACACAACATCACCGTTCAAGTTCTTAGTCCAATTTTTACAGCCTAAGATTGACTCAAAATCCAAAAATTTGGTATGATGCAACTCGATTACAGTATATGGTTTCCCATCTTGTTTAGCCCATCGTACCAATGAAAACCATTCTAAAGGAGTATAAATACATTTATTTTTGGCACATCTTTCAATCAAAGCATGAAACTACAACCATGTACTGTAATCGAGTTGGATCATACCAAATTTTTGGATTTTAAGTCAACCTTAGGCTGTAAAAATTGGACCAAGAACTTGAACGCTGTTGTGCAATGGATGAAAATAAAAGAAGTCAAGGTGCTTCCTTCTGAGCCAAATAAACTCCATTATAAATATCATTTGGATGAGTCTCAATATATGACTGTTGTTACTAAAACTAACACGAGACGACGACAGCAAGATTACTCTGATGTTTGCCTGCTTTTTAACCATGTGCTACTATAACCAAAGTTAAAAAAAATACTTGGTAAGCCTTTGTACTAGTGGTGTCATTCCAGCGGTGCATCACCAATTCTATCACAATCTTCTTGTAGATTCTTCTAATCATAATGCTGAGACTGATTCAGATTAACTTTTTTTGGTTATAAAGTTTTTTACCTATTATTGATTACTTATAAAAATACATAAAAATGTAACTAAATAAAATAAATATCTTTAAAAGTCCAGTAGAAAAAAATTACTCATAACTTAAACTTAATTGATTTCAGAAAAAAAAAACACAATTTACTGAATTATCATTAATTATTATTCATGTTTCCTATTATATAGATTCCTTATGTACAATTTTTGAATAATATTAGAGGCTCTAATAAGATTAAATACTATTTTTTTTAAAGTAAGAACAATAACGATGTAACTTTGTTAATTGATTTTATCAATTAAGAATAGATTTTGCTTATTTTAAGGTTAATAAAGAAGATAAATATTCCTTTTATCACTTTATAAATAAAACTTTTTAATTTAATCGTAATTGCTATGTTTAAAAAATAATCAATGTTTATTAGAAAACAAAAAAAAAAAAAAAATATTTGATCTCGTCAGTTAATTACTTTTGATTTAATTATTTGTAATAACTTCACATTCTATGTTAATTTAAAACTATTTTAATTATATTTTCATAAGAAAGAAAGACTGTTATAACGTGATTCTTTGGTACAAATTAATAAATATGGTATTTAAAACAGAGGTTTCATTTCAAGACTTTCATTGTGTTCAAATTGATTTTGTGAATCCTTTTGTCCAAAATAGATGAGTACCTAATTGAATAATTTAGTTTTAGCATGAATTTACAATGAAAAATTAATAAATATGTAACATACCTTCGACAGTATAAATGATTATGTTCCCGTACAATGGAGTATGTGGCTCTTACTATATATTTTACCTACAGCTAGACAAAGTAAATAATTGTATAGTTATGTTACGATTTCTATGACTAATTTTATCCGCCGTAAAACACCGTAACAACAATATCTCCAAAACTACAATATATTTACAAATAAATGTTATTGTATGAGAATACACCTTAAATTGACTATAAGTTTTGAAAAAATCGTATCCCTAGCTCAAAAGATGGGAAAACTGCACACATAAATATCTTTAAATGGCTCTACTGTAAAGTTTGGTTTTAAGACATACGATAGTTTACTTAGGAGGCATCGATTTATGAAATTTGAAGCTGATGTACATCTTGCAAGTCTCAATACATGAGCCAAATTTGAAGTGTTAATGCACAGTAGTTTTTGAATGATGAGGAGTCAAAAGTAGCTCTAATTGGTTCGTCTAAATATACGCACGGTGCAGTCCCCTCCCTGGAACTAGGCTTAACATGCTCCCGCATGTCTATAGTGTTTGCTCAATGTTGATTTAGTCGATTTTCTCCTGAAAGGAACATGTAAGACAACAATAAAATTTCCAATTTTACAGACCTTCTAGAGCAGATGCCGCAAAAACTATACAAGATATAGAAAAACTTGACTGTCTCACCTGTAGCAAATTGAATAAGCTTTTTTTGGTTCATAGTAGTCATGTCACTAGGACGCATAGTTTCCGAGGATTAAGCGAAAAACCGAAAAGTGGTACCTTTAAACCCCCCTCTCCCCGCCGGCTCAAGGGCTAAGGGCGGGGACTTTTGCTATGTTCACCACCTAACTAGGCTAAATAAAGTCCCGAGGTCAGAAATTGTGTTCCATGGATTTCTCTCTACACCGTCGTTAAGGCATTCATTGACTGGACTAAGACGACATTACTTCAAGTCAAACACTGGCAACTTATACAGTTGTGATAGACGCTAATTATTTTGTAAAGAAACAAAAATAATAGTCGAATGTGCTGTCGTACCTATTGTAAAATGATGACTACATACTTTTAAGGCTGAGTTTCACCACCTAACTTTAACAATAACGATAACCAGTGATTTGCGTATGGAATTTGACAGATTTTTGATGTTTGTTAAAGTTCAAATAAGATGGTGCAACCCAGCCTAAAAGACTATTCATGAAATTGTCAAAGGTTTAACTCCAATTTCCAACTTGAAATTAGTTCTGTGTGCAATTTAGCGATACCTCCTACTCGTTTTGTACCTCAGTGTAAGCGGCATCGCTATATTTCGTTTTGTAAATAACAAACGAACGTAACTGTCGTGTGACTTCTCCCGCAAATATTGTTGTTTCGGCGACGATCAATGGCGTCGTCGAAGGTCGACGCAACTTCGGAAACGACTTTCAATATTGCGATTTTCCGTTATTATTGTTGACTGTTAACGTAACGACACAGTTTAAACGAGACGGTCATATTTTTTTCATTTTATTTATTTTTACGTACTCTAACGTATTTTATACAGAGAGGTTTAGAGATCTAGAGCTGATTCTCAAATTAATTAATTTTTTTGCAAATAGAGACGTTCGCGTCGGTTTGAGTTTGGTACGCCACTTGTTATGCCATGATTCTCCACGGTTCTTGGGAAACGATACGAAGGAGTGGGTGCTACGTAGAAGTATGGACTGTATGGGCTCCACCTTCTTGGATAAAACTTAACACTGATGTATGTATACTCGTTCAGCCAACTACTACAAGTATAACCCACTAGCGACGTCAGCCACCGGGTTGCTTCGCGCAGAAGGGGTGTTCTCCGGCTGCGGCGGACGTCGGGCTCCGTTAGTCTGTTTTTGTAATGGCGGAAATGTTCCCGAAGTAATATTCATCTGCGAAGACGATGAATATTCAGCTTCGGCGACGGCAATTGGTTTACGGCGAACAATTAATTATAATCATTTGATGACAGGGAACGACGGAGCTCTGCTAGTTATGCTTGCGGCTCGGAGATCAAAGCAAATTAATAACAATAATCTCCCTCCACAGAACAGATTATAATAGGTATTAATTGATTACAAAGAAAAGTAAAAGTATAATAACAACTTCCATTCATGATCACGATAAAGCCTGGTGATTATTCAGATCGTCTAAGCTGGTTGTCATTATTTACCTACATTAAAATCGAATACTTACTTTTATCTTTTACGGTACAACTCAGCATCATAATTATCTTTACAATACTTCAGAATTTTATCTTAAAGTTTTGATCGTAATGCTTATTTAAACTACCTTCAGAGGTTATTAGCAAAACGCGTGTTTCTTTTTAATTATTAATTGGTACAAGTCCATGTGAGCCATCAACAGAGATTACAGTACTTAGCTTTCGATTTGGTGCGTGCACGATGACAACACCAGGTGTCAAGTGCTCGGACCCAGGCGCTTGCAGGGCTGCTACTTTACTGACTCAGCAGTACAGTAACTTCGACATACCTGAAACAAATAAAAAAAGAATCTAAAGTTTATGCAAGTAAATATTTTGAATTAATTTTAGTGTATTTTATTTGTTATGCTTGTACCTACCTATTTCTGCTTTTGATTTTAAGTTCCGTTACATGAAATTTAATTATTTTTGTAACCCTCTTTCTATTGCTTTTTACGTTTGATTTAAATATACATTTAGTCCGTACACGTAAGTATAATAAATAATGTAAATTAGACTCATCTTTGCAGAAAAGGTAAAAAGAAATATACATCAAAACCCGGTATGTTTAGTTTATAGATAGAGTGTATAATCCTACAAAAATAGCGTCTAAAATTGCTTTTAATAAAGGTCAGCCCTAATGTACTGCCTACCTACGTGTAATGTAGTACATGTGTATGATGCGTTGATTAGTGCGTCCCCCGGGAGCGCTCGCACGGTTATCGCTGTGTACCGGTGATTACAATACCACCGGCAACAAGACACCTCTCCGCTGTATTGTTAATACCTCAGCTACTCTATCGGAGATCAATGAACTGTGTAGGAGTCTAGTCGGTTGTATTCATTCGAGATACAATTACAATTAAGGTATTGCGTTAGTGTGGGAGACATATTAATGGGAGTTTAATGGCTGTCGCACGATATGTACTCTGTTATTGTTGCAAGTGAACTGCTAGACGTAATAATGTGACGACTGTTTATCCATTGACATTTACAGACCCCGCCAGGCGCGTAAGACGCTTTAAATGAGTATATTATAGATACAACTTAGATGTTTATTGCAATTAAATAGGAAGATAGAGCTTTATCGAAATTGTCAACTGTAAGCTAAAAAGCAGCCAAATCAAATTTTCAGATAGTTTAAAGTAGTCATTTCAGAGATTCAAGCTTTCAAGTAGTCATTTCAGAGATTCATAAAGAACTTCCTAAAAGCTTTGTTCCATCAAAAAAGTAACAAAAAGTTGCTATGTTTTTGCAAAACGGCTTTTGATGTCATCATTTTGTCCTCTCAGAACAGTTATCCAGCACCCAATATTAATAAGTTACACCCAACAATCTTACTTTACATAAGTATACAATGGAAAACACACAGCGACGAAAAAGCGCCAACACTTCGTCTTACACATAACATTGTTTACGCAAATGGCACATGTATTAGAGAAAACAAATCGCGCTATATAAGGTCGTTCATCATACAGGCTGCGATGTAGTCCGGGAGCTATTACGTTACTGTGTGGGGAATGATCGACAACGATCGTTTTCATGTCTCTTATTAAACCAACTAACAGTAAAATTGCAATGACAGTCCTTTGATGAACTGGCTATGAAGCAGATGCTTGAAAAAGAAACATTCATAAAAAATAACCTAGTAGGTAAGACAGACTCTAGAGTAAAACGCGAACGTTAGAAAAACCTGCAAAGAAGTTTGTATGTGATGTTGATGGTGAAGTTTGATGATGCAGATTTACAAGACAATCCTGTAATAACTTTGGACGTATGATCAATATAATATACCTGATTGTATAGCATCTACAGGCCTTGTCTTACAATAATGCCGGCACCGATCAGTCGGTGTTAGCATTGCATCGATACATCACGCGCCCTTCTCGTGGAGCTGACAGGGGCATCCGTCAGAGGGCGTTACACGATGGTTTGCATAAAACTTACGAAACAACACTAATTTTGCGTGTGATGTCAATGGAACCCTGAGAATATTGAGAATCAATAACTTGAACTTAACGGACTTCATTCGTTTTGAATTCAGTCATTTTGATTAGTTAATTTAAATAATTTAAGGTGAAGTCATGTTACCAGGGTTATTTTGCTGATAGTACATTCTCTACATCGCATATTTTATGTACATTTATGTTAGCACACACTTGGACCCGGACGTTCGTAAATAAGGCTGACATCTATGACGCCCTTTATCGCCCCAATATGAACGCGAGACGTCGCGAATCAGAGTTCCTTTGAATGCGCGAATATTCACTCGAATTGCGTCGAGGCGAATGTTATTAAACATTATTGGTTACTTACTCTTGGCGGATCGCGTGAGCCAACCAAACACGTAACGTTCGTTAGCATAAATTCTACATTATGCCATATTTTTGGTTTGGAAATGTTAAGATTTATTTTGTAAGTAAATAAAGAAGATTGATAGAAAATATATTAAGATGATTATTATAATGGGTTTTGATTCCTAGCAAGTTTTATAGATGTTGTAAAACAAAACCAAATATTGTAATAACTGGGTACATAACATTATTTGTGAAACTGTCGAAGTAAAAAGCAAACAGTGAAGCAATTTAAAACACATCTTGACTTTGTAACAACGCAGCTGCTAATTCACTAGTTTGAACGAGAAATCACATAGAAGCAAGTTGGGCAGAAGAAGTTCAGTAAGCTGTTCCGTTCCGCGAAGTTGCCGTTTAAGAACTCGAGGAAAGTGTATCTCCGAGAACTAACAACTCTCACGTGTGGATGACAAATTTTGCGAAAATCGCGCGTCGAGACGTTGCCGACTACGATTTTCAGGAATAAGGGCATATAAAGTTTTCAATATTTAAATATACCAATAGTTAAAAAAGTTCATGATACATACGAAAACGATCCGTCTCGTTACTTTACGAAAATTCTGTTTAAATATCGATGACCATTACACGTGTAACCCTTATCTAATCTGTTTAGTCAAATATACCGTTAAGAACGTTTTTGTTCTATTAAACTTTGTGTTGCAAAAGAAAGGAAAAATCTTACTCCTCGTTTTGTGCACGGCAAACCATTTACTGGACTCGAGTTACGGCCGCGTAGTGGACGCCACCCGGCGCTTGCACCTGGCCGCGGCGAATGGCCCTAATTGCTGCGCGTTTACCCGAGTTATTACCACCTTCCCATGCTTGTAACTTAGCCTAACAAGTTTGTTGTTGCATCAAAGTTTAGGTAATACCTAATGGTTTAAGTGGCGTTTGGCTTTCAGCTTTTACTTACGCTGCTATTTTTAAAATTACCCACTTTCAGCAGTAGAGTAAACGAGGTAGCTAGGTTTAGCTATGCCTTAAACGGTTTCTGATTTTCATGGGACATTGGGAACCAATATTTTAGTACTTATCTGTTTTAACAATATTTCAAGGACTTCTTTATCAAAATGTATAAATAATAAAATAACCATTCTTGCTTCACAACAAATATCTGTTAGTTTTAATTAGATCAAAATAAATTCATTATGTTACAACACAACATCTTAGCTATGCGGCGCTCGCATTACAGCCAGCACAGTAGACGCCACCTGGCTTACAACTAAATACCGCAGTAGCGAGTGTGCGAGTTATTATCGCCTTTGTGCCGGCATCGGGCCGCGAAGCAATCTCAAAGCTTTGTGTTTGGGCTAATGCTCCGAGTAATACGAAACTTTGAATCGGCGTATTCGATGCATTGGACACAATGGATAAATATATCAGCCGAACGAATTTAAAGAAGCTATTTGAGTAAATAAAATAGTGTCTACATTGTGAAGGATTTACACTGGTCTAGCGATAAAATAGACTATTCAAACTAAGAGCTTCGAATTTCTACAAAAAGTGAAAGCATCGTAAATGGAAATGTCATAGAAATATATTTTTCAAATCTAAGATGCTCATATTATGAACCGTACCAAATGTGAAACAAAGTTTCAATTGGTTCTGAAACTTACATAAGCCATTGTACCGTAGTCTCAACCCCAACGTCGTAAAAGAATCGAGAAACAATGCTTTCCGCAATTGGATCGTGCAGATACAGTTACAGATTGCAGTACAGATAAATCCGATCGGAATGGGCGCCGGGCACAATCTGGTGGTCAAGACTCACCCGGCGCAGCACGCAATTTGCCGCAGCCCGCGTGACGCAAGCGGCTGGTGTGACGTCACGACCCTTCATGCAGATGCCTCATCCAGGCTTAGATTGTCTGTAGACAATCCGCTATTGAGTTCGCATCATGCCCAAATTGGAGATCTACGAGTATTGCACCAATTGCAGCGTGATTGACGCTACCGACTATGTAGTTTTATTTGTGTTTGTAACAATACCCGTCCAAAGTTTGGGATCACATTTTTTTCTAAAAGAATCACGTTTTAGCAGCCGTGTGGCGTGTCAATTTTCGAGAGAGAACGTATGAAAAATACGTAAAACGGGTAACGACAAGGAAAAACGAGTGAAAAATATTCATTGACGCAATACCAGTTACAAAATTGTATGTTATTTATGTACAACAAATTACAGTATCAGAACTATATGTGTATAAAAGTACAATACGAGTAGATTTAATTGTCCATTCAGTATAAACGTGAAGGAAGAAGAAAAAAATACTTATTGCATTTTTTAAGACTACTTTATCAAGATACTCTACCAACTGAACTGAAAAGAATGTGTATGAAACACACGAAATACATTTTTCGTGTGTATGAAGAAAAAAAACAATAAGTAAATTCTTAACCTCTCGCCAGTCTCGCAGCGTATCATTAAATCAGCCCGTTACAAGCTGCCAAAGGTTAAAAGGATTAACCCAGTTCAGCACATTTGCGGCGTTAAATCTTCCCGGCCATCGATCTCGCGGTCCATTACATGCAAGTGCGGCTGCGTCATTACGGTAAGTGATAAATAAGTGTAATAAATAAGGCTCGCACAACGCGCCGCCACTCATACGCCGCGCCGACTTAACTCCGAGCGGGTGATGATTAAAATCGCATGCATTCATTTACACATTTGTGTAGTTGCTTTTCAATTTAAATGCAAACTTATATTTAATAACTTAAAAACACTTTTTACAAAAATATCAAACAAAGTGACAGTAATTGATAAATTCTACAGTCACAGTTAAAATATTATTCGGAAATTTCGGCGGGCGCGCCGTAGAAATACACAAGGCAAAAAATTGCCAGCATCTAAAGGAGCTATAAATCATGGGTGTCTAATGTGGCGACCACAGCGCGAGTCTCGCTCCGTGGGCATGAATTATGCATGCTAGTATATTGTATTACGGTGTTATACAGGCTGTAAGGGATGGGATGGCAAAACTAACACGGTGAGTTGAGACCATGCCTATGGATCGCAAACCAGTAGAATTTCCTACCGGAAAAATCTAATGCAAATGGAATTTCCCATCTTTGTGTTGCGTAGTAACTTAATGTGATACATTTTTTTTTGCAACCTGTCTCTTACATCCTGTATACAGACAGGACTCGTTAGCTTTGAAGATTTCAGCTTAGACCTCGTTCCTGAGATACCTAAATAAATGGTACTAATAAGATTATGATTTAGCTAAGTTAGATCTCCTGAGGTCACATTATTACTCGTATCAGTACTACTGAATAAACTATGATACACTATAATAATTATCGCTTTACTCGTAGGAGTCGTTACTTTTGTGCCAGTAATTACCAGTAAATACCAAGTGCGCCTAATTTAAATAATGCTCTAATAACGCTACGGAGGGTTAAACTTTCAAACTTTGCAAAAACAAGACAAAGCGGTAACTACAGAACTGGTTAATAGTATGAGTGAAGTTTACTACACTTCAGTCTTATATCACTAGATGGCTGTTCCCGAATGTGGCCGCTAACTGCTTACTTGCATGTGCCGTTACAATACTGTACACAGTTAAAGTAGATAGAGAAGTTACACTCCCATTAAATTAAAAGAGTCCGTCTGTTAAACGTATTCCCATAGTTTTATAAAACTTCCTCTGGGAAACAACAAATTTGCTAATACTGACAGACAACAAATCTCATTCTAGTTACATCAGATATCTCTAAGATTGCTTTATCGACCAATTAAACAATCATACTGTCTACTACTAAACACATAATCGCTACTGATAGCGATTGAACCTGAGTTCAACAAGAGATGAATAGCCCCTCGACCCATTGAACCCTCTACTCTTGCTTCACTTGTAACGTCAATGTCTCGCACTAATCCGCTGTCTCGTGCAATTAACTGTGATTGGTATTGTTCAGTCGGCGCTGGAGTATGAGCAGTGCTTGAATATTAAGTCGAGTGCTTGAGTCGGTATTATACAAAGGCTGTAGTAATAGCGGATGAGCACGCGGGTATAATATTTCCGCTGCACACGCGAAGATACATATTACTTAGAAGTACTGGTTGCACGCATGTCATCCTTCATTTAAAATTGAACACTAAAGTTTAGTTGCACCACCTAACTTTATCCGTAAGTATAACGATAACCAGTGTTTTTTGTATGAAGTTTGACAAACTTTTGCCGTTTGTTATAGTTAAAGTAAGATGGTGACCCGGCCCTAAACCTAAACCAATCAAATAAATTAATATAACCAAATACTTATGTTTGAATAACCGATATTGCATTATTATTACATGTTATATTATTAATCAATGATTATGAAATGTCTAGACTACACAAATGTGGTTTCAAGACTTAGTATGGTGCAATTTATAAGCGGAGTATAACAATTATCGTAGCTATTGATTCGTGATAAATAATTGACGAGAATATGCGCCAAGTTGGGTACAAACGGCGACGTTTGGAACGACCGGCGTTGCTGATGATAGAGTAGACAATAGACATTTGTATAAGGGAAACCAAGTTCGATTACAGAGAGTTCTTTTATTAATATTTTCTTATCGGCACTTATGTAGGTACATACAACACTCCATATTTTTTTACGTTTTGTTGCTAATCTTGTATGTTCCTAAATTTGCCTTTGAAGTTAATATGTCGCCGTAAAGTCGTAAGTGTAACGATGACGGTGTGGCAATCTTTTACTTTTCCAACTTGGCTTGACACACTGTCGTGTATCAAGATTAGTGTATTTCATGTAATTACCGAAAGCCAATCACTGTAATTGCTATTTCAACTAATAATCAAGCGTTTCGAGTAACTGACAGATTTCTAAATCGAAAATGCCTAAATTACAGTGGTTCGAATCTGTTTGTCGCTACACAAGCGAGGTTAATTACAGTCATTTTAGACAAATGAAAATTGTTTAAAAACACGATATTTTGCGTTAGACACTGATTTAGACCACACTATAAAACATTAGGGCTAAATCGATTTTAATTGTCGAATCGCATGATTTGGAAACAGTCAGATAAATCAACAAATTGTTTTGTGTTGGCTAAGGTTAGAATGTAAATAGCCATATTTTATTCACTTACTAGTTTACTAGCTTTTGACCATGACATCGATGTTTTAAATTTAAAGTCGGATAAACTTTTTCCCTACCCTTCAGGAACATCGGGAACAGTTTATTTTAGGTTAAAAAAACAAAGCAATACAATAAATCTACCTTTAGGGTTCTTGTGTCAGGATTAAAATGGACTTGCCACTTGACCACGAATTTGCCCGTTAATAGATAAAATAAACACTACATTTGATATCCGTGAGGTATTAAGGGATCAATCAAACTTAACAACATTGAAGAGATGATAAGGGATTGATCACAAACTTAATTACTACGTTATCCTCTCCACAATCGCGCCCTGCCCTTAATCTCAAGTGATTCGCGCGCTACACGCGCTCGAGTCGCGCCCGAGCGCGTCGGAATCGATTTGCGTGTAATTAAAATAACTTCCACTCAACCACATTCGCGCCGCACGTGGAATAGGAGCGTTAGATCTAGCGAGGAGCCGGGCGGCGCTGATGTGCGCAATCACGGTGAGTGCGATAAGGCAAGGAATTACAGTGGCTGGGAAGACGAGCTCTAATCGGGGCAAGGGGAGGATAACGGAATAGTTTCATGATACGATAATGGGTGACAATTTAATTTGTTTTCACTACGCTACGAGGACAAGCTCTTGGCCTGCATCTCACGTACCTGATAGTAAATGATGATAAGGCCGAATGTGGAACTGATCTTCACTAAATTCCACAAAAAGAGAGGAATCACCTTACCGATAAAGATAATAATAATAATATCGAAATACAATCAGCAAGTAACACAGAACCCCAACAATAGCCTACTCTATCAAACTTACTCGTAGAATACGCTAAAGAAGTGAGTGACAATGTGTACTCTAACCGCTTTCTCTACCGAACTAACCAGTGTTTCGTAGTGCAAGTAACAAAATGATTGCAAAAAAAGGAAAGTAATTTAACTCAGACAAAGCTAGGGGTGTGCGTTAATAATAACGCGGCTGAATCGCCCGGCCTGGGCTTGTTTGAGCAGCCCTGCTTCCGCCGCTGAATAAATAAACGCACTCCGCTTATATTATTAAGGAGATGTAGCCTCTGTTTGTCTTTTTCAAGATTAATGTTTGTGCATTAAATAACTACGGACTCCGCACACAAACTTTGCTTGATTGTGTCGTAATGAACTGGACAGATCTCTTGCTTACCTGAAACTTTGGCAATGGACCTGCCACTGAGGAGTATTTCACCTCCAAAGTAACTGATTACTGTATTCAACAGAGATTATGATACCGACTCATTAAATTAAAATTTGTGTTGATTTTGGTTGTAATCAAAGATGTACAACACCAGGGGAATAGATGGTACATCTCCGACATCTTCTAAATTCATAAAGATCATGTTGTTTCCCGCTGGGTAATCTATAGCGGGTAAATAATTCCGTGCCGTTTTCTTCGTTTGTTTATTCAAGAACGTGAAATGTTTCGTGTGCGTGTACTTCTTTGTTTGGTTGAAGGAGGTTTATGTGTGCAGAAAATGAGAATATATTCGTTTCAATGCATGCATGTTAATTTTAAAAGTAGAATCATTGACACTAGTATTTAATCACCAAACCCTTTTAGGTAACATATATTTTGCACATAGTACATTATATAAATATTTTCCGAGAACGCGTATTTGTAGTGTATTTTGTCTCTTTTCTGTGAACCGTGTGAATATTATTATTATAAAGTATAACATAATAAAGTGTAGAACGTGTCACATCCATGCATTTTTAATCCCTCGGTTAAATTCCGAATGGTAGAGTTTATGCCGGCATAATGTCTGCGGTGCATCGCGCATATCCATTTGTTTTTATGTGATGGAGTTTTCATATTTTTAAGGATTTATGAACTGACTGGGTGATACCATTACTCTTTTAGTGAAACATAACTATACGAACGCTGTCAAAATGTTCATACTTCATACATACCTAAGTACCTTCACGCTGTAAACAAAAGTAACGCATTAGCTTTCAGCCATTGAGGTCACCTTCTAAGCTTTGGTGTAGATAATATGCAGGGCAATTTACCTTGATATGGTTTAAGTATTTCTCTAGTTTTAATTCAATAACTGAAAGCATCAACAATACTTTAACATGTAGAGAAGATAGGAACCTACTACAATTGTATAGTTTGTGCTAAGTAATTCTAAAACCCTTATAAATTAGTTTTAGTTGGTCTAGTTTCGTAATCTGCAATCCGCATGAAAGCCGTGGAGCTGTGGCGATGCGCAGTGTCACGGGCCGGCGACAGGCGCAAGACACGACTAATCCTAGCAATCTAGACGTGGAGTAGCGCAACCGATACTGCAAGTCTCGTGGACTTACGAGCTCATACAATGGGGCTATTCTTGCTCTTCTAATGTTATTGTTAACAGAAATATAAAATATGATGATTTTTGGTAGGTATGTTATCTTAGTCCAAGCTAGCAAAGCTGTTGTCTGTATTCAGTTGTGGTAAATTTTTAAATTATATTGAGCACTGCCAGATATGAAGTGTCCAGACGTCTACAAATCCAATCGCAAGAGAGCTTTTTATAGTAATGAATAAAACATAATATTTTATTGGTACACTCTACTTCACTTACTTTAAATGAGTCGGCTAAGTAACACCGCATCTGATGCAGGTTTACGATGCTCGTGGAATCTACCATAAAGATTTCAAAACGACACCTGACGCGAGCTCACTCGTAAAAAGAAGGGGTTACTAAGGGGAGTGAGTCATAAGGCGGCCCAATTGTTTATTTAACACATTACCGCCTTCAGACAATTAGACAAAGAACACAGACCCGCCTCAGGAAATTGCCGTCTCATGAAGTGAAGGGGAAGGGGATATGAAACGAAAGAGAAATAAAAACGCAGACAATTTGAGCGTCAAGATACTCGCGACTTCGCCTCTTACGAGTATGCTTCACATGTCCACTGAAAAATGAGTCTTAACTTAAAGTAGTAAGATACTTTGCCGTCGACAGAAAGGTGCAGAGTCGGCGTGGGCGGACGTCGAGCCCATGTCATCACTCATTTAAAGATTTCCTCGACACTTCGTTACGATCACAATGTAATTCCTACAAAGAGAATGGTTCTATTTTTATTTCACAACCGTGACACAGATGGTCCCAAATTTTAAAAAATTCTCTCTACTATTACAAATACTGTTTTTTTTCTTTCTTAAGGCCTCTTTTAGTTTCTATCACGTATGAACTTACTCCATACAATACTTTACTGTTGTCGTTTTGTATGTTGTTCCAAGAACTTTAACTTGTTCCATGAAACATTTCTGCGAAACAATTAAGATAACCGTATTACTTTACATACGAGTATGATAATATTTATTTAGCAACCGATTGTAATCTAGCATTACTTTCCAAACAGTAGAAGTATTAAGTAAATATCACTAGCAGAAGCATAATAACAGATAATAATACTTATAATTACTGAAATCATAAATTATTCACATCACAATCTATGGTAATGTCAAATACTCAGAAATTCAAGACCTTTAGACTAATAATTTCTTACGTAAAGTACCTACAAAGAAAGTACGATGAGTAAACGGCAAATTATGTAAATATACTTTGAAGTTGTCGGTATTCATAGGCGTTCCCGGCGGACTCAGGCACGGAATTATTCGATTTATTAATATTCAGAAAGGCAACGTTTGTTATTAATCTACACTTCGGCCCAAATAACTCCGAGCCTAAGATAGTTAATTGAAGTAATAAGTAAACTTGTATTTTTAATAAAGACTGCCATCTTGGAAATGTTGTTGTGTTATTCTTGAAGTAAAATATATTTTCGACTAACTTCAAACAAGGAGGAAGGTCTATATTTGACTGTATCTATCCTTTTACAAGTAGGTATGATCATTGGATTTTCAGTCAATTGCGCACAGGATATTTAAAAAAAACTTGACGGTTTTATTGACATCAAGTTCGGATCTGATGATGGAATCTAAGGGACAACTTTAAAGTTTTATAAAATACAATATTTTTCATTCTAAAGCTCTATCTAATTAAAAGTAAAGTTTGTTATCTTGGAAAGATCTTGTGTTGCAGATCTCTTGTTTTTGGTTAATATTTCTCCCAGCCTGTAAAAACTGTAAATCCTTCTTAATTGACGTGAATGATCGTCAGTTAACTGTCATTGGCGACGGTCGCGGCTGCTTAATATTGAGCGGGGCAATCGCGTCGGGGTCACTTATCGGCCGCGGCGTCACTCGTCCGGGTCACGGGGTGAAAGGTCCTCGTACAAATCTGTTGGCATCAGCGTAATGCAGGGAGATTAATCTTTCGTCGTTTCTAAGTTGCAAAATAATGGGTCATGAATAAGGTTTGACATACCCGCTCGGCCTTAACACAAGCGGGTGTAAGTTCAATTTCTTCCAGGGTTCAATGTTAACCGCGAGAATTTAGTGCACATTTACGTTAAAGTTGTAGCAAACCTTCCAGAATTGAAAAGGTTACCTTGAATTTTGGGTAATATCGAGGCTCTGTGCGGTTTTGTAACCACCCAAAATGGGCAATTGGCCCAGTATCCATCGCAATAGGCCCAGCGCTCCGGCGCCAGAGTGGCTAATATTATTATCGAGGTGAACTTAGTGGGTTCATTTCAGAATCAACGATCAAACCAATGGATTGAAACCATGTAGCGTTACCATAAGAAACGCAAACGAGCTGTTTAAAATAAAGCTTTCTTACTAAACGCTATATTCAAGTTATATTATGGTAAATGCTTTGTCCATGTCTTTGCAGTGTCTAAGAGCCAAAACCCATAAGTTTACCACTGTCATCACAGGCCTGACGGTAAAAGAAGGTACTGCTGGGTCTCAGTAGACTGTGTCAGTACTCGATGTCGGTTTACGGCGCCATAAAACCAGCGCCATTATCGCTTGAAAATCTTCGTTGTAACGGTTTTATTCGGTTAGATTTTTTATTCAGCGGCGAAGCTGTAAATTATACGAATAATATAGGGATCAGCGCCGCTAACGACTATTTGATATACTGCGGTTACAGCTTACTTCGGGAAATATCTACTATAGTCGGGGATACTATATCTAGTATACGTGTAGTAATAGTTTAGTACGGGGACTCGAGTTACTAAAACGTTTCAGATATTAATTTGCGAAGATATGTAGTGCTAGCGATCGAGATAGTATTACGCCCGGTTTCCTCATTTAGTAACATTTTAAGTTTATTTTAGCCTAGGTATATGTGGTTTGAAAAAATACAACCTCGTAATACACCCGCGCGACGCAAATATCTTTGAGTTTAACATACAGTAGAATCCCGATTATCCGGATCAATTAAAACCAGGGGTATTCCGGATAATCGAAAATCCGGATAATCGATTTCAAAGTAAAATCGAACAATAATTAACTTTTTACTTATAGAAAATGGTTAATTTAAATCATTTAGACCAATGGGTGAGCCAATTTCTATTAACAATGAACCAAGACGACGTCTAGTCTGTACCGAGTTCGGTGGTGCGCCGAGCCGTATCACAGGCGGCGCTGTGCCCTATTGATGGTTCCAGGCCCTAAATCGTTAATTAGAGCCATGAAGATTGAGTCCGGATAATCGGATATCCGGATAATCGAAGTCCGGATAATCGAGATTCTACTGTAGTTTGAATAACCCCTTAAGGCCTAAATATGAATTATGTTTTCAAATAAATAAACTAATATTAATTTATTCACAATAAAATTGTTAATCATCAAACATAAATGTGTATCTCAGTGGATTCCTTAACCTCATCTATATTGAGCAGCACGCACTCTCGGCGTGAGGCGGGTCCTCCCGACATCGGCGAGTGTCACTCGGAGTAAACCCACGTCACTGAGGTTAAACTTCCTCGAGGAGGTATATGCTGCTATCGAGCGGTACCTAGTTAAGGCAAACCAGACACATATTGTCCTGTTTTAATAAATGCTTTATCTTGATTGTACAAGATATGGCAGTTATATGTTATGATAGTTATGGCACTGAGTCATAGACCTTTTTGTCTCTTATGATTTTTTGTATCTATGAAAAACTGTAAATGAAACCTGTTTTGAGACAAATAAATACTTTCTTTTCTTTTCTTTTCTTTTATATCAGATCAACAAATTAACACTTGATTTCTTCATTATTATTTATATAGTACTCGTATTTTGGTGAAGATTTTGTTTACATGTACTTATATCGATTTCCATTGCTACCTAAGTCATGAAAATGAAGAAATATTTTTTTTGGAAAATATACGAGTAAATTGCCTATACAAAGACATAAGTTTCAGAAAGGTTGTAAAATTGCTGAAATGCTGAAATAAACAAGCTGTTTAATTAAGAAGTCTGTTTTCCTCCGGCTGCGTTAATGTAAATCATATATCGAACAACCCGAACTTCACTGCGACGGGTTTTAATGCGCGATGTGTTCAAACAGTTACTGTTGTACAGCTCTCAACCGAATCGAGCTCGTTTAAATGGTAACGTGAAAAACGTAATTTAATTGGATTTCATCTGAACTGACTACTAATGGACTGAACATGAATTAATTATTTATTTTAAAAATACATTTTGATAATTTAATTACATTGTTTCTTCTGTGCATCGACGTATCAAATATTAAATTAAATAGGATAATATAGTCAATTTAAACATTTTCAGTGCCCGTATTGATGTTGAAATAACTGAAAATGAGTTTCCTCGAATAGGTAAGTAATATGGTATGTACAAAATATTACATGCTAAGCTACGCTTCTGAGACTTGATCACCGGCATAAGATGGCTTCGGTGCCGGTATTTCATAGGCTGTTTCGGGGAATACATGTGCGAAGTTACTATACGATATTTAATATTCCACCAGCATCTTTCACCTTCATGGAATTAGACGCTATTGGCATGCCATACTATGACCCAACAAACTTTGTAACGTCTAATGTTCATCAAGAATAATGAATAAATGAAATAATTTTTCAAATCCGTCTAGTAGTTTTTGAGCCTATTCAATATGAAAGCAATCAACAATCTTTGCTCTTTATTATATTAGTTAGATTAGAAAAATAAACTGAAAGTGAGGATTATTTGTGCGTTAATCTACACTAATATTATAAAGAGGAAAACTTTGTTTGTTTGATTGGTTGTAATGAATAGGCTCAAAAACTACTGGACCGTTTTTAAAAATTCTTTCACCAGTCGAAAGCTACATTATCCACGAGTAACATAGGCTAAATTTTAATTTGGAAAAAAATAGGGTTCCGTAAAATATGTAGATAATGTAGTACACGCGCGCGAAGTCGCGGGCGGAAAGCTAGTATATTATAAAGACATTTAAGTTATTAAATAGACGGTTACTTCTATTATCGTTAGGTACTTATAATTTGAACTTTGTTTTTGTTAATAGCGGCTTGTTTTATTTGAGCAAAGCTCGCTTCGTATACATTAACATTTTAAGCTAGGTATCGGAGCGATACAATAATACTATCTGAATATTTTATTACGCTTCAAATCAATACACGGCGGTGAGGGAAACATTTAGCGGCTACGTTCATTCATTTTAATCCGGATGATACTTGATGTTTTGAGATAAACTACAAAAATCAATAAATTAATAATAACGACACAAAATAAAGATAATTATTTTAAAACTTGGTAAATGAATTTAATGATTAAAAAACCTCGAACAAACGTAAGTTTAAACAGTAATGAAAGGCTCAAATTATAGTAAGTATATTTTCATCATGTAGGTAATTTTCCAAACGACGTTTACGTGACGTTTCGTGGAAATTGTCCAAACGACTGGGTCTAAGTTCTTTAAAACCCGTCGTCCAAAAGGAACCAAAAAGATCTCTGACCTCACCAATAAACTTATGGAAGAGAGACGAAACTTGGTTCTGCAGTCCTCTGAAGATGCTGCTCAGTATCGGCGTCTTAACAGACAGATCTCCAAGTCTTTGACTCGTGATCTACGCCAATTTAATACAGATCGTATTAAAGAGGCGATTGAGCGTAACAAAGGCTCTAAAGTGTTCGCTAGGGATCTGTCTGTTGGCCAAAGTCAACTGACCAAGCTGAAGACCGAGGATGGCAGAGACATCTCGTCGGGGCCTGAGTTATTGGAAGAGGTTGAGAAGTTCTACGGACAATTATACACGAGTGTACGTACACCTGTCACAAATCTAGCCGAAGACCCAAGAGCTAGACTGACCCGACACTACACCGAAGATATCCCGGACGTCAGCCTGTACGAAATTAGAATGGCTCTCAAACAGCTGAAAAACAACAAGGCACCGGGTGATGATGGAATCACGGCTGAGCTTCTGAAAGCAGGCGGAACGCCGGTACTAAAGGCTCTTCAGAGGCTGTTCGATTCCGTCATACTTGAGGGAAAAACGCCTACGGCATGGCACAGAAGTGTGGTGATACTTTTTTTCAAAAAAGGCGACAAAACCTTGTTGAAAAATTATAGACCCATCTCACTTCTGAGCCATGTCTACAAGCTGTTTTCGAGAGTCATCACGAATCGTCTCGCACGCAGGCTCGACGACTTCCAGCCTCCCGAACAAGCCGGTTTCCGAAAAGGCTTTAGTACCATAGACCACATACATACGCTACGGCAGATTATACAGAAGACCGAGGAGTATAATCAGCCACTTTGTCTGGCGTTTGTGGACTATGAAAAAGCCTTCGACTCGATCGAGACCTGGGCAGTGCTACAGTCTCTCCAACGGTGCCAAATTGACTATAGATACATCGAAGCGCTGAAGGGCTTGTACGAAAACGCCACAATGTCGGTCCGCCTCCAGGATCAGAACACGAAACCTATCCAGTTGCAGCGAGGGGTGAGACAGGGAGATGTCATATCTCCAAAACTGTTCACCACCGCCCTGGAAGATGTTTTTAAGCTTCTGGACTGGAGCGGATTCGGCATAAATATCAACGGCGAGTATATCACCCACCTTCGTTTCGCGGACGATATCGTAGTCATGGCTGAGACCGTGGAGGACCTAAACATAATGCTCGATGGCCTCAGTAGAGCCGCTCAACAAGTGGGTCTAAAAATGAACATGGACAAGACAAAAATTATGTCAAATGCCCGTGTTGTACCCACTCCTCTGAAAGTTGGAGACACTACACTCGAAGTTGTTGACAATTATGTAAACCTGGGACAAATAGTCCAGTTAGGTAGGTCCAACTTCGAGAAAGAGGTTAATCGTCGAATCCAACTCGGCTGGGCAGCGTTCGGGAAGCTTCGCGAAATTCTCACGTCCGAAATACCGCAGTGTCTCAAGTCAAAAGTATTTGACCAGTGTGTGTTGCCAGTGATGGTGTATGGCTCTGAGACGTGGTCGCTTACTATGGGCCTCATAAGAAGGCTCAAGGTCACCCAAAGAGCGATGGAGCGTGCTATGCTCGGAGTTTCCCTGCGTGATCGAATCAGAAATGAGGAGATCCGTAGGAGAACCAGAGTGACTGACATAGCCCGCAGAATCGCTAAAATCAAGTGGCAGTGGGCGGGGCACATAGCTCGAAGAGCTGATGGCCGCTGGGGCAGGAAAGTTCTTGAGTGGCGACCACGAGCTGGAAGACGTAGCGTGGGCAGGCCTCCCACTAGGTGGACCGACGATCTGGTGAAGGTCGCGGGAAGTACCTGGATGCAGGCGGCGCAGGACCGGTCTTTGTGGAAATCCTTGGGGGAGGCCTTTGTCCAGCAGTGGACGTCTTTCGGCTGAAACGAACGAACGAACGAAGGTAATTTATCTGGATGTTAGAAGGATTATTCATCATTGCTGAAAAAAACGTGGGAGCGCTTTGAATGAGATAGTGACGAGATGACACCAAATAAAACAACAACTTAAAAGCACGATCTAAATATCCAACGTATATTTGCTTGTGATGACCACACTATCCTCGATAATGGGACCGAGCGACAATGCTAATGGGGGCCAAAAATTCACCTTTGTAACATGACAGCGCTGCGGGCCGAGCGTTTTGTCTGATGCGGCCCTCGTGCTCATAACACTTAGCTTTTGTAGCAAATGCCCCTAATTCTGTCCCATTCTGTGTGCAGAGACAAATAGGGAGCATCCCTCAGGGCGCATATTAAAAGTATAGGGCCGCCGAATAATTGACCAATAAAGTTTCTGGTCACGAGCGGTGCCCGAACGCCTAATTCTCTCGGAGTTCAGCTCTGTTCGAGCAAAACAAAAACTAAACTGGCAGCCATTTTGTCCGTTCCGTAGCTCTCTGTTAATACAAGCTCGACCAAATTCTTTCAGTTTTACTGAACCTCGTTAACACGATGTTAGAAACATTTGATTTGACATTAGTTCAATCTACAATTTCTCATATAAAACTTTAATCTAATTATGTTTTTAAATACACATTTGTAATGATTTTAGAATTTATATTGTATTTTATACGATTATTGGTTACTTTTAAATAGTTATTGCAACAATTTTAGTATTTGTATTGTATTTTAGAAGAACTCAAAAACCCATTATTAAATTAAAATACTTTATTTGATTACTTCCTAGGCATTTTGCAGACATTAGAATGATTTTAGAATTTATTTTGTATTACATCCAATTATTTCATATTTATTATTTAATTTAATTATTTTAGATTTTTATTGTATACATTTTAGTATTTTAAAAATTAAAAAACAGCTAATTAAGAAATAAGTATTGAATTTGACTAGTTCCGGGGCATGCCGTCGATAAGTCGTTTTGAACCGGTCGACTTTCACTGATGGAAGGGGAAGTTACCTTATCGCTGGCATGGCGCTGGACAGTCAGTTCGATTTGAGCGTTCGAAGCGAGAGGTACCATTAGGTTGACGTCATAATGTCGGAATTGTGTAAATCAGTGGTGCTGAAATACAAGTTAAACAACCTACAAGAGTGTTTCATTTCAACTCAGAAGTGGTACGTGATCTACAGCTCGTAAGGTACGTTTTTATTTATTTGGTTAAAAAAGTAATTGATTTTAAAAGTTTAAGTAGAAAAACGTATGAATATTTCGTTTAATGCATGAGATAGTTATTTTTAAAACGGGGCTAGACGCGCCTCCAGTTTATCAGGCTAGATGCGCCTTAGACTATGACTAAGACTATGACTATGACCATGACTAAGACTTAGTATAACGAGGCTAGACGCGCCTCCAGTTTATCAGGCTAGATACGCCTTAGACTACGACTAAGACTAGGACTATGACCATGACTAAGACTGAGACTAGGACTATGACCATGACTAAGACTTAGTATAACGAGGCTAGACGCGCCTCCAGTTTATCAGGCTAGATACGCCTTAGACTAACTAAGACTATGACTATGACCATGACTAAGACTTAGTATAACGAGGCTAGACGCGCCTCCAGTTTATCAGGCTAGATACGCCTTAGACTATGACTAAGAATATCACTATGACTATGACCATGACTGACTTAGTATATCGAGGCTAGACGTGCCTCCAGTTTATCAGGCTAGATGCCCCATTGACTATGACTAAGTAGGAGACATGTAGAGGCTCCTTAAGAACAAAATATTCGACCATTTGTAAGTACTATTAATTAGTCTAAACGAATAAAGATATTTTGACTTTTGGCTTTGACTTTAACTATAACTATGACTATGACTTAGTATGACGAGGCTAGACGTGCCTCCAGTTTATCAGGCTAGATGCGCCTTAAGGGCCCCATTGTTTAGGATGTCTCTAGAATAAAAAGCCTTCTATTGCTGACATAACAAGGAAGCCGTCCAGTTGTCACATGAGTTGTGTGTGTAGGTCGCACTGAATAAAATACAAATATAAATACAAAATCTTTATTTGTGATGCATAAGTATAATAGAAACATGTCACAATGGTATTTTACTACACTTTGCTCAGGGAGCATAATATTAATTGTCAAACAAAAGATTTTGAGATTTAGATTTTTGGAAAAGAAATAAATCAAACTTTGCTTAATATAACATGAACATAGCTTCCATATGATGTTGAGTTGATGCTGGTCAGACACAGTTTATTTCGTCGAGTACTTTATTTCACAGTTGAGTACAACGACGACTGAAGATGGAGCTCGTATACCGCCAGGGACACCCGTCAGCTGACGATGAAATAAGCGTGCTAAGCGGACGAAGTTGTCGTCGTCGTCCAGTAAGAAGGCGCCACCACGATCGTCTTCTATGGGGCCAAGGTTGAAGAAAAATACGCGAAGGAGCTCATCTTCTTCCAGCTCTACTGAAAGAGCACTCGTGAGGTTCGCAAAATTTCTGATAGACTCTAGTGAAGAAAAGTATTTTTTTTATTGGTAGTTTTTTATTGCGCACACATTATGGAATATTACGCTGTAGGTATGCGTAAAATGGGAATATTATTAAGTTATGTAGTAAATCTTTAATAGTAATAATTAAAGGTAACAATAAATTATTCGATTATAACGTATAAAGGAACGTTAAAGTAAATGTGCTATAAAAATATATATATTTTTTAAATATTTTACCCAAGTAAAGTGAATTAATTAATGATTCGTTTATTTTAAAATTGTCATCGGTTCGGACTTTCGGTAGGTTCTTTTGCCAAGTACAATATCTTGTCTATCAATAATTCCACTTCAAAAATAATTATATTTCGAATTATTCTGGCCTCTGATTACATTAGTCTGACCTAGATAGGTACTTTCTAGGTGAATTAAGCTTTCTCTTCTAATTTAGTTTTCTCAAAGAACTACATCAGTTAGCAACCTCAAATAAACACAATATTACATTACTGTAAGAAGTCATAAAAAAACGTCATGCAATTTGTAACTATAAAAAGAACTTAGGACCTGTACCAAGGTTTAATAGATAGGTTATGTTAGGTTAGGGTCACTTTAATTCATTTTTTTTTGGTAGAGCAAATGATATGAAACGTCAAGGTTCCATAAGAGCAGAAGTTTAGTTGTTTTTTTTGTAGTCTTTCATTTTTTTATGACAATTTTGTGAGCGCTATTATAATAGCTAATGCAAATAAGAGAATTTTGTCTTTGACTTAAGTTAATTGGCTTAGCTAAGAGAACTACGGACGTCTGTTAGAGGAAATTTTGAATCCTACTACTTGAAAGGATGAACATTTTACGTAAATATTTTAATGACAGAAAAAGAAAAAAAATCTATGAGACTGTTTTGGTAAATGAAAAATCCTTTTAAATGTTGGTAGTGAGTGCACTTGTTGACGCAAAACCGATGCTGAAACTAAGTATAGTTTGGCGGATCATTTCAATATCAATTCCAATTGTAAAAGTTGTGGTCAATCATCAGTCATACCTCTGTGTATAGAGATAATATAAACAAAAATGTTGATGAGATTGACGCTGTTATAGAAGTGTTAGTGATTGATGATGTATAGCAGACTTCACTGACAATAGACGATTTGACACCATTCCCCATTAATTAGATATTACAATTTATTAGAGACATTCTGATCTTGAAAACTTAATTAATCTGAAATGACCTGTAAATTACCATTTTTGGTCGCATTGTAATTAAGAAAAGTAGTTTGATTAAATTCACAAAATAGTGACGTCACTTGCTTGTCGTGCCATACAAAATCTATGGGAGTTTGATTTAACAGTTTTTAAAAGTACGTCAATTGACTGGTGGTGTCAACACGTCTATTGGTCAAAATTTCACGCAACTGCAATTTCTCACGGTTTTGAATACTGACATTCTATAAAATTCCTGGTCAGAATATTTTCGAGAGTCACGAAAGTGACGGACACAAGTGAATACCAGTTAACATAAATTTTTAGTTTTACAGAGGATAGTTTCTGGTGTTTAGAGTTGCCTTTCAATTTAAATTTTTAAAATAACTTGACACCTGGCGAGCTTAAGGCCGTGGGTTCGATTCCCGCCTTGGGCGGTTCTATATTTTCAAGTGATAAAAAAAATATATACAGGGGATGTTTAGATAAACTAATATTTTATAATGCGAATAGCTTTCCGCCGAGGGTTCACCCGCGTGGAATTTTGTTTGTCACAGTTGTTTGTTTTGTATGTCCTCCCCCGGGACGCAATCTCTATGCCAAATTTCATCAAAATCGGTTCAGTGGTTTAAGAGTGAAAGCAAGTATAGGTACAGAGTTACTTTCGCATTTATAATATTAATATATAAATTGAACTGGGGGCCAAGTACTGGGTGTTTAAAAGAGCCTTTTTAATTCACAACGGCAAAGGTGAAATCGTTTTTAGTAATTTGTCGCCTAGTCCAATAACACTTAAAGCAAATGTTTTAATAGCTATTTCAATGCTTTTTGGAGCATGTCCAATATGTCATGTAAATCGAATTGTAAAAGACCCCTCGGCTATGGATACGATACGGATTAGTTAGATAAGCTTTATACTCTTTTGTGAAATTATCGCGATTGTATTGCTATTATATCTGACTGAGATAGGACGTACACGTGCAGTCTTTGATGTCAGGATGAAAAATTATGTGCAAATACCACCATTACTACTTATCTCATTACAAAAGGGAAAAGGGTTCAGAAATCCATAGATGACTAACTTGATCCATAGCTGCTTATCAATATTATTCAGAACTCTAAATCATATTTAAGTCAGATCTTGATGATAAAGAGAAAAGTCTTCAAAGTTCTGTAGCAGTCACTTATTACTTTTGTCGACCCACAGACAGACGACCCCTGAGGAAAGACATCTTCAATGAAAGACAACTTCCATGAGTTAGAGACACTAGCTGTGGTGAGTGTGCTAAAAAAAGGGTGTATATCTTTTAGGACTTAAAAGTTTCTACTGATTATGCTGCCTTAAGAACCACGTTAAAAAAAAAAGAGAAAAAAAATTAGTTCCGCGAATAGTCCAAATACCAAAATTTAGTCATAGAATCTGACGACAACCCATCCAAACATCATAATCTCTTCAAATAGCAGATACAGTAAGGTTGATACCAAATTATTTTTAGTGGTCCCACGTACAGCTAGATGGCAAATATGTTGCGCTAATCGTGATGAAATCGAGCATCACAGACATTCAGAAACGCATAATATAAGAACACTGTAGTTGTACCTACCTATTGGTTTCAAAAACTTGGAAAAATTGTAGAGAAGAAAATTATGTTAAGGCCTTAGAAATACATAATTCTGACGAAAGTACCTTTAGTGTTAATCATAAATCGTGACCATAATTCATTATTTGCCAGATTACGGTTACAAATGGATATAATTGGATATAATATTAACGTTTTGACATGTTCTTATAAACTTACTAACTTTCACATGGCAGTCATGGCAAGATACACTGTAATTAAATTGATTATGTACTAACATCTAATGGACGTGTATTTATGTTAAATAAAAATTTGGATTTAAAAAGAGAAGTTTCCAATATATTCGATATGAAAAGTTTTGAGAAAATTATAAAGTAAAACGATTAATATCTGAATTTCATGCAAATATCCGTTAATGGTTATAAAATAAGTCATTACGAATAATATAGATTAAGTGAAAATGTATAAGTACCTACAAGATTTTTCTCCGTTTCTTAACATTTGTTACTGGTTTAATATGAAGAATATAGTTTCTAAAATGCATTATTAATGTTAAAACACTTGTTAACAAGTTGTCATAGAATTGTTTATCATTCTACTATATATGCTCCATATTGTTTTGAAAAGTAATATTAATGATTTTAGAATAAATCCTTATTAGACGTGAATGCCGGGAGGCATCACGGTGTCGGATGGCCGAATGTAATGATTTTAGAATTTATATTGTATTTTATACGATTATTGGTTACTTTTAAATAGTTATTGCAACAATTTTAGTATTTGTATTGTATTTTAGAAGAACTCAAAAACCCATTATTAAATTAAAATACTTTATTTGATTACTTCCTAGGCATTTTGCAGACATTAGAATGATTTTAGAATTTATTTTGTATTACATCCAATTATTTCATATTTATTATTTAATTTAATTATTTTAGATTTTTATTGTATACATTTTAGTATTTTAAAAATTAAAAAACAGCTAATTAAGAAATAAGTATTGAATTTGACTAGTTCCGGGGCATGCCGTCGATAAGTCGTTTTGAACCGGTCGACTTTCACTGATGGAAGGGGAAGTTACCTTATCGCTGGCATGGCGCTGGACAGTCAGTTCGATTTGAGCGTTCGAAGCGAGAGGTACCATTAGGTTGACGTCATAATGTCGGAATTGTGTAAATCAGTGGTGCTGAAATACAAGTTAAACAACCTACAAGAGTGTTTCATTTCACATTAAAACTACTAGCTGTAGATAAAACATAAAATAAGCCACAGTTGCCTCGTCGTGTAAATTACTCATATGAACAGTCGAACCTCCGATATAATCCAAATAAACCAACTGAGCAGTAACATGGCTGCGGCTGGTTCGCTACGTAACGCAGCATTAGCGCTACGTAGGACTACGGCAATCGACAATACTACGCCGTAGCAGCTTACAGAACAGTTGCGCTGCTACGCCGTAGCTTTACTACGAGAATAGACGGCATACCGTAGTATGCCGTCTATTCTCGTAGTAAAGGGCGTACCCTGTTCTGTACTGGAATATTCAAATCTGGGGGCACGGTAGTGCCCCCACCAAGTCGAGCAAAAAAGCGGCACGGCCGTACCATCCTTTTCTCGAAGCAATTTAGGCCATTTTCGACCGCCTGTAACTTCGTTGTGGATAAAACTAGAAGGCTGAATTTTCATTAGCTATGCAAGCATTGTAAAGACACGGTATATTTAAAATTTCATTCAATTTGAACCAGTAGTTTAAGAATTATAACGGGTCAAAGTTACTTAATTTTGTCACTCACTGACTCACTGACTCACTGACTCACTGACTCACTGACTCACTGACTCACTGACTCACCGATCATCAAAATTCTAAGGCACTTCTAGAAGACCTAGAAGCTTCAAATTTGGAATATAAGTAGTGTTTGGTGTATGAATCAAGGAAAAACTAAAATATTTGGGGGCACGGTAGTGCAACCGCCAAGTCGAGTAAAATTTTTCAATTTCGGTCCAGTTTTCTAGATACATAACTGCTGTCTACAAAATACAAAAAGAAATGAGATTTGGGGGCACGGTAGTGCAACTGCCAAGTCGAGTAAAATTTTTCAATTTCGGTCCAGTTTTCTAGATACATAACTGCTGTCTACAAAATACAAAAAGAAATGAGATCCCATCAAAAACAATACTTGTCAAAAAAACCAAGTCTCGCAACTCAGTTGTTCTACGGTAAAAAGTTGTGAGATCCATGTAATACCAAGTCCAGGCCAGGAAATATTTAACGTTTTACATAAATATATTGACTTGGCCATCGCATGAAAACACGTGTAAATTAAATTATTTAGTGCGATGGCCAAGTCAATATATTTATGTAAAACGTTAAAGATTTCCTGGCCTGGACTTGGTATTACATGGATCTCACAACTTTTTACCGTAGAACAACTGAGTTGCGAGACTTGGTTTTTTTGACAAGTATTGTTTTTGATGGGATCACTTTGTAAAGAGCCCAGAGTATCTATTCTAATTTAATTATTTAGCTACAAGGTATCTAAACGGAATAATGCTAAGCAGACAACCAGACATGTTCTTCAATATAACACTTTGATTCGAAAACAGGCATGTTTTGATTCAATAACAAACACTCAAGGTTACAAACAAAACAGCACAAAGCGTGTTTGTAACTTTTAGTTGAATTTAAGTAGCTTCGGAAAACTATACATAAATGGCACGCAACTCCTGATAACAAGGATTCGTGAGCAGCAATCATAACAGCAGGTTGCAAGGGCAAATAGCTTTTATTTATTAAGTTTTTTAATCCCATCTTATCATCACATATTCACAGTCGGTCGCCAACCTGTTTTGTAAAAATGAGTTTTTTTTTTTTTACGTTTCTATCCTTTACTCTTAATATCCTTCTTAAGTGGTGAAAAAAATGTAAAAAGAGTGGATGTTCTCACTTAAAGCTTAAAGTAAAATAAAATGTTATTATTTTTTCCAAACGGACTATAAGAACATGAGAATTAGTTACCAGATTCATGATAACATTCCACACAATAGACCCCACCGCAAAAGTAGTTGTAATGTTAAACGTTGAACGGTTATGTGAGCCGCAAGCGTCGCCGAAGGTCGGCGGCGACGCGGCTGCCGGTGACAGTCGTTTGTTTCGAACACAAATGAAGAATCATTTATTCATGTCTCCACCACGTCCCTAAAGTAAGGCTCGGCTCTAAAAAGTTTGCGGAAAAACTTTGATGTCTTGTTTTCAGTGTGTTTTGATAATTAGGCCGTCCCGGAAGATCAAAATACTGTTACAACATCTTTTAGGTTCCATACTCGTTTGAAATACCTAATTAAATCGAAACACGATTAATCATAATACTATGAGGTAATTATTTCACCTTCTAATAAATTCCAATACAAGTGTGATTAATTAGGACTTATTCATAACAAAAGACCGACCGGCTAAAACCCAAACCAATCGTTGTGAACTTTTGACATTCAAACTAGTGGGTAATTAATATGTAATAATATGTACTTCTAAAGCATTTGAATGCTTTGAAAGTCAAACAATAACAATTTGGGGTTTCATTACAATATTAATGCCGATTGTGGTGGTATTTGTTTGGTGATGTAACGTTTAGTGACGGCTGTTGTCACGGACACCACACAGAAGTCGTTCGCAGCATCTTTTCAGCGACATAATGCTCGCGACACAGCGCGGGTTTATTTTGCGCTACTGCTTGCGAACGCCAGAATTGAATAAACGACATTTGACTTTTGAATCGTTTTGCTCCCTTTTCAATTCGTCGCCATTCACGCTCGCTGCCATTTCGCGAGCTTTCGAAAACGTTATTTAACGGAAACGTCATTTATGTGCAGTTAAAAAGATACTTCATGAAATTAACTGTGATGAAATGGAGGGAACATTGTTTTTGGGAAAACAAATAAAAAGTTTAATGTTTTGGATTTCAAGGGTGTTTTATTCCTCATATTTTATGCTTGATTTATGAGTTTTATAGCTTCAAATGGAGAGGATCTGATCATAAATTGATTAGTAATATTCTTTAACCTTAATAAAAGCATTTAACAAAAGACAAAAACCACAGGTTTTTCAGCAATGTCACATCAATGTAAATAAAATTAAAAGGCACAATATTTTTATTCCATCAACGTTTGATCATGTTAACTATGTTAAATACTCGTATGTATCTTCCCCCTTCCACACGATACCAATTTGCCCATGTACTGTATACGATGAGTATTTAATAACCCGTCGCCGTGCGTGTAGCGGCGAGATCAAAGCCGCGTCGCGAGTCCTGCAGCCGCGGCCGGCACCTTTGATCTTTGTCACGCGCGGGGGCTGCTGGTGCGAAAACCAATGAACAACACTTTGATAGATCTACCACAGAAATCTAGACGTGTTAGTAAATTGATGCAAAAACAATACAAAACTGGAGATAATGTGACGTCTATGATTTTAGTATTGAAAAAAAAATAGTTTACAAGAGTGATACACAAAAAGTTGTCGTCGCCAAAAAGATTTAAAATTTTATTCAATTATTAACAGATAAACCAATGATAGCTGAGAGTTGTAAAACTTAGTTCTCCGGGGTGTCGAATGGATCAAAAGTTTTACGCTTGGAACTGGAGCCACGGGCCCAAAGTAGTAAAACGTGAAGGTGGGCGGCGCTACAATAAAGAATTCTCGACGGCGCACCAAGCTGGAGTGTTTATTGTGCCACTTCGTACATGAAGACACGACTAGAGACGCGGCGCCGTGAACATTTAAATCAACAGCTTAAATATTTGTTATTAATTTATTTACAATTCAGAAAACGTAAAAATATAAGACTTTTTTGGCAAGCATTTAATCACCATCATGTAACATTCCATAAAAAATTGCTCAACAATGCTTGTGTTTACGCGAGCATTTTATTATTCGCTCACATTTTCTCATTTCGCTGTTGACTTATACATTACATTCACAATTAAACTTCCGAAATCAGAACAAATATTTATGAAACAAGGCGGGCTGTAATCGCGCGGCATAATAAAAACAAACCTGCGAAGAGCGAGCATCCATATTTAAAGGGCACTCTGTTATTCGTGCGTGCGTCGAAAATGGCGCGGAAGTTTTTCGATTCCACATTACGACACGACAAATGCGATGTTGCCTGTTTCTCAGATATCACAGTTTCTCTACTAGTCAACTAACTATTTACTCGTTTCATAGTGTACGCCCTGGTTAAAATTTAATTTTAACGGTACGCATAGTGCCGTGTATATTGTTGTATTAAAATTACGCTTATTTTCGAAAACTAGCCGCGTTAAGACACTCGTTGTGTAGCCCATGTTGAAAGCGCCGGCAATGTATCTAATGTTATTGAATATCGTTGTCTCTACACCGACGGGCCATCAGCACATCAGCTTACCGTCCTTCCTCGCCAGGCAGCGCCAAGGCCGCCGGCGGGCAGCGGTCCCCCGCAGAGGTTTTATTCGAGCATTCTCGGATTCGCGTCACGCACCGCCGCGGATTCATTTCGGAGCCGGCCTTTTTATAATTTAATCTTATGCCTTGTTACAATCGGAATGATAAAAGGGGGCGCGACGTGTGCGAATATTCATGAGCCACGTTTTTCCGTGTCGATTGCAAGCAAATTGGAAGCCCGTGGGTAATTCCGTTTGTCGAACGGTGCACAATGTATATAACCTTTATTTCCATAACGAGGTCGCGACGAATCGCGACGAAACGCGCGACGCGCCGTTTGCCGTGTTGTTCTGCGGCTGACTATTTGAGTGTTCATTGTTCACGTTAGAGTTTGCATTCATAATTTCATTTTCAATCGGAAAAATGTTGTATCCAACTTTTCCATTTTAATTAGGTTTATACCTACTTTTCATGAGCGTTTCAATTTCAAAATTGAAACCACTCAAGTTGGCTGTCAAAGGACACTATGCAAGTGACATTAATTACTATGAAAATAATTTCAGACAATTATGATGCAATTAAAAGTGTAAATATATTATGTGTAGTTTTCGTTAAGCGGGTAAATATTTTAAGTACACACCCAGCTGAAAATATTTTTCTAACGTTCCGACCAAATTGCGGTTAGATAGAGCTAGCTAGAAATAAGGACTGCGGATGAAAAACGAGTAAATGGAGGTGAGTTTTTGCTAAAACTAAATGCTGAATAAAAGTGAAATGAGACTAACATCATCTCACAAGAATGCAGACTGAAGATCGATGACATGAGTTGAGGTACACTGCAGAACAATAAGTATACTCATACACAATATTATCTATTAATGGAACAATACTCAGCACAGACAAAATACTATTGTTTACGTTTGCTTACAGAAATAATGAGAAAAATACTGAATAAGAAATATCTAATATAATATAATAAAATATTGAATATGAAATAGCGTCCTGGGGGTGCGCGGGCGCTTGACGAGCCCGAACAAAACGCCGTCCCCGGGGCACCGCAAGATTTACTTCGCCGCTGAGAGATGAATTATTGAGGAAAAGCTATACATTATACGGATATTAGTGTCGAAGAAAATATTTTAACAAGGACTTTCAAGTACCTACTCCGAAAATATTTCATGGGAGAGAAATAATGTAGGTAATATGAACTAGCAGGTACGATATTTGGTTCATATTCTAAGCATTTCATATTTTGCTGTCCAAGACCTTTCATGTTGAAAGAGTCCATCCAATTCATGAACAGCTATATCACAGTCGTGTGATATCATACGTGTCATTAATTTAGTAAAAGACACGGCATAATGTATCTCATTACACGTCAATGAGTCTGACAATAACCTCGTTCCCCTCCAGTCTGACGCCGCCATCAAGCCCCCCCTCCCCCTAATTACTGCACGTCAGGACGCGAGCTAATCCCTCCTCTTTGTCCTATACTAATGGACACCGCGTATTTATTATATACGGTACTCGTAACCCGCACTCAATTATTTCTTAGGTCGTGTTATTCAATTATGGAACAAATGAAGTACGTTGTGGGCGGAGGATCAAGGGGTCGGCGGAGTGTCGGAGAGATCATCAAAGAGGAATCGTAATTGATAAACGGTAATGAATGATGTACGAAATTCTGCTTGAATATATCAACACGTTGTTTATTTTTAGATCAAAAGACCTAATAATGTTCGGCCGTGCAGCCTGTGTGCGGCGATCCTACTAATTCCTACTCGCCATCGTTGCATACAGATTACGCGCGTTGGTTTGGCCGAACCTATACTAAATAGTCTGGTTCTAATAAGTCACTAGAACATAAATACGTAATTAATGCATGAACTACATTTCTTATGTCCAACTAATTTTATAAAACACAGAGCATAACAAATATTACCTATTTTCATTTCACGCAATGACTTTGTTTCCATGAATTATAATGTAGGTCTACTCAAAATACGTACAGTAACTCGTAACAAACACCGCAGCAAGTAAACTTATCACACACAACGGCGCACGTACATAATAGAAGAAGAAGACATAGCAACCATTACATTAAAGTGGAGCACAATTTAAACGCCGACCGTAATAAACTTGAAAGGGTAAGACAAGAAAGATGTGCCATCTTTTACAGCCTAAAAATGTTTCTTGAAACCTCAGCCCACGGCATTTGGAGTAGGTTAGTGTGAGGGTGCGTCTGCACTGGTGATTTGTGAAAGGTGAGCGGAATCAAAATTAAATTTCTTTTCCCACTAATGTAATTAAATTAATTTGTGTCCTTGTGGGGAGTGTATAAGCTACGTGGGTGTGATATGCTATGAGCATGTGAAAGTGATCACATTTAATTTAGCTTCACTGCTTGAAAAAAGAAAGCTTGTTTCCTGAAAAAAAAAAACTTCAATAATATTTTCAAAATTATTGGACACGTATATTTTTAGTTCGTAATCAAACAAGCAAGTTACAGTGTGTTGAAGTTCCGCGTGACGTCACAAAGTGCTACACTTTTAAGCATTCCTTGACGTCACCTCTCCTCTCCTCTTATTTTGAACTTTGGCGCTATCTCTTTCAATTTTCATTTGTTTGAAAAAGTGAAAATAAAACCGACTTCAAATGCGTGAACACAAAAAAAAACTAAAAATTAAAAATATTGCGTATAAAAAAGTTCATCCCCAATTTTCCACCCTTAGGGGTGAAATATTTTCTTCAAATTCGCATGAAACCACCCTTTTGATAATACCTATTCAACAAAAAAATAATCGTTCAAATTGATTTATAATCGGCGGAGATATTGCGTATAAAAAAGTTCATATCCAATTTTCCACCCTTGGGGGTTGTTTTTTCTATTATTAAATTTAAATGGGACCACCCTTGAGGTATTACCTATACGCCGAAAAAAGATTTGTTCAAATCGGTTCATAATTGGCGGAGTTATCGCGTAACAAACATAGAAAAAAAAAAACATACGGGTCGAATTGAGAACCTCCTCCTTTTTTGAAGTCGGTTGAAAATTAGGTACGTGTCGAGTATTTTGTGATAATTTAACTGACGGACTAATAATTCGAACTTGCTTTCTTACCCGGGACCATATCTATTGTAGGCTAGTGTGAAAGCTGTGTAAGTTAGCCCATCTTTGGTGTGTCGGCAGCCTTAGAGCGGAGCACGGCAAATTCGTTGGCCGCCAGCCTAATGCTGCAGATTAGCGTAATGAGCAGCCCAGCCCGCGGGTAATTGCCCCTGTGTCATGCGGCCACTACCAACTTGCTAACAAAAAGACTACTTGCATGTAAACAAGTGTACTTACCTACCTTCTTGGATAATTTAAGAAGCCACTAGTAGAGCAGATCTTATAATTTGATCATATTTCTACAGTGAAAAGCCCACCTGAGTTAATTTTAAGTTAATAAAGTAATAAGCTTACAGCAAAGAGAACATGAAAATATTGTTGCTTGGTAACTAATAAAAAACTTATTCCAGGAGTCAAACTATGTAGGCACGAAAAAATAAATTACATCTTTCATATCCAGGTAAAGAATAATGTGTACAATATGCTCGTTTCCTTTGCGTCTTTAAGTATAAGTAATCAGTTTCCGAAACTACGCCACAGAAATCTAAAAAAAGTAATGGCCTTTCGCTACAAAAACACCGCGTACACACGCTCGCCGCGACACAAAATACCCTCTATAGAAAAGCTGACGCACAAAACCTCCGAGTTACGTAAGTTTACAATCGCAGCGAATCAATCTCAGTCAGCGGCCGTCGGCGCGGGCGCTTGTGATCGACACTTATTTTTTGCTCAAATTGGACGCTTAACGAGGGTCGTTTAACGAGATAAAAGATTTCGTTATCTAATTGCCGATGCCCATGAGCTAAGCGTATGCAAATACGAGGCCGGGGTTCGTGTCACGAATTTCCAGTGGAGATTTTTCGGATTATGACCTCAGGAGGTGAGCCCGCCGGATTGTTTATTTGCGTGCGTAAACAAATCGGACGTGCGCCACATTTGAATTGCAGTATGTTTAGGTAATACCACATTCGGGCATTTCTACTGTACGGTGTATTTTTTCTCAATTCGGTGCTAAAATTTATATTTAGTTTTTTAAGTAGTTTCAATACAAAAAAATAAATGTTACTCCATTCTGAATTTAAAAATAGCATTGTCACTAAATATTGTGAAGTGGTTTATGAGAAATGTTAAGCATCGAATTGAGAGAGCACCGAATTGAGAAAATGAATCACGGAATTGAGAAATGAATCTCCAAATATAAAAATCGCTCCGCAAACTTAGAATTGATGACATTATGAAGAAATACCTAATGTATTTCAATAATTAATAGGTATAATAAATACTTTAAACGTTTTGATATCTGATTGCTGGTCTATTAGTTAGATGGTTCATTTTAGGTTTATGTGTCTGAAATACCAATGGAATAAAACAAAATTCCTAATCAATATGTTTAATTTTTTAATAAGGAACTATAATAAATTCTTAAGTTTTATAAATTATTTTAATTTTATTTAAATAAAACAAATAAATACATAACACAGGGTCTCTTTGTTTATTTATTCTTAACCTTAAACATAAAACAAATATTGCAAAACCCAAGAGCTAGATTGACCTGACACTATACCGAAGATATTATATCGGACGTCAGTTTGTACACGATTAAAATGGCACTCAAATAAGCTGAAATACAACAAGGCACCAGGTGTTACGGCATTATAGCTGAGCTTCGCCGGTACTTAAGGCTCTACAGAAGCAGTTCAATTCCGTCATTCTCGAAGAAAAAACGCCTCCGGCATGGCACAGAAGTGTGGTGATAGCATTATAGACTCATCACACTTATGAGGCGTGTTTACAAGCTGTTTTCGAGAGTCCTTACGGATCATCTCGCTCGCAGACTCGACGACTTCCAGTCTTCCGAACAAGCTTGTTTCCGAAAAGGCTTTAGTATTATGGTACACACACAGGTACGCTACGGCAGATTATACAGAAGACCAAGGAGTCGCGATATCGGGCATGATATCGGAGTCATGGCCTCCGTAGAGCCTTTCAACAAGTGGGTCTCAAAATGAACATGGACAAGACAAAAATCATGTCAAATGTCCGTGTTGCACCCACTCCTCTGAAGGTTGGAGACTACACTCGAAGTTGTTGACAATTGTGTATACCTGGGACAAGAGTCCAGATAGGTCCAACTTTGAGAAAGAGGTCTATCGCTGAATTCAACTCAGCTAAGCATCGATCGGGAAGCTTCGCTATTACGTCTGAAATACCGCAGCGTCTTAAGACAAAAGTCTTCTACCAGTGTGTGTTGCCAGTGATGGTGTATGGATGTGAAACTTGGTCGCTTACTATGAGCCTAATAAGAATCAGAAATGTGAATATCGGCAAGAGAACCAAAGTGACCGGCATAGCCCGTAAAATTGCATAAATCAAGTAGCAGTGGGCGGGGCACTAGCTCGTACAGATAATGTCTGTTGGGACTGAAAAGTTGTCGAGTGGAAACCACGGACCAGTGAGCAGGCCCCCACTAGGTAGACCGACGATCTAGTGAAGGTCGAGGGAAGAACCTGGAAGAATTATTTTAATAAGATAGCAATAGCAGTGTATTTTTTTTAATGAAACCTCAAAAAATTAGTTTTATTGTCTTCTGTCCAATGACTGGTACGGTCCAATGATTAGTAGTTCACCCTATTATTATGCTCTATTGATTTCATTATTATTTTAAGTTACACAAACAATTTGTAGCACAATAAAAGTATCTATTTTCATTTAATATCAATTCGGTGTACGTGTTTTCTCAATTCGATGCCCCATATTCCACGGAATTGAGATCCACGGAATTGAGGAAAAATCACATTTCATCAAATTACTCGAAAATATTATAAATTACAACGGTTTCTACCAAACGTAATGGCAGATATCAGTTAAATACTCAATTAATTCAGCAGTAATCTCATTAAATACTTCATGAACATTATTAATATCGCACACCGGTTTGAGAAATGACCAGTGACCAAAAATTCTGAGTGATTTCAAACCTCTGAAAAATGCTCCTCAAAGCGACTGATCCCTCTTTTATACTGCTCGACCAATCGAGTGCAACTGCTAGTTTATGGGAATCAGGCGTGGGTGTTCGTATTGTGCGTTGTTAGTGATATAGGAGCATAAAAGTAAAAATCACGGAATTGAGGCACACACGTCGGACAAAATTTAAATGTGTTACTGTATTAAAACCCAAGGACTTGCAATAAAGAAACTCATTTATATAGCTTTATTAACTATCCCTTGTTCTGTGAATGTGGGTTTCATAATGGGGAAGTTATTATTTCAAAAGTTATGAAGCAAAAACGAGTAAATTCTGGAAACCGGACACTCCATTTTAGGCCAAATTTCGCCCGTTTTTGAACTTTCGGATTTTTTCAAGGCGAGATGTAAAACCTGGCGGTCTTCTAAATATGCTCTCCATCAAGTCAAGAGTCCTATAAATACGTGTGATTTTTTTCAAGTCCGTACTTCAATTTTAAAGGTACTTTTTTCGCCCCAGTAGGTCGATCGGTCGTCCCCGTAGAAATGCCCATTCATTATAAGGAATGTCTGAAATATGGCTGATTCATGATTCTCATATTGGTATTGTTTGAATATTGTATTTTTCATATTAAGTACATAGTGTATTAAACACTACTACGGTCAGCTATTAAGTAGTGATGCTAAAGTCAGCTTGCAAAATTAATGTATTTTCACGGATCATCGATCTCACAGTCAATATATTCCTTGTTCAGTCTTTTCTCCGTTGACATTCAAACTCATCTCTTTTCTTTTCACGAGCTTTGATATTAGGTATTTTATTTCATGTCACGTATTTCATCGTCTTTCAGTCACAATTTAATCAAAATATAGCTAAACCTATTACTTTATTATGTTTTTTTTCCAATTCGGCTGTCCGCACATCCCTTTCATGCTTTGTTATTTTTCACGCGTATAATCGCGCCGGTAAATTGACAAAGCAGATTGCGGAGTTTAATTCCACCCTCGACAAATCCTCGTCCCTCGGGCTCTTACTTCGCAAAACGATTTCGTCACATCTACTCCACCCATCTTTTTCACTCGTACCGTCACCGCAAAACGAGTGAGGGAGATAGGTGGAGTCAAATAAATTGAAAACGTTTTGTGGAGTTGAGCCTCGGAATGCGGGCTTAATTTTAAAATGCTATTTAGCTATACAAACATGGTAGCTTGATTGCCAGTGACGGGCAGTAAAAGGTTGGATCCAGATTAATTTGGAGGCAGGTAATTCATCAGCTCCTTTTACTTTTAAATTAAAATGCTAACTAAATAAACAGAAAACACTTAAGTTAATTACGACTAATGTACTTCATTTACTATTTTGGAAGTTATTAATTCCATAATTATAGAATGGTTATATTGGTATTGCAATGATACAGTATATTTTTGGTAAGTTTATCAAAAACAACATAAAAGTTCTAACTTTTTTAGTAGTACGTCACTACACTCCGAGAGTGTATACTCCACAAAATAAATGAAGGTTACGTAACGGGCGTGTGTATTCCTTATACATTCAGGTCGGGCTCAACTGGAAAAATGAGATTAATTTGTCCCAGTCCGTGACTAATGCCTTTAATTTGGCCCAAAAGTGTGATTTGTAGGGAGGAGCGCCTCTTTAGCATATTAAAAAGTTTCGTTGCGGAGGGATCGGATTCCCATACATCAGCGTCTAATTGAAGAGTTGATGAGTGGAAATTATTGCTTTTCATTTGTTGTGTCTACTTCGTAGAGCGATGCTGTTAGAAAAATAAATCAATTGTTGTTATTATTTTCATAAATAAAGTACAAATAAACGCAGTGAATTATTATAAACGTATTTTAAAATAATATCTCTAACAAACAAACAATAAGATTAATATTAATAAGCCCCTTGTGGTTTTCAATTATGACATTATACTTATTGTTTTTAAATAACATTGATGTTGCCAAAATAAATAAATGATAACACGATACTTATGATTTTATTATTTATCAATTTGAATGAAAGTTTTCCATCAAAATAAATACATTTGAGTAAACGAACAAATATCTATCTAGAATATGCTACCATTTTATCTATTGTGAAATAAATACAAAAGGACGTAAATAGAAGTAATATCAAATAAGCATTATTGTGATGAATGAAGAAGAAAACAAAATTGACTCAGAATTTATTTTGTGTGGGCTATTCTAGAGACATTTTATGGATGATATTTTATTACTAAAATAACAAATACAACCGTATCTGTATCATAGTCTCATAATATACTGTGGGGTGATACGCAATCATATTATAATGATCAGGCTCCAAGCGCCGCATTGATGTGATACAGTTGTTCTATTTTGAGTTTGGAAATTAGATCATCGAAGGTGGTACGGATATGATAATCACACGGCTATGATACCTACGAAGAAAACATGACGATCACGGCTTGACATATACGAATCAAATCCTTGAAAAAATGGCATATAATAATGTTGTCAAATTCAGCCATCCATAGTAGAAAATTTTTGTTATTTATTGGATAAAATATTGAATTCTTTGTAGTTACATTTTTCGTTTTTAATTCGTTCGAACGAACGAATTTTTTTCCAAAAATATAGCATTTTGAAATATTATTATAACATGTACCAACTTACGTCATCTGAAGAAGTCGTCAGTTGATAGCTCGGTGAAAAACTGTTAAATCACCTCCCAGAAACTATTATGATTCTGGAACTTACCTGAAACAATTATTTTGTAATCAGTAACATATTAATAGCTACACTATATTATTATCATGGTGTATTTATATCAAAATAGACGCAGGAAACAGAAATATAGCACGTGGCTTTAATAGCTTCTGCCCACGGATTTGATCGCGTGAATTTTGATAAAAGTAACAATTATAACATACGCTCTATTCTGGCGATGACGTTGGCAAGTTTAACAAAAACTTAGCCGAACAGATAAGATTATTACCAGTATGATTGATGGCACTAAATCGCTTGTCACACGGCGCATTATCGATCACCGGTATCAAGTAACTCGAGACGTTAACACACAGATTGCGCAGTGAATCAAATTGGCGTGTCCGACTGTCTTTGTGTATTACGAATTGAGCGAAGTGAACGGGTTAAGGCTGAGGATTGGGAATTTACACTAGAAGACACATGTTGCGTCGCCTGTCGCTCAACAACAATGAGAAATATCCCGAGGACAACTCAAATGGCAAATCTGTTGAACTACGGCTGAATTGCACCATTCAAACTCCATACAAATATCACCGGCTATTGTTATAGTTATGATTAAAGTAAGTTGGCGAAAATCAGCCTTAATTATTGTGAAAACAAGAAAGTAAATTTTTGCCAAAAACAATAGCTTGGGTAGGCTTATTATTGCCAGTAAGAATACATTTATAAAATGGCTGATAGCTGCGTCAATTTTAATACGATATTTTATAATTTAATGAACTTTGGCTAGGCAGGATTACAGGACAAGCGTAGACATTATCGCCGCGAGCAATCATTCGAAAGAAAATTGTTTCCTGCTACGTGCCGAGACGTGGCAAAGATAATGAAGGGAAAAACCATCTCATTAGGGCATGGGCTAATAGTACTACTTAAATTAATATATTTTTGGGTCTATTTGTATGGTGTAAACTTATGTAACTTACTCGTTTCGAAACATTTGAAAAATGTTTTTATGACATTAGCATGATTTCAGGTGACCGTTGTCAAAACATTTATAAAAAGTCCAGCCTTTCACGTTTTCTTTTTGGCGGAGGCTCGAGTCACTAGTTCTACCACAAATGCCCATGAAGCTTGCGTGGGACGAGCGCAGATATAATCGGCGCGAGCAATCAGCCGGCTGCAAATTACTTCCCGCCGCGTGTCGGGACGCGCTGCATTTGCAATGCCGCTACGTGGCTTTAAAATAGACGATAAATACTTGATAAAACCTGTTTTAAGCAACTTTACGTCGTATAATGGTTTTATTAGCCGCCGCTTTATCACCCAGCTTGAGAGTGGCTTTGAAGCCGAGTCACATTAAGAGCTGCTTTGTTTTTGTATAGAATTGAAATACATTTTTGCTGGAAAAACTCCCCTCAAATAAAGTGTCTGCTTACCATTTAAAATAAGTCGACAAAATGTACTCTTAAAATGGCTCAAAGGAGCAACTTCCCTGAGTTACGGATGAGAGATAATGACTTTGAAGCAATCAGTCGGTCTCAAATTGCTCTCTCGATGCAGCCGCCCTCTCGCGGCAACGGAGAAAAATGCCTCAAAAATGAATCTTTGTGAGTTAATTTATGCCCAGAGATAATGCTCCTTTGAGGCTTCCTTCTTTGAAATACTATCTTGGCCAATGGCTATTTAAGTTGAGCATTAATAAAATGGAGAATCGACAATATTTTCTGCTATAAGTGATCTGAAAAATATTTATATGGTAGGACGTATCCTCGACTCAAAATACCACATGAAAGGACAACGAAAACGTCATCTCTAACCTCAACCATGGCCGGTCGACATTTGATGATGCCTTCTGAAGCACTTATTGTAAGATAAGCACATGATGCCTGCTTAGCTCCGGTACAGTGCGCGGTGTCGTCCTTCTGACTACCTTAGTAAATTCCCTCTTCCAAACAAAATGACAAAGCAATTTGCATAATCGCGCTCATAAGGACATAATTAGTCTCAGTACCAAAAAGCTTGTTATTTAACAAGGGACACCAACAACACACGTAACTGGACTACTCGTACGTATGGTAGATACTCTTTTAGCACATACAATTTCTGATACGAGTAATATGTCGCTTAAAGGTAAGTACAATATTAATGTATTATTATCTTACTTAGACTAAAATAGAAAATCTTAACTAGACTTGTAAGAAAATGTGTCTACGAGTATAAAAATAAAAATGTTACACATTTGTTCTAGATATTAAAAAATATTTATATATCCAACCAGTGTGCAAATATTTTTAGTTCAATCAAATAAATGCTGTAGAGGAAGGTTTTTTTAACGACATAAAGACTCACAGTATTTCGCTTTGGCCGTTCAATTTATATCGTTCATTCCTGTTTGCACGCAACGCGGCGTAAAATCTACGAAAACAATTTAACGTAAAAGCAATATAGTTTTTACCATAAAGCGTAATACCTCAAAATACGTCGTAACGACATTTTTGTGGATCCTTGCGTCGGGAGATAATGGTCGCAGTCGCAGTCGCACAAATTGCTTCCTCCGCATTTAGGAGGGTTTTATTCTTTCAACTTTGTGTTTTGCGGCAACAATTGGAAGCGGAGCCTTTTTGTGGGCGCATTATGTCCGAGCGAGGTAAATATTATGTTGCTATCTAAACAGTGAAACGAATGGACGGGGAAAATAGTAAACTGTTATACTTAATTAACCAAGTTTCAGTGGGCTATATTTTGGGAACGACTGATACAATAACCCTAAGAGATGCAAACTGGAAACTAATACCCGTTTGTTGTAAAACAACATAAACAACTGTCCCTTTCATAGAAGTCCATTCCTAGAGAAGTATTTTATAAAACAAAACTAGTGTAAACGTTATTATGGTGCTAAGTTTAGATGAGAAAGTCGTTTACGGAGCGGTTTGCCGAAGCCGCCGCGGCGCACTCTGGCGAGTCACCGCAGTTTTATATCGCGACTCCTTTACACGCTTCAAAAGCTAATGACATCAAAGGATCAGTTTCACTGGCTTGGCGATAAAATTCAATCTAAAATTATGTGTCATGGTTGGTATGCTTTGTGCTGAGAAACTCTACTGCGGTTATGGTTTTCTTAACCGGTACCTCTTTCAGATAACCACAGGCATAACATAAAGTTACAAAATTATGACGATGCTTTAGGTTTAAAATCAACTGCGAAAGTTTCTCAAAAGACGGATAAAGTTTACTTGTATGTTCATTTTATATGAACAAAAGCAATCGAACAGAAACTGCTACGTACGTTGCAATGTAATTTCAGAAAACATAGAAATGAACGGGCCATTTCATTACGGCCACCATTACGCAGGTACGCTGTACTCACCGCGAGCATTACTGTAATGCTATTACTTGATTGCTCATTGCGGCGACCTGTCCTGGCGACCCGGACTGAGCTGGCCATATATCAGCCAGGACGATCACCGGTTCCTCTTTTTATTGACTGCAAACCCTCAGGCTATAGGTACCATACATATGTACCAGAGTAAAGAATTAATACTTAATTATTAATCTACTGATATCTTTGATTATTTAGATTTTAGCTATGTTTTTGGCTATTAGTGAATTGACGATACGATGATAAACAATATTGATTGATATGGGAATTCAACACACAGTCACAGTCGTAATCATAAAGCATAAATTAACAACCAATTATTAGAACTTGTTTTGTAATCATATTTCTAAACAAGATTCACTGACCAAAGTGGTGTGGCGGTCCTCTACAGCTCGCATTGCCACACGCCCGTCCCTTGCGCCGCGGCTTTGTTTTCATTCGGTTAAGCGGGCTAAACAAGAACAACTCGATTACCGGACAAAACACGAAAAATTGAATCGACAATCCGAGTTGGAATATTGTATTACTCGCAAACGCTCGGGTAATTCGATACAAATGGCCGGGCTTTTAGTCGGATAATTGTTTAGAGCGTTTGATTCCACCGCGTCACGGGACACTGCAGAAGACTAATGGTTTCAAGTTTTTTCTGAACGCACAAAAGGTACACTGATTTTATTAGCTTTTACAACTTCAATGGATAGTTGAACTCCCTTTGATTGGTTCGATTGCTCTTGAACTTGTAGTTCGAAAATCTTTTATGTTACATTTCCAATTTCCCATTTCACTGTCACGGTTTTCACTGTTGTTTGAATTCTAATGCTTAACAACAAATGTTTCCAACAAAATAAAAAAAAATAGCCCTTTGTTAACGGCTTAATTAAATGAATTCAAACTATCTTTCTAATGATCCACCTGAGGCGTATCCATTTTATTCAGCAATACGTTGGTACAGCACTAAACCTGGATTTTTCCCAGACGCAAAGAGATATGTGATTATTACAGTCCATTGAGTTGTGTATGTAAGCCTTTTGTGCTCAAACAATGGCGTAACTACTGTGAAAGCCGTTTTGTATTTGTAACTTGGCAAGTCCCAAGAATACAGACTTTTATACGTTTGGGAAACTAGCACTCATGCTTATTGTGGAAATAAGAATAAAATTCAGTGCGAGGTTAGTACCGCGTAAGCTTTCGTGTTAAAATAATGTACTGCTAGAGTTTGTACATAATCATTCTTTACAAATGGGTTAATGTTCCACTATTTAAAAAGGATTGTTAATATTATGCAAAAGCCTTTATATTCGGAATTATGGACCTAATGCATCCTATAATCTTACAAATACATGCTTGGTTATAAATTAGCTTTAAATTCCATAATGTATTTCTTCGGAGCTGCGTTTCGTTTATATCCCACATTATTACTAGCGGGCACAGAATACTTAGCAGTTATGGGTGTGAAAGGAAACTTCCTCGTGAGTTCTTAGCCTAAGACTTATAGAGACATTAACGAGGCTGCGCACGCGAACCAACCAACCTCGAATTAAACCGAATCTCGTGAAATGCGGCCGAAAATAGCCCGAAACAATGGCGGCTGTACCTCACGATGAATGATCATAACCGTTTTATTGCGTTTCCGAAGAAACGCGGTGTAATTTAGGTATGAGCCGAATTTACAAGCTTCTTTTCAGTGCCTTTCATCCTTTTTATCTCACTGAAACAAATTAAACGATACAAAATGTTTACAGCGATACAAAATTACACAATTTTATATGTTTGGGACAAGTATAATAATTATGTAGGTAGGTAATGACGACACGTGTCTTTGCTAAACTTAAAAGTGTTTTTGAAATGTTTAATAACTTTTTTAATAACTCTTTGTTACTGACGAATATAATTTTGGCAAAAACGGCATTAAAAATTAGTGATAAACTTCATGAAACATTTAAAAAAGACAGCTAACAACACCTAGACCGGAAAATTAATGTCTTGGTATGACACGAAACACGCGAGGCCGACTGAAAACAATTTAGTTTCTAATAAATTTTCACCTAAAATGAAAAGAAACTAACATTTATGGGTGAACGTAGGATTGCTTATTTAATGCTTATCAGCTTGGAATCAAACCAACTTATCTTTGACTGTGAGATGTTATCATTTCATGCGTCTCATAGTTGTAAAGTAAAAAATCATCATTTTTATTATTATGTAATGTAATAATGTAATATTTATTACCAAAACCTTAATAAAATAATTATTAAATAAATATTTATTAGCATCTAATATCAACATTAATTAGTAAAACCAGCATTTAGCACATGTATTTTACTCCTCGCTCGTAGGTTACTCGTAATTAAACTACTTTCGAACAACGGTGTAAGCAAAATTTTATTAATAGACTAAACGCTACTAATCTATAATTCAATCAATCAGGTCTACTCAACCTTCGCGAGTGTTGCGACCGCAGCTCTCTTTAATTACAGTTTAATTGACTTATCGCCGCGGTAATTTAATTCAGAGCGGTAACCGCCGGTTTTTACATTTTTCATTCTAACCCTTAAGCTTCAGTCGTGTCACGCCGGGGCATAATGAACGTTGACAAAGTAAGGGCCCTTTTGACGCATTTTAATACTCATATTTGTACACATACTCGTACGCTCCTTAGCGCAATAGAAATATTAAACAACACATTACAGTTTATAAAATCTGAAACTGTATGACGTCAATGGAAACAACGGTTACATAAAAGTGAATTTAGATTAAGCACTAAAGCGAGCGAAGAACTAGCGTAGGCAGACAATGAGTTAATTAAGTATTCATAAGATTATTTATCGAGACTGGTGATTGCGAAGGGCAAGGGTTACGATGATTTACCCTACGCTAGAATACACTTTTTTAGAATAATTTTATTCAAATTATATGTATATAGCTATCAACACTCAACTTTGGAGATGGACTTTATTTAATACCATGAACAGTTTAATATCCAAGCTTACAGTAGTCGTCACTCTAACGGACTCGCAGCATTCGTATTCTCCTTGCGTATATTTGGCCTAGCCTTTGGTAGCTAGGACGCTCACCAAAAAGAGAAGCCATTTCAATTTAGGAACGAAGATCTGTACTGACTACTGAGATACATTTTGTAATCTACTCGTTTAATACTGCAGTACACTTTGGTCACCATAAATAAAAGTTCTCATCTACTGCTACGAAAATGCTACGCGTAGCACACTCGTAGCTACGAGCCTATATTTGAACAAAAGTGATTCGTACTACGAATTTCGTAGCAGTATAGTATGCCTCGCATCTAGGTACCTACAACAGGCATCTGATTACTTGATTTAATTTCTGCAAATACCGGAGTGCTTTCACAGGCAAGGTCAATGTTTTATTGTGTTATAGTACATTTAATGTATCTTTACATACCAGTAATGTATGTGTAGTGCTCGCTGTAAACCATGAGACATTCACTGTAGATGTTTTTTACAATAAAAAAATTATAATAAGAAATTGGGAATATGCCTGGTCTGTTTTATCATTTCTCGCTGTAGTCCAGAGCGCTTTTCCGCGGTCACGTACTGCCGAACTACTGGCTCCAACTTCACGGTTTAATCAGCTCCGCGGAATGGACAACTTTTATACGTTAACTATGTCGCTTTATGTACAGCCACTGGCGTTCCGGGATAACCTTCATAATTGTCTGGTCTGAAAGAAATCACGAGTTTCATTTTTTCGATCCGCAATCTAAACTTTTCTGTTCGCCCGTAAAATTGTTTGAGCTTTTCATTTTTTACATGCTTTAATAATTATGTAAGTAAAAAAATATACTTAGGTAAATGCTTAAATTGTAAAAAAACTGCGGAAGTTAAAGAGAAAAGCAATAAATCCCAGGTAAATAAAATCTACTTTTCTTCAATATAACGCAAGTGTGGTACTGGAGAGACAAACCAGGAATTACCATTATTAAGATAAGAACTCTTGTAACCTTTGTTCATACACAATAAATAATTTACTTTACTTTAAGTTATTCCACAAAAAAAGTGTAGGAGATGCATTTTTTACTTTCCAACCGAAGATTGATGAATGTCGTCCACAATCAAACCCTTGTCAGTGAGGGCCCAATATAATTGGTTCGCGCAAATTAAACGTTGCGTCGGCCTCTTGCCACTGACGAAGGATTTACAATGTTAAGTAAATTAACAAATTTAACACTTTTTACGACTACAACTCTTTTATTTTTCAGCTTTATTTTCTTTCGCGACGAAAACGAACAGTAACAATTGGAAATTTATTTTGAGAATATAAAAAAATGGAAGAATGAATACCGAAACCAAATGGTGTAAATCTTTCCAAATTGAAATGTTTTTTAAAGAAAAAATACTATGTGATTGCTCTGATATTTGCTTTGGACTCTTTCTTTTTGTATTGTTACCACTTAGAACATAAACAAGTCATTTTAGTCATTTCATTAAGCACGAAGCACACACCCCGCTTTCAGACGAAACTACTAAATGTAAACAGGTACACGACCTAGATTGAACGAAATTAGGTTTCTCTGCACGCATGGGACTTGCTCCCAGGTGTAGGGAGAATACTGAGCGGCGGCGCGGCGCGGTGAGGCGCTTGGCTCGCGTGTTACACCTTTGCAAATACTCCAGTGAAAAAGATTTATAAGGAAACACGAGAACTGAATGGGAAATATACCTAGGTGTCAAAACATACGAATTAAGGAGCTAAAAATTATTGGCACGCTACTCGCATATCAGCATTATTTATTCATCTTTAATCGCACGTTGTGTTAATCTTCCATTGGAGTACTGTTACTAACTCGGTACCTACCGTAAGAATAGGCAAGCGGCCAACAGAGTTCATAGCCGTCTGATAAAACTCGGTCAGACCGACCTCTAACTTATAAATGTGATTTCTATACCGCAAGTGAAAATGAACGAGGAATTTTTAAAGAATAATATTTTTATAATTAACTTAAATATTGATTGTATTGGTCTGGGTATGTCTTAGTTTTATAAAAAAAAGTTTTTCAGTACAGTTTTACCGTTGTCTATTTTTCAGCTACTCTAAGCATACAGTAGATACTCGTAGGTACGAACTCTACAAACCTTTGCTTCTGTTTAAAATAATACTACCCAAGGAAAATTCTAGCAATACGGTTGGTCACTTGTACTTCCTTTGGATTTCCAGCATCGCTATGCCGGACGAAAAGTGTTCTCGATCGATTTTACGTACTACATTCCAGCGTCCGGGAGGAATGTAATACGTGGACTATGTTTATACGGACTTGGGAAAGCGAAACTAACCCCGACGCGAGATGTGTGGCCCCGGGGCGGGGAGAGGAGGAGGGGGCAGCCGTGATTAATTAGAAACAATGCGAGCCAGAACAAAGCTCGCCTTTGTTCGAGGTGAAAGAATATTATAAGCAAACTAACAGGTGTGCCCATTAACAGGTTTGTTGTTGGGGCCAGTGTCTCGGGTTCATACTTATTGTATTACACACTATAGGCCTGGTGAGATTGGATGGAATAAATTAATTTGAGTGTCTCGTTTGTGAAAAAGAGGTAATATCGTGACTGACTACTCACTACTATGTATTACCATGAGTAGTTATAACGTTCTGTGATGTGATCTGTTTCTTTTTTTATGTTCATCCGCAGAAATACAACTCATATAAAATTATTTGTATGTAGCGACACAGCAGTAACTTAAGTACTTGTGTATGCGATTACATAAGTCCTTACTTTCTGAAATTGTGAGATATAACAAATTGGTCTGCAATACCTATACGAGCAAAACGGAAACGATACATATTATGTACCAAGTGCTGTTTTTCAGCTCGTTTAAATTTCAAATATCAAAGTAAATATACGTGTGGTGTAATTTAATAAGCCTGCCATTTGACCGTGGCGTGTTCTCTACCAGTAAGCGGTAATGCGGGCCATAAGTCAGCCGCAACCGACCAACGGAGAGCCGATTTTTCTGGCAATTTACATAGCATTACCTGAGCCACGCCCGCCGTATTAACACATGACGTATCGGAATCTTTTGGGCCGACTTTACACAAACAGACCTTAGATTTGCCTGCGAATATAAGCACCAATGCCACTCTACAGGGTGTTGATTCCAACATCAGATTAAAAATGAAATTCAAATTTAGGCAGAATATTATAGATCCAAAATTACCGCTACATATTTTCTCACCAGTTTTGCAAAGTCTTCAATGGGAAATTAGCCGGTTCTTTGCGTGTCCCTAATTTAGGTTATCGCTAAGAATATCGATGATAATAATAAAAGAATATAAAGTACTGGTTCTAAAGGTTAAATAACAAAATATAAACTTGAAAAAGTGGCAAATTCGTGACGAATTCGTCCGTTGTAAATCCCACTTAAGCCCCAAGTACTGGCGTTCCGGCTTATCGATGCCGAATCAAAAAAAAATACACGTTGAAAAGTCGTTTGCCTCCGCAAATAGAGCATCGGTGCTTTGACTTATGGCTGTAACAAAATGTTTATGCTTCAATTGGAATTGATTCGATTGTTCTGACCAGTGAGTTATGGATAAATTGGCAAACCTATCGAAAATGTTTTAAGGCTGTGAGTAACACTGTTAACGCTGTTTATTAACTTAACCTGCACAGAATCGTGTTTCTTTTCGGAAAATTTGAAGTTACATAAAGTAATATCACGTTTTATTTTTCAAAGAAATGTATATTCAGTTTAGCTATTCCTTCCGCATTCAGAAGCAGCAAGTGAAATGTAGTCCGTGCATAGAGTTCCCTAAATCTTGATCTAAATGGAGTTAGAATTAAAAAGTTGCAATTAGCATTCCCGCATGCGATACGGCGGAAGTTATATTGGGCTAACTTGACTCGAATTTTTAAATGTGTTCATTTAATTACAAACGCTTTTATGCGCCATAAAAATGTTAAAAAGCTTGTTTAGTTTTTGCAAAAGGAAAATTACGTTGTATTACCATCACGGTATATTAAATGGAAAATGAAGTTAAGGAACTTTCTATTTTATTATTGGGTAATTCATTCACTAAATTATAAATAAGTTAGGTAAAAAATATTTTGAGAACTATTCCTCGAAAATTGATAACTATTGATCTAACTTGTTTAATTTTAGTTAATTAAGAAGTTTAGAGCATGATCCAAATTAGCAATGACGTTATACTTGATATATTAAGAAGTTCTGATCTACTAATCTGAACTAAACCTAAGGTGAAAACCTTATGCCACTTGGTATCAAATAAACTCTACAACTGTTGTATTAAAACCAGCTTACTCACGATCGCTTAATGTTGTCATTTTGTTACAAAACCCGAGTTTCTCGTTAGTGCGATTGAAAAATATATTACTTTATTCAGTTGAAAAGGGAAGTTGGATTTAACAGATACAGATAACGATTTTCTCTTATTCCACCAACAATATTTGACTGTAGTATTGAATCTGAAAATTATTTTCATCAGTCGATCAAAAGAAACCTTTGAATTTTGCAACACATTGCTTTTGCATATTTATCGAAAAAGCATTTAATTACATCGCGCTGGAAATGTATGCTACTTAAAATGCGATAATTAAAATAATTTATAGGCTACGGAATTTAAACTGTCGGAGTGATGATGGGTTATTCCAGCAGCGTTCTATAACACTAAGCCAAATTTCCCAGAAGTGAGGCGAAGTACTGGATCTCTTCTATGAATTCTGAAATACTGTTATAATATTAACGTCGAGGATTGAATTACGTAATTCTACGTATTTACATGACAGATCTAATTTACGGAGAGGCATTGAACTGATGTTCAATGATGAATTCGGCTTAAATAGCATATTGGAGTCATTAATCGGGGTAATGGGCGGTAGTGATCGTGCACCACAGGGCCCCAGCTCGTGTGCCGTGTCAAATTCACACTTCCTGGAAATCGGTAACATTAGCATTTTCATCAAACCTTAGTATTTGTTCTCTTTAATAAACATCTGGTAATTTTAATATTGTTTTTATTTAGCAAAATAGTGAAGAAAAGACTAGGTATTGTATTGACAGGATTATCGCTGAGGACGACAATCTCCAGACATGAGTCTGTTAGCTTGCTCATATAAAAATAACGAATAGTGGCCGACTGGTAATTTCGGCAAGGCTGACAGTGGTTGGTTTATCAGAAGTATAGAAAAGAAATACCTGTGTTTACGACGCATCAGGGAACTTCACACATCGTGATACCCGTAACCCGCACAAGTGCCGGTGTACGATACGCTGCGGCGCGGCGTAAAGCACTTGTACGAATACACTCAACCGCAAGTTTGTGGCCAGTTCGGAGAATATGCGATCGCGGGCGTATGCTGTTTTAGAAGCATCGCGATGTATGGGTAACGTATTCGCCCCTTTGTAAGGTGTATTGGTATCAGTGAAAGATTTGCTGGACCTACAATAATATTAGTCGAAATGTTAACTGATTTATTGATCTTTTATTGAAGTAGGTATGGACACTTTATAAAATAAAGGAGATAAATACTTCCAACTATGATAATACTATCGTCAACTTTCAAATTATTACAAGTTTGTTTTGGAAGCTACAACTGGTAACGGCTGGAAGACGTAGCGTAGGCAGGCCTCCTACTAGGTGGACCGACGATCTGGTAAAGGTCGCGGGAAGAGCCTGGATGCGGGCTGCGCAGGACCGTGCATAAAAACCTTGGAGGAGGCCTTTGTCCAGCAGTGGACGTTATTTGGCTGAAACGAACTGGTAACTAAATATTTTGATCAGTTGTATACTCTTTTATGGGAGATTAATCAATTTGCCATACGAGTATACACTTTACTTGGCCGCGGTGCGCTAACGGTCTAACGCTTGAGGCGCGCTCGCGTGCGGCGGCGCGTTAGTTCGCTTCCGGCGCGCGCGCCAGATTGATGCGCGCGATTACCGCCGTCACATAACGCGCGTGACACGCCACGGGCGCCTTCAGTCACTCAGACAGTGCCGGCTGAACGATGGTACTCACCTGCCTAAGAAATAAAATGTTTTGACTCCCTTCAAAAATCAAAATCAAAATTATCTTTATTTGTTTAGACTAATTAAATTAGTACTTGCAAATCGTCAAATGCTCTTAAGGAGCCTTTACATGTCTCATTCTTTTTTTGCCCTACCAGCGCTTCGAGACAAACCTTCCAAAGCCTACGGACTAGGTGCAACAAATTTGATGCTGATAACCAATTTTACTATTTAATTTACATTTGGAATAAGAACGGGTCAATTTGATTATTTTAATTGCAATGCAAAACCCCAGGCGCGTGATTTGATGACTTTCCCGTCAAATAAAAGATAGTTATGCCTTTGCCCAGCCTTACAGCAAATTTCAAATGAGATTATAATTTTATTACTTAACATGGAGAATTCTCATTGATTTCGATTCTCCAGCAAATATGACAATTGAAGTAGTTTGAGCTTGTTTATCGTTTGGGATATTACATTTACGGAGTTATTGAAAAAAAAAACCTTAATCCAATGCACAGATTATAGGGAACTCAGGATAGTCAGGAAAGTCTGATCACTAATTATGAATAGACCTTTGTGAAAATAGGAAGTATTACTGGTATATTTTATTATTACTGGCGACGGCTTTTCAATATAAGAATGGCGATGAATTAACTTATATTAAAATATGTCTTACTTCATGCGACACTTCTTGCAACATAATGCCCACATACTTTAAGGTGATCCCTTTAGCTATCGACTGCGAAAGCTTCCCTGTGTCTCATCAATTTCAGTTAAGCCATTCGTTTTTAATAAGATGTTCTCGCTCGGCGCTGACATTATTTGGCTTTCAATTTGCCTAAGCTCATAAGTCCCGAGCTGCTAATCCGCGCTCAGGTGGGACGTTTGAATAATTTTACCGGACGCCCGCATCCCGCACTGTCGCCTAAATTGAAACAATTTTGCTGACGTTTATCATGTTTAGACGTTTGTGGCATTTTGGGGACAAATTTGTAACAATTTGGGGATTTGATAATTGCATTGATTGTTTTCTTTGTTGGATTATTTTTGTGGAACTTTGCTCAATTTATTATTAGTGAACAATAACGCTCTATAACACCAGCCCATATGTTGTCCCGAAATGGTGGTAGAGCAAGCTATTATAAGCTATAATTTGGGCTAAGATTAATTTTCATTTGATCAAAAACAATCTTTCATGCATAAGTTATCCAAACCCAACTTTTCACATATTTTTACACGGCTAAAGCCATGAACAGAGTGATGCGGCAGGTACAAAAGACACTTAACTTCAGTGATATTCTATTTATTGAGAAGATAATTTACAACCATGTGCACACACTTGAATGGTAGGAAAAAGAGACCATAGAGAGGGGCCATAGAGCATACAACGCTTCTGGGTTGCCAGATAACGTTATTAAATTTTTACCATACACCCGCCCCATTGAAATTACATTTCAATCTTCAAAACAAAGAAGTTAAAGTTATTAACATTACAACTTACATTTTGCAATATAGATAATACTTTAGCAATGAAATACACATACAGAAAATACTTAACAAGAAAGAGATCAATTAAGGTAAGTAAGTTCAACAAACCTAAGCGCTCTTGGCGTCATACATAAGTACAAGCTCTTGGCATCATACATAAGTACACAACCATAAGGTGTCCTACGAGCTATAATAGCCTACCAGTTACATACTTACTAGTAGTAAACAAGTTTTACTTATTGTAAATCCTTTAAATATAACAATGTAATTATGTATACAATATTTAGTTTAATACACAAGCCAAGCTAATAGAAAACCGATGCATACTAGGTTCATTCTCCCGTAATATCTTTATCGCAGAAAAAGAGTCCTTTTTTTGTCATCGTGCACAAAATGCTTGGGCGATCTCCTCGGGCGCTTAATGCCTTAATAAGAGTTTAAATTAATATTCATAGCGGAGAATAAGTAGGTCAACTGACTAACGTGTAAACCATATACGAGCTAATGCAACGATAATACGGAACTAGCATCGTTATAACCACCTTCGAGCGGCGCAACTGGGGTAATGGACAAATTAACAATTACAGAATTCCTAGGCTAGGCGTGTATTGATTTTATGATCATAGTCTGATGCTCCAACGGTTTCAGATTTGTGAAAAACAAAACAATTTCTGATTTAAGACTACCTAATTACATTTTTAAAACTCAATTGGGAAAAATATTTGTTGACAGAAGCTTTGTTTCAGCAGTGAATATGCTTGTCCAGTTATTAAACGTTATGTAAGTAAATATAGTTTTTAAGCGTTACAAGCTAAACATTGCAATTTTGGTTCATTAGCCTTCGTCTTGATTGTGAATTAATAAGTTTGTTAGGAGACACTTTGATCAGAATATCGCACGAGACACGGATGTGTACCGTCGTTTTACGTTACAGTCCCATAAATACAAAGCCGGCGGGGCTTTGTACAGCATTCCGTATAAATAGGCGGAATTCATCAGATAACACTCCGTAATTTGCCGCCCGGCTGCAACCTTCGGCGAACCAATTATCAATTCTAACGACCGGCGGACGGATCCGGAGGCGGAGTTTGTTGAGAAATAAAACCTGGCAGGGGCGATTTAGAACTAAACACTGTTTGAATGGCTTTCTCGTGAAATGAAAAAATAATTTCTATCTGCTAAGATCTACTTGTATCGTAGCCTTGACTAATGGTACAGTTTCGTACCAAAATGTAAAAATCTGGTGCAGGGAGCATGCCACTGGTGTTTGTCTGGGAGAAGAGGCATTATTATAAGGCTGGAAACGCCTATTAGCTTGTTGCCAACGTCAGGCCTATGTACGAGTATAAGGCCTATGTACTGAGTTTGTTGCGGCGCTTCTTCTCAGCACTTGCCAAATGTTGGTCTCGAAGCGCTGGTAGGGTAAAAAGATTATGAGACATGTAGAGGCTCCTTAAGAGCAAAATGACGATTTGTAAGAACTATTTATTAGTCTAAACAAATAAAGAAATTTTGACTTTGCCTTAATAAGGAACCGAAATTTGCCGTAGTGGCTCACTTTTATATCTTTTCTGTCAGCCCTGGCCGTGGCAGTAATTGGGCCCGGACGCGTCACAGACGCGATTTGCTGAATTTAATTCAAACTCTTTTATGGGCCGCCATTTTGTTCGCGGTCCTTTTCGATTGTAGCTTTATGAGAGCTGTCGGATTAACCGAATGAAATTGTTTTACGTTTTATGACACACACACGGCTTGTTTTGATTCCATTGTCAGCAAATATAAATAAGGGGAATGATGAATGTCACAAACGAAAGCTCGCAGCTGGTTCGCTTTGAAATAGGTTTGATTGATCAAAAATAACATAAGTAGGTATGAATGGAAATTAATTAGCAACGACTATTTGATATCTCATTAACTTACTTAAAAGTAGCTCAAGATAATTTTAAGTCACTGTCTAATAAGCATTTATTAACCGAATTGCCTAAACTTAAGTAATAAGAATTTGTTTTGTACCGCTACAGCCTTCTACCAACTTCCAAAAGGAAACGAAAACTTCTAATAACAGCTGTAAAATGTTACGGAACTAAGACCCCTGAAATGATATCCAAAGTTTTCTCAAACTCTTAAAAACATCCAATAAAAACTCTAATCAAAAACGGTATTTGACATAAATAATGTTTTATGAGTTCGGCAAAACTTTGGGACCGGATTTAGCGTTGTGCAGGATCGTAATGCGAACTCGTTTATATTCAAAAAAACTTAATTTTTCATTGAAATTTGTATTATTTCAGCTTGTAGGCGCGCGGGGCAGTAGGGAGCTGAAAAGTTTTTATTTGACAAAGGCCCGCCCCGGGTCATGGGCTGGGGCGGGCTAGTTCAGACAGACCAGTTCGTACTTTAGGGTATTAGTGACATGATCTTCATACCGATAACAGCCACTTACAAAAAATTCAGGATTATATCTACTAATTAGGAAAGGAAAACATGCCATCCACACAAAATGTGAAATGATGATTACTTCATCAAAAATTCATGACAAGTTGATTGCAATGGGTGCAGCATAAGAAAGGCTGCAGTAATAAAATATTGTCTGCAAATCTAGAGTTTACATAACTCGTGTATTTTTGATTTTTAATAGCGCGACATGTGCTAGCTGGTTTTCACGAGCTACAATCATTGTTTTCAAAATAACTTCGGAGTTCAGACAGCGGGTCGTGTTTCACATTAGGGTCAAATCACGTGACCCATAAAGATTATTTTGTTTATGTTTATCATTACTGCTGTGAGAAATGTTCCAGTTAAAATTACTCAGTTACTTATTAATTTGCCCAGAAGAAGAAGAAGGAACGAACGAAGAACGATATTTTTTTCACTGTAAGTCAATACTAAGGTTTGCACCACCTAACTATAACAGTAACTATGACGATAACCGGTATTTTTATATGGAGTTTGACAGACTTTTAACTTTTGTCAAAGTTAAAGTAAGATGGTGCAACCCAGCCTTTATGTCTGAGATCCCATGTCAAAAGGTGACTCTTATAACATACGGAACCATGAAATACCTATAACTAAAATTGTTGGCTATTCTTCGTCACGCATATCGATACAGCACTTCTCTTTCGTTGTAATCATACAACCTTTCTCCTTTGTCTGTGGCAAAAAATATATTATTAGTACGAGTATAGGGTATAAGGGTGCGCTCGTAGTAAAGCTTAGTGTTTATTACCATTTAAGAACCTTCCAGTATTAGGTAGGTAAGGTAGGTTGAAACTGTTTCAGTTGCATATTGCAAATACGGGAATCTCAATTTTATTGAGTAAAGATGTCCAAGGTGAAAGAAGGCTGAATTTAGGAAAATACTGAAATAATATAGGTACCATTAGCATCACACCGCATGCCTCCAAATGATTATCTTCCAAACTTTTATGTTTATAACGGTGTCAGCCCTGGCGGGTTTACGAGGCAGTAACGCCGCCGTAACCCGCAGGGCTGTTACCTGGTAATTAAATTATTTGCGCTGCGACGCGGCGCCGATAACGGCCTACACTAAACGCCGCTCGATGGCGACACGCGGGTTCTTTCATTACGACTAATTAAGTGTGTGGTCGCTCTCGAGAAACTGTGTCAAAGGTAAACAGGGTTCGTGAGATTATTCAGTTTTCCAGACGGTTCTGAACAATGGCGATGTTTTTTGAACTCAACTGTGGGCGTAAGAGGGAAAATTAGGACCTACCTACTTTATTAGTAGGAATAAAGTAACTACAGTATTAATGTTTAAGTCTTCGAAATTGTTTACTATTAATTATCATAATTAAGATGACGTCAATTATTATGTAAGCAAAATTATGTATGTTTTTGTAGATATCACGCGATTCTGATATAATATTCCATGTACACTCGATTTTAAGCGCGTGGTTTCTTTCATCCCAGCTAATTAAGTGTGGTTTGTCCTGACGAATTTTGTCAGAGGTTAACAGAATTCGTGGCAACATTCTTAATTAGGTCTCAGGTATTCCTGACTCTTTGAGGGCTTAAGGAAGGCCTGTCGTTGCTGTGGAATGCGTGTGTGTACCCTTTGTAATGATTAAAGGCTGACAGCATTTCTTCATAGTCAAGCACCCAACATCTATTAAGGTGCTGTTTCCATACATCTCTCGAGTTGACTTGAATAATTGATCACGCAAAAGTCGTTAATTGGCGCAGGGCGGCACGTGGATGTAAAGCCGGTGCTGGAATGGTGACAAAAACACGTTTATTCTTGCTTCAGGTAATCACTAAGATATTGAGTCCTGTAGTCATACCTAACGCCAAAATAATTCAATCGGCCAACTAATGGGTCTAAATAAATAGCCTACTGACGCTATAGAACTGAAACATTAAGGTAGCGAAAATAAATTTCCAAAAGACTAATAATATTACATGTAGCGGTACATAGTTTAAAACTTGATTTATTTTCCGAAAGTACACTAGATTAAATAACCTATTATTCATCCCTCTTACACTCGTAAGCCACTTGTGTAGGACTCTCATACTACTCGCGAACCTCCATCCAGTGTGACAAAACCCTAATTCGGCCCTCCAACAGCAGCGCGAACTTTAGAGAGCTCGCGGTGTCCGGGCGTTTAAATATTCATTAAAACTACTGCGAGTGGATGTCGAACAAGAGCTGCTGTAACTCTTGTTCAACGTTATCATAATAAAGCTGTTCATCATGCACGACACTTATTACTTGTTCGTATTGTGTGCTGAACCCGAAACAAGGTGCTGAAATGAGTATTTGTTTCTACGATTAGGTACACTATTAAAACATTCTATGCAATAATATTAAAAAGAATTCATTTTTTCACTAGAAAGGCCGCCGTCCCATTTTTGTCCCACTCGCGAGTTTGATCGTCTCTAACTTTTTTATTTTTCAACGAAAGTCCATGAAACTTTTTGACTTTTTCCGATTTATTGAATTTTATAATTTTTTAATGTTTTTGATAATATAACATTAATAGATTTTTTTTTAAAATCGGATTTACCTAGAAGCGCCACTAGGTCAATTTTGTCCCACCCTGGTATTTGCCACAATAATTCGATGAACAGTCCTTTTTTCGAGGAGATACGAAAGTGGAGAGGTGAGGAGAGTTTAGGTGACTCGTGACAATGCAGAAATGTAAATATATTGTACTAGTTTTTGCCTGTGACTTCACCCGTGAGAAATTAAGTTTATCATAGAAAGACCTAATTTCTTGACACTTATCGTTGCTTTTTGACCAAATAATTGAATATTATTCTAAATTATAGCCTATATTATGTTATTCTGAAGTATTAATAATAAAACTGCAAAGTTTTATTAAGATCGGCTTAGTGTTTTTTGCGTAAAAGAGTGAAAAAACATCCATCGATCTAACCATGAATCAATACTCACTTAGTTCAAGTTCCAGGCATATATCCACCCATTCATCCTTCCTATCCATTCATCAGTCCATCCATCCTTCAATTCATCAATATTTATTAACTTTTACATTTATAATATTAGTAGGAAGGTGGCTTCTAGACATAAGCCAGTTCATACATTGTATGTTTTGATACATTTTTAAAATGTGTGACTTAAACAATTTTGAAGATTAAACGTACATACTTTCATTGTAATTGGTAAAAAACTTCATTGTTTGTGTACAGATAACAGAAAAATAACCATACCTATAGAAATTCCTAAACACATAGTACACCAGAGAGACAAAAAACCATACAAAAAAACTTTGTGCAAAATGTGTAAGATATTTATTTTTTCATTAAAAATAATAATGAATAGTTAAAGTAGTAATTTCATTATTTTAATACAGTATAACACCACGTAATATGTGACAAAAATATCTGACTTTTAATAATTTAAAATTTAAATTGAATACATTTATATTTTTAAAGAAAATAAGTACATATTGATTTAACTACATAGATAAACCTTTTTTAAGGATACTACAAATAGTTTTAACCATAATATTCATGCCTGAAACTAAAAAATGTTACAAAATACATGCTGGGACAAAATTGACCCAGCGGCGCTTTTAGGGGGGTCGTAATCTTCGGCACTTCTAGTGTTAATGCTGGACAAGGCAGGTATTTGACCGCAATCGCACCTGGTGTTAAGTGAGATGCAGTCTAGGATTGTACATATCTGCCCTGTAAGTGCCTATTCACTCTCGCCTTGAAAACGCCTGGATTATAGTGTTCAGGAAATACAGCAGCAGGCAGCGAATAATCATTGTTGTAAGTTTACCAGAGTGTTAAAATGCTTTAAAGTACCGAGGTTACATCGAAATTTTAAAAACACAAGGAATTTAATGTGAGCTCCGGATGACAATCATATTATTATGGAGCACGAAGCGCAAATAATCTACAGCCGTTTAGAAAAATATAACGCTCTTTGTGATTGTATTGTCCAAAAATAACAAAATTGATTGAAGTTTAACATTCGGAACAGGCAAACAATGAAACAATCCAACCTAACTCTTTTCAAAATCGGCGCCTACTGACACAAGTCATATTTCATCATTACCTCTCTAACAATACAATATTATATAGAAGCAAGTACTCGTATAATAAAACAATGTACACCTCACTCTGACAATTCGTACAATTGTATTGTCGTCCCGTTCGAAACACCAATCAATCTGTTACAGAAATGTGTTCCCGTAATCGGCAGCGGGATCGCTGTCAGTGCGTCATAACCCGGAGGATGTGTGTTATTGCTCGCCCCGGCCAATATCGGGAGGTACCCCGGATCGCTCCTCCGGAAACCGGTCTGCACCAGATATTTTATAAAATAACCCGCTATTACTCGAGAGCCGTAACTCGGTCGGATGAGCCGTTAGCATTCGTTCTGGACGATGATACTATTCGTTATTGCGCTTTATTTAAATGGATCAGGATTTTATGGATTTTATTCGCGATGTATTTCAGTAATATTTACGTGGTGATTCAGTTCCGTAGCTTTGGATATCGCATTTTGATTTACTACACTTTGGGTAGGATACATATTTTCATAAGTTTTTGCGTGTTATTTCAAGGAATGAAGGTTTTTGAACGTATAACTGATAGTAAATTGACAAACCACACAAGAATGCTATGTAAATAATGGTAATTCAGGTACGTATAGGTAAATTAATAGTTCATGCTTATTATAGAACTGATTGACCTTAGAAAAATGAAACACGCGACCCTGCTTTTATAAAAACGTAACATCAACTATAGCAATAGAAACGTGTATCAAGTTACAAAAACAATGTTTCCAAAGATTTCATGTTGGCTCTATCATGAAAGTGAGAAGCAATAATGAAATAGACGCAATTGAATTAAGCCCTTACCTTACAATTTGTTAATTGCTTTCCTTTTGCGTCACTTGCACGTATGTCGATGTAAAAATGTTCTTGATTTTTCAGCTCTCAAAAACATTGTACAATTTTGTTTCCTACACGTCGTGAATATTCAACTTTTCGTCGGTATAGTCGCAAAAATTGGCCGAGCAGCGATTGTTAGTCGTAGACACGACATGACAGAGTGTCATCGAAAATATAACGAACGTAGTATCGAACACGCGGCGCTAAAAAGCACAAAACAAAGCGCCCGCCCTGTGGCCGCCTGGCGCGAGCGACCGACACGACCCAACTTTTAGCGCTAGTGCCGGGATGTTAAATTTTATTGGAGACATTTGCACTAACTGCTACACGATCAATTGTAGTTGGCAAGTTTTGAATGTCCCAGTCATTACATCAGCAAGGGAAAGTTTGATAGTTTAAAAAGTTATGTTTTGGGGTAGTAAAAAATTTAACCAGGAGGATTCCATTAAAATTTATGATTTTTCTTCGATGTTACATTTATTTCGTTGACTATCCACCCACAGCAAACAAATATGCTATTGATTGTATCCAAATTAAAAACTCGTTCCGCTTTGTTAACGGCGCGCGGCTTCCTAATCTATTGATCCGGCACTTCAAAAGACTTAATCAAAATACTAATCTGGCGCGTAGGGGAGAATGAGCGCCGCAAATTGCGAGCGCCAAACAGACTGCGTCGGCGTTAGGTTGCGACTACATGCTGGAAATAGGAAATTTTACAAAAAAGACATGGTTACATGTAGGGATTCAGTCACTTGTATCTTTTTTTTTCACGTATTGGTATCATAGATCAAATAGCTTTGTGTCGTGACATGGCTCAATTGCTACGGTTTTACTGTCTGTGCCCTGCCGAACTGCTGAGGTCTTATCGTGTAATCTGAAGCATGAAATCACCTTATTTTCTGGGACAAACATTATTTTTGTTATCGTGTTGATACATTATACTCGTACTTCTATTTATAAACAGTGTCCGCCTACAATTTGTCGATCAATAGCCTTTGACAATCATTGATTCTTCAGTGCTCAATGAAGTAGAAATCACCACACAAAATTTACCACCTTAACGTAAAAGGTGGTAACGAAAGTGATTATAAAGTCTTTTTTTTTATTGTGCGCAACAAGATTTACGCCTGTGTACACGCGGCTTTACCCCACCTTACAGGGGAATGGGAATTTGAGGATTAATGATAATGAGGTGTATGTTCACAATTATCATCGTACTAATTTGCAACATATTCTCATTCGGAGTAGGTACATTCAAATCACGTTCTGGTATTGTTATTATGGAAGGTAATCGTCAGCTTATTTGAATATTTTTAGGACGTGCTTATGTAGTTTTAAAAAGTATCACACACTTTTTTTTAGAATACCTAGTACCTACTTATTACGTAATATGTTTTATTGTAGAACATTGAACAAAATCAAATAAAGCACTGAAAAAGAAAAAGAGTAGCGCTCTTTTTTGGAAGCCAGTTAGTGAGAAAAGCAGTAAAATCAAACAACTGAAGGAAAATGTTAAAAAAAAAACGACTGAACACTGGGAGTTGCAAGTCACCAACCACGTTGCGTAGTGCTAGCACACTGTGTGGACAATCGCGAGGCCGCGACCAATAGGGCTACCGGATCTTACAAATACAAAGCCGGACAGTCGAATAGGTTTTTCAGATATACGGATAATTGCATGACAAGGCGGAATCCCTCATGGCTTTTCTAAAATATACGCAAAGATAGACGGCAAACGAAGAGAGAGTGTTTTATGGTATTAAGCTCATCTTATGTAAGTATTGATAAATGTGGCATTAAAGAATAAATAAATGCTTGCAACATGATCGTGCTGACGCAATGACACGAATCACGATCATCGAAGATGCTGAAAGATAGGTTTAGGAAGGATCTAATAGTTGGCATCACGTCTATAACACAACAGGCCATATTACCGTCTTAGTTTAGCGGGGGGTTTAAAAACATTTCGGACGCTGCCCGGACACGTGGCAGCCCTAACCGCGACAGTCCCATTGTGCGGCTAATGGTCGTTTTGCGAACATTCGGGCAACTAGCTCGATGGCCGCTGTTTCTGCCCGTTTTAAGCTCTCGTCGGTGGAGTGCTGGGCTGTGTAGTTCAGTGGGCGATTGATATCTGAATAGTTTTATGCTTGTTTTCTGATGAAACCACAAATCGGACAAAGATAAATACAATACAAGGTTAATTTGATTTTTTTTTTGGTTATACACAAGCCTACGTAAAATAAATTTAACGAGCCAAAAGTGTAAATTTCCGTATATATGCTACATATATTTTTTTAAGTAAGAGGTAATAAAGTCATGGTCGTTGAACGAACCTTTGATGAGATGCGCGGCGAGCACGAGCGCGGCGGTGAACACGTGCAGCCGCCACGCGCACGCGCACATCCTGCGCGCGCACCAGCGCTCTGCAACAAAACACAAATATATTACTTTGGGTTGAGGACATAAGGAACATTTTGCCTCCAGGGCAGCTAGGGTATTTTTTACCGCAATAAATAAGGACAATACAATTTATTGGCTTTTATGGGTTATAGAGAAAGGCTGATAAATTCTAGTTACCTACCTATGCATATTATAAGATGTAATAACGCTTAGTAAATATTGTGTGTGTTAAAAACTAAAAAAAAACTCATAAACCTCATTTATTTATGCAAGTAGGCTTTTAAAAAGCACTTTTACAAGTTAGATAGAATAGTAATATTTTTCTATCATTTTAACGCAAAAATATTATGTTACATTTAAATTATTCATAGGCACATAGTAATAAATGCTTTCCCTTTTCCTTTAAACTTTAAATACTTAACGCATGAAAAATACGTCTTCACCTAAGCGCCTGAAATAGATCACAAGGATATGTATTTAAGGCCGGGTAGCAGAGAAAATGGCGAAAATGAGGTTTTCATTTTTCATTTTTGAGGTACTAAACAGTAAAATTAAAGGCTAAGATTTTTATTGGGCATAGTTGAGGATATTTTCGAGGGCTATTAACGGATGGAAACACGATTTGATGAAGTTGACTCGATAGAATAAATTCCCAAAGTTACCTCTATTCGTTTTCTATTTATGGTTTTATTTTTAAAATAAGCGATTTAAGATTCTAAATCTTTTACTAAACTAAAGTTCAGAAATAACTTGAGGGCTTTTAACGGATGAAATTTTTATATTGCGTCTTATTTAGTTGCTATGTTAAAAAATGTGGAAAAAATCGTCCATGACGGCTTGGACAATCTCAATCAGTCGCGCGGTGGCGCTTACGGAGGACGGACGCGTGTCATTTTTTTGGCCGTGACAGTTCGCGATTTGTCAATATTTTTGACAATGATGACTTTGATGAGTCACAGTATAATAATATCAGTGTTACTGGAGAAAGCTTAAATTTTTGGTAATTAAAAATTATCAAAATTGTGTACCTATTGAAATTTAAATCGTTCGCATCCTTTTAAACGAAGAGTCTACTCATGATACATAGTACATTCCTCAAATATGAGACAAAACCAATGAGTTAAAATTACATTTTAATAGTACCTACATACAATCGTCTTACACTCTTTAGAAGAGCACACTGACACAAATAAATAATAAAAAATACTGTCTAAGGTCTGTAGCTAAAGGTCTAAGCTGTAAGATAGAAGAATCTTCTAGCCAAAAAGATGGCAGATGCAGCAGATGTCAACGGATTAAAAACTGGAGTTCATATGACTCCTTGTAGACTTGAGTCTCTAGAGCGTCTCTTCCTCCACCATGCGTAAGAATTTTCACAAAAATACTGTCTAAGGTCTGTAGCTAAAGGTCTAAGCTGCAAGATAGAAGAATCTTCTACCCAAAAAGATGGCAGATGCAGCAGATGTCAACGGATTTAAAACTGGAGTTCATGTCACTCCTTGCAGACTTGAGTCTCTAGAGCGTCCCTTCCTCCACCATGCGTAAGAATTTTCACAAAAATACTGTCTAAGGTCTGTAGCTAAAGGTCTAAGCTGCAAGATAGAAGAATCTTCTACCCAAAAAGATGGCAGATGCAGCAGATGTCAACGGATTTAAAATTGGAGTTCATGTGACTCCTTGTAGACTTGAGTGTCTAGAGCGTCCCTTCCTCCACCATGCGTAAGAATTTTCACAAAAATAATGTCTAAGGTCTGTAGCTAAAGGTCTACGCTGCAAGATGGAAGAATCTTCTAACCAAAAAGATGGCAGATGCAGCATATATCAACGGATTTAAGACTGGACTGGCACCACCTTGCAATTTCATCCTCTCATTTTTATCTGTAATGTAAATTATTTTAAAAATGTATTTAAAAAATAAAATGTTCGTTTTATTATTTCAATAATCTGACCTCTCAACTCAACTACACTACACAAACACCTTTGTTCGCAACTGTACTGACGAAACCTCGATATTATACCGTTCATTTAAGATGGCAAGCTTTTTGCTGCGGTAATGCACTCCCGGTAACCGTGTGTGATGCTTATTGCTCATAGTGATTTTCGATACAGAGCCCCGTACATACGTTATACATCAATTATGGAAAGAAAACACCCAGACCAATACAAACAAATATGTATGCAATTTTAGTATGATATTTTTATTAATAAACAAAAAGACTGAACAAAATTGATGCCTGTACTGTAATTAACCACATGCAAAGCTTTGTGAATTGCAACAACTATAATTTATTATCCAAGCTCTAAATAATCGCTACTACGAGTAACTGATCATAAAATGTTTTTCCAATCGCTCAAGCTCCCGAGGATTTACCGATAGGTCGGGTGACGTAATCTTGAAATTCTTTTAGCCGGCGCGGAACTTCCGGATGGTCGGGTGACGCCACGCCTCTTGGAACCGTGTTTACTTTGGCAGTTATATTGTATATTTATTCGATTCTAAAATATATTCCCAAAAATTTTGAAAGTTGTTTTAATTTGTATCACTTGGATATGATTTGTATTAGAAAGTGCTGTGAGTGTGACGCTTGAACGGAAGGAAGTCAACCTAACCTAACCAACTGCGTATTTTTAAACTGCGTATTTCTATACTGTGTAGCCGCGAGAGCTCTTTGGCGCGCTGTCTTCGGCGAAGTATTGCGCGCGCAGATTTTGACAGCGCGAAATACCTACTTTAGCAGAAATACCAAGCCTTAATTCCAAGCGAGCACACCTCTATGACGCGCCCCTCGTCCCCCACTATAACTTTCCAGCTTTATCCGGAACGTTTTAATTATGTTTTGCCGCTGAAAGAACTGACACTTGGAGTTTTATCGCGACGCCACCGAAAAGGTCCGAAGCGGAACAGGCTGCATTTAATGAACGTAGTTTCAAAACTGGAGATTATCAAAGGCCACGGATTTTTTTGGAGATTTTCGCCAAAAAATGGTAGCGTATGTTATAAAGTTACGTAGTTAAATTGCACTCGCTTGAAGAGGTTTAAGGTGAGTTCGGCGAGAACAATTTCCAGCACCTCATTAAAACAATGGACGATACTGCAGGATTATCTTATTTCGAGTAACTTCTGCTTTTGAATGGTAATAGCTTTGGAATTTCACTCTGAGAATTATCATTAGATCAAAGATACAGTGGAGCTAGTATCCATGTAGATTCCTATTGCTTTTAATAACTAATTTAAATCGCTTGTTTATTTATTATCTCATCACTTATCATAAACTAGATTTCCGCCCGCGGCTTCGCCCGCGTGGAATTTTTCGGTTTTTTATATAGGTAACCTATGACACTCAGCAATAATGTGGCTTTCTATTAGTGAAAGAATTTTTAAAATCGGTTCAGTAGATCCCGAAATTACCCCTTACAATTTAACAAATATACAAACACCCAAACTTTACCTCTTTATAAATTAGTATAGTAGGTAGATAAACAAACGCAATAAAATATGATTGCTTTTGATAGTTCCTACATCGCCGAATCCCACCGGAGTTAGAAGTTAGGATGAGAATTTAATCCCAGAATCATAGACTGATCTGATCCTAAGCTATATTTACCCCTGTACAACATCTGTCTAGCTAAGTGCTATAAAATTGGAGTGATTGTTGGAAAAGTACCTAGATCAGAAGCAGTAAAATTAGCATGAAAAGAAAAAGTTTGTGAACAATCTCAAAGAAAACTCAACTTTTTGAGGTGTACGGTTTCAGTAATAAAAAGTTGGAAGATTCGACTCTTTCCTAGGAAGCGCTCGAGTCGCCGCAGCCTGTGTTTATTAATCCTCTAAGCCGCTCCGAGGTGTCACTCGATACTCCGCGGAAAGTTAACCATTGAATAAAGTTCACTGGAATTATGGAATATTTTCAACTTAATGGTGTTGCTTTAAGTTTCATTTGAGTTTTGACAAATTAATGATTCTTATAAACGTTTGATTCAGTTTCATGGCAATATCGCAAGGCAACTTAATGTTTTCAATTACTTTGTTCTTTTATTAATAAAATGAGGCTAAAACCGAGCGTGGGTTGACAATGTTGACATTTAGCACGTAAAAATAATAATAAATAATAATAATAAATATCCTTAGACATTTTACACTGCGCTTCTAGTCCCAAACTAAGCAAAGCTTGTACTATGGGTACTAGACAACGGATATAAACATACTTAAATACTTTTTTTTTTGTAAATACATACTTATTATACATAGAAAACACCCAGTCCAATACAAACAAATAAGTTCATGCACACAAATGTTTGTACTGTGCGGGAATCGAACCCGCTACCTCCGGAATAGTAGTCCGTTCCGAACCACTACACCAAACGGCCGACTCCGAACCACTACACCAAACGGCCGAATAATTATAAAGCTTGACTAGCTTTCCGCCCGCGGCTTCGCCCGCGTGGAATTTTGTCTGTCACAGAAAAACAATATCGCGCGCGTATTTACTCACCGTTTAGACCTGGACTACGATAAACATTTTAAAACCAAAATCAGCTCAATCGGCCCAGTCGTTCTCGAGTTATAATCAGACTGACGAACATCAATTCATTTTTATTTATATAGATAGATAGATGATAGCTAGCGGCCGCCCGCGACTTCGTACGCGTGGAACCCGTTTTACCCCCTTCATCTATCTTCAGCGGTTAACTCCAGTTCCCGTAGGAATTTTGCAATATCCTGTTGTAACTAAGCTTTAAGTTTACTAAGGTACCTGCATGCCAAATTTCAAGCGTCTATCTTACGCAGTTTAGATTTTTTCATACATATGTTTTTTCCCGCCAAATCCCGTTCCTGTGGGAATTTTACGATATCCTGTTGTACCTAAGCTTTAAGTTTACTAAGGTACCTGCACACCAAATTTCAAGCATCTAACTTAAGCGGTTTAGATTTTTCATACAAAAGGATTTTTCCGCTAATTCCCGTTCCCGTGGTAATTTCGGGAATTCCTTTCTTAGTGCACCTCTACGGTACCTAAACTACGTCCCTTCCAAATTTCAAGTGCCTACGTTTAGCCGTTTAGGCTGTGCGTTGATCTGTCAGTCAGTCAGTCAGTTTCTCCTTTTATATATTTAGATTTTAGATAAATGTATAAAGGAAAGATGTTCTATGTCACGAAACGAGATACCAAGTATTTTACTTTCACATACAGCCACGAAATCGTTATCACGTGCCTAAGCACAATTTAGTAAACAACGTCAGCACCTGTATATTCAGTCCGAATATGTCTACGTTCCAGATTTGGGTCAACACACTTGACATCAGTAATCACTGGCCCGACCAGCACAAACACGGTAAATAAATACAGTAAATCCGCTTTATGCATGTTGACATAGTCATGTACCATAAGTGTATTATCAGTTTTAGGGCTTACTAAATTATCTGGTGAAAATCACAAAATAAGAATAAGCAGGTGCTCTTATTTTTTTATTTGGCCTTGTATGCCTTATTTGCAATTACTCTTTACAAAAAAAACTTAGCAGACAACGATTTTTATGTTGAGAAAATTGTACCAAATTGTTAGATTTAACACTTTAGCCACACACGCTCAAAACCTGTTACTGCTCTCAAAACAGACTGATTTTCAAACAAACTCTTTCTAGTACCTACGTGTTGTAGATAAACAAGAATAATAACAGCGCTTAGCGAATAATACGCAGTACTGAGATGGCCTTCCGTACGTCATTTATATCCCAAAGTGCCGTGCTCCGGGTTAATAAAGGGCGATTACGGCGCGTCCTCATGATAAGCAACTCGTAAACGCACGCACTAAGCTAACGCTTAAGACTGAACAATACCTATTAAAACGGTTATTATAAAAACTCAAAAGGTTTTGGCAATGTTTTTGATGATGATGACTGACGGCTAGAGCCATCTAGTCTTTTTAATTGATCGATGGGGCCAAAAATTGGTAATTGATTCCTCTTTAAAGCTTGGATATTATTATCTATCTAATTATTAATGCAACTATCAATCTTTATGCAACTTGAAACAATCTAATATTTTAAACTTTCATGTTGCATTTTTCACTATAAATTATCGCTATCATGAGATTTGTCAACAAAACACTTAGTTTACTAGCTAAAGATAAAAAGGTATTTACCCTTCCTTTGAAACAATGTTGTTTTCACTAAAATATTAATCCATTTATTTGTTTAAGTAACAAAACAATTTCACGTCCATATAACGTCAAACCGATGGACTGTTGATTCGAACAAAATTGTTATTGGACGAATTAAATAAATTACAACCGTAAGTTACATCTGACCTTGTTCAAATATTCCGATTGAGTCCTTTTCGAGTCGATACGACTCCAATTATATGACAATTATATTATCGGACGCTGTTACTTTGGATTTGGTAATGAAACTTACGCTGAAGAGATCGATAGCTTAACAAAATAATTACCTTAGAAAGAACACATAATTATATTACGCGAAGGGTTAAAAAAGTAAACATTCTATCTGCTTAATGTTACTCGTTAAATAATTTATTCTGGTTGGAAGAATGCGAGGGCTTAAGTCTGGAGAAGCTTAGGAAAATGAAGGTATGTCCCTCAAGGGACTGACGTGAACTGATGGTCATTATGATTGTATCGCATTTTTTCCTTTTACTCTCCAACAGCTATGAAAACAACAACAACAAAGGGCAGAGCGTGTCCAAGCAGTAAAGTGACCACATTTATTACAAAATACTACATGAAAATCCCGGGAAAAATTCCAGCTTAGCTCAATATCTACAAACGGTGATCGCCGATAGCGGCGCCTCGGTATCGGCGATGCTCATTAAGCGATATCGCCGCACGCCACGCCACACGCCACGCCACGCCAACGCTATCGCCCGCGCAGATACAGCTGATAAATGATGTGGAACTTGTGGCTTAGCGGACTGTTGACTGGAGTGCTGGTAGAATGAGCCAATATGCCAACAAAATCCCTTTTGGGTCAAAAGAGTGCCAGATCTAAAGGCAGAGACTCTACATATACAATCGAATAAATGCTATTGAGTTAGCAAATAAACAAATGAATAAGTTAAGTTTCATGGTGCTTAATGTAATTTTAAAGGTTGAGTAACATCGTTTCAAAAACTAAAATCAATTTCATGACGCGACGGGCTAATGTTTTTTTTTTATTTGAATCAATTAGATTATTTCAGATATATGGGTGGAGTGTAGATCATTTTCAGCACAAATAATTAATTCCAAGTTTTATTGCTTAATTGAAAAGCCCACACAAGCCTTGAGTATGGACTAATTTTCATGAATTACTTTACTAATTTAATTACTTAAATTACAGACACCCCCGGATTTTTGAAATTACCGAAATAGCATGTCATTTCTAACGAATATGAATGACAAGACTGTTCTGTTTACAGTCAGGCATAGTTGTACTTCAGTGAGTACAGTGTTAACAAAACGCTTCGGTACAAGATAGAAACTTGTCGGCGATTGCGACTCATTATGCTACTCGGCGGTATCAGACCGCGCACGCCACGATCCGCGCTTATCACGGGCATTGGCGGACAGATGGATCGTTTCGGACTCTATTACTTGTTATGGAGACATCTTCAGAGAGTCATCTAAACCAGGGTTTCCCAATTTTTTTTTGCCAAGGAACCCTAATTGATTATACTTTTCCTAGCGGAACCCCCGTACTACTCTTCCCGCACGCCCTGCCCCTCCCTTGTGCGTAAACAAGTCGGTGCGAGCGAACAACGTCGGTCACGAAACGTGGGATAATATTTTTTACGGAACCCTTGCGGCCTTTCCACGGAACCCCAGGGTTCCGCGGACCACCATTCGGGAACCGCTGATCTAAACAATATAACATTACTAAAGAATTACGTTTTTGTATGTTCCTAATTTGGGATATAGCGAAACGATTACGATTTCTTATCTAAATCTAATAATCTATAGAGACTTTTCTCGAACAACGCTCTAAAAATAAACATAAAACCTTCACAATGAGCGTGCTAGTTAATGTTAGTAAAATAACTTAACGACTGCGGTGTTTTAAAGACAAAGCGTTGAAGGTGAGAAAATTGATAAACCTATGCTCCGAGAACTAAACTTCGGGCAGCTACTCGTATTAACTGTTTTAGTTTAGTAACTCTAAGCTAACTGGACGAATTAATCCGTTGCAATGTGGCATAGCTATGTAGCCGCCGTAAAAGTGGTTCCAGTGGGTAGATTCCCGATTGTTTTTGTTCGATACTACTCGTAGATAAATTGAGCTTTGTTACAATTAGTAAAGCAACAAAAATTCACATAAAACAACTAAACATTAAACTCTCATTTGTGGCAAAAAGAAACACTCAAGTATAAACTACGGAGCGTTTAGAAGATGATGAATGCAAGCACTCGATCACGGCGTGCATTCGGTTCGTGACGGGGCGCCATGAATCGCGCGGATCCGTTTCTTTTCGTGGGGATTTGACACGCTCGTCGTGAAAGGCGATTGCGACCCATTTAAGGCTTGCGACAATAGTGGTGCTACATTGTATTTTCTTTATTTCCAACGATGGGCAGAGTCATCATGTGGGTATTATAAGCTATCGTTCAGGTATGTTGAATCGGTGGTGATTTTAAACTTCTTCGTACTTCACATTAGCTTTAGACTGATGGAAAATAGAGTGAAGTTTGTATTTCACGTCATGTTTATTAAATACGTACGTTTGCTGTATCTTTGGGCTTTATGTCAGGCCAATGTATCACCCTCACCTTTTGTATGATTAAACATTGTAGTAGGTACAAGGAAAATAAGCTTGAAAATCTACCGAAGAAAGTGGTATGGAAAATTACTATGACCTATTCTGTAATGAGTTTTAAGAAAGTCAAATTCTAACTAGGCTGTTAATGGAACTCATTGATTTTATGCCAAAGGTCTATTTAAAGTGAAATATACATAATTTCAAAGCTAACCTTTATAGATTCTAATGATATAACGGAAGTCAAACAATTAAAGATTAATTATAAAAGCAAATTAAAATTGAATTTCCTCGAAAATTGCCTGAAAGCTTGATAGATGCAGGTTTAGCTGTTATCAGATGAATGAGTTTGAGTTCTGAATAGTGACTGAGCGCCGGCCGACGGACAATCGTTAGTTTGGCCGAATTTGTAGACAAAGCCATAGCCAAGGACAAGGGCCGGAAGGAACAGGCTATATTTAGCCGTGGGCTGACGTAAACTGAGACAGATAGTCCACCAGTTGATGACAACATAAACCTCCGTCCTTATCTAAAGGACACCAGCGCCGCTCTCATCGCTTGTAAAAGTTGTAAACTCTGAGGATTTAACTCGAAACAGAATTCGTAAATTTATTCCAGACGATAAAGTTTGAGTGGGAGATAACCTGGTTCCCACACTGAGCTGTCTGCCGGCGTGTTTGTGCATGTTTGAAGCCCCATTCGAATTGGGAACGTGAACTTTGAACATTGGCCTCGGTGATTGAGCGTGCGTAATGTCCTATATCGCAATTTCCCGCGTTTTATTAAATTTAATACGAATTGCGACAATTCTCTGTGCTCGATTCTGATTAAATTCGATGTCAATGGATCCTTTTTCCCCGGGGGCATTCTGACATTTACTGATCATATTTATTTGAGTCAAACTGAGACTCTTCGAATTGAGCCGAAGGCGGCGTATTGATATTAGTGATCGTAATTTTTATTTAATGGGCAGGAACGGGAACAAAGAACCATAATAATAATAAACAAAATTATAATAGCGTGACAACATCTGTTTTATCCGTTGTCGTGGCACCATTTCATCGAGTTTGTAATGATACTTTTGTATTTCATTTGCTCATTTGTACTAACAAATGTTTATTTCCTGGAAACAAGAGCACATAATTTTGTTTTAACAACGAATAAAATGTTTGACTTCATGTTCTCAAGTGTGGGTTGAGTTCAAAAGAAGGCAGCTGTAACAAATAACCAAGTTCTGGCCGTAACAAGCACTCCGGAAGTCAACAACAAAAGTTGGGAACAAAAGCCTGCACATCCACACGGTTAGTTCAAGTTTTAATTCACCAATTCAATTATAACTTCATGGAATACCCATTTATTCAGGGTAATAAGTTGAGTGATTGGCTGTTTTGTAGTTAGCTGAAGCATGTTTGTGACAAAACTATTTAATATAATGATAATCATTATTTCAAAACATAATTGTAATGATAATTTCTTGACACCTCATCAAAATACAAAAAATGGTAGATATTATACTACAAATCCAAAAATATAAACATTGATTAAATTGTTATCTCACTAAAACAAACACGTGCTCATCATTTTTGTATCACGCGGAATTCGAACTTGCAACTAATGCGACTTAGATTACCTCCTCGTATTTGTCAGCTACTTAAGAGTGCTGTGTCAATTTATGTATTCGATGATGATTGAAGCAGCACTGATTGTAATTTTGTAACGGTTCGCTTTCCAGTAGGTACAAGAAAAGTTATCCTCTACAAGTATTAGACTATTTTGATCCAACCACTTGTAGGCAAGAGCACTCAGCTGAAATAATACCGAAGCCCGTGGACGGACAGAATAGTCGGTGATAGACCCTAGACAGGCAAGCAGCTAAGTGCGCACGTGTCACAGTGCTCGGCCAGCTTATAGTCTCAAGGGACCGCTCGCTCGTTTACACTGTTGATAGAGATGTATTTTTTTACTGTTTAACATCTGAGCGAACAAATTCCTTTGATGGGTAATTTTATGTAAATCGTTGTTAATTAGAGGCAATTTTCCATTTCATTGAATAAACGTAATTGAATTATTTACGAACCTGTTAAACAGCTACAAAATTTCCTTTAAGCTACTTTTGAGGAAATCATTTCCTTTGTTTTCTTGACCACAACCCAACCTTAGGAACCCAGTCTGAATTTCAAGCGAATTGAGTCGCTAGCAAACGGTACCTGTAAATATTTGTCAAGGCGGATCCAGGACAATTGGGAGCCCTAAGTGCGCACGTGTGCTCGCTGCGGGCAGTTTAGTCGTCCCGAGGGCTTGTCAGCCATTTGCGGGACGTGACATCGTTCTGATCCTACACTTTGTATGAAGAGGTTATGTTCCGACGACATAGCTGTTTGTTTAGGATGGATTAAATCTACTTTATCTGGTCGACTGGCCGTGAGTGCTAATCAGCAAAGTCTTAAGTGTGTAATTTGCACGTGGGCCGTTCGACCCTCGAAGAGTTCGGAACGTGACGGGCCGTCGGAAGGGTTAGCTGATTAGATTACATTCCGAGGGGCTTTTAGCAGAGGTTTGCTGGATTAGTAAGACATAATAGCGGAATTTCATTTAATACGTGAAAGTGAAAAGGCCATATCAACACTGAATAGATAAAAAAGCAAGGGCATTTAACGGCTGCCGATGGAATGTTTTTGAAATGGTTTCATTTGATGTTTTATTTGTGACATAAATTATCTGCCAATTTATGTGCATACTTTTTATACCTTTTGCACACTTTGCTAAATTTGAAAATTTTTAGCATTTCAAGCAAATGTAACTAATTTTAGCTGTAATTTCATCTTTAATTTAATAAACTTGCAAGTTTTGAAAAGGATTGATTGCTCAAATGCGTATGTAAATAGCTCGGGAAATGGAAGTTTCCTCCACGCGACAGTTGGACAGATCGAGGCAGGCGGGAAAACAATTAACGAAGTTGTGTATTGAGCCCGTGACTGAGTAATAATGACAAGTCTGTTATTGTGATCGAGATTATCGACATTTTTTATGAGACGAAAATAACAAGCGGCTGTTTTATCGCCTGTTAAAGGTCACTGCTTTTGATAATGAAGCCAAAGGTTGAAAGGTCACAGAATATTTGAATTTGTACTGACCAAATATTTGCACATTTTAGTTATTGTAGTTTTTTAATCACACAAAATTCCAATGCTTACCTACATTATAAATTTAATGAAACAATCAAAAGTTATACATGCAACTGAGGAATCCCTCAGGGCACTATTATTTCGCCAGTCTCCTACCCTGTAATTATGTTTGAAGTTATTACCCACTAACATGTTTGGCAAAGTGGTTAATAGCCCGACAATGAGACGAAGCGACTCAGGTGGGCAGTTAGACAAATGAGGCAACAATTAGCAAAGTTATAATGTGTTGGTACGTGGGGCCCGCGGGATGTAGTGTCAGGACGTGACAGCAGTCGCTTGGCCGGTACACCATACAAGTAGGTATTTTATTAACTATGGCGTGGAAGAAGTATAAGGCTTTCTGAAAATTTGCGTGTGTCACTATTATTAGATTAAATAGAGTCAAAGCTTTCAATCAATGAGTGGAGCTCTTGTAAGGCTCAAAAGACGTACGTCACACATAGATATTATGAGCAATAAATATTTAATCAAAAATGTTAATTAGCTTTAAAATAGTCACAATGAATTCCTTTCCATTCCACAAACAATTTTAACACGAATTTAATTGTAATCAGAACAGCAAATTATTATAGCAGAACAAAGCATACTCGGATCATCACGATTCAATGAGCAAATATCGGTTTAACAGGATTACGGAGCTCGTGAATAAATTACATAATCAACTTCACATTAGCGTTATTGAGTCACCGCAGCGCACTTGTTTCGATCGGCACGGCAGCCGTGATGAACAATCATCGCATCATACACTTTAGCAACCAGTGACGCGCCAAATTTGTTTTTACGTGCAGCTGGTGCAGCTAACAAGTTTCAATTTTTAATGGAAAAATTTTAAATCCTCAGCCTATCTATTTGCGTAAGCATCTAGCATGCTACGCAACCGTAGATTTAGAAAATTTAAAATATTCTTTCAAATTTTAATGAAAAAGAAATGAGACGATATTAATCCGACAATAAAATATGTAACCTACTTGTAATAATTTTATTCCCGTATTTAAATGTACCAAAACAAACTGAATGAAGCTGTATTTTCTTTTGGTTTCATAAAAATAACATTTGCGTATACCTCGCGAAGATTATTCCCGGAATGTGTTTTCTATGTACATAATTTCAGCGGAAGTTTTACCCCTAAACGCCACGCTCTGTTTTGCTTTATTATGTATTTTATTTATAGTTTTGTTTGGGAAACAAAATGGATTGATTTATTTTTAGATTTTTTTTTATGTGACAGGAGGAAAACGAGCAGACGGATCACCTGATGGTAAGTGATTACCTATTATAGTATTAGATTGTTTCGAGTTGTGACTTAAACGGAAAATTTAAAAAAACTTAGTCAAAATCTTGCAATAAACTGGCAACTGAGATCCCGTATAGTACTATACGTACTATGGACTTCATATAAAAACTGATAACAAAAATTAAATCTGCCTGATAACAAAAAGCAAGTAAATAAAATGTAGGTACGCTCTGATACAATAAGTGTGATTATGTCCGCGAAAGTCGTCCGCTAAACACGCCCTGCGCTTTCCCTGGTATCGAGCCTGCTCGGACTGAGCACCTAGAGGTTTATAAATCGTTAATGGAATTCTATAAATAGTGGACTGTATTCTTACAACCTTACGATATAGTATTCCGTGTTGACTCCTAACCAAATAATGATACGACACAATTTTAACGATGCTATCTTGATTGATGACTGGGGAAATATAAGCAAAGCTTATTGGATTAACAACTGTAGTCATTCTTAAATACGTGTCAAGACTCAAGACTAACAAATAACGCGCAGGATCGGAACATAAATCATATCACAATCATTTATTCTGCTTTGACATGTTGTTGGGTTTGATTTGATAGCGCAGCCCTTAAATATTCACAAAAGGCACAGGTTAGGTAACATGGACATGAATATTTTATTCATAAGCTACAGCAGAATTTAATTTAGGATCTCATTCGTACGCGTATTTGCGTCATGGATGTAGGTTTTTAAAGGTCATACAAAAGGGTACATGCGGTTTCACTAAATTTAATACCTCTGATAAATATAATCTGAACGAAGTGTGTATAATATTAGGTTAGGTTAAGCCCCAAAAAAAGGTTTCTTACCTGTAAAAAGATTAAATGCCCACATTTTTCATTATGAGTAAAGTTTGGCTAACAAATTATTGTACCTATGTAAATATTTAGCTAAAAGGAGCTACAAAACTATTTATTCCTATTTGTAATTAAATGTAGAAAGTGACGTAGTTTAATTGACATGAATACAAAATAATGCAACTGTTTTATAATGGGAACACTCAGCTCAAACATAAACCTTACAACAAAAAAGCTAGTTAAAAGCGTTCAAGTTTGAAACAAGTTTAAGGCTCTGTGTACAAACTCATTACGCTTACATAGTGAAGTTAGTGAGCCAGCGAAAAATTTAATGAATTTCAGCTCGACGTCATCAGTTTCAGCAAAAAGCTGATGAAGAGTACATAATACGTTGTCCGCATCCAATTTAGTCGCCTTGGTTACGCTGGCTATGAGATTTTTCATTTTAGTCACACGGAAGTCTGAAAATTTAGCGATAAGCTTTCATGAGCATTTATTGCAAAGGTAATTCAATTTGAGACAGAGACTATGTAGCCTCGAATTAAACTTTACAACACGCTTTTCAATATTCTTAAATTGTTCTAGTCATAGTTATTACGTGAAAGGAACTTATTGTGGATTAGTTATCGCCTACCTATCTACTTGTCTCCCGGTTGTAAAGATCACCATCGTCTTTTAACAAGAGCAAGACCAGTGCACCTACCATGAGTTTACGTTAGGTGTGCTCGCTAGCGAGTACGTCAAAAATCTCTATGAAGATGTTGTTTCTTGAAAGTAGCCGCTAGGGGCGCTGCACAATATGTCATACAATTAATGTCATTTTTTTACGTAGTCGCTAGCGAGCACACCTAACGTAAACTCATGGTAGGTGCACAGAAGAGTTTTTTTGTGGAAACTCCTATCCTTTATTCATTAATATTTAAAATATTAAGTTTTGGTGTGTAGTTTAAAAAAAAAGTTGTCTAATGCTAAATACAACCTACACGTAATAATAAGACCTATTGTGAAAATTTCATCGAATCACGAAGATTATGACGAGAATATAAAGAATTTAATATTAAAACATATTTCAAGCTTAGTAGCATTCTAAATGCTAGTTTAATTTTTCTAAAAGAAGTTAGCGCAAATTATTAAATTCTATACATAGATATTATCTTTCCGACGCAATGACTATACAAAATAAATTTTTGGTGTTCGCGGTTTATTATTAGTAGAAACCTAATAATTACTTTCTCGGTAGCAATATTTGAATTTGAAACATAATACACAAGCTCTACATAATGAATAATTAACATCATAATTTCTATTAGAATGTGTGTAAATAGTAGCAGTTGTCAGTCTGTAATTTACCATGTTACAAACGCTTTAATTATGTAGTGGAAATTTACAGTAGGTATGTTAAATGAGAACTTCTATTCTGTGCATAATTGGATGTGTACCTAGAGCGGAGTAGGAGCAAACTCAATTAATAGCTGAATATCTAATATTCAGCATGATCGAACCTAACCGGTTGTAGACTAGGTAACTAATGCTAAGGCTCATACGGTCTGACTAGATTGGAAGAGAGACAGAAGCAGGAGTGGTTACTGGTTAGGGAAAATTCATTTCATACAGAAAAGTGATCAATCAACCAAAACTATTACTAACCTGGAAAAAAGAGCTTCAAAAGTCTAAATTATTAAATTAAAATATTTATTAGAAAAACCAGCAACAAAATTAGGTATATTAGTGGTGTCAAAAACATAATGTATGTATGTATTTCATTTTAGTAATACCTGCTTTAATAAAGATTGGCACTGAATACTTACAGAGCAGCGACAGCAACAGTATGCTCGATTTGACAAACGGGTGTAATTTTTCAAAATTCAAAGGGCAAATTAAATTTGCGAGCAGGTAAATTTTCGTAAATTATGCGTCGGCGAGACGCGGCGACGTATCGCGGAGAGGGCCAAATGTTTATTTATTATTTATTCAAGCCCGATGGAGTGCTATCAAGACGCTCGAACATTTTCGCGAGACACCGCAACTGAAAGGCAACCAAATTAAAAAGTTTAGTCCAGAAGTTGAGCGTTTGCGGTTATTGAAATAATTTCGCGGCGTGCTTTTGAAAGCAGTGCAGTAGTTTGCGGTCGCACTAAAAAGCATGTGTTGCAGACGGCGCGCTTTGGCGACCGATGAAATAATTTTTAATTGTTAAACGCGATTCTGCACCCCGTGAATGCAAAAAGTGGTTTCATAACCATTAATGTTTTAACTAAGTAACCTCGTAAGGATTATGTAATAAGTACAAAGTGGTTGCAGCCACGACATACAAGTTTGTATTAAATATTTAAAAATACAAATTGCTCAACCACATGCCACCGCTATTTAGGAGAATGCCTTCTGCACCCTCATTATTCCATGGGCTGCGAGTCTCTACACGCACCATGGGTCAATATTCATACCATGCAAGAAGTAAGGCATATTAGACTATGTTACTTACAGTTTAGTAATGGAAGAGTTTGGTTGTAATTATCAGGGTAGACGGTGGAGAGTTGGGACTATAATTAGGAACATTTACTACTGCCAGCTTCAATATTTGAAGACCTTTGAGAAAATCGATTGAATGTCAACAAGGTAATTATTAAAAGTACGAAGGTACTGGTTGGCGCGTGATATAATTAAATAGTCGTCGCCTACTCAGAGCTCTAAGAGTGTTTTGAATAAAAGTAGCCGGGAATTACTTTTACCTGTTTCTATTTTCGTTTTCTTTTAGTTAATTGTCTCAACTGGTCCCACGTGTTTCTTCTTTATCCTCAGCTTTTAGTGCCAGAAGGTTGACTTTCCTAATCACCGCTGCCCACACTAATACGTAATAAAAGACGTAGTATAATGAAAGATGTAGTACCTGTAAGGTGACAAGCCGCTAAAAATAGCTGAAAATCTGTTACGGTTCACTAAACAATTATAGGCTTTAACGTGTAGCGAGAAGCCTTGTTTTTTCCACTAACCGAAGTAAGTCGAGAAGGTGCAGAATTACATGCACTTACAAGGGGATCATCCCAATCCGAGCCACCGACTTCGTAAAGAACTAGAAGCCGCAAGCTCGTTAAACTTTCCACAACACGAATGTACAGTCCGCAGAGAAAGTGGTTTATACGACTTCAACAAGCAAAGAGTTTAGTGTTTTACACAGTTATTTGGTTTTCCTTTTATTGAAAGAACCGACAGTGTTCGTACCTTCAAATTCGTGCTTTCCGGTCTTCAAATTATGATTTCGAAAAATGAATAAAATATTAAGAACGATTGTGTACTGGTATATTGGTTTTGCTTGTACAAGTTTTTATTTTCCTTAAAATTGTTTTGTAGGAGTGTCGGTTAAGAAGAAACAAATCACTGAAATGGTAATCAGGATGAAAATTCATCTTTTCCTTTAATTATCCTATAGCCCTAAAGGGCTTTTAGATCTTTTGTAATAACTTTATTTTACGAGTTTCTCTTTATCCTTGAGTTACATTTCTTAGGTAATTTATCCATAATAATAAATAACCATGACTTATTCCCTTAAATTACAATTTTCAGTGGGTTCATTCAGTAACAATACATTTTACTTCAACCGACTGCATTCTGCTATTTTCTTCTCTGAAAGGTGTTATTGGAGCCCAGTTCTATTTTTACCTTTCATTTCAAACTGGGATGTACATTTCACCTGTCATTGAACGCAATATGCTACACGGAGAGCTGTTACGTTTTTTTGACGTAACGGCAGGCAACATTGAACAACCAGCACAGAGGATCCTTGCGCAATACAGTTATGTAATCAGTTCTATTTACCCTTCCCTCTTATATCACAATGCTTGTGTGTTACAGATAGACTCCAAACTCCAAACGTAAATTGAATGTGACAATTTTTAGCCATGGCGTTCGTTTCTCGAACTAAATAGCTACCAAGGTGAGGTGAGATGCCTATGCCTAAAATTAAAATAAAAAGCTCAACCCCGTAGGCCATATTACAAGGTTCATAGCAGTGTATTTGTTCTCGCCGCGCTACAAGCCCGCGTGATGAACGCATTCGCGGCGCGCGCGCAAAAGTAATTGCGCCATATTTCAGCGACAAAGCGCCGTTCACGGCTCATTGCCGTAATGGCCGGGCTGAGTGCATGCGGGGACCAAGACGCGCCTCCGGTAGCTGCCAGAATTGCTTTGATTTCCTTTATTGGGACAATGTATTGTGAGCTTCATTTGGCTATGGTTTGAATAACTCAAGTCAGATTTACGAACGAATAGATTACGAAAGGCCTCTACAATCGAAATTTTATAATAGTACTGGATTTTGTTTGCGGCTTCGCACCCGTAATATTCAGTTTATCACAGATCGTTACAAAAATAATATTTTATAGCCTGTATTTTATTTTGATATAAACCATAACACTGTAAAGTTAATTAATATTTGTTCCATCCGACATCCATTGCAGTGGAAAATTCAGAATGACTCAAATAAAATAACAAACCGACTTCATTAAACAAGCCGAGATAGGGCGAACTGTCCACTTTGATTCATTGTAGTTAATATTCGGAAAGTTTTATTTGGTTTGTGTTTGTTACTTTGGCCATAAATAACCGCCATTGAAATTCTTCGGTACTGATATTTTTGCTGGGACAATGCGCAGGATGGACCGCCCAAGCGAACTCGAACTGCGCACAAGAGCCGCTTCCGCTCGTAAATACCGCGCCCAAGTTTCTTTCACTTCTTGTGAGGTAATTGAGACACAAGACAATATTATCATATTGACAAATTGGTCTTAACAACAATATTTTATTGGATTTTTATACCAATTTTGTTTATTGTGTAATTGCAAATAGGTATGTAAAAAAATTGTGAACGTGAGTTTCCTATATCAAAATTATTTCTTCAGTATACTCGTATAATGTCAACTGTTAAATATTGATAAGCAGCAAAAAGCACACAATATGACAGCCCATATTATAGTATGGCTCCACTATTTTAAGGCACTCGTCCTTCCATCGGACAGACGGGCGTCTTAACCTACATCTGAATTCGACCTAACGCTACGTTTGATCTGTTTCAGTATTAGTTTATTCAGTATCTTATAGCTTTTAACCAAATTGAATCTAAATATATACTTACTTAAAATAAAATGGAGCCTTATTGAAAAAATCATTTTCGTCTCAAACAATGTCTTCTCTCGAACCGCGAGATAATCCTGCTTGTGCTAAGGGCTCGTGGATTTTGAGACAATTGTATTTGAAGAACCTAAACGAAGTACTTATTGAAATTGAGATTAGCGGTTTTTAAAAAAGAAAGACAGACATTTATTTTCAGTGTCAGATATTTATTTAGACGCATGTGTTATAGGAACATAACGCATACAGTGATACACAAAAACGTATAATAGTCATGTAGGTACTTACAAATCTACGTAGGTACTCGTACATATAGGGTTTTTCTTGTCTAAATACCTACCTATACCTACTTAATTTTTCTTTCAACAAAGTGTCATTCATACACGATGCCCGATACGTTCAGTTTATTTTCATGATGAGTCCAGCTACTGTAATGTTTGTCGTACAGCCGCGGCTCAAAGTCAGAAGGCAGATCAATAACTCATGAAAGCTGCAGACGATTTGAGCTTTACTGGCTTTTTATTGACTGAATATAAATGAACGTCCAATAAATACGTAATTACTCTAGCCCACTAACCAAAGAATGCTTTTGTTTTCTTCTTACAAATTGCTCAAGATAATGCCTAGAGTTTGTTTGAAGTTATTTGGCCAATTCAGAGAAATACTGAAATCAATTGTTGCTAATGAATTCTGCCAATTTTGTAAATTGAATAAACCATTAGGTTAATTTTATCTTTAAGTAATTTTCACATGATTAATTCCCAAAAGCTTTTCATTTGAAGTACAAAATTAGCCTCTGTAGCTTGCTCTCTACTTACTTCAATATTGATACTATTGAAATAAGGAGAGAGCAATGTCATCGTTTGAAGATGTTTTATTCTTTATTTGAACACGTTTGTTCTAGTAATAACAACATTTTCTTTATTATTTGCATAACATAAGACTGTTATTAATTCAGAATATTAATAAATTCCGACGTCGTTCGTGCAATATTTGCGTTAGAAACATCAAAAGGCACCTTCATCGAAATTAGCCGATCTCGATCACCGCCATTTTCGTCGAACAAAGAATTCCCGATCTCAAATCCATCTCCAATGATCTGCCTGTAATTGTGGTCGGGGGGAGGGGTAGGGTTGGCATTTTAGTTTCGGGGGGGCAGGGGGTAAGAACAATAGGGCAAAGATCGAGCAAATAAGATGTAGGTATTCGTCGGAGATGAGCATCGAGTCTAGTGGTTTGTAATGATGGATTATGAAGTTAACATTGTATCCGTAGATCATTGATTCGCTTTCGTTTTGTACGTTCTTCCAATCTTATGAATGTCAATATACGATATTGGTGGAGTAGGTACCAAAAATGTCAATGACATAGAGCTAACAGAATTTTCATACTGCTTGTTTTGGAGTTAACGACAAGTGAGTGCACTGCTATGGTGACATTAATATTGATGTTAGCAGTTCCTTAAAAAATCATTAATTTTCGTCATCTCGGCTGCTCGGAGACCGGCAGGAGACTGTATTGCCACCCCTCCTTACCTCGTTCCAGCCTATATTATCTGTCACTCCGGCAATATTGTATCGCGTGACAAATGACGAACAGATTCAAAGGGAATATTTTGTTCTTTTCTCCATTACGCTTTACACTTATTAGACAAAATGAAAAAATGCAGGAAGGGGAGACGTATATTACCATTTTTTTATTTTTTGTTGCTGAAATTGCCACTTTATTACACAGTGATAATAAACTGATACAAATTTAAATTATTGTATTATTTACAATATAACTACATTGTACTCGTAGCATTGAATATAATATTTAATTTTGATCAATCAGAACTTGAAATAGAATTTACATGTTTATTAACATTAAAAATTGGATTGCAACATACATATTTTAATTCCCATTTTATTTGCATAAATCATCAAAAGGTTAGAATAAACAAATCTTTTGATTTGAAAGCTTTTATTTTTTGTTGTATATCAACATACCGATCCTAATATTGATACACTCATTCTATCATCAAAATATCTGAATTAAGCTTTGATGGTTTTTTACTGTCATCTCTGGTTTCCTACAAAAGGAGCATCTTTTTAATTGCGGGCGCGCGTCGACGCGTCCCGGACGACTACTTAGAAGCACGTAAATAGATTCTTTGATGTCCTGTCACAGGCGCGGCTCGTGAGGGCGCCCGCTGACAGATGACCACTTTGACGGTTAAACTTGATACGGATTGTTGTGTTACCAATTAAATTTACAAAAGGAAGTTCGTTTAAGTTATTTTATTATAGCCTTTGTATTTTCGAGCGGGTACAGAAATGTTTTAGCTAGGTATTGTATCGTGTTTGAGAATGTATTCTTGGAAACAATAATAGCCATACGATTTTAGTTTGAATTCTGTACACGGTTTTAAGATTCACGCATATTCAACTAAAAGTACCTATCTAGTTATGTTTTATGTATATGTTGTCGTTGAGTTTAATTTTCACGCTTTAAAAATACTTTATCCTGCTTCAACATTAAGTTTCGCATTTAGACGTGCCAGTCTAATTAAGATCATTAATGATTCGCGTCACGACAAAGAGCGCACATTAAAAGTTGTCTGTAAGTGGGATCGGTGCATAAATTAGGCCCGCGACATCCGAACTGGGGCCGTGACTGGAATGCCTCGAATAGAGTTGCTCAAATGGATTGAAAACTATACTTGGAAAAATGATTTTGATTCAACTTAAATCTGTATTTTTCACGTGCTAGGATAACCAGAGATGCTAGAAAATGAAGAACTTAGCAGCTCAAAATTAGCACAGCAGCTTACAAATTACCTACAGGACTTGATCACTGAAGCCAGAATAAAGTAACGGAGACACATGATAAAAATAGCGGCGGTCTTTGTAACAAAAATAATGTGGAAATCGATTGTCACTCGCTCGAGTAACTCTTCAAATTATTCATTACCCGGTAATCAACTCACTTTAGAATAATCCGTTTTTGAATCAGCTTTACAACGTAATACGCATGTACGTTAATCACGAATTAATTTTGTCAAGGAAACAAAACAATGTTCTGCGATAAATATAGAACGTGCTAATTAAATGTAATTACAAAATTAAATTTGACCTTTGTTACGTATTATAAAGCAGAGGTAGAATAAAGTCGTGTGTTGGGTATATTAGTACGAGTACTTATTAGTAAGTTAAGAAATAATTTTGATTTCATAACGCAAACCTCTTCGGCTTACCTACATTACGACGATAGTGTGACGATGGCCTCATAAATAAACAAGTGAATAAAGAGCTTGTCATATTTCCCGTCGCGTCGAAGGATGGGCGTTTAAATAAAATATAAATAAAACCGATATTAAGGTAAGTCGGGTCGGGATTAACAGCTCTCTCACCGCGAGACATAAATCTGGGCGCGCCCGATGCCGTAACGACGTGCAACATTACTGTCTGCTTGGGAGATATTTTTGTTGTAACTTAGACACAGCACAACGAAAACCACCTGCTCATTACGTTACCTATTCGTTTTTATGTTTTATCTGAGTGAAAAAAATATCTAATATTATGATCCAAAATTATAAATTCGAAACAAAAATCAGAATATAATTAGTCAAAACTAGTTACGAGTAATTGTATGAATCCATGAAGAAGAACGGACGAAGTTACAGGCAGAAGATAAATATGTAGTTTGACTTTAAGTGTTCACGCAAAAAGTTCGCTGACTTCATTGCATAGAAACATAATGATAATTCGGTACCATAAATGAACGAATTCGCAAAACAAACACCTCGTGGAAAAGAAGGGCCACTTTTTATGGCAGTCAAACGTACACTCGTGGGATGTACGAGTAGATACAGAATGTCGTTTTGTAGCAAACCGAGTTCCGAGCGGGCGGAGCCGCCAGCAAAAGGGAATAAAAACAAAAGCGAGGATCTGTGAACAGAGTTTTTGAGCCACTAGTGATGCTACATTTATTTTCTGTGTGTATATTCAATTTTAAATTTTTGGATTGTTTTCGACAAGGTGAAAACATTTGGAGATTTTGAAGCGAAAAAAATACATATTGTTTTAATAACTGGGAAGTGTAAAGTCGTGTTATTAAAAAATTGTGCAATCTTAAACATTTTGATTCCTCTTCCCTAGGCTATGCAATAAACAAATCTTCTATCAAACATGGTATTTTGTTGGCGATCCCAAAATCAACAAAGAGTTTTTACTCTTTTTTGATGGAACGAAGAAGATTGTGTTCTGTTCTTCTTGGACTGTGTCTTATAGGTGGGTGGACGGAAGGGGGAGAATGCATTTCCTCTTTCTAATGTGTTGATTTTATATCCTGCCGGGGATGACATTTTGTTTGTCCAGTTTCAAATAAATGCGGGGATAGAGTAAAGCAGGGTGACAGATTTTCCTTTGGTATTATTTGCTAAATAATAAACTATAAACGCATTGGTAAGGTTTATTTTATGGTCGTATTGATGTTTAAAAAATAAATAGAAAACACCATGTGCCAAATAATTTAATTGATCGAAAGTATGTAAATCAATAAGAATATTTGAATATCCATTCAAAGCAAATTGTTTGTTGGCAGGCAAGAAAACGCTACAATGTTAAAACAATCAAAATTGAATTGCAATGTTATTGCGGCATTAAATATTTAGAAAGGCCGTACAAAATGATTAATCCGATAAAATCAGCCATTAAAAATGAACGCGTAATATTCAATAACACTTTATCGGCCTGGGAATATGAAACAATGCAAATCCGTATTATTACACACATATTTAACATGTTTTACTACAGCGGAGTGCCATAAATAAAACTTTTGCATATTAATTGTGAAATATCTGACGTTCAAAACCAACGGGAGGTTTTATTCTGTGACAGTTGGAATTCATGTGGCTGGAATATAGGACGCTGGGGCGGAGGAACTTGTTATTGCCGTTTTAATAATAACGAATAGTTTTAAAACTGCATATGGAATAAGAGAAAGGACTAGATAGACAATTTTGGCTGCACTGACTTTTACAATATATGAGAATGGTATACGTACTTAAATGCCTGATAAATTCTATCAATTTGGGATAAAGATTCCCAATGTTGCATATTTTTGTGAGTTCTAAGCGGGTTCAAAATATTCAAACACATGTAATGGCTGTACGGCGACTCATAAATTTCACTCCAATGTTATTACATTCCAAACGTGAAAAAAATTCAATAATGTTACCTCATACCTATACAATATAAACTCCCATATATTTTAATCAAATACGAGACCAACTGACAGACATTGAATTACTGTGCAGTTCGATTCATTTCATCAGTGTCAAAAATGGTAATTGGAAGAGTCGGGCGGATCTCGATAGCTGCCATTGAATCCATCCGCATTAATGCTGTACATTGGAAACGAATTTCACGAACCAAACGTTTCTTACCAAGACGCTTTGACCTCATCTTTTGAGTACCAGACTGATCTAGAAAGATCTCAAGCAACGAAACGCGTTTTCTAATCTATGCAACATTGGTGCTGCTGGTGCTGCTCAGTGCTCACTGACAAAATTGTTGTTGCGAGTCCTAAATATGCGATTAATTACATTCTGTTATGGAAAACAGCGTAACCATCATCATTTTCAATGGTCTACTGCACTTCAGATGTTTACTCGTATAAGCCTTTTGTTTTAGTTTTATTTGGCCTTATCGCAGAGCCTGCTAAGACGCGGTCAACACTTTAAAATTTATTCTCCTAACCCACCCACCCATTTAAATTACTACTCACATTCAATTCTCATTGAAAATAGAAAACATTACGCTTTCAGTATGTTCATGAAGTTAATATGTAAAAGTTTTTCATTTGATACTTCGTAATAAAGTGCTTTATTACTTAACCATTTAAACAATTTGATGTGCAAACACGAGTTCGCGTTCACACAAAGGGGATCATGCAATTCCTATACTATAACGCTATTCGGATGCAGTAGGCTCACACACTATTCTAGGGCCCATTTAATATTGATATAAAACAAGTAAGAGCCGTATAAAAATGTATGTGACCCGGGGAATGTCAGAACAAAAAACATAGAGCACGTCCATTGAACTGAATTAAAGAAATATCTTGTTTTATGAGTTTAGATTATGAATAAGTAAGTATGTCATCTATAGTGTCCCAAAATACATCACCAAGCCCTATTTTATTTTTTCTTCTCAGAGCTCGGTATTCTAAGCAAACTCATAGCATTATGCTAAGTCACAATGTGAGTAAAGCTTCTGCCTCCGCTTCAGTTGTCCAAAGAGTATCATGAAATTCCTATTACGCTCGCTTGCAATCGCGAACTACGTACGTTATAAATTACTGTATCGTTTGTAACCCGGCTTTTTTGCAAATAAAAACGGAATGAATGCGATGTATTCATGGACAAATACGAATAAATCAAATATGATTTACTTGTTTTATTAAGTTTTCAGGAAGAGGAGAGAAGGAGTTATGTTTTTTTATTTTTATCTGCATTTCGTTATCAAAATTAAGAGTTGGTGATTTCAGAAGCACATATTATAAGCACACACAAGGATAAATAATAAGGGCACTTCCAAGTTGTATAGCAGTGATTTGACATAAGCATGAATGGCAAGTTAGCAGAACTAATGGCGCGTATCGCCGCGTCATCGCCTGCGCGCAGTCGCGGCCTTTTGAGGCTGATCGCCATGAATAAAACATACTTTAACATTCTTTCCAACTACAATGCTTTTTGCTTGAGGTCGTGATGAGAGGAACGTTTAAGAAGAAAGCAGAAACTTAACGATTTACATGAAAATACAGCTACGTGCTGAAATCTGAAGATACCTTTTTCATATTCCTTAAAAAGTATGGATAAATCGTAAATTATTTCCAAATAAATATGCATATTATAACATTCACGATAAAGTAAAAATACTAAGAGCTTTAACATTTTATTGCTGCAAAAAAGCGGAATTTACACGCAAGCGAACCAAATTGTAACATCTCCATTATAAACACTATGCAAACATTTTCCGACTTGAGTGTAAGTACATTAGGTTCAAAACAAACTCCCTTCAGGCTGTTTTCATAAGAAGCTAAGGAAAAGAGAATAACTATAAATTGTGATCTTTGCAAAACTTACAGATGGGAAATATTTTCTTTTCTATGAAGTTGTGGAGGAATTTTATTACGCGGTTCTGCTCATGTGCCGGAGATATTATAGCTTCTTATTTTAATACTCAATACCGTAGTGCTTTACTTTCTTTACTTACTTGTTTTGAAACTTTTGCGCTGCGTTATTTAATAACATAATACATTACTTGTAAGTTTATGTAATAAACACATTTTTTGTATACTTTTTTCTTAAGGTAGTACCTAAGCTTATTATCAACCTACATACAATACGAAACAAAATTATAATTGCTGAAACATGTGTAACTGAAACTTTCATAAAAAACTTAACACAAACGAAAAAACACTTGAGGATAATTAAGTACCGCGGTAGTAATTTAGTGTTATGTAAATAGTTAATGTTCGTGTAGTTGTGACGTGTACACGTAGCAGCGTACACGGCTATCTCGTCATCATCGGGCCTTTTTACAAGCACGAATATGTAATGAGCCTGCTCGTTATACGTGTACCGGGAACGCTAAGGATGGCTTTTGTGGGTTACGTATTATAACTAAGCCGTTGTTTTCCTATTATTTTCAAAATATTTAGATTTTACTACTGGTTCTTCAAAAGAAATGTTATTTAGGGAGTCATCTCATTTACATGGGGTAAGATCGTCAAGGCTACCATTACTAAAAATTGGATTATCTCATGAAGCACCTACGCAAAGCATTAAGTTGCAACGGTAATATTTCAATTCTGTGTCTCGACTATGCGAGAGAGATTACTTATTCTCTAGGTAATCATCAAACTTAGTGGTTAAAGAGTCTATAAAAAGTAAAAGTACTATTCAAAAGTCAAATAAAATAAATGTAGAAGCAGCCCTGCGGCAAGTCGTTTCTGTCCATAATACGCTAATGGCGGCGTACGGAGTTACATGTTCATTTGCCCTCTGTTTGGTACAAACCCGATTCAATTTGAAAGTTTGCGCTATTACGGCGAGGTGATTTGTTACACTAGTTTCTTTCTGCTTTCTTTTGATTTGCCAAAGAGATAACGAACTTTGTAATTTCAACAGGTGAGATTTATTAAACGCACACTTTTCTTTGCTTTTCATGAAAGTTTATTAACTCGTTTAGGAAAGATTCATTTATTAAATCTTTGCGTCTAGTTCGGTTTTATGTTTAATATTAATAATGTGTATCTACAATATGACTTGAAAACTTACGTCAGGACGCTGAAGGTGTAATATTACCTGAAAAAATAAAATAAGAATTAACCTTATGTCTACATTAAAAAGGTAATTCAATCACGTCGAATCGAAATAAGTACCTGCGCGGAATCGTTAAGTAATTAGACAAACTCAAGATACACAAAATCGAATAATTTAATTCAAGCAACTTTGTTCATCAAACATCGAGAGTAATTCCAGGTAACGTAAATATGTACCATTTTGCCACCCACGCCAGACAAATTGAGCAAAGGTATTTAATGAAAATTGAGCTAGTATAATGATCAGAGTTTATTTAAAATTCAGACTTAATCTTTTAGGGTCATTATCAATCCTAAACTGATCCCTTTTTGTCCAGGAATCAGAAGAACATTGCGAAATGAATAAATGAATTTGACTATTTTCAAATTACCTACTACCCAGCTGACTAGGAAGCTCAAGATACCTACGTGCAACAGTCTTACGTTGAAGATTACCAATTTCAACAACTACTGCTGAGCCAACAAGGCGCAGTAATATCATTCCGGCGTACACAATATTCTCAAGAGCACCAGACTACAGCAAAACCGCTTTCTTTGTCTGCATCACGGAATATTTCATCACATTCCCTAAAATGTAGAGCGCGGTATATTCCTTATTCATCTCTCGCGGTGCTCTTGTCTTTGATTTGGGCGCTCTTTTGTTTTTTTCGTCAATTTTCACAGAAGTTACGCGCGTACTTGTACACACAATTTCCCGCGGAACTGTGAACACGTTCAAGTGATGGCCCTCGAATAATTTTATCGTTGTGCGAGAGTCACGTACCTCTCAGCGGGAGGGGGGCGCGGCGAAGTAGGGCTGACAATATTATATTGTACCCTATTATATTGCGGCTCCAGCAACTATATCATTTTGTACTCAATGTATTATTGCCAAAGAAATGAATGGGACCACAATGTAATAAATATAATAATACAAATACAATGAATAGGGTATCTGCAAATACGTCTTGGAGCTACCAATTTATAACTTGCTTATTCTTATGAAATGAATCCTTATGATTTTACGAACTCAGATGACACACACTATGTAATGGACTATTCACACACAGAAGTCAATGTCAAAGTAAAAAAGAAACCATTTTGACATTCATCACCATCATCATCATTTCAGCCATAGGACGTCCACTGCTGAACATAGGCCTCCCCCAATGCTTTCCATGTTGATCGATTGGCAGCGGTCTGCGTCCAGCGCTTCCCTGCTACCTTTACGATGTCGTCGGTCCACCTTGTAGGTGGACGTCCCACGCTGCGTTTTCCGGTACACGGCCTCCATTCCAGAACCTTTCTGCCCCATCGGCCGTCAGTTCTGCGTACTATGTGCCCTGCCCATTGCCACTTCAGCTTGCTAATCCGTCGGGCTATGTCAGCGACTTTGGTTCGTTTACGGATCTCCTCATTTCTGATTCGATCTCGCAAAGAAACACCAAGCATAGCCCTCTCCATAGCACGCTGTGCAACTTTGAGCTTCTGTATAAGGCCTATAGTGAGAGGCCACGTTTCCGAGCCATAAGTTATCACTGGTAACACACATTGGTTATACACTCTAGTCTTCAGGCATTGAGGTATTTTGGACGAAAAGATGTTGCGTAGTTTCCCGAACGCTGCCCAGCCGAGTTGGATTCGACGATTGACCTCCTTCTCGAAATTGGACCTACCTAGCTGGATCGTTTGTCCGAGGTAGACATACTTGTCGACAATCTCGAGAATTGAGCTCCCAACTGAAACTGGGTAGGGCGTAACATGGACATTCGACATAAGCTTCGTTTTGTCCATGTTCATCCTCAGGCCTACCTGTTGGGAAACTCGATTAAGGTCTTCGAGCATTGTGCCAAGATCTTCCAACGATTCTGCCATGACTACAATATCGTCGGCAAACCGAAGGTGAGTGATGTACTCGCCATTAGTGTTTATGCCGAATCCTTTCCATTCCAGGAGGTTGAAAGCGTCTTCCAATGCAGCGGTGAACAGTTTCGGAGATATAACATCTCCCTGCCTAACGCCTCGCTGCAGTGGAATCGCCCCCGTGCTCTGCTCTTGTACTCGGACCGACATGGTGGCGTTTTTGTACAAGCACTTCAGCACCTCGATATACCGATAGTCAATACGGCACCGCTGGAGAGATTGTAACACTGCCCATTATGACATTATGTTTGCGAATAAAAAACATTTCATTGTTTTGTTTCGTTATTATTGTAAAGTAAAAAAAAAAACATGTGATTTGCGTTACGGCTAAATTCCCGACCCGGTGTCTTCTTTTCCCCGCCACCCCTGGCGGGTCCTCGGAGTTTGACGGCGAGGGCCGTCAGCAGGTGTAGTGGCTGTCCCGACGATTATTAATTAGAACGTGCCCGATTGCCCGGACCGCGGGTTTCGTCAACTCGAAGAAAGGCCCTTAATTTATTATAAGTACTTTTTATTTTAGGCCGCTACAGGAATTTATCATTTTTGTAATCAGGGGCGGCTCGTTCAGAGTTTGGGGGTCGTTTTAATAAGCATCATTAATGTTGTTATCACACCGAGAGGGGCTTCGTTTTAGTATTAATCCTATTTTTAAGGACACACTAACTTATCCAGTTACCAATTTGGTCTCTAAAATAGACTGGTGGTTTGTTTTGAGTTTATGTAATTTTATATCTGGCACTCAGAATTTTTCGTATTTCTCGCTCTATTCACGATGTAGGTACCTACATGAATAAATAAACATCCTGAAACCCAAAGTAAAAAGCTTTAGTCAGCTTTTAAAAATGGCGAGCTACAAGCGAGAGCTCCCGTCGATCGATCACGCGGGATTCACTGTCACGGCGTACGCGACGGGAACTGAATATTAGTGACACGCGCGTTATAAATGTCCACTTTTTGCATATTCATGTCGTGTCGCACGTGAAGTGTTAAGCCATTCGCTGTCAATAAAACAATTGAGGGATACAACCCACTTATGTTTTATCGTGCCTGCTGTGGAAGTGTAATTTGACTCACTGTTTTCACAATGCACTTTAAAAAAATCATATTTATGAAAAAACTTTTTACGGAAACATAACCTACTCTACAAATAGGCATCACCGATGTAATGTTTAGATTACAAACTACTTAAGCAAATGAAGTTATGACGACATATGACTGTACTGTTTGTAATACGACAGTGTTTAAAATAAACCAACTTCAAAGCTAATGCGAGGGCAATACAAACCGACACAAAATTGGCTTAGTTCGCTCGCAACTGCAGTGCTCGTGTTGACCGAGAGTTGGCGCCTCTAAGCTAATCCGGCCTATTGATCTTCACCAACGGCCGCGGCTCTAAATAAACCTTGACAACGTACGAAACAAAAATGCCACTTCTATTTTCTAATTTGGCTGTTGGACACTATTCTGGAACAAAGGCTTCCTGAGGTCCTATCCTGTAGGTTCTGGTTTCAGTTCTTCGAAGAGAAAATTATTGTTTTTGCTTAAAGTTAACTTTGGCCAATGAGGTTTTGCTTCAAGTTATCGGACAGATCATCACGATGAAAACAAAGAAGAGACCAATTTGGAATGCCTTTTTATATAACTTTTTTTTTCATAAGTAACATAATTATGGAACTGAATAACTGAATTTAATTATAATTTTAACATTAATTAATACTTAATATAGCCAATAGCAGGTTTTCCTTAATTGGGTAAAGTTTGAAAGGGATGAATGGGACCAAACTACAGTCAAAGTATAATAATAGTCAACTCGATGTCACTCAAGAGACGAGAAGTTTCGAGTGAAACGACATGGGGTTGCCGTGGGTGGCTTCACAGAACACCAAGGTTAATAAAGGGGACACTTACCATTATTGGTTTTTGTTTCTACCACATAAAATAGAAACATGAGTCGATTACAGTTCATAATATTCATATTCAGATCGTATTATTCTGGACACAGTCAATGCCATAAGTAAACTAAAAATCAATAAGTGAACTTTTCTTACTCAAATAGGTATAATATTTTCAGGAATATCTGTGTGTGCATAGTCATGTGATATTTAAGCACAAAATATATTTTTGACCTTTACATTTCTATGAAACCTGAGTTTCATGGAATTTGTATTGATGTGTTGTGCCTGAGTAAACTTAGAGTTTTTGTGCACGTAGTGCAATTTGTAAACCTAAACTATTTAGCTAACTACTCAACACCACTTCCCCGCATTTAAGTTTTGTAAATTGCTAAGCAGCAAGGATTGATGTAATAATTTCCTATAATTTTAATAAGGTGTTTTGTTTTCATATCAAAATTATTTTCATAAAATTCGCTAAATACATTTTTTGAATATTTCTACAGTTGGTACCTTAGGTATTGTTAATGCGTTGAAATTGTCACCAGAATCGAATGACATTTCAAACGAATTCAATCACACAAACCAGTAGTGTGAACATCTTTGTGGTGAACCCTGCAGTTGAGTGGCACTTTGTTACGATCTGCGATGCGACCTTGAAATAGTACCTTTACGGCCCTCCGATTTGGCAGCGACAAGGCGAATTGATAAGGGTTTCTGGTTTACTGCTGAACCCTAATAACCGCTGATATGAAGAATATGAAAGGACGATGGCGAGCGCTTAAACCAGAACAATGGGGCTTGACAGGCAGTCTCGGGCGAATTATTGTAACGAGCCAAATCGACGCCGAGTCAAATTAATTTTTTCGCATAATGCTGGTTGGGACAATAGAGGCTGTGCAAAGCGCGCTTTGCTCTAGTATTCATTCAAATACTAGTTGCGGAGAACATTTTATAAACTTGATTCGGTCATAGCCTTCCAAGGAGTGTCAGCAAGCAAGGTCTTTGTCTTATCTTAACTAACTACCTATTGAGAAGAGATTCATCCTACACTACGTTTACTAAAACTCATTAAAACTCATTAAAAAAACTCATTAAAACTCATTTATTTCTGTAAATAGGCTTAAAAAAAGCACTTTTACACGTCCCAGTATTAACCCTACCACTGCTTCAGGACAATAAATGGGCCAGTGCTGAGAAGAAGCAGCGCAAGAAACTCAGTCACTATTGTCAGCCTCTTTTTCAAAGGTTTACATGCTTTAAAATGTACAAAGTTATAAATATTTATGCGAGCTAGGCAGTAACGTATCCCAAACATTTTTATCTTTTAAATAATCATCGACTTTATAGTAGCCCTTTTTCATTAAGGTACTTTTAATATGTGCTTTGAATTTATGAATGGGTAGTTCTACAACAGTTTGTGGTAATTTATTAAAGAATTTAATACATTTTCCCATAAATGAATTACCAATCTTATGCAATCTGAAATTTGGAACGGCAAGTTTATTTTTGTTTCTTGTATTAAAGTTATGCAAATCGCTCTTTTTCGTGAATTGCTCTATATTTTTGCGGACATATAAAAGGTTTTCATAAATGAACTGTGAAGCTACTGTCAGTATGTTTATTTCCTTAAAAAAATCTTTCAAGGAAAATCGGGGTCCAAGGTTATAAATGGCCCGCACTGCTCTCTTCTGCAGAGCAAACACAGTTTCAATGTCCGCGGCTGAGCCCCACAACAATATGCCGTATGACATTATACTATGAAAATAACTAAAATATACTAGCCTTGCCGTTTCAATGTCAGTTAATTGCCTTATCTTTCTCACTGCAAAAGCAGCCGAACTGAGCCTTTTTGACAAAGTTTCAATATGAGGACCCCATTGAAGTTTAGCATCTAAAGTGATTCCCAGGAATGTTGTGGAATTTATGCTATTTAATGGTTCATTCTTCACCATTAATTGCGTGGAAACCTGCCTCACATTAAGTAAGGTAAATTTAATGCACTTAGTTTTGTTTGCATTTAACAATAAGTTGTTAACAGTGAACCAATGTAGAACCTGTGAGAGTGTGTTATTAATATCGTCAAAATTTACTTTACCTCTATCAACTTTGAAAATGAGAGATGTGTCATCAGCAAATAACACAATATCACACAGATCTTTTACAAAGTAAGGAAGGTCATTAATGTAAATAAGAAATAGCAAAGGTCCCAATATTGATCCCTGCGGCACACCCATAGTAAGAGGTGCTCCAGAAGACTCAGTTCCGTTAATACAAACTTTTTGTTTTCTGCCTGTGAGATACGAGTTCAGCAGATCAAGTGACTTATTCGAAACACCATAATGTCGCAATTTGTTTAGTAAGGTTTGGTGGTCTACACAATCAAACGCTTTTGAAAGATCACAGAAAATACCAACAGCGTCCTTTTTACTCTCCCAAGCATCAAAGACGTGTTTCAATAGTGCTACCCCAGCGTCAGTAGTACTTCTACCTTTCGTAAAACCAAATTGCTTATTGTGTAATAATTTGTTAAAAATGAAGTGAGATAGAAGTTGGTGGAAAATAATTTTCTCGAAAATTTTGCTAAGTACTGGTAGAATAGAAATCGGTCGAAAATTAGAGGGGTCACATTTGTCACCAGCCTTGAACAATGGAATTATTTTACTTAACTTCATTAAGCTAGGAAAGCAACCTTGATCAATACATGTATTAAAAATGAATGCAAGGTGAGGAGCTATGGTGTCAATAATTGTTCCAATTATACTGACGGAGATTCCCCAAAGGTCCTCAGTTTTTTTCATATTTAATTCTCTAAAGGTTTTAATTATTGTATTACAATCTATATGCCTGAACTGGAGCAGACACTGGCACTCGGTGACATTAGATTTTAAAAGAGACTCTGCAAGAACTGGTGATGAATTCAGTTCTTTAGTTGTTTCAGACGCAATATTGGAGAAGAATGTCTCAAATGTGGTTGCAACTTCTGTATCGGAATTTATAATTTCGTTTCCGATTTTCAGTGAAAAAGTGTTATCCTTCGATTTATTTACTAATATGTAGAGTGGAGCGAGGGCGTCATATTTAGTTAAAATCCTTGTTGCTTATAGCCCTCAGTGAGGTCGTTTACTTACTGAGACATCAATTAGGCGGACAGTTAGAAACCCATTTACAAATCAAAAAACTTAGTTCGTTTACTTAAAACAGCTTTGACAGACGATGTAGCTCACCTCGAAAATTGCACTTGACATTTTCTTGAAAGCACTTTATTCATTTCATTCAATAATACGTTTCAAAACTATTTGTAATTCAATAACCTCTTCAATAAATTACAGTTGGTAATACAATATTCAATCCGTGAATCGTTTCATTTATAATGAAATTCTAAGCACGCCATTATAAAATAGCTATTATTGTAGGTATACGAAAAGCTAGTTACTAAGACCGACGTAAAGTAGTTAATAAATTGTTAGCCGCCTGACTTGGTGGTTTTCGTAACAGTTTGTAGTCTGCGGCGGTCACAGATTCTAATCCCGTAGGGGGCACTAAAAACTGTTATTGTAATGAGAACTTCCTGTCGTTCATATCTAAAAACATAATCATGAGAAAAAAAATATGTTCAGAATCTAAATCTACAAAATTACCCTTATGAAATAACAAAACCAGCCGAATGTTGTCCGTACGATGCGGCCGGCATCTTTGCGGTCGGCTTTTAATACATTTTGGGCCAGTAATTTGCTGTGCGGACCGCAAGTACACTGCGCCCCGATAATCTGCGCTGCTCGCAAAGCCGCGCCTTACAAGCTAATGCCATTTCGGACAAAGGCTCCGTTCTGTTTCAAAAGGTTTTTCTGCTTTTCACTGTACTTAACTCTTTGTTAATATTTCGTGCATTTAGCTCGCCTATTTTAATGTAGGTTAGAACCGCTTCGTTGTTTCAAATGTTAGCTCTGCGCGAGTTTTTTTTTTTTACTCGCCTCTGAGGATTTTTTCGGTTGAATTCACATCGTTATTTATGAATCTAAACGTGGGTGGGTAACGATTTTACAGCCATTTCATTAAAACTAGGTTAATTCGTAAAGTTTTAGTTTGATTTTATCGAAGTACGTGTAGTTTTGTTTTACAGTAACGCCAATCATGCTTTTATTATCATCATAATCTAACACAATGATGCCAGTTTTTATCATAAATCCCAAATTTTTAAGTTATAAGATTTAGCCCCTATGGTAACACTAATAACCGAAATTTTGTTTTAATAGGGGTCACTTATAACTTAGGGATTGATGGTGAAAACGGGCATGAGACTAACATATTTCATAAACCATTAAAATGCTCAACCAGTGATGAAGGCTGAAAAATTTTCTTTGCCGTCAATAGGTCTGAGACATTACGAATAACAAATATCAAGTGAAAATGTTATTGATATTGCCTTTTACTGCTTTATTTGACATTGTAACATAATTATGTATTATGTGAACATCACTACCAACGCGTTTCTCCACGAATAGAGTCCATAAATAGAACTCGGTGTCGCAAATACACAAATTGAAAAGTAACACAAAGCCTTCATATAATACTTGAGACACAAACGACTATGGTGTTTTTATGTGGATAATTCTTCGCATCTTTGTGAGTAAAAAGTGTAAAAAGATTACCCAAAAGCATTAGTTTTTAATTTATCTCTCCTACGCTAGTGTTTATGCTAATAAGTTTCGGGTTTGGGTATTTAAACTCTCGCTGTAAGTAATTTCCACAGCTTAAAAATTATGAATCTCGTACATCGTTTTTGCAAATCACAAAAAAATATAGTTTGTGATAAGTAAAGCAACACTGTGATCCCCACAGTTTTATGGTTTATGAAATAGAAGCTTTGACCGTATTTTAAAACTTTTAGGACATAGACTACATATAATTCAAATGTTAAAGTGCTAAATAAGTTTGAAAGCTCAATGGCAACAAAGATAATATTTTCCTCTCCCAACAGCCATTACACGAAACTACAACCATTCGGTATGTAATACGCGAAGCAGAGTGGGTCGGAGTCGACGCAAAGTGCAGATAAAGATTACGGGACGTCCCAAGTAAACACTGCTGTAATAGTTTAGTTAGCGTTCTCGTTTTAGACAATAGAGTCAATTGTTTGTTGCGGTCTTTAAATTGAATTTAGTGAAAGCTTAGCTGAATGAAAGCAGACTATTTTCATTCAAAAGCTCACATGCGAATGTATAAAGATAAGAAGATGTTTTCTTAGGCTGGGTTGCACCATCTTACTTTAATTTTTTTTTATGTGACAGGAGGAAAACGAGCAGACGGATCACCTGATGGTAAGTGATTACCGTCGCCCATAGACACCCGTTAGTCCCAGGGGCGTTACAGAACTTTAATAAAAGTCAAAAGTCTGCCAAACTCAATATAAAAACAACGTTAATGGTGTCACGGTTAAAAAAAGATGGTGCAACTCAGCTTTAGTAAGTTAAGAAGTATTATAGTGGATCAAAATATCAAATATCAAATAATTTATTGTGCATAAATTTGGGTACATTACATTTGCAGTAGTTATTGCAATAATAAAGTTAGATCGCCAAATCCTACCATTACAGGTGTATACACATTTCTCTTAAAATAAAATTAAAAAACTATTCCTTATGCTCCATAAAATCTTTCAAACTATAGAAACAATGTTTCAATAACCATAATTTAGTGAGCCTCTTAAACGAACTTAAACTTAATTCATCATCTTTAAAGCGATCAGGTAATTTATTATAGATATCTATACACATAATATAGGCATTTCGTGACACTGCAGACAGTTTTACACATGGTTTATGTAATTTGTACAAATATTGGGATCGTATTCTCCTATTAGTAGCTTCCTGTTTTTTTACAAAAAGAGACTTATGTTTAGTTACAAATAGACAAATTTCATATACATATAAACTTGGAATAGGAAGAATATTATGTTTTTGAAAGTATGGCCGACAGGAATCGGTTTTTTTAATGCCAAATATAGCTCTTATACATCGCTTTTGTATCAAGAATATGCTGTGGATATCTACAGAATTTCCCCATAGAATAATACCGTAACGAAGAATACAGTCAACGTAGCCATTGTAAGCCATGAGCGCAGATTTTACAGATACAACTCTGCTAACCCTTCTTAAAGCATACACGAATTTGTTAACTCTTGTGCACAGGTCATCAATATGAGTCTTCCAGTTACAATGGCAATCAACATTCATACCTAGGAATTTTATTTGTTTAACTTCTTCTATGGGGTCATCATTTACTGTAACATTCAAAGGCTGTGAGTTACCTCTTACTGTCCGGAACTGTATGTATTTTGTTTTGCCAGCGTTCAATTTTAAATTATTACATTTGAGCCATGCTATGGCCTGAGATAATATGTTATTCACCTCAATGTTATATGTGGCAATGTCTTTACGTTCAATAATAAGGGTGGTGTCATCTGCAAACAAGATGCATTCCTGCGATACATGTTTAGGCAAATCGTTAATATAAAGCAAAAAAAGCAGTGGCCCCAGTATGCTGCCCTGGGGAACACCGAATTTATTATTAACATAAGAAGATCTATATGGCAAAACGGTTTTTGATTGCGAACAATACCTTTTGATTTCCACACACTGTGTTCTGCCACTCAAGTATGATTTTATCAATTCAAACGCTGGACCTCGTATACCATATTTGGATAATTTTGCTAGGAGACGTTTGTGACACACGAAATCGAAAGCTTTACTCATATCCATGAATATCACCGTGATGGGTATCTTTTGGTCCATGCAAGTCATTATATGTCGAATCAAATTAAATGCAGCCAATGAAGTACTCCTACCTTTTCTAAACCCATTTTGCTTCTCCGTAATGATATTGTATTTTTCAAAGAATTTATTTAACCTCCTGTAAATTATCTTTTCAATTATCTTTGAGAATATTGGTATCAAGGTAACAGGCCTATAATTATCTATTTTACATTTTTCACCTTTCTTGAATAGGGGTTTTACGATAGATTTTTTCAATTTTTCTGGGAATTTTCCTTGCACCAAGCATAAATTGACTACATATAGTAATGGAACTGCTATGTAAGTCATAACTTCTTTTATAATATCTGTTTTAATGTCGTCAAACCCTACGGAATTAGTATTTTTTACTGTTCTAACAATCTTTATTAATTCGGCCATATCTACTGGATTTAAGAATATACTTGGTTCGATATTATCTATTCCTAGGTCACCTGTACTAGTTACGTCACAATTGTCTTTTACAACATTTATAAAATAATCATTAAAAGTATTAGAAATCAGTTGAGGATCAGTAATGTCTGCGTTATTAATCGTTATTTTTTCTATAGTATTATTGTTACAGTCAGGCGTTGTACATTTTGTTATAACTCTCCATACCGCCTTACAAGTATTGTTTGAATTATTTATATACTTTGTGTTTTCAGATCTTTGGAAAGAAATTAAGCATTTTTTAAATATTCTAGAGTATTTTTTGTAAATAGTTTTATGTTCTTTGTAATGTCTACTTTTAATATATAATTTTCTTTTATATGTACTAGATCTTTTGATTCCTCTAGTTAACCATTTCGAAAAAATATTTTTATTCGAGACTTTGATTTTGTGTACAGGGAAGCAAAGGTTATAAAAAAGAGTAAATAAATTATAGAAATTTTCAAAAGCTTGGGATGCGTCCTTTTCTTCAAATATTTCTGTAAAAGTAAGAGCCGACAAGCAATCTCTAAACTTTCTACGGTTATCTTTACAATAATCTCGTCTATATTCATACCACCATTTAATAGGCGTATGTAGACGTTTACTTATAGGAATGAGAAAAGATTGAGCCGTATGATCTGATAGACCTAGATCATGAACGTTAGCTTGACCCCCTTGAACATTTGTGAATATATGGTCTATGCATGTTTTTGATGTTGCCGTGATCCTAGTAGCGTCTTGAATGGTTGCTTGCAAATTGTACGTTTCAAATAATCTTTTTAACTCTGTCGAAATCTTAGTAGGGTAAACCGTATAGCTATTGCCCACTTAAAGATTTCAAACACATTGAGATGAAAAATTAAAGAAAGTATTTTAATTATCGACCATTTATGACTTTTTTCTTATAACTCAATAAACTGTTAAACAGAATATTAACAGTTTTTAGTTAAAACTTACGTAACTTAGAAAATATTGAAATAAATTTAAAATCCTCCAAAAAGTACAGTCATTGCCCATTACTCACACTAATTGCCCACATCAAAGCACAGTAATTGCCCAGTATCTTAAAACAAAATTATCAATTTTAAAATGACAAAATAGACTTTAAATAAACAAAACAAAACATTAAACTTAAATTCTAGTAGTACAGTCTTCTAAATTTCAAAATAAATTGCGTTTGGCCTTATTAACATATTATCAAATATTTCTTGAGCTGATGTTGATGAGTCAGAATCGGTAGAGACAGAATCATCTACTTCAAAACATAGATGACGCAAAAATTTGAATTTTATATGTAAATTTTATATGTATTTATTTTTTTATCTTCTTTGATATCAGTTCAAGTGGTTGCTCAGAATGGTCAATTAGCTGTTGGTTATTCTTCCCTAAAGTTGTATCTATTTCCTTACAATTAACATTTTCAGTAGTAGATTTAACGTAGGATTTTCATTTTTTGTATTTGCGTTTGAATTTTTATCAATTTTTCAAGCCAAACCATATTTTTCAGCAATTTATCTTGTAGATAAATTGTTGGATACATCTTGTACAGCTTCGATCGCTTTTTGCAAATTTTCTATGCTATATTGAACTTTTGGAGTTTTTGGCATACTGAAAATGAAACATTAAGAGCCATTTCAATATTTATGCCTGTAAATTGCAAAACAAGTCTAGCAATGAGCAACTTAAACACTGCTACTGCATGGTGGCAACACTCTAATAATAATTGCCCTGGGCAATAACTATACATTAACATATGGCAATAACTGAAATGATGGTGGGCAATAACTAAAAATATACAGATTTACGTGCAGTGATTACCCACCGTTAAAATGACCGTTAGAAATCAAATTTTATCAGTTATTTTCATTGATAATGGAGAAAACACTTATAATTTCATCATAAATATATACCATTAGTTGAATATAAAATAACTTGCAAAAAAAATTTAACCTCTAAGAAAGTAATTCCTTAGTAAAATTGTTAAAGTCTTTACCTGTTTGAGTAACATTTTCACCCGTCTTGACAAAATCCGCCATAACTGTTTTTTTTTAGTGTTTCCTATTGTAAATTTTAAATCTACTGTACATTGATCTCGGAGCCATCTACTTAGTAAATTCAAATCTAACTAGAGTGATTCAAAGTCAGCACCTGACAATATTACTCTTAAAGCGGGCAATCACTACCAGTGGGCAATCACTCTCTGGTTTACCCTATCTTTCATGAGATCAATGTTGAAATCTCCACATATTACATACTTTTTCCTACTATGATAACCTATTGATTCCAACATTTCGCATAATTTATGAAAAAATATCGAATTTGTTGATGACGGTGTTTTATTAGTGTAAATACATATCAATACTATACCATATTTATTTATATTTATCCCACAACATTCAAAGCTGTACGGTATTGAAATATTTTCCAGCTCTTTTATTATTGTAAATTCAATATTTTTGCGAACTAAAATAGCAACGCCTCCTCTTTTAGATTTTTTCCTCGAAAAAGAAGTCGCGATCTCAAAATTTTTTAGTTTTAAATTGAATTCGGACCCTTTCATTAGGTTTGTTTCGCATAAACATAATGCGTCAACATATAAGCCCTTATCATTTAGGTCGGATAATGCACAATACAAATCCTCCTGCTTATTCAGGACCCCGGCAATATTCTGATGAAGTATCCCTAGACAATTACTATATAGAAAGGCGTCGAAAAAACGTTTTATTTTCTGTTAAAGGCACGCCCTGATTTTGCTGTTCAAGAGCACAAACATTACTTTGGGATGTGTGATATTCTCTTATCATATTTACTATTTTTCTTACGCTTTGAAATATTGAGTTTAGGCCACGATTATTAATGGTGCCAAAACTTTTGTGAAACATCGTATTACTATATTCTAGGCCGCGATTTGAATCAATCACATAAGCATACTCATGGGTCATTATATCTGCATATAATACATGGTTAAAAATTTCTATTCTCCAATTAAAGAGATTTGTGTATCCATGATACTTATAGGTTGGAAGACATATGAGAATATTGGTGTGCTTAATTTTTGTTAGCGTTTCTCGTAAGTATTTAATTAAGTCGTAGTAATCCGTAGTTCTTTTGAAATCATCCTCACCTATAAGTATGATACAGTAATCTGACATTGTAAAGTCTACTAATTTTGCGTCGATACCGTTCACAAGTTGCCTTATACCACAGTTTGGCATTAGATAATGACATAAATTTTCACCTAAATTAGACATTGCTATAGATCTAGTTTTATTAAATTTGTTACAACTTAACAGGCAGATCTTGGGTCCCAGATCTTGGCGAGACGAGTTAGATGAGATCGTATGATGTCTTTCTTCGGGATTTTGTAAATTTTCAGGCGACGTCACTTGCGTATCAATATTATTTTTCTTCAGGGACGAATGCTTTTCCGGTGTTTTTGATAAGATGGTTCCAATTTTGCAATCAGGTAACTTCTCCTTTGGTTCTATGGTCTTTTCCCTTTTTTTCCGAGATGGTGTTTCTTTTTTACTGTGGCTCTTCGGCGTAGATTGAAAGATTCTTGTCAACTGGTTTATTTTTGAATCTCTATTAGATATTATGTCTTTCAGTGAGTAGTTTTCATTTAACAATCTCTCGACTTCATTTTCTGCACTTTCAAGTTTCGTTTCTAATAGTAATACTTTTGCTTTAAGTTCCTCGATTTCTTCCCACATATGTATGTTATTTTCCGGACAGCTTCTATTGAAAAGTGTATCAGCAGAAGATGTAGTATCGGTGGTTGTATCGATACTACTAGTTGGTGAACTTGGTAATTTAATATCTGGTTGCTTTTTTCGTAAAGTAATATTAGTGTTCTTGCTAGACGATGGAAAATTTTGATTTGCTGTGTGAACTATATTTTTTGATCACTATAAAATTGAGGTTTTATGTGATTTAATTGTCTAGTCAGTCAGTACCGAAGAAAAGAACCTGAATCTTGAATTATATCTTTGAGCGTTTTTCTACTCAACTCAAATAAATGTAACACTGTATCAAATATTCTACTACTACTACTACAATAATTCATCAAACAGTTTATTTGGCTTAGATTTATTGTATCTTCTGAATTTAAGTGACTTGCAATGTTCAACCATATCGTGTGAATAGACTTTGTAAAGTTACAAATTCTGTTTCACAAATAAATAGCGGTTAGCTCGCTATGTTCATGAAAACCACGTAACTAAGTTAGTTTTATCGTAACAATAACGTAATAATAAATAAACTGGAGCTAGAGCGCATTAATTTGGGAACACTATTAATGCCCGTTACAAACGATTGTCCATATTCGGGCAGTGTTTAATAATTCACGCGACGCAGCAAACTAATGTTTTGTTAGACACAAATCACGCCTCGAATAGGTGTTCGTGTTTTTATTTAAATCCACTTCACTAATGACACTTTTTGTGATAACAATCAATATGTCACGGTCTTCACATTTACTGTGTCCTAGAGCTTATTTATAAGCGACTGCTTAGTGATAATTCGCGGTAAAATTGAATTATAAATTCGATTGTTTGAGAAAAGAATAAGCCTATATGCTTGAAAGGGTAAGAAAAGCCATCGCTTGAAGCAAGCCACATAAGTAATAATTTACATTTTATAAGAAAAATATTATTATTGGCTGAAACGACGAACGACGACGAAGAAAAATATACTTATTTTATTACAATGTTTGTATTGTTGTTTTAAATGTTATTTTATGCATATACCTATTTGTTTGCGGCGTACCTTCACGCTGACGGGACTAAGATAAAAGGGCCACTCTGTATACGAGTATATTAATGTAACCACTTTCTCTCATGAAAGAACAAAGAAGCATCTAATACAGTAAAAATATACAATGTGTTTTCACCCAAGTAAGTAAATGCAAAGAGGCGGTGACTGATAATAATGGAGACAATGTTAATAATATTAGTACTTTTAGCAGAAAATAATACAAAGCAGACAAGTTTTGTAGAAACTAACAACAACTCTACATAATTAGATTTCTTGAAATAACATTTTTTAATTTCTTTTGTTATAACACGAGTCCTTAATTGGCTTCAGCTACACAATTTTAAAAAATTAGATATTAAAATGTGGTTGTAACAGCTTTTCATAAAAATGAACGTTTTTTATAGTGAAATTGGTAAATTCATGTCTAAAACTTTTGTAATAATAAAATTCCTAAAACTTTTAGTTCAAATAAAGGTTGACTAAGAGGCCTCAGAAAATTTTTAAATACAATAGGTACATTGCCTTTCAAAAGTTTGAGAAATAAAACATAGATGCTGAAAATTCACATTTTATGAAAAATTTCACTTTTGTAAACTAGTTAAGTACCTACTTAGCTATTAAGGGCTTCGTCGATATTAAGAGAATCTAAATTGTAGCTGCTGATTGGCAAACTAAGGCAAACTAATTGTTAAATCACTATTATTAGTGATGTAAAAGTTTCAAAAATAGCTGCTGCAACTGATGCAAATGCATGTTTAATTTAACACTTAACCGGGCTCTGGTATCCATAGCGCCCACATCAATTTGAATTTTATACTGTGAAGATACGGTTGAAAACCAATGACTTTTTGAGCTTGGATAAGGGTTAAATCATTTTTTTTTAGTTACAATCAGCACAAAAATAGTTGCACAAAACGAAGGATTGAAATGTACAGTACATTTGTAAGATCTATTTTATATTTACACACAGTTCAGCTTGATTGTCATTCTTCATCTCTTCCCTCCTGCCTATAGAATCCTTTTTGCGGGCCCCATAAAGCGAGACACACGAGAAACGAGCAGTCATTAGAGCGATGGCGGGATAAACGCGGCGATCGATCAGCGCCCTAGCAATAGTGATCGCCCTCAAGATCGCCGGGGAACTGATACGACTAATTAAATGGGTATGACGGTGTAGAAAGGGATACTTCGCCCTTACTTGTAACATAGAGACGGCTCTACAGACTGGTGTCGATTATTATAGCTGTATTTTATTTGAAAAAAAAAAAAAAAGATAACATTCGATTATGAATCTAAAAGATCAATAAAGAGTCTTATTTGACTTAAGTATGTATGCTTTTATAAATTCGCAAATCATTTTATTTAGGCTGAGTTGCACCACCTAACTTTGACCGTAACTATCACGATAACCAGTGTTTTTTGAATAGAGTTTGACAGATTTTTGACGTTTGTCATAGTTGAGTAAGATGGTGCAACCCAGCCTTAAAGGTGTTTAAATGAATTACTTACTTTTATAGGGATCTTTGTAGACCCACGATCTTCTGCACACGATATAAAAGGATTTTTTTTTGAAATAACACTGTTACAAAAATATGTCAGTCAGCATTAGGTAGGTAGGCTGTCTATAGTGTCTATCCATGGTGTAATATTTATATTTGGTGGAATTTTCCAGCACTCTACTGCATAAAACACAAACTGATTTTGACAATGAAAAACAGCTTTTTAAATTTACCGAGCGTATTTCATAACCGCTCGCTTGTAACTTTTCAATCGATGTAGCGTCCAATTACTAAATGACATTCGTTGGCAGTGGAAAAGTTGATTGGTTTGGAAACAACACTCAAAAGCTTGTTAGATCATAATCAAACCGAGTGGTACAAATTCGGCAAGTTACGGGAACTATTAAAGTGGCCGAATTTGAGTAGAGTCATTTGTAATGTTGAATATTCAGGAGAAGCTCAGGAGTCGTTTATTTCGCAATGACTGATGGCGGCGACAATTATTTAATTACGCTAATTGATTGCGTTATAAGGCCATTCGGGGCCCATCGGGTACCTACCTACAGTGTAAATTGATGAGTAAACTCACGTAGAATAATATTGTGAAGTCGCATTAGAATACAACTCAAGATTTTCGTTTAACTACTACAAGAAAATAAAATTAGTGTAGACTTTCGAGTTACTCTTAAATGTAATATTTTTTAGATTATCATGAAACATCAGACTTTACATAAATAATTAATATTTAAGCATGTCAAAGAGTGATAAACTAGGCACTTTATCTAACAAAATGGATTCTCAGAAGGTATTAGAAATGAGCCGTAACACACCTACGAGACCTACGTACCTAAATATCTTCTCGTGCAAATAGATAACACTTAGTAACGCCTACACAAGTAAGTTCTAAGAAAATCCATTCAATGCGTGTTAGTAAATTTACCATGTAAAAGGAATAGTGATACGTTATGTTACACTTACACACAATATGCTTTATTTTTTCTTAGAAAGTATCCTTAAAATTATTTTATTCCTAAATTTTCATATATTTATTACATTTCAAAAGGCTTGTAATATATAAAAAATTAATTTACTATAAAAATAAAAGTTCAAATAAAGGGCACAAATATTATCAACCTTCATAAATTATACATTTTATTCATGATGGTGATGTTTTACAGTTAAAAAATCTGAAGACACGCCGAGATAAATATCTTTTTAGATAATAAAACAGCGTTGAAGTGGCTGCTCTTGATTGGCATTCAGGCCTCAGCCGATGTTGGTTCAATCGTTAATTAATCAAGAGAGGCCTGTCCGAGTGCGATCGGAATTGAATTTGAGGCAAAAACCTTAGCCCTACGCTCGTCTATTTCTGCCACCCTCCCGCGGAATCCCATCTATGCGGCGTGGGACGTAAATCAGTGTCAGGCGTAATTACTGTTTATTTTTGGACACTTCCGATCACATCCGATGTGACACTTTTACAATCATAAAGGTCACCCTGTCACAATAAGATAAAATTTTGTATTTACTTGGAACAAATGTTTGTTGTGTGACGTCATGTTGTGTCTTCACCTTTTGATCTATATACGTACTCGTATAGAATATCAAGCTTAAATTACAAAATCTGAACTTTCTCAAACCTCTGAAATTGTTTTTTCAGCGTTTTTTAAGTTGTTGAAATTAGTCTGGTTTTTCAATACGTAATTAGTATTTCAAGCCAATCAAAAGTGAAATAATTTATTTCTTACGTAGTTAAAGTATTAGACAAACTTATACCGCCCCTGTTTAAACAAGGGTGTACACAGCGTGCCCGTTCGATCTTACTTTGTTTAAGAAATCTGATCGCGACGAAATTAGTTCTCAAAGATGTTGTTAGTCTTAATTAAGTTACCCAACGTTATAACGAGCAAGTTAAACAAGACTAAAATAGTTGTTCTATTTGACTTCTATAATTGTGATGACTTTTAAATTGTTAGGTTGTGTAACTTCGTGCAATATATTTTGTCAACAACCAATTAATTTCTCAAAACTCTTACGTATACTAACTGTAAGTGGATTTTACCTAAGCGTCTACCGTGATGATGTACCTACTCGTATTTCCTTAGGACTTAATAGTTCCCTTTGTGCGCATTATGTATTGTATGTAGAACATCATAAAGCGAGGGGTGTACACAGGATCGTCTCGTCGCCTCTCGCGGGAGCGATCGGGATCGCGGGGGAACTCCGAGCTAACACTTGTCTCAACTCTATCTGTGTACCTATATTCATTTTGAGGCTCCAGGGAACGCTATACTTCGTGAGGGTGTACGTACGCAAATTATGTATTCTCTATAGCTTATCAACAAACTGATTAGGTGTGTATACACTCGGCACGTGTCAATGTTAAGATGCTTAAAATAGAGACGTGTAATTTTGCATTCTATACAGCTTTTGAAACCTTACGTGATTACATTAACCTATTTTAGGTGAACTTTTGGCATCTATCATGCTAAAGATCAAATAGTCTGAGCTTTAGTGAGCTATAGCGAGTAGGTTAGAGTTTGGTCCAGTGGCCAAAGAGTGGGTCGTCTCAGGTAGGACGTAAGTAGTAGTAAATAAGCTACCCTTCTCAATAATCCTAAGAAAACATGATACAATTTCTATTTCGGGATCTTGGTCGGGCTATATCCCAATCACAGTCCGAAACCATAGCAGATTCCATACAAAAGTGAAAAAAGTGCAAATAGGTATCATGATTTCAAATCCTGAGTGGTGCAGAATCTCGTAATAGCATCGTAAAGTGCGAGGGTGTAGGGCCGGCTCACCTTCCCCGGGGTGCGATCGGCGGCCGAACTTGGTTGGGCCAGCCCTTCGAGGATTCGCCTCGCCCTAATTCCTGCACACTATGGCGCTATGACAGAGATAATGGCATTAATTAGATTGTCATCTGTTACACAAAATTAGAAGAGGGTACGTTGGGCTACAAAATTTCAAGTAAAACATGATATATGTACTTTGATATCGTTCTCACGTACATACTCGCATTATAACTAACGGAAGTCCAAACTTAGTTCGTCGAGAAAAAAAATAAAATCTTTAAAAACTTTGCTCTAAGTATAAAGTTTCATTGAATGCACAAAACTAATTTATAGAAAGTAAAATGTTTTCATTTTAAGCAAAGTTTTGGCTACTTATTTAACCACCCACACAAAATAACTACAAGTTTAAAGTTAATAACTGCGAGTATCAACATCTTCTAAAAAACTACATCCTTTCGCGATGACCTCTTGTAGATGAATCAGCTTAATTTATTTACTCCAACTTACTCAGCGACACAATGCGGACAAAGGCACCCGCCATAAAATATTTTGTTTCATAAACAAAATGTCCACACAAACTCTATCTACAAATTGAAAACTTTCTAGTTATTGTTCATCGTAAAATTGAGACGTACTCAGTCTGAGTGTTTGAATGTACACTCGCGCGAATTCTCCGCCTCCATTAGACTGGATTCGTTCCTTTCTCAGGAGGATATTGTCTTTAATGTAAGTAAATGTTCTTATCTCCATTCGAGAGCTGTTTTCTGTTATAAGGTTTTTATCTGAGCGTCAAGGGATCTCGAGTTAAAAGCCTCGCTTTGGAATCTGCCTCGAGTTGGGAAACTCTCTTGTATTCGCCTAATGTGTTACTATTTGATACTAGGTATCCTATCAGAAACTTTATTGGTTTCATTTCGTGATTATTTGTTAATCTTTTCCTTTCTATACGACTGTGTTTACGTCGTTAGTACCAATTATTCTTATCATTTAATCAAAGGTGAAAATTGCGTCATTAGACAAAAATTCACCGTATAAGTAAAAAGTACTAGCTCCTAATTGAAGATATTATTTACGATGTATGATTAGGAGGTAGTAAATACCTTCGTACATTGTAACGTATTATGAAACATAATAATTAATTAATGGTCCCGACAGAACCCATCGGCCGGGTATCGACTTAACAAGATGTTCGTTTGAACAACCCGGGCAACTATACAAAACCACTTTTCATTCAGAACTGCGGACATCGATTTTAAAGAGAGGTCCGCACTTAATAGGGTTATTCGGAGCCAATTCGAGTCCGCATATTAGTTTATCGCGCCCCTTCAAAAGGGCTAATCCTATTCAACCCTCGCAAAGCGATTCCATCGTAGCCTCAAATGCCCGCCGAATGGCGTCATCTCAACTTGCAATAAGGTTACAACTATTCCTTGGACGGTGAAAGGTCCCGTAGTGTTGTAAGCGTTCTTAGAACTGTCTTCAGAACCTTTTTATTGGATCTTGACGATCATGTTACAAGAGTCGCCTCGCGATAATAAGACTCCAAAGAAGACTTCCGAGCTCCTCGATTCGTTTTCTGTCTCGCGAATTCTCGGAGCTCGAGTTGTTTTTGCAGAAAAAGCTGAAGTGTTACAACACGGTAAGTAGCAGTACCTATTAAGTGATACGTAAATTTTTGCACATTCCTCATTGCGAAACTTCAAGTTTTGCAATATTACTTGTGGAATCTGAATTCTTCAGAAAAGTAGAGTTTGAGTAACAAAACTCGTCTTTTGTGTCCATGAAATGCAACGCTATCAATTCCACGAAAAGAAGACTCGGAAACTCAACGCTCTATACTACACCTCTTGTTATCTTCATTCCTTAGATCTTGTACCTCTGCAGCCCCCAACACTAGTCCCGTGTTCCTATTCACTCCGCTGTCGGATTAAAAAGAAAATCTGCGGTCGCTTATCATTCAACTCTTCGTCTCGTTTCCCGCAAGTCTAAGTTTCCTGAATTGGATCCGCGTTCGCTCTAGCCGTGAGTTTTTAATAAATGAAATTTCCTCGTAGACATTCTGTTCAAAGTTTCATTTAATAGCGCCATCTGTTTGCTTTGTTCTCGCTTGAGGCGGATTATAATAATCAATGTAAAAGTATTTGTTTATAAATAAATATTAGTTAAACGCTATCTTTGTTCGAGCATGTTTTTGTGTTCTTTCTGTCTTTATGTCAAGAAAGATAAAGGATTATTACACAAATCCAAGAGAAGGAAACTTTTTTAAATGAGATAAATCAAGTCCGAATCCGGTACCTTCTAGGTACGATCAAGGTATTCACCGCGCTACTACGCCATTGGTTCTTGTCAATATTGATGCATAAGCTTTATCACCTTACTCCCACTAATTTTATTATTGCTTGGAGTGCTCATAGCGGTATATTTGTAGAGTCATTAGCGGCTAAGCTTATGATGATGATGATGATGAATGTATTCAAAGTTGCAGAGTGGTAGGAATGGTCTTATTATTGTTTAGAGTTGCTACCTATACTGAATCACTTAACCTTTACGAAATACATACCTAGTAGGAGTATCAACAAGCTAAACAAATAATCATTACTGAACATAATAATATATCAAAATGTCAAAGGTCACGTGTATTACTCCAAACGGATGCTTGAAGTCCGAATTAGTTCTAGACGAACAAATCTTCGGAAGTGGAACCGCAGGCCCGGGCTAGTTGTCCATAAGTTGCGGCGCTAAGTTTTTGTTGAGTAATTAGAGTGTTAATCAAGTTGAGTGGATCGGCTTCGGTCCTAGTTCAGATACTGCTAATGCTGGGCTTAAATCCGCCGTAAAGTTTCACGTCCGGCGGCCGCTGGGCGGGCGGACCGGAGCCTTGGGATCGTGTAGTCTTATGTGTTAGAATGTTTACTTAATATTATTATTCATATGATTATGTAGGCTTTAGGGGGCTTTACATCGACATGTTTCAAATTCAAAATCATTTAGTTACTAGCCTTTGACTTAGTTCAACTTACTCGTATTAACGTGGACGTCATTTGGCTGAAACGAACGAACGAACGAACGAACGAACTCGTATTAAGCGCCTAGATGCTGATCTTGTAAACTAGCGAAAACTTATCGTCTATTATTAACAAAGTTGTGTTTATCTTTCGTGTAAGATTTAAACTATAAACATTAATTATTTAGAGTTGAAGATGAAAGGGTTCATACGAGTATGTCAAATATTACTGGATAAGATTAAAGATGAGTTTTAAACAGTTTCATGCAAAACAAGATAGTGCATATTTTTATATAAGCGTTGTTATCAGTTCGACCATAACAATAAAGATTAGTAGATAAATACTGACACACAACCTATACAATAAGATATTGTAGAGTAATGAAGAATTATTATTGTTAATAAGTTATTTAATCGTGTAATCTATCCCTCTTATGTCATAAGATGTACCTATCCCTCTTAGGTAGTATTCAATCATTCATAAGAAAAACACTGCAATCGTCGATACAGAAAAATATACTAAAATATTGGCCAAACAAAAGCCCTGAAAAGTTCCTGAAAATGTTTACATGTCACAAAATCACTATATTTTTTATTAAACCAATAAAATCCGAGGCTTATAACATAAACATTCCTTACAAATACCTTACCTCGTAACTAAACACTGTTTCGCACTTTTCAATTTTCCGTTTGGCGCAAGTTTCTGTCATAAATACAACTGAAAACTTTTCTTTCACAGTTACCTTGTTTTGATTCACACGCAACTGACACTGGCGTTAGCGCGAGGCGCGTGTCGCCGGCGCATCGCATCCGTCCACATGGACACGGCACTCACTGCGGTACACTCGCGCAGGCTTCGCGGGCATGCCGACACGTGCGATCGCCGCGGCGGCCCGGGCACACTGCCGCCGCCGCCGCTGCCCCGGCGCGCGCAGCCCCCGCCCGCCCCCGCCCGCTCCCGCCCGCCCCGCTGCGCGCGCCGCCCAACGATCGCCCGAGCCTCCGATTTTTACATCTGCACCGTTGTGACATTGAAATTCAATTTTCGATTGAGCGGCCTTCGGCACAGGGCGAGCACTGAATGCGTCCAGTTCCGGGATCACGTTCCGGTTGCGTATTTGAATAACGAGCCGGAATCCTCCCGGATTACCCGGGTCCGTGCCGGCGCGTAGGGCGAGAAACCACCGGTGCACTTTTTCGCTAAAATTCATCTCAAACGCTGATACAGAATCTTGCAACGAGGAAAATGAAATATTTTCATGTTTAGTAAATAAATCGCTGTACTGTCAGAAAATATGTTCAGCGGAACGAAATTGAAAGCGAGCTGCGAAGCCGCGGTCGGGCGCGAGTTGGCGCCCAACGCGGTGGGTAATCCGCGGAGTCTGCGGTTCCGTACTCACAAATGGGTACGCTTCGGAATTTAATTCCGCGCGTTTCTTTTACGCTATTGGATATTGTAAGGATTTGCGGATTCCATTTATCGTCGGCGACGCACGACGCATTTTTTGCAGTTATACGCGGAGACGGCTCGGCGCCTGAGAGATTGCCCTGAATCCGCGCTGCGTCTGCGGCCGGCCCTCAGCCCTCGCCGGGGGCTCCGGAGTGCTTTTCAATTCAGCCCCATTGTTACGTAATTGGTGGTACAATGAAGTCCATACATTTCAGTGTTATTATTTTCGCTTTCAGGTGGAGAACGGATGGAGGGGCACGATAGCTATTAACGAGCAATTGTGTATTTTCGAATGAAAACACAAACCTCTCGAGAGCTTTTGACGAAGGTTGAAGTAGTGAATGAAGATTTATTTAAAATTGAAATAGCGTAAAAATACATCCGAAAGCGAGGGCTCCTTAAAATACATCGTCTGTACGAAACTTTAGAGTCACATAATGCTTGAGCTTCGACACAGCGTTCGAAAGGTTTTTTAAGTGAATTAAAACTTCGGAAAGGTCAATGATGATAAGATGTCGGAATTCCAGGGGGCTTTTTGTGAATTTGTTCGCGTAGCGTGGATGAAATCTTGCGGAAGCCGGTACATGGTCAGAATTGAATACGCGCGTACGTCGTTAGGGCGTGCGTGAATGTTTGATGAACGCGGAGCAGCGCGTGTCTGAAGCGCGCTACTTTTATTTTGAGTTAAAAGATAAATTATGGAGCTCGGAAGTGGATTTTATACGATGAGTTTACTGCTCAATGTCTATACAATACGTCAGGTGAAGTTTAACCCTTACGGTTGGTACTTAAGTATAAAATTGAAAACTGAGAAGAACTAAGATTTTCCTGCGAACTCTAAAGCATAGAGCAGAAATTGCCGTCGACGGGAAGCCTGGCTTTATAATTATAATTATGTTTTACAAAACACGTACAATTTTGTACGTTACCTATGAAAAGTAAATGTATTAAAAAGAAGAAATTTCCTCATGTATTCGTTGTTTGGTGTGCTTTGCGTAGTAACTAAATTGCGTTGTTTAAAATAGCCAAGAGGATGTCCATGAATGTTTTGAGGCAAGCCAGCTTTTGCAAACTTAGAGAAGAATTTAGTACGTTGACAATTACCTACTAGTCCACCGGCTAAGACCAACTTAGCTTCAACATAAATTAACGTCGAACACCCGTGCCGTCTTCGGATCGGCGCTTCTTCAGCTCCATCCTTAATTTCCAAGTTATTTAAACTTCACAAATTATATTTAAAACTTAGCGCCGAAACCGAATTCCCTTCAGGAGTTGGTGGGATAAATAAACAGTCTAGCGTCACGTAGGATTAGCCGTCCCGGGGGCTCATATCGGGATTAACCGGAGAGGACGTTTGCGCTTAACGGAGCGTTTGCGATTTTTAGGGTTCCCTGATTGACGAATATTACTTACAAAAAGATGATTAATAATTGCTTTGTCTCTGATTATGTACCATGTTTCTGGTTGCTGAGAAAATTATCGCTAAAGCAAAAGCATTCATGATTTGATTTGATAAAACGTCGGAAATCTTCCCTTTATTATGTTTGTAATTTCAAGAATTATCGACATCATTCAAAGTATTTTGTGTCCAGCGATATGGAACCAAAGTGTAATGAGATCGCAGACCTAAGTAGTTTGAAACTTCTTTTGATCCACTTATCAGCTGCTTTTCATGGGTGAAAAAATACGTTCTATTCTTGAAAAATCATTCTGCGTTTTTTATGTCGAGAAAATATTTTCTCAGAGAAAAGCTGTTTAAAGCCAGACCAGATAAGGTGGTGATCTTTTAACGCGTAATTTTGATTAATTTGCGAGTGGGAAGTTCGTTCTTGTCCGGTTTTATCGGAAGCGCGGTCCCGGGGGACGGCGCCGGTTCAAAAAACAATCCGACCCGGTACCCGTAAGTTGGAGTCGCGCTCCGAGGAAATCAGACCTTCGCAACTTTTTGTTTTATTGACCAATTTGTAGCCGTGAGCCTTTAATTGAGTGTCCTTTTAGTGGGTACTATGACACTTATTGCTTTGACATCGTATGGATAATAAACAGTCAAAAGCGTGTTACATTGTCTATAGTATTTTTTTAAAACCACATGTAAATGCAACTACAATACCAACGTTTATTACATTTTAACAAATACTCTCAATTATAGTTTTCAAAGCGTTCACGTACCAATGATAAACAGTTAGTCCAACAATAAAATCAATTTCCTCTTTTATGTGTTTTTTTATGATAGCTGTAGAATCAAACGTTTTGTCTCCGATTAAATAAACATACCTATGAAAAATAAATATCGAAATGCGATTGCCTCGGACTAACTGAGTAATTCCTAAAGCCTACTTTTCATTTTGAATATCATATTGCCAGCATAACAAGACATAAACAGCCCGACTCAATTGACGTTGTGGACGGAATAATGGTCAAGTGCGACTATAGTGTCATTCTACAGAGTGGAGTTGTTACATAGAGTGTCTCTACACTCTACTACAGCATATGTACTTAGTTATCACTTTACCCTCTGAGACTATTACATGAACCAAGTGTAGCAACAAGTAATGGCTAAAACTCCATAGAGAATTCTAGATTCTAGACTAAAGCAAGAGTACCATTGACTCAAGAAGACAGCACACTTACAGTAATCCTAATTCCCTAACAAGATATTTCCCCAAAGGTGCGCAGTCCTAATCTGTAGTACACTACACAACATCTGAGGCAGGGAGCAGTGGAATTAGATCATTAAATACGCACGATATCTAGGAGCACTGCGACTGTATTAATTACGTAATCTAGAAGTACTAAGTGTACAAATGTATAAAGTATCGCCAACAAACATCATCTCAAAAACAAACCGGTAAAAATATACGATTTCGATCAATGAAATCCATTTTGGAATCCAACTAAAACGACAAGGACAAAATTTCGTCTAATTTTCCGTGAAATCACAGAGGTATTTACATAAGAGGTAGGTACAGGAACCAGTGAATGAACCACCAAAGAATGACACTGTGCTACAAAGAGCTATTTTTGTCATGACTTTAGTGGAAAAGCATTTCTATTTATGTTTGATAGAGTTACAGCTTGTCCGCCAGTAAAAACCTAACTAGGTAGTGAGGGTCAATCTTTGATAGAGTTAAAAATGTTTTAACCTTTATATTAATATCCCGACTTGTGTTAAGAAGAAGAAGTCAGTAGTTGTAGTCAGTAGTTGTAAGTCGTAATACTCGTAGCATCGAGCCAGCTAGATCTATAATGGTAATCACACCCAGGCGGGCTTTAATAACGCAAATGCGTCTAAGGGCCGTAACTTTGGAGCCAACCAGGATTTTAATTGGCATAGTTAATTAAACATTAGCCTTCCATGCCAGGAACAATGCCTGCTCACTAGTGATGTAACAATTTGCTGGGAATCGATTTAATTTGGCCAAAGTACGTTTTAGGATCAAACATCCGACATAAAATGACAACATGTTCCAGTGGTTGTACTATGATTGATGATAATATAATAATTCACTATGTAATTTTAATTATATCTACCAACATTTATTAAATACGCGAACATTTCACTCAAAAATAATCTCATTAGATTGACTTAAATTGAGACATTGAAAGCCATTAAAGTCTTAAATGCCCGGCTTTTCAATAATTTGACTCAACGATATCAATTCTATTGACTTTGTACTTAGTCCAGTCAATGAATGCCTTAACGACGGTGTAGAGAGAAATCCGTGGAACACAATTTCTGACCTCGGGACTTTATTTAGCCTAGTTAGGTGGTGAACATAGAAAAAGTCCCCGCCCTTAGCCCTTGAGCCGGCGGGGAGAGGGGGGTTTAAAGGTATCACTTTTCGGTTTTTCGCTTAATTCTCGGAAACTATGCGTCCTAGTGACATGACTACTATGAACCAAAAAAAGCTTATTCAATTTGCTACAGGTGAGACCATCAAGTTTTTCTATATCTTGTATAGTTTTTACGGCATCTGCTCTAGAAGGTCTGTAAAATTGGAAATTTTATTGTTGTCTTACATGTTCCTTTCAGGAGAAAATCGACTAAATCAACATTGAGCAAACACTATAGACATGCGGGAGCATGTTAAGCCTAGTTCCAGGGAGGGGACTGCACCGTGCGTATATTTAGACGAACCAATTAGAGCCACTTTTGACTCCTCATCATTCAAAAACTACTGTGCATTAACACTTCAAATTTGGCTCATGTATTGAAACTTGCAAGATATACATCAGCTTCAAATTTCATAAATATACCTCAAACGGTTATTTAGGTATTGACATTCAAAAATCGACATTTAGAACACTAAAATCTATCTATCACATGTGAAATGTTAAAATTTACTGATTTTTTATTTGTTCCTTTGTATTTACATAACTACCTTTCTGGATGCCAAATTTGAACCTTCGAGGTCATCTGGAAATGGTTAGAATTTGGTCTATAGGTCAGACATGTAGATTTTTGGACGTCAATACCTAAAGAACCGTTTGAGGCATATTTATGAAATTTGAAACTGATGTATATCTTGCAAGTCTCAACACATGAACCAAATTTGAAGTGTTAATGCACAGTAGTTTTTGAGTGATGCGGAGTCAAAAGTGGCTCAAAGTGGTTCGTCTAAATATACGCACGGTGCAGTCCCCTCCCTGGAACTAGGCTTAACATGCTCCCGCATGTCTATAATGATTGCTCAATGTTGATTTAGTCGGTTTTCTCCTGATGGGAACATGTAAGACAAAAATAAATTTTCCAATATTACAGACCTTCTAGAGCAGATGCCGCGAAAACTATACAATTTATAGAAAAACTTGTCTATCTCACCTGTAGCAAATTGAATATGCTTTTTTTGGTTCAAAGTAGTCATGTCACTAGGACGCATAGTTTCCGAGGATTAAGCGAAAAACCGAAAAGTGGCACCTTTAAACCCCCCTCTCCCCGCCGGCTCAAGGGCTAAGGGCGGGGACTTTTGCTATGTTTACCACCTAACTAGTCTAAATAAAGTCCTGAAGTCAGAAATTGTGTTCTACAGTTTTCCATCTATAATGCTTTATTGACTGGACTAACTAACAATAACACAAAATATACTACGAACAACAATACGAACTTCATTCAAAGTCACTTTGCCTACGCAAAAGAACATAATATTTAGAAACATACCAAATAATAATAAAGTTTGTTATTTACAACATACTTAATAAACAACTTAGTAATTAGTATTGTTCTGGGCGTAATCATTTATGTAATGCTCGAGTTTGATTAGCAGCCCATCGCTAAGTGAGCCGTCATTGGGCGAGACCGACCGTATGAATGAGTAAACGCCAAACCAATTACTCGGAGACTAGCCACGAACTTAAATTAACCGGATCGAACTAGAGCACAGTGGGCCGGGATCTAGATGCATGGAAACGCACCCTCAGTTGAGTTTAATGTAATATTATTTTTTGAAATCTGTACGAGTATAGTAAGAAGTAGATTTTATACTCATAAAAGCTGATTTCGCGTCTTATAGTTGAATAATATAAGATTATTACATAATGATAAACAAGAAGCTTATATTTAGCAGCTAAAAAATAAGCAAATAGCACTTATTTTACGTAGATTGATATTGGTTGATAAAGAAAAGAGACTTATCTAAAACTAAAAAAAGATTTCAGCAATATTTTGTCCATACTGTAGAGGGATACAGCCCACTGTGCGTCTAGCTACATCCGGCGCGCTCTGGAAGGAACTGGGTGAAACTCGACAGGGTTAAGTTTACAACTATGACATCAAGTGACGCGGGAACTCGATAAGTGAGGATTGTTTTAATGAAATTTCAACTAAATAGGACTAGCTGGGCCGCGCACTTGTAAGGAGAATTCACGTCAAAAACAGGAGAAATGTTTGATTAAATTTCTTGGATTGGCAAATTATATTCTTTGGTTGCTGTCATAATTTCATTGCTCATGATGAGGAAATGAAAGAATAAATTTAATGCTCACCACATTTTTTGCACGTGTAAGCCGGTTTCCAATCGTGAATAGATGGCTCAAAGAAAATGAGAAAACAATTTTATTTATAGAGAAACCTGCAGCTAAATAATGGATTGAATGAACGTGGATTGGACACACCTACTTCTCATGATTTTTTGCAAACCCAGATAATTGTTTTAGGGACATAAGACGTAGGTACCTACAATTTCCTAAATTTTTCCTAGATGGACATCAATGATGAAAATATAGCATCTTTCTAATCCTACAAAACTGTAACGGTTCAAAAACCTTTGCGGGGCATACAAATCCGCGAATAATTTTTGGTCCGCGAAGGATAAGAGATCCTAAGAGAACGAAGTTCGCACGAGCCCCAACTGAAAATGCACGCTTTTTTCTAACGAGGCGAGATTTGTTCACATGCAGTGCAAAAACAAATTTAAGCAATTTTAACAGGCATTCCTCGATCCTGCAGCAAGCGCGCCGAAATGCGACACAAGCCTCGGTCACGAGTGACGTGGTTTAAATTCAATTGCAAAGGCTCCGACCGTCCGTCGCTCCTATTGCTGTTCTCACATCGCGTCGCGGCGCTCATCCACACGCAATGCCTGCCCAGTCTAATGGGATGAGACTTGCGTTAAAAATATTATATCAATTGCGTTTTGTGAGTGCAATAAAGGAAAGCAAATGCTACGTTTAATTGTGATGGGTTTTAGTTTTCTCTTTTTTGTTTCAGTTTGTTTATTGAAAGAGAGTCTAAGATAGGTAATATTCAGAATCATTTTGGAAAAAAATTAGCGACAAACTCGCTGGGTCTGCGGGGATTTTAACCACTAGAAAATGCAGAAGACGATCTACGAGTATGTTTCGACACAGTAAGACACAATTTTCCTTTCTGTTACAATGAATACGATAGCATCACACGATAATACGGGCCACTTTTAACCCTTAAAGCGTGTCTAACGACATAAACAAGGATTATGTGTACGGATACAAATTGGCCCTTTGAGGGGAGCTGCTTCACAAGACGCAACTCAGTGAAAATAAAGTAGCCGGGTAATTTAATATCCTTGAAGGTCGGCCGGTTCATTACAGACAGTTTCATTAAATTTCGCCCTGTATGAAATTGATAATAACTCTACGTCTGGATAAAGTGCCTTCGCGTTCTATTCTCTAGTGGTGGAGAATTGGACGCTGTCACTCTAGAGGTTTGAGGGACACACAAATTGAAATCACTTTGTGGAATTATATCCATTTTGGTTAGGACGTGACGACCAATTTATCTTTAATAATTGCCTAAATACGTACAATTAAAAGGATCAACACATGGAAATAAATTAATACCTAATTATCACTTGAGTCGGGAAATAATTGTAACAACGTTGAATCAAAGAGTTTTTCATGTTTAAAATTACACGATAACGATTGTCAGTGAGAAATATCCAATCAATTGGTTAATTTTAGTTATAATGGGATCAGTCTACTAAAGCTCCATGGATTTCTCGGTGTGCCATATTGGCGGGATGTCATAACTGACACAAGTGCCCCTCGAATTGCAATTTAATTAACTATGTAAAAGCACCTTTGCTCGCATTAATAATCCGCTCACAATCTTGACAACATCGAACCACAAACTAAAGCTGCGGGCCCTACGACCGGTTTATCAATATCAATTAACTAAGAATCAAGACTAATTACGACTTTAACAACGCGTTAACTTCAGGTTACGGCCGGTATTATTTATTGCGTGTTAACAACTGGGGTCGTTTATGGGACGATGGATCGGCCGTCACTTGGCGAGTGAGAGTATCCCCGCGGGACACATTTGGGATAATGCAACGGGATACTATGGGCAATCCCGCATCTGCATCGATGGCGCGGGGCAAATAAATAGTGTTTACGTCCGTTTGGGGCGATCACAACTATCCGCATTCGCACCTCGTCCGCGCGAGATTAGCTGAGGGAATTGAAGAAAACAATATAACGTATAATGCAATGTTGCAGTTGATTTACAAACTTTGCCAATTATAGAAATTACTTTAGTTTATAATTTTCTTATAAATTATTTATTTTTAGAAAGTAAGAAAATTGTCCCTAAATAATACCTACCTTGTGCATGGAAAAGTAGTTGATTGTTTACATAAATTCCAAACCTTTTATATTAACTAGTGCCAACTAAAATTTATCAATGATTGTCTTCTTTCAGGGTTTCTAACGACGATGTTAATAACAAACAAAATTGCCTTAAAAAACCCATTCTACCACATGTTAATAATTCTTCCATTATTTCCAACGTGTATAAATGCTCTATTGTGCCACGTCCACATATACCAGCAGACCTAATTACCAATCAGAACGGCTATTAGTGGACCAGTTCATTTCACCGCTGCCTACGTAACGCCAGTGCCGCCCTCCCGCGGGGCTTGTCAGGGACGGAGGGAGAGGGCACGGGGTGTACCTGGATAGGGACACGTTAAGATCTCTTTAAATTACATTTTTTACACAACCCTCCGCCCTTGGTTTAAAAATAAAACAGAGAATTTTGAGTGAATTTTTTCACTTTATAAAATACTCGTTTTAGCTACGAGTATTTTCTGTCTAGTGGCGCAGTGTATGGCGGGCATTCTACTCGCCGTAAGAAGGTAGATCTCATTGAGAACAAATTATAACGTACAACATACAACGCAACATTCGATTTATATCGTAGTAGTGCTTTCAAGTACTATTTAATTTAAATGTTTTTAGTGAATAAATACAAATTAATTTGCTGTAATTCATTATTTTACTTAAAAACTCATTTACAAAACTAACAATTTAAATCACTTTTCTGCATATAGCTTGGATTTTCTCCTCACATTTAAATACTTTAAACAGTCTAAAAACTTTCAAAATGTATTTAAACTTTTAAATAAATAAGCGCACGATTAGGCAGGATTAGTGATTAATTTGTTCAGTAGGTATTTTCTACTCGTACTAGGGGCAATTGGAGGGTAATAAAAATATTTCTAACAAGGCGCCTTGTTAGAAGTTGCGGAGTTTAAAAACAATTTGCATAAACGATTTGCTTAATATCATTTGGAATTAGGCTAACAGCATTTAAAGCTAAGTTATTGCAAGGGACAGAATTTCTTTTGGTGTTTCGCTTGTTTTTCCAAACGCAGATTTTTTATGGACAAATAATTTACTATGAGTGATATTAAAATAATTAAAAAATAATGAATTTCGTTTTGCTTTTTTTTCAGTCACTATCAGATATCAATCATTAATCAAAATACCAAATAAAAAATCAAAGCGTGTTTTTCTATTTCAATTCATTGTCTATGTTATTTGTGGAACTGGCCAGATTTGTAACAGCTTAACAACATGGTAAGAGGATTCTGAAACATTGATGTTATTTTACACTAGCGTACCTACTCGTATACAACACGCACGTAGTACTAATCAGGGTTCTTATGGATATCCGTAACCGTACCGAAACTTTCGGATATCCGAAATAAAAAAATCACCGAAACCGTCACCGTAACCGATTTAAAAGTTTCGGATAGTTTCGGATGTAGGCAGTTTAAAAATTGTTTTACATAGCATTCTATGTAAAGGCATAACAGCCTGATTTACCTTTATAATGCTATTTAATATCAATTTTTTTTATTACTTTTTATTCGATGTAAAGTGTGTGGCCATTAAAGAACCGTTTTTTTTATGTGACAACTAATGGACAACTATTGCGAATTGCGTTCTAAAGCACAGATATCCGTAACCGTAACCGAAACTTTCGGGTATCCGAAATAAAAAAATATCCGTAACCGAAACCGGTATAATAATATTCCTATATCCGTAACCGTAGGTACCTAACCATAACCGAAACTACATAATCCATAACATCCCTAGTAGGTACTAACTCCATTTTTGGGAAATATTTCATGCAAAACCTTTTTAAAGATTATAAAAGTATAAAAAAATCTAGTGTAGTCGTCTGCAAAATACAATGTTCGAATTTTCCACCGTTTTAACTTTTAATTCTTTTCCCGTATAAATTGTAAGCACTCAGAAAAATGAATATTGAATACAAAGCTATCAGCTCGCCATCGAAGATAACTAGAATTGGACTGTTATGAATGCATCGACATGAATCGGGTCGGCCGGCGAAAATCGATTGACCTCGGAATGATTGTATGATCATTGACATTTTATTAAATGTATAAAACAGCATTTTTAATATCATTTTGTGTCGTTTATAATGAAATCAGAAAATAAAGTTGATTTAATTTCAAAAGGGAAATCATTTGTAGGAATTAATTTATTAATGCTCACATAAATATTATGCATACGTATGAAAGTATAGTTATTCGATAGACTTTTTTGCAAATACTGATAAAATGAACGTTAAGCATACCCAGTACATCTGAGCCCATTACGTATCACATTCTGTTGTATTTTCGTTTACAGCTTTTAACATTTTCCTTTGTTGTTTTGTACAGTATATTGACTTTGTTACTCGTAAGTCTTAACAACAGCGAAATCTAAGAGGTCTCTAGCTCACAAAATTCACACAATTCTTAGAAGTTGTGAAGATAAATAGTTTTCAGTCATCAAAACTTTTCTGTTCGTAAATAGCTGTCTCTAAGTATATTCCTGTACCCCGAGCGATGCAGCAGTGCAGTCCCGAGCTCTGAAATGAATACATTTTTTGACATTCCGCTCCGACTGTAATAAATCTTATTGCCGAGTAGAGGAAGCCACGTGGGGCGTGACGTCACGGGGAGCTTATTTATACTAATCAAGCTCGGCGCGCGCACAAATTGAGTTGTCGCGATCCATCGCGCACCTCGCTCTGACACACGGGAGTTACATTTGGACAACATAGACTGCATACGAGTATTACTAAGTAATAGGTAATAATTATAATATTAGTAATAATAATAATAGTAAGGGTAGAAGAGACGCAAATTTTAACTTTGAAATAATAAATTAGTACAAATTTTCTCTATAATTTTATACCTGTTCTGATGATTTGCATATCAGACTGCCCTATTATTATCGGCCTATGTACCATTCATAAATAGATCCATTTTGTGAATTTGCAAGATTGTATTTGAGGCTAGAAGACGCTATGACACCAATACGTCCAAGTTAATATTATAAATGTATTTCTAATAAGTACTAATAACTTTTGTTTGTATTTAGATGGGTTCATTATTTATTGAAAAAAATAGATAGCTCTTATATTTTGTATGGATACCATAGACTACAAACAACCTAACACCAAATATTATGAACTCACTATACAAGCACAGAAACTAATAAACTTCAATTTTGCCCTGTCATCCAAACTCTACACCCGTGTGTAGCCTCTCAGCCTGCCCTCGGCAAGCCCGGAGGGAACGCGTCCCGTGATTAGGAGCAACTCCTGAGATGCAGCGAGGACAAAAAGCAACGCTTTGACTGCTAACTACACAATTTGTGTTCTGTTCTAACCTTACGTCTGGAGTTCGCGTCAAGAAGTTGGAGCACTGCGCTCGGTTTGCGGCTTGGACTTGAGGTCATCACTCACAACTCACATAATAAGAATATGCACGGTTTTTGTTTCGCACATTTCAGTAGCCTTGGCATTATCAAATCAATCAGTGCTTATCTTTAACAATATTTTCAAAAGATACCTAAGATATAGACGTTAGAGATCTCATGACGTCATTGGTCATGTTAGAACGACACGCAGAGTCCCATACAAGTTACTATGGGCGGGTGACATATTTTGACGTCACGCTTAGCTATTTCCATACAAACTTTTTTGTTTCCAGTCCGATATCATAAATTCTACGATTTAATTAGTGTTTATTTTAATATAATTTATTAACTTTTAAAATCGATGCATATTCCCTGTTGTGAAGATCGGCTAAAAAAATACGAGGAAGTTTTACATGAAATAAATTTTGACGCATATCTATTCACGTAGATTTTTACAAGCATGAAAATGTTTTTATTTGTTGCTGAAAACTTTTATGTCACCCTTTTTATTTGCCAATCAAACAACAAACGAGCGGTGTTTTGACAAGAATAGAGATAAAAGGATAGACTCACTACTTGCTATTGTCAATCGTGGTAATGAGTTGTATTATTACGTCACAAAATATCTTAATCTTAAATTGTCACTGTATTGTGGCAAAATAACCGAAAACTTATTCAGCCGTAAATCCTGCGTTTATGTTTCGACTTTCAGTTATGACGTAATAACGTTGTTACAGCGTGTGAGAAGACAGGGCTTGTGAGGCTACAATCCGCTTATGTCGTTTGCATGTAGAAGACGTTTTTAAAATTGTTTTTATAGCTTTGTAAAGACATTAACTCCATGAGACGCGCTTAATTGCTAAAATCAAGTGGCAGTGGGCGGGGCACATAGCTCGCAGAGCTGATGGACCAGCGGCCATCAAATCTGCGAGCACTTAAGGGCGACCACGAGCCGGAAGACGTAGCACAGTACGGCAGGTCCACTAGGTGGACCAACGATCTAGTGATCGTCGCGTGAGGTGCCTGGATGTGGGCGGCGCAGGACCGGTCTTTGTGGAAATCCATGGAGGAGGTCTTTCTTTCGACGTCATTCGGCTGAAACGAACGAACGAGCGAAGATTTAGTAGGTACAATTACCTACTATTGATCGAGAAAGTAGAACCACAAATGATGCCAATGGGTCGAAGAGGTTCGCGAGGCAGGTAGGTATTACATTAATCTTTACTAAGGCTTGTTTGTTTCCCGCAATTTAGCTCAAAGCTACGTTGAGATGAGCTGAATATCGGGAATAGTCTAAGCTGAGCTTATAAATCGATTGGAACAAACAAATAAACTCCTAACTAACTTACACTTTGATGCAACTATAACTGCTACTAACTTTCTTCCGATTTTAATCACTTTAACGTCCAGTAAGTCCAGTTTCTCGACATTTGTTCTACACCTTGAGACAATATTTTCTATTGTCTTGTTCAAAGACAAACATTGGCGACAATATTTGCCATTAATCCTACCGAACTGACCTGGGATGAAGTCCCGAGAGAAAAATAGAGGCGTGTCCTCATAGATAGCGACCAATGTAGAAAAAATAATAAGCAATTATTTTAATCATTGCGGGAGGCCTATGTTCAGCAGTGGACGTCCTGTGGCTGAAATGATGATGACGATGATGAATTACTTTAGGATCAAACGATACATCAGAAAAAATAATCTTAAAACACAAGTCATGCCTCATTTCTTTATGTTATTTCTGTCTCTTCAAAAATGTCAGGTATTTTCAAAGCTTAAAGTGCCATAACTACAATAAAATTAAAAGGTTACAATACTGTATGATCGGAATCCGGCACAGCCAGCAGCCCAATCATAGAGTAATCCCGCCATTGCAGACGGCAGACGAGGCGAACTGGCGCGGATTATGCGCTTAGTTTTAAGGCGTAGTGATGTACCTGAATGCTGAAATGAGACTTATGCCCGTTTTCACCATCAATCCCTAATTTTTAAGTGACCCCTATGAAAACAAAATTCCTGTTGTGTGTTACCATAGGAGTCACTTAAAAAATAGGGATTGATGGTGAAAACGGGCGTTATTCTTATATTTTAATAACTCAAGTGTGTAAGAAACGATTTGTATTAATTTTGGTAGACAATTGATAACTGTAATGGGCTTAGTTATGAAATCGAAAGTTTCTTATAGTGCTACATTTTTATTCATATTATTTTAGTTTAATGAAAGGCTTTGTATTTGTAATAAGTAACTTGTAAACAAAACAAGTACATGTTTAACACCACCAAAAACGGGTGGTTTGATGTCAGGATGGGGTAAAAATATTAGGTGGCTTATTATTTTCTCCAAAGTTCCCTTCGTACCCTTAGCTATGGTCTTGTAAATTTTTGTAAATTGAAAGCCGAAAGCCCGTACCCTCCATCTCTATTTAAAACTGGTCGCAAAATACCTCTTTGATCGGTTCGGTCGTAATACTGAGGGATATGATTGGAATCACAGTTCTGCCGCATTAGAAACGCATTAAGTAGCCTTGGTTTACAAAATCTAATAGCTAGATGCAGGTAATTTATTAGTAATAGCACATACGATACCAAACATACAAAAGGAAAAAAAAAGTCATATTAGATGTAGAGTCAACAACTCATCAAACTTCACTACATAATAAAACAAAGTCGCTTTCCTGTCTGTCTGTCCCTATATATGCTTAGATCTTTAAAAATACGCAACGGATTTTGATGCGGTTTTTTTAATAGATAAAGTAATTCAGGAGGAAGGTTTTTTGGTAAATAATACATACTTATGACAAGCAGGGCGAATCGCTAGTGAAGTATATTTAATGCAATAGCTAAGAAGAACCGACGCTTATTCTTGCTTAACGTCATACGTCATGTCAAATATTACTAGCTTTGTTATTTATAATATTAACTTATTAAAATAATAATAATATTATTTTGAGATTACTGTGACTCTATCTATATTATACTCCACCGAAACGGCACAAAGACCGTTTGATTTTAAAGGTTATCGGTCAAACGATCTTTGCTTTAAAACGGAACGGAGAAAAATCGCTAGATCAAACCCATATTTGTATCATTATAATAATATGAGAGATTCGCTTTTTACGACAGTAATTTTCTTCTTTTTAGGTTATTATCTGAGAATTTAAATTTCATAATGTATCGTTTACATGTAAAAGACTGTTACCATGCCGCGTACAATGTTTATTTTATTGTCTTCTTTTGTGGAAACATTACATTGTAAGCAATATCAGATCCTCAAACATACATATAAAAGACAATCGTTCAGAAATAAACACACGTAAACTCATTTCATTCCACACAACAACACAATAAGCAACCAAATTAGGTGTGATGCGATCTCATTCTTACTTTATTACCAAAACTTCAACTCCAGATTCAGCCTTGGAGAAACAAAAGACGTTCCATTTCCATAATGTATGTAGTGTATCACTTTTATGCCCACACGAGACACGGGAGCACCCGAGGGAACGAATGGGGGCCACCTGCCGCCTTGAAAGAATTAATTAGAGAGGTCACCTTTTAATTTGAAACGCCCATTCGTTGGTATAAAGAAATATTTAACCTTTTTAGTGGGGATTGCGATCTCCAATTAGCCAAATTACACGCTTCAAAGGCGAAAACATCGCTCTGCAGGTTGGTGTAATGTTTGATAACATTGGCTTAGTGAAATCTTTTGAGGAAGTTCTTAGGAAAACGTTCGCTGGTGAAATTAGTAGCGCCGATGGGAACTTATAACGGGAGGCCAGCTGACACTAGGGATGGTAAGTTTATCTTGATGTGCCTGTAGTTTAGCAAAGCCTGAGCTTTGATGGCGAACAGCTAAACAACATGCGACGCCTTTCTGAATGTATGGGTGGGTACACATTTCGACTACATTAATGGTATTTATCACATACCTACTCATGTCCTCTCCCTAAGTTGTCTAGAAGATATTTCTTCCTAACTATGAAATTCACTCCTCACACTACTAACTGAACTATCTAAAATAGTGGCTCTTTCAAAATAGTATCGATGTTTTTTTAGTCAAGTTATGCTTGTGTAGACAATAGGACTATTAAAGCTCAAATTGTAGATATTTTCTATGATTTAAACCACAACAGCAAATAAAGATAAAGCAGGTGTGCATTTTGGGAAAACATTAATGTCATAAGAGAGCCGAGAAACGTAATAGACGACATTCTAGTTATTATAGCCCTCTCTCCGCATATATTTCAAAGGCACTCCAGTTAGAATGAATCTCTCAAATAACTCGCTAGGAATAACTTTATGACTACGTCTTAAGTGTTCTTTAAAGACATCGTGTGTTAGCGTTTGTTTGGTAAACAGGTGAAAGTTTGCAAAGCTAAAATGATTTTCCTAAGAATAATGATTAAAATAAGATTTGTGGTTAAGTGGAAGTGGAATTATCATTCTATTCTTATTTTATTGTGTGGGATGTTCTATAGAATCACTATTAGGTTAAGAACTAATGGCGCGATTTTCACCCGCGCCCGCGGCGGTTGTGGAATTGAGATTTTATTTCAAAACTCATGGGACCGGTTATTTGCGCGGTTACGTGGTTACCGCAAACGTGGCGGGCGATAATCGCAAGACTGGCGTTTGCAAGACGGGCAGTTAAGTCACTGATACAAAATGGTCGCCCGCCAATCGATCGCAGAGCGCGCGGGCGAAAACCGCAGAGGCTGCGGTTACCGCGGCCCGCGTGATTCTACTAGTTGCCCACCGGTGCAGTGGGACCCGCATACAACCGCGCACGATGCGGGCGCAAACCACGTTGTGAGTTGTGCATTAGTTTTTTTACATAAGTATCTGCATTCTACAGAAGCTGCGGGCCCGCAACCGCCGCGGGCGCGGGTGAAAATCGCGCCGTAACGTGAGTTCTTAGCCTTAGCGTCTAACTTTACTTGTTACGACTAAAAAAGGCGTTGAAAACCCGAATAAACATAATCTCCATGGAACTAACGCACCAATCATAATGCCTCATCATCATTCCAGCCGCCCAGCCATAGTCAATGATATTAATCTGGAGTGGGATAGCATTACAGGAATTGATTGCGCAAAGTGACCAAACTCATTCTATTTGTCAGGGCAACAAATACATTACTCTGAACAATAAAAGCGGCATTAACTTTCATGAGTGACCCGCAGTTTGTACAGGCCGTAGCAAGGGGAGACCAGCCATCGCTTCGTTACTCCTTAGTGGTCTTACGCCGATCAGCTAAGAATAATACTGTTTTGAGTTATTACTTAAATTTTTGCGGATTATATTTCCTATCATCCGTAAAGGGAAACACTTAAATGATTCCAATGCGCAATGGGTCGACCTCGACGTGCACTTTACACGAAAATTGTGTATTACGTAGTTGTACAAGTAAAGTTGTACCTAAGTTTTGAGTACAAAGTATTTGCAGTACTATAATTTTATTAATTTTGGTGTCTCGTATGTTTTAAAACAGCAATGATGGTATACCTATACGTTTTAGATTTAGATTTTAGATGTATTGGTGTTTCCGTACTCGCTGTGTCGACAGTTTGCGGCCCGTGGTTTATCGGCCGTTTTATTGTGCCGAGAAAAAGTTAATTCTGTTTTCTCGTTTAATTAGGATCGGGGACCGTCCCTTATTCCGCTCCTTGGTAATAATGTTCTGTTAGTGCAGCCTCGAATAATTAACACCTGACCAGTTTTATCTGGATTCTTGATGGAAGGTCAACTTGACTTGAATGAATTAGCTTTTCACGTTCAAACAAATGGATTGAAGTTTCTTCTTCTATCGTATCGGATGTTCTGGATATGCTCACTCCATTATCAACATGAGATCTGAATAAAAGTCAGTGCACAATAAAGAGAAAATTCATACACATTACACAGGTTTCAGTTTGTCCAAAATTCCGCATTTGTTAAAAACTGTTTATGTTATTCAAGAATGGATGAAATAGAGTACTCGTAGTATACTATAGAATCGCTTTTCATTCGTGAAAAGTTCTAAAACTGCATCACTGGTTCACAAACAGAGACAAACAAAAATTTTGCTAGAATCTAAAATAAAAACAAAAGCAACATTTTGATTTATTGTTGACTAAAAACTCCCTTGAAAAACTTTTTCAGAGGATAATTCATGGAACTGTGGATTGTGTGTGAAATACACAGTATTTTGTATACTCGAAGTACAAAACTAACTTAACTTTACACATTTTATTTATTCCACTGTTTCGGTAAACATATAATTCTTTAACTAGGTTATAAAAAGAGTTAAGACAACAGTGTCTTAACTCCTTTTATAATGAAATACAATGAAAAAATATGTACCTAATTATTGGAAAACCAGTGCAGGCAGGTTAGGGCAGGTAGAGTCCCACATAACCCACTGGCCGGTCCCATCGACCAGTGGGAATGCGAAAACATTTCCCGACGTAAAAAAAGGTGGCCCTAAAGAATCAGATTTAAAGTCTTATGGGCTCTACCTACGATATTATTGGACATAAGCAGGCATAGGATGTATAGAGACTATCGGCTTACCCCTGTTAGCTCTACCAGTGCGTCGCAGTCGTAGTAGGAAACAAATAATAATTACAAGTAAAAACAATTTCATTTTTTTCTATTCAATCTGGGGTGTGTGAGAGGAATATACTGAGCTGTATAATATTAATATGGGCTTAGATTTAAAGTTGTAAATCAATCAATATTATACAGTGAAAACAATCCCGAAATTAGTGCTACAAAGTCCTATGTTGTTTGTAAACAAAACTAAAGTTTGGAATAAAGTCATTTTTATAAAATAACAAGCGAAACAAACTAAGCCTTGTTTGTTTCGCTTGTTATTTTATAACTCGTACTAAAAATCGTAAAAACACAATTTTATAAAGAAAAACATGGCTACGAAAAATCTTGATTTTTAAAAGCTCGAACAAATGTATTTGAATAGTGGTTGAGCAGCATTGTTTTTCAATCCTATCCTATCGCTCTTTCTCCTGCTAGTTACAAATCTAAAATTGAAACTTTCACTTTTAATTTTGTAGTAGTACTTCGTTCGTTTCAGCCGAATGACGTCCACTGCTGGACAAAGGCCTCCTCCTAGGTTTTCCACAATGAACGGTCCTGCGCTGCCCGCATCCAGGCTCTTCCCGCGATCTTCACCAGATCGTCGGTCCACCTAGTAGGAGGCCTGCCCACAGTGCCTACGCTACGTCTTCCAGCCCGTGGTCGCCACTCGATAACTTTCCTGCCCCAACGGCCATCGTCTCTACGAGCTATGTGCCCCGCCCACTGCCACTTGAATTTAGCAATTCTGCGAGCTATGTCGGTCACTTTGGTTCTTCTGCGGATCTCCTCATTTCTGATTCGATCACGCAGGGAAACTCTGATCATAGCCCGCTCCATCGCCCTTTGGGTGACCTTGAGCCTTCTTATGAGGCCCATAGTAAGCGAACACGTTTCAGATTCAGTAGTACTTAATTAAAAGTAAAAGAAAGAAAAAAAAGTATTGAACTACTTATTTGATTTTATTTACTATTCCATTAGCTAATATCAATGTTTGTGCTCATCTCAAACACAGCCAGCATTGGATTATTTTTTAGTAAAAATTACATTACGGTTTTTATTTCAGATGATTGGAAACGATGGTTTGATTTGTATGTTTGTAAATCAGGGACTTTATCAACAACTTCAGAAACAGACCTTTAGTAACTTAACATCTACAGCAGTATTTATAATTGGTAATATAGATTCTAACATGTACGTTGACCCTCTATTAGACACAGTTCCATTTAAATAAGAGCCCTTTAATTGACTCGAAACCGATTTACATGCGCACGAAGTAGGTCGCAGTAATAAAACAAGGATTAACTTGAAGGGAAAAACAGTAAAAAATACACGCCCTTATCGGGCAGTATACTAGTCAGATTTCAAAAAGGATAGTGTGTACACGACTAGTGTACTTAGAGCCTTGTCTGGAACGCCTTGCCCTAAAGTTTGGCTCAAGACGTCATAGGAGGGAAGCTCAACCTACACTGGTCTGAGGGTAGAGTTACGCACTCTACGAAGAGTTCCCGAGAGAGGACCCCAGTGGAATACCGTAGTAATGCTACGTTATAAGATAGACTGGAATTTATGTTCGCTTTTGTTTGATTAACCATTGTATAAAATAAACAATGTCTTGAGCCTGTTCCAGACAGTGACTGTAAATAAGTTCTATAGCTTATCTCTTTTTTAAAAACATTAAAAATAAGTGAAAGTACTGGACTAAGTGCTGTGTGGGGACGGCCGTAAAAGAATACTTTTCCCCACCGCCAACAGGAGGCGTGTCGTAAGAGGCGACAAACTCCTGTAGCACCGGACGGGCAGCAGCGTCTGCGTGCGAAACCAAGCAAAAAAACTGCGATCGCCAACCCGCCTGCCAAGCGTGGCGATTAGGGCAAAACCCTCCAAATGGTGGCAAAAACAAAAAAACGGCCCCTAGTCCCCGGCGGCCCCACTATCCCGGACCACGGTAGCGGTCACGGTAACGGTGGGGCAAGGGGTGCGAAGAATCCCCGGGGGATGCCAGGCTACCAACACCGACGACCTCTGGCCCTGGCAACCTATAACGCTCGCACACTGCGTACAGACGTGAAGCTAATGGAACTCGAGGAAGAGCTGAGCAGGTTACGGTGGGATATCGTAGGATTATGTGAAGTCCGAAGAGAGGGGGAGGACACCGTAATTCTTAAATCCGGAAACCTGCTCTATTTCCGGGAGGGCGACCAGCAGTCCCAGGGTGGTGTCGGGTTTATCGTCCACAAGTCCCTTGTCAACAACGTGGTCCAGATCGAGAGTGTTTCGGCGAGGGTAGTGTACCTGATACTCAGAATCACCAAACGGTATTCGTTGAAGGTCATACAGGTATACGCACCGACCACGGAACACCCCGACGACGAAGTGGAGACCATGTATGAGGATATTTCCAGAGCCATACATGGCTCCCGGTCCCATTTTACCGTTGTGATGGGGGACTTCAACGCGAAGCTAGGTAAACGAAGCGATAATGAGCCGAAAGTGGGGCAATTTGGGTACGGAGAGAGGAACGCACGTGGCCAACTGCTGGCTGGCTTTATGGAGAGGGAGGGCCTCTTTATGATGAACTCCTTCTTCAGAAAGCCAAAACAGCGAAAGTGGACATGGCTGCATCCCAATGGCGCTACAAAAAATGAGATAGACTTCATCTTGTCGACGAAGAAGCATATATTCAATGATGTCTCTGTGATCAATTCGGTCAAAACAGGAAGCGATCACCGAATGGTAAGAGGCACATTGAATATCAGACCCAAGCTCGAGAGATGTCGACTGATGAAGTCTACGCTCCGCCCAGCGCCCATCCAACTCCAAAACCCCGAAAGCTTTCAGCTCGAGTTGCAAAATCGTTTCGAATGCCTAGGAGACTGCGAAAATGTGGACAAATACAATGACAGGTTCGTGGAAATTGTCCAAACGACTGGGTCTAAGTTCTTTAAAACCCGTCGTTCAAAAGGAACCAAAAAGATCTCTGACCTCACCAATCAACTCATGGAAGAGAGACGGAACTTGGTTCTGCAGTCCTCTGAAGATGCTGCTCAGTATCGGCGCCTTAACAGACAGATCTCCAAGTCTTTGACTCGCGACCTACGCCAATTTAATACAGACCGTATTAAAGAGGCGATTGAGCGAAACAGGGGCTCTAAAGTGTTCGCAAGAGATCTGTCTGTTGGCCAAAGTCAACTGACCAAGCTGAAGACAGAGGATGGCAGAGCCATTTCGTCGGGGCCGGAGATATTGGAAGAGGTCGAGAAGTTCTACGGACAATTATACACGAGTGTACGTGCACCTGTCACAAATCTAGCCGAAGACCCAAGAGCTAGACTGACCCGACACTATACCGAAGATATCCCGGACGTCAGTCTGTACGAGATTAGAATGGCTCTCAAACAGCTGAAGAACAACAAGGCACCGGGTGATGATGGAATCACGGCTGAGCTTTTGAAGGCAGGCGGAACGCCGGTACTGAGGGCTCTTCAGAAGCTGTTCAATTCCGTCATCCTCGAAGGAAAAACGCCTACGACATGGCACAGAAGTGTGGTGGTACTCTTCTTCAAAAAAGGTGACAAAACCTTATTGAAGAATTATAGACCCATCTCACTTCTGAGCCATGTCTACAAGCTGTTTTCAAGAGTCATTACGAATCGTCTCGCTCGCAGGCTCGACGACTTCCAGCCTCCCGAACAAGCCGGTTTCCGAAAAGGCTTTAGTACCATAGACCACATACATACGCTAAGGCAGATTATACAGAAGACCGAGGAGTATAATCAACCACTTTGCCTGGCGTTTGTGGATTATGAAAAAGCCTTCGATTCGGTCGAGACCTGGGCAGTGCTACAGTCTCTCCAAAGGTGCCAAATTGACTATCGATATATCGAAGTGTTGAGGGGTTTGTACAAAAACGCCACAATGTCGGTCCGCCTCCAGGATCGGGATTCGAAACCTATCCAGTTGCAGCGAGGGGTAAGACAGGGAGACGTCATATCTCCAAAACTGTTTACCACCGCCCTGGAAGATGTCTTCAAGCTTCTGGACTGGAACGGATTTGGCATAAATATCAACGGCGAGTACATCACCCACCTTCGATTCGCGGACGATATCGTAGTCATGGCTGAGACCTTGGAGGATCTAGGCACAATGCTCGATGGCCTCAGTAGAGCCTCTCAACAAGTGGGCCTCAGAATGAACATGGACAAGACAAAAATCATGTCTAATGTCCGTGTTGCACCCACTCCTCTGAAGGTTGGAGACTCTACACTCGAAGTTGTCGACAATTATGTATACCTGGGACAAACAGTCCAGTTAGGTAGGTCCAACTTCGAGAAAGAGGTCAATCGACGAATCCAACTCGGATGGGCAGCGTTCGGGAAGCTTCGCCATATACTCATGTCCGAAATACCGCAGTGTCTCAAGACGAAAGTCTTCGAGCAGTGTGTGTTGCCAGTGTTGACATATGGATCCGAAACGTGGTCGCTTACTATGGGCCTCATAAGAAGGCTCAAGGTCACCCAAAGGGCGATGGAGCGGGCTATGCTCGGAGTTTCCCTGCGTGATCGAATCAGAAATGAGGAGATCCGTAGGAGAACCAAAGTAACCGACATAGCTCGCAGAATTGCTAAAATCAAGTGGCAGTGGGCGGGGCACATAGCTCGTAGAGACGATGGCCGTTGGGGCAGGAAAGTTCTCGAGTGGCGACCACGGGCTGGAAAACGTAGCGTGGGCAGGCCTCCTACTAGGTGGACCGACGATCTGGTAAAGGTCGCGGGAAGAGCCTGGATGCGGGCAGCGCAGGACCGTTCATTGTGGAAAACCTTGGGGGGAGGCCTTTGTCCAGCAGTGGACGTCATTTGGCTGAAACGAACTGGACTAAGAACTTAAAGGATTTACTCGTAATATAGGCAAGCAAACAAATCTAGGTTTTTGTCATTCAATTTTATCCAGATGAGTACGAAAGACGTTCGAGTAATTTAACCGTCTGGCTCATAAAGGGCAGGACGGCGATTAGTGGTTATTTTGAAAGTGTACATCATTTTGAACACACATTCTGAACTTCAGAACACATAAAAGTGAGTAATAGCGGTTTTAGAAGTCATGCGACTAAACAAAAGTCGACTGAAGAGAAGAAGCATTTATGTATTAGCTAAATTTTAGTGCATTTAGTTGAAACAATGAAGTGCTATTATTCTTTTAATCATTAATGAGAATGTTTAAACACACTTTCCTAAACATTATAAAGCGACTTGTGCTTATTAGACACAACGCTTTCTTAAATATGATATTGTGATATTGTCGTTCACAATAATTTAGGTTTATCTTAATAAAGCTGAACGTTATACGACAGACTGTATTCGATTGAAGAAGAGACTGTATTACTAAATCAATAGTTTGAAACTCCAGATAACGACAGCAGAAATCGAGTCAGTAAGTTTCGGTTAATACCAATAGATTCTGACTAATTTGAAGAAGCTTGTGGCACAGTCTTTAGCAGAATGTAATTGATCGCGTCAATTAGGAAACAGTGTTTCACTCGAAAGAGATTAAAAAAGTTTCTTTTTATTACATTTTACTTTCAAGACATACTGATTAACGCTTTTCAAAATTATTGTTTTTTGTTAGCATTGAGTTCAATTTTTACAACTATAGAACAATGTTCAGCTTAGTTTGATTCTGTTAAAGTCGGGACTTTGGTTACTGCGATAATCCGCAGACGCCGTTTCAACCGACATCTGAGGACATCGTTTAGTTTTAAAAGAGGTGACCTCGTTCTGACCATTGACGTGTCACGATTTCAACCCTATTATACAATTTAATAGATTAATTCGCAAACATAAAAAATTAAGCGATGGAAATCTAAAGATACAGGCACTATAATATTATCTACTTTTAACGTAAATTAATTTAGAATTACTCTTCGCTGTTAATTTGAACCAAGATGCTGAAGCTACATACCATACATACGAGTACATACGTCTGAAACTACCATACGTACTTCAGCTGTGCCATAACACTAAGCAGTATATTGTTATTAGGTTCCAAATGGGTGTACTGTTCGCTAATAACGTCTGGAGCTGTAGTAATTACAATTTGGCCGATAAATGTATTAGGTCCCGCCGTAACTCAGCCGGGGGTCCAGCCGAAAGTTACGGGACCCTGCGCCAGATATATGGCCCGAGCATTAAGTTCAACGCCGGGTGAAGTTCGCACTTTGTAAAACTTGTGCAATACAAACTGATTGAGGCAATAAACAAAAAACGAAACGAAACAATACGAGTATAAAAAAAATGCTATGTTGATTGGATTTTTTTTGTAAGTATTTTTAGAATAAGATTTCCTGTTTTTAAATCCGACAGCCACAACCCACAATATTTCATTTTGAATTTTCCTTTGATAAAAACAGTCAAATTCAAATTGGTTATTGCATGTCATATTACAAATACAATTAAATTAGAAAATAACAAAAACAATCAACAACAAACAAAATTACTAGGTAAAATGTACATTTTCAGAATGTAATAGGTTTATTCATACCCTTATCTAAAACAATAAATTCCTATTGGGCGTTTGGTGGTAATTCCACATGCGGACAAAGCAGCAGGAAAAAACAGTTTTATTTTAATGTTAAATTCTTCAGTGAATATTTTTCATGCTAAATCGAAAACACAGGCACTAATGGAATTCCGAAAATTGAGCACAACGATCACATACCACTCACACTTTCTAAACAATTTAAAAAAAATATTTTTCAACAATCGCTGGACAGTTTATAAATATCTTTTTAAAATTGTGCGTAACTTTGTAATATTTTGATCATTTAAAACAGAGATTAAGATAATGTACCTATTTGGTTTAGCTATTAATTTGATAAATTGATTGATTTGAATGTTTAACTACTTTTTGTTTCGCAATCAAATTATTTGCGACAGTCAAAAATCAACCTGAGTAAATCCGCGAGGGTATTGTTGGGTACATTCATGAAAATACAAACTACATTCATTGCTTATTTAGAGTTTGTTAAAGTATGTGTATTTATTAGGATGCTAATCACATTAAGTCTCAAGTTCCCGCGCGGCGTATTATTAACTAAAACTTTCAGACATTTCAATTCTCGCTGGTGTTAGTTAATAATTCCGCCGCCATTTCACTGATTGACGGCGGGGCGCCACTGAGCGCTTTTAGACTTGATTGCCAACCTAGAACTTCTTAGGCCCTCATTATTTATTCCTTCTTTCAAAAACCGGAGTGGGTTAAGGTACGATTCTGACATGTACTGTCGCGGCAGCGGCGATCGTTTAGCGAGTGATCGTAAAAGTGTTGCCCTGTGATTGCTACTTTACTAATTCCTACACTCGTACATTGATTTAAAAAAAATATTGGATAGTTTTCATTATACAACTAAGATAATTATTTCCTTTTCTCTAGAAAAAACTTTGACAAAAAGCTCTTCAAGCTATTTCCTATATTTTTTATTGAAAAACAAGAGACTTGACATTTTAGGTGACTGCAATTTTAAGCGTGTAGTATGCAGGCGTTGAGTACAAATACCTACTACAAGATTAGTCTCTGCCAGTAGATTGTCACAGTCCCTTGTCGCCATGGTCGGAAAAGTACCTTATCTAAACATCATATTCGAGTATCAAAGGGTAATGTGGTTCGATAGACGCGTTACACAAAAGTTCGGCGTTTCTACATTAGAGTAAAGGAGCCCACACGATACTTACTACGCAGCGCGACGTACTGAAGATTTATAATTTATGGAGAGTGCAAAGCAGCACAGATATTTCGCGTACAAAATATTTAGTACGAATAAGCTTTAGTAGTTTTCTCTTTTTAATTTTACGTTCAAGATTTTTCTTATATACTTCGTAATTCTGGTTAAGAGCGTAAAAACTTTTTAACAGATAATAAAATGACATTTTAAGTTAGATTACGAGTAAAATAAAAGGTATAGAATATTTATCTATTTAAAAGTTTTCTAAAACTACCGTATTCTTAGCCAGATGTTGCAAGGATCAGGAATAAATCGACGTCATTCCATTGCTGCCAAAGGTTAGAAACACAAGCAGACGCGTTTCTTTATTTACATTAGGGAATCTAAATACTTAAGGAATTTGAACTACATTTTCCCGGAAACTAGATGTAAGTAATCGAGGTAAGTTTGGCCTGAACTTGAGTAAACAGCTTTACTTAAGAACTAGTTGAAGCTATCAATCCAATGCGAGCTACGATCGAGGCGATCGCCGCGGGCTGGCGCAATGCGGGAGGCGGATCTCATCGACACAGATATCTAAAAGATAAATATTTACCATTCACAGGTTTGCATAAAAGGATTCTTTTCATTGTTCTCTTTTATTGTTTCGTTTCCGGAAAACATTTTTTATTCCGGAAGTAGCTCATATTTATGTTATGAGCCAAACAAAGGACTGACAAAGGGATCATCTAAGAGTACCAGCTCACATATATTTATACGCTAATTAATTTAAAAAAAAGTATTCTAATTGACCCATCTAGAAATAGAACCCAAGACCTACTCATAGAATACCATCTTTAGTAAATATTGAATAAAATAAAGAACACCTTAGAACCATCTTAAGATAGCTAAAAGGGTAAGTTAAGACACTGTTAAAGATAATACAACAAAGTTTGACAATCAAGACACCACCTATCAATAATTTCCTCTCCCGTAAATGAGTACGGCTACAGTATAGTATCTGGTTCGAACTCCGCTCCGCGATAACAAGCACGATATGAAACAAAAAGCAAACTATAAGTGAATGTAAATCCTAACATGTGGGTGCGGATATGGAGTTCGGAACTTTGGACGGATACATCGAGATATGCGCGGCGTAAGATATTCCAACTTATGCCGATGTCGCTGCACAACTTACAGATACGAGATCCATACAATTTCTAGGTACTGAGGATGACGGGGATATCTATACTTATAATAAATCTGATAATAGAGAGGTCAATTCTGTACATGAAATATATTATTTTCAAAATAACTATCAGGGGGTGATTAGTGATCGATACTGATGCCAAAAATGCAATCAGTAAAATTTTTGTCTGTCTGTCTGTCTGTATGTTCCTTATTAGAAACAAAAACTACTCGACGGATTTTAACGAAACTTGGTACAATTATTCTTCATACTCCTGGACAGGTTATAGTATACTTAGGAATTCCCACGGGAACGGGAATTAGCGGGAAAATCCTTTTGTATGAAAAATCTCAACCGCTTAAGTTAGACGCTTGAAATTTGGCATGCAGGTAGTCAGGTAGTCAGGTACCTTAGTAAACTTAAAGCTTACAACAGGATATTGCAAAATTCCCATGGAAACGGGAGTTAGCGGGAAAAAACATTTGTATGAAAAAATCTGAACCGCATAAGATAGATGAAGGGGGTAAAACGGGATCCACGTGTACGAAGTCGCGGGCGGTCGCTAGTCGTAAAATAAACAAAACATGTTCAAAGGAGTTAATGAGTTTCAAGTAATTGGACATGGGCTGAATAGAGATTTCTGGGAATCTGTTAAGTAGAAAGTGAATGTTATTAAATAGTAGTTAATGGTCCAAGTCAAAGGAAGTAATAATAATATGAAATCTTTTTCATATTATAGTAGCAAATTTCCTAACCAATCATCATACTCGTAGAAAGTTCCTTTTTAAGTTTGAAGTTCGTAAGAATCAAGTGCTGAAATTGAATCAGGAATACCTCATTTTATATTTCGCGGGAAATCTTTGAAACGCTCGTTTTTCAGACAGTTCCAGCGGCACTCATATTGCCGATGCCTGCGGCCCCACAGAGACACGACTGGCCGAACATATGATCTTGATAGTTCAATGAATTCAAGGAACATTTTACTGATGCCTTCAATATTTTGGCGCCAAATATTTCCATGCTAGTCTACAGGCATCGTCACGCTTGGGTACCTAACCTACATATTTAGAGGGACTGGCTACAGGATACAATTTTGAGATTATTATAGTCCCAAAATTAAATCCTTTCTTTGTGAATATTTTTTGTGCTTTGTGCATCTTGCTTATATTTACAAAGAATATGTTTGGGCATTCAACAAGAAAATAAATAAATAAAAATGTTTTTGATAGAAAATAAGGAGTTAAAGCCTTTCAGGAAACAACTGAAGTTTGTGTAATAAATATTTTAGAGAATAGGTATCGTAAGGACCCGTTAAACTTTTTACGATCCTTACACAATTTTTCTTTTCATAGTTATAAACATAAAGCATTGTGTTCAGAGATAATGCAATGTCATTGTGTGTAAAACAGATGCTAAAGTAAGTGTTACTTGACTGACTGACCTGACTCAAATGATTGATACCTGTATTCGAAGATCTTGTAATATTCTCTAGTAGAAGTACGAGTACATAGCAATATCCTCGTACTGGAGCACAACTGTAGAAGATATTACAGACAAACACACTTACACTTTCCACTTCTCAGAAGCGAACTGGATTCTGGAAAATATCTACTATTCTAATACTGCGACAGAAGGTAGGTCAATGTTGATTTAGGTTCACAGTTCATCCAAATGCTATGATTAAAATTTAAAAAATATTCTGTATAGCCAAGGTAATATTCCAATTAAGTAATTAATTCGCATTTCCGCAAATTGCTATTGAAATTAATTATTTATAGGGTCTTGCTTACTGCTGGTTACTTGGGTTGATGTCGAACGTCAAGGTTTGATTTATTTATTAGTTTAATATCTGGTTTAGTGACCAATTCTAAACATTATGCTAACATTATTCCCGCTAGCATGTTTGGAAAAGGTGTCCCAATTTATTTCTTGAAACATATTACTTTACACGTAAATTCAAGCCAATGCAATAAAAACGAAACCCCAGGAGTAATGCAAACTGGGTTTCCAATAAAGAATCGCATGAACAACTGAATTAAGGCATAAATTGCAGCGAAATGCCGTACAACATGTTTTAAATATACGCGTGACGATGTTCAATTATCGTTAAGCGTTCCATTTATAATGAACAAAAGTGAAAAGTGTTCAAAAATGCAAATTAATCCCTTTGGAATAGCAAACGAAATAAACACACAAGCAACTCTCACCTAAAGCCGATTCAATAGAATAGTATTTCAGAAGCGCTAAATTATTTGCGATTTTGCACGGGTGTTGAAAAAGGCTTAGGTACTGTAAAATTCATGTTTTTTTTCAATGCAGAACAAGGCAGGTCTTTGACCGCACCTATGTAGTCTAGGTTTTAGGATGTATGTGCCTATTCACTCTCGCCCTGGGTACCTAGTATTTTTCTTTCCTTTTTTCGTTGTCAGTGTAAAAATCGCGTGCTTTTTGATTGTCGTTTATCGCGTAAGTAGTTTAGTACGAGTGTATGCTGCAATAACTCGACCTTTTGCGGTCAGTTCTATTTGAACTATTTTAACACTAGAAAGGCCGCCGTCCCATTTTTGTCCCACTCGCGAGTTTGATCGTCTCTAACTTTTTTATTTTTCAACGAAAGTCCATGAAACTGTTTGACTTTTTCTGATTTATTGAATTTTATCATTTTTTAATGTTTTTGATAATATAACATTAATAGATTTTTTTTAAAAATCGGTTTTACCTAGAAGCGCCACTGGGTCAATTTTGTCCCACCCTGGTATTTGCCACAATAATTCGATGAAGAGTCCTTTTTTCGAGGAGATACGAAAGTGGAGAGGTGAGGAGAGTTTAGGTGACTCGTAACAATGCAGAAATGTAAATATATTGTACTAGTTTTTGCCTGTGACTTCACCCGTGAGAAATTAAGTTTATCATAGAAAGACCTAATTTCTTGACACTTATCGTTGCTTTTTGACCAAATAACTAAATATTATTCTAAATTATAGCCTATATTATGTTATTCTGAAGTATTAACAATAAAACTGCAAAGTTTTATTAAGATCGGCTTAGTATTTTTTGCGTAAAAGAGTGAAAAAACATCCATCGATCTAACCATGAATCTATACTCACTTAGTTCAAGTTCCAGGCATATATCCACCCATTCATCCTTCCTATCCATTAATCAGTCCATCCATCCTTCAATTCATCAATATTTATTAACTTTTACATTTATAATATTAGTAGAAAGGTGGCTTCTAGACATAAGCCAGTTCATACATTGTATGATTTGATACATTTTTTAAATGTGTGACTTATAAAATTTTGAAGATTAAACGTACATACTTTCATTGTAATTAGTAAAAAACTTCATTGTTTGTGTACAGATAACAGAAAAATAACCATACCAATAGAAATTCCTAAACACATAGTACACCAGAGAGGCAAAAAACCATACAAAAAAACTTTGTGCAAAATGTGCACTATTATTTGTAAGATATTTATTTTTTCTTTAAAAATAATAATGACTAGTTAAAGTAGTAATTTCATTATTTTAATACAGTATAACACCACGTAATATGTGACTATTTTTAAATGAAACCAATGTTGAATATAAAAAAATAAGAAAATTTAACTTTATGGTTTATGTTTGTTATGGCAACATTGACGGCCATTTTTTTCATTCTAATTCGTCTTCTTGCGTGTGTCATGTATATCGAAGTAAATAAAACAAGTTTTCTGTTATTTCAAGAACTGATTTTCATTGAAGAAGCCTATATTCCAATAGGTTATGGGCCCAGGAGATTCTGGAAATAGAAGTACAGACGAAATAAGCAAAGAAAAAGTTAGAATCGTGTGTGAGAAATCTTTGGCAAAATAACCTCAAAATGGATTCCATGCGGGCAACGAATTTTGAAAAGTTTGATGGAAACAACTTTCGCCAATGGAAATTTCAAATAAAGTGCGCTTTGAAGGCTAAAGGAATAGATATCTCGAAACCAAAACCACATGGAGACTGTACAGAGTGGATGAAAAGCGATGGCATGGCAATGTTCATTATAACTTCCTCCATGGACTTCAAACAGATTACACTTATAGAAAATTGCGAAACTGCATTAGAAATTATGTCTAAGTTAGAATCCATATATGAACAAAAGAGTGAACTGTGCAAAATGTTAATACATGAGAAATTTTACCAGTACAAGATGTCACCGGGTGACAGTGTAGCTCAACACATATCAAAAGTGGAAACCTTAGCTAAACAACTAAAAGAAAGCGGTGAATCCATCAGTGACATGGCAATCATCACCAAAATTTTGGGAACTTTGCCCTCCAAATATAGAGCACTGCGACAAGCTTGGATGTCGTTGGACCCGAAACAACAAACTGTTGTTAATCTAACTGCACGTTTATTGGACGAAGAGGCGAGCTTAGCAGGTGAAGAGGAACAAGAGACAGCCCTCCTTGTTGCCAATAAGGGGTGGAAAGCAAAGCCCAAACAAAATAAACCAGTTGCGAGTGAGAGCAATACAACTCAGACAAATAAACATAGATTTGAATGCTATAATTGTGGCAAGCGGGGGCATTTTGCTAGAGAATGTCGTGCTCCTAAAAAATCCAAGAATAGAAAACCTCAGCAAGAAGGTGCAGATATGTTAGCATTTTATGTGGAGAGTAATTCATGCAATGCTGAAGAGAATACCTGGATTTTAGATAGTGGTGCCTCTGCCCACATGACATATAGAAAGGATTTCTTTCTGGAACTAACTGAATGTAAGCAGAAATCATTGACACTTGGAAATAAACAATCCGTGGAAGTATCTGGTATTGGAAAAGTGATGATACAAAGATATGTCAATGGACAGTGGGAGATCAGTGAACTGAATGACGTGTTGTATGTTCCAAGTTTGAGAAGAAACTTATTCTCTGAAGGTGTGATAATACGAAAATCCTATTCTATTGTAAAGAAAGACACGAGTGCCCTGATTTATAAAAACAACAAAGTAGTGATGAGTGCAATTATTAGAGAAAACAATTTATATGAGTTGAACATTAAAACAGTGGTTCCTGATACATGTAACTTAGTTCAAAATAATCAAAGTGATATGAAAATGTGGCATGAAAGGTTAGGACATATTAATCTAAAACAAATTAAAAACATGAGTGCAAATAGTGTTGTGCAGGGACTGGAAATGATTGACAATGGACAAGGCAATTTTGTGTGTGAAGCTTGTGCATATGGGAAGCAATGCAAGTTCCCATTTCACAAATCTGAGCGAGGAGAACTACAGCCAGGTGACTTAGTTTATAGCGACGTCTGTGGACCTATGAGCATCCCATCTATTCAAGGTATGAGATATTTCTTACTTTTCAAAGACGCTGCAACAAGTTACAGGCATGTATATTTTATTAAACACAAAAGTGATGTAATGGAAGCCTTCAAGAAGTACAATGCTATGATCAAAAATAAATTCATGCACAATGTCCGAATATTACATACTGACAATGGAACAGAGTATGTAAATCAAGTTTTTAGGGAGTATCTGGAGCGAGAGGGGATAGTTCATGAGCGTACTGCACCATATACACCCGAACAAAATGGTCGAGTAGAACGGGAAAATCGTACCATAGTAGAGAGTGCACGTTCAATGCTGTATGCGCGGGACGTCCCATTGGAGCTGTGGGCAGAAGCTGTACAATGTGCGACATACATATTGAATAGAACGTCCTCCAGCCAGACTCCAAATACAACAGCTTTTGAACTGTGGAACGGGATCAAACCTCAATTAGGACATGTTAAGGTGTTTGGCAGTATCGGATATGTTCATGTTCCAGATCAAATGAGAACGAAGTTGGAGAAGAAGAGCAGAAAGATGATACTTGTTGGTTATGACAACATGAACTACAGAATGTATGACATAGATACAAAGAAAATAACAATCTCAAGAAATGTTATGTTTGACGAACATCATGTGCCAAGCACTAGGAAAAATATTGCACAAATAAGTATTGTTGATGATGAATTTTCAAATGAGAGTGAAACACAAGAATCTAATGGGAATGATACTCTAGTTGACAGCCCGTCAGCGGAGAGTGAAGACAGCATGATGAGTTGTACCGCTGATAACAGTGATGACCCGTACTATGAACCATCTCGAGAACTAGAAGACTCAACAATACGCACAATAAATTTAAGACCACGAATCAATAGAAACTATGAAGCAAATCTCGTAGAGCTTTCATTGCCTCAGACCTATGAAGAGGCACTGAATAGTCCACAAAAGGATGAATGGTCTAAGGCTATAAAAGAAGAATTGTCTGCACATAAAGAAAACAATACCTGGACTGCGGTCAAAAGGTCTGGTCAACGAACCCTTACTACGAAGTGGGTTTTTACTGTAAAGAGGAATGAGAATAATGAAATTGTACGCTATAAGGCTCGTTTATGTGCACGAGGTTTTAATCAGATTAAGGATGTTGACTATCAGGAAATATTCTCTCCAACAACCCGTTACGATTCAATAAGAATTATGCTTTCTATTGCTGCAAAGTATAACTTAGAAATTCAACAATTTGATGTAAAGACTGCTTTTTTAAACGGGTATCTTGAAGAGGATATTTTTATAGATATACCTGAGGGCTTGTCAATTAAGGGTGATTTTGTGTTAAAATTAAATAAATCGCTGTATGGCTTAAAACAAGCATCTAGATGCTGGAACAAAACATTTACAGATTTTTTGCTTAAATATGGTTTTGTTCAATCTCAAGCTGATAATTGTATTTACATAGGAATTTTTGATGGGACTAAAGTATTCTTAATAATTTATGTCGATGATGCCCTTGTAATATCTTCAAATAAAAAACTTATAAAAGAGATTTTAGAATATTTAAAGCAAGCTTTTAAAATCAAAGAGTTGAAGTTCAAGTATTTTGTGGGCATGCAAATAGAGTGTATGAATAATAGTATGTACATTCATCAGGAAAATTATATTAATCAGATTATTGAGAAATTTTGTATGAGTAATGCAAATCCTGCCAGCACTCCAGCAGATGTCAATGTTATTATTTCAAAGAATTTGGATGAAACTGTTGTTGACTTTCCTTATAGAGAGGCTATAGGTTGCTTACTGTTTCTGAGTTCTGTCTCAAGGCCAGATATTTCATTTTCTGTCAATGTATTAAGCAGATATGTAAACAACCCAAGTCCACAACATGTAAATGCTGTTAAACGTGTAATTAGATATTTAATTAAAACTAAAAATTTGTGTATAAAATATAATGGAGAAAGCAAAGGTCTTGTTGGGTTTTCAGATTCAGATTTTGCAAATGATATTGATACACGTAAATCCACTACGGGATATTTGTTTATGATGAATGGAGGACCCATTACATGGTCCAGTCAGAAACAGAAGACCATTGCTCTTTCCACTACAGAGGCTGAGTTTGTAGCTGCCAGTGAGTGTGCTAAAGAGATATTGTGGTTGCAGCAGCTATTGTCAGATTTGGGTGAAAGTTATGACTGTATCACATTAAATGTGGATAATCAGAGTGCAATCAAATTAATTAATAACCCTGTTTACCACAAGCGTACGAAACATATAGATGTTAAGTATTACTTTATAAGGGAAAAAGTTGAACTGGGTTTAGTTAAAATTAATTATGTTCCAAGCAATTGTCAATTAGCAGACATTTTGACTAAAGCGCTGCCCACTCAAACTTTTGCATATCTCAGAGATCAGATTTTAGATAGAGTTGAATAATTTTTTTTGTTTGATATTAGTTTGAAGGAGTTAAATTTTAGTGGGAGTGTTGAATATAAAAAAATAAGAAAATTTAACTTTATGGTTTATGTTTGTTATGGCAACATTGACGGCCATTTTTTTCATTCTAATTCGTCTTCTTGCGTGTGTCATGTATATCGAAGTAAATAAAACAAGTTTTCTGTTATTTCAAGAACTGATTTTCATTGAAGAAGCCTATATTCCAATAACCAAAAATATCTGTTTTTTAATAATTTAAAATTAAAATTGAATACATTTATATTTTTAAAGAAATAAGTACATATTGATTTAACTACATAGATGAACCTTTTTTAAGGATACTACAAATAGTTTTAACCATAATATTCATGCCTGAAACTAAAAAATGTTACAAAATACATGCTGGGACAAAATTGACCCAGCGGCGCTTTTAGGGGGGTCGTAATCTTCGGCACTTCTAGTGTTAAACATGTTTTTAGTCCTTTGCTTAATTAAACATGTGAAGTAGATAATCAGAGTAATAGCAGTCGATCTAGTGGGCAGATCCCCCACTAGGTGAAATCGGTCGTTCCGGAAATCCTTGGGGGAGGCCTTTGTCCAGCAGTGGACGTCATTCGGCTGAAACGAAATAACGAAAAGTCAATCTCCAGAAACTGGCGGTACTAAGCTATGTATTGTTGAGGTGTAAAGATAAACCTTGGTTTTTATACGACACGCGCCGCTGCAAGTAATAAAATTTACAAGTTGTTTCATTAAAACCGCCGCTATCAAAGCCTTTCACGAGAGCGGATATTCCTCTATGATGTAAGGACGCGCCATAAAACGACTCGCTTTTATGCTGAGGATATTTCATAACGTTGTTGGAATTACGTTGTTTCCTTTGAATTACTTCTATATAAATATTTTCTCTTTCCCTTGCTTTCAACCTATGAGTGCCATCCACAGCCAAGTATTAAACCATGAGCTGGATTTATTTTTTATTTCTGAATTCAGGTGTCTAGTCTTGAAGCAGTAGAATACAATGTAGCTATGAAAATAAAACGCACGCAGACTAAAAAAACCGGCCAAGTGCGAGTCGGGCTCGCACACCGAGGGTTCCGCCGTACAAACGTAGCGGTTTACAATTTATGACGTATTAAATCAAATTACTTACTTGATTCCGTTGCGAGTAGTGGCGAATTTCAAAATATGCGGTATGATTATTTTTTATTTATTTATTTTTCCTATATTTGCATTATAGGTAGGTACCTACCTCAGCGTTTTGAATTTTTGCGTTGATTTAGAATTTCTCACAGTTTAGAGGCAATTAGATTTAAGAAGTGTTTGATATGAATTTCAACTTTATTATCTCTACGCGTTCATGTGAAAAAGGGTAGGTAGTAAGTTTATAATTATTAAAAAAATATTTTATGTCATGTAATATAAAGCAAAAATAATATTTTAAATTTTATATAACTTCAAATTTATCATTTTCGCAATTTTTCCTTTATCTGTACTATATAACGTTGCTTCGTGCCGAATTTCAAGATTCTGAGTTCACAGGAAGTACCTTGTAGGTTTTGATTCCCTAGCGTGTGACGGAAATTCGTCTAAGGTGTCGGTATAAACTGCTGTATCTTTTGATCGCGTTAACTTAGAAGTTTGATTTTTTTATTTCTTAAAGGGACAATAGATCTAGGTATTTGGTATAAGTTTCAATTTGATACCTTTATTCGGTCGTGAGAAATAAGGTAGTAAGTTTCATTTTATTAAAATATTTTTATTATATTATATAACTAAAAAAATGTAATTTTCGCAATTTTTCCTATATTTGCATTATATGACAATGCTTTATGCCAAATTTCAAGATTCTGAGTTTACGGGAAGTATCCTGTAGGTTTTGATTCCTTTGCGAGTGTCGAAAATTTGTTTAAAATATCGACATAATCGGCTGTATCTTTTGATTGGCTTGGCTTAGAAGTTTGATATTTTCACAGCTTAAAGGGACAATAGACCTGAGTATTTCATGTGAATTTCAGCTTGATACGCTCACGCGTTCTTGAGATAAAGGGTCTTGACAGAAGGACGGACGGACAACAAAGTGATCCTATAAGGGTTCCGTTTTTTCCTTTTGAGGTACGGAACCCTAAAAATGAATTTCAATTACGTGGAAAGGAATGTGAATTATAAAGCTCACTAGCGTCACTCCTTTAATGGCATTTCCATTCTCAAGAATAGCGTGTTTAGAATTTCGTGTGCGTACAATTTCGTGTTACAATTCGAATGCTTTCAAAATAACTCAATAATGTTATTTTCAGAATATCTAAAATTCAGAGACAAATCGTCAGTTAATATTCATGCGGATCTCCGCTTCACTAACGGAGCGCGGCGTTCCGCCCGGGAGTCGTCGTGACAGATGACCGAGCTACGGACAGCTCGACGGCTAAGCCTGCGCTCGTAGGCTCGTAGCTTAGACGACACTCTGTAGTCGTTAACGGAAATTGGATGTGTTATACAGGACGAAACGAATTGTTCATATAACTGACGTAACCACTTGGAGCAATAATAGAAAAGAAATCGAGAGCTGAGAGGGGTGAGATTCCTAAATCCTTCCTATTTACTTTAATATCTGGAAGTAGTGGCTAGTTAACCTTTACCCGAATATCCAAAAGCTTAATTTATCAATTTGACATTACTGTAGGTAAAGAATCTTTATTAATAAGTGCCACTTGTGGTCTAAAGTGAATAAATATTTTTGATTTTTGATTTTTGATTATTTTCACCAATGTTTTCAGCAAAATGTACTGAAAAATGATTTTTCATGAATTACATAATTCAATGATGCAAATAAGTTCGAGGGTTTGGGTTTAATAAACGCAACGTTTTGCATCCAACATTTTTAACGGTAGGTACTTAGGAGAACTATTCTCTTATGCACCGCATTAGAATTCAATTCGTAATTTCCCAACAAAAAGCCCGTTAAATAGTTCAATTACTGTAAATTCTCGAAAGGCGTAAAACGTCTGTCTCCAGTAATTCGGCGTGGAGTAACGGCTCCCCGATGCACGCAGCGATAAAACAACGAGACGCAGTAGGCACCCGCGGCTCTCGGGCGCTTCAATGACAATTACTGCAGTTGTTTCGGGAGTTCGGTGCAGACATTATGGGAGACACACTGTATTGTGTCAGAACAAGCAAAGAAACTTAACCTGTGATACTAACAAATTGTCGACGAATGGCCTCAATTAGCACCTAGTACATCGAGTGATGTTATTAGATACATTTTTGTTGTTAAGTAAATAAATAAATATCCTTCGACATTTTACACTACGCTTCTAGTCCCAAGCTAAGCAAATCTTGTAATACATGCATAAATACTTTTTTTAACACCTATTGCTGTCGTCTGAACGTTTTTTTTTTTTATGTGACAGGAGGCAAACGGACGGACGGATCACCTGATGGTAAGTGATTACCGTCGCCCATAGACACCCGCAGACCCAGGAACATATGAATTTTTGATTTTATAGAATTGAAACAACAAGAAAAACGACATTCCAATTGTAACTCAAAAATGGCACAAAATGTACACGCTATAAAATGTATGAAACAAGGTGTCATATTTGACAGCAGATGTGTGTCACATCAGTTAAGATTTGGTAGCGCTCGTAGCGCTCGCTTATGTCACAGTTACGATATGCGGCGACGTGCGGTATCAGGCAGGCCTGATTGATCGGCCCGCTCATGGCTGGAGGCCTGGATCCAATGTTTGGTGTCTCTTTAGATGTAGAGATTAGATCATTTAATATTATAAGCTCTTATGGTAATTTAAATTTATAACGTCTGTTTTCCCCCACCCAGTCAAAAGATGGATGACGTGTTTAACATGTTGATGTGATATCAACATGTGAAACACGTTTATAATCGATATACCTAACAGATGAGATAAATTATGCGTCGTTTTACTGTTGTAATTTTTTCTGTGGTTCCGATAACGTACTATACAATACGTCAAGTATGTGTCTAGTATTTCCCCAGAGAAGCAAAGAGAGCGCTGTTTGAAACTTCTCGAATGACTTTCTCATAAAAAAAAGTAGACTTCTCTAACATTTGATCCGATGACAGGCTCGAAAGAATGTAAGGATCGATAAAATATTCCGCGTTCATATTCCACCTCTGTACCCGCCACATCAGCGGCCTACAATCTACATCTCACAATTTATTTCGCGTTTGCATTCGCGCCACGTACTCGTTATTGTAAGAAAATTATTTATACGTCTTTAGCGATATGTTACACGACATTACACGAGTTCGGAAGCGTTTAGCGGAGATGGTCGTTGGGCTGATTGAGCGGATCGTTCCGCGCGCGTTGTGATCGACGATTGAGTTGTGCATTTGCAAATGTTGCTTTGGAGTTCAGCTATTATTCAACAGATGATAATAATGGATGGGTGTTTCTGATATAATATGTAGATGTGATTTGATGCCTTCATAAGCTTTCAGCGGTACGAACATTATAAGATAAGACTAGGCGCAGAACACCGATTTTTAGTTGGCCGATAGTTGTGCCGGATTTTAAATTGGCCAAATCGAATCGGTGTAATGTGCGCACTTCCATCATGTATGGATTGAATTGCCCATACTGATCAACTGCCCGACTAAACTATCGGCCGACGAAAAATCGATGGTCTGCGCCTAGGCTAAGTTTACACCCGATTTATCATTCGATTTCTTACACATTGTACGTGATTGCGTGCTAGATATAGCTGTAAGTTAATACGTCATTTTTAAATACGTAATAACAAAGTACTTAGATTCTTCAGAAGTGAAAAGATTGAAATGTAATTAATTGCTAATTCCACCAAATTCATTCGGAGGTGTGGTTGGTTTTTCATAGAACAGTGTCTGTAGCTCAACTCAAGACTGGATCAATATCCACTTAGCAAATGAGAGTGCTTCGTCTTAGACCTCATTACCGCTTATCATCCAGAATATTGGGGTCAGATGTAAGATTAAGGATTAAATATTTCAATAGCAAGCTAAAATTCCAAGAATACTCAATTAAGGTTTAATAATTTTACAGGATTTTGATAAAACTTTAGGACTTTCTTTTCTTTAACAGTCCAAAGTGGATTTTCATCTCGCTTTTTGATTTACACTAATCGACTAGTTAACATTTTTAACATAAAACCTTTTCTACAACACGCCGCATACATTTTCTTAAACGGTTACCAGACTACAAAAGTAATTTCCGAAAGGGTGTAACTTTACGGCATTGATAGAAATCTCCAGAATAAAGTAGTCGATTTAGCGCAGACATAAATATGATATTACCGAGGCGTCTACGGCACTGATTGATCGAGCAGCTTGCGTCGGCGCCGCCAGGTAGCTGACGCAGATGGGAATCTCACAATTTATTGCACGGAAAATCGTTTGACACATATTTTTGTATTCATAAGACAGAGTCCAGACCCTTTATAAAAAGTATTTTGAGGGGCGAAAATATGTTATGTGGAATGGAAAGGTTTCAGACTGATCGATCGGGTTTTCGGCATTGGACTTCATTTACGATAAGTAGTAGAATGAAACTTTTCTTGGGAATGATCGATGTTTAGTAAACTTTTATCGAAGTTTCAATACTAGATAATATCCTAATTCAACAAAATTATCTAAAGAACATAAGTAGGTACATAATACCTAGCTAAGGTATTCAGTTGATATTTTTAACAGCTTTAATAATGTGTGACTGTGATGGTGAAAAAAGAGCGTCACGCATTTTTTGGGGGGCGTCCAAAACATTGCACTGTAAAAAGCTATAATTATTGAGATGTTTTGTAAAGTTAATGTAAATACCTAATCAGTTGTTTGTGTGTATCATATGACTTCATAGATTAAAAGCAAAATAACGTTCAATAAACGCAAGCAAAGCCACAGAACATAGCTAGCTCCCAAATCCAATTCTACAAGGATACGCGGAGCAGAAAGGTGCTCGGTAACAGAGGAGCTCGTCAGGCTGATGGATCGCCGCGCGGCTCGGATTTGTTCCTGTGCCTGTGCACGATTAACTTCCTGATTGTGTTCTTTTGTGTACACTGTAATTTGGCAGGTATAGCCTGGAGCTTTCAACTTTATTTTCAGGTAATGATAGCCATTTATTTTCTCCAGAAAATGTATAAAATCTTCCTACTACATAGGTACTGAGCAATTCTTAATCATAGATTGTACATAACTTGAAAAAATCCAACTACCTAAGGCGGGAGTCGAACCTTTCGCTTGCCGAGCGACTGGTCTTCCATTTGAGCTACTTAAAACACTGGATATAGTTTGAGATTTGAGATGCAACTTTAAAATATCGTAAAAGCTATTACCTACTCATTATTAACTCAAAATCCAAGGGAAGCCTTAGACGGATACTAAAAATACAATTAAAACATCCAGGTTGGGGTCTTAATAACCTGAGACTCATCTAAGCGTGTAAGGTACGTTTTTACCAAATAAGCAATAAAACATTATGTAAAATCAAGTAAAGATCACACGAAAACAATAGAATAGAGGCCCTGTTTTGAATACGGATACGCCACAGATGACAGGTTACAAATTATTACATTATATTATACACCTGATATCTGTACCGAATCAAAACTTTAGGGACCGCGGAGGTAGGCCTCAGTTTACTCAGGTCGGATTTACTTTAGCTTTCCAGGTCAGTTTAGTATGTTCTATTTAAATTGGATTGTGCGTAGATATCGCTGGATTTGTCGCTGAGTATGTAGAAATCTGGTAACTTAGACTTTGACCTTTAGTCGAGAGTCCTGTTGCCAAGTATCATTTAGGATTTAGTTTAGGTATATTCAGGATAATTAAAGATAAATACTCGCGGCTAATACGACGCGGATTATCTTTCATATTGGACTATTGAGTTGATTCCAGACAGAAATATTCTAAGCAAATACGGTCTTTTATTTGGTTACTAAATTGTGACTCATCTCTATCAAAGCCAATACGTTGCGACACAATAAACCAACTACTAAAATTGCCTTCCCTAGACATACATTTGGAGAGTAGTTTAACTGAACTTAAAATACTGAAAATACTGCACGTATTTTAAAAAAGAGAAACCAATATCGAAGATTGTTCGCGAAGTAATTTAATTATTTGTTTGGGCAGTGGTTGTTGACTCAGGGAATGGCTCGTTCGGTGGTCCAGTGGTTGAACTTGTGGTGAGTTTGGTCGACGCTCTAGTGCAAGCAATTTGACAGAGGCACTAAGTGCTATTGGCTTTTGTTGAGGGTGACTCGACATCGTAAACACAGGGGGTCTACCATCTTTTGAACTTGTGTTTAAATAAAATATAACTTCTCATCCTTTTCTAGTAATTGGGTCAACTTAGAACACGGAAAGACAATTCAGCAAATTGTACTTACAACGAAGTAAACTGAATCTTCTGAACACCTAATGGTTTTTGGGAAAACAGGTTGGTCATTTAAACTTTTACGTTGTCTCAAATTCGATTTATTTTTTTTCGGAAAAAAGAGCAACATGTTTTTAACCGACTTCAACAAAGGAGGTTTCGTTCATCTTATACATGTTCATTTATAACGAAGTGACTAAAATAAAAGACATAATACAAAACTCAATTACTCAATTCAGTAAAATCAGGTAAGTACCCTAACTTCTTGTACAATTAAATGCTTCAAGGTATTCTTTAAGATAGTAAATAAGTTTCTAAAAACTCATAAACATGCGTAACTTAGGTGACACCTACACTTTGTTTTTGAATTTTAAATTAATAGATTCAATAATTATTGCGATCGGCCAAAATATTGAAATTCTGTTTGTTCGATCTCACCTAACTCAATTAGATCAAAGTTGTAATAATTTCAATCATTTCGAAAGCCATCTTTCAAAACACTACCCTCCCTTCTGCTTCCAAGTAAAATGAAGTTATTTGTGATTGCTCTGAGCTGTTTGTTCAGCTTATTTAGCTTGCAAGCTACTACAGAGTTGCCGCGGAGAAATTGCGTCGTGCATACCGCTCGCAAACAGCGCTAATATCAAGCACTACACCGGTAAGCTATTGGAGAGAACACAGCGAGATGTTTGTTTTATTATAATTTGATTACGCCACTCTGGATTATTAAGCTGTGTAGTAAATCACATTATTTACAACTACGGACGGCACGCGAGCAGTCCAGCTTGATAGAAAGTGGTTCGTGGCTCGTGGACGTTTGAGACTTGTAAAAGTGCTAATTCGTTGCCTAGCTTTAGGAAATAAACTTTTAATCCCCACTAAATTATAAATGCTTAAGTTTTTATGGATGTTTGTTTCTCTAACTAAACAGTAAAAAACGTAAACACGTTCAGTGGAACGGATTTGGGTAATATTGTACAGTATTATTGTTTATTACATCAGAAATATTATAGGCTATTTTATGACGATCTGTAACAGACTGAATTTCACGTGGGAGAAACCGTGGGAAAAAGCTAGTTGTATATGAGACGCTGAACTGCTTTTCCTTTTCTTTATGAATACAACTCTGAAAGTATATTGAATAGTAGGTGGTTAGTTCAATCTGTATCAAGTAGAGTTTAGCTGTACAACAATCTACGAGTACATTACACACTATAACACAATAAAGTTAAGATAGAATTGATTTTGTACCAAACAAGTGAATGAATCTAATAATTTTGCCAATACGCGTTGGTAATGAACCACAAATAGCCGTCGACAACATTCGGATAGTTTCAAAGCTGCGCTGAAACGACCTGACTGAAATAATAGTATAATAGTGCAGGCTTTCAATGTTAAATGCATGCTTCAGTGAAGTTCTATTTCATGCGCGTTCCAGTCAAAGCGAGGAGAAAGCTAGACTTTTTAATGTTTGAAAAATGAATTTATTTAGCAACAGACATTCTATGATGACAGATCAAGTCAGACAAAGACGTAATATCCTTCATTGTCTGAGTAGTGTAGTGTCGAAGTCATGACAATATTCAGTAGTGTCGGAGTAACGCAGGAATGTCGAAGTAACGTTTGTCGGAGTTTCTTTAGGTAGCCTCTAAACATTTTATTTTGTTGTTTTATGTGTCTTTTTATAATGTTTCCTTTTATTTCTTTATTCAACAGTGCTTTTAAACGTTACAACGTGAAAACAATATTTCAGTTTTATTTTACTTTACACGTTTTTGACTGTTAAAATTGATTGTTGAATAACTTTACAGAGACCTATGAAAACATTTTATTTTGATTCTGAGAAAAAAGTAAGTTTAAAAAAATTTAAAACTTAAAATTTTAAAGTGTCAATTTTTTCAGCTTTTACCAAAGCTGGCTTATAATTAAATTTTACTTATATTTTATTGCATTTATGAATTTTAAGCCATTGATATTTCCTAGAACATTTTAGTTTCCACGCCCTGGATCACTTACCGAAACACATAAACAGATGCGAGTGTCGACCGCGCACTCTAAGCTCGGTCTCGCCTAATTGAAACTTCAGCATGCGATAGGTTTTGTGAGCCAAACTTTTCCAATATCTATCTATTTGTCGCCGTGCGGGAGCCGAATTAAAACTTTACTAATTAAGTTTTACACATAATGAACTTTAGGCCGCACCGACGTTAAATTACACGACGCAGATTTCAAAAGGCTTCCAATTTAATAGAAAACAGAAAGTACAAAATTGTTTGATGTTTAAGTACCGCTGCTTAACTGGTCTGTTGATAAAAATTCTTTTAACAGAATATTTTCCAACATTTTAACTAATTTGACATTGTTATATTCAGTTTGTGTAATGGATTCGTAGTATTTGTAAACTGATACTAATGGCCTCATGAAACTTTGGCAAATATCAAAGTTTAATAATCCTATTTGAAACGTAGACCTATAAGTTCAAAATTGTTTCCAAACTACTATTATGGAATATCGATACAGTAACATGGATATTGCGAAATTTTTAAATGTCTATAGATACAGAATGGAACTCAACAAATAAAATGCCTGCAAGTTTAAGTTTTTCACAATTATAAATGATGATGTAAATAAAGCACTTAAAATCCTTTTTAATACCACCGTCTTAAGCATACAGGCATAAAGTAATTAATAATATATTGAGTCGGAATTTTTAATACAAGCCTAACGAGATTTCGTTACCACAGCCGATTTAGCGCAGGAGTGTTTCGTTAGAGTAATCGTTATTAAACATTTACTCACCGGGCCGGTAAATTGCAAGGTTTATTAAAAGCATCTTTTCTCTTCTATATTAATCTCCCAATAAGCACTTGATACCCTTTCAATTCCGTGAAACTGATGCAAAATGTTGTAAAACCAAACTTTAAACTAACTAAACAAAGCACTGCCCCAAATTGCTTGCGAATTTTCTTGATAATTATATTCGTGATGTTACTAAACTACTGCCAACAAAAACAAGCCATAATAGTATGTTAAGAATCATAACTGTTAATATTACACATGTAATGTATTCATCTACTTGAATTTGTTCATTGATTTATTTAATATTAACATGACGTAGGTATTCGTACGATTAATAACAACAATTTTTGGAATTTTGTACCTTTGCCTTCCAAGAACACTGATACCTATTAAGGCGTCCTAAAAGTTAAAATTGGGATCGTACGGGAATAACATTGGTAAATTAATCATTTTGATTACTTATTTATAGACTGAAAGATAAAACTAGATTCTAATCTCTCAATTTAGTCCAGTCAATAAAGTATTATAGAGAGAAATATGGGGAGCACAAATTTCTGACTTCGTAACTTTATTTAGACTAGACTAGACTAGTTAGAAGGTGAACATCAAAAGTCCCAGCCCTTAGCCCTAGACCCGGCATGGAGAGAATTTCGTAGTTAAGTACAATATTATGTTAAAACGAAACAGATGAATAATTAGGAATTTACTCTTTTAAATTACGGCCAAGTTTAAAATGAACTTAATTGAATGGTGTTCTAATAATAAATTTTCATTTTTTGGTCCGATTTAACAAGCTCCTGGATCTCCTTACTTGGCGTTGTCAGGTTCCATGAATACCGAAGGGCCCTTTGTGTTAAGATCAACTTACATTGTATCGTTTTGTCCACAATTTCGACCTTTGAAATATTCGAGAACATTCCATTCTAAAGTTATTAAGTTTCATACCCTGAACTCGATATGGTTGATGTTTTTTCTAATGCCACAGATAAAAGCCGTTATAATTGGTGGGGTGTCTCTGGTCGGTTTGTTTTGCTACTAATTGTTTGCTTTGTCAAACATTTTTCAGTTTAAAATGTAGAAAAGAGTCAACGAAACGCTTTGTGCAGCATAATAATCATACTTGTAGTGGTTTTCATCATCATCATCATCATCTCAGCCACAGGACGTCCACTGCTGAACATAGGCCTCCCCCAATGCTTTCCATGTAGTGGTAATCAAATCGAAACAAAGTTTTATAGTATGTTTGTAATATTTTAGAACAATATCTACCGATCAATTTTCACGTCATAGTTTCAGTACTTCATCATACTTTTTTATTTGTAAAATAAAATAAAACCCGCTCGTTTTTCTTCCTGAACGCGTCCACAAACAAAGCTTGTTTTGTACCAAAGTGCTTTATTTCCAAAAAGCTCGTCCCACCGTGCATTTTGTCGCTGGTATTTTTATTGAGCAAACATTCTCTATGACAGCAATGAGCCGGTGTTTGCACACGTCAGTCACCGGGCGCCGCGTTCGGCAGCCATATCCGTGTCCGGGCCGCGTCCGGTGTCCGGTGACCGGTGAACCGGCACCCGCAATGTGGCATTAGAGGATATTGGCGCGAGGCATTGAAATTTATACCGTTTGACACCTTCACTCGCACCTTTCATAGTAATAGTTCACTTTCAACGTATCGTGTCATTATCCTTTGTTATGGCATGCTATGGAACATACGATTCAGAGCAAATACCTACTCGTCCTTTATTAATTCTCACACGAGACTCCTTTAACAAACCAACATCAAAATCTAGCTTAACACTAATACCTACTAAACTTACTAAAGAGTTTTAATGAAAACAACAAGTCGTAACTAAGTATTTCAAATATTTGGGCAATCCATTAGCACACTCGACACAAACACGATTGTTGTAAAACTTAAATGTCATCGCTCTCATTTTGTGTTCAAAAAAGTTTAGTAACTCAACGCTACACAACGAACGCGCCTGAACTTTGAGAGCAAAATTAATATTAAACTTAAGGTGCTTTTACACGGGCAGTTATCGAGCAAAATGTAATGTGTCGATTATTCTGAAACAATAAGTGCTTAATTCCCTTGAAAAAGACAATTATTTCAGCAATATTTCAAGTTAATACAAAATATTACAATTTCTCAATCACCGATGTCGAAACAAACTGCTTTTGAATTGGCTCTACATTGAAACTATTATATTATATTATACACTACTCGTAGTTTAGATTGACACTTACAGGTCGTGTCTATGAATAATTTTTCAAAAATCACACGTGTAATACCAACTTTAGAAACACTTTCTTAACCCTTTATTTACTTTGTTTCGCTTCAAATTAGGCTTATTTTATAATCAAGCTCATTGAAGACATTTTAATCAGAACTGAGGTCTATCTACTTGTATAATTAAGTTGAATTACAAATGAGGATTGCGTTGTTGAAGTTCATGTGGTTGGCTTGATCAAGCCGCTCGTTACTCAGCTAATTTATCTGTAAGTACTTGCTTAATCTTAATTATTTTCTTAACCTTGGCTCTGCGGCGTAACTTGTAGTCAGGGATATTAATCTAAGTATAATCGCATTGTGGGTTGTGTTTTTTCACCGCTAGAAAGCTTTGTTTTATCTGAATTGGCTGGCACAATATAAAAGGTTACTGAACCAAGATAATAGGTATATCTAGTATTAATACAATTTAAGTTTCTTATAAACATGTCTAAACGTCTAGTTGTCCGGTACAGTACAAGAGACGATATTGTACAGCTCCCACGCACCTGTCTGAAATATTATTATACCCGACAGAAAACCTAAAGGAAAACCACCGGACGGCGGCGGACGACACTCTGAACTTAATATGGTAGATGTACAGTCGCGGAATGAAAAGGTTCGTCACCTTAGTGTCGGTTTTCGCTTGCACAAGGTACTGTAAGAGTCAAACCTGCCAACATAACAGTGCAAGAAACAGTGCTGCTAACATTTAAATAAATATGACGTTTGCTAACGAATAAGGTTTTGCTTGTTTTTCTACCCCACGCCACGCAATGATACAAAATGTAGTTTTTTTTTATTAATAGAAATAATAATGGCAGGTTGAACCAACAAGAAGGTTTTAGTTTATCAATCATAATAATCTTGACAAGATAAATCGTCAAATAACTTTGATCTGAATAATTTTGAACTTTACTGACGAACAGTTAAAGATTATTTTCTCTAACTCGAGATTATTCTGTAACATAGTTTCAAAATGTAATATGTGCTCGCGATTCGTTGAAGGAATCAATTTGAAAACTGACGAACCTTTTCATTCCGTGACTGTACATGGACATTATGTGTGAGTATTGAGGTTAATAACCTTTGATTCACACAATGTTTAACACAAAAGTGAGGCAAAACACGTCTCGGCAATCCGATAAAATATAATTAGGGGAGACTGGCCCAAAGCGGGCACCTTAAGGTAAAGTAGGAAAAAAACACACAGAATAAGCAAAACGGAATAAGTTTTTATCGTGATCAGTTACTACATTTATTGTAGTTTGACATGGCGTTTTCAAATCATTCATTTGTCTAATATATAAAAAGGAGGCACTCAAATACGAAACACTATCACTTGCTCACTTTGCCCGAGGGGGTGGCCTAAAGCGAGCACCGGCACACGGGCAAAACGGGCATGCAGAGGGCAATAGTTTTTATTTATTTTTACTATATAATTTTGACCTTTGAATAATAAGGAATGTCTCTATTCAAACACAGAATGAGAATCATACTTTCTGTATTGCGAAAAAATAGATTCTAGACATAAAAATTCATCAAACAACAAAAAAATTAAAACATAAAACTAATCAGAAGGAACTCTCTTCGAATAATGCAGTCTTGAATCATTATCTTCTAGTATTTTGAAGCTTTTGAGCTGAAGTATTACAGCTTCACTTCAAGAACCTTGTTGTGATTTTTTTTTATATTTATTTACCATCTAAAAAGTCAAATAATAAGAGATTAATGTCGACACTAAAGTCTGTTTTTTTGCTTGTCCAATACTATAAACAATCTTAATATTCCTTTTTAATGAAATAATTTGTTTTAAAATAAGATAAACACAAAGCTCACAACCTATTATGTAGGTAAGTCATCGTTGAACGCCGATATCTTTTCAAATCATTTAATTTATTAATTTTTTTCACTGATATTACTTTAAACGTTATAAAAAGATTGTTTACATTGTTCGACTAGCAAATAAAAACGGACTATACCTACACGATAAATATAGAGGACTAACAATAAAAGCAAGTTAGTTTATATGGCTATGAAGAGGGTAAAGTGAGCATGCTCATTTTGCCCTGCTCACTTTGCCTTTTGCGCCACACCACGTTTCATAAAACATAAACTATAATTCCTTTTTAATAATTTTCAAGGAAATATCCTTAAAACACGGTTAAGTAGGTGCAACACATTACGCATACATTGATAATAACGTACGTCACTCAGTTTAATCCAAAACACAACGACCATACCTTTGTTTTTTCAAATAAAATTGACGAATTTCGTTTATCGCTGTCCACGCGTGGTGTTATCACTCGGAGGTGGCGTACACGACTTCCGCGGGAGCGGCGGGGCGGGGGGATAACGTTTACAAGACAAGACAACAAGTCGAGCAAATGAGTGTAAGTTTAGAGGGGGGTGCCCGCTTTAGGCGGAGTGCCCGCTTTGGGCCAGTCTCCCCTACATAAGTAACTACTCGTGCTTTAGCTTTCTTTCGTTTTATTGAAAGAAATGTTTTCGTTTGGTCTGATTTCCTAAGGGTTAAGTTTCGAGGAGATCCATCCGTCTAACTGAATCTGTTTTCATATAGGCCAAAGAGTGGATAGTTTAAAGAGAGTTAACACAAAATTATTCACGAAAATTACTAATTTCCAAAATAATTTAATATAACAAAATGAGCCACTTACAGAATCTCGGTGGACTGCATTGGACTCCAGCACAGCTCCAAAGATGGTCTTCAGCGAAATTCTGAAAATTGACAAAACTCTCATTAAAATACATTTTACAATTAACTTTTAAGGTGAACAGCTCTACCGCAAATTAACCCCTGTAGAGAGCTCTAAAGGAGGCTTGAGTGTTGTTGCGTGAGCCAATCAATCATGATGCTCATATTCTAGCTTGTTTCTATTACATTGACGTCTACTGCTGGATAAAGGCCAAGTATTTCCACAAAGACCAGGCCTACGCTGCTCGCATCCAGGCGCTTCCCTTCACTTTAGTGTCTAGACTACGTCTAGACTCTAGAGGCCTGCCCACAGTAGCGTTTTTACCCGACTGCGCCAGAAGGAGGGTCATGTTTTTCGTGTGTATGTATGTATGTGGGTAATTGGGTATGTATGTATGTATGTAATATTTCCTTGGCACGGCCTACAGCCTAAACGGCTTGACCGATTTTAGCGTGAGTGGTGTAGTTAGATTCGTCTTAATCGTGAGAGTGACACTGGCTATATTGAAATTTAAAAAAACTTAAAACCTATCGAGTATACCTATAACCTATAGGTATCAAAACAATTTGTTTATTCGTTCGGTCAGTGGTGAACTTTCGCTAACGCTTGAGAACTTTTCTGCCCCAAAAGCCATCATTTCTACGAGCTACTGTGTATTTTAGTTACGTTGTAGCATAGATCAAAAGCGGCCTCAGTACGTCGGTCGTTCGTCAAGCGTTCATTTCGCAGCTTGCTTACATTACAGCATTACCATAAGGCCAATTAAAGCCTCGCGCGGACGTGCGTGAACGCCGCGCTCGTGACTGCGCCCGGTGCGGGCACACAGTGCAAATTACAAGCAGTAGATCAACAGTAAAACTAATAATTAATAAATAATTGTTCTAAAATATTGGTTACCAAATTTTATCATTTACCCATGATTTACTTTTAATTTTTAATTAATCATGTATAGGATATTACATTCATCATCATCAGGGCATTTAGTCTTCACTGCAGGAGGGCAGACTATCTCTAATTTACCAAAGGCACATGGAACATTTGGCAGAGGCCATTTGCATACCATGGAGAGTAGAGACTTCCCACGGTATTCAGAAGATATTATCTGGGGGCACGGCAGTGCCCCCGCCAAGTCGAGCGCGAAGCAAACACTGCCGTACCATCCTTTACTGGAACCATTTCGCCGCATTTTCAGGCCCCTATTTATATAGAACCTCTGGATAAGACCAGAACGCAGAAATTTTCGTCATCTAGTAAGCTATAATCACATACTTAAAATCCAAAATTTCAAGTCTGTAGGTCATTTAGTTCCGAAGTTAAGCGAAAGCAAAGTTTCGCATTTATGACACTCACTCACTCACTGATGATCATCAAAATAGAACTAGTACTTCCCATAAACTCAGAGAGCTGAAATTTGGTACAGAGTTAGGGTTTAATGGTCACTTAAAGTGAAAACTATAAAAACTAGGAAAATCGAAGATCTGGAGTAACACCACATTCATAATCAATACTACTAGCGCCACACCGGCACCGTGGTGTTCGCCTGTACCGCTCACCGCTAGATGGCGCTAGCACTTTGAGCGTCGATTTTCTGCACCGCGGTGTCCAGATTTTTTTTCCTTTCTACACCCCCCCGTCGATTAAGTTGAATGTTGTGTAATTTGAATTTAGTTATTATAAAACAATTCTGATTCGTTGTCCATTTTAAAGGTCGCTATGTGTAATATCGTAGAAAAAAATGTCGATAATATTAAAGGACGACGACGTTAAATAATTATGCCACATTCTACAAAAAGAAGTGAAATCCCACCAAAAACATTCTGTAAAAAACTAGCCAAGTCTCGATGGAGCGGAGCTGCTTGTTTATCTCTAAATATAAAACAATTCTGATTCGTTGTCCATTTTAAAGGTCGCTATGTGTAATATCGTAAAAAAAATGTCGATAATATTAACCCATTATAGACTGAGTTTTCTTAAAGTGTCAGATTTTTGTTTTTTTGAAATATGTTCATAATTATGGTCTACATAATGCTATACAAGCATTAAAAAAATGATCCGACCTGTAATCTAGAAAAAAAACGCTGGTACCATATGGTACCGCTAGCCTCTTACCGTGTCAGTCGGCTAAAACATAACTTTATCATGGACTTTATAAAAATAGGGTAAATTATATATTTTATTATTATTATTATATGTATTAATATACAAGCAAATAATAGAAGTGATATTAAATGTAAAAAAAACTGTATATTGGGTAAGGAATATTCATTTTTATCTTTGAATATTCAAAAATTTGGAATGGAGCTTGGCTTTGCACGCTGCACTTAGCCCCACGTAACATTTCCTATACTCTAATATTGTTCGAGAATTGCAATTATCTCGAGTTCGTTCTATAAATATCTGCTTCGTCTTGGGACCTTCATCGTCCTCCAAAACTGCCAATGTTTCGTGTAAGTTACATCTAAAATAAACAAAAACCCATGGTTTTGTAAAGTATAGGAAACTATTTTACTTTATCTTCCTGTATACCTTATATACCATTGAATATATCACATACTTCCCAATAACTACAGTAAAAACTAAAAATCATAAAATAATGAAAAAGACACGGTAAGCGGCTAGCGGTACCGTACGGTACCAGTAATTTTGACATACAATATTTCCAATTATTATTACCTATCGACGTAATTTTACACCATTTCATAATTAGAGCACTTATGGAGAATACAAGATTGTAACAAAATCAGTATTTCACTATCACACAAAAAAAATATGATCAGTTGCTTGAATGGCGCGTCAATTTTTAAGAGAAAATTTTAATGCGCTCACTTCAATCATTTATTACACACAACTGAAAAGAATAACTGTCAATTTTTATTCCTAGAAGCATAGACCATATCTATTGGCTACGACTTGCATCAATCAGAGCACTGCATCTTTTCACGTGTTAATGTATAGAGCCAAATTAAAACACACAAAAAAGTGGTACCATATGGGACCGCTAGTCTATAATGGGTTAAAGGACGACGACGTTAAATAATTATGCCACATTCTACAAAAAGAAGTGAAATCCCACCAAAAACATTCTGTAAAAAACTAGCCAAGTCTCGATGGAGCGGAGCTGCTTGTTTATCTCTAAAAAGTAATGAAATCTAGACAAAGTCGTGTCAAGTCTATGGTTCTTTACTGCGATTTCTTTATTATTATAGTTAATGTTGTGTGACTTGGCCGTTGAACAATCTTTATTAAGATAATCAATTATAATGCTCAAGTATTATTGAAATACGCAGCTTTATTAAGCCTACAATTGACTGGTTATTAAATCAACGTTTTTCAAGTGGCAATATTCCATCGTCAATGGGTAGCGGTTCTGGCAACAGATTGGTGCAATGGAGTCATGGAGCACCTGGTTTTGTACCCATAAACGGCCAAGTCACACAACATTAACTATAATAATAAAGAAATCGCAGTAAAGAACCATAGACTTGGCACGACTTTGTCTAGATTTCATTACTTTTAGGGTTCCGTACCTCAAAAGGAAAAAACGGAACCCTTATAGGATCACTTTGTTGTCCGTCTGTCCGTCCGTCTGTCAAGACCCTTTTTCTCAGAAACGCGTGGAGGTATGAAGCTGAAATTTATATCAATTACTCAGGTCTACTGTCCCTTGAAGCTGTGAAAAAATCAAACTTCTAAGCCAACGCAATCAAAAGATACAGCCGTTTATGCCGCAAATTTTCGACACTTGCAAGGGAATCAAAACCTACAGGGTGCTTCCCGTGAACTCAGAATCTTGAAATTTGGTACGAAGCAACGTCTTATAGCATAGATAAAGGAAAAATTACGAAAACCATAAATTTTTAGTTACATCACATAATATACAGGGTGTTTGGCGCATCGTGTGCCAAAATGATTTGGCAGATAGAATGGGTCATTTCCTATATTTTCAGCCCCCATAACACGTTCCATGCCAGGCGGCTACTTTTATATTAATTTTTTTAGTAATTTCACCAAAATACCCAAATCGCATCATTTAATTTCGATTAAAAAAAAAACTACTAGGCGTAGCCTCAAAGTAAATATTTTGTTTTGACGTGCATTGATGTAGGGTTGCATCAAATCTAAATTTACTGGCAAATATCATCTAGTTTTTTTTTAAATTCAGCTTTGAAGTTTTCCGAAAAGTTAAAAATGGACTGAACATTTAAGTTTACATGGCTATAAAAAAATAAATAAAAGAGATAGCGATCTTCGGATTTTATCAAAACTTCTCTAGTCTATCCCCATTCAAACGGTATACTAATCTTATTTAAATAATAACAATAACTTCACAAATTCCTTAAATTAGTGCATTGACTCTACTCGGACTGATTTGCGAAATGTGTGTTTATAGCTCTTTTTTGTGTGAATAGCACGTTATTAAACACCTAACAGGTAAAAATTATTTATCTTATGCAATGTAAAAACCTTTTCCTTATCGTTTTTCAATGTGGATTACTTGAATTTAAAGACGAAAATAATTATTTTGATCGTTTATTAATTATTACAAATTTAGTTCAAAATGACCGCCTCGGCAACGTATACACTCACGACATCTTCTTCTAATTTTGACTATTGTCGTATGTAGCCACATTTCTCTTTTTATTACTACTACTACTAGTAGTTTTTTTTTAAATCGAAATTAAATGATGCGATTTGGGTATTTTGGTGAAATTACTAAAAAAATTAATATAAAAGTAGCCGCCTGGCATGGAACGTGTTATGGGGGCTGAAAATATAGGAAATGACCCATTCTATCCGCCAAATCATTTTGGCACACGATGCGCCAAACACCCTGTATATTTTTTTAATAATTTTAAACTTACTACCCATTTCCTCATAAACGCGTAGAGGTATTAAATTGAAATTCATACCAAATACTCAGGTCTATAATACCTTTAAGCTGTAACAAAATCAAACTTCTGTGTCAACGCAATCAAAATAAACAGCAATTTAAGCTGCATATTTTGAAACTCGCAAGTACTCGCAAGGGAATCAAAACCTAAAGGGTACTTCCAGTCGACCTAGAATCTTGAAATTTGGCATGAAGCAACGTTTTATAGCACACATAAAGGAAAAATTCCGAAAACCTTAAATTTTTAGTTACATTACAAAATATATATTTTTTAATAAATATAAACTTATTACTTTTTTCCTCATGAACGCGTAGAGCTATCAAGTTGAAATTCATATCAAATACTTAGATCTAATTGCCTTTAACCCGTGAAAAAAAAAATTCTAAGTCAACGCAAAAACGCAAAACGCAAAAGTACAACCATTGATACCGCATATTTTGAAACTCGCAACTACACGCAAGGGAATTAAAACCTAAAGACCACTTCCCGTTGACATAGAATCTCGAAATTTGGTAAGAAGCAATAGCTTACAGCACAGGTAACAGAAAAATTCCGAAAAGCTTAAAATTTTAAGTAGTTATACCAGCAAAAAAATTGTGATTGTAAACATAATTTTAGTTACAGCAATGACAAACGATAAAGAGATCTTTGTCTTATAAGACAATGCCGGAAATTGGCGTCTTTTTTTTTTCGCGCGGCCATCGACCAAACTTTGTTTTTTGATTACAAAATAGTGTAATAAACCAAACTTACTATGACATGTATACCTCTAAACTCAGTCTGAACTGAGTTACGAGCATTAGAAGTTTGATGATTTTCATACTAGATTTGCTTTTTGCGCGCAAAGTTTTGTAAGAAATTGCAACAAAATAGTGAGATTGTATGTGTAAACAAACAATATCATCCATTAAAGGCTCCAGACATCAATATGGAGCAGAATCAGTGCAATAAAAAAATAGCGCAATATTTTGTTGCAATTTCTTACAAAACTTGCGCACAAAAAGCAAATCTAGTATGAAAATCATCAAACTTCTAATGCTCGTAACTCAGTTCAGACTGAGTTTAGAGGTATACATGACATGCCATAGTAAGTTTGGTTTATTATACTATTTTGTAATCAAAAAACAAAGTTTGGTCGATGGCCGCGCGAAAAAAAAAGACGCCACTTTCCATACAAAATCTGGCATTGCCATTTATGCTCCTCCATCTTTCCCCATTGTAATGTTATGAATTTCATTTTGCAATAAAAATACCATCTGGGGGCACGGCAGTGCCCCCACCAAGTCGAGCAAAAAAGCGGCACGGCCGTACCATCCTTTTCTCGAAGCAATTCAGGCCATTTTCGACCGCCTGTAACTTCGTTGTGGATAAAACTAGAAGGCTGAATTTTCATTAGCTATGCAGGCATTGTAAAGACACGGTATATTTAAAATTTCATTCAATTTGAACCAGTAGTTTAAGAATTATAACGGGTCAAAGTTACTTAATTTTGTCACTCACTGACTCACTGACTCACCGATCATCAAAACTCTAAGGCACTTCTAGCAGACCTAGAAGCTTCAAATTTGGAATATAAGTAGTGTTTGGTGTATGAATCAAGGAAAAACTAAAATATTTGGGGGCACGGTAGCGCAACCGCCAAGTCGAGTAAAATTTTTCAATTTCGGTCCAGTTTTCTAGATACATAACTGCTGTCTACAAAATACAAAACGAAATGAGATCCCATCAAAAACAATACTTGTCAAAAAAACCAAGTCTCGCAACTCAGTTGTTCTACGGTAAAAAGTTGTGAGATCCATGTAATACCAAGTCCAGGCCAGGAAATCTTTAACGTTTTACATAAATATATTGACTTGGCCATCGCATGAAAACACGTGTAAATTAAATTATTTAGTGCGATGGCCAAGTCAATAATTTATGTAAAACGTTAAAGATAGGTGGACTTGGTATTACATGGATCTCACAACTTTTTACCGTAGAGCAACTGAGTTGCGAGACTTGGTTTTTTTGACAAGTATTGTTTTTGATGGGATAGTTATGACTCGATTGTCGTAATGAACGAACTTCGTAAACCTTGCAGGTTTGTACGGAACCCTCGGTGCGCGAGTTCGACTCGCACTTGGCCGGTTTTTTAGAGATAAACAAGCAGCTCCGCTCCATCGAGACTTGGCTAGTTTTTTACAGAATGTTTTTGGTGGGATTTAAAATACTGATAACAAAGGTGTTTTTCAAAATAATAAATCTTTCACCAATATTCTTCTAACACGATAGGTATATTGTTTTTGTCACACCCCTGTACCATGCGGCGGTGTGACGTATAAATAGCGCGATCGCCTGCGCGTGAGCGGTGACGAGGGTGCGGGCACGTGCGGGGCGTGTGCCGCCACAGTGTAGACGCGACTTGCATATTGTGTTTTAGTAGGGTCAAATCCTAAATCATTTGTTTGATTTTAAACCTTATTGCAAAAATATTAAATACTCTTATAGGACATACGTGTTTTTGTGTGTAAGCTAAACCAGTGGTAACTGCATCATTAACTAAATGGAAAATCGTAACTGTTTGATATGTTGATAGGTTGAAAAATAATATTCAATATTTGTAATCTCGAATACGTCATGGTCAGGGATATTTAATTTATTATTATAAATGGGTTTCAGTCTGTTAAGTTTACTTTGTTTTTACCTGTCCACATACCATAAAATTTACTAATAGTAAAATCATCAAAAAACGTTAATTTGTTTACCGTCATGACGGCACGCAATTTAATCAATCTGAGTCTTAATATTATATTTATTACCGGATGTACTTCTTTCATCCAATCACTAGTTAAAAACAAACATCCAACAGTTAAAATGAAATGGTAATGCTAAAAAAATTTAGAACATAACCTACCGGCTTCAGTTACACTGTGGCGTAGGGGTAAACAAATAAGCACGGCAATGATGGGCGCATGATGGGAATAACGCATGTCCGCGCGCGCTTCGCATCCCACGCCTGATGCATTTTGACAGTACGCCCTCCAATTACACGGTATCGCGATATTATACCGGGACACTAAGGGACAGGTTGCTTATTTTAAATGGATTTTAAATAGATGGGATGGGACTACATCTGATAAGGATATTTTATTGCACATTATGACTAAACATATTTTTCTGAAAGCTTATTTGTGTGTTGATTTTGATCGATACATTATTAAAAAAAAAATCTGATAAACTTATACTTAATTTTGTTTTATTTTATTCTTTATTACATTTGGCTTTAATACATTTAATTTTGTTTTTCCTCTAAATTTGACGTCAATTTTTACTGTAAAAAACAAAATCCTTTGTATTAGGCACAATCTTGCATTAAAGTGAAATCACAAGGTATTAGTAAAATAATGCCGTCTCAGAACTCTAATCCTCACTATGCGCAATTTGAACACTCTTGTAACGCGAATAAATATTACTGAATGAGAATTCGGAGTAAAAATATCTGTGAATCACGTTTGAATTTACATTTAAAACGTTTTCAAATTTGTTGGACCATTAAACAAATTCAAGCTAGCTAAAAACGCTCATATTTCAAACATAAACGTATAAGTTACAAACATGTAAGTAAGCACAACTAAAATTTAGAATTGTCACACAAAAATTAGTTTGGTGATTATGATACACGTGATTTTACTCAGGTGATTGTTTTTTATTTAAATCGGACAGCAAGGCTGACCCCAGTTGTTTCGAGCAAAATAAAGATTGTAGTTTGTATGTATTTATGTTAATATTCTCAGCAAACTTTTCGAATTGCGCCCATAAAAAATAAGAGCAAATTGAATGTTCAATATCTAATCTAATTTCATTGAATAACAAACAACCAAACGAAAAAATATCGTCACAGCCTCCCATTTCTAATGTTGATGGAATTCTAGAAATATATTTGAAGGTAGATAATTTCGGGAGTCCTTTATTCCGAATAAAATAATCTGAGCGGAGACGTCTCGCTCCCGGGGGAAGCGAGGATGAAACATTAGGACTCGTATCGAATTGACAGACGATTTTTATGTTTCAAATAAATCTACGATCGGGTTTCTGTAAAAATGCTTTTATTGAGTCTTATTTTGACGGGCGCGTATATTTTTGTTCATATCGGTTATTTTTAAAGCGATATCTGTCAAAATATGGAATATAAACAAGCTCTTGGTGGATATTTTGTTTGTTTTTGTCATTTATGTTGCTTCGCATTCGGTGGAGCAGAGTTCGGCGGATGCGACGTGCGTCCGTTTGCATTGAGGGGCTGGCAGATTAACAACTAAGAGCCGAGCATCCGAAGCCGAATTGATGTGCAGGAGATTTTAGCAGCCTATCGACGGCTATTATAATCGAACGCAATACTAGTCAAGCCGGATTAGGAGAAATAAATGTGTCTAACAGGTTTTCCATAAAATATTTATTTTTTATTTATTATTTTTTTCTTTATTAAGGAAACAAACAGCATGAGTTTATACATGTGAACTTAAAAAAATAAAAACTTAGGTTAAAATTTAGGTTAGTAAAATATTTAAATAGTAAGATACATTTAGCTTGAGTTGCACCACCTAACTCTGACCTAACTTTGACGAGACCCGGTGCTTTTTGTACGGATTTTGACAGATTTTTGACGTTTGACAAAGTTAAATTAAGATGATGCAACTCAGCCTTAGTGTATCATTAATGACCCATCGATGGAAATATCAGTACCTAACTTAGTAGTAATTAGGTACAGGTAGAGCACCTATTTATCATTCCAAAAATCTTTTTCCAATCATTGTTTTTCTTCCGGCCTCATATCGATCGGCTGATATTTCCTCGGCTGCTCGTTTGCTATTAAGCGAGTCCTGCGGAAAGCCCAGCGGGACAGAACGTGACATAGGTCAGTGACAGTCACTGTTCGTTAAAGCATTGCATTTTCGATACGCAGCCGGGAAATGCAGAAATAGACGCCAGAAATGCAAAATACGTGATGGTTGAATAGATTCTGTGCCTAGAGGGTGGTGGAACCGAAAATACAGGTCCATCTGTCTCATTGCTAAATATTGATTCCAATCAATCGCCACAATTAAATTTTATTTACATTAAGTTTTCCTCAAATAAATCACGTGAAACTTCTTCGATGTCTAGGTATGAAGTGAGTTCCTAAAGAATAAGCTCATGACGTTTCTGTCTAGAATACTAATTAATAACAAACACAATATTGTTTCGAAATGAAGTATCAATTCATTTCCTAAGAAAAATGAGCTTATGTCTACGAGTATTTTAAGAAAAGAAAAAATATTGATGCTTTTTGTAATCCTATTATTCGTTCCACAAACAACGTATTGAATGCCGGCATCCATCTCGAAACTTGCTCATTATTAACGAGTCTTATCGAGTCGTGCAATACCACGTCGGCTAGTTGAGTCGGCGAATGATCCAGGTCAAAGGAGAGGCTCATCTGATAACCCGAACAAGTTCCTCACCGCTATCACTACGCGCCGACGTTTCCAAGACTATATTTAGTTATAATTTTATGAATTCCCTCCGTAAACTTGGGACGCAGTCCAACCCAATTTACACCCGAGGGATGGGGACTCCAAACAACGTACCCCAAACTTTGCATGCGATGGAATAACAACGACATTCTATGCTAACCGGAATAGAGATGCTTTTCGATTGAACCCGGAGCTAATGAGTGTGAATGAGGATTGTTCAAAAAGCAATGTCTAGTGGACAAGATCACGCCCCGACTTCGTTAACTTCTATTTATTGGTTGCAGGATGCGGTGTTTATGGTTTGGCTTCTTCGGGATTTAAGAGCCATTCCTTTTGCTGGCGCATCTCCCGCATTATCGGTGGCTCATCCAGATGCTGGGAATTTACTGGAATTCTAACGATTGCCCGAACGCGGTAAATAAGGTTCATTAAAAGCCGGACTGAAATTGGAAATACTTCGGGTGAGACGCATTGCAGCTACACGGAAGACGTCCCGGAATAAACTGAGGTTTTGAGGCGGGTTCGATACGACAGTTGTGTGGACCGACCGGCCAATTAGTCCCAACATAGATCTGGATTGTGACCTACATTTGTAGACCGTATATACATAGATCATTCCTGGAATATTTATTTTGGGACTCTGTTCACGAATACATTTAAATTTACAAAAGTAGGCATCTTTTATTCTTAGCTCTTTAGAACTAAACATAAAACACTTTCGTATTCCCAAGGAGACATTCGATATTTTTAGATTGAACTATGAGCCTGTAAGAATTTTTTTGTAATTCATTTTTATTTTCAGTATTAGAGTAGTAATTTATTATCAAATCACGTCGAATCACGTCAACAAAGCAAACAATATTATTTCCATATTAAATACATACACATCAATACTACATTATATCAAAACCTCTCCCAACTCAATCAACGCAAAGGAATTCAAGCCGTATATCACAGTCAGTCTTAATTGCTTTCCAACAATAAGACCTTCTAACGGCTAAATACAGCGCTTAACCCGTAAATATTTCACTACAAACAACTTCTTTCACGACTTTTTTGCGATCGAAATAAGACATTACCAGAATAAATGGTTTCCTTTGATGTCGGCTATGCGGCCGGAGGGCTACCTTATACAGCGTATGTATACCCGTGTATATTGTGCCGTAGCCTAAAATATCTCAGCAATGATGTTTCGAATTCTGGCTCTATGAGTCACATTTGCTTAGCACATTCCTTGCATATACAGACTGGAAAGGTCACAATACGTTCCTTGTGAAGTTTGAAACTTTTGGATTCCAAGCTTGTGTCGATAAAAGATATTTTGAACACAAAAAAGGTCTTGGCTAAACACAATGTAATCGAAAAAAACTAAATTAGATAGATGTACTTACTACCTGCCTTTTTTTCGTTTGCGTAGACTAAGATATTCGAATTTGAGATGATGCAATTTGAGTGCTTTGGGAAGATGTAGTTTCATCATCATCATTATCATCATTTCAGCCACAGGACGTCCACTGCTGAACGAACATAGGCCTTCCCCAATGACTTTCACATCGCACGGTTGGTAGCGGCCTACACCCAGCGCCTTTCTGCTACCTTTATCAGGCCGTCGGTCCACCTTGTGGGTGGACGACCCACGTTTAGATTAATACGAAAAAATAAGTATGTAATGAATCATTCACATAGATCTACATACATTTAACGTGTCACGCGCCTGTACCTACTTAAAGGTAAGCGCTAGCACAGACAAAACATTCTTAAGCCTGTGTCTGAGCCCTACATCCACTGTAAACGCAGTTCAAAAGATCCCGAAAGTTAGAGAAAATCTCATAAAAATGCTTTCCTGTAACACAAGGTTAAGGTTACCCTGTCTCGAAAATGAACCCTTGTAATAAAGCGTGAAGGATATTATTTTGTCTGTTACGTGATGGACAATGATGTCCAATATCTATGTGACGGTCCTTTGAAGTTTTGTGGATGAAGCGGGTCAAGGTCCAATATTTTTGTTCAAGATATTATCCGGAAGAATATTGGACATTTTTGCCATTTCTTCGTAATTGTTTGAAAGAAAGGGGTTAATTAAGTGTCGAGGAGAGCGCAAAATTTAAACCATTGGTAACCATACATATTAGGTAAGTATATTTGTAAAAACACCCTTAATTGAGAACGGCCGACAAAGTTGTCGGCCGTTTGGTGTAGTGGTTCGAAACGGACTACTATTCCGGAGGTAGCGGGTTCGATTCCCGCACAGTACAAACATTTGTGTGCATGAACATATTATTTGTTTGTATTGGACTGGGTGTTTTCTATGTATATAAGTATGTATTTACAAAAAAAAAGTATTTAAGTATGTTTATATCCGTTGTCTAGTACCCATAGTACAAGCTTTGCTTAGTTTGGGACTAGAAGCGCAGTGTAAAATGTCTAAGGATATTTATTTATTTATTTATTTAAAACTATTAAATATGCATGCATATGCATAATAAATGTTTTTTCACATGACATGACATTGGAACTAAGCCTGTAAGTAATTTAAGCAATCGGTTTACTAATTTAAAGGAATATTAAAATAATAACTTTTTACCCAGGTGAACTTTTAAACCTTTAAATTTTTTAAAAGCTCACCTTAAAAGCTTATTTTCAATCGATGGTGATACCTCACCTCAGTTTTTAAGATTCTCTATTGCATTTAAGCAGCTTCCTTTAAGTGGAAGCTGAAATCAAAGTCCATTAGTGCGCGGGGCAAAAATGGCGGCCGGCGCGGGAGCTCGTCAAAACAAGCGATCGGTAACCTAACACGGAACTCAAGATTAATGACGTGTCGCCAGTCGGGTGGCCACGGGATCGAAACTATCCGGGACACAAACTAAAGGGATGCTCGCGAAACTTTTATTATGTGCCTACTACGCATGTGACGTTTGCTAGCCACGAAATCAATCTTCGAAGTTGAGGCTGAATGGTACCTAATAGCAAAGTTTTGAATTCACATGTTTAAGGTCAAATGCGAGCAGATAGTAAAATATGTGCTTAATGGTGTTTTTTGGAATGAATGGACTACTATAGATATAAAAACAGAATCCTTCTCAGAAACTTTTTTAAATGTAAGTACCTATATGTTAGAAATGTTAGTAATAGACTGCCTACTCACAGTCTGAAAATAAATCAATCATCTAATACTTTGCTAATAATAACCAAATAGACTGTATTAAAAATCTGAATTCAATAATATCACGCACAAACACTTTTGCCAAAGAAATGAAAATGTATTATTTATCGTTGCTATTTATTCGTGTTTTAATACAATTTTTGGAGCAAATAGCTGTAATGTGCTAACGTAATACCTGATAGTTGGCAACCCTATCACCCCCTCCCCTCAGCCTTTGCATCAATCACTTATCCCTTTGATGTATTATTTACTTGGGAGCGCTACTTCTGTGCCGCTGTTTTTGAAGGGAGAGCAAATATTTTCCAACGCCATCTGTCATTACAACGCGGGGATGACACCTCGTGTCATGTGTAGGATAGGGCTGCCAATATTTTTGTCGATCATTATGTAATTACATTAGTATCACGTTGGATATTGACCATAAAAGAGTTGAAAGGCGACTCTACCCGCTTACCTATATTCAAGTGAGCTGGTTTCAAAGCATTTAGTGCGTGCTGAATAACCTTTTATTCTCATTACACTCTTATCTGAGTAAACAATATTATAAGTTATAACCCTGTGTATAGATTCTGGACAACAATGACATCAAAAAGATTGGGGTGAACACTCTAAAACAACTAAGAAGAGATTATTGGTTAATGTTCGCCCATTATCATTCATGTCACATCACGAATCACGATATTCAATCCACATCGATAATGGGTCTGCGTCACTACTTGCGAATGTTATTGTGTTTTATTAGATTCTCGCGAGGGTGATAATGCGAGTTCAATACGCCGAGTAATTAGGCGTGGGATAGCTGCTTTATGTCCTGCCAGCGTCAGCCGGCGGGTGATGGACGGTTAGAGGCTCTTCATCTTGTACACTGACCTATGGCTAACATTACTCTGGTTAGTACATGTTTGTGTACCTGAAAATTATGTAATTATAATGCTGCTTGATTACAAAGGTAGGCTAACGTTTATGTGAACTTCGCAAGACATTAAACGTTTACTTTACTTAACTTACTGAGCAGAATTAAAAACAGATAATTTGAATAAGGTAAGTGAAAACCGACTCCAAAAAACCTACACTAAAAAGTAGAAAAATAATTACTACTTACCTAGGTACTTATTTATTAGGACGAATTAATATTTATGTAGGTATACCATGATTGATACTTTTGGAGTCGGTGCAGGCAAACTTTACATGTTTCATAATCTTGGCACCGACACCAGAAGTATCAATCATGGTATACCTACATAAATATTAATTCGTCCTAATAAATAAGTAGGTAAGTAGGTAAGTAGTAATTATTTTTCTACTTTTTAGTGTAGGTTTTTTGGAGTCGGTTTTATTTTTTTATATAAAATTTTACTTATTTCTTGCTTTTTAGTTAACTAATTATTACCTTGATGTTACCACTGAAGGTAGGCAGTACATTGAGACCATATTCTTCATGTCTAGTGTAAAATAATATTCCCTACAAAATACAGGTTACCATATAGGAAGCCTAAAAAGACCTTAAACCGTCAGCCCACCTTAAAAACATGAAAGAATACAACTATTGGTCTATTTGTACCTATAATATTTAAAGAATTATCCTCCAACTCCTAAGCATTAAGGAGTTGTACCTACCATGACCAGTTCATCATAATGAGATAGATGATGAATATCTGATGTAAACACTTGAATAACTTTAGAAACTATACTTATCTATAAAATTAAAAGAATTATCTTCCAACTCCTAAGCATTAAGGATTTTTACCTTCTATCATCAGCTCATCAATATGAGATGATGATTTCCAGGAGCAAATACTTGAATAACTTAAGAAAAAGTTTGAAAAACGATATATGTGCCTATAAAATTTGAGGATTGCCCTCGATTTCCCTAGGATCCCATCATCAGATCCTAACTTGGTGACAATGGGACCACCTCAGAAGTGTACCCTATCGAACAAAAAAAGAATTTTGAAAATCGGTCCACAATTGACGGATTAATCGGTGAACATACATAGAAAAAAAACATACATACAGTCGAACATATAACCTCCTCCTTTTTTGAAGTCGGTTAACAAAACATCCAAATTAACCAACGCCAGTAAGGCAGCGTTTAACACTCGGCCAGTCTAATCCTCTAAGCAAATGGGTGTCCAATGGTCCACAATTGGTAGGAACGTGAGCATTTTAGTGCCGATACCTGTTAGTGCCAGCCAGAGCTTATATGCCAGCACTGAGCAGTCCTGGAAACACTCGTGGGGAGTGGAGAACAGACAACTCATAACAAAATAGTTACCTATTTTAATGGAACAGTGACGAAGGTATGAAACATCCTTTCAAGAAAACAAATGACGATCTCATAAAGTTGCCAGCTACGCACCGTTGGGAGAAGAATAATCGGGATAATTATGTTTTTAGCAGGGAAATGAAGGTAAGTAATAATGATAATTTTGTAAAAATAATACCTAGACACTATGTGAATCGTTTTGTGTTTTACGTATGCTTGTGAAGTTAAGCACTTAAGTTAGTAATAATTTTGCAATATCCTTACAGGGTCAATAATTATATGATGCAAGTTTTGAATGATGCTAGTATATTATGCAAATAAATGATAAATAAATAAATAATTAAAGAATAATAAGAGTCTGCTGCTTATTTGTGTACCTAGCTGTTATATTCATCCTTTGGTGTAGTCCAGTAACGGGGCCGGATTCATTTGTTTGTGTCTCTCGAAATTACAGCCGGAGGCGGACTTTAAGAGCCTTTGTAGGTTCCTGCCGACTCCCAGCAGTACAGGAGGGATATTATATGCACTAGCTCTGCCTGCAGCTTCGTTTGAGTTGATATGGTTGACCAGTTCGGACTGTCCAGACTACTGCCCGGTCAAATAAGGCCTCTCATTTATAAATAGAGAGAGAAATAAACAGCTCATGCTAAATCGAATTCGTAATCTGAATAGCAAGTTTAAAGATAGTTTTCTTTCATTCTTTATCATCAATGTAATCGCGCAAACACAAGTTTTATTAATCCCAAGCTTTGCTAGTTTCAAAGCAAAGCAAAGATGTTATGCTTGAGGTCGAACGCCAATATTGACACTGAACTGAACCAGAAATTACCCGAACTAGTGCTGTCGGTGCTGACAGAGTCAACAGAAGATCTTCGGTTAATCTACCCAATTTCTGGGCTCTATCGGAGGACTTACAACAGTTAGAGATATGCATACAAACTATAAATCCTAAGGCGATGTAGGTTTGTGGTCCAAAGAAGATTAATTTAATTCACAAAGTTATTAAATATAGATGGTACTGGTAGACACGCTAAGCAGACGTTTTGAATTGTTAATGTTTAATCAGAATCCATTTTCATTATTATTAAATTAGTTTCGTATTTTCTGGTGAGTTGCTTCGGTAAGAAAGCTTATGTTTATGCGAGTAATGTACGCCTAGTAACTTTCACTTTGACTGCAAAACTGCAAACGTGCAAAAGTCCTACGACAATTTGAAGAATAGTAAAAAATTAGACCTCGTTTGCGTATTTCTATAAAATGTATCTTTTTGCGACTTTCGCTATGGGAAGAGCGCTTGCTTATCCTAAAATACCTACAGGGCTCTGCCCTAACTTAGGAAGTGAAGCTCAATGTTTTAGTATCATAATATTTTGTAAGATGCATTAATGTCTGTACTTAAAAATTTGTTAGGTACTTGTTTTTATATGCATGTACCTACTTACTTTTGAATAAATAGATTTGTATTATATTGTATTGTATTGTATTTATACATTTACACCAAAACACAGATCAAAGACGCACACAAATACAAGTTTGCACGTAAAAAAACGCTTATCTGTCACCGCCTTAAACTTAATCGGTGTTATACCTCGGGTCCATAAGGCATGACTGCTTTGAGGACAAGCTCTTCTTTATTTACTGAATGTAATTCTATTACGGCTTGCAGCTGCAGCTACGTTATTGGGTTAGTCGCCTGTGTGACGAGCGGAACGTAATTTGCTATGAAAGACCAGGGTTCCATCTAATAAGATAAGTCGACTGCAGCTAAAGGGAGCAAACAATTGTATAAACAGTGGAATTAATGCTAATTATAAGATGTAGATAGAATATTTGAAGAAAATTATTACTGCAATTAGTGGCACATACAGTAAATCCACGCTCTCATTAAATAGGCTATTTCAGAGCGTAAATAGGCTTCAATTAGGAAAAGCTTGTACCGTAATGCCTAGACAATTCAGACAATTATTAAATGTAAGATTATAATCAACCTACATAATATAAGCTTACAGAAACAGACAAGTAAGGTAGCATGATGGAAGGATAATCAAGCTTAAGCAATTTATCAAATTACAATATTTAGTACGAGTAGTTCATAAACAGATCTGTGCAGGTGAGCATATTATCTTCTTACAGATTTAAGAGAAAGGAAAGATTAATGCATGCCCAAGATTAATCCATCATATGCATGGGATGGATCGGCTGTAGAAAAAGGCAGAATGACCGCAGGTCAGTGGTAAAAAAGCGCTCCCTGGATAAGGCACCAAGTCCAAGATAAACTATTAGGTCAGGATAGGATAAGAAAGTTTTATTTATTTGGAAAACACAGCTTACTTATGAAATCATCTATACTTATAATAAATCTGTAGAGAGGTCAATTCTGTACATGAAATATATTTTCAAAATAACTATCAGGGGGTGATTAGTGATCGATACTGATGCCAAAAATGCAATCAGTAAAATTTTTGTCTGTCTGTCTGTCTGTCTGTCTGTCTGTCTGTCTGTCTGTATGTTCCTTATAGAAACAAAAACTACTTGACGGATTTTAACGAAACTTGGTACAATTATTCTTCATACTCCTGGGCAGGTTATAGGATACTTAGGAATTCCCACGGGAACGGGCATTAGCGGGAAAATCCTTTTGTATGAAAAATCTAAACCGCTTAAGTTAGACGCTTGAAATTTGGCAAGCAGGTACCTTAGTAAACTTAAAGCTTAGTTATAACAGGATATTGCAAAATTCCTACGGGAACGGGAGTTAGCGGGAAATTCCTTTTGTATGACTGACTCACTGACATACCCACGCACAGCCTAAACGGCTAAACGTAGGCAAAGGGACGTAGCTTAGGTACCGTAGAGGTGCTCTAAGGAATTCCCGAAATTCCCACGGGAACAGGAATTACCTTGAAAATCCTTTTGTATGAAAAATCTAAACCGCTTAAGTAAGACGCTTGAAATTTGGCATGCAGGTCCCTTAGTAAACTTAAAGCTTAGTTACAACAGGATATTGCGAAATTCCAACGGGAACGGGAGTTAGCGGGAAAAAACATTTGTATGAAAAAATCTAAACCGCGTAAGATAGATGAAGGGGGTAAAACGGGATCCACGCGTACGAAGTCGCGGGCGGCCGCTAGTCATCAATAAAATAATAGTACAAGCCGTATCGCACGCCGATTGGCAAATTCGATCAAGTGCTCGGTACATTCGGGGCGAATGAGAACCCCTCGTAGTTTCCTTTGAATTTTCCTCGGTATTTTTTCATGGGCCGTAAAAACGTAATGCACGACAGCTGTAAACGGTTGACGAGATTTGCCGCTAAAAGAATGGGTTTGCGCGAAGGTTTATTTATATCTTGAGAATATACAGATAAGGGAAAGTTATTCAATAAAGGAGATTGGTTTGATAACGGTTTTGTGTTTGGAAAACGGGGACGTTTCATGGATATTGTAACACAATACCTACGTAGCACTGTTTGTACACAGTATCCTACTGTCTCTGTTGAACATGGCAGAAATAATGTGCGTGAAAGAGAAGTTGAGAAGCGCAAATACAGAATTCCTTTTACCTTTTCTTGTGGTGCTTATCGTGTATGTTTCGTCTGGTTTTTGAAACGCTTATTATTTGTCTAATATAAATAAAAATCTATCTTCTACAAAAAGTAAGTTGTATAAGTATTCCTCCAATAAGATTAAAGACTTCATGACTATACTTTTGAGAACAAGCAGAAAATAATCTTCATATTGTTAGTGGGTAATCACAGGTACCCGTGGGAGTCCCGGACAATAACTTGTGGACTCGGCGCGCCATAAAGTTGGGCGCGCCCAGGTGTGCTCTATGACCCTGGCGGAACCTGCTTACGACAATCTACCTATTTAGGGCAGGGGTCATTCCATCGTTTCGGGTGTTACGTTCGTACACACATATTCAACAATTTCATGTATTTTGAAATAGTATTTTAATAATGTTAGTGCCTTAATCTGTCCGTTTTTAGTTGTTTTATTTAAATAATAAAGTTTGTACAGCTTAGAATGTAGGATAACGAAAATATGAGTCGAAAAGTGTGCGTTTCGGGCGTTACGAGATTTTGCCTCTATGTTCTAACTGTTGCTGCATTTACTCGAAATTTAGCGAATTTTCTTAAGGAATCATACCTAAATTTACAGGACTTCTAAAGTATGAAATTTACAAACCATGTAACAAACAATCACTGTTAAATAAAACGTTTTACTATTTTTTCATAATTTTTTTCTTTGTTTCGGGTGTTACAATGGTTCTGTTTCGGGTGTTACGAGTACGAAAATTCAACGCGTTTTATCGATAAAATCGGTGTTTTATTAGTCTCTAGGTACTACAAAATAAGGAGTACAACAAATAAACACAAATAGAGCGAATTCTGGTATGAAATTACGAAGCAGCTTTTTTTAAAAAATATACAAAGTTCAAGTTTAATTTTTCCTCAGAATATAGCTTTTTCTATTGTTTTTGGCTTGAAATAGCATTACTTTAATTTCTAATTACGATATTTATTGGAAATGTCAAACATCGACACTTTTTAGCAATACCTTAATTTTAGTGTTAAGTCGACATTTCAAAAAAGTCTTAAATTGAGAAATATGACTCCTTTTCCGATGCCAGCGCTAGTGGGAGGTCAAAGGACCCTCACAGTAATACTTTTTCACGTCTCCAAGCCATATACAAACAATATCGACATATAAATAAAAATGTAATACCCGAAACGTTTCGGGTGTTACAGTTTTTAATCAAGAAAGAAACATACTAAATTAGTATCATGCTCAGATATTAGTTAGTATTTGAAATCATTACTACCATGACCTTACTTTTACCAAATATTGTTGTGATGTGTACCTATACTGTGTGTGGGTCGTTTCATAATACCTATGGGCCTGAGAGTAGAGTCATTGGTACTTTGTTAAAAAATATACGTCTTACGACAAACTTGAATTTGATACTTTATGATCTTGTTACTTGTACAACTTGTAGGTACTCAAATGTAAACAAACGAAAATTGTGAGCTTTCAAGCAAAATTTATTTATTTTCAATTGAATATTCCATCTCGTCTCTCATTTAGTTAAGTTGCTGCTTTTCAGCTATCTAGTTCTGCGAGGTTACTGGTATTTTAAATACATATTATGTATAATTTTCTATTGATGTCAATATATCCAAAGCTCAGCGCCGTTTGACGGCATCACTACAGAAACTAACCGACCGACTCCTTAGAAACTTATCCGTATTCGCAATATTCGAACGTAAACTAGTCCAAGCATAGTGATTGCGAACGACGTAACTAGCTGTTATTGATTTGAGTTTAAATTGATTACATTATTATTAGTCCAGTAGAATTAGCGTTTAAATCGGAAATAATTCCTACAAAAGATTTTATTGCTTTAATGGCTTCATTGGTTGCCCATTAAGACTCTCCTAAGTTTTCGACTTCGACGGAGTTGTGCTTAAGTGGTGGGGCCCCCCGAAAGGGGCGCTTTTTCGGTTTTCCAGTTGTACCGCGTAAAGGACTTACCCTATCGAAAAGTGGTCTTCCTGATGGTTGAAGGGCATTTAATTCTGCATTAAATAAGAGCAAATTCATAATTATGTTTTGAACAAACCGTTCTCGTGCAAATGTTCGGCAAAGTAGAAAATATGTGTATAATTAATGACCCTCTCCACGTCCAATGGCTCGTTACCCGCAGGCTTCCAAGTCTTGAAAAGGAGCGCCACAACCAGTGTAACCCTATCAAGGCATACGAGCTGGATTCGCCGATCCTTGTTCGTCCCAGCCGTTCCTTAACTGCGGTTGCTGCACCTCTTCCTGGCACTCACCTGAACGACTCTGTGTTACCTACTGTAGCTGCCCCTCTTCCTTGTATCCTCCTGCACGACTACGTTGCCTATCCGTATGCCTGGTCTAAGGTTTGACGCCAAAAATAATAAAGTTTGTTTTTTATAGTCTGCAAAAGTAAATACCTAATCAAAATTTTCCCTAGAAGGTTTACAGGGTTATTAAAATAGGTAGAGCGGATACTTTTGAAGGCATAAAACATCAAAAAAAAAATGTTTTAGTTTCCGACCATCAACGATAAATATTTTGAATTTTCTATTTAAACATAAGCATTTCTCGGGATTTATCGATAAATTGTTTAAACTAGTTGAACACTTGATAATAAACCGAATCTTTTAGTTTTGCCTAACCAGTAAAAATGCGAGTAGGTAGTACATAAGAAGAATGAATTGTTTCGTCAATAAATCGCACCCTTAGAATGAAAGTGACCGAATCCAAAAAATGCAATTTGTGGTAAATGAACAAGAAAGTCTTCAAAAAAGTGTAGTCTTGAATACATTTTAAAATATCTCTTTCGTGTTCCGTCGCATTTGATTGATTTTAAGTAGATTTATTGATTAACCTTTTGAGTTAACATTGGCAGAGTATTTTTTGTAATTATACTTTATTTAGTATATATTTTGACATAAAATATAAAGTACTTCTAAATTAGGTCACTTTATTACAAAATACTTTTGAAACTGATGAGATTTTTTATTAATTAAGTCTGTTTATGACGCATATTGCAAATGAATCTGTTGACATAAGTCATTACTTTACTTAATGTTATGTGAATATAAGGTAGTGAACATGGGCGTAGCCACGGTGGGGCAGGGTGGGGCAAGTGCTCTAACCTGTCAGGTACCTAACCAAACCTAAAAAAATAATTATCTAGGTACTAACTACAATACGATGTACACTACCAACTACTTTTTGGGTGAAAGATTTCTTGGTGTAGGTAGGTGAGCAATAAGACAGTGTTGGATAATTCGGATAATTCGAATTACACATTCAGATATTGGGTGCTTATAAGGTAGCCTTTTTGTATGAAAAAAACTAACCGAAGTATAGCCCAAGGGTATAGTTTGCTTCTTAGTCGTTCGTTTCAGCCGAATGACGTTTACTTATTGCTGGACAAAGGCCTACTCCAAAGATTTCCAAAACTACCAGTCCTGCGCCGCCCGCATAGGCACCTCCCGTGACCTTCACCAGATCGTCGATCCACCTAGTGGAGGGCCTGCCACTACGTCTTCCAACTCGTGGTCGCCACTCGAGAACTTTTTTGCCCCAGCGGCCCATCAACTCTGTGAGCTATGTACCCCGCCCACTGCCACATGATTTTAGCGATTCTGCGTGCTATGCCACTTTGGTTCTACTGCGGATCTTCTCATTTCTGATTCGATCGCGCAGGGAGACTCCGAGAATAGCACGCTCCATCGCCCTCGGGCCTTCTTATGAGGCCCATAGAGAGCGACCACGTCTCAGATCCTTAAGTTGTCACTGGCAACACACACTGGTCAAAGACTTTTGTTTTGAGACACTGCGGCATTTCGGACGTGAGAATATTGCGAAGCTTCCCGAACGCAGCACAGCCGAGATGAATTCGACGGTTGACCTCTTTCTCGAAGTTGGACCTACCTAACTGGATTGTCCCAGGTACACTTAATTGTCAACAACTTCGAGTGTAGTCTCTAACTTTCAGAGGTATGGGTTACAACACGGATATTTGACATGATTTTTGTCTTGTCCATGTTCATTTTAAGAACCATTTGTTGAGAAGCTCTTCATACATCAAGAAGCCATCGAGCATGACTACGATATCTTCCGCGAATCCAATGAAGGTGATGAAGTCTTCGCTCTGCCTAGCGCTCATCCAGCTCCAAAACCCCGAAAGCTTTTATCTCGAATTGCAAAATCTTTTCAAATGCCTAGGAGACTACGGAAATGTGGACGAATGCAATGACAGGTTCGTAGGAATTGTCCAAACGACTGGGTCTAAGTTCATTAAAACCCGTCGTTCAAAAGGAACCAAAAAGATCTCTGACCTCACCAACTTATGGAAGAGAGAAGAAACTTGGTTCTGCAAGTATACTCAACTCGCAACCTACGCCAATTTGATACAGACCCAATTAAAGAGGCGACTGAGCGTAACAAGGGCTCTATAGCAAGAGATCTGTCTGTTGGCCAAAGCCAACTGACCAAGCTGAAGACCGAGGATAGCAGAGTCATCTCGTCGGGGCCTGAGATATTGGAAGAGGTTGAGGTTCTACGGAAAATTATCACGAGTGTACGCACACCTGATCACAAATCTAGCCGAAGACCCAAGAGCTAGATTGACCCGACACTACAAGATATCTCGGACGTCAGTCTGTGCGAGATTAGAATGGCTCTCAAACACCTGAAAAACAACAAGGTACAGGGTGATGATGGAATCACGGCTGAGCTTCTGAAAGCAGGTGGAGCGCCGGCACTAAAGGCTCTTCAGAAGCTGTTTGACTCCGTCAACCCCGAGGGAAAAAAAGCTCCCTGTCTTTGTTTTCATTATCAGTTTGCATGTTTGTAGGTGTTATTACCATCAAACTAAACATAACTTGAACTAACTCGTCTTGATGTTATTTTGAGTATAGAGTAAGAGCTAGTGAACGCCAGACCTACGTCATTTTATAAAAGCTGAAAGTTTGTCAGTGTATGCTCCCAATATAGGATATACTATAAAATCAGATTTTTTTTGTTTAATATTTTGGCAATAATTAGAAATATTTTCCCCAACACTCACACAGTTTTGACAGTTCGAACTCCTTGCCAGACAGTTTTTTAGGGTAGCTCTAAAGCTCCCAAAGAAACGATGACCCAAACTTCATAATTCACCAACATTATAACCTATATTGGGAGCATACGCTGATAAACTTTCAGCTTTTATAAAATGACGTAGGTCTGGCGTTCACTAGCTCTTAGTTTACTAGTAAACTTGTGAAGTAAAGTCTGAAACAACACAACTTATTTAACTCTTAAGTACATAAATTTATACATATCTTAAACACATTTTATATTAAAGCGACATATTCCAAAAATATGTTAATCGGTCCTTTTTATTTTTTCTTCTACACAGGCGCAATATCAAAAATATCAAAACTAAATTAGGTTAGTTCAGTCATAAATAGTCCTATTCGTAAAAGTGTCGTGTATCCTTCATTTATATTTTTAACTAAACAGACCGAATCCATAAATGAACACTGAATACTCTAACATATTTAGTTTAAATACAGACCTATTTATTAAAAGGTCACTTTATGACAAAAAAATCATGAACTTACCTTTACAGTATTTTTGTAATAAACAGATACAATTCGAGATCCGCCAATGTTTTACACGTACACTCGCAAGCACCGCCGACGTAAAACTAGTTCTGCCTCTTTCACACAATATGCATACATGAAAAGCGGGACTAGTGAAAGAGACCGAAGTATGCGTTGCTCTGCCTTTACTAAGAGATAGGTCACTTTATCTATACAGGGATATAGAGCATGCTTTATAAGGTCAGTTTATGGTGAAATCGAGAGTAACAGGAATTTTGAGTTAAGTCACTTTCATTCTAAGGGTGCGAAATATTATATTTCTATACGCGCTAATTATTTGCCCCTAAGTTCTTTTAGGAATCAATGTCTCATCCTATTGATTAGCAGATGTGTTAACCTTTAAAGGTCGTAGGGATTCGTTTTGCTTTGCTAATGTCTGACTTGCTTTAAAGGTTAAATAAAACAGCCAAGCTGTGTGAAACGAAACCTTTGGCGTATTCAAACAAAAACTACGTGACACATTCTTCACCACGAAAGTGCGCTACTGAAAAGCCAAGGGAAAGAAGAACTAGAACTAAACGAGAGAACTAGATAAACGGTGGGAAATATCGTGAATTGCGTAAAGAAGTTTTCAAGCGTATTCACCAGTGCGATGCGAGGATGCTGGAGTATGCTCGCTACTCTACTCACTCCACGCATTCCCTTGTACATAGTTTTTGCTAGCATCGAAAGCACACATACTTCAAATTCAAATTCAAATTCAAATTCAAATTCTTTATTTGCTTATAAATCTTCGTGGTTAGTAGTAGTCTTCGTGTTTTACATTGGTACAATTTAAATCGGTGTCAATTATTACCTTATTGGTAATCACGCCCGTATTCACAAACGATGCTTGCTTAAGTGAAGCAGCAAATCGAACGCGCGAAGCGTTGAATAGAGCTCTGTGGCTGGTTCGTGTGTCACCCTGTGCGTCCACGCGCACTGTGAAACCTCATAGTATTTGTAAATACGGGCGTCATTTTCCTCGCGAGCTGCTTAACTATTATAAAACAGCATTTGTGGAAAATCAGCCTTATTCATTAACAGTCTGTTCTATTCGGAGTATGGCAGCAGCCTTGGTGGCGGCATTTGTCTTCGTTTGCGATTCGTCTTCTATTTACTACACCTGGGGGCAAAGACCTTCGCTTGATTTATCACGCCGTGCCTTATTGGAGCTTATCCTTATTGTTCAGCGGCTCTCCTCCAGGACTTATATTGGGAATAGAAATGCAAGGTGGATGCTCAATAAAATTGCAGATTAAGAAAACAAAAGCAACATTAAAAGCTGAATAAAAATAAAAGAAAAAAGTTTTCTTTGATTCCCTTTAGCTAGTTTATTATCTAAAATTATCGGAGAATATCGAAACCCCCAAATGCTAGTGTTAGAAAGAATTTACAATGATATCCAATAAAATGTCCAAGGATATCTGATGTCAGATTCTGTTAATGATACTTATAACTGGCAACAAAATTCTCTAGGTAACAGTGTCACATTCCCTTACAACTGTTAGACAGTTAGTAACTAGATAAGCTGAAATATACATTAAAATCCGCGAAATATCTAAAATTTTGTACAAAGAAAAACTTTACTCGACTATACCCATCGGCTTAGTTCCTGGAACGGCCTTTGAATATTATTCGTGGCAGGACGTCCAACGCGTCTCAAAGGAGCCTCCGCCACAAAAATTGCTGGCATCAAGTTAATTCAATTAAACCGAAGTCCTTGAAACGTTAAGACTGGCATTATCTCTTTAGAGAAAAAAGTTTGAATTTTGTTTACGCAGCGAGAAATAAGTATTGGGTGAAGGCAAATTCTGTAGACGTGGCGAAACACGTTAGATAGGCTTAATGGCTTGGGGGGATAGAGGTAAAAAGATTATTGAATTTTAGATAATGTCTTATTTTTTAATTACTATTTAATCTAGATGACTAGAAAATAGGTAATTTATATCATTTAATTAGCTTAAGAAACAAAACTAAGGCAGGTCAGCAAATTGAAATTACATAGGTAAGTAAATTGTTACAGTCAACGATAGCTCAAACACAGTGAGAAAAGTTCCTCATTTTGTGGGAGATATTAATGATGCCTCCTAATTATTAACTTGTAGAAACATTTAACAAAACCTCACTTATAAAAAATATAATTTATTTTGAGCATGTGTTTTGAGATGTGACCCTTGTCCTATTTTTATTTACACGGTAACGGAGCTTTTGTCTCGGTCCGCCCTTATATTTGTGTAGTCGATATTTGTAGGGATAATCCCACGGGCGCCCCTATTACTAAGGCGGTCCCACCACTCCCACCGTGGGCCGTGGGCCGGGGTGGGAGCTAATATAATAATTTGCACGTCACGACTGATCACCGGGGATTGTCTGAAAACACTTCCAAACAAATACAAATCGGCCTCCGTTTGTGTTTTGAGCATTGCTTTTGGGAAATAAAATAGCCTTTGTCAGTCAAAAGTTAGGCTTGGTTAAAAACTGCTTTTTATTGTTACTTTTTATTAATGACAGTAGGCACTCGTAGGTAATAGAAACTAAAATCCCACGAGAGTTCATTAATTTTATTCATCGAAAAAATATAGTTCTGTCATTTTTGTCCCAGTTACGGAGGTTTCATGAAACATAAAATAATTTGAATTGTTTTGACATGATAAATTAAGTCTAATTAATTATTCTTAGTCTCAATGACCCTAATTGAAGTTAAAGAGTTAATCATCAATCAAGTTACCATTAGACTTATTTTGATTTGGTTACTTATAATGAAAATCGCAAGTGGCAGTGGGCGGGGCACATAGCTCGTTAGAGCTGATGGCCGCTGGGGCAGGAAAGTTCTTGAGTGGCGACCACGAGCCGGAAGACGTAGCATGGGCAGGCCTCCTACTAGGTGGACCGACGATCTGGTGAAGGTCGCGGGAGGTGCCTGGATGCGGGCGGCGCAGGACCGGTTGTGGAAATCCTTGGGGGAGGCCTTTGTCCAGCAGTGGACGTCTTTCGGCTGTAACGAACGAACGAACGATATGAAAATATTACACTAGGTATTCTATTAGACGGAAAAGCAAAATACAATACACTTCCGATGATTTATGACAAAAAAATCTTGAAAACTTTTCCGTAACACGTCCACAATATCCATTCGAGCCTTTAGCTTTTTCCGGAGCGATGTAGAGGCGATAAATTATGGACCGTTGTTACATACGAACCTAATTCAGCGTAAATCATCTGGAACGAACAGTTCAAACCTTTAGTCTGGATCTGGACATTAATAATGTAGTGTCAAACACTCGCAGCGATACCGTGGAGCTAAGGCTTATCTCGAACTATTAATATTAAGTATCTCATCTAGGTAGTTGAAACACCCCAAATCCTCTTACAAGGGCTTTACTTTTTCTTCTTTATTCTCCACAATCTACCTTTATCTTCTACTTTATAAATTGCTACTAGTACCTATAGCACATGTTATATTTAAGCCAAATGGTAGTTCAGGACATACGGCAATCTTATCGTGAAGAGAATTAGGTACATTGGTTTTGTATCTTATGGAAAAGTAACGAAGAGCTGAAATAACGAAATCATTATTGCTATGTTGTTTATGTAAATAGAGACTCTTTGACAAATTCCACAGCCGTTTCAAAATGATCGTGCACCCTAAATTGAGGTATTGTATAGTGAGTGTTTGGGCTCCACTGTGCCCGTAACTCTGCAGCATGGCCGCCTAGGGCCCACTTCCCTTGAATAATAAAAGCAAATCCTGTTGATTTACAAGCCCGTCATATTTTATTGTTGAACCGAAATGTATTCATGGCGACATTGAACAGGAATTGTTGACCGCCTGGCTTCGTGATCGCATCAAAACGCCCGCTGTAGTAACGGGTTCGAACTCATCGGGTACCAAATGTTAGTTTACCATGCATATGTATGAAAATAAATAATAATTAACACTATCTAGTAACTCAAAACCCAATTACTCTATTCTCATTTACCAGATGCGTAACATCATATAATTTTTTTATAAAAATAATCTACACTAATACGAGTAATTCAACATCATCATCATCATTTCAGCCAAAACACGTCCACTGTTCAACACAGGCCTCCCCTAATGATTTAAACAATGGCCTGTTGGTGGCGGCCTGCATTCAGCGCCTTCCTGCTACCTTTATGAGGTCGTCGGTCCACCTTGTAGGTGGACGTCCTACACTGCGCTTTCCGGTACGTGGCCTCCACTAATAATTATATTACCTAATAATTAACTTTTAAAAAAATAAAACCGACTTCAAATGCGTGAACACAAAAAAAAAACTAAAAATTAAAAATATTGCGTATAAAAAAGTTCAACCCCAATTTTCCACCCTTGGGGGTGAAATATTTTCTTCAAATTCGCATGAAACCACCCTTTTGATAATACCTATTCAACAAAAAAATAATCGTTCAAATTGATTTATAATCGGCGGAGATATTGCGTATAAAAAAGTTCATCCCCAATTTTCCACCCTTGGGGGTTGTTTTTTCTATTATTAAATTTAAATGGGACCACCCTTGAGGTATTACCTATACGCCGAAAAAAGATTTGTTCAAATCGGTTCATAATTGGCGGAGTTATCGCGTAACAAACATAGAAAAAAAAAAACATACGGGTCGAATTGATAACCTCCTCCTTTTTTGAAGTCGGTTGAAAAGAAGAAAGATTTGATTGTTTGTATTAAATAAGCTCCGAAACTACTTAAACGAGTTGAAAAGATCCTTAACCATTAAAATCCTTCATTATTTTTAATGAACAAGGGCATATTTTAGGCGGTACGAAGTTCGCAGAGTCAGCTAGACTTTCATATTTTACTTCTCATTTATTTTACACACACCTACATGATACCTAAACATCTCTCTTCAATCCACAAAGAGATGTCATCAACAAAAGTAAATGTCATAAAGAAAATAACAATGTTTTTGCGTTTAAATTAAACGTTCTTTTAATGCTTTGCCTTTAAATTAACTGTAGCGGTGTCATCACCCGTTTTGTTTCACGTTAAACCCACTTATGGTGAAATGTTAATCAATATCGACAAATAAAGCCTTTCAAAAGGGAATCCAATGACGTCAACATCGGCGATGCTTGCACAGCCTGCGCGATTATTGCTGTGTGAATGGGCTTATAATTGTCGCAGAAAATGTTATTTTCAGGGCTGATTGGATGCGATGTGAATTGTGATTGTTTCATACAAAAGCACGGTTCATTGAACTATTAGGTCTAGTGGTTAACCCAGACAGTGCCTGAGGCATGGGAGCGGTACGAGAGGAGTGACATTGACAAATCATAACGTGACAGAGGATACAAATATGAAGCACATCTCTTCTTTTCTCTTCGTCGGCCGTTTGGTGTAGTGGTTCAGAACGGACTACTATACCGAGAGGTCCCGGGTTCGATTCCCGGCCGGGCAGAAATTGAAATGATGATTTTTTTTTTCTGTGACGGGTCTGGGTGTTATTATGTATAATATGTATGTATTTAAAAAGAAAAGTATATAAGTAGTATATCCGTTAAGCTAGCACCCATAACACAAGCATATTAATTGCTTACTTTGGGGCTAGATGGCGTTGTGTGAGATTGTCCAAAGATATTTATTTATTTATTTATTTACATCTGAAGTCAATGTTGACGCTTGACGTTACAAAAACCCTCCCGTGCCGCTCCCACATCTCAGGCACCGAGTGAGTTAAGCGTTAGACATATAATGCAGACAGTAATTTGGTTTTAATAAGTTACTATCGGGTAGGCCGAACGAATGTTGTTCAAAAAGCAGCCTGTATAAAAAGGTACGAATAGTTTGATTAGCATAAACGCTGTGACTCAACGAATAACGAAAAAAAAAGCTTGTAAAAAACAAATACACTTTTTCCAACATACCTACATAATAAGTAGGTAAAAACATCAACAACGTGTCCTTTTGATTATTCACTCAATCGATCAAAGCCTATTTTATTACTTTTTCAACACACACAGTACATAATTAGTACGTACATAAAATAGTTAAAAGTCAGGTTTAAATCAAAAAATAAAAATTACAACAATTTTCCCTTACCACAACAGCCATCTTCATTTTGTTGAAGTTGATAAATCATGACGTCTCATCAATCACAAATAGTTTTAAACTTGAAAAACAAAATGCAAACAAAAGTTTATCACAAAATGTCACAAGGTACAACAATAAAATCACCACAATCACAATTAAATGTCTGGTTACATTAATCAAAATGCAAAACTTGGTTTACGTGCAGCCACAGATAATGAATGTACCTGTCTTGCAAATGTCAAGAAAAAAGGTCGGCACGTAAAACAAAGCAAAGGAATTAATAAATATTACAGCTTGCTTGATCGTCACCACAATAAAACGTATTTACCAAAATGTTATATTTTGCACAAACTTAAATAAATAAATATGTAATGAAAATTGAATACAGTTAAATTATATTTAAACTCAAATTATTCCTTTTTTATGAGGCCCGTTAATAAAGCACAGATAATAAACAGTGAAACTATTGAGCAAGGGACGCGAGCGACGCGTTCTTTTTAAATTTCAAATTTCGAATCCAAAGATTAGGTCGTCCGTGACAGTGTAAAGTTTTCTGTATCAATTTAATTCCTTTCCCACATTCCAAATTTAAAAAAAAAGTGTGACACAACAGTTTTTCTTTGAGCTGACATTTTGTTTGACGATTTATTTGCGGTAGGCGTACAATTTCAATACTCATTTACCGAAAAACTCTGTTTTTATGTGGTCTACATTTTAACTTTATTGTTTTCTACCAGTCTCTGTAAATTTCATACGCTGTTGTAGCAAGTGTTTTTTAAAATGAATTCTCACCTGAATGAAATTCGCGGAATTGGCGAGGCTTTTGTAAGTATCCATATTAATATTTTGTGTCGTAAATTTTTCATTAATATCTTTTACTTTAGTCGTGTTTGGTTGATAAATTAACGATAAGATATGAAATCACACATTTACTTTACCAAGACTCCAAATTTGAGTATTTTAGTTTGAACAAAGTTCTTAATTATTAAAATAGCTGACCCGGCGAATTTCGAACCGCCTATGTTCACCAGAAATTCATGTAGGTACGATTCTAATTTTCAAATCGGTCCAGTAGTTACGGAGCCTATTTAATACAATGCATTCAATAAGTAGGTCTTACTCGAATATACTTTATATTTTATAGAAGACCTTACTAAATGAGAAAATTTTTACATTGAATTTGGTTTGCAGTTTCGTCATAAATTCAGAATTATTACGTATAATGTTAAAACTAACTTAAAGCATCTACCAAACATACGTTTTTAAGTCATATCATTTTCTTTTGTAAAAAGTAAGTGATGAGGTGAAACAAAAGCGTCACAATGTAACTTTGCATACTTGACCTGCTATAGTAGTCTAGTTTAACAAATGGACACTTACTTCAAACAAGTGTTGTTTAACATGGGTTGGAATCCCTAGGCTTGTTGTTGGCTATTTCTGAGCCTTACACGTTTATTTTGTTGAGTACGTCGTGTATGTTTATTACTTACTAGCTGACCCGGCGAACTTTGTACCATCAGGAATAACGTAGGATTTTAGTGATGAAATATTTTTAATATCGGTTCAGTAGTTTTGGAGAGTATTCAATACAAACAAACAATCAACTTTTACAAATATTAGTATTGGCTCGTAGAACGAAGATGTAAGAATGAAAAAGTAAATAAAAGCTTGTAAAAATGAATTGATTCTTGAACAAAAATGACAGATACCGACTTCGAGAGCGATGATTCATAGTTATGAGTAGCCATTATAAGATAGCAATATCTATACTAATATTATAAAGAGGAAAGATTTGTACCTATTTTTGTATGTTTGTAATGAATAGGCTCAAAAACCACTTAACGGATTTTGATGAAACTTTACAGTATTATTGTTCATAAACCAGAATAACATATAGGCTATAATTTATGACGATCTGTGACAAACGAAATTCACGCGTGCGAAGCCGCGGGCGGAAAGCTAGTGTTTTATAAAGAGGTTGAAAGAAGAACTAAACCGTTTCTTTGTAATTTAATGAAGTAGATACTCACATAATATCTATGAACTAAATATTATGCATTGTGTATGGATATCTACGGCGGCTTAGTTGGAATAGGTGCTTATTGCAACCAAAGTAAATAAGTAGTTTTATGTGCCAGCGAAAATACCTACTTACATAAGTTTTATACTTATTGGTTTCAGGTGACAACATCGGGCCCCATAGCATCATGATCGAGCCTTCATGAACTAGTCGAGCAAGAAAGAAATCTGGTAAGTGATTTTTATCTTAGCAGCTTATTCATTTCGTTTGTTTTTATTGAACATTGAACTTCTTATTGTGTATGACAGTAATACTTCTGCTTTTTGAAACGGAATAAAAAAAATGACCCTCAAATTATACTAATTTTGTTGCAAAAGATACTGCGGTTGACGGAACGTGACGTACTCATGACATTTATACACACATTGACATTATAATGCTGTCAACCGCTCGCCATGACACGTAATGCCGCCCCGGCAATTTGTTAACAATCGTATGACAACTGCGGGCGATAACTCGATAACATCTTATGGGCCGTAACGTAACGCTGCCGATGCGGCCAATAACGCCCAACTGGAGCCATCGCAAACTAAATTGACTAAAATTATCGGCGATTTCTATTTATGTGTGACAGCTTGTTTTATTGTTAAATGATTATGGAAGCCAAGTTTTTGACATCAGAGTTCAATATGGATCACATGATAAAATAATTTCAGTGTTAGATATTCAATTTGGACGACAATTTGGCAGGGAGAATTGGTAGGATGAATAGTCAATTAGGTATTAACAGCTAAGCTTCAAAGGAAAACAGAATACATTCCAATATTATGTAGCTTTTGTAAGCAAAGTCTAAGTCCGGGAGCCATAGACAACGTTTTATAAGTTTATAGAAATATCCTAACATCCATACAGGTATCCATCCGGGTATAATGGCATAGCATGACTCGTGCTCACCATATTTTTTTGCTTCCAGAATGGAATCTTGTAACGCTACCGCAGCTTTGTGGAAAGTATGCAGAAAACCACGTTAAGTAGGTTGTGTGCATAAACTTCTATTGTGTGTGTATATCATAGAACATCTTTGCTATTAATATTGATGCAAGATAACTATTGAAATTGCTCGCTAACTATCCAAAGTCACACCCCAAACAATTAACTCCAATAGGACGTAAATTATATGAATATCGCTCGAGTCGAATCGATAGCCGTAATCGATGGCGCCCCGGCACCGGGTCGGTGACTCGGATACATCGAATAATCGAGCCACGATAATCGCGTCGTTCAAGACCGTAGTCTGACCATAATTAGAATACATGCAGTAGAATTTCATGCATTTGTAGTTTGCTAAAGAAGAATTGCTTTAGGCAGGCTATATCGCAGTCGATGGCAAATTGTGAAAATTATATCTTTTATACATTGCAATCCATTTTTAAACACAATTATGAAAGACATGCAAGATAAGTTATGTCTCATCATCATCATCATCATTTCAGCTATAGGACGTCCAGTGCTGAACATAGGCCTCCTCCAATGATTTACATGTTGATGGATTGGTAGCGGCCTGCGTCCAGCGCCTTCCTGATACCTTTATGATGACCTTATGGGTGGATGTCCGACGCTGCGTTTTGCGGTACGCGGTCTCTACTCGAGAACCTTGGTTCGGCCGTCGGGCGTCAGTTCTGCCCTGCCCATTGCCACTTCAGCTTAGAGATGTCTATTACTTGTTTATTTATGTTTAATCTAATGGGCTATACCTGCCAATTAATACAAAATATGCAAATCCAAATACTCCCGGCATAATTTGCCAACCAAATTGCATCACAACTAATGCTTTGGTCAACTGCCCACTTCAAAACAGCGTTAGAATTACGGCGCCTTTGAGTTGGATCGGCCGCGCCGCTTCATCCATATTCATCCAGCGATCCAGCTTTCGGACTTGAACCCTACCCTACAGCGGCTGAGGTAAACTGCGCCAAATTGATGCTGGGGTAAACGGTATACTGAGCTTCATAATTAGGTTCAATAACTTACATTTTTTTGTCTGATTTCTTAGGTGGATAAAAAAAAAAAAAGGTGGATTTACTATCAAACATTGCCGTCAACCTTAATTGTCATGAAAATCTTTATAAGTTTTCTCGTTGAAATTTTCTTACATTTTTTTAAGTAAGAACGTCTGGTTTTTCCTAGACAGCTCTACTCAGCAACTGACTCTACTTTTTTAATGGACTTCATTACTATAAAAATCCGAGAGCTTCACGCTCAGTGTACCTATTTATGAATAGGGTTATGCTTGATCTCACTTCTTGTTGTAGACGAACACTCATGTCAATATTTCTCATGAAGTGATATTAGGGCACAAAGTATGAGAACTGTTGACGACTTGTCCTTAAAGGTTTCACCATTTCTTAGCTACCTTCCTATACCTCGTATACCTATTAACAACACCGTTAAAAAAGAATTGGTTTTAGTATTGCCACTCAACCGATTGCCTTTGTGTTGTGTTTTAAAACAAATATTTTGTAAACCACAAAGCCTTTGTCACTTTTAAATAAACAAATCCTGAACTCGTCACTACGTAAAAAGTACAATATTTTTCCATGAAATCTAAAATTAAAAATACTTCCCTCAAACGAATAGATTGTACCGAATCCAAATAAGTAAAATCGTCGTACTTTGCTTAAAAATTCCCCTCTACTTTCCTGGAATAATAAAAGCATCTAACGTAGATTGTCACCCAATCGAAAGCGCCGTCGATTCCACGTAGTCTTTGCCCATTTTATTTGTCTTTGACAACATTAACTTCATTGGATTCCCTGCATTTTATACAATTTCATTCCATTTGACATTTGCTATTAATGCTGATTTTTAAGAGGAAATGCAAAATTGTGGCGGGTTGAAAGAGAGCCAGAGTTAGATATGTCGCGTCGAGATTTTACTGTGTAAAGCTTAAAGATTTTTTATAGCTTCATTTCAATTGAGAGTTAAGCATTTTTTTGAAATATAAAACAGCTTTTAACCATCGACAAGAACTTGTCTCTTAATGTAGGTAATGTTGATGAAAAATCTATATATATAAAAGAAAGTCGTGTTAGTTATGTCGCAGGCAAATTGTATGATTCCGCATTTTACAAACGGCGTCGTCAGTTTACAAACGCTCGCTGTTCTATGAAATGCCGAAGGCAAATTGGCGACTCGTTCAATTGATAAAATTTCGACTATGATTGTTGCAATAGGGTGACCATCATAAAACACATGTTGGACAAATCAGACTTAATTTCAGAAATCAGGTAGGTATCTATTCAGGTAAGACAAACCTACTCCTAAAGTAATTAACATATTTTCGTAATAAAAACAACACTAAACTAATTTAAACTATTGACGTACCTATAGGTAGGTACATAAAACTATGACATAAAATAAGTTTCGATAGTCAGTCCTTTAATTAAGTCTTACATTTACATTTTAATTATACCTACCTAGAAGAAGTCTAGAAGACAACACAATATTTTTTTAAACCAATAATATTCCGCAGCAGTCCTCCACCCGTCCGAGCACCAGATTCCATTGTCACCTTAGCGTTTTTTACGTGCCGGATAACCTCAAAAACTATTTCATTTTTCCAGAGCTTTTTCACTGCTCCTATTTGTGAATCGTAAAATATTTTTAATTCACTAAGTATAATAAATGTCTTTTTTTGTGAAAAGTCCTTTGAATACGTAGAATTTGCACTGTTTTCTGTATCACAACACCACGACTCGACGCCATTTTTCTTGTTTTGATTAGCAGCGCCTCGCGTGGTAAGAAAAAGAACTAAATACTTCAATTTGCCGCGGCATTTTGTAAACAGCAATTGAATTGGCTATCAAATGTTTTGGCATATTATAAAGTGCCCAGGCAATTTACATTTTGCCTTCGGCATTTCATAGAGCAGCGAGCGTTTGTGAACTGACGACGCCGTTTGTAAAATGCGGAATCATACAATTTGCCTGCGACAGTTACACCACTTATAACTCAAGAACGGCTGAACCGATTTAGCTGAAAATTGTCAGGGAGGTAGTTTAGAGCCAGGAGAAGGACATAGGATACTTTTTATCCCGTTCGAAATAAAAAAAAGTCTGCTTATTTATTGCCATTAAGGCGGAACAAAGTTCGCCGGGTCAGCTAGTATGTAAATAAGCCTCAAAAACCGACGAATTTGAGTCGAACAAATACATCAGGTTTTTTTTTTTTTTAAATAAATATCCTTAGACATTTTACACTGCGTTTCTAGTCCCAAACTAAGCAAAGCTTGTACTATGGGTACTAGACAACGGATATAAACATACTTAAATACTTTCTTTTTTTTTTTTTTTGTAAATACATACTTATTATACATAGAAAACACCCAGTCCAATACAAACAAATATGTTCATGCACACAAATGCTTGTACTGTTCGGGAATCGAACCCGCTACCTCCGGAATAGTAGTCCGTTTCGAACCACTACACCAAACGGCCGACTTACGACTTGATTTACGAATATTTGGAGCGTATTTTTCTCAGATCGTTGGCATCGTGTCCATTTGTATCTGGAGCGATTGCTCGCGGGTGGGAAATTGTAGGCGTTTATACAACATTCTGTAGACAAACGAAAATTTAGGTTATTGAAACGAAACATACTTTCGGTTGTCAAATCGTTTGTAATCAGTCTTCACTTAGCGTCACACTTCTGCCATTTGCCAAGGATTTGCATGTAAATCTTGAAGCACGTAAAACTGATTCTTCCCCCACACTTAAAATACTATTTAAGTGTGTGAAAGGACAATGTTCGTTCTCCATACATTGTTCGCCTAAAGAACCAACAATTTTGACATATTACTACCCGAAAGCGAAATAATACGATTCTGTGTGTAAGAACAATGATTCCTGATGGACACTTGCCATAAAATTAATGATTAAGAATATTAAATCACAGCGATTTTATAATATGTCGTTTATGACAACATGGCGTCTAATGTATTGTGTGAATGTATGAACACCGATTCGCGAAAAATGTTTTGTATTGTCGTCACGCCGAGTCGCAGCCAAATAGTATAAAATAATAGAACAAGTTTTAGAAATACAACTCGGCATTCCACTTTTACAATATGCCCACATATTGCACGTAAATAAACAACATGAATCGTAGGTTGTTTCCACCCTTGTCATCTGACACATGAAATAAACTCCTATTGTATTATAGATATCGAAGCCGAATCGTATATAATAATAGAATGGGTTTTGGAGATCACTCGGGGTTCCACTTTTATAAAATACCTACATATTACATAAAAATACCACGAATCATGAGTTTTCTTTTCACCATTTACATCTGACACGAGATAACAAACTCCTATCTCCATGACTACCATCGTAGTCTATGCCAAAGACTACAATATTTTAAGCAAGAAGTTTCAAACCTTAGCGGCTACGGTAACCCCTGGGCCACATACATCATGATAACATTCGGTCGACACCGGAACGAAGTCTTGCGATTATGCAAAAAAGCATCGTATTCTAGTGCGGCTATATCACGTTCAACCGGGGTTTTAATTCGACTAAAGTCCTGACTAAAGACTGGAAGAAAATACGCCGCATTGTATGAGCACTTCGTGTTCGTTAAAGCGGCTTCAGATCTAGAGCCCACATAGTTTTCTTTCCAATAATATCCGCAAGTAGCGCTGCATGATCTTTACAACAAAAACGGCAATAGTTATTAAGGTGCCAAAATTATATGATTACTTTGGCACGGTATTATACACGTTCGAAGATTTGTCATTTTCATTCATTTCTTCATCATCATCATCATTTCAGCCACAGGACGTCCACTACTGAACATAGGCCTCCCCCAATGACTTCCACATCGCACGGTTGGTAGCGGCATGCATCCAGCGCCTTCCCGCTACCTTTATCAGGTCGTCGGTCCACCTTGTGGTGGGTTGACATTGCAGAATATGACTTTTGATAGGTTCATCATAGAATTCGGCGGGGATATCCTCACGGAGGAAGTTCGTAAAAGGGCGGAACAAGATCTTATAATAATGCAAGGCCGAAGCTGTTACGCGCGTGCTCATACGTGTAATCCGGCGAGTATGCAATAAATAGTAATGTCTGGTAAATAGTGGTAATACGTATCGTTCGTTCGTTCGTTTCAGCCGAAAAGACGTCCACTGCTGGACAAAGGCCTCCCCCAAGGATTTCCACGAAGACCGATCCTGCACCGCTCGCATACAGGCACCTCCCGCGACCTTCACCAGATCGTCGGTCCACCTAGTGGGAGGCCTGCCCACGCTACGTCTTTCGGCTCGTGGTCGCCACTCAAGAACTTTCCTGCCCCAGCGGCCATCAGCTCTACGAGCTATGTGCCCCGCCCCGTCTATGTCTGTATGCGCTACGATTACAGGGTATCATTTTGCATAGTCGCAAGACTTCACTCCGCTGCTGTCAAATCAATGTCGCATAATGTTATCGCAATGTGTGTGGCCCTTGGCCAAATCACAGAAGCCTATGCGAAGAAAGAGCACTTGAATGACAATAAAAATCAGGGTTACCATTTTATAAGATTTCCTCACTATTGAGGGTAACAAAGTAACATTAATAATCTAGCCATTAATTACATTTATTACCTATACGAGAAAGTAAAGCAACATGCGGTTTTATTTTAATTTGTAAAATATTAAACCCCTCGTATTTGTAACAGTTTGTTCCAAGTTTAGTTTTACTGTTTTGTTAACAGTATTGCTGTTTCAGCTGTCACTGTAAAGCTTTGGGAAAATAAATAAATAGAAAAAATATTAACATAAATATTTATTTAAGTTTTTATGTTCATTAACATAATATGCCAATTTAAGTTACACTGTGTGACAGTCTTTGACACTAAACAAACTCTTCAGCTTAATAATACCTACCTACAGGGCGTTTTTATAGTTACTCTTGCTGATGAAACAAGAAGGGTTGATTCTACTACTGAAACACAACTACTTTTCTTACAGGACCAATATCAAATTCTCAAAAAAATTCACATCCTCGTGATGGTGATAATTTCTATGGAGAGGTTTTTTTATATTCGGTCTCTTGGGATAAGTTATTCCATTTGAGCAGTAGAATTAATCCTTTTTATTCGATCACATATAAAAACAACACAAGTGTTTAGGAAAACTTCTTCTTTGGTATGGTATCACTACGGAGTTATAATGTCGGCAACTCTGTATCACTGACTTGTAACTTTCAAACAGCATGAATAATAAGGGCACCACATTGGTTTTCTTTCTGAAAAAAGGCTTTCAGTTTTAGTACTAACCCTTTAGCACTATTTCATTGAAATAAAAATACAATAAACGCACAGAAGACTGAAATTGAGTCAACTGACGTGACATTTATAATTTGTTGACATTATGACAGTTTGACAAGACTAGGGATTGAAAAAGTTTTAATTGAAAAAGTAAAATGACAATTTATTAAAACGATTCACATGGATATAATCGATTAAAAATATTTATAAAATGTTCTGATACTTGCCTGTAGCGATTATCCAATCCTGGTTTCTACTGAAAAACTACCTCGTGGCAAGATTTTAATAAAATAATAAAATCTTTATCTTCTCTTTCACAATCTATAAAAGTTCATTTGGTCTATTATTATACATGTGCTATGAATGAGGGTTTTCGCGATTGAAAAATCCGCGAGATGGCAATACGTAGACGCGAGGTCCAAATGCTGCATGATTGGTGGATATCTGTCAATGTCATGTCAAAAATAACCAATCATGCAGCATTTGGACCTCACGTCTACGTATTGCCATCTGGCGGATTTTTCAATCGCGAAAACCCTCATTGGCATAGATTATGAGAGACTGGCAACTATACTAGGTTGATATCAGGTGATCCGTCTGCTCATTTGCCTCCTGTCACATAAAAAAAAATATATATGTTTCTCACACTTCAACTGGCATTGGATTCAACATCGGATTCTGACACTTTTACAGTTATGATACCATGAATATCAGTTTATGGTCCTAATTATTTTTATTTTATTTACGACCTTCGACCAGTTGGACACTTTAGATATCTTCTTGTAATAGTGTCAAACTGTCAATATCTTTTTAGCTTTTAACGCAAATCTAGTCTTCAAAGCAGTTTAATCGATTTATTTTATTTTCAAAATCGATATTTTATTGTCTATGATGGCCGCAGGAACATCACTATACATGGACTCCCAGCAATAAAGTACGGTAATGCCTCGTACAGATTTTATCGGCAAAAATTATGGAACTTGATAGGTTTTAGACCATGCCACGCACCAAAACGTCCGGAAGTTGTAATAGTATTATAGAATAAACGTTAAAAGACTTATTTATTTAATTTTTCAATGCTTAAGTGTCCATTAGAATGAAAGGGTGCTTAATGTATTAAAAAAAATAGAAAATAATTATGATGGGTTAATGTTTTTGGGCGGTTTTTTAGGCGGTTTCTGACAATGTCCTTTGTTTTTTATGTAACTAAGTAAGAAACATCTATAATTTCGTATCCTATTTGAAAAACTAAGTAAGTTTAAGCACTGGTTTATTTAGTCAACTTAACGATTTAGTTTCCCACTGGTAAACAACAGAGTGGTTTCTAAATATAGCGGTAATAGCAAAAGTAGCTTTCAGGAGGCCGTTTGCAGAGCTGAAATAATCGAGTTGTGTGATTACACACTCAGTTAAAGTACCATGAGCGTGGAAGTTGAAAATACCCTCCTGAAGGCCTCCCTTTAATGTTTCATTTGATTGGAGGACAACAAGGATCGTGTATCCACAACCTACAAAGCGAATGAAACCACTTTGCAGGTTGCAAACGTCGTGCATTTTGCTTGCACTTGTGTGCGTGCCATGGCGAATGTTATTATGCCTATGCCTTGCTATTCTTATATGAGAATACTTAAGGGCTGCGAAAAAAGGGTATCCAAGGTATACCTATCTTTGCTACAGTTGCAAAAAGTGGATGGTATTTTAACTTGGTTTGTATCTGACCTAAATCTCGCCAGAAAGCGATGACAAGATCTAAGATGAGGCACGTTTACCTGTTCAGTAAATACTTAAGAAAGATCCCCTGCTTACAGGAGTGCGGGTAAAAAGCATTGTTACCTACAGTCGTTTGTTACATTTTTGAGTGAGTTACAAATGTAAACATTGATCTATTCTCTCGCATTTTGATTCAAATTCAAATTCAATTATAAGATTGCATAGTAAGTCGTTACGGTACATGTTCGCTTCACTGGATGTTAGTTGTGAAGAGATGGAGACACTGTCTAAAGTCTTTCAGTACTTATTTTTAAAGTGTTTGGTGTTATTATGTTACATTGAACTGGCAGTTGCAATAATTTGTTTAAAAACTAAGGCAGATGAATCTTATAATAAAATGAGTCATTATCTGTATTGGGTTCGCCCCCATTTAATTATGAAATACATTTATTTCAGTAAATAATTGTAGCATGTTTATTGCCGTAAATAATTTCTAAAAATAAACATCTTCTTTTTCATATTCTTCTTACAATAGCTTTGAATTTCATAAAGCAAGTTATTTATACGGTTTCCTACACGCGCCGCGAATATTCAAGTGCGCAGGATTTGGTTAATGCGCCGTCTAGCAGAATACCGCTCGTTTTCAAACGGACAAAGATTTAAGTCTTAAGTCCTCCGAGCAAGGTTCAAAATGTAAATTAAATTTCTGTGTGCAGCGAATAGTGTGTAAAACAATTCGTGTAGATTTTTAGACTTAGAGCATTTTGACTAAGAACGTAAACGCGGTTGGGAATGTAGAATTTTAATAATAACTTCGTTTCGTTTTACTTAAATAGATCAAAATAAAGTTTAAGTTATGCAAAATCCTTATGTCTATTATTAGAAAAAAGTTTTAACTGATTTTATTACTTACTAGCGGCCGCCCGCGACTTCGTACGCGTGGATCCCGTTTTACCCCTCTTCATCTACGAGTATCTTACGTGGTTTAGATTTTTTCATACAAATGTTTTTTCCCGTTAACTCCCGTTCCCGTGGGAATTTTGCAATATCCTGTTGTAACTAAGCTTTAAGTTTACTAAGGTACCTGCATGCCAAATTTCAAGCGTCTAACTTAAGCGGTTTAGATTTTTCATACAAAAGGATTTTTCCGCTAATTCCCGTTCCCGTGGAAATTCCTAAGTATACTATAACCTGCCCAGGAGTATGAAGAATAATTGTACCAAGTTTGGTTAAAATCCGTCGAGTAGTTTTTTTTTCTATAAGGAATATACAGACAGACAGACAAAAATTTTACTGATTGCATTTTTAGCATCAGTATCGATCACTAGTCACCCCCTGATAGTTAGTTTGAAAATATATTTCATGTACAGAATTGACCTTTCTACAGATGTATTATATATAAGTATAGATTTGAATTTAAGTTTTTTGGATTATGAAAATTTACCAACAGAATATTTTGCAGAGTGGTAAACTTTCAATTTAAGTAAACATCTCTAATATTAAAAACATTTTATTTCTTTTTAAACTGAATTATGTATATCAACACCATAAAGAATAATTTCATTCGTTCCATTCCATTATCCTTATGGGGTGCAGTCATTACTCATATATTTTAATAATGTTTCTCATTTATGATTCTACCACTCCACCAAATTCTCTTATTTATTTTTCATACCCTCTTCCCGGGTTGTTTCAAACAGTTACCTTTATACCGTGTTAATTCAATATTTAGCCACAGCCAAAAATACATAAGAGCATGTCAAAGCACTGACTGCACTATTGTCAACATAATTGATCCCATGAATATTCGTGTATCCCATCAAAAACAATACTTGTCAAAAAAACCAAGTCTCGCAACTCAGTTGTTCTACGGTAAAAAGTTGTGAGATCCATGTAATACCAAGTCCAGGCCAGGAAATCTTTAACGTTTTACATAAATTATTGACTTGGCCATCGCACTAAATAATTTAATTTACACGTGTTTTCATGCGATGGCCAAGTCAATATATTTATGTAAAACGTTAAAGATTTCCTGGCCTGGACTTGGTATTACATGGATCTCACAACTTTTTACCGTAGAACAACTGAGTTGCGAGACTTGGTTTTTTTGACAAGTATTGTTTTTGATGGGATCTCATTTCTTTTTGTATTTTGTAGACAGCAGTTATGTATCTAGAAAACTGGACCGAAATTGAAAAATTTTACTCGATTTGGCGGTTGCACTACCGTGCCCCCAAATCTCATTTCTTTTTGTATTTTGTAGACAGCAGTTATGTATCTAGAAAACTGGACCGAAAATGAAAAATTTTACTCGACTTGGCGGTTGCACTACCGTGCCCCCAAATATTTTAGTTTTTCCTTGATTCATACACCAAACACTACTTATATTCCAAATTTGAAGCTTCTAGGTCTGCTAGAAGTGCCTTAGAGTTTTGATGATCGGTGAGTCAGTCAGTGAGTGACAAAATTAAGTAACTTTGACCCGTTATAATTCTTAAACTACTGGTTCAAATTGAATGAAGTTTGAAATATACCGTGTCTTTACAATGCCTGCATAGCTAATGAAAATTCAGCCTTCTAGTTTTATCCAGAACGAAGTTACAGGCGGTCGAAAATGGCCTGAATTGCTTCGAGAAAAGGATGGTACGGCCGTGCTCGACTTGGTAGGGGCACTGCCGTGCCCCCAGATCCGAAACTTATTGAAAACTGTGAGCATCATCAGTATTCAGGCTCCGCTCACTCCTGCATGTATGCGCAGTATAATGTACAAGCACTTAATTATCATCCCACTAGTGCTGGGACAAACTCTTATCGATAGAAAAAGAAACCATCTAAATCATGTAAGATTTGCCAATAAAAGTTTTTAGATCTCATGTAGAGTCAAACTTCTACACTGTATTTTGTGAAGTTAAGGTACACTAGGCTTGTACCCTAACTTCACAAAATCTACATCTTAGTCAAAATTATTTGACATAAGCCGTTTTTCCATCGTCACAATGTAAGGTGAAACATGACGACGTATTGAACGTGAACTTTTCTCTTGTACCTTTAATAGTTTTGTATAGTAACGAAATAACGGAAAATTACTTTCTATAAAAATGAATTACTCACGTACTACACGTACACGTAGCAAAAAATAACTTCGATACCTTCAGCCCTTCTCGCCCCATTTGCATGTAGTATGCAGAGCGATCTAGTTTCCAAATTCACTACTTAGCGTTAAGGAGGATTTTAATATGCATCTACTTTTTAATTTACTTACTCATTTATGCGTCTTTTAAGGACCATTTAAATTTATGTTTACTTAGTTAAAATAGCAAAGCGAGAAATAAATAAATTGAATCCTTGGGGGAGGCCTTTGTCCAGCTGTGGACTCCATTCGACTGATGCCCGTTTTCACCATCAATCCCTAATTTTTAAGTGACCCGAATGGTAACTCATAACAGGAATTTTGTTTTCATAGGGATTGATGGTGAAAGCATGAAACGAACAAAGCGAGCAAGAAATATTTAAATAATTAGACCTGATAAGAAAGAATGAATTGACAAAACCTTTGATAGATAAGATTTCATAAAAAAAAATCAGTAACTCATCACTAATGAGCACTGTGCAGTTTGAGTCAGTTAAATGTTTATTTTTACAAAACATACAAGTACCATAACATACTTTTTCTTAACTGCTGGTTTCTTTACTCGTAGCTTTTTCTATAACAAGATTTTTGCATTGCTCACGTTTTTCTTTTTGTTGCTGTCATTACATGAATTCAGAGTATTTTTCATCATATCCGAAATAACAAACAGCTAAAAATGCTTTTAAACTGTGTCAACAAAAAGTTACGATAAAAGCTATACGTCTCACTTTCAGACTAAAAGACACTAACTTGAACTGGCACTTCTTACATTTGAAAAGGCATGAATACATTAAGGACGAAATGGCTGAACTAGAAAGTTATTTGTGCGTGTACTTAACAAATTATTAAAAAAGTGTTAGAGTTATTAGTGCTTCTTAATTGTAAGCAAATTTCATTTATTAAGTTTTATTAAATTTATTCCACAACTTTCTGTCTTTGCCTGTAGGTCTACGTATTTTTCTACTTTGTCACCTTCTTAAGTTCTTTTATAAATGGTCTCCATCTTTCTACCAATCAAAACCGAGGATAACAGGAACCGAGGAGAATGAAACGACATTGCGGTTGAGTTACTATAGTTTTAAAGAGTGTCAGGTTTAATTAGATATCTGTCAGGCACATATTTTTTTGCTATTATAAAACAAAATAACGCCATTTTTCTCTCGCTCCCGTCCCCGCGCCCTCTCTACCTACAACCGCTTACTTAAGGGAGGAACTAGTACGCTAATATAATTACGGACGCCTCGCTATTTGTTCTGCCACTGTCCAGAAAATGTGGACTGCTGGAATTTTAGTTGGAATTACATTTTCCCTCTGTCTGCCTTTTAATAGCAGTGGGCTATAAGTACTCAGTAATAACTACATCCATCTTCCAGCAGTAAACAAGGGAAGCATTAAAGCAAATTTATTTTCACTATAAAAGACCAAAATGAGCTTCTGTCTGTTTTTCGGGTAATCAAATTTTACAATATGACCTACTTTCCAGATTTAAGTGGAACTGGAATTTTACAGACTTTTATAATTCGAATGATAATTATTTAAAGCTGGTTTCGATGTTGGGCCGGACGGAACGTTTAAAAGGTTTATCATTAAAAAGAAATGCTTTATTATTTAATTCTTTTGTTTTCAAGCACAATGAGATCTTTATTAGGTACCTATATGAAATCTAGAACGGTCTGTTAGCCATGGCGATGGCATTGTTACTTAAAAATATAGCAAACATCTTTCTCGTTTCTAAAATATCCAGTTTGGCTTCTTTAGACTAAGTCGCAATTCAGTAGCATTTCACATCTGGCGAGCCACAAATTAACCAACACTCGTCTCTCAATTGAAGCAAATGACAATTTAATTCGCAATCAGCTGCAAATCAGGATTAAAGTGAATTAATCAAAGTTCGAACGTTAACTTCGTTCGCGTCAAATTTTAAACGGCGTGAATTAACCAGTGATGTCCCAATTAAGGCGTGGTTTCATGATGTTTGAAACTCGGGTCTTATTCTGAAAAATTGATTACTCTTCCAAATTTTTTTCTCACTCAAGACAAAATGTTGGTGAAAAGGCTGGTCAGAGCTTTCAATAGGTAATCATTATGTAAAATACTGTAAATTATTCGCCTAATATTGATTTAGGTACAATAAGGTAGTCGATGGTAGCACAAAATAAAATGGTAGCCTTATTCTGGATCAATATCAGGTGATCGGCACTCATAGGGAATTAAAGAGGTGAAGAATTCTGAAGTTAAACTTTTAGACTCGCTATTAACGGTAGGAAAAATCCATTAGAGTTTTATGATATTTGTTTTTACCATTGCTCTCCAGGCCTAATATTATTAAAGCTATTCGATCAGCAACAAATTAGGTATTTGTGTTGATGACTTAATTACTGGTGTTCCAATTAGTCGGTCACCGCTCACTGAACGCACTTGTCAACGAGAATTTCAAATGGACTATTATTTTCCAATCGATACAACAAAACATTATCAGCCTTATTACAATCACAACTAGGCTCAAATGGTTTTATATTTGCCCCAATTAAGAATGGAGCTGTAACAAACAAGTTTTGAAGTTGTTGTTATGGAATATCAAAGAACCAAAATCCTCGAGTGAATTGTATTAAGGTTTTTTATCGTCATTCATATTTTTTGTCATAGAAATAAGAGTAAGAAGCTTCAAAATAAGATACTGATGAGTCATCAGTGATGACTCTTGCCCATATCAGATAAAACCTGAAATCTCTGGAAGATTATTATGTAAAACGATACAGTTTTAAAAAGTTATTCAGATTGCATTTACGATACTTTCATTACGCGTTTAGTGTAATTACCATAAAACAGCGATCAAATTTGGTTTGATTGATAAATACGTCCAACACCGCTCTTGGCGGTCGGTCAATGTTGACCGGACCACAAAATGTAAGCTTGCAACATTAGACCTCAATAATTCAAATTAATAAACTGCCGGTGATTTCGATAATAGATTTATGCTGCGGTGTTGCTAATTAGTGGAATTTGTAACAAATTGTGACGTTGTATTGTTTAGTGATGCATGAATTATGATCGTGATAGCATACAAGCGGACGGATCATTTTGACTGCTCTATCGTTTATTTGCCTGCTACAAAATGGTTTTATTTAATTATATTTAATTAATGTTGATAGTAATTTATGAAGTAGATAATTAATTATCATGATTGATACCTATATATTATATATATATGTTACAGGAAATGTGTGAATTCTAGGAATTGTATACTATTCCTAGGAAATGTATACAATTCCGAAGCTAATTAGGAAATGTATAAAATATTGCTTCAGAGATTTTTTAATACGCACTTATCCTAGGAAATGTATACTTTTACTAGGAATTTTATAGAATTCCATTATTGTATTAGGAAATGTATAAAACTAAGCGGCTCAAGCGCGGTCGCGTGATCGGGTGCCCCTCGGTACGCCTAAAATTTCATTTAACCAAACCACATTGGCCGATAGGTACTTTTAACTCACAATTATTATTGTTTAGCCTGACAGTTGTTTTCGCACTATTATACTTTGGCCGAAAAAAATATTTGCCTATTGGCATCATTTCTTTCGGCATCACGCATATTACGCTGAAGTATTGAAAATCCCTAATTTTAACATCTCTTTTATTAAATTTATTGGCATGAAGGTTTTAATACTTCTGTAGCTGGATAACAAAGTTTCGGTTAGGTTAGGTTAGACTTGCGACCTTACACATACACAGCTGCCGCGGCGCGGTAGCGCCATTTAAGTTTCGGAGAAAAATAAAATTGTGTAAAAAAATTTTAGGCTTAAAATTTGTGTGCCATAGACAACTAGGCGTGCAAAAAATTTGACGATTCGATAGAGACCCCGCGTAATCGGATGATGCAATATTTTTATTTTATTTTTTATTTTTTTCTTTATTAAGGAAACAAACAGCATGAGTTTATACATGTGAACTTAAAAAATAAAAACAGTACAGTAGCCTAATCAGTTTCCACAGATAAACTTTACAAGTTAATCGAAAGTTATGCAGAGTGCGAGCAATTTAAAATCACAAAATATAAAAAATGCACAACAAAACCTTACATTCTTAATAGTGGATTAAAAAAAATCTTATAATAATGAAGTTTGAAATCTATAAACCCTTCAATAGGCGACGAAACTGCGCCAACTTCAAATGAAATATGTCGAATGAATATCCTCCCCTCGCACCGTATGTCCACGCGTATTCATTGAAATCTTAATTACATTTCCGATTGCTGTTTAGGAAATGTGTAAATTTCCTAGGAAATGTGTCTAATATAATTTACATCACACATTTCCGGGTGATTTTAGGACTTATACACAATTCCTAGGAATTGTATACAATGACGGCTTTCATACGTCATTTCATGTAACATATATAAAATATCTATGGAGACAGTAATAGTAAAAATCATTAGTGTAGAGTTATTTGTAAATAAGTAATATGAGAGTTTTAAGTCACTAAAAACGTTTTTGAACATGATTGTGAGTTGAACTATTTTAGTAATTTTCCTGAAATCTGTGTAACACAAGCAAACATTTTTCAAGTTCACCAACTACTATTCCCATGAAATATTCCCCCAAATTAATAAAGGTATTTACAGAAAAAACATGGCCATGGTGCAAAACGGCGTAATTTAATAATGTCGGTATTAACTGCGCCGCTAACTGCTGCAGTCACGAATACTATTAATTTAACTAGTATTGAGCCCTGAGTGAGCCCGGTTATTTGTTCAATTGAATTACTCTCTACTATTAGTAATAATAGCACATTTATGTGGGCATTGCTCTATATTAACACTTTTTGACATTTTGGAGCAGATTTCATTTATTAATTATATAGATTTGCAGATTGACTATCTTCTTTTTCAACCGACTTCAAAAAAAGGAGGAGGTTCTCAATTCGACCCGTATGTTTTTTTTTTCTATGTTTGTTACGCGATAACTCCGCCAATTATTAACCGATTTGAACAAATCTTTTTTCGGCGTATAGGTAATACCTCAAGGGTGGTCCCATTTAAATTTAATAATAAAAAAAACAACCCCCAAGGGTGGAAAATTGGGGATGAACTTTTTTATACGCAATATCTCCGCCGATTATAAACCAATTTGAACGATTACTTTTTTGTTGAATAGGTATTATCAAAAGGGTGGTTTCATGCGAATTTGAAGAAAATATTTCACCCCCAAGGGTGGAAAATTGGGGATGAACTTTTTTATACTTTTTTATTATGAACCAATTTGAACGATTATTTTTTTGTTGAATAGGTATTATTTGTGTTCACGCATATGAAGTCGGTTTTATTTTTTTTAAATAGTTATTATTCTCGATCCTCGTTTACTAAAGATCGCCATCTTTTTTTTCATCATCATCTTTAATAAACTTGCTAACTTGAGGGTTTGATAGTATGCAATTAGTGCCGCATAGTCTCTTAAGTTGGTTTTCTATCCCATAGTTTTCTATTTACAATGACACTCCTATAATTTGTCTCTACTGGGTGACCGCACAAAGTAGCTTTAAAAATAAAATTTACAAATGCTCTCCTTCTAAATTGCAACGGTTCTGTAACCACAAGCAAAGCATGGTCGCGAGCAGTAGGTTCACTCGGATTTAATTAAAGTACCCGAACAGTTTGAATCAGCCGCTGTAAATAGGACTATTTATTTGCTTTGATTGCACACATATTGTCAGTTTTGTGGTATTTTTGGTCTGTTTATCTCTCCATGCCTGTTAATACATACCTACACCTTGTCTTCGTGGTCCAGTGGTCGAGGAGTAGGTAAACTCTTTAATTTCGAAGGAAGGAGGGTTCAATTTTCAAGTGAAATAGGTACATACATTTCAAAATGTGTATTACCTGTTTACATTTGCAGGCTAGTATCTTTGTTGGTACAAAAAGATGACATCTCAACCTAAGAAAATAAAACTACAATGCATCGGTGATTCAATAAAGGTTATTTTTGTTTTAATTTTTTATTATGCGTAAAACTTAAGCCAAAAATGTTTATGTGTTGACAAGTAACTTAAAAACTTTTAATAATGCGCTTGCGCATGTTCACAAGTTTATATTGGTACAATAATATATTTTATCGTTCGTTCGTTCGTTTCAGCTGAAAGACGTCCACTGCTGGACAAAGGCCTCCCCCAAGGATTTCCACAAAGACCAGTTCTGCGCTGCTCGCATCTAGGCATCGCCCCCCTTTACTTGATCGATATATTTTATGCTTTATTTTAATACTCACCGAGTATCTTTAGTTGCAACAAAGCCTAGATTGCTGGATGGCCATGCAATATTTCCGCGCGCAATGACTGGCGAATAGCGGCCGGCGAGTGGCGGTATTTCACTAGGCAGGATTTTGTCGACTTTTTGCCGCATCCCTGGGTTAACAAGTGGTATGAACCGGCTTTCCGCGGCGCTTGAGGCGCGGGAACGCGGTACAAAGCCACTTTTTGCCACAAAATAAAAGCAAAGGCCCGCCATTTTGCACGTTCTGATATGACGCGGCTTGTGGCTTTTGGACAAAGACCCGATGGCCATTTTTCTGGCAGTGACGGGGTCACTTTTCAGGTGGTTTCAGGTTTAGTTCCCTGCTGAGTCTATTATTAATCAGCTTGTTTAATTAAAATGTAAATTAACAGTGTTTGCATTACCAGTATAAACAAAAAAAAAATTGAACGAGCGACTGAAAACAAAATTAAATATGCAATGATAGTATTCTGACTTATACAGCATTTTATTGTTTAACTACAAACTGACTCCTATTGGCTAATTAATCTCATAAGCGCATTCAAACGTTCTGTAAAAACAAAATATAAGCAATGTTCTTAAACAAATAGAGCTTAAAAAACAATATTATGCTGCTTGTTTTAAATAAAGGGTAAATAAACCAGCGTTTATCAGTCTAATTTTCATTTCCGATTAGTCTTCATTCATAATTATTAAAAGCTTTATTATTTCCTAAATGTTAATAAAACCATTCAAACGTACACCAATAAGACAAAGTCTAGTGTTTCTCAAAAGTATATTTACAGTAAAACGTAATTTTCCATTATAATTCGGATAACCCTTCCCCGTAGTTTGTAATTAGGTTGCCAAGGTACCTAAATTCCAATGTTTTGATTCCCTCGAACACCAACTAAGTACGCCTTCATTATAGCACCTAAACTATTCCGAAATTGTTTCTAACGCGGTCCTCATTCGGACCGATATCATCTCTAGGAGATTACTCTGATGAGTTGTTTGCTATAAAATTAACGTGCCTGTACCTACAGGGCCTAATTGAAACAGCCCTTAGGCTACATACTATTAATTTGATGTGGGTACCTGGATTATATTCTCAAATGTTTTCCTTTGTTTTTGGATTAAACTACAAGTTGTTACCTTCTTTTTGTGTTGTACGATAACAAATTCAAATTCTTTATTTGTATAGGCATATTCCATTTTCAGGGCCCTTATACGCGTCCCAAATATTCTCGTAGATTATCCCACACCCTTCGGAATAACATATCAGCTATATAAGCCCTTTGTTATTAAAATAAAAAAGTCAGTCATCAAATTTTGACTAAGTAACTATGAGTAACTACTAGCTTTCCGCCCGCGGCTACGCCCGCGTGGAATTTTGTTTGTCACAGAAAATCTTTATCACGCGCGTCCTTGTTTCAAAAACCGAGATAAAAACTATTCTATGTCCTTTCCCGGGACTCAAACTATCTCTATCCCAAATTTCATCGAAATCGGTTCAGTGATTTAGGCGTGAAAGCAAGACAGACAGACAAACAGAGTTACTTTTGCATTTTTTTTACTACCTAGGTATGAGTCATTAGTTCGCCTCTTTGTAGTACTTATCTATAAATTATGAAAAATAATTTTTAATACTCAGTACATATGCATGAGCTTGTTCAATAGCAACAATTAATATTCCCTGCCATTATCACCAACTCTTAGGCTCTCCGATTAAAAAAGACAAGCAAAAAATGGTCGATAGCAGGCCACACAACACGCACGAGTGCTACACGCTGCACGCTGGTAAATACGTGCATGTAAAGTCGTGCCAATTAATCCTCTCGCTGTTAAACGCTGCGCTGTACACAGCAGCTCAGTGCATCAGCACACACTCGCCGGTTATTAACTGCATGCCGCCACAAGAAAAATGTTAGCTCAACAGGGTTTACCAGCCACAAGAGGAAGGCGGTAACTGATAATAATTACTTTATTCAGCATGTAACATTTAGGTGCATACATATTGTACTTTATAGAGGCATGCTGAAATGGCGCCCGCTCAGCAAAAATCGTGACATGACACAAGTCGTCAAGTCACGAAGCTGGTTTTCAGCGGGTACCAACGGACAATGGGGATTACGCGCCCTTTTGACAGTGACGGTTTAATAGAGTTTAAAATTATTTATTTGATCTACAAACGTTTCATTGTTTTGGAAGCTGAACGTAATTTTCTCCTTGAGTAGAATGTTACCTGCCAATCATTAATAATGTAATTTTATATTGTTTTATGTTCCCACCCAAGTAACATTTTACTCCATTTAAGAGTTCACATTTAGTTCCAATGTGTACTTAAAGCATTAGTACAGTTCACTCGTGATGTATAAGCTGTATTATTGCAATTAATTACACCTATACCTGTCTAAGGGACTTATAGGAGTGTAGACTAGTGTAGAGTTATACTTTTATGCGATTGTTGGTGTTATAATACTCTAACAACTATCCTTTAGTCAGCCATCTGACTAAGAGCATTATAGGAGGGTAGAGATACGGCAACCGCTGTTTAACGGCCTACTTGTACGATGTTATAGAGCTAGCATTTTAATAGAACACACGTGGTCATTTATAAAGCCAAAGGCTGTTATGTTTACTTGTTTTAGACGGTTATACAGCTAGTAGCTGTAGTAGGACTTGTTTGTGATAATTAAAATAACCTTTTTTTACTATCTGTACAAAAGTGTTTCAATGGTTCGCATGTACACTGTAGGCTGTTAAAAGGACTATATGAGTTGTCCATTAACATCAATAGCAGTTTATTTGTCCACAAGTACTACTCTTATTTGCTTTAAGCTGAACACGAATGTGAATGTGATATTCTATTACACATTTCCCCAAGCCTGTTTTTAGTTGTTCATGGTGGTTCTGTACATGATGCAGAGGAAAATATTATGCCTGAACCTGAAATTTCCCTTCAAAATATACCAGATATCAGAGTGTGATGATTGCAGTTCTTGTGATAGTGAATACCATTTTGATTTGGACAATTATTTAACCTTTCGCAAAAAAAAATAAGAACATGGGCTATTGAAAATCGTATTCCTCATTCCGCTTTGAAAAAATTGTCAAGCATAATAAACGAATTTAAACCGGGAACACTACCGTCTGATGCTTTAGGTATTCATACTTGACTATTAGTACCTGGGCTAGGCGATTTAACGGACATTAATAATTTTTATTGCGGATCTCTAAAATTTCAGTATTTGAAAGAATTAAAGATACACAATTGACCTGAACTAGGTACATCTTAAAGCTGTACATAAGTTCACATTAGAATAAATTTATAGACATTAGCGCTGTAGTGGTACAAATGTGGAACTTCATATAGATAACAGCATTCTAACAGAACACATGTGAACCTAATATACGCTCACCGCATTAAATTGGAGTTATAACAGTTCACATAGCCGTTTTTCATTTCCACCATTTTGTTCTACATAACCTAAAATATTTACCAAATAAATCTCCAAAATTAATGCAGATTTATCACAAAATTCGCAGATAGAGCGATTGAGTTTTGGTTTCATGTTATAATTAATTACCGTAACATTATTATAATGCCAATCCAATATCAAAAACTGAAAATTGTAGATTTCCTCTCAGCCAGTTTTAAATATTTTAAAATGAATATCGCGTTTTTACAGAGGCGCGTAAATATTTTAGCTGTAAATATGTATACATTTCACGATAAAGTTGCATTCCCAATGGCATTAACATTATTAAGTATTTGAAACCCGTGTTATTATTTGCATAAATGATTATCCGCCCGAGTTGTTTCCATCTTGGCACTCACGTACAAATACCAAACTAATATTAAAATGTGGAAATAATTTAAGACACACGTGAACTTTAGGTAGCATTGGAGTACTTTTGTCGGACTTTATAACTTTGAAAGCTGTGCATTTAGCCACTTGTTACTCTTTATTGTCCTCACGTACGTTGTATGGTTCACACTGCGTCCCATATAGTGCCGTAAGTCAGCCTTAAGTACGATGTTACTACTTAAACTGCTATTATAATGCTATTATACTGCTAATGTACAGCCATAGTGAACTTAAAGCTGTCTAATTTGTGCCCAAACTGGTTCTATAAAAGCATTATAGCAAGCTATACAGCTCGTATACAGCTGACATACACAGCTTGTGGAGTACATGTGAACGACTATTGAACTCTTAAATGGAGTAAAATGTTACTTGGGCAGCCATCCTACCAGCCAAATACATTATTCATCAGCTCATTACATGAAATAATATCCTTATTCTTCTTGGAAACAAGGCGATCTACATATAATAGGCTACAAATAATGTAATTTAATATTAATTTACTTGTTTGGGCTAATCATAAAATGTGTTCTTATTACCATTTACTAGAAACTCATCATTATGGAATCATAGAGACAACCAATAATTCAATGTTATAAAACATTTTTTTTTTTCTTTATTTATCTTGCACGCAGATGATTCATTCAAAAAGGCACTTACTGCATTTTTCATCACGCCACGCGCTGGCCAGCACACTCGCGCGTGCCTCCAACAATAATCTTTACTTTGGGTGCGCCTCGCCTCCACGTGAACGCATAGGTATTTTTTACAGCATCACTTAAAGTTGGTAAAATTTTCACTGGTACAGCTATTTTTATTTTTGAGGTCGTTTAGATACGCTATGAATAAAGACATTGTTAAATTCTGTTTTTAAACGTCTTCCAAAACTACCTACCTACTTAGTGCTTTTTAGAGGCTTGAGAATAGATCTTCAGTGTAGATTAATGTATGGGGATTGAATTTTATTGAGGGTATGCTGTAAATAATTTCACAAACGGGTTTCCTTATTCAATAGTTTTTAACGCACATAAAAAATTATAATACGAGTAACACGAAACATGTTGTCCTGAAAATTACTACATTGTAATTTACGTACACTACAACTATAATTAATAAACGGTTTTGCAACCCAACCAAAAGTAACTCTCTATAATTTGGACTATAAAATCTTTTATTCACAAACATAATGCCACTGAAAAGCACGTATCACTCAGCGGTACGGAGCGAGCGTTTGAAACGTTTCACAAACATTACGCTAAAAACGTTATTATTAACGAAACAATGCGATAACAAACGACGCAGAAACACCATAACAGAAATGCTAATATCATTTATTCATCCACAAATTCTTTATGTCTTCGAAACAAATTACTCTCTAAAAGCGCCCGTACACCCTACGATTTGTAGTTTCGAAGTTTTGTAAACTAATTTAATGAGGATCAACTACAACTGAATGAATTCTGTAAATACCTACTTAAACTTCAATAAAGCTTGTAATTAAATAGATACAAAAGATAAAATGCTTGCCTTTAGCTTGGCTATCAAGAAATCAAATCGTTAGGGGCTGGATACTTCAAACTAGTGGTCTAGACGTGAATTTAAAATGAAGCATCTTTCTTTTGTCAAATCAGTTGAAAAGACTATCTAGATGCAAAAAAAGAGGCAGATTGTTCGTTATGCGTAAAAAATAAAAATAAAGTAATGAATTTCATTTCATAATAGTGATAAAAGTTTTTATAAGCGACCAATACAGGTCGTGTCGTGACAGAAACCAATCGTGTGGTGTATGAACTCCCGAATATTTCCCGTGCGAAACATTTTTCCTCAACGGATTAGGACCGGTGATATTGAATTTTATAACTCGTACTTGTATTTACTTTTACGTTAATAAAAATTACTCATCCAGATAATGCCTGGCATGTTGATGTCATAATTTCCAACAACTCAAATGGATGTGAAAGTGATATTAATTGTGCCTCTCCTTTGTCTAGTAGAGGATGTCATTTGGTGAAGAATGAGATGGTGAGAGTACTGATTTCTATAATGAAGACGTGTGTTTATTATTTCATGTTTTTTCCACCTTGACACTCGAATTGGTCGTTATGGAAATCTTTGGGGGAGGCCTTTGTGCAACAGTAGACGTCATTTGGCTGGAACAAACGAACGACCCTCCCTGAAAATACAGCCAAAACAAACCCCTTTTTATCCGACTGCGCCAGAAGGAGGGCTATGTTTTTGCGATGATAAAATCTGATTTATGGAATAACAAACATCTAAATAATAATTGAAAATGTGTAAAAACTTCAACTGTTTTCAAACTGTCCGATTGCCGATGTCCTCCGGCGTTATAAAACACGCACGAGCAACGCCAGGTGCCCGTGGCAGCTTGTTGTTTCACTTTGCATTACATCATTACGGCTACAGTTCCAACATTTATTCAATGTTCCAATAAAAGTGATTTGTGAGTAATTTCTGCATTGTTCACCGTTCGATGTGTTATTTGGTTTTAATAATTAACACGTGGATCCAATGCTGCATAAATACCTTTTCAATAATTCATTTTCTCTTTGCTTGTTTGTAAATATGGTAGATTTTCAATTATTAATTAATTAATCTTTCGGTCTTTATCTAAGTGAGATTAATGTTAGTCTTATCAAATATTGATTTAATCTAACTTTACTAGCTCTATTTTAAAGCTTATGAAGACCACAAGAGTCGGCTCTCCTTTAGTAAAGTCTAAATTAGTCTGGACAGTTAATACCCAGATGAATACTGATATTAAATTAGAATAGGTTAAAGTTACTATAATCGTATTAGTTTTACATAATTGTGTTTTGAAATTGTCTTTAATTTTAAAAATATCATAATTATTCTGTTTTAATCTCAAACAACAACTGATGTAAATAACGTAATGTAATTCGGAAGCATGCTGGAATCTTTGTAACAATGTTATCTCACAGTATAGAAACATTTACAGAATGATTAATATACTTTTTCATACAAAAATAGACTTATTCAAAACTTTAAAGAGCTTTAAAGCCAAATAAAAGCTCGTTTTCACTATCAATAAAAATAACAGCGTACCTGAGCCAAGTTGGACGATTCAATTTAACTTGGCCAAATGATTCTCAAGTCTGGGGAGTTCTATTACGGTTGTTACTGTCTCTCGTATGTTAATGTACTAAGTCCTCAGGGGCACAGAATGCTCAGGTGCAGATGGGCCGACGCCAACGTACTTTTATTATTTCTTTAGTAATCTAACTAGGTAATTTCAGTAACTTGTAAGAGCCCTCGAGTCTTGAAGAGTTGATCCAAAACTTTATGATCATCTTCGTTTCAGCCAAATAACTCATACAAAGGCCTCCCCCAAGGGTTTCCATAACGACTGTATCTAGGTAAGTACTTTACGCAACCTTCACCAAATCGTCAGTCCAGCTAGGAGGGGGCCTCCACACTTAGTCTTCCGGCTCGTGGTCGCCATTCGAGAACTTTGCTGCTCCAGATCCATCTAATCAAATTGAACTACGGTCCATTTGTTTATTTCTCTTGTGTTTATCTTTTATCGTATCGTTTTTTTCATCCAATCAATCCGTGACTTCAGCTTTTTTAATTTTGTAACATTTGAACATTCTCTAAAGATTCATAAATGAACCTGTTTTGTGTGTTATTATGTCGTCGCCATTCTGTACTTATTTTATCTGGTGTCCGTATGCCGAGATGAAAGGCGTTTACCCTGAATGTTGTTTTTGGAATTACGTACCTCATCTTCGTCAGAGCATGGGAGCTTGGTTAGTTTACAAAATGTTCAATGAATTATTTTGACTTGTTAACATTGTGCTTTTAAAATGCAAATTATATTTTGAAAAGATTATTATGCCAATATTATTATTTAAATCCGTTAATTACTCACCCATAAATCGGCTATTTATTATGATGAAGTCTTTTCAAAAACAAAAACAATTTTTAGCTTACACCATTTCATTAAAATCATGAATCGGAGCCAAGTTTGTTGTCAAGAACTTTGATCATCACATAAAAAGTGACATTAGGACCCACCCTATCATTCACATATTTTTGTAGCGATCTTATTCTGCCTCAGAAACATTTACGTAGGTACTTTGAAAAATTAAAACACGACCTCATTCCCACCTAAACCGACATACAATTACGTTCCCAATTCCTGTAACCGCGTGCGATATTTCACAGGAACGCATGAAAAATCGCTCAATTCCGCTGAGTACGTGGCCATTATTTTTATTATCAATCAGCCCAAGGTCAAGTTGAAGTTCCTCTTGATTAATGAGCAATCTTGCAAAGTGCCCACATTTTATGAAAAGTTTATGAACATTTTTTAAGGGCCGGGCTTAAGGCTGGAACTCATTTCGGAGCGTTGTTGATAGGGAAACTTAAATGCGGCAACTTATCACATTACACGCAACGCGAGCGATCTTGTTTTGTTATTTTTGTAACAAATAACCTAATAACTAAAAGGGCTACTTTTATAACCAGTAATCTTCTGATCGGTGTACCTGAAAGGCTCCTGCTATATTTTGGTTCGTGCATCAATTTATGAATGGGAATTGGCCTGTGCCACACTGTGCTGTGCCTCAAACGGAGACTCGTCGATATTTGCATTTTCCTGTCGTGCCCAGAATCCCAAACGGGGGGTTTGCTAAAGAGCTACGAAGCGGAGATTGGTCTTATGATAGACAAGGAGACACCAGGACCCGCTCTAAAACTGGAATATGACGATTTAAAAATAAGGCAAGTTAAAAATAAGACAAGGAAAGTTAACTAAAAAGTTGAGAAGAATCGTAGATGTTCGACTGCGAAAGCCATACAAGTAGGTGGAATAAGTAAGTTGTACAGTGAGTATAACCAAAGGAAAGAGAAATACTTCGTCCGATTACCACATTGAAATCGAACGAGCTGCTTATTCAAGTTATTTAATTTTAATGGAATTATGAGAAATTGTCGTAATTTTGCGATAATAATTGCGAGATCGAATTAGAAATAAGGAAATCCGTAAACGAACTAAAGTCGCTGACATAGCCCGACGGATTAGCAAGCTGAAGTGGCAATGGGCAGGGCACATAGTACGCAGAACTGACGGCCGATGGGGCAGCAAGGTTCTGGAATGGAAGCCGCGTACCGGAAAACGCAGCGTGAGACGTCCACCTACAAGGTGGACCGACGACATCGTAAAGGTTGCAGGGAAGCGCTGGACGCAGGCCGCTACCAATCGATCAACATGGAAAGCATTAGGGGAGGCCCATGTTCAGCAGTGGACGTCCTATGGCTGAAATAATGATGATGTCGTAATTTTATCAAGTTAGCAACTCGTAGCCATACCGTTTCAATTTCGTCTACCAGTTAGTACGGCCAGTAAATTACTCACGTAAACCAATCATGATGGATGCCCTATTGGTTCATAAGTTAATTTAAAATAAAATTTACAATATTATGTAAATTCCACCAGTGAGTCCCCATCCTTGTCGGAAACCAAAGACTTGCCACCCGCAGACGCGACAAAGTGCAATCAATTACAGCGGATTATCGGCGCGGACGAAACGAGCTCTTTCGTTTAATTCCAGATTGTAGCTGACGGCGGTTTAATAAACGGCCCTAAATAAAAGGCGTGAAGGTAACGCCGCCATTAATGGCTTTATGTCCCATGCGTGGGCTGACACATCTGTCTATAGGTAACCGTATTTTTATTGAAATGATGATTGCTACATTTGTATGATTTACAGTGATAGGTGATGCTTTGGATACAACTGGTCAAAAAACAAATCGAATATTATGTTTCTTATTGTGACTCGTCTGCCCTGTGTGTGTTCTAATTTTAGATGTTTAGTAGCTCTATAGTCCCATAAGTTGAAGGCTTGAAACACGACTTTGGTCCCATAAATGTAGTTAGTGAGTATCCTACTATGAAAAATAACTCAGTAAGACTTGTGCAACGCCCTGCTTTGAGCAATGGATAGATTATTTACCATTAAAATCTTTATGAAATAATCAAAATCGCTACAGCCTTCTCTAGTTCTACGAAAACTCTATTCTATTTGCTATCAAGGTTGACAATGTTTATTAAGTATTTATTAAAAAGCAATAAATAAGTTCAATCACAACACAAAAGTTCGTATAGGGCCAGTTTAATTCCCAGATCGATCGAAAAAATACGCATTATCCGAAAAGATAAAGCCTCCGGGAATCCGCTAAGCGAACCCCGCTGCGAGGCTCGCCGAACATAAACATGGTCGATCGTATTGATATGCCACCGGTAAATGGGAAACCTTGTGATACAAATAATTCCTAGAAAGCAATAAAAGCCAGAAATAACCTTTTTTACTAAACAGATGTTTTATTACATGAAAGGTTACTTATTAACCTGATTTCGCATAATAGAAAGTTACTGTCATCTAAGTAGGACGACAGACTCTATCTAGATTATTACTTTCTGGGAAATCTTTCCAATTATTTACTTTATGGCTATTTTTGTCCCTTAAATCCTCTTTTATACACAGAATAATTTAAATAATAGTTAGATGGATGGATTTTGATTTTTAATGGCGATTTTAATTTATGTTAAGCAGACGAGGAAATCCAAAGAGTAGACTGACGCTGTGACACTCAATTTAGGACGTGTTAGTTTAAAGAATCTCCAAATCCCCACTTTGGCAGTAACGAACACAAAAATAACAAATTCATGCGCACACGGGAAATGCAAATATTGAGTTTGACTGTTCGATTGGATTATATTTGATTTTAATCTGCCGATCCGCGCCTGACACAACACGCATTAAGATTTCACTCCGAACAAATGTTTTCGGTGGGGGTTGTGTTAAAAAATATTGCCTTTTGGGGACGATACGTTAGCTTGATTACAATTGACGTAGTGTGTTTTTACAGCTATATTTGTATTTTTGTCATTCCACTTTATTTTATGGCACGGATGATCATTAAGTATACGAGGCACAGTTTATTCACGTGTCATGAAATACTTTGACCTTATTTTTTCACGTCCGAGCCTATTTATCATAAAAGTTTATTGGGCACAAAAATAACTATGTTAAACTCTACTAAAAACTGTTTAATAACAAGCTGTGACTTTTTATACTTTAAAATGATTTAACTTTAAGTACTTACTTTGTTTGATTAACTAAAGTTCCACATCGATATTATTAAAATACAAAGAAAATTCAATTTAGTATCAAACAATCATTTTTACTGAATCGAGTCACAAACGTATTTTATTTACTTTTTATATCAAAAGCAAGTAAAAGCAAAATAAAAATTGATACCATCAAGAAGCGTCCGTCATAAAAAAATCATTTCGTCACCGGAAGTTCCATACGTCATCAAGTCCTCCGCGGAAATGAGCCGCTCGTTCGGTCGTGACGTAATAACGAAGGAACACATTGTTATTTATGCAACAAGTTTGTTATAACGCGAAAACGAATCGTAGAATAACATAAATTTTAATAGAAATGTTCGCGTTTCTGGAAAAAAATAGGCAATAAATACCTTGGTGCGAGACTTTATGTGCGAGTTCGGCTCATATACGAATATTGACATATTAACCTAATAAGAACGTCTCCTCGTATACAAAGTTGTGTTCCTTAATATTGAGAAAGCAGTAATTTTTCTACATACGAGTTGGAACAGACACTCTTTTGAACTCATTCATTTTCAAGGACGAAGATAAAACATACTTACTTAACAAGTACAGATATAAACGGAATATTCCTAATTAAAAGTTACTTTGGACTTCGCCCTAAAAGTATATTATCTAATCAGACTCTACAAATGAAGCTTACATTAAAAAAATCAGTTTCTAAATAGATTCCCAAATGTTTTTCCAACGCAACCAGGGAATAAATAATTAAATAGCCATTAATGTGATTAAAAAACACGACTATTAGCTTTCAGGAGTGAAATATTAATGGCACTAATTCCGCCAATTCGTTGGATCCGGCCGAATAAAGGTAATCCGGTAATTGCCGGATTATCAGCGGCCGCGCAAGTGACAGTAACGCACGAATTCATTCGTGCGAGTTTTCATTACGTATGGTAACATTTAATTTTGTGGATCATTTTCAACCGACTTCAAAAAAGGAGGAGGTTCTCAATTCGACCCGTATGTTTTTTTTTTTTTCTATGTTTGTTACGCGATAACTCCGCCAATTATGAACCGATTTGAACAAATCTTTTTTCGGCGTATAGGTAATATCTCAAGGGTGGTCCCATTTAAATTTAATAATAGAAAAAACAACCCCCAAGGGTGGAAAATTGGGGATGAACTTTTTTATACGCAATATCTCCGCCGATTATAAATCAATTTGAACGATTATTTTTTTGTTGAATATGTATTATCAAAACGGTGGTTTCATGCGAATTTGAAGAAAATATTTCACCCCCAAGGGTGGAAAATTGGGGATGAACTTTTTTATACGCAATATTTTTAATTTTTAGTTTTTTTTTGTGTTCACGCATTTGAAGTCGGTTTTATTTTTTTTTAAAGTTAATTATTACTTATTATTTTTTGTGTGCTTCCCCGCTGTCGATCTAACAAACAAACATACCTATTATATCACTAAAATACATAAAATAATAATGTATTCATTCAGTGTACCTACCTACCCCAATGAAAATGTAGCACAGATTTCCTTAAAACAATACTTATGGTAGGCTGAAAAATGTTAGTAACTTTTTTCGCGAGGAACATAAATCTCATAAAGTAAGTAAAGTACTGGAGCGCTCATGATTGTCACGGCTATCAGGCGGAGCCTCCAATAATACGGTCTTATTGTAGGCTGACGCGGGTTGCTGCTAAGTCCACAAAAAATCCAGTCTTGCAGACATTATTCTTCTTACAGTAAACTTTTTTGGCTTTTATGTTTTTAGATATGATACTCTTCTATGTTTATATGGTTCTGGCTACATGAAGTGTATTAATAAGTGATTTAATGGGCTCAACAAGCTGTCAGTTAGATGGAGCCAATGTCAAGAATTGCCCATAGTGACTCGTTCAAGTTTCGTATTACGGTTACCTGAATTATTACAATCAATACAAACGATGAAGTTTATTCCTGGATGTCATTACTACACTACCTAAAATGTCCATCACAATTCTAAATTCGATTAATGTCAACACTGTCACCGCAACCTAAGCAATCACCGTGAACAAACTCAAAAACAATAGTAAACAACCCGCGATAATGCCATCAAACTACCGGGCAAACAAGATTTAAATTCAGCGGCGCGCGCTCACAATCAGAAAGTTATTTCATAAAAATAGGTGGCTGTTGGTATAAAATTCAAATGATAACGGCCCACATCGAAGGCGATGACAAAGGTCGCTCCTCGGGGAGGCCGCCGCGCGGTATCCATTAAAAGTTGAATTAATGCTGTGGACTTCTACGCTATCTAGTCTTTGGGGAGAGGGTTTGACGAAGGTGCTTATTTTCGTAGTTAGCTGAATATTTGCAATACGCTCCATTATTTATGAATGATATTTGTATTACGAGTGTTGTTTATAAAAGGCAAATTAGTCATAGCCTGCGCCTAACTCGGGTATCATTAATAAGACTTAGCAGGGTTCTCTGGGGATTACTGTATTGGACATAAATTAATGGTTAAAATTTTAGCGAAACGTGTTTTAAGTATTGTTGTAGTTAAAAAGTTATTTATGTGAACAATAAAATTGAACAATTATAATATCTTTAATGAGGACACATAAAGTACTAGGTCTGAAGGAACTGAAAATAACAGCATCATTTTATAGGCCAAAAAACCACTAATTTATGCATACACCATAATTTACGAGTCATAAATTTTTACACGTACCTACAAAATTAGGTTTTACATAACAATACAGCATTACTTTAACGGCAGCATATTTTATTCGCCCCCATACACATTGCTATACGCGATTGCCCAACTTTGGTTATTCGACAGACAGACACGCTTCCAGGCCGTTATTTTTCATTAGATACGTAATTACAGTAATACGGAGGACCGATCACAATGGAAATTAATTCAGATGAGCCGCATCCTTATTCATGTTGACTGCTTAATTCGATTCTTTATCGCCGGGGCAAATACTCTCGGTGAAACGCCCGTGATTCAAAACACCCCATTCTTTGAACAAAGCTAGAGTTTACTGAAATCTGACGATTTTGAATAAGCCTAGAGTTTACCAAAATCTGACGATTTTTGTAGATTTTACAATCGTGACTGACTTCTGTATAACAGGTAAACATTGTTAATTAGCGAACGATTAGCGTTCGTTTCAATTAAAGACTGTCACTGAAAGACAAGACCTTTCTTAGGATATCCATGATGACAAATCCTATGCTGCTATTATAGACCACTTTTACTTGCCTATTTTTTTCTTGGAAATATTATACAAGAATAAATTAGAACGACTAAGAAAAGTGGGTCTTTCAGTCAAGTCATTGGACCGTGCCACAAGTTATTAGTGTGCTTGATGCCTACTGCCTACTTCTGTAATGTGCGAGATACGACGTTCGTTATGCCAATAGAATTTTTATTGATCTTCATTGTGTTGTGTTTGGTTTCTCTTAGTTGTTTATTTGACATTGCCTATTGTTTTACATGATATTTGATGGGGCACTTAGGAATATTTGCTTCGAAAGCGAAACAAAATAGATGTGGAAGTGTTTCCGTTCTTGGGAAAACATAAGACTCAGGACAGGATAGGTCATCCCGTTTTTTGCAGGACCTCATTAAGTAGTAAAGTGTTTTAATTCTACATTCACGTGAACATTTCGTTTGCAGTGTCCCCAAAAAAAAAAAAACAATCCGTTCTAATTCTGAAATTGTTCGGATCTTGCATTACTGGATGCCGTAAAATTGTGTGTTCAAACTGATTTGCCATGGGAAAGGGCCCTTATACATACTCGGCCATTTTATAAAAATCCGTGCTTTGCACTTTTCTCTACAGTTAACGACGTGGTAAAATGATGACGGTGAAGGGGTAAGACTGGCCGACTCGTGATCCGGGGAACGCGGTTTCGGTCCCCGCCGCCGCTCGACTATTGTGGTGAGCTCACTCGTGATACAAGCAAATTTAGCTTAGTACGAGGGGCTAATTTGTGTAATAACAAATTACTAATAATCTTTATTTAAAAAAAATACCTTCATAATTTCTACACCTAACTAATTCAGTTTCCTCGTCCAGTTTTTGTTTGAATTCCTCTGATTGATTCAAGGCTTTTTCTTTCATCAATGTCTTCTTTCATAACTTTCAAATTCTGTATTTTGTTTGTGGCCTGTTTTCGGATCATTTATACACGTTCCAAACAAATTAAAGCTTGTCCTATTTACATCAAAGGTTTTGTATTAACAGGTATTTCACGGAGTCAATGTTATGCTTATCTAAGTACGTACTTCCAAAGGCTGCACTTGGCATAATAAAAATACAAACGCCGTCGTCAACTCCACAGGAAGATGCTAATCAAAATAATTGTGATGTTTAATAATTTTATTTGTACAGACAACTGTATTTTAAGGTAAACACTGGCATTTTTTAACTTGGTAAACAGGTGCTAGGTATTTTTCGAAAAAATATAAAGTGATGTGCTGTTAATAGGGATGATGACTGGGTAATGAAATTGAAATTCTATTTAGTCCGTCAGACTGATAATTAGAAAATATTAGACTCATATTTTTTCTATTTTCCTATAATCGAATAATTACAGTATTATATTGAGTTGAGATGTCGCGTGACGTCACTTTTGAGTAAAAATTCTACTCAAGCGTGACGTATCACGCCATTTCAACTCGATGTAGCATTATTATTATTTAATTATGAAAGAAAATAAAAAATATGAATTTATTTTCTAATTATCTGTCTGACGGACAAATAATTGAAATTTTGTCATCTAGCCTATTCTAAAATTTACGCCAAATAAACTACCAAAGGTTATCAAAAGCCGTTTAGGTACAGCACCAAATAAATTCACTTTAGAAATCTTTAGTTCCGATCGCGTTACACGATACCCGACACTAAACACGCGGCTAATAGCTCCTCAGGGAAGCTATCTCCATGATAAAGGTGCTAAAGAAAAAGTACAAAACACTCGAAACATTAAGAGAGTATCGGCTTAAGCTGCTATTCGACTTGTATTGAAACAAGACGTTGAAAACACATTGTGCTGACTTTAATTGAAAGAGTAGGTGTGAAAGCAGTCGTTTTATCTTTGTTTCTGTATTTTTAAATATTTTTTTTAGTAAGTACTTTGATATTACTAATTATGGTATCAACTCAAGAAAAGTGTGCCTGAATTTGAATTTAAAAACTCGTAGTTGCCTTAAAGGTTTCAAAATAATATACAAGATTTCATTACCATATACCTAACCTAGTTCATACATGGTTTACCTCATAACAAGATTTACATCGAACATAAATTAAAAAAATTGGTATATAGCCAAAAATACAAAGCTTTAGGTCATTCCTCTCTGGTAATGTTTGTTTATATAATGTTCAAAAATAAAAATAAGCAATCAAAAGTTCAGGCCAAACAGGTTTCCAATAAAATTATTTCGACCCTTTACCCCGAAAATAATGGCCGGCGACAAATCAGATTTATAAAGGTAATAATATAAGTTCAGGTGTGACCCTTTAAACTTTAGGAGAGTCTTTGTTGTCGTAAATAAGAGTTGTGTTGTTATGAAGTTTAGAAAGGACGAAGATTTAGTTTCTTCGTTGTTGTACAAAGTGGGCAGGGTTATTGTGGAGTCGTGGACAGGTTTTTACTATTTTTGTAGGCCCATCTATCTATGTATGGCTATAGCCAAACATAGATCCAAATGTTTCAACATGATGCAATAAACATTTATGACTATAGATAGATGGGCCTACAAAAATACAGCGAGGGCAAAATATTTCAATGCTACTTTAAATTATGCCATACATATATTTTACATAACGTAATCGATTGCGGAAACGGATGTTGTTTTAAACTGCGTTGTTACTGCTTCTGCATTCAGTATAAAAAATACTAAAACGTTAGAAAAAACATAGCATACCTAATAAAAAGATTCCATTCCAATTAACCTAAGTATGACCTACATATTTCAACCAACAACGACCCTTTTCATATTTTACAACTAAAATTTATGTAACAGTAAATATTGGGTCCCTCCGAGTCGTAGTTGTCAAATAAGTTTCCCAAGTAAAGTCTTCTTTAGTAAGTAACTTGATTGCAAGTCCGAGAGCAGTACAACTAGGGCCCGCGGGCGCCAGGCTTCAAGCTCCATTGACGCGAATCAATGAATGAATCCAATGGAGCTGAAGTGTTTGAGACTTCTTTATAATTTGCTCCTGAGGTGGTTATTCTGGAAACTTCGTTCTAGAATAGATTCTAAGTAAGAATAGGTAGGTTGGATTTTACTACACTTTTAACATTTATTTTAAAAGTTATTGTAATAAGTACCTTTTAGTCGTAGAGTCGACCACAGCTCATTAAGAGAAAGAAAAGCCATTACAAGACGCCGTTTTTTAAAATAAACTAGAAGACGGGTTGAACATTTTTTGCTAAGTGTCTTTTGTATTATCTCAGATTATAATACAAATACACAAAAGGTTAATTAAAAATAAGGTGGTAATGATAGAATTTAGCCCCCGCTCTTGTGTTTATTCAGTGCTAAAGAGAGAGACTCTTTCAACTACGATGTTCTGATTAATCAAAATGTAGACTGCATTGTCCAACAATAGATAATTTTAAGGATGGGTTTGAGTGGGTATCATTTTCTAAAATAGAAATTACTTTCCCTGATTTCACTCTTAACGAATTGATAAAGTCGTTTTGACCTCAGTAGGTATAGTGACAACCTGCACGACAGAGAATGTTAATTATTTTATAGACGAAAAATTCTTGCTGATCACCAGAATAGTCCTCTTGTTCAGTGCAGTTGTCACGGCTCGTGTTTGTTTTTCTCCGGCCTGCTCTGCCCCGGATTAGCCATTCAATGGTCCCGGCGGACCGCCTTCACTTTGATTAGTTTTTGCGGGTCATTTTGAATCTTTCGAATCTTCCAAGTCGGACGTAGATTTTCCAGTTGATTAATTCCATGGTATTTACTATTCACTGAAAAGTAGCAACCAAATAACAATTTATTAATGAGATGATATTATCGTTTCGAGGAAGTGACTGGATGGATTAATTAATGGGCCAAATAACTTACCACTTTCGACTAAAGGACGTCCACTGAAATTAATTTCTAACCAAAGAAATTACTAACATAGTTATTAATTTAACTACCTATGTTAATAATTTCTGATAAAGGTGACTGAGTTTCTTCAGTCACTTCTTCTCGGTACCAGCCCATATCTTGTCCGTAGTGGTGGTAGGGCAAGCTGTACTTGTATAAGCAACCTGGAAATTAAGGGCTAGGTACTGAATAAAAAAGCTTTGACTTTGAATGTACATAATGATTCAAACAATTTGTTTCAACATCACACCAATTAGGTATCGTTCGTTCGAAAGACGTCCACTGCTGGACAAAGGGCTCCCCCAAGGATTTCCACAAAGATCGGTCCTACGCCGCTCGCATCCAGGCACCTCCCGCGACCTTCACCAGATCGGTATGTTGTAACATGATAAAAATCAAAACTTTATTTTTACTTTAAGTAAATTAATAGTAGATACACTGGTAGTAGGGGTATGATTGCGTCATAATAATGATGATGATTTTGGAGTTCCATACGAACTTCTGTTACCCTTATCAGCGGATAAACAAAATTCAAAAAAGAAAAGTGTGTTTATATTATTAAGTAACGAAGCCAAGTCCTTTTATTCTGTAAGTATACTGGTGTTAGTGCTATCGTTTATTCCCGGGGGATAGAGTCGTATTTATCGCGACCCGCTCGTTTAGATCGATTGGCTCAGATATGTCTCGCGACTGTAAAAAGACTGCGATTCGCACGTTTAATCAAATGGAGATGTACATTTAATCAAACTGAGCAAATGTAGAGGCGTTTTTATTGAATAGGTAGAGCTAGTGAACTGTTTTTGACGCTATGTAAATGCGTATAAGTGTAAAGTGCTTCTTTAATTACAATAAAAGGCAAACTGTGAGTTCGATTCACATACCAAGGGTTGAGTTCCGCTCAAGATTAAAATATCATGATATAATAAAATGCTATCTATTAAATACTTATACTTTTTCCTTACTGTTTTCTGTAATTTTCAATCATTTCTTTATAACAAACTGTTTGCTGGAGTGCTGATCTTACAGTTACTCATTATGAGCTTGAACTTTCATAAGTTTCATGTTTCAAGTACAATGTTCCTTTCATAGATTTTCATCTTACGTAGCAACAGTCTGTATTATGATTTTCGTACGCAATCCATGTCTTTGTTAAGGCATACACGCACTTCGAATACGTCAAACTTGAAAAATAAATAAAGGAAGACGACGTGTTTCTGCCTAGAGGTCGACGCCCCATCTATGGCACACCGACAGAATATCCACCCACTCGGAACACGTGTTTTATTTTTTATCTTTATTCCTATGAGAATGTTAGATTAACTTGTGATAGCAACCTTTATTGTATTTAATGTAAATTAATCCTGAAATCATACAAATAAATATTGAATTTGTTCTATCATACCAATTGAAAATCAGAGCAGCACAAAACACGTCATGTTAAAAGTTGTGGTCCCCTGCGGGATTAAAACTGCAGCTGGTATTTCACTAGAAACGCCAAGAAAACTTTGGTAACGTCATATCTATTACATAAACCAACAAAAACCATCCGGGATCACTTACCTGACTCCAGACTCATTTTGTAAGTGATACAATTGAAACTGCAAACTGAGATTTTTAACGGCGTTTGTCGGAAAGTTTTCATTGTGTCAGAGATCGAAGGCGCCGTGTTCGCGGAGCGAGCACATAATTGAATGCCTAATGACCCCTCTGTGCCTTTGTCTTTAGTCTAAGAACTTTACGTTATTATAATCAATGGCACTTTGGGTGTAGATCCTTAAATACAGACAACACAGACATTATTTGCTATGAACTTTTAGAGACTTAAGAGTAATATTTGTCTGTTTCTTTGAATTGTCTACGTTGTAAGGGAAAGGGCGGAATCTTCAATATTTTTGTCACGACGGACGCACGTTTCATTTCTCCTTATCACATATTTCATTATTTCTGTCGATGATGCTACGTTCACCTCCAGGCGGAATTTTTCAGTTATTCACAGCTTTCGTATTATCTATATGAAATAATTATTTTAAACGCTGTTTTGATACAGCTATTTTATCGGATCATACACACACGGCATAGCCAATTGCTACATTGAATTAGACAAGTTGGCTACATTTAAGTTACTATTTCCATCTCAAGTTTTTAGTGGGAAGGAATTAGAATGATATTAATGCGGTAAGAAAATCAATCAGATGAAAAGAGGACGAGTTCAAAGATAAAGTTCGACCCTTCAGTGCAAAACAATGACAGATACCTAACAAATTGACTGGACTGACACAGTAAAAACTACACTCGACATCAAATAAATCGCACCTCCCGCGACAAGCACTTTCAAACGAATGCATCCCCACTTCCCACCAATATTGGCACCATTCAATAGCCTAGTTCTAAACTTCATTTCATTAGAGGAAAGGTTTTTACCCCAAAAATATGTCTTTAGAGGGATCCAGAGCCACTTCTTCAAAAAACAGGTAATTACGCTTGAGCCAACTTCTATGGCTATAAAACTGTTAAGTTGGGATTCATCGCTATCCATCTGTTAAAGAGGACACGTGTGATCATTATTTGGTTTTATAACCATAAAATTTGGTCTATTTGATCCCAGAGGTGAGCCCAAACCAAAGTGAGGTCTTTTTTCAAGTCACATTTATGGTATATGTTAATCATTTATTAAGAAATTAAATGTGTTTTTCTTTAAGGATATTTATTGGGCTTTCAAATAACACCAATATTGTTAGGGCACCATGATTGTGTCAGAAGAAAATCTTTAAAGTTCGTGTCGCGGAAGGAGCGGTTTATTTGATGTTGAGTATATAATGTGTATAGTTTTCTCTATTAAAGTAATTGAGGTGGCTGTTTTAGCTGCCTGTGGCCTGGGCTGCCGTCTTGAATATTAGATTTGTGCGGTTATTAAAGTAGATCGTTCATTCAGCCGAGGCTTTTGAGCGCTAATGAACGTCACTCGCTCCTAATTTCATTAATATCCTATTCATATCGGACTGCTTGGTTAGTTTAGGGTTGCTGGCCGTATTTGGATTTCTATAATGGATCGACAATAGTAATTGTTTCATTAGAAACGTTTAGGATTCTCGCAGACCTTTAGTGCTTTGTCGATTTAGAATCTATTCATTTTAATGAAACTGTAAATCAGGCGCCAGATTGCTAGACGCAAATTTAAAAAAAAGAATACTCTCCTTCTATGTATGATGTAATTACTTTTTTGACATAAAAGTATATTTTGAGATAATAGTATAGGTAAAAATAATAATTGTTTTTACCTATACTATTATCTCAAAATTTTCATTCACGATTCGATACATTCTTCTTGACACATTTTGAAACATAATTCTTAATATTTTTTTCTTTCAAACTCCGAATTGAGTAAAATTAAGAAAAAGATAACATTCCTCACTTCCGTGGCATTAACACTGGCCGTTGTCAAAGTTTGAAGTACCGTGCGCACACGCTGCTAACTGTGCAACTTCTGCTCCGTCCGCTCTCATTACCGCTGGAACGACGCCAATGGCCGCCTTATTCATTAGGCCTGATGGTGGAACAATATTTCTAGTTATACAAATCTGTTGAAAAAGCACCTATAAAAGTTATATCCCAATTTGATGACTTATTCTTCTTCCATAATTTAAGCTAGCCATGCTAGAGTTCAGAGCTTCACGTGTTGCCCCTATAGGTATTTTTATACTTTCTCGCAAATAACCTTTGTTAGCTAAGCACCAATATATTTTCTTATTTCTGAATTCAATAGCCTAAACGAGATATCACAAGGATAAAGCTATTTCAATATCCGTTTCCTCTCGACCAATGAAATGTTATTTTTCGGGATCCGTGTAAAACAATCACGCGTTTCTCGGCGAATTCTCAAAGCCATTCGTACACTTATAACGCGTCCAGTCCGATTCCACCATCACAATGTTATCACCGGAAAAATTGAGACATTTGTCCTCGTAACCGAGCTTCGTGTCTTGCTCACCTTAAATTCCCCAGCCCCATTCCCGACCTTATGGTCCACGAAATAAGACCGTCCAGGTGTGTTAGTTTCCATGTATTTTAGATTATGTCGTAGTGTGTCAGTTATATAAAGAATAAAGCGAAATGTCCCAGTTTCGTTGGAAATAATATGGTCGTGAAGAAAGAGTATAATGTGGTACATTGTGCACAACCTGGGAAATGAAATTGCGTGTTCATAGTACCTACTAGATGAAAACTGATGATGAGGAATCGTATAAGAAGTACTGAGAGTTTTTAATCATTATTTATTGTAGGACATGTTTTACCATCATGTAACTCAGGTAAACTTTTATACATTTGATATCAATCAAATATATAAAAGTTTACTATTGAAAAGCAGTGAACTATTTGACATTGTCGCCAGCCTTGTAAGAAGGACTATGATGTTATTTTATACTTATCACAAATTACATTTCGACCATAAAAAGGCAATTTCGTATTTTTGAAGATTTGTCACTATACCACCGTGTGTGCAATATCAACATGAGAATCCATTATTAAGTAGACTGAAAAACATTAATTTAAAAAGAAATGGACTTGCTTTCAGGCTTCAGGCTAGAACAGGGATCTGAAAAATAAAGTAAGAGTTCGCAAAAGACGAAATAAGTTTTAAATATGACAGACAAAAAACTATACAGAAAATTTTAGTGAGCCACTCAGTACTAAAATCTTAGATCTTAGCATCATATTTTTGAAATAAAATGCTTTACAAGAAAATAAATTAGATTTCTATGAAAAGATGTTTCTGTGTCTGACACAAAGAAAATAGATAGAAAATGTATTTTTGATTTAGTGGTTACTCTCTGAAGCCCTTTTAAGTTTTATGAGTTTGATAGCACTACAAAAATTGTATTCAATTTAATGAAACATCTTAGAGCTACTGACGTAATTCAGTACTTTTATAAACCATATTTTAATGTAGGTATTTGACCTAACAACAGCACGTCTGCTAAGTTCTACAATATTTGGTTCTTAAACTCACTGGTTTTAGACAAAATGTTTACCAAACAAAAGATTTTTAACTCATTAAAACATTGTTTTGGAACGCCTTTGTTATCAATGTGATTTTACATGAAAATGTGACGTCTAATGTGATGTTGGCAGTACATAATATATCGGAACAATATCGGCAAACAGTTTTATAATTCGTCGCAAGGCAGGTGTGCCCGGGACAAAGGCGAGCGGAATTGATCTCGGTCGTATTATCCTGGATGTTACCACAAATATGCGATTGTAACATAATACTAAAAGCACGCATTTATTTAGTTTTTATTTCTAAGACAATATTTTGAGTCGACTTCATTACATGAGCGATCCGCCCAAACTTCACCCTTAAAGAATGTATGAAGTTAACAACAAGGTGCATGACTAATAGCGAGATTTATTCGACAGTACATCAAGTACTAAGGGCACATTTTTGTGACAAAAACATTTATTACAGTGGAGATCACTCTAATAAATGTTTTTGTCACAAAAATGTGTAGGTATAACAAATAGTCATATCTGCCTTGTCTTGCATAAAAACAAATAGTCTGATGTGTTCGACTGTACGTACAATTCATAGACCTGCGTCATAAAAGTCAGTGTTATTTATTAATACGTTAAAATGGTCTTCGACGCAACTCTGTGGCAACCCCACCCCGGTTTCCCCGTTACTAGATATTATAACGAATCGGTCTTTATGTGAGTGGGTATAATTGTGGTCGCGAATGTGATTAACGTGGAGAAAGAGGAAGATCGGAAATTGAAACCCGAGATAAACGGACTGATTCAGGACGCGCCATTGTCGACGCAAAACGTGGCAAAGATTTACGCTTTGAGGAATATGTTGTATGAAAATGCCTATGAAAACAATTTTTGGGAGGTTACATCGGTCGAAAGTTTACCGAAACTGTAGTAAGTATGTTGGATTGTTCCATTGTGTTTTTAGTATTAAATATGAAACAAATAATAAATCAACATTACTAACCAAGAGTGAACTTAATTTATCGTAGAGTCGGCAGCTTGCACCTACTCAGTTAAAGTAAGTTATTACTTTTTCTATGATGTAAAATATTACTATAGATCATTGTTGACACTCTCACTACAACCTGAAATATTATTCTGTTGGAAATCATCAGCAAATGTTGATATCTAAAACGTAAATACTTGCTTCCATTCCCAATATCAAGGAGCTAGCGAATGTCTGGTGCTAGTTCCAATCGGTACTATAGTCGGCACAATATTCCTTTGTAGCTGATGAACACAAAGGGCAAGCGGCCATTCGCACCGTAATAGTTTGAGATGGTGTGCCTCAGTCACACTTGCTTTGTGAGTGCTCTATTGTACTGAACGCCTTGTACCTACCACTTTTGTTTTCGTTTCCTAGAATACGATTCATACGGTCCCAAATCCTTTCTTCCAATAGAACTCTCGGGGCAAGCTCGCTCCATCATCATAGATCACAACTGCCTCCTAGGACTCTAATCAAGTGCCCCCGTTAAAAATAATGTCTTGATTTGGAGTCATTGGACTTTTTGTAGCAATTTTAAACTTTGTATTTTTGTTGTAAGCTATTTTCGAAAAACAATAACTTTCAAACTTTGCTGTACAAAATTTTTAATCAACAAGGATTGGAAAGTTGAAAATAGTTTCGTGAAGCGGGCCCCTCGGCTATGACAGCCCATACAATTAAGTAGTTTAGTTATTAAATTCCCTTCACTCAATCGAGTAGATAGTTACTGACTGAAACGAAAATCGTATTTTGCGGTTATTTTCAGAAATGGCTCGTAATTAAAGGTGATTACAACGCCATTAACTTGACCCAAGGTGAAGATTCCTTCAGCGAACTCAGCCCGCAATATTAAAATAATTGATGTTCACTTTTTGCGTTTAATAGTCGACTGTTAAACACGAATTTGCTGTCGAGACAGGAAAACTAATTCGCAAGAAATTTTTTGGACATTTCATAAGACAGGATGACTTATGAATAATGTCACGCTTTTGAAATGTGTTTTTAACGACGAATTTTGTCACATCATTCTTCAAGTTTAGCAGGAGATCTTAAGCCTACGACATTTTGCTGAAATTGGACTACACATTGTATGTAAAACTTTCTTGAGTAGCTACCTGAAAATCAATATAGATACTCGTAGTTACTAAAATTAAATTATGAAAGCGGGAATGGGTTCGATTCCGACCTTAGGCGGTTCGATTTTTTCAAATGAAATAGGTTAAATCTGAGCAGAAGATTTGTATTTATTTATCACCCAACTACAAATAGGCACTTACATTTTCAGTGGTTAAATTAGCCCTAATGTGGAAACACTACGTCGAGAACACAATATTCCTATATTCAGTTCCGCAATTTGCTGGTGTGCTAAAGTGCTTAAATAAATCTTCATTACAAATTCCACATTAAAATCACCACCCTGGGACAGCACAGAGAAGTCAGCCAAGTTTATTCATAATATGTATAATATAGTTTACGACTATACTTATCGATAGAACTCCACTGCTGGACAAATGCCTCCCCCAAGGATTTCCACAAAGACCGGTCCTGCGCCGCTCGCATCCAGGCACCTCTCGCGACCCTCTTCAGATCGTCGGTCCACCTAGTGGGAGGCCTGCCCACGCTACGTCTTCCGGCTCGTGGTCGCCACTCAAGAACTCAAGAATTCTGAGAATAGGTTTCAAATAAAAGACTTTACTAAATCGTCAGAATAACTAAGTGACGTCTATTTTCATGCCAAATGGTAAAAAAAAGTTAGTCGATTTGTCATCGGAATATTTTTGGTAAATCAAAGTCTAAAATTAATTATTTATGACTTAAATAATTTTGCTTTGGAAAAGGTCTTTGAATGTCAGTTCATTGGTCTGCCACCAAAGTTATTTCTATTCAAGAAAATCGATGAATAATAATTAATAGATTATAAGCTCTCGACGTTAGTAAAATTATTTGTAAATACCTTAGTTATATTTGTGACCAATCGCTGACGTAATTTGTCATTATCAGGTAGTTTTCGATTCGAAAAAGTTCGATTTTATGAAGGTATTATTGATTGATAACAAGATTACATAGCGCTATGTATTTATCAGTTTAGAGGCTGTACACACTTAGCTATGGCTCTGAACTGCATTAGATAAATCTCCTGGCACAACGAATTCGCGGGACTTAACAAGCGAAAATGCAATAGCAAGTTGCTATGATTTGTTCGGACAAGTTCGTCTGTGGGGAGTCGCAACTGTCCGGCCGGACGCTGAACTGCAGTGGAACTCTTTTTGTAAATTACCATTTGGCTGAAACATTACTTCTTCCAGTAAAACCGAGTTGGTTTATTGTTTTTCTTTTGACTGTTGTGTGGTGAAAATTGAAAATATTTTGCGGGAGCGACTGAACTCGGGCACGTCGCTATGATAAAGTTTGCAAAATGGGTGCGTTGGGAAAGGCCCCCGCTGAAATTCGTTGTCTATAACTCGTACCTTGCTTGCACCAAAAATATACGAGTTTTTTTAGGGTTCCATTCAAATTTTGAAACAACTAAATTCTCGAAGAAAATGGATACTCCTTAATTTACTCGGATTCAGAAATGTAAATAGAAAGTGCATACCTACTCGTGCTATGGTGATGAGCATTTCCCGGTCTCCATTGGATTTCTTTTGCAATTTTCCATATGAACTAACAATATGAAATCAAAATTGTGGACCTTTAGGGTCGCATTATACTGAGGGCGCGATAGTAATACCTATTTACATAATACTACAAACATCTTCAATCGTATGCGATGCGATACAATTCCCTTTTATATGCAAAGTGTGCGAGACAGGGACACGCTTACGGGCGGCCATTGTGTTGGATAAGGATGGACGATGGCAGCGTAAGGAAATTGGTTTTCCCTTACATCCGATAGGAATGCATCACATGGAGTGAGCGGGACTTTGTTTGGATAAATAACACTCATTTGTCTGCGCGATGTGAGTTAGGGGCTCGGCCAACTGAAACAATGGATAATAGGTTACACATGATAACCACACCCTTATTCTACCGCATTATTTATTTTATTTTCTTGCACATCTAAATATTTATAACTCAAAGGTGACTGACTGACATTGTGTTCTATCAACGTACAGCCCAAACCACTGGACGGATCGGGCTGAAATTTGGCATGCACGTAGATGTTATGACTTAGCCATCCGCTAAGAAAGGATTTTACGAAACTCCACTCCTTAGGGGGTAAAACGGGATCCACGCGTACGAAGTCGCGGGCGGCCGCTAGTTGAAGCAAATAAATAAACAACTTGTCAGGATTAAACTCAATTAATTTGTTAAAGTAATGAAATGGCAAAATAGCACGGACTTATCTGCTCAGCTTTTACCTTCGTTGCTAAATTTCCTCTAACAAAGTTGACTCAAGTCTAAAGTAGCGAGTTGCGCTACATCTTAGCTCAAGTTGTAAATACCCAACCCTATTACCTAATATTGATTCCTTAGTGGTTTCGTAAAGGCTTGTACCTTCTTGCGACTTTATTACATTGTCATCCTTAACAACTTTGTGTTTTATTTAGTCAAGTAGGCATTTAGGTTTGCTATCATTATTATTTCAGCCATAGGTCGTCCACTTCTGAACATAGTCTTACCATTACCACTTACCATTTTAACCGGTTGGTAGCGGCTTGCATCCAGCACCTTCCTGCTACCTTTATGAGGTCCATCTTGTGGGTTTAGGTTTGTTATAAATTCAGTTGATAATATACAAATTTAACATTTATATCATTGGTTAAAATCGTCGTCCCGTAGTTTTGCTTTCGTGTAGGTATTTGCATCGATTGAAAATTTCAGTAACTTTAATTTTAAGTACTCCATTATAGTGAAGATGCGTGTGACCACGTTTGAATGTGCTTTGTTCAAAGGGTTCTTTCCACACGTCCCTTAATTTCAATTCGATTCACTCGTCTCCATCAGATTAAGCGGCTTTGCGCCCTCGCTACACGGATTAGTTTCGCCTCCCTTTGCTCTGTAGTGGGTTAACAAGTAGTTATTTATTTTTATTAGTGGAGTACTATGTTGCGATTGAGCGATATCAGACGCCTATGTGGCTTAAATACAGAATACTAGGTCTATAAAATAGGAAAACGAACAGGAAATAGAGATAATATTTCCAAATACATTAACCACCATGACGAATTACTCGAAAACTTCTGATTCAGCTAGCATAAGATTTCGGTCTTCACTTAATTAAACCTATAAACCTGTCTGACATATTAAATGCTATAATAAATGTATATATTTTTTCATACAATGTTCAGGTAAGGGAATAATATACATATATCCTTTCTGTTGTAATAAATCAAGCTTTGAAAAGCAAATATTATCCGTAATACGTATACAACAAACATTAAACACTTAATCTCAAAGATACACACAGTGATTTAAGTTTGTGCGTCTTTCATGATTATAACTTCAACGATAATAATCTGATAAGGTTACAATATTATACATAACGTATTTTTGTACTAATTAAACATTATTTATTTTTATCCCAAATTAAATAAACGCTCTTCAAATACATTCAGTATTTTATTTCTGGGATCATCTTTTTACATTCATGATTCATTCATGCTGCATTTGAAATTTATGTTAATCCAAATTTTTTAAGGAAAATCTCCCCCAAATTTCTCGATAAGAAAACCAGGAAAATCGCGAAGACGGCAAGACAGAACGAAATTACAAGGGCTACTAATAACCACTGAACCTTATAAAATGTTTAAAAACTCTGGCGTAGACTTATTGCGCCTCTCTTCAGATTTTAAAAGATAATCTGAAAAAATCACAGCCTCCGAGGTGGTTAGTGGTGTCTAAACGAAAGTGTCCCGTGGGGGGAACTGATAAGGTTGAGTTTGGCGTGTTATGGTGAGATGAGGGCGATATGAGGGAATCTCGTGTTCTCGAGGATATTACAGCGCTCTCGGGGAGTACATACGTCTTCATTGCTGCGTGCGTTACGGAGTGCCGCTTAGTTTGCGGTGAGCGAATCATCTTAATCTGCAGCTCTTTATCAACAAGCAATAACTCGTGTTTTTTGTGAGGAAACTATTTTATTTTATTCATCTTACACACTGAATAGCAAGGATTAATCTTCTGTTTAAATTATTTTTTAATACCACTATCATACCTGGTACTAGTCTTTTATTTTCATTAAAAGTATTTCAATTGACACAGGGTGTCAGACACCCTCCCTATAAATAAGTAGGATTGAAACAACTTGTAACTTATTTTATCAGAAAACATTCTGAGAAGTCATATAGACCGTAACCCTCAGTAAAGTCTTGCTCTAGTTTGTTACTCTTCACATATTTTCCTTGCATCAGTTTAAATTGACATTCTTAGCCTGGGTTTCCCCATCTTATTTTAACTTTGACAAACGTCAAAATCTGTCAAACTCCATACAAAAAACACCGGTTATCGTTAAAGTTACGGTCAAAGTTAGATGGTGCAACTCGGCCAGTGCTTTTGTAAACCTAGAATATGATATTAAATTTCATTCTCCACATTCTACGAACCACAGCATCCATTAATTATTTCCTCGGAACACTTTACAAGAGTTTTTGTGGCCGAGTGTAATTCAAGCAGATGTGAATCTTAAAAATACTTAGCCAGGAGATTTTCAAACTTAGCCGTTGACGCTATGAAACGGGAGCCAGACAAAAAGTTGAAACGCAACGACTCTTTCTTTACTAAGATAAATTGCAACCACTTTTCATGTCGCGGAGATTAAACAATTTCAGCTTGGGTAAAGATAATGCAATAGTGCCATGAAGGCTTAGTTCCCACAGTATGAATTAAAACTTGTACTTTAAAAAGAAACTGCACTCTAAAACGAGTATACGTACCCAAGGCATAAGAAAATCATATCATCGAATCATGTTATCGATAGTAAAATTTCAAACTATACTTAACTATATTTCAATGAATAAATCTAAATTCGAGTACTATCGAGCCAACTAGTCAAATTCGTCATTAGTCAAAAACTTTTAACCTATAGGTACTGTATTAGGTAGGTATGTAATTATTAAATCTGTTAATTTCCATTTTAGTATTACGTAATATTCAACCTACAATACTACCAGTATAACTGTGTACCGTACTCAAATCCGAATCTGGACACTCCATTTTGTAATTATAAGTCCTCTAACTTTTATTTGTAGATATTCATTAAGTTAAATTTCCAATATTCACCCAAGTACCCAATTATTAAAGGAACATTAATTTGTTTAATTTTTCACCTGATAGGATACCCTTAGCTCGAGAATTTATTGAAGTGTAATTAAAGACAACCCGGTAATTTGTTTATCCAATACAGTATAAAATACGTATTAAACGATAGAATCAAAAACAGTGGAGTATTGAAAGATATTTCATATAATTTCAGTCATTTCAACATTATATTGCGGGTTTTAAATAAGTACTTTGTTGTTAACATATTATATTGAAAAAAAATGTTTGGTTACTGCTTACACAACAAAAGTGACCACCGAACTAAGTGTTAACTATAACCAAACTAAGTCTAGCTCACTACAGAATTATTTGTTTAATTTACACAACATTTTGTTCCTCATAACCAAATAGACTAAGAGCTAGTGAACGCCAGACCTACGTTATTTTATAAAGGCTGAAAGTTTGTCAGCGCATGCTCCCAACATAGCTAAGAAAGAAGGCCAAACATGAAGTTTGGGTCATGGTGGCTTTGGCAGACAGACGGTACTAAAGGTGTGTAAAATACCAACTTAATTACGTCAAAGTATAAAGGCTGATTTTTTTATATTTCCTTCAAAATGTTATTAGAAATGACGTCATTAACTGACAGACACCTACAATGGTGGCAGCCCTTAGCCAGACACCTTAAAGTTCATGAAAATGTAGTCCTACTTACGTCATACTATAAAAGCTGATATTTACATAAAATATTTGAACTATCATTTGATGAAGTTTCCTCATCAGCCAGACACTTCTGATGGTTCCTTCGCCTTGCCAGACAGCTTTTAGGGTGGCTGAAAGTGCGAACACGAGGCACTATAAATATTGTTTTTTGTACTTTTTCTTAAGTTACTCAAGTATTTGAGTCTGTAAATCATCATCTCATGTTGATGAGCTGATGATGGAAGGTAAGTACAACTCCTTAAGGCTTAGGAGTTGGAGGACAATTCTTTAACCAGTATAATAAGTATAGTTTCTAAAGTTATTTGGGTGTTTGCATCAGCTAGTCATCATCCCATGTTGATGGAAGGTACAACTCCTTAACGCTTAGGAGTTGTAGGATAATTTACGTCATGCTCCCCGGCGGAACTACTTTTTTTGATTTAACTAGTGTAAGTTTATAATATAAATCTTTGAAATGTCTATAAAATTCTAGTCCTATTTTAAAAAAACAATGTCACAGGTTTCGCCGTATTTTGTTATTGAAAGTGGTTGCGCTGCAGAGTATCCTTCCAGCGAAACCATCACGATATATCTACGAGGGTGGTCTGAAAAGTTTCCGACCTAACATAGATACAAGATTTTTTTTCTTAAAATTTATTTTTATTTTTCTACATAGTCTCATCTACAGTAATTAGTCGGCGCCAAAACTCGGATTTATTGCGCCTAAACTGCTCCAACAGAGCATTGGAAATGTTCATTCGAACACGTCGTTGGTCTGACGTTAGCAAACGCGGCACCCAACGCGCGGACAGCTTTCTCATGCCTAAATCTTGATTTAATATGTGACAAACACGTTCTTTGGACATTTTCATTGCCTCTGCTATCTCTCTCACTTTAATTCGGCGGTCGTCTAACACCATTTGGTGAACTTTAGCGATGTTATCGTCAGTAGTTACAGTTTTTGGACGTCCCGAACGTTCATCATCTCCCAAGCTCTTACGGCCACGTTTAAATTCGGCTGCCCAAAATTTTACTGTGGTAAATGACGGTGAAGAGTCCCCGTACACAGAATCTAACTCATCTTTGATTTGCGTAGGGGTATTCCCTTTCAAAAACAAATATTTTATGACAGCTCGATACTCGATTTTTTCCATTTTCACAAAAATACTCACATCGACTCACTCAAACGACTTTCAAATAAAAACCGCGGGTCAAAAATGGCTGAAACTTTGAAGTGTTGCTGTCAAAAGATGCACAATTACATTCCCTGACTTTAATTGAAGTGTGCTGCCATCTTCACGTTGAGGTCGGAAACTTTTCAGACCACCCTCGTATTACTATGCATAGTATAATCAAATTTATAGTATCAAATAATACTATAACAATTCTATATTGAATTAGGACCCCCAAATCCTCACTAGAATTTATATACACGGAAAATGTAGTGCCACAAATTTTATCTTCATAATAGTTGCTAAACGCCTAGAGTAAAGTTCTTAGCAACATTAGCATTAACATAGGTAATGATAATGTTGCTAAGAAATTTACTCTAGGCAACTTTCAGAGGTAATCACTTTAAAATTAGGGATTACCTAAGCCTTAAGGAGTCGTACTTACCTTCCATCATCAGCTCATCAACATGAGATGATGATTTACAGACTCAAATACTTGAGTAACTTAAGAAAAAGTACAAAAAACAATATTTATAGTGCCTCGTGTTCGCACTTTCAGCCACCCTAAAAGCTGTCTGGCAAGGCGAAGGAACCATCAGAAGTGTCTGGCTGATGAGGAACCTTCATCAAATGATAGTTCAAATATTTTATGTAAATATCAGCTTTTATAGTATGACGTAAGTAGGACTACATTTTCATGAACTTTAAGGTGTCTGGCTAAGGGCTGCCACCATGGTAGGTGTCTGTCAATTAATGACGTCATTTCTAATAACATTTTGAAGGAAATATAAAAAAATCAGCCTTTATACTTTGACGTAATTAAGTTGGTATTTTACACACCTTTAGTACCGTCTGTCTGCCAAAGCCACCATGACCCAAACTTCATGTTTGGCCATGGTTCTTAGCTATGTTGGGAGCATGCGCTGACAAACTTTCAGCCTTTATAAAATAACGTAGGTCTGGCGTTCACTAGCTCTTAGTCTAAAAGTGTTCGGTGGTCACTTTTGTTGTGTAAGCAGTAACCAAAAAATTTTTTTGTGAAGAGGCTCTGAAAACTGTGAATCACACAATAATTCTTTCTGACCTAAGTTTTATTTTACGAAATAATACGGGACACGAGTTACGCAACATCTGAGCAAGTGATTAGCGCGTCATTTAGTAATACGGGCCCTCATCAGCCCGGCCTCTCCCTTTTTTAACTAGGGATGTCTTTATATCGATGAATTAGAAAATAAGTTTTTAGTCAAGTATTTTTTTTAACCATATATTTTGTAATCATAATATGACTATGAATGTTATAGGTACCTATTTTTTCAAAACAATTCACGATCGTCCCTTTTGCTCAAATAAATATGCAAAATGGTTATTTATTGGAAAGGATTTTCATTCATTTCAAAACTCTTATTAATATGAGTCATAATAACTTCTAGCTAGAGTAATATTAAAACAATACCTACCTTCCCATATTATTCACATCTCAAAAGATACTCGTATTTATTAAATATTTATCGATAGATTTACAAAACCCAAGGGCAGGTCAACCCTATCTCTGGACTTTCCTCTCCAAGCCCCTGGGGTGCCATGGTCTCGTTACCGTAATCACGGTAGTTACGGGGTTCCATTAGGTTTGATAATACCAGGAGCTTTGTACATCCAAAGACAAAGGTAAACACATCAAATATTTTTTGAACAAAAAAGAGTTTCATTTAGGGCCCTCTCCCACGGCGACTTTTTGTAGCGATGCAGTCGCGCTGCTGTAGCGCGTTAGTAGCGCGTTAGTAGCGCGTTAGTAGCGCGTTGGCATCACTTCTGTAGTGCGTTGCAAATGCGACTAACGTGCATTAGTAGCGATGCTGTCGATCATGAAAAAGTCGCCGTGGGCAAGGGCCCTTATTCAGGTTGGCGGAAACACTTTTCATCTACAGTGGAATTAATAGTGTTAGTTTAAACCAATATTTGATAAACTAACAAAGAGTAAATATTAGCATCCAACTAAACTAACATTGATCAAATACTACGAGTAAATTGAACAAACAATTGGATTAGTTGTTTTAATAGAGCAGTTGTTGGATTTGAAAAAATATCATGACTTTGTAAATGAAGAGAAATCTCGAAAGTACCAACTTCAAAAAACTAGGTATTAAAAACAGAATATTAAGCTCTTTGCTATTGATAGTGATCTCACCTGAAGGGTACAGATACCATCTACGGCTACGAGCTTACCCAGAAGATACCGATTCACTTTGACTTTGAGGGTTATTGGGTTGTATGGGACCAGATAGGAAATCTCACGCTTTGGTTGTGCAAATTAAGACTATGTAAAAGTTAAATATGACAGCCACGTATCCCGAAATTCAATACTATGAAAAATTATTATAAACTGATTTTTTTTCCTCCTTTTTCTATTCAAGGAGAAAGAAGGTTGAAAAAAGGTTTTTTTCAATATTCAACATAATATAAAGCTTATGTTTCACAAAAAAAAACGGTAAGGAAGCAACAGTTCATAATCCAGTTAAAAGCATTTTTGTTACAAACGGCAGCATAAAAACAAATGGCGAACGCTTCACACCATTCTATTTTCACGGCATCTCCATTAAAACTGTTTTGCAAATCTTCGTCAGTGAGCAAAAACATTTGCACCTAACTACATCGAGAGCTTGCGAAAACCAACAAAAGTGGACACAGACTACTTTTCTAGTTAAACATCCTGGAAGTTTTTGTTGCGTACTGAGTGCTTCACTAGGAAGTATTGTTAGGCTGTGTAGTATCGATTGTAGCGAGGTATCGGTGTCTTTGGCAAACAAAGAAAGTTGTCGAAGACCGGTTTGGGCATCCATTAATCAACGTCGCAGGAGCAAGTGGATTTAGAAAAAGGCGTTTAAAAATTCTCCTTTATAAAGATCCGCTCTAAATTGGTACGTGTCCGTTGGCAGGATGGTTTGTTTGCGAATTAGTTTGTTGTTCGCGAAGTGACTGGTGCCATTATGAAGAATGTTTTTTCTTTTTAATTACACAGCGTTAGTAGGCATTTTTGAAGCAAACATTTGAAATATGAAACTACTAATTGTTATGAACTTTTCATTGGGTAGATAGTGAGATGAATTAATGTACCTACTTGCCCCTAAAAGTTGAGTTAGGTACTAGGCTGCTATGCTGCGCCAAAATATTAAATAAAATAATGTTACATTTATCTCATTTTAAGCGAACTATGGTAGACACCTACATGTTCTTACGAGAATAAAGAACCTAAACTTAAACCTCACTCAGCAATGTTTTAATAAAATACATTTTTTTTTACTTGAGTAAATATACAAACGTATGTAAATAATACAAATAAATCTTAGCACAGTTTTACGTTTCTCATGCCAATGTATTTGTGATTCTTATACTAATTGAAGTCCATATCTAAATGTTAATTGTAGGTTGTAGGTGTATGATGATGTACGAGTAGATTTATATGTATACGAGTTTAAGGCAATCCAATTCCACGTGAATAAAGATCCCTATTTTATTACTTATTTACTAACAATAATTCAATATCGCAACCAAAAGGGAAAGCTCGTAATTTGTTATTTTAATGCGTATTCACAGTGAAATAAGCTCGTTAGCCCTAACCTACTTAGCGGATGCCCACGAGTGAAGTTCAGCACAGACGGACAAGCGAGCAATACTAATTGCATTACTGACGAGTTCTACGGAAAATACAACGTTGTTTGATATTTTGCGGACGAAGGTACGACTTAAATTGTTTATTCATTGTAGGCAGAGCTTAATTTACCACCAAATACCAATATAAAAACTTTTTTAGCATAGTTTGATGTTACTTTATTGTAAGGACATCACGGCCACAACTGTAGATTTTAAGTTGGGATAGCTTTTTCCCACGTCTTCGCTCGCGTTTATTTCGGTTTCTTGCAGAATGTCTTTATCCATAAATATTACATAACCAGTCATTCAGGAATAATGTAGAATTGTCATGAACGAAATTATTTTTCAAATCCTTCTAGTAGATACTTTTGGAGCCTATTCAATACAAAGAAACAACATTTCCTCTTTATAATATTAGTACAAGTAGACATCACACAATCATAAAATTAAATATCGATTAAAAATAAAATTCACAAAATAAAGTTAGCTCAAATTTTAGACTCTACCTATAGCTACATAAAACGTCTATTTGATCTCAGTCTTGACTTTAAAGTTGGAAGCTCTCGACCCGGAAGCTTTCGATTCGATTCCGGAGAATTTGTCAACAAACTACAGCGACACCAAACAGCTAGATTTTATTTTTAATCCTCTGTATGAATGCTACAAACGGCTTCAAGTATCGTAAACAATTACAACGGAAGTATAACTTATTTGGCTGCGTCATTTGTAAACTTTGCTGGCAGTTGGACTGTCCTTGTATATCTGCAGTAGGGTGGCCATGGCATATCCATTGCTTAGTCATCATTCGTTCGTTCGTTCGTTCGTTTCAGCCGAAAGACGTCCACTGCTGGACAAAGGCCTCCCCCAAGGATTTCCACAAAGACCGGTCCTGCGCCGCTTGCATCCAGGTACTTCCCGCGACCTTCACCAGATCGTCGGTCCACCTAGTGGGAGGCCTGCCCACTAGTCATCATTAATTATTAAAATAATTATCAAGTCTCACAGTAAACAGAGCTTGTTGTAGAATTTACTGAATACAGAGGCAAAAAGATGTGAAAATAATATATGACAAGAAGTTGAGAAGACTACTAAACCGTTTTTCAAATACACACAGAGCTGATGACATTTAAACTTATATATAGTCTCACAATTTCGTCATATTTATATACATATTACACTGTAAACAGGTCCTTAAAATGCATAACGCATGGCCAGCCTACACTCCGACGCAGATACATCGAGGACGATTTATTTGGAGCTGTCAAATGTGTTATATTTATTGTTTGTTCGTATTCATAAGAGGGAGACGCAACCTGGAGGATATGTGTGACGTTCTCGGGGATTTATTTTGCTATCGAGTTTATGTGATATTAAGCGATCACAAGATAAAACAAAAGTCCAAAAAATATTTAGTTAGTGTTGTCGAAATAATTTTAAAATCGAAACAAAAACGATTGATTTTATCAAACATAAAGTAGCTGACTAGCATAGCTAGTTCAAAATAAATAAAAAGAGCATTTACGGGGCAAACGAGCGGTCGACCCCTTTAGGCGGGAAATACACAGGAAACTTACAGTTGAACTTTTTCGCCTGGCTCCAATTACCACAAAGATCCTTTGTGTTTTTTACACTCATGATCATCAATCACTATAAAACTACTTACTTCCAATTCATCATCCTAGCCATAATAACAAAAGTAGCTAGTCTACAACTTACCAAATACTAACTATGAGCAAATATTCTATACATACACAATTTATAATCCTTCATAATCTTGTGGCTTGAAACAGCTGGGTCATAACCCTGGCAAAGAGGTCGTAATGTGGAAAACGGTTTCCACGTTCAAAGTTGCGGGTAGAGCTACTACTTCAACTATGAATCACATACAAAGTTTTTTACATTTTCTTCATAAAGGATTTAACACTTGACATCTTGTAGCAGCTGGAACGCAAACCAATGTTATTAAGGCTGGGTTGCACGATCTTACTTTAACTTTGACAAACGTCAAAAATCTGTCAAACTCCATACAAAAAACACCGGTTATCGTTATAGTTACGGTCAAAGTTAGGTGGTGCAACTCAGCCTAAGGCTTTTGCCACACTTGACGAAAATTCCGTCGCGGATATTCCGAGTTATTGCATAATAATCCGAGCGACCGATCATCCGTAAAGTGTGCCCGTTTTAGTCATTAATAGCAATTTACTTGTATTGGCAGAATCTTTCTTCTTTTCAGCCAAATGACGTCCACTGCTGGACAAAGGCCTCCCCCAAGGTTTTCCACAATGAACGGTCCTGCGCTGCCCGCATCCAGGCTCTTCCCGCGACCTTTACCAGATCGTCGGTCCACCTAGTAGGAGGCCTGCCCACGCTACGTCTTCCAGCCCGTGGTCGCCACTCGAGAACTTTCCTGCCCCAACGGCCATCGTCTCTACGAGCTATGTGCCCCGCCCACTGCCACTTGATTTTAGCAATTCTGCGGGCTATGTCGGTTACTTTGGTTCTCCTGCGGATCTCCTCATTTCTGATTCGATCACGCAGGGAAACTCCGAGCATAGCCCGCTCCATCGCCCTTTGGGTGACCTTGAGCCTTCTTATGAGGCCCATAGTCTTACTAAAAAGTACAAAAACAATGAGGCGAAAAAAAAATGTTGCCAAAGAGGGCACCCACTCAGTATCATCTTGACATTTGACATTTTACTGCCAAGTGCCAAGACACTGGTTTTCAGTAAAGTATGGCGAAGGCCTAATAAAATTGTCGACGATGGAGATCCAAAGCGACGCTCCATAAATTCCATTTTCACAATATTATTATAGCTATTTTCTGTAACCTAGATCCTTAGGCTTCAAATAGTATAACGTTACCAGAACTTATTAACAAACGGATTTCCGACGAAATTCAAGGAAATTTGTAGCAACATAAATCATTAGCAGCGAAAATAATTTGAACGTAATTTAATTAAATAACAAATTAAAGGCGCCTTATTCCGGTGTTAATAATAAACAGCTATTTCGTAATTTCGTATAATTTGAGTCAGGCGTGATTTGATGGGTATGTTGGAATTTGTTCTCTTTCCACAGATTCCAATTGGAATTCTCTAAAATTGTAAAATAATATCCCACCAAAAACATACTGTAAAAAACTAGCCAAGTCTCGATGGAGCTGCTTGTTTATCTCTAAAAAGTAATGAAATCTAGACAAAGTCGTGCCAAGTCTATGGTTCCTTACTGCGATTTCTTTATTATTATAGTTAATGTTGTGTGACTTGGCCGTTGTAATAACATAACCTTAGCGAACCTTACAATATAATAAACGAAATCAACGAAATGCAAATTACACAACATTCAACTTAATCGACGGGGGGCTCTAGAAAGGAAAAAAATCTGGACACCACTTGTTAGTGCTAGCGCCATCTAGCGGTGAGCGATACAGGCGAACACCACGGTGCCAGAGTAGTATTGATTATGAATGTGGTTTTCCCTTTATGTGGCCATTAAACCCTAACTCTGTACCAAATTTCAGCTCTCTGAGTTTATGGGAAGTACTAGTTCTATTTTGATGATCATCAGTGAGTGAGTGAGTGAGTGTCGTAAATGCGAAACTTTGCTTTCACTTAACTTCAGAACTAAATGATCTACAGACTTGAAATTTTGGATTTTAAGTATGTGATTATAGCTTACTAGATGACGAAAATTTCTGCGTTCTGGTCTTATCCAGAGGTTCTCAAATAGAGGCCTGAAAATGCGGCGAAATGGTTCCAGTAAAGGATGGTACGGCAGTGTTTGCTTCGCGCTCGACTTGGCGGGGGCACTGCCGTGCCCCCAGATAGTACTAGCTAGTTAGATTATAACTTTGTACAAATAGCTTTTTCATGTATTTGGTAACCTATTTTGAAATCTTAGGCCCATTTGTTACTATCCCTAAATCTGATGCTACAATCAAACACACTAATAGGTAACGCCTAGTTTTTTTCTATTATTGTTTAGAAACAAAGTAACAACACACAAACCAATAGTAATAATAGTGACTGAGTTTCTAGCGCTGTTTCTTCTCAGCACTGGCCAATTTATTGCCCTGAAGCAGTGGTAAGGTTAATTCTGTTGTGACGTGTAAAAGTGCTTTTTTAAAAGCCTTCTTGCATAAATAAAATAATAAGTTTTTTATGAGTACCTACTGTTAGAGGCCGGTTTCGCGCGCGTCCCTCTATTCTAAAGTTTGCTCGTGTGACAGTGACATTACGTCAATGTCACTATGAAAACAGCACATTGGCTATAACGATACTATAATTTTAACGTTTTAGATTTTTCACAATTGGTTATTAACAGTTCCAATACCTACTCTAATTAGTGAGTGAAATCGTGAAATAGTCAAATCCTCACCTGTAGAAACATTCAGTTAAAGTCACATATAATGTCATTAGTAAAATATATTATTAATGAATTCATGAAGCCGAACATATCCGATAAAGGATTCGAGTTGTATTCAGTTAGTTCGACATCGAGTTCATTAATCACTACAATGATAGCACTTGAAAAATGGTGCGGTTATAATTGAAACATCGCGTGCCGGCGACAGACCACACGAATTGGTACAACAGGTGAAGAAAGAAAGAAGGTCCACGAAGTTCTGGCAACATTTAAAAACCGCCTCTGTGGTCTAGTGGTAACACCACCTGCTTCAGACGCAGAGGTCCCAGGTTCGATTCCCAGTGGGGGCAGATTTTTCTGTTCGGTTTGGTTGGTGGTAGGGCTTGTTTTAAGTCCGCCTGGCTAGCTACCACCATCTTACCTAAGTCTGTCGCCATAACAACAATGTTAACAGCATTATTGTGTTCCGGCAGTTAGAGGTAAGATAGCCAGTTCCTCCGTGGTTGAGGATTCCGGGTGAAGCTCGCTTCCACCTTCGGCTTGATCGTCACTTACCATCAGGTGAGATACAGGCCAAGAGCTTCCTCGTTGTGGATAAAAAAACATACCTCAGACTACATACTTTTATTGAGAAAATAGCTTATATTGCAAACTTAAGGTCATAGTGTTTAATAAGCATAACTTGGTAGATTGTTTAGCTGACAAACATACAAGTATGATACATTCATTTAGATACTTCAAGATTTGAGACAATAAGCTAGTTTCCTAAAAAAAAACTTTTAGTCCGTCAATGACATAGAGTGTGTTCAAATTAATGTAACTTTTTTCTAAACGGGGAAAGTAATAAAAAAATAATAGATTTAGGTATTTTGCTTCTATTTACATAGTGAGAAGTGGCCCTACTGAGTGCCTTTGTTACCAGGCCGCAGTGCCCGTTTAACCCAATATTACCTGAAAATTAATTTGGTGTTTACATTTTACTTGAGTACTATAATGACCCGTATACTTGCCACAGCAGCATAGTTAAAGAAAGGGCAGAATTTAGTATTATTTATTTTTATAACATATGATATTAATGTAAGGCTCTAGTTAGCTAATTTGTACTACGAAAATAATAATGTACATCTTACAAACTTTCATTTCCTATCTTCAATTTGTGATTCTGCAAACGAACGACTAACTTCTGGCTCAAAGCGTCTCATTTGAAAGGACCCAAACTCTTTCCAATGATAATTACTAAACATCACAAACTCCATAAGGAAACATTATTTGCAGAAACAATGCCAAACTTAAACCATTAAATTAGAATTTAAATAAAAGACAATATAATTCTAATATACTATATTCAATAAACTTCTGAATGGCTAAATACTCTAAATTATAATGAAACAGAAATGCTATTAAATGTACCACTTTAGACGTATTTAAACAAGCGAGTTGAGTGTAACTGTTTCTGCTTTTGACACTGTTAAACTGATTGTTGCAATAACCTCTATCTATCCTTATACTTTGTTTTCTTTTTTCTATATTTATATAATACTAGCTTTCCGCCCGCGATTTCGCACGGGTGAGGTTTCGTTTGTCACAGATCGTCATAAATTGTGGCCTATGTGTTTTTCTGGATTATGAACAATGGTACTGTAAAGTTTCATCAAAATCCACTCAGTGGTTTTTGAGCCTATTCATTACAAACATACAAAAATAGTTACAAATCTTTCCTCTTTATAATATTAGTATAGATGTATTTTTTTTTTGGGAAGTTGGTTTGTGGAGGGGGCCTGATGACCTGAAATACAAGCTTCTTTTAGCTTAGTTTAGGCATCAGTCTCCCACAATAATCGAATTCTACTATAAGTCTAAATTGTATTAAAAATATTGTAATGATTGTTGTGGTGAGGAAATAAAGCATTTTTATTATTATTATTATTAATTACATCTTATCAAATTACGTTTAATATAAAATAGACTATCGTGATGTTCCTAGACATGGTTCCAGAAACTCTCCGGTTACTTCCGAACATCACAGCAAGTGGGTCGTTCTACTTTTAAGGTCTTACCCATGAAAAAAAATAAAGGAAGCTATTTAGTACATTTCATACTACTGAAATGTAGGAAAGTTACCATAGATTCGGTATCTGTATACCAGCAGCTCAGTTTTTTATCAAAACTTATATTTTTTTGCGTTTTACTAGACTAAGATGGAAAAAAATGTATCCTTCGTCACGAAATTCAGTTGTTTAAAACTCGATAAATTAAAAGAAATTTCAATAGATATTTGCATTTATTCTTACAAAATCTCAGCTTAAATCAGTTTTAGACAATTGGTAGTTAATCGTTATTTAATCAGGTAACAATTCCACAAAAATCAACAGTTTGTCCCTTTCGTCACATTTACACCTTTAAAACTTAACAAAAATCAATTGTTTTTCTCTTTTATAAAGTTATATTGAAAAATTAGTATTACACACTAAAAACCAAGTATTACACGACATAAAATGAGTTACAAAAAGAGTTAACACTCGCATTTTTGTTGTTTAAGAGATAATATTTATTAGGGGACGAGATCAAACTCTTCGTTACGAAGGAGACGTAAATGTGATGAAGTAGACATCTAACACTTAATAATCAATCTAACTTGAAAACTAATGAGTGTCTCAGCCATTTTTCATTAAACACAGGCATGTATTTGCTTATTACTAAAATAGATAATGAAAAATATGAGGAAAATCAGTAAAAACCTACACAAATAGGAACTGAAACTAAGAGTATTAAGGAAAAAAAAACATTTCAAGAACTACTTCAACTGGTTTACTAAACGAATACAAAATTCGTATACCTTTTTCTGAGGTGTTTTTAGTATTCTTAACATATTATCTAACTGCACAAAGGACACATCGTTTAGATGCAGGATCACCTGTTACGAAGGATACGTGTGACGAAGTATACAATTTTCCAAAAAGATCAATAATAATCGTAAATAACGATAATTTGGATCGAAAACTATACTTTATCTTAAAGATTACTTAAAAATAAATCATGTTTACAGTAAAACAATTTAAAATTCGTTAAATAAATACCAAAAACCGCTGTGACTAAGGATACGCCCAATAAACACACGCCGCCCGTTTTCGTGCTTGATGTAAAAGAAGTGACAAGCTGGCTATGTTAAACACTTGATTTGAGTTTCGTTCTATACTCTATGGTCTATGGCCTTTCGTTTTACTACAAAACGTGATCTACTCACGTATTTTTTAAGAACTTATTTTAATATTTGACTGTTCGTGACGATGGATACTCCAATTTTCGGGACAATCTTTCGTCACACCAAAAAAACATATTTTTACAGATAAATAAAATTAAACTTTGTAGTTACCATGTTTAACAATGTATTATCTCTTTTTATTTAAAAATAATTGTGTGGCTTCAACAAATTATTTCTAAAAAACGTAATAGTTCTAAGCAACACCTAATGGGGACATGCCGTTTTAGCTTTTTTATAAAAGTTTGAAGTAATTTTTTTAACACAGTTAAATTGTAATTGCAACTTAGTGTAACTAGATAATCTAAACAGGTGTTATTAACTTTATTTAAATAAAATAAATGATAGTTTCTTCATTTTGTATTATAGTATTAACCTTCGTTAATGTGGGGACAACCTTATTTTTGTGATGGACTCTAAAAGTAGAACCACCCAAGTACACGACTTTGATCTCCGCTTCCAGGAACACCCTGTTCAGGATTCCCATAATTCGTTTAAAAGATCCTTAGAATTCGTTTAAAACAAAGTAAGGTACTTAGCCTGTATGTTTCTTTTTCCTTTAGACAGCGACTGAGTTTTTAACTTGCCTACCAGTGGAGACATTTTAATAGGAACTAGCAGGAAAAAAGAGTGGACGATAGTGGTATGCAATTCCATATTAGCACTTGTTTCTTCCAGCGGCATCATCCGCGTACATTAATAAGACAAGGTCTTCAATAATACGGTCAAAGTTAGGATTGTAATTTTTTATTACAACATAGTATACCTACCACTTAGAAATTAAAGCCAGAACATCGGAACTTAAGAGTCCTAATTAATACCTACTATTTTTTGTAAAATAAGGTGAACTGTAACTTATTTCTGAATAAGTTCTTCTTTTTGGAATGGAAATAATACCATGGCTCCTGTGAAGTCCGTATTACAGCACTCAGAAGTTGTGCTTGAGACTAGTTCCGCCAAGATCCGCTATCTGCAGTGGCGCCAGGTGCGCTGCCGGCGCCTTTGTGCCCTTATCTTATTTGGCAGATGCCAGTTAACCATTATACCGCCTCTAATTTCCGTGGATTAACGGAGAAATGTAGCGGCGTGGTTAAGATGATGATAAGTATCTGATATCACAGTAATAATAGGTAAGGACGAATGCTTGAAGTACGAGTATTTCCCTTTTCAGGTTTATTAGTTTGTATATTTTAAAGTCTCTGTCATAAATCCTTATTGAGGTTATTTTTGGATCTTACAGACTGAAACCAACCGAGTGGATTTAGAAATCTTCCCAAATTACAATATTAATTAATCTGTGTTAGAGTCTAAGAACTCTCTTCTGCACTACGGGATGCCCAAATAAATCCTCTCTCTTTTCTTTAGAGGTCTTGCTTGACTGAAGGATTGTTGACTGAACAAACCTTGACTGCACATTCCATAAAGCAATTAAACAAAATGTTAAGTGGCGTTCTGTATTCATTACATAAACCTTCTGGAACGTTCTGCCACCACATCGAACCAAATTAAAAGAGCGAATAACGCTGATTGCGCATTCGCGTGACACTGCCACACTAGTCTTTTTATCGATATTTTTGAAGGAGTCCCTTTGTCACACCGACCAACAAATCTGGGAAATAATTTAATATTTAGTTTATTAACTTCATCACATATTTATTTATTTCGCTGTGTGTTCAAGTTTGGGACAAACTTGACCTTCATTGGTTGGGTTTTTATGGCGGTCAAGCTGTAGAACCTGGGTACACAGCTGGAGTTGCAGTGGTGGGAACGAGAGGTGGGAATAGTCCTGTGTCTTTAATTTTACAAGCTGACATACGATGAGATCATGAGAGCAAATATATGCACTGAGTTGTTTTCAGCTACATTCAAATGTGGTTTTTCTATAAATTGAGATTTTGTACCTCTTTTGACACAATTAAAAGGCGAAGTTGAACAGTTCAACGAGTGGCAAACTTAATACCAAATTTAAAGAACTTTGTGATGATGAACATTACAAACACGATGTCGTATATGCAACAGTCTTTAACATTCCGAAAGTAAAAAATCAAATTTCCGAAAATCATGCAAAAACTAAGAAAAAAATAGTAAAAATCTATGAAAAGAGTTTATTTATGCGTTTTTATAATAAGTTTTGATCTCGAATCGAGTTTTTGCTTGTATTTTGCATTTTCAGTCTACCTTTATTCCATAACGTGAACCAAAATAATAAGTCTTTATTATGCTCTGATTAATCAAAGTTACTGGTTCATTACGGTGTAATAGTCGGTTTGAAGCCCACAGTAATAATTGCCTTAAAAATTCATTTTTACCGTTAAAACATTGACATTGCGCCCGATTGTGACGACAAAAGCCATTTTGTTTTGTTGACCTTCCTCCGAAATCCACAATGGCCTGAATTGTTTAAAAGTTTCAACATAAAACGAGAAATTATGGGGAATCGGACGCTAATTTAGTAATTTTGAAGCAGAATTTGACGATCTTAATCACGAGACCGGTAAAGTAGGACTAGGAAGTGGAAATAACAATGTTGTATACTGAACTTAAGTGAATCAAGTTCCAAGGTGCGTTATTTCGTGAGCTTTAGTTACAAAAGGAAGAAGATTTGTAGAAAAAATTTTATTTGGGATCATTATTACTTATTAAGACAGCTAAGTCAGTTTAAAAAATATTTTAACATACCACGTGGCAAAAAAAAAGAAGTGTAACAACATTTTTCTTACGTTTAAACAAATCATTGTTCCCAACCCACGTCGTCCACTCAAAACCGACATAATTTTTAACAAAACTGCCAGAGGGATGTCTGAAAAAATTAAAACTCTCCGAGTAATGTATGCACCCTCCACGTGATATAGCGGCACTGCGGGGAAGTTAAGCGTGTGTGGCCCGGACAGTTTTAACCCGGGGGAGAACAGGTAGATAGGAATCACATCTCGGGCGTATGAGGTCGCAACGACCCTATACAATTTGAAATATATTTTGTTATTTTGTATTTTTCTTCCCTCCCTTTTGTTGGGATAGTTCAAGGAGGTTTGTTTTTGTGAATATTATTAACATTTTATGTTATATAATGGTGAAAAAAAGATTTTATAAACCTTATTTTCATTATTCTAACGATATTCATCCGTTTTTCCAGAGCCTCATCGTCCATAAATAAAACGTACCATTGTTTGAAATACATTTTTAATGATATCGAGCCCCGGCGATCTGTTAGACCGCACCTCTCGGAGCGGGTTCGGCCGACCCATACAAAGGTGGCTGATGGTCAACGATACCTACTATAATTCTTTCCAAATGTTTACTTGGCCTTTCGGTATTTCATTTAATTTGCCTCTTGCCCGTCGTTAGAGACAGATTTAATAATTGGGTGGGAGAGAAATGTCGGGTGAAAAGGATAATGGGCCTAATGGCAGATTCTTGGATATTTATTTGAAATCTTTCGATCTTTTCCACTTTTGGTAATTTTATGATCTTAAAGGTTGGTCCGGTCTAGAAAATAATTTTCTGTTCAAACTTCAGCAAAAATAATTGTTTCATTGTTTATAATTCTTAGAAATTATTTCCATTAGCAGTGAAATTACAGTACTTTGGATCTTCCCTTGGCAAAGTTGCAAAGTCACCTATATCAAAACTTGCAACTTTTCAACGAATATAACATCGCCCCGAATTCCTGAGTTCGCTCTTGATAGAATGTTGTGAGCTGAGCGATTTGGGCGATTTCCGCTTCTCAACTTTCCTGAAAATAATCCCACTTTTGGTAATGGGATGAATTCAAGTTATAAAAGAATTTTGGAAACTTTTGTTACGTATAAACCAAGAATTGAACGCTTGTGGTTTTCGAAGGTTAATATTAAAATAGCACACAAATCTCATAATATACCTACATTAAATCAATTTTATACCGATTTATATCTTTTGTAATTTAGAGCTTACCCTAAAATTTTATGGATAATTAGAAAATTTCGTCAGAAAGTTATACACTTGATCAATCAGATAGCTCTAAAAGTAAACGCAACATCAATCAATCCAAATATACTTATGGCACGAATGAAATATTTATAATAATGACAATCGTAACAAGCAATCTTTTACTTAATCAACGAGAAGGCCACGGTTAAATAACAGGTAGGTTCTTGGCCCAATTTTCCCGATCATTAATTCACAAAACGTCTCCAGTAATTAAAATCTCAAGTATTTGCTCCAGATAATACCCTCGTCCATAGTTCTCGGCGGAGGAATCCAGTTGGCGTCCCAAATTGATTTTGTAGATTGATAGTTTGTCGGAAGCGATAGTACAGGGGAAATATGTTCAGAAGTCCCACGATTTCTTAAACTATTTCATGCTTGATCTTTGACGAGTGCCTCAAAACTTCATACTTTCCTCAATATGGAACTTCAGTAAGAAGAATGACCCTTCTTAAACTTATAATTTTTGTTGCCACTAAATAATAAAACTTTGCTCTTTTATACATTACATATCGTCCTCCATGCTTTCTTTAAAAACCATGATGTAGTTATTTAATTTTTAGCGTTAAGAGTCGCATCTCAAACTAATTTGAAAATTATAAATAACTTGAAAAAATCGAACTGCCTAAGGCGGGAATTGAACCCACGGCCTTCCGCTTACGCTACGCCTTAGGCAGTTCGATTTTTTCAAGTTATTTATAATTTTCAAACCATGATGTAGTTTGCAACCTACTGTCTTTGTTCATATCAAATTCTCAAAATATCGTAATAGCCAAATATTATACTCTCTTAATGCATAAAGCATGTAACACTCAACTTTTTAATTTAAACCTGTAACATCGCATAATCAGATTTTGAAGTAACTCGATGTCGATTAACTACGATTCTATTGAACCTACTGAGAGGTAGTACATTGGAAAAGTAGTTTGAACAGAATCTGAAAGTCGTAAAATCCGAACTGACCCGTCCTTCTATGATATGAGACCAGGGTTGGACATTGTTTGAGATGAAGATTTAATGTGTTTGTGAGTTTAGATGATAAAGACCCTTGAAAACTGACCCGGCTCTTCTTTAACAGTTTAGAACTCAATTTATTTAATAACTATAGCTGACTCAGAATAGACTAATAGTTATCATAGATCTTAAATAAAATTATTTGACAATATAAATCAAACTGCTCGAACAATTTAGTTAGATTTTCATAGTTTTGCAAATGAAAAATTTTGAAAGGTTCTTAAAGTGCTCTTTACTTTCCTATCTAAGAATCTCCCTCGTATAACAAGTAAGCTAAATTATTCATTTTACTTTTTGTTACTTGTGATTTTATTTTTAAACATTCTAAAGGAAACAAAGGTAGAGAATAAAATTTCAAATAAAGACATCCGAGTGTTCCTGAATGTATTCTAACGATGTATATATCCAAGTGCTGACAGGTTTATATGGCGGAGTTTATGCGCAATAGAACCAAATTTTGAAGAATAAACTTGAATCGACAAGGAATTGTAAAATGTGCGAGAACACCTTGCTTGACGCTAAAGTTTTTCAGCTACAGAATTATTAACTGAACAACTAAAATAGTAAGACACGGGTCTTAACGCGACGTTGTTAATGAGTTACATTATATACTTACTATTTTAGTTGAAATGGAACGCGAAAGTTTAAAATATAGACACTATAATTTGAGAAAATATTAAATGCTGTATAGTAATCATAATGTTTGTAGTCCAGTCAGCTATTATTGAATCATCCGTGCCTATTTTTGTTATATTATGTATTGTAATGAAATTATTATCAATCTTCGCATACGCATACATTATGCGAGTATCCCTCCAAATTGTTAATATCAATTTTAGAGTGTCGATAGAGTTCTAGAATATGTCTGTAGTTTAATGGTATTCCCAAAATCGGCTGTTGATGATTTCAGGAACTTGTTACTTTGGAACTCGATACAGTAGAGCATCAAGAGTGTCCTACTAACGGACGTATATTATGGCCCATTTATGGGCAGTGATCCACTATAATACAAGAGCCCTGTCATGTTTTATTAACTCTTTCTATATGGATTTTCACTGAAATTAAAATATTTTATCTTATTACTTTAAAATCAGTAACTTAAATTTTGTGTTAAAGTTTATTTTAAAGTGCTGCTTCCCTCTCCCATGGACTCGTCCCACACAAAGGGTGTCTAAAAATAAAGCGCACCTCGGTCCGATTCCACACACTCCGTCATCTTGCAGCCGCGGTTTATACTTCGGTTAATTCCGGAATATTGTAAAGAGGCTGTAACTAATGAGCGGATCAAAGGACAGTCTTAATTTTATTTTACGTATATTTAGAACTAATCAGTAGCTGTAGAAGAACAGACAACTCATTGTTATAATGGTTGCCCGTTTCAGCACAGGTAGGTAAAAAATGCAACTGAAATTAGAATGTCATGAGTGATATTAATTTAATAATTGTAGATTTGTAGTGCTATTCATGTTATAATTCTGTAAAAAAAAGAACGCAAACATAATATAGAACGTCTATGAATGTCTTTATTTACACAATCCCAATTTAGGTATTCTTCTTCTTTTCGTGTCAGCCCAAAACTCCGCCATAAGAGTGGCGTTGTCAGTAGCACTCATCAAATCCTCCTGAGTCTCAATATTAGTAAAGCAACTAACATGCTTTGCATTTCAAATAAATTGATTATTTTAGTGATTGCACATAATGCACATTCAACATTAATTTTCATTAATTTTTCGCTGTAAAGATACCAGTGAAAACAGCAGGCGATATCAATTTTACAAAGACAACATACTTTTGTATTTGAGCTGTTATAAAATGCTACGGCTCCGCTGCCGACTAATCGCCGGATTTGTCGCGCGACTGTGTGGAGTCCTGCACGTTTGATGTCACTTATAGAAGATTTAAAATAGATAAATTATAAGACCGAATGATTCCGTAATTTGTCAAAAGCTAGGGTCGGTACCTTTTTAGCTTTGAGTTGAACCGAAAGATTTTTCTGGTTGGATATAGACGATTGCATTAGGGCCAGTTTGTTCCTTTATCCGTTAATTTAAATAAAAATATTAACTTATAATTATTTAAAAAGCATACCATCGTCAAATCAAAAGAAAGTTAATACCTATGTTATGATTTCTGGGTTCTGCGAATGAAATATTAATTAAGAACCAAGAAATATTGTTTTGTGGTAGGCTCCAGCTTTAAAGGTTTGTCAAGCTTCATAATGAACCTACATAGACTAAATATTTACAAATAAAAAATATGTCCCAAATCATCTTCATAATATTATTTGTTTTTATGGAAAACTATTATTGTGAAAATTACTTTTCTTAGTTCAAATAAATGTTAAGGATATTTTATGAAAGAGAGAGCTTTAGATAAAACATTATTAATTATACCTTCAACCATTCGACTCTCAACTCGTTCAGCAAATTAAATATTATTGTTGAAGCCTAAATACGCCCTTTGGAAATTGTATAACTGGAACACAGAACGCTTACGACTGTCTGGTTCCAGTTTTTAATTTTGTGTAAAATACATAATGATTTATGGACCTGAAAAAAAAAGTTACTTTTGTAATAACGACTCATCTGCCAGTCTTTATCCGAGACCTGTTAAACTAAAAGTTGTAGTTTATCTAACGTACAAGTTTCTGATTTTCTATTGCCAGCAAATGGTGGAAAAGGTCATGATTGATTGAGTAAATATTTTTATATTTTATTAAAGTAGAGTTTAACTTTAAATTCTACGCAAAAGCTGAAAAATATTGATAGCAAATACCTGTAACAAACTAGCTAATTAATAAGAGCTCAGTCTTAAGCTCGCCTTCTAATTATCTATGCTGTAATCATTGGCTGATATAACGCCCTGAGCTACAAAATGAGCTAATGCCTGCTTAATATTCTGAAGCACGGGATTAATATTATAAAGACTTTGAGCTTAGGGTTAGTGGTAGATATCGTTTTGTTAGCTAATTACTTAGCGATTTAATTACTTTATTAATTATTTACGATAGTGCAGCTAATATTCTGCGGCTAATACCCTAAAGCTCTAAACCAGAGTTTCTCAACATTTTTTATTCAAAGACTCCTTATAAATCAAACAACTTTATATTCAGACCTGGCATTATGTCAGATTAGAAATGGTATAAAATATCTTTATCTTCATGTTAAGTTTTTACTATTTTTATTTTATTTTATTTTTCTCTATTCAGAAAACCAAAGCTCTTTATAATAATAATACAAACAGGTATTTTTGTTCCTACGAAATATCTTACCAAGATATCGGTACTTTGTGAGACAGTTGCTAGAGCTTCTTCCTATCTACTAAATCTGACAATCCTTTAAATGGAAATTTACTGTTTAGAAACCGCAACTTTAAACTGCATCTTAACCTTTCATGATATTAATAATTCATTCTGCATCTGTATTGATGTTAAGTAGGATACTATTTATGTATGTGCAGACTATTTTGACCTAAGCCGCTTGAACGAGACAGCTGCGGTATAGTTTCAAACACTGAATGTCCATATTACCTACCTAATGTTAATATATTTTGGGAAATTCTACCAACAATTTCCAATTTTCACCATCCTTTGTTCGAAATCCTAACAGTTCAATATCGTAATTGTATAAAGCCCGCTAGCTAACGCTTTTTTTTCTTTTTTTTTTTTCTCTCTTTTTTCAGCCAAATGACGTCCACTGCTGGACAAAGGCCTCCCCCAAGGTTTTCCACAATGAACGGTCCTGCGCTGCCTGCATCCAGGCTCTTCCCGCGACCTTTACCAGATCGTCGGTCCACCTAGTAGGAGGCCTGCCCACGCTACGTCTTCCAGCCCGTGGTCGCCACTCAAGAACTTTCCTGCCCCAACGGCCATCGTCTCTACGGGCTATGTGCCCCGCCCACTGCCACTTGATTTTAGCAATTCTGCGAGCTATGTCGGTTACTTTGGTTCTCCTGCGGATCTCCTCATTTCTGATTCGATCACGCAGGGAAACTCCGAGCATAGCCCGCTCCATCGCCCTTTTGGGTGACCTTGAGCCTTCTTATGAGGCCCATAGTAAGCTAACGCTAGTTGGTGTTTATTAATTTCATTCGTTAAACTGCTCATAGTTTACATATTTCTAAAAAACGGGTTGATCGAGTTAATTGATATTGGTACCGACGCATCAGTTTTTGAAAATATTGATGGTCCTTATGTAGTGATAAAGTCACAGCGTTAGCTCGATGTTCCGTCGTCCGCACATGCTTTGAATAAGTAAACAAATGATCATTCCGTAGCACTGAGCAGCGTCGTAGCAGTTGTGAATTATCGTAGCACCGCGCACCGTAACAGCGCGCTTCGTTACTAAGAATATTCGCCGCAGATTTAATTCCGTGTCCAATAAGCGGGTGAGGTGAGGCGCGGGGAGGGCCGCGGCTAATCTCATTCCGTGTACCGTACTAGCGTCTAGCGCCGATTTTGTTAAGAGAAACTGCTTTTATTACAGTACCCACTATACTCGTACTATAGTACGGAATGTGACCGGCGGGGTTTTATTGAGCAATTAACTTTTTTGACTAGCCGACGTTCGTGACTCTTGCATTTACATTTTTTAATTAAAAGACAGCGCAGAAAGGATGCCGAAAAAATAATAAAGGAATTTGGGAAGGCAATTAAAGAAGGTAAGTCTGGAGATAAAGTTATGGAAATGCTTCGTAAACGAGAGTATCATGATTTATGCCTATTGTTTTACGATTGCATCTGGCTTTAAAAACATTAAGGCCTTCATGAAATTATTGTGTAATTAAATCATTAAAAGAGATTCTAAAAATTAATTAGCTAGACAAATAACTGTAAATATTATTTTAACGTCGCGTTTTAGCAACGACTTACTAAAGTATGTTATAGGGATTGTAAAAATCAAGAAGATGACTCGAATGGACTGGCAATGCTTAACCGTATAGAAGTGACAAATTCTAAACAAAGGTTTAGAACGAATAATACGTTATGAATGCTCTTAGATGCCCTCGGCCTTCAGAGTTCCAACTCACCTCCAGCGCTGGCGAGCGGCCAAGCAGGCCAGTGGACTGAGGTCCCACTCCGCAACACGATCTTTGAGGTGTCTACTATATCTGTTGCTTTCGCTCTTACAGCATCTTTGTATGAGTAAGAAGGATGAATAAAGCCATAAAGACAGACATCGTACTGCGGAGTAGACCCCTGAGCGACGTGGTCAGGATTGTATCACTATTTCGTATTGATTTACCATCATACAATTTATTTCCAAAAGAATGTTTGCAACAGAATAGAGTTAAATGATATGAGTATAATATATTGGCTGCGATACGCTGCAACATTGGATGTGTCTTTATATTCGCAATTTGATACAAGTTTTGTATTTACTGCCAGATACTTTCAACGACTTGTATCTCCGTTAGTCGTCATGACGATGTGTTTAGTACATAAAGTCAGTGTGATAACAGCTATTTACTATAATGTAAAGTCACCATACCACCGCGTAGGACGTCCACCCACAAGGTGGACTGACGCCCTCATAAAGATAGCAGGAAGACGCTGGATGTTGGTCGCTACCAACCACCGGCCTTCTCATCATTGCGGAGGCCTATGTTCAGTACTTGCAAATTACTGAACAAAAACCACTTTAACGTCACTTTAGTCGTCAAAATTTCTCGTTTACTTACTTTGTCGCTGATCTAAAATGTACATTCATTTAGCGAAAACACAATCCCTTAGTTGTTACAAAATTTAAATCACTACTCAAACTTGAAGAAAATACCCCGCTAACAATTCCTGAAGGCTGCCGGTCTGTGTTACATAATTTTGAATTTAATCATTACCTGGACTCAGAGCAGCTTTTACTGAAACATTTTATTTAAAAGAATACAGTTTCAATTGCCGGCCAAAGTTTTAAGCTAGCGGAAACATGACACTGAAAGTTCATTAATTTGTTTCTGGTGTAAGCCTGCGTTTGATTACGTAATGTAGGTAAATTAATAAGAAGACAGAATATTTTTTGAATCTACTGTTTTTTTTTTCTCATGTTGTTATTGTCAATCCAGGCGTACCCAAATGCATTTATTCATACTAGCTTTTGCCCAAGCTTCACCAGCATGAAATTTAGTTTGTCACAGATCGTCATAAATTATAGCCTATGTGTTATTCTAGGTTATCAAGAATAATACTCTAAAGTTTCATCAAAATCCTTTCAGTAGTTTTTGCATGAAAGAGTAACAAACATCCATCCAGACATCCAAACTTTCGCATTTATAATATTAGTAGGATCATGAAAAATAATATTTTTCTAAACCTTTTCTTGTCACTTTTATCCGCTTTACACTGAAGGGAATTTGACCCTCGGCTGTTCTCATTTAATTCGTTGCGGGTCCAATGACAGTTAAACTTTTTCCCGGAAGTAATTTATCTGGTACTGGTCGGGTTTTATTGGTCTACCCACGTTGCAGAGGTGGGTTAGAGAGATTTAAATAATCCCGGATACCGTACTTGTCTTATAAATGTCAAGTAATCGACGGCGGTCAAGCTGTAGATCCGGGATACACAGGAGTTGCAGTAGTGGGAATGAGAGGTGGGAATAGTCCCATTAACCGACGCTGTAACTAACCACATAGTTACAAAACGTAATTAAAAATCTATAAATATATGCTAGGCTATTCGCAAAATAAAATACACACCTGCCAACTTTGAAACTAATTTATAACTCAGCGTAAAGTCAAAAGGTCGGACTAAGACCTCGTTAACTAACATCGATTAACAAATTACAAAGAACTTAAACAATTAAAGTTAATGACCTAATAGTTCTTAAGAACGTGATTGAAACGGTTGTTGGGAACGAGACCTTAACACGCTTTTGAAATTCAAATAACTATTGATGGCTTTGAGCTTAAAGTTCGCAAAGTTCTGTCATACTGAAGATGCTGTAAGCTTAAAATCCAAACTCATCTTGGGAACTCATTGCGACAGTTTCACTTTGAAAGTCAGTCATAAAATGTACTTTTCATAATAAGCTGAATTGTACACTCTCGTTGGATGGATTGAATTATAAACAAGCCATTTAATTAAACCGCAAAGTGACTATTTGCCTGTACAAGGGTGAAATTAAATTAATTGAATGATGCAATCAGAATGTACAGAATTCCATACGTTGTAACTGTAAAGAGAAATTAAAAAGTCAACCTGAAACTTTTTTCAATACAAAAATGTTGTATTAAGCATTTAAATATTGCAATTTGCAACTATACTTTTGGTGTTTTCGTGTATATGTTACGGCTAAAGATACCTAGTTGTGAACATAAACTTAAGATTAGCCGGCTAAACTTAAGTTTATTTTCGAGAAGCAGCTAAAGTTCGATAACATGTTAGTTTGCGTCGTGATATTCCATCTTTAGCCGGCTAATGTGCACATTAGCCAAAACGAAACGGCTAAAAATGTTTTCGACTAGGTAAGGGGCCGCCCGCGACTTCGTATGCGTGGATCCCGTTTTACCCCCTTCATCTATCTTATGCGGTTTAGATTTTTTCATACAAATGTTTTTTCCCGCTAACTCCCGTTCCCGTGGGAATTTTGCAATATCCTGTTGTAACTAAGCTTTAAGTTTACTAAGGTACCTGCATGCCAAATTTCAAGCTAACTTAAGCGGTTTAGATTTTTCATACAAAAGGATTTTCCCGCTAATTCCCGTTCCCATGGGAGTTTCGGGAATTCCTTTCTTAGTGCACCTCTACGGTACCTAAGCTACGTCCCTTCCAAATTTCAAGTGCCTACGTGTAATGAAAGTGATTATCTACTATATAAAAATAAGTCGGGTTTTCCTCCCTGACGCTATAACTCCAGAACGCACGAACCGATTTCCACGGTTTTGCATTCGTTGGAAAGGTCTCGGGCTCCGTAAGGTTTATAGCAAAGAAAATTCGGGAAAAGGGGGTAAAACAGGATCCACGCGTACGAAGTCGCGGGCGGCCGCTAGTTTTTTAATAAAGTTTTCGTGTGAAAATAGTAAACATTATTACATTGTTTCCTTTTCCATTTCCTTCTACATTTTTAGCCAAGGGCCTACGGTTACACTTAAGTTTAGCCGGCTAAAGATAGAAGAAACTAACATTAACACCGCGTCGAAGATAAACTTAAGTTTAGCCGGCTAATCTTAAGTTTATGTTCGCACCTATCTTTAGCCGTAACATATACATACATGTATAAACAAATAATAAACTCCTCCGTGGTTGAGGATTCCGAGTGAAGCTCGCTTCCACCTTCGGCCTGATCGTCACTTACCAGCAGGTGAGATACAGGCTTAAGAGCTTCCACGTTGTGGATAAAAAAAAAACACTTGAATTTGGACTTTTTGTTGTTGTCACTTTATTCTTCCATTGTTTTTATTTTGGTTCGTATGTTCCAACGAGAGTAAGCTTTTACCTTTTACCAAGTACAAAATATTCAGTTCAGTATTTACGTAGGCATATACCTACGTAGATAACGTAGGTAACTTGTAAATTCCTTGTCTTGCTCAGGATAAGCGGCGGCGTCCCCGCGGAGCCATCGCGTCGGCCCTTCAAAATTGATTGCCACACTTCCCGCACAGTTTTATTGGCATATGTTGATTTACTTCTGGATTTGCTTTCACTTGAAAGACAGGGAAAGTGGTCTAGTATGTTGTTTAGGGTTGCGTATCATAGAAGGAAAAAGACAACCTATAACCTAGAACTTCATGTCACAAATGCTGTGGAGATGTCAAGGTTCAAGTTGAAATCAATCATAAAAATACGTACCTTTTATGGTATTTTATAAAAGCAAAGAAGAAGCGATAATAGGTACCTTTCCCTAACCGACAAAAGTAATATTTTCCCTACAGAAAAGACAGGAAAAACATAATAGGGCGACATAATTTAGTTTTTTGACCGCCTAAATGTATATTTTTTGTTAATAAAATTATATCAAAACTTTTTACGTAGCAAAATAAGATTTGAAAACTGTTTTAGCATTTTTTTCGCATCAGAAAGTCAATAACATAAAGAGATGTGAGTAAGCTCCAGCGATTTTTCTTATAATCGTATCCAAATTGGATCGAATCGAGGCAAATACTTATTACAGATTTGGGTAATCTCAATAATTGAATCCGCGAGCCTGGCGTGAATTTAGTAAACCAGTTTCTGAGCGTAATGTGGGATATTGTCGTTATTTAAACACACAAAAGGATCTAAGAAACTAATTATTTATTTCCAAGAAATCTTGAGCTAGTTCAATGTCAGCGTTACATGCCTTAGGTTTTTGTAGGAGCTTGTGAATCAATCTTATAACTGTAACGTTATTACGGTTTAGTACGAAATCTGGATAGTGTTGTTTGTTCGATAAGCCACGGATTTCGACGAAATTTAACAAGCTCAACAGATTATTAGGCTATTGTGCAGCTAATGAGATCTGGAGCCCATACGTCATCTAGATAAGCTGATACTGGATTAACGTAATTAATACGAAAGATTTGTTATAAAAATCCGTTTGACTCATTTCTACGGGTTCATTTGTACAGATTGGATTTTTAGGGTTCCTTAATTAAGCTTTGAAACCATTATGTCTGAGGTTCAACTTCCAAATTTTAATCATCCAACTACTTACGAATTCCGATCTCGACAAATCATAATCGTGTAAATTTTCTGTCTACTTAAAAAATGATATTTCAAATCTTTGAATTCGTAGATAATAAAGCCATGGTCAGTGACTATTTATTATATCTATGGTTTTGTCGATAGTTACCCAATTCTCTATAGTTTATCGCAAAATGATATAGGTTAATGCAACTTGAAAAGAGGAAGTATAACATCTAATGTTGATCGAGAGGTTGAGCATAAAGCCTTTACCTGTTACACTTTAGAAATATTCTATATTCTTCTCTTTGATGTTAATTAGTACCTATAGTGTTTTATTTGTTTTGTCCTCAATCCTGTACGGAACTTAAAATGCATCCAATAACATATCATACTTCTCCCTCAAAGACAGAGCTAAATTGAATTATGTCCCTCTGTAGCTGGCTAACGAGACTTTCTCTTTCACACAGTGGCGAAGTAAAAGGGATAAAAGAACTCGGATTGGGATTGGATGTACGTTAAAAGACTGATGAAACCTTCCTAATGCATGATATAGGGGAAATGTGCGGGCAAATAGCTGGACACTAGGCTTGGCGTTTGATTTTATCGAAAATAATAAGTTTTTTATTTTTATAAACGCCGGAGGTGCCTGGATGCGAGCAGCGCAGGGTCGATCTTCGTTTTTTTTTTTTTTTTTTTGAAGGGACGCGCGCTGGTAGCTTGAGGAGCTTTTCCAGCTTCACCGGGCAGAGTGGCGAGTACAGAAGGTACTCTAGCCGTTTGGCGATCGTCGGTGCGCGTGCCGACGAGGCCGAGTGTGTCGATCTTCGTGGAAACCCTTGGGGGAGGCCTTTGTCCAGCAGTGGACGTCATTCGGCTGAAACGAACGAACGAACTGTTATAAAGCAGCGTAAGTAAGGTTCTTTCATAGGTCACCTGATATCCTAGTTTCAACCATAATGAGAAGTTCTGGGAAGAAATAGAATTGAAGTTATGATTGTTTACATTAGAGTTCACTCATTTAATTGACATAGTATAAAAAAAAAAGTAAATTGTTAGGTTAGTTCCGATAACAGGCCATATAATAGCAAATAATTTCACAAAAATAAAAGCACAAATAAAAGGGTGTTTATTTTTTCTAATTTTAAACGTTCCAAATTAGACCTTATTAAAATAAAACTAATAACTACTAAACTCTTAAGCTTATCAGCTCTCGAAACAAACTCAAATCGGAAAAGACTTGTTGATTTTTTCACGGACCTCTTTACTTAAGAGAAGTTTTCTCGAGTAATTCGATACCCTCACACTTCCTTCTTCGCTTTGATTAAATTTATTACAAGTTCAAAAACAAATTTCCGTTTGATGGTTAGAGCAAAATCGATTGGGTTTGATTATAGACCTCGCTTTTGTAATGTAATTTCAAGCTCCTAAAATCAAATTGGTCTTGTTCTGAGAAAGGAAATATTTCAAAGTAGTGGCTTCCATTTAGTCCGACGTGGAACTTCAAGCATTATTACGGTTCGTAAGAAATTAATTTAGTACTTCTTGATAATAAAGGTATTTTCAGCTTTAGTTTTTTCTCTCTGTTGTAGATTATTTGAGTAACCCGATGGTAAACAATCAGCTGTTGTTTTTCTCTTTCTAAAGTACAGTTTCTAAAGGACAAATTATAATTCAACTCAATTTTTTCTGTTTTTAACAGACTTGACAAACGGGCTCTCGATTTCGCTCACTTATCGCTTTCGCTCAATTAATCTCTGCTACTGGTTAAACGTAGTATAAGGTCACTCAAAATTGTACATAAATCTAGTTCGTTATTAACACATATCGATATCGATATAAATTATGCAACGCGACGCACAACACTAGCAATGGCCGCGAGAAGCCGGCGCAGTGGTGATTCAATCCAATCCGGCCCACAACCGGCACGTTACACGTTACACGTATGCCTACGTGTACACGTATGCAGAAGTCGGCCAAATGCTGCTAATACAAATTTAATTTAGCTCCGGCTATTAATTTGTTGGTATATTATGGTGGAATAAAGTATGGTTCTGAAATTAATTTGTAATGTACTGTCAGACCCCCACGTATGATTTACCAGAAGTAGGTATCAAAATTAGTAACCTGTACTTACTTATCGTTGCAGAATCGTTGTTGTTCATTCGTGTTAGCCAAATGAAGTCCACTGTCTCCAAATTCCTCCTCTCCGTTACAAATGAAAAAACTACTGGAGGAGTTTGATGACAAAAAAGGCTGCATTTAGGGTTTTCCCGGAAATTATTGGAATTTTTCTCGCCGTAAAAACCATCCTTAGACTTCAACAAACATTTAGAAAAAAGAATTGGTTAAATTGTTGGCCCAGGCGTTGTTGAGTTATACTCTTACCTACAAATTTTGCGATTAATTTTTATATTAGGTATAGATTTAGGAAAACTACTTAAAGATACTTTAGGACACTAATTGACGAGTTACCAAAAGGAAGGGAAAGAAACGTACGCATTTAAAGGTTAACTTGAGGAATGAAAAAATATTATTCAACGCACACAAGTTTATTGCTCATAATAAGGCTTGATTTGTTATAACCGTTCCGAATCTCACCCTCGTGACCCGTTTCAATTATTGCCTCTTTTTAAAACGGTCCCTGAAAGGTTATTTGTTTATTGTTACTTTTCAAACGAAGTTATTATAAAAATTATTGAGTTTATTAGATTAGATTATATCTTGTAACTGGGCAATACTTAGCAGACTTAACTTCACTTCATTGTTGAAAATAAGGCTGGAAAGCACCATCTTACTTTGACTTGACATTGTGCAACCCAGCATAATGAAGTTAAAAAATTGTAAACATTATTACCTACGTCGAATAACTGTAAGACAGTAGGTTCGTCAAGAAATAATTATCTCAGAATATTAATTTAGAGCAAGATTACGTTACGCAGGATAATTCTTGCTTAAAATTATCAACAAAAATCCGATGTATTGCTACGCTTGCAGTGATTTGAATATGTATAAAAAGAAAAACGCTGGAAAACATTAAATAATTCTCTCTTAAAGATATTTTTATCTCGTTCACGATTCGGCTCTTCAATTTAACGAATAATAAATTCCTGTGGGGATCTCGATCGAGATAGCGTTCGAGCGACGATTCATCATCCCGAGAGCCTCAACCCTACTGAGTATTGAGTTATGAATGTAGCTCAAAAACTTCTAAAGGACAAAACGGTTAAAGCAAATAGATATAAAGATACTTATTTTATAATCTTGGTTGTTGAAACACGGAGAAAAAAATGAAGTAGCTATCAAATAAATAACGCAACGCAATCATACTCTTAAATCTCATCTATATCATTCAGATGAGACTGTGATGAAGAAAAAAGAGAATAATGTAAAGTTGTAAATGTTACACTCAAGCAAGTTTATCCTTTATTTTAGTTAGTAGTGGTATTACAACCAGTTTTGAACAAATAAAAATAAATTATATAAAAGCTCTACTTACATAATCATGAATAATGATGTCTTTTCACAAATATCGTTTGTCCCACTTGTGGGATGTGTAACTTTCCCACTGTGAAAGCTCCAACCACAACGAGTATGTATGTGCTCACGGTAACCAGCACGGTTTAATTAAATGTTGATTTTACTGATGCGGTTGCGTAGGCAAAACAATATAATTTTGACGTGTTCCATAAATTATACTCACGTAGGTATTTTTATACAGAAGGGGGCAGCAGACGGACATGACCTGCGTATTTACTAGAACCTATATGTTTTAATTGACAATTTGTGTGCAGTTTCAATATTAAATTCGAAAATTGTTACATCGTTTTGTTCAAAATAATGAACAAAATAAAATACGATATCAGTTTTATATCGATTAACAGTTCGTTGAAAATTATTAAAAAATGCGTTTCAGTATTTTAAAATTTGTGCTTTATGCTGAGCTTACAGCAGCAGCTTTGCGAACTCATCGTTATATGAGTTTTATTGGAATTCATAAAATATTGAAGCTTAAAATAATGTAAGAGCTTTTAATTACTTTGGCAGGGACAAATCGTTGTTTTTCCAATGCAGTCTAAGCCATTTTTGTGTGTCACACTAGTGTGAATTTACATATGAATAATTAAATTCATGCTGTAAAAGTTTCAAAACACGTGGAACGAATGTTTAGAAACAAAAAATCCTTATTATGCTTGTTTTATATTTAAAAAAAATGGCAATGAAGTGCATAAATTAAATGCCCTAAAAGTGGTTTGCAACGTTATGAGTAGACATCGGATTATATGCACTATCAAAATGCCAAAATATGCATGCAAATATGCACTAAAAAAGGGCGAAATATGCACAAAATATGCACAATCAAAAAAACATTATTAGAATTAACTTTATTTTCACAATACATAATTAATTAATTATATAGGTACTTATTGGTTGTAATTCTTGTGACAATATACAATAACATATTTTTCAAGGTTTTCTGGCGCAAATTTGTGACGTTTGTCACTTAAAACTAATTTATATGCTGAAAATGACCTTTGTTTTTCGATAATAAAACGCAAATCCAGGAAACGTTTTTATACGACCGGTCACTTTTCGGTCTTCATGGAATGGTCATTCATTTTCGCTCCGCAAACCCCCCCCCCCCCCACCCGTATGAAGGTTTCTTTTTATTCAAAAAGGTTACATTTTTTTATATTTCTGGTAATTTCTGACAAGACCCGACTGGCAACACTGGTACGGATCGCTCTCAATGCGCTCTCGCAGTGCGTGCGAGGGCGATGTGTTGATGTTTGGTGTGGGGACGGCGGCGAAGTACAACACGTCTAACACGTATAAATACTAAAATAAGCACTGTCAATGAAAAAGTACCAAAATATGCAATAACGCTATAAAAATAGCATTATATGCGTTTGCATATGCAATAATGCAAATGCATAAATAATCCGATGTCTAGTTATGAGTCTCTATTGCAATAAATACAAACATTCACGTCTCAATGAAAGCAAATAAAATATTGAGCCATTACTCTAACAGAATGGCATTTACACAGTCCGAACAATCTCGGGGGCGATTTAAATAAACATTTCTCTTGTGTAGCGTAAAATTGCGTTAACCGTATTAGAGAGAATGAGCCGACGGGCCATATACGTCGCAGTGACCCTTTCGCTAACGAATGCTGGAACTCGGGCCTTTTGAGTGGGAATGGATTTACACGGGAAGATTTATGCCGAGAATGAAAGGTAAACTTGGATCAGGAAGATTTGCTGTTCAATAGAATCGAATACTGAGAGATACGGTGCTATCTAAAGTCGTCTGAAGACAGTTTATTATTACAGTTCACAAAAAACATCGTGATTGCATTGAGTATGAACATTGAACATTCCATAATGTTAAATTGGTAAGTTACTTGACATAAATCTCATCACAATTTTACAAATGCGTGGGCGAAGTCCAAATATTTGTAGTAGGTTTTAGCGAAAAGTTAACGTTTACAGTTGCAAAAGCCCTTATTGCTAAAAAAACATAAGGGTCATGGCACCTAAACTTTCGGAGATCAGTAACGTCAATCTTGAACTGCCCACGCGGATTAAGAAGTTAGTCCACGAATGTCACGCCGTCAACTAACGCCCACGGACCAACGGTGCTTGTAATTTCCCAGACGTTGTCTTTTCAGTGATTGTACTTTGGTCAAAAGTTAAAATGTCAGCTGAAAATAACGTTTTCGTCCAGTGTTTTATGCCTATGAAAATTTCAAAAGTCTACAGGAGTCAGGAGCATGACCCTATCTAATTATTCTAAGGCAAATGAAGGATTTGGTTTACATTCTCCATGCTGGCCAGACAGGTTGGGGAGGCCTGACGTTCGTATGTTTGTTCTTTAATCACTTTTCACGACATCCAGGGGAAAAGTGAGAGGTTTTTTACTATTCTGCCAGAACCACACACCTTAAAATATTGCACACACTCATTGATATTATGTAAAACGTCATTTTTATTCAATACTATCTAACATCTTGTAATATTTGCGTTATGTGCTTGAGATGTAGTTAGAGCAGCAATAAAAGATTTGCCTCAAATGTACGTTTTATTGCTGCCTCTTAAACCCCACCTAAGGTCAAGTTACAGCTGACCTTGGCTTTTTATGACTAAAGTCAAGCAAGAATAACTGTAGGTGGATATCGAAAATATTAAATTCTTACTAAGTGTACCCATAAATAATAAAATGGTTTAACTGTCACCGAAATTACCTAGCACCTAAGTGCTTGTGTTATGATAGATACTAGATTACAGATGGTTAAAAACATACTAAAGCATTTAAATTCATACACGAAACATAAAATTCCATGACTTGTGGTATAGATTCTCGTGCCTAACACACTGAAAATTATCCCCAGGGGTACTTGAATCTACAACTGCAGCTAGCGCTCTCTGTCCGCTAACCATTACATTACTATACCAGCATTACGATGCTAGAATTATTCATTACATTTATTAAGGCAACTAATTAAACATACCTAGTTCCAGGAATACAATTATATTTCACGACCATCAAACTTTAGTCACTGAAAATTCATAGCATCAAAATACGAGTAATTAATATCATTTGAAATGTGAAATGAACGGGTGTGTAATGTATGATATAACTACATATCATATAATACTTAGAAGATATAACATCAAATTATATAAAATCATTTAATATAATAATTATTTACTATAATAAACGAATAATATAATTTTAGAACGAATAATTTTAAGACAAATAACTATTAACTGATATAAAATGGTTTGATATAATGAATATTTTCTATAAAACTTACAATGTATAAAATTTAAAACAAATAACATTCAAATCATATAAAAATAAAGTGTCGAACAATCAAATGAGATAAAATTCTTTTCCTATAAAACTTAAATCATATAACAATAATAATTTTATATAAAGTTCAATTGTTATAATAAGCATTGCATGCAGCAAGCAAACAAGCAAACTAGCAAACGAGCAAGCAAGCAAGCGAGCAAGCAAGCTAGCATGCAGGCAAGCAAGCAGGCAAGCAAGCTAGCAAGCAAGCTAGCAAGCAAGCTAGCAAGCAAGCAAGCTAGCAAGCAGGCAAGCAAGCAGGCAAGCAAGCAAGCAGGCAAGCAAGCAAGCAAGCAAGCAGGCAAGCAAGCAAGCAGGCATGCAGCATGCAAATTTGACTAAAAACTTGAGACTTCTGTCACGGCTCCGGCACTGCGGGGCTCTAGCGGTCCCTCGCGTGCTAATCGTCGCAGATGGCTTTCGCTCGACACCGCGTCTTCGGCTTGCTGGCCGGCTTCGCCGGCCAGCCTCAGCCGCGGCGCCTCGCTTCCAGCCACCTGCTCCTCAGCCCGCGGGCCGCCTCGCCCCTCCGTGCCTACGCGCTTCTAAATTACACTCTAGGGGTAGGGCAGACAAGACTACGTGGAGTCGGTTTTACGGCGATTCGTTTTTGTCACTAAAGTCATTTATAAGTCAAGCTAAAGAAGAACATACTAAAAGTTATATCTATCAGAAATTATGTCAATTAAAGAGTATACCAAATAGTCGTTATAACAAATAATATTTATTTTATGTAATGGTTATATGAAATATTATTTATATTAAACAAAATTACATCAAATGAGTCTTAGGTTAAGTAAGGTTTATATCAAATGTCTTTATGCGTTTTGATTGGTATCTGAAATGACATTATTAGAAATGATTTATTATATGAAGTAAACATTATATGTTAAAAAATTATATCAAGTGTTATTATAATATACGTTTATTATACAATATGAACGTTATTGAAATGAATTTATATCATATAAACTTATATAAACTGTCACGCACCCGAAATGAACAATACTCGACTTGCATAATGAGCTGAAAATTAAACCAGCAAATCCGCATCAACTGAGTCAAAAGCTTTGTTAACTGTCTACAAATCTGTTTAAACTATTTTCCACCAGAAAGGTACACAAAATACGTGCACATTGAGACAAAAACCCACGTACACGTAGGTAGGCGCGTGACAATGTCGCCGTAACATCTTCAAAATTATCAAGAACGTTCCGTGTAGCTTGTTGGGCCCGATAGCCGCCGCCGCCGTAACGGCCAAGCCCGCATCTGCCTTCAGCTATCTTTGTCTCGTTTAAAGGCCATCAATCTCATGATTTATCTTTGATGTTCAAGGATTTTGTACGAAAAATAATACTGAAGGTTGTCTCTCGAGATGAAAAATTTTAAACTCTAAAAACGATGACGTAAGGTATCAGATTTTATAGCAGTGCTCGTAGATATCGTGTTTATAAGAGTGTAAGTTACGGTCTTCTTCGTCTTTTGAGACAATATTGTAAGGATCAGAAGTATAACTAAGCATTTGAAGCTTGAGCTGCGGAAATAGCTGTAAACTTTAAATCACAGACAGCTTTATAGCCTTGCCTTTCAGACGTTATAATATTATGGAATATGAGAGCGAGAGAGACTTGAAGCTAATTGCTTCAAAAATTTTAATTCAATAAACCTACTAGGCCTGCTCATAGTTTATCTTTATTTATATTACAAATCGCATTAATTGTCATGAGAGCAGAGCTAAAATGCGAATTAACTACTTACCTAAGCAACCATTCTCAAAAGTAAAGCGTGCTTGTTTGTTTTCCCACAAAATCAATATTTTCCTCGTCTACGCGAGCCGATTTGACCAGTTTTTCATATCGGCCGCAGCCAAGATATCCCGGCCTAGTTTCAGGAGTTGCAAGTCATTGGCGGCTCCCTGAACAGCAATCAGTGGGAGGGAGGAACTACTTGTGGGCTAGCACTAGTGATGTGGAAATATTGTGGGAAACTGAGCACTCAAAAATACACACGTTCTACTAGGTGTTTTGATATTATCTTTAAGGAACTTATTTTCAAAGACTACATTTGATTATGCAATTTTGCTATCATTAGTTAATATAATTATGCTGTCTTTACCTATTATTCAATTGCTCATATTGTGTAATTGCAACCTCCGTTTGATTGGAATAATCTAATTCAGGGCTTGAGAGACTTTTTGTCATTACGCGACATTAACTTGTTCACCGATTCATCACATTATATTCCCAAACTATGCCAACACAAGGCACTTCCCATCACTACCGCCACTACCCATGAAAAATACCCTAAGAACGGTTCGATCACGGTGTTGTGCGATACGCGTCACGAGGCGCGGACGGGACGATCAAGATACGACCCTTATTTATACGCGAGCGATCGCCCCGCGGCGACGCTTACCACGATTTATAAGATGGCGGCGACGTCATGTGAAATAGTGGTAAAGACTTTGGATAAGATTCCTATCGGAATCAAAATAGGAGATTTTAGGAATAAAAGAGATTTAAATGGCTGTCTTTTAGTTTGCTGTCTTGGATAAAACAACAGCTAGATTTGAATGTTAGTAAAACTAGAATATAAAATGTATTTATATTTACTTTCTAAATATTTTAGCTACACCTACTAGCGGCTAGCAAAATATTCCGAGTTTTTTTTTATGAATATAAATGTGTAATGTGCGTGCTCAAAGTTTATCTACCAATCCTTACCCGATTAGGTTCCCGGCAGAAATTAGTGAGCGATGCGGTAATGAATTGGCATTCTCACGGCCGCTTCACAATACATCTTAAACTGTATTCTATTTATTCAAAAAAATATTACTGAATTCAAAAAGAAAAGTGATATTCACCAAATTAACACTAGAAATAAAAATAAATTGGCTATACCCGCTTTTAGACTTAATAAAGTGTTTGCTACTTTTATGGGACAAGGTATCCATTTTTATAACAAAGTCCCTGATAAATATAAAGAGCTACCGTATAATAAATTTAAAGATATAGTTAAAGATCACATGCTTAAAAAAGCCTATTATACAACTCGAGATTTTCTTAATGATAAGTCATCCTGGGAGTAGGATTATGGTCCTCTCATGCTCGCACTAAAAAGAATTAAAATGAAAAGTAATGTATAAACTAATAATAATTTCTCAAATGTTATAGTGTCATGCTTCTCAATCTGGACTGTTACTTAGCTTTATTATTAGTTTTTTTTTAAAGAGATAACTTGGAATTGTCATTCTCACTAAAATGTCTCTGGGGTGGTGGCGTAGTGAGGCGGGTCGTTACATTCCCTCTAATATGGTCGAGTGAAGCGATGGCTGGTTCACTCGTCATGTCTGTGAACAGGCGCTGCTTTCGGGGACTGGTCAATCCAAGTTATTCAAATTTATGTATGCGAGTCATTTCTACTAGTATCTTAATATGTAAGTCTAGATATTAGCACGTCACTACCTTGTTTAATATACCACGCAATCTTGTATACCCATTCTTATAAGATACACCATACAAGAATGCATGGTAAATTCAGTGAACTGCTCCTGAATCGAATGTACCTACTACTACTATTTCTATTTATTTATATTAACCGGCAGACAGTGGTGACTGAGTTTGTTGCGGCGCTTCTTCTCAGCACTTGCCAAATGTTGGTCTCGAAGCGCTGGTAGGGTAAAAAGATTATGAGACATGTAGAGGCTCCTTAAGAGCAAAATGACGATTTGTAAGAACTATTTATTAGTCCAAACAAATAAAGAAATTTTGACTTTGACTTTGACTTTGACTTTGACTTTGAATAAATCGTTCAGGATAGGGATGCTACACGTTGGGCGCCAATTCACTTAGTTGGCGCCCAACATGGTGTTGTTAAATACGACTAAATTACACAAAGTTGTCAAACAATTGCTGTATTTTATGCGGTTTTTGATCTCGTTGGCTAATAAATCATTAATACGCGTTATATTTGGGTTTGATTACTTTAAGTGAGATAACAATCAATTAAATTTAGGGTAGAACGTGGTAAAGTTGATTGTGATAGTTATATCATTTTAAAATGTAATTTGATTTCCCATTACTAGTTAGAATAACAAAGGTTCATAGAGTACAACTTGGTTTGGGTCTGTAGTTGAAGTTTTGACCAACTTATCCCATATGCACTGCAATAGATCATCATGGGCAATCGCAGCCGATTTAATGAGGAAGTGGGTACATCTCCTTTTAATAGACATCCCTAAAAAGTGTTGCCACTCTTCACCAAATCACTCCCGGTAAACACATTTCTGTGCTTAGATTGTATACTTACGTTTATTCGCAGCCCTGAAGGCGCCCTCCAATCCTTTTGCAAACTCATCTTACTAGCATTTTCCTTAACAGCCATTCAATAACGAAGTGCGGCACAAAATCCTGTTTGCAAGGTCTTGAAATCGAATCGAAAAGTTTTTATGTAATTCAAACTGTATTTTTTCGAAAATAAGCCTAATAATAATAAACATAATATGCAAATTTAACGACTTTTTAGGAAGTTTAGACAGTGATTGATAGTTCACAGTAAACGTATCGCACATACTCGTTTATAAATTCTCTTTTAGTTTTGTTGTTAAAGTTTTTGTAACAAAAAGTTTAACAAATAAAACACTATCAATAAATATGTCAAAGGACTTGTTTTGTTAACACTATCAGGCCCCACCCAATCAAACAACACATCGCTATTTCCATTCGATTACTAGTAATCGAAGTTCGCGTCAACTCGCTCATCCGCGAACAACCTAACACCCCGAATACGGGGAAACTCCGAATTACGGCGCGCGTACATATTCATGCGAGCCAATCGACTGTCGGCCGATAAATAATATAAATCTACTTAGGGGCTGAATAAATTTTTATCTCACACCACCAAATAAATAGGGGCTCTCTACAAATCTATAAGATCAATAAGCGGTGCTTTGGTACAGTGTACGGAAGGACGACGTAGAGTAATTTAGGCAGTAGACTGGGTTCTAGTTCACTGTTTTTTTTTGTTTTTTTTTTGTTTTAGCTTAACTACATATTTGACATATTTATAAACCTAGATAGAGTGAAAGGTTTATTTAGAAAATTTAGTTTCTGGAAAATTTAAAAATTATGGCATACCTATGACATATTCTGAAGAGCTAGCAACTGCAAATGCTCGAAGTTAAAAAACTTAAACTTTGAAACTTAAACTTTACTACTACTATAGTAGTAGTATTGTCCTGAATATTATATACTTTTTGGGGTGGTGATAGTTCATTTAGCTTCCTTTCTAAATCCAATAAATCAGTTTCGACGGAGTGGTCATACGGATAACCATTACTCTGTGACCAATCGGGGCGCAAGGGGAATGCGAATAAGACAATATTGTCTGCTGAACGTTTGACCCACGATAAATATCAACTCTTCCCTCTCTCTCGCGCTTGTTGTTTTCGTGTAAGCCTGTCCTTTTCCTCCACACACCTCATCCCGCTGTCTAATGGAGAGGAATGTAGTGTTCGGAGTTACTTAAGCGTCGAAAACAAGTGTTGACATCGGAGTCTCATGGGCGACTGGTTTATTTTTCCCATTGAAAGTCGATGATTGTTTAGCGGGAGTTATAAATGGCTGACGGTTCGCAGACTGCGCTTGGGGAAAACAGCCTTTAAAAGTTAATGGAGTTTCAACATTTGCGATGAAATAATAAACCATACTAAACATAACCTACTAGTAATAACTACGAATGAGGCATAATATCCACGGTGTTATTGCTTTATATACTCGTATTCGTCTCTAAACCCTTGGTGTACACTAAACGCTTGCTTGCAGCTTGCATACAAAACTATCACCCGTATTCAAAAACATTACTATGAGATCTCACAGTGCGCGTGGACGCACAGTGGACGTACTTGAGTGGCGGAGTGACACACACGAACCAATCACAAAGCTCTATCATCGCTGAGCGTTCGACTTCGCATAGCGTTGCTGCTTCACTTAAGCAAGCATCGTTTGTTTGTGTGTGACACTATCGACGGCAGCGATGCAGCGAGGTCTCACGTCATTTTTGAAGTAGATAAACTTGCTGTAGCAAGCTCTTCAATCAGTAATGGAAACTAAAATAAAAAATGCATGAGCGGTGTTAGATCGAAGGATAATTAATTACGAGAGTGTGAGTGCGAGCGCATCTCGCAAGATTAATGGACGAACGAAAGGAATGAGCGCGCCAGACCGCTGTGTGGAATCCTCCTTACATAATAAGTAACAGTATACAAACATGCATACTAAAACTAACGTCCGTATTCACAAAAGATGCTTGCTTAAGTGAAGCAGGAAGTCGAACGCACAGCGTTGAATAGAGCTCTGTGATTGGTTCGTGTGTCACCCTGTGCGTGTGTGCGTCCACGCACACTGTGAGACCTCAGTAACGTTTGTGAATAAGTACGAGCGTAAATATTATTACGCAAACTGAGTTAGTAACAAATTAAATAAATAACAGCTTTGAAGCTTTAGGTTTACAAGGTAACGAAAAACAAGGTGAGATAGGAAAATGGAAAACGAGGCCGAAGTGGCAACAAAATGGGCCTGGTTCTCGAGCGATGATTAATTGAAAAGAAATCCTTCAAGTAGAGGCGTGCTGGATACTAATGAAAACACAGCCTAGTGTTCTAAGTACTATTATTCTGTTGATAGGCGATAGCCACTCTGCTATTATTATTATTTTTCGGGTCTATTTTCGTAGAAAGATACCTACGTCCTACTGACCAGTGTTTTAGATGAAGTACCTACGTAAAACATTACCTATGTAGGTATGTAGGCTTAACGAGTTTTGTGTGTAACGGAATAGTAAGATGACGGATGAAAGATAGTTTATGATTTGAACGCTGAATGATGAAGAATGATTGGTCTATGGAGGAAACGGAAGGGATGAATGAGGAACGAGAATTGAGAGTGAGAATAGTAGTTTAAAAGAGGAGTCAAATGTTATGCAAAGAGTGTGTTGTGGACGGCGTAAGATGAAATACGTAAGACGGAAGACGAACTAGTTGTGTAATTATTGTAGTAAAAGACGTGTACTACTATTATATTGAAGAGAAATAATATCCAGTTATCACATTTACTCCAGTCTTATTTACTGAAGAACTCCCACTTCGTACATGTATATTGCTAGATTTTGTTATATTTACAGAATTATTAAGGTATCACGAATAGGTACTTCATACATTATCTAGTACATTTCACATAACTTACTCATATTTAGCTTAACATTTGGACTGGATAAAAACTGAAACTTGCATTCAATTGTGAATGTACCCAATATTGGGTATTCGGCCATTGCCACAAAGGCTGACACGAGGCGACAAAAACCGGCGCTGTTTGTGCCGGCGGGCGTCACTATCAGCCGCCGGCGCCGGTCGCCGGTTTTGCTACGATTTCTCTTCGCGTTACGGTTGATGTATATAACGCTTTTTAAAATGGCAATCTAGTTAGGTACATGGATAAATCCATTCTTTTATAATAAAGGACATTAAATTGTAAAAATAATACACTCAATTTATTATACCTTTAACATATTCATTTAACACATTCATTATAGAGCTGGATCATTTTGGAAAAGTGTAAAACTTATTTGCTTGAAGATTTAAGTATTCCTTATGTAAAAGTGGGCAATTTTGAAGTGATAAATTTGAGTTTTCTGGTTAGTGCAAGCTTTGTGTCAGTGGAAATAATCCAATCTTTAACAATTTTATGTCGATCATTAATTTTTTTCTGGCGCTAAGAGTCGCCTCTCGATCTAAATTATATCGTGGGTTCGATTCCCACCTTAAGCAGTTCGATTTTTTCAAGTTATTTTAAAAATTTTAGGTATTATTGTGTTATGCAATTATAATGTAACACTTTATAAAATATGAAACCTAACGGCCTGAGGCAACCATAGCACAAGAAGTAGACCTTTTCCAATATATTTCGTAGAACCTAATATTATATTTAAGAGCATCGAAGCCGTAGACAGCAACGCGAGCGTGTACCCTGACCCCGTTCAATCGTTTGTCTTGCTTACGCGATGTTTCCGAACGGTTTGCAAATGCTCCGTTTGATATTTTTTACGGCTATTTGTTTTCCAAATGGATTTTAAGTTGCAAACGATGTTTTAGGCATGACGGTATTTTAAAATATTCTTTATGGATTGAGACGACTATTAATTGAATTTTTAGTATTAATGATGAACTTTCTTTGTAAAATAAAACGAAGACTTTCAAGACGCCATAGCTCACTTTTATTTTCTTGCACACGACTGACAGACAGGCAGTGTTGCCAACTTCGTATTACAGATTATACATATTTTAACACCCCCCTTCAATGTTAAAATCATAAGCATTTGTAACATTGCAATAGGTATTTATAATAGACCACTTTAATAAGTCATACAATTTTAAATGCTTTCTTTTTACCTTTTACACATTATACAATATTAAATGAACTTTAGATTTAAGGGTTAACTTATACAATACTATTCAGTTTAGATGAACTTTCAATGAATTTTACATTTTATTTTTACTTATTTGCTGTTTACATTATTACATAATTTTTACTTATTTACTGTTTATACATTATTTTACTTATTTACTTGGTTACACAATATTCAACTTAGATGTAAAATAGTTATGTTTAATCTCACATAGTGGTTTTGTAAATATATCTGATACATTATGTTCAGTTGGTACATATGTAATGTTAATTTTATGATTTCTAACTGCATCTTTAATATAATGATATTTAATGTCAATGTGTTTTGTTCTTTTACCATTTTCCCTATTGGTTATTATTTTTATAGCACTCTGATTATCAATCAAAAGCAAGGATTCAAAATTATGACTGTAGAAGTTATTCAAAATACCTTTTAGATAGATGAGCTCTGTTGTGGCTGAAGCTGCTGCTATGTACTCGGCCTCTGCAGATGATAGTGAGACGGTACATTGTTTTTTTGATGACCAAGATATTAAATTCTTACCAAAATAAGTTGCAGATCCACTCACACTTTTGCGGTCAGTTTTGTCACTTCCCCAGTCTGCATCTGTATATGTTATTAGCTGTATTGGTTTGTTAGTCCTGAAATATGTAAGTCCTTTATTAATAGTGTTTTTTAGGTATCTTAAAATTCTTTTCGCTGCTTTCCAGTGCTGTGATGTAGGTTTATCCAGGTATCTACTCAAGAAAGAAGTTGCGCAGTGGAAGCGTGCTGGGCCCATAACCTTTTAGTATTAATGATGAACTTTCTTTGTAAAATAAAACGAAGACTTTCAAGACGCCATAGCTCACTTTTATTTTCTTGCACACGACTGACAGACAGGCAGTGTTGCCAACTTCGTATTACAGATTATACATATTTTAACAACGACGAGATTTATGTTAATCTTGGCGAATACCTTGGTGAAGTGCTTGAGGATGACTTGAGTCATTGACTTAATTGCAATGAAAATCCTACCTTTAAATGAAATCAAAGGCAAATGTTGGACAATTTTAAACGAATTAACTATTAGAATGAAATAACTCCCTGCAGTGAAATCTACATAATTCTCTATAAAACGAAAAAAAAACTTTTTTTCCGAGTTGAGTTCATTTTTCGTTCTCAAAAAAATTGAAAAACAGGTGCCTACACAAAATCTCGTCTCCTGCAACTTTTAGGGAAAAGTACGAGTACCCGCGGCTGAAACAAAGGTGTGAGCGGCACATCAAAGGGCCATCAGCCGGCGTGTCGGCGGCAGGGCTTTGATCACGGTCGCTGCAGCTGCCTTTAACGAACAGCTAAGCCTTGATTAATTTGGGCAAACTATTTTGTTAAGTCCTAGTTCATGCTCCATTTAAAGCTAGGTACGTTTTCTTCAATTTAATGAATGGAACTTTTGAATAGTATGATTATAATTCTTCGATCGTATCTACATAATTACGTTTAATGTATGGTGTATAGGAAAAGTAAGAGAAATAATGCAGAATGAGTTCGGAAAGTCATTTTCAGTCATAATTGAAAAGTTTCCTAAGAATAAAAATCTCTACATAAGATCATTAGCAAGTTAAGATCAGTATTAGATTTACAGCTAATAAAGTTGATGATAAACTTATAAATGGAGAAAACAAACCCTCACAGCTTTGTGTGGGTAGAAACAAGTTTACACGCATACATTAAACATGGCGCTATTCCTTGCACGCTAAACTTATTCCGCCGTGGAACGAAACGTTTTTGGTGCGAAAATTATTATTATGTAGGTGCGCCGCGCTGGCCGTCCCGCTGCATTATTTACATGTCCCGTACATAAATTGCACACGGAATACATTTTCGGGACATTTAACACACCTACTTGTTTTGTCTCTTATGGTGTCCTAATGTAGAGGGCAGCAGAAATGTTACCTGAACTAGTACTTGCTCCGGCATGAGACGGTTCTTGAAACAAAATAAATATTTTTTCATAACATTCATGAATATAAAAACTCTACTTTAGAAAATTACATTCCATAGCTTTTTCTCCAAAGTTCTTAAGTTTTTTCGGGTCTATCTATACTATATTTTTGTATCTAATGTCAGGTTGTAAAGTACTTTCTGAAATCTGGGGGCACGGCAGTGCCCCCACCAAGTCGAGCAAAAAAGCGGCACGGCCGTACCATCCTTTTCTCGAAGCAATTCAGGCCATTTTCGACCGCCTGTAACTTCGTTGTGGATAAAACTAGAAGGCTGAATTTTCATTAGCTATGCAGGCATTGTAAAGACACGGTATATTTAAAATTTCATTCAATTTGAACCAGTAGTTTAAGAATTATAACGGGTCAAAGTTACTTAATTTTGTCACTCACTGACTCACTGACTCACTGACTGACTCACTGACTGACTCACCGATCATCAAAATTCTAAGGCACTTCTAGCAGACCTAGAAACTTCAAATTTGGAATATAAGTAGTGTTTGGTGTATGAATCAAGGAAAAACTAAAATATTTGGGGGCACGGTAGTGCAACCGCCAAGTCGAGTAAAATTTTTCAATTTCGGTCCAGTTTTCTAGATACATAACTGTTGTCTACAAAATACAAAAAGAAATGAGATTTGGGGGCACGGTAGTGCAACCGCCAAGTCGAGTAAAATTTTTCAATTTCGGTCCAGTTTTCTAGATACATAACTGCTGTCTACAAAATACAAAAAGAAATGAGATCCCATCAAAAACAATACTTGTCAAAAAAAACCAAGTCTCGCAACTCAGTTGTTCTACGGTAAAAAGTTGTGAGATCCATGTAATACCAAGTCCAGGCCAGGAAATCTTTAACGTTTTACATAAATATATTGACTTGGTCATCGCATGAAAACACGTGTAAATTAAATTATTTATATTTTTTGACAAGTATTGTTTTTGATGGGATAAATTTTACAAATAGTCACCATGTGTGCCGAATTTGTCGTATTTAGTGATATTTGTGACTACCAATTTTTTTTAACTACGGTATTATAAAATATCAATAAAATTAACTTAATAGCTAAAATAATCTAAACGATATTGTTTAAATAAATTTAGCCTGCTGCATTTATTTACATATAGAAAACGAGTACTTGAACTCGTAAAAGCGCACAATAAAAACTATAAGGCTCTCCGTAAATAAAAGCGTCGACAGGCAAAGGCCACGTACAAATGGCAGTTCACACATTGTCCAACATTTATTATTTAGGAGCGGCCGATAATCAGAGCCATTACGATTTCTTTTAGAAGGGTGCCACCCCATATTGTTTAGTTGACAACTTTTGTCTCGGCCGCTTCACGAAATTCAAACTTAAGCGAACAAATTACAGTTGAATTTCAATTGGCGACGCTTCCGTTTGTTCGTCTGTTCATCAGATGTTAAGGTACACCGGTGGGAGCGCTCGCATCTGGTGCTGAAGTTCGCTTGATATATTGTTTTTGCGAATGATACCCTTCACTGCGAATATGAAACGTGTTTAAAAATGAGTCGACGGTCGGGATCGGATTTTTGAGGGAGTTTTTGTTGAAAATTTATAGCTTTTGTATTTGTGAAATGTGCTGGCGTCGGGGAGAGCTGAATAATGTGTATGATTTCCATAAAATATGTTGAAACTTAACAGCATGTATAAACCTCCTTTGTGAAAAAATCTAATGCATTGCAAGATCTGTACAAGTTGTGCGATCACTTCGCTTGACTCGTCTCCTTTCATACTTGCAGTAACCACTCGACCTTTGACGGAGTAGTTGCCAGGGCCGCGGCAATCGAGTGGTTCGAGGGGGCTCGAGCGTCGAACGCCAGCAACGACGGTTGATTACCATTCATTAAGAAATACTGGGCTTTTCTGTACTTTGTGCTGATATTTCTGGACGTGCAAATGGATACATTCATTTGATTTTGACATATCAATAACATTGCTGCTGGTGTCTTTCTTGATACTATACTCTTGAAGGCGAGGTGAAACAGCATTTCCTAGGCAGGTTGTGTCCCTAGACTGCATCCCGCATAACCAATATGAAATACCTGCCATGTTCTGCATGAAAAACATCATTATAGTCTAAGAATTAGAGTATACTTCATCATGGCCTTTAGCAGTCCACTGCTGGAGGTACCTAAGCCTGGAAAACTCTTGAAGAAGATAGATAAAGGGATCGTAGGAATGGATAGCACTATTAAAATAAGTAACTAATTTAAAGTAACTCAACGAGCAATACGAGTACAATTTCCTGCAAGCAAAGAATTGGAAATGACTTTATTTGATTGCCGGGACAAATGGAACTGAATAACAGCGAGGCGCCCTGGCACTGGCACTGGCACTTGGCAACGCAGCGGAATGTGACTTTGAGCCGGATGTGACAAAGTATATGCTTAATTGTTGGCAGCGGTTGGCAAGAATGGCTGAGGAGCGTCGTGGTCACTGAGGCACCGTATTCACGAGAGATGAATGCCCCGCGACATATGCCAGACGATACTAAATTACCAATTACTTATTTATAGATCTAGCGTTTACCTACTTAGTCAGTCAGTGCCTGAGGTTATGGGAGAAGCACGAGAAGGTGTTTTTGGGACCTCAAACGTCACCGAGACTTCTTCTTCTCCTCTAGGGCTATTTTGAATCAATCAATCAAATCAAAATTATCTTTATTTGTTTAGACTAATTAAATTAGTACTTGCGAATCGTCAAATGCTCTTAAGGAGCCTATACATGTCTCATTATTTTTTTGCCCTACCAGCGCTTCGAGACAAACATTTGGCAAGTGCTGAGAAGAAGCGCCGCAACAAACTCAGTCACCACTGTATGCCGGTTTAAAAATATAAAAAAGTAGGAAGTTACAATACATTCAGAAGCAAGTTACTTACTACGCGCTCCCGTTGATAGAAGGAGGCCTTAAAGACTCCCACTGTGTCCCCTGTGTTTCCACGTTTGCCAATGTCACGTGAGCATAGCCATTACACGGTATATGAAGTTATAAACCTTGGGGTTGAGTACTATTAGGTACAGTCTAGCGTGCACACCTAAAACAGACAAACACAACGGCACAGATAAGACAACACAGTTGTATATACATAATACCTCAAACGTCAGCGAGACTTCAAATATGCTTCGGATTTGTATGCTCTGTCACGTCATATTATGTCAATGTCACCCCTGCCGTGCCGCGGCCATACCTCAGGTACCGACTGAGTTAAACGCTGGACTTTGTATGTAAGCCCTTATAAGGACATTTACTTACACGTTCCTGATTTAGCGTGCCTACAACCTTTTTAATATATGAGCTGATTTTGAGAAGAAGTCACCGAGGAAACTTAGTTACCTTTGTGATAGTAGACATTCATTATTTAGTCTATGATTTGTCTTCCAACGTTGAATAAAACATAATATCATGCCCAAGTCTTCGACTAAATAAACATGTTGAAACATTATTGAATTATTCTGGCTTTTGTATGCCATGTTTACTTGCAAATACTTAACTCTTAGGTATGTATGTTATTAGGGAAAGAATTTCGGTCTTATGTAGGTCTTATGTATATTCAGTTGACTGACGAAGTCTATGATGATCACTCAACAAATATTGTGACTATTTCAAGTCCCTAATTTCTGTAGCTATTTATTTGAGTAGATAATATAATGCCTTTGTATCTGGCACACTATAAATAAGCAGCTATACTATACGAGACTTTAAAGTCTATTTTTATTTGTATTCATTTACAAACTTCGCCTGCATTAATTAGCTTAGCTCGTAGCTAATTTAATTCTACAAATCGCGTTTAAACAAACGCGCTCCGAACTCGCTAACGCTCGTCGCTGAGCTGAAAACTTTTATTTTCAATGTTGTTACGAATAAAGAGGTTTCAATTGTGCGCGCTCGTTCATTCGCGTCACGCGGCGGTCTGTTTGTCCCGTTGTTTGCCGCGGGAGGGAATTAAAAGCGGGGGACGTGTCTGGAGGGCAAAGCGAAATAAAAATAAACATACGGGCTTCAAGTGTAGAAATACACTTGGTAGAAATCAACTTTAAATCGATTCGGAAAATCCATGAATATTACTACTATCCAACATGGCTTACACGGATTCGGTTTAAATTTTGCTTTACACCAAACTAAGTCGAAAATAACAGTCTTAGTTGTTGCCAGTAGGTCTATAAAATTTAACTTTCTTTTATCATAAAACTAAACTTGCATCTAGTTTTGAGTGAACTCAAATGTGTCCGCTACGACCTACCTTTCCATTGTTGCAGCCGTTCTCCTTTGTAGCGAAGTCTTTTGTCAACTACACAACTGCATTGGCGATAGCACTCTTATTTTACAGCCTCCGGCAGTAAAATTTGTAATTGGTCAAGTGACGGCAGCAGAAGTGGACCGATCAACACGTGCGGGCCGTAACTTGGGCTACAATGTCGGATGTTGGCGCAAATATTGGCACAAGTGATTCGCCGTTCGATGTTGGCCCAAACATTGGCACAAGAGCAGCGGCCTCGGCTTAAGACTTTGCACAAACATTGGTCGCCGTGCGAGTTCCAACACTTTAACATTTAGGTTTATGGTAAAGTTTATATGGGGATAGCTTAGAAAGTGGCGCAGTTGCTTAGTTTGTCTTCAAAGTTCTCTTGGTCCGAAGACATTTATGGATCAGTTGCTAAATGAGCTTTTTAAAGCATATTTATGTGCCCATTTAAAGAAAAGTTCAACTATCATTCCTCGTATCAACTCAACTATCGTTCGTATAGTTAAGTAGTTGCATAGGTACTCATAGTGATGACACTATGAGCAACCTATGCAACTACTTAACTCACTCAAGGCAATAAGTTGTAGTCGCTAGGCTATTCGCATACTTAGGAATATACCTACGTTGTGTGAGCGCGTTAAAATGAACAACTGTCTTTTCGTGTCGTGTTCGTCATTCATTTATTGAGGATCGTGATTTCCTCGTAGTGGAATAAACTTTTCTCTTTCTAGTTTTTGCCACCTGAGTCTGTACTTTGCATTTTGGAGCGCATCGGCATCGTAAAGTTAAATGTTTATCTATGTAAGGAGACTAATTGTTCTGACCATCTTGTTAAATAACGGCAGCTAGGACTTACAAAGGTGAAATTAACTATTTAAATTAAAAAGAGTGCGCTAAAAACATTTCTTGAGTCGAGGCACATCTTGTTATCCACAAATATAATTAAGTCGACAGACTTTTACAAACAACGATGAATATTTTTATTTTTAATTACATTTCTAGATCCATTTAAGGTCGGACGAAAGACATTTTTCATTTTATTATGAACACTAAAAATAGATGAAGCTCTTTAATAATACTCTCTAGAGACCCTTAAGTCATTTTTGATTTATTAATTACTAGCTTTCCGCCCGCGGCTTCGCCCGCGTGGAATTTTGTTTGTCACAGAAAAACTTTATCGCGCGCGTCCCTGTTTCAAAAACCGGGATAAAAACTATCCTATGTTCTTTCCCGGGACTCAAACTATCTCTATGCCAAATTTCATCAAAATCGGTTGCGAGGTTTAAGCGGGAAAGCGTAACAGACAGACAGACAGACAGAGTTACTTTCGCATTTATAATATTATAGTTGGGATGGGATTATACTATTTGACTTCTGAATTGTTAAGATTATGATCAAAACTTATGTCTTCTTATTTGGTCTGGCTCTGGTCATAAATTACTGACATATTGAATTCATTGACTCTCAACCTTTCACGAGAGAAAAATTAGAAAGTAATATTCATCCAACTACTTTGATTATTTGACTTCGATAGTATAATACTGACTGAAACAGCGTGCTTCTACTTGTTATAAATTTAGAAACGTACATAATTCTAATTACTCAAAAATATATTTAAATTCTTTAAACAACTAACTTGTTTAATAACGAACTAGTTGTAAAAGCAAATAGCCTTTATTGTCTCAAAACAAATTCAAAAGTTCGGAGGTAATCTTTTGCATAAAGTTTTCGTGAAATGTGTCCTGTGTAAATATATAATGAGAGTTAAAAAAGTTGGTTCAGCGAGTGAGCAGCTCCCAGGAGGGACATAAGTCCACCGGAGCGTGCCCGCCAGTGCCGTACGAGGGACTTAGGAGGACGGCTGCTTAATCGTTTGATGCTCGTATTCACAAACATTACTATGAGGTCTCAAATTGCACGTGGACGCAAAGGGTGACACACGAACCAATCACAGAGCTCTATTCAACGCTGTGCGTTCGATTTGCTGTTTCACTTAAGCAATCATCGTTTGTGATCACTTAAGAATCAAGGGGTGCTCCCTCAACCAAAAAATGTATGAATCGTCGATGACTTTTAGATCTCAAATACTCGACGCACAGTGGTGCTACAGCTTTGGTGTCATAGTAACAAATGCTAAGGCGGACGTATTCTGTCAGCATACAGCACTTTTTTTTACTGGCCGAAACTTTTGATTTTGAACAAAAAATATATTATGAATCGTCGATGAATTTTAGATCTCAAATACTCGACGCACAGTGGTGCTACAGCTTTGGTGCCATAGTAACAAATGCTAAGGCAGACGTATTCTGTCAGTATACAGCACTTTTTTTTGTTGGCCGGCACTTTTGATTTTGGACCAAAAATATATGAAACGTGGATGATGTCCTTTATCCTAAAGGCTAGTTTTATCCTACAACATCTTGGTACCATAAGTCATCACAGGTAACACACATTGGTTGTAGACTTTCGTCTTCAGGCACTGGGGTATTTTGGACGAAAAGATGTTGCGTAGTTTCCCGAACGCTGCCCAGCCGAGTTGGATTCGACGATTGACCTCCTTCTCGAAATTGGACCTACCTAGCTGGATCGTTTGTCCGAGGTAGACATACTTGTCAACAATCTCAAGAATCGAGCTCCCAACCGACACCGGGTAGGGCGCAACATGGACGTTCGACATAAGCTTCGTTTTGTCCATGTTCATCCGAAGGCCTACCTGTTGGGAAACTCGATTAAGGTCTTCGAGTATGGTGCCGAGGTCCTCCAGCGATTCTGCCATGACCACGATATCGTCGGCAAACCGAAGGTGAGTGTACCGTGTGAGGTGAATGTACTCGCCGTTAACGTTTATGCCGTATCCTTTCCATTCCAGGAGTTTGAAAGCGTCTTCCAATGCCGCGGTGAAGAGTTTCGGAGATATAACATCTCCCTGTCTTACGCCTCGCTGTATGGCTCGGAAACGTGGCCCCTCACTATAGGCCTTATACAGAAGCTCAGAGTTGCACAGCGTGCTATGGAGAGGGCTATGCTCGGTGTTTCTTTACGAGATCGAATCAGAAATGAGGAGATCCGTAAACGAACTAAAGTCGCTGAAATAGCCCGACGGATCAGCAAGCTGAAGTGGCAGTGGGCTGGGCACATAGTACGCAGAACTGACGGCCGATGGGGCAGCAAGGTTCTGGAATGGAGGCCACGTACCGGAAAACGCAGCGTGGGACGTCCACCCACAAGGTGGACCGATGACCTGATAAAGGTAGCGGGAAGGCGCTGGATGCAGGCCGCTACCAACCGTGCGATGTGGAAGTCATTGGGGGAGGCCTATGTTCAGCAGTGGACGTCCTGTGGCTGAAATGATGATGATGATGATGATGATCTTGGTACCTACCTGGTACGCTAGTTAATCCCATTGTCACTATCATGATTTCGACTTTACTGGGGATTACCTATTTGAAAAAATATTTCATGATTTTTTTGAGGTTTTTAACCAATTTTTTGTGTAGCCCCTAAAGTTTGAAGTGACAACTTTAAATTCTTACGAGTGACTTCCAAGGTGAAACTCAGTGTTTACTAAAGGAGCTCTAGACGTTTTTTCTTGCAAATTATACACAGAAGTCCAAAATTATCTTACGTCATTGGCGCCCACCGAGTGTGACTACCTACGAATGCGGCGTGCGGATTTATTGCGTGTGTACAACCCTTAAGGAAACTGCTTTGGATGGCGCCGACGCTTACACTCTCGTGGTGAAACGTCACATTATTGTTAGGACTGGAATAAGAACAATGAGGGTGTAAAGACTTATAATAAAATATCATCGTCTAGAATGTTTTTTATCCACATCTAGGAGGCTCTTGGCATGCATTTTATCTGATGTAATTTTAATATCTGTGTCTGTCTGAGTTAAAAATTTATTGGATCTATGAAAAGTATTTGAGATATTAAGCAATCTTCAAAAATACGTAAGAACTGTTTTTTGCAAAACTTACAACTACGAGCCGATAGTTACGAGCTCCGTAGAAAAGATAAATAAACACGCTATCCTAATCCAGCATATTTGCCAAGACATCTGAAGCTACGCATTGCTTGCATCTACGTACTCATATAATATTGTGAGGAAAGAGAAACTACGGGTGAAGTAGGAACGGTTAGCATTATGAAATGCTTGAGGATATGTCACGTGACACCGGGCTCCATCACTTCACGCTCAGCAATTATTTCCAATTAAAACAAAACCACGTGCGCAACTTTAGAATTGCGGCCTTAAACTTTGATTAAAAATGCTTCGCGAACTAGGCCACTGTAAATAGAAATCGCAGCTGTATTTTCCGTTTAGTATGAAAGATTCACAGCGCGGCGCATTAGTGATGTCACAATTGCGAGTGAACTTGCGATGTACATTGTACACGCATGTTGCAGATTTATTGCACGCGCGATAGAGCTAGCGCCACAGGGAAGACAGAAGAGACAGCTCATTCTATCCTAAAATAATCCAATAGTATTTTTATGAACTACTAGCGGCCGCCCGCGACTTCGTACGCGTGGATCCCGTTTTACCCCCTTTTCCCGAATTTTCTTTGCTATAAACCTCACGGAGCCCGAGACCTTTCCAACGAATGCAAAACCGTGGAAATCGGTTCGTGCGTTCTGGAGTTATAGCGTCAGGGAGGAAAACCCGACTTATTTTTATATAGTAGAAGACTAAAGAATACACTTGAAAAAAATAACAATTAACATGAACTAATGTTAAACTTAAGTAATGTTCATCACGATTCAGTTTGATTCTACAGCATTTTAGTTTTTAACCCATATCCGGGTATGTATGCACCTAATCCTAAAAAAATATTTGAAACTTTAGCAGGGATGTTCCCATAATAACATTTTAATTTTCAGTAAAAGTATAGATTTTCATTCCTGTCACTCATAGTAAAATATTTACATAACATTGATATTACAAATCCTGTCAATTCAGCGATCAATGCACGCACGATACCACATCAACGACATGACATTTTAAACAGTTGACTTATTTTGCAACTAAGACCTATTGACTGATGTGCACGGTTTTTCCCTTTTCAAGCCTCCTTCTTGTTCAAATGGCACCTGGCTGTTCGCATTAGTCTATGGCTCATGTCCCGCGACGTGTCCCGGCCTGTTTGTTCCGGGCGGGATTTATACGCGCGCAGATACGCGCGCGATAACACGCGTTTTATTGGCAAAGGGTGAAGTTTGTCGATAACTTTTCACGTAACGTTTGCGTTTTGCGTTTAAAACGGTGTTTTGGAGTAGCTGTTCATGTTAGGCAATGTTCAATTTTGAACGGTTTTTGATTGGAAAGCAAAGTAAATATTTAAACTGATAGTTTATTTATACCTAATCTACAAATTCATATTAATACAAACGGCTAACATTTGAATAAAAACTAAATAAATATCATAACTTTGCATCTCTTTTTTCCCCTATTTTTTCGTGCATTATTTGCTCTTTTTGATGTTTCGATGACGCGAACATGAAGCCGAAAGGGCGTCGCGTCTCATTTCAAGCTTGATTCGAGACACCTCGAGTCGTTTGAGTGACGGAATGTAAATGGTACTCGCTGGATCATTCATCACCGGCTCTTCAACGACTAAATATACTTACCGTCTCACTCGTCTGCTAACAAAATGCATTATTCAGGAGACTTCTCAGAAGAAAAACCGGCTTCTAATAAATATATTTATCAGAGCTAGACTAGACGCCGTGAAGCGTATTTATTTTAAGGCCATCGTTCAAATTTTAAATCTGGTCCCCACGCAAAAGAACTTCGTTGAATTATTTGGCTGCTAAAAAAGAGTTTGGAAACTTTTTCAAATATAATTCGCTCACAATTTACATTTCTCTTGCGATGTTTTTAAGTAAAAAATGTCTTACTCGTATGTTAATCAAAAGTACATACACAATCCTGTGTAATGTTTTGTGGCTAATAATTAGACAAAACTATTATTTTGATCGATGTTTCCTGGTCTTTATGCTTACCTATACCATAAATATCAGTACCTAAATACAAATTAATGTCAGATAATAGGCGGAATCAATAAAATCTAAATGTAATAAAAGGGAGGTGCTTACCCCACCACAGCGTAGATCGAAGGGTTGTTTTCCCGTAAAGGTAGAATGAGGTGAAGGCTTTGAAAAATCTCATTCGGGGTTCCTAGAAACGCCATTTAGGAAACGATTATTCTTCAAACGTCTGCGGGATCAATTTATATCAATATCAATTTCGTATATTTTGGTAAATATCCCAGGTGTACGGATAAAAAACGGGAAAAATATTACGGGGAATATTTTCTTATTTATCAATTTATTTAATACATATCACACACAGGTTAAAGTAAAATTAAATGAACGAACAAATTAAATTATAATTGCAAACCGTTTAGCTAAATGTAATCGTATATTTTTCTACTGCAAAACATTTCCCGTTTTCCGCTGACTTACAGAAAAATACCCGCGTATAATGTAAAATGTCAATAGGAATGAGTGTTATAAAATGTGGGGATGCCAATAGAGATAATGCACCTGCAGAGTACCTAGCAGTGATCGGAAACCCATCCGGGGTGAGAAGTTGGAGTTATTTTAAGGCTTTAAAGAGCTTTTTCGAATAAAAACCTAGTGTTTTTCGGGTAATTTTTATTATATACCATAAAATCTGATTTTTTATGTACAATTGTACATATAATATTTGGGCAATAATTAGAAGTATTTTCCATACCATTGACAGTTTTGACAGTTCCAACTCCTTCCCAGACAGTTTTTTTAGGGTAGCTCCCAAAGCCACGATGACCCAAACTTCATAATTCACCAACATAATTTATATCCTATATTGGGAGCATACGCTGACAAACTGAACTGAACTGAACTTTTATAAAATGACGTATGTCTGGCGTTCACTAGCTCTTAGTCTATTAACTATTAAAAGATTAAAAATTCAACAGTCTTTGTCTTACAAGCCGTCATTGATTTACTCAATATCGATCTGCCTGTGAGTAATCATATCTTTGCGTAGAATTGGAACCACTTCTCTGGGTTTGAGGGAGCTGAAATGTTTCCGTACGCGAATTCAAGATTCGATTCGAGTGCTTCACAAACACGTCCCGGTCTGATGATGGGGTGGTGGAAAACATTGTTTAGGTAATAACAATCTTCTATATAGTCCAGTCAATAAAGCATTATAGATGGAAAACCATGGAACACAATTTCTGACTTCGGGACTTTATTTAGGTTAGTTAGGAGGTGAACATAGCAAAAGTCCCCGCCCTTAGCCCTTGAGCCGGCGGGGAGAGGGGGGTTTAAAGGTACCACTTTTCGGTTTTTCGCTTAATCCTCGGAAATTATGCGTCCTAGTGACATGACTACTATGAACCAAAAAAAGCTTATTCAATTTGCTATAGGTGAGATAGTCAAGTTTTTCTATATCTTGTATAGTTTTCGCGGCATCTGCTCTAGAAGGTCTGTAATATTGGAAATTTTATTTTTGTCTTACATGTTCCCATCAGGAGAAAATCGACTAAATCAATATTGAGCTAATATTATAGACACGCGGGAGCATGGTAAGCCCAGTTCCAGGGAGGGGACTGCACCGTGCGTATATTTAGACGAATCACTTGGAGCCACATTTGACTCCTCATCACTCAAAAACTACTGTGCATTAACACTTCAAATTTGGCTCATGTGTTGAGACTTGCAAGATAAACATCAGCTTCAAATTTCATAAATATACCTCAAACGGTTCTTTAGGTATTGACGTTCAAAAATCTATATGTCTGACCTATAGACCAAATTCTAACCACTTCCAGATGACCTTGAAGGTTCAAATTTGGCATCCAGATAGGTAGCTGTGTAAATACAAAAGAACAAATAAAAAACCAGTAAATTTTAACATTTCACAGGTGATAGATAGATTTTAGTGTCCTAAATGTCGATTTTTGAACGTCAATACCTAAATAACCGTTTGAGGTATATTTATGAAATTTAAAGCTGATGTTTATCTTGCAAGTCTCAATACATGAGCCAAATTTGAACTGTTAATGCACAGTAGTTTTTGAGTGATGAGGAGTCAAAAGTGGCTCCAAGTGGTTCGCCTAAATATACGCACGGTGCAGTCCCCTCCCTGGAACTGGGCTTAACATGCACCCGCATGTCTAGAATAGTAGCTCAATGTTGATTTTGTCGATTTTCTCCTGATGGGAACATGTAAGACAAAAATAAAATTTCCAATATTACAGACCTTCTCGAGCAGATGCCGGGAAAACTATACAAGATATAGAAAAACTTGACTGTCTCACCTGTAGCAAATTGAATAAGCTTTTTTTGGTTCATAGTAGTCATGAGACTAGGACGCATAGTTTCCGAGGATTAAGCGAAAAACCGAAAAGTGGTACCTTTAAACCCCCCTCTCTCCACCGGCTCAGGGGCTAAGGGCGGGGACTTTTGCTATGTTCACCTCCTAACTAGTCTAAATAAAGTTCTGAGGCCAGAAATTGTGTTCCACGGATTTCTCTCTACACCGTCGTTAAAGCATTCATTGACTGGACCATTCCTGAGCTATCATTAAAACATAATTCAACTTAATTAAACAAATGTTATAGAAATAATCTGAATCACTCGTGAATCGTGATAGTCATTAAGATTTTTGACCCAATGAATAAGCCTAAATAAAGAGTTATTTATTTGACTTCTAAATACTAGGTATACAAGGTGTCTCAGAATTTGTGAATCAAGCTGTTATGGAAGGTAGCGTGACCACTGACCTACCCTTAAAAAATATGTAAAATAATTTTAGTACAGAAAAAATAAAGCTACCTCCCATAGCAGTTACATTCACCCATTCTGGTTACGTTACGACCCTGGCTAAAACCGAAGTGTGAACTTTAATGAAATCAAAAAGGGCAAAAAATATTTAATTTGCGCCGTATGAGATTACTAAAATTTCATAAGCACGCGATTAAACCCTTTAGGTTATTAACGGGTAGCTTATTGAATATTAATGAAGCCCGAATCCCCTGGAATATCACACGGAGGCAAGTCCTTAATTTGTTTATTGTTTACGGCTCTGTAGAGATGTCCCATTTTTGTTTATTTATCTCCTGCTATCCTAATCACAGCATAAACAAAACAGTAGATTTTATCATTCATTACATCGAACAAGCCTAATAAGAAAAGTTTTATGAGTTCAAGTGCAAAAATATTATACACAAACTAGCGGCCGCCCGCGACTTCGTACGCGTGGATCCTGTTTTACCCCCTTTTCCCGAATTTTCTTTGCTATAAACCTCACGGAGCCCGAGACCTTTCCAACGAATGCAAAACCGTGGAAATCGGTTCGTGCGTTCTGGAGTTATAGCGTCAGGGAGGAAAACCCGACTTATTTTTATATAGTAGATTGACGTGGATAGTGTCATGGCTGATGACGTAGTGACTGAGAGAACATAACTTATTCATTATTAGGCGTAGAATTAACTAAGTTAATCCATAAAAAGAGGGCAAGATTTTTTTTCTTCAGTTTTGAAAATTCCATATCCGTATTTTTCACTGTTGTACTAACTGGGCTGGCTGCTTTCCTCTGCTTAGGCGGTCTTGTTAAGCAGGAAGTTTCATTTGGGTCAGCGGTAATTACCCTCGACGTAACAGCGGTATGTAGCCTCAGATTTTTTCCCTGATGAAATGGTCCGTCGGCGAACTTTAGAGAGGTATTTTTTATTATTTCATTTAGAGCACTTGATGTAAGTGAAACAAAGGCGCTTAGACGCGGCCGGTTGAGACATTTTGTTCTTTGTAATGTCTAAGTTTAGAAAAAGGCAAGGAGATTTTATGAGTACTATTAGGGATTAACTTAATTTGATTTCCTGAAACTATAAATACAACTTGAGATAAATGTAAGACCTACTGGTGAACAAAGGCGTATCTTTAAATCTAGCGGTGTTTAAGATAGTAGGTACATAATTCCATACATTAGATGATCAGATTATATTATCACTCAACACATTTTTTAATTTAGTCGCTCACAAAGTGAGGTTTCTCTACAATAAAATTGTAAGTGGGCAGTGCACGGTACCCTTAACTACATACGGATGGAAATTGTTTTAAAACAGTTCAGCAACCATTTAATTTATAATTCTTTAAGATGTAGACTAATCAAGTCAGAAAGGTCAAGTTGCATTTCAGTTTCTGAGTATCTATAAGATTGTTATGATCTTTCTATTAATACAAAGTCAACACCCTAACCAAATTATTCACAAATGTCTTTCAATGATAACCACTGTGCTTGATCCTCGGTCTTTCGCAACCGCTGGCTGCCAGTAACTTTGAAAATATGGCCGCTCCTACTCACTGCAACGTATCCCACGCTGCGTTTGCCAAGATGCGGTCTCTCCAGAATAGAGTGGAATACAAAGAAAAACTTAATTTATAGTTCCAGTACTATAAAAGAGCAACAGTTTTATTTTAGTGTAAACAAAATGGAGCACTTTAGAAGTATTTTCTATAACCATGAAATATATTTTCAAACGGTTTGCACTGTATTTGCTCATACGTCATGCTCGCGAACAGGTGCTGCCGTTTCAAATGCACACGTGTTTTTCTATTACAGATTCAAGTTGTATTTTATGCTTTAACAAAATTCAAAGCATAAAATGTTTAATCATGTTGTTACAGGACAATGTTAAAAAATGTTATCCCAACTAATATTATAAATGCGAAAGTAACTCTGTCTGTCTGTCTGTCTGTCTGTCTGTCTGTCTGTCTGTCTGTCTGTCTGTCTGTCTGTCTGTCTGTCTGTCTGTTACGCTTTCCCGCTTAAACCTCGCAACCGATTTTGATGAAATTTGGCATAGAGATAGTTTGAGTCCCGGGAAAGAACATAGGATAGTTTTTATCCCGGTTTTTGAAACAGGGACGCGCGCGATAAAGTTTTTCTGTGACAGACAAAATTCCACGCGGGCGAAGCCGCGGGCGGAAAGCTAGTTCAAGTATAAAGTAAAGCAAATGACCAAAATAATTGGTAAAATAAAATAAAAAATTAAGTACCTACTCGGAATAAGACATTAAACTTACGCCCGTATATACACAAACGATGCTTGCTTAAGTGAAGCAGCAAATCTAACGCATAGCGTTGAATAGAACTCTGAGTGGTTCGTGTGTCACCCTGTGCATCGACGCGCACTGTGAGATCTCATAGTAATGTTTGTGAATAAGTACGGGTGTAAGTATTCAAGTTACCCACTTTTAAACCTTGTGTACCTAGGTATCGTAAGTACTCGTATTTATTATACTCGTAAATACAATTTTGTGCACCGGTAGAATGAAAAAAGTTTCACTTGATATGTGTTAATTGTTGACTAGTACGTTACTTCGATTTTCAATAAGTATTTTTAAATTCAGAAAGTTCCTAAACCCAAAATATAAAGTAAGATCTGCTAGTTACGTTATAAGCCAGGAATATTATTCGGAAAACACACAAAAATAAACTAGAATATCATCGAAAGCTCTTGGGATTTACAAATTCTAAGGAACTCAACTCTGTCTGAACCTTGAACCAGCAGCTGTCAGGGCGATAAGCGCCACTATTCTTAAAGCATTCCGTTCACTATTCTCGTTTCGCAACAGATTTTATGCTCCCCTGTGACTACGATAAAAGTTTTAAAGTTTAAACCAAGCGCTTTAATATTATGACTCTATTAATCAATTTTACATGGTTTAAAAAAAATGGAATAAGTTAATTATAGTGTAGATTGCGGGAAGCACCTGAATGTGGGCAGGGCAGGGCCGGTCATCGTGGAAATCTTTGGAGACTGCCTTTGTCCAGACCTGCATGGCGTTATACCATATACGGTCAGTTTAAATAGATCTTGGCATGTCGCAAAAAGTATTTATTGGAAAGTACCTTCACTAAATATTTCAAGTGTCATTGTTGCACACCAAGTGTTGAATAATGGTATACCTAAACTCAGAGAGAAATTAGTATTAAGATAAAAATGCATTAACAAATCGTCATCAAATTGGCAGTTCAATGTCTGTCAGATCCATGTTCATGAACCATGAAACAAACAAAACATTGTCTTGCCTCGGACCGCCAAGCCGGCCGCTTACTCTAAGCCGCCTGACTCGGCCCGACGTACCGGACAATACTCTTTGGATACATTTCCTCGAAAAACGGTGATAATGCACAATGCTACAATACGGATGAACTATTTTAGATCATATCGATTTTCAACTGTTGTATAGATACAGGGTGGAAACGTTAAGTGATCACACTCGATTGTATCTAAACTATTTAAGATATCAATAAACTAGTTACTGATCTTGAGAGTACTTCATGAGCTCTATCAAACGGTATCAATAATAATAGGTTACAAAAAAAAATGGATCTGTCCGAAAATTTAATGTTTCCAGCTTCCATACTAAATGTATGCCAACCTCACAATAAGAACTTCTTCACAATATTGGAATATTAGTTCTCTTTCTTGTAAGTGCAATGGGACATCAATGTGTGATTGCCACGAAAGACGCTGGTCTATCATAAATCCCAACTATTTTGCGCTACTAACTCTCCATAGGACAGGACAACCGCAAATACATAGTTTGAGTTTGCCTACATGAGTGTATTTTAATTATCATGAAGCAGTCCGTATCATCCTTAATTTATTTATTATTCTTTATTAAAGAAACATACAGCCTTGTTTGACACATGCAGCTTAAAATTAAATAATAATTGTCATGACACTTCTATTGTAGGGTCAGTAGTTGCATTTTCACCGAGCCACGGAGCGAGCGGCGAAACTTTCATCTACCTTCTACAAACAGTGCGGGAATTATATTATTTTCATTTTACGATAAGGATAGAATTAGTAGAAATTATTTATCATCATTACACAAAAATAAGTTTTATCTTTACATGACAACTTCTTTTATAGGAGCTTAGTATTGTACGATAAATGGTACTTAAAATAATTAAAAACATTAAACAAGGCCAAATAACTTTATTATGATCATAATATTAAAGGACGAACAGAACAACTCTTTGCAACAACAAAACTCAATTTATATTTAACAAGATCACAACAAAAACATCAGTGTGAAAAAAGGGCCAAGTTCGGTACAAAAGGCGTTGAGGGTTGACGACATTACCAGTTAACAAATCAGGTATCAAGTTTTTTAGTCCAAAGTCTAGTAAGTAACCAGCGCTAGAGAAAAACCTAGGTACCTTCAAAATTCAATCCGTTTTTTAGCTACAATGCCACAGACAATTCAAACTAAACACCTACAACCTTTCTTTTTGCGTCAGGGGTGATGTACCTTATTTCATTTTTTTTTATTACACCATTACAATTTTGTACAAAAATACCTATCGTTATTTTCGCGATCCGTTTACATCCACAATATCATATTTTTTCAACTTTCACTGATTTAATAAAGTAACTTCAAAGCTTGGCTCGCGCACATCTTTATTTTGTCAAGGCATCTAGCTGCTTGAGTGCCCCAAACGAAATTGCGTATGTGGCTTCATTATGATTCTACAACACAAATAAATGTCATAAATAAAAGTTATTTAATTAGACTGGAGAAGGTTTGTTGAGCTCCATTTTGTATGAGTATGTTGTGAGTAATGAGAAACCATCTTTTGTTTGTAGAAAATACATTACTTACAGGTTACATAATTATGGTTAAATTCTAAAATTAATAATTAATATTGTATTCAAATTGCATGTTTTAAGGTTATGTAAGGTTAAGTTTTCATCGGCCGTCAGTTCTGCGTACTATGTATCGTACCACAAAACGCAGCGTGGGACGTCCACCCACAAGGAGGACCGACGAAATCATAAAGGTAGAAAGGCACTAGACGCAGGCCGCTACCAAATAGTCAATATGGAAATTATTGCTTGGAAGAGGCCTATGATCAGTGGACGTCCTATGACTGAAATGATGATGACGATGATGATGATTAAGTTTAGGTTGGAAAAGACTACGTTACAATGAATTGGTTGATTTTGTTTTCACAAAACATTACTCGTGCCTGGAATTTTGAGCCTCTTCTTGAAAAATAATATTTTTGCTGACCAATCCACTATATTATGTGACATGCTCGTATAAACGAAAAGCCGTTTTCCAATGGTTCGATTGGACTTTTATCTGAAGAAAAAATAATTGAAAATGTTGATATATTTTTTGTATAAAAGCAGTCAATGGCACATAGATAAAAGCTTATTTGATGTTAGAAAATTCGGCCGTAAAAAACTAAGTAAAAGCTATTTATAAACTTGAACATACTTTTATTAGCTACGAGTATAGTCTTCTTATGCCGTACCTACGTATAGTACGGCCCATGCCAAAATAAGGGAATCGAACCCATAATATCTGGCATAGTGAGAGTATTTCAGTGCGCTAATCACTAAAGTATTCTGTGTCACTCCAGACGGACGTCTTCCGATTCTATAGTAGTAATATAGTTACCTATATCTATAGCTATTAATATACGGTGAGCTCCGTCAGCTCCGTCACAGGCTCCGTGTATGCGTTAAGGTGGGTAGTTATGGCGCGTATTTTTATTAAATATCGTGAGGTAGTCTCCTTTTAAATTGTGGGTGCGGCCGCGACCGTTAGATATTTCATCACTTGATAATAGAACCCGACAGAGTTACATTGTGCGCGCGCGCGTCGATTCGTAGTAAATACTTTTTTCTTTTTCCAACATTGGTTTTGTAATGAGACGAGTCAGTTTTTATATTGTTTCAAGTGTCGATCGACTGCATTTAATTCAAACTATGTGGTGTAAAAATTAATTCGTGTTAATGTAATAGGAAAGACGGTGTCGATTTTGTTTGTCCGCGGGGGCCATACATCCTTGTGACGTGATGGGTGTTTGGAGATGGAAAACCACCAAAAAAGGTACTTGCTAATTTAGCTATATTTTACCTAGATACCTACTGATTGCATTCATATACACTATTTGCTTTGTGTCAGTACGTATTGCGGTAAAACGTACTTTGTTTTGGACGTAGGCCTCCAAAACTACATGAGCGCGGTGCATGGACTAAGGCGTCAAATAACCAATGGCGCAGTAGCGTAGCCTCGAGTGTAAGGTGCCGCAAGTTCGATTCCCGGTTGGGGCCAATACTTAGAAACTCTGATATTATTTTCACAAATGAATGTCTTCTCTAGTTTTTATATTTTGATGTAAAAGTGAACCTACATGTTTTATGTCTTGTTCCAGTATGGCGGTACTACGTGTACGCTCAAGAAAACCTCAAGAGGTGCTGAGAAATTCCTAAAGATGAACTAGTTCAAAAGAAAATTACGGAATGCATACGAGTGAGTTTTTGTTAATATCCCTATTCAGTTTCAAAATATTTTTATGTAATGATTATGTTTTTGTCTTGTATGCATAGGTACTTAAAATATCTTGAATAGGCTAATCTACGGTGTGCTCCGTAGATGCGTTAAGGTCGGTTGTTTAGGCGCGTATTTTTATTAAAATATCGGGAGGTAGTCTCCTTTTAAATTACGAGTGAGGCCATTTTTACTTTGCATCAGTTGATAAAAGAACCGGACAGAATTACATTGTGCGCGTCAATACGAAAACCTGGACAAAAATGTTCTTGCACTCAACATTTAGGGCTTTATTTCACCGGGACACCACGGCGGCGCAACCAGTCGCCGCTACCAACAAAATGTATGCAGCTTTGCGCAACCAAACGGACACCAGGTGAGTAACTCTCTATAGAGCTGTATACATTTTGTTGGTAGCCGGCGACTGGTTGCGCCGCCCATGGTGTCCCGGTGAAATATAGCCCTTAGGAATCGAACCCGCGACCTCTGACCAGCATAGTAGCGGTGCGGTAACCACTAAGCCAGGCGGCCATCATCCGATTCCATACTTAACTATACTATACTATGTGTGTACGGTGAATTCCGTGTAATACGTTAAGGTGGGTAGTTCGGGCGTTCATTTTATAATTTTTATCGAGAGGTAGTCCACTTTTAAATTGCGGGTGCGGCCGTTGGACGTTTCGTCACTTGCTAATAGCACCCGACTGAATAACATAGTGCGCGTCAATACGAAGCTACTTTTTTCTTTTTCCAATATTGTTCGGTTTTGTAGTGAGACGAATCAGTTTTTATATTGTTTCGTGTCGATCGACTGTATTCAAAATCAGACAAATATTATAAACTGTGTGTGGTGTAAAAATAAATTCGTGGTAGCGTGATGGGAAGGAAAAGTGTAGATTTTGTTTGTGCGCGGGGACACACATCCTTGTGACGTGATGGGTGTTTGAAGATAGAAAACCACCAAAAAAGGTACTTGCTAATTTAGCTATATTTTACCTAGATACCTACTGATTGCATTAATATTCACTATTTGCTTTGTGTCGGTACGTATTGAGGTGAACCGTACTTTGTTTTGGACGTAGGCCTCCAAAACTACATGAGCGCAGTGATGGGACTAAAACTTCCAATAGCTGATGGCGCAGTGGCGTAGCCTCGAGCGTAAGGTGTTCCAAGTTCGATTCCCGGTTGGGGCCAATAGAACCTCGGATACTTTTTTCACAAATTAATGTCTTCCCCAGTTTTTATATTTCATGTAACAGTGAACAACAACGTTTTGTTTCTTGTTTCAGTGTGGCGGTAGTACTACCTGTACATGTCAAAGAAAACGACAAGGAAAATAATGCCGCGAAAGTCCTAAAGATGGACATGTTTAAAAGAAAAGTACGGAACGCATACTAGGTGAGTTTTTGTTAATATTTCCATTCAGTTTTAAATTATTTTATCTAATGATTTATTTTTTATCAAATTCTTGATGAACTAATTATATGTAGAACGTATGCATACTATTGCATACCTATCAACATGTGTAAATAAACATAACCGGCTAAAGCAAGCAATAATAGGTTCTGACATATTTTTTTAATCGAACCAGCGACCTCTGGTTCAGTAACGCGGTGCGTGAACCACCAAGCTGCTCCGCCGTGTTCCGATGCTACAGTATATAATAGTTATATCTCTATAGATACCGACCTTAACGCATCCCGGAGCACACCGTAGATTAGCCTATGCTAATCTACGGTGTGCTCCGGGATGCGTTAAGGTCGGTAGTTTAGGCGCGTATTTTTATTAAATATCGGGAGGTAGTCTACTTTTAAATTGTGGGTGCGGCCGTTGGATATTTCGTCACTTGATAATAGAACCCGACGGAATTACATTGTGCGCATCAATATGAAGGTACTTTTTCCAACATTGTTCGGTTTTGTAATGAGTTTTTGCATTGTTTTGTCAATCGACTGTATTTAAAATCTAAATATTTCTGAGTGAAGTGAAAAAATAAATGTTGGTAGTGTGATGAACAGTGGTAATAGTACTTGTTAGTAGCAGGAATGTACTGTGTTTGTTTGGAGGTCACACATTTTTATTTACGTTGTTTGAAGACCTAGGAAAATCACAAAATAAAGGTACCAAATCATACGAGTATAATTGTTTTAGTGTATTTAGGTACTGAAATAGTAAGACACGGGTCTTACCTACTATTTTAATTGAAATGGAACGCGAAAGTTTAAAATATTATATTAGTTAGGTACTGATTGCATTTTATATTCGCGTTCATAATTAGCTTTGTGTAGGTATTGCGGTAAATACCTAATTTGTGTTTGCTTGACGTAAGCCTCCAAAGCTGAGCGTGAGACCACGTCTGGGACCTCGAGCGGAAGGTATCGAGTTCGATTCTCGGCTATAGCTAAAAGTCTACTGATACTTAGTGTTATCAATTTTCAGCACTCCATTGCCTGTCGGCGTAGGTTTTATATTTTTAGATTTAAAATTTATATCGTTTCTAATTTCAGTGTGGCGTCACCGTTAAACCAAACGACAATGACAACAGCTCCGAGGAGCTCTGAACGGTGAACCTGTCAAAAAGAAGACTACGGAATGCACACAAGTAAGTGTTTCATATTTTTTTCATCCAATCTAAAATATGTTTTTGTACTTACCTATCCATATGGTTCTATATTGGCTCACATAAAATTCTAAATCATATTCTTTGTCTTACTACCGATTTGTGTTCATAATAATCTCTCTTCATAATTTTATTTTTCATACTTTTTTTATTCATACATTTTTATTACTACCATCGGAGCTCATAACAGTTAGTAATCATAATTTTTTTATCAATACTGTTACTGCTAAGAACCATTTAAAATACATAATTTTTATTTTCAGATCTTTTTTTTTCATAACATTCATTGATCATATTGTTTTAATTAATAATGTTGTTACTAAGAACATACTTCAACTCATAATGTTGTTGTTCAGAATAATTTACTTTATAACAGACATACTCGTATCTTTAAAAAAATCATATATAATTTAATAGAGTAGATAAGCATGCAGAGCATGCAGCATGCATTGGTATCTCCTCGTCTCCGGCGCTGCGGGATGTGCAGCCCTTCCGCCCTTGCGTAACGAGGCTCAGGCACCCACGCTTGCTTCCGCAGCTTCGGCTTTTTGGATCGCCATCGGCGCCTTCGGCGCCTCGGCGACCAGCCTCAGCCGCTCCAGCTCACCCGGGCGCCTGAGCCTCGTTACAGCGGGCGAGGGCTGCCCTCCCTCCGCGCCTCCGGCTTTTAAATTACACTCTAGGGGTAGGGCAGACAAGACTACGTGGAGTCGGTTTTGCAGCGATTCGTTTCTGTCACGTTAGTTTTGTGGCACAAAATATTGCCTGTTTTGGACCATTTCAAATTAATTTAATGTTAAAATACGATTTAATACGAATATAGACATCATGATTTTCAATAATATGGATAAATACACTTATGAGTAATAAATTTATGAAAACAAATATTAGGATACATCACAGTTATGAATATTATAGTTATTTATTCGAATGATATGAGTTTCGACCATTAGTATAGAAAAATATATGAAAACAAATATTAGTAAAAACTAAGTGTATGATTAGTGATATTATGAATATCAATGATTATGTTTTTAAATATGTAGGTTTTAAATTTTTTATGAAGAATGATCATTATGGTATCAAATTGTATGAGAAATATTTTCGGACCTCCAATGATAGGAATTGAAAAGTTATGTAAGAAAATGCGCTACCTATCCATATATTTTGTTGATCTTCCACAAATTCCAAACACGATTCCCAAATGAAGCTAGTAGAACCATTGCTATTGATTATTTTGTAGCCTTTTTTAAATTAAATGTAACACTTTTTAAAACGTATCTTAATATATTTACCTTCGTCTTTGTGAAGTTTTTTGGCGATTTTTTTATCGCAAGAACAACAATGAGCCATTTCTCAAATTCCCCCATAACTGGCAGAGTGTGAGCGGAGCGATCTGAACGCAGAAATGCACTTTACCCTTTCGCTGAAGTGATTTTAAAAGTATCTTCAGAGATGGAGGCTCTTTTTGCTGGACTTCGAGTTATGAGATGAGAGCGATATTAGATTATCTATATCTATATCTATTATATAAAAGAAAGTCGTGTTAGTTACTCCACTTATAACTCAAGAACGGCTGAACTGATTTAGCTGAAAATTGTCAGGGAGGTAGTTTAGAGCCAGGAGAAGGACATAGGATACTTTTTATCCCGTTATTTATTGCCATTAAGGCGGAACAAAGTTCGCCGGGTCAGCTAGTATTTCTTATAACGTCATTTTTTTGTATCTTTCGTATTATAAGATTGAAAAGTATTTATTTAATAAAACGTGTTTTATTTTTTGTTCCAGTGTGCTGCATTTATGACAAATGTCGCCCAGAAACTGTTGCTGAAGCAGTTACAGATGAAAACTACGGCTGAATTCGAGTGAGTGTTTATTAATATTTAATATTCAATCTAAAATTAGTCGTACCTACTTATTTTTGTTGAATCTATAGTCATTATTTTTATTCATATTATAATCCTTCTGTTTTTCTTTGGAATTGGATCCAAACTCAGTTAACATGCGTTATCATTGTTCTGAAATTCCATGTAAAATCGTTGTGGTAATCCATTCATAGTGAGGCCTTTGTCCACTAGATGAAATTAGCTTGAAAGTGAAAGGTAGTCGAATAAAAATAGCTAGCTCTATAAACAGCCTCTGTAGTCTAGTGTCTACCCCTGCTTTAGAACCAGAGCTCCAGGAATCGATTCCCAATGGGGGCAGATTTTTATGTTCGATTTGGTTGGTAGTAGGATTTGTTCTAAGTCCGCCTGACTAGCCACCACCATCTTCCCTAAGTCTGTCGCCATAACAATGTTAAAACAAAGTTGTTGTGTCCCGGCAGTTAGAGATAAGATAGCCAGTTCCTCTGTGGTTGAGGATTCCGGGTGAAGCTTCCACCTTCGGCCTCATCATTACTTTCTATCAAGCTAAAGGCAATAGACCTAGGATGCCCACCGCGGTAATATCGCCACATTTTATCGATTTTATGTGATATGCTCATACATTTATCGTCTGATATACCTAATCAATAAGATTTTATCACAGATCAAGAGTTTCCTCGTTTTGGGTTAAAGAAATCTCCAGTCCACCAAACTCCTGTGCCTCACACCAAGCCCGCTTTTCCGCAACTAGCCTGATTAGCTGGCTCGAACCTCACCGCGAGTAACTGTTATTATTTAACAAGGGAACTTACTTAGCCCGCTATAACTGCCTAATACTAAGCCGACTTTAAACAAAATTCACTGGATTTACTGTATGAAGAACACATTTTTAGGTCGACTTTGCTTATATTTGTTCGTGGAAAATTATTAAGAGATTTTACTTTTATACATTCGTTCGTTCGTTTCAGCCGAATGAAGTCCACTGCTGGTCTAAGGCCTCCCCCAGGGATTACCATAACGACCGCTCCTGCATCCAGGTTCTTCCAGCGAACTTAACCAGATCGTCAGTCCGGGGGCCACGCTACGTCTTCCACCTATTGGCGGCCACTCTACGTTTTCCGGCCCGTGGTTGACACTCGAGAACTTTTCTGCCCCAGCGACCATCAGCTCTGCGATCTATGTGCCCCGCCCACTGCCACTTTATTTTAGCAATTTCGCGGGCTATGTCGGCCACTTTTGTTTTCCTGCATTCCTTTCTGTCTTGACTTATAAATCCTTCTTTTATTTACTTACTAATTAATCATTACAAGTTTTAATAATTATTTTTCCTTTTTGTTGCAGCTCAGCAGCGATGGCAGGCATGCAGCAGAGGCGATACTTCAGGCGCAAATAAGGTAAGAGCATGTTTTGTTTGCTTTTTCAATTGGGTTTTACTTATTGTACTACGGTTAAACGATATTTTCAGGTTGCCTTTGGACTTCCATATTTGCGTTTTTAGTTAATGATAAGTATGGTGGTTTTACTACAATAGTTTTTTATGTCTAGGTGGCTCGAATTAATCGCTTGCGCAATTTGTTTCTTTTTGATATCAAAAATACATATTGTATTCTAAAACAAATATCAAACTCCAAATATGCAGCAAATGTTTTTTTACTAATTTTATAATATACGAGTACGTACTTAAATAAAAATAAACTATTGTACCTACCGTGAAAATAATATTATTGTGTTAGGCCATGCATCATTTTTAGTGTGATGGTATTTTTTTGAAATTGTTACCTTCTGTAATTGATTGGCTGTTTTTTTTTGTTTAAACACGAAACTCACTAATATTTGCTCTTCTATAAAAAAGGTGAACTGTTATTTGCCGGCGTTTTTATAAACTCATATGAATTGCAAATATCGCTCGAGCGAGTGCCGTCGCCTGCATTTATTCGATTGCAAATGAAAATTAAATGTTTTATTGACGAATTCCACGATTGAAATGTTTAACTTTCTACATCTGAAAAAATCCAATTAATTTAATTCTATCGTTAATAAAAGAAGACAGCAATGCACTCACAACTTTTCTTTTTACGTAACATTTGTACCATGTCCTGCGCAATACCTTTTTCCTTATTGCCATAATACTACCATGAAACCATTTATCTTGCTCATAACTTTCGAAAGATACTGCTCGCGTCCACCGATTCGGCACCTACCCAGTTAAAGTCGTCCTAGTTTTTACTATTATGCCGTATATTTTACTACTTTCGAATGAAGTACAGCAACCACAATACGTTATAGAGTGAAATACTGTTTTCATTTTGCGAAAGAAGCGAGTTACTTATTACAGATTTAATTTTAAAATAACCATTACCTAATTAATAGAAATCACTCATTTGTTTCGGATTATTATAAAACGTCAAGTTGTAATCGTCATTATCACAGACTATCCGTCTACTGCTGAACATAATGGTTAAGAGAGAAACCGGTTAATTTTCTTCTCAATCGGACCAACAACTTACCAAAGCTCTTCAAACTCGGAACTCATTTATTTCTACATGATTGTTGATTCCATCCTGCAATATCTTTAACCCAACACTAGACCACTAAATTGACTGACTTGCAAAGGCCCTTTTCCTATACTTATTAAGTTACTGTTATTGTCAATAGCTTACATAACTGATATGAAAATGGATCAATACCTATTTACTTAAGTTAGTGGCACACTGACCCTGGCTGTTCTCCCCGGCCTGTGCACCCGTATAGTGTAAACTGCCGGGCCCTAAGGCCGCGTTTAGGGCCGAGTCGTTCGTCGTAATGGAGGATTTCTGGGCTTAGACCCCACTGTTTGGGGCAATTAAAAGTGGCGCTTCTGTCCCCAGAAATAAGGGCGAGATTAGCCCAGTAGCGAGGACACATAGTTGCCGTGCCCAGATAATGTGGCGAGTTTAGCTCGGTCCATTTGTCAGATCTTTGTCGGGTCCGTTTTGTTTAGGGCAGTGCTTCTCAACGTCTCGGAGATGGAGTGGCCAGTTACCGTTTAAAATGGCGGAAATAAAGAGGTAAGGGAGGTTGTGTTTCAGTTTCTGTTTGAGCAACGCTTTCTATTTTACTTTTATTTTGCGCAAAACATTTTCTCGTGTTTCACAAAACTTGGTATGCCATACCCATTTCAGTTTTTTGAATATATATTTTTTAGTTCATTTTATATTAATAATTATTATTCATATGCGAATTTCAGATTGATTTCAATATTTACCGTAGTTAGAATGTAAAGATACCATCCCAAACCTCTATCAAATTCTGCCGTTCTGTTTACAAAACAAACATCCAAGCACTTCATTTATGATTTTTGGCAATTCACTTAACTGTAAGGTCATAAACAAGTTAAACGAAAAGCTTGAGAAGCGATGTCCGAGATTAATGCAAACAACTAATCACGCCGCTATTGCCTATAAGCTGGCACTCTCCAGTCGGATTGCATCGATTTCCTCATAATTTACACGGAACGAGCCAATCTCCTAGATCCTTACTTGCATTTGTCTTCGCCGTAATGGATTGGGGCTTATTAACTGCAAAGAACTTGTAGGCGTTCTAGTTGCAATGCTTTGGTGCCTAGGTGAGACTTAGGTCTTATACAGAATTTTTTTTTTTACCAAAAAGTGTAATTTTTTTGTCATGCGATAGTTTTCATCTTTAGGTATTTATTATGCCTTTATACTTACCTCAATTAGAGTAGGCGCATACCGTTGATTTTTCGTCGGCCGACAGTTTAGTCGGGCAGTTGATCAGTATGGGAGTGCGCACACTACGCCGATTCGATTTGGCCGATTCTTCATACAAATTAGAATCGGGCACAACTATCGGCCACAACTATCGGCCAACTAAAATCAACGGTGTGCGCCTACTCTTATACTTACAATAAAAATCAAAAACTTCGCTGAGGTAGTTCTCAGAGGATTCCATACTACGTTTAGTCTGTATTTATAGGGCTATTTACAATTCAAATAGAGTGAAAAGGGAATAGAAATACAACAGTTTAAGTAGGTGCTCGTACCTAGTAATTTAGTAAAAATATACTCCAGACAGAACCGCAGCTCGGCTAAAATTCTAAAAGGTCACAAAAACTAGGTCAATGCATCCCTTCATTTTGAGCCCGCGGAAACGAGATAAAATTAAATGAAGTGTCAACTTTAGAGCGGGGGCTTACCTGTAAACAGCGACGAAAATTAAAAACAAGCGATTAATCACGACCGCTTTATGGTTTGTATTTCCTATACGAAGCGAATAAATTACAAAGTGGGATAATGTAAAAGAGTTTCTAAACCATTACATATTTATGCTACAGTTTGTAAAAGCGGATGCCACCCGCGGGGGAGTCCCTATTTCACGGCACATAAACATTTGATTTTGCTGGGCGCACCGGATATTATAACACTATGTAACAGTTTCATTATTTTTGTACATGCCCCGAACACGTAGTTGGCTCTGAAAGGTTGGAGGTTGTGAAAGACGTTTATGGAATGTAAGGACGTTGAAAGAAAATTGACTTTGCCAGCTCGATGTTATTATTGAAATAAGAAAAACTATTTCCTGTAGAATCTAGAGAACATAATACCCACTCACTACCCGCCTCTTCAGCTGATGTATAGGAAAAGTGAGTAGGATTTTAATTGAAAAATCCTGCAAACACATAAAAATAAAGGCCATCCATAACGTCGACGTATAAATCTGTTAGTAAATAAGTAGGTTTCTATTATATGTATGTATATGGAATCTTAATTCTTACTTAATATTATAAATGCAAAAGTTTGTATGGATGTCTGGATGTTAAAATGTTTGTTACTCTTTCATGCAAAAACTACTGAACGGATTTTGATTAAACTTTACAGTATAATTTTTTATATTCCAGAATATCATATAGGCTATACTTAATTATGACGATCTGTGACAAACTAAATTTCACGCGGGTGAAGCCGTGGGCAAAACCTAGTGTTGACTTATTACCAGTACCTACTTAATGTATATTACCTAGATTTTTATAAGATTGACACCCTGCACTCTAGTCCATCTAAAAGTCTTGTATTCGCCAAGATCTCTAGCAAAACTGAGGACAGTTGAAACTACAAGCATTAAGCAGCAACAAACGTCCTCCGTAAACATCCCTCCTCTGCATAAGTTTGGATTTGCCAACAATGCTGTGTACACTTACCAACTTACCCTTGCACTCTCGCAAGTCTCTTTTGCCTTTAATATAAAGTTTAGAATGGTATAAATTAGTTGTAATGGAGTGGAAGAGGAGCAAGCCAAAGCATTACGTTGGCTGCAGCTTACACTATTTGCATTGTTAATAGGCGACTGATTCAATATCGATGCGTCTGTAAACCATGTCTGAGTGATATTTAAGTCGTGTTTATCTTATTAATTACTAGCTTTACGCCCGCGGCTTCGCCCGTGTGGAATTTTGTCTTTCACAGAAAAAGTTTATCACGCGCGTTCCTGTTTCAAAAACCGGGATAAAAAACTATGTCCTTTCCCGGGACTCAAACTATCTCTATGCCAAATTTCATCAAAATCGGTTCAGTGGTTTTGGCGTGAAAGAGACAGACAGACAGAGTTACTTTCGCATTTATAATATTAGTATAGATTGTCTGTTACGTAGGAGGAGTGAGTTAGTACTTAACAGTTCAAATCAGGTATACATAAATGCCAATACTTAGACATTAAGTACGTCACACTCATTCTAGTTTGTCGTTTCGCCAGATTCAAAGGGTGTGTAGGCATTAATTTACTACTCGTATGAAAACGTATAGAAGTCACCGTGGTAATCTTGCGGCAGTGTTTTAATATTATGTATTATTTAGTTCTTATGTGTGTAATTGTGCATTTACTAAGTTACGCTTTCTGTTTAATACATTAATTTTGGTGGAAGGTACCAACGCCAAGTGGAGTAGTAAGTAAAGATAACGTGCGCTTTATTTTAAGCTCCATGCTGAGATTCAGGTATGCATGAACGTACGTGATCTCATTGTAGACTCTAGTATTTGTTTCGCTCCAAAACATTTTCTTTATTCAACTGTTTTTTATACCAATGTGACCACTTCATGTGAATGTGACTTACATACGTTTTAGATAAATTACTGTCACGAGTAGGTACGCACAGCCACACTGTTAAATATCCATTTCCGTTTTTGCTCTCGCTCTCATCAAATGGTGTTTCTTTGCGATAGAACGACACGATAGAAGACATGACAGGCAATGGATAGTTAACACTGTTGCCGATTGTACATGCTAGGTCTTTTAGGTTCCTACACGTAATAACTTTTATTTTATGTATGTGGTTTATGTAAATAAATCTAAAATAAAGCGAGTCCATTTGAAATGTTAGCGTGTAGTGTACACCCCAATTCAGTCGACCGGGGCCATGTTATCTGAGAAGGTGGCACTCTGCGTACGAGATGCAAAAAAAAAAAGATTTCTGGCAATACTTAAGCGATCTAGGCTAGTTATTGCTTGCTTCGGAGGTGAAGTAAAAGTACAACGTGAGGTCTGTTTATACTTCAAGAAACTGTATCTCGATTAGATATTCTCACAGTTCTTAGGATACGCAAAAAGTTAAATTATAATGATTCCTATACCTTCTCTGGTATGAAAGAGTTCAAAATTACTAATCATAGCGATGTAAGAATTTTGAAAAGAGCAGTAAATGAGAGAAAACTTTTCGATTCCATATCGTAATACTTAACACCAAATTCAATAAACATGACTGCTTCGAATATCGAACAACATTTTACATACAAAAAGTGTTAACAGCTTTTTCTGCCGCCACTACCTCTACTTGTAACTTTGCCCTGAACACGGCTTCTTGGCTCGGCTTTATGTGACTTTTGAAACCTGAAAGAATTTACAGCTACAAGTGTGCGCACTGCGCGTACGAGTAACATGTATTTTTAGTCGCTTTTTATGATTGCTTTGATATAAGCTCAAACGGGTTTGCGAGTTCTGCAAATGAGAAATTTTAATGTGGACTTAAGTTAAGCTGCCTCTAGACGGATGTTTAGCTTAGGTCGCTTAGGCTGAGTTGCACCACCTTATTTTAACTGTAACAATGACAATAACCGGTGCTTTTTGTATGGAGTTTGACAGATTTTTGACGTTTGTCAAAGTTAAAGTAAGATGGTGCAACCCAGCCTTAGACTGCAACGCATGCTGTGCGTAGGAGTTCGAATCCAGTAGAGCAGTGTTTTTCAACCTGTGGGTCGCGACCCCCTGGGGGATCGCGAAGCCTCTACAGGGGGGTCGCGGGAGGTCGTAAAAACTACCTCAGTAAAAACATCAGTAAAGTTTTAAAGCTAGATTTATCTGAAATCTAATTAAGCAAATGCATAAATGTTATATAGATTGAAGAATTCGGTCCTGACAACATCTTTGTAAAAGGTATGAAAAAAAAGCGAACGGTGGGGGGGTCGCAAAAACTTTTTTCATACTAGGGGGGTCGCGTCATGAAAAAGGTTGAAAAACACTGCAGTGGAGCTTACAATTCAGAATTATATCATACTCAATAGAGTAGAACGACGTGGATGTTTGTTTATAGACTAAATTGTATTTTAATGTATTCAATAATATCTGTTTCGTGTTAGAATATGTTAAAAAGTTCCCTCAAAATAAAATTATGATTTTGTTGTTAGGTCTGCTTATTTTGTAGTTAGGTAGTTTGTTTGATAGTTAGAGTATAAAGTACCTAAGGCTATTCGAACTATATTTATTATGATAAAAGACGTTGAATATTTAAAGTTCTTTTCAAAAGTAATAAAGCAACTACTTTACTTCAGATAAATATTTCAATAAGAAAAGAAACTAACTTAGCGTGGGAAGTTTCTAATCAATTCGTTTTCTAGATAAAGGCTCAAATTCTTTATTATTCGCAAATTATTACGAGAAATCTTATTAAAACATTGTAATAATTTTAATAGTGTTATTGTTTTTATTGTATTGTTGGAACTTGGAAACCTTTTGTAAAAGAACAGCTTATATTTTTTGATGGGCTGCGGCTACACAATAGTATGATCGTGCGTTATTAAAATTTTAGTATAAATTATGTCGGTTCATTTCTATCACTTCTACAAAAGTTTAAGCTCAAATGACCCTTTATAAATACTAATTTCATTTAAATGATAAAATCCGTTGAATTATATCGACCTTGTTCTCCATTCGACTCGTCGTGGTGTCTTTTGGAACGTTTAGGTGTTATCGCCTTTTCAGTTCTAGTAGATGTTAATGATGAATAAATAGTCGGAATTTCCTACAAGTCGGTTAAAATAGCTAAGGTCAAAACTGTAGCCAAATAGGAAAGAATTGGATTTTTTTTTACGTAGGTAATAATCTCTGTAATTTGTTGTTCTAGTGTGCCAAATAAATGTATTTTCTTTCTTTCTGTCTTCTTTCAATTTGGACTTTCCATCGAAGTACACGCTTAAATACCTGAGAATAAGGGTTCTTACCCGACTGCGGAACTCTAAAACATCTCGAACAAGTAATTGCCTCTTCAGTACAAGTCCACACCACCGCGGAGCCGTCCAACTTTAAAATAAACTTGCTCTCCCGTCGGACGCATTCCGTCTGCTTCTGAAATATCACTCAACTTCGCAACTACCCCTTTTTGTCTTTTTTACCCCCCATTGTTCGCTCCCCTCTTTTGATGACTGTCATAGTTAGGGGCTTAATCTTTTTTCCTGCGTTAGTTCGAGAGTTTTCAATTGGAACGCGGTCGGCGGTGGCCATTTTGTTTATGTAATGAATGAGAAGGGCTTGTTACTTTGATGACCTTTTCAAATAGTAGATAGACCCGTTTTTTATTTGTATTAGTTTCTTTTTGCGGCGTCACACAAAAGGTTTTAGCAATGATGAGTTTCCCGTAGGTATACAGTATCATCCTTAACATCAATTTGTATGTTTATTTTGCGATGAAACCTATTATAGTTCCAATTGACTAGTACTTTATTGAACTTTGGAAAACTGTCTTGTTGACCTTAAAATTGAAAAACACACATACTCATTGCGCGTTTTGCTATAATTTTACGTATTTTCGTTGTTATTTTTTTCAGTTTTTAGGAAAATTCCAAGGTACGAGTATATTCACAGGCATGCAAATAAAAATCTTGCTTTTGAAGAATTTAAGCTGTACCTAATTAAATTTTAATTACAAACAAAGGCATTCTTCTAAAACAATATTTTCTATTTAAAAATTAAAAATACAAACGTTTATTAATTATTATTAAAAAACAAACATTCCCAAAACTCAACTCCAGCCACAAGGGTCCCCGCATGAAAACTAATTATTATCAATTCAGTCCCCTGGGCGTCTCGGGTCTCTAATTAATTTATCACTATTTACAAATATGGGACTGAAAATGAATCCCTGAATTTATAACTGATATTAATACCTATTTGCTAGGCCGCGGTCGCGTAAGGCGGGATTAGGGAGATCGTGATTGGTGTTGCTCGGGCTTATGATTTCTTAGTCATTAATATAATATAGGAGCAAAGCCGGGTACAAACGGAGTGCGGAATTTTCCGCTATTTAGGTAAAGATTTGGGCTGTAAATAAGCTTATTCTCTTGTTAGAATTTATGGACTTAGCCTGGCTTGTATACATTCATACTCTTATGACTTTAAGATTTTAAATTTTCGCGTTCCATTTCAACTTAAATAGAAAGACACCGGGTCTTAACGCATACCGCATTAAGTAGCCGAAACGTCAAGCCGTGAGTTGGTACATAATGTAACTCATTAATAAACGCCGCGTTAAGACCCGTGTCTTTCTATTTTAGTCTTATGACTTTTATGAACTGAAGAAGAGTGTGATTTTTTTTATTTTCAGTACTGAAAAGCCGGCTCCTGCTTTGTAGCAAATAGATTAGAAAAATAATTTACTTTATTAATTCTACCTCGTTTTTATTGTAACTATAACCTACTAACTGTAGGCAAGTTTTTTACTCCCTTCGAATTCTTGTGATTGCTTTTGTGTAGCTGTATAGAACCCATGAAACCTGATCTGTTATGTCACAGCTACGTGAACATTAAACAATGTTGAAATATATTAAAACAGCTTTGTCCCCGCAAAGACAATCGGTATATTTTGGCATTTATTTTGCGTCCTCTCAAAGGAACTTGTGACTCGAGTTTCAGAGTTAGAGCCTGTTTCCATTACATGTTCGATGAAAATATAATTATTTGTAATTAAATTCATCATTGTAATATAAAATGTAATGTTGATCCTGCTATAAGAAAAACCGATAAATTGACAAAGGCTCAAAATGTCAAATTTTCTTATTACATAATTCCAGTAAATTAAATGACAGCTACTTTAATATTTTTGACAAAAATACATATAAAGAGTCGCAGATGAAAATATAAGCTTCTTATCTAATAATGTTATGACTGAAAGAAATAGAAGCCTTTTAGAGCTACTAGACTTTCGCTATTAACTATCCCAATATTTATGTTTTTTCTTCAACAGTCGTTTTGACCTCTCAGCTGGTAACAACAGCCACATAACATTTTGCTTAAAAGCTACTACGTAGCTTTAAGTCTTCGATTTTTAACCGGGCCCAGGATTACAGTGGAAATAAGCTCCGGGCTTTACGTCAGCTTTCTACTAATATTTACTGTAGAGTTCTCGCAAAATATTGCATTTTTATTACGTTGGAGCATAGTTTAAGCCAGCAGTTTCAGACGCTAGATTTGAGGTTTATTGGAATGAGTATGTAAAGAAATATTATTATGATGTATTCATACTTACTCAAGTACTACTATTCATTTTATTCCATTTCTTCATCACACCAGGTAACTGAAGGGCCATTCTACACTTATCTTCTTTTGCACCTAATACCACAGAATAATAATGTAACTGCGATACCTACTTAAAATTAAACGTACGCCCTACATTGAGAACTAAACTATGCAGTAACTAGGTGTTAAATTACCTAAATAACTGACAGCACTTCAACAAAAAAAAAAAAAACTTCTAACTTAACATCACCAGGTTTACATTAACAAAACAAACACACCCGACCTACTAATTTCTATAAATTAAACATTTCATCTTAAGATCTACTCCGATATCCACAGGCTGGCAACTAAGCTTGTTAATAAAGAGATTCTCGGGTCTACATTTCGTCAGGCTGTTTACCTAGATCTGTAATCAATTTGTACATACCTATGTCCTGCCTCACTCACTCATACCTTAGCTTGTAGAGAGTAAGAGAGACGGATGAATCCGAAGATATCACGTTTTGCGAAGTAGGGCTCCAGGCATGTACACAGTCGACCATTACTTAGGAAGACCGGGTGCGCCCAACGGCTCCTCTGTCCAGATCCGATAAAATATACTCGTTATTATTAAATTTACAAGTGCCGTACACCACAGTGTACGAAGGCCCAAGAGACTTATGCTGATATTTTACTAGGGCAAGTTTGTTCAGTTACAATTAGTAAAATTTCATTTGAGACTTGGGATTCAAATGGTTCAATAGTTTTCCTGAAGGCTGTATTAAGCAAAGTCAGTACAAACTTGTTACCTAAAAGTCATAAAAGAAATTCGGTTTTAAAGTAGCTATATAAGTCCGTTTTTACACTGATGTTCTTCTTCATCTTTTGCTAGTTGCTCAGAAATACTACGTAGGCACGCCCCCAATCTTCATCACTTTAAATACAGCAAAATCATGCACGTATGTAGAGGTAGTTCTGATCCTACCTTCGCTGTGCTCCAAACTCCGGAATTAGCAATCAAACTTGCCAACAAATTCCCGTAATTTTCATATTTGAATACTTTAGGCTCAGGATTTATAGCCTACTTAAATAGGTTTCGGAGTTGGTTCTCGTATGAGGCTTGTGAGTTTCGCAAAGTTAATGAGTTCGCAGTTTACGAGGCAATAGGTTTTAAGCGTGTTTTCTTTTATTAGGGCCTCAACCCAAAACTCTGGAAGATTGATGTCTCTTTGTGTTAATAACACTTTCCAGAGTTTGACGTCTATGGAATTCTTAGAACGGGATAATTTTAAATTGTTCTCGAAATTTTGTTGATTCTGGGAACGAATTGGTAGGATTTCTTGTACAAGCGTTTGAGGGGCTTCTAATGTTGGATTGTAATTTACTTAATTAACACGTAATATTTAAGTGTTTCTAGCATTGCTTTGTAAACGGCTGTTTGTTTTACTGGTAACTAATAAAACTTACTCTTTACTTCAACTTTTTTCTTTTTTCTTTATTTATTGATATCTTTTGAGCATTCATTAAGTTTAGTTTATAAGTTTGCCGAAGAGCTCTTGTGATTCTATTTTCAGTTTTTGCTGTGTGTTTTTCTATCCATTCAGCAATATTATGCAACCATTTTACAAGAAGCGAGCTTGCTAGCTTGCACTAAACTTTATTACTGATAGAGTTTGTTCCAAACTGAGACAGATTTCCGTTTAAATATAACACAAAGGGAAAGTCCCTTAATAATATTTTCACTTAACTGTAAGTTTCCTATTATAAGAGATCTTCTTTGTTACGATTAAAGACTAATCATATTGGTAGAGACTCAAGAAGTAATATAAATTCCTACAATAATAATTATGTAGTTCCTTGAATTGTCTAATTACTTAGCTCGTAATACGACTCAGTAAAGTAATATTTATTTATTTCATAGTTCGTACAAAGACTAAAATGACTATGATAAATAACTAAAACTAGACAGACTGAGATAGGTACTAGGTAGGTAGGTAGTTATGAATATGACATTACATATTCTGGGAGCGTCTTAGGACTTATCGCCCGTATTCACAAACGATGCTTGCATAAGTGGAGCAGCAAATCGAACACACAGCGTGGAATAGAGCTCTGTGATTGGTTCGTGCGTCACCCTGTGCGGCCACGCGTACTGTGAGATCTCATAGTAAGGTCTGTGAATACGGGCGACAGAACTTTATTGAACGCTGTGCGTTCGATTTGCTTCTTCACTTAAGCAAGCATCGTTTGTGAATATGGCCGAAAGTTGTAATTCCCTAACTCATTAAACAAATATTTACTGTGACTTTATATTCAATGCGCAAACCGCCAGATTAAGTTTATTTTATTTCTAGGAATCACATTCGACACTTAGGAAAGTTCTCACATTATTTTAAGTTGCTAAGCTAATGTTAAACGTCATTACACTGCTTTGAGACGGGGACGAACGAACTTGTCATTTTGGAAACTAAGTTCCCGGCCGAAGTTGGTTGCACTCCTTTGAAGTATGCGCCTCCCCCGGGACTCAAACCGGGGTCTGAGAGACTACATAAGCTAACCAACCGTGTTATTGTGTTACGTTCCGACTAGGGAGAGCGTTTTTGTACGTCTGTGTTTTACGAGTTTGAAGGAAAAACATGGCCGTCTTTTCAGTGGGTTACCGTAGCTGGGTGAAAGTGGACGCCATGATTTGATACAAAGTTTTTGTTTTGGTTTGATTATAACTTTTATCTTAATCATCCGGCGTCATTCAAAATGATTTTTATGCACATGATTTTACATTTTGTTTTGGTTAAACGTTGTTTAATAGTTCAGTATAAATATTGCTTGACGATTTTAAAGATGAGCTAACAAAAACTTGATTGGAAAAAACAAAATAAAGAACGTTGTGAATAAACGTGAAAAAAGTTAATTACTTTTATTTTGCTAATTAAGATAAGCTAGGTACTTAGTTAAAGTAACGTGAATTTTGTTGAAACTTAATTTACTCTGGTGATAAACAAGAATAAAAATACCTTAGTCTTAACATTTAGTTTTTATTTTATTGCATTATATTTCTTAAGTTATGAACCTCAACAGGAAACCAATCTACATTTTATTTAGAGTTAAAATGGATAATAATAAATTATAATTATCGGTCCATATTTACAAACAATTCATATTATTATCTACGTCTGGTATAATCGTGAATCTGGTAGGTAATAATACCTGATTAAATATATCATAATTATCATACTGCTACCTAACTCAATAGTAAGTTTATCCATATTCAGTCGCCATTGAAATCGTAGTATCATCGTAACAAATGACTCCCTAGCCTCCTAAAAAAGCTCTTCACCTCATTGTAACTCCGCCAATACATCCCAAGTTCCCCGAACTGACCAACCAGTCGTATTTTTTCATCAATTTTCCCACAAAACCCCTCGGCCCTTTGTGCATCCAGCATTCGGCATCTATCGGTACGTAAGTGGCGACACAGTGACCCAAAAGTTTCGATCGTCCCTTTATCAATATCATCTACAGTGGAATGTTGGCGAAATGAAAGAATCTGGTCTATTCAAGAAAAAAAGGTCATGGAATGGGAAACGAAATTTCACGGAGGCGACCTTTCCTTTTGTCAGATGTTTATCTTCAGTGCCTTAAAAGACCCTGCGTGTACTCGGGTATCTGCCTTCACAATCGCTACTCGAATACATTTGTTGCTTGCGTTTACGTTGACGATATTTTATGCCAAGAAGATGAAAGAGGAGAAATTAAACCGTCAATGGTTAAGACACATCTTAACAACACAGAACGGTCAAGGTCGGGTTGAAAACCAAAGAATACAGCTTAAAGATGAACCCCGAAATAAGATAAATCTATTGACGTAAATAGCACTTAATTTCGTGTCTTTGAAAAAATAAATACTTTTCTCTGTAATGTATAAGTAAATGCTTTTAATGGCAACATTAATGTTCGAGCATTTTGTTTTTGCGGGGCCTAAGAGGGTTTTAGTGGGAAGCCGGCTAATTCTTTGAGTGGAGTTATTTTGTCCGACCACTTTTCCGATCATCTTTATTACGGGTGTATTCAGGTTGATTAGCTCTTTTAGTTGACCTTTTTTGTATGCTTTATCCTTACTTTTGTATCTATAATTGGAGACTGTGATTATGATAATGGTTTACCAGGGTTTGTTATACTTATGGTGGAAATAACACAGGTACGTAGTACCTACGTAGTTTCAGAAGCGACTCTATTCGCTAAGAAATTTTAATAACAGGTACGTAGGTTCCAGGGTAATGTGATCTTACACCTACTTTGTCACCCTTTCAGATACCACATGGTATGTTTTTGATCCGCAGTAGGTAGTTTTACTTAGATTTTATACTAGACTACTCTACGGTACTCGTATGTCGTCAATATTATAATCTTCAGGACCATTTTCACCCTTGATGGTCGTTTTTTGGACGTACGATAGAGTCACAAATTTTAATCTTATGCCTATTTCGGCAATCATATTATTTAATCCAGGTGATAACTGCGTTTAGCATTTTAATTTGTTAATTTTTCCCGTCAAAACAGTTTATTCACATTAAGTTACCGTCGCTCAGTGAAATCATTATTTCATGAAAATGGCCTTTTGCATGCGCCTTGCTGTCACAATATTTAATTGCTCTAGATGCTAATTTGACACATTAATTACTTTGATGACGAAGCCAATCAACTGCGAAAACAAAAACCAATCGACCTTTGTCCTCGTAGACAATGGGCTGATTAAGGCAAATCAAAGATGTGCGCAAAATCGTTTAGAATTTCTAAGACTTCATTTGCTGTTTCTTTAGCATCAATTAACTCTAATAGTGTTTCAGTTTAAACTTTCTAATAACTACGTTTGATAATTTTGGATAAACTTTGAACTGAAATTCTGTGAATAATTACTTAACCAGAGTAACGACCAGATTATTTCGTTATTAACTTGTATTCAGAATATTTTATCTCATAACTTTATAAACGAATTCTATTTCATAGCGTATGTAGGTATTCGTTGACTCAATTTCTTCAATTTATGACGATCTTTTGATTTTACAAACAATGTACCTAACTATCGTAAATATTATATTTAGAAAATTAATCGATGGATCACGCCACACATGATGCAATTTTCCAAAATACTGCCAAGGATGATAATGTACATTTATTTCTTTAATAATCTCACACTAAATTATTAGAAACCGTAGTTCCATTTAAAGAGTGAAAACAAAGTTGAAAGAAACTTATCCCAACTAATATTATAAATGCGAAAGTAACTCTGTCTGTCTGTCTGTCTGTCTGTCTGTTACGCTTTCCCGCTTAAACCTCGCAACCGATTTTGATGAAATTTGGCATAGAGATAGTTTGAGTCCCGGGAAAGAACATAGGATAGTTTTTATCCCGGTTTTTGAAACAGGGACGCGCGCGATAAAGTTTTTCTGTGACAGACAAAATTCCACGCGGGCGAAGCCGCGGGCGGAAAGCTAGTCATTCTAATAAAATGTAAAAAAATAACTTGTTGTAATCTGTCGTCGGCTAAAATAACGGGTCAAATAAGCAACGTCAAATGAAATCCATAACAGCGCTCATTAACTTTGGTAATTAGAAAAACCGTTTAACACCAATAAAGGCCGAGTTTGAAGAAGTTAAATTTCGCAGATAACCCATTGGGTTAATTCTAAACAGTTTAATTTTATGCGATGGCTGGTCGGGCTTATTATTGTAAAAAATGTCTTTAGCCCTCACTCTTTATACTGCTGATTACATTTGTTAGAAAGTTCGGGGGTGTTATCTAAGGTAAAGGCTTTTTAAGCAGGTTGGGCGGGGGCGGGTGTCATTTCCGGTACTATTTATGAAAAGCTTTTAGAGAGATTTGAGTAGTGTGAAGTAGGTTTATTCGAGTACAAAGTAGGATAATTACAATATCCCCCTTTAGCAATTTCTCATCGATCAGTTTTAAATTAGTAGGCACTATTGACATGCTTCTAGCAGTTCAAATACTATGTACCTATGTATATTGAGATCAAATACTTTAAGTCTTTATTTTTATTACCTCTGAACAAACAGCAACTAACATAGCTATACACAATAATTTGTACAAGTTCCTATACAAATCATCTATGTAAAGCATAACACGTTTGGTATAAGAGTCACACGGACACATTTTTATTATCTTTTTTTGTATTGACATCAAATATTCAGCCTGTAATATTGTGCTGCGACAGTTCCCAGCACTCAACGAACCGCAAATTCTTTATTAAATAACAAACACAGGAATGAGTGCTGGATGTTTTTGTGGAGTCGGCTCTAAGCGCTTTTTGCTTACAAGAGGTCGTCGTGCTTTTAAAAGTTATTCCGTTTAATGGCTGCTTTTTATGAGTTGGCGGCTATTGCTTGTTTTGCAGCAAATTAGCCGAGATAAAGCGAGTTGGCAAAGAGCACAAGCCATTGTTAATGTTGTTTATAGAGGTCGGGGTTGACTAGTAAATTATAAACTCACAAGCACTTGCCCGTTTCTTTGCTCGCAAGGCGAAGGTACAAGGTATTTGCTGTAACTTGTAATACGGGTGAATTTGGTTAAGTACTTAATAATAATATAATGTAACGCCCCTGGGTCTGCGGGTGTCTATGGGCGACGGTAATCACTTACCATCAGGTGATCCGTCTGCTCGTTTGCCTCCTATCACATAAAAAAATAAATAAAAAAAAAAATAAAAAAAAATAATAATAATAATAAAATGTTTATTCTTATGACTAGCGGCTTCTGCACTAAGCATAGCTTGTGTCGCAGGAGCCTTTTAGTTTTTACAAGAAGATCTTTGCTTTGGGGTCTGAGAACACACAAGTCAGGCAATTTATTGCTATAAGAAATTAAGATTAAAACATAATAATAATAGTAACAAAGCTTACATTAATGATAATGGTATTAGTCTCTATTAAAGGCTGACAAGTAAAATTACATCTTAAGTAATTATGTAGGTAGGTATAGGTATATAATTAAAATCTATTTATTATTCTTATTAATAGCTAACAAAATATTATGTAAATTTAGTTTGTGTGTTGGGTGATATGTGTTGAGTGTGTGTGTGTGTGTGTGTGTGTGTGTGTGTGTGTGTGTGTGTGGGTGTGTATTCTTTGTACATGTTGTATAGAAGGCAATGTCACAAGCAATGTGTTGTAGATGTAGAATGTTTTCGGTGGATACGTAGCCAGGATTTTCAGTTACAAGAATATTTTTGAGTCAGGGGACCACATCGATACTTAGTTGTGATTCCCCATTGCATTTTTATTCCAATAAGGGAGCGATGCTTAACGCCTGCTTTCTTTATAAATACCACTCAAATAAATGTTATCTCACAATTGAATTCTGTTAGGACATTAATTTATATTTTCTCTACAAATACATTCAGATATTAATGCTAAATTATTTACCTTTCGCTAGGTTCTAAGTGAGTGAATTCAACAATAATTCCTACCTTAAAAGATTTCTAAATTGAATGCATTTGCCAAATCGGGTATTGAACTCGGTCCTATATTTAAAACACATTGGCTGTAGTCCTCCAAATTCCCATCAAACTGTAAGACGTCGTTAGCGGACTATAAATCAAGTGTAAGAGTGCTCTACACAACCCGTGTAAGCATATTCGGCTGATTGATAGCGCGCGACGCTTCTGGGTCAGTGGCCTGTCTGTGTACCAATAACACCGAACACTACCGAATTATTACTGAATCACACCGAATTATTACCGAATCACTACCGAATTATTGAGGTTGAAGAAACGCTGAGGCGTCAGATTATGTCTATGCCTACTACAACTACTTACGGTATAAAAACAGAAATCAGCGAAGAAAAATAGAACAAACGAAATTACAACTTTTCTCAAAAACTTCTAAATACAAAGTTGTTAAGATATTCCATATAAAATACCTATTATTTGAGCACAGTGCGGCTTCTAAACGGTGGAAAATTTACGAAAATCAGATCAGAAAATCTAGAATTTAAATCATATCCCACAATAATATTTCCAGACAACTTTTAAAGAATTATTAGAATAATTTTTTTTGTACAGATTCGGCGGAACCCCGGCTTCTTTTATGTTTAGTGAGGGATGAGTTTTTTATAACTTTTACGTAGTTGGCATGCATGTCAAAGTATGATTAATGGGCAGCCGCAGTGTGTATCGCTAAATGTACGAGTAGTGCGATGACATATAGGTACCAACAGAACGGATAGATTGGTTCAATTCCATTTTTAGAACGAACGAAGCGAAGCCATGTAATAAAATATTGACTTTTTTAACCTATCAGTCTGATTCACTGCTAGTGATAGTGATGTAGGTTGGCTACCTACGTTTAGAAACCCACTTTCTACGGCAACAGTTTTTAAGAGCCCTCGCCCACGGCGACTTTTTGTAGTGATGCTGTCGCGTGTTTCGTAAACGCGCGTTAGTCGCATTTGCAACGCACTACAGAAGCGATTTTAACGCGCTACAGCAGAGCAACTGTATCGATGCAAACGCGCGACCGTGTTGGACGTCATCGGGGAGAGAACAGAGGGAAGGTTACTGAATCGCGTTTGCATCGCGACAGAAGCGCGACAGTATTGCGTTCGCATCGTGACAGAAGCGCGTTTATGTGGGCGAGGCCACACAGCTAGCGACCGCTTTGCGACTGTATCGATGCGAACGCGCGACAGAATCGCTACTGCATCGCTGCAAAAAGTCGCCGTAGGCCTTAGATCTGAAATACGAGTACATAGAAAAATCAAGTACTTACAAACATACATACAACAAGTAGTCGCCCTTTCTTTTTTGATTCAACAAAATCTCACGTATTCAGGACAAGACTAAGGCTAAGTTTGAAAGTGCTTCAAGTAATAAAACCATTAAAACTATTAAGCAGCATTCAGTCCTCGAGCTAGTCCCGTAGCATCGCGGCAATAAGACCGCGCCGGCTGCCGGCAATGACCTCGAGTATTCTGATGAGAAATTAATAAATTATACTGTTTAGGCTAATTAAAATTGTCTTGTACTTTTCAGATCAAAACCGTAATGAAACAAAGGTATAAGTTAGAATAACATAAACGGGGTAAAATGTAAACTGCCAGTCATTGGACACTTAAAGGAGTTATTGGATAGTTATTTATTGAATTAAAAATATGATTTCTATTTCAACAACTAAGAGATTCCGACTGATGGAGTTAAAAGGGCGTTAAGTTGTAATTCGCATTTGAAGGAATAAATATTCATTCATTTTATGGACATTCAAAGGGCGTTTTGTCCAATGATTGACAGCGTCCAATAACTGTCGGTTTACCCTACACAAAATGATTTTTCAAGAGGCCCAACTGAAAATCAAACCGATCCCGAACTCTAGGACCTACAGAGACCCCACGGCATTCTGAAAATGATTCTGATAAATATACAAAACTCTTCAAATATTTGATATCATTTGCTGTTGCAATATTAATTGGTTTAATATTTTACACACGGCCACAGTGTTAACTATCCATTTCCGTTTTTGCTCTTGCCCTCATCAAATGTTAATTATTTGCGATAGAACGAGACGACATGACCGGCAATGGTCAGTTAACACTGTTGGCGATTGTACATTCTGTTATTTACACAGAGCGATGACCGTACCATATAAAAACAGTCATTAATAAAAGTGTAATTGCGATGTGGACAGTAAATTGGGATCTGAAATTTTGAAACTCTCAAATTTTCTAAAAATATGATGCCAACAAACTAATAGCATACTTTTGAAATATTATCATGTTGAAATACCTACAAGATACGAATGAAAGTTAGTAGCTATAATAGGATAAAAGTTTACTATGCCAGCGTGATCTGTAGTGTCAGAACAAAATTATTTTGTAAGCGTCATGTGCGCGGAATGACATTCAGAAAGAGATTCAAGTCATAGCTTACGCGAAACTCGCAGCCAACTCGGCTTTAGGTAGTGATGTTCCGAGCTGGTAACATCGAGAAGGGATCCCGAACTTTAGTCCATTTCAATATTAAAAACTTCGGATTTTGTGATCGAAACTTGTCGGTTATGTGATACGCAAAGTGATTTGTTTGCTTGCTATTTTCTTTAGGAATATAATTTAGTATTAGTATACATGAAACCCTGTGATTTCTATTCAGAATCAATTCAGACTTGAGAGTCATAAACTAAACTTTTGTCGCAGCTTGTGACATAGTTTTCCCCACTATAAAATAAATCAAAGTTTATTAAAGGATATGAAATTACCATGACATGCCACTCTCTTTACATACTTCGGCCGACTAAGATGGGTTTCATTCCATCTTACTTTTACTCTAAACTTTGTAGTTTTTATTTTTCCTTAATTATTGGGTTGTGAATCTCACAAGACATGTTCTTTTTAGTCAGTCGGTCGTATACATTCGCCACAGACACTTCTATGTAAGATGACGTAGCAACATCGTTCCGACGTCGTTCCACCGCAGGTGCCACGGTTTTTATTTTTTCCTAATGACGAGGTTGTGAATCTCACAAGGCATGCTCTCTCTAGCTAGTCAGTTGGTTGTATAAATTCGCCACAGATACTTATTGTCTTGTTTATTGTCCGTGGTGCACCTTTGTTTGTCAACAATAGTGTCTGAGTTTCTTGCGCTGCTTCTTCTCAGCACTGGCCCGTTTAGTGTCCTGAAGCAGTGGTAGGGTTAATACTGGGACATGTAAAAGTGCTTTTTTATAGCCTATTTACAGAAATAAATGAGTTTTGAGTTTTTTTACGTGTGCTTTGGTACATACTCGTCATCCCACCACTACCACGGCCGTGCCTCACACGCCGATTAGGGTCTGAGCGCGTCGACGCGGCTCGCATACCCAGCGGCGTGTAATTGCCGCTGCTAGCACAACGGATTAATATTCTGATTAGTTGAGGATTTGTTGAGCACACACCCAAGCTCGAAGTTTTCAACGACCTCGTGTGTATTTGTTTTTCAAGTGAAGACGGCATCTTAAATACACACGAGTCGCGTAGTATATCATACATACATACATAAACTAGCGGCCGCCCGCGACTTCGTACGCGTAATAACGTAAGACTTCCATACAAACTTCCGACCCCCGCTTAATCCCTTAGGGGTTGCATTTTTCAAAATACCTTCTTTGAGCACCTACGTTCTAAAATGAACCCACATGCAAAAATTGAGACTCCTAGCACTTGTAGTACTATCAAGAGACTCATAACACTATAACTTTCATCGTCTCGAAGACTTAAAACATCTATTAAAAACGTGTAACTTATTATTATGTACCTACTTGATCTTACTCTTCTACCTTTAGAAATTAGAATGTGTAAGAAAACTTTTTTCATTACTTATATCTAGCCTAATATTTTAAGTTCGGGCTTGGATCTTCTTCGAAAAGCCAAGCGTGAGAGATGAAACTTAATTATAATAACCTATTACATAAATTACCTCAACAAGAAACTCGTTGCAAATACACTAACTTCAGCTCTTAGTAATTAATTTAGTCCTTACGGTGAGCCACTAACTTTTGGTTAGTTTAATTATGAGTAAGAGCTACAAAGGAAAATTACGAAAGTTGCTAAGTGAGATGAAAAGTTTGCTATTTCTTTTATATTAATTTTTATCCTTTCTTAACATGATTAAGTTTAGATTTACCTTAGGTAAGTGGCAGCAGGCTCAGTTTGTGTTTTTGTAAAGCAAAAGACATTTATATAAACTACTAGCTGTGCCCGCGACTTCCTAAGCGTGAAAATAGTTTCAATAAATATTTTAGGTTTTTGTAATACTTTTCTTTATTGCTCCGCCACGGCTGTAAGGTGATGTTATTATAATAGCCTTCCGAGATAAATGAGCTATCCGATACAAAATAATTTTTAAATCGTACCAGTAGTTCCTGAGATAAGCGCGTTCAAGTGAACAAACTCTTCAACTTAAAAAAATAGTATGGATACAACACACGACGAAATGTTTTTCTCCACTAAGGCTCCGATGGTGAGAAGGCAATAAAAACCTGAGTTCAGTTTAATTAGCCCAAGATTTTCCTCGCGTTAATCGAACGATTAATCTCGCCGTATAAAAACAGTGGACAAAAGGCCGTCAGTTCGCTCCGTGACGGGTCCCTATTATGCCGCAAATTATTCTGGAATCATCTTCGGGACCCTTTGTCCCAATGCCGGTCCCCATTGGGTTAATTATGCCTCTATTGTGCTGGAGTGTGTGGCCTTAGATGGCCTTTGTCTTAGGTTTGCGTAGTTTCAACTGAAGGTTAGATTCTTAGGATTGAACGGTGAGAAACTGGTAGAGAAGGTCCTGTTTTTGATGGCAATAAAATGGCTCCTAAAACTAATAATGGAAAATATTTACTTATTTAAGACTTTCACATTTGATCTATTCTTAGTAATTGCTCTTATTAGGCCATCAAAGTAATTTGATCCCGGAATGCCCATCAACTCTGTGCCACATTTCTTTACATAATTTTGTATCCGTAACAGAAATCTTAGTCCATGACCTGATTGATCTCCTAATACAAAGTAATATGATTAGTGACCTGATTTCAGATAAAGGATTTAGGTTATCCGTTCGTGTACTGTCTCCATGTGATAAAAATCCGTGTATTTCAAAGCGAAAAGGGTCACACGAAATAAGAAATGGACCGTATTATATTGCTTAATGGTCGCAGCCTACACGCAGCAACCCACTCACGAATTATTTGTACGTGAAGTGCCCTATTCCGCCGATCGCTCCCAATCACTGTGTATCTGGATCTCATTATTCCGAATCTAGAATTCCCGGAAGAGTGAATTATGTTGGGGATTCAACGGGAATGTTTTCAACAAATTGACTGTACCGTTGCAAAGAAATGCTAAGCGATTCCTTTGAAAAAACATTTTTAAAGGCTTCTATAGCTATAAGCCGGTGATTGCTATTGAATTTGTTTTTTTCTGGGTAATTGTATTGAACTGGAATGCGTTTAAGCGTGGCAATTATTGATTATGAATTTTAGTAGGAATCATGATTTCGACCAAAAGTTCTGAATAGAAATGGTGAGGGCCATTAATTTTCTATGCTACATCGATTTTACTATTGGTCCTTCCAAGAAGTTAAGGGGCTATAGCCTCTATTTATCCCGTTCGTTTTTACAGTTTCTGTTTGGATAACTTTGTATAGTTTCCTTGATTTCGTTCACTGTATGACAAACGATACGAAATTATTATTGCTATTATTTTCATCCAGGTGGATAAAAGACCAATAATCAAATAACAAATAAATTAAATGTTTATTTCAAATAACCACTGCACCAAAGCGTTAAGAACTATATTTAACCCACTAGCCATTGTTCGAAGGATATTATTCACAGGCGCTAGATAGTCGAACAATTAAAAAGCTTTTGAACAAGCTCGTCAGTATACAGTGCGGGACAACGAAACTGCATTCGTTTGGAAATGTAAATGAATCGCAGCGGATCGAATGAAACATTTAAAGGTCATCATTCATATTCAATGCATTCGTTTTATTTCGATCAGTTGAATAAAGTTGGCATTTTTATTGCGGTTGATCGACTTTTTTTAGTACTCTGAGTTTAAATATTTACTTGAGAGATCATTCACCGCGTAACTAATTTAACTAAACGAAACTAATCGTATTACACGCTTGTATTTTAAACTCTGATTCTCTACGATTATTTTTGTTTTTTTACAAAAAAAATTTACTGAGTTGAAAATGTTTTATGTTTAATACGATCTCTAAAGTTGGTCTTAGTAATCGTTATAATCATCGCTTTAATATCAAAACCACGAAGGCCTTATTTTAGTACTAAAACATGGTTTTATAATTTGTACCAAGCTTAGTATGATTTGGCCGTTTGACGAGTTTAGAAACTGTTATATCCTAAACCCTGCATAATTTATTATTCAATTCCCCTCGGTCCACACTCCCGCGCCGTCAGTGTAGTATCATGGCAGTGCAGGAGCGTCACTCGTCGCTTCCTAATTGCATTTCGCAGACTATCTCCTCCAGATTTATACTTCTGTTGCAATTTACACGGAGGCGCCAGTCTAACCTGACCCTTCACCCTTCCCCCGAAGCTCAGGAATCGTTTGAGGATCGGGCGATTGTATCCATAATTTGGGGCCTCAATACGCTGGCGGCTTTTGGCACATCTTGACCCCCTTACTGTCTTAAGGACCTCGATTTTAATCCTACAGAACTGTTTGTCTCGACGCGCAAATAGGGGCAGGGTTATTGAAACTCTCAATTGAAATGTTTTAATTGAAACGGTTAGTTGGGATAAAGACCTAATTGTTTATAGCTTCATTCAAGTTATGGCAGTCTGCTACTAACTTTTCTTTTTTTGACAAGATTATTTTCAAATATTTTTAAGGTTACAATCGGTCTTCCAAAATTAATTATAACAAAAGCATTTATTATTATAATTTTCACTAATGAAGCGAATCTTTCTTCATTATTTTAGTCACCAATATTCTTTTTACTAGTTGGAGAATAGTTGGTGATAAAAAAGTCTGCCTAGTAGGGATACATATCAATATTATCAGGCTTTACTCCAAATACATACCTACATGGAGTATTTGCATGCTAGTATTGCGTATTAATAAAAAAATACGAGTACATTGCCTGTGCTAGCGTACGATCTGTGGGAGAGCGGATTAGCTCTACCTATCCTAAGAACACCAGGTATTTTATGGTGTATTAAGAACTCGCATCACTCACATTTGTGTTGAAATTGTCATTCCCGTGTGTAGACTCGTATTTAAACAACCCAGACGAATCAATACAAAATGCCAAAAGCCGGGATGAGACATCGCGCACTTTATTAAATTCCAGGCTGATTCGAGACCGACATTATACAGGACAAACAAAAGATTACATGTTCCATCTAATATGTACACTGTACACGGTTATAATATGAACAAACACAACGAATGTATGAGTAAAGTGACTTGTTGACTGTAGAAGCGGTTAGGTTTTGAAATAGACAACTAAATTCCCACCGCGAAAGTCTACGGTATAGGGCTTTATTAATCTAAGGGTAGGTACCTATATGTATCTACGAAAAAAGGATTATTCAAAAAATATTTGTATTATTTTTATCGGAAATTTATTAAAATATAACGAACTTATGAAAAACCTGTTATACCATATTATGTAATATTCTATTGTACCACATTCTGCAAATTAATCATATTCATTTTCACCATAATTATGACTGGAAGAAATACCTATCACACCACAGATAAGCTCCATGGTATAGAAACCCTATCAGGGTAAATGTCTGACACTATTGATTTCAAGTCAAACGCAAGCAAAGTGCTCTAAACTCTCTCTCAACAAGATGATTCAGTATAATCTGTAGATTTTCGTAGCACCGTAGCTCGTAGTAATTACCCCGTAGCACTACGACTATGGCATTGCTACGTCGTAGTATCTATTTAGTAGCAAATTCTCAAAGCGGATAGTGAGTAAATCGCATTGCAACATTAGCGCAAAATATGCAAACACGTGACTCGAATGCAGATTGCTATGTTTGTGTGTGTGCTGTGTGCATGTGCACCGGCCATTAGCTGGAAAGCCTTTGAGGATAATTCTAATAGATTAAAAGGTATAATTATAGCCGGATTCATGTAAATATGATAACTGTAAATAGTCAAATATACTCGTATTGGAGAAGTGGAGCTTGTTATTAGTTTTTGATTCAATTTAGTCACAATCTAGCTATAAAACACAGTATTTTGCAGTTTATCATCAAATTGTCAATTGAATATTTACACTACACATGAACTTTAACGTAATTTCGTGACAATATTTTTTCAAATTTAAATCATCATAGTGTTTCGATTAAATTACAACTTATCCAATTTCGATACAAACAAAGTAGCTCAATTTTGTATGTAAGTACTACTTAACTAAGTTACAATTATCCCAGCACCTGATTGAGAACCTGTTTATATCCTTAACTAGCGGCCGCCCGCGACTTCGTACGCATGGATCCTATTTTATCCCCTTAGGGGTAGAATTTTGAAAAATCCCGTCTTAGTGAGCACCTATGTTCTAAAAGTAACCACCATGCAAAATTTGAGACTCTAGCACTTGTAGTTTCTGAGATTTCGTGATGAGTTAATGAGTGAGTCAGTGACCTTTCGCTTTTACTGATATAGATTTATCACATACATAAGTTACATTCAAGTAGTCAGAGTAATATTTTCGACAAATAATAAAAGTAATCGTAATGTATGTAGAGAAAGCATAATATTCAATTTGGGCGCCGTCAAAATATGGAAGTTAATAACTCGCGCGTCACATACATTATTGGATATTTGGATTCTTTATTACGTTTAGATTCGTTATGAATATGCTTGTTGCTATATGGATTCACTATCTAGTATTTGTTGTATCGATTTGTATCATCATCATCAATCATCATTATCATCATCTGTCTACACACATTCATGTAACTGTAGCCGTTCGCTTTAAAAGTTGGACTTTACTTTGAAGTGAGTGCAAGAGGTCGAGCTGAAATGTATTAGTATCTAATACAAATGAGTACTTACTTGATGTTTTCATTGTGTTGTCCTTGTAGCTGCCACCAGTCTCCTTGAGACCATTTCTATAACAACACAACGGAAAGGTCAAGCTGTAATAAATGTCTCATTTGAGTCCCGTTTCATTCAGTTTTAAAAGCATTACGACACTCCACTATCTACCAAAACAAATATAAGCCTTTAGACTTCATAAATGTTTTATTTTTGCCGTGAGATGGCCGTGTCAGGTTGTCCGAGGCAGGAGTGTCGGTCGCGCGGTGTGACGGATCGGTCAACGTGACTTGCCGCGGACATTGGAAATAAAAACCTTTATTGGGTTTTCATTTCTTTTGATTGACACCCTGTTACAACCTATTTTAAGGCATTAATTTTCATGATTTTAAGTTTTGGAATCTCTATACATTACTTACCTATAATAAAGCTGCAAAGTTTATTTGATAGCTTGAACGCGCTAATCTCAGGAACGACTGGTTCGAAATTATGCGATTAAAAATATAAACAGCAAGCGACGAGATTCGAGTGTCGTAACAAGAATATGACAACTCTATAAAACTAATTAACTTCAGGAAAGACCAAAAATCTATAATGTTTTGAGTTAGGTACAGGCACCAACTTATGTATGGCTGACCCTTTTCATCTCCAAAGTTAGCTAGAACAGGAACACTGCCGTGTGTCTAGGCGTTGTGATAGGAAATGTGCCCTCTAAAGGGACAAGGGGCCGCTGTATCCGACAGGGAACGTAATTATCTAGCTTCAAACCTTTGTTATTAACAACTACTACAAAACACCTAAATATTTTAGCTGTTTATGATATCAATCAAGAGCAATCAAAGTATTTGTTTGAAATTTTACACGTGTACCATCGTTCTGTCAATTTGAAGTATTTTGTGATTGTAACAAATCCTTTGTTATTTCAGCCGTTCGATTGATTACTTACCTACTCGTAAGTTGTATTAATTTTATAATCGAACAGTGATGGACAGCAAAAGCATGATATTGATTGTTGTTGACAGTCGCTTTCCATTTTACTACATTTTAACGATCAACACGTGTAACAAAATCGTGTAAATTTAAATACCTGTATCTAATATTTTGTTTCTGTTCTTTTTCAGGTAAGTTTCCAGTTCAATGCATGTCAATTGGTAAATATTCTTTTACACGTTTTACTTGAACCTTTCGCAAATAAAACGGGGACTTCACAAACGTTTTCAAAGCCGAAAACATCTGTCGGATTTAACATAACAAAGAAAGTAGAAACATCACCCCACCATTTAGCATTCCAAACGTTCTTACAAGTGCTCATGCGAGATAAGGCTTGTTCACACCGCGGGTGAGAGCGCTGACGTCACGTCCCTATTTAGCATTTCGATAAACGGCAGGTGAGACAGTCTGTCGACTCGCCGAGTGCATGATAGGCGATGCTGCATGAATATTGATGCTGTTACGTGATGAGGAGCTAGGATTTTTGGACATGGTATTTGTGACGCAAGAATTTGTAGCTTTCTGATATGTTTAAATTATTGAAATTCAGTTTAATTAGGTACTTTATACAACAGTTTTAATGTGTTGGTTATAGGAAAGGTTATTTTGATACACATTGTTTCCTCGGCAATGAATTTTAACGTAACGAAATGTGAAACATTGGTCATCTTTTGACTGTTGTAGCCTACAAGTATCTTTAATATAGTTTCTCATAAATTCTGCGTTATATGGAAAGGATATTGCGTACTTCGTACTTTTTATAAGTCCCTAAAGATCTCATCGGTTTTAAGCAAACGCCAGTAACGCCAACTTCTAAGGGTGAGTTGCACCACCTAACTTAACCGGTGTTTTTTGTATAGAGTTTGACAGATTTTTCACGTTTGTCAAAGTTAAAGTAAGATGGTGCACCCAGCCTAAAAGTACCAGGTTTGGATACCACATCCAAAGCTTTATTTAGCCTGCCAGGCCCCAGGTACTGCTCCACGTGTAATTGACGGCGGCAGCTGACGCTAAGCGAGCGAGCTAAGTGATTTTTATTTATTTACGCCGAGGCCCGTGTCACCCGAGATGAGGTGTTTTAGACGCCCCTATTTACGAGATAACCCGATAAATTGAGAGTTTGTTGGTTATACATTTACGGTTAATAAATAATGCGTTGTATTAGGACAGACTCAAGCCAATCTTAGCTTTATTTTGAGTATAATTTTAGTAAGTCTTGTTCGACCATGAGGTCGAGGGCCGCAAGTAAATCATTTAATTTGTAAATGTAAACCCTATAGCCTGCTATCACAGAATGAATCGATTAGAGGGTCTGATTCTATACAGTCTTATAAATTAAAGGTTATACGTATTTATAGCTCAACATTGATTATATTACTTGGTACTTCATTAATCTTTCGAATTGGGAATATTCGAAGAAATTTTCTTCACTTGCGTTGGACACTAATTTTATATTAATAATAATACTAATTCGCATCTTCTTGCTTTATCACCAAATCTGTAGTGATAACGGCATTCCCAATCGCTATCTCCGGGCTTCCTTGCATTTTTTTGCTTCGTGTTTGAGCGTGATCTCGATCTTCCATAGGAGCGAAAGGGACGGCGATATGTTTGCCTCCCACGGCGTAACTCGGCGATCTCAAGCGACAGGTGTTCGATTTGTTTCGTTAGTAGGTCAAACGGGCTCGAGGAAGCGCCCGCGCTGCCCGCGTCCGCTGCTCGTTGCGATGACGTGTTTGAAATTGATGCGATGTTTACGGGTTCGTGTTGTTCCATCATTAAATCGGCCATTGCAGCTAGGGTTGACAGTGTAGCTTCTTTGTTGATTGCCAAGACGGTTCTGACGTAGGTAGGTAGTTGGTTCATCCACATGACTTTTAGTGCGTCGTCGGGTACTAAGCTGCCACCAAGTTCGCGCATCCGTCGAAGTAGCTGAGTAGGTTTTTGATCTCCCAGTTCTAGCCCACTAATCAGTTTCTGGAATTGTTTCGTCTCAGATTCTTGGTACACGGAGAGCAAGCGTTCTTTCAGCGCGTCATATTTTCGTTTTTCAGGTGGGTTCAATAAGATGTCACTTATTTGCTGTATCTCCGAAGTTTGTAGTACTCCTAGGACGTATCTGAATTTCTGCTCGTCGCTGATCTTCATAGGGTTTATTAGTGCTTCGTATTGCGCGAACCATAGCCGTGGATGATCACGCCAGAAAGGAAGTATCTTCGATTGGATGGAGATTCCCGCCAAGTCAAACTTGACGTCCGGACTTTGTTCTGCGTTGAAAAATTGCGGTTCTGCGCTACCGGAAGCAGTAGGGTCCATGGCGACGTCAGAGTTGTTATTGTTGCTCATGTTGTTGCGACGTCGGGGTCACCAGATGTTGGGTGTTGTAATCCAAAATGCGCAATGATCGGTAATAACATTTATTCTAGTAAAGCGCCTTCTTTATATACATTTTTGAGTTAAATAATTACCCGAAACTTAATATAAAAATCCAAAAGTACCTACATTACAAACAACACAAATGTATGACAGAGACAACACAGCACACTACTACTTATAACAATTTAAATGATTCATCATCATCATCATTTCAGCCACAGGACGTCCACTGCTGAACATAGGCCTCCCCCAATGCTTTCCATGTTGATCGATTGGTAGCGGCCTGCGGTATTAGCAAGCTGAAGTGGCAATGGGCAGTTTGGGCAGGGCACATAGTACGCAGAACTGACGGCCGATGGGGCAGAAAGGTTCTGGAATGGCCGCCGCGTACCGGAAAACGCAGCGTGGGACGTCCACCTACAAGGTGGACCGACGACATCGTAAAGGTAGCAGGGAAGCGCTGGACGCAGGCCGCTACCAATCGATTTAAATGATTAAGAAGAAATAATTGGGTCTTACTTGAAATTGTAAGCATTGACTTAGCGTCTTTTAAATACACACGTAAAATCTTTAAGTAATTCAACGAAAAGCCCACTCACTTCAAGCCAAAATAGCCTAAATTCTATTAAAGTATTTATGGTATAAGTTGTTCGTAAAGGTTACCTACTTAATGTGATTGAAACCTTTCTATCTTAGGTACAAAAATAGGTATTTCCATTTAAGGCTTATATATTCTATTCGGAAAATCTTCATTTATCCATCTTTTTTGCCTTACCTAATTCATGTGCTGTATGTTATTTTTGATGTAACTTTATCAATCAACCATATTACTGGACCAAAGAAACTACAAAGCACAATCTTTTTAGCTTTTTTCAGTCTACTGCTATAGTCAGACACGTTTTACAATATTCATGAGTAATATTGGGAAATAAGTAACCATTAATCCATTTAAATTGTATTACATTAAATAACTCTCATTCGCAAATATTCATAATTTAATTAATCCGTGATTATAAGTTGATAAGTAGTTAATACGTTGTAACTATCTATCACTTCTATAACAAATTATTTCGACTCGTAACCATATCACAACAGTTTACGGTACATTGGAATACCGGATGAACTGAATATTAATAACATAAACAGTCCCTCAGCAGAGCAGCGATTACTAACGTGTAACATGAGACGTAATCTGACAGTGACGCGGCTGACGTGTGCGTGCGTTAATACTTTATGCACGTCAGCCTGACGCATGACGTGCATAGCGTATCCCGCCTTTGGCACCGAGGCGAGTGCCGCTGGTAATGATAACCTGTTTATAGTAAATAACAAAATATGATTGTGTTTAGATTATGTGATTCGAGAACCTTGGCTAACGTAAGCAATATCTTTACTTACTTAATTTTTAGCGTTAAGAGTCGCATCTCAAACTAATTATAAAATTATAAAGAGCAGTCGCCCGGCAAGCGGAAGGTCGTGGGTTCAATTCCCGCCTTAGGCAGTTCGATTTATTCAAGTTATTTATAATTTTCAAAAATCTAATTTACCCCTGGGAATGGAAAGTTTCCAAATCTTTTTCATAAAAAATAAGTATTGTACCTTCATAAAGCTTGACCAAACAATGTCTATTTAATTTTTTCACAATGCAGTTACAATATGGCGATTTAGTCTGCATTTTAGCAATTCCATGATTTGTGTTACAAGATAAACTTTAATGAGTCTTAGTGCAAATGTAGTAGAGCTAGTTTTTCCCAAGAGTCAAACCTTTCTCTAAAGCATATTTTTACCTGTAAACAAATATTTCGATGTAGGACAGTACACCAACCACCAAGCCATGTGGCCGTCAAAATACTCGTCAAATTTCCTGACGTCGTGATTCTGGTTTTAACTTAGCTAGAGATTCATACTTTGAACCTTCTACAATTCTCCACCACTGGTACTGTGCTCGTACATTTCATCCCGGTGAAATATAGCGCAAATTCGCTTGACATTGTAACAAAATATCGAACGACGTGCCCGGTTTCCCCGGCGAAAGAATGACACATAGACAGCTCGATTTTCTGTTCCAAGCTAATACTTCACGTCAGCGCACTGATATGGAAATTGGCTGGAATCGATAAAAATATTGCTCTAATTACTTAAACCTGTATTCACAAACGATCTTGCTTAAATGAAAGAGCAACGCTATGCGAAGTCGAACGCACAGCGTTGAATAGAGCTCTATGATTGGTACGTTCGTCACTCCGCCACTCAGGTATTGTCTATGAATAGGTTCGCACTGTGAGACCTTGAGTTTATGAATACGGGTGTTAGTCCCTGACTAAAGAGAGTTTATTTTATTATGTACTACTTAACGACTTCAGACTTTACATAATGTCTTTAACCTTTACATAGGTAATACAAAACATAGCTAGATCTTTTAAACTCAGCAATAGATGTGAAACCAGGGCGGGTCGCTTGTAAATTATAACCATATTACTCCTGTAAATAAACTTTTTCGCTTTTAGATTGAATTCTCATGCTTATTACCCCTACAACTATTTTCCGCTTTCCATGCTCGAGAGAATAGGATAAAAATAAATAAATAAAAATGTATCTTAGCGAAATTGAAACTTGCAACCGCTGCTGAAACCGTAGTTTGATACGGAACCACCGAATCAGGTCATGTGAACAAAATTTGATATTTTTCATTTTTAATACTAATACAGGGTTAAAAAAGCATTTATTGTTTCTTTATAAATACTATTGATAACATCATAATAAATTTGTTGCGCCACAGCCGAACTCCTTTTCAAATGACGTGTAAATCGTAGTGAAAAAGGAAAGATTTTATTCTTTGTTTTGAAAAGGCTCCGAAACTAATGGACTGGTTTAAAAAACCATACAGAACCCTTCATTTCTTATGAAGGCGGTACGAAGTTCGCCGAGCAGCTAGTGTAATAATATTATATCAATTGAATTAACACATCGCCCTAATCTGGCGTAATCTTATCTCTGGACAGCAGTGATTGGCGGTGATTTAGTGCGCTGGTATAATTTATGCCAGCCGCTGCAAATCCGCTTGCAGCAGCCACATAGAGTAAGAGCTAGTGAACGCCAGACCTACGTCATTTTATAAAAGCTGAAAGTTTGTCAGCGTATGCTCCCAATATAGGATATGATGTTGGTGAATTATGAAGTTTGTGTCATCGTGGCTTTGGGAGCTACCCTAAAAAAACTGTCTGGAAAGGAGTTGGAAACTGTCAAAACTGTCTGGCTGTTGGGGAAAATACTTCTAATTTTTGCCCAAATATTATTCATAAAAATCAGACTTTATGGTATAACGTAAGTCTAACTTTTACGGTGGCTTTTTCTGTATATTCAATAGACTGTAACTCTACTAACGTTATACCGTACGTATGTATGACGTAGGTGTGGCGTTCACTAGCTCTTAGTCTAACATGCCTTGAGGAGGGAACTTAGTTGTAATATTGTAGTTCGCTTACATAAGATTAAGGCTTGGAGATTGTTATCTTTTGTGACACAATTTTGCATGATAGTCGTATTTTTTATTAACTACGAGCTTTTGTCCGCGACTTCGCCCGCGTGATATTTTTTCAGTCAAGAAAAACCACGCGCGTCCCTGTTTCACGGTCATTCTCACGATCAGGCGTTCTCAGCCTAATTACCATATCATTTTTGAAATTTGGCTTAATTGACTTAAATGCATTTAAATATAAAACACATGAAAAGTACGAATTTAACAATCGTAAAGGCGTCAAATTATTCAAAGCGGTTTTCGTGTAAATGAGATCCAAAAATTTTATGGGCACGGTAATTAGATAAGGCTAAAACCTAATCTAACGGTAATTAGAAAAGATATGTAAAATAGCAAAAAACAACATCTTGCATTGATAAATTTGTATACAAATATAATAGCGTCATAAAAAAAGCTGTAGGTACACTTAATAAACCCTTTGCAAAAAGAAAAACACATTTTCAGTATACTGCAAGAATCGAGGTTATAACAGGAACACTTAGTTTCAACAAGAAGGGGCTACGTGTCACATTTCAAATGAGAGCATTTAGCTGAATCAGAATCTTAATCATAATTTATTTGATTTAACTGTGGTAAAAACGATTGAACGTACAGATAATTAATGGATCAGGAGGTCTCACGAATTAGACTTTTCGGATATGCATATATCGAAAAAGTAATTAATGATATAAGTGATTTTTCCTCTTTTTAATCTATCTGCGATCAGCCATCAGCCATTATCAGATTAAATTGAATTTGTAATAATGACAGTTCCAGCTCTGCATATCCCATGATTTGTCACCTCGATTCTTTTACAACAAGTTTTCAGATTGATGCTATTCGCTTTCTCCTGATCCTGAATGCAGAATTTTCAGAATTTAGAAGGGATGCAGCAAATAGATTTCATTACGGTCTAGTCTTTGTTTGTAAAGCTTTACAGGAATTTTCTACACCCTCTTTGACGTTTGGTATCACTTCAGTGGACTTTGTAAACCAAGGTGCACAGCTCAAGATTTTAAATACTTTATTTTGAAAACGTTAAAGTATTTCTACATTTGCGAGGCTAAGTCGATGGCATATGTCTACATGGGTCTTAGGATGCATTTGTATATAGTTTGTTCTCCAAGCTTCTTCTGCCCAGTATCCATTGCATATCACGAAGTTTTTTCTATGCATAACAAATCAGTTAGGATGCAGTCTAGGATGGTACAAAGTGCCTATACACTCTTGTCTTGAAAAGTCCCACTGTCTGTTGATTTGTTCCCTTTTGTTCTTAATGTGATCACGCCAGGTAAGTGTTAATGTTGGACAATCTCATCTTCTTAGGGCAAAGGTAATATGGATAGATTTTAATGGTATTATATTAGAATTAATTAATGATTTAACATGTAAATATCAATGATATTAATAGTAAAAATAAGTGTCTGGTACGAGACATGTTTCACGCAGGGGTGACATCTCCTGGCCATCAAGAAGCCCCGATTTCACTCCAGCTAACTTCTTTTTGTGGGGTTACCTTAAGGGTTAAAATATACTCTAAAATCCAACAACCATGCAGCAACTGAAGCTGAACATTCATCATGAAATCGAATCTATTTCGAGGTAACTCTAACGAAAGCTTTTTATATCAGATTGGAAGAAAAGTTCGTAAAGTTGTTATGGGAAAGTCTAGGTATATTTCATATTTTATCATCATACTTATTCAATCGTGAGTGCAATTTGTAGGTAATAATTTCATACAACGGTGATTATAAATATATGGTAATTAGTACATGGAAATTATAAAACGATAGTTTTTCTTCAAAATTTCCAAAATCTGCAGCGTATGCAAATACTGTCTTACTACAACGTATGAAGGCCAAAGTACTGATTCTATTTAAATTAACAACATGGATCTACCTTCAAAAATCAAATATAAAAATAAGGACATGGTAAATAGAAAAATTGAAAACCAAAGATATGGTAATTATACTCTTACGCAATTCATCGACGGTACGCCAACGCAATAGACGTCTACTTGCTAACAGGTCTTAGAACTAACTAAGGGCTCGCGCCGCGCGCGTAAGTGATGTGTCAAATATTATTATTTAGGCTTGTGTGCCCAAAAACAGAAAACGTCACGGGAATTAGGACTTTCGCTCGGACAAGCAGTTTTTTAATTCTAATTATTTACAGAATGGTTCTATTGAATAGATATTTTGCTATGCATAAGACAATCTTTTGTACTCTTTAAAATGTTGAATGGAGTGAACCAAATCTATACGACATAAAAATTACAGCCAACTTTTAACATTAAGTCGGTGTGCGGACGCGTAACGGTAATTAGAGAACAGAGGTTCATGAAATTAATTAAGTCACAAATACTTAAAATAGAGGCCTATGATTTAATGCACAACTGGATAGGGTTGTTAAGTAACATATAAAAATACTTGCATGTCTCTAATTTGTCATTTTTAACGATTTAACAGCCCGGACACGCAAAAACTAGCTCATCTGAGAATGGCCGTTCAGAAACCAGGATGAAACTTATTTTCCTTTTTTTCCTTTCCCGGGACTCAAACTATGTAATTTCACTAAAATTGGTTCAGTAGTTTAGGCGAGGAAGCGAAATAGACTGACATGAAAATAACTCTGCATTTATAATATTAGTAAGGACTAGTGGGGATTTTGTTATGTACTTAAGTATTTACGATTTTTATTATTTATGAGTATTACCTATTTAGGTTGTAGGAACTGTTTAATCATATGTATGCTTTTTCCTAAATTTTTATTTTCCTTAGTCAAGCATAGGTAACAAATAGGCTTATGAGTAGTTACAATCTACTGGCATTATTTTAACAAAGCCAGACAAAAAGATCCGAAAAGCAATAGTCCTGTATTAAATAAATATCGATCGACCGACAGGATGACTGAAAGTCAAAGAAAAGTTGTACGTGGTCTGCAGTAGTAGGCATTTAAGTCTGGCAGGCATTAGGTTTGCTCATTTAACTTTATAGGCGCTGTCCAACTACCAATACCTCCCTATAGGTTTTTATAACGTTAGGTGAGTAGTAGTTAGAGAGTTACTGAAACTTTTTCTTCGTGATTATAGCTCTTGTACCCATTAGATTAACAAGTTTTATTTAAATTGATGCTTCATTATTTTCCTAGTGCCTTTTCTTCTGAATCTAAGTCCGTACCGCGCGGGAATAACTTGACATCTCGACCTGCACTTTTTTTTTTATTAGCTTAAACGTTTCCTCTACCTTATACCCTTCTGGTATAAAAAACTCAACTCGAAATACCCAAAAATACTTGAAATACAGCTCTTGTTCATAAGTAAATATCTCCAATTTAGGCAATAAATATTTGACATAACGATATATCCAATTAATATTATTCGTACAAACATTTATATTTCGATTTATCAATGTATGTTAGAACATGTATCTGTTAATATCTCGACTTATACATTTATGGATTTTCGTTTTTAATTTGACAAAAACAGTTATCAAGTTATGATCCCCTCTGAGTACCAAACATATCCATGATATGTGCAGTTGTCTAGTTATGCACACTGTCAAGAGTTTGGATATTTGGAGTTATCCAGCTATTACATTCGTATAATCATATTTTTATATGTGTCATTAGCAGTTTTTAAAATATAACATTGTCAGGATTTCGAGCGTCTTTAAATATTTTTTACTTAGCAACCCCTGAAAATATTTTTTTAATATATTTAAGAGTTAATTATTACTTTTACCTACTATTTTCAATAGTTTAAAACTAAATTAACGTTTAAATAGCAAGTTGAAAGTAGAAGGATAAGTTTAGTCAATAGGTAGGTACTATCTACTAATGTTTTTTCATAACAGACTAAGATTTCGTTTGACAACCGAATATAAGTGAAAAATCTAATTCAAATTCAAATTCAAAACGTTTATTGCATGTCACATTACAATTTATATGTTGTTGCAAAATAGAGGTAGGTATACATGTGACGCCCTGCAAGGGCACAGCAAAACGGGTGTGTAATGTATGATATAACTACATATCATATAATACTTAGAGGATATAACATCCAATTATATAAAATCGTTTAATATAATAATTATTTACTATAATAAACGAATAATATAATTTTAAAACGAATAATTTTAAGACAAATAACTATTAACTGATATAAAATGGTTTGATATAATGAATATTTTCTATAAAACTTACAATGTATACTATTTAAAACAAATAACATTCTAATCATATAAAAATAAAATGTCGAACAATCAAATGAGATAAAATTATTTTCCTATAAAACTTAAATCATATAACAATAATCTATATTATATAAAGCTCGTCTATAATATATAAAGCTCGATTCCTACTCACTGACTCACTCACTGACTGATCAGGGGTATTTTTGGGGTATTTAGAGGGGAGAGGGGTAAAATTGTTAGTGTTTGTTTTTTACTAGATTTTTTGACAGACAGCTATATCGTATTTTTTGAACCAAAAAACAAAATGGCGGCATTTTTTGAGACACCAACTTTTTTGTCTCTGGTCCTGAATTTTTTATTTTTTGGTGGTTTGTTGGGGTTGCCAAGATGTGTTAAAAAAATTGAGAAAAAATTAGAAAAACAAAATGGCCGCGCCGCCATCTTGGATTGAAAATGCGATTTCGGGGTGTTTTTAGGGAGGTGTCATTCCGAGATGCGCCATTGTTTTTGAAAAATTCTTTTGAGTTTTTTTGACGTATATAGTCTGCTTTCGAGCCTCATTGACAGATTATCAAAAAACAAGATGGCGGCTGAGCCGTCGGCCATTTTGTTGCGATCAAAAAATTCCCAAACTTTGACACGAATTTTCCGGTAGATGGCGACACCGGAGTGGGGTACAATGTTCCGGGCGATTGTTGGTCTGTTATTCGAGTGTTGCCATGAATAGGAAAAAACTACCATTTTGGTAGAAAATTTTCCACCACGGCCCCGGATAGTAGAAAATGGAAATTTCCAAAAATTCCATAAACTTGGAATGCAGTCTGGTGACGTTTAGGGACCCGAATGACATTTCACCATTTTTATGAAAAAAGTCTGGCAACACTGAAAGTTGTGGGGAAAACAAATTTTCACGACATGGGTGTCTTTAAAGTTAGTGACGGACAGAAGGAGTCGTGGCAGAATAAAAATAAAAATGACGTTTGGTCGGATGTACGACCCAGATTATGGGAAAAATCCGAAATGTCAAAAAATCAAGATGGCGGCGGCGTGGGCGGCCATTTTGTAAAAAGTTGAAAATTTCGAAATTTTGGAATTCATTTTTCGAGTAGTTGGCAACATTTTGGAAAGTCGAGTTGTATAAGCCGGTTGTGTCTCTTTTCGAGAGGTTTCGCTTGGGTGAAGAAATTTCCCCAGTGTTGCCACACTTTGGGAGATTTGGTCCAAAAATGTCGAAAGTAGAAATAACGACTTCCGGTCAAAAATTTGGATGACGCCTCCTGCAAAGGGGTCGTGCAAATGACATTTGACCATTTTCATCTCTATCACCTGGCAACACTGGGAGCTACGGGGAAAAGTATTTTTTTCGACATGGGTGTCTTTAAAGTTAAGGACGGATAGAAGGAGTTCTGGCAGAGAAAATCCAAAAATGAGGTTTAGTCGGTTATACGACCCAGATTATGGGAAAAATCCGAAATGACAGAAAATCAAGATGGCGGCTGAGTTGGCGGCCATTTTGTAAAAAGTTTCAGATTTTCGATTTTTCAAATGCGTTTTTCGGGTAGTTGGCAACATTTGGGAAAGTCGGGTTGTATGTGGCGATTATGTAGTTCGTCAAGGAGTATCGTTTGGAAAAACAATGATTCCCAGTGTTGCCATACTTTAAGAGTTTTGGTCAAAAAATGTAAAAAAAGGAAATAACGACTTTCGGTCAAAAATTTGGATGACGCCTCCTGCAAATAGGTCAAACTAATGACATTTGACCATTTTTAGCTCGATGACCTGGCAACACTGGGAGTTACGGAAACTCAAAATTTTGGGACATGGGTGGTTTTAAGGAATTGTTTTACGGGATTGGGTTAAGTTAGAAAAAAAGTAAAAATGGGGTTCGGCGCGGAAAATGGTCCAGATTAAGGGAAAAATGCAAAATTTTGTAAATCCAAGATGGCCGCCAAGCGTTCACCCGTTTTCCTAAAGGGACTAAATTCTCCATACAAATTGTATGCAGGGGGGCTTAGCTAACGTAGAAAAAGGCGAGGCCGAAGGCCGAGCGATAGTTTAAAGCCTGTGAGTCGCCATAGATTTATTTTTAATGCGTCAAAAAAGGACTAGAGCCCAGTGACAGACAGAAAGGCGAGGCCGAAGGCCGAGCGATGGTTCAAATCCCGACAGTCACCATAGATTTACTTGTGTTGCGTCAAAAAAGCAAAAGAGCCTTGCGACAAACGAGAACGCCCCCTGTAATTTTTGCGAGGCCGAAGGCCGAGCTCCGAATGCGAGGCCGCAGGCCGAGCGCCGCGTAGGGCGAAGCCCGGAGCGGCCAGCATCGCAGATCTAGCTTTTGTAGCCCGCGTAGCGGGCGACCAAAGCTAGTCTATATTATATAAAGCTCGATTACCACTCACTGACTGACTGACTGACTCACTGATCAGGGGTATTTTTGGGGTATTTAGAGGGGAGAGGGGTAAAATTGTTAGTGTTTGTTTTTAACTAGATTTTTTGACTGACAGCTTTATTAAATTTTTTGAACCAAAAAACAAAATGGCGGCATTTTTTGAGACACCAACTTTTTTGTCTTGGGTCCTGAATTTTTTCTTTTTTGGTGGTTTGTTGGGGTTGCCAAGGTGTGTTAAAAAAATTGAGAAAAAATTAGAAAAACAAAATGGCCGCGCCGCCATCTTGGATTGAAAATGCGATTTCGGGGTGTTTTTAGGGAGGCGTCATTCCGAGATGCGCAATTGTTTTTGAAAAATTCTTTTCAGTTTTTGTGACTTTTATAGTCTGCTTCAAGGCCACATTTACAGATTATCAAAAAACAAGATGGCGGCTGAGCTGTCGGCCATTTTGTTGCGATCAAAAAAATCCCAAAGTTTGACACGAATTTTCCGGTAGATGGCGACATCGGAGTGGGGTACAATGTTCCGGGCGATTGTTGGTCTGTTATTCGAGTGTTGCCATGAATCGGAAAAAACTACCATTTTGGAAGAAAATTTTCCACCACGGCCCCGGATAGTAGAAAATGGAAATTTCCAAAAATTCCATAAACTTGGAATGCAGTCTGGTGACATTTGGGGACCCGAATGACATTTCACCATTTTTATGAAAAAAGTCTGGCAACACTGAAAGTTACGGGGAAAACAAATTTTCGCGACATGGGTGTCTTTAAAGTTAGTGACAGACAGAAAGAATTATGGCAGAAAAAAAATAAAAATGACGTTTGGTTGGATATACGACCCAGACTATGGGAAAAATCCGAAATGTCAAAAAATCAAAATGGCGGCTGAGCGGGCGGCCATTTTGTAAAAAGTTGAAAATTTGGAATTTTTGGAATTCATTTTTCGAGTAGTTGGCAACACTTTGGAAAGTCGAGTTGTATGAGGCGGTTGTGTGTTCTGTCGAGAGGTTTCGCTTGGGTGAAGAAATTTCTCCAGTGTTGCCATACCTTAGGAGATTTGGTCCAAAAATGTCGAAAGTAGAAGTAACGACTTCCGGTCAAAAATTTGGACGACGCCTCCTGCAAAGGGGTCGTGCAAATGACATTTGACCATTTTCATCTCGATCACCTGGCAACACTGGGAGCTACGGGGAAAAGTATTTTTTTCGACATGGGTGTCTTTAAAGTTAAGGACGGATAGAAGGAGTTATGGCAGAAAAAAACTGTAAATGAGGTTTAGTCGGTTATACGACCCAGATTATGGGAAAAATCCGAAATGTCAGAAAATCAAGATGGCGGCTGAGCAGGCGGCCATTATGTATAAAGTTTCAGATTTCTGATTTTTCAAATGCATTTTTCGGGCAGTTGGCAACATTTGGGAAAGTCGAGTTGTATGGGGCGATTACGTAGTTTGTCCAGGAGTATCGTTTGGGAAAACTAAAATTTCCAGTGTTGCCATACTTTGAGAGTTTTCGTCAAAAAATGTAAAAAATGTAAATAACGACTTTCGGTCAGAAATTTGGATGACGCCTCCTGCAAATAGGTCAAACTAATGACATTTGACCATTTTCAACTCGATCACCTGGCAACACTGGGAGTTAGGGGAACTCAAAGTTTTGGGACAACGGAGGAATAAGGAATTGTAGAAACAAATGAATTCGGGATTGGGTGAAGTTAGAAAAAAAGTAAAAATGGGGTTCGGCGCGGAAAATGGTCCAGATTAAGGCAAAAATGCAAAATTTTGGAAATCCAAGATGGCCGCCAAGCGTTCACCCGTTTTCCTAAAGGGACTAAATTCTCCATACAAATTGTATGCAGGGGGGCTCAGTTAACGTAGAAAAAGGCGAGGCCGAAGGCCGAGCGATAATTTAAAGCCTGTGAGTCGCCATAGATTTATTTTTAATGCGTCAAAAAAGGACTAGAGCCCAGTGACAGACAGAAAGGCGAGGCCGAAGGCCGAGCGATGGTTCAAATCCCCACAGTACCCATAGATTTACTCGTGTTGCGTCAAAAAAGCACAAGAGCACCGTGACAAACGACAACGCCCCCTGTAATTTTTGCGAGGCCGAAGGCCGAGCTCCGAATGCGAGGCCGCAGGCCGAGCGCCGCGTAGGGCGAAGCCCGGAGCGGCCAGCATCGCAGATCTAGCTTTTGTAGCCCGCGTAGCGGGCGACCAAAGCTAGTAATTTTATATAAAGTTCATTTGTTATAATAAGCATTGCATGCAGCAAGCAAGCGAGCGAGCAAGCAAGCAAGCAAGCAAGCTAGCAAGCAAGCTAGCATGCAGGCAAGCAAGCAGGCAAGCAAGCTAGCAAGCAGGCAAGCAAGCAGGCAAGCAAGCAAGCAAGCAAGCAAGCAAGCAAGCAAGCAGGCATGCAGGCATGCAGCATGCAAATTTGACTAAAAACTTGAGACTTCTGTCACGGCTCCGGCACTGCGGGGCTCTGGCGGTCCCTCGCGTGCTAATCGTCGCAGATGGCTTTCGCTCGACACCGCGTCTTCGGCTTGCTGGCCGTCTTCGCCGGCCAGCCTCAGCCCGCGGGCCGCCTCGCCCCTCCGTGCCTACGCGCTTCTCTCTCTCTCACTCACTCTAGGGGTAGGGCAGACAAGACTACGTGGAGTCGGTTTTACGGCGATTCGTTTTTGTTACTAAAGTCATTTATAAGTCAAGCTAAAGAAGAACATACTTAAAGTTATATATCTATCAGAAATTATATCAATTAAAGAGTATAACAAATAATATTTATTACAAGTAATGGTTATGTAAAATAATATTTATATTAAACAAAATTACATCAAATGAGTCTTAGATTAAGTAAGGTTTATATCAAATGTCTTTATGCGTTGTGATTGGTATCTGAAATGATATTATTAGAAATGATTTATTATATGAAGTAAACATTATATGTTAAAAAATTATATCAAGTGTTATTATAACATACGTTTATTATACAATATGAACGTTATTGAAATGAATTTATATCATATAAACTTATATAAACTGTCACGCACCCCAGCAAAACATCAGAGAGAGGGTTAGTATTTACCTTAAAAATAATTTTAAATAACATTTAGTTATCTATCTAATAATAAACTTTTAGGTCAACTTTAAGTTCCGGATATTTTCTATAGTCTATTGACTTCAATGACATTAATTAGGAATAATGACGAGGTAAGTAGGGTCGATACGCCAGATCTCGTCCATTTAGTGAGTTGGTAGATTTGAGGAATAAAAATAATATAGGGTGATTGCTATAGTAATTGGCCTGTACATAGTTATTGGCCACCTTGGCTCAAATAAAAATAAACAAGCATATGTACGTTATTAAGAGTGGAAAAGAGACACAAATACTTTCTCTGAGCAATACGCTGTCCAATGTAGTATGTCAGAGTAAGAACAGATGGCACTCTAAACAGCAGAAGCTTTCTTTCGACAACGAGTCGTCCGAGTAGCCGCATGCTTGTCAAAATTTTAAGGTAAATATTTATGAATATTGTTCGTTATTTAATTGTTTTTGCTTGTTTAGTAATTTTACTGTTTTTTTGTAAAGAGATAAATGGTAGCTTATGTAGATAGATTAAGTTACTTTGTTTTGGAATAAAATAACTTTAATATTATACCGGCCAATAACTATACCACGTTTCAATTTATTTCAGTTATTGGCCATGGGTGGCCAATAATTAAATTTAACTTTTATTGTATTTTTATTCAAGATTAAGTTAATTTAACCCTTAAATATTTGCTATTAAAATACTAACGTCCTAACCTATTAGGATCAGTAATTAGCCGGGGGGCCAATTACTGACACTTATGCACGGCCAATAACTATTTTTATTGATTTACTTTTCCTAGATTGTTACAAGATGCCGTAGGTAACACAGTATACTAAGGTTGGTATAAGTAGTTGGAACAGAAACACTTAATCAGTTTAAAAAAATAAAACAAATAATACCTGAAATGCAAAACAATGAATTTTTTTTATTCTCTATCGTTTGTGGGACTATTTATTATAAGCAAAATGGATTGGAAGCGGAAGTTACAGATGAACCTGAACCTGTAAGTCGGGAGAAAGAATCAACATTGAGTGAAATAGGAGAACTTCAAACTAGAGATAGAGAAAGAGAGACAAAAGACCCTAAAACTGGGACCCAAGAAGATGAGATAGGTACTTGTAGACGAACGAGAACGACGAGATAAACCGTTGGCCCAAGAAAAGGAAATAACAGTTAATGAAGCAGCGTTATCTGAAAATAGAACACAAACACAACAAAAAATAAATTTGACGACCTGGAAAAAACTAAAACAAGGACTACCAATACTTTTATTAGTATCACAGCAGAAGTACATCCACTACCGGCTAAATTGACAAAAAAAAAGGCAATGATCACTAAAACGTACATTAAGGTGAAAGAAATAGAACGAAACAACATTGACTTAAAAGAAATAGAAAACGAAAACTGTAAAGAAACTTTAGAAGCAGAAAGTGGAAGCTATGCTAATCTCATCACTTTTTGCACCACGCCAACAGGCAAAAAAAATCATTTCTGAAGGACTTTCTATGGATTCCCCCAGAGCCAACTCGAAAAGGGAAGATAAATGTATCGCGATTACCGTTTCACATATCAGGCCAGAATATCAGAGGATTCTGGAAGAAAAAGCTAAAGAAAAAGAAATCTTCGAGAAAGAAATCTTCGAGAAAGAAAAAAGGGAACGAAAAATTGAAAGAGAACAAAAAAGAGAGGATAGAAAACGGAAAGCTGAAGAAAACTGCTAAAATAAAAAAAGTAAGAATAATGTATCTGTATCCAATCAAATCTGTAATATTGCAAAAAGCTTATAAAAAATAGACTTTTAGTATGCTCTGAATGTCACCGTGTCTTTCATAAATCTTGTGCAACAGCATATTCCTGAAGAAGAAGGAGACAGTTATCTTTGTCACAATTGTTACAATGTTACTGAATGTACTGACGATGATGAGATAGATGAAGAAATCGATAAGAGTGATACTGATGACGAATTCTTAGCTAATCTTAAGGAAATACAAAATGAGTTAGGATTACAAAGCGTGAAGTTTCAGTGATTTTTATGAGTTTTTTTCGGTGGCTAATAACTGTACTTCTAGGAGCCAATTACTGTGTTTTTGGGGCCAATAGCTAAATTTAATGTGATCTCTGATATTTTTAAAATTATTATTGTAATTCTTATCGTATAACACCAAATAGGTACTAGCTTAAATAGCAGCAATATTGTTTTCTCATAATCTATATATATAAAAATGAAACCCGTTTTCCGTTGTCACGACATCACATGAAAACGGCTTGACCGATTTGGCTGATTTTTTTTTTTTGTAGTTTTCTAATACTCTGTACAAGGTTTTTACGGAATAAAATATAAAGAAAATCTCTACGCTAAGGCGGTACGAAGTTCGCCGGGTCAGCTAGTAAAATATAAAAAGTAAACAAAAGTCGAGTTTTTGTTACATTTTACACAAGTTAACTTACACAACGCTCTTAAAGGGCCAATAACTGTAGCAATCACCCTACAATTTTTCGTAATTATTTTGAACGAAAAATTGTTGTCGTTATGCTCCCTTTAGTCTTTATAAGTATAGTATTAAACTTGCTCTAAACCATTTGAAGTTTTAATATCTTTGTAATATTAATATAATATAGAAAAAATGCATTCAAAATCACTAATAATTAATAACTAACAGCATGGCAATGGGCAGGGCACATAGTGCGCAGAACTGACGGCCGATGGGGCAGCAAGGTTCTGGAATGGAGGCCGCGTACCGGAAGGCGCAGCGTGGGACGTCCACCTACAAGGTGGACCGACGACATCGTAAAGGTGGCAGGGAGGCGCTGGATGCAGGCCGCTACCAATCGATCAATGTGGAAAGCATTAGGGGAGGCCTATGTTCAGCAGTGGACGTCCTATGGCTGACATGATGATGATGATGATGATGATGAACAGCATGGAAATAAAAAAAATATAGATAAAATCTTACTAATTGGTATTCAAAATATTTAGGTATCACACTTAATAATTATAAACATACATTTATATTTTAGTTTATTTCATTTTTTTAAATTTCAATAGTATGGCTCAATTTGCAATATGGTCTCCTCTCTAGGCACAGTTTGCTTTTTAATATTATTTACAACGTCTGTATTTAAAAAATTGTCGTGATAATGTGGACGCAAATTGGCTATCACAAAGGGTAAGCTACATTTGGAGCGTGTATTAGCGTCCAGGAAAAGGCCTAAGTACTGAAAAAAATCTTTGTGTTCGATAAGTCATGTAAATAACGTTTTAAATAATATACAACATGCATTGTGTTGTATATTTTAATATCTTAGACCCAGTTAGACCAGACCGCGATCACTTCTGACGCAAAGTGGAAATTTCATTGTAGTAAATTCGCATCCACCTTATTTTAAGTGTCATTTAATAAAGTACAATCACCGATATCATTATCCGTATTGTATGGTTCATGGTTAAGGCTTAGAGACTGCGGTAAATCCCAAACTAGACCTAAATATATTAAAAACTTACCTTGAAACGCGCACCTGCTCACGTGGGATTTATTTTTGGCAAAAACGGTAGCATGATATAAGATTTTTTTATTTTTTTTAACCTGTCATACATTCAGGGAATCATAGCAATAGCTTACGTTCTAGAGTGATCCATCATTTGGACGTGAACTGGACGGTGGACGCGAAAGGGCGTGTCGACCTTACGCAAAAATATATCCAGTTAATTTTAATTATTTTAAGCTTAATGGTAAGCCTAAAATAATTAAAATTAATTGTGCTTGTTATGAAGCATGGCTTTTGTTCTTTTATTTGTCTTTTTTTTTAATTTTAAGTAAACGTACAATTATCTGATCAAAAGCAATCATAATCTGCGATTATATTTGATTTTTCTAATAAATTTGTTACTATTTCATTGCAAAAGTGATAAAAATATGTTCTATTTTTATGTTTTGTTTTTTTGCTTAAACTTCATTCAAAATAATTAACTTAAATCCAATTTTTACACCTTAAATGTTTGTTTTTTTTTGGTGAATAACTTGACAAGTCGTCGGTACACAACTTGACAAGTCTTTTTTTTAATAGATTAAGAAGATAATTTAATCAAATTCTTACGCCAATCGAAAGATACGCATAAAATTAGCTTATTTCAATCATAAAAATATCAATTATCATTAATTCCGATTTACCAGAGAACTCTAAACTTTAAAATCGCTCCCCTGAAAAGTACGCAAAAATGACATGTCAAGTTATTCCCGCGCGGTACGGAAGTAATCTTCAATCGTATTAAAAATATCGTATTTCTAGGGGTATAAAATATAACTTTACTGAGATCGTGCTAGCAAATGTCAGATGTCATTAACGAAGCAGCATCAAACAATCCTGAACCTCGTGGACCCAAGCACGGAGTGATCTTGAAACAAATCAAATGACCATTACAATATATCCTTGTTATCTCCGGTCGAAAATAACGCGTTTAAAATCAAATTTGGCAAAGTTAAGGGACGGGTCGGCTCACACGGCCAATTACTTTTTAATGAGAAACAAGAAGTGGGCGCTGCGTGACAATCGTGACACGGGTCTTGTAATAAACATAATTGTATATTTTCAGTATTTATTTAATTACTAGCGGCCGCCCGCGACTTCGTACGCGTGGATCCCGTTTTTCCCGCTAATTCCCGTTCCCGTGGGTATTTCGGGAATTCCTTTCTTAGTGCACATCTACGGTACATAAGCTACGTTCCTTCCAAATTTCAAGTGCCTACGTTTAGCCGTTTAGGCTGTGCGTTGGTCTGTCAGTCAGTCAGTTTCTCCTTTTATAAATTTAGATTTTTTGGAGCCTATTTTGTGAACTTTGAAACCTCCTGCAAGCCAAAAACTAAACAAATGTCGTGTGGAATAAACAGAGTTAAATCACATGTCTGGTAAAAATTAAAAGTGGTTTTATTAAGCCTACTTGCAAAAATAAATGAGTTTTATAATAATTAAACCATCAGACAGACAGTTTGAGATGTTTAATGAAAATATTTTATTACATGAATCAAAGTAGAAGCACAGGTAAGTTCCCCCAAATGTACTTATTTACAACTGAAATTGAACCGGACGCTGCAGGCCCAAACAACTCCAAAGGTTTTAACAAAACTCAAGATTTATGAACTGTTTTGTAATTAATGAGATCAATTTAAGGCGAACTTCCTTAAAGATAGTTAACTTATTACTCTCTCGACCTTCGACTGAGTTTTCATTAAGCCGGTAATTCGCAAACTAAATTAATTACTGATTTTGTTAGATTTAGCTCATTATCTTCAAGTTGGAAGCTTAATAAAAACTTTCCGGAATTTTTTTCGCCGCTAAATCATGTCTTGTTCTTAGAATTTATTCCATTACGCAATAATAAGTATTCTTTGTGGAAATCCTTGGGGGAGGCCTTTGTCCAGCAGTGGACGTCTTTCGGCTGAAACGAACGAAGTATTCTTTGAAGTCGAAAGCCAGATAAAATTATTTAACTACCACGTTAGGATTATCTAGCTCAATATACGGTTACATACAATTAGTTTTATAACAGGAATGTTTATTTGAACTGGAACTTACAACTTTCAATAATTTCACGTATATTTTTTTTAAATTACATCAATCTAACTAAAACTGTTAGATCGCAATCTTATGCGCGGTTAGGAAAACTGTTCAAATACTGTCCTTGATTACTTGGTCTTGCATTTGGTCTCTCAATGCACACACAATTACGAGTAGGTTAGGCATCAAATCAACACAGACGTTGAGAAAAAAAATTTTTCAATTTTCAGAAGTAAGGCAAGATTTTGTTTCAATAAATTTATTTATCGGTTCTACTCGTATAATGGTGATAGTCTAGATTCAACTCTAAATCCTAAGACTAACAAGCGGCTTCAATTGCGTCCAGCTTCAGCCTAAATGCGAGGTCGGTTCGTTCTAACACCGAGGCGCGTGCTACGCAGCGCTCATTTCGGGATGGGTTTCAAACCTCGAAGCACTGCATCGTAATTCCTGTTGGGCTAGATAAGCTGATTCAGGAATACTGCAACAGACACTGCATCTAATGGGAGTTTGGACTTAAAGATTTTGGTATAACTGATAATTTATGAACTGAATTTTTTTTGTAGCTTCTTTAAAATTACAAAAGTTGGTAGGCACAGAAACGGACAGCACGCGATGAAGTCTTTCTCTAAAAGCACGAAATTGTCGCAAGAAAGCTAGCCGCATAATCGAAAAGCAAACACATCCTCTAAAAGACTCTACCAACAGCCCAGGCTCGGCAAAATTTCTAAAAAAAATTAAAAGGTTATGGGATTTAAACCCACTCTAATGTGAATTTTGATGGGTTTAGACTGCATTCCAGTGCTTCAGCTATTTGGTCGAACAGGCATCGCCAACATTAGGCGTAAGAGCAAACACTGGAGGCGCGACACGGGCCGCGCATTAGGGGCCATCCGCACTCACTGGCACTCGCCGGATTTAGACAATACGCGCCCGGCCATTGTGACGGGGCCGATGCGACTGCACTCCGATTGTGTACGGAATTAGGATCGTTTGAATTACTGAAAGCAATCGTTTAGGGTATTTACAAAGGAAGGTATAATGAAGGACTAGATATTTCATTCCATTTTGGGTATTCAACTAACATACATTTTCAAGTCAAATTATGTAGAGTTATATCGTAAATTAGTCGCAGGTGTGCTCTGGACTGACGCGTAACTTAAACATGTTTATTTAAATTGTTTAAAAGTTTTGTAGTTGGCAACGGATAAATGTTTTCATTTTATTTTAATTAAAGAGAATTTTAATTAAATCAAATAGCATAGCAGCCGGAACGTCAAGCCGTGCGTAGTACATAATGTAATTCATTAATAAACGTCGGGTTAAGACCCGTGTCTTTCTATTTAAGTCAAAATGGAACGCGAAAGTTTAAAATCTTGTAATATTTTATTACTTTAAAAGTTTTTTAACATTACCAACCTTCGTCTTTGGTATCATAACATGCAAAATAATATAAGCATATTACTTCAGGCCTACGTAATTAATTGTAGCAAATTTATGAAAATACACGGCCTGAAATTTACAGTAGTTACTAAAGCCTAAAAGTTACAGTCGCGACAGCAATATAATTACGCGCGAGCGATAAGGATGGGTAGCTTGGGGTCATTGGACAAAATTCTTCGTGCTCACGGACCAAGCTTTACCAAAAAGCATATCCCCGACGTTTTACAATAGCTTACTCAACAATCGTTCTCGGAAACTGAAGTATTAATAGTTTCAGAACACTTACAAAACTCCCGCCACACAACACCGGCCATTGTGGAGTTGGCGCGGGCGCTACTTTGCCTATCAGATAATAGATTCCAAGAACAAGAAACCCACGTGTAATGTCGGAACTTCACACACCGCTCTGATAGTGGAATAATGGATTGTTCGCCGCGAGTTAATAACTTTAATGAGTTTCGTGCCGATTGAAAGTTCGGACACGTGGTGGATTACACCAAGAGAGTGGATTCTGTTATTCCGCTAGTTTCACGGCCGTATAAGTCTCTATTATTCGCGATGTTACATAAAACCCGTAACCGATATAAACGCTCAAACAAATTCGGCGCAGATATTCGGTTCACTATAAGTATAACGATCAGCCTTACAACTGCTATTTTTACCAATCATCATCATCATAAATTCATTAAGTCTCTCCTACAGGAGAACGACATACTTTATTTAGACCTAAGACACCCCGCAGTCTACAGACTTTTTGCACATCGGTATTGGTACTATTTAACTTTATTGTATCGGAGTCGCATGCGATTTCTGGGAGGGCGGGCGGTGCTTCTTGCATTTGCTTGTGCTATAACATACGAGTAGTCGGTGGGCGCGGGTAGTGTGGTGGTTGGGTAATTATGCCGGCGTCGTTAACCCATTTAGACCGATAACTATTTTTGTAAATAAAAATCGTTTTTTCACCAAAAACTTACAAAGGGAAGCTTAAAAATCATGAAAAAAAATATTTAAAAAAATAATCCATAAATAGGGGGCCGTGGGGAGCCCGTACCATATAGGGTACAGTAGGTCTATAAGCAAGCAAAACATAGTCGTTGTTCAAAGAAGTTTTTTATTTATTTTTGTATGATATAAAATAAAAATAAAATCACATGATCACTAGTATCGAACTTGGCATATCTTGTAAGACGTTTTCTGTGATACTAACCACATTTGGTTCTTTTTTCCTACCTTCTCCGAACTTAGTGAGGATAGCTGAAGAAGACCTGGCTTCTTCTGATTTATTACGTTTAGTGCTATCCATAATCGCATTTAGCAACACGATGATGGAAATTTAGCAAATCCATCGAAGAAAACTCTGAGGGTTATTATTTACATTGACACTATCTTTATCGCCTAAATCTTCGTCAATCTGATCATCATTAGCGGTCATCTGACAAGACAGCAGTAGAAAAATACCAAGACTGCTTTATGTTTGCTGAAATTATCAAATTTTTCATGACTTATGACAATATAGTGAAGCATCAATAGCCTAAAACAAATAATAATAATAAATATTAAATTATATTTTTCGCATGATTTGCTCATGCATAGACCTACTGTACCTTATACGGTACACCTATTTTAGACTGGAATAAACCGTATAAAAATAATCTCAATAATACTTTTTTTGTAGTCATGATATCTATTATACTCTATTTTTAAAATAAAATTGATAAATAACATAATTTACCATAAATAATAAGAAATTATACCTTCTTAAATACATTGTAAATATTTTTTTGGTTTTCTGTCGAGGAATTTTATAAATATTTCCGAAAGCACTTGTTAAAACATATTTTTTAATATTTTTATGTAAAATAATCACTTTAAGCTTACTATCACAATCATTTTTACAAATTAACAACAGTTTGGTACTTCGAAATATTTTCAAAAAGATACCGTACCACATAGGGTACGGTAGGGCTAAATGGGTTAAGCGGAAATCTTAAGCTAAGTAATTTTATCTATTTTAATCTCTAATTATGGATTTCCGCAAAGTAACGCCTGATACTATTAATTAGACTTTTTGTCGGCTGATAGTTGGGTCCATTTCGAATTTGTATGAGTAATCAGCTGATACCAAAACGGTGTAATGTGCACACTTTCATACATGTGTATACTGATCCGACCAAACTATCGGCCGACTAAAATCTGTAGCCTGTGGGGTATCTTACTCACCGGTTAGGGAAAGTTAGTGGCTCTACCCCGTCTGGCCAGCGGGAGGAGTATAGATCGAATTTTCCATTTGCCTCTGGTAAATTGGAGGGGGTCGTGTTCCTGCAGCGGAAACAATAACTGCAGTATTTGATGATGATTACTTAATTTAATTTTATATGTAGGCAGAAAAGTTTATCCAAATTCATCATAAAAATAAAACACTACAATTAATGTTCTGAAGCCTGGCAAGTTATATCGGTTACGGGTTTTATGTAACTTTGCGAATAATAGAAACTTATACGGCCGTGAAACTAGCGGAATAACAGAATCCACTCTCTTGGTGTAATCCACCACGTGTCCGAACTTTCAATCGGCACGAAACTCATTAAAGTTATTAACTCGCGGCGAACAATCCATTATTCCACTATCAGAGCGGTGTGTGAAGTTCCGACATTACACGTGGGTTTCTTGTTCTCGGAATCTATTACACAGGCCTGCAAAAAAAAATTTTTTTTTTGGTGCAGCTCTTTTTGTTTATACGGTCGATAAAATGGGTAATGGACAATATATTCACATACTTCATTTCAACTCATCAGCTCTAGTTTGTCGACTACCCTCATTTTAATTTTTTTCCCGCCTTGTTAGCAAATAGTCATTATTACATTAATATCGATAAACTTTATGTTACTATTTTAATATGGCTAGTACGTCCAGATGTTGTGTTAACGATCCTGATTCATTTTGATAAGTTTGTGGTGAATACGACTGAAAGATCAGCGTCAAACCATTAAAAACACGGTAAATCGTTTTTATTTTGCTCACTTTGGTATTGAAATTCGGCACAAAAATTAAGTGTAGCTGCTTCATATTGTATGTAAAATATGCGTTGAACATCTGCGACGATGGGAGAAAGGCACACGTAAGTTTTTGAAGCTTGGAGTGCCTATGATATGGCAAAAATAGTAAATTTTTGCAGTTAATTTCACAGAATTTTCGTGGTTTAAGTACTGAAAAACTAAAAGAAGGTAGTTTTGATGGACTTCAAATAAGTCTATTAATAAAAGACACTACTAAATTTGAGATTTCTATGAATTATGTGGAACGGCTTGCGTGGATATCTTTTGTACTAGTTCTACAAAATTTCCTCGGAAAAGCAAAAGGCTGTCAACTATGTAGAGTAGTATAGGATGTGCAAATTCAATTCAAAGATTTAGGCTGTTATATGGGTATAAAATTAAGCTATCTCAACAGTAACCCAGATCCACTCCAACAATATTTAGGAGAACTAAGCGAAGCACAAGGAAAACGTTTTCACCAAGATATAAAAACAATGAAGAGTTGATATTAAGGAAGATGGGACACTTATATGATGGTCGACTACTGTTGGGAATCATGCGAGATTGCCCAAGTAAGTTTCATTCGAAAAAATCACTCAAAAGACAATTTCTTGATGTTTAATGCTAATAAAAATAAATATTTATTGTGAAAATTGTTTTTCACTTATCTCGGGAATTAGAGCTGATAGAGAAAAACTGATTACATTTTCGATATCGCCATGTAAGACATACTTAAAATCAGGTCTTAAATCCCCGGCACCAAAATGGCTGTAGGCCAGTGTTATCTGATAGGCAAAGTAGCGCCCGCGCCAACTCCACAATGGCCGGTGTTGTGTGGCGGGAGTTTTGTTTAGGTGTTCTGAAACTATTAATACTTCAGTTTCCGAGGACGTTTGTTGAGTTAGCTATTGTAAAACGTTGGGGGATATGATTTTTTGATAGTAAGTAATTACTGTAAACTTCGTACCATGGCTTTTCGTCATTTTGCATTATCCACGAGGCGGGGGTTGGTTGTGTACCGTTTATGTTCATGAGATATACTTATTCAAACTCAAGTCGCAACGATGCTATATTTCCTCAGTGTTGGATACCGTTCCGCTTAGTCCCGTTGGTTAATTGTGCAGGACTGGATCACAGTACCACTGAAGCACAAACAGCTCGCCCTCACATCAACATAAGTGTACACGAGGCTGCACTCCGCCGAGGGCCCTCACCGGCCCTCACATTTGAATGCTCGGAGGACCGCGTCCGCTGCAGTGTTTGGACACCGTCTATGGCCATCTTGGTGCTTAGTGACAATTGGCTTGTCACTGGACAGAGTGAAACTCCTGGCCGATTTATAAGCCACTAAAGAACAGCTAATGCGATAACTTTTTAAAAAAATAAAACCGACTTCAATGCGTGAACACAAAAAAAAACTAAAAATTAAAAATATTGCGTATAAAAAAGTTCATCCCCAATTTTCCACCCTTGGGGGTGAAATATTTTCTTCAAATTCGCATGAAACCACCCTTTTGATAATACCTATTCAACAAAAAAATAATCGTTCAAATTGATTTATAATCAGCGGAGATATTGCGTATAAAAAAGTTCATCCCCAATTTTCCACCCTTGGGGGTTGTTTTTTCTATTATTAAATTTAAATGGGACCACCCTTGAGGTATTACCTATACGCCGAAAAAAGATTTGTTCAAATCGGTTCATAATTGGCGGAGTTATCGCGTAACAAACATAGAAAAAAAAAAACATACGGGTCGAATTGAGAACCTCCTCCTTTTTTGAAGTCGGTTGAAAATTACTTTATCTCTTATACGTTAAATGAGATTTTTGTTGCTTTCAACTCATTTCATCGCGAATCGCGTTCTGACAGCTCCATAAAAAGTACCTCTACAAATGTTGTCTGGGTGTTGAGTACATTAATACAAGCTTTGGCTTTAACACAATGTTTTTGTGTAAAACTTGCCCATTGTAGTAGTAGTATTATAAACCCTTGCTTATGTTTCAATCGACTAGTCGCTGTTATCCAGTTTTCACAGACTAACAAACGTGACCTCTAAGTTCAACGGTACCTAAAACAAATTTAAATACAGAAATAGAGCGGCAAAATAACCACGAAATTTATTCACCCTTACAAAACAATTAACATTTGACAAATTACCCGTTAACAAAACAAGCGCTGCGTCTGATCACTGTAGGACGAGTCGTTAGCATACAATCTCAGATCAAAAGCACCTGATTTACCTTCTTAGCACATCAAAAAGCCCTGATGGGTGGGCATTAGGCCTAAATGAGCAAATTTCGCGGTGCTGCTTGCTTGGCTCACCAGACAGTTGGACCCACCGCCCCTCTCTCGACCTCAATATCTTAGAGCTAAAAAGGGGTCTGAGAACAGAGGTAGAGGTCAGGATAAGGTGGTGGTGTTTTGAGTTAATTTCCCTAACCCGTCCGTTGGCTTAATTCAGTTTGCAAGTTTGGTTGGTTGATGTTAGTTGGGTGTGATGAAATGCCATCTTTGGGGGATAACTCGAAGTAAAAATAGGGTAATGGAGTTAATTAAGGCCCTTTTTTTCTTGACTTTGGTAGTCAATGAACGAATTAATTCAATAGCGATCCCTGAGAGCACTTGAGAAAGCGTTTTGCCCTACTGTTTACATTATTCTGTATTTTATATTTTAATCAAATAGAATCTCGAAGTTTCATTTTCGATAGAAGTTAAATGGAAATACGAGCTTACTGTTAAAGCTCAACGTTCAAAATGTTAATTGCATACTATCAAGTTAATAAGTTATCAATATCTTTTCATAGCAATTCTAAATGCAAATGGTAGAAAATGTTCAAGTCGAGACGTGCATCCGCAGCAAGGCATGCATACCAGTACAACTTAATGTGCTTAGGTTTGGAAATATGAACCTTGTTACGCCGAAATACGATCAAAACTAGAGATGCCTTGCAAGGGTACCTTTGAAGGCAAATCGACCCTCAATAATATAAATCGTTTAGACGCTGCGTTAAGCACGGACTGACGTAGCATATAGGATCGGAAACTTTGGGACATATTATCAAACATTATTTAAAATTCGGTTGATTTTTGGTTGAAAGACCAAAAAGTATGGACGTATCACAAAGGAGTGTCCGTTTAAATAACTTTCAAGAAACTCATTAAAACTCGTTAAACTCTTTTTAATTTTGCAAGTATAGGCTTTTAAAAATCAGTTTTACACATCCCAGTATTAACCCTACCACTGCTTCGGGACAATAATGGGCCAGTGCTGAGAAAAAGCAGCGTAAGAAACTCAGTCACTATTGTCAGCTTCTTTTTCAAAGTTTTACTATCTTTAAAATATAGATAGGTATAAATATTGATGCAAACTAGGCAGTTAAAAGCCTGACATGAATGTGATAAACATCTGAACAAAGCAAAACAATCTATAGCCGATAACTCGTAGTCTAACTGTCACTCGCTCTATGTTGTCATGAGTAACAAGAGCAGATAAAGTTGACTCATCTGCTGTCTACGTAGATTCACGGAGTAGCGCCTCAGAATTGCAGCACTCCCGAGACTGGCCGAACGTATGGTGTCCTCACGGAGCGAGCAATGTTGCAATGGCCGCTGATTGTGGCGACAAATCGTTGCCGCTTGCAGCGCTGTAATAAACGCGGGCTATACAAATAGCGGGGAATACTGCAAGTGCATGTGTTTAGAGACTTAATTGCGTTTTGAGGATAAAAATGATATTGTAGGATCCTCAGAATAACACTACCAGCCCTCTTCTCTATCACTTATTATGCAAATTTCAGTAAATCCTGCAATCTTACTGTGTATCATCTTAAACCTCAATAATTATTATTATCACTTGTCATCAGGTGAAAATTAGGTAAATTAAATAAGAAATGTCTTTAAGACACTGATGAATAATATGACCTACAAATTGAGAATGTTACTAGGTATGCAAAATCACTTGAAACTTATGTTACAGTTAAGCTTTTACATTTACAAATACATTAGTTTTTATTTCATTCAAAAATACCCAGTAGTTATGATTTTATAGGCATTCAAAGTTCGCTTAAATATTGAGTCCCGCCGACGGTCACGTGACCCCTCGTGACGTACATTCACAGTGTCCGCTCACTAGAAAACGGATATAAACATACTTAAATACATTTTTTTTTGTAAATACATACTTATTATACATATTAACACCCAGACCCATCACAGAAATTAAAATTGAACCAAACCCAAACTTGATGCGATTGTGTCGTTTTATTGCGAATTACCTTCCAGCTTCATCATTAGACCCTGATTACTATAAAGAATTAAAATACTCATCAATACAAAACGAACGAGCCCAAACTCGATGCATTTAAGTCGTTTTATTATAGAGTTCCTATGGCCACCTTCCAGCTCCATCATCAGATCAGCTCCATGTCATCATAATATTGCATGGTCATCCAAATCACATGTGTTTGCGAAATTTCAGCTTAATCGGTTGCCTGGAAGTGGGTCTTAATTCAGCTTGCAAGATTCCACCCATACAAATATGAGCCAGTCACTGTAATATGACGTCACGCGCATAAAATGGCGGGCTGGCCGCCGCCCGCACTTTTAAAATTCAATATCTTGGAAACTAATTGACGTATCGAAATAATTCTTTCACGTGTATTTTTTATTTTTAACAGAGAATACAGAAAGCTAAAAAACAAAATTAGTGAACATTCTTCATTGTTACTAAACATAATCACAATAATGAAACAAGTTACGAAAAACTGAAACGTCGTCAGCCGTGGGTAGGTTTGAGTCTTAAAAGTCAGAGCGTTTTAATTATGACACCATTTTAGGCTTTACATAAGTTTATTGAGTTATCTAAATAACTCAAAGGTGACTGACTGACTGACTGACATAGTGATCTATCAACGCACAGCCCAAACCACTGGACGGATCGGGCTGAAATTTGGCATGCAGGTAGATGTTATGACGTAGGCTAAGGGGGTAAAACGGGATCCACGCGTACGAAGCGCAGGCGGCCGCTTGTTACTCAATAAATAGTAAAAGATCCACCAGAAACTTTGGAACATTAATAATTGACAACAGCCCGCTGTCGCTATGGCCCCGTGGGCCGGTGATTCGGCGCGATTTGCGCCGCTCGCGCAGTAACGCTAATGTCTCGCTGTAATTCTCGCGCGATCGGGACTTAGCGAGCAGTTAATCCGACCGATCGGCGGCAATTTGGGGAAAGCTCCGATGATTTGTGATTAACGCCGTCTTATTTGGCTTAGAAAACATTAGGAGGTCGTTTATATTCTTTTGACGCGTCAAAATGTTCAAAAATCAAAAAATCTAAATCAAAAATATTTATTCAGTTTAGACCACAAGTGGCACTTATGAACGTCAATAGAAAATAATAAAAAAAGAAAAGGTAGCCCTTAGTTATTATGACATGACCTGGTTTGAGAATTTCTATAAATGATGAAGATTCAAGCGTAGGTAATTGCTGTACTTCAAAATCAGAGACAATTTACACGATAGAAATTTCCTATGAACAAGCGAAAAAATACTTCTAAGTAGTTAGGTAATTAGTAACGAAGATACCAACTAGTTAATACTGACATCACGCTCAACGCTCTGCATTATGACCGCAAACTATTCGGAATCCAATAAATTCACAAGCAGAACTCGAACCAACACTTCTTCCGCAGACGTTCGGGACACGCCGGGACATGTCCGGAACAAGTTCCGAGCTGCTCCAACTTGGCGTGTTCCGCTAAGAAACTTCCACTTGTAATTACTAGTTTAAACTTGCCTGATTTTTGCCGTGCTCATAATTTGTACATAATGAATGTAAAAGTAAACATCACGTACTTACTATTTACCAGCAAAAACCAAGTTCTATTGAGCCTTAATTTTACTGTGAATAAGCAGACCGATAAAACATTCCAAAAAATAGCATTCTATGTCCTACGAGTTACATTAACGTAGTATACTTAACCCTTGTACCAACAAACTGCCCCAGATTTTCATCAGCTCCTAACCTGTTATCCTGAACTATGCCTGGGAGTCACGAGCCAATATCACGGCGTTATTACACGACACCGCATAGTTCCGACTTCAGAACTGGCATAGTTCTCAAGTTCACTTACGAAAAATGTATGCATGATGCAGCTAAAAAACAAACATTGTTTTGGTACTCTTTTTTTTTCGAAGTCCATAAAGGGTGACAATTTGACGGTCGCTCTCAAGAAATTTTGGCAGGAAAGCACTCTCTCTGTGGACTAAACACTTTTCCTACAGCATTTGATGGAACAGAATAAAGCTAAGTTAACAGAAAGACTGATAACAAGACAATCGAATTTTAATTACGAAAGGTTAGGTACTAATAGTTCTTGCACGAGTTCGGAATTATCCTGATAATAATTACTTCTATAAAAGGGCAATAGAAAAAACTCTAACCTCCTTTTATCTCGCTCAGTTGATTACGTCACAGTTAAACAGTGTCAGGCCAGTGACGTCACGGCGAGGCGCCTATCTGGGGTCATTTGTCACCCCGGTCGAAATAATAAGTAACCCGTCACTGTTATCCCGGAGCCGGAGTTATTTGGGTAACACTCTCGCGGCAAAGGGTCTCTAAGAACTTATGTAGTTCACTGATTATTTTTCGTTCAAATACTTGCACACAATTTATTACGCTATTTATCTACGATAAGAAATAATACTTTTTGGAAAACAAATTAGAAGACTGCTTTGATTTATGTGCTAATCCGTCCATGAGACAAGCGGTTGTTTGAGGTGAAGATGTCAGGAACGACGCGTTTTCCTCATTTACCCGTGATTATTAAATCATCAACATTAGCGTGGTAGTAGTAGCGTGTAGTTAGTAAGTAGCGTGAGCAGGCCTCCTACTAGGTTTACCGACGATCTGGTAAAGGTCGTAGGAAGAGCCTGGATGCGGGCAGCGCAAGACCGTTCATTGTGGAAAACCTTGGGGGAGGCCTTTGTCCAGCAGTGGACGTCATTTGGCTAAAACGAACGAACGAATGAATTAAAATCATCAGTGGGCTGAGTGTGAGTTTTTGTGTTAGTAAAAAATGTATGAAAATTTTAGTTTTTGAACGTTTCCCGCTAGGGGCTCTGTACAATCCGTCATTCATTTAAACGCGCTCAGCGTTTGATGAAAACTCACACTAGGCCCTTAGAAAACAGTTTACAGAAAGGTTTTGTCCATTTCTTCCAATTTCACATAATTATTTATCAGCCACATTTTTTCAACGAGACCTTTTTGGATTTCTTTTGACGTATTTCGTCGTCATTTGGTCTATTCATCCCACCCACTTGTATTAGAGAGTTGGTCTTCACCAACCTTCCTTCGAATAAGGGCGAATTTGTCGCTGTCTTACTGAGTAATGTACGTACGCAAGATTTCTACTCGGAGACCGTATGGTAGGTAGTATTAAATAGACAAAGCCACATCAAGATAAAGACTGTATCTTATGGAGTTGTAATAGGAACGAATTTGGGACAGAATTTGTGTAGTTCACAAAATACAAATTCTACAGCATCTGTACATTATTTTGTTTACCAGGTGTGATGCGATAAAGAAATTGGTTTTTATTGTAATGTGTATGGGTGTCTTGTTAATACATTAAAAGCCTCACAACGATACCTTGATATTCAAATTGAGAATAATACTTACAATTGTAGACTATTATAGAATTGACTTTATTGATCACAGTAAGCACAAATTGTAAATAATAAATCAATGCCTAAATAAAAGTAGCGGTCCTGTTGTATATACTCCATTGATTATTTTTTTAATTTAATCGCTCTGTTTTATCGACACAGCATTAATAACCGAGTTCTGTTATTAAAACCGTGACACTTAATAACTTTGTAAAGAAAGATATTTTTAGTTGGATAGGTCAAAATTAATGCTCTATACTGAGAATTAGAAAATAACATAATGAGTCCCAAACGGATTGCAGTCCTTTGCAAAGCAAAAATGTTTCTGTCAACCAAAAAAAATACATTCAAGAATCAAACGGTGGAAACGGCTGGCGATTCAAAAGCCGTCACTCTATTAAATTATTCCGTTTCGGCGGCTCAAAATGGCGGCCGTAATGTTGCCAGTATAAAAAGCCCAGTGAAAGGGGTGATTTTTTTTCTGGCAACTTTTCCTCGGTCAAGAGTTCCGCTCGTGTTTGGACAAATTGTTAGTCGCCGCGTTTTCGAACGCCTGAGAATTTTTTTCCCGCAATTGGCATTCTGTGCGGATTGCGGCCGCTTTCGGGTAAGGCAATTCAATTTTATTGTTTGCGATCGCTATTGAAGGTTTGTATTAGAACCGTAATTATGTAAAGGCCACGGAATGGAGGCTTTGGACACGCGAATGTAATATTTATAATGCTTTTAACAAATGTTTGTGTGATTTAAGAGTAATCTACAAAGTTTTTACGACCTCTTGAATTCTTTTTTATCTAAGTTATATACGAAGACATAAAAGTAATATTTAAAAACATTAAATTATGATATTGATTCGTTCGTAACCATTATGGAAACTTCACTAAGTACAAAATATGAAATAGAAACCATTGATAGCAATGGAAGTGTCCAACTTAAACTCACTCTAAAATAAAACTAAACAAGGCATCGCGACTGCGGGCTCATTGTTGGAGCGTTTATTCAAAAGCAATAAAACAGAAAAACATCGTATTTGCAACAATTTATGAGCGCGCGCGATTTACAGCGATGAGATATGGACGCGGCGAGTAAGTTATGACGGGGGCACATTACGTTCGCTAGTCGCCTTCTATTTTGATAGAGTTTACCATTAACTGGTGATGATGTCTATCCCAGTGCTACGAGTATAAGAACGAAAACGGCGCAGTTATAGAATCTTGCACCGGGCGTATAAAAGGCTAGTAATCATAGTACTGGGGGCGTAGCGTGAGTTTACTTCATCAAACGTATTCGATATCGAGTGCGTCAAAAAATCTTTGAAAATTTTAGTGCTTGAAAGTAGGTATCTGCTAGGGGCGCTGTACAATCCGTCATACATTTAATGTAATTTTTTTACGCAAATGATATCGGATACGTTTGATGTAAACTCAAGATGAAGAATCCATTAATTTTGGCTTAAATTTATTCAAACTTAGCATTGTTTATTTCCAGCATAATTAATTATGCCTACTTGCCAATCTTACCATAATAATAACGTTGCAAAATTTAACCTTATTACACTTCATGACATTAGTTATAACGTTGTTCATACGTAAGGATGATAGATGTTTCATGGCTATTATTGGTTTGCTTTTGTTCCTGTTCCACTTGGCAAAGTCGCCGGTAACACAATTGGGCGTTTGAACTGAACAACCCTCAGTACTTTGACCCAATTTTGACGCCTTCAGGGAAAAAATACTTTGTTCAGCTGGGTCTGAAAGGAATTAGATTATGTTAGACTAGATTTTGATTGAAATAGAAGAAACATCTTTTTTCTTTGTCCACTTTGTAACTTTGAGAAAGAAATGGGCTAAATAATAATTAATTCAGGAGATGTAGAGCACTTCTTGAGCACTGAAAGCTCTCATAACTACTTCCTGTAACATTTACCTGACAAAATATTTTTGTTTTTAATCCAGTTAATGTTTTACTCATAAATCAATACTTATAAAGTATCTTAGGAAGTGTAGAGCCAATCATTTACGAGTACAATCGAAGTCGTGGACTCTAGTACTACTCGTTGATGAGTAATCTGGTCCTTATGATACTTATATGCTAAATTTTGATTTGTATTGTTGTTATTTTAAAGGTTTTAAAACAGAAATCGTCCACATGACACGTAATGCAGGCCCGCATATGCTCGCGACACGCGCGTCATGCGATTGCGTCGAATTACGGAGTTATTTAACGGGCGCGCGACTCAGTGCGAGATGTACATAAGTGCCACTTGTGGTCTAAACTGAATAAATACTTTTGATTTTGATTTTGATGCTTGTTGCGAATAATGACGTTATCGTCCTGTTTGTTCGTCTGATTAGTTTCGCTCGTGGCCGATTGTGTTTTGTTTAGTTCAATGCTTTTGACACGATCAGTTCACTGCATTAGATAGCCATCAACATCAGTGAATAGGTAATCCAAGTATTTACTTATTCATATTGGAGCTAATTAGCAAGATCCAATCTTCGACTGTGTCCATCAATCGTGTGTCAATAAATTGCTATAGGTAATCAGTAGCAAGAACAGAAACATCTGATCAACATAATATCAATAATATTGTGTTACCGAGCCTAAAACCACACTTAAGTAAACCAGTAGCACGTGTCGCGAAGCCTTGCATGCGAAGACGGATTGTATCTACTTGAAAAACAACACTCAACATCGTTGAATGGGACCAATAAAACGTTATGATTTATTTATGTTCGTAAACAAATGTGTTTACATCTATAAAATCAGTGCACGCCTGAGCTTTGACACTGCTCATTCTTAACTATCTACCTAAACAACAACTACGAGTAGGTTATAGGTACATATCATACGAATGATTTTAACATCCAGTTGATTTATTTACTTCATACGCTAGTAAAATTCATTTTAGGGCCTTTCCAAGGCGAGAGTTAATAAGCACTTTTAATAATAATCAGATATGTACCATCTCCCTTGTTTTCCATAAAAAAATACAATGCAAGATTTATGCAGTTGAAGTTAAAAGCACTGTTAATTATTCCTCACAACTAACTTGTACAAAACTGCCATCGACTGAAGAAGTTTTGATTAAGCTACTGGTAGTTTTTGCTTTTGCGTTTCTTTATTGGAAACTGGAAATAGTAAAAATATTCAACATCCAATCAACACAGTTATGTGGCAACATTGTGGTAGGTCGAGTTTATTTAGTGGTAGGTAAATACTGGCTGTATTTACTTACCAGTGTCAATAAAATACCATTGCAATGTTGGCATTACAAAACTGCGCAAATGTGCCCTGTGACCGCAAAATTGATTATCTGGATAAATGTAATAATTATTATGTATTCGTTATGTGAAATTATGTAACAACTCACCACTTTTAATTTATTTTAATAAAGTAATTCCCCTTTTTACCCGACTGCGCCAGAAGGAGGGTTATTGACTTTTTTCCTCATCCAATCAAGTACCCAATATACAATTCAGTATCACACTCATAAATTATTATTCGTTTACGCATCCAAAAGTTGGCACCAGGTAAGAGTCAGGACCTTACTCCTTAATGACGCTAACTGGACCTAGTCCTCATTTTAAATTACATTATATTGTGTACTGACTCTACCTAAAGGACATCGGTAATAAAAAACAAAGGGAATCTATTACCATAAAAAATATTTACTATTCCAACAGCAAAAGACTGATCGTTATGCTATCAAAAGTGTGCCTCCACTTCGACGCTTTTAATATTCACAAAAGGAAAACATCGGCCCGGCGAGTTAGTAGAGATGGCTGACCGTATGTCAAGTATTTGTACGAGTTCCCTGTTCCATATTGATAAGCCCATCCGAAGGGAAGTTAGATTTAGTTATAGTTTTTCGACCTTTGCCGATCATACATAGGATGTGCACGGAAAGCCGGAAAACTGTACTTTCTGCTAGCTTTTTTGTGAAAATACAAATTGCGTTACAACTTATTAAATTAAGCGACGCAAAAGTTTAAAAAAAAAAAGTAATAGGACAGTTTATACCATAATAATAATATAATTGATGTAGGTACAATTAAAAAGCAATTTTTTTTTATCATTTTATATTTATTTAAGTACTTCCTTTACCTACTTTATCAGATGGCACAGCGACCCAAAGTGACGTTTTAGCCTCCGGCTGTTTCATCAGCGAGCAATTTCTTTAACACAATACTCGTTAATTGTTCAATACGAATATCGAATTAATTGGGCGTTACAAATGGCACGTTAAACCGTTGGCTCACGTTACTGTCTCTCATTAGCGTAATTATATTCCATTGCGGTTAATTGAGACGAAATCGAAGGTAAAGAAGTTAACTTTTTTGTTCAGTCGATTTTTTTGGCGAGCTAAGCGTCTACGTTGTATTGAATCAGCATTCTTCCAGTACAGCCATGCATGACATCATGGCTGATGTCACGTCATGTCACTTTCAACACTAGGATGTTGAAGCATGTTGCTCACACATTTAGCAGTTACTAACTGTGCTCCGCGGTATTACCCTCGATAAAACGTGGCCAATATGTTAATCCAGGGTCTTAGCTAATTCCAAACCATAAATCACTCCAGCCGTTTAGACGTGAAGAAGTAACAACATACACAATTACACACTTTCGCCTTTATGAATTAGTGTGATCATTGACATGGACAGCAGCGCGCACTTTCCTATGAGGTATTGTGAAGAGAGGCAGGACGTAGGTCTAGAACAGGACACGGACTACAGGAGCAATCATATGGAGGGATTCACACTCTGACAAAACCTTCTTGTGAACAACAGACCCAGAGTGTTTTGTGGCAGTAAGGCTGTCTTTTTATCACCAGGACTCACGAGTAGTCGCAATAACTGGATGGTACTGTGCGATTTCGCGAGGTATCAAGCCCCAGAACTGGGAGGATTGATAATGAGAAAAGACGGAATAGAAAAATTTGTAGAGAGTGAAGTAAAGCGCAAAGGGAAAAGAGCCTCGAGCAGCACCTATCCGCTCTCCCGAATCTAAGGTGAAACTGAAGTGAGTGAGACATGTACGAGTAGAGAACCATAAATTGGCGGAGGGATTGTTCGTTCGATCATCATTAATAAAACTTAGTAATTTTTGGACATCATGTATCAATTTTGACTTGTGCAACTGAGGCCTAGTCTGCAAAGTTTATACAATAAAGGGGACAAAAACAAAGGGTCGGGCGACGGCGGCGCCATCTGTTTTTCTTGTCCGTAATAATCCGCGGCTGTCAGTAGCGCCGCGCATCCATCAAGATGCATTAACTTGTCACAGTGGGGTGTGGTCTCGGTCCTAGCGAAAACTCTCAGAAAATGGTGAATTTCAATTGAAACTAGTTCTCCAGTTAATGGTCTTCATCAAAGAACACAAACAAGCAGGTTGTCGTGTGTATCGTACGACTCGCTTTCGACCAGATGGCGACGGTCGCGGTGTCTCGAAACCTGCTTACATGAATACTTACTTATCTCCGCGGAATCTATGAAAAACAATTAAACTGAAACACCCTTGTTGTTGTACCTACTCGTATCTGTTTTTCACTTAACATTGGTAGAATTAAACTCTTGAAGAAGATTGGTTGCAAGAAAAATGTATCAACGTATACTTTAAAATTAAAAAACATGTCATAAATTTAATCTGTAAAATTAATACCAACAGCATAAATTGGAACTTGTTATGAATCTTTATTACCTCAACAAAAGCACATACGAAACACGACACACAAATCGTCGTTCCGCTGATTGTCGCGCCCCGCACTCTACAAAACGTTATTTGTTTTTTACATTGATGTGAATTTTGGGCGCACCTCAAAGTTTTGGACTAAGCCTATTTGTCAGGACTGATTTAAGACCAAACTAAGCATAACGTGTAAAAAATACGCCATTACAGAGTACATTTAGCTTGTTTATATAGCACTTCACAATTCGTTTTTTTTATTCTACAGTCGTTTATATCTTGCTATTTTTGTAAAGTTCTTGATCAAGTGGTGGGGTATACAGCATGCAGAAATCGTTTTCCTTATTTGCACACAACTTTCTTGCTGCCAAATGGTCCATTCGTCGTAGATTTGGAAGTCAAACATAAAAATATTTGTGAAAAACGCTATTATCCTCCTCAATCTCGTTATAATCGACACGCAATGAATGTTATTTAGATCGTAAAGTGAAATGCACTGTATTTAATATTTCTTTTTTGAACCATTTTAACCATGTTTAATTTCTTAAAATCGGTTGCTACTTAATTATACCTATTTTTTGATATTTTTAAATTCTTGAGTAGGTAATTTTTTTAGTACGCAGTTGCTGAAATTAACTTTTTTGTTTTATCAAGTCACAGTGCTGTAAAAATTTACTCGTGGCGCGTCTTACCCACTTTATAGTTTCCGACCCACCTTTTGTTTACGAATTCAAAGTACCTCTTCAATTCGTTGATTAACTACCAACTTATGTCAAACTTGAAAGGTAAAGACAAGATTTTTCAAGGGCTAAACATATCCCTTCTCTGCCCATCCCGTAGCCAATCCCAACAGCTGTTCGCCCTTTTATGCGCCAGATCACAACGCCGTCCAGCGGAACACCGGCTTCGCGAGAAATATCAGTCCATTGTCAGGAAACGTAATATAACTCATATACAGGGTGGAATTTTGTAATGCCACCTGGAGAGAAAGTACTCTTAATACTGTAGATAGAAAATTTTACTCAAAGAAAACATTCCTTTATTTTTTAAAAGAAATGGAATTGCATTCAAAGATTTCCAAAATTTGCTTACCACACCCGGGAATCGAACCAACTAAAATCTGTTGAAAATTACACCCTGTATTTTTATTGAATCGATCGTTAGGGTTAAGTATAAGAATGAAATATCACTAACAAACTTGATAAAACAAATGAAAGAAAAACCATGAAATCTTAAACTATGTAAATTATTTACAGTAAATTGTGGTAAATTACATGGAGGCGAATTTTCAAAAAAATTCGGAATTACTTGAATGCAGTTCTCTATCTTTTCAAAATAAAGGAATGTTTTCTTTGAGTAAAATGTTCTATCTACAGTATTAAGAGTACTTTCTCTCCAGGTGGCATTACAAAATTCCACCCTGTATATGGTGGAGAATTGAGAGACGCTACCCTGAATTTCCTCGGAAAATGTTTAGACTTCAATCATAACAATAAAAAAAAAGTTACAGCTATGTACTTAAAATTATACCTAAAGTAGTTTGTATAACAATTTAAATAACTGTGGACTGCCATGGGCCGAATATGATGATTGGAACGAAATATTTTCAGACCTCGTTGTAATCTGAATCTTTAATGTAACTCATATGTAGTAGTTGTGGGACAGTGGTGTAATGGTTGCTGTAGCATTTTTTTGTTCTATTTACATTTTGTTGTTAAATTCTGTAATTAGAAATAATAAAACATCCAAATTGTTACTTTGACTGTAACCTTGATCTTCCGTTCCATCATAACATACATACCGCACCCGTATAAGGATTTTGTCTTCGCACTTCTGAAACGTATCTGAACTGTATTCTTCTTGAGTTTGTTTGTTCAAAGTCATTTTGAAGCGGCAATTTGGCCCTAAAATTGTTTGTTATTTTAACAGAATCAGGTAAATATGAAAGTAGGTCAAATGGAACGTTGTTTTTACAAGATGTTTTGTCAGTTTGATTGTCCATAATGGGGAACGAGTCAGTGAGTTCATACTACCAATTAATTTCGTCTCTACATTGTGCAGTGGCCAGGCCAATTAATAACAAACAAATCTCTGAATTGACTTTTTTAATAAGTCGAATATAATTAAAATTAGAGAGAGCCCGGTGTTAACGGTTCACGCGTTGCTCTCGCCTTCATGAATTTTTATTAATTTTATTTACTGAAAGATTTATGGATATTTACTATGTTTTTACTGTGGGTGATAAATGTTTTGGTATTATTCCATGCCACTAATGCTACTTGCTACTAATATTATAAATGCGAAAGTTTGTGTGAATGTCTGGATGTTTGTTACTCTTTCACGCAAAAACTACTGAACAGATATTGTTGAAACTTTACAGTATTATTGTCTGTAACCCAGATAAACATATAGGCTATAATTTATGCCGATCTGTCGCACTAAATTTCACACGGGTGAAGCCGCGGGCAAAAGCTAGTTTAGTTATAATTTGATGATGATTAAATGGATCGATGTTATATGTTTGATAGATTTCTATTACTATAATAGATTCGAAATTATCATATTGCACGCCATGTTTGGCCAGGTTTTCATTATAATTACTCAGTTCTGAAACCTAGAATAGAGCCTGCCTACTGTGTTCGGTTGCGTTGCGGTCGGCAGAAGGAATACAATTGTAAATACATTAAGCTTTTCCTCCGTTGGTTCTATCTTATTTGAGGTTGTCATAATTGTTTAGGTTCGTTCTCTTTATTTTTGATTTTCAAATGTTAGTTAGAAAATAAATACATACCTACTTGCGTGAATTTACACTTTTGATGCCTATTATTTTGGTAGGTATGCACGTTTAACAGAATTTTAAATTTCCTACTACTCGTATTGATTTCTTCATTTTAAGTGAACCTAGAAAGTGTGAGTCATTTTTGGGTTCGTTTTTTTAAGAACTAACTCTACTAAAGGAACTAAAGTGCACTTTTTCTAGTTTAGTTTTTGAAAGTTATTTTACATAATATTTTACTCTATTTTTTGGGTTCAGGTAATTCATGATTAAATTCCAGACAGAGCAAACAATATTCGGTATAAAGTTGTACCTAAATTAAATATGAAAGCACAAAATTATCATCCTTTGCCTAAATGAAATCCCCGGCACAAATACTACATTCCTGTCTAAGCCCAAAAATTAATGTTCAAATATAGCATCTGAGTCGTCCATCATTCGGGCAGGGCACTTAATCCCGAGAAAGTAAATTCAACTTTTGAGTTCGGGCGGATTAAAAACGTTCGGTCGGACAGTTCCCGGGGCGGTGGTCCCGGAGCGGTCCCGCCGGGACAAACCAACGGGATGCTCTGGAGTAGGTAGCGGTGGATTAAATACGTATTCAAAAACATCTAAAAAGTACGATTGATGATAATGTTAATTCCTTGTTTCAGTGTCTTATTTGCCCGTTAACTCTTAGGGAACCGTATAGTCCTTGAAATAGGTAAATAGAAAATACAGTCCCTCGTAATTTCTATGTAACAACAAAAAAGCATTTCGAGCAACAACTACGTATATTTTACTCTGGTAAAATACCTTCGCTCTCCCCTGTCTCTGACGTAGTCGGGTAATTAGTAAAATATTCCCTACACCCAAGCTGTTAAGACTTTCTATTGTAATACTATATTCGTAAGTATGCTAACAGATAGACAATGTAAGAAAAACACTTAAAATAAAACTGAAAGCCTACCCCAAAAATATTAGATGGGTATAATACTTTTTCTACCTTTGTGATTTCAAGGATTATTTACATTGCGACATTGTATGTTCACTGACATAAATATTGGACCTTTGAAGCAAAAGTATTGGTCTCATTTTCTCTCACATCTGTCCCCTGATCTCAGTGTGACGTTAAAGTAGAAAATATACGCGTTTACAAGGTGTAATTTTATTTTAAAACTTTTTTCACGTAAATAAATTCAGTAAAACCTGTCTATAATTTACCAAACAATGTAGTAAGGTAAAATTTTGAAGATTTTTATGATTATTATAATATTAGGTGCCAAGCAAGCATAGTCTATGATTTCTCTTGTCTCATGTAGTATTGTCCTGTCCCTCCACCCTGTATCAACTACAGCAATTTTCCAGACATTTGCGAGCGTTAGACGCAGTGTTTCTGGCACCACGCACCTAGATTTTTTTCTATCTCGAAAAAAGGAGCCAAATCACTCTGCAGAACACAAGGAAAACAATAGGTTAGTTGTGGAAAGGATAAATAAGGAAAGATTTATTTCGTGGGCGGAATAATGCCGAGGCGCGCATGCACGGACGGAATATAAAGCAGTGATTCCATTGTTGGTGTATTAACAAATAACCGGCCTTGTAGGTTGTTTTAAAAACACCCCCGAGATGGGGAACTTGCATTTTGGAGGTAGCCAAGTTTGGAAGTACTCGTAGGTACATTACAACTCGTTTAGATGTCGCACTATCCTGTTCAAAGCTGCTATACTTGGCGTACCAAACATACAGGTACCTGGTAACATCGCAAATATGACACATTTAGCATTTTGTGAAACTGGAGCTAATACAATTTTATTTTTCTTATAAGTGTGTCAAAGCAAGTTATTAACCTAAGTTAATGAACCTGTGAACTAATTGAGCACCTGTGCCTTTTTTCCGGTCCCAAATATTTGTAAATGTTAGTTCTGACCTTTGATTATGTATCAAAGGTTGTGTCCTTTTTGTAGGGACGGTATTATAATGAGTTGCCAGACGCTGCGTTAACCATTTTCGTTATTGGACTTCAATTTAGCGTAGACAGGTAAGTATGTACGAATAGGCAAAACTAGCAATAGGTAAGGTATTCTTGTGCCTCAGTGATCTCGATGATTCAATACCGAACTGGTTCATAATTTTAATTGAATAATCTTCTTCTTTTATGGTACTCATTTTATGCTTGGCCTTTATTTAATTTTGCTGTTTAAGATGCAAATGAACACTTTCCAAGCACTAGAACACACAAGACATTTCTGCTCACTGCCCATTAATAATACGCACGAAATTTATCACGAAAGTCACAATCAGTTAAAAACGCTTTAAATTTATTCGTACCTACTACATAGGATCAAGCTATTACCGTACGTACGATGTCGCACAGTGTAGCTTAAGAGACATCTGCCCGTATTCACAAACATTACTATGAGGTATCACAGTGCGCGTGAACGCTCAGGGTAACACATGAACCAATCACAAAACTCTATTCAACGCTGTGCCTTCGATTTGCTGTTTCACTTTAAGCAAGCATCGTTTGTGAATACTTTTCGTGTCTGTACCTATATCATTTAATAGTGATGTGACATTTAGGCTGAGTTGCACCACCTAACATTAACCGTGACGTTATACGATAACCGGTGTATTTTGTACAATAATTGTAACAATATTTCTGTCCCAAACGGGATTTCAGACTATCGTAGCTGTGACCAAAAGCTAGTAAACTCATATTAAATCACATTTAGGCACGTCTCTGCCCCCAAACACTAGCGGCTCATCTGGCCCGCCTGGCTTAGCATAATGCACTGGTCCGCGCCCGATAGCGCTCTCATTATTTGTGCTGCAAAGTGCGTAAATTAGATCGCTCTGCGGCTTATTAATTGGGTTTTATTGGGACTGCCCAGCAATATTGCTCTGGAATCGAATTTAGTAAACGTATACGTAACTAGCGGCCGCCCGCGACTTCGTACGAGTGGATTCCGTCATTGGGGTTAGGGTTGGAGTTTCGTAAAATTCTTTCTTAGCGGATGCTTACGTCATAACATCTACCAGTATGCCGAATTTCAACCCGATCCGTACAGTGGTTTGGGCTGTGCGTTGATAGATCACTACGTCAGTCAGTCACCTTTGAGTTATATACTCGTATATTTAGATAAGTATTATACGTATAAAAATCTTAGCTTCGATTTCATAATAAGTAGTTTTTTTTTTTGTAAACAATAGTATAAAGCTCTTTTATTCCTCAGCCCATAGTTCGGTTTGTCCTAGAGTGCCCACTTTTAGTGCTGCCTTTCCGTTCAAGTCAGTCGTAGTGGCATACTGACGATTCCGTACTTTACCTTCATTTCTAAAACTGCGCGCGTGATGTAATCTCTTAAATTTTATTACAGTACTAGCGGCCGCCCGCGACTTCGTACGCGTGGATCCCGTTTTACCCCCTTCATCTATCTTACGCGGTTTAGATTTTTTCATACAAATGTTTTTTCCCGCTAACTCCCGTTCCCGTGGGAATTTTGCAATATCTTGTTGTAACTAAGCTTTAAGTTTACTAAGGTACCTGAATGCCAAATTTCAAGCGTCTAACTTAAGCGGTTTAGATTTTTCATACAAAAGGATTTTCCCGCCAATTCCCGTTCCCGTGAGAATTTCGGGAATTCCTTGTTATAACTAAGCTTTAAGTTTAATAAGGTACCTACATGAAAAATTTGAAGCGTCTAACTTAAGCGGTTTAGATTTTTCAAACAAAACGATTTTCCCACTAAATCCCGTTCCCGTGGGAATTCCTAAGTATACTATAACCTGCCCAGGAGTATGAAGAATAATTGTACCAAGTTTCGTTAAAATCCGTCGAGTAGTTTTTGTTTCTATAAGGAACATACAGACAGACAGACAGACAGACAGACAAAAATTTTACTGATTGCATTTTTGGCATCAGTATCGATAACTAATCACCCCCTGATAGTTATTTTGAAAATATATTTCATGTACAGAATTGACCTCTCTACAGATTTATTATATGTATAGATAGATAATGTTGGATTAAAAAACTATATTTTTCACTCGATAGACCCGCTTTACCATAACTTGCTATCTAATCTAACTTGTTGCAAATAAACAATTTCTGTATTTTCCTTTAGATGTAACAATCATATAGAAGGAGAAAATACTGTAATAAATACCTAATTGAACTTCCTACGATAAGTTTCTTTTTTCCTTTTAAGAACGGAACTCTGAAACAGGTCCTTTTGTTCTCCGAGGTAAGTAACTGGCTGTTGACATCCGATATAACAGTGCTCACGGCACAAATCGCGCTCGAAACGAAAACACGAGGTAAATATCGCGGACAAAGCACGTTTCAGATATTTTCTTCAAACTCTTCGACGATTGCTTTATCTCGAACACTTTATTTTCCCAGTCATTACGCCGCTTTCACAAGCGTTTCATTTGATTACGACGATAAAAACATATTTAACTGAAACGCCAAATAAAGCAAATATTATAACGCTAAAAAATTAGCTTCATCTCACGAGAAAGTTGGAAATAAAACTCATTTCTGGCGTTTTTTGCCAGCAGATTGTTAATTCTGTCCTCTGGATTAATTCCCTCGCTTTTAATTACAAAGAAGTTATCATTTTTATAACAATTGCCTCGCTCGATCGTAATTCTTTTTGGGTTTTTGTCGCGTTCTTGTTTACTTCGCTTAATGGATTCCGACGCGGCTCGATGAATATTTGCTTTATGACCGTTTTACTGGTGTTATTGTTTAGTGACGGCTAACGTTGCTCTACAGAATAGGTAATATAGGTACATACACACTTTCAAAAGTAACTTTAAAAAAATATAGAATCAACATCGAACATCGCAAACGCGCATTTGTCTACGATTTTTAATAATGTTGTTAGGTTCCGTGACAGTATACACTCAAGTTTGCAGTTTTCCGAGCCGAGCACCATAGGAGCAGCATAAGGTTTTCAGAGTTGCAAACTTGGGTGTACCTATACTTCTCTCAAGGAATCTAATAAAAAATAACATATTAATAGGTATAAAAATCGTAGATAATTTGCGATGTTTGATGTCGATATTGACTGGGCTATAGCGCTAGGTTGAAAAAAAATGCAATGATATACTTATTTGGTTTAAAACAAACAATTATGTAGGTATATTGTCATTGATCATAAATTAAAAATACACAAGTTGAGTCTTATAATTGGAGTCCGGATCATGTTATAAAGAAACTATTAATTACCCTACTTATCGTACTGTAATTAAACTCTGTATTTAACATATTCATAAAAGCAAAAAGAGACGAATACGTTGTTGTTTCTTGTCCCCGCATTTAATATTCAAATGGAAATACACGTTAACGTACACAATAACCATTCTTTTATATCGAAACATCTTTGAGTAGAATTGACTGCACTTTTAATAATAACTATGAAAGGGGAATGGACAAAAAAGCGAATGCGAAATGAAACTGTAGAGTGAGCGGAGCGAAAAGAGCGAAAAAAAAGAGCGGTAATATTTTAGTGCCGGCAAACTTTAATTAATAATTGAAGTAGAAAATGTGAAATATCTCGCGGGCGGAATTGCGTTCTGTGGAATGTAGGGGAATCTAATATTTTAGTTCCGAGCCAGATTTTTAAATTATGGAACATCTTACAGAGTTTCGCTGCGAGCGTGCTGTAGCGTCCGTTATGAAGTAGTTGTGGTCACATAATGCATGTAGCAGAGTCTCATAATATTATCTTTTTTGTGGGAGGAGAAATACTACACCACGATGTGGACATTTTTCTTGCAATTTTTAATTTGAGATCCAAAATTGCACAATACAAAGTGTAATTTGGTTTCTAATCTCATCTCTAGAAAAATGTAATATGCACCTTCGATATTTATTCTTCTAAACTAGTAGTAGGTACACCTAAGCTTCTAACATTAATTTATCACGTCTATTGATTCATTAACAGGTTATCCCCAACTGTGTAGGTAGATGTGAATTGTTTCCTACTCTTTATGTTGCCCGATAATAACGATGGGAGACCGTATCACGTGGTAGTTCCATAGTTACAGATATCTCCCATCTATTGCCCATCTAATATTAGAATGGGTCAGTGATCCAGCCAGATATCGCCTCTATTGATGATTGGCTGTTTGCAATTAAAAGCTTTGTTTGGGAATGGGGTCCATGCGAATGGAAACTAACAATAGATGGTTTAGTTACATGGCATAGAGTGTGTATGATAAGTAGGTTCTAGAGTCTAGACTCTACCTATGACTACGAAGGTTATGGCTTTAAAAAAATATACAACCATTTAGCATTGAGTGACTCAAAAATGAATTTTGTAACTTACGGGGTATTTATTAATGTAAACACTTAATTTAGTATGTAATCAAAATAAATATTTATCTATACTTATAATAAATGTGTAGAGAGGTCAATTCTGTACATGAAATATATTTTCAAAATAACTATCAGGGGGTGATTAGTGATCGATACTGATGCCAAAAATGCAATCAGTAAGATTTTTGTCTGTCTGTCACCCCTGTCTTGGGGTGTCATACTTGCTATCGAACGTTGAAGTATCTATTGTTTAGATATCGACAACTATGCATCAACGGGTCGCTACATCTACGGTACTCCATATTAAAAGTCATGAAATCAACGGGTCGCTACATCTACGGTACTCCATATTAAAAGTCATGAAATCAATCGGTTGTTTAATCAGTGTCATGACATCAAAAGTCGCGGTGGGTAAATAACGAACTTCTCAGGGTGGGTAAGTAATATTTTCCTACCAAATTTTGTACTAAAAGGTAAAGTATTAAGAAAAAACAATTTTTTAATCATACATAATTGTGTATTTAAATAATGAAATAAGGAGTCCCAGGAAAGGACATAGGATAGTTTTTATCCCGGTTTTTGAAACAGGGACGTGCGCGATAAAGTTTTTCTGTGACAGACAAGATTCCACGCGGGCGAAGCCGCGGGCGGAAAGCTAGTACAAAAGTAAATAAATGAAAGGACAATGTTCCTGTACTAGTAACATTGTATTTTCGGATATTATCCAGTCTGTAACCTATTACTAATATCGTTTGAAAGAGCTCGTGAAGCACTTTCAGGATCAGTAATCAGTTTTTCGGTATCTTGTGTAGTTTAGAAATAATCGAGTTAGATCACTTATCGTTTCCATCCTGTATAGGTACTTAATATTTGAAATGTATTACTAATTATTGCTATAAGAATTTTGACCGAATAAAACTTTCAATTCTATTAGAACTTTAGACATTTCTCTCACTTTAAGCGGCATTGGATTTTTAATCGGATTTTGAAACTGTTACAGATATATTAAAGATGATCCCATATTGCTGTCAACGGAACGCGGCAACAACGACTAGGCGCTGCGGAGACATTTGAGTACATACGCGTGCGTGTGTGTGACGAAGTCCTTGCGAGCAAATCCGTGGGTTGCGGGCGTACGTTAAAAAACCCATGCCAAAGCGGGAATACAAATAGATACAGCAACATTCATTGTAACGTACCTACTAATTATTATGGAGTACTGTAGATGTAGCGACCCGTTGATGCATAGTTGTCGATATCTAGACAATAAATACATCGACGTTCGATAACAAAACATTCATTGTAACGTACTAATTAATATAGAGTACCGTAGATGTAGCGACCCGTTGATGCAAGTATGACACCCGTCTGTCTGTCCGTCTGTATGTTCCTTATAGAAACAAAAACTACTTGACGGATTTTAACGAATCTTGGTACAATTATTATTCATACTCCTGGGCACGTTAAAGTATACTTAGGAATGCCCACGGGAACAGGAATTAGCGGGAAAATCCTTTTGTATGAAAAATCTAAACCGTTTAAGTTAGACGCTTGAAATTTGGCATATAGGTACCTACCTTAATAAACTTAAAGCTTAGTTACAACAAGGAATTCCCGAAATTCCCTCGGGAACGGGAATTAGCGGGAAAATCCTTTTGTATGAAAAATCTAAACCGCTTAAGTTAGACGCTTGAAATTTGGCATGTAGGTACCTTAGTAAACTTAAAGCTTAGTTACAACAGGATACTGCAAAATTCCCACGGGAACGGGAGTTAACGGGAAAAAACATTTTTGTGAAAAAATTTAAACCCAGTAAGATAGATGAAGGGGGGTAAAACGGGATTCACGCGTACGAAGTCGCGGGCGGCCGCTAGTAATAAATATGTTTTATTTACAAAATAATAAATGTTATGCTCCTTTTATTACATTATTTTAAATTATGCGAAAAAAAATTCAAACCAAAAATTCTACCAACTGTTTTTGCCTCTGGTTTTTGTAATTGTAATGTGAAGTATTACATATTTTGGAAGAAATGTAGTTTACTTTAGCCTTTTCTATTAATTATACGTAAACAAACCTAACAAATTACATGTTCACAAAGCGATTAAGTTATTAGCTAAGTCTACGGCATTAAAATCAGCGGAGCCGTCCTCCGCAAACAGAATGATCTCGATTGTACTTTGCGATTGAGTTTTGATGAACCGCCTAGTTCCATGTCTCACATTAATAGCTTGTATTTAGTTTGTGAACTCTGCGATAACTCGTGTAGTTCCAACGCGGAAATTGTCTTCGGAAACTAGCTGCCGGTGTATATTAACCCTTACACGCTTATAACTATTCCAAACCATAAAATTCTTTTTTCTTTAGTTATATCTATTTATTTTAGTCTAATTTAACATAAAAGTAGTACAGAAAATATAGTGCTATGTGTAGGAGATTGGGATAGGAATGGGATGGGATACCTTCGATTGAGCAGACTCCACAGGACGGTCCAAGCTTGGTTCTTCTTTCACTTTCACAAACACTTGAATTTTTATTGAGATGAGTTTAGCGCGCGATTTGAGTTTATTTGAATTGGTTTATTTTGGATACTTATTTAGTAATTAACGCCCAGATAGGTAGGCGAAGCGGCGCGTTGCGATGCGAGAGCGAGACTGAAGGTGGGAGGGAGAGGATAGGAAAAGGACTGTCAGAATGAGTGATAGAATAGTGTGACATGAGTTTGAAATGTATGAGGTTTTAATGCTGGCGCGTACAACTCCCCCGGCCTAGAGGTCTTCCTCTAGATTGAGTAGCGTTTGTAAAAAAAAAAAAAAAGTTAAAAACGCAAAAAAGCATGCGTTAGAGAGAACTAAACGAGTTAAATTTGAGTTAAATAAGCGTTAAAGTTGAGTTAAATTAAAGTTAAAGAAAAATTAAAGTTAAAAGCATTATTTGAGTTACTGTAAAGGAAGAGGACAAACTCTAACTACAGGCCGAACATAAATACCGGTTGCAGTGCGAATCTTTAAGGTGCGAATGATTTTGTCCTTTCCGGGATATACTTCCACAACCACACCCAATGGCCAACAAAGAGGATGCGCATTGTCATCTTTTATAACAACAACAGAGCCCACATCTATCGGTTTGGTCACCGTATTCCACTTTTCACGGCGTTGTAGAGAAGTTAAATACTCCTGACTCCAGCGACGCCAAAAGCTTTGCACTAATTTATTGACTAACTGATAACGCGTTAACCGATTGTCAGAAATATCAGAGACATTCTCTACTGGTAAGAATTTCAGTGGAGTTATATTGAGAAAGTGATTGGGAGTGAGAGCGGATATATCAGATGGGTCAGAGCTAAGAACACACAATGGTCTACTATTCAATAAGCCTTCTATTTGTACAAGTACAGTGTTGAACTCTTCGTATGTTAACACTTGAAGACCAATAACTTTATAAAGATGCGTTTTTACATAACGAACATTTATCTCTGTGATGCCGTTAAAGTGCGGACCATATGGTGGACTATGAAGAAACTTAATGCGTTGTTCAGCCAAATGTGAACTTAAATAATTTTTGTGAGAGTCAGATTCTAAAAGAGCGTAAATTTCGTCAAGCTTGCATTTAGCGCCAATGAAGTTAGTACCTCCGTCGCTATATATCATGGAAACGGGGCCTCTTCTACAAATGAATCGATGAAAAGCGGCGAGAAATAGATCAGAGCTTAAGTCTGAAACTAACTCTATGTGTAGAGCCTTAGTTGTAAGACAGCAAAATAAACAAATATAAGCCTTCTGGCTTTTAACACCTCTGCGGCGAATGTGAGTAATAAAGAAGGGACCTGCATAATCGACCGATGTATAAACAAAGGCTTTAGCTTCTGAAACGCGAAATGATGGCAAGTCGCCCATAAGAGGGTTTGTAGATTTAGGGTTTAAACGAAAACAGATATTGCATTGATGCACTCTTTGACGTACTAAGTTACGTGCGGAAAGTATCCAAAATTTCTGTCTAAGCAGACTGAGTAGAAGTGAAGGACCAGTATGTAAATTACATACATGAAAGTAATCAACTAAAAGTTGAGTGAAGCGATGTTTAGGCGATAAAATGATTGGATGCTTTTGTCCATAGTTGAGTTGAGAGTGAGTGAGTCGACCTCCGACACGAAGTATATTATCAGAGTCAATGAAAGGGTTAAGTTTGAGAAGCGATTTGTTAAAGGGTTTATTATTTTTAATTGCGTGCATATCTTGAGTAAAAAATAGTGCCTGTATATGGCGTACTAAATAGAGTTCAGCGAGTTCTAAATCAGAGGATGTAACCACTCCGTTTGAACGTAGTATTTTAGCGAAGCGTAACACGTACACAGTAGCGCGTAATAATTTTGGGTACGTGGAAATGCGATCAATTAATCGATCGAAAAAGTGAGAGTTCGATTGAGAGTTTGTCTCTGAAACAAGAGCGATAGTTTTCTCTTCCAGTCGAACACTGTTAGATGAAACTTGAAATGGCTCGATAGGCCATTGCGAGATTGGCTGAGCTGTCCATTGAGGAGAGTGAAACCAATTTAATTGATTTAATAATGCTTTAGGAGTTACAGGTCGCGATATTACATCTGCAGGATTTTCATTTCCATTAACATGATGCCAAATTTTTGCGTTGAGTTTCGAATTAATTTCAGTAATTCTATTCGCAACAAATGTGTGAAATTTGTACGCGGGAGAATGTATCCACGTGAGAGTGACAGTCGAGTCTGAAAATGCGTAAATTGAGTTAACAGGATAACGATTCTCTATACTATCGCGAACCGATAATAAAAGATTTGTCAAGAGCAGCGCTGCGCACAGTTCAAGCCGCGCAAGAGATATTTTCTTTAAAGGCGCGACACGCGATTTGGATGCGATAAGAAAGACTTCACCGGGTGAATCTGCATCAGAGCTCACGCGCACATAAACTACAGCTCCGTAGCATACTTCGCTGGCGTCCGCGAAGCCCATGATAGTGACGTGACAACCCGCGGTGATTCCTATATGACGAGATATTTTTAATTGCGATAAATAGTTAATCTCACTATCAAACCGATTCCATTTATTTTTTATTGAGTCTGGAACTGGCTGGTCCCATTCAAGTTCGCGCTGCCAGCATTCTTGAATTAAGAGTTTGAGAAACGCTGTCACAGGGCCTAGCAAACCCAAAGGGTCGAATAATCTAGCGGTTGCGGAAAGAATCGTGCGTTTTGTGCATTGGTCAGAGTTAGTAGAGTTAATTTTGTAAAGAAAAACGTCATCATTAGGTTGCCACTGCATGCCTATGATTTTTGTCGTAATTTCTGAGTCAGTGTCAAAATCGACGAGCTGTGGATTTTTATGCGAATCGGGAATCTTATTTATAAGCTCAGGGTTGTTCGAGATCCACTTAACCATTTTAAACCCCCCGGCCATGAACATCTTAACCATTTGATGGTAAGATTGTTCAGCTTTTTCTAACCCGTCCATCGATGAGACATAATCGTCCATATACATACAGGATTGAGCTTCAGACGCGGCGATAGGATAATTCGCGCGCTCGTCCTCAGCGAGTTGGCGAACGACACGCATAGCGAGGTAAGGCGAGCTAGAAACGCCAAAAGAAACCCTATTGTATTGATAAGTATCAATCGGTGATTCAGGATCAAATCGAAATAATATGCGTTGAAACGGGTGGTGATTTTGATCAAGCTTCACACAGAAATACATCTTTTCAATATCAGCAGATAAAGCGACTGAGAAAATGCGTAAGTTAATTAAAAGATCAAAAATATTACTTTGTAAGTTTGGGCCAGTGTAAAGAACATCATTTAACGACTTTCCAGAGGTTGTTTTACAACTTGCATCTAAAACGACTCGAGTTTTTGAAGTGAGTTTATCTGGTCGGTATACTGCATGATGAGGTATATAATAATTTGGAGTATTTTCCTCTGAATTCGATGCGTTTTCGACTTTTGACAGAAAACCGCGATCGATACAGTCTTGAATATTTTCATTATAGTTAGTGCGTAAGCCCGGAGTTGAGTCTAACCTTTTCTCTAAGTTATAAAAGCGACGCCTAGCAGTAAAGTAAGAATCGCCGAGTTCTGATGGGTCAAGTTTAAATGGCAAAGAAACGGTATACGTCCCAGAGTCGTCGCGAGAATGAGTTGATTGGAAAATGTTTTCACATATATCATCGTCAGGGCTGATGTGTCTCTTAGTAGGTACACTTTCAAGCTCCCAAAAGCGTTGCGTGAGTGATTCTAATGAGTGCGAGTCTACATTGCAAAAGAATGCTTTATTATCATTGCGTGAATGAGCTGAGTAACACTGAGCGCGTCCCATAGCGAGATATCCGAGCGTGGTTTCGATAGCGATGACAGAGGATTGCGGTGAAGTTATTTTATTACTACCTAAAAGAAGCGGGAATATCTCATTGCCTAACAAACAATCGATTTCAGCAGGGATATCGAAGCTGTCATCAGCCATAGGAAGACCTTGTAAATGTGATAACTGGGTTATGTCAACCTTTACATTAGGTAAATAATCGGTTATTGTATCAATGACGCGTGCGTTAATTGTGTATTTACACCTGGGATCAAAGCGTGAGGCAATTGTGAAAGATACATATCCTAGCGACACACTTTCAGACTGACCTATGCCCTTAATAGTGGTAGGTAGCGGATTGACTTTTAAGTTCAGTCGCGCACAACATTTATTTGTGATAAAGTTGCTCATCGAACCTGTGTCTAGAAACACGCGTAATTTTTGACACGTCTTATTATTGTCATAAGTATACACTGACGCGGTGGGTAATAAGACCGTGGTACTAGATTCATCAGCGATCGACGGCGTGACTGCAGAGAGAGATACATTGTTGGTTGGCATCGATTGCAACGGCGGCGTGACCGGACCGGGCGCGGACATGGACGCGTCGGTCGGCGAAAGCGTCGCGCTGCAAGTTAGCTGTTGTGACGTCATAGGTCTATTCACGTTAAAGTTATCTATATGAATAAGAGTGTGATGTTTCCGTTGGCAAACTGAGCAACGATTTTGAGATTTGCAATATTTAACATTATGAAAGCCTAAACAATTGAGGCAAAAGTTACATTTTTTCACTAAAGAGTAGCGAGTTGGCGCATTTTTCGAGCGAAAATAACTGCATTTGAACAGGGCATGTTCAGGTTCCGTCTTACAAAGTTGACAATTCTTGCGTACAGCGGATGGAGTGTATGAGCCTTGCGAATTCGGTTGAGATTGGAAGTAATGTTGATTGGGTTTTACTCCAGAAGCTGTATTAGAAACAAACGACTGTGTCGGTTTCGAGTTTTTAGACTGCGATGCGAAATTCGTTTTATTATTAACGTACGGCTTATTCTGCGTAAAACATAAGCGTAAAGTATGGATTTTATTCTGTTCTTTTATAAAAGTCTTGAGATCATTAAACGTAGGCATTTTTACGTGCTTAATGGATTGTTCAAATAAATTTAGAGTGTCTTTGTCTAATTTACTGAGAGCAATATGAGTCAAAATGAAATCGGAAAGGTCATCAATCTGTAAACGTCGTAAGGCAGCTTCAGCTGAGCAATACTGTTCCAAAAATTCATCTAAAGATTGCGATTTGAAGTTTATTAATTGTTCCAAATACATAGAGGCTTGTACTCTTATGTCTTGGTATTTTTCTAATAGGTTGTTCCAAATTATGTAATAGTTCTCACCAGTCGGTGGAATACCCGAGCAAATTGTAAGTGCTTTTCCGGAAAGTTTTCCTATAAGGTATTGAGCCTTTTCACCTGGAGACAAACCAGTGTTCTCATGAATAAGCGTTTTAAAATTTTGGTAGAAAACGGGCCACTTGGAAGGGGCTCCGTCGAAAGAGACTAGTTCTAAAGGCGGTAATTTTTTTACGAAATCCTGTTTGCGACGCTCTGTGTTGGCCTTTAGTTGTGCGATGAAGCTTTGCACCGAAAGGATGTTACAGTACAAATCGTCAAACGAGTTGAGTGCGGCAAATGTAGGTTTGAGTTCCTCATCATTTTTCATATAACACAAATTAAGTTCGTCAATGGTATCAAGAAAATCCGATCTTGTTTTTTCAATCGAATGCATGCGAGACATGAAAATTTGTTCAATCTGAGGGTCGGAGACCTTTAGGCTGAGGTCGTATAGTTCCTGAACCCTCTGAAAAAGCGCTTCTTTTTTAGCTTCAAGCAAATTAATTTTGCGTTTTACTCCCTCCATTGTATTGTAGGTGAGCAAACACACGCACGAGAGCTAGCGTTAAAAATGAGTTGAGTTGTGCGTATTTATTTATAATCCAGTAGGAAAATAAAATGCGTAGCGTATGTAAGCGAATTTGAAATTGAATTGAAATAAAATTTTAAAAAATTGAATTTAAAAAATACACGTGTTTACAAACAACGAGTTGACGTTTGAGCGAATAGTAATTTCTAGAATGTGTCAAATGTCAAACGAATCGAACTTTCCAGAAAGAATGTGTCAAACGAGCGAATTTTCTAGAATTTTCTAGAGAGTTGTCAAAATGACGGATGCGTGAAAATGTGTAGTTGTGATTTTATGTAAGTGTAAAGGATAGGAAATGAACCATGCGGCTCGGTAGGACCAGAAAGGAGTTGTAGGAGATTGGGATAGGAATGGGATGGGATACCTTCGATTGAGCAGACTCCACAGGACGGTCCAAGCTTGGTTCTTCTTTCACTTTCACAAACACTTGAATTTTTATTGAGATGAGTTTAGCGCGCGATTTGGGTTTATTTGAATTGGTTTATTTTGGATACTTATTTAGTAATTAACGCCCAGATAGGTAGGCGAAGCGGCGCGTTGCGATGCGAGAGCGAGACTGAAGGTGGGAGGGAGAGGATAGGAAAAGGACTGTCAGAATGAGTGATAGAATAGTGTGACATGAGTTTGAAATGTATGAGGTTTTAATGCTGGCGCGTACACTATGTATTTCAGTGTTTTTCAGTCGGGGACACATATGTCCCTATATGCGTTAAGGTATACATTCCCTCATATATTGAAAATAAAATACTTCGACGCTTTTATTGCAAAATAAATACAAATCACACTAAAAATGCACATCAAATTTAATCAATAAGCTTATTTTTAATATTTATAATAAGAAATTTATAATAGATAGCATCATATCTTACGTATTTTTATATTTGATCCTCATCTCATCATAGACTTCTTTCTTGAAGTTAGACCTACCTAACTAAACTGTTTGTTTCAAGAACAACTTTGAGTGTAGTCTCCAGCGTGCAGAGGAGTGCGTGTAACACGGATATTTGACATAATTGTTTCGTGTTGTCCATGTTTATTTTGAATCCCATTTATTGAAAGCCTGTACTGAGGCCATAGAGCATTGATTCTAGGTCTTCCAAGGTCTCAGCCGTGCCGTGACTACAACGTTGAATCTTACTTGGGGGGACAACATCCGAGAGGCTTCGCGACATCTTTTTACCCAAAATACCGCAGTGTCTCAGGACCTTTGACTGAAAGTCTTTGACCAATGTGTGTTGGCTTGGCGGCGATGACGCACGGAACGGAGACGTGTTCCTTCACTATGGGCCTTATGAGAAGGCTCAAAGTCACCCAAAGGGTGATGAGGAAGTCCGCAGGAGACTCAAAGTAACAGACATAGCTCGCATAATTACCAAACTATCGCGGCAATGGGCAGGGCACATAGCTCGCAGAAGTGATGGCCGTTTGGGCAGAAAATTTCTCGAGTGGCGCCCACGTATAGGAAGACGTAGTGTGGCAGGCCTCATGTTCCTGTGCTGCTCATGTACATTCATGTATACGAGCAGCACAGGAACGATTGTTGTGAAAATCCCCGGGGAAAGCCTCTGTCCAGCAGTAGACACCCTTTCATCAGGGAGTAAACCATCCTCGTTGTCACTATTTTCAGTCATCATGACTTCTAAAATTCGTCTTTCCTGAGCGAAATTTCTTCAAGTCGATTTGAAGACAAATGATTTACAAAAAATATGTATGAATTATAAATAAAACATCAATATAAACATACAAATTATAACGAGGCAAACAATATCCTTAGTAAGAACCAAGTTGCCTTTGACGCACATAGGGACACCCGTGTCCCAATACAGATTTTCACATAATATTCATTATACATACGAAGAAAATGGAAAATATGTAATAAAACGATAATTATACTTATTAGTGAATGTAAATCAGAAGAAAAGTAATGGCCAAACAGCCGCTAAGTAATATTAAAATATTTTTTAATTTTGACGTCTAACGAATTTTTTTTTCACATTTTGTGCCAGTATTTTTTTACACAAGGAATCGCGTTTTTCATTATTTACAGCGCATAATCATAAAAGATAATAATAAAATTGAAGAATATTAAACTACAAAGGGTTTAACTTAACTAGTATTACCAGGCCTGTTCATCTCCGCGAGTTCACATCGAAAACAAAACACGCACGATAGCCCACCTACAGGAGGCGATTCGACAAGGCGTCACATACGAGATACGAGCGAGCATTGACACACGCACGCGTACTCTTGTATTATGGAAAAAAATAAAAAAATACTGTGTAAAAAATACTGTGCAGTATTTAACTGCCTAAATAATAATAAAAACACACAACGTACTTTTTTTAAGTTGCCTGAAGACACTGAGAGGTAAATAAGTGGTTATTATTATTCATGATAATTCATGCAAATTCATGTATTTCTTCCGACATTTTCCGCGATTTGGCACTTCACGTCACACATTAGTTTGCCGAAGTTCGCCGAGCCAGCTATTGTCAATTATTATAGGTGTCAAACAGGATAGGGTCTTTGCGCTGGTTTTCGTCCAACTATCGGAGTTGCCAACTTTGTGATCTTAAAATACCCTTACATAAATGTATCATATTATTTTATGTCGTTCGAGTGCTCATAAAGGCAGTCAACTAAAGTCCATACTGCAACGCACACACAATCCGCACCGTAACGTAAACGCCTTGCCTCGCCGATGACAGCACGCGAAGGGCAATGACAGCTCGCAAAACACTGACGTATATCAATGTCTCATGGACTTTGAAGTCAGGTAGTTAGTGACGTCACATGAAAATGTTGCCAGAATGAGTACTGACCAAACATTATCTATTTCTTTTTTTTATACATCACCAGGGGTAAGTTAGAAAGAGATAAACAGCTGTTTGTCATTAATTTGTCGAATTTTTGTATAGATCTATATTTCCTCTCCACTATTACCTCCATGTCACAAAAGGCGATACGTTGTTGATCCCTTTCCGAGTTGATTTGCCTGCTATATGACCTGAGCTATGCTTTAAAAAAATGACCCTTAGTCATCTAAGATTTAATTTTGTATGAAGAAGTTTAATAAACACTTAAAATTGTGTTTATAATGCTATCAATTAGACATAGTACGTGCCAAAAACTTTTCCTGTCAGCACGTTTTTTTTCTAGCGCGATGATTTCTGCAATGTACCGGTGACCGGTGTATGGCCGCGCATTTACGTAATTTTTTGGAACTCACTACTTTTTAAATTACATTTTCATTGAGGTAGAACTGTTGCTTAGGCATTATAGATTGCAACAAAACTAGCGCGGGATGGCTACTGCCTTCTGTGAATACAATACTTTGTATTCAAATTTTACGCATGTGTTTATGGCAGCTCAGTGAAATGGACGAAAACCGAAGTTAGATAGAAAACCAGCACAATGACCCTATTTTCAAAAATTAATATTGCGATTTTATAAATCACTTAAACAACTTTATATTAATTTGCGGTACGAAGTACGCCGGGACAGCTCGTAAAACAAATTCATTATTTACGTATTACTAATTTATCAACTTTGTTCATTGTTAGTTCATTAGTTGTTCGTGTTTCGTTTGGGTTAGACCAAGAGCCGAATGCAAAAAATAAATGTTACTTAATTATATTAATCCTACAAAAAACGGACGGACGTGTGCAAGTCTAATAGCCATATACTTGGTTAACTCATTTTAAAAAGTGCACAAAAACGTTCTATGTTTTCATTTCTTAAACGTATAAGATTTTATAAGAATCAATTTATGAAGTTAGATTTATCATAGTATACTAGTGACCCGCCACGGGTGCGTGACAGTTTATATAAGTTTATATGATATAAATTCATTTCAATAACGTTCATATTGTATAATAAACGTATGTTATAATAACACTTGATATAATTTTTTAACATATAATGTTTACTTCATATAATAAATCATTTCTAATAATGTCATTTCATATACCAATCATAACGTATAAAGACATTTGGTATAAACCTTACTTAATCTAAGACTCATTTGATGTAATTTTGTTTAATATAAATAATAATATAATGTAATAATTATATGTAATATCAATATTTCTTCGATATATTTGCATGCTATTGTTGATGGCTGGATAGGTGATCATATTTTGTTATTTTCGACCTTCTGTACACCCTATTCAAAGACAAATAAATATTTCTATTTCTATTTCTAATATTTCATATAACCATTACATAAAATAAATATTATTTGTTATAACGACTATTTGGTATACTCTTTAATTGATATAATTTCTGATAGATATAACTTTTAGTGTTCTTCTTTAGCTTGACTTATAAATGACTTTAGTGACAAAAACGAATCGCCGTGAAACCGACTCCACGTAGTCTTGTCTGCCCTACCCCTAGAGTGTAATTTAGAAGCGCGTAGGCACGGAGGGGCGAGGCGGCCCGCGGGCTGAGGAGCAGGTGGCTGGAAGCGAGGTGTCGAGCGAAAGCCATCTGCGACGATTAGCACGCGAGGGACCGCCAGAGCCCCGCAGTGCCGGAGCCGTGACAGAAGTCTCACGTTTTTAGTCAAATTTGCATGCTGCATGCCTGCATGCCTGCTTGCTTGCTTGCTTGCCTGCTTGCTTGCTTGCTTGCTTGCTTGCTTGCTTGCCTGCTTGCTTGCTTTCCTGCTTGCTAGCCTGCTTGCTAGCTTGCTTGCTTGCTTGCTTGCTGCATGCAATGCTTATTATAACAATTGAACTTTATATAAAATTATTGTTATATGATTTAAGTTTTATAGGAAAATAATTTTATCTCATTTGATTGTTCGACATTTTATTTTTATATGATTTGAATGTTATTTGTTTTAAATAGTATACATTGTAAGTTTTATAGAAAATATTCATTATATCAAACCATTTTATATCAGTTGTTAGTTATTTGTCTTAAAATTATTCGTTTTAAAATTATATTATTCGTTTATTATAGTAAATGATTATTATATTAAATGATTTTATATAATTTGATGTTATATCCTCTAAGTATTATATGATATGTAGTTATATCATACATTACACACCCACCCGCCACTGCTCCACAATGTACAATGTATTATTTATTATACCTTCCTCTTGAATCACTCTATTTAAAAAAAAACCGGCCAAGTGCGAGTCGGACTCGCTAGGGTTCCGTACAAGCCAGTTGGTATATAACTTTGATTTTGTTACAGCTTAAAGGTACTATAGACCTGAGTATTTAATATGAATTTCAATTTAATACCTCTACGCGTACATGAGGAAATAAGTAGCAACTTTAAATTTTTTTCAAAAATATTTTGAAAAATCTGCTTACAAGATCTCGTTCAAACCAATTTTCGTTGGAAGTTTTCATGATGTACAATGTATGTACATACATATAAAATGATGTTAGAAACCTTAATATCATTTTTAAAGACCTATCCATAGATACCCCACACGTATGGGTTTAATGAAAACCAAAATGTATTGCATTTTTCTATATTAATTTGTGTGAAAATCTTAATGCTGTTTACAGAATACATCTACATACCAAGTTTCATCAGTATTTTTCTTATAGTTTCGGAAAAAAATGGCTGTTTCATACGGACGGACAGACAGACTATATGACGAATCTATAAGGGTTCCGTTTTTGCCATTTGGCTACGGAACCCTAAATACCGTATCAAAATCTGTTGCATAGTTTTAAAGATCTAAGCATACATAGGGACAGACAGACAGGAAAGCGACTTTTTTTTATAATTATTACGTAGTGATGATGGGCATATAGACCAAATAAAGACATTTTGATTTAAGGGGGGGACATCGTAAGAGCCATTCACATTTTTATCAGAAAGTTAATAAATTAATATATTTAGTTTTTGACATCTAAAACAGCCAGGAAATCAAAGAGGCAAACATGATACCTTTGTGATTTTATAGGAATTTTATTGTAAAACACGGTCATATTAAACTTTTATAAAAAAATCCAGAGGTAAATGTTTTTTTTTCGAGAAAAATTTTTTCTAATCGTGTTTTCGAAAATATCATCCCATCACACATACGTTCTGTAATACATAATATTGAAAACAGTGCGAAATATCGTCAATTGCAGTTTTCACATACTAAGGGCCCATAATGAAATTAGTATAATGTTTGTTTATGTAATAAAATTTGGTTTGAAATACCTACTGAATTGAATTTTTATTTCTAACTAGCTTTTTGGCTTCGCCCACGTGAAATAAATTGTCACAGTTATGTGTGTTATAAAATATTTAGGTGCTAGCTCTTACACTATATAATTGGCGGCCGCATGTAGCTGCGCGTTGCCGCGAAGAGCAGTGAATGCAAGTGTGGTGCGCTAGATGGCGACACAGTAGCTTCTTGTAGCAGTCAGCCCTATGGCATCAAGACAGTACCGATCACTGACGTATGTCAACAAAACGGTGCTCGACTCTTAAGACAAGCTAAATTACACCATATTGTTGATGACATTGAGCATACATTTTTTTGAATACCTTCGCGAAGAAAAACTTCTGTACGTAGTACTTATTATTATTCTGTGGTATTACTGTAAATCGTAAAAACTATGCGGGGACAAATGTGTCCCATATGCGTGAAAGGGTTAAAAGAGTTTGATAACGTAAGCTGTAGGAGCTGGTGCCAGAAAGTTTTTCAGCAAAAAATATCGATTCTCAATTTTATAAGTTACTTCTTACACGAACTATAAACAACTATATATTAAGCTCAATATAAATATTTTCATATTCTGTTCAAATTTTGTTTTCTCTTTACCCAAAGTAAAGTTATTTTTAATAAAAGCAACATCAACTACACTAAAAATATATGGTCACAACGGAGGATGTAAAAAAAATGATTTTATTTAATAAATTTAATTATTACAGAGTTACAATATTACAATAGTGAGACTCGACCGATGCTAGGTACAAGAATGAATGTAAAATATATTAATTAAAATAACACAATGCAGTGATTGACGTCAATGGAGGCACGAGGCGCGATGTCAGCGTTTTCGGTTACTGGCTGTTGCAATCCGTGAATGGGGGCAATGCTGCTTGTGCGATATTCATACATTAGGGCTCCGTAACACCTCCACCCGTAGAACAGCGATTATTGAAGACTGCTGTCGTAAATTGAGCTGGAGGCTGTTTCATCGTGGTCCTTGATCTGCTAGGAATGGCATAGGTGCCTTGCAGTTCATGGGACATCTCTTGAGAGTCTTGAGATTTGATCTTCATCCGCTTCAAGTAGAATCGGCGATACGTTACTACAGCAATCAGTGCGCATGCACTTAATAGGACTAAGTACATTGGGATCGTGGTGTGATAGATGCTGTAATCTTGCTCTCGTAACGTTGATATTGGTGATTGTAGCGAGATCTTGGCGTTTGCGGCATGCAAGTGGTCCAGATTGATGGAGTTCAGCTTGATAGTTGGTAGTGACGATGTTTGAGGTAGATTTTCTCTCGGCAGGTCCATGATCTTCACAGCTTGGCCTCGTAAGCGATCTTTAGCGTTGTAGTAGCCCAGCTGCCTTTGGATATGAAAATTTACTTCTATTTTCGTTTGTCTGACTTCGAGACCTTCTGAAAATTTTCCTCATCAGTTGAGGGAATGCTATGTGCGGTTTCCTCGACCACGGGAGACTCTGTAGTCTGGTCTTGTTCATACTCATAGTAATAATCAGGGTATTGCTCGTAGGCATTGAAATCTGGGTAATAGTAGTCATACTGAGGCTCACAATCGTAATGAGGATCGTAATCATAAGTGAAGTCGTTGAAGTTAACTTCACGAGTCTTGAAATAGTTGCTTGGCGGTGGATTGCCGAATTTGCGCCAATCATGGCCAGTTGGAGGTAACGGCTTAGGGGTAAAGGGGGCTACGCCGCTCATAGGGCGTGGGACGCCGAAGTTATGCGCGGGTTGCTGCTGAGGTCTTGCCAGAATAAAGACATTACTTTGAGGGTTGTAGTTGGGAGGAAGGGCTCTGAACATCTGTTGAGTTCTGGTAGGCCCACGTGGAGGCTGCATCTGTTGCATATTATTTGGCCTCCACCCTTGTGTCGGTTGAAGTGGCATAAGATGTTGCCTGGATGGACCGGGAATATTAGGGTTGTATTGTCTGGAGTGGCCAGGCATATTGAACACTGGCATTTTCTGAGCAAAGTTATTTAAGGGCAAGTTATAAGTAGGCAAGGCTGAGTTAGATGGTGACGGTTGTACCCACTCCTTCCTACTGGGGCCTTCATTACGTTGTTGCAAGTAAAGTGTGTTAAGTTCCTCTTGAACATATTCAAGGGCCTTTTCCATAGTTTGTGGTCTCATACAACGGATTCTAGAGCCCAAGGGATCTTTTAAGCCACGTAAATAGGCTTGAAGAGTGAGTTTACTATAAAGAGTGCGTTTTGCCTCGACTGTGGTAGGGACGGACTCGTTAAGAGTTATGTACGTCATAATAGTGCTATATAAATTTTGGCAACGTTCGTAAAACTCTTGAGGAGAGCTAGAACCTTGAGTTTGCATTGAAAGGTCGCTGTATAAGGCGGTCTCATCGCGATGGTCTGCGAAGTTGTTAATAAGGGCGCTACGTATCCCGCTCCAGGAATCGGGAATGCCACCGGAGTTTATTAATCTAGCCGCGGGACCAGTAACCTTGTTGAGTATACCGTTTAAATACCGCTAAATTATTTAAATCATTCCCTGGCCCGACCTTGAAATGAGCTACTACCAAACTATCGCACAAGTTAATAAACCGTGTTAAAATGTGAGGGTTACCATCGAATTCGGGCAGGAGCCTAAGCGACTTATAAATCGTGTCAATATTGTCATGAGCCATAGTTTCCTCTAAATTCCTATTCTCGTCTATTGCACCGAGCCTACTGGATGGCCTACTATTATGCACTAATGCACGCGAGCTTCTCGGATGAAAAATCTTGGCGGTTAAAATAAAACGTCACACACGAAATAAGACACAGAAAAAAAATATTCACAGTAAAATAAAATAAGAAAAATGTATAAGTAATTAGGAATAAGGGTTATCAGGACCTTGGAATAATCAAGGACAGATAGGTAAAACACTAGGAATATAAGGAACAGTAAGGATTGAAAGATTCAAAGTACTTACAGCATTTCTGGGGTATCACTTTCTTTACGGAATCGATGTCTGGATTCTCCTCAGCTGGACCACAGGTAGATTCGGGATAGTCACGGTGGATCGATGTTAGAAGCCTACTCTTTGACTATCCTACCGACTGCGCCAAAAATATATGGTCACAACGGAGGATGTAAAAAAAATGATTTTATTTAATAAATTTAATTATTACAGAGTTACAATATTACAATAGTGAGACTCGACCGATGCTAGGTACAAGAATGAATGTAAAATATATTAATTAAAATAACACAATGCAGTGATTGACGTCAATGGAGGCACGAGGCGCGATGTCAGCGTTTTCGGTTACTGGCTGTTGCAATCCGTGAATGGGGGCAATGCTGCTTGTGCGATATCCATACATTATTTTTTTATGAATCTAGCCTCTTAAATTAACAAAAACAAATATTCTGTTAACATATCACACGAAACTTAGGCATACAACACCTATTTGGCCACATATCTGGTTGTTTAGGCTTGGGCCAAATTCCGTGCCGCTGAGTGTATTTTGGTTTGAAACTGTCTGAGAAAATCAGTCCAATTTTCTTCAGACTGTATTCTACGAACTAACGAAACCTGATAAGTATGGTTATGATTATGTTTATAAATAAATGTGAATAACTAGAACGCACGTAAAAGTAAAATTGGAACTGACGCCGATGTATAGACGTATATTGTGTTATTGACGCACGTTCCTTGATTTGATTTCACGTGAGGCAGACATCAAAAGTCGGTTGCTGGGGTAGGCTGGATGTGTACACGAGTCGATAATTTTCATTTCTTGGAATCCTCAATGATATGTTAATTTTCACATTTCATACGTAGTACCGTATCTAGACTTTTAGGTATATGCCCGGCGCAAGCTTCTATAAACTTTTCAGGTATTCAGGACATTTCTGCGCCCTACGATACTGCACCCTATGCGCCTGGGCGCCGTTAATACCGCCCTAGCTAGTGCCGTTACAATACAAGGGCGGTGCGATCAAATTTTGTATCTAAATAACTATATCTAATTTTGTAAAAGTATTTTTACATCTCTCGATCCAAAAGTAAACCAAAATAAGCAAAATTACTCTAAATCACGGGATCACATTAACGAAAAACAGGAAGAACAGATATAAAAACACAATTAACCCCCATAAATCTCGTACACAAATATATCCCCGGGAGTCCTGGGGCGGGAATATTTTTGAGCGGTAGGTGCGGCAGACGGTAGGTACGTTACTATTCAAACCAATTTGATTTACACGCTGCTTCCGCGGGATTGTCTAAACATAGTGTGTTGTTTCACTCTCCTTCCATATAGGGTAGGTTTTAAGTTTAACCAAATATATTATTATGATGTTTCACGAACGAGAAACGTCATTTTCAGTTTATATGCATGTTCTGGTAAGCACTGGTTCTGCCTTCATCTATGAATACTGCATTCTAAATCGACACCTTCAGGTTCAATTGTCGTATAAACCATTTTGGCCAAATTGAGTTATATATACCATTTTAATCAGAATTTTTTTCTCTATCGAGCTGTATATTCGATATATTGAAATTCGCTAAAAAAATGTTTATACGCCCCAAAAAACTATAGCCTAAAAGATAAATAAATACCTTATAAACGATGTAAAAACCGAATGCTTGTATTTGGTATTTTTGCTAAGATGTATCAACCATACATTTTTTTAAGCCAGGATGTAAAACTCTCTCGTAATTGAAAATGGTTTTTACGCCCAAAGACATATGGCCAGATATTTAGATCCAACGTCGTAAGTCCACGTATTCAATAAGGTAATTATCTGTTTCATATTCATATTCATTTGTTTATTGCATCACATATGTATGTATGGACAGTAAGTAAGTTTTTCTTAACCTTCGGCAGGCAACACTTTTTTTGTATACGTAAAAGGCAACAGGGGTGACCAGTAACCCCACAGATTCAATTTGAAATAAATAGCTTTGTGATGAAAAATCAAACTAATTAATGATAAGAGCTATTACTTTGTTTCATTATAAAACTAAAAATGCTTTCATTCAACGGTTTATATATTTTTAATAAATATTTTTTTAACATTAAGCACTTTTAAAGCAAATATCTTTGCGATGTTGAGGGCATGAGGGTAGTTGACATTCTATACGAGATGTCTTAACTTTTTTGTCCAGTTTTCTTTGGCACAACACTCACCTTGCCTGCTTCTGTAACTTTGCTAAAGGTGCACCCTCAGGAGGTCCCTAGTTAATATTTAGAATGTCATGTGTAATTGCTCTATTATTCTCGTATCGCTCGCAACAGTTACTATATTTCGTCGTGATGTTTGACTCCAAGGTGATGGAACCAAGAAGACCAAACATGTCCGTTCTTACATCTTACATAGTAGCACGTTATGTTCGAATTGTGCTAATAGAACGTCATCGTCGTAACAATTTTTCGCTATTAGAAATAAAGTCTTCCTCCTCCGACTGAGATATTGTCTTCAATTTTGGAAATCTTATTATCATCTGAGCAGCGTTTATCATAGGAATTGACATCAGCAAGTCTATAAATGTATTTTTCGATTTGACCATCCGAAAACAAAGCCATTTTTACTCCAAAACCCATCATTTACTTTAGCAACACGAAAAAATAAAGTATACGTAAAAGGCAACAGGGGTGATGAGTCACCCCAGCAGTGTCAAAATATTAAAAACAGGAACCTAACGCTATATGTTGACGAATGCGACTGATAGCTTTCCCTCCAATTAGAGAATAGACCTAACGACAGAAAGACACAACATCAGCAACTAAACGTATCAAGACTTTTTTGAACTGGTGGGGTGACCAGTCACCCCTGTTGCCTTCCGAAGGTTAATTAAAAAGTTAAATAAAGTTGATTTTTTCTACTTTTAAAGATGATAACTAGATAGGTAGGTATATAAGGTTGCTTTCCAGGTCCAGTACATTCATGAATTGATCTCGACTAAATGTGATGAATTCAAGACTTTTAAACAAAGAAAACAAGCCATAGTGTGCTCATGAAGGCTATTTATACCCTTTTGATATGCTCTGTAATAATTTATTACTTTACAAGTACTATTAGGGATGATGACTAGGTAATGAAATTGAAATTCTATTTAGTCCGTCAGACAGATAATTAGAAAATATTACTCATATTTTTTTTCCATAATCGAATAATTACAGTGTTATATTGAGTTGAAATGTCGCGTGACGTCACTTTTGAGTAAAAATTCTACTCTAGCGTGACGTATCGCGCCATTTCAACTCGATGTAGCACTGTTATTATTTAATTATGAAAGAAAATAAAAAAAATGTGTCTAATATTTTCTAATTATCTGTCTGACGGACAAATAATTGAAATTTTGTCATCTAGCCTTTACTTTTAGCTGTAATTTAAATTTGGGTTTCTTGTAAAGATATAAATTCCTCAGAGAAATTCTCAAAAATTACAAATCCTTCTCCTGAGCATACTGGGGCTCTTCTCTTTATGCAAAATTTATCATAATCAAACGAATTCAATATGCGTCAGCAGAGAACCAGGAAAGCTGTCTTAATGTTTTGCTGTAATTGTATTTTTTTGTTCAAAATTTATGGTGATTAGTTTTGTTTAAAATGATTAGTTTTGCCATAATTTTCCTGCAAAATTGTAAAAAAAAAACAATAAACTTGTTATTTTTCGTATGCAAGTAAATTTATTATTCAAAATCAAAATCAAAATCAAAATCAAAAAATATTTATTCAGTTTAGACCACAAGTGGCACTTATGAACGTCAATAGAAAATAATAAAAAAAGAAAAGGTAGCCCTTATGGGGCACTTTACATGTCTCCTTATCTTTTGGGCCCTACCAGCGCTTCGAGACAAACATATGGCAAGTGCTGAGAAGATATTTCTACCTCAACCAAATATAGTTTTTACACTGTTAAATATCTTTGTGCAAATTCTCTAAACAACAAAAGCCTGGAAATAGTAAACAATACATTATTTACATGTATAGTTTTAATAATACATTTGAATAAATCACTTTATCAATGGGTATATAAACCAAAAAAATTACATCTAATGGTCTTTAAGCCATCAATTTCAGTCTCGTGTTTACTAAAAAATCAAATACGACGTAAAGAGTTATTTTTAGGTCCAATATAATGGGTCGTATAAACCACCGAGTGCCTTTTTTAAGGACGTAACTCCAAGCTAACTTTAAAACTACTTAAGATACCCATTTTTTAAATATCTAGACTTTTTCATCGCAAGAATTGAAAAATGTTTTCTCTTGGTCATTTTTTTATAACTTCTCAAATAAAAAAGTTACGATTTTTTTATTAAAAAAAAAAACGTTTTTTGGCTCTCCTGAAAAGTAGGGTTTTGGTTTATACGACAATTGAACCTGAAGGTATCGAAATGTAATCTATTTAATCAATATGAGAGTCTTCATTAGAGGCTTAGTTGCAACTTAAGAGAAACGGCAGTCTTTGCTTGCAAAATACATTAAAAAATAAAAAATAATATCAGCTACACCAAATGTAGCAAACTGAACGAATCTATTGATACAATAAAGACTAAAAACTAATAATATATCTCCAATTATGTCACCAGTTCTCAACTAATCCTCCACCTTGACGTCTAAAGTAATAAATCATCTTGAAAGTCCAAAGAAAAAACGAAATTGTAACATTCGTCACTCCACGACACGACGCCCGACGCGAGCTTACGGCGAGAGCTTCGAATTGAAAACTTTACATGAAAATCATTAGTATCAAGTCTTTGGAGATCTTCCAACGATATACAACAGAGCAAGATATAATGCCTGTATTTTTATCGTAAGCTGATAATTGCACAAAACACGAATTTTATTGGCACAATAAGATTTCCATCTTACAGCTAGGAAGCGATATTATTATCTTACGGAAATAACATACTAGGCCTAATTGAATTTTATTTTAGAGGGGGAAAATTTCCAAATGATAAAATAGACCTTTAGACCTCCAATATACGAGTAGGTACTATACAACTAATATTTTATTCGCACTACGTCGTCAAAATCCAGGTCTTTAACTGCTAAGGCTCCCCTGTAGCCATTACAGTAAAGTGAGCCTTACGCGAACCGTTCCATATTTTTTGCCCTTTCCCAGATATAGTAGCGCATATATCTCAGTAAGTACAAGAATCAGGTAGCAGAAACAATAACAACAATTTACAATACCATTCCGCAGTAGACGGCTCGGGCCGGGAGTCGAACCCGCAGCATAGAAACGGGCTTATTACACCCGTTCGCCGGTTACCGCTAATGAATAATAAAAACCGGCGAAGGTTGAGCTGGAACGGCCCATGGGTCAGTACAAATAATATTCAAATTAGTTTTAATCATTATGATTTATTTATTGTGTGGGTACATGATTTCATATTTTGCATATTTCATAACAATTTTGAAAAGTTTCAAGCTTGTTTCAACGGTGTGACATCCCGTTTTTTGAAGGATAATTTTTTGCAGGATCTCGTTTCGTAGTAAGTACCTACGTGTTTTAAAATTAACGTTCCCATGAACATCCCGTTCGTAGTGTCCCGCAAAAAAATGATCCGTTGGAATTTGTAGTTCGAATTTCAAACACACGACAGTCGTTGTAGGATCCTGCATGACTGGATCCCGCAAAAAATAGACCTATTATAACTGCATAAAATATGGCGTAACTGATCTTGCCCACAAAACGGTTCATCAGCCCGAGGATCCCCAATCCTGCAACGTTGTAACAGTGCATTGGCGCCGCAGATAACGCGGCAAATGTAATTTTTACTGGCCCATAAAGGAGCTAATTACGCGCATTTAGTTGTAAACGACCCCCGCAGGATAGTTCACTTCGCGGTCATAAATACTTTTATGTTAACCTTTCGGCTTAAACTTGGATTGGGGTTACAATGCAACGCCAGAACTCGTTCAGGTGAACTTATTTGGGATTGTGCTTCAAACTTGCTGAAAATTCAGTCACAATGAGAGTGTTCATAAGATTCTTTACGGATGCTGAATTCGAAAACTACATTTAGTAATGTTGTTTCTAAAAGGTTAAAGCATAACTCAATGAATTTCCACTTTCAAATTATTATTGCAAGCACGAGTAATGAGGAATGTTACGGCAAAGTAATAAACAACTTAATTGAATGAGAAAAAGTTATAAAATCCATCCATCTCCGAAGTCACGTCCCTATAACATGGGGTTTATTTCTACCAATATACTTTTTACCACCTTTTCCGCACACGGTGCAGATAGGGTGTCCGTGGTTAGGCATAAAAATGGATAAAAGAAAAAGTGTTTTGTGAGATAATCTTGTTCTACCACCTTACTCATAAGAAAAGTCTTTGAAGTCATTGGTATTGATGTAGTGTAGGGCAACATCATCAACATCTGCAACAATAGCACTGTGAACCTGCTCTTAATTTGGAACATAATGTTTTCTGTGTATCTTTATTATTTGCTCACTCCCTCTATTAACTTTTCTCCTCTACTAACGAGGACCAAATTCAAGTATTTTGCAGCATAGAGCTCGTGATATAGCTCTTGGCTCAATTAAGTTTCTCTGAGTTAAATATTGTGGACCTTGTTGTTTATGTTATTCGTTTAAACTTTGCATTTATTACGTCCTTGTTTACCTTCAGCGTGGTCACCGTACCCACTGCGTGCCGCAGCGCCCGGCGTTAAGCCCCCGAGAAGCTGTGACGTCACGCACGCGCTCCCTTCCCATTGGCTTTTAATTGTTACTACTATTATAGGGCCGTATTGATAGTACGAAACATTATTGGAATGGTTTCAATGGAACGAATGGATCTCTTTTCTGCGTCTTTGTGTAACTACTTGACCTTAATACGAGCACGAGTTCCTAAATATAGATTCTTAGTTCAATGTCTTGTAAGTTTTTGAGTATTATTTTATTATAGAGGCCTTATTCCTTCTCAATATAGACAGTAAATTGATGTAGGAAGTTACGCAAAAATAATATCAAAGAATTTCAATGTTATATTATACGCGAGTTATTAACCGTAGTGAAATAATTCTTGCTCGCCCATCAAGTAAATTATGTTAAGTTATAAATCAAAAACCGCGTAAAGGTTTTCAATTATTTTTGACCGTAGGAACATTGGCACTAAACGTGTGATTTGCGAAGTGAATAAATGAATATGATTATTTAATTCAGTGGGAGTGGATGACTGGATGTCTCCATAAGTTAACAGTAACTCTATCTTAGATGCTTTAATATGAAAGCGTCAGTTCAGTTAACTTTTTAAGAAGATACTATTTGCATAGCTTTGTATGTTTACCTACAGATAACAAGTCAAACCATGAACTACTTACCGAAATTTATTATTGTCATTAATTCACTGAACTACGCATGTACTCCAGGATTAGTTAGGAATAAATCGTGAAAGGTTTCGCTGTGTGTTTCGGAAGGCATAAACCTTCGGCGCACCCTTCGGAACCGACTAACTAAAGCTGTAACTGTCGAGCGTGGCAGCCTTAAACAACGGGATAGTTAGGGCTACCACATTCCAAAATAGTCTCTCAAACAATCGTCTAAAGTCTCTCTGTCAATTTTGAAAAAGATCAATCTCAAAAAAATTATGAAACTATTGTGTCAAGAGAATAAAGCTCAGTTCAAAACGGGAAAATTTGTTGTCAGGAAATACAGCTTGACGGACAAAACCCAACTAGTGAAGGCTAAGTTAGTCTCGGGGGAAATTTAAACTGTAGTTGGACCCGTAACAAAATTAATCAGAATAGAATAGGAGCAGTACAAAGCTAAGAATTGATTTTGCTCCGGAACAAATGTTCCTACCTATTATTACAGTTGTGAGTAAGGTACTGTAACCTGACCATCATAGCAACGCAATTGTGACATTATTAGTGGCATTACTTAGTTTGTTCATATTTAGCTTAATTCTTGTGCCACCCAGTAAGTTTTGTGTTGCGATGTTCTAAATTATTTGTCATCTTCCTGTTTAGTGGCTATAGTAGGTACTTACCTACGTACAAACTTTTTAATTATGAAATAGGTGATTTTTCATTTTTTATATTGACGTCATAAAAAGGCAGATGAAAGTACGGTGCTAATAATTAATGGTTTACATGATCCTCAAGTCTTCCTGATTTGTGTTAAAAACACCTTGTTGTTTGTTGATATTTATATTCTTAATCAATGTCGGCACCCCTGCCCCGAGCAGAAGTTAAGGCGGAGCGCAGAAGGGTCCAGCCTCAGCCGCAAAGTCGGAACTTACATTAGCGCGGTCGCATCGCGGCGACAGTTTGTCTTGACGCACCTCGGCTGGACTCCGTGTGTTTAGGAGATGGCTGTTTGGTGTCGCCGGATAGTAGTGGTCGACTTATCCAGCTATTTCTGTCTGGGCTAATGGTAGAGTGGGTTACAACTGACATTATTGACTTTTCTGTATGATTAACTGGACAAATGTGCTTAAAGCTTGCTGTGAGAGCTTTCACTCTGTAAGTTAAAACAGGTCAATCATAAAAACTCGAAAAGCTTAATTTCGTGTAGAGTTAAAGTGCTTTAATAACGAATTCCACTTGTGTATTTCAAAAAGTTATTCAGAGGTATTAACTCAAGTTTAAATCGTACTAAAATAAAGCATTGACCTATCATTCGATACAAAACAAATCCTACTCATATTCCGACAGCAAAAACTTTTCGAAAACATTTCACCGAAGTTATGGTGTCGTATCAGCGGCAAAACCTACGTACTTATTCTAGTGTATTTACTCGAAATAACTACTAGTGATGTACTCCTATCTTTCTCTCTTTCAGCTTGCTTAGTTAAATGTCGTGAGTGAGTAAGACGAACACAGCTGATATTTTATAACCGTTCTGCAGAATATGCTTCCTGAACAGGCCTGTCAAATATTTGCGTCTCTGTTAGCTTAGGACGAGATTAAAAAGTTCCATTGAAAAATTAAGGGATGATTAATGGTGGCGTGGGCGGGTTGTGTTTGTGCATGCGGGTCGCAAGATGCGAGATACGCGCAGGTTTTTAGGACATTAATTAACTTGTCAGGTTTTGCGGGCGTTGGTAGCTCGGGGTTAATCTTCAGGGTTAGATTAGGGTTGGGATGTAGATTTTTTGGTAAATATCGCATCAGTTACTTGTTGCATCTGTAATATTGATGGGTGGTAATCTCACGCTGACCTGTGAGTGAGTAGTCCATGAACCCTGCAAAAAATATGAGTATGTATACCTAGTTCACAAACACCTTTATCACTTGCTCATTGTGATAGAGGCTTCTTTAAAAGCTATAGATACTCGTACTTACTGAATAATACATAATTTTAAGAGCAATGCATGGTCTTCATTTATGTGAGTACTTATGCCGTAATGACGTAAGTATTTTTGAGACGTTCCAAACCGCCAAGAATTTGCACAAAATTTCATAAAAGTAGTAAAATAGCTACAATTTTTTTTTTGTATGTGTAACGAAATCAGGTTTTCTGTGTGAAACGAAATCAGGTGAAATATTTTATCTGCTTTCAAGTGTGTCAAGAACACATACAATCAAAATCCATACTTACAAACAAATAGTGCCTAACTTTATTGTGAGTCAAAAACACGTAAATCAAAAATAAATTAGCACAGAACTATTTTTCGTGCACGAATTAAAATATTGAATTCGAGTGGTTCAAAAATCCGTCCCCAGGTACGGGTAACACCCGCTGTAACGCTGGCCCAGGTGCAGGCGTGATGTATCGCCGCACTCGGACGGACTTAGTTTTTACGGCGTGTTCAACGTGATGAATCTGCGCTATATTTTAAGATCTATGTTTTTATGACCATAATAAACAAGGAAGCGTTTCCTTGGGCGTCAAGGGCAATCATTTGGGGCAGGTAACCAAAGGGAAACGTGCCGTATTTTCGTGTGCATGCTGGAAAATATAAAAATATCAGTAGAAAGCACACACGTGCCCACTGTAACCATTTGGGTTTACCTATTGGCACTGTAACTGTACATCAGGTAGCAGTAGTGAGAAATTCAGGTCTAATTTATAATACGTTTCAATTAGCAAAATATAGCACAAGAATTAAACAATAAAATGTGTGAAACAAAACAATATAAAGTTTGAATCAATCCCAAGAAACCGCTTGACAATCACATCGCCACCGAATCGTTTGCGATTACACAACGATCTTTATCTGCAAATAACAACGGAGCACAAACAATCATAATTAACAAAGGAACAGTTAACCCGTTTATAACGCGTAAACTTGAAAGGCTCGACCAATAAAGCAATTAAAATTTCAAAACTCCACTCGTTTTGCTGTTTGTTGGCGGCTGGTCCAAGCATTTGAAGTGTTGCTATTTTTTTTCTGATATTGTAGTTTTCTTACCTTACTAGGTCAAAAGAAGTTTTCATTTGATCTTCTTCGTTATCCGTCTGTCTATCAAGGCTCTTTTAAGTTTCAGTTATTTTAAATCCTTTGAAGTTGTAAAATAATCAAGATTTTTAATATGCCTGGCTTACACTTTTAATATTTGAAAGTATAACTAAAACCCTAAAAAATTCTTTGACCTACATTCATGATGTAGATACAAATTAACGTCTTTTGAAGACAGATTAAGGCAAAATTATATTTTTAACTCATATTTACCCCACTCTTTATTTTCATTACAAACTTACATTTTTGCTACATTTGCTATAGGGAATCGTTGGCAGTGGTTCCACCTCTTAGTGGTCAAAGCAGCCCTATGGGAAGCCAAAGCTTATGGGCTCTAAGGCGTTCATTTTGACGTGAAAAAGGTACAATTTCAGTCCGCTTCTGACTTGAGCTTCGAAGTCAAAGAACGAGTCGAGACAATAACAGTGTGAGGAACTCGGCCCATCAATTTTATTGCGCAAGTTTGGGCGCGTCCGCCCGCCCTCGGAACAACGCAAATTCCTTGTATGGGTGAAACTTAATATATTTACTGCCATTTTTAATGAAACGTAGTTTAATGATTAAAAAATGATGATGAATTCTGAAAATTAACTGCTCTTAACAAAAGATTTATCGGTGGAGGCGTAAACCTAAAAACCAATATTTATGTATAACTATTATTATGGAACATCATTTACATCCATGTCCTGCAGTTCTAAACTTAATCACGAGGTGGAAAAACAAGGTCTTTAATCAAAGTCATTTCCTCCCCAAACAGTTGTCAGTTTTAACCTGCCCTGCCCGTTGCCGTTTTCTCATAACAGAGATTATTCTCGCAGTCCCAAATCTGAACCCAGATAGGTACCTCCTATCGAAGGCAAGAACGTACCTAATTACCAAAGTCACACGTAATCGGGCAATGATGCCCGCGGGAGGGCTCAGCCATCGCCAGCCGTTTATTTGCAAGGCGTCGGCAAAAAGAGGCCTTAGGGAATTCCCTAGGGATGCGCCCGAGAGTATCGATAGCTAAAGAAGACTCTGAGGTGCGTCATAAAATAAAATGTTGCATGATTGAAATCATAGGAAGGTCTTTAGTTAAATAGTGTTGGTATAAGCTTAAGATTCCTGTTGGGTTTCAAAGTCAACTCATTTAGTTATATTGATTGTTAAAAAATACATCGTGTGTTTTTTTGCTCTTATTGTACAGTCGACAGCACATCAAGCTATACATTTTCGTTGCAAACTCGCCCCTATCGCAACTACGTAAGATACCGCAGTGTTTACGTTGACGTGCTGTCGACCGTACATAAATTATGTCCTACTCATGACCTTTGTTAATGTTTTTCTTTGACAAACTGGCTTACAATATTTTCATGATTTATGTACTTTTCCTAAATTAACTTAAATTGTTTATAAGTACTTAAATGTTATTCTGAGCTTTGTTACGTCTTGTTTGAATAGTGTAATTGGTGCTACCGTTCTATTCATGAATAAATAAATATAAATGATAAATCTTAGAGGTCATCTGATTAATAAACACCTGTAGGTATATCTTTTTTATAATCGTTATTGATTTAGGTAACTGATCGATTTTTGCGATTCTCGATAGTGGGATTTTATCGATAACGCGATAGGCGGCCGGCAGGCTAATCTCCGCTGATGGATCGCCGTTCCGATCGTTTTTGCGCAAATGAGAATAAACTGTGTCTGTCGGCTCCTCGGTGTTGAGCTCACTTTAATTTGTTTTTTGTTGCTATGATGGAATCTTAAAAGTAGACCAGAAAAGCCGAAGGTTATACAAAATTGGCGAGCATTTACCTTGCCTATTGGCTGTTGCTTTAGATACTAGAAATCTTTAGGTAGGTTGGTACATAGAGCAGGAAAGAGTGGGTTTGATAAAATTTTCAATACGGTCTCAGATCGCTGTCCAGTACTCATAGCATTAATATTTTCCCGGAAATTAGGTAAACTCGTTTGGGTTTAAATTATTTTAAAAGAGTTTATTCTTTATAATTTAAATAAATGCTTTTTTATTAAGTAATTTAAGTGTTATTTTAAACACTATAAAGCATTATTATATAAATGATTAAAATAATTTGTGCCGGAAGAATTAACATCAATTTTCAACCCCAAGGCATGTACTGAACACTGAACAATCCATACATTTTTTTTCCGATAGGTAAATGTATTTCTTTTTGAGAATGTTTGTACAAACATTAAAATTTGTGCTAACTCGCAACGTTTTAAAATTCTTTTAAAAATGTTACTTTACATGCGACATTCCCGTTAGCCCATCTCATTTGAGCTGAGCTCCACATCTTGAGCTGTAACAGCGAGCTGGTCTGACCTAAGCACTACCTGCACCCGTTTTAATTTGTAACAAAAATAAAAACGCGCTTCGTGTATTTGCCCCAAGTTTTGCTGCGTGTAATTTAATTCCCTCCCGGGAGTCCCGGGAATGGGGCCCGTAGCACGAACCTGTTCCCGGAATGTGTTAGTGTACCTATGGGTTAAAAAGTTGTACAATTTTATACTTCTTGTTATCCCCCATTTCTTCAAGCAGTAGTAGGCACCTTCAGTTACTGAAGTCAATGAAGGCTTTGACTTGTAAAAAGCACGCGTAAAATCAACCGTCACAAATGTTTTTGTTCTGCTTTCAGCGCTTACATTTTGTTGACAGAAAATCTTTAAATGTATCATTTCAGTCACAGGGAAGTCTATTGCCGAACATAGACCTCCCACAATGAATAACATATTGACCGGCTGGGAGCGACCTGCGTCCAGTGACTTCCTGCATAATCTTAGCATTATTTATTTACCTAATTCTTCACCTGTCTCCTGCCTCTCATCACGCGCAATCGACCCGACCCGACCGGTTAGTGCTGCGGGCGCGAGGCGTTCGTATGCGGCGCGCGTCACACGCTATTTATCTCGCACATTCGCCTCACGTAATGAATCCGCTTTATTTAATCCACTGGCGTGTTACACTTTCTTTTATTTATGGTAAATGCTTTATTTAGTTTTAAGCGTGGAAAAGATTAACTCTTAACGTAAAATCATTTATTGCTATTGAAGATTGCTGTCATATTTTATTAAGAGAAGATTGAATAGTTTCAGTCAGTGTTATATTTTTAGTGCGCTAAGTGCATCATAAAAAGCTAATCAAGATTCGACTTCATTAGTTTTTTATTCTACTAAGCTACTAAATTAAAAAATGTAACTATTTAATGTTCAAGCTGAATTGAATATGATTATGAAAAATCTAGTTTAGTTATAAATATTATATGACTTCCTATCTAATACATCTTAGTACAAGCACTGATGACATAGGTAAAAATTAGTTAAGTATATTTTGAAATAATTTTAATTAGGTACCTAATTAAGAGCCATTTCACAAAAATATTCCGCGCGAATTTAGGTAAAAACTGTCAACGCAACGTCAAAAGAGTAAAAAGAACGCCGAAATGGACAAAAAAATCTTGAGCCGTGACCGTATTAAGAATTGATATAAGTTATTAATTTTAAGGTAGAATACGGTATTAAAACTTGATAAATTAATTTAAAATGTTAATAGAGTTTATTTAGTCTTTTAAAGATTTTTATACTTATTTCGATTAATAATGAAACACGAGTAGGTATAATTTATGTAAAATATATTAATTAAGTACAAAATAAAGACAGTCACATAGTGAAAAAAAATCTGCCCCCCTACAGCTCCATCATCGAACCCTGGATATCATTTACCTAGACGAAGTATTCGTCAAGGCGAATTACACAAGCCCAAACTCCATAGGGTTCTATTGTTTTGTTATGGATTTGCAATGGCGGTGGCCATTGCAACTCCTCCAGATCCATTATCAGACAGAGCTAAGAAAGAAATAAATAATTATTATTATTATTTAACAAATAACTAAAATAATTCATCTTACTATCTTTCTTCTTACTAGTCTTACTAATATTATAATTACGAAAGTTTGTGTGGATGTTTTGAAGTTTGTTACTCTTTCACGCAAAAACTACTGAACAAATTTTGATGAAACTTTACAGTACAGTACAGCAGTACTAGGCAGTCTGTGCTCAACTATCATTTGGGTCGGACGTTCCTATCGCAAGACCGTTGGTTCACTCAGTTCCGATACGACTCTAGTGCTGTGTGTAATTATTCTCGTAAATACACTGAGTTTATTAATTTCTATGAGTGGATTTCATTTTGCCTGAGAACTACGTCATGAACCCTTAACCAGAAGACCCTGTCGCCAGCGACAGCGACGCTCATCCATCCCTAGCGTCGACCAGAATAAAAAATATTTATGACGATCTGTGGCAAACTAAATTTCACGCTGGTAAAGCCGCGGGCAATACTACATATTTCATACTAGCTTTTTACCTGCGACTTTTCCCGCGAAGAAGTGGAAAATGGTTCTAATAGAATTAAATTATTCTAAAAAATTATAAATTTTGTTAATTATTATATTTTTTAATATAAAACCTACAAATTATTACGTTTCAATATTTGAATACTTACAAAATTATGATATCTTTCTACAACAAAATTGAAACACTACACCTACCGCAGATTTATTTGTAAACAATGTTTTTTGTTTTTCCTTTGGGTGCTAAAACCACCAGGCTATTGTGTGCGCATACTCTGGAGCATGCCACATACAACTAACCGTCGGAGAAGCATAGATTTCCCTTAAGTCTACTCCCGCTACCACATGGAAATCCGCTAAAACTCGTGAGGGCGCCAACACTTGCTTTTGTATCGAAAATTGGTATGAGCAGCGCACGCGGTTGCCCGTTGCAGGCTCTATGCAACCACGCTATTTTAAACCGTGGCCCCTAAGCATGAGATGGGAAACTGCACTCTCTAGAATTCTCTTGAATTTGATGGTGTTAGGCTAGGGGAATCCTAGGAATGAATACAGACTTTCCAATGGAATCTCCTCATCAATATTGAAACATTGCAAGTTGCAATGCAATGTTACGTTTTCATTTGTTATTTTATTGTAATCTGACCTTGATTTTTCAAACACGTGTCATAATAAAAAAAAAATTGAAATCAAAAGCACTAAGGAATATTTAATTGATATCAACTTCGAAGCAAGCACAGATCACATAAACTAAAGGGAAATGTGACAAGGGGGCGGAACCGGTGTCGAAACAATATGCCCAAAAACAGAACATATTGCTTGTGAAAGCAATGATGACAGCAGCGAAGTTATAATGTAAACAGTTTACATTGCTTGCATACTACTAAAGATTATTCGAACGTTGAATACTGATACCGCAGTGGATAATGAGCACATATTTTGATTTCTTTGACACTGAGTTTCGAACTCAGCGCATTACTTAGCATCTTTATATATCTCTATGAAAGCAAGTTATCTCCAAAATAACATTCTACACCTTTTTAACCAAATACGAAGCACGTCATCTATCAATAGGGAATATAATTTACAAGTTAATAAATTATGCATAAAATAACACTTTTGTTAAATCATAGAACTTCTAAAAACTAGTACTGAAATCGTACTGGAAACAAAAAAATATTATTAATATGTTATCTAATTTATTTATTAAACGTCCAATTATCAAAGATTTTGGACTAAAGTTTTTGAAAATATTTTATAGCCTACATAGGAAACATTTAGTGAAAGAATTTCTTTTCGGAGCCTATTGCCTTCAAACAAACAAATAATCAAATCTTTCCTCTTTTATTAGTATAGATTTAACAACAAAACTTCCCTCTCGAAACAAAACGTTTCTTTTCATCTTCACGAAACAAAACTGAAAGCGGATAAATAAATAAACAAATCTTTGGACAATTTCACAGCGCCATCTAGTCCCAAAATAAGCAACTAATATGCTTGTGTTAAGGGTGCTAGCTTAATGGATATACTACTTACAACCTTTTTTATAATTTATGTATTACATTAAATTCATACATAATATGTATATGTTACGGTCAAAGTGATAAATGTGAAAATTATGAATAATCGCCGGTTATTATGAATAATTACCGCATGATTTGGTAAATGTGATTAATATGAGGTCATTTATGTGTGTATAAAACTAAATAGGCGGCTTAGGGGTGGCCCAAGGGCCACCCCCGCCGCACCTTAACCCATTTTTCACTTTAAATCAAAACATTATGTTATAGGCATCATGGAAAAGTAATATTATGCAAGAAACATTCCAAACTCATTATGCCAAATTATATTAATATATGATATCAAAACGTTCAAAAGTTTGGCTGTACACGAGCACGTACACAAGATGTTGTTCTCTTTTAAAATATTTGTTAGTACTAAGGTTGAATTATTAAATAATCACTGTTAAATGTGATTAATTTATCACTTTTACCGCGACTGTCGGTAATTATTCACAATAACCGGTTATTATTCATAATTTTCAATTTATCACATTAACCGTAACATATACATAGTTACCCCCAGCCCAGTCCCGTCAAAGAAATTAAAATTCATCATTTCAATTTCTGCTCGGCCGGGAATCGAACCCGGGACCTTTCGGCATATTAGTCCGTTTCGAACCACCAAACGGCCGACTCAAAACGGACCTCTGGGCATAGTATCAAATGTATTTGGTTGCCGTATAAATCACCGGTTCATGACACGAACGCACGTAAACGTCATGGCGGGAAAAATAACACAGGTCCTGCCTTGACGGGCGCTCGCGCCATACTAATCGATGTCGGCTTCCGCATTGTAATTTATACTGATATTCACATCAATATTTTGACAAAGTAGTAACTAATATTTAAACAATAACTGTAGAAATCAGTTCTCCAATGAATATTCTTTAATTTGGGATACTTTAATTGTGTTATTGCTGTGTATTAAAACCAAAAATCACGATCAAAACGTAACGTAAATCTTAAAAATTTGCCAAATTATTTTTAGATTTTACTCAATAATGGTAATGAAATTCAAGAATCCGTTTGATTATTGGACTACAAGAATATATGTCCGATGATTACTATATATTTTTAAGTTTATTATACGAGCATAAATAATAGATACAGGACTTTGAAAATGAGTCTGGGGCAATTTTTCCGTAAAATGGTTGTGGGAGATGGGGCACTGCGAATTAAGCAAAAGAGTTTTAGTAAATCCGTTACATTATTGGTTAATAACAAGGATTGACCTATCTTTCGCAGTTAATAAATAATCTCTGGGTGTTGCTTAAGATAGTAATTCATGCTTCCGAAATCTTAGAAATTCGCACGAAAATGTAAAATGGCTCTTAAAGTTAACATTGATATGAATACCAAGATTCCTAAATGAAAGAAACATACCACATGATAACATAACATTTTCCTACTTACAAATCAAAGTACCTATTCTCTCTTCGCAATCTGAACAACGTTTTAGTAACAAAATCTAAACCAAATATCAACAGAGAGACTAGGATGTAAAACCGAAATTTATTTGAAAACTATGACGGGCCATTTCGGACTCTACCGATTCCCTATCCGATACCGAATCGACATGTGCACAGAATTTTACTGCTCTAGTTTTATTCGGAACATATTTTTATTTCATGTTATTGGGAATCCAGGTGATTGTGATACTAAACATTTTTTATCGTGGCCCGTTCCGATAAATCATTGAGGAGTTTACAGCGCGCGCGTAAAGGTTTACGAGCTGCGCCAGCGCGCCCGCGACGAGTGCCGATCAAACGTAATCGCAGATTAGTGAGAGCTTGTTTAAATATCGGAATCACGTTTTTGGGAAATAGGTAATACCTTTTTATATTGTTTAAAGTTAAACCTTTTTGTAATATCCATTGGTTTGTTGGGTGCTCAGATCATAGAAGGGAATAGATGTGAAACGGGGGCGTGGCGCGTGTCTCCGCGATATGCCCAGAAACGAACATCGGCCGCGTAGCTAGGTTAGTCGCGATTCAGTCGTACTAAGGAAATGTTTTCCGATATTTTGGATAATACGTCGTTACGTGCAATAAAACAAGTGAACTACAGGAACAATGGAGTCATTTACTACATGTAAGTATTGCAAATCCATTGGTATTTTGCTTATAAATAAAAAAAACTAAACATTTTTACGAACGAATTCAGTACCGTAACAGTTACTGCGATATCGAAATCAGTGGTGATAAAAATTCTAACACGCCTGTACATTGACGATTTAGTTAGCAACCACTTTATGTCATGCTCAACTCCTACTGCGCAATGTATTTAATTTCTTCCGATATCCACTGTCGTGTGAAAATACACAGTACGGCCGCATGTGCCGGTCGTAACATAGTGCCGTGCTCGTGTTCTAATGCGGTTTCCTATTATCGATAAATAGAAGTAAATTATAATTTTCTATTTTGTAATTTTAAATAAAAAAATGATGTGTTACTTGCGATTATAAGATTTTACAAAAAAAAAATAACAGTAGAAGTAATTTGTCGGCCGTTTGGTGTAGTGGTTCGAAACGGACTACTATTCCGGAGGTAGCGGGTTCGATTCCCGCACAGTACAAACATTTGCACAGTGCATGAACATATTTGTTTGTATTGGACTGGGTGTTTTCTATGTATAATAAGTATGTATTTAAAAAAAAAGTATTTAAGTATGTTTATATCCGTTGTCTAGTACCCATAGTACAAGCTTTGCTTAGTTTGGGACTAGAAGCGCAGTGTAAAATGTCTAAGGATATTTATTTATTTAATTAGTAACTGTCAACTATGTGATTACTATAAGAGCTAGTTGAAAGCCTAATATAGGCATTATTTTTGATAAACATATGCGGTACGCAGATCGCCATAATTAAAAAATAAATGCGTGATAGTAGTTAATAATAACGTATAATAATAAAAAGGTTTTCATACATAAGCATTTTGTGAAACCAGTTTCGAGCCTTGCCCCTAGCGATTTAAAGTATCGATATCTTGTCGACTCCATTTTATCTTTGTTCTCTCACTAGCGTTTTCTAAGTGTGCGTCACGTCACGCGGCCATTGATTGGCCATAAGGCACGCCTTCTGGCCAATCACAGCACTTTTAAGCCGGTTGCACATGTTGTCGTAGACTCTCAGTCGCTTTGTTTTTACACAGTTGAATGTGTGTGTGGGAGCTGTGGTGGGGGAAATGTGGGGACACTAGTTCTCGTTGTAGTTACGCGCGACTTCATATCTATTCTCTTTCTATGATCTGAGGTTGGGTGGCATTTACAGACTTTAAAACGTCAGTTTAGGGTGCTAGAATTAGGGACTAATTAGGGAAACTAAAATTTTTTTATGGAATATTACATAATTAGTCGTAGACAATCTTTTCACCATTCAGACATGCATAATTTTTACAAATTCTACGTCTCCAAACAAATCTTAAGATCATTTTGATTACAAATGCAATCAAAACATTATGAAAACAGTCATTGAGCCAACTGCTTTCTCTACGGATCGCCGTATTTATAGCAATATTATATTCAAAGGCTGTATTTGTAAGCGATTCTCCACCGATAAATGCTCTGCCATAAAATTGACATACAGCTTTTCGTACTGCTATAACAACTTATTCAAAATACCGACATTCAAGTTTAGTTTTAATTCCGCTCGGTTAAGGTCGAAGCGGATGGCAGATGTAAGTTGGTTCTTGTGGAAAAGGAAACATTAGTACGTGAATAATCTTCCTATATTATCGCCTCTCGCCATCGTTATTCGGAGCGTATTCCGAGTTGTGATAAACTGAGATGTAGAATCGATAAAGCTCTATATGGTTTTAAGCGATCGTCGGAGCGACACTAAACATTGAAAGACGATATCATCAATTTTTCTTTTGTCGTGGTAATGTTTTCGATTGCTTTGTTTCGATCGGACGATGTTTTGTTTGGGGAGTTCGTTTCTGAAGTAAATTAGAAATACATAGTTATATGTTTTTTTCAGATTTCGTTTACGTGAAATTCAGAAACAAAACAAAACTTTCATGATAACCCAAAGTGTCTGATTAGGATATTCAAAATACAAGAGAAACAGCACTAATCACTTTCCTTCACTCACAAACTTTGCGTTTGTGAGTTTTTAGAAGCTATAAACTACGTACACTAAAAATATTCATAGGTTTATCGATGACTCTACGTGTCGAAGTATAATAAGCCAATCTTCTCGTTTAGATTATATTAATAAATCAAATACCTACATTATACCAAATTTATCTTAAATTTTCTTTAATGTCTATTGGTTAAACGATTTTGTATGTACTCGTACAAAGTGCATCATACATCCTGAAACCTTTACTGACGCTGAAATTACCTAAATCCGTAAAACATCACCCAGTTTTCACCGGCGACGGTTAACGAAGCTTGAGGCGCCTCCACGGTCCACCGTGCACCGTGACGCTAACTAAAATAATATCGATGGTTTTGCTAAAAACTCTAATCCACCGCAGTACGTGGGCGAGTGAAAAATTAGATTGCGCCCGCGGCTGCCACGCCCCGTAACTCGGTAATGGCAATTTTTTGACTCACCCAAGGATTTGCGACACATAAGTGATCACTCTAAACTTGGAATACTATGAATAAAGCTTTCAAGTGTGAGATGAAGTTTCCGTTTATTATTTTCTTGTATCACATCATTGCTAAATGCAAATTTTATAACAAAAAAAATGTAACTTCCGTTACATATCGACGGCAGAAAGCGGAAATGTCGTATCTCAAAAATTGGCTAAAATGACTTTTAATTGTATTGTATTAAGAAAAAAAAGCCGCGTCGAATGGTGTATGTATCGTCTTTCTACGATGAAAAAAAAAATAGATACGTCATAGAATTTTTTCCAGTTTTTTTACAATTTACTTGACCAATTGCTGTAACTAGTCAAAAAATCGCAACTTTCGAAAATAAAATAGATACGACCACACTACTAGTATGTTAAACAGTTACAGCACTCTTTTCCTGAGTCGAACATTGATTTTAAAGGAGATACAGCATTTCAGCCGTCCTAAAATCTTACGATGTCGAACATACAGCAAATGCGCCGAACTGACGTGAGTACTTATAAAATAGTTACTGCATTTCAAACGTATCATCTAATAGCGAAAATCTTACTAACATCATTAGAATAGAGTCTTGTTTTGTGTACAGCAAGTAATACGTCACTCTAGCAAAACAAACCCCCTCCACCCGCTGCGTCATACGCCATTCTGATCGCGCGGCAGTTGTGCGTTAGCGCCGATAGTGAGAACGCAGAATTGTAAATTCTTAAAATAAATATTATTTTACATTTTTATTTGTTGTTTCGTTTCAGCCGAAAGACGTCCACTGCTGGACAAAGGCCTCCCCCAAGGATTTCCACGAAGACCGGTCCTGCGCCGCTCGCATCCAGGCACCACCCGCGACCTTCATCAGATCGTCGGTCCACCTAGTGGGAGGCCTGCCCACGCCACGTCTTCCGGCTCGTGGTCGCCACTCAAGAACTTTCCTGCCCCAGCGGCCATCAGCTCTTCGAGCTATGTGCCCCGCCCACTGCCACTTCATTTTAGCGATTCTGCGGGCTATGTCAGTCACTCTGGTTCTCCTACGGATCTCCTCATTTCTGATTCGATCACGCAGGGAAACTCCGAGCATAGCACGCTCCATCGCTCTTTGGGTGACTTTGAGCCTTCTTATGAGGCCCATAGTAAGCGACCACATCTCAGATCCGTATACCATCACTGGCAACTAGTGGCAGCACACATTGGTCAAATACTTTTGACTTGAGACACTGCGGTGTTTCGGACGAGAGAATTTCGCGAAGCTTCCCGAACGCTGCCCAGCCGAGTTGGATTCGACGATTGACCTCTTTCTCGAAGTTGGCCCTACCTAACTGGACTGTTTGTCCCAGGTATACATAATTGTCAACAACTTCGAGTGTAGTGTCTCCAACCTTCTCTAACCTCTACTGAGGCCATCGAGCATTGTGTTTAGGTCCTCCACGGTCTCACCTATGACTACGATATCGTTCGCGAAACGAAGGTGGGTGATATACTCGCCGTTGATATTTATGCCGAATCCGCTCCAGTCCAGAAGCTTGAAAACATCTTCCAGGGCGGTGGTGAACAGTTTCGGAGATATGACATCTCCCTGTCTCACTCCTCGCTGCGACTGGATAAGTTTCGAGTTCTGATCCTGGAGGCGGACCGACATTGTGGCGTTTTCGTACAAGCCCTTCAGCACTTCGATGTATCTATAGTCAATTTGGCACCGTTGGAGAGACTGTAGCACTGCCCAGGTCAGTCGAAGGCTTTTTCATAGTCCACAAACGCCTAAGTGGCTGATTATAATCTGCCGTAGCGTATGTATGTGGTATATGGTACTAAAGCCTTTTCGGAAACCGGCTTGTTCGGGAGGCTGGAAGTCGTCGAGCCTGCGTGCGAGACGATTCGTGATGACTCTCGAAAAGAGCTTGTAGACATGGCTCAGAAGTGAGATGGTCTATAAATTTTTCAACAAGGTTTTGTCGCCTTTTTTGAAGAAAAGTTTCACCACACTTCTGTGCCATGCCGTAGGCGTTTTTCCCTCAAGTATGACGGAATCGAACAGCCTCTGAAGAGCCTTTAGTACCGGCGTTCCGCCTGCTTTCAGAAGCTCAGCCGTGATTCCATCATCACCCGGTGCCTTGTTGTTTTTCAGCAGTTTGAGAGCCATTCTAATCTCGTACAGACTGACGTCCGGGATATCTTCGGTCTAGTGTCGGGTCAATCTAGCTTTTGGGTCTTCAGCTAGATTTGGGAAGTACACTCGTGTATAATTGTCCGTAGAACTTCTCAACTTCTTCCAATAACTCAGGCCCTGACGAGATGTCTCTGCCATCCTCGGTCTTCAGCTTGGTCAGTTGACTTTGGCCAACAGACAGATCCCTTGCGAACACTTTAGAGCCTTTGTTACGCTCAATCGCCTCTTTAATACGATCTGTATTAAATTGGCGTAGGTCGCGAGTCAAAGACTTGGAGATCTGTCTGTTAAGACGCCGATACTGAGCAGCATCTTCAGAGGACTGCAGAACCAAGTTTCGTCTCTCTTCTATAAGTTTATTGGTGAGGTCAGAGATCTTTTTGGTTTCTTTTGAACGACGGGTTTTAAAGAACTCAGACCCAGTCGTTTGGACAATTTCCACGAACCTGTCATTGTATTCGTCCACAATTTCGCAGTCTCCCAGGCATTCGAAACGATTTTGCAACTCGAGCTGAAAGCTTTCGGGGTTTTGGAGTTGGATGGGCGCTGGGCGGAGCGTAGACTTCATCAGTCGACGACTCTCGAGCTTCACAACGGTAAAATGGGACCGGGAGCTATGTTTGGCTCTGGAAATATCCTCATATACATATTATAGTCTCCACTTCGTCGTCGGGGTTTTCCGTGGTCTGATGTATGACCTTCAACGAATACCGTTTGGTGATTCTGAGTATAAGGTACGCTACCCTCGCCGAAATACTCTCGATCTGGACCACGTTGTTGACAAGGGACTTGTGGACGATAAACCCGACACCACCCTGGGACTGTTGGTCGCCCTCCCGGAAATAGAGCAGGTTTCCGGATTTCAGGATTATGGTGTCCTCCCCCTCTCTTCGGACTTCGAATAATCCTACGATATCCCACCGCAACCTGCTCAGTTCTTCCTCGAGTTCGGCGAGCCTCACGTCAGTCCGCAGCGTGCGAGTGTTAAATGTTGCCAGGGCCAGAGGTCGTCGGGGTTGGTAGCTTGTCGGTACCCGGTGATTCTTAGCACCTCTCGCCCCACCGTTACCGTGACCGCTACCGTGGCCCGGGATAGTGGGGCCGCCGGGGACTAGGGGCCGTGTTTTTTTGTGTCTCTTCATGAGGGGATTTTGCCTTAATCGCCACGCTTGGCAGGCGGGTTAGCGATCGCAGTTTTTTTTTTGTGAGGTTTCGCACGCAGACGCTGCTGCCCGTCCGGTGCTGCAGGGATTTTGTCGCCTATTACGACACGCCTCCTGTTGGCGGTGGGGAAGAGTATTCTTTATGGCCGTCCCCCCCACACGGCACTTGTTGTTTACGTATTTAAAAATAATAAATGGCAAACCTCAGGACAAAGTATAAGTAAGTGATTGTTTCAAGCAATAAAGAGAAAGTATAGCAGACTGATTTATGTAACTAATGAACAAAGAAGGAAAAGTAACATGATGATTATTATTTTTATTTAGTTTAAAAACTAATACTGAATTTAGCAGATTGATTGTTGAAACTAATGAAGAAGAAAAAGTATGGCAGGCTGATTGTTAAACTTTTAAAGAGAAAGTGTATGCTTCTTAAAATTAATGAAGAAGAGAGATAAACTAATAAAGAAGAATATTTTTGTCGGACTGATTATTATAATTAAAAAACAGACTGATTTTTTGTGCCATTACATTCTTAAAATTTAAATAAAACAGAGAAAAAGATACAGTATTTTATTGTTTTCACATCTCTGACTCTTATTGTATATAAAACATTTCAAATGTAGAAAGTTATTTCATTAAAAGGTCCATACAGCTAAATAGCCCTGTAGAGTTTATCGTTTCTTTGAGATACAGCAGATCCGCTGCCTGGGAACTGAAGTCAACTTAAATAAGCCATACATTTTACCTTCCTGATACAACATTTCTGCAGCTCGATATTAAAAAATCAATTGCTGTAACTAGTCAAAAGTCAATGAAGTAGTAACTCTAGAATATTCCAATCACCTTTATTAAATAAAGTATAATTAGTAGAAAAAAACATATAAAATTTCAGCTTTCTAACTTTCTTAATTTAAGATTTATGAATTTTTGAAACAGTTTTTTTGCTCTGGTGTAAAATCGGACTTTTTGAGATACGACAAAATCGCTTTCTGCCGTCGATATATTTTTTTAATTGATTTATTAAAATCTGTTTCAAAATAACTTTACTACTAGACCTACGCGTTGAAATGGTTCTAATTACTCATGGTATTAATCATAGTAGGTTTATGTTATCTAAATACAGAATGATTTTAAATCTTATCGTTGAACTACTTTCCTTCGTTGTGTTTTTAGAAAGATATCGAGTAGGATTCGTATTACATTTCCACATTTTAATTAACTACTCTCCGTTTTAATGTTGTTCATCTTCACTTAATTTTTTGTATCAAAAACAGACACGTGAATGATGTTTTTCTCTAAACTTGTCCGTAACCTTAAAAGGAGATCTACAATACTGAGAAATGACAAATAAATTACGCGGAAACAAAGTAATAAATGTCTGGGAAAACAAATTACTTTTAAGAAATCAATTTCAAGGCAACCTTTATATTTTCGTTATTTTATTGTTTTACCAACAATATAATATTATTGTTTTACCAACAATATAATATTATTGTTTCAAAACTCAGGAAGTTTGTGATAAAATAAAATATTAGGTACCTATGTACTTTGATGTGAATGCGTAACATCCAACGGAAAAACATTCAACATAAAGAGTAGGCAGGCGCACACCGTTGATTTTTAGTTGGCCGATAGTTGTGCCCGATTTTAATTTGTATGAAGAATCGGCTAAATCGAATCGGCGTAGTGTGCGCACTCCCATACATGCCCATACTGATCAACTGCCCGACTAAACTATCGGCCGACGAAAAATCAACGGTTTGCGCCTACTCTAAGTATAATACTTAGGCTGAGTTACTTTCAACACCACCTTACTTTAACCGTAGCTATAACCATAACACCGGTCAAGCTAAGGTTTTGTATGTAGTTTGACAGACTTTTGACGTTTATTATTGCTAAAGTTCGTTCGTTCGTTCGTTTCAGCCAAATGACGTGACGACCACTGCTGAACAAAGGCCTCCTCCAAGGTTTTCCACAATGCACGGTCCTGCGCTGCACGTATCCAGGCTCTTCCCGCGACCTTTACCAGATAATACCTGCCCACGCTGCCCATTGCTAAAGTAAGATGGTGCAACCCAGCCTTAGCTAACCGCATGAACTCAATAACTTTTGAGTTCGACAAAGTCACACCGTTTCTAAATTGATTGTATTCGTTTTAGATGATTCTGTTCTATTAAATCGAATTAAATTCAATCGTGGTTCTAAAGTTCGCCAATGATTTTATTGTGACAGATTTTCTTCCTTATAGAAATGCTTTAGCTTATAATTTCTTGCTTTTGAAGGATTATCTGATTTGTTTTTGAATATTTTTAACATAAGTTTTGTAACAATTACTGAGTTTTGACATGGGACAGCCGTATAGCCGGACGCGGACGGCAGCCATAACATCATTGCTCCGCGCTGGTTGTAATCTAGTGGCGTTAGCGAGACGGCGTATAAAGTTGAGCTTAACCGTTTGTACTAATCTGTCGATAGGTGCTATCACATGCTACCTTATTAGTATATTTCATTTAATTGTTGTTCTTCTTTTACCAACTGAGTTACAGAACGGTCTTCATTTTAACACAGTGGTTCTTAACCCGTAGTCCGCGGTCCAGTGGTGGTCCCTGGAGGCATTTTTAGTGGTCCAAGAAGACATCGTAATAAACAAGGTGACGTGACGTGATGAGTCGAGTCAACACAACGCACAGTGGGCGAGAAATCGACCTCCCCTTTCATAGGATTTAAAAAAAAAAAAGTGGTCCCTGACAAGACAGAAATTTGGTAAAATGGTCCCTCGTGACATAAAGGTTAAGAACCACTGTTTTAACATCACGTTCATATTATTTCTCGTTTCAATAGGGTATTCACTGAGGCCCCGAAAAAATAGACGTCGTAGCGATAAATAAAATTCGTATGTACGCATGTCACACGTCGTATTTCGTCAACCTTGTCTAGCAGTCATTTATTGGCCCAATTTTCTTGGAAATAGACAACAGACAATCGTGAATAAGTTTAGGCTGGTAGGTACGTGACAAAGTGTACTCAGTGCTATGATCTCTTATATTTTAGCCTGTACCTCTAGCATGAACAACGTTCGTCTTCGAATCGTTTGCGTACTCGATAAAATTCGATACTCAATCTTCGAATTAAACGATAACGTGAAAATTTTCATTCTCAAAATAAGTTTTGTGCAACCACATCTCATACTAAGTTCACTTTACGACACGTTCACAATGGCGCTGTTGTAGTTTTCTTACTAAATCTTTTGATGGCGTTTCGAGTACGCAAACGATTTGAACTCGAAAGTTTTTCGTGCTAGCCGTACTGACACCCGATATCACAGTTGTTACCTACTCTTTGTTATCAGTAATTATAATATTATTTAAAATAAGGTTATCTTGGCCAAGGAGACTGTGTCAATACACTTATCAGCTATATGGTTTAGGGTCAAATCAAAACAAAGTAATTTATATTATGATATTTTGTTTAAAAATATTATTTAACTAGCTTTTGCCCGCGGCTTCACCGCGTGAAATTTATTTTGTCACAGATCGTCATAAATTATTGCCGTTATAAACAATAATACTGTAAAGTTTCATCAAAATCAGTTCAGTAGTTTTTGCGTCAAAGAGTAACAAACATCCAGACACCCAAACTTTCGCATTTGTAATATTAGTAGGATAAATCGTTTTTCCACGATTTCTGCAACTTTATCAGTACCAAGAGCTACCAGTATAAATCCTTAGTGCTTCAGCTGTGTGTATAAAGTGCTCCCGATCGCGATACTCGCGAAAGGTAACGCGGTTCAATTTCCGCCGGAGCCGGGGGGCGCCACTGCCCGTGTTTATGACACAGTCTCGGGATCGCTATGTCAACGTGAAATTGTGAACTCTGTCAGTTTATAACATAACGCGTTAGATTGTAAACTAACAGTGGGTTAGGTTAGGTTAGATTGTAATTTAACTACGTCAGATTATAATCTGACAGAATTCACAATTTTACGGTGACAGCTATAAACTTTATATTTTTGCTTGATCTTTTTGCCGTAATGTTAAACTACTTTAACACAAATCTGTCTTAGGGTTAACATGATAATCCTAAAAGGTTTTTGTATGAAGCTTTATTCTTCAGCAATATTATTATAGGATCTTATTGTGGTTCTATTTTTATTAAAATTAAAATAACGATCGCAATCGAGACCAGACACCCTATTTTTTTCATTATTATTTTCAACAATTTGGTTTTAAGGATGATTGTTTATCTTAGCTAGAGCATAATTTTATTATTGCACATAATGAGATACAGTGGAACATCTGAAAAACACTGACAATGAAACTCTACAGGACTTTTGTAGGTACTAATGCTCCTTATCATCAATTTCCAAGACGATTAGATAATTTTAATAACTTAGCCAACTCACCTTTTAAACGTTTTTATCCTAACTCTATGTTAATCATTCAGCATCATCAAAAACCTACCTGGACTTGGCGAATCCTTTCCCTCTCGCTTTATCCGGGCCATCTCCTGTTTTAAACATTCAGGTTACCCGGTTAATCACGGCGGATTAAATCAGCCCGGGTCAAGCGCGAGCCGGTCGCCATTTTTACGGCCGCACGCCCACATTGACTTTCATGAGGCCCCAATGTTGGGCCACACAAACGGGAATGTCTCAGTAGTTTGTCTATCGTCTCTTAGCTCTGAACTAAATTTTACATTCTGATCCGACCTTGCAGAAGCGCATAGCGCTGCAAATACATGCTACAGAAAACTTTTTTAATTATTATTACCATTTTTATCATAGTACCTGCCTCTACCCACACCAAAAATGCATGTCAAATAAAAATAATGCGCAGTAGGTAGTGTAGAGCATAATTAGCTACTAATAATTTCGTTTTCCAAACGCGTCATGTTTAGTCATGCTAATGTAGATATAGAAATTTTTGAGTAGGAAATGACTAAGTTTTCATGGAACTTTAGTCTGCAGGGACACCTGACTGTACCTACTATGAAATAACAAACCTTCAGATTTTGCCGGAGATGAACTATTCGATTCACTACCAATCAATCGACATGGAAAGCATTGAGGGAGGCCTATGTTCAGCAGTGGACGTTCTATGGCTGGAATGATGATGATGATGATGAACTATTCGGCCAGTCCTGCCATTGTTCAATAAACATGATTATTGGTTTTAATTAGATCGCTGTTTTAGTGGCCCGACACAATCATTACACTAGACTGATTACTACATTCTGTCTTCGTAGCCTTACGGCGGGTGTGCGAGTTTTTGCCGCGGCTCCGGTGGCGCCGGTTATGGACTGTTTTGTTGCCTCTTTTAAATGCTAATCTCTTCATCTCTCTGCGCTTGTCCTTCGCTGCCCTAGCTCTCTAGTGTTCTTTATTTTTTATCGATTCAGCCGTCAAAAACAAAGACCCGTCGCTCTTTTTGGGTTGATCGAATTCCTGGTTTTTACAACTTTGAACCAATAGCTATCATTGTTACCTTTTAAGTATTAAATTGTATAATTTGTAAGAGAAATAATTGAGTAATGACTATAAAAACTTCTTACAAAGGTCATATAACTAACTCCGTTTCAAAACAGAGGTATCAATTTGTGTAAGCACTTTTAATAAAAACTTTATAGAATGATTTGTTACATGACATGTTATTGTAGAGTGTAAGCCATTATCTTAATGAAACATTAGATTATTATGAATTTGAACGTTTACGTACCCATAATAGGTTCAATTACTAAGTACATTGTCAATAGTGGTATATTATGACAAAGTTACGCCCAATGACATGCAGCATAAATGAAGGTCGCAGTGATTTGCGTTATTATTTTTAATTTTCATAGGTAAAGGAAATAAAAAAGGATTGGACATTACTATTGTTTACCATAAGTGGGACAATTAATTTGTGGCATTGAAAAATTATTGTGGCTGAATCTGATGAGCTCTAGATGTGATCAAATGTTGATACTTATCCACAAGAAATAACAAACTAAGTGTCAATACTATTAGTAGACGGGTAATTCGATACTATTTGTGATTACTTTTAAATAATGAAACGAGTTACATTAATGAAAGAAATCAATTTATTTCCTCGGTATAAAGTCAACGTACAGTTCGTCTTCAGGCATGAGGAACAGCGCCTTCCTCTCGAGCTGGATCTGCTCCGGCCTCTTCGCGTTGGGCTTGGGTCTGACGGAGTACTTGAGGAAGAGGGACGATAGGGCGTGCCACATAACTCGTTGTGCGAAGCGCATTCCTGGAAGATAACGTTTTATTATTAAATCAATTAATTTAACTAGTCACAGCATTTATAATGCCTTCGCGGACAAACCGTTAAAACTCTCTCGGTTTCATTTCACATTATCGCAGGAACACTACTTAAATCGACTTGATTGAAATGATGAAGTCGATTAAAAGTAGGCGTCTATTTGACAAAAATGAAGACAAAGTTTGATTACCTACTACCCTAGTACGATTGGCAATTCACGCAAAGATAAAGTACCTATTATTTAGCATCTGGGGGGCTACTCTGAAACGCTGTTTACGTAGTTTCGGGTCTAACTGTCACCATCGCTCATGCTGGCATTTATCTTCGTGTGAGAGGGATGGCAACATTCGAAACTTCCGATGACGGAGTAACCCCGCTGGCCTAAAGTCTATCCGTGCTGAAAAGTCTTCACTTACCGATACAATTTCTGGGCCCCTCTCCAAACGGCATGTAGGTGAACGGCTTGATCTCGTGTTCCCTTTCGGGCAGGAACCGGTCGGGGTCGAACTTCATGGGGTCGGGGAAGTAGTCGGGGTCGTAGTGCATGCCCACGGCGTTGACGTAGATGGTGGTGCCGGCGGGAATCGTCAGCTTCTCGTCGATCTCGTAGTCCCGGGCGGCGATCCGATCCAGGTAGCCCATTGCTGGGTACTTTCTGAGAGTTTCTGGAAAAAAATAGGATGTTTCTTTTTAAAGTAGAACATAAAATCCAATCACGTAACTGACAGTTTTATTTTTCAATTAACGGTTTAATAATTTTAACGCAATAATAAACAAAAACCTTATATAAGCTAATATTATTTTCTTCAGTTAGATTACCGTGATTATAGTGGTCCACTACAAATACACAGTAGGAGTCTTAAGCCCCTTTTCACCATCAATCCCTAATTTTTAAGTGACCCCTATGAAAACTAAATTCCTGTTATGTGTTACCATAGTATCCTGTACCTTTAATAATACAGTTCATGTAGGTGAGCTCAGACAGAATAGTTCCATCCATATTTTCGTCGCCACCGTTCTTTTCCTTTGCTTCCAATAGCTCGTTGTATAGTTTATCCTGAAAAAAAAACGTTTAATGAAACTCTTCAAAATTAAAACTGATGATGCAAATCGAAATATGGGTAGTTCTACTCACGGTGGAATTATTTAGGACCATAAAATGAATCTCCAGTTTTTGTTAGTAATCAGTATAAACAGTGACTAAAGACCGAGAATATACTACAACATATCCAATTTTTAACGGGCCAGACAAAATTATGATAAATATTGATTTTATAGCGGTTTTTCTATTTTCGATGGACAGGGAAGTGAGAACATATACAGGATAGTGAAAATTTAACTGAAAGATGCATTTGAGTTTATAGTCTTTATTCTAAAAATAATAAAAAATACTTTTATGTGCATCATAAAGGTCCACTATCAATTGAACATGGAACTCATTTAGGTTGCTTCTTTTTCCGTCACCTGATCTCTTTGACTTTTCCCTACTATTCGTATCTTCTTCTATTATCTTCCTCTTCTTTCCTCGACGCTTTTCTTCGACTGGAAACAATTCGTTAGTGTCTATTTTCGGCATCCATCAGGATCATCAATGTTCATTCAATCCCAGTACACTCGTAAGGTCAACCAAGTCTGATGAATCAAAATACTGGTGTTGCAGGCATAACTGGTCTCAGTTTCAGATTCAGTTTAAGCGTCATCAACATTTGCTTTCATGGAAGAATATTTTACGATGCCTATTTGGAAGTGCTCGCACACGTTACTGCAAAAACAGCTAAAAGTTTGTATAGAGTCAAGCAAGTCAAAATGGAGTATCCAGTTTCAATGGAGTGTATGCATTTGCCTGCACTTAGTGTATTTGTAAAATGCCTTTATATGGCAGTAAGTTTTGCTGGTTAGTCGATATTAAATTTTCCATTTTCTTCGTAAAACCAGGGAAATGATACACAGGGAAGTGAGATTTTTGATGTATTTTGCCAAAATCATGAATTATATATACTTCATATCAAATTTAATATTATCAGTCAATGGACGCAAGCGAGTTTGACAATATTGTTTCATAATTGCCCTAAAATAATATAAAATACTGTTATAAATACGTAACAGACGAGTGAGAAGTTGTCTGGCCCAGACACGACAGACGATGATAACAGCGTAGCTGCGTCTAACTGACTGACGATTTGGGCGTAATAAACGTTTCACTAGGCGAACTTAACTGCATACTTAAATACATAAGAACGACAACGTGGCTTACCCTTTGTTTTGTTACAGATTTTAACGTGTTTATAGGTGGCAGGGAAGTGATACTTAATTCGTGTCGCCTTTGTTCAGCAATCAAAAAAATATGTAAATAGGGAATTCAAACATAATCCATATATGTAGGTTAAATGAAAGATACACTAATGGTTACTTTCAATACAATGTTATTTTTGACTGATTATATTTTTATATATTTTTTATTGTGATTTACATCATAAATTCTGGAATGTCACCCCACAGGGAAATGAGAATTTTTCCCATTTGAAGCCATTTTTGTCTGGGATGTTTTTATTAAAACGTGTTGAAATTCAGTGACCAAGTACTATGTGAGTTAAACTTTATTAATACCCTAAAACGAGAACTATTAATTGGTAATTTAAGGAGCTGCACGTTGAGCTTCGTAAAATTCCCTGATTTGTAGAACTACCCATATAAGTAAAACGGATTTTCAAAGGCTCATGTGTTGAGACTTGCAAAATAAACTGAAGCGTCTTTCATAAATATACCTCAAACGGTTATTTTAAAAAAATATCAGAAGGTGGCGGAGAATAGGTATTATATTTTAATTGATAATGACGTGTTATCTTGATAATTTATGATACAGTTAACACTGTGGGATGCAGGCGGCTGCCAAACGGCCAATCTGTAAATCATTGGGGGGGCTGTTCGGCAGTGGGACGTACTGTGGTAATGATGATGACTGCTGATATTAATAAAACCAATCCAAATACCTGTATCTCAGGCTGGAAAGCCAGCTCGTAGGTCAGGAAGCTGAGGGACACTGCTGAAGTGTCGAAACCGCCCTGGATGAATATCATCGCTTGCGCTATGACGACATCTTCGTCCAATACTGTGAAATTGTTTACTTTAAGCCATTGCCTATCATTATAAATATTAGCTTACTAGCAACCTTTTGTGTAAACAGATCACGCAACCTGTTGTTTAGTGGCTTCCCTACGCAGGCTAGATATCTCTAATGTAAGAGAGCTAAAAAAAAGTAGGTATTTGTAAGTTAACGAGGAAGCTCTTAGCCTGCATTTTACCTGATGGAAACCTACTTTAGGTTTCAATCTGTTGTCTATTACCCACAGTGCAAACTTTGCATAGTTAGAGACTAGGTGGCACAGTCCACGAACATTTATACATTATATCTATTTATTTTGAACTTGATTATCCCTACCGGTCCTTGAATCATCATCAGTAGGCCTAGGATGTACGCCGCGATAAGCGGTTATCACGCTATTTTATCGATTTTGCCCATACATTTTGACGTCGATAAAGTAAGTATATCACGGCGCGCATCTTAGCCCTAGAGGTGTCTCCGCTGTAGGCAACACGGCCCTCTCCTATATACCAGAGGCAAGTGGAGGTTTTGACCTACTTATCAGACCGCACGTACCTTCCCCGTTGAGATCGGCCTCGTGCTTCATCCGCAGCAGCGCGTCGAGGAGGTCGTTGTGCTCGCGCTTGCCCTCGTAGCCGCCGCGCTGCGCCAGCATCGAGCGGAACACCCTTCGGAAGTAGTCGGTCGTGTGCTTCGGGAAAAACCGGAACCTAAAACGTTCATAATTATCACCATTTCAGCCATAAGACGTTCATAGCTGAATATAGGCCCTCCCCAATATTATTAATAATAAATGGTATTTTTCTCACCACAAACATAGATACAGATTATGCTTACAATTAGGTGGTAATTAAACCGGCTACTTTTTAATAGCATTTTTGTCCTCTAAAAATCTATATTTTCTTTTATATTACTAATTCAGCCACCATCAATGCGCATCATGTAAAATGTACTATTTCAGCCACTCTATTACTTCGATGTTAGCTTCTGTAAATATAACTTAGCACAGGAGTTTTTTTAGCATCTAAAATAGTATATTCAAGTAGTAAACTTTTAAAATAATTTTAGATGGCACCAATTAAAGTTGATACAGTTACAACATCTAGTTTTATAACTCAAGTATCTTTAAAAATTTGTGCAACATCAATTTATGACTCGTCCTATATTCTTTGATCATCATATTATTATTTAGGAATAATTACTATCACTAAAATATAATGACTAGTCAGCAAAAAATATCTGAAATGTCATCAATAATAATAAATAATGGCAACTATTTCCTCATAATTTGAAAATAATAATTATAATATTATGAGACAAAAAGCTTTTTTTACAAAACTTTGAAGAGCAGATATCTCGAAAACTACATACTTATAAGTACACATAAACACAAGATATCTAAAAAAATAGACTTAAAAAATTACAAAATGAAATTAGTTTTCATAGTAGAAGTAGTCGGATATGGTGCAAAGTTTTTTATTTAGATCGTTTTTAAGACATAAGAAGAAAAAAACCAAAATGGGACCTTCAAAGGCTGCGGTCGAGAACTTTTGATAATGTTCACCCCTAACTAGCTAATCCAAACAAAGTTACACGTTACGAAAAATGTTAGTTCGTTGTCTGTACCTAGCTAAGTTAGTAAATTAGGTGGTGATGTTATAAATCAGGGGGACAAGTCATAAAAATAGTTGCTCTTTATTTGACGCTTTCATTGGAATAATTAGGTGGCATTTAAAAGAACGGGACTATTCCCACCTCTCGTTCCCACCACTGCAACTCCTGTGTAGCCAGGATCTACAGCTTGACCGCCACAAAAACCCAACCAATGAAGGTCAAGTTTGTCCCGGGGGAAAGTTAAACTGTCATTGGACCCGCAACGAAATTAATCAGAAGAACATAGGAGGAGTTCGAAATTAAGGTTCGACTTCCCTCCATTGCAAAGCGGATGACAGGTGACAAACAAAGGTTTAAAACCTTTAAGAAAAAGATTATGCACCACGGACAATAAATTAAATTAAGGGGGCCTATCTTATGAGCAATTAGCAACTACCTGCCAATAATATTTTTCACAAAATCGCTTAAAAGCACGGAAATTTTTCCTTGTCGCGACAAGATCGGTGTAATAAATTGCGGAAACAGATGTATGTTGTATTGAATTAAGCATTATATCACGTTCATGTTTCCAAAGATCACACTCCCACAAGATATGATGGGCAGACTGCTCATGACTGACATCATCAGTGGAACACTCGCAAAAAGGAGACTGAACTAGTTTGAATTCGTGAAGTTTATGTTTAAAATGGCATTTAAAAGAAGGTGAATTAGTATAGTAAAGCCATAGTAGTAAAGCCTTTTAATATTCCCATGGCTTAGTTATAAAATCAGAGGTTAGATACCGTGGCAAAAAAAATATATCTGCGAGTTGACTTATTATTATTCCCCGTTTATCATATAGTTTTGGTCCTTGGGTACAAAATAATCTATCTGCAAAAGAAGATTTAAAAGGTTCATGGCATACTTTTTTATATACTATATTATTCTCAAACTAGCGGCCGCCCGCGACTTTGTACGCGTGGATCCCGTTTTACCCCCTTCATCTATCTTACGCGGTTTAGATTATTTCATACAAATGTTTTTTTCCCGCTAACTCCCGTTCCCGTGGGAATTTTGCAATATCCTGTTGTAACTAAGCTTTAAGTTTACTAAGATACCTGCATGCCAAATTTCAAGCGTCTAACTTAAGCGGTTTAGATTTTTTCATACAAATTTATCTTTATCATTTAATTTTCTTTGTTATTATAAATACCTGAAAATATTCACGAGTTCGGGGAAGAAGAAAATGCTGCACCAGCTCAACCCTCTGATGAAGTCGTACTCCATGAAATCTTTGGTGATGGTCCTAATAGAACTCTCGCCAGTGAGCGTGGCGTTGCTGTCTACTCCGAAGGCTGCGATGCCTATAATGTCCGTTGTAAAGTCTGCGAACATAGTCTGTGGAGAAGTATAGGCAACCCTGTGACATCACTTAACATTTTGATTTGGGAACCGTTAATCAAAATCATCGTTTACATTATAAAGAAAACAATTATACACGATTCCAAAATTGCAAGGCAATTTTAATCTTATTTCGGGTAAGAAAAAACATATTTACTCTGATTTCAATGTCTTTCTTTGCCACCATATCGTTGTGAATTCTCTGCGCCAGTTCCTTGGACTTGGCCAGCTTCAGGCCGTTCATGCTCTTCAGCTTCGAGGACGTGAACACGGGCGTCAGGCGGCGCCGGATCATGCTCCACGCCGGATCCTGTTGGGAGGAATGTACTTATCATCCACCTCACCACCCAACTGATGGTCATCTAGTGAATCTACTAGATGGCTGATGATCAACTACGGCACAATTCATTAGACATTTCCTACTTCACAACTCCTTTGTGAAGGTACATTTCCTACTTCACAACTCCTTTGTGAAGGTACATCTACTACCACAAGTGTTTTTTACAGAGTACCGCAATAAACCCCACTGCGTTACTCCTTTCAACACGATTTTTTTTCTGGTGATCCCTTACCATTCAGATGATATACTTATATTAAAATAGTTAAACAAAGTTATGAATGGGTGTTTTGTTTTGTCATACTAACTACTGTAATCTCTTTCACTCAATCAGTCTTTACTCGAGTTATTATTTAGACCAATAACAAACATTCTATTGTTTAATTTCATCAAAGGCAGGTGAACCTAATAACAAGCAAAAGGACTTACATTTGTAGTGAAAAGATTGAGACCTCCAATGGGATCCCCTTTTGAGATCCCCGTTCCCAGGAATCTGTTCCTGAAGTTGTCCGAGTCTTTGACAAGGACTCTGCGTGCGATTTCAGGGGAATTGATGATCAGAGCTGGTCTCCAAAACAGCCACATGCCCACGTAGGGCCCCTTGTACCGCTCGTACATTCTTCGCATCCATGACCCCTGCAAAAATACGTTACGTGACCATGACTTTAACCTTATCTGATAAAGGTTTCCAAGGTTATCACTGATTTATTTATAGAGTCGCTTCAACATCATTAAATAACATGTTTTGTCATATTTTCATTTCAAAATAATATTTACTAATAAAACTTCTTTTAGGGTTTCGAGTCGATTTTTATATGAAATCTTTTTGGACTCGTATTTTTACTTTAGTCAATTCTGAAATGGATTAGTGGTTTATACTGCCTCTTTTCCTTTTAAGCTGACTTCTAACTAGTAGCTTAATGATAACTCATAACATGATACCAATATCTAATTATGTTTTTGCCCACATTCCGGTACATAAGCTATTTTTATATTAATAAATTGTTACTTACTGGATTTTCTTGTGTTAAAAAGTCGAGGCTTCCGTATATGGGATGGATGGGCAGATGTGGTACGCCGCGGTCAGCCCAGAAGCGTTTGACCTTGGCCCAGCGCGTGTAGGCCCAGGCCAGCGCGAGGGCAAGCGCGATGAATATGTACAGCCACATGGCTATATAAGGGCAAAAAAGCACTAAATACTGTCACTAACATGGCTACACATTATTTCGATTCATCATGTCCCAATAACTGACTCATTATTTTGTACACCCTATATTCTAGACTCCAGGCTGTTAGCAACTAAATGAAGAATCATCAAGATATAATTAATGATATTATTACATAATATTCCTTTGATATTTTTTAAATATATTACAAACTTCAAACAAACCTAACCACAGTTTAGCCTAACTCTAAATAATTTATCTTATTTATTAAAAAATAATTAAGTTATGGGATTAAACTCAATTATACTTTTTAAGTATAAAAATACATTTCTCTCTTACCTTTTCACTCTTTCACTTCACAAAATTTTAATTATTTTCGGGAAAGATCTCTTAGATTTCTCCAACTGTCTTCGCGCATACACAAATTTATAACGACTATGTTTCTACTAAATAAGCTATTGCGCCCCTACGGCCAGAGACGAACTGAACCACAACATGTTGACTTGATCCCCACCGGTGATTAATGGTTCTTTTGCATTATATTTGTATTTATATTGTCTACAGTACATGTACCTAATCATTGTTATACTCGATGACTTGTCATTACTTTTGCGTTGTTATCGTGTTACTGTCGTGTGATTTGATGTGTTTATTTTTCTTGATTATTTGTTGTTGATATGCAAATGATTGATGAAATTCTTCAAGATAAAAAGATATTTATTTATTTTAGGACAACCAAAGCATAATCTTACAGTAGGTATGTACCATAATAATAGGTATTAGAGATGCACCGAATGTAGATTGAACCGAATACGAATGTTCGGCCGAATATTCGGTTCAAAATGTACCGAACCGAATATTCGGCCGAATCATTCGGTTCAAATTTGATTAAAACTTAATTACCGACCAATGTTGACTCTTAGGCTGGGTTGCACCATCTTACTTTACCATCTTACTTTAACTTTTATTGTTATTGTCACGGTTAAAATAAGGTGGTGCAACTCAGCCTTAAAGTTTCTATGTTTTTTTTTATTTGTGAACGGATGATATAATTTGTCTATTGTTGATTTTAAAGAATTTTTTCAAAAACTCTAAAATACTTTCGCAATAAACCACACTTATTTAGTGATTAATTAACCAAACTGTTAAATAAAATATTATTTTTTTAATTGTTAACAATACTTTTAATATTCGGTAATTATTCGGCAATTCAACCGAACATTCGGCAGAATACGAACATGAAAAAATATGCCGAATGTACCGAATACGAATATTCAACCGAACATTCGGTGCATCTCTAATAGGTATGATGATATTGTGATGGATTCATTAACATACACATACTCTTGTACTGTCGAATTTGGGTTGCAACGGCAACTTGTGCAGGGGCTTACATACCTAAAAAAGCATAATATTGTGTACCTTATTATGCAAATAGCGGATTATTATCAGCACGTTCTTTAAAGACTTCATTAACAATCATTTGACTATTTAAGGATTTGCTACACTGCATAGGTAAGTGTTCGGTATGAACAACATTGTCTACAAATTTTGTATTGATGCAGTCTGATATGGTGAGCAAAGAACGCAAATCGCATCGCTACAGATTGCCTTGTCACGAATGCTTACAGATTGTGTTACCCTGGCCGCTGACTGACTGCCCTGACTGACAATATTGTTCATAAATAGCTTAAGCTCTCTCACTCAGCCCTCAGAGTTCACTTTGAGCTAACCGTTGCCCTCAGAACGCATCCAGTGTGCGAAATCCTTTATTCCGCAACCGATAGTTTACCTAGTCAATATTTAGTTTTAATACGTTTTATCCTTGTATAACCCACATGCTTGTCTTGTCTTATTAGTTTTCCAAATAAATAAATACAATTTACCTACAAATAATATTATTATAATCCTTGAACGTTGAGCATACATCAAATGAATGTTATTCTCTTAGTATAAAATCAACGGTCAGTTCTTCTCCAGGCATGAAAAACAGCGCTCTTCTCTCGGGTTCGATCAGGTCTGGGGACTTCGCGTTGGGTTTTGGCTTGACTTTGTATTTTAGGAATATCGAAGATAGCGCATACCATAACACTCGGTACGCATAACGGGTTCCTGTAATAAATAATAGGGTTTCTATTCCGTTTGTTTATCAACCTAGCCGTATTCAGAGGCAATATTTCTGAATATTATCCGCTGAAGAGTCACTTACCAATGCAATTTCTAGGTCCTTGCCCAAATGGCATGAACGTAAATGGTTTAATATCTTGTTCTCTTTCGGGTAGGAATCTGTCTGGATCAAAATTTTCGGGGTCTGAGAAGTATTCTGAGTCGTAGTGCATTCCCACGACGTTGACGTAGACGGGCATGCCCGCAGGAACGGTCAGGTTTTCGTCGATTTGGTAGTCTTTGCTTGCGACGCGGTCCAGCCAGCCCATCGCCGGATATTTGCGAAGCGCCTCTACAAAATAAACAGTAGTCATTCTCATTATCAGATAATTACGTCGTTACGTTATAATCACTTGCATAATGGCATCATTGTCAGTCAATCCCTGCACATTGTATCCAAATGCGACACGTCATTTAATAGTTACACTCGTTCTGTACCTCTAGCATGAACAACTTTCGATTTCGAATCGTTTGCGTATTCGACAAAATTCGATATTCAACCTTCGAATTAAACGATAACGTGACAATTTTGATTCTCAAAATAAGTTTCGTTCAACCATTTCTCATACTAAGTTCACTTTACGACACAAGGGCGCTGTTGTAGTTTCGTACTAAATCTTTTGACGGCGACTCGAGTACGCAAACGATTCAAACTCGAAAGTTTTTCGTGCTAGCCGTATTGAAGTCAGTATGCAATTTCATAAATCGGTGACTTCCGAAAATTATAAATTCAACAGTGTGTTCGTTTTAAATCTCCGTCTGAATGTTGTGCTTACCCTTAAGTGACATATATATCAGAAATGTTATGTTCATAAATGTTAATCATAAGAGTATAATATATATGTTGTTGGTATGCCATATAAATAAATAAATAAATAAATAAATAAGTGTGTCTTGCACTCATTAGGCATTGATAGCTTACTTTTTCAAATTACATAATGTGTAATACATGATTACTTATGAAAGATACCATTAATGATGCCATTCATGTAGGTTAGTTCAGAGAGAATATTTCCATCCAAATCACTGCCGTCGTTACGTTGTCTCGCCTCCAACAGCTCATTGTACAGTTTGTCCTGAAAAAAAAAATGTTTATAATTATAGGAAGTTTTGAAAATCTCTAAATATTATAATAAATACGCCAGTACCTGTATCTCTGGCTGGAAGGCTAGTTCATACGTGATGTAAGTGAGCATCACCGCCGAGGTATCGAAGCCAGCCTGAACGAATGTCAAAGCTTGTGCTAAGACTAGATTTTCATCCATTGCTGTAACATGTAGATGTATTTCTACATAACTTTGATTCAAATTTACTATCTAGCTAATTAATATATTATTTTCATAATATAAAAGAGTTGTAGTGAGCTCCTCGTACCTTCTCCCTTCAAGTCAGCCTGGTGCTTCATCTTCAGGAGCGCGCCGAACAGGTCGTGGTGCTCGCTCCCGGCGTACCCGCCGCGTTGCGCCACCAGACTGCGGAACATTTTCTTGAAGTAGCGAGTAGTGTGCCTTGGGAATAATTTGAATCTAGAAGATCAGAATTTATTAACACCAGGCATATCAATTGACTATTCCATTTATGAAGATAAATACCTAAAGATATTCACGAGCGTAGGGAAGAAGAAAATGCTGTACCAGCTGAAAGATCTATATAAGTCGTACTCCATAAAGTCTTGGGTAATGGTCCTCATCAAGCTCTCGCCAGTGAGCGTGGCGTTGCTGTCCACTCCAAAGCCGAAGATGCTGGTTATGTCTGTAGTAAAATCAGAGTAGACAGACTGAAAAAAAGCGTTGTATTTTTGGGGTCAATTATTTTACATACATAGCTTTGTAAAGGAATTTACTCTTATATCGATGCCCTTCTTTTGCGCCAACTCCCTGTCGATTCTCTGCACCAGCTCCTTAGACTTGATCAGGTTGAGGGTGTGCATGCCCTTCAGCTTTGCTGACGTGAACACGGGCGTCACATGGCGTCTAAGTGACGACCACAGTGGGTCCTGTAAATGGACCAAAAAATGCACTGCATTCTGTTCTGTCACACCTGGGTACAATATCCAATACAAAAGTACTGATAATAGGCCAGTAGAATTAAACACAAAAATGAATTAAATCGGAAATAATTCTTACTAAAGATTTTAGTGCTTTAATGGCTTCGTTAGTTGCCCATAAAGACTCTCCTAGGTTTTCTACTTCGACGGAGTTGTGCTTAAGTGGTGGGGGCCCCCGAAAGGGGCGCTTTTTCGGTTTTCCGGTTATATCGCGTAAGTCTAATTCTACTGGCCTATAATAATACTTATACCTTTGATATGATGTGTACCTACATGAATTTAATGGATTTTTGTAGACTGGAATTAAGACTGGGCCAATTTGAGAAAACGACTTACGTTAGCAAGGACTAGACTGAGACCTCCAATAGGATCTCCCTTCGTCGTCCCCGTGCCCAGAAATCTGTCTCTGAAGTAGTCTGAATCTTTGACCAAGACTCTGCGGGCTATCTCTGGTGAATTGATGATCAGAGCTGGTCTCCAGAATAGCCAAATGCCAGTGTAAGGAGACTTGTGGTCGTAGATTCTTCGCATCCATACTGCCTAAAAAAGGTTATTTAGGTTATTTATAAAATAACGTAGAACACAATTATTGTAGATGTGACTTCTCATGTCATATACCTAAATATTATATCCATAGTATCCATACAGATACAATAGTGAGGAAGAAAATATTTCACGTTGTCCTTATTGCTATAATATGCTTGGCGGATTCATAGGTTCTTAAGATATATTATTCATTAAACAAATAATGAAAAAATATAGTTTAGATGGACACTTGCCGGGTTTTCGTGATGTAAGAAGTCGAGGCTGCCATACAGGGGATGCGCACGGAGGTGCGCCACGCCAAGCTCGGCCCAGAAGCGCTTGACGCGCGCCCAGCGGGTGTAGGCCCAAACCAGCGCGAGCGCTGCGATCATGAGTACCAACTGCCACATAGTGGTTTCTGGACACCTAAATAAAGATTCTATTAAATGATAGACGTATTGTGACTAAAAGATTTCAGCCACATGACTGTTCAGGATCAGGACTGAGAGTAAGGAGTAGATATCACATAATTTTATTTCATAATTGGTGTTCCTTATCCTGCCTATTGGTTTAGAGTTCTCTTTGCAGTTGGCACAGAGTGATGAGCACTTTGTTCTAATCTTCCCACATCCACAACCACCTGCAAAATTCCTTTTTGCATTTCACAAAAAAGTTTAAACGTCCTACCCACTTTGTTCAACATTTACTTAGGAACTTGGATTTGGTCTTATAGTATGCATGCAGGATTACATGGTCTACAACTGGTAGGAAGATAAGTTTTCGATATTGTAAGTCCTATACGTGATATAACCGTAAAGCTGCAAAATTGCCTCTTTTCGGTCCTCCCTACTACTTAAACACACCTCCGCCGAAGAGGAAAACTTAGAATAGTCATATTGGACAACAAATAAAGGCAATAAAACCATAAAAGCTTTTGTAGGAATTAAATCCGAATTATAGTAGGTATAATTCTATTGGCCTATAACATCTAAAATATCCAGACATATTCATTAATTAAAATTTTCAAGCTCACACTAAAATTGTACGTGATAATAGTACAGCAGCTACACATACCTACTTATTTCAATGACTTCAGACAATAACTGAACTTCGCCACAGCTTGATCCATAATAAGGATTGTAATTAGACAAACAGTAAGTACCCATGATAGTTACATGAATTTATTGCCTTTTGTGTTTTGTATAATTAAATCAATACATTAATTAACTCCTCATTGTCATTTATATGTATGTTTTACGCTTAATTATTTCTACCTTATTAACAGGTAGTGATAGATAAGCTACAAGATTATAGTTGTAGGATGCTGTATAATGCTGCAAAATGTTTTGGGCAGTTCCCGCATAATTTATAAAAATCGAGTACCTAATACAATTAGGTATTATTATTATAATTTGAACACAATAAACTCTAAGCAATGTTTTTACTTTGTGAAAAATAACGAATTCAGCCGAATACTGTTTATTTCTAACTAAATAAACATATTTTTAATACTAATTCCAAAACGCAGTATTTTTTACTCCCGCGCAAATTGCAGCTTATTAAATTCCATGATACGATCCTTTTTTGTTTCCACTGAGTTATTATTATTTAATATCTGACGTCACCCACGTCGCATTCTACGAAAAAAGGATAAATAGCTGTTAAAATTCTATTATTCGGGAGCAGGAGCGTTGTGAAATACTTTTCAGCCGTGACAAATTGTTCGAAGATTACACTTCCCTAATTTTTTTAAGCATGCCTTACTAGGGGGGAAAAGCCTCTAAAGAAATTCGTACAAACGAAGCCGAGTATTTCGCGCTCTCGATTTTCTTTTTTGCGTGTTGTTTGGATTTAAGCCCTAATGTTTAGATAAAGGACTGCGTACACCGATGACGGTTTCTTAGTAGATACTTTAAGCGATATTTATTAAATAAAATAAAATAAATAAATCTTTGGACAATTTCACACAGCGCCAGCTAGCCCCAAAGTAAGCAACTTAATGCTTGTGTTATGGGTGCTAGCTTAATGGATATACTACTTATATACTTTTTTTTAATACATAAATATTATACATAGTCACACCCAGACCCGTCACAGAAATTAAAATTCATCATTTCAATTTCTGCCCGGCCGGGAATCGAACCCGGGACCTCTCGGCATAGTAGTCCGTTCTGAACCACTACACCAAACGGCCGACAAATTCTGTAAAAACACAGCTTTCAATATAACAGTTAATTCAAGTTACAAATAGAACATCAATACTGCCCCAATCCAACTGTGATGATACCAGAAATGTAATGTAATATTCCACAAGGGAATAAATACATTAGGTGTTTATTGGACAGCCCTTAGACCTTATACCTATTTGGAAACTGAATAATAAAACTCTCAAATTTTGAATAAAAAATAAAACACTACATAAACTCTTCAATTGAAATCAAGGAGCTGACTCCTCTATTTGTGAAAATCACGATAAATAAACTCTACAATAAAATTTACGATTGCCGAATAGTCCTAGTCCCGATTGTGTGTATGGATGGATCTAGAACATCTGGCAAATCTCGTTTCCACTTATACCTCACGGCTCATCGGCTCCCTTGAGCCGATTCTCTTTTACAGCTAGGGATGTTACAGGATAACATAAAAAATCGATTACTTAACACACACAGTGAAATACATACATTGAATATAGAATACCCATTAATAAAAAGAAGATTACAACTAAACTGTGCCAACGTTTTGAGTGACAAAGTTAACCCCTTTTTCATTTTGATTGAAAACTTTATTCGCGTTTCTCCTTTTTTCCATAACCGATGATGAATCCCCACCTCTATTTACTGGCATGCCCGTATATAATCCGGACAATGGCGGCGGCTAAATAAAGTCTCTATTTACCTATTTTACGGTCTCGCTAACTCGAAAGCCGCGCCGGAAGGAAGGCAGCGTTTGGAGCGATTTATCTCGAGGCAGACGCCGTGTGGGGGACGCCGGGATGCGTCCGCGCCACCCGCCCTAGTGCGCTGGATGTACCACCGCGGTGTACCACAAGAGGTGGTGGGTTTTTATCATTTACTAATCTAAGAGATACCATATTGGCCCAGTGAACTAGACATCATTTACGATTATATGGACGGCTATATGTACGTACCTAACTACTAGCGGCCGCCCGCAACTTCGTACGCGTAGATGCCGTTTTACCCCCTTAACGCCTACGTCATAACATCTACCTGCATGCCAAATATCAGCCCGATCCGTCCAGTGGCTTGGGCTGTGCGTTGATAGATCACCATGTCAGTCAGTCAATCAGTCACAATTTCACGTTGACATATACATATTATATTTAGATAAGGACAGGAAAATAAACTTTAGAGATGAAAGTATTTTGTTGAATAAAACCCCTCCACCAACCTTTGACTATATTTTTATACCCGCTTCAAGTCGATCTAATCTTTCTCCATAACATTAAAGTTACCTGCTCATTAATCTATTGCCTCTAACCAGACTTCATTTTCAAAACGTTCACTGTTTTCCACAACAACCGGTCCTGCTTGCACTAGAACTTTAGTACAAACAATGGCTGACAATCAGTTCATAATCATAATAGTACGCATGAGCCACTTCTGGCCGCTCTACAGCCGCGCGCAGGCGGCACAGAACAAGCGAACGCTTTGTAGCACGAAAAAAGATTAATGGCGCCAAATAGAAATGTTTTGAAGTGGGCCAAAGGCTTCGCTTCATCAGGCCCACGGGCTTTTTGTACCTACGCTCGTAAAAAGGCTGTCGGGATCTCGGAAATTGTTATTACAGTCTTTGTTATACACGAATTCATATCATCATTAGGTCCAATAAATGTTCTAATATCATAAAGTCTTAAACTATGCGCGGAAATAATAATAGTAGATACTTGTAGTAATTTATAAACATGCAGTTACATTTACACATGTAGATAAAAGATAAATATACTTACACGGCTCGGGGTATAATCGTCCTCATCACACTTACACTTACATCAACTCTCAGCATGATCTGAGCTAGTAAACAAAGCTATTAGCTCAGCCAACTCAAGCGTTCGTCACAAATTACAAATTAGGTAGCTTGAAATTACATTCAATGTATCAAAATGGAACACATGAATTGCAGTGACAAAGTGGTTTGAAACATTCTTATTCACACCTGAAAATGTCTTAAATAAGACACGTGCCCGGGAGAAACGGCCTAATAAAACTTGACAAAGACTTAAGGCTTGGTATTTCTGCTAAAGTAGGTATTTCGCGCTGTCAAAATCTGCGCGCGCAATACTTCGCCGAAGACAGCGCGCCAAAGAGCTCTCGCGGCTACACAGTATAGAAATACGCAGTTTAGAAATACGCAGTTGGTTAGGTTAGGTTGACTTCCTTCCGTTCAAGAGTCACACTCACAGCACTTTTTAATACAAATCATATCCAAGTGATACAAATTAAAACAACTTTCAAAATTTTTGGGAATATATTTTAGAATCGAATAAATATAGAATATAACTGCCAAAGTAAACACGGTTCAAAGAGGCGTGGCGTCACCCGACCTTCCGGAAGTTCCGCGCCGGCTAAAAGAATTTCAAGATTACGTCACGCGACCTATCGGTAGATCCTCGGGAGCTTGAGCGATTGGAAAAACATTTTATGATCAGTTACTCGTAGTAGCGATTATTTAGAGCTTGGATAATAAATTATAGTTGTTGCAATTCACAAAGCTTTGCATGTGGTTAATTACATTAATCAGTACACGCATCAATTTTGTTCAGTCTTTTTGTTTATTAATAAATAAAAATATCATACTAAAATTGCATACATATTTGTTTGTATTGGTCTGGGTGTTTTCTTTCCATAATTTATGTATAACGTATGTACGGGGCTCTGTATCGAAAATCACTATGAGCAATAAGCATCACACATGGTTACCTGGAGTGCATTACCGCAGCAAAATTTTTATAAATGTTGTGCTTTAGAGAGTCGAGAGTATAGCAGATAATTAGTCCATCGTGAGCAGAAATTTGTCCACTAATAGCAAAATTCGTTCAAATTATAGTTTTAAAGTTATTGGCTAGAAGATTCTTCTATCTTGCAGCTTAGACCTTTAGCTACAGACCTTAGACAGTATTTTTGAAACATTCTTACGCATGGTGGAGGAAGGGACGCTCTAGAGACTCAAGTCTACAAGGAGTCATATGAACTCCAGTTTTAAATCCGTTGACATCTGCTGCATCTGCCATCTTTTTGGCTAGAAGATTCTTCTATCTTACAGCTTAGACCTTTAGCTACAGACCTTAGACAGTATTTTTTATTATTTATTTGTGTCAGTGTGCTCTTCTAAAGAGTGTAAGACGATTGTATGTAGGTACTATTAAAATGTAATTTTAACTCATTGGTTTTGTCTCATATTTGAGGAATGTACTATGTATCATGAGTAGAGTCTTCGTTTAAAAGGATGCGAACGATTTAAATTTCAATAGGTAGACAAAATTGATAATTCTTAATTATCAAAAAGGACATCATCCATTTTGGTCCAAAATCAAAAGTGCCGGCCAAAAAATAAAAGTGCTGTATTCTGATAGAATACATCCGCCTTAGCATTTATTACTATGGCACCAAAGCTGTAGCACCACTGTGCATCGTAGTATTTGAGTTCTAAAAATATATGAAACGACTGATTTTGATCTCAAATACTACGACGCACAGTGGTGCTACAGCTTTGGTGTCATAGTAACAAATGCTAAGGCGAACGTATTCTGTCAGAATACAGCATTTTTTTTTATTGGCCGACACTTTTGATTTTGAACAAAAAATGTATGAATAGTCGATGACTTTTAGATCTCAAATACTACGATGCACAGTGGTGCTACAGCTTTGGTGCCATAGTAATAAATGCTAAGGCGGATGTATTCTATCAGAATACAGCACTTTTATTTTTTGGCCGGCACTTTTGATTTTGGACCAAAATGGATGATGTCCTTTTTGATAATTAAGAATTATCAATTTTGTCTACCTATTGAAATTTAAATCGTTCGCATCCTTTTAACCCTTACACGCTTATAACTAATCCAAGCCATACAATTATTTTTTCTTTAGTTATATCTATTTATTTTAGTCTAATTTAACATAAAAGTAGTACAGAAAATATAAGTGCTTTGTATTTCAGTGTTTTTCAGTAGGGGACACATATGTCCCTATATGCGTTAAGGTAAACATTGCTTCATATATTGGAAATAAAATACTTCGACTTTTGTTGCAAAATAAATACAAACCAAACTAAAAATACAAATGAAATTTAATCAATAAGCATAATATTAATATTTATAATAAGAAATTTAAAATAAATAGCGTCTTATCTTACGGATTTGTATGTTTGATCATCCTCTCATCATAGACGTCTTTCTTGAAGTTAGTAGACCTACCTAATTTGACTGTTTGTTCCAAGAACAACTTTGAGTGTAGAGTCTCTAACCTTCAAAGGAGTGCTGTAACACGGATATTTGACATATTTTTTTCGTCTTGTCCTTATTTATTTTGAATCCCATTTATTGAGAGCCTCTACTGAGGCCATAGAGCATTGATTCTAGGTCTTCCAAGGTCTCAGCCGTGCCGTAACTACAATCGTTGAATCTTACTCGGGGGGACAACATCCGTGAAGCTTCGCGACATCATCTTATCAAAAGTACCGCAGTGTCTCAAGACCATCGATAGAAAGTCTTTGACCAATGTGTCTGTGTTGGCAGTGATGGCGTACGGAACGGAGACGTATTCCTTCACTATGGGCCTCATGAGAAGGCTCAAAGTCACCCAAATTTTGATGAGGAGATCCGCAGGAGAGTCAAAGTAACAGACATAGCCCGCAGAATTGTCAAACTTTCGCGGCAGTGGGTAGGGCAGAGGCAGGGAGGGTAGCTCGCAGAAGTGAGGGCAGAAAATTTCTCAAGTGGCGCCCACGGATAGGAAGACGCAGTGTGGCAGGCCTCATGTTCCTGTGCTTCTCGTATACATTCATGTATACGAGCAGCACAGAAACGATCGTTGTGGAAGTCCTCAGGAGCAGAGTAGCAGTAGACGCCCTTTTATCCAGGAGGAAACCATCCTCATTGTCGCTATCATCAGTTATCATGACTTCATGACTTCCAAAATTTCGTCTTTCCTGAGCGAATTTTTTTATGTCGATTTGAAGACAAATGGTTTACAAATAAATGTATGAATATTATAATAAAACATCGATATAAACATACAAATTATAACGACGCAAACAATATCCTTAGTAAGAACCAAGTTACCCTTGACGCATATAGGGACACCCGTGTCCCAAATAGATTTTTACATTTACAAAAAATGTATGAATAGTCGATGACTTTTAGATCTCAAATACTCGACGCACAGTGGAGCTACGGCTTTGGTGCCATAGTAACAAATGCTAAGGCGGACGTATTCTGTCAGAATACAGCACTTTTTTTTGTTGGCCGGCACTTTTGATTTTGGACCAAAAATATATGAAACGTCGATGATGTCCTTTAAGCTTTCTCCAGTAACACTGATATTATTATACTGTGACTCATCAAAGTCATCATTGTCAAAAATATTGACAAATCGCGAACTGTCACGGCCAAAAAACTGACACGCGTCCATCCTCCGTAAGCGCCACCGCGCGACTGATTGAGATTGTCCAAGCCGTCATGGACGATTTTTTCCACATTTTTTAACATAGTAACTAAATAAGACGCAATATAAAAATTTCATCCGTTAAAAGCCCTCAAGTTATTTCTGAACTTTAGTTTAGTAAAAGATTTAGAATCTCAAATCGCTTATTTTAAAAATAAAACCATAAATAGAAAACGAATAGAGGTAACTTTGGGAATATATTCTATCGAGTCAACTTCATCAAATCGTGTTTCCATCCGTTAATAGCCCTAGAAAATATCCTCAACTATGCCCAATAAAAATCTTAGCCTTTAATTTTACTGTTTAGTACTTCAAAAATGAAAAATGAAAACCTCATTTTCGCCATTTTCTCTGCTACCCGGCCTTAAACATCGATGAAAACAAGAAGTTCTCTTCTACACGCAGTGGTGGGCATTAATTTTACTTTGAATTACACATTTCTAACGACTAATTCTCGTCTGCACTGTTTGTGACCTCATCGTATTTTTAAATAAACCTCAATCCTATCTGACATTATCGCATAGTTCACGGATACACAATCGTAGATATAACCCCGTATCTGCGAGGGAAAGACCGAAAACGAAGCAAGAAATATCTCCTTATTTTCACCTACCGATGTTCTAGATACAAAAGGCATCCTTGTGCCTCCCATAAAAGTCCACTCGATCCACAACATTTGTCCAGGGAGAAATATCTAAACGCGTAACGTGATTAAGGGCGGCGACAAACGGCGCCACTTTTCACTGAGATATTGCCGGATCGTATCTTTGATCGTGCTATATCGCAGCCGGGTGTGGCCGGCGAGAATGAAACGAGATTACATATTATTTATTCTGGTATAATATTGTTATTACTAAGTAACAATTTATTTATTTGACATCTTATCAATTGAATGGAAAAATTTAAATCATTTGAGCGATTAGTAGCAGGTATTTAAATCTATAAGTATTCATCTCCTTGCTGAATTATGGTGCTGATACATTTTCTATAACCTTAGTTTAACTCTTTATCTTCTGAAGAAAGTAACAATATACTATTACGAGTACATTTAATTGACAACGTAATGGCAGGTCTATTAATCTAAAAGTTTTTACATTCTTTACGAATAAATAATTCTCATTATTTTATCGTTCCTCAAACTCCCGCCATCTATAAGGCCATGTGCACATCAGTCAGAGGCTCGCCCGGACGCGTATGGATGCCGGCCCCGACGCCGGACTAGTGCACGACGGGCCTTATTTGTGGCCGTTGGGGTCCCGCCAGCCTTCTTAGGGGCTTTGTTAAATGAATCGCTGTCTTGTATGACTCGTAACTTTGGGAACGTTTTACGTCGAAGATGCGCCTGAAAAACCCTAGAGAATGTGGCTTATGGAGTATTATGTTTTTCAAGTCACTTTGTGAATGGAGACGTCGTTTTTAGGGTTCCGTAGCCAAATGGCAAAAAACGGAACCCTTATTACCGCTTATTACCGCGTAATCTTTCATACAAATAACTTAAATTAAAAAAATAATAATTTCATAAATCAATGGTACGGAACCCTCTGTGCGTGAGTCCGACACGCACTTGGCCGGTTTTTGAAAGCAGCCTTTGAAACATTACGGTTTCCTTGTACGATTCATCAAGGGAAACGCAAATTAAAATGAAAACGTGTTCATGTAAAACAAAAATTAGTATTAAAATTAGTGACGTCATGTTGAATTTTTAAAATCTTTGTATAGCAAAAATTGAACATAGCTGGAAAGAATTTATCTATTTTAAAAGTTTTAATTTATTTTTATCTTTTTATACAAAATAAGAAATCTCTGAAACGTATCCATGATTTTATATGGCCTGCATCCATTAAGTAACTTGACAACACAGCTTTTAATAAGGAAAACGTATGAAAAAGGTTTAAAGATTCTTTATTTCTCAATAAAAAACATAATTGTCACTTACTTGAGAACAAAATTAAACTAAGTATAATTTACATTTGAATCGTTCGCACCGATATGTTTTATAAAAAGCATTGGCTTTAGCAAATTATACCATCTGATTGGCGATAAAAAGTAAATCAGTATAATATAGGTTCAAAACAAAATTAAATATAATTTTCTAAATTGTAAATATTAGTTTTAGACATTAAATTTAATAAGTAAGGCTCATTCTACAACGTCATGAATATGTAGGGCAAGTTTCTTTTTAAAAATATTTAGGGAGTCAATGCTTTTTATTGATGCGGGTAGTTTATTAAACAACTGTGCTCCCTCAAAGTTAAGCATTCGCTTGCCGTAATTTGTGCGTATCTTGGGTAGAACCAAATAGCTAGCGCGACGGCGCGTGCGCTTCGGAACCTGTTCTGACCGCGTCATCAGAGTAAGCGACGTATGGATGGTTTTATTCAATACGTTGCGTATGAGCAGGCAGGTATAATACATAAATAATTTTTTAATGTTCATAATTTGTGTTTCGCTATAAATCTTGGAAGTGGATGTGAGGTACGGATAATGAAATAATAATTTAATGATTTTATTTTGTAAGACTTGGAGTTCGGATATTTTTGTTTTTGAAGCACTACCCCAGATTTCAACAAGGTATATTAGGTGGGATTTTACAAGTGAGTTGTATATATTGTATCTTGATTTGCGGGGTATGCATCGTACTATGGGGCGTAAAGAAGCCATTAATGCGGAAATTTTTTTCTTAATATGGTCAATATGAACGTTCCATGTTAAGTGGCTATCTAAATAAAGACCTAAATATTTTTCGTGTTTTTTTTCTTGTAATGATGTAGTGAAGATTGTCAATGGGTTGAATGGAGGTATGTGCTTATTCTTCGCTTTAAAAATAATGTATGAAGTTTTAGATGCATTAATTGTTAATAGATTTTGTTGCAACCAGGTTGTGAGAGTGTCAAGATCATGTTGGGCATGTGAGATTAGATTATTCATGGATGGCCCAAAATAGAACAAACAGGTGTCATCAGCGTATAAGGTAATATGACCGTGTAGTCCAATTTTATCTATACTATTTATGTAGATTAAAAATAGCAGGGGGCCTAGTACGGATCCCTGTGGAACCCCGTAATGAATTGGAAGAGTTCTGCTCTGGCTATCGCCAATTTTAACAATTTGTAGCCGGTCATTCAGGTAGGAGGTGAACATTTTGAGTGCGTTGCCACCGATCCCTATCACTGCAAGCTTTCTAAGTAGGAGTTCATGGCTCACGGTATCGAACGCCTTTTGAAGATCTATAAATATACCCAGAACGATATTCTTACGATCAATATTTTGCCTGATTTTAGTAATAAGATCAAGTGTTGCAGCCAAGGTGTTACTTTTAGGTCGAAAGCCAAATTGGCGATCACTAATGAATTCTATGGACTGTAGATATGACTCTAAGCGTTCGTATAAAATCTTTTCTAGAATTTCTGATAGTATGGGTAAGACAGAAATTGGACGATAGTTTCCTGGATCGGTTTTTGTTCCTGATTTGTACACCGGAGTCACTTTGGCTAGTTTTAATGAGTCTGGAAAGTGTCCCTCAGCTAATAAAACGTTCAAACATTCGGTTAATCTATCGATTATTAAGCCCTTGATACATTTAATAGCTTTGGAACTGATACCATCCAGACCAGTGCTACAGTTAGGGTCAAGGCCATCAATGATCCTTGAAACTTCGTCAGCAGTACATGGTTTCAACGACATAAGTCCTGATGTGTTGTTCAGTGTGTTCTGTGATAGATTGGTTTGATGTGTGTTATTAGAATGTAGTGTGATTTTGTTGGCCAGAACAGATCCGATAGTGGAAAAATATTGGTTAAATATATTACAAATACCTTCGGGGTCAGATGATATATTAGTTGATGTTACTAATTTTGGAGGAGCACAGCTGCTTTTCATTTTAAGATTAGATAGATTATTTATGAGACTCCAAGTCTTCTTGGGGTTGTTTTTGCAATCACGGAATTTGCCATAATAATAAGCATCTTTGGTCATTTTGATCTTATTAGCCACTTCCTCTTTTACTCTTGTATATGTGTTTTCTAACGTAGTATTATTCGGCTCTTTTTTATATTCAATCCATAGTTCATTCCTTTGGTTAATAGCATTAAGGATATCTCTGTTGATCCAATCTTTTAGTGGTGGGTTCTGCTTCTTAAACTTGGTTATTTTACTTCTTTCTATATTTATCTTAATTGTTTCTTCTAGTTGCTTAAAATTCATATTATGTGTATTTTCTAAATCTATTTTTTTAACCGATGTATGCAGTTGTTCATAATCCAAAGCTTTGTAGGCAATCCGCTTGATTGGAGGTGGCTTGTATTTCTTCAATGAAAGGTAGATTTGTCGATGATCAGACATTGCGGAATCACACAAAGCAAAATGATAAAGTTCATTTTTTAAATTTGTACTGACGTGATCTAGAATTGATTTCTTTGTTGCAGCTTCTCTTGTAAAAAAATCTTTGTGGATCTTGTTGAGAATTTTGTATCCAGCTTCTTTTAAAGTGTTTTTATATAAGCGTCTTTTTCTACTACTTTCCAGCAAATCTATGTTAAAATCTCCAAAAATTAGCGATCTTTTTCGTTGCTGTAGTTGTATATCAATAGTGTCAATGAAAGTGTTGAGATTTGTATCTCCTGGATAGTAAACGACACCAATGTCAAGGGCGTATTTTTTCAGTTTTATCCAGAGATAGTTATTACCTCCCGAGTAAATTGATTCATCCAGACTATGATTGAGGTCGTTATGTGCGTATATTGAAACACCTCCGCCAATCCTGTCAGTTCTATAACTGTAATAATGTGTGTAGTTTTGTAGCTGAAGTCTTAGTGCTTCTTCTTCATTTTTAATCCATGTCTCTGTCAGTAGTATAACGTGTATTGTAGTCGGTATAGATCGGATGAGACATTTCAGTTCGTCAAATTTCCCTTTCGAGCATATACTACGTGCATTCAAATAGAAGAAGTTAAGGCGAGATTTGGCAGTTTGGAGGTCCGAGTAGTTAGTGACGATTTGATAAGTCAATTTGTCAGGGATTGGCGAGGATGTGGGCTCTCGTTTTTTAAGTTGGCTTTAATGATTTTTGGTATGCCTTTAATATACTTAATAATTAAGTCAGTCTCACCATCTTGGGAACGACGAGCCAGTTCTTTTTGAAGGTTCAACATAAGCCTCTGTGAAATGAAAGTAAGGTATAAATATGAATCGCATGAACCCTTCCTGTAACGTCGCACTCCCGCGGGACCTTTAGTGAACCGAGGTAAATTTATTATATCCAACGCCAAAAACGTGTAAGTTTTAAAACGACACGCGTTCTGTTAACTCTCTTAGCAGAATATGGCTAAGAATCATCCTTGAAATCACTATCACGATAGACAAAAAAGATTATGAAACGATTGTTGCCAAATATAATAAGGGAATGTGATAGGTATACTTAAACGGAAGTTTCTTGGTCTCATATGAATATCTGTGGTGTTATCATATCACAGTAAACAAAATGAGATGACCATTTGTTTGTGCGTAATACAGAAGGAGTAAATGCAGTGAAGAGTTGTGATTAATTACAGTTATTCCTGAGTAGCCCTTACCGGCGTGGGGCCACTGTACCGGCGTGGGGCCACTGTACCGGCGTACCGTGCCTCAGCTAATTGGCGCCATCTGAGCTAACGACGAGCAATCTAGGCTAAATTGGACTGGATTTGCTGACACTTTGTAATCTGATCCAGCTTCTTACCAGAATTTGGTAATTGAACAATAATCGTCATTTATGTTATCAGAGAGTCTAGAGATAAACTGTTAACCCTGTTAATAATGATATCACGCCGTTTATTATCTAAATAAAAAGGAGAAACTGACTGACTGACTGACATATCAACGCACAGCCTAAACGGCTAAACGTAGGCACTTGAAATTTGGAAGGGACGTAGCTTAGGTACCGTAGAGGTGCACTAAGAAAGGAATTCCCGAAATTCCCACGGGGACGTGAATTAGCGGGAAAATCCTTTTGTATGAAAAATCTACACTGCTTAAGTTAGACGCTTGAAAGGCATGCGGGTACCTTAGTAAACTTAAAGCTTAGTTACAACAGGATATTGCAAAATTCCCAAGGGAACGGAAAAAACATTTGTATGAAAAAATCTAAACCGCGTAAGATAGATGAAGGGGTAAAACGGGATCCACGCGTACGAAGTCGCGGGCGGCCGCTAGTTATTTATATTTAGAAAACACTGATACTCAGTTATTAGTTTCAACCAAATTCCATCCACTACTGGACAAAGGTCTCCCCTGCGGATTTTCAAAACGATCGGTCTTGAGCTGCCCGCATTCAGGTGTCAAAGTCAAAATTTCTTTATTTGTTTAGACTAATAAATAGTTCTTACAAATCGTCATTTTGCTCTTAAGGAGCCTCTACATGTCTCATAATCTTTTTACCCTACCAGCGCTTCGAGACCAACATTTGGCAAGTGCTGAGAAGAAGCGCCGCAACAAACTCAGTCACCACTGTCTGCCGGTTAATATAAATAAATATAAATAGTAGTAGGTAGTAGGTACATTCGATTCAGGAGCAGTTCACTGAATTTACCATGCATTCTTGTATGGTGTATCTTATAAGAATGGGTATACAAGATTGCGTGGTATATTAAACAAGGTAGTGACGTGCTAATATCTAGACTTACATATTAAGATACTAGTAGAAATGACTCGCATACATAAATTTGAATAACTTGGATTGACCAGTCCCCGAAAGCAGCGCCTGTTCACAGACATGACGAGTGAACCAGCCATCGCTTCACTCGACCATATTGGAGGGAATGTAACGACCCGCCTCACTACGCCACCACCCCAGAGACATTTTAGTGAGAATGACAATTCCAAGTTATCTCTTTAAAAAAAACTAATATTAAAGCTAAGTAACAGTCCAGATTGAGAAGCATGACACTATAACATTTGAGAAATTATTATTAGTTTATACATTACTTTCCATTTTAATTATTTTTAGTGCGAGCATGAGAGGACCATAATCCTACTCCCAGGATGACTTATCATTAAGAAAATCTCGAGTTGTATAATAGGCTTTTTTAAGCATGTGATCTTTAACTATACCTTTAAATTTATTATACGGTAGCTCTTTATATTTATCAGGGACTTTGTTATAAAAATGGATACCTTGTCCCATAAAAGTGGCAAACACTTTATTAAGTCTAAAAGCGGGTATAGCCAATTTATTTTTATTTCTAGTGTTAATTTGGTGAATATCACTTTTCTTTTTGAATTCATTAATATTTTGTTGAATAAATAGAATACAGTTTAAGATGTATTGTGAAGCGGCCGTGAGAATGCCAATTTCTTTAAACAATTCTCTAAGGGACGCTCTTGCTTTCATTTTATACAAGTATCTTATCGCACGTTTTTGCAAAATAAATATTGTTTCAAAATCTGCAGCTTTGCCCCATAGCATGATTCCATATGACATTAGGCTATGAAAGTAGCTAAAGTAAACTAAGCGAGCTGTTGAAACATCGGTTAATGACCGTATCCTTTTTATTGCAAAAGCCGCTGAGCTGAGCTTTCCTGCCAGAGTTTCTATATGGGGGCCCCACTGGAGTTTTGAATCCAGGGTAATTCCCAGAAAAACAGTAGAGTCTACCAGATCGATGGCATTATTATTAAGTTCTATTTGGGTACTAACTGTTTTTACGTTAGGCAAAGAGAATTTTATACATTTTGTTTTCTTTGCATTAAGTTGTAAATTATTTGTAGTGAACCAACTTAAAACTCTTGTTAGTGCATTATTTACATCGTCAAAGTTATTTTTACTTCTATCAATATTAAAAATCAAAGATGTGTCATCAGCAAATAACACGATTTCGCAAGAGTCCTTAACAAAATATGGTAGATCATTAATGTATATAAGAAACAAGAATGGACCCAGAATTGACCCCTGCGGAACTCCCATTTTCACAGGTGACCCAGAAGACAAAACACCATTTATGTCAACTTTTTGAACTCTAAAGTTTAAATAGGATTGTATTAAATCCAAAGCCGAGTCCTTCACCCCATAAAAGTGCAGTTTGCGAATTAGCGTTTGATGTTCTACGCAGTCAAAAGCTTTTGAGAGATCACAGAAGACCCCTAGTGCATTTTGAGAATTCTCCCAAGCCTCGAAGATATGTTTAAGTAGTGCAACCCCGGCATCGGTGGTGGAACGACCCTTGGTAAAACCATATTGTTCACTATGAAATAGTTTATTAGAGCCAAAGTGAATCATAAGTTGCTCCTGTATGATTTTTTCAAAAATCTTGCTCAGAGCGGGCAAGATAGAAATGGGTCTATAATTGCCAGGGTCGGTTTTACTACCAGACTTAAATAATGGCATTAGTCTACTATGTTTCATGAGGTCGGGGAAGATTCCCTTCTCTATGCAATTATTGAATATTATCGCTAACTGTGGGGAAATTATATCAATAATGTGTTTGACTATCTTGACAGAGATGCCCCAGATATCAGTTGTACTCTTTACATTTAAAAGATTAAAAGTTTTAGTGATATCTAAAGGAGTAATATGTTTAAAAGAGAAGTGCGAGTCACAGGGTGTCACGTGGGTTTTCAATATTTCTTCAGCCTCGGAGGGAGATGAATTTAAGTTGGCAGTTGTTGCTGAAGCTATATTACCAAAAAATTTATCAAAAGCTTCCGCTACATCTTTATCTGCAGATATCAAATTATCGTGAACTTTGAGAGAAAAGTCATTATCTCTTGGTTTTAGTTTACCAGTCTGTCGGTTGATAACATTCCAAGTTTCTTTTATTTTATTACTGGCGTTCCCTATCTTGTCCCGAATATAAAAAGACTTAGCCATGAAGCAAACTTTCTTAAAAATTTTTGAATACTTTTTTACATGCTCAAGAAAAGATATACTATTATTATACTTTTTCATGCCATAAAGTTCATATAACGTATTTCGACTTTTGTATATTCCCTTAGTAGCCCAGTCACTAAACTTAGATTTGGTATTTGGTTTTAATGGCTTTACCGTAAAAACTTTGTCATGTTCGGTTTTAATACATTCGAAAAGGTTATTGTAAAGAGCATCTGGGTCTCCCTGCACATACGGGACTAAATGCAATTTATTTTCAAGATTATTTTTAAAACGTTCTAGACGACTAATGGTTACAGGTCTACATACGGCATTTTTATTACTTTTATTATTTAAATTATTACAAATAAATTCTACTTTAATACCACAGTGATCTGACGTAAGATTGTGTATGACAGCTTTATTGTCAGGGACACAGCTAGAGAAAATATTATCTAGACAAGTAGCTGTGGTTTCCGTAATTCTAGTTGGTTCCTTAAATTGACTAAACAAATTAAATGACTTAAAAAGGGAAAGTAGTCTTACAGAATATGATGATGAGCTATCTAGTAAATTGACGTTAAAATCTCCACAAACTAAGACCTTTTTGTTGCTGTTACAAGTTTTATTAAGAGCATCCTCAATAGCCGCTTCAAAAATACCAAAGTCCCCAGAAGGGGGTCTATACACACATACAATGATGTAACTCTCAAGCTCGACACAGGAAATTTCGATAACACGCTCAACTGACAGCCCTACTACATCTTTGCGTTCTTTATATTTAATATTATTATTCACAAATATTAAGGAGCCTCCGTGAATGGCAGACTTCCTGAAAAACGCGCTACTTAACTGATAATTATCTATATGGAAAGAGCTTTCATATTTCTTTAGCCAGTGTTCAGTAATACACATTACATTAATATCAAAACTTTTTAAGAATAGCTCTATTTCTAAGACTTTGCTGGCCAAGCCTTGAATATTTTGATGAACAATCTTGAATGTTCCGGGCTTGGCCTTTGTCGAGTGCCTCAGTTTAAACAACTAGTAGTAGGTACAGTCATAATATTGTTACTATTTACATACTGAGATATCAAATTATTAGTACCCTGACTATGATGAGTTTTATGAATATAATTACATTTAATATTGTATGCAATCAATGAGGCTAATTTATTCTTCAATTTTTTCGAGAGATACATTGTATCTACAGTCAACTTAAAGCTAGAAATAAATTTATTTATGTCAAAAAGTAAAAGTGCGTCGCTATGACGATAAGTCAAGTTATACATAAGTATATTTAAATCAAATATGTTCTTGTTTATGTTATTTAGATTATACCCTGAATTTACATAGGGTAAAGTGCACAGAATTATCTTAAATTTTAACCTATTTTGCAAATTCAATAATTGGTCAATATTTTGAATTATACTCTTTTTATCTACAGAGTAACTATTACCATGTTTCCGACGACCTTTACTAGATCGTCATCGATCGTCGTCCATAATCATAAAGACAAAGCTGCCTTTAGCTATATACGAGTACGTAGAGACGATAGATTGGTCGGCGTTTCCTTCCAATTTATAGCTATTCTTGTACTTGATGGAATTAAGGACTTGACTAGGAATTTTGATAGATATGACGAAAGCCTACGATAAAGTGCAATTTAAAATTCTGTTAGATAAACTATACAAGGTAGGTGTACGCGGTAATGCTCACGAGTGGCTTAGTTCATACTTATCGGAAAGAAGACAAATAGTAGAAATCGAATTTTTCAATAAAAACTCCAACATGATAGAAAATATCCAATCAGAAAACATAGATTTGTACGCCTCTATTCCCCAAGGCAGTGTGATTGGATGTTTATTATTTCTTATCTATATTAACGATCTACCTAAAATCATAGATAAACATAGCGTTTTATATGCAGATGATATATCTATACTTCTCCCTTATAAAACAAATACAAATTTAAACCAAAATTTAGAATCTATACTAACCAAGACCGTTAACTGGATGAGCATGCACAATCTTGAAATAAATTTTCTTAAAACAAAATTGATATCTTTCCACCCATATCAAAAACAATCTTTAAACATAAATTTTACCTTTGAAGGGACGCAGCTGGAAGTGGTTGACGAGTTTAATTTGCTTGGTCTAACAATAGATACCCACCTTAATTGGAAACCCCACGTGAAAAAAGTAAGAGGCAAAATATCCTGTTTCTCATACGCCCTCCGTGAAATTAAAAAGACTACAGACCTACCCACAGCTTTAACCACCTACTATGCATACGCTTACTCATGGTTCTCCTACGGAATAATACTATGGGGAAATAGCACTGACGCACCTACAATTTTTACCCTACAGAAAAAATTAATAAGAATACTAGTAAACATAGAACAAACAGACTCTTGTAAACCCCATTTTAAAGCACTTAACATTTTAACTTTACCATGTATTTACATATTGGAAATTTGCAAATTTGTCCTGAAATATCCTGATTTCTATACAAAACGAGGAAATATCCAAACCACACACCAACTTAGACACAAAAATAAATTAAATTTACCCTATTCCAAAATGACGATGTTCTCCTCTGGCCCCCTAGTAATGTCTATAAAAATATTTAATAAACTACCTAACTTTCTAAAGAATGAAACCAAATCAAACATCTTTATTAAAAAACTAAAACTCTTTCTCATTGACAAAAGTTATTATAGCATTAAGGAATACTTAGAGGATAGATTTTATACAATATAATGAAAATAAATGAATAAGTAAGTAGTGTTGTGCAATAATTCTGAATAATGTAGACTGAATAATATTTATTTAAAAATAATCTAAGTACAAAATTAATAATATGTTATAATATGTAATAGTAATACCAATTATTAAATTAATTGTATACCTATTGTGATAAATAATTAATAACTAATAATATAATTGAATTAATTAAATATTTATAAATTCTTCCCCTCTCTTAGAATGCTGTGCCCGACAGGGTCCATAATTGTATCTGTTAAAACCATACATACCACCTCTGTAACATTATGGATGCAATAAAGTATTGAGTATTGAGTATTGAGATGGGCAGCAGTCGATCGCCACTTCTGTGGCCTAATCTTAATAAATAGTTCACGTAGAGCGTTCCTCTCTTAATTCCCTCTAGATTGAATACCGTAAGATTTCTCACGTGTCTTGCTTATATAAGTATTATTTCTCCGCGTCTCTTGAATATCTAACGCCACACAATCAACATTACAAATCGATATTGAACTAATTTCAGCTCTATTTCATCTCCAATAGAGCTCAAGATCCGACAGTCGACGTTAAGGCTTGTGGAAATTTACCTTTTTTGCTTGACTGAGTCTTTTCCAAACGGTTTTAGGGGAGAGAAAGAAGACTTATACATAAATAATAATATGCTTCATAAACTACGCAAACTGCCTTTGAATTTTAAGTCACAAGAATTCGACTTTCCATGACCTGTCCATAAACTAGTTTTGGAAGTTTCTTTTAAGTATTTTAAAGAATTTCTATATGAAAATGGAAAAGTAATAGTTATTAATGTTTTTTTATACAGGGTGTTAGGTAAATGGGTATATGAGCCGACACTAGCCCATGTTAACATGGTCATATAAATGGTATGGTGAAGTCAGAAAATTGATATCTTCATTTTAATTATTTTAATTTTCATACAAATCGGATTTTCAAAATTTATTTTGTATAAAAATTAAAAAAATTAAAATGATGATATCAAATTTCTGACTTCACCATACCATTTATATGACCATGTTAACATGGGCTAGTGTCGGCTCATATACCCATTTACCTAACACCCTGTATAATATCACTAGCGGCCGCCCGCGACTTCGTACGCGTGGACCTCGTTTTACTCCATTAGGGGTGGAGTTTCGTAAAATCCGCTCTTAGCATCTATAGCGCATTCATTTTAAATTTCAACTCTCTTACTTTAAACACATAGGACTTTCATAATATAAACTTCCAACCCTCCTTTTATCTCCTTAGCCCCCGTGGTTGATTTCTAATGATACATTTTCAGTATATGTACCACCACCACCACCACCATTTCAGCCATAGGACGTCCACTGCTGAACATAGGCCTCCCCCAATGCTTTCCATATTGATCGATTGGAAGCGGCCTGCGTCCAGCGCTTCCCTGCTACCTTTACGATGTCGTCGGTCCACCTTGTAGGTGGAAGTCCCACGCTACGTTTTCCGGTACGCGGCCTCCATTCCAGAACCATTCTATCCCATCGGCCATCAGTTCTGCGTACTATGTGCCCTGCCCATTGCCACTTCAGCTTGCTAATCCGTTGGGCTATGTCAGCGACTTTGGTTCGTTTACGGATCTCCTCATTTCTGATTCGATCTCGCAAAGAAACACCAAGCATAGCCCTCTCCATAGCACGCTGTGCAACTGAGCTTCTGTATACGGCCTATAGTGAGAGGCCACGTTTCCGAGCCATAAGTTATCACTGGTAACACACATTGGTTATACACTCTAGTCTTCAGGCATTGAGGTATTTTGGACGAAAAGATGTTGCGTAGTTTCCCGAACGCTGCCCAGCCGAGTTGGATTCGATGATTGACCACCTTCTCGAAATTGGACCTACCTAGCTGGATCGTTTGTCCGAGGTAGACATACCTACTTGTCGACAATCTCGAGAATTGAGCTCCCAACTGAAACTGGGTAGGGCGCAACATGGACATTCGACATAAGCTTCGTTTTGTCCATGTTCATCCTCAGGCCTACCTGTTGGGAAAATCGATTAAGGTCTTCGAGCATTGTTCCAAGATCTTCCAACGATTCTGCCATGATCACAATATCGTCGGCAAACCGATGTGTACACAGTACCACAGTGTACCGAACAGTATATTATGTACACCTCCACAATATCTAGAGATCATAGTGAGCATACATTTTAACTTTCAAGTCTCTTACTTTAAAAACCGAGGACTGCAATACAGACTTCCAACCCCCTTTTTAACTCCCATAAGGGTTGAATTTTGCAAAATTTCGTCTTAGTGACTACCTACGTTCTAAAAGGAGGTGTATTCCACTTTGATCACCTGGCTTTGATCAGCCAGTGAGACTTGTAGTTTCTGAGACTTCGTGATGAGTAAGTGAGTCACTTAGTCATTCAATGACCTTTCTTTCTACTAAAATTATACGTACCTATAGTAATTATCATTAAAATCAAATAAGTAAGTACCTACCAACCTAAGTAATTAAAATAAAGACCCTACCAAAAATTAACAAATTACATACAGAAAATAAAAACGAAGTAATTCTTATCCTATTTAACTACAATCGCCCACGCGCCCATCCCATTTGTCCGCCGCTAAACCGTACCCTAATATTCATCTCGGTAGATGGCGGCACATAGTAAGAATTTGCAAGGAAGTTTGTAAAAAGTCACTAATTAACACTTTGACTTGCTCGTTTAAACACAGTGAATGATTCAAATAGGTACATACAGTGAATGGTTCAATTACATAAAATATCTTTATTTATTTAATTTTCAATATTACTTATGAACAGCGCTATTCATAGTACATGTAATATTTAGTTACTAATTTACTAATGATGTCGATAGATGGCGTTTGACAGCTTTGCCTTCATGAATATTTACGTACCTCAAAAATTTTTGTCAGGCGCAAGAAGATTTTAAGCAATGACGATAGATGGCGCTTTTCCACGTCTTATGAAAATCCCAAATATTTTACGGGACCCTATTGTTTTCCAAAATAAAATTTAGCCTATGTTACTCGTGAGTTATGTAGCTTTCGAATGGTGAAAGAATTTTTAAAATCGGTCCAGTAGTTTTTGAGCCTATCCATTACAACTAAACAAACAAACAAACAAACAAATTTTCCTCTTTATAATATTAGTGTAGATAACACTTAATTGGAAGTTCCAAATTGATTTGGATTTAAATACCTAACATGTCCGTGTTATTTTAAAAGTGCCACCACACTTGTTTTGTGACGGATGATTAGATTATCACTGTATTGCTTATCGCTTCTCCATAAACACTACACCCCTGAAGTGACGGTAAATTCCACGGTTACGGTTCACTAACAGATTGCTGGTCGTCCCAGTAATGGGTGTTAATAATTTGTTATTGAATTGGTGGCTGGCGCCGGGCCAGTTGGCCTCCCCGGTATATACCCGTCTATGTAGCTCTACTTTATTGATAATAACATTTGAATACGCATGGCGCTTTACTTATCAATTTTCGGCTGCAGTGAACGCATACAGTTCAAAAGTTCGAAACACTGAAATTGTTATACGCGCAGTCTGCTTATATTCGAGACTCGATAGGTAGTGATTAACTTTACTTGAATAATGAAACTGACAATCAAAAAGTTGGCTACACTAGAACAGTCGTGAATTAGTCGTAAAGTTCAGTGTGAGCTTTTGAATTTTCCTTTTTTGTTCCACCAGTCGGAGGGTATCCGATCTGTCTAGGCACAGACTTGTCTGTCTTGACAGTATTTTAGTGAAAATGGCAGTAGTATAAAATTATTTTAAAAAATTAACTCACGAAACTGATTATTAAATATTTCCTTTGCAATTCGCTAATTAGTGGAATCTGAGTATTATTTCGGTTTAAATTGTATGCCTTTTGTTATCATTTATTTCTTTAGTGTCGACACCGCCTTCCCCTTCATATTTGTTTCAAGTAACTGTCCTCACCATAGGTTGTCTGGAAGAGATCGCTTCATAGCGATAAGACCGCCTAATTGTACCTTGTGTGTTCCTTTTCTTCTGTTATTTGTTTGGTGTGCAATAAAGTGTATTTATTATTATTATTATATCCAGTCTCATAGCTTGCACATATTTCATACTGCATAAGATATTCTTCTTCTTTTTAGCAAAGTCTAAAAGATGTTTTAATCGCCGAAAAGGAGCTGCCGATCTAATATCTGAGTTGCTTACAAGAAGTTTGTTTAATAGCAAGGGCCACGCGTTGAACGTTAAACCGTCGTAAAATCTTACCGTGCCGTTTAACTTGCCCAACTCCTTAAAAAAGGACGAATTTTCTAAACAAACATCCAATAGAACGCACTCCTGCCACTTAATTACCCAAACAAGTACTTACAAACTCGATTCTTTGTCGAGGTTAAATTATAAAAAGCAAAAATTCTTCGCCAAAAATTCAATTAGGTTTTTTGCCAGGCAGATGCTCCTTTAGTATTAGAATATCATGAATATTCAATATTGTGCCGCTCAAAGGATTTTTGTCGAAATTGTTTTATCCTTTGATGACGTAATGGCATTATCTATTTTTGAGGAGTTGTTTTGATTACGCTTCCCTTTGTTGTTGAGGTTTGAAATTGCTGCATACTTGGTTTGATAATAACATTTTTCTCCGAAAATATGCCGGAATTGATATCGAATGGTATCACAAGAAATAAATAATTTGTAATAATAAAATAGTGAATGCCACTTTTTTATTTTTTATTAGATAGGTTATGTTAGTAATTCGTATTAACTGTTGAGTGCTACATGAATATGAGGGTGAAATAGTGGCAGCCAATGTGGGCTAGGAATATTAAATGCTGATGGCATGGAAGTCATTATAAGGAAGGATAGTCCTAAGGATCAGGTATTCATTATAAGGACTGGAAAGATTCAAAAACTTACAGCATTGCTTTTTGTTGACGATTTGATAGCCGGATTCAATTTTAAATCTATACTGCAGCTCCTGTAGGTCCTGGATACCAGATACAAGCTTCGTGGCCTAATCAGGAAACGATATTTGAATGCTAGACTTTCGCGGCGTGCACTGACTCGAATGTCCTACCGACTGCGTCAATTAAGTGAGCTACAGCCGGAGGATAAAAAAAAACAGAATCCTCACTAATTTTATAAGTACAAAAGTAATTACGTCTATCTGTCTGTCACTTTTTCATAATCACCCAGGTATTTTAATCCCAGGTCGAAACGATAATGTCTTTCTGCGACAAACCGAAATTCACGCGGGCGAAGCCGCGGGGGAAAGCTATTTTAACTGTTAAGAAAATTACACTTTTAATTATTACTAAAACATGTCAACTGTTCAAAGTGTGAATAAATTATGAAATGATTGCTATTTCTGTAATTGCATGAAGACCGCATTTACGTCATAGTAGTACACGTTCCGTGGATGCTGTACTACATGGGTACTTAGTACATAGATCCGTGTACAACATTATCTGGGGTCGATGTTATCAGGAATCTTCCTACATTAGCAGCGCTTAATATTAATAACATTTAATTATGTAAATAATATAATCTTAAACCGGTTATTATTATTGATCACGTTTGATCAAATCTAATGACATTCTATACACGTGTGTTTAACTTCATTAGTGCCATTATTTTTACGGTATTATCGGTATTTGGCTAAGAACTGTTGCTTGTGAATAAAGTTTAGTCGATACGATAAACAAATAACGACCTTAGAACATTAGCCGCTCTAAACAGAATACCATCTTCGCCCAGCAGTCAGTGTTTTGCCCTCCCCGCCTAATTTAACATTATGTTGGCACAAAGTGGCGAAATCAAATGGAAACCCAGAGATTCCAGCGCTCGCCATTTTCTTTGTGAGCGCCAAAACAGGTATTTAACCCGAATATTTTGTGCGTCGAGCCGAATAAAATATTTGAACCATAATTATTCAAGTTGAGCCTCTTTAGGAAATTTGCTACCATTCCGAAGGGGCGTACTATCGGTTTTGAGAAGCCTTTCGAGGTCGACGTGGAATTACCTTAAGTGGTCTTTGAGGACTATTACTGTACTCTACAATAAAAGTGTAAAAGTGCTCCTTTAAAAGCAAACTCAATAAGTAGACTATACAAAGTAAGGTTGGTCTACTTGGATGTGTTGCCAATTATCCAACTATCCTATCCTATCCTATCCTACTAATATTATAAATGCGAAAGTTTGTGGGGATATCTGGATGTTTGTTACTCTTTCATGCAAAAACTACTGAATGGATTTGGATGAAACTTTACAGTATTATTGTGGTTGAGGCGTTCAGCCTCTTTGCACTAATTTGTTTATAACACAGAACAACATACATATAGGCTATAATTCATGACGATCTGTGACAAACTAAATTTCACGCGGGTGAAGCCGCGGGCAAAAGCTAGTTATAAAATAAAACTATCATCCAATTTTGATAAACCAATCAATAAAGTGTGAAATCCTGGATGATTTTTATATTGTCATCGAGATAACAGATTTGATACATATCAGTCAGGGTGTTACGCATAACATGACGACGCATTATGTAGGTCAATATTATAAATATTATCATTAACCAATAACGTTACACCACATGTTGCAATTAAGGGCCGATTTTTCAATCGTCAGATATCTTATAACTGAATGACAAACTTGTCATTTTGACATTTCCTATACTGAAACTGTCAATGTGGGAAACTTATTCTTCAGTTAAAAGTTATCTGACGATTGAAAAATCAGCGCTAACAAGATTAAATACTTTAGCTTCGTATTTGGCCCGTCTAGAATGATATTACCAAGTGTGGACGCGCCAAGTCTTCTCTGCAATTACTGTCACTACTTAAACCATGAGAACATAACTCATACTGATAGACACGAATATTATAATGAAATCTGTGTTGATTGTAAATTAAACATATTGTTAAACAGTTGTCGGTGGCTACCTTGAATAGTCGTAGACCTAAGTAACTGATTAGTTTAATTAAATTATTCGTGGTACTGATAATAACAACTACCCTGTTATGTAGCTTCGCTTGATAAGCAATTTCGATATTGTTTTCTAATGTTTTTCTAGTAGATTGTGATAGGAGGTTTCCTTTGGTTTTCAGTAAGCAAACGACAAGGCTAACGGGGCTTATTCCCAGCTCTCTTTCCCAACATTGCAACTCCTGTAATATTATATAACTTGGCCTCTAATAAAACCCAAAAAGTTAAAGAAGACCATCGAAAGTGATTTGTCGTCTTTTTCTGAAGACTGCGAGTCTTCATAAGAAAAAGACGTTTCGAAAGAAGCTAGCAACTGATGGTAGGGCCGCGCGCCGTTGTTCGGCGGACGCACGTTAATTTCACTCGTTAATTACTATTTATTAGCAGCCCAACAACTTCGCTTATTTCGGAGTTTGTTGGCCTCCTCTCAATTGCTGATTGCACGTTTTCAAAGTTATCAAAGCATAAGGTATAAACTTGTAATCTTCGTATCGACGTTAACTTGTAAATAACGTTATTTTGTTAACGTAATAAATAAGGTTTTGTTGCTACATCTTATAATTATACTATTATTGATATTGGCAAAGCCTTTGGTACAAAGGTTGACTTATTATAAAACATAATATAAATATTAATGATGTAATAAGCTGCGTTTTTTGCACTAGAGAATAATCATTTCTTGCAACGTCTGTAGCATCTGTAGGTAGGAATATCATGCAACGTCCCTCTAGATATCGAGTAACAACAATGTTATTACATGAAAACATAGTTGACGTAACAAGAAATTGATAATTAGTGCCTTACCTTAAGTTATTTATGCAAGTAGTAGAATACATAAACAGCAATTACAAATGTAGAGTTTACGTTATAGTATTTTGTAAAACTTAATCCATTTAGGCGTCTTTTAATAGTAAATACGCATTTTCCTAAATGGAAACATCCTCTTTTGTCAATAGAAATAAAATTCGAAACGTTACGACGAAGAGCCATTTAAACTTTGATCATCAAAGGTTATAAAGCTATAATCTTTTAAAATGTCCCAAACTCTTTGTATAGAAACTCGTTATCGAATCAATGGGATCCGTACAATGGGGTGTGATTTTGTGAAAATAATTAACCACGCTCCGGCTCGCTCCGGCGAAAGAAGGCGAGTTTGAGTTATAAAGTGATTAATACGTTCGGGTGTTGGAAACGGGTTCGATCCGGTTCGCTCCGCTGCTTTCCAGATCCGAGCGGCTCTTAGTGATGGGACCGATATTTTTTGATCCATTTTCCGTTTGTTTTTGTCACTTGAAACCGTTGTTATCATTATCTTTACTTCAAAGTTCAAACATCATATTGAGTTGAAAACATTGAAGCCTTATTAATTTCATTTAGTATATTATCCATATTTAAAAATTATAAACTTGCATTTTACTGGTATTATGATACAGCTCATATTAAAATGTTATATTAATGGACATGAAAGTCGATTTCAGGGGCGTTTTCTTTGTGCTACAATACAATATAGGCTTTAATGGCTTTATGCATCTTATAAATTACTTTAATACCTAATTTAGACGTTAGTTATATTAGGTGAGTTTATCCCCATCACTATATTCAGGCCGGCAACATGGCGGCCACTCATCGGTCCAGCAATAACGGAGGACGAATTTTAATCTCATTAGGGACCCTCGTATCGCGGCTCAACAGTTATCATTTTAGCGTTCTATCACAGAATAATAATAAGTACTACGATAGAATTATTCATTTACTAGCACCGCACATCACTATAAGAGAAGGCTTATTTCTTATTAAACAGTATGTTAAAAACTCTGTCCAATCCAATTTTCCCCGATCCTACTACAATTTGTAAGAAAAAGTAAACAAACACTGGAAATCACTTGTTTGATCTTTTGATTATTTATTTCACTTCAACAAGTTTACTTTCATCTAATATTTACTGAGTATTACTTACTTTGGTAAATTAGGTGTATACTTGACACTGTTGCAGACATGAGGCCTAACCTAACCTAACCTATCTACAGGGTGTTAGGTAAATGGGTATAAAATATGAGCCGACACTAGCCCATGTTATCATGGGCATATAAATGGTATGGTGAAGTCAGAAATTTGATATAATCATTTTAATTTTTTTAATTTTCATATTATAATATCCGATTTGCATAAAAATTAAAATAATTAAAATGAAGATAAATATCAATTTATGTAACAAGAAAAACGAAATGTGATAATTTTACAAGGTATAATAATTTAAGTCGATGCGCGATGTGATGAGAATGAGAGCTCTATTATGGCCGCAATTAGTCCAATTTTAATATACTTACTTATACAGGGTGTTAGGTAAATGGGTATATGAGCCGACACTAGCCCATGTTAACATGGTCATATAAATGGTATGGTGAAGTCAGAAAATTGATATCTTCATTTTAATTATTTTATTTTTCATACAAATCGGATTTTATAAAATTTATTTTGTATGAAAATAAACGATTTTATAAAGCAAATTACCTCAAAACACAAAACACGAGAAACATTTCCGATTTGCTTCAAATTTAATTTGAAAAAGCTGATGTTATGACCAAAGATATTAAAAAAAATGTAGGTCATCCAATCAGCCTCAAGCGGACAATTTGCATAAATGCACTTGTATGGATTAAATTGGAAATAGATGTGCTGAATGAGGTAAAAGATTCTGTACGTGCCGCGAGCCCGCGATGGCTGCCGTGATTGGATCGAGATTTTAATCGGAATCGTTTACGGGTGTATAAAAAGATTTTAACATCTCGATTATTTTTTGGCAAATTTCAGATTACAATTTTATTGTTTCGAGGATAACAAGTCTCACTCAGCCCTTTTTCAGCCATGAGAGGACATGTATGATGTCTCACTGCTTCGAGCTTCAATATAAACTTCGAGGCTTCCAAGCGAATCTACCTTTCTACTTTTGCGTATCATTTTATTTTCCCAAACAAAAGGAAACATACCCAAAAGTTTGCATGCTCTCATGCTCCCATAAACAAAGAGTGGTTATTCAACTCAAGGTCGAGGAACAAGGCGAAATTCCCGATAAATCACTGGCGCTAGGAGTGCGAGCAATATTCCTGAAACGCGGCCTTATCCTCGATATTTCTCCCAGCCACGCAGCCGTGAACTCATACATTTGTGAACAAAGCGATTACTGACGAATCTACTGCTTGCCCCCTTTTGTGTTATCTACTTATAATTTATTTCGATGGCCTTGGCTTGGATATAAGTGCGGATATCTATAAAAGTTGCTTTCGCTACTACCTATTGGTACAATTTCCACTTCATAGAAACAAGCAAACATTGGTAGCTTTTACTTACATACCTATATGGGAAAGTCATTTAATTTTGAAGGCTCAGGCCTCAATGAGGGATGGTTTAGGCCTTAGATCATACTACATAAACAGATGTATTTCCTCATTTGAAACGCGGTAAATATTCAACATCCTGATCTTCTGAGCTTTACTTTTTAAGTGATAAGAAGCTGTGTAAATGCAGTCGTCACTTAAAGCCATCGTCGGCAGAAGGCACTCCCTTATTACCGGAGGGTAATGAAGACAATAACGCCGCCAACCGTCACATTAGTCAGCGGCGCTGCTCCGCCGCAGAGACGGATTTAACCTACGAATACGGATTACTTCATTAAATAATCCCATTGACCTGACATAGGCATAGCCTGACAAGGACATAAATGACATGAACTTCGAGATAAAAAATTTCTAAATAGGTACGTGTCTAAATCATGTGGTTTGTACGACTGCATTATGATTTTTGTAGTCAGAAGCGATAAGCAAACTGAAATATGTTATCTGCACAATACAAACAACCGTTCTCCATTGTACACAATAATTTATTAGTCTAGGCGCAGACCACCAACTTTTCTTCTGAACTTCAGTAAGTATGGCCATGTATGGAAGTGCGCACATTCATCATACAAATTAAAATCGGGCCCAAGTATCGGCCGACTAAAAGTCATGAAAATTATCTAACCATTTTTTTTTAGTTTAAGCTATACCTACATAAACAGTTTATACAGATATTCTCGTTTTCCTCTGCCAGTAATACCAATATTCAAAATCAATGTAGAGTCTGCTCTTCCTATGCTGTGTCAAAGAGCACACGAAGTTGCGGTTGCACTCACTCCGAAGTTATCGTAACTCGGTGAAGTTGGGTAGTAAGTTACCCGAGATCAATGGCCATCGGGAAAAACGGGATTGAAGTGTTCCCGTGATTTCTAATGGGGCTCCAATGTTTTCCATGTTTTAAGACCAATTGGCGATTCGTTACGCTGCGATTAGAATTTATGTAATGTGCTAATTTGTGATTTTATTGTGCAATATTTCGTCACAATTTATGTTTATTTAGTTATAGCATTGTCATGCGTCGTAGTAAAAAAAACTGATTACTATGTTTATGTTTTGTGGGATAGATAAATTACAGATATTACTCGAAAATAAAAAATATCACACAACCATAGCATTATTGTTACGATTAGGGTATAAAGTAATGGTTACAAATAATGTTTCGTTAATATGACCAACACTTAGGCATAGTAGCTCTGTATAATATCGACCGGCTATTTAATACAAGTCAATCATCCGAATAAAATACATTCTATGCTTCATTCGGCATGTAAAGCCCTGTCGCATCGGACCAATTGAGTCTCAATACAGACGCCTATTGACTGTTCATAAAGTGTGGCACTGAGGTGTGACCACAAGCTGATGTTTTAACCTATTTATACAATAGGCTAGATGACAAAATTTCAATAATTTGTCCGTCAGACAGATAATTAGAAAATATTAGACTCATATTTTTTATTTTCTTTCATAATTACATAATAACAGTGCCACATCGAGTTGAAATGGTGCGATACGTCACGCTTGAGTAGAATTTTTACTCAAAAGTGACATCACGCGACATTTCAACTCAATAATAATATAATACCTACTGTAATTATTCGATTATGTAAAAAAATAAAAAATATGAGTCTAATATTTTCTAATTATCTGTCTGATGGACTAAATAGAATTTCGATTTCATTACCCAGTCATCATCCCTATTGTGCCTACTTACTGATTTGTACTAAAAGATAAATTCTACGGCCAGCGAGACAGCGTGATTGTGTAGTCGGCCGGTGTTTTAATTATTCCTTCGCATTTTATAGACAACTCTCGAGCCCGGCTGCCGCACGTAGGGAATTCCGCCACGTCTCAGAAAACCAATAAATGGAAAGAGATTTATACGTCAGATTGGAAAACTGGCCTTTAAGATTTGTTGAATTATTTAATTAATACCTATGTAATTTTGTCTAAAATTTCCAACTTTTCAACCGTGACTGGTATTAATGTTTTGGTACCTACCTACTGGAACAATTAGGCACCAGTTTTTACACAAAATGTGGACAAAACTGTTTATTTTTTATCAAAAATGGTTGTGTATTGTTTTTACTTAAAAGTTTTAGTTAATTTAATTTCGTTAAAGTATAGTTATAAACTTGAGTACTTTAACAGTCCCATCCCACGTTATTATGTTTGCCCAAAATGTACGCTGGTAATCAGATAAATTTAATTATCCATTATTAACCTTTAACTGGTGACATGGTTTTTGTGTAACGTAACTGGTGACGTACGGTCTGACAGGCCGCTACCGTATCAAGACTGTAGCATAGAAACTAGGTAAGGTAGCATACCACAATCTTTAAAAACAGATTATTAGCATATAGAAGAATTAAATTAAAATAAAATAATAAACTCTAAATATCATTTTTAATGCAGAACTTGATGTTAAATTATATGTAGTAATAAAAAAAAAAACTAGAGATGAGATCGATAATCGCAAACAAATAAATTTTAATCAACAAATTATAAGAAAATTAGTATTTTTATTATAGTTTAAATAATAATCAATTTAAAAAAACCTATCACACGTAGGTAACCTATCATTTTAGAAAACTGGCAGTGGTGAAACTTTTGTATTTTTTATTGGCTGTCAGGGCATTTATTGTTTGGCATAAAGGTGGACCGTCATTTTCACTTTCTGACTGATTCTCGTCAATTGGTCCTTTATCTTCAAAAACACTTTCTTCGGCTTCCGAATCATGGTCACTTTGCTCCAGGACGATGTTTTCAGGAACATATTCGGCTTCCGACCCAATTGCGTCTTCCTTTTCCAGATATTTTTCAAATGGCGAATTTTCAAGTTGTTTCATAAAGTATGGCACTATATTCCCAACTAACGATCATACGCTCCTTTTTTGGAGTTATTTAAGTATCAATTGCAAGTAAAAACTGTAAAAATACGAAAAAACTGCATGAAAAAAATGTCACGTAACTGGTGACATGCGGTCTGAGAGACCGCTGCTGAACTTTACATCGATGTAACTTGCCGATTTGGAGCTGAATGATGCAAATATCCTTCTCTACGGCGTAGACACAACTAAACTCGAAGGTACTGAAGCGGTGAAACATAGGAAGTACGGGGAAGGGGGTGAAACGATGTTTCACTGACGCCGCCCGGCCTGTGAGACCGCTTGTCACCAGTTAAAGGTTAACCGTGCAGTATAACAAATAACAATTTTGGCCGGATTTATCAGAGTATTAAATTTCTGGTAACGCCCGCGGGCAAGACTTATTGTCGCATAAATTCGCCTGTTTGTGTAGTAATGCACAATATTTGGCCGCAGTAATTGTACTCGCATGTACTGTGTCCTGCACTTGGCCACTGTTCAGTATTTGTCATTTTGTGGTCATATTGGGGATGCAATCATTACGTTGCTGTCGTTCGTAAAAACGTCCAATACTCAGATGCGACTAAATAAATTAGATAAATTCACAACAGACCACACAATTTATTAAAAATCAAAATCAAAAATATTTTGTTCAATTTAGACCACTAGTGGCACTTATGAACGTCAAAATATAGTAAAAATAAAAAAGGTAGCACTTTACATGTCTCCTTATCTTTTGGGCCCTACCAGCTATTTTTTCTCACAGAGTTGGTTTTTAAAAAGTACCTACTTAACGAGTCTCGACTAAATGTTTAGCTAACGCCAAAAAGAAGCACGAGAAGCTCAGCCACCATCACATCATTTTCAATCATTTTAAAAGATTCATAGTGGTGTGGGTGAACAGTTTTTATAATGCTCACTTTTTTCTTTGATTTGATCAAATGAAATCTAGCTAATAGAATGATTCAGTGAGACGTGGGGTAATAAAATAAACCAATTACTTTAGTTGTCTGGACATATCTGTACATCTTGTATTTCCACATAAAATCAACAACAATAACAATATAACTAAACACTAATTTCGCGGGATTCCCTCAGGGAGTTATTTTCTGAGAGAAACATGAGTACTACTTTTTCATCCTGATACTAGCTTTGAAACAGCGTTCGTTAACTCAGGGACGGTAATTGAAGACTTGCGTAACGAAGTGAATGTTAACGAACGATGTTTCCAAGTAAACTGTGAGTTTTGTACTCCTAAATAAATAAGAGGCTGACAAAGGTGACTGAGTTTCTTCTGCAACTTTTTAAGTATTCTCAGCACCAACCTATAGGTAGGTGCAGAAGTGGTGGTAGAGCAAATTAATAGAGCTTAAATATCTACATAAAAAATGAATTTATATGTTTCGAAAAAAAATAGCCAAGCATAACAAATAGTTGTGTAAAAGGCAAACTCAGTTGTTGAAACACCAGGCGCTCAAGCGGGGAATATTTTTTGAAATTTCCATAGTCACCGGGGGACGCGCCAGTTTCGACGGTGTGCCAGGATTAAGTTTAGAACTAGCGACACACAGTTTTATTGCGCTAAGTCCAAAGAGATTATAAAATAAAATAAAGATAAAATGAACTCGCTACTCGTACTTGTTCAATCTATCTTGTTTTAGAAATTGAATAACTATAAAGTTGCATTGCTAGTGCCACCATATGTTAGTAAAGCTGGAATGGAACAGAAGCACGGTATTTCATATTTCTATTCGGAACGTAACCTGCTGACTGTAACAACTATCCAACTAAAACAAATTGATTTCTGAAAATCAAACACAAAACCTCTGGGTAAGCAGTAAGCATAATTTGAACTTTGAAATAATTCATAAGATTTCTGAGGACTCTATATCAACTTCTTACTCATGTAGGTTTTTGGAGCTATTAAATGTGTAAGCCTTTTTATCTATCTCTATGTTTATCCTTATTTCCAATATTTGTTTTATCCAATTGAGCACACAAGAACTCTACTAGGATATAATAAACCAAACACGTTAGAGGTATAAAAATGGAGTTGTTATATTTCACATTCCACTCCTAAGACGTTGGGATGTCTGACAAATATTTTTGAATAAAAAATTGGGTGTTTTGGTAATGCAAATGAATAAATTAAGGTTCCTTCGCTTGTTTGACGAGAAGAAACCCCAGTCAAACAGGACTAGACGTAATTAAACCGCTTGTCGGGCCGATATATTGCGAATTTATTGCAAAAGGGGCGTTTCTACAAACAGCCGACTCAAATCCGCCGCCCGCGCTCCAACCAATGATATAGGAGGCGCTGTATGCTAAGGCGAAAGGGAAGGACAGTGAAATTATGGAATGTCCCATTTTAATTCATAAATCGGCGCATTGGACTGCAGCGGCAGCCTTGAGCTAACAAGTGAGATTGACAAGTTTGATTGAAATTGAGAGTAGTAGGTAATAGATATAAGTTGCAAATTCAGTCAAATAAGCTTTTTACACCTTTTATTTTGGGGATTGGATATGCGCAATAGTGTCTAGCCTCTAGACTTTCATTCGTTAATGTTAGACTATCGCACATGGTGTCAATGGATACATTTCTCTGTTAACTTATCAGAAAATACTAGAAATATTGTAGGTATTTTTAGGTTTTTATGAGTAAAGCAAAATAAAATCTTCCTTTAGCAATGGCCAAACACAAATATATGTCTGCGCTTCAGTGCGGCAAGGAAATTGAATACACAATCTCAGGAATCGACCTCCCGCCGGATTACGGGCCCGCGCATACTATATTTTACTAGAATACACTCGCGAGCGCTCCGGGTGCGGATAGATGACGCAATACGATCGGAAAATCTCCTTCGAGAAGTTTCTGCGATACGCAAGACTTGCAGCTCGGTGGTTGCAGGAGTACCTTCACAGCTCGGTGGTCACCCAACCACCGAGTGACATACTTGTAGAGCGCTTTGTTGGTCGCGCGTTAAGGAGGAGGTATACCTAAATAGCCAAAAAAGCTTAATTTTCTACAATCTTCCGCCTGTATCAAGCATTCAAGCAACGTAGACTTGAACTGTGCTTGAAGTTTAATTCCTATGATGTCTAATTCCTAAATCAAATGCCAGATCTCCAAATCCCAGTTAATTCTAGTTATCTCTGCTGACATATCACCTATGTTTGAACCATTTGCTTCTTTTTTGTGACATCAATTATTTCTTCTGTCTTCAACTGGCCATTTCTTTACCGTCTTCTCTTTCTCTTCTTCCGCGTTCTCAGTGGACAAACGGCTTTCTTCTTCGCCAGACCTCAAATAAACAAGGCTCGAAAGCTTAAGCCGATTACGTCATCGATTTTAGTGTGTATTGTGATAAGAATCAGGTAAGCACAGGTATTATACTCGTAGTAAGTTCAAATAAAGAAAAGGAATAAATAGGTAGTCAGAATCTGTAATAGGCTTTCCTCTATAAGTCATCAAATTATCCATTTTTATTACGATATTAAAGAAAATTATCGGTAGCAAGTCTTATTGAAACACCTTTAACATAATACTAATTATTTTTCTTGTAGCTGTGTCCCCAGAATGATGCCTCCGTCCGATAAGGCCAGTCAGTCCGCGTCGGGCCGGCTTTGTCACCGGTGATGAACGCGCGGACATCGGTGATTGATGCCGATAAGAAATCAAGTCGTTTACACGTTACTTCTTGGACTGTCTGGTTACGTAACTAATAGCTTTTCTCGTATTTCCTTAGCCTTCCGCTCGCAAGATCAGTCGTTACGATTCCCACGCGTTTTTGTAATAAGTCCGCGGACATCAATGATAGTTGTTTTATGCTACGATACAAATAATACAAGGATAGGCCGAGGCGTGTAGGTAAAAGTTCGTGTAAAAATTAAGAACTAAATTAATATCATCTGTGTTATATAGATATATAATCTATCATCCAAGTCTTTGTGACAACTGGAGAAATAGGACTTCTAGGATATTGCGTACTATTATAACTGTGTAAATCATATAAAGAAAATATTTTTAGGGTTCTATGAACATACTTCGTACATATACAATATGTTACAAGTTTAGAAAGATTATATTTTTTCGTTAAGTACACTGATTACTTATGTCGCTATAACACAGAATTACTTTAATTCAAAAGGCTTGTCTTTTTGTTTGCACCCTAGTTCCAGAATATGTGGTAGACTGGCAGAGAATGTGCCCTAACTAGGTCAAGAATAATCCCCAGAATTGCAGTCCAAAAGTTCTCCAGCCGCAGGTAGCGGCGAGATGTCCCGAATTGTTGCTTTGCCGGCAGCGTACGGGACGCCTCCTGAATTTCAATGAAACGCCGAATTCTTGGTGTAAAACGGAAAATAATTACGGGATTGAAAAGGCAAAGGATAATTCGCGTGTGAGGACTGCGAGACTGGGGAGGTAAAGTTTTATCTTGGCATTCAGTACGGAACAAGTTCTCGTAGATCTTTTGTGGTCACATAAGCGCTCCCGCGCAGTTGGACACTAGGTAAATTAAATAATTACGTCAATTGCAAATGATTTATTATAGACTTGGACAAACTACAAAAGATTTCCATTACTATTTTTACAACCATTTAGTTAAAGATTGCACAAAGCGCATAACGTTTTGTATCATTTTTGACTTGAAAATTTATTTTGGCTATTGAACATTAAAGAATATGAAATAACTGATACGAATGGAAACTGCAGGACTTCACCAGAATTCCTGGCTTTTTGAAACTATTTCCTTCCACCCTGCAGTGGAACAAATGAAACCCTTTAAAGCAAGAATGATTTCCTATTGCGTCGCAGTCACAGGCTGGGCATGGCCCGAATAGTTGCTTTGACGGCGGCGAGCGGTCCACGCGACCCGTAGACAACGACGTGATTTTCAACGGGCTTTTCACGTTCCCGCGAATACATTATGGATGACAGAATTTATTTCTTGTTTACGTGAAACCTACCAAATTGGTAATTTAATACAAAACAAATGAGCATATCCAGTGTAAGCAATAAAATTGATAATTAAATCGATCCCAAGCCATAATAACTGTTTTAACACCGAAGTGACAAATTGAAAATACCTTTAAAATACACAATACAATTTTCACTTTGAACGTCTCTCAGCTTGGAGACTCATTTAGCTGCTGTGATGGCGTGAGCGTGTAAAACTGTTGCAATACAATTTATGTTTAAGATTCTCATGAGACCAGTAAGGGAAATTAACTATCGCGCATTATACCTTTAAGTTTACTACAAAATACCACTTGTAACAATAGGTATGAGCGCGTGTAAATCGCTGGAAGAAACCCGTGTGTTTTATTGTGCATCTGTCTTCGTGTGCTAAATACATAATGCAATAACGTTTCTAACCATTTTCAAATGTTTTACTACGGCAACGTTATAACTAATGCACATTAATATCATTTTAGGATAAAATAGGGACTAGGAATGTTTGCTATATAGGCAACAAGCATCGGTAACTAAAATGATACACTTACTCTAAATGAAAACGTAATATCTAAAAGCTGAGCCTAATCCTGACCTCAATTTTCAGTTTCTTCCGTAACCCTAAAATTCTTCAAGCATTAAGTTTCAAGTTACAGAAGTATTAAGTGTTTGCAACTCGGACAGAAGCTTTGCGTTCAATAACATTTTGAACTCCAATAACATGCTTTTAGCGAGTTTGCTCGGAGACAAGTTGGTAACTCGCGGGACGCGGCTAGCAGCCGACAGGTGGATTTAAAAATAATAACCGGCTGTTTGAAATTCTTGACACAACTACTTGGCCACCCTTGAAAGTCCTAGACTGGATAAGCGTCTACTTTCGTTAACGTTAAGAGAAAAGATAAAAGTATGAATCGTCCTCTGAATAACCAAGTTTAGCTGGTCTTCGTCGAGCTAGTTAACTTAGTAAATGTCGTTCATGTTTCGTTAAAATTATTACGATTGAATAATAATTTAATGCAAAGATAATATCAATGATACTGTTACGGTTAATGTGATAAATTGAAAATTATTAATAATAACCGGTTATTATGAATAATTACCGACAGTCGCGGTAAAAGTGATGAATTAATCACATTTAACATTGATTATTTAATAATTCAACCTTAGTACTAACAAATTTCATAAAGGAGAACAACATCTTGTGTACTTGCTCGTGTACAGCCAAACTTTTGAACGTTTTGATATCATATATTAATATAATTTGGTATAATGAGTTTGGAATGTTTCTTGCATAATATTACTTTTCCATGATGCCTATAACATAATGTTTTGATTTAAAGTGAAAAATAGGTTAAGGTGCGGCGGGGGTGGCCCTTGGGCCACCCCTAAGCCGCCTATTTAGTTTTATACACACATAAATGACCTCATATTAATCACATTTACCAAATCATGCGGTGATTATTCATAATAACCGGCGATTATTCATAATTTCACATTTATCACTTTGACCGTAACAATACCATTGCGACTCCGAGATAGCCACTGGATAGAGTTAATTGGGTTTTCTTAATTACATACACAAAGTAAAAATATTCATAAGAACGTATTATTAGTGTTTCAGCTTGAAATTACGATATTTCGCGACACGGTCGCCAAATTAACTAACTACACAAGCAGAAAGCTGAAACTACAGCCGCTACTTGGAACATAAACTCTCTGCAACAACGCGGTACACTCGACCGCGGAACTTGTTCACTAAATAAACTTCTGTATAAATGCACTCCCCAAAAACTATTTATTTAGCTATATTTTTTTAACCACTAAAAGAACTTGAAGAAAAAAAAATCTGTTATGAATTCTTCGGTTCGGGGCTGGAGAAATGGTTAGTACCAGTGTTAACGTAAAAGCAGGCCTGGCTCACTCCGCGCGGTACATCCGATAATTACCTACAGCGAAGCGCCCCGCCGGCGGGTATTATATCAGGCGAGTGTCACGCGCGCGCCCGTCAGGACGTTGGCGTGCGTTGTAGTACCTAATTCTATGATCGAAGTATTATTTAAAAATGGACATAAAGAGAAAGAAATATTGTGCGGCGTTCGGGTGTTTAAATTCGAAAAGAAATCTACCGCATTTATCTTTTTTTTCGCTTCCCAAAAATGCTGAAAGGTATGTTGGCCATGTAGGTAATCAATAATTCTTAGGATAGTATAGGAACCTAACCTACCATGACTACTGCTCAGAATGCGTTCGTTCGTTTCAGCCAAATGACGTCCACTGCTGGACAAAGGCCTCTCCCAAGGTTTTCCATAATGAATGCGTACTTACCTACATACGTACCTCATGACATATAAGTGGATTAATTATTTTTTCACTAGACAGCAACCCTAACAGCGTAAGAAGGGTTCAGAGGCACGCGATAGAAAGAGACAAAACTTGTAGGTGAATAAAATTGTAGGTACGTAGTGCTGTGCGAGCTGAATTCCACTGTATCGCGTCGTAGCAAGACTCGCATTTATTTAAATCGTCTTGCGGAGTAATCCTTCTGTACCTGTACTATTACTTATTCTGTGGTAAAAGACTTATTATAATTATGTCACCGTCTTTGGGAGAGTACTTGATTTGAGGAAGGTAGACAAAAATTAGTCTTCCTGGAATTACAAATAATAATTAGGTAGGAATGGAGAATATTGTTGAAACAGTTTGTTTATTAATTTCAAGTCATAGACTGTACCGCGACTCGCCGACTGTTTTAAAGTCGATCAGCGTGGTTAATTGCTACAAGTACTCAGTTCGCGGACATTTTTGCATAAGTGCCGTTTACTCGGGGGACATAATTTCGCATTGAAAATGTAAATACTTTGCGAGTTCCGCCCAAGTTTGGAGGCTCCAAAACAATTTTTATTTGGCGAATAAATTTGCATATTTTTGCGGGTAATCTTGGCCCGCTCCCGCGCGTCGTGAGTGACGCGCTGCTCAGGACTCGGGTCGAGGAGCTAAGAAGTTACGACAGATACAATATTACGCACCTGTTCCGTTCTTTATTATTAACGACTTATTATGTTTACCGTTTATTTATTATTGTCAGTAACTTGGTGATATGAAAACAGCAGCTTTTTTTTATACAATTGAAACAATTTCAGAATACGAAAAACTACATTGAATGTTTAGATTTTCTTAAAATGTTTATAACAAACAGCTGATAACTAATTCCATAAATCTTATCATAAAACCGTACAACAATCCCAAAGATGAGAAAATCCCCCAGAATAACGCTCTCGCCATGCTTAACCATAACACATCAAGTGCGCAACACAGTGGCTTACTTCTAAAGCCTCTCAACTATAAGCTATCGAAAATATGAATAAGGAATATCCCATATTATTTCCCTGCAAAATAAGTGGTAACTCTAAAAACAAATATCTTTCATATGTTTCGCAGATCCTGATCCTTTTGATCCGCTCTCCGAAGCAAATCCGCCATATTGAGGATTGGAGCTGCTATTTTTGATTTCTATACGTTTAAAACAAGGAAAATATGCATGAATAGGTATCAGAAAGTCGAGTCTTATGGAGACAATTTATTTGATATGAAGTGTGAGTGCGAGATTAAGTTGCGTGTTGCAGCTTTACCATGCATGAAATGAACATGATCAGTGCAAAAGAAAAGCAAATGAATGTTATTGTTGATATATCGAACAAGACGTGTGTCTGAAAAAAAATAGCCAAAAAAACATTAGAAAGACCCCTAAATCTGTATCAAACTTGAACGGAAACCGCAATGTCGACTCAAATATTTTTACAGCATAGTTTTTGGTCATCATTCAAGCGTGAAGTCTTCCAGTGAACAATTAAATTAGCAAAAGGCAATCATAATATTTGATTCCAAGAAAACGTCGGAAAACGTGTTCGCATTATGAAAACTACCATCTGTCAATGGAATTAATTCCGGTAATGGCGCGATCGTCAGCCGAACGTGTCGCGCCGCGTTCCGACGCCCGCCGCGACACGTCGCGTCGCCGACATTATGCTAATTTGCATATTACATTGCCTCGTTTGTTACGGATAGCCGTAATTTTTTAACGAATTCGATCAATGAAGTTTCTTTTGATAATAAGTTCTGAGAATTCCAATAAAGAGGATCCTGAAAGAAAAATAAATTCATTCGGGATTGAAGTAAATAAAAGGGATAAAAACCCAAAAATAAAATTGAAACGTCTCTATCTCGGATGAAAGAATACAGTTTTATTGACAGTAAGGAGGAAAAGAATTCACTCGCAGAGTAAAAACCTACTGTGTATGATATTGATTAATGTATAACCATAGTGCTAAACACGTGTAAAATATGGTTATAAAAACGCACGTATAAATTATATCGTTTAGGTAGTAGAGGTATCTATGGCAGAATCGAGATGTGCCACCACCTTTATTTTACTACGACCTACATATTTACGGCGCCCGCGCCGCTAACAATCTGTTTTACAGCGGAATAAAACGCTACAAAAGTCCGGGCGCAGCCCGCTGTGACGGAATTTCAAATTCACAATCGGCTCGTTTTAAATTCTATTCCGATGGATTGAATTATTTACCGGTTGTAGCGCTTTGACGGACTCGCCTATTAGCGTGATTTGTGAGCTGCCGCTTCGGAAAAACAAAAGTATTTTAGATGTTGCTAGAGCTAACAACTGTACATAGATAAATAAAAATAATGGGTGTTGCTCGTTAAATTTAAATATTTTTTGCATGAACCCTTATCAGTATCAATGTTAATCTTTGCTACAAACAACGATGCTAAATGGAATATTACACAAATTTTACTGAAATTCATCATTGGTTGTAAAGCAATACCGAATAGTGTAGCTAGTGAGGCACAACTTTTTGTATCCCGTGTATTTTTCTACCCTCACGACACTAGTACGCTTGTACCTTTTCTCAATCTAGCAGTACCTAGATACTTTATGATTTTGGCCCAAATACTCTCTTATTTACTTTTCATTTTTCAGATTCACGGTACGACACCATTCCATCGAGGAGCGCATCCATCTTTCTTCACGAGCGTGGCCCAAAGAACGACAGCAACTCGTTGCAAACACAACAAAGGGCTATCAATACGGTTATTTAAACGAGCCTATGCCTACGTCTGATATCCAATTAGGTACCTAATTCACCTCCAGGCGCTCATTGAATTGTTTCAATCAATACATAGCCCGGGCTCCATAGCTCTCGCGTTAGGGCAGTATCAATCTTCATCCGAACGCGGCCGGTTGACAGCGACGAGTTGCGAATACAAATCCGCGGGCTGTGCATAGGGCTATCGACTTGGTTATTTATGTCTTTCTACCAAATTCGGTTTCAAATTGGCCTGTTATATTTATTTTTAGAGAAGGATTAGGTATGCTCAAAATCAAAAAGCTTTTTTCTCAGGTGGCTGTATTCATATTTTTTGGGAAAAGCACCATCATGCTTATACTAGATTCTTAACACTTTTGAACTGAGCTACGGATAAATGATTTGAAATGACTGTGTCCGTTATCTAATCACCACAAACTTTTTGGAAGAATGAGTGGAGTCCGATTTTGCAGCCCTAAGTGTGAAATGTTGGGGCGGCTATTAATAAGGCCCGTGATAATGTATCGTGACCTTGGCACGTGATTCACTCTTCACTTCCGCTTCCGCCGAGAAACGAAAAATTATTGTTCAAGTTTTTGTTACTCGTGCCGCTGATAATGAACGGAGGACAGATGAGATGTTTCATTGTTATGATAACGCATTTGCGTAGCTCATAACAAAAATGATTACAAGTAACATGACACGGGAACGTGGCGTTAAAGATAAAACAATATTTTGGTTAATGAAGTATTTTACTCTACTGATATTACTGTGAAGAATCATCAAACTATCTGTGCTTTATCCGAAACAATAATTTATATTATTTTAGTTAAGATTAGATATCAGGTCAAAATAAACAAGCCCTGCCCAGGCTCACTATAGGGGAGGTGCAAAATATTTTTATACTACATATTAGATGTTCCACCTGGCCATCAAACCTCTGATACGATAGACCTCATTCTTCAACCATCTTGACCATGGTGATAAGTACTTGATAATTTACCTGAGTAAAGTTCGCCCAAATATGTTTTTCTAAAAGGTTGCTAACAGTTGATAATAACTACTTTTGTTTGACACGAAGAAAGATGAAATCTTAAGATTAAAACATTGCCTACTGTAATGTCCCAAAAAAGTGGCTGACTATGAGCACAATCTCCCCCTTGACAGCGATAACATTAAATACCTACTAAAACTAAAGAGTTTGAGCAACCACGTCTCCTGGGACGAATAAAGCATAAACGGTTGCTCACTCTAAGATAAGAGAACATCATTTTTAACTTTCTAACTCAGCCTTGACTGCAGCGGTGAGATGAACAAAATATCTACCTAATAAAGATATAATATCACAATGTTATTTTTTTTTTTCAGGCATTCCGGTTGACTGGACCACGTTCGACGTATATTGAACCTTAGAGATCATTCTTCGATTTCAAAATAATATTAACAATCAGAATAATTTTCGTACAGAGGCTGCTGGTGAAAGCAGAGTTCTTTAGTGGTATTGTGATAACATAAGTTATACTGTTGCTGAAACTGAATCTGCAAACAAACATTTTATTTGTATTAGTATAGGTGTGCCTTGTCTAAAAACTTGTTCCCGACGAAATAAGAAAAGTTAAATAGAAAGTCGTAAGCAATTGTGCGACAAGGTTTAATTAGTAAAAAAAAGCAAACGTAACGTCTGAGAAGTTCGCAAGAACAACTCTGGAGCATGTTGGCGACGTCTGGAATCAGTTTCGTACACGAGAGTATTTGTAGAGAGGAGTGACAGGTATTTTGCCAGGTTAACATTTTGTCTTGTCATCCACCCTTTTGTCGAGCCGTGGCTCCGCCTAGATTTAGACCTTTTTAATATGTACATCTTTTATGCTTTATTTTTTTTTAAATTCATTTGTAAAATTAATTGTTTAAGTTTGACAAAATGAAAGATAAGTCTGATAAGTTGATGCCGTCTTTCAAAAAAACGTTTGAAATACCCTGCGCCTCACTTTACATTCACCTGGCCCTTCCAGTTTAAATACAATTACTACCCGTAGTTTAGGCCTCCTCTCGCACGGTTTGCGGTTTTTATACATATTTTGCATTTCACAAGAGTTGTGGTTAGGTCGGAATTCTAGATTGAAAGTGGCTGAGGGCCAAGGGCTGAGTTTAGACATGCTTAAGTAACTTCTCTACCACTCAAGCCATTACAATACCTTTGATAGTTTGAGTGAAGTCTATGTAACAAGAGGTTGTACCAATATGATTCTTAAAATGATGGTTATTTTTTTTGTAATTTAGTAGTAAAATACTGAAATGTAGCTTTCTATTTGTTACGTATTCTTATTATGCTTATACGAATCATACGACGTCACACGTTATGATGTGACAGTACTTGGATGTGAACCGAGCCTAAGGATCGCTTATTATACGCCTGGAGGGTTCTGTCTCAACCAATGCAGATTTCATTTGGAGGAATCTTGGTACGAGGCCAAATTGTTCCCAAGAATATCTTTTTCACTTAGCATTTTAATTTTTGAGACAGCTGAATCTTTTTCGGAACCGTATGAAAGGAAGCAGTGGAAAGTCTTGAATGAGAATAATATTGTTTTGGGTCTTTGTTACCTTTCTTTAAATGTGAGGTGCTTTCAACGTTTCGAGTATCAAGTTGAATTTGGCAACGTCGCAATTTTACAAGTCCATGCGAATTTAAATATGATTTTTCAGTATCGAGTCGCCATTGAAGGTTTTTATTTGAATTGGACCTACTTACTATAATATTTTAGTAGAGTTGCTGAATGTGTTGTTAATAAATATACAAAATTTTACTTGAAGTTACTATACTACCTACCTAATTTCTTGACCTTCATCAATAGTTTCTGAAGTGTATCCTAGTTGCAGGTACACACGAACTTGTAAAACGCCTGATTCCCCATTCACAAGTGCTCAAAAGGCCCGGGTAAACTAATTCCGGCGTCCGGCGACCTCCGAGTACATTCCGAGACTGCAACATGTTCCGCTAACGAATTCCGGCTTTGACTTGAAAGAAATATTTAGTAGCAAGAATGCTAGTGATGCGACTAAAAACTTGAAAATTACTGTAAAATAATAAATTAGAACCCCTTTTTGAAAAACTTTGAAATAAGAGGTCTTCAACATTTTTATAGGTACAAAGTTGTTCATATTAACGTACTCATATATTGTTCGTATGACCCGGGACAGATACATTCATACTGGCGACCACGCACCGGAAGTGACTAGATGCAGCGCAGAACCAGCCATAGAGAAAAATCTCGGGGGACGCCTTTGTTCTGTAGTGGACATCATTCGGCTGAGAAGAAAGGAAGAAGAATAGGACAGGTGCCGCCGTTTTAAAGTTTGGCAGCTCCAGTTATTGATACCTGTTATAAAGCTCCTATTATAGTACGTACAGCATTACATATAGATTAGTAGTTTACCTCTACACATCACTAGAACACTGCTCAAAGGCCTTACGTCGTTCAATACAAAGTTGTGAACTAGGCAATTTATATGCACCTTGGAACAATATCAATACGGTAACGGGTTGCCCCCAGATGAGCAAACTTTTAAATGAATAACCGAAACGCCTCGTGGCGGAAGGGGTTGATCAAGTTCCTTTCCTGAGGATCTGCTGGCTTCATAGGGGGCTGTTCAGACGAACATTGATCTCTGATCAGCAACAAATTTGGCCTACATCATAGTGCAATCGTTGCACATTACACGGGCGTACACTAATATAGATTTAAGTAATGTACTTGTATGTGTGTGTAAATAGCGTTAGTATAAATATTGTAAGATTGTTAATAAATCCTCTTTGACCGTTTGGACTTGGACTACATCATTTCAACCACGTATCGTTCCACCTGGTAACTATATTCCTCTCACTGTGGCCAAGACACCCTTAGCCATCAGATCCTGATCAGTCTTGTGAGTCTGCTTGACTGGCAGTGAGAAAACCCACTCCTCACCTTATTCCTCACCACATTCCGTCTGTTACCTTAGGTCTCACGGTGCAGACATCCCTCACTTATTTATATATTTATTTATCTTACATTTATGCTGTAGGTTAGGGAACTAGGGAATTAGGATACCTAGGGATTTAGTTTTATCCTATAGTATAATTGTTCATGTGTAGCTAGCCGGTGCCTTTACAAGAGACCACACTTCCACGCACTTAAATACATTATTTTCACACTCTACATTAACATTAGTCGGCAGCTGCACATTATGGTCCTTCGAGCAAAAATAGGTTAAAATACTAAATTAATTTACTACGCGGTCCTATTACCCCCTTAGGAATGACAAGGACAGACTGACACTTCGGAGAGTTATGTGCTGGTGTACTCAACAAGCATCAGTTTCGTAGCAATCTGGAGTACTTAGATACCTGTTGTATCCTGTTGGAAAGCTTCTATTACGGTAGCGGTTCGGTCACTGGCCTCCCGGAAGAGGGTCTCACCGGCTGATTGAGAAGTCGCAAAATACCGTAATTAGGGCGCAGGTACATCAAGTATTGACATAAGTTTTATTGATAGACGTAGGGTAGGGTATTAGGAAGGAACAGAATAGACAAGAGGAGCACCATGGAGATACAAGACATCAACGAGTTAGTCAAAGAGCAAGAAAACATATACAATGATATCCTACGATTTATGGCGAATATGAAAAAGGATTCAGCCTCACGACATTCACGACAATACATAGACGACAGGACATGTCGGTTAAACAAATTATACGAAAGAGCAAAGACGAACCATACGAAACTACAAGACCAAGAAATACTTTCAACGCACAAATACACTACATTAAACTACTTTGAAAATTACATCAAGAAAAAATACGACGACACTATTGACTACTTGCAAAAAATTGAAGCCAAACTGCAAATTGTTCACGAACTATACCAACCAGAAGAGCCGCAAGAAGACTCAACAGACGAAAATCTTGAACAAAGTCCAAAAATATTCATACAAAATTTTCGAATATCACAACTCGCTAAGAAGCTTATTCAGGCAAAGACAGGAATCACAGAAAATAAACCTACGTGGCATCTACAATCATTATTACAAGTTATACAAAACCAATGGCAAATACATGGTTATTTATAACTACACAGCCAGTGACAGCATCTATTATTTGTGATGGCCAAAGAGTAGAAGTAAACATTCGCGATGTCGGTGTTCTTCGTATCTCTGAAAGTTGTATTATAAAAACAATCAATAACTTATTGTCTGCAAAAAGAACTGAAAAGGTTACAGTATTAGAATCATTTTCTAAAGGTCTAAATTTCTCTGTACTCTCTAACATAACGTCAACTGTCATAGAAGATGTATCTAAAGAAAAGATAATAGATAGCTCCAGGGACAGTTTCCAACACATAGTAAATTCAGAACACAATTTACAAACTCAGTTAGATAATACAGTTTGGGCACAAATAGAGTCTCATTCGTACTTAGCTAGCTTTATTACTACAATTACTCTTTTAATAATAGTTTTACTAATATTTTGCTACGGTCCACAGGTAACAAGATGGGTACGAGCCAGGATCCATCATCGACGGTCTGCAGTTCAACCAGAACAGCTGATCTACAGCATCCCACACAGGAGGCACGGACGGACGGAGAGGACGGCAACAACACCGCCTCCAAAACCATTACGACGCCAGGCACCTGACACCCAGCTGCCACCGGCACCAACTGAGATGATCGAGCTGTACCAGTTGGACCCCAGCATCTTGGAGGCGCCAGGATGTTCAGACGAACATTGATCTCTGATCAGCAACAAATTTGGCCTACATCATAGTGCAATCGTTGCACATTACACGGGCGTACACTAATATAGATTTAAGTAATGTACTTGTATGTGTGTGTAAATAGCGTTAGTATAAATATTGTAAGATTGTTAATAAATCCTCTTTGACCGTTTGGACTTGGACTACATCATTTCAACCACGTATCGTTCCACCTGGTAACTATATTCCTCTCACTGTGGCCAAGACACCCTTAGCCATCAGATCCTGATCAGTCTTGTGAGTCTGCTTGACTGGCAGTGAGAAAACCCACTCCTCACCTTATTCCTCACCACATTCCGTCTGTTACCTTAGGTCTCACGGTGCAGACATCCCTCACTTATTTATATATTTATTTATCTTACATTTATGCTGTAGGTTAGGGAACTAGGGAATTAGGATACCTAGGGATTTAGTTTTATCCTATAGTATAATTGTTCATGTGTAGCTAGCCGGTGCCTTTACAAGAGACCACACTTCCACGCACTTAAATACATTATTTTCACACTCTACATTAACATGTACTGCCACAGAGATGCTTAACCAAAATTATAGAGCCTTAGAATTTAATTATGTTTATCCAATACCTACAAATTTACCCAGTACTCTTAGTATTTACAAGATCTTTACTTTGAAATTTTAACTATCTACACTTAATATGATTTACCGTACCAGCATAAATGATTATAAATAATATACAGCCCGATAACGTCTTATAGTGTTAAACCTGACGATTCGTCTACTACACACAAAATAATATTAAACAAATATTTATACTATCTATACTAAATAAAGTAAAAGTTAGTAAGTATAAAGGTAAAGTTTGTGTGTTTGTATATTTGTTAAATTGTAAGGGGTAATCTCGGGATCTACTGAACCGATTTTAAAAATGCTTTCACTAATAGAAAGCCACATTATTGCTGAGTGTCATAGGTTATACCTATAAAAAACCGAAAAATTCCACGCGGGCGATGCCGCGGGCGGAAAGCTAATAGGTTATAAAGATACTAAACAAATTGTGATGTTAGAACAGAGCGGTTTCAATACCTGATGCTTTTTCGATACGTTACTTAGTTCACGTGGATCGACGTGAATAAAGCTGGTATTCGTAACCCGGTGGCAACCACAACAGTGTTTACAAACAACTATTATTTTATAACAAGCAAAAAGTTTTGAGCGGCCCCTCAGGAAGCGGAGGAATGGTACGAGTACTTCTCTTTCGATTTAACTAATGCTACCCTTCAGGGGTCAAGGAACCCCATTTTGGAGTCTAAATTTTACTGGAATAGGAATTATTTAACTTTTGGAAACATTTCTGGGATCTGTCACACAATTACATAAACTTTTGGTAAATGAAAATGGATAAAAGGAAAGGAAAACAGAATGGGAGGTTAAAGATAATCTAAATATATTATAACGAAAAGTAGTTTTAACCCACTTACTCCTACCAGGCGTTATAACACCGCTAAAAAGTAGTTCTGAATATCCTCAGGTAAATTATAAAAATATCGAGAATTTGTTTACTGTTCCTTGTATTTTCTCTTCATTACGAATCAAGCTGTAATTGAGTATGTTCGATATCGCATATTTGCTTTATTTTGTTAGTTTTTTATTATTTTAAAATCTGTTATTTAGTTTTGTGCAAAAACGTCTAATAAATGGTAAGATATTTCATAAACTTGCTAGTAATACCTCAGATTATACTAGTTATTATTTTATGTACTACTGTTAGCTACAAAACTATAAACTTATGTTTTTGAAAAGCTTTACATTTTTGAGACTTTTTATGACAAAATTACGATCGGTGTTTTAACACCTGGTCGCATAATCCACGTCTAACCTGTATATTCATTAAAAGTTTAGGCCACGATATAAAAGACAGCTGTGACTTCACGAAATTGTGGACGTATTAGAGAACATTGACGACGATGCTCAGATACCGAATCACATAGCAATTTTACCACCAGAAAATGCTAATGCAGAAGCAACTGATGAATATTCTGGTGAAGAAGACCACGTTACCTTACAAAATCTTCCAGGTTAGCCTGGTTCCGTTTATCTAACTATAACCTGGAAGATTTTGTAAGGAGGTCTTCTTCACCAGAATATTCATCCGTTGCTTCTGCATTACTACTATAGCGTGTAAGTTTTCTATTGCTATTTTTCCTGAACTTCCAGGTTCGCAACTTAGAGCCTAGGCAGAAGTACTGTACGACAATTAGTCTTCTTTAGATAAAGATGATAACATCCCGCTCTCTGATTTTTTTAAAAGTAAGACGAAATGAATCTTATGATGCCTCCAATGCAGTTAGTTCTTCTGCCATGAAAGTACCTACCGCAATCACAATTACAACAATGCAATATAGTGCAAGTACCTTCTGTGAAAGTTCTGTGCCAAAATGTCTAAAATATACATGGCAAAGCAGTCATACTCCTAAACAATATTTATGAAGAATGGCACCACAACCAGGGTCCACGGAGCTTACATCCCTCCCTGTGTACAACTTTACTTACGAGTACTACACGCAACTGACATGTAAAATTTGCAAGAAAAAATCAATTTGGTGTAAAAAATGCGCCACGTACTTAGCATCCTAGGCTATGATTTATGTCTTACCATATACCATAGCTCTGAATAAGATTTTGGTATTTTTTTAGTCAATGAGTATAACTTGCAACTCGTTTTTAACTCTTAAACCTAACAAAATCGTATGTTTTTTTCTCATAGTAGTAGTCGTGTGGTAGTAGTCCATTCTCCGACCAGGTGTTAAAACACCACCCATTTTCCGGCTTTTCCAGTTGACCAAGAATTTTTCTAATATTTTTCTGTGGACACTTGACCTCTATTTAGAAACATACTAAAAATTTATAAAAATTGACAAGTATAAAAAGTTTCAGGAGTATCTGGGTTAATAAAATAAATGTAATTAAAAGAGAAAGGAACCTCCACTTTACAGATGTAGCTGTACAGCACCTACATACTTTTGGCTCAGCGCTACCAATCCTTTACAATTCGAAGCCGGTTGTATTAACAATCTATTCATCCCAATTTTATTTGTTGGGAGTGACTGATTGCCATTCGCGGCGGGCGCTACCTTCGGCAGTCATCACGAGCATCCAATCCGGGATTTGTAATACAAATTCCTGAAACCATCTGTTCCGCAAACACATTCAGCTAAGAGGATTAAACGTACTTTGCTTCGATGAAAAATACCTAACGGCACGCGTTTCATTGAATTTCGTTTCAGAGATAACGATTTGGATGTATTTGCTGGTAATTTTTAATGTTATTTTGCACATTTACTCTTGATATTTTCGCGGAATCGGCTTTAAATTAATTATAATTACATTGGAATCCTAATTACTTTAATAATAATCTACAATAATTAATAGAAATCCAAAGCGTATTATAGCCATAGGCTATTGACTACAGAATAACTCATTAAATGATTAATATTTCAATGATACCACGAATATGAGTCTAATAACATAATATCCCAAAAATCTAGTCTTCGATATTGGTAGAGCTTTATGTAGATTCGTAATCCAAGTCCTATTACATCAGAGATACTATGTCAGAAAGAACTGTGTAAGCTTCTTAGCAGTTTTTCTAAGCTATCTCCTCTCAGATCTTTTACTAGCGAGTTCCTTTCGCAGTTGTTCTTATCAAGTGTCAATCGGAGCGATCGCGCCGTAAACGCGAACGCCCGCGGAGCCGGGACAGATCCGCGTAAATAAAGCTCTCAGCCTCTGCAGGTGAGGAGGCACGTGTCGGCCGCCGGATTACTGTAGCGAGGAGAAAACTAGTCGGAGGAGCTGCTGGTCTAAGGCATGAGAGGTTAGCCAGAACTGTCCTTTACATATTTATAATTTATACTTTACATATTTATAATTTGTAAGAACTATTTATTAGTCTAAACAAATAAAGAAATTTTGACTTTTGACTTTTGATACTTATAACCACCTTTTTTTGTACAAAATTGTTAATGGGCAAATCGACTACCGGGATCTACTGTCTCAGGTAAATTTTAACACTCCATACAAACTGGCTAGACCGTCTAGGTATATGGCTTTCCGAGCAAAAGAGTTTAGGACTAACTTGGGCCATTTTTCAACAATCAATAGAATCCAATCGCAGTTTAGCCGCCTGTCACGGTCATCTTCTGGGAGCATCGACATAATATCATATTCACCTCGTAAATTTAAAGCTGTATTGCATGACTTGTTCGTTTCGGATAAATAGTCTAAAGATTGGACTATGTATCCGAAACGAACTGTAGACTCTAAACATGATTTATGTAAAAGAGAAAAGAAAATTGAAATTGTGTTTGCCTTCTATTAGTAGTACACTTATTTGCATGCCGTGGCAGCCTTTAAGTAAGGCAACACCACATAATGTTTGATGTATTAAGGTTATATTAGATAAGGTGTATGCTTTGTTGGCTGTCCTTAAAATAAATAAATAAATAAATAAATAATAAATCTGTAGAGAGGTCAATTCTGTACATGAAATATATTTTCAAAATAACTATCAGGGGGTAATTAGTGATCGATACTGATGCCAAAAATGCAATCAGTAAAATTTTTGTCTGTCTGTCTGTATGTTCCTTATAGAAACAAAAACTACTCGACGGATTTTAACGAAACTTGGTACAATTATTCTTCATACTCCTGGGCAGGTTATAGTATACTTATGAATTCCCACGGGAACGGAAATTAGCGGGAAAATCCTTTTGTATGAAAAATCTAAACCGCTTAAGTTAGATGCTTGAAATTTGGCATGCAGGTACCTTAGTAAACTTAAAGCTTAGTTACAACAGGATATTGCAAAATTCCCACGGGAGTCAGCGGGAAAAAACATTTGTATGAAAAAATCTTAACCGCGTAAGATAGATGAAAACGGGATCCACGCGTACGAAGTCGCGGGCGGCCGCTAGTCAAAAATACAATGACAGATGAAAACGTGACGATGTGCATATTTGGGGAAAGAAGAAAGAAAGAAAATAATTTTAAAGGGAAAGACTCGAATCATCCACACTAGTAATTTGGATTGTGTCTCCAGCAGGTGGAACAATGAGTTGGTAAACGGGATATTCGACGCTTAGCATTTGTCATTGTCATTATTCCAATTTATTCAGTGTAGGTAAGGTAAGTGTAACCATGGGTTGGTAAAGCAATTTTCTAGTATTTTAGTATTGACTGTACTGAGATAACGTTGAACAAAAGTTAATATTACAACAAAATATCGCGTCAACTGTCGCGTGAAATTGTGAATGTACCCACTGCAAACTCGTTAGCTTTACATCAAACCCTAGTGGTTTTTAAAGCTATTTAAATGTAATCAATGTAACCGTCTTTTAGTTGTTAAATAAATTAAAAAAAAACACTGGAGCTCTACATGTATCATTTTTCATTGCAACTTTGTAAGTTTCCTTCATCACTTGGGCCACTCAAAAACCGCCACACAGGATTACTAACGCGACACCCCAGCACATATGTAGCGCCTTGAAAGAGACAAAATGCTCATTGAATTTCATAAGGCCGGGATTGCGAGTGCCTCCGAGAGAGATGCCTCGGACGTGATGTTTCAACTTTACACTCTTTGCTCAAGTGCTTGTGTTTGGGAATTGACATGCACGTTCTTTCGAGGATGCACCCTGCTGTTAGGGGACGGATGGATTACCTCGAGGGTGCTTCGAGACGCCAGATCAAACCACGAGATACATAAGGTGAAGTTCCAGATGTCAGTCATGTTCTCGTTAAAAATGGACCGGATAGCTTAGGTAGCTGTTGCTGTTTTAGCCTTAGATATAACTGATTGGTATCTAAGTATGGATACCATAGAAAATATACTGCTTGTCATGTTCATATAGGTGTGGGCCCCACTATGTCAACTTGAACGTGTCTCGGAGATGTTTGAAGTTACAAACAATTGAAGACCTTATTACCCAGACATAGGGAAACGTATTTTTCAGGTTGACTATACCAAAATCGCAGGTTATCCGCTCAGGTCTGCACGAGTGGAATTTTATTGGAAATAAATTGGTTTTGAATTGAAAATTGAATTCTCAATGACGGGCGCCCTGCGAGGCGCGCTGCATACCGCTTGAATAATAATTTTGGGCTGTGATAAGGTAGGTGAATGTGAAATAACATACACTACAGCATGATATTTCAAACAGTTACAACGCAACCTGCGAGCATCGAGCTACTCGTACTAGCTAATTATTTTGTCAGTCAAACATTCAGAATTACAATCTAGAATTAAAATCATCCATTTTATAATATTTTATTATGTTTACTCACGCTGTTTTTAATTAAACTTCACAGAATAATAAAACAAATATTCATTAACACCCGAGTAACCGACATGTAATTATTTTCATTTCAAGTATTTCCAGGACCTTTAATCATCTTCATAGCAAAAGTAAAGATACAAATACGCAGCACTAGTCAAAGTTGTCTGCCTATTGACGAGTTTTTCGATATTCTTTAATGATTACCAATTAGCCGGTCGTCAGTCTCAAGTGGAGGCGGGGACAGTGACAAATGGCGGGGATATTTCAACGGGGGCAGGAGTCGCGGCAACTTCCCAACTGCCATCTTTTAAACTCCATTTAATTACCGCTTGATAGTTTCGCTTTTTCTATTCACCCTTCCATAGAAGTGAAAATTTAATGATAATTTTTATAGCGAACGAATCAAACGGCAGTTTAAGACAGCCTCTAACTACTGTCATACCATTAAAGTCTTGTTTTATTTATCTCCAAAAATATTTTGATATTTTGGTAGATTAAGAAATTATCTCCAAATACTTTTTGACTTTTGATTGATATGAGAATGCATTCTGGGAGGGTAGTCAATGCGAAAAAACGCTCAACGCTTGGAATGTGCAGGTGTCAAAATGTCCATATGGACCGGCTGTTAGTGTGGCAAAAAGTATGAACGTCAAAATGAGCAATGGTTAAAATGATCTGAAGTTAAAATGTCTTCGGATTTATTCGAACAAGCGTCTTATTGTGTAATAGCTAACGTGAACACGTGTTTAAATGCATCAAGGTAAAAATGTCACTACAAGTCTTGTGTGGTTTAAATGTGGCCTTGTGTGGTTGACACAGCTTGTTTCTACACCAAAAAGCTCTTTTATAATGCACTGAATTAATATGTATAAAAGCAATTCCTCACTTAAACCTATGCATGTGCTTAGACTTCCAAAAGACTATACTAAAGTAAACATTGGTGAATTTTATACACACAGTGACACAAAAATATGAACATACAGCACTAACTTATTCGCAAAAGGTTAATTAATTAATATCTAATGATATGATACCTCCTATGTTTTTCAACCTCACAAAAATAAACGTAGGTAAGTAATATTTGCATAGTCTAGGTTCTACCTATTCATTTTTCAGAACTACTTTGTACTATCATAGACAATCCCATGCAGTTCTCGTTGAAAATTAATATAAAACTATAGACAAAGCCATAACTCATGCGAGCAGCAGACATCTGTGACGTCCGTTCAACTTAACAGTTTATTTTTTGAACTGCAAATTTAAAATTAGTTCTGTCGAAATTCCGCTGAAAATAACAGAGAAGGGAAATCGCAAAGCGGAATGTAGTATTTTTCATTTTAACAAGCAGTTACTTATTATTTTTTGTTAGTGGTGCCATTTTGAAGTACCTACCTAGATTCATTACTCGTATGTGATGCCTAAAATCCTTTTTAGGGTTCCGTACCTCAAAAGGAAAAAACGGAACCCTTATAGGATCACTTTGTTGTCCGTCTGTCCGTCCGTCCGTCCGTCTGTCAAGACCCTTTTTCTCAGGAACGCGTGGAGGTATGAAGCTGAAATTTATATCAATTACTCAGGTCTACTGTCCCTTGAAGCTGTGAAAAAATCAAACTTCTAAGCCAACGCAATCAAAAGACACAGCCGTTTATGTCGCAAATTTTCGACACTTGCAAGGGAATCAAAACCTACAGGGTGCTTCCCGTGAACTCAGAATCTTGAAATTTGGTACGAAGCAACGTCTTATAGCATAGATAAAGGAAAAATTACGAAAACCATAAATTTTTAGTTACATCACATAATATATATATATTTTTAATAATTTTAAACTTACTACCCATTTCCTCATAAACGCGTAGAGGTATTAAATTGAAATTCATACCAAATACTCAGGTCTATAATACCTTTAAGCTGTAACAAATTCAAACTTCTATGTCAACGCAATCAAAAGAAACAGCAATATAAGCTGCATATTTTGAAACTTGCAAGTACTCGCAAGGGAATCAAAACCTAAAGGGTACTTCCAGTCGACCTAGAATCTTGAAATTTGGCATGAAGCAACGTTTTAAAGCACACATAAAGGAAAAATTCCGAAAACCTTAAATTTTTAGTTACATTACAAAATATATATTTTTTAATAAATATAAACTTATGAATTTCATTTTGCAATAAAAATACCATAGTTATGACTCGATTGTCGTAATGAACGAACTTTGTAAACCTTGCAGGTTTGTACGGAACCCTCGGTGCGCGAGTCCGACTCGCACTTGGCCGGTTTTTTTAAATCATAGGTATTCATTATTGTGACGGTAGTCTTGAATCTGTTTTTGTAACTATAATTTATTATTAGGTTACTTCTACTACGTACGCCAAATATAATTAGGGTGGTTGTGTTTCCCACGTATTGTTATACAAACATGTTTGTTTATTACCATCCGTGGATATACAAATTCAGCTACTGCAAACATCGGTACATAGGTAATCATTACCCATAATTATTCCTCCCCTCAAGCTACATAATTTGGGTGTATTACTAGTATGATATAATAACATCCTGTGACTTCACCCATGCGTAGTGTTTACTAGTTTTTGACTTAATCCCCTGCATTGGAATGGAAGATATGAGTGGTTAACATGAGAACTTATTCAAATGTACTGGCGACAGACTACTTTTTAAAAAGGGTTAAAAGTTACTCGCATGCATTTTCTTTCTTTCTTCTTCTGATTTCATCAGATACGGACTGTTTTCAGTGACCATACTGAATTGGAGATGATCATGCAATAGTAGAAATAGCTTAATAAGCGTATAAATTCAATATATGAAACACAACGGCTCGCCGCGGGACGAGCTCCTTGGCGGGGTGCCAGCGGCGACCACCATGCTGTAGACTTATCCAAACGAAGGGTGCAACATGAAATAATTGTTAAACTTTACATAGGTAGGTATAGACCTAATACCCGTACCTAAGTAATAGTTGGACGCCACGGGGCTCACCGATGAGCCTTAAAAAATATGTGAAAATCAAAGTCAGATAGTTTTGTTTTTTCTGAGCTTTTCAGGCTTCAGCAGATGATGAATTAGCTGAAACCCAGCAAGGTCTAAGAATGGAGTTTTATTTTTTTATATTGAAAAGCATTTAGGCTTCTATATTTTAGAGCTCACAAAATGTGTAATGTGTCTCAGGTCCTCAGTGAAGTGGTCGCCGCGAAAAGCACTAGTCATAGACTAAAATCTTACTCGCTCTTATCCGAGTTCCGCCGCACGAGGGCCTCGGATCAATTTGTTGTTTTATTCCGCGGCCGATGCCAATATATCAGCCAAATTGAATACCGGCTCAAAGGAATATAGGCCAAACGCTCCTATGAATTCTCCTTAGATCGTGTTGCTTTGGTTTCTGTGAAAAATGACAGTTCTACCAAACTTATAGTACGGCGCAGAATCGACTCCAAGTGAATTATATTCAGGAACTTTAGAAATATGAATTTAAATATTTAATTCATCATTCTATTTCACTAAATTATCTCATGTTTGCCAGTTTTATTCTAGAAGCACTAGCCTACAATACAAACTCGGAAAATTAATCAAAACTAGCATCCGTCATACGTGTACCTACAAACTTTTTGTAAGCTCTTGGGGTGGGTTACACCATCTTACTTTAACCTTTGCTACTATTATGTATTCTGTGCTTTAACTTTTAAAAACGTCAAAAATCTGTCAAACTCCAAAAAAGGCACCGATTATCATTATAGTTATGGTTAAAGTTAAGTGGTGCAATAGCCTTAGTATTTATCTAATTCAAATTTATATTCATTTATTTCACAGAAATACACATCCATTAGATGTTAGTACATAATAAATTTCGTTACAGTGTATCTTGCCATGACTGTCATGTGAAAGTTAGTAAGTTTATGAGAACATGTTATAAAATATTACTAATGTTAAGAAAAGTAATTTGATGAAGTCATAACAATGTCAACTAACTGAACTTTAAGCCATACCTACTCGTACTCGTATAATAAAATCGAAACGAGTGAGGATCCTTCGCAAACAAGCTACAGTAACAAATGACACGGGTGGGAACACCGATATAACAAGAGTGTGCGGAGCCGCAAAAGGGCATCAGCACCTGACGCGTTGACCCGGAAGGACGCCCAGGATTGGATAGCTGGTGGAATCAATAGCGACAATACGTCCCGGTGAAATATGCGCGCTCGTGCTGCACAAGTTAGGCCAGTTACACACAGATTATACATTTAGGTAAAGCCATTTTTTCCTAGAAAAAGTTAGGTATTGATGCCAAAATGATTTGAAAATTGGAAACATGCACAGGGTTTACATGTACATGTAAAGATTGTAGGCTATGATGACTAACCAAAAAAAAGCACATGATACATATCTATCATCGTTGAAAGTAAACAATATGTCGGTATCATTAGGTTTATACAGTGTGAGTCACGTTAAAGTGTACATATGAAAATAGATGAAACTAGACCTATTTTTATCGACAAAAAAGAGGTCAAAAAATTTTTGAGATTTTTTTTTAATTTTTTATAGAATTTTTTTCTTCCAATTACTTATTGTAAAGAAAACGTAATAACTTTTAAACTAAGCGGTATATCCTGATAAAATAAAAACAGTAATAATGCTAAATAACAGGCAATACTAAAAAAATACATAAAATACATAAAAAAGGCCAACAAATAATAAAAAATTAAACTTTTTGAAAAAAATCTGCTTTTAAATTCGTGTTTTTTTGGTTATTTGATAAATTTCTCAAAAAATGCCCCTATAACCGGTGGTTTTTATTACTTTGTATTATTCTCTATCGTATTACCTTCGTAAAACCAAAAATCGCATGTCTCTATCCCTATCACAACGTTTGCAATGATCGAAGCCTCTCCGGGCGCGCCATTCAACGCTTCGTTAAAAACGAAACTGAAAATAGCTCTAGATTTGTAATTTTGATAAAGACAAGTTAGATTTCAAATAAAAACAAAAGATTTCGAAGTAAAATAAGCATTTTAGTTAAAATTAAAATTGTCTCTACCGGTAGCGGAGAATAATGTTGTGGCAGGCCTTTGTTCAAACGATCATAGCAAATGTTGTGATAGGGATAGAGATATGCGATTTTTGGTTTTACAAAGATAATACGATAGAGAATAATACAAAGTAATAAAAACCACCTGTTATAGGGGCATTTTTTGGAGAAATTTATCAAATACCAAAAAAAACACGAATTTAAAAGCAAATTTCTTTTCAAAAAGTATCTTTTTTTATTATTTGTTGGCATTTTTTGTGTATTTTTTTTTTTTTTAGTATCGCCTGTTATTTAGCATTATTACTGTTTTTATTTTGTCAGGATATACCGCTTAGTTTAAAAGTTATTACGTTTTCTTTACAATAAGTAATTGGAAGAAAAAAAATTCTATAAAAAATTAAAAAAAAATCTCAAAAAATTTTTGACCTCTTTTTTGTCGATAAAAATAGGTCTAATTTCATCTATTTTCATATGTACACTTTAACGTGACTCACACTGTATAGCGGTATTCGATAGGAATTAATTTTAAGTCAGTTTGAGTAGAAGCACACGCCAATGCACACCACTCAAACAATTTTTGGATGCAAAAGTGCATACGAAAAATATGTCAGACGAGAAAATAATAACATACTGCTACATCATTTTCTTGATGGGAATAAACAGCAATTTGATAAAATGCAATATAACAACTATTTTTGAAGTTGACGACGTTTCAAATCAAAACATTTTTATTCCTTGTGTTTCAAAAGTGTTGAAACAATTACAGGACAGCGATAGATTTGAACCTGTTACGCTAATAAACGCCGATAATGCCATAATCAGTGAATTACACAAATCCATTGGGTTGAAATATATTTCCCGAAGCTTTTGGTGACCGGACAATGATACTTCGACTGGTCTGATTTTAATTGTTAGCGAAGACAATGAAGAATTACAAAATGGCTTACATCTTCTATTAAGCGGGGGTGATTGGGGCCCGAGAGGAAATATCATAATTTGTTTTAAAAATAATAACAATCTGACAGCCCTGTCTAATTTACTTTATAGCAATAATATTTTTAATTGTACTGTTATAACCAAATCTGATGGAAAATATGTATTATATGGTTTCAATCCATCACTTGATACCTGCAATAGACCTACTTTTAAAACTCTAGAAGTTATTTCTACGTGCTCAGCATTAAGGAAACAGAATGTCTTTAGATTTCCAAAAATGAGAAAATTGAAAAATTGTAAATTTACTTTTGTTTCGTACACCAACTGGTCATATATTAATTTTAATCCCCGCAGACCACCCGGAATCAAGCAACATATTTTTCAGTTATGGAAGGACACATCAAACGTGACTATTGAATTTATTGACTATTTTAAGAATGATACTAATCATATTAATGCCACGAAAATTCTAAATAATAATATGCACGTTGAGATGTTAAAAATGATAGAGCGTCATGAAGTCGAAGGGTCTGTGGGATATATCCCTGTTGCCATAAAGTCTGACTGGGATTACACCACAAGCGTGGAGAGCACGTACCCCTTTTTCGCGCACAATAACAAATTAGTGATTCCCCGTGCCAGGCGCTTGCCCGTTGGGCCTGCAGTTATTAAGCTTGTAGGAGCTATTTGCTGCAGCATTGACACATTGCTTTTTATAGTTTTTTTATTCTTAGTTCATTTTTTTTGTAAAGTTGGTAACCAAAACTATCCCCGGACTTTTTTAACTGTATACGGTTACTACTGGGAAAACTGCAATGTTGGTACAATGAAATCTTCGTTTACTGCAGGAATTATATATATTTTGTAGCTGATGTATTGTTTTATAAGATGTAATGCTTATCGGTCGTTGTTAGCAAGCTCGTTGACTGACCCTGTAAGAGAGAGACAAGTAACGGACACTAAAGAGGTGATCACAAAATATCGACCTGTCTTACTAAAAGACTTTTCTTGGGATGTGACCCAGCTGGAATACTGTGGATCCTATGAAGACTGTTTAATTAAAGTGATAAATTCTAAAAATGAATTACTGTATACAGTAGTGCCTGATGTGTTCTATGACATGACGATTTGGGACATATCTGATCCTGCCAAAGGGGAGCCATTACTGAGAATTGATACCAGCATCACGAGCGTGCTGGATTCGATTTTGTTGCGCCCAGGATCCCCTCTCACGGGGCCACTGAATCAACATATAAAGCGGTCGGTCATCAGTGGATTACTTGTCAAATACATGGATCATATAAAATTTTCACAGAAAATAAAAGCACATAAACGGTTTCCTCAAATTCCGCTGGTAGTTCCTCTTGACTACCTCGAGTTTCGTGAAATTTATGTAGCATTAATATTTGGATATGTTCTATCAATTTTAACCTTTGTCACAGAAATTTTATAATTATGATAAATATAAACGTCAAGCTTAGGATTGACTGACGGACTAGGTTCATAGAAATCGTGTCTTAGCAAGGCAAACACTGTAACATTTGTAATGTTTTGTATATTTTAGGGTGTGTATTAAGTATTTTTTCTTCAAGTATTTATTGTGTGTCTCTAGAGATTTATGTGTTCAAAATATAAATTACATTATGATCAATAAAATATAAATCTAAATTAATATTTTTATGACGCCTGTTCCGCTAGGTCCTGCAATTTGAACTGTGAATAAGGAGTCTTCTACAAATAATAAATTGCAATGATTTAGTGTGATCTTAGAACACTAAGGCCCAGTTTTTTGATTCATAGTTAAAATAACAAATTGTTAAATTTTGCTACTAATGGTTAAATATTAACAAAATGTTAACTAATAGTTAAAAAATGTATTAAAAGTCGAGCTAACCATTTTTCGAAAAAATTTTTTTCTGATATTTAACCACTTGTCATTTGACATCTGTCAAATTTGACCATTGGTTATTTTAACTACGAATCAAAAAACCGGGCCTTAGGTGCATAATATGAATAGGTTAATAATGTCGATAAGTTTTAACGTAGCACCAGATTCCTCTGCAAAACGTGAAGGTGAGTATTTTTGATAGGTAACCATTAAAACTGGCAATGTATTCAATGGAAGAGTGTCCAAGCAGTCAAAAGTCATCCAAAGCAAGGTGCTGCCGGAGCTGGAGCCGCAATCAATAGCGCCAGAACACGCGCCTTATGAAATATGCAGCGCGCTCGTCCTACATACATTAAGCCGGACTCACACTGCGCTTTTTCAGAGGATGACTTTTGAAATTAACACAAGCAAATACGGACTTTTGCTGCTGGAAACACGCTTTGATGTAAAGCTTTATTTTTGCTGCCAGCAACTTTAGAAATTTGAATAGTAATTTGCAACGAGATTTTTAGATTATGCGCGTTACTAATACGCGTTGAAATGGATTTTTAAATCAGGCTGTACTAAAATATGGTGGAAAATTCCAAAAGAATAACAAGATAATTATATAAATACGAAGACGTTGATCCCTTTCAGAGTTGATAAGTCTGCTAACCTTTAACAAGGTTAGTCATGATCGTCAATATAACCAAGTAGTGAAGGTGACTTACTTGGTTTCAGTTACTGTTTTTGGATTCGCTATTAAATTATAAAAATAACACACAACACATTCTTATTTATGTAACTGCTTGCTGCTGCTATAAACTTACTATGTACCATGTGCAATGCTAATCCCTTCTTTTTGGCAGTGCTAAGTAAAACCTATTGAAAAAGATTACATTTACCTACTTCTCAATATTTTAAGTAAATATTTCCTGATCCCTGTCGATTTTAAAGTATTTTCTATCCCTTTCAAAGTAAATATCCGTAATGTGAAAACCACTTTAGATTCAGTGGTTTGAAAATGCATCTCGTCGACACGAGTGACGTTCAAGTAGGTCGATATGAGCATAATATCGATGGAGTTTCATATCCTCGTCAGCTAAGAGATTGGATGTGATTCCAGGAACGAATATTCGGGGTATTGCGGGTGATAGTGGTGCAGTCTACATTTCTGGCGTTTAGACAAACTGGATAAGATACGCATTTATTGTTAATTGTGTTGATATAGTGGTGTTTCAAAAGCACTTATAGAAGTCATATTATTTAAGTAAATAATATTTAGAAGAAAAATAGTTGTCAAGAACTAGTGTGTAAATAAATATTCTAAAAGATACAAGTACTTACAATATATTTCATTTTCATACATTACAACCCCTTTAATATTAAAGGAACATCGAAATAATTTTATCTAAAGAGTTGGATGCCTCACCTTCTGCGTAAATTACAATAATATGTATTTAATTTTAGTAGCAATTACCAAGCAGTCTCTGCTAACATGTCTAAATATAATTATTACAGCATTAAAGTGTTAATTTAAAACCTTTACTACTTTGTCCTTTAAATAACATCGCATTTTACAATACTAATTCAGTCTCAGCCCGTAACAAATCCACTTACACGCGTTACCTTACGTAGCCTGCGACGTAGTTAGCCAGGGCGACCGCAAATGACTAGACCTAGCCTTTCGCAGCTGTGACTTGGCGATTGGCCAAACTAAAACACGCCTAAAATATTCAACAGTACAGTCTAAAATACAACGTCACTGGCAGACGTCGCTAATATGCCTCCGCTGTATAGTATAAGCAGTGGGCATTGGGCATGTAATAATACCTACACAAACCAAAAGGGCAGTCCGATATAATTTATAATTATTAAATGTTCATATTATTTTTAATCACTCTAGCTTAACTTTCCGCCAGCGAATATTGTATTTATAAAAATGAAAAATAAATATGATACATCAAAAATATCAAAATTGTCATTTAGATTAGATCATTGATATTTATGGCTAGCACACTACCCAAAAAGTATCAATTACAACAAAGCTACAATTTAGTTCTTATCGCCAGGTAACAATATTTTTCAGACTGCTCGAGGAGCGCACAGGTGTTTGAAATAAAAAGGGGTAGGAAGAAATAGGTAAATACGAGCTGTTGCTGATGATATGAATTTCTTTACATTAGTCATTGTTGAGATAGAGGAACAAACTCAACATTCTCCCCCTTATTACAAAAAGTTAGACTCTGGTTGAACTCAGGTTTAATTGACATTTAGTACACATGGGAATGTCATTTTAAACCAGTGTTCGTCCCGGGTTTAACTTTTTGGGAACCAGTGGTTTCACTGATGGTTCCCTTAGCAGTTGATTTAGAACACAATTATAATACTTAAGCCTAGCCTTGTTAAGTTTAGAATTAAACATTCTTCCGAACCAGTACAATTAGAAGCCCCGCTGAGCTCGCACCTCCGCTCAGTCACAGGGCTGCGCCGCGGATTTATAGCGGAACTTGCCCTATAAATACGGGCCAGGCGTCAACTTCTGCGCGCGACTGCTCAGCCTGAAGGCGAACGAACTCGCTCTTAACTCGGAAGTTTTGCTGATGAATGTACTGTCAAGGGCTGAGATAGACAAGGAAGTCGATGCGATTGCGTTCGCTAACAATAGATTTTTAATAAATCAATGTAAATTATGTCTAGGTAATTCATTTTCCTCTCTGCCTTTCTGTGTATTTTAGACCTAAGTATCGCAAAATGTGAATCAGCAGAGCGTGTTGAACTTAGACCTTACTTTTACTACCCCTGGTCGCCGGCGACCTTGCAAAACTTAAGTACTCCGAGATCAAACAAGATAATTTTTAATAATCCATCATCACAACCGAATCGAGAGACTCGTTATCTCTACATTGTTCGCGTCTGAAGCGTATTTTGACAACGAACGAGAGCCCTCCCAATTGACTTTCAATACGGACCGATAAAAAATCTAGAGAGAAAAATCTAATCACATTCACTCAATTCCATTTCGGTACTCGTGTACGTAAAAATTAAGCCAGCCAAATTGGAGAGAGCAGAAAAAATTTAAAGAAAAACGTTTCATTGGGGAGCGAGAAAGGAAATGGTTTCGATGCAACCCATTCGGGGGAGCACACGGGGCTGTATTCGGGACGAGCTCGTCGTTATGGTAATAAGTTTATAATGCTTCAGTAGAGGCATTAGCTACAATACTCGCTATCTGGAGAAAATTCTTTTGACGAAAAGATAGAGCTTACTTACCACATTAAATTATAAGTAAAAAGTTGAAATATTTCGCAAAGTGTTAAAATAATCTTGACAAGAAGAAGACGGCAAGAAGTGCAATAATGACTATAAAACATGACGTGGATAACATGGAGCTGGAAGAGCTTTTTCTCCCGCAACATGGCCCCGTATGCGCCCGCAGACCGCCGCCGCTGCTCGCGACATTTCCAATAATATTTCGATCGGCGATATGAAAACAGGCTGTGATTGAATTGTGATCGGTCCTGAACAATCCGGGTGGCTCTTAACAATGATTTCGCATTGAATTTTCCATTTGACTGATGGCGCTGTGGCGGCCTCTTGTGTGAGGGTCTTACGAATAATGAGCCTTAAACCTTGTTGCTTTGTTTAATACCATTCTGTAAGCGTTTGTTTTAATATTAACAGAGCGTTTTTTTTTAGATTCAAACTCTTTTTTCCACAAAAATTCACGCATGGATAAATGGATGAATAAACATAAACATTTATGACTACCTATGACTATGAAATTAGTCATAGGTAGTCATAAATGTTTATGTTTATTCATTTCGTCAGCAAATCTCAACACACGTAACTGTAACAATAATGCGGATTGTTTCTATCGTTTTTGAATCAAACGGCTGACTGTAAGATCTAACAATGTTTGTACAAATCTGATACATTCTAGTGTAAATAAAACGATTGTTTGTATACCAGGACTACCACTAAAACTAATGTTAACCCGAATCTTTGGTAAGCTCCATCTCTTGAGTTAAACCTTCTGCCGTCTAAAAGTTTTGGAGGACAATGATGTTTTGGTTTTTAGCCACCAAAGGTTTCGTGTGAATGGTTATTTATAATCTGAAACTTTTATTCAAATGTTAGTACAAAGTTATTCCTACCAATGTCAAATAATCAATCTCTAATGTAGTGTAATTTAATAGTGTGACATTTTATTAATTTTGTAATGAATATTTGTATGCTAAAATTTAGCTAAATGTGCAATGCTCAATTAAACTTAAGACACCTATGTATGTACCACATTTATTACAAATAAATATATTCTATTCTATTCTATTCTAATAAATATTATTTTATTTGTAACGGAAAGTTCAGCGGGTCGCGACCATTTCATATTTTATTACAGATCGTTATACAAATACAACATAACTTAATCTTTACTGAATCGACTGAAAAGTAGTAGTAGTACCACGTTTCCCTGGGCCCAGTCCCGTAATAAAATTTTATAGTGCCGTATGCCGGGACAATAAAACCCGCGCACTCCCAACTGCCGCCGGCCGCCGCGTGGTCGCCGGGGCAAGTACTCGCATAAGTCAAAGAAAACTTGACCTCGTATTTGTAAAGTCACTTTACGCTACTTCTCCTTAGCCCAAATTATCCCAAAGCAGCGATAAGGTAAAATTATACTTATTGGGCTCCGCAAAGTAGCTTTGGAGAACTTTATTGAGCTCTCGTTAAATAAATTTTACTTTTTTAAATATTCCTAGCGTTAAGCTACCACTACTCGTATTTAATAATAAATTGAAGGTTTAAAAAGGTATAAAGAAGCATTGTAAAGTGTAATTACTGTGCTAAAATCCAAGTCCAAAGTATTGTCCAAGTAAATTGTTGGTTATAATAGTAAAAAAACTGCAACAACAATACCATTTTCTTCGATACGTCTCTAAATGATAATGAATTTGTTAGGCTGAGTTGCACCACCTAATTTTGACCGTAACTTTGCCGATAACCGGTGTTTTTTGTATGGAGTTTGACAAATTTTTGACGTTTGTCAAAGTTAAAGTGAGATGGTGCAACCCAGCCTTAGAGTTTTACCCGTAACTAGGAAGTTACTAGCCCTAATTACGAGTGCAGGCAGGTCCCTAATTACGTAGCATGTCAAATTCATTAGTCTACCTCAAGTTAAGTAGTTTACGTTGAAATATACTTTAATTGCCTTATTAACGGTTCACAACCAGAAACTGGAAATAAATTAGCAAGAAAGTTAAAGAAACGTCGCCATCTCAAGTTTCAGCGCCTGAATCATTCGCGCCGTCTGCGGGAATTAAAATGAAGGAAATTTTTCTTCCGTGGTTTTTTGTAGCTAGTTGTGACTGTACCTACCGTTGCATTAGTTTTGAATAACGGACATTTATTTCTTATTTGGGTAATGATAATGACTTATGGTATTTTAAAAGACAATTATGCAAAATACCCACTAGCATTTTACACATTTTAACAAGCGCTTTTAAAGAAATAGAAAGATCACCACAAGGTATTCCCGGCTTCTTAATATTACTTAATACATATTCGCTCTAAGCTTTGTCAGCCTCCCCATTAAGCATCTTAGTTACAGGCTTTACGTCGAGTTGATAACATCTGACAGAAAGGTCGCTCACGCACTATACACCGCTCCTTCTCCAATCCACTAAGTGCTTACATAAAGCATGCATGTATGTATATCATTGTACTTATAACTACTTAAAGCGCTTTCCATAGTCCGAATATGAAACATACGAATACATAAAGCCTTATTGAACCTCCTCATATAAGTTGGAATAAAATCAGTTAAATTCGGTCCACCGGGCAGACCTGTCGTCGGTTCACCGGTCTGGACCGAGGCCCGATTTCGTCAACCGCACGCCAACGAAGCTTATTACGAGTTTATCACCCGCGCGCGAGTTGTGCCTAGTCTATCTTCATAGGCGGAGCGACGTATCCAAAGGGATGTTTCATCGCAGTCATATGCAATTTTACAACTTTACAGCACTGTACTGCACTAAGGAAGACAGTTACATTTACTAGAGGGGCGCTACGTTTGTATGAAAATGCAAAGGGACTCAACGTACATGTCACACGACTTCTGTCTATTTACTGCAAAGATGTAATAAGTAAGCTGGTGACTACGTGGTACACCTCGTTGACTGGGATGCAAAATAGATCCCCAACTGGAAATCAGTGCTGGGCCATACCAACCCGGAACCCGGTTCTCGAAAGTTTCAGCAACTAACTTTAAATTAAAATACACAGACACGTACACCTTACAAAAGTTTCAATAGAGTGATTCTGCTTTGTTATAATTTGGCCGCTTTTCTAGTGGCACCGAGTCGCAGCCCCATGACACACGTCCGCGGCCGCGATTGGTCACCGAGGCGGGCTAATTGCCCGTGATTGGTGCCCGGCGCACCGGTCAAATGTGACGTCACTGCCGGAACGACAAATTTACTGTTTGCTTTAACTATAAATCGGCCAGTTTGCGAAGTTTCACGTTTGTGTTATGTAAAATTGCATACATTGACTGACATCATGAATACGTACGAAGACATAGTCCAGTCAATATAGCATTATAGATGGAAATCCGTGGAACACAAATTCTGACTTCGGGACTTTATTTAGACTAGTTAGGAGGTGAACATAGCAAAAGTCCCCGCCCTTAGCCCTTGAGCCGGCGGGGTGAGGGGGGTTTAAAGATATCACTTTTCGGTTTTTCGCTTAATCCTCGGAAACTATGCGTCCTAGTGACATGACTACTATGAACCAAAAAAAGGTTATTTAATTTGCTACAGGTGAGACGGTCAAGTTTTTCTATATCTTTTATAGTTTTCACGGCATCTGCTCTAGAAGGTCTGTAATATTAGAAATTTAAATTATTTTTGTCTTACATGTTCCCATCAGGAGAAAATCGACTAAACCAACATTAAGCAAACATTTTAGACATGCGGGAGCATGTTAAGCCTAGTTCCAGGGAGGGGACTGCACTGTGTGTATATTTAGACGACCCAATTGGAGCCACTTTTGACTCCTCATCACTCAAAAACTACTGTGCATTAACACTTCAAATTTGGCTCATGTGTTGAGACTTGCAAGATAAACGTCAGCTTTAAATTTCATAAATATACCTCAAACGGTTCTTTAGGTATTGACGTCTAAATATCTACATATCTGACCTATAGACCAAATTCTAACAACTTCCAGATGACCTTGAAGGTTCAAATATGGCATCCAGATAGGTAGATGTATAAATACAAAGGAACAAATAAAAAACCAGTAAATTTTAACATTTCACAGGTGATAGATAGATTTTAGAGCTCTAAATGTCGATTTTTGAACGTCAATACCTAAATAACCATTTGAGGTATATTTATGAAATTTGAAGCTGATGTTTACATTGCAAGTTTCAACACATAAGCCAAATTTGAAGTGTTAATGCACAGTAGTTTTTGAGTGATGAGGAGTCAAAAGTGGCTCCAATTGGGTCGTCTAAATATACGCACGGTGCAGTCCCCTCCCTGGAACTAGGTTTAACATGCTCCCGCATGTCTTAAATGTTGGCTTAATGTTGATTTAGTCAATTTTCTCCTGATGGGAACATGTAAGAGAAAAATAAAATTTCCAATATTACAGACCTTCTAGAGCAGATGCCGTGAAAACTATAAAAGACATAGAAAAACTTGAATGTCTCACCTGTAGCAAATTGAATAAGCTTTTTTTGGTTCATAGTAGTCATGTCACTAGGACGCATAGTTTCCGAGGATTAAGGGAAAAACCGAAAAGTAGTACCTTTAAACCCCCCTCTCCCCGCCGGCTCAAGGGCTAAGGGCGGGGACTTTTGCTATGTTCAGTTCACCTCCTAACTAGTCTAAATAAAGTCCCGAAGTCAGAAATTGTGTTCCACGGATTTCTCTCTACACCGTCGTTAAGGCATTCATTGATTGGACTATTAAGACGCTTTATTTGATTGCGGTGCTGTCTTTTAAACGTATAAGGGGAGAAGTAGCTTTGATATTTGAAGGTCTCAGAGTTTGCAGACAACCCAAAAATCTAGCCAAATATTGACCTAAAGACTTAAACAGACTAACGAATAATTAATTAGTGGAAGTAATTTACACAAATAGTGGAAATTATTATGAAATAATTATAATTAGGTACTTTTTAGATCGTGGCATGCCAGAGAGCTGGCCATTTCTTTTGACCATACCTAGGCTGAGTTGCAGCATCTTACTTTAACAGTAACTATAACCATAACCGGCGTTTTTTGTATGAAGTTTGACAGATTTTTGACGTTTGTTAAAGTATGATGGTGCAACTCTGCCTTGTTAATTTTTAAAGTAATTTATTCATCCGTCTAAACATCTCAGGCACCGCACGAGACTGGGCTCGATGGCCGCGGAGGCGTTTAAGCCGGATAATTTCCAAACGCAGTAATGGCGGCGAGGGTTAAGGGCACGCGCGTCCTGAATATTTCATGCATATTTCTATTATCCTGCGTTTTTATGCTCCTCGGGTAATGGAACTCTTAACGCACCATTCGCGGTGGGTCGCGTTTGACTGATTTCCCCAGTCACCGTGTGATAGAGCGCGCCAGTCAAGAGGTTGAAGTATACAAACATTTATTATTAACACCAATTGTTGTGTGTATGCCTATTGTAATTCTGAAAAAAAAAACATTATTTCTTGAATTGATAGTATGGTATCCACTAACTAAACCATCAATGCAACGTTTCTATAATTAAGTAGTAAAAAATATAAAATAAAATAGGAAAACAGGTCGAGTAAATATAACATACAAAATATATTACTAGCATCCTGACTTTTATCTTAACCACAGAGTAAATTACTAAATTTAAAAAATGTCCCTTACTTCCCCAAGGACGTCGCCTTAACTCGCATAGCGTCAGTGGAATAATTTCATCCGAGAGAAGCAAGCGGAGTGAGGTCGTACTTAGCGCGAGTGACGCGGCCTCTAATGCTCCGCCGCCCATCAGGCCTGCTCACATCGCCGGTGGCCGAACCCTCCTTATTAACCACATTACAGACCGACCTCCGCTGAGGAGTGCGCAAATTGGGTTGTTCAGTAACAAAATATTGGTATTTTGGATAAATAAATGGCACTGAAGTCCAATGGTTAGATTTAGATAATCTTGGTTAGGTTCAGTTCCGTAATAATGAGAGAATCACTTTTAAATTAATCATCATCTCAGCCATAGGACGTCCACTGCTGAACATAGGCCTCCCCCAATGCTTTCCATGTTGCCCGGTTGGTAGCGGCCTGCGTCCAGCGCCTTCCTGCTACTTTCATGACGTCGGTAAATTTATGTTCAGTGTAATTAATATATTAAGAGGCATTTATTTAGCTTTGCATCTTGAATCAGTCAGAGCTATAATCCAAAAAGAAACATTATTTCATGGTTCAGAATTTAAGCTGCACTAAGCCATCACAGTCGGTCTGATTTAAGTAATGTCTGACGCGTTAGGTGCCGTGAAATCGTAGCATTGAAAACTTATAAGCCGCTTAGGTATAACGTAAAAGGTACTAGCACTTGGACTTAGACCTCAGTCAATAAAACCTGATCGATCAAGAATTCATGTAACAATTATTAATGTTACTTACTGGTGAATATTATTATTTAATACATACGTTAATCTTTTAAAGCTTTATTTTAGATCATATTGATGAAATTCAATGTAAGTGTAAAATAAATAATTTAAAAATGCCTTCTGTATAGCAGCACCTTTAACATTGCCCATACAACTTTGGTAATATCCGTCGAAAATTTGTTTTAAGGTTTTTCTTTAGTAATTTAAAACGCAACAACAACTGGTTAATCATTTTTCCTACAGGATTAATTATTGTTTCCGAAGTTATTTAATTTAACGGCGTGATCACGAGCGAAGGTTAAACGAGAAATATTTTAATAATTATTTTGAGGTATTCGTTAGCGTCATTAAAAATGGACTGAGTTTTTACGCGCGTTTCAATAGCGGAATACATTTCAGATTTAAGCTGATTTCTTTAAAATAATATTCTGTCGGGAATAAGTGTTAAATGCAAAATATGTTTTTACTTTTGGTGGAAATTGTTTGTTTAATTTCGATACAATATTTTTACCGGCACTTAATTATTGTGCTTTTACTGAATATTAAATTTACTTCAACATTTCAAGGTAAAATAATGTCTTTGTAAGAAACACACGAGTAAACCTAAACATAACTCATCATTATTTCTCTTTCTTCCAAACTTCTTTACCTACCTCCTGTAACTTTTAATATAAAATAAACGTTATTTCCCACCGCAATTCGTTAAAACACAAATTAGCAAGCAAAATATCATTGAAACACCGATCGTAAAAGAAAACATGTCGGAAAATGATTAGCCGAAAGAATCCGCGTATAAATCATTAGTTATTATCATAAATAAATATTCAGGGCGGCATTAAAGTTCAGTCGCTGGCGGGCGGCCAGGGGGCAGCACGCGTCGATAGCGCCCGGCTACTGGAAGTGACCTCAAATCTATATGTCAACGTGAAATTGTGAACTCTGTCAGTTTATAATATAATGCGTTAGATTGTAAACTAACAGTGGGTTATGTTAGGTTAGATTGTAATTTAACTACGTCAGATTATATTCACAATTTTCAGAATCCACAATTTTCCGGTGTATATGTCAAGTAAGTATAGCCACGGGAAGCACTTTGAAGCGGGCAATGTAATATCCGATCGTTGTGGAAATCTTTGGGGAAGCATTGTCCACCAATGGACATCATTTGGTTGATTTTGATTAAAATGAACTTTAAAAACAGTAAAGGTTCATAAATACATTATAGAACGCACATTTAGGCTGAGTTGCACCACCTAACTTTGACCGTAACGATAACCGGCGTATTTTGAATGGAATTTGACAGATTTTTGACGTTTGATAAAGTCAAAGGAAGATGGTGCAACCCAGCCTTAGAGTTTGTACAGTTAAAGGGCCACAAACCTGAAAAAAATGACTCGATGAAAATACGGTAGAGCATGCTCTGGATTTCTAGAAAAATCCATGAAAGAGGTTTATGTAGAGCTGTGGACTCAATACCTAAGTGGAAGGTAAATGGAAACATAAAAGTTATATCCATAATATAGACTTCCGTTCGTTCCATTGTGAGCAGAAATATTATTTTTAAATGCGTGTCTCATCTAGCATTTTTGCATCTACGTGCCTGACTATGCAAAATTTGCTCCGATGTTTTCTGCACGGCACCGCTGTACTATCCATTTTCTATCCATTAAGGATCCTCGATTCCTTCGATTGTTTGTGCGAGTTGGCGCGGGTCCTCTTTTAAATGAGACTTTTTGTTGCGGTCGGAGTTCGGTTCCGGGCCGACCACTCCTTGATTGTTTCGGATGTGGCTTGTTAAATTTGTAAACTTTGACCCAGTTTATTGGATCTTTTGGTTAAATTGAGACTGTTTTTAAATAAGTAATTGTTTACCTTGATTTCATTCCATTATAGGTACGAAGTTTAGTCCGTGAACGTTATTTATGTTTAATATTAATAATGTTGTCATCAGTGTTTATAATAATTTGACGTACTAAGCTAGTAGTTTCATTTCGTGTCTTTCTTTGGGCCTATCTTTTGCAAATCTGGAAACCCTAGTAATTATTAATACTTAAATCGTTTGACGTGAACCACTAAGCTAGGCTCATTTCAGCAAAGGTCCTTACATAATGAGATTTGACTGCATGCAAAGCAGTCACACGACCGCAGCTTAACTGGAGTCCCGAAATCCGGTTGAAACAAGTTCGCAGACATTGTGATACACAGATTGTATAATTTGGCAAGAACTTGGCCGCGTTGGTTTTAATGGACCCGTGACACTCACCCCTCAAAGGCAATTGTATGCACCATTAACTCGGTAAACTATATGTATACTAAAAAGTATTTATTAAATCGATAGTCCTAACCTAACGTCTGAGCCTGAATCACTGACGCATAGACAAAAATAACGAAGTCTAGAAAGATTAATAAACACAGAAAGTTTCTCAACGGATGCTTGCCTGTTTAAGAGGTTATTTTTAAAATTTCGCCCTTTCAGTGTACATTCTTTTTAAAGTGAATATGAAAAGTCAGTTTTAAAGGTAAGTCTTTTTATAAAGAGGTACATTTGAAAGGTTCATTCGAGTACATATTGGAAATTCCCCTCTTTAAACCTCCTCAAATGGAAGAATTAGGTTTGTACGAAAAGTTACAGTACAATTACCTATTTTGGAAACTCTGAGATGAAATACAGAACAGTAAATTGTGAAACATAGGCTTTATTATGAGTTATTTTAAACTCAACGTTGGTACCTTAATAAAGCTTTTGTTTGAAGATATAATTACTTCAGGCAGCTTTCAGAGCTTAATCATCCGCCATCCTCCCACATATCATTTGAAATTATACAGAACATAACTCGTTCTAATTGTTGAATTAAGGCTCGTCGGCGGAGCTCACGGGAGCAATAAAACGCTCACAGTACGCGTGACAAAGTGGCGACACCTGCGCGGCGGCGCTGATTTACACGAGCAACGCCACAGTACAAAATAATAGTCAAACGACTTCATTCACACAGCCGGCAACCGGGACATGTGAAAAGGGCCTTAGGCTTAACCCACATGGTTCCTTCAATCCAAACACGATTTTTTATAACGTATTGCATAAAGCTGAACTACTTTACTGTAAATTTTGATAAAAAAAAAACACCTTATTGCAGATAAAATAACTCTAGTTATTCAGTCTGAGTAAGTAAGCAGGTTCATATTTTTATTTCAAGAAAAGATGCCAAGATGTAATACCATTTATGTATTTTACTATGAAAGAAGCAGACTTTATCATAAGCTGTCTGTATGTATTCTGTATAATGTACTTGTTTTCTTGTGAGATATTTGTGAGTAAAAGATTAAATTAAACTCGTTTTCGAGACCTACAGTTTTTGCAACATATTTTTCCCACATTAATTAGTATCATGATCATAAAATGTCAAAGCTTCATTCATGCGTGAATTGATTCAGATTGTCATATTAGGTATAATCTATAAATAAAGGTCTTAATTTATTGTTACCATAAATCAGCAGATACCTATTCCATAGAAAACGCACTCTATCTGAAAGTGACAAAGTCTCTGAAATGTCATAAAATGATCCGACAAATGACATCAAGATAGGAGCATGTAGAGCCGACAGCAGACAGCGGTTGTTTGCGTCATCTTTTAAAATATCAAAAAGATTTATTCAGCGTAATGGCACAGATAATGGCCGGTCAAACACTAGTAGACAAGATCCGCGAGCACCGGATATTAAACGGCCACGTTAGGCACCGCGCAATAAAATAGGGTTATCGGGCTGCGGATATTCTTCCTCGATATCCGCTATTACGGTAACCCTACTTTATTGCGGTTAACGCCAATGACGGGTATGATTTTATACTATTTCCATTGGAATTGGACAGCGCTAAATACTATATTTTATTTGAAATGGCAGCGCGGAAAATTTTTAGCAGAAAAATATCAAACTTTTTCATATTCAGACGGTTTTACTAAAATGAAGCAACTAACGATTTAGTAAACGGATATTTTGAATCGAAATTCAATTTCATTCATTGTCGTTTATCATAGATAGTTTTTGTGCAGTTTTAAATCAACCTGATTGTGCGATATTTCGTGTATTTCAGCACAAAAAATAAAATCGTTCTTTTGCTTATCTTATCTTATTTAAAACTTCTGTACCTAAACATTAAGGTATAGGCGACAGCATATCTATCTAAACACACATTAGCATGGCGAACCAGTCGATAAACCCGTTCAACCGTTTCCCGGAACAATCATCGTGAATACAATTACTCAAGTTACATCGCTAATGCGCGGCGCTTCGACGGGCGATTGGTGGTTACTGGCTGCAGTTTGCAGTTTGGTCCTGGCACCGTCGTATCGGTTACGGCGCGGACGTATAAGATCAGCAACTGACATCTTGAGTATCGCATCTTTGAGATAGATAGGATAGTTTAAGGTGTAGCCGCACTAGGGCAGACAAACATACTCATTACTCGTACTATGTAAAATGACAATATACGGCCCGCTAGCATCGTAAGCTAGAAGCGAGTTAAATGCCTACTATTGTTCTATTTAGAGTTCTTTCTACTGGCTAAGTGTCTTACGATTATACGGCGAACTTGCTGCGAATATTTTTAGCAACAATTGACATTATCACAAAACGTGTGACAGGGCTCTTAGTAACAAAAAGAATTGCTAACAATTTTATTCTTCTCTTGGTTTGAGACAACCCTGGAGACAGGTTTTCGGACCATCTAGGCATTTGATGTGGCTTAACATAGGAGACGCAGCGATTGTTTTTCAATCAATTTGTTGCATACCAAGGCTCTCCTTATGCCATAAATTGTTTGACAAGCCGCCGCTGTATTGATTACACTCATCAATACGAACGAAACGTGACGTAAAGACCTGTCGCAAAAAAAAAGTTGAAAATTTTAGTTCAATTTTATTTATTGTTTGCTTTTTATACGTGAATTTTCTAACGAGCTGACGTTCCAATAATAAAAGTTACTTTGAAAATTTTAACTCTGATAGTTAAACTTATAAAAATCTTTAAAAAACAACGTCATAAAAATCTTCGACTTTATTTTTGGTTCATAAAATGTTATTGAGTTTCATTTAGCTACTTAACGTGTAATTTTACTAATCCACAAAGATTATCGCTACATTTAGTATTTCCTACACATACCCAGTAAATAAACCCATGTTTATTCATCTACTTCGTTATCTTGTGTGCCTAGGTACATATTTGTAGGTATGTACTCGTAGATAGGTAGTCCCTTTTGTCGCGTCGCACCTCCCGAAACGTGCTTTATTACGGCAAGTTAATTATAATGAGCCGTACTTTAATCGCTGTGACGCTTTGTCTGAACTGACAGAACAATGTGGGCCCCATTCACGGACAGTCTTTGTGAGATCGCGGTAATTTACGTTCGTGCACCTCATGGGAGATTTTACCTTTTGTGCTAGTTCGGATGTACCCGAGTTGTTCGGGTGAAGTTGCACCCAAGTTTGCGGGTAATTAACGTGTTTTAGCCGTATGTATGGGATGCAAAATAGCTGCTCGTCAGGGGTTCGAATTCCTGAATTCGTAGTCAAACTGTCTAGGAAATAAATCTCGCCTATGCAATGAGGGATTAATTCCAAAGCAAGCAATTTATATGGCATTGTGAATAAGAAATCCCACCAAAAACATTCTGTAAAAAACTAGCCAAGTCTCGATGTACTGCTGCTTGTTAATCTCTAAAAAGTAATGAAATCTAGACAAAGTCGTGCCAAGTCTATGGTTCCTTACTGCAATATCTTTATTATTATAGTTAATGTTGTGTGACTTGACCGTTGAAGGGTACAAAACTAGGTGCTCCATGACACTATTGCACCAATCTGTCGCCAGGTAGCGGCCCATTGACGATGGAAAATTGCCACTTGGAAAACGTTGATTCAATAACCAGTCAAGTAGGCTTGATAAAGCTGCGTATTTCAATAATACTTATGTATGATTATCTTATAAATATTGTTCAACGGCCAAGTCACAAAACATTAACTATAATAATAAAGATATTGCAGTAAGGAACCGTAGACTTGGCACGACTTTGTCTAGATTTCATTACTTTTTAGAGATTAACAAGCAGCAGTACATCGAGACTTGGCTAGTTTTTTACAGAATGTTTTTGGTGGGATTTCACTTCAAAATCAAAATCAAAATCAAAATCAAAAAATATTTATTCAGTTTAGACCACAAGTGGCACTTATGAACGTCAATAGAAAATAATAAAAAAAGAAAAGGTAGCCCTTATGGGGCACTTTTCATGTCTCCTTATCTTTTGGGCCCTACCAGCGCTTCGAGACAAACATATGGCAAGTGCTGAGAAGAAACGCCGGAACAAACTCAGTCACCACTTATTGCCAGGAATTATCTAACGGTAAGAATAGTCAAATTTAAGTACATCAAATATGTGCAGACTGAACTGACCACGCATCCTTGTCATCAATATAGTCTCGAACCTTGTAGTACCCTTTGGACATAAGGGTATTTTTTATATGTATCTTAAATTTGTTTATTGGCAATTCAACAAGGTTGTGTGGTATTTTGTTAAATATGGTAATACATTTCCCCAAGAATGAATTACCTATCTTATGCAACCTAAATGATGGAACAGCAAGTTTATTCTTATGTCTCGTGTTAAATGAGTGGACGTCACTTTTCTTAGTAAATAAATGTATATGTTTACGGACATACATAATGTTATCAAATATGTATTGCGAAGCCACAGTCAATATATTGATTTCTTTAACCCTTCATTCGACGGAATTTTTTTTTAGTTAAATTTATAAAACAGTTACTGATTTCGTTTCTTAGCTTGTCTAGGACCCCAGAAAAAATACCCAAAAAAATCTAACTATTTCAGTTTTCTGAAAAACCTATGTCCATTATACTGGACGTTGCCAAGTTCATAAGAAAGTGACGCTCTCCAACCATGTCCAGTATACTTCCCGTTGTCGAAGAGACAGAAAAAAGAAACAAGTGGTTCCGTAATAAAATATTAATTATCATCATCATAATTTCAGCTTTATGACGTCCACTAATGAACATTGTCCTCCCCCAATGATTATCAGGTTGGCAAGTGGGCTAACAACCGGCCAATCTGATAGTCACTCTGTATCCTGCGCGTTCCTGCTACCTTTATGGGTTCATCTGTCCACCTTGTGAGTGGACCTCCCACGCAGCGGTTGTCGGCACGTTGCCTCCATACTAGAACCTTGCTGTAGCCATCAGCCACCAGTTCTGCGTGATGTGCGCCCTGCCCATTGCCACTTCAGCATGCTAATCCATAAGGCTATATCAGTGATTTTAGTTCTTTTACGGATCTTCTCATTAGATGTCGCACAGAAACACCAAGCACAGCTCTCTCCATGTCATGCTGTGATATAGAGAGGGCTTATTGTGAGAAGTAACCTTTCAGTAGGTACCATTATGTGATTACTGGGAACACACTTGGACCTGTTGCTGATTTCTTCTCCTGCACTTGGACCGCCATCAAGGTGGCATTTTGTGCAAGCACTTCAGCACTAATGGTCAATACGGAAGCTCTCTGGAAAGACTACAGCACTGCTCAAGCTTCAATCAAATCGAAAGCCTCCTCGTAGTCCACGTACGCCAAGCGTTATGGCAAGTAATACTCTTTGGTCTTCTGTATAACCCTGCCGCAGTGTATGGATGTGGTTTATGGTTACAAAGACTTCTCGGACACCGGCATGTAATAACCCTCGCATAAATACTTGTAGAGATGGCTCGGAAGCGTGATGGGACTATAATTCTTCAGTAAGGTGTTATTCCCTTTCTTGAATAAGGGTACCACAACGCTTCTGGTCCATGCCTCTGGCATTATTCCCTCGAGTAAGACAAAGTTAAAGATTTAGCTGTCTATATTCATGTGCTCTATGCAAGAACTGATGGAAAAGCAGGGTGAGAAGAACAATTTTCTCATAAAAACCAGTATCTATATGAAAAGGAGTAGTGTTAGGTGGCACCAATGCTACTAAGGCTTGTTTTTTAGAGTTGATACTCTGAAAAACGGTACATAGTGAGGCAGAAAACATTTTATGTGTGGATCCCTAAAATATTATTATCAAAACCCACAAAAGTTAATTTTCTAACAATTTGGCAACGGGAAGAATACTGGACATAGTATTTAGCAGTTACTTTACTAGTAATTCGACGACGGGAAGTATACTGGACATGCAAGTTATAGGTGTCGTGAAACGAAAACAAAACTCTGTATGACAGTAAATACATTGTAAGTAGCTTCGCAGGTATCCTATCTATAGTTTTTAATAATATTACAAGAGTATTAAGCCGTAAAATAATGAATAAAATGCAATTTACCGAGAGCCCGCACAGCGGGCCCTTCCTCCCCGTCATATTATTGGAGATTGCTCGCGTCTCATCGATGTTGGTGCCTTGCTGATTTTTGACAGCATAGTTAGATAGTTCAGGGAGCAAATAAACACCTTGAGTTCAAGATATACGGTAAATTTTTTTACGGAGATTTATTTTCGTTCAATGGGAAGTATATCGCACGTCGTCGAATTAAGGGAAACTTCTCTAAGCGAGTCACGTGGTTTAAGACCGTATATTGCCCGAACAGCTCTTTTCTGTAAAATGAAAATTGATTCTATGTCTGCTGCTGAGCCCCACAGTAAAAGACCATAAGACATAATACTATGAAAATAACTAAAATATACAAGCCTTGCTGTTTCAACATCAGTCAAGTTTCTGATCTTTCTCACCGCAAAGGCAGCTGAACTAAGTCTTCCCGCCAAGGCAGCAATATGGGGGCCCCATTGTAATTTACAGTCTAGGGTAATACCTAGAAAGACAGTAGAGTTTATCAGTTCAATGCGTTCATTATTTACTGTAATATTAGTATTAACTTGTTTGACATTAGGCATAGTGAATTTTAAACATTTAGTTTTTTTTGCGTTTAATAGCAAATTATTAGTTGTAAACCAGTCTAATACTTTGGAAAGAGCATTATTCACGTCGTCAAATATTTCCTGACGCCTGTCAGTTTTAAAAATTAAAGAAGTGTCATCAGCAAATAATACTATCTCACAAAGGTCCTTTGAATAAAAAGGTAGATCATTTATATAAATCAGAAAGAGCAATGGTCCCAGTATTGAGCCTTGGGGCACTCCCATTTTTAGGGGGGCGCCCGAAGAGTTAGTTCCGTGAATATTTACTTTTTGTAATCTGTCTGAGAGGTAAGAGTGTAATAGGCTTAAGGCCTTGCCTGATACGCCATAATGTTCTAGCTTAAATAACAGAGTTTGATGATCAACACAGTCAAACGCCTTCGATAAGTCACAAAATACACCAATAGCATCCTTTTTCTCCTGCCAAGCATCGAAAATGTGTTTGATAAGAGCAACCCCTGCATCGGTCGTACTTTTCCCTTTTGTGAACCCATATTGTTTTTCATGAAACAGTTTATTTAAGTTAAAATGAGACATTAGTTGATTGAAAATAATTTTTTCAAATATTTTACTGAGCGCAGGTAGTATCGATATAGGTCTAAAGTTGGATGGGTCACTTTTGTCTCCTGCTTTAAATAATGGTATGATTTTACTATGTTTCATCAGGGTAGGGAACTGACCTTCGTTAATACATTCATTAAAGATATGAGCTAAATGGGGAGCTATAAGAGGAATGATGGGTTTTATTATGTCTGTTGATATGCCCCATATATCCTCTGTCTTTTTTATATTTAGTTCTTTGAAAGTTTTTATAATAACTATGGGGTCTATTTGTCTAAATTTTAATGGGCTATTGCAAACATCAACACAACCCTCGAGAAGAGACATTGCCTGATATGAACATGAATTAAGATTGCTTGTTGTTATGATTGGTACATTTGAGAAGTAACCTTCGAATGCATTTGCTACCTTATCATTGCATTTAATATACTTATTATCAATTTTTAATGTGAATGTGTCATCCCGAGATATAATTCTACAAGTTTCTTTATTAATACAATTCCAAGTAGCTTTAATTTTGTTGCCAGAGTTTTTAATTTTGTCACGTATGTAAATAGATTTTGCCATGGTACAAACTTGTTTAAAAACTTTTGAGTATTTTTTTACATATTCTATAAAGTCCGGGTCGCTACTATAGGCTTTTCTACCATATAATTCAAACATTTTTTTCCTACTAATATAAATACCTACTGTAGCCCAGTCACTGAATTTAGTTTTATTGTTTTTAATAATAATTGTTTTCTTAGGAAAAGTTTTATTGAACTCATTTTTAATTAATTCAAATAATTGCTCATATGAAATATTTATACTACAGTTAAAATAATGCAAAAGTGGGACCTTATTAGATATTTGAGATTTAAATTTGTCTTTCTGGGATGCAGTGACTGGTCTATATTCTATTTCCTTGCTCGATGGCACAAAATGGTGTTGAAATGACACTATTTGACCGCAATGATCAGAATTAACAAAATTTATTATTGATTTCTCTAGCACTAGGCAGTTACAGAATATATTGTCTAAGCAAGTAGCTGATGTTGGAGTCACCCTAGTTGGTTCAGAGAAAAGATTTAACAAGTTAAAAGATTTGAATAAATTTAAAAACCGTATTGAAAGAGAGGAATCTTCTATTATATTAATATTAAAGTCTCCACATACAACTACTTTCTTTGAACTATTACACACTCTTCTAAGTACCTCTTCCATTGTGGTTTCAAATAATTCATAGTTACTAGATGGGGGTCTATATACACATACAATAACATAGTCGTCCAGTTCTGCACATGACAGCTCAATAGTTCGCTCGACAGAGAGAGATACAATATCTTTACGCTCTTTACATTTTAATTTATCATTGATTAATATTAGTGACCCTCCACGAATAGCTAACTCTCTAGTGAATGAACTAATAAGCTTATAATTATTAATGCTCAGCATTAGTTCATATTGCCTGAGCCAATGTTCCGTTAAACATAAGACATGAATATTCAATTCTTGGATAAATAACTCAATTTCCAAGTCTTTGCCGGAGAAGCCTTGTACATTTTGATGCACTAAATTAAAACCGTTAAATTTCTTTGTACCCGAATTTTGTATGCCAGAGTTATCCTCTATTGTCTTACGATGTAATTTAAATTATGATTTGGAACAGATTCCAAGGGTCGAACATCCATGTTCTGCTCAATAAAAGCAGTTTGGCTAGCCAAATTAATGGCTAAATATTTAATAAAATATGATAGCGAATTCGCTATTCGTCTTTTACAATATTTATTTAGATAATTACATTTATCTATTGTCAATAAACATTTATTTTTTAAATAATTGTTAATGTCAATTACATGGAATTTGCATTGATTATATGTCAGTGTATTCAATGTCAAATTCAATTTATATCTTAAATTATTTTCCTCCTGTGGCAAGCTTCTACTGTAGGGGAATGTGAACAAAATTATTTTATCTACATTAAGTAAACATAAGCTATCAAAAATATTTGGTAGGTCTTTTTTGCCTACATTGCCCCTATTTCCTATTAAAATTACTAATGTGGTATTTATTGAGAACGAATAATTTGTTATTTTTCTCATAATTTGTAAATAGGAAGCACCCGGTAAACAATGGTTGATTACACTTTGTCCCAAGTAACTATTAATAAGTTGGCCCATATTTTTGCCTAACTCATCACTGAACATTACTATGTTGGTTTTTTCAATATTTTTAGTTGGGGAGCCGCTGGTAAATGTGTGTGATATCCTAGGACAGTAGTCTTTGTTTAGGGTGTTTAGAGTAGGTGGTGACTCACAACCAGACTGAAAACTATCTGTACAAGATTCATCCAATAGGATAGAATTTTGACAGTTGCAATTAGATATAAATTTTTTCAAAGCCTGGAAATGTTCATCACACTCTTTTTTTGTACATTGATACCGTTCAGACATTGTGTTCAAAGATTTCTTAAGATTACATAATTTATATTCTAGGTTTTCGACATCATGTTCATATTTCAGTACACTATTCTCTAACATTGTGGAACATATGTCAAGCTCATTCTTTAGACGCTGTCTCTCATTTATATAGTTTACTTTGTTGTATAAGCATTTTTGTTTTTTAATCAACTTATTTGTTTTTTTAATATAATTACTAATTTTTACATACTTTTTAAATTTATTTTTACTGCATCTGACAATCTTACCACATACAGGAGTATTGTTTAAAGTATTATCACAAGTTAGGTCTATGGTAATTAATTGTTTGTCAGATGCAGTTTGGGTCAGGCTGGGCGCACTACCGACTAACTCGTCAAACATGATTTGGGTTTTGGTGGCTGTGCAGGCTTCTCTTTCAGCTTCCATTAATTCGATATGGCTGTGAGCATCATAAAGGTCTTGTTTCATGATGGTCATACGTCTGAGGTTGTGTACGTACTCTTCATTGCACTCACCAAACCCGTCAATGATTAATTGTAGCCTATTCCGTTCCTCTACAATTGTCTCATAGTTGGTGTGCAGCTCAGCCATCTCTTTCTTTAAATGCTTGTTTTTATCCCACACATCCATCAGCTCCCTCTCATTGTCCTCTCTTTCCCTATTTAATTGCTCAATCAAGTCTTTGGCTGCCTTCAAATCTCTCAAAGCCAGTTGGAGTTGGGACTCCTCCCGGCGAGCAAAGGCTTTACGTGTAAGCATTGTTTCTTTTGGTAAATAATAAAGTATTAAAATGTAAATGCCAAAGGATCAATTGATCAATAATTGGAGGTTGACAAAAATGTAGGTAAATATAACCTCTTACGCGGGTGACAGTATAAGGTCACAATAATAGTATTTCGTTTCTAAAATATGCACTACTGTTGTAAATATAAAACAAATAGGTACCTGTTTCGAAAGATAGAACAATGTTAACAAAATCCAACGTAATATTTTCGTAATTGCACTGTCAAATCGGTCCTAAGTATTTGCACAATTTGCACCATAAACACAATGCAATACACAGATTTAAACGTTATTTCACTTATAATTACATAAAACAGTAACAGTGATGAGTTTAGAGACCTTTTATGATATTAAATTAAATAAAAATCAGTAAATAAATTGGGACAAGTTCAAATCAGCTGTTAGCGGTAGTGTTGCCACAGAAAAAAAAAAAAAAAAAAAAAAAAAAAAATCTTCTATTTGTAGAAAGTGGAATAATTATATTAATTATTTAACGTCGTCGTCTTTTCTTTTAATATTAATCGACATTTTTTTACGATATTAAACACAAATAAACTCAACGAACATGTAAAGTGGACAACGAATCAGAAATTCAGAAATTATTTTAATAACTAAGCGAACCTCACGATAATATAATAAACGAAATCAACGAAATGCAAATAATTACACAACATTAAATTTAATGGACGGGGGGGTCTAGAAAGGAAAAAAAATCTGGACACCACGGTGCAGAAAATCGACGCTCAAAGTGCTAGCGCCATCTAGCGGTGAGCGGTACAGGCGAACACCACGGTGCCGGTGTGGCGCTAGTAGTATTGGTTATGAATGTGGTGTTACTCCAGATCTTCGATTTTCCTAGTTTTTATAGTTTTCCCTTTATGTAGACATTAAAACCTAACTCTGTACCAAATTTCAGCTCTCTGAGTTTATGGGAAGTACTAGTTCTATTTTGATGATCATCAGTGAGTGAGTGAGTGAGTGTCATAAATGCGAAACTTTGCTTTCGCTTAACTTCGGAACTAAATGACCTACAGACTTGAAATTTTGGATTTTAAGTATGTGATTATAGCTTATTAGATGACGAAAGTTTCTGCGTTCTGGTCTTATCCAGAGGTTCTCAAATAGAGGCCTGAAAATGCGGCGAAATGGTTCCAGTAAAGGATGGTACGGCAGTGTTTGCTTCGCACTCGACTTGGCGGGGGCACTGCCGTGCCCCCAGATGCAATAATGTAATGTATTAACGATCGAACGGATTCCTCTTCATGCAGGTTTTTACAAACTTAAAGAAAGGATTTCAACAAAAAAATGTAACATTTAAATTAGTTCCAATAAATATATTTTAGGGGCAGTGGGCGGGGCACGGGGCGCGGGAAGAGCCTGGATGCGGGCAGCGCAGGACCGTGCATTGTGGAAAACCTTGGAGGAGGCCTTTGTCCAGCAGTGGACGTCATTTGGCTGAAACGAACGAACGAAATATATTTTTAATTTTAATTCGACTTTGATGCCTTTACTTGTTCGTTTTATAAATGTAAAAAAAACTAAAGTTATCAATCTAAAACTAGCAACCAACTTCTGCAATTACCCTTAACTTTAAATCACGCAGTAAACTTCGACTGTTAATGAAATTAGAAAACTAAAACTGGCCGCACTAGTCGCGTCATGTCAAACGTCACTCGTCGAACCCAAAATTGAAGTTATCCAAACTTCCAACCAAAATTCCCTCTTGGATCTCACGCCACTCGCCCCGAATAATGGCGTCGGAGTGAATTTCCTGAAAAACCTCAGCACGAAGGCGTCGGGTGGGAAAACACTGTAGTTGCTTTAATTACTTTGTGCTAGCAGCTGATGAATTGCAATACTCTGTTGATAGCTTTTTTTACAGACTAATGGTGTGCAATGATACGTAGGTACGTTGATATTTAAAAGTACTTAAGTTTTCTTTGACTTTTTCTATTCACTATCTGAGAGACTTTTGATTTATACCCGAAGATTTAGGACTTAAAGATTTAGTACCTTTTAACGGTAGCTTCATAATTTTGTTCAAAACTAATGTCTTAAGTTTTCAACGAATTTAAAAAATGTTTAGTAGGTACATTAGATTCTTTTTCATGGTATATTATTATGTATTTACTAAGTTCAAAGACTATGAACGTATTTTATATCTTAGTACTTGAGTAGGTACATAGGTAAATACATGTAAAACACTAACGGCCAATTAACACACAGCCTCAATCGATATTTCAAGTATCACATATATTTTTAAACGGGTGTTTCTTAACAACGAAAGTTAAAATTAGCTATTCAAAACAAGCTAGCCTTCTAGCGCAGCACACCGTCCTGCTATACCCGTAGCAGGAGGCAATAGCCGGGCGTTTGCGGGCGCGCCTAATTAGGCGCCGCGTTGATTGAATCAAACTGCACGCCCAGGTGCCGGCGTGCTGCTACAGGGTGCATGCTCTCGCTTCGTATTCACACAACGTTGAAAGAATAAGCTAAAATTAAAGTCGAATCCATACAGCAGGATTTTCACTTAAAATATAGCTTATACAACATGATACCTAAGTTGGCTCAGAAGAATACTAAATTAAGTACGTAGTTACAATTTACTTAGCGCTAATTACTAATTTTAAGCAAATTCAGCATCATTGTCATAGCTGAAGTAAGAAAAATTTGACGTCTCTTGGTTTTAGCAAAAAAACAAACGGCCCTATAAGATTTTTGATATTTGACAAAATAAATAGAAAATTCAGGTTCAAGAATTCTTACGATAAGAAAATTATCAATAAAAAGCATAATTATAATCATAAAGAAAAATATGAGAATCAACCTGTATAATATTGTCTGCAATTAGGAGTCAGAGAGCAACAAATGAGATCCGCTGTAACTCGCAAAATATTGTGGCTGTGGCTGTCGTCTTCGCGATGTACGATTTAACTTAATTACAAAATTAATTATGCTATGCAAATATGCTCTCATTTTCCGAGACAATATGGAGATGTTTGGAGTCTATCCTCTTTGCTAACTTTTATTGTATCATTTATGAAAACTGACTGAATTTCTTACAAATTATTTGGAAAATACGCACAATCTTATCGCCTCAAATGTATGCTTAGAGATAACGCATTAGCGAGGTGATGGTCATGTATTTTCAATCTGAAACTATGCAATATTTAAATAAAGTAGTTCTTGGATAATAAATCAGGCGTATAAGAAATCACGTTATTTTAGTAGTACATTCTAAAATAGAATCGTATGACCACAGCCCGCCCCGGATATTGAACGCCGGAACGAGCGCATAACAGTTATGTACCAGTGGCCGTTATGGATCAAATGATCGTTACTGTGTAGAGTACTTGTTACTTAGACTACTCATATTGATTTCTCATGGTCTTCAACAGCATAGTGGCTTAAATGTTCGTGTACAATTTTTTGCATAAAGTTTCATTTATTTAGAGACATTTGCCTTCATACTACAATCCAATTTAAATGAATGAACTTAATAACTAACTAAGATAAATATTATTCCTCAAATCTAATGAGTTAACAGCATAACTGAATACCTGTAGAAACGTAAATGTAGTGTGCCCCGGCATGCGAGATCCCGCGCAGTTTACAACCCTTGGAAGTTCGTTAAGCCTGGATTATTGAGCTCCTCAACTCCGAAGCTTTTAAACTCGATGCATATTTAATCGCAAAACACGTGTCGCTATCGACAACTTCGGCATTAGCCGCTTCAATTATGTCGAGCGTGTCGCCTCCCTTGTATTTTGGCCCTTCCGTGTTAATACACCTGTATTAAACTTAAGAAGACAAAACATTAATTAGCATTGTGTCACGTTTTAATTAATTAGGGGATAAATAAAACTGACAAAATATGAGGAAAACAAACTAAGAATTTATTTAAGCTATCTCAGGGTAGGGTCTGGTCTTAGATCCGCAGCCGTGACACTTTACACACTCCTTACTCCCCTCGGGCTTCCAGTCCCAGTTAAGGTTGTGCTTCCGAGTGCGCCTCCAGGTCTTCGCCATCCAAGAACCCGCAGGGTGATCCTGTCAAATTGTACATACACTAGTTAGTTACTAGTTGCACGAGTAAATCCAGGGGCTGCCACTAGCGCGTTGATTGATTGATGATCATGAATCATGAGATGAGGGAGCAAGCGAAGCCGGGTAACACTACTGCGACTACGGGAGTATAATTCTATTCATTACGTTAATCTGAGTGAAACGGCATTTACAATAATGATTTTGTATAGCAGAAGCGGGGTACAATTTAGCTAGTGGCAATACTACCCTTTTTTTTTCTATAATGGACAATATTACAAATAACAACTAGGTAAATTTTCACTATTCTAAGCACATCGATATCTTTGCCTAAATAACAAAATGTACGAAGGTAACATACGCATTAATGCATAATTCTATTACTCCTAATAAATAATTATTCATTTTTATCATTACATAAACTTTGTATGAGATTAACATGCATTATTAAAACAAGTTAACTCCAAGACACGTATTAACTAGATTATGTTAAATTAATTTATTGTTACCTTCGTACGCAGACTATCATTAATGTTCTTAAATCTAAATAGTACATAAGCTAGAAAAATGCACAACTTACCCAATACGGGAAAATATTTGTTTCACTTCACTTATTATTTATTTTGAAGTGCAAGTATTTTACAAATACAAAATAATGATTTCTATCAGTATCAATCAAGTAAGTAAACTGACACGAAAATATTGTGCGGCGCGCAGAGCGTACGCACATTAGGCCGTATCAAAAGGTTGAGAGCTAATGGTCGCCGTTCGCGTTCTATTGAATCTTCGGCTCGCGCCTAGACATGGCCGCCCGGCGCTCGCGCTTGGACCGGTTACCCGCGCGCAGAAAATATTAATCACTACATAGAAACCGAACTGCGTTGTCAGTTTGTTTATTTAGTTAGTGTTAAGTTTTTATTCATTTTTATTTATATTTATAGTTTTAAGTTTTTATTTATAAAGCATTTGTATTTAATAATAGTAGGTTAAGATTCATTATAATAATTGTGTAGTATAATATGTAAATAATAAATAAGTTAAGTTTATGTGGATTGTATACGTTACAGTACCCCCTTTCGAAAGAAAGGATTTTGCCTTATGCAAAATCCGCAATAATAAGAAAACTAATCCGTTTATGATTCGCTTTTAATGTGATTTATAAATGTTTGATTTTAAGTCTTTGATATGCCAAGCTCCTAAGTTACGACCAACCATATCCTCCAAAACGTAAACGAGTGGTGAACGTTTTTGAATAATTTTACATTTAACATATTTAGGAGTGAGCTTTTTAGCATAATAAGCATCTTTGTCACTTTGGAAGTAAGTACGCTTCCAAACTATGTCACCGACATGATATTCTGCTTCCTTACGCCTTAAGTTATAACGCTGAGAATTCTTTTCGTGAGCGTTCCATAGTGCTTTTTGTACCTTGTTAAAAATATTAGAGAGATATCCTAAGTTTTCAGCATAAATTTCTCGAGGAGCGAAAATTAACTCATTTGGGATGTCATTCTCAATGTAATGAGACCCGCAAGTTACTAATTCCCTCCCGTGAACGAGAAAAGCTGGAGTATAACCTGTTGTTTCGTTTATTGAAGTGTTGATTGCGAACTGAATTTTTGGCAGATTCAGATCCCAAGAACGCTTCTGCTATACAAAATCATTATTGTAAATGCCGTTTCACTCAGATTAACGTAATGAATAGAATTATACTCCCGTAGTCGCAGTAGTGTTACCCGGCTTCGCTTGCTCCCTCATCTCATGATTCATGATCATCAATCAATCAACGCGCTAGTGGCAGCCCCTGGATTTACTCGTGCAACTAGTAACTAACTAGTGTATGTACAATTTGACAGGATCACCCTGCGGGTTCTTGGATGGCGAAGACCTGGAGGCGCACTCGGAAGCACAACCTTAACTGGGACTGGAAGCCCGAGGGGAGTAAGGAGTGTGTAAAGTGTCACGGCTGCGGATCTAAGACCAGACCCTACCCTGAGATAGCTTAAATAAATTCTTAGTTTGTTTTCCTCATATTTTGTCAGTTTTATTTATCCCCTAATTAATTAAAACGTGACAAATGGCGCCCACCTCAAAATCTAGATGGTCTTAGTTCTTCACCGTGTTACTTTTATCATTCTTGATTTTTTTATTCTCTCGTTTCTCTGGTGTTGGTAATGTGCATGTTTTTGGCGTAGCTCTTATTTGAGACCATTTTAGCCAGTATTTAAGACTTTATTTCGTTCTCGAACAAGAGCTGATTATTGTGACAGAACGGACTCAAGCTTTTGGCCTATTGTTTGGTTCCTTGATTGTAATTTTAATTTTATTTACTTTGTGCACAACTTCCTCGATACTTTTACTAAAAATGTCCTATCCAGTGAAATTTTTACATTTACAAAAATCAGAACTTCAATATGAAGTGACAATCAGAGGTGAAGAACCTGCAAGTAAAGTTCTTGACCTAAGACGGCAGGTCTGTAAGCTGACACAAATTTATGCATCCGAAGACATTGCCGACTCGTGTCTTGATACGTTAGATGATATCAAAGGCGTTAATGAAACTTTAGGCAAAATTAAGCAAAATTTGGAACTACTCCGCTCTGCAGCTGACCCAGCCCTTGCTGACCGAACTCTTTCACTCCTTAATCATTTATATCACCGGTTGCGTAGGGTCGAACAACCTACATCTTCTGAAAACTTGAGGTCTCTAGAAGCGGCTATGAAATGCTTCGATAACTATTACGCACAATTTAAAGACATTTCATCTGTTGGTAATTCCAAAGAAAAAACCGATGATATAGACCACCCAAAAATTTCACCTGAGGTCGGCAATCTTAGCATCAATGTTACATGCGATCGCGGAATATCTAATGATATTTCGAAAATTAAATATGACGGCAAATCTTGCGTTAGATCTTTCATTGATAGAATAGAAGAGCTTCGCATCTCTAAATGTCTTTCTAATGACAAAATGATGTCCTGTGCTATTGATTTATTCACCGGCGATGCTATCCACTGGTATCGTGGCATCAGGGACTCGATAAAAACTTGGGAGGAATTGCTTGTGCTATTAAAAGAAGATTTTGATGTTGCAGATTACGATTATCGAATGATAACAGAGATACGTAATCGTACACAGGGCGAATCGGAGAATATCGTTGTTTACCTGTCTATTATGAAAGGAATGTTTTCAAGATTGTCAACTTCCTTGACAGAAACCGAAAAATTGGACATTATTCTCCACAATATTCGCCCATGCTATTCAATGGCCTTAGCAAATTGCACTGATATTAACTCAATTAGTGATCTACGGGATTTATGTCGTAACTTTGAAAAATTTAAAATTCGCGCCGATAATTTTAAAGAACCACCGGCCGTAAACTCTAGAACTTTAGCTCCTGAATATGCTTACCAATCACCAAATAAAAATATTAACAAAAACTCAAATTTCACTAACAATTATAAACAATCGAATAGAACTTACACTAGTAATTACTCAAATTCTAAAACTTTTTTTAACCCAAATCCAAAATCTTATTCAATAGCTGAACCTAATACAACATCAAATGATGAAGTATGTATCTTAGGTAAGCCTAAACCTTATTGTCATCGCTGCCGAGTCGACACCCATGATATGAAGGACTGCAAGGCTGAACGTGCCATTTTCTGTTTCAAGTGTGGAAAGAAGGACGTTCGAACACCAGAATGCCCCACTTGCAACCCCAATATTGCAGAAACTGGTTCAAAAAACTAAAAAGAAATTGGATCAGTAAAGAAGCAACTCTTACCACTAGCTTGGAGTGGCAAAATTGGCTTATCTTTATACGCAGCTTCTTTTCTACATACAAAACTGCTCCAATTTTTAATAATAATAAGCCAAGTAAAGACCCTAGACCATACATAAAAGTAAATATTAACAATATCAAGGACCTCGATATTTACGGTCTCCTTGACTCAGGTTCTGTTATAAGCATCCTTGGAAATGACTCTCACAAGAAGCTAGTAAATTATAATTTTACTTTACATACTGACAATATTTTATCAGTCACCGCAGCTGGTGGCCAAGTACTAACTTCCCGTGGCTACATTCTTTTGCCAATCATATTCGATGGACAATATAATATAATTAAGCCCCACGTTGGGCGCCATTTGTCACGTTTTAATTAATTAGGGGATAAATAAAACTGACAAAATATGAGGAAAACAAACTAAGAATTTATTTAAGCTATCTCAGGGTAGGGTCTGGTCTTAGATCCGCAGCCGTGACACTTTACACACTCCTTACTCCCCTCGGGCTTCCAGTCCCAGTTAAGGTTGTGCTTCCGAGTGCGCCTCCAGGTCTTCGCCATCCAAGAACCCGCAGGGTGATCCTGTCAAATTGTACATACACTAGTTAGTTACTAGTTGCACGAGTAAATCCAGGGGCTGCCACTAGCGCGTTGATTGATTGATGATCATGAATCATGAGATGAGGGAGCAAGCGAAGCCGGGTAACACTACTGCGACTACGGGAGTATAATTCTATTCATTACGTTAATCTGAGTGAAACGGCATTTACAATAATGATTTTGTATAGCAGAAGCGGGGTACAATTTAGCTAGTGGCAATACTACCCTTTTTTTTTCTATAATGGACAATATTACAAATAACAACTAGGTAAATTTTCACTATTCTAAGCACATCGATATCTTTGCCTAAATAACAAAATGTACGAAGGTAACATACGCATTAATGCATAATTCTATTACTCCTAATAAATAATTATTCATTTTTATCATTACATAAACTTTGTATGAGATTAACATGCATTATTAAAACAAGTTAACTCCAAGACACGTATTAACTAGATTATGTTAAATTAATTTATTGTTACCTTCGTACGCAGACTATCATTAATGTTCTTAAATCTAAATAGTACATAAGCTAGAAAAATGCACAACTTACCCAATACGGGAAAATATTTGTTTCACTTCACTTATTATTTATTTTGAAGTGCAAGTATTTTACAAATACAAAATAATGATTTCTATCAGTATCAATCAAGTAAGTAAACTGACACGAAAATATTGTGCGGCGCGCAGAGCGTACGCACATTAGGCCGTATCAAAAGGTTGAGAGCTAATGGTCGCCGTTCGCGTTCTATTGAATCTTCGGCTCGCGCCTAGACATGGCCGCCCGGCGCTCGCGCTTGGACCGGTTACCCGCGCGCAGAAAATATTAATCACTACATAGAAACCGAACTGCGTTGTCAGTTTGTTTATTTAGTTAGTGTTAAGTTTTTATTCATTTTTATTTATATTTATAGTTTTAAGTTTTTATTTATAAAGCATTTGTATTTAATAATAGTAGGTTAAGATTCATTATAATAATTGTGTAGTATAATATGTAAATAATAAATAAGTTAAGTTTATGTGGATTGTATACGTTACAATTGCCCCAAAGTAAGAAACATCCTTATGCAACATGGTATTAAAGACAGCTGTTTTTTTTTCAGGGGGCTGAACTAGAACAAGGCAATACCATTTGCTACTTCTTCGTAGTCCAGACACCGCCTACTTCTGGTTCCCGTACATTGACTGGGTCAAATCCTCTGACAAGGTGTGTCCATGCCGTCAGTGGTAGCGACGTTCAAAGTCAAGACCGGACCTAAGTGCTGAAGAACTGGATTCACTTCCAGCCGTGGCGTGGACCAATTGAGTAACAATTATAAATATTCAGACTGACAGTTTTTTTATTTTCCTACAGCTAGAATGTTACAATATTTAGCAAAAGAATAACGATATTTGTAACGTTTCACTCAAGTCATATCCTGTAGGAGGAAAGCACTACGCAATGATTAAAAAGAAACATCTTTTTGATTACGTTTGCTTTTATATTTTACTAATATTCGTTACCGTTGATTAAATCAACGACAGAACAGACACCAGACGTCTTCCAACACTCTATTACAATAAAGGTGGGAACCAGTAGGTAACATTAGATAAATAAATAAATAATCTGTAAATTGCATTCTAGTAGTTTTTTTTTTCCGCATATCGGAAAACGCAGCGTGTGACGTCCACTCACAAGGTGGACCGAAGACATCATAAAAATAGTAGGAAGGCGCTGGACGCAGGCCGTTACCAACCGGGCAACATAGAAAGCATTAGAGGAGGCCCGTGTTCAGCAGTGGACGTCCTATGGCTGAGATGATGATGATGATAATGATGAGTTATTTTTTAAGACCATCATAGACCCTTCGCTTTAAAAATCTATTAAGGAATCCATTTGTCTAGCAAAATCGGACAAATGCTAGAAAAGAAGAAATAATGCGAAGAGAATAGCGTCTTGTTACTAATACGGGTTGATTTTGGATACATATTATCTTAATGCTATTGAAATAATAAAACGATGCATGGTGTGTTTCTCTGAGAGGTAGCACTGTCCCCACTTTCATTGCGCGTCCACCTCCAACGTTAAAAACTCGGAAAAAGTGCTTTTAACTTGAGGCAAGATTGAATTAATTCGTTACAGAAGCCCCTTTGATCGTTCCATTAATAAACGGATGTTCTGATTTTTGTGTTAATTACCAACAAGTATGTCCGTTCACAGTTTTGGATGTTTTCAAAACATCATTATTTGATAAAGGTTTGAAATTATTGGTGTATAACGTATCGTTTAGTTTTAATAAAAATAAAATTAATATTTTGTTTAAATTACCGTTATTGACTTTATTGTAAAAAAAAAGCGATAAATTTTTATTATTATTAAAATAAATAGGATTCTTAAATTGTAGATTGAGCGATGTCAAACGCCTAACGGTAGCTCATTAAATCTGAAATCATAGCTATTTCCTCATTTTAACGATACCTACTTTTAAAACATTTCAAACATTTAAAATGATTTCACCTAAGATATCCAACAATCAATAAAAAGTAAGACTGTATATTTTTGCTAAGTCCGTTTCTCAAATTTCAGGCTTCGGATAGCGAGCACTAAAAGCACATAACAGCGGATAGGAATGCAATAACGTGCAATCTCGCAGTTCCCAATCAAACCCGTTAAGCTCCGGCTGGGGCACTAAAGACGAATATAGGCCAAGAGGTATAATCAAGGAGTCTTACCACTTGCGGTATTGGGTATTGGGTCAGTTTCATTTGTGACCAAGAAAATCACTATGTTAATGATGTTAACAGAACTACAGTTAGCTTGGTTTCAGTAAATAGACATTTTATTAATCTAAATAAAAACAGTACCTATAGCTTTTTTGTGAAGATATCTAACGTAACATTTTGTATTAGACCGCCATTTCGTGAGCGGCTCAGCCACGACGCGTCGCCACGCGAGTACGGATCGGCGTGCATTCTCGACCCGACCTTTGCAGATTTCAATGAATACAATTACCTCGCCTTGGCATTATCATACCGAATGACCGCCGACCGCCATACCTTATATTACACGGGCAATTTGAAATTTAAAACGAGCGATTTACTTTTCTTCCTCTAATTTTGTTTGAGGTTTTACTTACTTTTTGTCACGCTATATCCTGGGGCCGGGGAGATAGTCAGTATTTACATACAACGGTTTGTAGGGTAATGGCTCTAATCTCTTAGGCCCCGTCGAACGGTAGAATAGCAGTTTCATGGACTTTTACAAAGCCAAACTTTTTAAAGAATATTCTATCCTACATTTCCAACCATTAGGTCTCTAATACCTACATTTCGCCTAAATTAAATTACGTTGTTAATTTTATAGAGGTAGAGACGACAGAACCTTCATAATAATGTTATATTTTTTATTACCAAATTGTATAAAATATGACTCTACATAATGAAATAAAAAAAATATCTGTCAACTACGATGGATCAGTACCGGATTAACGTCCTCTTCGAATTTCGGTGTCATTTTCTTTTAGAAAAATTGTTGATTAAGTTTTCGCTAAATTGGAAACAATTCATTTAAAATTACCTTGGTGTAATAGCAAACATGGAATTAAAATCAGCGACCCCAGATCAAGATAGTATGTAAACACTAAGTTACATAAAATTTACGTTCGGTGGCCGATTTTTACTCGATATGAATAAAGAATAAAATTTAATCTCTAAGCCGTCTTGCACTCAACTTTAGGCATTTATATAAACATAGTTTTCAGCCTATTTCATTCATGCGAGCCTCTTTTCAGCCGAAATCTGGTATCACTGACCTGAATTCTATTCATGCCTCTCTACTTCACGCCAAATATTTTGTACTTTACCACTTAACAAAATTCAGTGAAACGAGATCTTTTGAAGCCCTCATCGCGGACCTTTACGATAAAATGCTCTCTGTAATCAAATATTCTTTTTTGAAAGTGGATAATGTAGTGACTGTGAGGTCGGGCTGGAATATCGTTACCCCCAAACACTCGTTGAGTAGGCTGGAAGGTGAGACTGGCACAAAAACCCTGTTTGAATAATTAAACGAGGTAAAATAATTGCTCTACCTCTACATTCTCCAAAGTTTTATGATGTAATAATAAGTTTGACTCTTATCAAGTAGAAAATTTGTTTTACAAAATTATTGTACCGCAAAAATGAGAAGTAAAAAGGACTTTTTTGTTTTGAGTCAAATGAAGTTTCGAGAAAGTTTTTGAGATAAATCACGCAATACAATAACAAAATAACCTGATTTATTCATAAAAAATAAGTAGAACATCTATCGACATAAATTCTTCAGAAAATACAGGTAAGAATGATCCGCGACGGCGCGGCAGCAGCAAGGCTTGACGAGCTATTGTGCTGCTCAAAGGACGTCAATTCCAAATTATTGGAAATGGCGCGACTGTATTATATTCACGACCAGGGCCATGAAATGTTCAAGTCAAATTATGTCAATAACCATATTGTCCCCGGCAACTGTATTTGTATTTCGTAGACGTTCGTAGTTAACATGTCTTGAATTAAAATATGTATGAAAGTTATAATCATACTCGTACTTGTAATAAATAAAATATTAAACTACTAGAAATGCAGATTCTAAAAATTCTTGCCTTTTAGATCTACCAAACAGAGACCACGGAGTAAAAAAATTTGAAGGTTCGAACAGTGTGGAATAACTTTTAGCCCTATCAATTTCAACGAATACTTCCTACATTCCTCGTTTATGAGTCGCGGACTTATTTATTTAGTTTACGGCGCCACAAAATCAGCGAGGCAAATTATGTGAACAAAATAAAACGATTGAAGCCCTAGAGGAGTGTTCATAAGTTCCCGTAAAGAGTCCCGATCGCGCTGATGCGGCGGGCCCGGCAATAAAGTCGTCCCATTAAACGGGACAGCCGCACTCTAATAAAACCGCCGCAGATAAATATGCTGAGAGATTGGCGGGACAGAGCCACACGGAGAGCAGGCTATGCTAGGACAACATAAAAAGACTTAGTACAATAGTTCCATTTCCAATTAATGTCATAGGTTTAGAATAACTAGCATAGCTATGTAACAATAATGTAACATACGTAAAAAATTAAACAAAGTAAATTATTCTGTGTACCTATGTATGGGCCTCTCCAAGATCTTTTACAAAATGAGATACAATACACCATTGCGTCAGATTTCCCCCTGTATTAATAACACATTTTCTTTTTTTCTTTGGTTTTCCTATATTTACTTTCCCTCTTCAAACTCATTATACCCCGGCCCTAGTTCGCATCCCCATACGCAAGCCGCAAAACGGGTGAATCGCGAAGTAATGCGCCAAGTTGCTTGATACCTCGGAAATTGTTCAAGAACGGGAAATTACACGCAATACACGTCATTATCCCGCTTCATTACACTCGAGACGCGGCTTCATATTTTATTCGGCCGTGTCAAGTTTGCTGGCGGTTGCGTGACAGATTTAATTTGCATCAACTTTTGTGTTAAACGTCGGAAGATGATTTCTTGACGCGTGACAACAATTTAACGAGTCGATTGAATTTTCCTGTCATTTCCTTGCTAGTGGAAACTGGAAAATTTATTATGTATAATGAAAACTCTGGTCGATTTGTTTTTCTAGTGTTGCATCGTAAAAAATATAGGTCATCTCATCATTGCAACATTCAAAAAAACACTTCATTTTATTTCATCGTGGTCCTCTCGTGCATCTCGGTAACTCATTTACGTAAAGTTCTCGAGGTTCGGCATGAATATTTAACGTGGTGCCTAATATTTTAGTATCAACATCCACTTACATGTGCAAAAGTGTAAGTATTCATTAAAATCAGGCTATAAAGGCGAAGTTTGCTCATTACTCGCAATTAATGTGTCCGATAGACTATCGCCGCGCTGGCCGGCCGCCAGCCGCGCTGGAATACGGGCTTTACGTCACACATGAATCATCGGACGTATATGAAACTATGCTCAAACTTGATGACGTTTTCCTTCCACCGCGTGTCGTAAGTAACGGTACAGTGTCCAACTATAAGTTACCATTCATTGGTTTCTCACCACAACGGCCTGGCGAACGCATCCGCGGTACGTGAATTTCGATGGGACGGTTTGGTTGGACAGCTCTGTTCCAAGAAAACTGAAGGTATACCTACCTCCATAAATAAATAATATATTGTAATTAGTAAGTACCTATTTACTTACTACATAATTATTTTGTTAGTGAAATTATATTCTACAAATGAAAGAACGTCTTTTCAAAATACAAGTACCTACTCGTACGTAAGTGTTCTTATAACAAACTTTTAATAGAGTTAAAACTGGGACCGTGTTGCTAGAATATCCGCGGCAAACAAAAAAGACCACGTACAAATCCGTCAGCACCGAAGCCGGCAAGACAAGGAAGCCATACATTATTCACCAGCCGAACGACCCCCTAAAAACCCCCTAAAACCCCCTGAATTTACCTCCCGTATAAAACGGTACGCTTACTTTAAAATTCAAATTCGGCATCTAACACGACGGCCGGCCGATTTAAGTGCAAATACCGAAGCCCAGAGCTGGACATTCGGCATGGAAATTAGTGGGACACGACGGTAAGTATTCATGGTACGTAATGCTCGTGAATGTAGAGAATTTAAATTTGTACTCTTTGTAACTGAAGTGCAAACTGAGATGGTTATTTTGTTCCATATTGTGTGTGTGTCGGGAATATCTAATTTTAACCGGAAAGATACATTCTACTTGTGTTTTGTAATGCTTGAATTCACAGGCAAAACTGTTAAAACTCTTTTCCATTTACTTTTAGTGCCATACATAATGCATGTTTAAGGGTACTTGCCTCAAACACTTCAATTAATTTAAAGCAATCGTTTAAGGTAAATGTATTATATAGAAATCCTAATCCGAGACTTATCACAGAGTCAGTTTCCTTCAAACCGAACACAATAAATAAGTATCGAGTTTTGTTTCTACTCATTCAGACAACTTACAAATCATAGAGATTTAAGCTCACTCTGATAGAAAAACAACAATGTAATTTAAGATCCTTTGTGTGTACCTACTACATAATTTTAAATTACAACCGAAATTAGGGTTTTGGAGTGTTACTATCTGCATTTATGTGCTGTAATCCATTACATAATGGCGATAGTAGGTAGTGAAGTTGTCCGAAGCTGAATGAAACTTTACTCGCGCGGCCGGGGCGGGCGGAATCTTAACGGGCCGCGGCCGTGAGCTGAATATTTGCCTAACAAATAGCCAACAAAATCATTTCCGCACTTTTTTATTCTTCTGTCTAAGTAAATGAAAGCGACTCCCACGTTTTAAAACTTAAGAAGGTTAAAATGTGCCTGATCTCACGTGTCCTCTTTAACAGATGGATAGCGATTAATCCCAACTTAACAGTTTTATAGCCATAAAAGTTGGCTCAAGCGTAACTACCTATTTTTTGAAGAAGTGACTCTGGATTCTTCTACAGACACATTTTTGGGGTAAAAACCTTTCCTTTAATGAAATGAAGTTTAGAACTAGGCTTTTAAATGGTGCCTATATTGGTGGGAAGTGGGGATGCATACGTTTGAAAGTGCTTGTCGCGGGAGGGTCGATTTTTGTGATGACCAGTGTATTTCTTTTACAAATAGAAAAACAAATTTTGAGAAAATAAATATTAGATTGACTTATGAAGTAAGAAAAGTGGTCAAATAATATACAACAGACGTAACTTTATTGTCACTAATTTCATTGCGTTTAGCCAAAAGTTAACGTAAAAGCAATGATTTTGAAGTTATAGACCTCATGCTAAGCTATTAACTTAGGTACATGCCACGGACAATTGACCCTACACCAGACAAAGTAGAGAGGTCATGACCTACCGTGTGTGCGAACTGCGACCGGCCGCGACACAACCCTTTATAGAACCGACCTTTTTCTCACGCGACAAAATTAGAATTTCTCTTACAAAGCCAGACGAGCTATCTTTAGTCAGTTCAATGTCTGAGGTCCAACAATAGCTAATATAACTGCATACTGAAAAGATCGTGTTACATTTACGATTCGACGTATACGTCTACTTGAGGTAATTGGTTCAAATGTCACGGCGCGACTCTCAAAAGGACTAGCCGGGTACAGTAGAGAACCGATGACTTCGTGGAAATACGAATCCAATCAAAAATATATCGATAGTTTTACCAGGAGTTGACCACAATCCGCTACGATTCTCGGCACTGAGTGAACAACTTTACAAAACGATTTACATGAAAGTTCTTTTAGAAAGTAAAAACTGAAGTGTATGTTAAAACCTTATGCAAAATAGTCCTAAACATAAAATGGAGTATTCAACACGCCATACACTCCCCAGAGTCATGAATAAATTCTGATCTTGTATGGTAATAGTGCATATCAAAGAAAAATACAACAACTTACTCAAAATCAGCTGGTTTAAACTCGAGTGGAGCAGACGCTGTGTAAAGCAGATGTACTCGCAGTAACTTGTTGTTTTTTTATGAATACTAACGTGAATTAGTTTACTGCTCCAATCATTATCCTTAATCCAAATTCCTAATCCTAATTATTGCAATGCATATTAACAGAAGCTCCATGAGTCATGACATTAAAAAAAAAAATTTTCTACTTAATATCAGATATCTTTCTGTATTATCATAATTTTCCTGTCCTTTGTCACAATGGGGTCGGTGAATTTTATTTTTCTGTTTTCCTGCTCCATAATAATGTGTTAGGTACTCGCGCTGCAAAGATTGTCAGCTTTACCTTTATGACTTACGAAAGTTTCATCTCAGTAAAAGGGCAATTTCCAGTCAAAAGAACAGAATGGTATTCGGAAAAAGCAGAAGACAATAGGATTACTGAGTCGCAGTCCACTATACGACGGGCTCGCGCCACCTCCAGCCAGGGCGGCCATATTTCACGCGCTATCGATGAGCGGTTAAAATGAAATATGCCCGCCCCGTACGTTTGAATATAATCACGCGGAGAAAAATCTACGGTTATAACACGCCGATTTATGTCCCCGTGCGATGTATGGCGTGCGTGGAGGATTTACGTGGAGGGTCGCTGCCTTGGACGTTTCTAATACGGTAACAAAATAGAGACAAATCTGACGAATGTATCAGTAATTAGAGCTAAATAAAGCCTTTGCAACAAGACGTGAGTGCATCGTTACTTCTTTTCTGTATAAATGAGTTTTATTCATGTCAATGTAGTGATCGATTTATGATTCTCTTAGGTTATTGTTTTACAAAAAGTCCCTAAGAAACAACGCTATTTCTTTTATCAATTTGGGATCCATTTTACATCTATAACTACGATACTACATTATTAATATGGATTCTATTTAATGTATATGTTACGGTAAATGTGATAAACTGAAAATTGTGAATAATCGCCGGTTATTGTGAATAATAATTACCGATAGTCGAGGTAAAAGCAGGCCTGTGTACCTACCATGAGTTTACGTTAGGTGTGCTCGCTAGCGAGTACGTCAAAAATCTCTATGAAGATTTTGTTTCTTGAAAGTAGCCGCTAGGGGCGCTGCACAATATGTCATACAATGAATGTCATTTTTTTACGCAGTCGCTAGCGAGCACACCTAACGTAAACTCATGGTAAGCACACTGTTCATCTCCGCGAGTTTACATCGAAAACAAAACACGCACGATTGCCCCCTACAAGAGTTCTATTCGACAAGGCCTCACATACGAGCGAACATTGACTCACGCACGCGTATTCTTGTGTATGATGGAAAAAAATAAAGAAAATGGTGTACTAAATACTGTGCAGTATTTAACTGCCTAAATAATAATAAAAACACAGAATGTACTTTTTTAAGTTGCCTCAAGACACTGAGAGGTAAATAAGTAGTTAATATTATTCATGATAATTCATGCTAAATCATGTATTTCCTCCGCCATTTTCTGCAGATTGGCACCTCACGTCACATCATTTTACCGAAGTCAGCCCTATAGCTTCGGCGCAGTACCGATCACTGACGTTTGTCAACAAAACTTCTGACAAACTTGCTTGACTCTTGAGACAAGCTAAATTACACCATATTGCTAATGACATTGAGCATACATTTTTTTAAATACCTTCGCGAAGTAAAACTTCTGTACGTAGTACTTATTATTATTCTGTGGTAAAAGTAATAAATGAATTACATTTATCAGTGATTATTTAATAATGTAACCTTAGTAATAACAAATACCATTAAAGAGGACAACGGCTCGTGTATAGTGCTCGTGTACAGGCCACACATTTTGAACGTTTTGATATACCGTAACATGTACAGGGTGTTAGGTAAATGGGTATATGAGCCGACACTAGCTCATGTTAACATGGGCATATAAATGGTATGGTGAAGTCAGAAAATCGATATCTTCGTTTTACGTTCGTATTTATATGCCCATGTTAATATGGGCTAGTGTTGGCTCATATACCCATTTACCTAACACCCTGTATATAACAGACTCCTAACAATGACATACGAATACAAATTTTATCAGTCACTAGCAGGTCGTCATACAACAAGAATGTTGATTTTCTCCAAAGTTTGTGCCTAAGACCCTATCTTAAGGCTGCTTAAAATTAATTATGAAAGTATTTTAGGTAAGACTTTCGTGGAAATCAACATAAAATTTCGTCTAACCTACTTAATTTTCTTAGAAAAGTATACTAACAGGAGGTATTTTTTATAATTGATGTAACATTAAAATGTACCTATCTTATAATGAATTAATATCTAATAATGATGATACCTAATGAAAACGGAGTCCGCTACAGTACTACCTACATAGAAGTAATTTCATATTAATTTCTATCCAATAACAATTTTACTGAAAATTGATAATATTAATGTTGACCGACAGTCGACCTGGATGGATTGATTCCAAATTATTTCCATAGCCTAATAGTCATAATATGATTATGATTAAGCATAATACTCAGTGAATTTTAATTAACTCAGTAAATACAAAATAATTATTTCATGTCTACCTGGCCTGGTGGTTTGTATATTAAGTACGTTCAAGGCCAGTTGCGGTAGCAGATTCATATTCGAGTGGGAGCCAAATTAAGTTTAATGAGTACTGGCATTTATCCCCGAAATCAATAGAACATACCTACCATAATAGCATAAAGTTATAGGCTGAAAGTTACCGAAGAATATGCTATTCTACTTAGAAATACTTTCACATCTCACGTTCCATCCGTTATTTTTCGTTACAGGCAAATTCTATATCATACCTAAAAAGGGAAAATATCTTGGAATTTCAGACGGCCTTTGTCTTCATTGAACTCATAGCACGGGGAGTAATAACAACGGAATTGTAATTCAATTACGGCCCGGGTTCGAGTCCCGGCCAATTACTGAGGACATCGGTGATGGAAGATGTGGCTTTCCTAAAAAGCTCTCTTTGTAACTGGCGAGTAATTTCGTTTATTTTAGCAATGTAATTTTGCTGCGATCAAAAAATTACAATTAGATATTACAAACGAAAAGAAAGGTAACCTAAGTGTCAGATTGGTGAAAGGTTTTGGCTTTATTGGAAGGTTTTATGTTACGGTTTAAAAGACATTGCTTTTTGGTGACCTTATTAAAATTACGTCACATTTTCATTAGTTTAATGTTTGTTAAAATTGTTATTGTAAATTGTAAGACTCTGTTGTGGAAATTTTTGCGGGAGGCCTGTGTCCAGCAGTGGAAGTTATTTGGCTGAAAGGAACAAACGTACGAAGATAAATCATTAAAAAGCATGCATAGTTCAAAGGTTTTATAATTAGCCGATGTCAATTTCCTTTGTCAGTCTTACGACTTGACGAGCTTAATTTAAATTTTTGAAATTAACCTTTCTCACCGCGGTATTCTGAAAGCACTCATCGTCTCATTGAAACTCAATCAGCGGCGCAGGTTCAAGTCCCGGGTCAGCCGCCGGGACAACGGCCCAGACCTCAGGTGGGGTCAGATCGTGAGGGCAAACGAAATTACTTAGGCGATTGATCCTGAGAGGAAGATCTTTTATGCCATTTATGGTTCCAGCGATTTATACGGGTCCGCTAAATCCGCAGTAAGAACCGCTGTGGGCGTTTCATTTGGAGATTGATTTGAAATTATGTAATTCATCCTGTTACTTTCGGCTGAATATAGTTTAGTTTTGTGTTTTGCAGTTAACATAGACTGTTGTTCTAATTTAATGTTGTTACACTTAAACTGTAGATAATCATTTTGAAGAATGTAAAGTTGTAGACTTACTGATAACTGCACATTTAACTAAACACTGTACTTCTTTTAAATGAGTAGGTAAATAGGCCTTTTTTGCGTCAAGCATAGTTTGTTAAGCTTTAGTAGAATGTTCTTCTATTATTTTCTGATTTCCCTAATCATGCAGTTCGGGGCGTGTTAGGCGGCAACTAATTCCTTAAGCGGTGATTTAGCGAATTCCCCGACTTCGCGAAACTTTGCCCGTGTTTCAGCTCTGAAACACCTTTATTTTTTCAAGCTACGGAGTTTTCAGTAATTAACCGCGGAAGAAGACGCGTTTGGAACAAAATTGAGCTGACAGCGAATTGTTTTTTTTACGGTGGGTTGGATATATTTTAACGTATCAATAAAAGTTAGAATTCCTCAACAATTTATTTCTGCTTAAAAACTGTATGAACATAGGCCTCCCCCAAAGATTTCACATCTGCACTTTTAGTTATAGTAATTCATTAAATTAAAATAAAATAAAAATAAAAACAAAATCTAGCTGGTTAGTAGCGGCCTGCATCCAGCGCTTTCCTGCTCATATGATATCGTCTACATATTGTAAATAGATCTGACATTATCATCACACCAGTTAAAGCAAAAGCACAATCTATTTAATTGGTTTATGTTAACAAGGCATCAAAGAGCGAGAAATCACTAAGGTGATCGCTCTCAAAACCTAATTTATCATGCTTCTCTATTAAAGTCAGATTAACCTTACGAAGGTATTGCGTCAAATGGAAATTGTGAAAGCGTAAGTAACAATACAAAAATAGACTGAGTGGTGTCTTGAACTATTTAAAGCGTATATTCACCTTTCGTCGGTGTACCTACAGTTCTGAAACTCCTGAAATTCGGATAACGTATTTTGCTTACGAGTCTTCAAATTAGTAGGTTTCCTTAACAAGACGTATTGTATGTTAATTAAAAGTGAAATATCTTTTGTGGTTTAAACGCGTGTATTTCCTTAACAGGATTATTATTATTTATTATTATTTTAAATAAGTAAGTTACTATAGTAATAACTAATTTACAGATTTACAATTAACAATTTAGTTCTATAGAACAAATTATTTTCGATTTTGAGATTAGGTAATTTGTGTAAAAAAATAGAAAACTTGGATTTTATAAATTGGAGATCTGTATCAATTCAAGAGATAATTAAGCCAAAACTAAAGCTATCCGCTCCTTGAATCAGACACTGTTCTCATTTGTTCCCGAAACCGTTGACCCACGAAGATATTCCGAAACATCTGGCTTAACGAGGCCATTAAAAATATGATTACTTTCGCCGCTACACTTCAGAACTTGCGCCTGGACTTTGAAATCTTGAGGAAACTGTTATTGCTTATAATTATGGGATTAGGTTTGAACTTTCCAAGAAAAGTTTTACACGAAGCTATCTTTGGGCGATTAAAAAAATCTTGAAATTTTAAGAGGCACCTTTTTGTAGATGAGCCTGTTATTTGCATACAATGAGCTATAAATGTTGATATAGAAAGAAGAAAGAAAGAAAATTTGTATTTGGTTATAAATCATTTCTAATAATGTCATTTCAGATACCAATCACAACGCATAAAGACATTTGATATAAACCTTACTTAATCTAAGACTCATTTGATGTAATTTTGTTTAACATAAATAATATTTCACATAACCATTACTTGTAATAAATATTATTTGTTATAACGACTATTTGGTATAGGTACTCTTTAATTGATATAATTTCTGATAGATATAACTTTTAGTATGTTGTTCTTTAGCTTGACTTATAAATGACTTTAGTGACAAAAACGAATCGCCGTAAAACCGACTCCACGTAGTCTTGTCTGCCCTACCCCTAGAGTGTAATTTAGAAGCGCGTAGGCACGGAGGGGCGAGGCGGCCCGCGGGCTAAGGAGCAGGTGGCTGGAAGCGAGGCGCCGCGGCTGAGGCTGGCCGGCTTCGCCGGCCAGCAAGCCGAAGACGCGGTGTCGAGCGAAAGCCATCTGCGACGATTAGCACGCGAGGGACCGCCAGAGCCCCGCAGTGCCGGAGCCGTGACAGAAGTCTCAAGTTTTTAGTCAAATTTGCATGCTGCATGCCTGCATGCCTGCATGCCTGCTTGCTTGCTTGCTTGCCTGCATGCTAGCTTGCTTGCTTGCATGCTTGCTTGCTTGCTTGCTTGCATGCTTGCTTGCTTGCTCGCTTGCTCGCTTGCTCGCTTGCTCGCTTGCTCGCTTGCTTGCTTGCTCGCTTGCTCGCTTGCTCGCTTGCTTGCTTGCTCGTTTGCTAGCTTGCTTGTTTGCTTGCTTGATTGCTGCATGCAATGCGTATTATAACAATTGAACTTATTGTTATATGATTTAAGTTTTATAGGAAAAGAATTTTATCTCATTTGATTGTTCGACATTTTATTTTTATATGATTTGAATGTTATTTGTTTTAAATAGTATACATTGTAAGTTTTATAGAAAATATTCATTATATCAAACCATTTTATATCAGTTAATAGTTATTTGTCTTAAAATTATTCGTTTTAAAATTATATTATTCGTTTATTATAGTAAATAATTATTATATTAAATGATTTTATATAATTTGATGTTATATCCTCTAAGTATTATATGATATGTAGTTATATCATACATTACACACCCCATTGGGGGATGCTTATGTTCGTTCAGCAGTGGACGTCCATGGCTGAAATGATGATGATGATGATGACTCGTCATCTATACAGGGTAATTGGGATACTCGACCTATTCATTGAAAGGGGTTTATTCATTAAGTCAAGAGAACCAGGGGTCGGAACTGTATGGTTAGCGAGCTGAGACGGTTCTTCGATTTTTAGACAATTTTAATTGTGAATAAACTACTCCACCCTAAACATTGAATTGATACTTTTCTAAATGCTGAAAAAATTGTGAACATTTTGAAAAAAAGTGCTTGTACTATACTTACATAATCTCAGAAATAAAAGGTCTTAAGTAAAAATATTTTTTATATTCTGTAAGCTTTTTTTATTTCCACTGGACATAATTTGTTGTTAATGATCTCTCTCTAGTATTAACCCTTTCAAGGAAATAGCTCGATTATCCCTGTCACCCTGTATGTATTTGCAAATACAAAATCTCCGTTAGCACAGCTCCACCGTATTTATCTGTTTGACCTAATCCAATATGACCCAATTCATAAGTTCGATGTTTGAATTAGTCCGGAATAACCCTGCCTGAAGTTTCGGCCGATATTATTCGAACTCCGTCTACACTATTCACTTAACCGGATCCTTAAATCTTTCGTAGGAGAACCCTTTTATAAGGAAAAGAAGGCCAACACAGCGCTTATCGGCCCAAATCAGCCCACCTTACAATTTATCCCCCTTTAATAGATTAACACCCTCGACGAGTTCATATATCATTACTGACCCATTCTGTTGATGTCTCTTTCACTCCAGTCAATTCTCATTAGCTAGTGATGTCTTTTCAGTAACCGGTATTAATAATATCGTTATTTTATTTCATAAATTTCAAAAGTAATGTGATAAACCACATTGTGAATAAATATATTTTTTTCCAAAAATCTCCATTTTATCATATTCTATGGCATCCATTCCGGGTATATATCCCAGAACATTGCCATAAGTAAAATAAGCCTCAAGGGGCATCTATTTATAAGATAGAGAGTACAACGGGATTTTGGGATAGTTGGTAAGTATAACGGGTATGCAATAAACGTTATCGGTTAATCATAATAACGGTAAAAATGAGTGTTATCGGCGAGTGTCAACTCACTGGGCCCTGATGCGTGGTCATTACCGTTTAATCGGCTAGATAAAAGAAGGTTTTGTTTTTACGAGTCTTCTTTGTGCTCACGATAATGATATTTCTCAGTAATTGAATAATAATAGTGCCTTGGGTTTAGGATTGTACATTTATTTTTGGTCTAGTTATAGCAAATCTATCTACCCATGATTATGATCTTAATAGGTTACAAATTACAATCCTGGTATCAGACGTTATGATGAGTCAAACAAATTGATGAAATAAATACCTATCTCCCGTTTGGTGTAGTGGTTCGTACCGGACGATTAGTAAGCCAGAGGTCGCACGTTCGATCTCCGCACAATACAAACATTGGTGTGCATAATATATCTGTTTGTTCGAGTAGGTATTATAGTTAGGTCTAGTTGTTTTCTATGTATCTTATACACAAAGTCTGTAAACCATTTGTCTGTAACGTAAAATGCAGTTAACTAAACTTGGAAAAAGTACACAGTGATTCTTTCAATTTGTGTATCCTCTTCTACGAACCCAGAGCCTAGTTAGCTACAAAAACGCCAATAGTAAGGAAGGCTTTTAATTTAGATACATCCCACGAAGGACACACGCCTCACCCAAACTAACTGCGGAGTGTTTTAGGCTAAATTCAATAACGCTGGTCCACCCGGTGGACGAGAGCGAGGTTAGCGGCTAACCTCACTGTCAGCTGTTATGAAACGTCCCTGCGACTTCGGCTTGGCGTAAATGCTAATATCAAGCGATATTAGAGAAGGCATTATGCTAAACAAATCACACTAACCTCCAATAAATTGGTTGCATGGAATTAACAGGAATATATTCGCACTTTACTTCACTATTCGAAAAGGTCTAAATTCGTATCCATTTCTCTACATACAATTGATATGGTATCCTAAATACACACACTCAGACGTAGCAGTAAAATCAGTGTTCCATTTAAATTATTTCAGGTACTTGGAAAAATATTGTTTGTTTTATTATTCAACCTGCTTTAATACTACCTTCTGTATAAGTTAAATTCTGTTCATTTTCCTTTCTTATGCAAACGTACCAAATGACCGAAAAATATCTTGACGGTAGCGTAGGGCTCACGGAATTCTTTGTTCCACGGCAGCATATTCAGATTAGATATTATTCCCCCAACAATCGCCATCCGGCGCCGGCGCGTAATCCGACGGCCGTCCGCGCGCGCGACAATGTCGCATTCGCCAGTATTCGCCGAATGCGCTTATTATGTCAGCGGAAGATTTTTTTGTTGCACACAACGAAGGATATAATTTAACGAATTTGAGAAATTCAGAGCGATCTAATACTTTTAAGTACGTTTAGATAAGTGATTTAAAAATAGCTGTGCCTCTACATAAATTCACGTGATTGAATTATTTAATTTAAAATGGTAGCGAAGCAATTATTAAAAATTAATTTGTCTTCAGACAAAGAAATATCAAAAGCCTTTGCATTCATGCAAGCTGTAGGGGTTTCTTGAGTGACTGTTTAATTAAATAATAAAGTATTAATAAAATTAGTAGCCATATACGAGTAAGGTATTTTAAGAACGTTTACATGCTATTCCGGTTATTCTACTGAAACAGCAATTCAAAATCTTAATCAAAAGAACAAGTTAATTTTAATCCAAGAGATGACACAATAGGATTAGAACATTCTGCGCCGCACAAAGAACTGCAATTTTCCGCTTATTAAAGTTATGGTTGTCTCAAATTACTCAGTCGGTTTTTAACAAAACAATTTATAGTTGAAAAACATTTCACAAACACGCGAAAATAAACAGCACCCAGGGAGCGGCATTCGAGGCGGGTTTAAGCAAATGAATTCAAGTGGACGTGTCCCTGTTATTATTTTAGCAGGTTAACTGCGCGTTTGGCACTGAAACTGTGTCGGACATTATTTGGCTTTTAAAAGAGCCCCGCTAAAACTAAACGCTGTGTTTTGTTTATTGTGACTTTGTATTCAAATTCTAAATAATCAAAACGGTCATAACAATAACTTAAACTGTTTAGCCGGATGTAAACGATTCGATGCTCATGATACAGCGCTGCAACGAAGTATAATCAGAAGTTATTTTTTGAGGAATTTGAAGCTCGGATACAAAATTCCTTCACTTTAAATAAACTAAGACAAGAAAGTAAAAATCGGGTGAATTACAAAATAAAATGAGAGCAATTGGGATTTAGAGCAGAATTTAACAACAGACACCGAAGAATTTTGTCAGTATGTAACCCAAAACGAGGCATCATAAGATGGCAACTATCAGGGAGACCTTCTTAAGACCTTGGATGGCTTGTACAATGTACATGTAAGAGGTACACGAGAGTATTAGGTAGGCTGTTGTTACGCGCACTAATGCCGAAGATAGCACACGAGCTGGTCGAGTGGCTTACAGCGGAGACGGTAAGCCGCCCGGCGCCAGCAAAGCCTCACGACAGATCGCTCCGCTAATACTGATTAATTGTTCAGCCAGATCTGCACGAACATATTTCGGCTGTTTTGTCTCCGGGTGTCGGGATTTGCGAGATAATTCAATGTTGCTCTGCGGAATAGATAAAAGACGAATTAGCTGGCGCGATGTACTGCTGGTTTTGGAGCAGCTCGTTGTTGAAGCTCTGATAGGCGAGGATTAGACAAACAAACATAGCTAAATTAAACTTAGTTTACGACGTGACAATTGAAGATATTCGCCAAGCCAAATAGCTTTGTCCATGACTCAGATATAGTAGGTACATCCTGGATCATTGTGTTTTTATCCAATACTCTGATCTGTGTTGTACTGTGGTCTGAACCACAAACCTGGAACTATCGCGTTGATGGGTTATTTCTTCAATAATTACTCATAGATTTTCTTCAATTTTGGTAAGGTAATACGAATTCAATGTGATGTAGAAATAAAACTCATAAAACTCATTTATTTTTGCAAGTAGGCCTTTAAAAAGCACTTTTACACGTCCCAGTATTAACCCTACCACTACTTCGGGACAATAAATGGGCCAGTGCGTCATAGATACTTACGTCTGTCGGTTCGCAAATATAGACTGTATGTGTCCATGTAATAATAACAACTTATCCAAGCGATTATTCGAGTAACGTTCAGTTTTTGGAGTTACTTCCAACGTAAGCAGGAAAACGGACCCCTTTAGTAGTGCTACCAATAATATCAACTTTTAGGGATTTCATCATTTTTTCCTTTTCAAGTTAAAGACTCAGATATCCACTGACAGGACTCCCCCTAGGAAGTTCTACAACCACCGTTTGATAGTGTAGGAAGATTTTACATATTCCGCATCTCTCTTCTTCTAGCTAGACCTACCAAGGCATCGCGGACGCGGTCGCTCCTACTCGAAGTAGGCTTCAATTACTTGAAATTGATTACTTTTCACTTTTTTTTTCAAATGTGAGACTATTTACTTACCTAAGTATTCTCGACTCTATCGGATGTAATCGACAATCCCGCCCACGAAAACCATGTTCCAAAATTCTATGCTCCTGTCCTGAGTGCGTGCCACATTTGGCCACCGTAGCCGACAACACCCCGGCGGGCGGCCATAAATCTCGCTAATATTGCCGGCCGTGTGCCGGACTTCATCTATAATCAACTTCTTTTCTTATGAACAGAGTTGCTATTGATTCCGCAGGGGCGTGTAGAGCAGCACGAGACAATTAAGCAGAGCAAGATTGTTATTAGAAAAAAAAAATCTGAAGTTATTTTGTCAGGTTCTTCATTAGAAAGTTGAACTAAATATACCGCTATCCGCACAAACGATACAAAAATATGTTGTTTGATTTGATGACTAACTATTATTCTGCAGATTTGAATGTTCACTAAAATTAAACCCAAATAGCACATGAAACTACGTAATCAGCTTTTAATATCATGCTCCCGAATAAAGCGCATTTTACGACGGAACTAAATTCGAAATCGGTTTGATTGCGCTATACAAAATCATCGACGGGAACAAGTAAACTCGTATGAAAAGCCGGAATGTACTAAGCAATTTTAGTTTTACTTCTGCAGTAAAAGTTGTTGCATTGGTTTTTGATTACACAGCAAGAGTAATGTGTTCTGTAGCGGCGGTATTAATTCCAGGAACACGGAGGGGTTGAGAGTTTAATTCTTCTGTGACGGCCAAATTCGCGCTGACAAAGGCTAGTTCGCTAAATGGGCCCGCGTTCGTTTAAATCTCACCTGGCAGGCGGCGCTGATTGAATACGTGTCGAGTCGCGAAACTGTTTGATCCTATTCCTATTACACGTGTCATAGAGATACGAAATACAAGTAGGTAAGTTTAATAATAATGTTCTGTATATTTCCAGTATTGTATATTATTATATTTGAACTCATGTAACTCTACTACTCTACTTTAACCGGAGGCTTATGAAGATTTCGGACAAAGAACTATTCATTTGTGTTTCTTCAAGATTTTTCACTGAGGTCATTAAGTCAGTAAATATACCTTTACGTAGGTCATCATTAAAAATTTTAATACACCATGTTTCGAAATAACATAAGCGGGAATTTATATCACAAGACCAACAATTAATACAAAACAAACTTAGTACGAAAGTGTAACCGTAATAAGATAAAATCAAAAGATCAAGGCGTTCCACCTCGGGTACACTTCACAATATTTTGTCTCTTATCAAATTTTCCAGCTTAGACCCGCCGTTTCACGCTTCGAAAACGTCAAACGAGCAATTTTCGCGCTATTCCGAATGCATAAAACTTTATGCGGCGCCGCAAGCCTGCGGCCAGTCCCGCGAGACCCGCGCCTCGTCCAGCCCCATGAAAAAAAACTCGCGTTTCCTCATCAAGTATGAGGACTAAAGGATCAAGATACGCTGGTTTTCCGCAGCGTTGTAACTGTTAATTCCAAAGAACAGGCAAAACCTTTCCTCTTAACGAGGGAGGGTCATTAAGGAGTGTTTAACAACCTCCCGGAGTGTTTTGACCTTCGCGGCGGTTTTATGTGCTATTGATAACTTGGAACTATTTTTAGGATGCTCGGCACGGGCTAGGGGAATAATGAATTTTGGGAAACGCTTAGTTACAATTCCTTTGATGAGGGTGACCTCATTTATATTTGAGTAATGTTAATGAATTTATTAATCGTACCATAACGTTATTAATCGTTAATGAATTGATTAATATATTTTCCCACTACCACAACTTAATACCATTACATAAATCTATTTCAATTAAAAAAATATACTTAGATTCGCATGCCAATCGATTATCGATTAACATCTACGTACGCTAATAGAAGCATCAGATTAAATAAAGATTGAACCACACTCGCGACTCAAACCAACACCACCCATACGCAGAAAAAGCAAATAAAGAATCAGGGTTGCCAAAAATTCTACCGCGAATTTGGCAAAGCGAAGGCTAAGCCACGCATGACAAATCCCGCTTTTTACCTAGCTTTGTCCCTTCTTAACTTTTTCCTCGGTCTGGGCGTTCCCTTTTGTGCCCAACATTTTTTGTAACACACAAGAGTATGCCAGAGTAAATTCTTTCAGCTTTTGATCTGGTTTAAGGCATTTGAGATTCGTCTTGGTGACCGGTATTGTGTTTGTCTTCTAAGGCTGATTGTGTACACGATATCAAAGATTCTATTGAGTGGTTGATTTTTCAGTGTAATAATAAGTGCTCTTGTAATGTGAAGACTCTAAGTACTAAATACCTACGCATTGTTGTACCATGACAAAGATATTATTTCCAAAGTCGAGTTTTATAAGAAATTGCACAATAATTTTTCGCCTGTTCCCAACTACGTAACTAGTCACATAACTAACAATTTATCTGTTTAAGCAGAATGATTACTTCAACAACAACCCACGAGCAAGCCTCCTTCTGCGTACTCCGGTCCCAAAAGACGCGAGATCCTTCAACTCTCAGCCAATTTGCGTCGCAGAAAATTTACTAAGCTGTCAATCACAGGCGCAGATCGTAAATTTCACGATATCCAAATGGCTGAGAGCTGGATCTCTGGCAACGAAGAGCAGCCAGTCCGATTTAAGCAAAAGGTACAGTTAATCTGTCGATTAATTGTAGTTAGATCATAATCAATCATCATCAGTTAGATCCTAGTCACTGTTCCTATAAGTTCCAATTCCGGAAAAGTTTTTGGAATTTAAAGAACTGTCAAAATATTCATTAGTCGAAAGTACTTTTTATTGATTACTATCGCGATCCGATGATGTAGCGCTATAGGGCAAAGGCCTCCTTGACCCTTCATCACACTCACAAACTCACAAAAGGTCATACAAATACTGCCTGCTTTACTCCAGCTATCTTGAAAGCATTATGTCAAGAGGAAAAGGATGAAAGAATGAGTGTGATGAGTTTTAATCTTGCATTAGACTTTCGATAACATTTTCCAGGAATTGGTCGATCTTAATTCAGGAATGTTTTTGCTAATAGCACAGAGTTGGTTAACTCGCTCGTTTAAACACGTTTCTCGGTACACTTTACCCAAGATTCTTTGTGTATGTTACGTACTTAGAGTAACTCACAAAGATAAGATGTTTTCATTACTTACTCTTGCGTAATTATGTCTAATGGCGTATTATCAACAGTAGTTTCACTACTGAAACAAGTCTTTGGGGAAGACCATCTAAAACAACGCAACACTTAAAACCACTTTTCAGGCAGACAATCATTATCATTTATGCGCATATTTGAAATTCAAGATTTTCTTCGCTTGTTTAGATCGTTATAGATGTACTATAAACCGTAAAAATAATTATAACTTAAGTACACCGTATGAGTACACCATTTCGTCACGTTCTTATATCCCACACCAACCTTCATCCAATTGATAGGTAGGTACTTTTTGTGATAGAAATTCAATCAGTCAACAATTATGAATAACGTCTTCACACACGATCCCTGCGTCCCAGGATCACGTCCCTCCGAGCTGATGCGGATCAATTTAACTTAACGGAAGTTAATTATCGTCACACAAAGGGCAGCGACTCTTTGTCCCGAATTCCTCCGAGTAAGTCCCACGAGCCCCGGACTCGGAAACTGTGATCGATTAGAATTATAAACTCGATTTGCTTAATCGGTTTGAAGAGTTTCTCTTGAACAGACCTATTACTTTCCAGTTAAATTTTTCTATTGGATTTACTGTTTCAATCGAAAGAAGGACGGTTGGTATTTATTTTCCTTTTGTGTTTAGAAACCTTCTGTATGACTCTGGCAATAGGGAGCATAAACTATTTAAATGATGGACATAGAGAAACTGAGGATAGTTAGCCACATGAATGCAGACATGTTGACCTTGGAAGTAGGAAGCAATGTCCAGGAAATGGTTTCAGAATTCGTAAGTGCCTTGACCTTTATAGGCAATGGCGCTGAAATCCAGTGAGCCAAGTGAGACACAGACTGCTGTTAACCCATCCGTTTTAAATGAAAATAATTAGGTATATACTTTTACATTCAATAATTTAACAATAATTAAAAAGTATTGTATTATAGTTGATTCGAATTTAAATGATACATCCCGTTAATAATGCAAAATTATTGTTTATTAATGAATATTTATTTGGCTGAAGTAATAATATATTTGGTAATTAATTACCAAATATTAATTACCGAAAACTATGTTGGTAAAATATTGGAGTAAAACGTCACAATTGGTTCTTTATTATGAAAATTAATTGGATACTGTCCAAAGGTAATATGATCCATAATTTTAACGATAATTTTATTTTCATTAGGTTGGATATGCAAAAGCTCTTTTACACGTTCCAAGATAACTTATTTAATGTAACGAAGTAATGAGGGTCAAGCAAAAAATCGGTGTCTTTACATTTATCTTCGTTTTTGGCGAGTTTCTTCACGCTAAACTCGTAGGTACTGGACCTACGAGTTTAGCGTGAAGTTTTACTGACAGATTTAAAAAAAAAATGATGGAAGTCTGCTGATTTTAGCAAATACTAATCTCTACATCTATCTACTCGTATTATCTAGCTACAAACCATCATAAAAAGTAAAAGAGTCTGAAAAAAAAAATATAACAGAAATATCCATGTCTTCTCAGCACCCATTAATCTATTATCCGAATGATGTCATCGTTGTTTAATGTCACGCGTACAGCAATGATTCTGTTGACAATTAAATTTTCGAATGAACTGCAGAGGATTACTGCATGACGCGGGACAACGAGGGCAACAAGTTAATAAATCAAAGGCACAGGTCGCGCATCACGCGAGCCGACTAATTTGATGTTTAGTTACGGCTGGCGATCAACTTTGTGTAATCGCTCGTAATCCGGATCATTGTAAAGTATTAATAATCCTATTAAGTATGCGATCACAAAACACAACCATGGAAAGTTTCACATGGTAACTAATACGCTGTTAGGCTAGTTATTATTTGCTTCGCGTCGAGAACTGGCAACAAGACGCAAAAATCCACGGGCTTTCTAAAACAACACATCCAAGTGTTATTTTAAAAATTCTTACAATTCAGGCATGAAAAATATAAACCAAATAAAATATTTGACATAGTTTCTCAGCAACAACGTCCAATATCTGAATCGGTTTTGGACGTAACTTATTTTGATTCTGGCTACACCGCGGCCACCACCGCTGGAATAGCAAACAGGTCGATCCGCATCCAATCATCGCCAATATTTGCGGCCAGGAATTAGCATCGTAATGAGTTGCCCGCAAACCATTCGATAAACACCGGTATTAATTATTCCGAGCCGAACGTTTGATATAACAACGCACGGCCGAGCACGGCAAGCTTGCAATTTCTGCATGGACTGCTTCGTCTCTCATTTGTCATTATCATCATCGATTCGGCTTATGGACGTAATATTCTGAGCCTTTGATGATTTCCAAGAATGATCCAATGTGGTTTGAAGTCAATGCTCCATGCAATCAATATAAAATAGAAGGTATAATCTTAATTTAAAGTGCAAAAAAAACACCCAAACAGTTTGTCCATTTGGAAATGTATTTTCTATTCCATCAAATCCGAGGCATTCTCATAATGTCGTCTTCATTCTGTATTTCTTTTCGCCATATTTGAGGAGCTTCTCAAAACATTAGCTAACTCCGAAAATGTATTAGCTCTCGCTCGGAGTCCGAGCACGAGCCAAAGTTTATTATTCGCGCGGCCGGCGAATCTTTACACTCGCTTCTGCACTTGAAATTTTAAACGAAATTCAATTTGCCAGACTTCGCGAGCGTCTTGTAAAGAAGTTCACTGCCGAGCTGAAGTTGTAATAGCAATAAATAAACGCAGATGATAAATGGATATTGTTGAGCAGATTTTGTGGCATTTACAAATGACTTGTTTAAAGCCAGCTTTAGATCTTTTGTATCATCGCTTCACACACGTACCTTACACTTGTGTAGTTTTTATAGATTCCACTGTTTATGATGAATGAATTGGTTAGGATTCCTTATAAGAATAGAATTTTCAACTTATGGGGTGGCAAGATGTTTGTACTTGCTTATGACTAGAGTGACTGACATAGCCCGCAGAATCGCTAAAATCAAGTGGCAGTGTGCGGGGCACATAGCTCGTAGAGCTGACGGCCGCTGGGGCAGGAAAGTTCTTGAGTGGCGACCACAAGCCGGAAGATGTAGCGTGGGCAGGCCTCCCACTAGGTAGACCGACGTTCTGGTGAAGGTCGCGGGAGGTGCCTGGATGCGAGCGGCGCTGGACCGGTCTTTGTGGAAATCCTTGGGGGAGGCCTTTGTCCAGCAGTGGACGTCTTTCGGCTGAAACGAACGAACGATGACAAGAGTGTGATTGTAACATTTCGCTAATACCTACACAACATTAGCATTTTAAACTCGTTACTTTCGTTATTATCATTACATTATACAGATACCTAAATTCAAATCCTCAAAGTATCGGATCTGGGTTTATTCTGGTCGTAAATTGTTAGTCCCCATAAAATTGTTACGTCGCGGCCACAAACAGACCGACCGAATATTTTGTTATAAATGGCGTCTTCTTAAACACTCAACTTTACTCATTAATTCAATTGATTGATTTCATTAAAATTGTTCCTAGTTCCTTTCAATTTTAGTTGGACGCGAACAATATTTTGTAAGGCGATTTAGTCTTCGTGTTACTTAAACCAATTTCAATAAAGGTATTTACGTAAAGTACTTTCACGCTTCAGTTTACTAATTAACTTAACTCTAATAACATAGGTACAAGCGTCACACACAAACCGGGATTTATCTACAAAACCTGACACATAACAAAATGGTTTTTCCATGACCACAAAATGCGTTTGAATCCAGAAAACTCGCTTCAAAATGATTCCTCATCTAAGAGAAATTGTGTTCGTATTTCAATTTATTGTTATGTAAAATGGCATTAAGGTATACAACGTAAGCACGTGTAGATTTTATTTATGAGCTTGCCCCACCCGGGCCGCTTGCCGACGGACTTAGCGACCCGGATTGTGTGTTTCTTCAACTATTTGCTTTAAGTTGCAAAATTAATTTTACAGCGTGAGGGAGAGCTTGCGCCGTAATTTTCAGACGAAAATATTGTGTTTTGTCGTGTAAAGTTTTACTTTGTAATAGTTACATTTTTGCCGTGTCCTGTATTTTCCGTTTCGAGGGATTGCTTTGATTTTATCATAACTTAATTTTAGATGTTAGTAGGTAAATTCTCGTAGTAGTTCTGTGAAATTCACATTTTGAACGTTATTGAGTTGATATTGCAAAATACTTAAGCTTCAGTACTGACTAATTTTATAGCTAAGCCTATCTTTTGTCTAGTCCCTAATTTAGTGAAATTTTGTGAACGTCAGAATGGCGGGTGTATGATCACAGAAATGAATAAAATAAATATGGTTAATTAATACCTGAGGTGTACCTTGGTGTACCTTTAGTTATTTATTTTGTACTTCCCTAAGACGGGAACAATTACGATTACAAAATGAGCCGCCAACCTGATATCAGGTTGGCGGGTGTATGCTGAAATTGGACGAAACAGGTAAGTTATGGTATTCTAATATTTATCATTATTTAGTACCTGAGATGTACCTCACAAATATATTAATACGAACCAAATGCGACGATTAATTAACGAGAAAATCGATACGATAAATTTGATATCCACCATTTTCTTGATGGCCACCATTTTTTATAAGAAGTAAGAAAGTTTATACCGACACAGATAATACATACCGTAGTATTTTTAAAGGGGAACTATAATATTTTCTGTCACCAAAATTTATATTTGTCATCAAGTTATATCACCAAATAATTAGATCTGTCGCCACGAAATATTTTCGTTCTCAGATAAACAAATGTGTTCCCAGGTATGAATCACCAAATTAATGTTAATATAATATGTGTAAAATTAAAGATGGATCACCAAATAAAATGTAGTGCATTGATTGAATATAAACATCGTTCTCATAATAATAGTTTTAGTTAAAATAATAGCTTTGTCCTCAAAATGGTAGATCTGTCACCAAATAAATCGATTTTCGATCCCAAACAGCGATTCCCTTTAATTTGTTATTTTGTCACGTAAACTATGTGTTTTATTTACTATCCTGCTAGAAATTTCATCTAAATCATGCTTTTACCTGTGGGAATTAAGATCCTTGGGGGAGGCATTATAAATGTCCAGTAAAGTAGCAGGTAGACTTTATTCGTGATGATAACTTCTAATTTTAGTGAAACTTTTTGAAATTTTCTAGCGACAAAAAAGCGGTGATCACTTTAAATTAATTTGCTTCAATACTTATTAAGATAAAACCTATTAAAATACATTCAACAATATTAATTTGGTACTAGACCCTATTATTATCTCCATGATTTTAGGTGTTTTTTCGTGGAACTGATTTTATATTGTTTGGTGACTTGATTTTGGTGACAAATCTATTATTTTGGGGACAAACTGTATTGGAAACAGAAAACGAGTTTAATTGGTGACAGCTTAAATCATACCCTTTGAAAGTCTGTTTTTTATGACACGCACACTTGTGAATTTGCCAATACCATTAATTTGCACGTTGGACAACCTTATTTATGATATTTACACTTAATTCCTCTATGCATAATTACAGGAGGGCGCTGCTATCAATATTTTTTGATTTTAGCAAATTAATGGTATTGGCAAATTCACGAGTGTGCGTGTCATAAAAACAGACTTTTAAAATACTACGGTATGTATTATCTGTGTCGGTATCAACTTTTTAACTTCTTATAAAAAATGGTGGCCATCAAGAAAATGGTGGATATCAAATTTATCGTATCGATTTTCTCGTTAATTATTCGTCGCATTTGGTTCGTATTAATATATTTGTGAGGTACATCTCAGGTACTAAATAATGATAAATATTAGAATACCATAACTTACCTGTTTCGTCCAATTTCAGCATACACCCGCCAACCTGATATCAGGTTGGCGGCTCATTTTGTAATCGTAATTGTTCCTGTCTTAGGGAAGTACAAAATAAATAACTAAAGGTACACCAAGGTACACCTCAGGTATTAATTAATCATATTTATTTTATTCATTTCTGTGATCATACACCCGCCATTCTGACGTTCACGAAATTTTGATCTTGTTTTTTTTTGCTTGGGTTTGATTATAAACCCTGTCACGCGTTGCGGCTCTGCTCACTGAATTCATAGGCTTAATAACTATGTAATTATAAAGTAACTAAGTAGGTACTATGTACGAGTAATAGTTTACAAGCACCAAATATTTTTATCGGGTGGTAGGTTAGGCAAATGGGGTTACACTGTACATACTTGATTGTATTACATTAGCATTAACTTATTTAAATTATCATAACAAGTCCTCACCTTCAAGCGATTTAGAAATATCGCTTAGAAAATTCAATATCCGTCGCCGGCTACCTAGGCAGGATCCGGTGCGGCAGTAAATTGGCCCGGGCAAATAAATCCGGGAATAAAAGGATCCGCCATATTGCCGTTGTGTTTACTATTTATTTATGTCTCACTATTTCCTTTGCGGGACATTATATCTTAGGGATGTTTCCTTTGTTAATTTCTACGTGACCTCGGCCTGTTAGGTAAGGGGCCATGGATTATGTTGTTTTCAATAGAACCCAGGATTCCTAGTCCAAGTCCTACCTTGTATAATTTACTGTCCTTTCGGTGGCAATAACATGCCTGTGTTGTCTTTTCTCATTTCGAAAAAGAAGTATTCTTTATTTTATTCTTCTTGGTTCTTAGTCAACTAGGTATCCTTCTTGACAATATTATTAAGCTATTTTAATATTTTTCCATAGGTACTCGAACAAAAGGCCCATAAAGTTCTTCTTTGTACATCTTTCATAAATTATATTTTTAGAATTTACAAGCTTTGAATAAAACATGATTCTTGGAAAGCTTCAAGTTGGAATGATTATGTCATAAATTATTTATTTCATTTATTTAAAGTTCGGTCGGCCGCCGCCTCCAAGGGAGCCAACAAGTGAAAAATTAGCATTATAACTCTAGCCTTAATTCCGACATAACTTAGAGTAAAGTCGAGGGAAAAACTTAAACAAAATCCAGGTAATTGTGCCGCGTCCGTATCCCCTGTCTCCCCTTACAAAGACTCTTTAATTATACCGCCTTTTGCCTAATTTGACAACTTTGCCCAATTTTCTCTAATTCGACGCTTTCCGCTGTTTAATGAGTTAATAAAAATGTGATGCGACATTCTTTATTGTTTCAACAAGCGCATTCGTCTTGCAAAAGTAAAGCGGTCGCCGGAGTAAAATTATATTAAAGTTAATGAAAAATATTGCATTATTTCGTTTTTCATAGTCTATTTTGCTTTGTAATGAAAGTGTACTCACAATGAGCGCCCTCGCTCGATGATAAGGCACCGCTTGAAATAAACAGTGTTCCGCGCGGCGATACAACGCATCGTGAGACTGCATAAATACCCTGCTCCCCGCAGGAGTTAGGAGATATCTGCAATAACCTCATTTATGCGCCTACTTTAATCATTCCACTAGTCCCGAGAATCATGATTTCACCTAATAATGTAGTACTTTTTAGTCTCTCTCGTCTATCACCGCAAAACAGATGCAAACCATATGATTTTGCCAGTCCATGTCTTGTATAGACAAAATATTCCAAAGAAGAAGGAGGAAGAGAAGGGAGGTAAAACGAAACCGAAACCAAAGATCGAGACCACATAAAAAACCAGACCAGCTGGGCTAGCAAGAACAACACGATACATTTCAAAACAATAATAATAATAAATAAATCTTTAGACAATTTCACACATCGCCAGCTAGCCCCAAAGTAAGCAACTTATATGCTTGTGTTATGGGTGCTAGCTTAACGGATATACTACTTACATATTTTTTTTTTTAAATACATACATATTATACATAGTAACACCCAGACCCGACACAGAAATTAAAATTCATCATTTCAATTTCTGCCCGGCCGGGAATCGAACCCGGGACCTCTCGGCATAGTAGCACGTTTATGAACCACTACACCAAACGGCCGACTAGAAGAAGCTTATCGACTAAAATTGACAAAATATAATAACATTAAAAATCTCATCGTTCAAGCTGGTGACGCTGGTATCCTCCAGTACCGATCTCAAACAAGTATCGAATATTTTTGAATTAAAATTACACCAAAAAGATACAATAAACAATTTTGACACCGCGCAACCACGTGGACGGTCAGCAAAAAAAGCGTGTGCAAATTAAACAATAAATCATGCGCGAGCTCAATGGCGGTACCGTCGGCGCCATAAGAACGTTAATTTATTTGCCGGGTGCCGCTGAGGGCTTTGGGAGTATGAAAATTTCTTCCACCGGGTATTGGAGCAGACGAGCGTGTAGACGCCTGGATTAAAATGGCACAATAAACTCCTTAACCTCAATTGCAGGGTGATTTATTGTACACATCACAACATTGCCCAGATGGAAAGACTATTTCAACCTCTAAAAATATTAGGTACTATTGTCATAGTTTATCACACAATAAAATGAGTCAATCAAACCGTATTGCATCTTTGCTGCTATCTGCATCAATAGTAACTAAGTGACTTTATATTTTTGTACCTAGTCTTCATTTAATTTAAACTAGGTACTTAACATTTAACTGCACCGTCCATTTACTAGACTCTATAAAAAAAACTTAATATTATGATTAACTTAACTACCTATGTCACTTAATACACGCGGTGCTACAAAAGTTATCCGTCTACGCATTATGCTATCAGTTGGGCGTTTAAACGCTCGTTTACACCGCCCACTACCCCAACTGGGCCGGTTTAATTGGAATACAGTAATTTATCGTCGGATCTCCGTTATCCGATTACCGCCGATCGAAATTATATTTGAACGGCGAAATTAATTTACAACACGCATTGTTTTAGCATCATCTGATATTAGAGCTAGATATTAGTTTGCGCCGCTTTGTTAATTAGGTTGTTGTGATTAGAGAGCGCTTCCGAGGGCTCCACAATAGTTGCGGGCGCGGTTGACTTTCGGTGTTAGTGGAGTTCAATTGGTGTGAATAGTTTGTCCATTGATTAAGCTTTGAATTAATAGATAGCGATTGAATCGCTTTGTTGTAGCCCCATTGGTAACCGAACGTTTTGACGTATTAATACCAATCACCTTTGATACCCACTGATTTGAACTAAAGCCCGGTCTGTGAGCACGTAGAATTTTGTCCAATGACCCCAAGCTACCCATCCTTATCGCTCGCGCGTAATTATATTGCTGTCGCGACTGGACAAAATTCTACGTGCTCACAGATCAGACTATAGAGTCACACAAAGAACCTATTCTATTACCTACCTATCTACTTATATCGCATAGTGTTAAACAACAAAAGTTACTAAGAGGACCTGTTTTATTTAGAATTTAGTAGCGTTATAATGGTTATAAGACTACATACAATAAATATGACATCATCAAGTCTTATATTAGACAAAAAAGGATGATTCCGCTACTACTACAAATTTCATTTCCCCGCTAAAATACGTTTACGCAAGTAAACACTCAAAGATTTAACTATGACGAGGCGCAGTACATTTATAGCCGGGAAATAAACCTAGCATGTTCATATAGAACATGTTGCCAACAGGCATAAACTTTAGATAGAATATTTTATTAGCAACCAAGCGACTGATCTGTATAATAAAGTTGTCGTCATCTAATACGAATGATGTTCTACCCAGAGTACCTACGAGTACCTACTTCGTTTCAACTGAATGACGTCCACTGCTGGACAAAGGCCTGAAAGACCAGATTAACTAACCAGGAATACCCAGAGTGTTTTCATTTATTGTTTTAGAAAATTTTCAAAAAAGAAGAGCATGTAAATGTAGAGTCGCTTGATTAAGAATATTTAAATACTCTTCACTTACAAATCACACTGCGGTTTACAGGACGTTTATTAACGTGTTCTGGCACTATTTAGTCTGGTCACAAACTTATTGGAATTAAATCAAGACAACTTTTTATTCAATGAAGTACTGATGTCAATGCCCTCTAGTAGGCACCGCACTGAATATGTAGCCGGGCGCTTCCCTGGCGACAGGAAAAAGCTAATAGAGACTTCCCCTTCCTTAATGATGTTTGTTTTTCGGATACTTTTATCGACGAAAGCACCTTATTTTAATCATTGGTCATGCGAAGCTTACGTAAGCACAATTGAATAAACATTGTGTCTAATATTTCTAATAAATGGGCTCTTATTTTACCAAATAACATAAAACATCGTTGTCAATTTAGTATTACTAAATAACATAATAGTTGGTTGATGTCTATTTCGGAGTAATTTGCTAAGCATTTGAATAAATTTAACTTAAGATCCAAACAGAACTCAATGAGCTATTAATATACCTGAATTAAACATTATGCCTAATATTTCTAAATGGGCTGTTATTTCACCAAATAACATCGTTGTCAATTTAGTATTACTAAATAATATAATAGTTGGTTGATGTCTATTTCGGAGTAATTTGCTAAGCATTTGAATAAATTTAACTTAAGATCCAAACAAAACTCAATGAGTTATTAATATACCTACCTACCTACCTGCGAAACGAATAGCTACTCTTGAATCTTTGAATCTCAATAAAGGAAGAAAGGTCATTGCCCAGACACGTGATACGAGTTAAATATTAATATTGCTATCACAGGATGTTGTAGAAAGAAAATAATGTTTCAACAAATCTTTCTTATTTGCTCGTATCGTTTTAAGCGTTGGGGTTCACGGTCAGACCTCTAAAGGCTAAAATATGCGGCGAATGTGTCATAAGGCGAGGATCATAAACATGGTGTATCTGGGATGCCGATCACGGTACGAGATGCGAAACTACCCGCAGTACAGTAATAACCGGGAGAAGGAATAGCCAGTCTTTGGAATTAATAGTCCGACCTTGAAACCACCGCAAACACTTGGCAAGCAAATGGTAGCTAAAGAAAAGAAGATTTTTAAATTAATGTTTTTCTTGCATATAACTTAAAATGCCTTTATATTCAACGTAGAGTCAATATTTTATTTGACTCTACATTCATATGTGAAAAAGTGCACATCTACGAGTTTTAACAATAACACAAATTCATATTTGAATAGACATTGATTGAGAATGCGAGATGATTATTAACCATTTTTGGGAGCTCTCTCTCGCAGTAATAAAATGTTGACCTTGTTATTTTACCTCAATAATAATAACATTCTTACAGAATACATGACTTATTTATATCACGAACCGCACAATGACATTACTTAATCTAATAACCAATTACTTTATTTGCTTTGGATTGTTACACAATACTGTGTACGAGTAACACAGAAAATGATCTTATTGTACAGACGACAGCACATCAAGCTCGTGGGTCTTATTTAGTTGTATTAAGAGTGTTTTTTTAACAAAAATGTAATACTATTTGTACCAAGAAAACATCATTATGGTGATTATAGGGGCAAAGCAGGAAGTAAAGAGATAACAGGGTTATGTAACAAAAAAGTCGATTACAGACCAAACACACTTTCACTTTCAGTTGAAAGATATCATATCTTTATGAATCTTTTCGGTTTCTTTTTCAATTTTGGTTTTGTATCTTAGTGTGGTTAAAAAAATACACGACTATATTTCACAAGGAAAACAGTATGTCAGAAGGAGCAGACTTTTATTTCCTCGAATAAAGACTATACCTACTGTGTTTATTCAGTGGGATCTTGACTAAATTTTGTCTTGTGTTCGTTCTCAAAATCGACGCGTTTGATTCAGCTACAATTTGAAATAGGTAATAGGTACATACAATTTGAAAAGGTTCTATTTTACATAAATCTTTCACGCTTTAAAATACCGACGTGTAAACTTCATCAACACGTAAAATATCACGTACACGTGCGCTTGTTCCTGCAAAATGGCACTCCGTTCCGGCGCATCGTATCCTACGGCACGCTCTGCTGAAACTTTCTGTATTTTTCAATCACGCCGAAAGGAACCGGTAGTTGTCGTGCGCCGTGAATGATGGGCGGCAACCGCCAATTAAACTTTTAATGGATCAACCGTCAATGCATGGATGCCCAACAATCTGAGTTGATTAAATTTGCCACTTTCGTGGAAGCAAAACAAAGTGATTCAAAGCCACGTCCATACATCGTCAAAAAGGGAAAAATCGGAAAGCTACGTCGCACGCCTCATGAAGATTTTACAACTTTAAAAAGACTAAATTGCCTCTTAGATGGATTAAATCCCCTTCTTTGCCAAAACACTAGATACAATATGGTATGACCGCAAAGTAACTATGAAAAAAGAAAAGGTTTGGAAAACTACATATAGCCATACATAGTCTGTAGATCTATAACGACTCCCTGGATATTCATGATTCATGACAAATGAAATGCCCCGTTCTACTTATTGACATTCGGCACTTCGGATGCCAAACGAGGACATATACTGCGCATCCAATCAGTCGAAGTATTATTGCTGATCGCCGCTACCAAGAAAGCACAATTACATTATTAATTATAGCTTAAATCTTGGATAGCAATAGCTTTGCTGTGAAAATAATAACATGTTATAATATTCTATTTGCCTTACAAAAGGATCCCTAATTACTTCTGTTTATTGATTGATAGACGCTGTACGTATTTAAAAGAGAAGAACAGTTCTTTGATTGTTACTAAGAGGATATAGTTTAATTTAAAAGGTATTGAGCGTCTATTCAAGAAGCGAACTGAGGTTAATCAAATTCATTTATGATTTAAGAATCGTGAACAACTATTATTACGAGTGAAAAAGCACTGACACTCAGGAGAAATAAATCCTAACATCAATGACCTTAGAAATGAACTGCCTCTAACACAAATTAATCTGCAGGACCAACTTAATACGCGTACTATGTATGCTCGGTTGTAGATCTGTCAAAATTCAGCACAGCCATTTCGAGTTTTATTTCGAGCGTTGGCCAACCCACCGCGACGTATGGCGGACGAAATGCAAGAGTAAGTGGAACTAGTGTTGAAGATTTACTACCACTTTTTGATATTTTATCGATAAAAATAGAGAACGCAACTCTTTGTTAAAATGGAACGCGAGTTTAAAATCTTATTTTATCGATAATTGTTAAGTGTTTACGTTTGGTCTATTCCTACTGGTGGCCTGCTGAAAGAATACGTAACTTGTTTGGTATAATATAAATAGTCAATCGTCAAATTAGTCAGAAGCTAGAGGTAAAGTTTCAAAGAGGTTTCACGTAAATTACTGTGCCTTTGGTAAAGTTATCAGATACAGAAAAAAGATTTGTGTGTATGTTTCCACCAAAAATAGTATTTCAACAAAATATCCGATCCGACTTCAGTATAATGCGTAACATAATATTTGCCTCTACCCTGTAGTGTTTACAATTAGGAGTACCTAACATAAAATAGCTTGTGTCTTTTAAAATGCAGTCACTTATCGACATGAAAACGCACGACTTATTCCCAACCCTGAAGTCAAATAGCAGTACAATGTAGCTTTATTTCGCTATGTTAACTAAGTACAAAGTATGATTTACTTAGCGAGTGTACTCGAGATGCATGACGTCACAATGACGCCGTTCACTGTATCTCTCCGCTGCTCACTTATGTTTATTGGTGGAACATTGTTGTGTGAATTAAGTTCGGTGACATATTGTATGTTAAGAATATTATTAGTGAATGTGAAGAAAATTAGGTGATTTCCATTTGTCCAATTACAGCAATAGTTTATGTAAAATTTTAACAAAAATAGGCTACCTAACTAAGGAAAAATTAAAACCCAAGTATTGAAAAACTACAGCAACCTACATAAGAGTAATGAGTGAGTTATGCTAAAAGCCTCTTGCGCCAAATAATGTCGATATAATCAATCCATATAACTTTCTACAATAATTATTCTTCTTCTATCGCGTCGGTTGTAACAAATGACAGTTTTAAGACTTCATGAGTGGCGTCCGCCATTATCTAAAGAAAATTTCACTCTCACGCAGAATGTAGAGCCACACATTGAGTTCAATTACAGCTCCTACACGTGTATCCTCACCCCTAGCACGTAACATTTAATACGCCATATAAGAATGTCGTCTCCTGACGATATTAAAATATTCATACGACATTTGAATCACACTCATATTCCCTGGAATGCGATATCGACAGTTGCAAGTTTTCAAATAAAATTTCAAAGAACCAGTACAAAGCACTTCTAACTTGTAATCGGTGGAGACTCTTTTAAACTACCGACAATGTAATACTGGATGTTTGAATAAAACTTGTATTATGTTGGAGTACTTCGGAATAAGTTCGCGGATTTGCATCGCGGAGCAGATCTGATGGCAGGCGGGAGTCGTTTGAACACGGCTTAGCGATCATTTTTACGGTAAATATGTATGATTATAATTAATTTTCTTGTGTTGTATTTTTGTGATAAGATATTTGAAATATTTTTAGCCTTCTGAGATTCATAAATTTTATTAACACTTCTATTACAAAAGTAGATAGGCCAGCTTTTACAAAACGTAGTTGCTTTAAGCACCTACCTACTGGCAATTCAATCACGCGAAGTAAAATTGCGGCTTGATTGTTAAATGTTATTGAATTACGGCTGTACTAAGAGCCACTAAGTCAATTGAAATTGGTTTTCCATATAATACGATTTCAGAATTTGGACAGCACTCCATTTGTGAAGTTTGATTAATTCGATTCTTTGAGCGGCCCTAAATTAAGTCAATATTAACAAGAGTTGCAAGACGCGATGATAAAATTAATTTTGGCTTCACTCATTTATAGGCCCAAGGAAAGCAACTTGGAGGGTTTCTATTGAAACGGTATTGATAAATTGTAACTGGGCCAGTAGAACTTTTTTCAATTCGCGCCATGTCGTCGAAATTTTATGAGAGATCGAATACACAACATACGAGTACTTACTTATTGAAAGGACAATGTTCGTTCTCCATACATTGTTCGCCTAAGAACCAACAATTTTGACATATTACTACCCGAAAGCGAAATAATACGATTCTGTGTGTAAGAACAATGATTCCTGATGGACACTTGCCATAAAATTAATGATTAAGAATATTAAATCACAGCGATTTTATAATATGTCGTTTATAACAACATGGCGTCTAATGTATTGTGTGAATGTATGAACACCGATTCGCGAAAAATGTTTTGTATTGTCGTCACGCCGAGTCGCAGCCAAATAGTATAAAATAATAGAACAAGTTTTAGAAATACAACTCGGCATTCCACTTTTATAATATGCCCACATATTGCACGTAAATAAACAACATGAATCGTAGGTTGTTTCCACCCTTGTCATCTGACACATGAAATAAACTCCTATTGTATTATAGATATCGAAGCCGAATCGTATATAATAATAGAATGGGTTTTGGAGATCACTCGGGGTTCCACTTTTATAAAATACCTACATATTGCATAAAAATAACACGAATCATGAGTTTTCTTTTCACCATTTACATCTGACACGAGATAACAAACTCATATCTCCATGACTACCGTCGTAGTCTATGCCAAAGACTACAATATTTTAAGCAAGAAGTTTCAAACCTTAGCGGCTACGGTAACCCCTGGGCCACATACATCATGATAACATTCGGTCGACACTGGAACGAAGTCTTGCGATTATGCAAAAAAGCATCGTATTCTAGTGCGGCTATATCACGTTCAACCGGGGTTTTAATTCGACTAAAGTCCTGACTAAAGACTGGAAGAAAATACGCCGCATTGTATGAGCACTTCGTGTTCGTTAAAGCGGCTTCAGATCTAGAGCCCACATAGTTTTCTTTCCAATAATATCCGCAAGTAGCGCTGCATGATCTTGACAACAAAAACGGCAATAGTTATTAAGGTGCCAAAATTATATGATTACTTTGGCACGGTATTATACACGTTCGAAGATTTGTCATTTTCATTCATTTCATCATCATCATCATCATTTCAGCCACAGGACGTCCACTACTGAACATAGGCCTCCCCCAATGACTTCCACATCGCACGGTTGGTAGCGGCCTGCATCCAGCGCCTTCCCGCTACCTTTATCAGGTCGTCGGTCCACCTTGTGGTGGGTTGACATTGCAGAATATGACTTTTGATAGGTTCATCATAGAATTCGGCGGGGATATCCTCACGGAGGAAGTTCGTGAAAGGGCGGAACAAGATCTTATAATAATGCAAGGCCGAAGCTGTAACGCGCGTGCTCCTACGTGTAATCCGGTGAGTATGCAATAAATAGTAATGTCTGGTAAATAGTGGTAATACGTATCATTCGTTCGTTCGTTTCAGCCGAAAAGACGTCCACTGCTGGACAAAGGCCTCCCCCAAGGATTTCCACGAAGACCGATCCTGCACCGCTCGCATACAGGCACCTCCCGCGACCTTCACCAGATCGTCGGTCCTAGTGGGAGGCCTGCCCACGCTACGTCTTTCGGCTCGTGGTCGCCACTCAAGAACTTTCCTGCCCCAGCGGCCATCAGCTCTACGAGCTATGTGCCCCGCCCCGTCTATGTCTATATATGCGCTACGATTACAGGGTATCATTTTGCATAGTCGCAAGACTTCACTCCGCTGCTGTCAAATCAATGTCGCATAATGTTATCGCAATGTGTGTGGCCCTTGGCCAAATCACAGAAGCCTATGCGAAGAAAGAGCACTTGAATGACAATGAAAATCAGGGTTACCATTTTATAAGATCTCCTCACTATTGAGGGTAACAAAGTAACATTAATAATCTAGCCATTAATTACATTTATTACCTATACGAGAAAGTAAAGTAACATGCGGTTTTATTTTAATTTGTAAAATATTTGTAACAGTTTGTTCCAAATTTAGTTTTACAACAGTATTGCTGTTTCAGCTGTCACTGTGAAGCTTTGGGAAAATAAATAAATAGAAAAAATATTAACATAAATATTTATTTAAGTTTTTATGTTCATTATCATAATAATTATGCCAATTTAAGTTACATTGTGTGACAGTCTTTGACACTAAACAAACTCTTCAGCTTAATAATACCTACCTACAGGGCGTTTTTATAGTTACTCTTGCTGATGAAACAAGAAGGGTTGATTCTACTACTGAAATACAACTACTTTTCTTACAGGACCAATATAAAATTCTCAAAAATATTCAGATCCTCGTGATGGTGATAATTTCTATGGAGAGGTTTTTTTTATTTTCGGTCTCTTGGGATAAGTTATTCCATTTGAGCAGTAGAATTAATCCTTTTTATTTGATCACATATAAAAATAACACAAGTGTTTAGGAAAACTTCTTCTTTGGTATGGTATCACTACGGAGTTATAATGTCGGCAACTCTGTATCACTGACTTGTAACTTTCAAACAGTATGAATAATAAGGGCACCACATTGGTTTTCTTTCTGAAAAAAGGCTTTCACTTTTAGTACTAACCCTTTAGCACTATTTCATTGAAATAAAAATACAATAAACGCACAGAAGACTGAAATTGAGTCAACTGACGTGACATTTATAATTTGTTGACATTATGACAGTTTGACAAGACTAGGGATTGAAAAAGTTTTAATTGAAAAAGTAAAATGACAATTTATTAAAACGATTCACAAGGATATAATCGATTAAAAATATTTATAAAATGTTCTGATACTTGCCTGTAGCGATTATCCAATCCTGGTTTCTACTGAAAATCTACCTCGTGGCAAGATTTTAATAAAATAATAAAATCTTTATCTTCTCTTTCACAATCTATAAAAGTTCATTTGGTCTATTATTATACATGTGCTATGAATGAGGGTTTTCGCGATTGAAAAATCCGCGAGATGGCAATACGTAGACGCGAGGTCCAAATGCTGCATGATTGGTGGATATCTGTCAATGTCATGTCAAAAATAACCAATCATGCAGCATTTGGACTTCACGTCTACGTATTGCCATCTGGCGGATTTTTCAATCGCGAAAACCCTCATTGGCATAGATTATATGAGAGACTGGCAACTATACTAGGTTGATATATGTTTCTCACACTTCAACTGGCATTGGATTCAACATCGGATTCTGACACTTTTACAGTTATGATACCATGAATATCAGTTTATGGTCCTAATTATTTTTATTTTATTTACGACCTTCGACCAGTTGGACACTTTAGATAGCTTCTTGTAATAGTGTCAATATCTTTTTAGCTTTTAACGCAAATCTAGTCTTCAAAGCAGTTTAATCGATTTATTTTATTTTCAAAATCGATATTTTATTGTCTATGATGGCCGCAGGAACATCACTATACATGGACTCCCAGCAATAAAGTACGGTAATGCCTCGTACAGATTTTATCGGCAAAAATTATGGAACTTGATAGGTTTTAGACCATGCCACGCACCAAAACGTCCGGAAGTTGTAATAGTATTATAGAATAAACGTTAAAAGACTTATTTATTTAATTTTTCAATGCTTAAGTGTCCATTAGAATGAAAGGGTGCTTAATGTATTAAAAAAAATAGAAAATAATTATGATGGGTTAATGTTTTTGGGCGGTTTTTAGGCGGTTTCTGACAACTTTTGACAATCATCAGATTGTTTGAAGCTACAGACCTATAGATATTTTATGTTATTGTTTCGAATTCAATAAATTGACACATTATTTAAGCGAAGCGTTTTTTTTTTTTTTTTTTTTCAAATATCCTTGGACATTTTTACGAGTACACTGCGCCAGTACTAAACAACGGATATAAACAAATTCCTCCTCTAACTCTCAGCATAGGTGTCCGTTTCGAACCACTACACATAACGGCCGATTGTTATACCGGTTGTTTGTTTATACAGGGTGTTTCTTGTAAGGTGTCAAGCCGAAGGCAGGTGATAGGTGAGGACTAGACCTATCGATTTCACCCCCATGTATGTTCTACGATTTTTCGTAGTTTAGAAGTTATCGTTAATTTTGAGATTTTTTCAAATTTTATGACCTAGTGGCTTAATTTTTTTTTTATCTTTTTTTTGGGTTGACTTTTCTCAGATTTCTTTTTTTTGACAGATTCCCTAGTAATTGCAGATGTTTGAAAAAAATAATCACCTTCTTATCTTTGATGCAAGATACAAAATTTTTGCTAGAAAAATAAAAAATATGCTTTTAGCAGATCATTCTAAAATTTTCAACTTAAAAGTTTGAAAAAAAAAGAACTTCCATAGGTCCAAAATAATTTTAAAAACTGCGCAGTTTTCTGAACTTTCATAATAACACAAAAAAACATGTACTTAATAGGCCATTATTTTCTGTAATCGCTCTACTAAAGTAGTAAGTCGGAGATTCCGTTACATGTTTTTGACTTTCTTAGGACTAACTAATGTTTGCAATCCACTATGTTTACGTTACGTAGAACACGTTTAGAGACAGTAACTGAAAATATTTTTTTTATCCACAACGTGGAAGCTCTTGCTCTTCATCTGGTATACAAAAGGGAATATGAAAATATTGATGAACTGCGGACAAAGCTGACTGAAGCACAAAACCATATTAGAATGCAAGAAGCTTTTAAAATTATTTTGGACCTATAGAAATTCTTTTTTTTTCTCATACATTTCAGTTGAAAATTTTAGAATGTTCTGCTAAAAGCATATTTTTTATGTTTCTAGCGAAAATTTTGTATCTTGCATCAAAGATAGGAAGGTGATTATTTTTTTCAAATATCTGCAACTAATAGGGAATCTGTCAAAAAAAAGAAATCTGAGAAAAGTCAACCCAAAAAAAAGATTAAAAAAAATAAGCCATTACATCATAAAATTTGAAAAAATCTCAAAATTAACGATAACTTCTAAACTACGAAAAATCGTAGAATATACATAGGGGTGAAATCGATAGGTCTAGTCCTCACCTATCACATGCCTTCGGCTTGACACCTTACAAGAAACACCCTGTATAAAAACAAGCGTTAAAAAAGAAAAAAATTGGGTTTGAAATGCACTTTATTCGGAGAATACACAGTCCCTAAAGAATTCCCAAATTTTTAAACGAACCGAAACCCCTGCTAAGCTGGCCCACGGGAAAATACTAGTCTAATATAAAGCGCTGAAATTCTGTGCAAAACAATTTTCTTAGAAGTCCGTAATTCTACTGACTCAGTGCTACGAACATAGCAGTTTCGTAGCACGTAGAATCATAGCTAATAAAACTCGTAGCAAGTGCAGCGCCTTGTACTACGATGATTTATTGTGCTCCAGTATGTAATATAACATCTGGAGGTTTGAACTTCTATACTGTTCACATTCGAAATTGTTGTTTAGACACCTTTAGCTGTAAATAATTTTACTACCGCACGGTTTAAAAGTATGCATGTTAAAAAAATGAATATTCTAGTATTTGAAAAAAACTTAAGCAATGTTGTATTTAGCTAATCATCCATGGAAATTCTATTGTATACGGAATGTACATTAATATAATCGTGTTTATAACCTGACCTTGGGTTGACCTATTCAAGACGGCCATTCGGAGCTTCAAATCCATTAGCACACTGTTCAGTGAACTGACTGTATTGTAATTATTATTTGCAATTCTAGACTCGTGCGTCCGAATGACCGGTGTCAAGTGACCAGTAAATACTCGTATACAAGTAAATAACTTATTAGGTTATGGCTTTATGAGCCTTTTTGGTAAAAAATAAATGCTTAAAAGTTGAGGATTAAACGTGTGAAAATTTTGATTATTAAATAAAAGTTTCAAACAGACAACAGTAGACAGACGTAGACATTTATAATACATTGTTTTTATTAAGCACTCACGGGTAAAATAACATGTCTCTAACACTATCTTATTTTATCTATCACAAATTGTGACTGTGACTTAATTAATCCAATCATGTTTGTGCATAACAATTTGACCGCAATCGCACCTGGTGATAAGTAAGATGAAGTCTAGATAGTACATACGAGTATTAACTGCCTATTCACTCTTGCCTTGAAAAGGCTTGTTTAGATCTGAACTTCTATTGCATCAATTAACAACAGCAGTGGTACAAGTACTTTTGTGGCTAGCTATGCACTACCGGTGTCCCGTAAGTGCATAAGCCGCCCGTATGAGCCCGCCCACGCCGCAGTAACCGGCTAATAGCGCAAAGACATGAGTTATACGCCGTGCGTTCGGAAAATTGGTTCGGTCAGCGACAATTTGATGGCAATTTGCCGTTATTACTGCTGTCTTGTGTTGTCGTAACTTTCAGGGGCTGTGTTAGAAGCGACGAGCGATTCAGTAAGAAGTATAAAAATAATAAACAGACGTGGCTTGCTTCACTGTATGCTCTCCGAAGCAATAATTCGTTGTTTTATAATATAGGTAATAATTTTATTTAGTCCAAATGCTAACTGGTCGAGAAAGCCATACAGCATTAAATACGCCTTTATACGGTATTTTGTGTGCAAAAATGTTTTGAAAAAATAAATTGTACACTATACTTAATTTTGCTAAAATAATGATACTTAGCAGCAAATGAAGTGGTTCGTGAAATGAGAGCTTTACAAAACGATATTAATACTTATACGGTGTGATAAATTTTCATATCATTCCGATTAGTGCCTGCAATTTGTTGAAAAAGTAAAGTGCGTAATTATGACTATGTGCACGCCTTACGATGATAAACAATTTTAGTGCAGCCATAAAAGTTCAAAACAATAAACTAACTCAAAACCGCTACAGCTTACCAATTGAGCCTGCCTAGCCGGGACAGAGCCGCGTCGGTCGGCTATCGGTCTAATAACCGCTGTTTTCATACACCCGTCGATTAGCGACTGCTAGTGCTACCGCTAATTGACTTACCGTATGAGAACCGACGGGCAGTTTCTGTCCTGCACCTAGTTGGAGTAACTTAATTGTGGGATAGCGACGCAGTTATGTTTTAATAATAAATCAATATTTTACAATGAGTAGAGGATATTTTTAAGTTTATTACAAACTGACTAAAGTGTCCATCGAGATAAAAGCTGTATCTACATTACATTAATTTTATCCAGCAGTGGTTGGTCATACTTTTCCCTATACCTATACGTGCCATTTGGGTTACTGACGTGGGGCATGGTTATAGCACAGATTGTTTTTGAGATACCTTCGTTAAAATTCAAAACTACCAATAGCTCTATATTTGTAGCTTAGACCTCAAACAATTGACTGGTTTTGGATTGTGTGGCTGCTGTGTAATCAGTAGGTATGAGCGTTAATGTTTGTTCTGCAGTAAAACACGAGCTGAAATCAATATTAACATGAACAGCGGCGGCAGTTAAAAGTGAATAAACAACGGCAGCAGTAGTAACGTCACGCAGATAGCTACAGCCACGCTGCGATTGCTGCAGATAGCCAAAACCATAAAATATCGAGTTCCGGTGTAAACATACAACTTTGATACAACATAAAATCCTTTTTTTTTGTAGGTAACTGTGGAATTCTGAATTTAGTTTTAACTTTCATTTTCCCAATAGTAAAGTTATCTTATGTAAGCACAATCCTTCGTTTTGCTCTGGTAAATAAGAAAGAATCAGGCCCCTGTAGTTGAGACTAAATGACCTTTATGATAAAACATAATTATACATTTCAAACAAATACGGTTACTACATTTTAGTAATTAGATACTCATAGCTAACGAAGTTTACCTTGCATTGAAATGTGTAAATACAATGTAATTCATCCCCTGATTTCACATTCATAGTAGTAAATAAATACATAGGTACTCTCATTTCTACCTTATTACAAACGATAACATAAAACGAAATAAACTTGAACGTCCATTAATACTCAAAATATTCATCGAGCCATAGTTTCGGTCTCCACTAAGCACTGTCGAAAAGAGTTTAGTGGGGCTTCCGAAAGTTTCTCGAGTGCGGTCGAACCCTTACTCACGCAAAACGCATAAATTAATTACGAAAGCAATATTTCGCGATAACTGTATTAAGCCGCAGCTCGTGTTTCATTCGAATGCTGCATCCCGCTAATTACTTTTGCTTAATTATATTCACAAAGCCACTTAACCTTAAATTAAGTACCTAATTAATATTTATAGGAAAATTTCTGTCCTATCAATTTACCTTCGCCATCTAAAATTAGATATAAATAATTGTAAGGATTACTCTTTCTCGGAATTCCGAAATCCTGAAGCTAGACAATGTCACCAAAGTCCCAACCTCTGGTAGATTTTCTTGGTATTTCAGGATCAGACATCGTTCTTACAAAGATACATATCTCTTGTGATTGATTCTTATCAGACTTATGTAATTAATTAACGATCAACTTAGGAATTATTTTGTTAGGTTATGTGACTCTGAGTTATGAAAAACTAATCACATCCAATACATTAGTGGTTCGACCGCTATATTTCGCCTGATTCAGCAAGACTGGAATATTTTTTGTACCGCTTTTGGTTAGAGAATTGCGCTCAATCGATTAGGAAGTTTTAGGAACGATGTTCAGGTAGGACAAATCTCTTTTTGTATATCCGTGCCGAGTTTGGATAGGGCATTGCATGCTTGAATCAAGTTGATTGTCCGAAAACTTTGGAAGGCAGGTTAAGCCGTCGATCCGATTGAGCCAAGTTCCACGTATACTTTCTATAGAGTTGTCCTTCTGTACACGTGTACAGAAGGAAGGACGTACTATTAAATGTTCTGTGGTTCGACGAGCAGCACCGAAGCTTCAGACCGTAACTTTTAAAGCTAGATTTCATAGCCAAAGCTCGAGATAAACAGTACAAGCCTGGTTTAGTTTCATGTACCTTTCTTTAGTAAAATAAATCCAAAAGTGACAGAACAAAATGCTTATTTTATTTTCAGTGGGCTTACTATTTTTTTCGGTAAGAAATTGAGTTTTTATCTACCGAATTATACGTAAATTACTATCATGATCAGCTGTTTACTGTTATTATTTTTCTGTTTATTTTATTCTACAAAAATCAAAACTATTTTTAAACAGTATTTTAAATGCGTAACCCTTCTTTCATGACTGACTGAATCGAAAAACAATTAGCTACGAGTGCTATTATCACCGTAAGAATACAGAATTATGAAAATGAAGCTTTACACCTCCATTTTCCCCATCCAATTAGTGTACCTAATACGAAATTACATATTAGAGTAGTTGATAATAGAGTATAATTGATAAACTCAATCCCAAATATATTAAATTGGTTGATTGATCAGATAATAGATATCTCAAGCAAGTTAAATTTAAATGACGCTGGTCCTAGACAAGCCCTGCTGCATGTTGATATTTACAACAGATTTACAAGTTTCAATATCGGCCTAAACGGGCTTCTATTAAGTGTAATATCTAAAATATTATTTTAATATCGGTCGGTGGACGGCGCAATCTTGGCCGAATGTCGCTTAAAGCGCTTCGGTCGCTTGTGGGGGGTGAGGGGGAGTCGTCGGTTGTAGGTCCATGTATTGATATTTAGGAGACATTTTGCTGTGCTAGCTTCTAGCCGTCTGGGTGGATATTCTAAATAGCACATATTTACTCAGATACAAAGTATTTTTGGTACGCCTGCCTACATCCTGGCATATAAAATACCTACTCAAATATCGTAGATCCATCACGCTTTTGTGACGAGAAAGAACAAGAAACAACACTTTCACATTTGAACAATGCGTAATGATAATGGATACATTTGATCTTTATATGCCAATATAATCAATCATTTGCATGAAAGCAAAACAACACTATACGGATGAAAGATGATCCATTAATTTAACTGGCACAAAAATGTATATGTAAACATAAAGCTAACACGAAAAGTTAGTAGTTTTTCTAATATTCTATAAAGGATCTTTATGACGTTTGTCTGAACCCAGTTAATTTACTGTACGGTTGTTGTAGAGTTTTAAGAGTTTGTATAATTAAAACAATGTTTAATAAATTAACTGCCATTGCTCTCGTAAATCTTCAAAAACCATGTCACGCCTATAACTTTCTACTTCAGGTCTGGAATAAATAGTTAAGATTATGTTAGATATTGACATTTACCCGAAACAGCGGGCCCTGAACCCTGACGAGGGTACAACGAAGGTCCGAATGCCCATTAAAAGTTAGATTAGTGACAAATTTCCGATGGATTTTGAATAATATCGGAGCTCACTATCTTCCCTCGTCTCGATTGTAGCGATGTTTCAACGCGACTAATTCCGAATGAGAAAATTGTTTCGGACGCCTCGGAATGAAATGGGTTGTTTTTGTACTTATTCAGGGACGGACTGAAGCGCAAATTGAACTGTTCAAAACCTATTAAAGTTGCTATAAATAATTTGAATACATACAAACTCTAGGCATATTGCGGAGTTTAGTTTTGGTTTAAACTACATATAATGAATCAAAACGGTTGGAATATTTCAAATGGCCTTATAGGCCAGTAGAATTAAACACAAAAATTGATTAAATCGGAAATAATTCCTACAAAAGATTTTTTTGCTTTAATGGCTTCATTAGTTGCCCATAAAAACTCTCCTAAATTTTCGACTTCGACGGAGGGCCCCCGAAAGGGGCGTTTTTTCGGTTTTCCGGTTATACCGCGTAAAGGACTTACCCTATCGAAAAGTGGTCTTCATGACGGTTAAAGGGCACTTAATCCTGCATTGAATAAGACCAAATTCATATGTTTTGGACAAACCGTTCTCGCGCTAAAGTTCGGCAAAGTAGAAAATATACGTATAATTAATGACCCTCTCCACGTCCAATGGCTTGTTACCCACATGCTTCCAAGCCTTGTAAAGGGTCGCCTTAACCAGTGTAACCCTAACAAGGCTCACGAGTTTGATTCGCTTATCCTTGTTCGTCCCAGCCGTTCCTTAACTGCGGTTGCTGCACCTCTTCCTGGCACTCTCCTGAACGACTCTGTGTTACCTAATGTGGCTGCCCCTCTTCCTTGTACCCTCCTGTACGATTTCATTGCTTAGCCATATGCCTGGTCCAAGGTTCGACGCCACAAAATCAACTTCGTACGAGTGAAAATAGTTTAAATACTATTTCCCGTGCTTGCAACATTTTTCTTTACTGCTTCGCCTCTATTAGTCGTAGAGTGATTGTATATATCCTATAGCCTTCCTCAATGTATGAGCTATTCAACACAAAAATAATGATTTCAATCAAACTAGTAATTCTTAAGATTAGCGCGTTCAAACAAACAAACAAAAACTCTTCAGCGTTTTAATATGAACTTGTTGTTGTTGATTTTTGGCGTCGAACCTTAGACCAGGCATACGGCTAGGCAACGTAGTCATGCAGGAGGATACAAGGAAGAGGGGCAGCCACAGTAGGTAACACAGAGTCGTTCAGGTGAGTGCCAGGAAGAGGTGCAGCAACCGCAGTTAAGGAACGGCTGGGACGAACAAGGATAGGCGCATCAAGCTCGTAAGCCTTGATAGGGTTACACTGGTTGAGGTGGCCCTTTTCAAGAATTGGAAGCCTGTGGGTAACAAACCATTGGACGTGGAGAGGGTCATTAATTATACGTATATTTTCTACTTTGCCGAACTTTAGCGCGAGAACGGTTTGTCCAAAACATATGAATTTGGTCTTATTCAATGCAGGATTAAGTGCCCTTCAACCGTCATGAAGACCATTTTTCAACCGACTTCAAAAAAGGAGGAGGTTCTCAATTCGACCCGTATGTTTTTTTTTTTTTTTTTTTTTTTTTTTTTTTCTATGTTTGTTACGCGATAACTCCGCCAATTATGAACCGATTTGAACAAATCTTTTTTCGGCGTATAGGTAATACCTCAAGGGTGGTCCCATTTAAATTTAATAATAAAAAAAACAACCCCCAAGGGTGGAAAATTGGGGATGAACTTTTTTATACGCAATATCTCCGCCGATTATAAACCAATTTGAACGATTATTTTTTTGTTGAATAGGTATTATCAAAAGGGTGGTTTCGTGCGAATTTGAAGAAAATATTTGACCCCCAAGGTTGGAAAATTGGGGATGAACTTTTTTATACGCAATATCTCCGCCGATTATGAACCAATTTTTTTTGGTCTCAGTGTACTGCCTACCTTCAGTGGTAACATCAAGGTAATAATTAGTTAACTAAAAAGCAAGAAATAAGTAAAATTTTATAAAAAAAAATAAAACCGACTCCAAAAAACCTACACTAAAACGTAGAAAAATAATTACTAATTACCTACTTATTTATTAGGACGAATTATTAATATTTATGTAGGTATACCATGATTGATACTTTTGGAGTCGGTGCAGGCAAACTTTACATGTTTCATAATCTTGGCACCGACTCCAGAAGTATCAATCATGGTATACCTACATAAATATTAATAATTCGTCCTAATAAATAAGTAGGTAATTAGTAATTATTTTTCTACGTTTTAGTGTAGGTTTTTTGGAGTCGGTTTTATTTTTTTTTATAAAATTTTATGTATACCCATTATAAGATACACTATACAAGAATGCATGGTAAATTCAGTGAACTGCTCCTGAATCGAATGTACCTACTACTGCTATTTCTATTTACAGTAGAACGCCGATTATCCGAACGCCGATTATCCGAATCGCCAATTATCCGAATCGGTCCTAAGCTGTCCTAAGCTTAATATAAAAAAATAAAACCAAGTATTTTTTTATTTGTTTTGTTGTAACAAGTTGGAACTCGCTGGATTCCAGATATATTTCAACTGAGCGTTATTGTAGAACTGTTTTTGTTAATTTAATCAGTTTAATATATTTGTGTCAGTTCGTTTTTATTTATTACCAGTCTATGTCCGATTATCCGAATTTTCGATTATCCGAATCGACCCCGGTCCCAATTAATTCGGATAATCGGCGTTCTACTGTATTTATATTAACCGGCAGACAGTGGTGACTGAGTTTGTTGCGGCGCTTCTTCTCAGCACTTGCCAAATGTTGGGCTCGAAGCGCTGGTAGGGTAAAAAGATTATGAGACATGTAGAGGCTCCTTAAGAGCAAAATGACGATTTGTAAGAACTATTTATTAGTCTAAACAAATAAAGAAATTTTGACTTTGACTTTGACTTAATTGTTTGTTGCAGCCAAGGGCGTTGTTGCTATTGCTTGCTACGACACGCGCCGTCAACAGCGCTCGGTGTGCCGCAGCCTTAACATCGTTTTGATTAAAAAGTCGCAAGACGTGATCATCTGCGAGTTGCGACGTCAAACAGCAACGCTTGCGGTCCCTCCGCGGCAATCGTTGCATTTTTAATAAAACTTGCGCCGTTACTCAGAGCGTTACGCGGTTTGTGTACAGAGCCGGCGCCTGTTTATTGGCCAACTTCGACGATTCCACCACATCGAAATGCGGTGGAACGACTTTCGATTTTGTAAACTTTTGTTTTGGAAATTAAGTCGTGGGATGGGCTGATGGTGACATTTATAAGAGCGTGTCTTCCAGAAGCGCAAAACAAAGATACGCCTGAAAATATACCATCTAAAAGATTTGGCAAATTCTTTAGGCAACGCTGACAAACTTCGTTATGAAACAAAAAGAATAAACGTGTTTTAAGGCTTAATAACACAGATAGTGATCATGTAAGTTTATGTGCTTCGTAACCTAACAGAGACGATGATGTTGATAGCGACATTTTGTTATTAACTACTCACACAACACATTTTACATATTATTTAGGAGGTACTTAGTAGACACTTTAACTAGTCAAACAAAAAGAAAATCAAAGTTAGTGTTCTTTATGCTAAAACTTCTAAAAGACGTTAGACATAATCCTGTAGTAACCATGTTATTAAACTGAACAAAAAACGTCCGAGACAAGCGGAGAAGGAGTTCTAATTGCTTTAGTTTCGAGCAACTCGTAACTGAAAAGTCCCAGAAGGCCTAGAAGGGCAAAATTCAAGTTAATCTGACGGATTTATTCCGTTAAGAAATAAGCCAGCCAGGTTTAGTTACACATAATTGCGTAGACAACTAAAAATAGTAATCCATTCACCTGTTGAACAAAGTTTACGGGTTTTGAGGCAGGCCTAATATCTAGAACGTTTACTAAACTGTTGGCACAAACAAGTGCCGTGGCCCCTCTCTCTACTAATTGAAGACTAAACAAAGATAATAAATTTTAAATAAACAACTTGAAAAATCGAAACTTCCTAAGGCGGGACTCGAACCCAGGTTGTTTCAAGTTGTTTATTAAAATTTAGTTTGAGAAGCGACTCTATTCGCTAAGAAATTTAAATAAAGATACCTAATACATAATTATATCGCGAATAGTAGGTAAAATAAAATAATAATCTCTACATTGAAACGTAGGTTCATTAGTCCTTGAATACTGTAGAAATAAATAATCAGCGATGGCGACCAATTTTTTATTACATTATTTCATTAATACGTTGGGAACTATTTAAGTGTTGAGCCTAACTATGTAAACAAAGTATTTTATTATTAAAATGATATTAATTGTGTTTATTGGTATTCTCTTTCATGATCTATGTACTTTTGGATGCGTCTGAAACACTTTTCATAGCAGTTTTTCCTTTCTGCCTGAGGCACCTTCAAAGCATGGTTTTTGAGCGCATGGACAGTTACTTCTGTCCACTTAAATCGCTGTCCACGCATTTAATTTTAATATATGGGTACCAAAATAATAGTTTAGATTCCAAGTAAGATTTTAATAATGACTGACCCAGTTTATTTTATTTTTAAGTGTTCCAATAGTCTGTTGTATGACAAGACGTGGAAAATCCCACTTTTTCGTCAAGAATGACGATTTTACTGTGTTGGTCAGTTTTCCTTATTATACTGAAGACTTTTGACAAAAAGTAGCTATTTACTATTTAAAATTAACCATTATAAATTTCTATAGTGACGTTTCTGTCAGACAATCAGGTATTCCGGAAAAATAGGCGATCGGAAGTTTTAAAGTGTTCCGAGCGCATGGGACTTTTGTCAGAATTGGTTCATCTTAAAACACCTCAGTAGCCTATTGTTGTTTATTTTCAGGATCTTAAGCATAGTTCCTTGGTTCGTCAACTGTCACAATTTTAAAAACGGCTTTTGAAGCACTTTAAAGGTATTTTGCAAGCATTTACAAGGACTAATCGAAACAAGCATCTTTTTGAGCGTTTGAAAAAATTTGTGACATCCAACGAGAAAAAGTCTTATTAATGATAATATGATCATACAATATTTTATTACTGCTAGTGGAATTAATGCCTAGGGTTATCTCAATCCTACGATATGTCACATGACAAGGTTTCTTTTAGATTTTTCTGACAACATCAATGTTTTCTGCCACAATAACTCATTTTGGACGACTTTCACAAATTTCGCTGGTGAGCCAATGATATACACTATTATATTTATTAAACTGGCGTTTTATAATGGTAAAAGATACACCTTTATCACCAAAAATTAAATTTAGCTGACCGCTTCAGTTTTGTATTGATTATCCACGTCGAAAGTCATAATAAATCTTCGCGCGAAAATTTCCGCAACTCATTTCCATGTTCATGTGGTCAAGATAATTTTCAAATTTATATTAATAATATAAAACGTGCTCAAATGATAAAAAGTTCTGAATAAGGTTATAGTCAAAAATGACAAACTTTTCATTAAAAGTATCAGATATCGTCTAACAATACGTATGTTGTCAAGGCTCACAACTTAAATAGTGCCCTACGTACATTATGTTACTAACTTATTTTATTCCAACTCGGGTCTTTTCAATAACGTCCTTCGCTTTACACGCAAAAGCCTTCCAAGACCAGTCGTTCAGTTAGATATACAAAATATTTAATTTTTTGTAGTCCTTGTTCCTTGGCCGCGTAATTGAAACAAAATCGAACCTTTAATTGAACTATAGAAAAGCAATTTACATTTTCATTGAGGGGCTTAGATATTTTTAGAATGTTTCTTAATAAAGGAAAATGTATTCAGGTTTGTTAGTTATTCCGAAAAGATATTTGCGGTTGAAATAATAATGTGTTTCGATGTGGAAATAATGATGTTGCTTGTAGCGTTTTACGGTTAGATGGAAGGATCGCAGATGAAGAAAGGGTTGCATAATTAAATTATTTATTGACATTAGAAAGGAAAATATTTGAATGTATTCTAATGAAAAGCTGACATTTCGGGTGTAGGATTTCCTGCAAATTGTGTGTTGCACGTAGGTATTACACTCTGTGATGAGATAACGATTGTCAAATTGGACGGAAAACTGCGTGTCACACGTCAGCGTCACGCTGCAGTCGCGTCAACTGTGTACCAAAGGATTTAATAGATTTAATTATACTTAATGGGATCATCCATAATACATTATTTTCATGAGCATTTACTAATTACGAAACTAATTTCAAAACTCTAATCATACTTAATTTAATTTAATTCAAAATAGATTTATTGAGCGATGAATGTTGACCATCTCATGCTTGATTCTCTTTCTATCATCACAAGGACTCGAAACATCCCAGGATGATGTCTTTAAGATCTTAGTTTTAATTTACTTCTACTATTTTTTTTCTTTATTATGGAAACAAACAGCATGAATGCACATGTGAACATACAACATACATTTATAACAATTACTAGATACTTTAATACTACTAACTTATGATCAAATTGTTACTAACCAAAATATGGACTGCATTGTCTAACAATAAATTATTTTTATTTGTTTATTTTAATCACACGTCAATGGCAAGTTGTGAGCTGTCCATCCGGCGATCCCTGTTTGTCTCTACCTAACGCTGTTACACGGAAATGGGACCGACCGCGGTCTCGCCGAGATCTAAGGTTCGATTCAGGTCGACGCAGTGACAGTTTTTAATTAAATGCTCTAATATTAGACGAAAGGCAAAATTAACCTTTATTTCAATATTTAAACATATTGCAACATTAATTTATACAGAAATAAGATCTTAAATCAATTTTGATATTATACATAGATATAAAGTGGCCCCGAGCGAAGATTTAGGCTTTATGTTCATACCTACATACTTTTGAAGGTGTTACTTTTGAAGTTGATTAAAAACATGAAGGTTGTAAAAGGGTTGAAAGTTTAGCATAGGTACTGAATTTTTCTATATTAATTTTACAAAACGTAAACTATGTTTGACTGTAGAGTTTTATGCTGTACGAAATAACATTGTCAAATGTGTGTTGTGTAGGTATATGTAGGCTTAAAATGCTGTCTGTACTTACTTACGGAGAGTTAAAATTCCACAGAAATAAACGCCATCTAATCTTAAACATTTTCATTCCATTTGACTCTCCAATAATACAGAGTGTCTGGGCAATTAGGGTAATTGATATCGCGACAAATTTAATAATGGCCTTTAATTAATTCTGAGGGCACTCTAATTAGTCCGAAGGTGGTGGCGATTGAGACGCTTTTTCATGGAACAGATATCTAACGACTCTTGGAAAGTAGTTGAAGTACGCTTCGTTCTTGCTTCATGTGTTTTAATGCCTAATTAAAAAGAAAAGTGATTATTATTACTTTGAGGTGTCTTTATCTATCTGTGGTTTAGGTATTGTATTTCGGCTCATAGAAATGGTGTAAAATCTTCTTATTTCTCGTCGCCTCGTTGTTAAGGATCGAATCATAAATGACGTAATTTCATTTGTTTCAGCCATTTGCCACCTTGAAACGAAAGCCGAGAAGAACACTTGAAGATGTTTTGGGGAAGCGTCTTGGCCTGTGAGGTGCAGCAAATTGAAGATAACACGACAAAAAGGCCTCAAGAGATAAAATGTTTTATATTAAATAGAACCGAAATAAATCATGAAATTTTCAGGAGGGGTTTGTTCGAAAAACAGAACAAAATGTCATGGTCACCGTCACCGTCCAACACGTCTTTTAATCCTTGCGCACCCTATAAGAGTAGACGCACACCGTTAATTTTTCGTCGGCCGATAGTTTAGTCGGGCTGTTGATCAGTATGGGCATGTATGCGAGTGCGCACACTACGCCGATCCGATTTGGCCGATTCTTCATACAATTTGAAATCGGGCACAACTATCGGCCAACTAAAAATCAACGGTGTGCGCCTACTCTTACGCCCACACGTATCCGCAAGCTCTTTAACGGTCCACATGTATAAAGGCTTTTCGTAGGTAAGTATTATCATTTCGCTCTATAATCCAATTGGATGAAAGGTTACTTACTTAATCATTTCAATTGCCTTACAAAGTCCCGCAAGACTATACTACATCTTATTACTTTTCTTAAAAATGGCTTTAATCTATCCTATCAAATTTTATTGTACTCATTCATTCGGAAGCTCGCCCGAGCGAAGCCGCGGCTGTAATGTAGTCTACACATAAAAATTAATCGCCACTCCGGTTTCAATTTAATATCGTGCCGAATCGTAAATGGTCTCAAACGGTCTTAAAAATTTTACGGACCCAATATAAATTAGGATCTTTGGATTCGCATAATTTAATTTTAAGTGATCTTGACATGCCTATTTTGTGTATTTATAATTTTTAATTATTTCTTTGCTGCTCGAGTTTCTCCATCGTCGTTAAATGTTACTTCACCTTTTTCCTAGAAACGATATACCTACCTACTTACTTAAAAACGTTTTTTTACACTTTTCCTCCTAAATATTTTTGAATCCTACTCCATGTTTTCTGTAGTAGGAAAGTACTTTCAGTAAATTATTATTAATTTGTGGTTGTATTTATAATAATTAGACAATGTGTAAACTTCAAGGAGAAATCAACTATTTAACGAGGAAAATTCAGTCATGGTGAATTTACATCCATTTTCAACTCTGAAGTAGGTGGGTATGGTCCAAACTCACTGTTTAAGTTTTGATAAATCTTGTACCTTATATTCCAATGATAAATATTTAATTAACAAATTATGGCATTGTTTTCAAGTTGGAAATAAATACAACTCCCTTTAAATTAATTATTCCAATATTGTAATATAGCGGGCGTCGCGGAGTTCTTACGCAAGATGGCCGATGCTGTTTGTTCGAGGGACGCGAAAATAACAGGATATTATGTCGTTACCGGCCTTTTTATTGCTTTTTTATCTTCCTCTATTTCCACTGCTATATACGAGTACATATTATAACAGTATTAAGAAGGTTTTAGTATCTACAATACGAACCAAAGGAAAAAAATCCGTTTATGTTATCGAATTGTTATAAATGTAGGAGGGGAAAAAATGTAACAATAACAATCAAAATATAAGTGAATATCAATTATGGTCTTCTTCTATGGGGCAATAGTATCCATATAAATCGGGTATTTATCGCACAGAAAAAGTGCATACGAGCAATTTGTGGTAAGGGTCCATTTGAATCATGTAAACCTTTGTTCCTTAAGCTGAACATACTTTCCGTCCCGGGTATGTATATCTTGGAAGTATTCAAATTTGTCAAGCAACATCCAGAACTATTTAAAACGGCCGCCGAGGTCTATCCTCGACACACAAGAAATAGCGACAGGCTTGTTCTGGATCGTCAATTACGAACGACTTTTTGCCAGAAAGGTTGTTACTGCATGTGTGTAAAACTGTTTAATAGGATCCCAAAGCAATTCAAACAAGGATGTTTAAAACTGATGACTAAGAATCTACGAGATTGGCTGATAAAAAAATGCTATTATAGTATTACGGAATTCCAAAATGATAATGTATGTTGACTTTTTGTGATTTGACTATTTCATAATTTGACATTATATTATTTGTTCTATGAAAATACTGTTAAGGATAATAAATTTTAAATTGACATGATAAATAATTAATACGGAATACAATTATATATGAGTGGTAATCGTTAAATTAATAATATTGTACTATCTAATTGAAAACTTATTGTAATTTATAAAAAGTCGTTTTAAGACGAAAATTTGCATGCTGTGTTATCATAGTTAAATAGGTGAAAGCAACATTTATCTCTTTGAAACACCTTTTTGTAAACCCTATTTATTGCAAATAAATAATTTGAATTTGAATTTGAATTTGAACTTCTATACGAATGGATTCGCACTCAAGTAGTAAATTAGGGGACTTGAAAGTCCTACAAGTGATAATGATAAAAGTGATGATGAAAATATTGAGCCTTTTATGCCCTTGAAAACAAAAGATATTTTTGAACAGAATTTAAAAAAATGCTATGAAAAATTTAAAAGGTTTGGGTCTGACTTAATTCATCAGAATGTTCACTTCGAAAAATCAATCATTATGTATTAACTACTTAAAATATTATGAAAGCCACGTCAAGTGGTCTGTCTGGGACTTCGAAAACCGTTCCCTTTCAAATAAACTGGGGTGTAGAACTCGCCGCCTATGTTATACCCTTGCAAGAACACGTGGCTGATGCCTCTTCAACGTAAGAGTGAATACACAGGGAGGTACTTCCTTTAGGGTGTGCCTGTCATAAAGTGTAGCAGACTAACGATCGAACGCTTTAATGAAAAATACCTATAATTAAATTGAAAATAAAATCTGAATCTATACTAATATTATAAATGCGAAAGTAACTCTGTCTGTCTGTCTCGTCTTGCTTTCGCGCCTAAACCACTGAGCCGATTTTGATGAAATTTGGCATAGAGATAGTTTGAGTCCCGGGAAAGGTAATAGGATAGTTTTTATCCCGGTTTTTGAAACAGGGACGCGCGCGATAACGTTTTTCTGTGATAGACAAAATTCCATGCGGGCGAAGCCGCGGGAAATCTAGTGATAAATAAATTAAAATGTCAACGACAAAAGCATCTAATTTATTGTAATTCACACTTTCTCAAGAAATATTTAACAAAATAAACCCTCAAAACATAAAATCCATTTGAAACATTAACAACTGCAAACTTGTTCCATAGTTTTCAACTGAAACCGCTGAATAAGATAATAAGTAAGATCTAAAACTTAGTCCAATATTCAGATTATATTAAATATTCATGGCCACCAGCCATTACAGAAGCTCGGCTTGTTCTAATAATATGCAATCTGCAGTGTCGTCAAACTTTTCCAATCTCGCACTAAAAGACAAAATAATTTGCCTCGTCAATGTCTGCTAATTAATCTTTCACGTTCACTTTGCTAACTAATTGATATGTCAAGAGTTCGTAACTATTTTTGCCTATTATTTTCTTAGAAGAAAAACTAAGATGGAATTGTACTTTAATTGAAAGTTCGTTTACTTTGCCAGTGGCAAAGTCATGATTTTTTAAAGCTTTAAATTTTTCTTGTAAAATCTCTTTTTCTCAGTAGAGAGACTAATCGTAACTAGAAAGAAAATGAATTTTTATACCACGTTTGACATTATAGCAGGTCTATAATACAGTGATCAAATAACCAGTGTTATGTGATGATGAGGATGATGAATGCGGAATAATAAAGATTTTAAAGTAAGTAAATAGGTACTTCGGTTCTCTATACAGTGTACTAAGGTTCAACACGTGCTTCCTAATCATATTAGCAATGAACGTAATCTAATGTGTACGTTACAAAACATTCAATTACCCAAAGCTATTTAGATTCTCCGAAGTAAGTCACAAAGTACATTTTCTCCTCAGCAACCGGTACTTCAAACAGTTTATGATAAACTTTATACAAAATAGCTAAATCAGTTCAGTGATTCTAGAAAATTGCGTCCGTGAAAAATTGCCGGGACGAAAGCAGAAATGAGCTAGGATCTCTTGAAAGGAAGACTAAATTGCTTGTTTAAAAATTGTACTGCAAGAAAACTGGGATTTGTATAAACAGAATGCAGCAAAACGCTTTATTTCATTAAGTTGTCAGTGTCTAACGAACCGAGGCGCTTTCTTGTGCTCGCTCCTCTTTGTTGGATTACGTCACCTGAGCGTTTACATAGCTCCAACGCGAATTCGCAAATCTTCTAATACTATTATTATAATGTATGTATGACTTTTATATAACTTGATTGTTTAGCTTGAAAGGTTCCGTTCTCCAATAGTTTGAAAATTGATCTCACTCGGTCCGGAGGACCTTAGTGTACTAATTATTACTTAAAATGCACAAATTAAAGTACTTTAGAGGTATGGTATGGTAAGAAAAATAACTAGGTGCTTAACAAATCTTTATAGTAGCCACAAGAAACACGCCACTATTACTTACAGTCTCTATGTTGTAAAAACCGCTGTAGTACATTCAATTTCTTGCTCTTTACACTAATGAAAAATAAGGCAACATTTTATTTTATTTTATTTTTCTTTATTCAGAAAACCACAGCTCTTTATAATAATAATACAAACAGGTATTTTTGTTCTTACAGCCAATAATAAACATATTTATTATTTAGGTATGTAACTTTCAAAATCATATTTTGAACTTCAACAAAAGCTTAATTTGTTTTCTCTGTTAATCAATTAATTCAAAAAGTAATATTACCAATTTACAATCGACTAACAACACACATAACATTTCAATTTCAATTTGTGTTGAAATAACGAAACTCTGCGTTTAAAATTAATATCTAACCAGTTCAAACTAGTTCTGAGATACAAGTTGAGTTTATTAAGCCCCGGCTTGGGCGCCATTATTTCAACTTCACGTAAGTTAATTGTTTAATGGGATCAGCGGTACCTATAATTCTTGAAATACCTATACCTACATTTTGAAAGGATTTGTATATTGCGTTTAAAACAAGTTCATATAAAGATATTTGATTCCAATTAAATTGAAAACTTCACCCGTCTTCGCATGGTGTAAAAATTAATTTCCATGTTATAAAAAAAAAATATTTTTTTTTTAATTCTGCTTAAAACTCCTGCGCTTAAGAATGGATCTTTTCAAAAGCAATATTACTAAGAATATTCATCAACTACTAAGAATTTCACGTGCATGACATACTTATTTTATGGGGCCATTTGCATTCGTAAAATTGCAATTAGTACTTGCCAAACACTTAGGGTTCTCAAGAGAAACTTCAGCTTTACAGTTTCGTGAAAAAACACCGTTTATTTCCTTTAATTTAGCGGAGCACACCTGCACGCCATGGCAGTTGGGACGAGAGAGAGCGAGCCTCTGAGATGCACCACTTAACTTTGATCGTAAATTTAACGATAAGTAGCCGGTGTTTTTTGTATTGAGTTTGACAGATTTTTGACGTTTGTTAAAGTTAAAATAAGATGGTGCAACCCAGCCTTATAGTTCGAGTTCTAAAGTTATGAATGTCATTAGATTCGCAATTGAAATGCATGATAATTTAAACCGACAATACTAATCCTCACCGTTAAATTTAACTCCAAAAGTCCAAAGGCTTATTATTATGTACGTACAGTTTGAACCGGAATAACGGTCCGGATCAACCGTTAACCTCGTGAAATAACATGGGACCACGTGTCTGCTACGACTGTGCCCTAAACTTGCCGGCTGCTGGTCCTCCGATAAATTACTCCTCAACTCACTAACAGAACCTCCGAACTAAAATACATCCTATTCGTTTCAGGATAAGACTGAAAATTTGCCCTGTTTCAATCTAGAAGGGGAAACTCTGTAATTTTTATGAAGGTACTTAATTTGGTAGTAAAATATGATTTTGAACGAGGTCGAAATTTTTAAGGTGGTTTGTCAGAGTTTAGTGAGTTAGTATTTGTGTATACGCGAGTTGGTGCTTTAATGCAAATTATGGGTACCAATAAACTTAACTTTAAATTCTACGAAATGAAAACTAATTTGACTAAGTAAATTTAACTTTATGAGCAATCAGTTGTAAGTTTAGTTTATTTACTTTGGCTTCAACGAAGTGACGAAGTGAAACTCGAGTTAAAACAGGAAAACTTTATTGCGCGCACGTTTCAATTAATGTTTTGATTTTACTTACTAGAATATTAGAATTTGAAATGACAAAATTCAAGCAGTTTTATCGCAAGGCTACCTATCTCCCAGTTATCTGGTAGTAAAGTGCTGTTATTGAGTGATTTTAATACACGACTTTAATTTACGCCTGTATGATCGTGTAATGAACGCCTAAAATGGAAATCACTACTAAATACAGAAGACAAGAACAATCCGTTCAGTCAACAATAATAAGCAGAAACAATATCAAGTGTAACAACGAGCGCACAGCACTATGGTAAACATTTATAAATGTTTTTCAATTTGCACTCTAACCAATTACATTAAAGTCGAAATTGGTCGTGTTATTAGATCGGTTGGGGACACAAAATGTAATGCGGTCACTGCAAATGACTTTGGACTTAATTTGGTTTGGCACAAGGTGCACCTAAACTGCGAGGTTGTGGTTTGCAGTAGTGAAGCGAGAGTTTGAACAAATTCAAACAAAGACGATGAAGCAAATAGAGGCTGTAAAGGCATTTGGGCAACTGTTTGGAATGATTCCGGCGCTGCGGCGGCGAATGTGTGTTTTCAGCTTTAATATTGCAATTGTTTGAGTACGCTTCAGATCAAGAGTTTTCGCGGAAAAGCCGATATTATTTAAATACGAAACAGTGGGTTCTTGCAGAGAAAACTTCACTGCGATAAATGATTAATTTCTGCATTATTGGAGTTTTCGGAACTAGGAACTTTGCGTGTTTACAGAGCCCCACAGATTTATTTATAGATAACGATTGGTTTACGAAATTATTTCAATTCTATGAACATTTTGTAGAAATTAATTACAAAATTTATAATATTCGAAACATTGATAAAGACACATTTACTTATTGATAAAGCCAGATCCAATTAGGTAGTGTTTATTACTTAATTGGAGTAGTACGTATCACGCAATCATGTGTAGAGCATGAATAAAGCCCAAATCGCTTTAACACGTAGCAGTCCATGCGAGTAGCACCATGTCAGAATTGAGCAAGATTCAAAGAGCTATTATACTTAATAGCTCTTTAGCAGAATAATTCTGCCATGTTATCTTCCTTAATTACTTAGTACTTAACGTATTATTTAGTTCGATACTCGCACTCTCAGTTGTGTGCACTGTGCAGCCCGCAATGAGCCCCGCATAGTTTATCAGCGCATATCACTTTAACGTTTGGGTGAGTTCATGCAACCGAGCTAGATTGGAAAAGCCATTCTGCTATGTTCTCTTTAATTACTTAGGGCCGATTTTTCAATCGTCGGATAACTTTTAACCGAAGAATAAAATTGACATTTTGACATGTTTCTCATACTGAAACTGTCAATGTGCCAAACTTATTCTTTAGTTAAAAGTTATCCAACGATTGAAAAATCAGCCCTTAGTACTTAACGTATTATTTAGTTCGATACTCGCACTCTCAGTCGTGTGCACTGTGCACTGTGAAGTCCGCAATGAGCCTCGCATAGTTTATCAGCGCATATCGCGCTTGAGCGCAGACGCGTCCGCGCGAGCAGTCAGCGCCGGAACTAGGCTAGCCTCGGGCCACACTGTGATACAGTATTTAATTAATGAACATGTAAGTATTTAGCTGCCTACTCAGTTCTTATTTGTAAAAACAGATTGTCCACTGCGATATTTGAAGATCCGATTTAATCGGAGCTCTATTTTCCGCCAGCACCACAAAGTTGTCTGTCTCGCTCTGTGAGAGATAAGTTCACCAGTAGTTTCTATACGAATCATCATAATGTGTAAATCTGTGTATAGAATAGAATAGAATAGAATAACGTTTATTTTGCTGCCACATGAATACACATACATACATAAAACAAACGGTCAACATTACAGAACCAGTCAAAAGAATGATAGTTAAAATTAAAATTAATCGGGACAGTTACTTGGCGGCGCTGCAGCAGCAAAAAGGTCCCCGTCTCAGCATGTGTCAAGTGCATACCACATGACGCTGATTTTCAGACGTAGACGTTTGTATGAACTAATAACTAAATGAAGATTCGATCACCCTAACTGTTGAATTTTTCTTCGGACTTTAATCAGAAAAGAATATTTCTTTGAAATAATATGAACTGAATCTGAAAATCTTAACTTAAAAGTAGTTTTGTTTTTATCAGGTAAGCAACACTGACGTGCTTGTTTCCTAGTTACACTGAAGTATCGGTTGATGTGTTACCTCGAGTGTGAACGCGCCTCACCCGATGTGCCAAGTTTGCCGCGCCGCAAGTTTGGAACTTGCTCGGGGTGACTTGTCGGTTAGACCCACTTACCACTAGGCTGAATTATATAGCTAATTTCATGCCCGACAGTATTTACTGGCATTTTGACTGATCAAAAGGACCGAAACTTGATTTAGTTTGCAGGAAATAGTACCCAATTTGTTAACTAACATTGGTATAACCTGCCTCTAAAATTACTTAATGTAGAGCCCATTTTGCTTAACTTTGCTTTTTGACTATTGAGAGAAAATTTAGTGCGTATGGTATAATTAACAGGATAAATATTTTTAGCTGAGAATATTCCTCTGAATAGTGATTTTAGGTCAAATCACAATGTTATTCATGGACAATAGGCGACGTGTCCGACAACTAAACGGTTGTAAACACTAACTCGATCCCGATCGATCGCGATCGGTCACAGCCGACCGCAAGTTGTGCTCAATCGCGGGAATTGGTTCAAAGTAATTATCACGCATATTGATTTGGTGTTTACGACTAAATTAACCCAATTACGGGTTGATTACAGCTCAGATCCTATTATACGGTGCTTGGCCGGCGCCGACCGAAACTGATTTGATAATCAAACAAAACAAATTCAATGTATTGTGTGCGCGATTGATATTCAATTGAGTTTCACGATACATTGCCTTCATATCTATCCACTTTGAGAGAAACTTCCAGCTAAACGGTTTTAAACACTTTTGTCATAGGATTTTACACATGAAGGTACTAGTAAGTTCTAGTCAACCAAACTGCTCTCGGATTTAATTAGTAGATTACGTCTAGCAAATGATGATGATGATGAAATAAGCGTCGATATACAAATAAATATCTTTGGACATAAATATCTGCGAGAAGTTTTCGAATTTACATTTTTACTTGAATACGCTGGCCATTTTGGCTGGATATATTTTTAGATTTTGGTAAATCCACATCTTTGGTAAACTTACCAAGTATGCACATTGAACATGTTAATACAACATTTTTGTGTGACTCTGCTTCAAATATCGGTGTGTCGTAGGGCATTTGCCTAATTGAATACAAAATAACCTAACCTAATTGACTCTCATTTCATCTAATAAATATTACAGTAGGCACATTGTCGTAATAGTTCCAACTATAACTATTTGAACTATTCTATTCGCAGTCGTAGGGAAACTGTTGTTTTAGGAGGCCTGTGTTCTAGGCAAACACTCAAATACGAGTATGTACGACCATGTTTAATTTGTCTAACGCGTGTAGTCTAACGACCGAATTCAACTTTAGAACAATGTTACACATTACAAATGCTTTATTGGAGTAGGTGAAAATGAAAATGAAAATATATTTATTGCCAGAATCAAACAATACAATAACTAAAAGACAGACCTCCACACTAGGCATTGCCTGTCCTGTGGAGGAAAGAATAACGATTAACAGGTAGAATTAAGTACGGCTAAGCTGAAGCATTATTTAAGGAACCAATAAATCGAAATATGAAAAGTACACAGAAGACGAAAAGGCATCAGGGATGGATGTAGGGTGTGTGCTGTTGTGTGTAAAAGTGTAGATGTGTTGTGTATTAGTGTGTGTGTGTGTGGGGGGGGGGGGTATTTTCTTCTTCAATTATTTATTCTAATAAATTCTTCAGACTCATCATATGTCCAGTTCATCAGGGTCCGTGAGACGAGAACCTTTGCTTCTCTGACCGTGCAGTATTTATAATCACACAACCTGACAAGTTTATTGTAGATGTGTGGGAAGAGGAAGTTACCAAAACGCCGAGCAAATGAAGTTTTTACAGCGGGACAGGGAACTCTAAAAACACGCTTTTCGAGCAATTCGCAGTAACAATCAGAGTTCAGAACAGATTTGTGCATGGACACAGCAACCCTTAAGTAAAAGAGTCTTCTGACGCTGAGAACCTCGGCATCCCTGTATAAGGCTACTGTCGAGTATCGGATAGGTTTCTTTAGCGCCACTTTTAAAACTGCTCTTTGGGCTCTTTCGAGAGATATAAGAGTAGTAGATGCCGCTCCACCCCAGGCTCGAATACAGTAACCCAGGACAGACTGACCCAAAGCCATGTATACAGATTTCAGGGTTGTACCATCAATTGAGTCCCGAAGATTTCTCATTACGTAGATTAGTTTCCTAACTCTCCTTGACATAGCACCGATGTGATCTCTGAACGTAAGCTTATCATCCAATATCACCCCCAGATACCTGATAGTCTCCGATTGTTCGATTTGTTCGCATTTGCAGGTGCCACTGTGAGAAAGAGATGGGCAGCAGATTATTAGGTTTGTTGTCATCTAGACTTGAAAAAAAAACTACATCAGTGCTGAATAAGCACTAATTTTTTTAAGGGGATTGTTTAAACTTTTTCTGACCAATATCGGAGTTCCAACAGGTAAAACAATTCAGAAAGAGGTGAATGCCTCCACATAATAGAAGAAAAGTTAATAAATGAAGGTTAAAACATTAACAATTTACCCTTCTCTATTCTATACGAATAAACTTAACAGTGAAAAATAATATTGAAATTCCGTACGTGGATGCCGAGTATGAAATTTAGAAGAAAACTCTTTAGAGCCTTACTTTTATGGCGATATAGAATACATAATTCGTTGTTGCTAATTTCTCCGTAGCATGTCAAAAAGTTAAAATTGGCCAACTGTGCCCAACATCCTGAATACTTATAGCAAGTTCGGAAGTTTTTAATTTATTTTAGGTCGTTTCATAGTTTAAAGTGGCGGACGAGTCGCCGTTTTTACGAGTGGCTGGGAGTTATTCGTCTGTGAACTTGCCTCATTCTCGGTTCGGGTATAAAAATATTACTTACTCTTAAAATGTGTCGCTATCTGCCGGTTTAAAGTTTACACACAGTATTTTTACTTTGTGGGAGATAAATAATTTATATCGTAGCTTTTACAAGTGGGTGCATCTGCAAGCATTACGAAACACTGTCAACTACTCAATTCTTATAAGTTAGTAACGAATAATTATACATTTTGTTCTGCACGAATAATTATACATTTTGTTCTTGAGTAATTGACAGTAATTCGTAAATAATTTAAAGTTACAACTTTTCTAAGACACTTCATCTCAGCTCTAAAAAGTAATTTCATTAAATTAGTTTTCAAATTACTGTAACTTTGCTTTGCAATCAGTGGGTAGAAAGTCAATAAGTTAACAAATAAAAGACAACATAGGTTCCCACTGCTCCACAAAATCTATATAGGAAAATAACTTTTTGACAGCTCACAAAAAGTTCATCAATTGCTGGTGATGTCAACTACCCAACTCAAAACAGGCATAATATCTACGAGATGTCAAAACAATTCTTAGGATAGTAATATCCAAATTCCTATTTAAGTTGAGTCCACTTCAGGGCCGTAACGGCCGCAACGCGCAACTTGTGACTAACTCAATTATCGTAACGTTCTGAGTCGTGACGAGACGTCGCGGCGACAAAACACTAACTTTCAAATTATGTGACGATATTCAAACTGTAAATAACTCTGGCGCTGTAGTAACGCGAAAGTGTTATAGAAAATTTCATTGCTTCTTATTAACTCAACTTTTAAGAACTTAAGGTACTTTGACTTATACAAAAGGGACACGGATATTGTCGGATATATTTCCATGCGAACCATTACTGATTCACTAACAGGATATTATGGTTTAAATATCATTAGAGTATTGAATTCAATATTTCACGGAAACCTCAAAGTAGAACTTACGTAGGTACACAAAATATGTGCGACACTCATAAGTTTACTGAATACATGTGTAACAAGTATAATTGCGCACATTTGAGACTTAGGATCGGTGTACACGTTGGGTTGTTGAAGTTGGCGACCGTTTTAATTCAATAATATGATCGGTTGCCAAGATAAAAATACTCTTTACAAAGGTCTTAAAGCAAATCACATATAAGGAATTCCCTAAGGAGCATAACGTAAAAATACAAGTAAGTAGGTACTAGGTATCTAAGTTAGTGGTTAACCGTTCATTGGATCAAATCGGTTGCAATAAAAATCTAAAACGAAAGCTGCAAAGAAGTTTTATCTTGTTAAATGAATCATGCAATCTTTATGCTGTGAGACGCCTATAGAGGCTCATAATATAAAAGGCTTATAAAGTTTAACGTCAGAATTTTCACAGCAGCCCACGAGTAAAAAGGTTGGTCATTCTCCTTTCTCCTCGACATGGTGTTTCAGCGATGTTTTTAACTCCCGTCCCCAAGGGCGGCCATGTGTCCTTACAGGCGCTGATGAGCACGTCCCAGAAACTTCGCGATGATCAAAAAGGATTCTTTGTTTCTAGTTATTTGTCTGCAATTAGCTGCTTCACTGACTTTCGCTACGTGGCTGTCTGACAAACTTTAACTGAGTTCTGGATTATTCTGACGTTGGTAAATCCACTAAGTTTGTTGATAATTTATTATCAGAAGTAAGTTTTTTCTACTTAAATCAAAAGTCTATTTTAAGGATTGGCTTCTGTGGTAGCTCAAATGTCTAGCTCTATTCACTGACTCATTATAATCGATAAAAAATATATACTTATTAGTGCGTCCTTCGAAAACTAGACTTGACTACCCGACCTTGGAACCTAATGTTTTTTATTACGTTTAGGATATAATATTTTCCAGTTTAATATTTAAAACATTACGTAACCTGAATCTGTAGGATCCTAGTGATGAAAACTTAAACAGCGTTTCAAACTTTCTACAACTCGTTTAAAAAATTACAGATTAATTTTGCGCAAAGAAAAATTATTGCCACGGGCACTTATTTAGTAAATCTGTCTGAAAGTTCGAATCAAGTTTAAAATTCCTAGGAAAAAGAGATTAATAAAAAATATTTCAAAGCCTTATCTTAAAAGTTGAGCTTTCTTTTGATTAGTTACTAGTGTAAGTAGCGTCTTAAAGAGGTAAAAATAAAAGTTGAAAGATGAGACAAGTTTTAAAGTAGTATTTGTTACTACAGGTCTTTTGATTCCTCAGATTAAATGTTTTATTATTTCAGTTTGTAAGATCTTTTTTCTTTTAAGAAATTTTATTTTTTAACACACCTTTTTTCTTTAAAAAGACCGCCTCTGGTGGCATTCATAGCCCTAACTAGATATTAAAACCTGCACTGAGGACAATGTTTAATATGAAACAAAATACATTTGTTAAGTATACCGTTATCAAAACAATTTCCCTACGTCCCCGACGCTGTTTAATATTGCAACACTTCAACAAAGCCTACACTACGGCGAACAGGCTAAATCCAAAGCCTCTTACGCTTGATTTTACAAAACCGCCTCCATTTTTAGTTCGACCTTTTGAATTTTTAACTGAATATTCAGAGTATTTAAATGTAAAATTCTAAAATTGTATGTTGGTTGAAGCGACACTGATCGCCGATAGTTTTAATAGCGAATACATTTAAAGCTTAAACGAGTAGTATAAATTTTTAACTATTTTTAGCCTGCATCATCGCTAGCATCAATGGCAGAAATTCTTTATACCTATTGCGCTTCTACTTTATGGATGTATATAGTTTTATTTCTACGCCATAACATAACAGTACGTCATTGTAGTAATTCTGTATTAAAAGTACCTAATAAGAAGTACTTATATGACTGAAAAAATGTTACAAACATGTTTGAAAGTACGATATCAAACAACAAGCCGTGCGTCAAGGCAGTTAACAGGAGTACACAGTTAAATTATATCGCTATGAATATGTAAACCATAAACTATAAAACAATGTTTGAGTTTTAACCTCTTGAACGATACTTCTTCGTCGGCCGTCGATCATGAATAATTTGGGCATAATTTACGAATCCCTGTGCCGTTCGAGCCGCGTATTTAAAGTGACAGCCGACGGCGGCACGTACGCAAACACGCATTACCATAATCAAACGCAGCGTGTGTGCCGGCGCGCACTGGGCGGCGGAAACGCGGCGGTTGTAGACAGCGTTTAGTGTATAGTATCTTGAAATTAACAAAATGTTCTTATGCTGCTTGTTCTACCAAAGATATCAAGTTCACGTGGTAATGTGATACTTGTGTGTGTGATTGTTGGCATCTGTGAGAGTAATCTTCTTTGCGTATCTTAAAAAAAAGTCAAAAGTCAAAATTTCTTTATTTGTTTAGACTAATAAATAGTTCTTACAAATCGTCATTTTGCTCTTAAGGAGCCTCTACATCTCATAATCTTTTTACCCTACCAGCGCTTCGAGACCAACATTTGGCAAGTGCTGAGAAGAAGCGCCGCAACAAACTCAGTCACCACTGTCTGCCGGTTAATAAAGATAAATAGAAATAGTAGTAGTAGGTACATTCAATTCAGGAGCAGTTCACTGAATTTACCATGCATTCTTGTATGGTGTATCTTATAAGAATGGGTATACAAGCAACAATGTCATCAAAATGCTAGCAAACAATTTGACTACATAAGGTCCCTTCACCCAGTTTCTTAAAATTTCTAAGAAGGGAAAAACAGCTACTTCTGCTGCTATAAAAATAAACGCTGGTTGTGCCCTACTCAAAGCTGTAAACGCTACACAACTCGGATCGTTTTTAAATCCAGTGCGTGTTCAATTTCTATTCAACGGCCGTAGCCAAGTTTATGCCGGCTCACCTTCCCCCGAACATAAACAAGTGAGATCTAATTTTGATCTAACGCTCCCGCAAAAAATACACCGAATTGGGAGGAGGAATGGGTTATTTAATCAAGGGAGACGTGATCCACAAGCTCAACAGTTTCAATTGCAATTGGGTCAGTAGGTGGGGCGGATGGTCATGTGTGCTTTCTGGCTCACGGCATTTTTTGTAATTGTTTCCAGAGAGATCAAGTAAATGCCATTTACGTACCTACTTTTGTCATTTTCGCAGCTGCTCAGTTTTTGTGGTGTTGACGTGATGATGCCGTACAGTGCCAACTGGTTGCTAACTCATATAATTAATTGCTAAACACGAAACAAAAGAAAATTCAATTGGTGGGTTCAATTCCCGCCTTAGGCAGTTCGATTTTTTCAAGTTATTTATAATTTTCAAAAGAAAATTGTTATAAAGTGCAGGGGTTGGTTGTATTCTTCAAACGCACCACTAAATTATTAAGATTATAAACGTACAAAATTCCCAAAAAAAACTATTTGACCAGGTTAAATATTCTTGATCGCCCAATATCATATTGGGAAACATATTCCAAGGGTCACATAAAATTCCAAATAGACGTTATCAAAATTAAATCCAAATATTTCATTAAGTTCGAGCTTATCCAGGTATCGATACCCACCTAAATTAAGTACGTAAATTAACGCTCTAAACATATCAGAAAGAACAGGAAACAGGAAATGTATATCAAATAGGATGGCAACAATAAATGTTTGTTTTGACAATGAAACATGACCTTTGTCTGAGGGAAACCTTTCCAGTCAGGTTGGTTTACATTAAAAATACCTGTCAGGAATCCGCACAAATTAGAAATTAAATAACGATACACGTGTTACGATAACATCCCCCGGGGATAAAATAATTACCTCTAGATTATAGACGAGTGGTTATTAAATAAGCAAAAGCAATTTGGAAATCATTATTCGATCATACGTTCAGCGCCGCTCAATTGGAGTTAATGTGATCAGAACCAAATTGAAGCCCGTATTTAAAATAACATAACAAAATAGCTGATAATTTAGTACTAGGTACTCGTATTACAATCTGAATGAAATCGTCTGTTAGGAATTTCAATAAAATTAATGATCCCGTGGTATAATAATGTTGTTTGTTGTGATAAACCGTAAAAATAACATACAAGGAAAAATAAACATTATGATAACGAACTTAATAAAGCAAAAAGTGTGTAAAATTAATGTAAAAGTAAAGTACCGTATAAGTCAACTATAATCGTATGAAATTAACTCCGATGGGCTTTAAAAGGTTAAGGTCCGAGTCCTAACTGCGCATAGTATATCATCAAAGGGTTTAAAGTGCTCGCCCGAAAGCAAACAGAACAATAGCCCGCAGGGTCTAGATTTTTATAGGCTGCCTATAAAATTTAACTGCTGACTGCGGCGATACTCAGCACGAAAATAGCGTCGACGGGTCTCACCGAAAAGTGTATTGCCTAAAGTTATTAGATCTTTTATTAATTACATTATTGTGGCGTCGATTCATTTAAGTATGGTGAAACAATTAATTCTCGTAGCATAATAATATAGATTTTTGAAGTGAAATGAACATAAAGTTTTTATTAATCCAGGAATCACACTTTTGTCTGAGTATCAGCCATTCTTCACGTTTTATATTACCTAGGTTATTTTTCCTTTAAGAGTAAGCATTTCATGATTTAAATTCTGAACATAAATTGTTTATATTAATGAAAATCAATAACATGACAAGAATAAAATCAGTCTACGACGAACTACGCAGTTTCGTAGTCGTAGCACTCCACCGACAGTATCGTAGACTACGATGGATTTTCGTAGCGCGCTACGGTCCGCGTAGCGTTTAACATCGGTACTACGAGTAGATAATATTTTATTCATTTAATTAAAGCGTCCACTTTAAGAGTAAAATTGCCATAAATCTTTATTTAATAACTATTACTAGGTAACAGACACGAAAATCTCAAAAAAAGAATCACGTTTATATAAAATCACTCAATATTTTAAAAAAATGTGTGTTTCCAACAGTCGATCTAAGTTCCATAGAAAAAGTTTATTTATTTATTCAATCGTTCGTACAGATTTACATAAAAGTCTACGTCAGTGTTGAGAGCATATCTCTATACCTACGTGTATAAATAACTAGCTGACCCGGCGAACTTTGTTCCGCCTTAATGGCAATAAATAAGCAGACTTTTTTTTTATTTCGAACGGGATAAAAAGTATCCTATGTCCTTCTCCTGGCTCTAAACTACCTCTCTGACAATTTTCAGCTAAATCGGTTCAGCCGTTCTTGAGTTATAAGTGGAGTAACTAACACGACTTTCTTTTATATATACAGTGTGAGTCACGTTAAAGTGTACATATGAAAATAGATGAAACTAGACCTATTTTTATCGACAAAAAAGAGGTCAAAAATTTTTTGAGATTTTTTATAAATTTTTTATAGAATTTTTTTTCTTCCAATTACTTGTTGTAAAGAAAACGTAATAACTTTTAAACTAAGCGGTATATCCTGATAAAATAAAAACAGTAATAATGCTAAATAACAGGCAATACTAAAAAAATACATAAAATACACAAAAAAGGCCATAAAATAATAAAAAATGATAATTTTTGAAAAAAATCTGCTTAAAAATTCGTGTTTTTTTGGTTATTTGATAAATTTCTCCAAAAAATGCCCCTATAACTGGTGGTTTTTATTACTTTGTATTATTCTCTATCGTATTACCTTCGTAAAACCAAAAATCGCATGTCTCTATCCCTATCACAACGTTTGCAATGATCGTTTGAACTAAGCCTCTCCGGGCGCGCCATTCAACGCTTCGTTAACAACAAAACTGAAAATGACTCTAGATTTGTAATTTTGATAAACACAAGTTAGATTTCAAATAAAAACAAAAGATTTCGAAGTAAAATAAGCATTTTAGTTAAAATTAAAATTGTCTCTACCTGTAGCGGAGAATAATGTTGTGGCAGGCCTTTGTTCAAACGATCATAGCAAATGTTGTGATAGGGATAGAGACATGCGATTTTTGGTTTTACAAAGATAATACGATAGAGAACAATACAAAGTAATAAAAACCACCGGTTATAGGGGCATTTTTTGGAGAAATTTATCAAATAACCAAAAAAACACGAATTTTTAAGCAGATTTTTTTCAAAAAGTATATTTTTTTATTATTTTTTGGCCTTTTTTGTGTATTTTATGTATTTTTTTAGTATCGCCTGTTATTTAGCATTATTACTGTTTTTATTTTATTAGGATATACCGCTTAGTTTAAAAGTTATTACGTTTTCTTTACAATAAGTAATTGGAAGAAAAAAAATTCTATAAAAAATTAAAAAAAAATCTCAAAAAATTTTTGACCTCTTTTTTGTCGATAAAAATAGGTCTAGTTTTATTTATTTTCATATGTACACTTTAACGTGACTCACACTGTATAGAAGATATTTATTTTAGCCAAATAAATACATGTAATATTAAGTTTTTTTTTTAATTCACATCGAGGAAGCTCTTGGCCTGTGCCTGTATCTCACCTGATGGTAAGTTATAGTAGATATAAGATTTTAGTACCTACTAAGTATAAGAAGTTAAATAATTTACATAAAATGAAACTATGTAAATTCGAAGCTTTGAGCTTGGTTTACATAGGTACATATTAATTCAATAGGTGTTAACACGGGTTCACTGCCACTAAAGAAATACTTAGGAAAACCAATGCCGTCCTTTGAGTCAGTATAAAGCGTTTCAGGCCTAAGAGCCCATTCAATAAATAAAACCTCTGCTAAGACTCACACCCAGCTTTCAGCAACCGCTCACGTATCGAGCGGGATGTAAAGACGTTTTGCCAGAATTCCCGTTATCCCACAAGAACTGGTAATTCGATTGCGTTTGCTTGAAAATAGATTTCTCGGAGGCCACAAAACTAAACTACGGATGGAATGGGGGATGGACGTGACCACCTGAGGGTCTGGGGGGAAATAATTTCCCAGGTAATGACTCGGCAACGGCGGATGTGTAATGTTGTTATTACTGTAATGGAGGGATGAAACCTCTATTGTTCTAAGGCGATTTTCCACTGACTTGTTTCTTCATGGGAAAGAAAACTTGGTTGGTGTATAGAAAAGTTTCGCCTTTTAATATTTGCTCCCATTGTCGTCCGCTATGATAGGTTTGCACCCAAGTCGGTTTCAATGTTTTATTCTTTAGTTTTTATGAGTAAGTTTAAACTAGAAATGTCATAATGTGATTGTATTAATCAAGAGTCAAGTCAAGAGTCTAGATATGCCAGTCAGGGCCGCCGCGGAAGGCGTCACGTTGCGCAGGGTTGCCACCACCTTTAGCCCTGGCAGCCTCGACGCCTCCATGCTGGAGCGGGGCGCGCGGCGGAGCCTTGATGATACTGCGCACAACATGACGCTGGAGGTGTCCGATGTACAGGCCCTCGTCATGGAGATTCGGCAACTTCGCGAAGAGATGCACGACGAATTTAGATGTTTGAGAGCGCAGATTGACACGATGAAGTCGGAGATATCCGAGCTGACCGGCAGAGTCGTGAAGATCGAGCAGAGGGCTGACACTGTCGACGGGCGCCTGGTGGACATCGAGCAGAGGCTGGACGCTGCGGACCGGCAACAGGCGCAGGCCGGCCCGGGGCCCGGGTCGGAAACCGTCCAGCGGATGGAGAGGACCATAGCTGAGCTCAAACTGGAGCTCAACGAGCGGGACCAGGAGGCTCTAATCTCTGACCTCGAAATCGGTCACCTCCCGGAGGAGAAGGGGGAAACCGTCCTCCACAGTGTCCTCGCGCTCGCCAGCCGCTTCGGCGTGTCCATGGAGGGGCGCGACGTGGTGTTCGCGGAGCGAGTGGGCGCGCCACCGGGCGAGTCGGGCGGCGCCAGGCCGCGCCGCGTCGTGGTCCGCCTGGCGCGCCGCCAGCTGCGCGACGAGCTGCTGCAGGCGGCGCGCGTGCGGCGTGGCGTCGCGGCGGAGGGCGGGCGTCGGGTCTTCGTGAATGAGCGCCTGACGCGCTCCAACCGTCAGCTCTTCCACAGGGTGCGCGAGGAGTGCCGTCGCCTCCAGTGGAAGTACTCCTGGACGAGGAGGGGACGCATCTTCGCGCGCAGAGGTGACGGTTCCCAGGTCTTCCAGCTGCGTTCGATGGATGACATTGGTAGGGTGTTCGGCCTCGCGACACAATGACTAGCGGCTCTCTGCAATGTACAAATGGTGTTAATTAATTTTTGTCAAGAAACTTATAAAAATAATCAAATTCCTGTGTATCTGCTCACCTGTGTTATGAAGTGGGTGAATTGTATTTGTTTGTTAGGTAGTCAGAGCATTAACTCAATTGAACACAGCTGTTGGTTCTACAGTAACTGTATAATTTTATTATTGTTATTATTGCTGCCATTACATTGCTATCAATACATTGACATTGACTCTATTTTATTAATTCGCAATTACATTATGATCTTATCAATTTCTCACAAATCGAATTTATTACAATTTATTAATATGAATGCACTAATGATATCTTATGACATGTCTAATTTTCATTGCACCACTAACATTCTCCGGTTTTTATATAACTCGCATTTCTCACAGGCCTGGGGTTAGATAATTTATTGGTGGGTTTTTTTAATGCTGGGTCTTTGAGCACCAAGCATGAGGAGCTGATTGTGGCGGTGGATGACTTGTCTCCTGACATAATAGCCATTAATGAGACATGGCTGAGGACTGGCGAGGAGGACAGGGCACCTAAACTGGCCGGCTATAGACTGAGGCACGTCCCTAGACCAGATCACATAAGGGGTGGCCGGGGAGGTGGTGTAGGGTTCTACATACGGAAAGGTCTAAATGTAAAGGTGTGTCCCCATCCTTGCTCTGCAATATTGGTGGAGCAGATGTGGATCTCCGTGCGTCTACTCAGTAAGGTTATAGTCATCGGCACGGCCTATAGACCTCCTTGGCTTGATTATGATGTGTTCCTTGAGGCACTGACAGAATCTGTTGCTTGTTTCGCCGGGGCGGACGGGCTTATAGTTGCGGGAGACTTTAACATCAATCTGCTTGATACTACTAGTGGCAGAAGTAGAGATCTTGAGCAGTGTATACGTGGCCTAAACCTCAATCAGTTGATAACTGAGCCAACTCATTTTACAGATCACAGCAGCACACTAATAGACTTAATCTGTACGGATCTGCGGGCACACCGGGTTGTTGTAAGACACTCCCCTGACCTGGGTAGTCACGCATTACTTCTGGCCGAGTTCAAAATCAAAAAGGAGAAAGCGAGGCCCCTCTGGGTCACCTATAGGCCTTACAAGGATATTGTGTTGGAGCACCTTGAGCGGGACCTCAGTTTGATTGATTGGAGCAACCTCTTTCGTCTAAGTAATGTAAGTGAGCTTGTAACATCTTTTACCGGTTGTATCATTGGAATGATGGATCTCCATGCCCCTGTGAGGTCGCGCAAATTTAGGCACCCACCACATCCATGGATAACAGACACGATCAAAAAGATGATTCGTGTTAGGGATGCTTATAGCAAGCGATATAGGGTGCTGAAAACTGCTAGCCTCAGGGACAGTTACAAAACAATGAGACATCTGGTCCTGGGGGCGATTGAACGCGAGAAGTCTTGTTTCTTCAATGACCATGTCAACAGTAACCTGGGTAACCCAAAAAAACTTTGGAGGAACTTGAAACGCACAGTACTGCCAGATAATGGGAACCTACCTGATATACCCTCTATGTTTAACAATCCTGATCTTATTAATGCACATTTTCAAAAAGTGCCAGGTGAGGATAAAGTATCCATTTCTCAACTGACCTACTTTGAGTTTCATAGGCATAACAATGCAGCTACTTTTACTCTGCACACAGTCAGTGAGGAGATGGTTCTTAAGACCATCAGAGGAATGAAGTCGAATGCCCGGGGGCATGATGGCCTATCTTTGGACATGCTCCGGCTAACCTTACCCTACTCCCTTAAAGCCATAACTGCGATGGTCAACCAGTCTATACTAGATAGCACATTCCCTGAGAGTTGGAAAATATCGATTGTGAGACCTATTCCTAAAACAAGCCACCCTAACTCAGTAGAGGAACTACGGCCTATCAGCATCCTGCCATGTCTTTCTAAAATCCTTGAGAGGATAGTGTGCGACCAAGTCACTCGATACCTTGAGGATTGTGATATTCTTCCACACTGTCAGTCTGGGTTTCGGAAGGGTTATGGAACGGCCACTGCACTGGCAGACGTGGTTGACAACATACTGGCTGGACAGGATCGTGGCATGGTAACAATTGTGACATTGCTTGATTTCTCTCGGGCATTCGACTCAATCAATACATCTCTTCTCTCATCCAAACTAAAATACTATGGTTTTGATAGCAGATCCGTTAAATGGTTTCATAGTTATTTGACTCAGCGTAGTCAATATGTTGAGCTGAAACAGACGGATGGCACTCTGTTGCGTTCACAGCTGAGTGCAGTCTCTCGTGGTGTGCCCCAAGGTTCGATTTTGGGCCCAATTCTGTACATTTTGTACAGCGCTGACATTGTAAACAGCATAAAGAATTGTCAATATCACTTATATGCTGATGACTTGCAACTGTATCTACCGTTTGCCCCGGCCGACCAAGTGATTGCTGTCAATAAAATTAACCAAGACCTAAATAACATAAATACATGGTGCTTACTGAATTGTCTTACTCTTAATCCTAAAAAATCACAATTTATTGTAATGGGTACCCCCAAGAACATAGCCAGATTTAATGATAATACTTTAAATATTGTAGGTCAGCCTATTGTTAGGGTTGATAAAGTTAAAAATCTGGGATTGGCCATGGATTGCCATTTGAAATTTGAAAATCACATCATTGATTGTGCTAGAAGTAGTTTTTACCGTTTGAAACTTCTATACAAACTAAGACCATATTTAAGTGAGAAGATTCGAATTGCTCTTTGCGAATCACTGGTTCTCAGCAAGTTTAACTATTGCGATACTGTTTATGGTCCATGTATTTTCACAAAATCAGCTAAACTTATCCAAAGAGTGCAAAATGCCTGCGCTCGGTTTTGTTTCACAATTCCACCTCGTACACATGTTACGCCATTCCTCAATGCTGCAGCCATGTTAAAGATGGATGCGCGTAGGAAGCTTCATCTTGCTACTATGATGTTTGGTGTTCTGAGTAAAGCCAAGCCAAAGTACCTTTTCTTGAAGCTGGAGTGGGCACGTGAGCTCAGCCGATATCCCAGAAGAGAATGCACCCATATCTTTAACACCCCTAAACATCGTACTGCAGCTTTTAGAGGCTCCTTCAGGTTTGCTGCTTCTAAATGTTGGAATGACCTGCCACCGCCTCTGCGTGCCCTACAAGTAAAAAACACTTTTAAAAAAATACTTAAAAACCACCTCATTATTTCACAACAGGTCAAGGAAAAAATCCTACCTTAAATGTATGCACGACACGCCTGGGAGCAGGTCCACTTCCAGCTCCAGCTTCACCTAACTTTCTCCAGCACCTTGTGTGCAGTCCTCATCCACTTGGCTCCGTTTAGTTTCCTGACATGGGTTTATTTTATTTATTTATTTTTTGCTGTTGGTACTCAGTGTATTCTTCTGTCCTGGAATTGTAAATTTATGTTTTATCGTTGCTCAGTGTTAAATGTTAATGATATTGATAGTAATTTTTTTTTTACTAATTTCTTACCAATTTTCTTTAATTTATTTGTATAATAGTATTGCATTGCATTATTGTATGTTAGTAATCCGTAGTTGTTGCACGAAATTGGTTACAATGCTGGATGTTATTCACCTTCCCTTTCGTGTGATTGTAGTGCTGCGGATTGCTCTTAATTTGGTTTTATTATTTGGCACTGCTTTCTTGAAATATCCTTTAAATGTACCACATTTCATCAATTTACGTGGCAATTATTCTCACATCTCGTGCACATGTCGGTCGTTGACAGTAAGTGACAGTTCTTTCTTTTTTTTAATCTCTTTTTTTTTTTTTCTTTCCTCAATCACTTTTCTACCATTGATTTTAAATAACTTGAGGCCTTATGGTTATGGCCACATATCAATGGCAATAGATAAGTAAAGAATGGTGTTTTTTGATAATTTATTTGTATTTTTAATCTATTATTTTTTTTTTTAATGTGTTTTAATTATGTAATTAATAATTAAAATCTAAATTTATTGTAATTTATTATAATTTTAATTTATTATTATTGTAATTTATAATTAATGTGAAATGAATTTATTTTTATTAATTAATTTTTATGGTGCTTTCTTGTTTCTTTCTTTTTGTTTGTTTTCTCTTTTTCTTTTGCGCCCCCCTGCTGCGTTCTCCCTGCTGCCGGACTTGTGGACTCCTTTCTCCTCTTGCATCTCCGTCAGCAGGGGTACGCCGTGACAACAGAGGGCCCCCGCTGAAAATCAGTTTCAAGACAAGCCCTGGCGGTCTTGATGTACGCTGAGCGGGTGCCTTTTTGTCAGAGGGGCACAAGCAGTTAATTGTCCACTTGTTTATTTCTCTCTGTTTTAATCTATGTCTTACCTGCTTGTATACCTTTCTTGCAAATAAAAAGTTTTCTATTCTATTCTATTCTATTCTATTCTAGATATCAATTCCTGCGTAATATTGAAGATAGATACTTTTCCTACCAAGCAACATTAGTATGCAAAATATTGACGAGACACGTTATTATACATCTCAAGCAGTTCCATCAAAGCATTCTCCTAGCTCGCTCACCTCCGACACGAGTATGTCTCATATCGCCCACGCCGCAATCGGCGGATCACCTGTCGGCTTTGAGAAATTCATTTCATTTGAATTCCGTCGCGCGAAAGCGCGTGCATGAGCGCACGCGTCCCGACCTACTCGAGTGACTCGAAGATTGCTCACAGAGCAAATACATTGTATTGTTGACTGTGTCAATACGCATTTTATGGAGAAATTAATAAAACTTTACCTAATCTGATGCCTGAGATATTAAAAAGATAATAATTACTTAGCTTAAGACTTCGAACCACACTACCCGGCACAAGTAGGTACCCAACCACACTACCCGCGTCCACCGACTATATTATAGTACAGTCGACAGCACGTCAACGTAAACATTGTGGTATCTTACGTAGTTGAGATAAGAGCGACTTTGCAACGAAAATGCATAGTCTGATGTGCTGTCGTATGTACAAGCAAATGCAAGAAACACCGCAGCCCTCCCACCATTTCCATGCAACACAGATGCAATACTTAACTAAGTATTGCTTAAGTTAGTTAGTGCCAACACCGCCGTGCAAAAAACGTCGCCGCGTTTCACCGCTCCACGCGGCATCCTCAGGAGTTGATTTTGTCGCCTCGGCTGCGTTCCGACAACTGACGGAAATCTTAAGCTAAGTAATCTTATCTTTTTAATATCAAATTAGGGATTTCCGTAAAGTAACGCCTGATACTATAATGATGCCTGAGACTTTAATAAATACTGATTTTAAAATAATAAATATTGTTACTTACATTTAGTAAAAATTGTAATTGTTACTGACAAAATAACTACATTTAAATTCACTTCTCAGTAGGTACACGGAGATGTTATTTAGAAGCGGTAGTAGGACTATCTATTTTTGGAGCGTGTACCTATGTACCTAAGTGGTCTGGGCCTACCAATATATTCGAATATGAAAAAATGTAAACCGCGTAAGATAGATGAAGGGGGTAAAACGGGATCCACGCGTACAAAGTCGCGGGCGGCCACTAGTATTCGAATAAAATACATAGATAAACCAAAACATCAACAGTACCTACAACATTTGCTTCCTAAGAGGTCCTTAACTAGCAGTCTCTCGGGAAAATAAGTTACGTTGACATGCTCTGAAGAAGTAGTAGGGGAGCAAGGGGCTTGTTGTAACAGTTTTCATTAAAACTAATATATCTTGAGATCTATTGATTAAATGACTACTAAATAAAGATGGATGGATGCTGTAACTCTTCCTGTACCAAATCAAGTCAAAATAATACCATAAATATTGGTCATTATTTTACAATCAATTATTTTCTAGAAGAAGTGCGGTGTTACAACTTACCTCGTGCTTGGGGCAAGTTGTAACATCTACCGGGGCAAGTAGTAACGCCAAAAAAACGACAATAATACCTTTAATCATTTATTTTTTCCTTGTTTTTTAATAAAATTCACATCTTTTAAAAGTAAGTATTATATAATTCTTATCAAAAATCAACGTAAATACACTTTTTTAGTAAGCAGCACCTAAAAATTAAGTAATTAGCAGTCTTATTTAGTTAAATACTACTTATAATTATATTGGCACTTTTAAATCAGTGATTAAATTATTTATATCTAAGGTATGCTTCGTAATTATTAATTGTAACATGTTACAACAAGCCCCCGCATTTTGTTACAACTAACCCCATGGTATGATTTTTAACATTTATCAAGATAACTATTTAAACAATTTAGCAATCATAAAAACTGTTACACATTATCAGAGATAGATAAATTTGAATGGAAGTAAGATATAGAACATTTGAAATTAGTCAGTAATAATAACGCAAACCGAAATTTTACGACAGTACAATTTTATATTAGCTGACAAAAATGAAGCACGTGACTGCACACTTCTGCTCATTGCGCCGGCCGGCGGGACACTAGCTTGGCAACATGATACGGCGCGGTTTATAGGTTAAATCGAGTCAAAGACATACGTCAATTGCGTTTAAGATCCTAGTGAAAAGAGCCTGTTACTACTTACCCCTGTTACAACAAGCCCCTCGCTCCCCTACAATTTAAAATTAAATTACTGACCCGTATCTAAATTCAATTAAAGTTATAGGAAGTAATTTCTTAAACAACAAATAATTTAATTAAAATCAAAGCATGATGCTCTTCAAGAAATCCGTGTACCATTTACTATGGCAAAAAATATTAAGTTACATCTATTTCAATTGGAACGGTTAGACGGCCAGTAGAATTATGAACTTTAGGTTTATTATTTCCATTATGGGAGTGGGTAGTCAATGCGAAAAATCGCTCAACGGTTGGAATGTGCAGGTGTCAAAATGTCCATAGGGACCGGCTGTTAGTGTGGCAAAAAGTATGAACGTCAAAAAGTCCCAGTGTCAAAATGTACATTATCACCATGGTTACAATGGTTTAGTGACAAATGGTACACATCACAAAATACAAGTACAACAAAAGGTGTGATAGATAAAATGATCAACTGATATATGGTGCTCATGATTAAATTAATAAAATTAAATGTCAAAATGTTCAATGTTCTTGTAGTCCAGTCAATAAAGAGTTTTTTGGATATTTTTACCTTGATGCATTTAAACACGTGTTCACGTTAGCTATTATACAATAAGACGCTTGTTTGAATAAACCAGAAGACATTTTAACTTCAGATCATTTTAACCATTGAAAGAAAGAAAGAAAGAAAAAACATTTGCTCATTTCGACGTTTATACTTTTTGCCACACTAACAGCCGGTCCGTATGGACATTTTGACACCTGCACATTCCAACCGTTGAGCGATTTTTCGCATTGACTACCCACTCTCAGAATGATCTCAAACTAAGCCAACATAGTAAGTAGGTTAATCAATATTTGTATAATTTTCATTAACAAGTTAAAGTTCAATTAGCCGTCTGAAACATTAATAAAATCTCAATGGACGCTTAATATTCTTTTATGAAGCCAGCTGTATCAACACAGCTTCAATCACAAAATCCTAAGATGAAAACACGGTATCCGAGCTGAATAGAAATAAAGATATAACGGTCGGGGCTCATTCTCAAACAATCCAGTATAAAAGCCGGAGTATGGAATCCGAGAACAAAGCTGTACAGGTTGCCTAGGTTGTAAATGAGTGTCCGTTATAACAGCCGATACGACTTTAAATATTGACGTTATTTATAGTTTCCAAAAGACATAATTTGTCATACAATTTAAGATTTAAAATCTTTTTTTAATCAGCATCAGCCATCAAGAGCCATACCTACCTATTGGTGATATTTTTTGAATGAATCTAATATAAAATAACTCTAGCCGTCGATCTTACTCGTACTTAGCTACGTTAAAACCCTATACTATGCTGCTTATAAAAACTAATAACATGTAGGTAGGTATAGTAGGTACCTAAGTAAATTACGTTATCCACACGATAAAAGAAGAAGGAATAAATACTCGTTTGTGTCGTCACTGAATAAGCGCATTGTAAATAAAATCAAATCATATATGTACTTAGAGCGAACATAGAGCTTTAGCAACACTATGAAAAATATGCATTGTATGAAGTCTTTGCTGTACCTATTTGTACAAAAAAAATCGTCTATCGGCGTACCATGGACACAGTGCGAGAAACTCGATACAGTACGTGCAGTTGGCAAATGCCGGGACCGCGGCGATATAGCCGTCTCTTTCTTATGCGGAATTGCTTCTGCCATTTCGAATTCTACAACACTTCCAACTTTTCCGAAGTGGGATATAAAATTATAACCTTTGATAGGTAGTGGGAACTCGGAAGGTCGACCTAGGATGAGATTGCGAAAGAAATCTGAACATTTTAAGCTTCAATATTTGGAATTATATCTGAAGTTATAAAAATATACATGCCTATTTAGTTATCCATCTACTTTAGTACAGTTATTTAATTTTTAGCGTTAAGAGTTGCATCTCAAACTAATTTGAAAATTATAAGCTAACTAAGCTCAGTTGGAAGAGCAGTCGCCCGGCAAGCGGTCGTGGGTTCAATTCCCCGCCTTAGGCAGTTCAATTTTTTCAAATTATTTATAATTTTCAAATTACTTTAGTATAATTCTGCGACTTATGCCCGATTTGACCAAACTTTTATCCGAGAATAACTCCTGGTATAACGTATAACTGACACATTGACAGAAGTTTCAGAATGGGAAATAAGTCAAAACTAACGATTTGTTCTGAGATTAATATTTACTCTTGTTTGGTTGAATCTTATAAACTAAACTAAACTAAGTAACAAAAATAGAACGAGTACTTATATGATGCATATTATTTACACAAAGAGATAGGTAGCAGGTAAACATTATTTTGTTCCATTGGGTATTATCTTCATCTTAGAATTCATTGTAACGTTTTGTAAACAGATATTACTCTGCCGGCTCCCAAAAAGGGCGAAAATGAACTCGAAAGGAATAAACTCCTCATTTCAGATGCGCTGTTTTCGAAAACATTAATTCTTCGCTTATCCCGCATTATTTTTCCTCCGTAATCGTTAACTTTTTCGCAAACACGGGTAAATTATTCGCGAAATTAAGCGTCCGAGAGTCCAAATGTAAGAGAGGATTTTAAGAGGACGAAGTGGCATATATTTTGACTTGTTTACGAATTTATTTATTCTAAGATATTTACCAACTGCATTGATAACGCTAACTTGCGATAAATCAGTAATTTTGAGTATCTATTCGTGTATCAAACTATATGTTCATAATACGGCCTGAGTATCGTCCATACACAACAACATTATCATAAAACCATTTTTAAATAAAGTGGAAATAAAAGCCTTTTGTTATTTGAATAAAGCTTGATTCAAATCTGTTTTCTCACCGTGTTTAATAGTCTCATCCAGCTGAAGGCACCGGTTAGATGGTATCAGGCGAAGAATGGCCGCGACTCAGGTGGGTATCATCGGATCTGATTCCACTTGTGTGCGAATGTGAACAGTGCCAAAAGACGTGTTACAGATTAGCTAGTTTTCCCCGGTAGGTATAATATTTTTGGCAGACTAAGGCTGGGTTGCACCATCTTACTTTAACTTTGACAAACGTCAAAAATCTGTCAAGATCCATACAAAAAACGCCGGATATCGTTATAGTTACGGTCAAAGTTAGGTGGTTCAACTCAGCCTAAGTTAAACTGTTGTTACAAACGCTTTTTCTTTGCTTTATCGGTAAAAGGGACTCTAAACACTTATCGTTATTTCTTTCGGTTTAGCCAATCAAGAGCAACATACGGTTGACGGATCAATAAAAATATTGTTATCCGCAATCCGTTTTCCTAAATAGTTCCAATTTAACCTACGTTGGTATTAATCATAAACATTGTAAATTATGTCTAAAACAAGTAGGTAAAGAAAACATGATTTGTTTGAAGACAAGGACTATTTTAGAGCTCTTTCAAATTAGACATTTTGAGACGGACGTTTGTCGTCCGTTTGCTGACTAAATATTGTATCACAACTGCGTTAGAATAAAAATGACAATCCTGTGCTGCTCAAAACGCCTAATTTAAAAGAGCCCGCCCTTAAAGGCTTTTTGTGATGAGATGGTACATTGTCTACTTCTATACTTTTATTCACAACATCATTCCCGTAGCTACCTGTAACATATCCCGCCCTACGATAAGAATTGAATTATTTTTTGTAAGTCTAGGGTGGATTTTATCGTACCATTAGGGCGTTTGTCTCGCTCGATAAAATGTGAGAATGGATTGCAATCTTCAGTCGGAACTTATTTGGATATTAGTATAAAAGAAGATTTAAAAAATGCATTAGTAAATAACGGACTTCTACTGTCAGTTTTCTATACTACCTACGAGAAAGAGCACAAGAATTATCATTTTGCCTTAGACAAATTAAAGATGCGTAGATGAAGAATGATGACGAAAAATGAGCAGATTGTAGACACATGATTAACAAACAAACTTTATCCTAATCCACGATAAGTTGGCTTTTATTTGATTTAACATAAAACTTAAAATAAGCCCTAAGTGGGTTTTTATTTGATTTAACATAAAACTTTTTAATGTTTATGTTTTCGTGAATCGCTCTCCGTTATTAATTCAGAGAATATTATTTCGAACTAATTAATGGAAATTACTGACTGTGGTTAATTAAAATGTATCGTAAATTAATGAAAATATCGCTGTATTTTGAGATATAATTAACAACATTAATTCAGTTGAGAAATTAAATGCCAAAAATAAAATAAGGAGGTAGTTATAGATGAAATAAATAGTTACTTCATCTGTGAATACGTGAAAAACATAACAACTTTGCCAGCATACAATCGGGTAAAAAGTATAGCGATTTGGCACTTATCTAAGGTGACGTCTAATAATGGCTTCGTGTCACAAGTCTTCAAGATTGAAAACCCACGTCGAGATATCCGATAGCGGGTAGTCGCAAAACAGCGAGGAAGACACTGCCATTCTCATTTCCAGCACAAAGTAACTGAAATATAATCGCGTTTCAGAAACAACACCTGCAACTCTTTTTACGTTTAAAATTAAATTTAAGTAAGTTTATAAGTATGCGAGTTTAGTTAGGTACCTAACCGAAATATAATCGCGTTTCACAAACCACGCCTGCAACTCATGCGAATTAAAATAGTAGATAGCACATTTATTATGAGATCACTATTTACGATACGCAATGTGTTTCCAAGCAACGTAAATACTTACCTATCTTTGAATTCGACTTCTTATTCAGTAAAAAATATACATGTTCGTTTTATGAGTATTCCGCTGAATCCGTAAAAATATCGCTCAATTCACTTAAAACCGTAATCTAATTGAGGATCACATTGAAAAGTTCTTTTAACATTGAATGGGTCCCAGACCGAGGCCGCCTTAGCCTGAAACACAAAATATAAAAGCTCCGAGCTTATTCGCGCGATGTAATCGAGGGATGTCGCTGTATGGAGATATATTATATACCCTAAGTGATTTCGCAAAGCGCCCCTGAGATAAATCCGAGATCTCATTAAAGAGTTTTGCGGAGTTAGGCCGATATACGACTCACGCTCGCTAGTTTCAGAGGTGAACTATTGGGGACAACATTGTCATTGGTAAGGAATCGTAAAGATAACCTGCTTTTCCTTTTAAATAACCATATGAATATAATAATTTCACCTAACTACCTCGAACCTTTCGAGTTTTAACTATCTTTTCTTTTTATTTAATTGTGTTTGGTTTGTTTGGGTTTATTAAACGGCGTACTTTAGAGAAGAGATCATGGCTTTAACTCAGCTGGACAGATTTCTATCAACCTTAATAAACTTTACATTATTATCATAAGCGAAATAAAATAAATCACAACAGTATTGAAATAAACTGCATTTAGTGTAGATATTTTGTATGTATAAAAGATATTTTGTATGTATAAACTAATACAACGCGCAACTTGAAAAGATTACGCGGTTATGTAGGTAGGAAAAAACATAATTTTATTGTAAGTTTTACTACGCCGTATCATCATTCAGGTAAGGCACAATTGTTCTGCGGACAAGATATCTTACTGAAGTATTTGCAATAAGATTGGGCAGTGAATCTTGTAAAATGTGTAGGTAATAAATTGAGCGATCCGCCCTCCCATAAAAGAGGAGGTAAGCCCCTTTTAGTGCCCGCTGCGGTTGCAGCGTATACCTACAGTACGTAGCTCGATAAGGCTGGATTGATCCGGTCTTCGGGGACTTTTACAGCTTTTACTGCCTTAAGATATCCTACATCTAATGTTATGAAGTTATAGGACATCGTTACGGTCTCGTACATTATCAGCATTAGGAGTTTACGTCATAAATTATGCTTGTTACGCTTGATCTATGCACATTCAATGAAAATCAACAAATAGTGTGAAAATTCTGCAATAGTTTTGTAAAGACTGATAAGTATATTAAAACACACCAGATGCTCGTAAAACTACTTATATGCTTTGATACGAGTGCATGGCTGCAGCTTGGTCTATCTCGACGAAACTAGCTATCTCCCCTACTTTGTCTTAGAGCTTTCCAGGTCAATTAGTAGGTACCTACAGTGTAAAATGACTAAAATAAACGAAGCACAGAAATGAATTTTGACATACATGAAAGTTGATGTTTCCCAAACATGTAGGTACTAGGTGGTAAAAACAAATTAAAATCCTGTAAGTATGATGAGTACACAAGTCTACAATAAAATAGGTAGTACACTAAGCTGAAAACAAACACGTAAAAAAACATAATAATAAATAATCGAGAAAACGTTTAAAGGTTCACTTCCACTGCTTTTTCAGAACGTTTAGTTATTTGATCTACAAATCAAGTAGCCAAGTAGGATAGTCAAAATGATATTACCTACCTATCTACTTGTTCTAATTAAGCTAATCCTAGAATAAAGAAAGAAGTGCAGTGGACCCTCAACAATCGTTAACAAACATGCTTACTTACCTTTGCAGGCTCGTACAACAGCAATCCGCCTCCAGACTTACCTAGACAAACAAAAAACATTTGAAGACAAAATCAAAGACATCACTAGCAAAATGTTAAATTGTGACACGAACATGAAATCAATCAGTCATCATTTGAATAGGTACTTTTCCTCAGTAAGAATGTGTATAGGTAAAAAACTGCTTTAACTTGAAGCTCGCAGAGCTGATGGCCGCTGGGGCAGAAATGTTCTCGAGTGACGACCACGAGCTGAAAGACGTAGTGTGGATAGGCTACCCACTAGGTGGACCGACGATCTGGTGAAGGTCGCGGGAGATGCCTGGATGCAGGCGGCGCAGGGCCTGCCGTTTTGAAAAACCATGGGGGAGGCCTTTGTCCAGCAGTGGACGTCATTTAGCTGAAACGAACACACCTTGAAAAGCATACTTTTCAACTCCTAAGTTCAAACATGCAGGTAACCTACCTTTGCAGTCTCGCACAGCATCCAACGCCATCAGCCGCCACCAGCACCAGCCTCGTGCCTCTTCTTCAAATCGGTATCTAGAAAAAGAAAAAATATTATTTTAAGATCAATCCTTCCACAAATAAGTCTCATGGTAATTGTAAATGGGTGTATGGAGAAATTTCCCAGCTAAATGAAATTGCAATTTAAAGCTAACTTCGTTTAATATTATTTGAATTGAAAATACGAAATAATCTGTTAACAATTTGAATAGAATAGAAAATATTTATTTGCTCGCCTACCTTTGCATTCTCGCACAGCAATCCAAGTCGCCACCAGTCTCATTGGTACCGGCCTCTTCTTAAAATATCTAGAAATACAAAAAATATTTGAAGACATATAAAAATAAATCTTTCACTCCACTAGAAATAAAATCAAAAAGCATAAGATGCAGATCGCGATGAACAAGAAGTGTCCTATCGACATAAAATTATAATGTAGGTACACCCCGTTACTATGTACCTAGACACCCATCGTAAAATACCTACTTACCTACCTCATGAGCACAAAATGTAAAAGTTTTTCCCAGAAGTAAAAATTTAAAAATAACAAATTAACTTGGAAAATACAAAATAACCTCTTGTTACAGAAATAATATACGCTCACCTCAATTTGCAGCCTCCACATCGAACAGCAATAATGACGTCCAGCTTTAGCTTCTTCTTGAGATCTAAAACAAACAAAAACTTTTTGAAGATTTATAGAAAAATAAACCACTCACTAACCACTAGCAACAGAAAGAAAACGCAACTATGGATCGCAATTGGCGAGTGTCCAAGTACCTCATAAAATAAATTGCAATTTGTACAACAAGGTAGGTAATTTTCATTTTCATCAAAAAAATTACTCTGATTATACCTACTATTAATCATAATTGAAATCGATTGGAATGTGAACATAACGAACACAAAACACTCAAAAATCAACATTGAAACCAAACTTGAAAAATTTACAATGGAATTTTTTGGATACCTAAGTATTTCACCTACCTTCATTTTATATCGGGTGTGCCGAAAAATAAGAACTTCCAGGTAATTCACATTACCTACATAATAAGATTTGTTTAACAAATTTTAACAAAATGATGCTGATTGCATTTAAAATGAAAAAACAAATGACGATGGATCGTACAAATTAATTAATTTTTAAAACGCATTTTTATAACGGCCAGTGCAACGAAAGAGTTCGACAGCTAGGTTCCATCGACCAATAAAATAAATAATAATTTATAATATTACGCACACATCACAATAATTATGAACCCAAATAATGTAAAATAATACTTACAAATTGCTTCGACAAACCCCACGGTAAAATACAATTTCCCACCATTACGAAAAATCAATGGACACAGATTACGAAAAAAAAGGCGCACGAAGCAAAGACAAAAAACTTATACAGCCAACTAAGTCCCGGTAAGTAGTTTTTTTCAGCCGCTTTTAAACAAAAAATAACATGTTAAATCATTTGTGATATTAATTATTTAATTTTAAACTGTGACGTACGTAGTGGCTACTATGGAGTAGGTATTGAGTAAAATAAAAATAAAAATTATAAAAACAAAACAACTTTGTGTAAGAAAATCTTTTTAGCTAAAAAATAGGTAGTATTTTGCTGCACATCCTAGCAACATAGAAAAATTTTCTCTGCTAGCAACGAATCCTTCCTCCCCAAAATTCTTTTGCCACTTTTTTTTCACAGCAGTTATATTTTCGTTTGAAGCAAAGGCATTCTATGCAGCTAACTTCTGAAATATACGGACCAAAATAACGATGCATTTATCTGCATTACTTATTATTAACTGTAAAGAAACGGCAACAACTCGCGATGGAATTCGCGATAATGTCTCAAGTTTTTTGATAAATGGAGAAGGTTGACTAGTTACTTACATCAAGTGTTAAATAAAAATTTAACACTATTTAATCTACCGTAGTCGAGGCTTCGAAGGTCACAAGGGCGTTTTTAATCGGGTTGTGATTGAGCCTCAGACAGAAGATGATTAAGTAGGTACTGAATTAATCCAATAATGATTGCTTTTAGGAAACGTTTTGAGGAGCACCTATTACCGTGTTTAGGTATCCCATTTTGTGATGATAAAGCGACACCACGTCGGGCGCCAAAATAAAAGAACTTATGGACCTTTTCAAAGGACCGTAAATTGTGTAAGGATGTGCTGTTAGTAGATCTTTGTCAATAAAATAATATAATAAAAAAATAGAAATAATTATTTATGCTCTCTTATTCTTATTGTAAGTAGATAAGTAGGTACCTCTACCTACCTACCTTTTAGTTACTTGATTCATTCAACAGACTTCCTTTTCGTATTCCTTGTTTATTTACATACCTGTAATAAATAACCAATAAAGGGTCCCAAAGGTACTTATTGTCCTTTATATTTAAAATCTTCCCGAAACAAAGTAGGTTCGGGGAAACGCCGAAGCCAGTGGCTCAATGAGCGATCAAAGAAGCGATTAAGCAATTAATACAATAGGTTCCTTTTCTGTGAAAATGTGAACTGTGGAAAAGCGAACCTATTTAATTATGCAAAGTAATCAAGCATATCATTTCCTAACCTACTTTCATTATTTAATATAAGTACTTACCGAAGTTATTCTGAATGTAGGTATAATAAAAAAAAAAAACACTGAATACTTATGTAGGGTAAGTATTCCTATTTTTTATGCAGGCATTTTTAAGCGCTTTGTTATCTCTCTTCATATGATAGAAGAAGAAAAATCACTTCTAGTGAACTTTCAAGTCCAGTCCCATCCCATTGTAAAGTTCTAGTTCGCCCATTTTGATGCTTATTTCAAAACTTACGGACGCCCGGACAGACGCCGGAGGTTAAACGCTTACAGGAGTACCCGCAGCGGCCATTAATCTAAGTCCACAGGACGTCGAATCCGTAATTAAGAAGTTTATCATAAAGCAAAAAAATTTACATCGGGAGCGCCACGACCTAAATAACTCGGTAGAGCCGGGGTTTCATCGACAGCGGGCTTGGCAGTTGGATATTATTTACCATATCTCATAGCTTCTCTCACATAAGAAACTTAGTTAGGTGCCTAACTACAGAGGTACTTACTCATAGCATACAGGCAACTTCTTTTAACTATGGGGTTTGCAGTCACGTATCCAAATCTGTTTCCATTACATAACCTGTTTCAAATTTTACATTGTAAGTAGGTAGGTACTGCACTTACTTATTTCTCACAGCACAGCCGTTGCAATCTATTCAATATTACTTATAATAAACAAAATGATACCTATGAGAATCATCGCAATAGATTCACAAAGCGAAAAAACGTAGGTAGGTATATGAAGTTACTTTGTCAAGAGGGATAATCTCTCGCTTTCAGTGAAGCCCCGTCTCTCTTGATGTTATTTTAATTTGACCACTTCTGGCCATGATAAATGCGGTGAAATTAAAATTTTAATGTAATGCCTACTTGAACGCTAGCCAGCCATCCAGTGCCGCAGCATCTTAATCCCGACTTGTAATTGAGGAAAACCATAAAACAATGGCACTGCTGCTGTCTGCATTCTCCTTCGCTATGAATATTTCCATGGCTTTAAGAATGTTAAGTAGTAAAATCTTACAGAGGTTTATATTTTGGTAGGTATGAAAAGGGGAAGCAAGTATCTATGGCGTTGGTACCTACCAGTCAGCTGTGTGGGTACCATACAGAGTTGTAGAAGAAAAATTCTCTCATAGTAAAAGCGAGTCAAATCCTCTTGAGTCTAGTACAGACTGTAAATTCATATAGGACAATTTATTATAATATCTTGCAAATCAATAATTCAGATTCTGATAGAAACTAAGTACGATAATTTTCTGGTTATAGCAATGTTACTCAAAAGTGGAGTGGATAGATCATCCAAAATTAGTGCATTTATTTATGAGAAGGTTACCTATTTTTTATCTTAGATTATATTAATCTAAGTTTTTTATTAAATTATGTATCCCTTTCTACACATTAAAGAAGTTTAGATGCTTACAAAGATAATGAATAAAACATGAACATTATTTATTATAATAACTCTATATTGTCTACAAATATTCCAATCAGCTTCTCATAATGTCTAAAGTTACTGATAATGCGCCATAAAAACAATACAATCGGTCGACGATGTTAATAACACGAAAATAAATACACTTTAGCAATAACAGCTCTCACAGAATTCAGTTAATATGATTTCAGTTACTCAAATCCAAAACCTTTCCCTCAATATTTATTTATTATAAATGCAAAAATACAATAACTGGCTTAAATAAATTATAACATTTTTAGAGGATTTCAGGTCCTCAGGTCAGTTGATTCCTTATCTAAGAGAGCCTTTTCTTTGATATGCATAAGTAACAAATTACAGAATAATATCCTGAATGCCTCTTAGATTTTAGAAGACTTCAACTCTACAAGATCCAGGGCACCTTAATTCTCAAAATTAAACATGCAACTAACTAATAGCAGTAACTTCAGACATGAGCAAATTAAGCCTTATAATTATCCGTGTGTTTGTAATTGATCTTCTTGTCGATGCCGAGCAGCTGTCGGATGATGAACTCGGGCAGGCGCTTGTGGCGCCACCTGGTGGGCAGCGGCTTGTGGTTGGCCTTCTCCAGTTTTCCAGCGACATACTTCTCGGCGGAGAACTCGTTGGCCTCCTTCACCATGGCGAGGAGTGAGTTCTGGAAGATTTTTTCTTTGACTTGACGCCTGCGCTGCTTTATCTGTAAGAATGAAGAGAAATAAACATTAGTTTTTTTTTTATGTGACAGGAAGCAAACGAGCAGACGGATCAGCTGATGGTAAGTGATTACCGTCGCCCATAGACACCCGCAGACCCAGGGGCGTTACAGGTACAAATAATAATGTTTTCGAACTGTCAAACTATTTGTAATCAGTCCTAAAACTAAGCAAACTTGTTTTGAGGCAGATAGATAACCTTCCTACTACAATACATTGTATGTATTTAGTAGAATAAATAGTAATAATAATAGTATATTCGGAGCCCAGACACACACTGTTGTTGTGTCAAATGTATTGTTTTAGTGTTCAGGGGCGCTACTTAGCATATCTTTTTGCTATTCAAAAATACATATTTAAAGTAAATAATATCTAAAATTTGACAAACAGACGCACCCTAGCCCAGCGATATCTCATTCTCTTCCACAGCTTCCTGCGCTTGTGCTTCTTCATCTTTTTCCTCCTGATGACAATAAGCCTGGTCGCTTGTTTCTCTTCATTGTTCAGCGCAGGCAGACCCACTTCATCCTTCCTCCAATTGGTGTCAATTAACGGCAAAATCGACCGCGGATTAATTATAGGTATGTAAGGAATCGGGTCCTGCTTAGTTCTATCCACAACATTGCTCTCGGTGATCTCTACACCAATAGAACGAGGTGCAAAAGATAATGTCTTCGCCTTAGACAATAAGCAGGGTTTCTCCACTGGCAGCCGTCGCGGCTGACATTCTTTAACAGCATTTAAAGCTGTCTTGATGTTTATCAGCCGCAGATCTGGAATTATTTAGGAAATTAGGTTATTTTATCACAGAATTCACGATTACCGAATAAATTCATAACCTCAAAATAAAACTTACATTTGACTGTGTTATGAATGGAGTTCATCATCATGAATCCCGTAAAAGCAGAATTAACTAAGACATATCAAGTTTATGGGCGTATTTTATGTAAAAATAATAAATTGTTTAAAATTTTACGCATACAGAAAATTGATGAACTTTTTTTTGACAGTTCATGACAGTTGACAATATTAGTGATGTGCACGTGATGTAAATGAACACGATTCGATTATCAATTGAATGAGAAAAAGTGTTCAATTGCTTACAATTCTTAAATAAGAGATTAGTAGCCGAACAGAGCCCCGATTACGGTAATTTTTAACGTTTCCAATTCAGACGCGCTTCATCGATTCTGCGATACGATTGGTCAAAACAGCTGACGTACGCTGTTGAACGACCAATCGTATCGCAGAATCGAGAAGCGTGTCTGGATTGGAGACGTTAAAAATTACCGTATAGTTCCAAAATACTGTGGGTCTAGTCAAAATGCCATCGCAAACCAATGTGAAGTTTTCACTAATGTCAGTCGCCGCGTCACCAGTGATTCGATTCGATCGGAAAATGGCAGCCAAAATGCACATTGAACCACCAACGACGCGGCGATATAAAAGTTCATTCAAAATCGAATAAAAGTTAAAAAATGTCTATGACTTTGCGATTGTTTTTACTTTTTCTAGCTTTTTTTTTTTAAATTAGTTTCTTCCTTCTTTCTGCTCTCTGTTTACGTCTATGCTTCGCTGTCAAACTAGCTGTCAAAACGACATCGCGATACGGATTTGTCAAAACAGCCTTAGGGTGGGTTGCACCATCTTAGTTTAACTTTGACAAACGTCTAAAATCTGTCCAACTCCATACAAAAAACACCGGTTAACGTCATAGTTACGTTTAAAGTTAGGTGGTGCAACTCACCCTATTGGTTTTCGATCGAATCCAAGCTTATCACCGGGGTTTTAGTAATCGCAATGAAAATGGCGGGTGTTGCGATTCGATTCGATTTTGATTGAGTCTTAAATGCATGTTGGCTAAGCCTTTGTATGGGAAATTTCAAACCAGTCTTTCGATTATCGATAGGTAGGGCTTTGCGATTCGATTTTTTGCCGTTTGACTAAGCCTTTTTTGTTATCGACCTCTTTTGCGATTTGTTTATTTGTTTGCGACTGGTTTGCGATGGGTTTGCGATTTTAAAGTGCGTTTTGACTAGACCCGCTGAACTGTCCTATCGATGACATTGACAGCGGGGCGCCACCGTCAATACCGAATCGCTGGTTCCGATTTTTGTCATGTTGGAAACCATAAAGTTGAACGATGGTAGCGCCCCCCTGTCATTGAGTTTGGCGGGACAGTTCAGCGTGGGTCATCTATAATCGGGGCTCAGGGCGCCTAGAAAAACGCTGCTTTTCAGGCAGCCTATAAATAAAACTATATATATAATCTAATGCTGGGCATATTACTAACTCACGCAATTTCGTTTAAAAGGCTACAGGCGCTTACAAAGTTTTAATTTTGATTGTCTTCTAGTGTCGTCTTGTTGGCTGTCCTATTAAATAAATAAAAGCGGAGAAATCTCTCCGCTCCGCCGCCGCTGTCAAATTCTATAGAAAAATTTGACGACCCGACATTTCTCCGCTCTGCTCCGTTTTGGTGGAAACCGGGGGAACTTGTTTAGGAAGAGATCCCACCTCAATGTCCATTATGACAAAAGAATAGGATAAAGAATAGGAAGGACTTTAGGATACAAAAATAATGACAAAGGTTTCGGTTAGCGATTCATTTTATTAAACTGTCATAAAAATATATAAATAATAGTAATAATTTAAAAACCACATAATAACTCTCGCCCTTCCGGTACTGCGCCTATGTCACCCACCACCGCCACTGACATACATCTACCTGAAAACGTATAGAGGGTAATGAGTAATAAACGAAAAAAGCCCAATGCCAGCCAGCAACAACTATGGCGATCCACTAGCAGTAGAAGTCAATTTTATGGTTGCTCACGCAAGCAAGTCTTCGAAAAATTCAATTACATGTAAAGACAGAAGTAATATTCTAAATGGAGCAGGATTTATAACAAAATTATATTCTAGATGATGACGATGAGACTCGTTTATTTAGTGATTTTCATTATTTTGTCCTTACTTTTACTGGACAGCACTTTAGCAGTCGCGCAGACCTCGTCCGCCGGTATGAGGTCGACCATGCACATGGAGTTCTTGGCGCTATCGATTTGCATATTGTTGGCCACCTGCAGCGCCAGGCCCTCGCTCACCTTCACGCAGTCCTCATCGTGAAGGGCAAGGCTTACCTCTGGGAAAAAATCATCATCAACAGGTCTTAATCTATTGCAGAAGGACAAACACTACACTTCCCATTCCCATGCTAAGTCATAATATTATACATCCACGGGAAGATTAGGATTGGTCCTATTTTACTCCGCCGAAACTACACGGCTAAAACGGAGAAAATTAAATTTATTAACTTGAATAACTGTGAACTAGAATAAAATGTCAGTCTTTCGATAGAGGATCATTTTCAGCGGTAGAATAATTAGTTTGCATCAACCACGTAATAAGTTTGGAGGATACCCAAATAGTAACAAAACAAACATTATGTTTTGCAAACTGTGATGCCTGTTATTCAAATGGAAGGCGGAAGGAACAAAACAACACGTAGGTAATATCAAAATATTTGCCCCGTTTATGAACGATTCGTGTGCTATAGCGAGATAACGATCATCATAATAACAACCCATCCCCGTAATATTGGTTTTAAATTGACAACTTTCCATTGCTATGTAGAAACCCAAAGAAACATTATCTGATGTTAGTTGTTTGATAAGTTTTCCACGATAAATTGCACGGTTAAGTGCCACATTTGCTAAAAATAATATTATAATAAGTGTGAATGAACCTAAGCTAGGTATTATATTAATTATTATACACTTATAATAAGGATTTGGTTACCTTTTTAACATATCATTATGCACCACATTTCCTACGGGCCCTGTGATTGCGCACCATAAATGAATAAATGAATCACCATAACGTCGCTGTGTGATTCCTTATCACACATTGGTATTGACTAGCAATGTGTCAATGATCTGCTGACAACTAAATAATTTATATTGCTCAAAGAACTCACTAAGCCGCTTCTTGCCCACTTCAATCTGCTTGAAGTCCAGATCTCCGACATTCACCAGGAACTCCGCTGCGCACAGGGCCGCCTGCTTGGCCGTACACGACCGGGTCTTTGCTAGGACACCTGTTTTTGTTTAGAAGTTATTAGGTACATAGGCGTTACAACAATCGATTATGTTCCCTTTCCCATCCCTACGTTCCTTCACTCCATCCGGGAAAAGGAAGAGAACGAAGACGAGAATGAAGATTCGAGAAAAGTAGCAACTCATTCATTCATTCTTCCCATTTGTTGATTTTGTTCGCAACCGGTAGGTTATGAATGAGGTTAGAAATGGTAATATAGAAAATGCATTAACGTTACTTTACGTAAAATCCACTATATGTTTAACAGTCTACTAGAACCATCATTAGGCAGTATTCTAGTAATGTACACAAACGAGTCAGATAAATCAAGTTTGCCTAAAGTAGCCTAGGTATGTAACTAATGAGCTTAACCAGGGCTAGGGCCAACAGTCCCCACCATGGTATTGTTCAGTAGATTGGAGACATAATGGTTGCACTAACCAAAGATTCCTTGATCGAAATAGGACAAATTGAAGGCCTTGTAGTCGGTGTAGATGTCGTTGCCGGCCATGAGCCCGAGCGGCGGCTGCGGCGTGCGGTCCATGTCGTGCTGGCCCAGCTGGATGTTGCCGGTGCCGCACGCCGCGGCTACTATCGAGTGCTTCAGCAGGCACCTGCCACAGGGGACACCATCGTTTCAGTTAAATGACGTCCACTGCTGGATAAGGCCCCCCAATAGGTGGACTGACGATCTGATGAAGGTCGGTAGGTACTTCCCACTTGGAGGTGGGCAGGACTAATCGTTATGAAAATCCTTGGGAGAGGCTTTTGTCCAGCAATGGACGTCATTTGGGGACACCATAATGCCGACATGTGATGGGACTTCATTCGTTCGTTTAAGCCAAATAACGTCCACTGCACAACGCGGTCCTGTCCTACCTTACCCGAGACCTTCATCAGGTCGTTGGTCCTGATGTTAGTTGTAAAGAAGTTAAGTAGGCAAGACGGCATAAGAACTCCTCGCCGTTCTCCTCCTGGAACTCCTGGTTCATCGCAATGATCACCTATACCTAATATGGATTGGTGATCAAAGTGGACTTCTTATCCATCCATGGGTGATCAAATGACACCAAAGTGTCGCCTGGAGTCCACTTTGATCACCTGGGTGACCTAATCCAGGAGATCTAAATGGAGTAGACCTCGCTAATGTACTACTTAGTTTCCAGTGGTTTTTCCCGACCGAACTTGAGTTCGCGCTTAACGTTTGTGTTGTGAGTGCGTGTGTAGGCACACTCGCACGCACTGTGTAACTAGCTAGGAGGTAATGTCAATGTCCCATGATAAGATAAGGGTCACACGCACGAGTAAAGAATTAATTCAGAAGGTTGTAAGCACTATTAAGTCTAAGCAAATAAAGAAATTTTTACTTTATCTAAAATGAAGGTTTAAATCTAACGCCTAACAAATAATAAAGTTAACATTGTGCCGTTCACTCGATCGGACGTGTCAGCGCTATGAAAATAAATATTTAATTTAACTATTCACTAGCAAAATCGCGACCTACATTAACGAAACTCGGAAGTGTTTTATCTGTGTCATTTATTTCTAATTGAACACTGAACTTATAATGATTTGTGTATATAGACTTGATAATATGGAAGGAAGTCCCTTCAACCGGAGTGCGCTCACGCAGCGCAGCCCTCCGCCCACGCCCTCGCAGCGCGCGCCGCCCGCCGCCCCTGTCATGGAACCACTCGAAGTGGTGGCCACTTCAGAACTCCAGAACTGGATGAAAAGCATCGAGCAGTGCCTGAATGAGGTGTGCATAATCTCATCGGAAGGAAAGCTCAACACTGACCAGAAACTGAGGATTAGTAACCTGTGCAGAAGGGTGAGCCATGGAACATCCCAAATGGCCGTACAATACCAGTCGCTAAAGCAAAAGGCCATTCAAGCTCATAGCAACATACAGGTCCTTAAAGAAAGTCAAGACATTTCACAGCAACTTCAAGACCTCAAGAAAAGCATAGAAGTGACCTCAAAACCTATCTCGGGAGCGTTTTCCTTTGCTGACATGGTTAAAAAGAGTCCTGTCAATCTTATTCAGCCCAAAAATTTCAGTTCTGTGGCGATTTACCCTGATGATAAAATGAAGTCAAGCGAGGAAACCAAGTCGCTAGTGCAAAAAATAATTAAGCCCGAAGAAATGAAATTGCACGTGAGAGGTCTACGGAAAACTAGAGATGGCGGCGTTATCATCAGCACCAACTCCAAAGACGACATCGAGAAGATAAAGCAGTCAACGCAATTAAGAACATCTGGCCTCATCATAGACGAGACGAAGAAACGGAAGCCTAGGATTATAGTACTGGGAGTTCCTGCTTCCATGGATGAAACTGAGGTATTTAAATGCATATACCTATTATTATTATTATTGTTACGTTTTCTTTATTTTTACTCGAAGTCCCTATGGTCTTCGGTTTTAACCATAACTCACGGGCTCATGCCAAGTGAGTTAAGTTTTCAGAATTGATAGCGGAGTTGGAGTCGTCCTGCATGAACTTTCTGACGATACGACAGGTGTTGAGAATCGCAGCCTTTTGCATAGTCATATAAATATTTTCTTTAATGTCTAAATTGCGTAGGGCAGTTACTTAGCAAGTGGTTTGGGATGACACCCGTGCTGGAGAGCACCAACGGTATAATGTATACTTTTTCCATTTTCCATATTTTCAAAATTTCTTCTTTGCTCGGTATATTTATGTATTTTTTCTGTTATGGTTTTATGCAAATTGTGTGTGTTGGGAACGGCTATGTCTATAATTATGTACTGTTTTATTTTGTTTGTCAATTAAGGTGATATCAGGTCTATTATTGTGTATAGTTCGATCGGTAAGTATGGCACCGTCAAAGTATATCTTGCAGGTGCTGCTCTCCAGCACTGGCTTTGGGCTGTATTCGTAATATGGCAGTGGTTTTCCGGCTAAAAGTTTATGTTTGAATGCTAGCTTCTGGTGTATAATGTTGCAAATTTGGTTATGACGATGGGTGTAATCTGTTTGAGTTAAATTTGGGCAAGCACTTGTGATGACGTGTTGGATTGTTTCCGACTGTCGGTTGCATTTGCGGCATTTATCAGTGGTAAGGTTTTTGTCTTTTATAATGTATTTTCTGTAATTGCGGGTATTTATGACTTGATCCTGAATTGCTATCATAAATCCTTCAGTTTCAGGAAAAAGAGCGCCTAGTTTTAACCACTTGTTGGAAGCAATACTATTTATGTGAGGTTGTTCAAGGTCGTGACGATGTCTACCGTGCAGTTCTTTTCGGCGCCATGCTGCTAGCTTATCCGCTTCTTGTTGTTTTTTGCTTAAAAACTCTTTATTGGTATCATGTAAGTCAAGTGGTGTATATTTATCATCTAAATCTGTTGCTGCTGAGTGTATTTGACTTGATGTTGATTTTGATAGGAAGAAACTCCTCATTCTCTCTATTTGTCCTTCCCATAATACCTTTAAATCTATTAGGCCTCTTCCCCCCTCTTCTCTTTTAAGTGTTGTTCTTTGTATTGCAGATTTAGGATGTAGGTAATTGTGCTTAGTAAGTGTAGTTCTTGTTTTAATTTCTAACTTATTGATGTCTGTTTTGGTCCATTTTATAATGCCGAATGAATATGTTAACACTGGTACCGCAAATGTATTTATGGCTTTAAAAAGGTTTTTAGCGTAAAGTTGTTTTTTGCATATCAAGTTAAGGCGTCGGAAATATTCAAGTGAGATCTTTTTTTATTTTAACGTGGTGAATTCCCTTATCTTGTTGAATGCCGAGGTATTTGTAAGTTTCTGTTTCGTCCATTGTTACAAATTTACTGGAGTCGTTGCTGTTACTTGTAGGCTTTACTTTACCTTTCACTACTCTGAGCTTTCTACACTTGTCAAGACCGAACGTCATATTAATGTCCTTGCTAAATTTTTCTGTTAACGCTATAAGGGTTTTCATGGATTGTTCTGTGTTTGAGAAGAGTTTGATGTCATCCATATACCTACATTAAATGAGATATGGATGTGGTGTTTGTTAGCTTGTAACCGTTATTTGAATTGTTTAGCAAGTTTGAGAGAGGGTTCAGAGCAAGACAAAACCATAGTGGGCTTAAAGAATCCCCTTGGAAAATGCCATTTTTGATAGAGATTTCTTCTGTGCTGATGGTGTTGCAATTGTTGTTTAAAAAGAGAGAGGTTTTCCAATCTGCCATGGAATTTTCCAAGAAGGTTATTACTGTTGGATTTACTTTATATATTTGCAAAACTCTAATTAACCAAGAATGCGGTACGCTGTCGAATGCCTTTTCAACCGACTTCAAAAAAGGAGGAGGTTCTCAATTCGACCCGTATGTTTTTTTTTTTTTTTTTTTTCTATGTTTGTTACGCGATAACTCCGCCAATTATGAACCGATTTGAACAAATCTTTTTTCGGCGTATAGGTAATACCTCAAGGGTGGTCCCATTTAAATTTAATAATAGAAAAAACAACCCCCAAGGGTGGAAAATTGGGGATGAACTTTTTTATACGCAATATCTCCGCCGATTATAAATCAATTTGAACGATTATTTTTTTGTTGAATAGGTATTATCAAAAGGGTGGTTTCATGCGAATTTGAAGAAAATATTTCACCCCTAAGGGTGGAAAATTGGGGATGAACTTTTTTATACGCAATATTTTTAATTTTTAGTTTTTTTTTGTGTTCACGCATTTGAAGTCGGTTTTATTTTTTTTAAAATGTAATTTTATTATAATCAATGTAGGTAATGTTAATATTTTTCTTTCGTTTGTGAGCATGTTTAACCTTTAACTATGGACGTCGGGTCTCAGAGGCCCACCCCCCTTTTCAATTTCTCGGTTTAAATACTTATCTTCCCGACACGTGCTGCTCTCGACCATCTCAGTAGCTTCAGTTTTAACTGTGTAAGGACCGAGGAGGCATAAAATCGCGTCTTCCGGCACTTATTACGTGAGTAATAACCATCCAAAATTTTATCGGGGTCTGGGAGACCCGATGACTATAATTTCCATACAAACATACTTGTATGGATGTGACTTGTCAACTATATTTTTTTTATAGTATATCATTATAATATGTTGTAAATTGTTTTAGTTTAAGAACAGATAATGGTAGAAAGTATCTGAGTACATCAGCTATATTATTAGCCCAACTATCTAAGTAATATTCCAGAAGTAAGGTTTTACTTGTAGACGATCCTTCTTTTGAGTTTAGATGTCTTAGAAGGTACCATTGCTGCCGATTCCGATTCTGATAGGTGTATATTTTGCCTATCAAAGCTCTCAAAGAAAGATGACACATGCCTGTAGAGATAATTTGTCTTTAGTGTTCTAGGCCACTGTTTATAATTTTTGTAAGTTTAACCCTTGTCAATTTTTTTATTTTATGTCTTTCAGAAATTCTGTTTATGTTTTTATGTTACACGGTTATTAATTAGCAAGGAAAAAAATATTAGTTTGATTTATTATTAATCGACTGTAATTAAGGAGCCTATATGTGATGCTAAGACAATTCACACTGAAAAACGTCTATGTTTTTTAAATTTGCCAAAAAATAATTAAATAATGATTAAAAATTGATTAATTTACTACTAGATCCTTTATTAATAGTTATTAGATATATATCAACTCTTTAATAAATTCAAATTGGTTCAGATATGAAATTATGAAGAATTTTAGATAGGGGTCTGTGAGACCCGACGTCCATGGGAGTGTGATTATTTTTTCACGACTATAGTTAAAGGTTAAGAATAATTGAATCAATAACTAGCTGTTCCTTGCAGCCCAGATGGTTTCGTCTGCAGCCTTTTTGTTCCTCGGACAGGATGTTGTTGTGTTCTATGTGTGTATTGAGTTTATTGGTGATACAAGATGTTATTAACTTATAAAGGGTTGGTAGGCACGTAATAGGTCTGTACTGTGAGGGGTCTTCCGTATTGCGGCTTTTTGGTAACATATAAGTGATTCCTTTGGTTAAAAACGCTGGCATGTCAGTTTCTTCCTTTATAACGTCAGTGATAGTGTTTCCTAAGATGTTATGTAGGTTGTTAAGTTTCTTATACCAGAAACAGTGAATTCCGTCAACCCCGGCAGCTCTCCAACTCTTCATTTTTCGCGTAACTGCCTGTATATCTTCTCCGTCGATGTCTTGGAACTCCATCTCTTCAATATCCTTCCATTTGTTTTCCTCCTCTCTAATCCAGTCCGCTTGGTTGTTATATTCTGCGTCGATTCCCCATATTTTCCCCCAGTCGTTTTTTAATTCGTCAGGAGAAGGGATTTTATTTTGTGTCTGTTCTGTATTTTCTCCGTCAGTAACTTTAGCTGATATTTTTCTGTAGAATATTTTTTCGTTTTTCAAAAATAATTGGTTATCTTCTTTGCGCTGTAATACTTTCTTATATCTTCTTAGTCTTTGTGCCTTAAGGGCTAACTTTTGTTTGAGTGTGTCAAGAAATTCTTCAGGTCTGCTGTTATTTTTTTCATGGGTAGAATGTATTTGATATTTTTGAAATTATTATGTCAACTCTTATACGCAGCTTATCGGATATGTTTTCATTCGCAATATATTCATTCTTAGTTTACTTATATCTCTTTAAATCCTAATTTGCCATGCTGGTTTTTTACATGATTGTTTATAGTTACGTTTGTGTCCTATTAGTGATTCAACTTTATGTCCAAGGTGTTTACAAATAACAAAAGCCGTGCAATATATTAAGGTATGTAGGTATGTGAGTTATGTTTGAGTCTGTGGAATAAAATTTGCTTAGAATGTGGTTGTTAAATATATACAGTATTTGATAGAGGTTTTTGTCTTCGCGTAGTTTTAGTAGTTTAGGTCTCGTAGTTGGGTCTGTTCCGGTATATTCTGTTAGAGCTGTTTGTAACTCGTCTGTCAACTTTTGATGTAGTGTATCTAGTTGGGTATCATTGCCACCATTTGCAGCTCTTTCTTCTTGTGTTATATTATGACTCGGAGAGTTTGGGGGAGACTGTGTATTAGGGAAATCTACATTTTGCATGTGTGTGTCCTGTGACGGAGAATTTGATGACGGATTTGCACGTGCTGTTCTAAGTGAGTTTAAAGGAAGGTTGTCTTCAAAGCTAGAGTCACGCGAATGTGCCAATATTGTGTTCATTTCAAGTTCAGGGGTTGATAGTAACTCTGCCTCTAATTCAAGCTGTTCTTTTACTTCTAATTTGATTTTTTCTATGGTGTCGTCGGAGAGTAATTTATTTCGGATTATAACTCTACGTTGATCTGCGATTCTTTGTCCCGAAACATCAAGATTGAGGTATTTAAGTCTAAACCTGTCGTATAAGTTTTTGCAGTACATGGTACGATCTGTCTCTAATTTTGTGATGTGATAGTATGTGCGCATGATGAAAGTATTTATTTCGTCATCCCATCTCATGCGCACTCTGGGTTTACCAGCCTTAGTGATTAGTGAGATTAGTGGCTCGTGCCTCTTGCGAAACATCTTCGGTTGGCGTTACTGAGCAATTATTTTGTTGCTGTGAGAATTGGGTGAATTCAGGTTTCCCACCTAAAGCAGGTCCCCCGGCAGAGGGCCGTCCACCTAAACCCCCGCCACCGATGGCTCGTATGCTGTGGCGCCCAGCATCGGCTACAGGCGCGCCCCGGCGATCGCCCCCGGGAAGCGGCATTATACGTTGACCTTTACTTCTTAACTCCATCTTGATGGGTTTGCCCTTGCCTTGTGTTAGCGTCATATTTATATTTATACAATAACTATTGTTATTTTATTAATTTTTAAATTGATTGTAACAATGAAGTAATAATTAACCTATTTTATTTAATTTATTTTATTTGATTTCCGTTTATGTTGGTTCAATTAACTAAAAATTCAAAATTCAAATTCAAATCTTTATTGCGTACTAAGTGACAATTATTGTAATGGTGGAAATTACATACACATGGGCTTAAGACTTAGTGACCTAGGAGGTATTGCAACAGAGTAGGTGGCTATATACATTCATTATACATAATATGAGAAGTAACATAACTAAAAAACATTGTTATTAGATACAGATTGATATTGTGCTGTGTACTATCCTTAAATAAATAAATAAATAAATAAATAAACATAATTGCATACTTCGATGCTAAAAAATAACAAAACAAGCAGATTACAAATTAAAGTATCTAGAGACATTTTCGGTGGTCAGTAGTTAGATATTCGTTAATTGAGTAGAAACATTTAGGTATTAAATATTGTCTCAGAGCTTTAGAAAAGCGTTTAATGTTAGGTTCGGTTTTTATGTGTTCAGGAAGTTTGTTGTATAGTTTCACTGACATGTAGTAGGGGCTGGTATTTAACATTTTTATTCTTGATTGAGGTAAGTAAAGTTTATCCTTATGTCTGGTATTTCTATTATGCGTGTCCTAGGATTGCAACAAATATGATTTTAATAACTACCGGTAATTTTATTAATATTTATTGTCGATTATAATGGTAAAATATAAAACTATTTTTAGAAATATTTTATTATAATTATACACTTTCTTTAGTTTTCAATCAATTTCTGTTACGAGTTGTTAATTTGACTACAATTACAAAAGCCAATCAGAGACGTCAGCCAATCGGAAGCGTCGACCAATCACAGCACACCGACTTGTGGTGGGGGTGATTGAGCGGGGCATTCGATAGCAGAGCGAGAGTCAGTCTTGATCGAGCGCTGAGCGGAGTAACAGTTAAGGACGAAATATTAATATTGTTTTACAATTTGTGTTGTGTGAAATATACTGTGAAAGTGCTGAAAAGTTATACGGAGTTTAATTTCCACTGACCTGACCCAATACTTGTTGGTCACCCGCATGGTAAATTCATTGCGAGTGTCCGCCCCCCACGTGGCTTAGCTGGTCGAGCTCGGACGAAAGGTTGGATTATTATTATTATACCATCAAAACCTAGCCGACAAACTTCAAAATACGTCACTGGAAGCGTTCATGTCCTCTATTAAGCTAAGCCATAAATCAGGGAGGAAAGACACCGAAACCTGTAATTATGTAATTGAAGTCACAGCTCAAATACGGAAGACCTTGATAGCAAATGACAGAGTTTTTGTGAACTGGTCATCGTGCCCTGTTAGAGACTTTACTCTAGTGACAAGGTGCTACAAGTGTCAGCAGTATGGACACGCTGCTAAGACCTGTCGTGAAGCTAATATCACTTGCGGCCACTGCGGAGAAGTGGGTCACGTATTAAAGGATTGCAATAAAAAAGATGAACCCTCAAAATGTGCGACCTGCTTGCACTTCAAAAAGCCCAACAATCACAAGACAGGTGATGCTGAGTGAAACTAGCAGAACAAAGATATATTAACACCATAGATTACGCAGGCGCCTAAGTAAGAGCGTCCCCTGCGAGTTTATGTTTGTCTTGATGTGTCAGTTTTATCATTAGCTAATTTACTACCTAGATTGTATAAATTAACTTTTACCATTAGTACCTACTAGAAGATAACTCCATAATTAATCATAGAGCTGTCCCACTAACCTTTTATCAAATCTACCTTAACAAACCGAATTGCATTTATGTAGGTATATCTAGAGTAAACATAAATAACTAGTATGATTTTTGCAACATTGAGCGTGACCCAGTTTATTATTTTTGTTTACGCAGACACTGTATGTTGGATGTTTTTAATAAAGTATGTAGAAAAAGCAATATTATGTAGCACATTGTATTGATTTTAAATCTTAAATGTAACTTGTGTAGATTTTAATTTTTAATTATATATTATTATGTATAAATATTAGATTATATATTTTGCTGGAAATAGTTCTATTAATAAAGTAATGTAAGCCTTTTTTGCCTGAGATACAGGAATTATAATTCTTAGTTCGGGCACGTTATGTACTTTTACCTATTATAGTTTAATATTAGCCTATTGTTAAAAACTGTCAATAAGTTATTCAATAAAGAATTTATTTATTTATATTATTTATTTAATCATTTGTTGCTTCGTCACGCAGACTTTTCTTTATAAATACGTCACACCAGTGTAAGGCGCTAAGTAGGTACCTACCTTCGTTCGTTCGTTCGTTTCAGCCAAATGACGTCCACTGCTGGACAAATGCCTCCTCCAAGGTTTTCCACAATGAACGGTCCTGCGCCGCCCGCATCCAGGCTCTTCCCGCGACCTTAACAAATCGTCGGTCCACCTAGCCTGCCTACGCTACGTCTTCCAGCCCTTGGTCACCACTCGAGAATTGAAGTGAGAAGTACCCGCCTATTCTAAGTAAGAAGGATTGAGGGTTGTCCTTACGAGATGTCGCAGCTGCTGCACCCGGGCACAGCGAGCGCGATCCACGTGTCGCTGCCGGAGCCCAGGTCGTGGTACTCGTAGCCACTCTTGGGGAACGTGGGAGGAGTGCACGGGTCGGGAGGCCGCTCCTATGGTACATACGAACTAGTTAATCTAATCCCAGAGGCGGTTTTCCATCTTCGAATCATTATGAGATCCAATTCTGAAATTCAGACTTAAGTAAATCCCATCGTCATTTCAGCCACAGGACGTCCACTGCTAGACGTAGGCCTCCCCTAATAATTAAACTCTAGGATGTGGAAAAATACGATTGAAATTATTATTCACACCTTGAAACTCAAGTGGATGAAGTTCTGAAGCAAGAGAGCGTAAATTGGCACTATTTTATTGCGGGCACCTATCTTAATGTTACCTAAGCTTGGAATACTTACTCGTCTCAACTCGATCCTCTCAGCCATCCTAAGGGTTTCTTCAAACGGCACTCCGACACTGCCGACCGAGCATCGCACCGATATGAAGTTCGTCTGCGCGAAGCACTGCAGCGTTTCCTGCGACATGCCGCCTATTCGCTCGTCCTCACAGAACACCGAATTAGCCAGAGGTCCCGCGAAGGCCGCTCGCTGGACCAAATCCATCACGATCTGCTCTGGATGCCGTCTCTCTAGGTCATCTCGGACTAATGGCTTTCGGTCGTCGATCTCCCATTGGTGGTAGCAACACCTTCAAAATTAAGGGTTTAAATAAAACTTCCGTGTTACACTGAAGGTGTGTGCAAACTATGCAAGCACGATCTCTTGATCTGAAACCGGCGTATCAATGGTAAAAAAGGAGATCAGAAAACTATTAAATTATTGAAAAAAAATATAGTAAGATTAGTAGCGACAGAGGCACGCTACTTAGTTCCCTTAGGTAAAGAAGCAGGTTCGAAACCCAATCACGTTAACTAATTTACCTTTGAGCGGCATCCAGCAAGACATTCTTCAGGTCAGGGAAGCAGGAGACGGGGCAGCGCAGCGTGTAGGCGATGGACTGGCGGTCGGAGGTGCAGGTGATGGCGGCGCCGCACTGCTGAAGGTAGCGCGCCTTCATGTACGCGGAGTAGCCGCAGCCCGAGCCCGAGGATAGTGCGCGGAGGAAGTGGCTGGCGCCGATTTGGTCGTCCCATTCGTAGCGGGAACCGGCCTTGCGCGGAAATTGGTGTTGATGAATTCAATTTTGACCATGGCAATCATAAATTATTTCCCTATACTTACAGGGTGGAAACGATAAGTGATCTCACCCGATTATTTCAACTACATATACTACAAGATATCGAAAAACTGGTTACTGATTACTGATCCTGAAAGTGCTTCACGAGCTCTTTCAAACGGTACCAATAACAGGTTACAGGATAAACTGGAACTATCTGAAAATGCAATGTTTTCAGCTTCCGTTTGATAGAGCTCGTGATGCACTTTCAGGATCAGTAGGTAACTAGTTTTTTGATATCTTTTATAGTTTAGAGATAATCGAGTGAGATCACTCATCGTTTCCACCCTGTGACCAGACCTTGATCCTATTAAAGGTGGTCTTCTAGAAAAAGGGAGCATTGAAACAACGGTGACTTTTATTTAGCCTAGGGCAAAAGAAAACCACAGTGAGACAGCTAGGTTATATGTTAACTGCTATTGTTGGTCGTTGAAAGGTATCCTCACCAAATGGTAGCTCTGACAAATTGATATCTCTCAGATTTTCGTATGCCTTTGGTGTCGCGGATCCCTAACTAAAAGGCATGACAATAAAGTGGAAATTCACCTGATACATGATAGTGCAAGCTCCGATCTGCGCGCCCAAAGGCTTCGCGGAGGCTACCTTGATGCCATTCATGAGGTCCGACCGCATCACCTCCATAGGCCCATAGTCGGGCTTGGGCCAGCAAACAGTCCGGTCATTCCTGCTCACAGATAGCCGCCTGGCCAGGAATCTCTTGTAAACGGGGGCGGTTACTTTGAGTTTGAGCATAGTTTGACATGCGACATGTGTTCGGGTGACAGTTCGTGGTGTTTTGATAATTTGACAGCATGATTGGATAAGTTTTTCTTTTGTTACAAAAAGTATGACATGCCTGACTTGGTACTTGTGGTGTTTCCTATATTTCATAATACTGATAATATTGGAAGGGTTTTGTCGAATAACCAAATTAAATGTTGAATCCCCATCTTTGTTTTCAAAAATACTTACTCTAAGATCTTAATTTTATCACGAATAAATACTCTTAATTTAATCATTTGACAAATTCGGCGGTTATTAAAAGCCTTCATAGCAACATTGTTATTCATAGCAAGTAAGTAGTTATCAAGTATTTATCTACTGCACTTGCACTTACATTTTTTACATGGTCAACAAAACTCGTCATTTGCGACGTACGTAACCGTAACATTAGAGGTACGATTTAGGCTAGGTAGACTTGAAGATTCTGATTCGATTACACAAGGAAACTACGAGCATGTTATTAAATTGTAACTTAAACATAAAAATTAACTACAATCACGATCAATTACTTGGCTGAGTTGCACCAACTTAATTTAACCGTAAGTAAGTAGGTACCTTTAAAATTAATAACCGATGATATAATTTGTTTGTATGGAATTTGACAAATTTTTGACATTTGTCAAAGTTAATTAAGATAAGATGGTGCAACCCAGCCTTAGTCGATATTTTTATGAAGTGCGGTAGGTAGACGTATGGATGCGACCATCCAAATGTTAAAAACATAATGACAAACTATAACTTTTATAGCGCGTAATATTTTATTATCACGTAGGAATACCTAGTAAGTATCCTTTAATAGATAAAATGTAGTGTTACCATAAATGTTTGTGAAAGTTGGAATAGACATGTTTACTATTAGAGGCTCTTTTAGGGGGTAAACTAAAAATGGCGAAAACCTTTCCCTGGTATAAGAGCAACATAATAGGTATTGCCAAAAACGTTCAAAGAAACCACTGGAGAGAACATTCTAAAGTTACTTCTAGGGATTTTTAAACCTTGCTCAAAAAGAACGCGCAATCCATTAATCTTCACCGTACAGCCAATACCTTTAATTGTGATCATTTTTTAATTCCCATATTCATGAAAAAAAGTTAAAGCATAGTTTTAGTAACAAAAATAAGGTTCGTTCGTTCGTTTCAGCCAAATGACGTCGTCCACCGCTGGACAAAGGCCCCCCCTAAGGATTTCCATAACGACCGGCATAGAGTTATTAACCTCTATGACGACCGGTCCTGCGCTGCATCCAGGCCATAGAGTTATATCCAGGCTCTTGCCGTAACCTTCTCCAGATCGTCGGTTCATCTAGTGGGAGGCCTGCCCACGCTACGTCTTTCGAAAAATAAGGTTCAACATTTGTGACTGTATGTCATCTATTGAATTGGGTCTGCCTGTAAAAATAGTACATGTGGAAATATAAAAAAAACACGGACAAAAAAAAGTATCTAATAAACGTATTAAGTATTTCTCAATATTAAGGCCGGGTAGCAGAGAAAATGGCGAAAATGAGGTTTTCATTTTTCATTTTTGAGGTACTAAACAGTAAAATTAAAGGCTAAGATTTTTATTGGGCATAGTTGAGGATATTTTCTAGGGCTATTAACGGATGGAAACACGATTTGATGAAGTTGACTCGATAGAATAAATTCCCAAAGTTACCTCTATTCGTTTTCTATTTATGGTTTTATTTTTAAAATAAGCGATTTGAGATTCTAAATCTTTTACTAAACTAAAGTTCAGAAATAACTTGAGGGCTTTTAACGGTTGAAATTTTTATATTGCGTCTTATTTAGTTACAATGTTAAAAAATGTGGAAAAAATCGTCCATGACGGCTTGGACAATCTCAATCAGTCGCGCGGTGGCGCTTACGGAGGACGGACGCGTGTCAGTTTTTTGGCCGTGACAGTTCGCGATTTGTCAATATTTTTGACAATGATGACTTTGATGAGTCACAGTATAATAATATCAGTGTTACTGGAGAAAGCTTAAATTTTTGATAATTAAAAATTATCAATTTTGTCTACCTATTGAAATTTAAATCGTTCGCATCCTTTTAAACGAAGACTCTACTCATGATACATAGTACATTCCTCAAATATGAGACAAAACCAATGAGTTAAAATTACATTTTAATAGTACTTACATACAATTGTCTTACACTCTTTAGAAGAGCACACTGACACAAATAAATAATAAAAAATACTGTCTAAGGTCTGTAGCTAAAGGTCTAAGCTGTAAGATGAATCTTCTAGCCAAAAAGATGGCAGATGCAGCAGATGTCAACGGATTTAAAACTGGAGTTCATATGACTCCTTGTAGACTTGAGTCTCTAGAGCGTCCCTTCCTCCACCATGCGTAAGAATTTTCACGAAAATACTGTCTAAGGTCTGTAGCTAAAGGTCTAAGCTGCAAGATAGAAAAATCTTCTAGCCAAAAAGATGGCAGATGCAGCAGATGTCAACGGATTTAAAACTGGAGTTCATGTGACTCCTTGTAGACTTGAGTGTCTAGAGCGTCCCTTCCTCCACCATGCGTAAAAGTTTTCCAAAAATACTGTCTGAGGTCTGTAATAAAAGTCTAAACTGCAAGATAGAAGAATATTTTAGCCAAAAACATGGCAGATGCAGCATATATCAACGGATTTAAGACTGGACTGGCACCACCTTGCAATGTCATCCTCTCATTGTTATCTGTAATGTAAATTATTTTTAAAATGTATTTAAAAAATAAAATTTTCGTTTTATTATTTCAATAATCTGACCTCTCAACTCAACTACACTACACAAACACCTTTGTTCGCAACTGTACTGACGAAACCTCGATATTATACCGTTCATTTAAGATGGCAAGCTTTTTGCTGCGGTAATGCACTCCAGGTAACCGTGTGTGATGCTTATTGCTCATACTGATTTTCGATACAGAGCCCCGTACATACGTTATACATAAATTATGGAAAGAAAACACCCAGACCAATACAAACAAATATGTATGCAATTTTAGTATGATATTTTTATTTATTAATAAACAAAAAGACTGAACAAAATTGATGCGTGTACTGATTAATGTAATTAACCACATGCAAAGCTTTGTGAATTGCAACAACTATAATTTATTATCCAAGCTCTAAATAATCGCTACTACGAGTAACTGATCATAAAATGTTTTTCCAATCGCTCAAGCTCCCGAGGATCTATCTACCGATAGGTCGGGTGACGTAATCTTGAAATTCTTTTAGCCGGCGCGGAACTTCCGGAAGGTCGGGTGACGCCACGCCTCTTTGAACCGTGTTTACTTTGGCAGTTATATTCTATATTTATTCGATTCTAAAATATATTCCCAAAAATTTTGAAAGTTTTTTTTAATTTGTATCACTTGGATATGATTTGTATTAGAAAGTGCTGTGAGTATGACGCTTGAACGGAAGGAAGTCAACCTAACCTAACCAACTGCGTATTTCTATACTGTGTAGCCGCGAGAGCTCTTTGGCGCGCTGTCTTCGGCGAAGTATTGCCCGCGCAGATTTTGACAGCGCGAAATACCTACTTTAGCAGAAATACCAAGCCTTAACAACTTTATAACTGTGCTGCGCGCTTACTGTCCAACTCGTTAACAACATTATAATATTTGCTATCACGAAATCTTGGTCACAGTTTCAGTTATTTGCGGGGGAGAAAACGTTGATTCTACGTAAGCTCTGTAAACATTTTAATATAAAAAGATCATAAACAGGTGATATAACACTGCTAGTGATATTTCCGCAACAGGTACTTATACTAGGAGGAACGAAGAAAATCTCATTAGCGCTGCGCATCGATCCAAAGCAACACACGACAATGGAAAAGCAATACAGTGATGGCTTGGACTACCCAAAGGAACTGGACAATAACGACAGATTGGGACACTTCAGACAACGGTTCTTTTTGAAGAAAGGAGTGATTTACATGTGTGGCAACTCCTTAGGGCTCGCCTCGAAGGACGCAGAAGCCATAATATTAATTCTGCTGGACAAATGGAAAGACCACGGCGTGAAGATTTGGAACGTTGACAACGGAAAATACTACATGTACTCCGAATGCCTTGCCAAGCTGATGGCGCCTTTAGTCGGGGCTGAAAAGGATGAAATCGCTTTCGCTGGGAGCACCACCACCAACATCCACCAAGCTGTTAGTACTCTTTACAAGCCCACTAAAGATAGATACAAAATTTTAGTAGACGACATTAACTTCCCAACAGTGTGCCTACCATGAGTTTACGTTAGGTGTGCTCGCTAGCGACTGCGTAAAAAAATGACATTTAAATGTATGACATATTGTGCAGCGCCCCTAGCGGCTACTTTCAAGAAATAAAATCTTCATAGAATTTTTTGACGTATTCGCTAGCGAGCTCACCTAACGTAAACTCATGGTAGGCACACTGATCGATACGCAATTGACAGTCAGGTCAGATTGAAGGGCTACGATCCCAAAGACGCTGTGAAAGTTGTTAAAAGTGTTGAAGGCAAGTTTTTGAACGAAGATCAAGTCATCGAAGCTATGACTGAAGATGTGGTACTGATTCTGCTGCCGACCGTCTATTACAGGACGGCTCAAGTGGTAGACATGGCAAAGATAACAGCCGCCGCTAAGAAAAGAGGAATAATTATTGGCTGGGATTTGAGTCACGCTGTGGGCGCCGTTGAAGTGGATCTCAAGTCTCTGGACGCTGATTTCGCTGTGTGGTGTACGTACAAGTACTTGAACGGTGGTCCCGGAGCGACTTCTGCTCTGTACGTGAACCGGCGGCATTTCCAGAAGGTTCCCGGATTGGCTGGGTGGTTCGGCAACAGGCACGAGACGCAGTTTCTTCTGCGGCAGGAGTTCGACCATCAGCCGGACGCCAGCGGTTGGCAGATCGGCACGCCCTCGCTGTTGGCCATGGCAGGCTTGGAGGCTTCATTGACCATGTTCAACGGCTATTTGATGTACCTTATTGAGAAGAAGCTTGTGGAGCATGGGTTTACGATAGGGAATAACAAAGAGGACAGTAAGAGAGGTGGCCACGTGTGTTTGGAGCACGACGAGGGGTACCGAATCAGCCTGGCCTTGAAGGCGCGCGGAGTGGTGCCGGACTTCAGGGACCCCAACGTGATCCGCCTGACCCCCACGGCTTTGTACACAAGTTACGCCGAGGTATACAATGTGGTGGATATTCTATTGGACATTATCAAAACTGAGAGTTACAAACAATTTAGTGTTAAGAGAAACTTGGTTGTATAACATTATGTATAATTTTTTTTGTATCATTTAACAAATGTAAAGCTTTAAGGTATAAAAATAATACTTATTTTATGTGATAGAGCAAAACAGAGCAATTAATATAATTAAATCATCATCAAATAGCTTTAAGTTGTTGTTCTTGCGAGGTTAAGTTTGATTATGTAATAAAGTTTATAATAAACGGTAACCGAGGAGGTTAAAATGAAAACAGCAAATATTTTGGTTTTCGTTATATTTTAATTTGAAAATAGGCTTAAACTATTTAACTCCAGCTGCAATGTGATTATAACTTAAATTCTTTCAATTTATCTCACTATTATCCAACGCATCTATTTAGACAGGTTTCTGATTTTGCTTTACGCACATCCAGTGCATTCTCTATTTCTCTCGCTGACATACCTTCGAAACTATTATTTATTTTACATCCAAAAGTGGTGAACCTTCGGAAAAAGCTTGGCTCTCAGAACCAAGACCTAATTTTGAAGGAAAAAACTAAACTGGATGCGAATATCACAAAATGCTTTTCTAATTCAGACACATAATTATTACACTATAATCACACCACAACTTTACATTTTATAAATAAAAAAATAATTATTATATAATAATATTGTAACAAATGTCAAAACGTCAATTTCAGCGTAGACCGACCGAAATATAAAATTCTGCTATTAAAAAAGAATCTAACAATGTTTTTTTGTGTAATTTTTCGTACTTACAACTTAGATGGACATAGCAAGGAAACCTAATATATTTAGACCTTAAACATTAAACATCTCTTCTATTTATTATTTACAGTAATTTACATCACAAGAGTAATGTTGTATGGTGGTCACAGCGATACAACATTGTTTTTTATATTATTTTTGCAATTATTCTAACGTAAGGAACTACAAGTAAGATCACGAGTCTGAAAACATCTTTCTTACAAAATAATACACAAATAGACATTTCGTATATTATATTTCAGTATCAAAACCATCCCAGTGTTTAACTACTGTCTGCTTATGATACTGAAATGTAATATACCGTAATCAACCAAGTTGGCACGTATTTTTCGAAATGCTACTACCTGAAGAAGCTTGAATGTAATCAAAAAATAAGAATGAAGTTTTCTGCTAATAAAATTACAGATTTTCTGAAAAGTGATCTTTTTGTTTAACAAATCAATCCATTTTCATTTATGTAGTGCTAATTCTAGTAACACAATATTCACAATAAAGTGCGCAGGTTTAAATATGTTTTGTCGTGATATTTTTAATTAACACTAACGACAACTAAAAATGCACGATAAATCTACAGGGTGTTTGGTAAATGGGTATATGAGCCGACACTAGCCCATGTTAACATGGGCATATAAATGTATGGTATGTATGTATGGTATATGTAATGGTATGGTGAAGTCAGAAAATTGATATCTTTATTTTTTATTTTTTTATTTTCATACAAATCGGATTTTATAAAATTTATTTTGTATGAAAATTAAAAAAATTAAAATGATGATATCAAATTTCTGACTTCACCATACCATTTATATGCCCATGTTAACATGGGCTAGTGTCGGCTCATATACCCATTTACCTAACACCCTGTATACACAAACAGTTCACTATCGCTGACGCTGAAATAGTCACAGTATCTGCACACTTTAGTGCTTATCGTGCATTTTATGCCTATTGCAGCTATCAGCCGGGAACTACAATGCACGTAATGTACTTTACTATAAAGACGATCAGTCTATAGCAAATATTGTACTTGGACAACAGAGGATTTGAATAGAAACCACACAAATTCCGTGCTCAATTTGATACCTCACGCTACTAATTTATTGTTTTTTAAAACAACGCAAAACAATTTCGATTAGTTTCAAAAGAAAACACTATTTAATTTTGCAGTTGTTACAAATTATTTTAGTAGCACACGCGTCTATAGATTACTGAAGATAAAGTAACGCCAAGTCTGAAATTTTTGAACGACAAATAGTGTCGCCAGTCCTCAAAACTAATGATTTCCCATCTTTGTAAAGCGGAACAGATTATTGACTGCTCACAAAAAAGCCAAAAGTCTCCATAATCTTATCTCTACGATCTCAATTTGAACTTTAACTTCCAGATGTTTGTTTTACTTTGCCATAGCACCGCATATTTTTGAAAATGTTTTTGTGTTATTCGTACCTTGCAGTTCATTTAATTTTCGTATTCAGTTACGCCTTAAAATGGCTGATTGTCTATGCTGATAATGCTGCTCAAAGACATCAAGTTCTCCAAAGGGCCAACATCGAAATCTCAATAAAAGCACTTTTCACTCAACACCTACGCTATAAGACTGTTCAGTCATGGGCATTAAAATGTAAATTCACTATGCATCATCTACAAAGCAAACTGAACCTTACCCATGACTGTATTAAGGTATTTTTGTTGAGATTTAAATAAGGATAGTCCCGGCAGGTTGGGAAGTGGTACCTCCGAAGCGTGTGCCGGCGGATCGGTTGAGCACAGAAGCGCGCGTCGCTCGCTGCCACCATACTCCTACTCGCTCACAGCGCATACTGAGTGACAGATGGTTGTGACACGCCAGTCTCGACTCTCTGCGGAAGATAATAAGGAATTAGTTATCGATTTTTTTATTACACGTGTGAAATGGCAATGCAATGCAATGTTGTTTTCTCACTGCACCTAAGTTAAATTATATTGTAACTGTATGTTTCCCAAAAATAAATAAATAAATAAATAAATGCCAGATTTTGTATGGAAAGTGGCGTCTTTTTTTTTTCGCGCGGCCATCGATTAAACTTTGTTTTTTGATTACAAAATAGTGTAATAAATCAAACTTACTATGGCATGTATACCCCTAAACTCAGTCTGAACTGAGTAACGAGCATAAGAAGTTTGATGATTTTCATACTAGATTTGCTTTTTGTGCGCAAGTTTTGTAAGAAAATGCAACAAAATATTGCGCTATTTTTTTATTGCGCTGATTCTGCTCCATACTGATGTCTGGAGCCTTTAATGGATGGTATTGTTTGTTTACACATACAATCTCACTATTTTGTTGCAATTTCTTACAAAACTTTGCGCGCAAAAAGCAAATCTAGTATGAAAATCATCAAACTTCTAATGCTCGTAACTCAGTTCAGACTGAGTTTAGAGGTATACATGTCATAGTAAGTTTGGTTTATTACACTATTTTGTAATCAAAAAACAAAGTTTAGTCGATGGCCGCGTGAAAAAAAAAAGACGCCAATTTCCGGCATTGTCTTTTCTGTAGCTATGATCCTATGTTAATTGCACGGACGCATGCACGCGTGTTTGTATAGAAAAATAGTATGGCTTAGGCTGAGTTGCACTTTACTTTAACTGGTTACAGTTAAAGTAAGGTTCCAACTCCTTGCCAGACCGTGTTTTTAGGATAGATGCCAAAGCCACGCTAATCGAAACTTCATGATTCACCAGCATTCTAACCCAACGTAAGTCTAACTTTAAGGTGGCTTTTTCTGTATATTCAATTAGACTGTAATTCTACTAACGTTATACCATTAAATCTGATTATTATGTATAATATTTGGACAATAATTAGAACTATTTTCCCCAACAGCCAGACAGTTTTGACAGTTCCAACTCCTTGCAGACAGTTTTTTTTAGGATAGCTGCCAAAGCCACGCTGACCCAAACTTCATGATTCACCAGCATTCTAACCCATATTGGAAGCATACGCTGACAAACTTTCAGCTTAATAAAATGACGTAGGTCTGGCGTTCACTAGCTCTTACGCCCGTATTCACAAACATTACTATGAGGCCTCACAGTGCGCGTGGACGCACAGGGTGACACACGAACCAATCACAGAGCTCTATTCAACGCTGTGCGTTCGATTTTCTTATTCATTTAAGCAAGTATCGTTTGTGAATACGGGCGTAAGTCTATTAGCTACGTGTGTCCACTGTCCTCAAACATGTGTATTGTGTACTGTATATGTTCCCATATTCAAAAATATCTGTAACATTTCTAATTTATCTACAAAGCATTCAGCCATGGTAAAGAAGCACGTGTACATATTTGCTTTGCATATCACGAGTATTCACTAAAATGCTGCTATTTTTTGTTTAAAAGTAGGCATTTCAATTATCTAAATTTGTCAACTAGCAACACGTCATTTATTTGTGATAGTGAAAAGATAAGATGGAAACATGCATACTATTAATAAGTACCAACATTTACAAACATTTTATTTTTAATGGTATTTCAAGTGAACAGTAGTGAGATAGGTCCGTAAAAATACATTCCTACATAATGAAAAAATAATATTTAACTTAGCAAAGTCTCTTAAATAACTACATTAATTCTTAATACTGCAGTGCAGTTCAGACAAACAACATTCGAATCAAGATAACCTTACACAATCCTACTATTATTATAAATGCGAATGTTTGGATGTCTGGATGGATGTATGTTTGTTACTCTTTCCCGCAAAAACGACTGAACGGATTTTGATAAAACTTTACAGTATTATTTTTTATAACCCGGAATAACATATAAGCTATAATTTATGACGATATGTGACAAACTAAATTTCACGCGGGTGAAGCCGCGGGCAAAAGCTAGTATTACATAATAATGAACATGATAATCTACAAAACAAAAGTGTGCCTTACTATAATGTTACATTGTGAATCCATTATGGGACCGCCCGGGCCCAAACGTAGTGCTCATACAAGCACTCTGCAACGGACAAAGTAATAAAACATAAACAGCGAGTTCTGTGTCAATATAAAAAAATCATAACCCTCCTTTTGCTTTGCCGTAGTCGGGTAAAAAATAAAGCAGATGGGTTCAGTTTAAAAGGAAAAATTAGGTATACTTTCGTTTAAGGATGGGTAGTTTGGGGTCATTGGACGAAATTCTATGTGCTCGGCGACCGGGCTTTAGTGTATTATTGTCAGTGCTGCGGCCTACGCAATACGCTAGCGCTACGGGCACGTGCAGGCGTGCTACGGGCCGCCCACGCTACGTACAGTTGTGGAGGCACCGAGGGCCAGTCGTCCATGGCGTCGCAGTACGCGCGGCTACAGTACGCTACAGTGCTACGGGCCGCCCACGCTACGTACAGTTGTGGAGCCGCACCGAGGGCCAGTCGTCCATGGCGTCGCAGTACGCGCGGCTACAGTACGCTACAGTGCTACGGGCCGCCCACGCTACGTACAGTTGTGGAGCCGCACCGAGGGCCAGTCGTCCATGGCGTCGCAGTACGCGCGGCTACAGTACGCTACAGTGCTACGGGCCGCCCACGCTACGTACAGTTGTGGAGGCACCGAGGGCCAGTCGTCCATGGCGTCGCAGTACGCGCGGCTACAGTACGCTACAGTGCTACGGGCCGCCCACGCTACGTACAGTTGTGGAGCCGCACCGAGGGCCAGTCGTCCATGGCGTCGCAGTACGCGCGGCTACAGTACGCTACAGTGCTACGGGCCGCCCACGCTACGTACAGTTGTGGAGCCGCACCGAGGGCCAGTCGTCCATGGCGTCGCAGTACGCGCGGCTACAGTACGCTACAGTGCTACGGGCCGCCCACGCTACGTACAGTTGTGCAGGCGCACCGAGGGCCAGTCGTCCATGGCGTCGCAGTACGCGCGGCTACAGTACGCTACAGTGCTACGGGCCGCCCACGCTACGTACAGTTGTGGAGCCGCACCGAGGGCCAGTCGTCCATGGCGTCGCAGTACGCGCGGCTACAGTACGCTACAGTGCTACGGGCCGCCCACGCTACGTACAGTTGTGGAGCCGCACCGAGGGCCAGTCGTCCATGGCGTCGCAGTACGCGCGGCTACAGTACGCTACAGTGCTACGGGCCGCCCACGCTACGTACAGTTGTGGAGCCGCACCGAGGGCCAGTCGTCCATGGCGTCGCAGTACGCGCGGCTACAGTACGCTACAGTGCTACGGGCCGCCCACGCTACGTACAGTTGTGGAGCCGCACCGAGGGCCAGTCGTCCATGGCGTCGCAGTACGCGCGGCTACAGTACGCTACAGTGCTACGGGCCGCCCACGCTACGTACAGTTGTGCAGGCGCACCGAGGGCCAGTCGTCCATGGCGTCGCAGTACGCGCGGCTACAGTACGCTACAGTGCTACGGGCCGCCCACGCTACGTACAGTTGTGGAGCCGCACCGAGGGCCAGTCGTCCATGGCGTCGCAGTACGCGCGGCTACAGTACGCTACAGTGCTACGGGCCGCCCACGCTACGTACAGTTGTGCAGGCGCACCGAGGGCCAGTCGTCCATGGCGTCGCAGTACGCGCGGCTACAGTACGCTACAGTGCTACGGGCCGCCCACGCTACGTACAGTTGTGGAGCCGCACCGAGGGCCAGTCGTCCATGGCGTCGCAGTACGCGCGGCTACAGTACGCTACAGTGCTACGGGCCGCCCACGCTACGTACAGTTGTGCAGGCGCACCGAGGGCCAGTCGTCCATGGCGTCGCAGTACGCGCGGCTACAGTACGCTACAGTGCTACGGGCCGCCCACGCTACGTACAGTTGTGGAGCCGCACCGAGGGCCAGTCGTCCATGGCGTCGCAGTACGCGCGGCTACAGTACGCTACAGTGCTACGGGCCGCCCACGCTACGTACAGTTGTGGAGCCGCACCGAGGGCCAGTCGTCCATGGCGTCGCAGTACGCGCGGCTACAGTACGCTACAGTGCTACGGGCCGCCCACGCTACGTACAGTTGTGCAGGCGCACCGAGGGCCAGTCGTCCATGGCGTCGCAGTACGCGCGGCTACAGTACGCTACAGTGCTACGGGCCGCCCACGCTACGTACAGTTGTGGAGGCACCGAGGGCCAGTCGTCCATGGCGTCGCAGTACGCGCGGCTACAGTACGCTACAGTGCTACGGGCCGCCCACGCTACGTACAGTTGTGGAGCCGCACCGAGGGCCAGTCGTCCATGGCGTCGCAGTACGCGCGGCTACAGTACGCTACAGTGCTACGGGCCGCCCACGCTACGTACAGTTGTGGAGGCACCGAGGGCCAGTCGTCCATGGCGTCGCAGTACGCGCGGCTACAGTACGCTACAGTGCTACGGGCCGCCCACGCTACGTACAGTTGTGCAGGCGCACCGAGGGCCAGTCGTCCATGGCGTCGCAGTACGCGCGGCTACAGTACGCTACAGTGCTACGGGCCGCCCACGCTACGTACAGTTGTGCAGGCGCACCGAGGGCCAGTCGTCCATGGCGTCGCAGTACGCGCGGCTACAGTACGCTACAGTGCTACGGGCCGCCCACGCTACGTACAGTTGTGGAGCCGCACCGAGGGCCAGTCGTCCATGGCGTCGCAGTACGCGCGGCTACAGTACGCTACAGTGCTACGGGCCGCCCACGCTACGTACAGTTGTGGAGCCGCACCGAGGGCCAGTCGTCCATGGCGTCGCAGTACGCGCGGCTACAGTACGCTACAGTGCTACGGGCCGCCCACGCTACGTACAGTTGTGGAGCCGCACCGAGGGCCAGTCGTCCATGGCGTCGCAGTACGCGCGGCTACAGTACGCTACAGTGCTACGGGCCGCCCACGCTACGTACAGTTGTGGAGCCGCACCGAGGGCCAGTCGTCCATGGCGTCGCAGTACGCGCGGCTACAGTACGCTACAGTGCTACGGGCCGCCCACGCTACGTACAGTTGTGCAGGCGCACCGAGGGCCAGTCGTCCATGGCGTCGCAGTACGCGCGGCTACAGTACGCTACAGTGCTACGGGCCGCCCACGCTACGTACAGTTGTGCAGGCGCACCGAGGGCCAGTCGTCCATGGCGTCGCAGTACGCGCGGCTACAGTACGCTACAGTGCTACGGGCCGCCCACGCTACGTACAGTTGTGCAGGCGCACCGAGGGCCAGTCGTCCATGGCGTCGCAGTACGCGCGGCTACAGTACGCTACAGTGCTACGGGCCGCCCACGCTACGTACAGTTGTGGAGCCGCACCGAGGGCCAGTCGTCCATGGCGTCGCAGTACGCGCGGCTACAGTACGCTACAGTGCTACGGGCCGCCCACGCTACGTACAGTTGTGGAGCCGCACCGAGGGCCAGTCGTCCATGGCGTCGCAGTACGCGCGGCTACAGTACGCTACAGTGCTACGGGCCGCCCACGCTACGTACAGTTGTGGAGCCGCACCGAGGGCCAGTCGTCCATGGCGTCGCAGTACGCGCGGCTACAGTACGCTACAGTGCTACGGGCCGCCCACGCTACGTACAGTTGTGGAGCCGCACCGAGGGCCAGTCGTCCATGGCGTCGCAGTACGCGCGGCTACAGTACGCTACAGTGCTACGGGCCGCCCACGCTACGTACAGTTGTGGAGCCGCACCGAGGGCCAGTCGTCCATGGCGTCGCAGTACGCGCGGCTACAGTACGCTACAGTGCTACGGGCCGCCCACGCTACGTACAGTTGTGGAGCCGCACCGAGGGCCAGTCGTCCATGGCGTCGCAGTACGCGCGGCTACAGTACGCTACAGTGCTACGGGCCGCCCACGCTACGTACAGTTGTGGAGCCGCACCGAGGGCCAGTCGTCCATGGCGTCGCAGTACGCGCGGCTACAGTACGCTACAGTGCTACGGGCCGCCCACGCTACGTACAGTTGTGGAGCCGCACCGAGGGCCAGTCGTCCATGGCGTCGCAGTACGCGCGGCTACAGTACGCTACAGTGCTACGGGCCGCCCACGCTACGTACAGTTGTGGAGCCGCACCGAGGGCCAGTCGTCCATGGCGTCGCAGTACGCGCGGCTACAGTACGCTACAGTGCTACGGGCCGCCCACGCTACGTACAGTTGTGGAGCCGCACCGAGGGCCAGTCGTCCATGGCGTCGCAGTACGCGCGGCTACAGTACGCTACAGTGCTACGGGCCGCCCACGCTACGTACAGTTGTGCAGGCGCACCGAGGGCCAGTCGTCCATGGCGTCGCAGTACGCGCGGCTACAGTACGCTACAGTGCTACGGGCCGCCCACGCTACGTACAGTTGTGCAGGCGCACCGAGGGCCAGTCGTCCATGGCGTCGCATCGCTCGCGCTCGTCGTGTCGTCGTTGCACGCGCGGCGCCTCGTTGCGGTGGACGCAGCCCTCGTGGATGTGGACTGACGTGATGTCGGAGCCGGGGATCTCGAACATCACTTCTAGTAGCAGGTTCTCCTGTAAGCAAAAAAAGAAATATGAGTTTCATGGTCCGTAAGATTTAGGGCCTAATGCTAAAACTTGCGTGGGTACATAGGGCGGACGCCAGGTCCTGACGTCCGACGCGGGCCAATCAAATCAAATCAAAATTATCTTTATTTGTTTAGACTAATTTAATTAGTAATTGCAAATCGTCAAATGCTCTTAAGGAGCCTATACATGTCTCATTCTTTTTTTTGCCCTACCAGCGCTTCGAGACAAACATTTGGCCACTATAGCTCACTATTATTTGTACCTTTAGTTATCTAGTACAGCACGCGGCATACGCCCTCTCCTCGATACGCATGTGGAAACCCGTCTCACGCATCTGCGCTACATTGGGTGCGCTGTTCATATTATTTTTGATGCGCCCATGCATTTGTCCTCAGAGCTTACGTGTTCAAGGTTAAGTCACACGTCTTCTATAGTTGAAAATTTCATCATGCCTTTCCATTAGGTAAGATGCAGGTCAAGAACTTCCTTATTGAAGCCACGATAGTCGAACGGGAAAGGGGTCGGACTAGACTCGAAACGGTTCGAACCCCGCTGCCGTTCGACTATTGCGGTGAGCCCACTCGTGACACAAGCATAATTTGGTAGTACGAGAGCCTAACAGGACTGTTAGGCCCAGAACACAAGGTGAAACGCAACTGCAAAGAAACCCTTTTGAAATTATTGATTTGAAACCAGTTTCAACCATTTTTCACACACGCTGCAACCACAATCATTTCGGTTTTCTTTGAGAACAGACGTTTGCTAAATGAGTTCTTCGAGAGCGAGAGTAGCTTGATAGTGTGTTATTATACAAGCAAGGATACTTTTCCACTTCTAACACAAATGTAATGTTTTTTTTGTTCGTCGTCAGCCATTTTTTAGAAAAGAAGCCAAATCCGATGAATGAAACGCAACGCGAATTTCCTGCACGACGGTTTCAATGCGACTGATTTGCAACGCGTTTCAAACCGGTTTCAAACTGGTCGCATCATGTGTGGTCTCTCAACGGAATCTATGGCAGAAACTTAGGCAGAACAGACGGTGAAACGCAACTGCAACTGCTAGTAACTTTTGAGTTGCATCTAAGTTTCTGCCATAGCGTCTGTTGAGAGACCACACATGACACGACCAGTTTGAAACTTTCAGTTTCATTTTAATTCATCAGAATCATCAGAAAGTTGCAGTTTCGTTGCAGTTGCGTTTCACCGTCTGTTCTGGGCCTTAGATGTAACTCAAAAGTAAATAGAAGTTGCAGTTTCGTTGCAGTTGCGTTTGACCGTGTGTTCTGGGCCTTAGTAATTTGTGTAATACAATCGTACCATGATGGCGCGCAGGCCGCGCGCGCCGGTCTTGCGCTCCATAGCGAGCGCGGCCACGGCTCGCAGGGCGTCCGCGCTGAACGACAGCTCGCACTTGTCCATCGCGAACAGCAGCTTGTACTGCGCCACCTGCAGGGAAACACATGTTCAGTGACAAGGTCAAAGTTGAATACAGTAGAATCTCGATTATCCGGACTCATTCTTCACGGTTTCTAATTACCGATTTTTGTATAGAATCAGAAATGAGGAGATCCGTAGGAGAACCAGAGTGACTGACATAGCCCGCAGAATCGCTAAAATCAAGTGGCAGTGGGCGGGGCACATAGCTCGAAGAGCTGATGGCCGCTGGGGCAGGAAAGTTCTTGAGTGGCGACCACGAGCTGGAAGACGTAGCGTGGGCAGGCCTCCCACTAGGTGGACCGACGATCTGGTGAAGGTCGCGGGAAGTACCTGGATGCAAGCGGCGCAGGACCGGTCTTTGTGGAAATCCTTGGGGGAGGCCTTTGTCCAGCAGTGGACGTCTTTCGGCTGAAACGACGTATAGAAAACACGCGCGGCACTTCACACTGACAACGCGTCCGCGCGCGTGATTTTTTATATGAAAATCACGCGCTCCGCGGCGGAGCGCGGCGCAGTGTGATAACCGCCTTAGGGTCTGGACCCATAAAAACGGAAGGCGCCGCCACCGTAATAAGGTCCGGACTTCGTCTTAGTTCATTGTTAAAAGAAATGGATTCATTCAATGTTCTAAAATGTTGATTTTTGACTCTAAATAATGTATTGAAAAGTCTTTCTATTGTAAAAACTTCATTATTGTTTGATTTTACTTTGAAATCGATTATCCAGATTTTCGATTATCCGGAACACCCCTGGTTTTAATTGGTCCGAATAATCGGGATTCTACTGTACTAAAGTCCAGTCGCCGAGCACACAGAATTCCGTCCAATGACCCCAAGCTACCCATCCTTATCATCAGCATCATCTCAGCCATAGACATAAAGACTGTGAAAATGCTTTATTGTGCCTTCGTGCGCAGTCATTTAGAGTATGCTTCGCAGGTGTGGAACCCAGCCTATGAAACATACGTAACAAGGTTGGAGTCTATACAGAGACGATTTTTACGGCATCTGCAATACAAATGCCGCGTCTTTATAGAAGACTACACACAGCGGTGCAGGCGCTTCCACTTTTTGCCATTATATATGCGAAGAGACTTAAACGACATCGCATTCCTACTAAAAATATTTCAAAATCATGTGGACTCCTCAGAGCTTTTAAGTCGTTTTCATATTAATACCCCCAAAAAAGTTACACGACACTTTAAAATATTGCAGGCACCCTTGACTCGGACCAACTATCGCAAAAATTCGTTTGTAATTAGAGTTCCTGATCGATTTAATTCTGTTTGTGATGACATGGAACTAGACTTGTTCAATACCCCTATCAACCAGTTTAAAACAAAATTTAATAATCTTTTCTTTGTTAGATAGTAGTTTGAACTTCATAAATTAACATCGTTCTCTGTCCGCAATAAAATTAATTAATTGTTTAACTATAGGTGGGAACTTTTAATTGGCCTTACTTTAATTATAAACATTACTTAATGTAACACTTAGCTGTAAGTTCTCCAAAAAATTGTAAAATAAAATAAAATAAATAAAATAGGACGTCCGCTGCTGATCATAGGCCTCCCCCAATGCTTTCCATGTTGCCCGGTTGGTAGCGGCCTGCCATCCTTATCGCTCACGCGTAATTATATTGCTGTCGCGCTCGCACACCCACTGCGGCCGCCCGTCGTACAGTCGTGACAGCAATATAATTACGCGCGAGCGATAAGGAGGGGTAGCTTAAGGTCATTGGACGAAATTATTTCTGTCTTTGTGGCATGTTAGCATAACCTGTATTCACGATATTTAGTACAGTCAGCGTCAAATAGTTCGTGACACCCAAAGTGGCCAAAAAGTTGACATCCTTATTCCAACTGTAAAAAAGATGTATTTATTTGTTATGTTACGAACTTATTGGCTACTTTGGGTGACTATTTGACGTTGACTGTACCTACCCTGGGAATTAGTGATTTTCAAAACAACCACCAGTAACGAAATAGTCAACTCACCATAGCGTTCTTGGGCTCCGTGAGTATCCGCACGAGCAGGTCCTGGTTGAGGCTGTGGAAAGGCACCAGCACCGGGAAGCGCCCCACGAACTCCTGCGAAAATGACACAGCGTATGTTAGCTACGTGCCAGGCACGTTGGTGGTTTAGGACTTTTTTTCATTTGCCCTACCTGTCTGTTTGTCTGTTAAAATGTCAAAAGTTTGTTCCAAACCGACACACGGTGTGTTGGCTACGAAAGAACTATTATTTGGTAGGCGTCGCACTCGTCATTTGTTTCTCGCGTTGGGTGAGTGCGTTAACAATATTACATTAACATTCCCTGCCTACAGGCTCGGGTCTGGAGACAGCCGCAAGCCAAGGGTGATCCAAGGCCATAGATGAGCGGTTTAGATACTATGGTGTGGATGTGTTATTAGCTGCAAAGATAAGCTATATCATTCTTTGACGGTCGCACACATGGTGGCAAAATATTTTACTCTTGAAATCTATCAGCTTGCTGTAAATTTTTTTTTTCTTGTGTTGACGTTTGTTAACGATATTCACAACACTTTTTCAGCCTACAGGTGTAGAGGGACGTATGAAGTCAATGGTCACTGACCGGGATTATGCCGAAGTCGATAAGATCGCGAACCTACTTCGTGCACAGCCCGAAGTCGCATTCGTATCTTGGCGTTGAGTGAGTGCGTTAACAGTATTTCATATACGTTCCCAGCATAAAGACCGCGGGTCCAGAGACTGCCGCAAGGCGACGGTAAGAGAGGGACAATTTAAAATGTGATCATAAAATGTTTGCATGTAAAATTATAAAATGAACAGGTTTAGTATTAAGTAACCATTTATATTATGTATATTGCACGCCATCTGCTTGGCAAATTATAGCTGAACAATTTTACGTTTAAATTTAAGATCCATCAATGTATGATATGTACCTACAATGAGGGCTATCGTTTTAGCGCTCACCAGTTAGCGCCACTGTAGAGTAAGGTCCTGTCACTTGCTAGTAGCGAAGACAGTGGCGCCAACTTGAGTGAGCGCTAAAGTGGTAGGAGGACTATCGCATTTCACTCATCAAGATGGCGCTACTGTAGAGTAAGGTCCTGTCAATCGCCAGGGGTGCCAACTGTTAAGTATAAAAACGATAGCCCTCATTGCAATAAACTAATTTGATTTGATTTGATTTGAGGGCGACTGACCGGGATCATGCCGAAGTCAATAAGATCGCGAACTTACTTCTTGCACAGCCCGACGTCGCGCTCGTATCTTGCGTTGAGTGAGTGCGTTAACAATATTTCATGTACGTTCCTAGCGACTGACCGGGATCATGCCGAAGTCGATGAGGTCGCGCGCTTACCTCTTGCACAGCCTGGCGTCGCACTCGTCTTGCGTTGAATGAGTGCGTTAACAATATATCATATACGTTTCCAGCATAAAGACCGCGGGTCCAGAGACTGCCGCAAGGCGACGGTAAGCGAGCGAGGGACAATTTAAAAATGTGATCATAAAATGTTTGCATGTAAAATTATAAAATGAACAGGTATTAGTATTAAGTAACCATTTATATGTATATTGCACGTCATCTGCTTGGCAAATTGTAGCTGAACAATTTTACATTTAAATTTAAGCTCCATCAATGTATGACATGTACCTACAATGAGGGCTATCGTTTTAGCGCTCACCAGTTAGCGCCACTGTAGAGTAAGGTCCTGTCACTTGCTAGTAGCGAAGACAGTGGCGCCAACTTGTGAGGATATTTGCACTTATCAAGATGGCGCCACTGTAGAGTAAGGTCCTGTCAATCGCCAGGGGTGCCAACTGTTAAGTATAAAAACGATAGCCCTCATTGCAATAAACTGATTTGATTTTAATTTGACTGACCGGGATCATGCCGAAGTCGATGAGGTCGCGCGCCTGCACCTTGCGCAGCCAGGCGTCGCGCTCGTATCTCGCGTTGAGTGAGTGCGTTAACAATATTTCATATACGTTCCTAACGACTGACCGGGATCATGCCGAAGTCGATGAGGTCGCGCGCCTGCACCTTGCGCAGCCAGGCGTCGCGCTCGTCGGCCTCGGCGGCGGCGGTGGCGTGCGGGGACGCGTCGGCGGCGGCGGCCTGCAGCGCGGCGCGCCGGCCCGAGCGCGAGTCCCACGCGCCGAAGCCGAGGTACTTCTCGTTGTTGCGCCGCTGCACTAGTCTGAGAAACAAACGGAACTTATTAGTGATTGACTAAGCTGTCTACGCGGGCAGCGGGAGTGGGCGGCTCTCGCGAGGCGCCACTTGGACCACCACCCTCCGCAAACGGCGCACCCTTGTATAGTCTGGTCTGTGAGCACGTAGAATTTTGTCCAATGACCCCAAGCTACCCATCTTTATCGCTCGCGCGTAACTATGTTGCTGTCGCGCTCGCACACTCACTGCGGCCGCCCGTCGCACAGTCGCGACAGCAATATAATTAAATGAATGACAAATTGTACAGCGCCCCTAGCGGCTATTTTCAAGAACTAAAATCTTCATAGATTTGGTCGCAGTCGCCTAGCGAGAACACCTAACGTAAACAAACACCTAAGGTAAAGCACACTGATGCACTATTTTACTACTATACTGCCCCTCAGCAGCTACAAATTCAGGAATAGAAATTGAACATCCATTATCCTTATAAATCGATGGTTACTAAAATCACTCTTTTTCTTGCTAGTGAATGTGCACGAGACTGGTACAATAGGTGGAGGAGTGTCTGGAGGGAGGGGGTGTCAGCAATGGCGATAAACCTGATGAATTGCGACATTTCATGGCTTTAACTGGTTTATTTTTTTATTCAGGTAAGTCACATAATCGTTTCAGCCAAATGACGTCCACTGCTGGACAAGGGCCTCCCCCAAGGTTTTCCACAATGAACGGTCCTGCGCTGCCCGCATCCAGGCTCTTCCCGCGACCTTTACCAGATCGTCGGTCCACCTAGTAAGTAGGAGGCCTGTCCACGCTACGTCTTCCAGCCCGTGGTCACCACTCGAGAAAGCAGCCCACATAGTTCGCAGAATTGCTGAAATCAAGTGGCAGTGGGCGGGGCATATAGCTCGTAGATACGATAACCGTTGGGGCAGGAAAGTTCTCCAATAGTCCCTTAAAGGCCTATTCAGACCTAAGCGGTATTCGCTACCGTCTGCGGCAGAAAAAACCCAGTGGGGTATTTATTTTTATTTTATTTTGTTTGGAAAACATACAGTGAAACAATAACAGATTATTAACCACTGCTTGAGAAACTATACACCATTTACATGTTTTCGCATATGTGTAACAATACAATTAAACAACAAAAGCCAATTCGCTTACATGAGAGTTATTTTTAAATTAAGATCTATACCTACATTAAACAGCTGATGAACCGTCGAACCAAGATTTAGCCAATGTGTCCCTAAAGAGATTTGGTTTCGAGTTAAACAAATCGAGTTCAGGAATGGTGACCAATTTGTTCACTTCACAGGCCGATCGCAAAAAGAATGAATTCTGTCTGTAGTTGGTACTGCAGCGGGGGATATTTAAATAAATAGGCAGCCTAACAGTTCTACTTGGAACTTTGAGACAGATTTTCGAGAGCAGTTCTGGAGAATCAATATAATTCTGTGCGATTTTTACTAAAAATATGAAAATCATCAAACTTCTAATGCTCGTAACTCAGTTCACACTGAGTTTAGAGGTATACATGTCATAGTAAGTTTGGTTTATTACACTATTTTGTAATCAAAAACCAAGGATTGGTCGATGGCCGCGCGAAAAAAAAAAGACGCCAATTTCCGGCATTGTCTTTTAACCAACTTAGACGTTTTATATTATTTCCTACTTACTCGTATTAATTTGTTGGACTTACACCCGACAATCTCTGTTACAAAAGTGATTTCTAGTCCCGTATGCGTCCTTTACGTCTAATGAATGCGTCTAATGAGTTTAGTCACCTAGTGTGCAGATGCCAATGAAGATTACGTAGGGGTACCGTATGTTTCAGAAACATCTAAATAAATCAAGCGATGACGAAAACAATATTTCCAATAAAGAGTGCCGAAGACTGGTGATGGGGGGATAGATGAGTGAGTATGCGTGAAAAGGGGCGTCTCTGTGGTACGGTGAAAAAATAAAATGATGCGCTATTATTGGATTTTTATCAGAGATCAAGCTGTGTAGTCCTGGATAACGTAAAAGTTGCGGTTGGAACCTAAATAGGTTTTGAATAGTCTATATCTCTATAATAGCGATCCTTTTCAACTAAAATAGGTAGTTTAGGACTTATTGGCGGGAATCTGAAGCGTCATGTTAGCGGTTTTGTTTTATTCAAATTCCAATTCGTGTTTAGGCGACTATTAATGTGTAATAATGGTGGGTTATTAACCATTGAGTATTCGTGAACGTGCATGAGTGTGGGCAAGTGAGGCAAAACAGTGCATCGTGATTCTTCGGGTTCTCACAAGTTGTCCATAGGAGGTCTCAGTAAAGCACCACAACTTTACTGAGACTCAAAGGGTGGGAAGGGGTATCATCTATCATTCTTCATTATATCATTACTTGATCTCATTTTGTAACTCGTATCACATAAATACTTGAAAATGGCACAAATCAAGTCGACCTCGACGTGTATTGCCAACATCATCAAAAGAAGAAGAAGAAGGTAGTTTAGTTTCACGCATCGACTAATTCAAAAGCAAAAGACTGTTTACCAACCTGTCGAGCCCGTTATAAGCGCCGCTGGCCACGAAGAGGATATTGGTGGTGTCGACCTGAACCGCGTCGCCGCGTAGTTTGCGCGAATTGCGCTCCGGCACCGACACCACTGCGCCTTCCAGCATCTTCAGCATGCCTTGCTGCACGCCCTCGCCTGGGGAAGGATATTAACATTGACATTTAGATAATAAGGTATAGCAAAAAGCTTTTTACATTATAAATAACTTGAAAAATTCGAACTGCCTAAGGCGGTCGCCCGGCAAGCGGAAGGTCGTGGGTTCAATTCCCGCCTTAGGCAGTTCGAATTTTTCAAGTTATTTATAATTTTCAAATTAGTTTGAGATGCGACTCTTAACGCTAAAAATTCAATAACTAAGCTTTTTACAGTCGAATTTTTTAGAATTCATCAGAAACTTAAACAAATATGGCCAACTGACGATAAAACATTTTTAATCTGTACACTAGTGAGGCGACAAAACCTCTCGTTAATCGCGAATTGAAATTATTGTAGTACTTACGTACATATAGAAAGAATTTATAACGCTTTAAAAAGCAGTGCATTAAATAAAATTAGTAGTACATTCAATGAAGAAAAAATACATTGTTGATTAAGACCCTATTTAAATCTTCTATTTAAATGCAATCAGTAATAAAAATGATTGAATAATTGAAATAAAATCGATTAAATTTACCGATTATTGTCTATGACTTACAGGTTACAACACTGATGTGTCAGAGACAACATGGAGATAACACATAATTTTAATTGTCAAGTCTATTTGACAAGTCTCACAAATTTTCATCGTCCACGTATTTTGCTAAAATAATTTGTTTCAAAGATTGATTTCAAACTTGTATTGATCGTGAGAATAAAGTTGGTTTCATGGGCTTGTGAATTAATGTGTATGGTATTATGAACACGTAAGTGATTATGGTGTATTTGTGTATGAAAGTGTTTGTTTACATCTCTGCTGGATTCTAAAAAATCGAGGTATATGTGCCTTCCGCGCCGGCCGCCACCCGATATGAGCACCCCTGCTAACGGTTTTTGGGGTCTAGAATGTTCAATCGACGCCGCGACGCATCGATCGCCACGCGTTTCACATAAAGGTCTGTTTGAGAATCGATGTTGTATGATCGTTACAAGCTGAAAGATAATAAGAGCTCATTCTAATTACTATGTTTGAAAGGTCAGCAGTGTATTTGCAAGACCGCACTAACTGTTGGTTATGTAGTTATTGACATTTTTATCCCAATGCAGTAGTCATACAATTTTCCGTGTGCGGTTCTGCAAACACTGGATGTTATATTGTTTTAAACTTTCATGGTCACTATTGGATTGACGACTAACATCCAGCTCTAAACGTCTTATTTACTAAAAGTCAATGATATTATAGAACTATAGATATGTTACGTTCATAGAAATTACGATTTTAATCCGTTCCGAGCTATTCCAAATTGCACACATTGACAAATGTAACTGATAAGTGAAACAAAAGATACGAAATAGTAGGCAAATGAAAGAGATAGCTATAGTTTTAACGATTCTGCACTAACTAATCTATGTCCGCAGCGCACGCATCCTTATCGCTCTAACGTCAAAACAAGATCGCTTTCTCTTTCTTAACTTGAACATGGCGCATGGCGTCTTGATTGTTTGCATAAATAATTGAAAATATAAATACTAAATAATTTTGCATAATCACATGTGGTAAGAGATCCCTTGTATTTTGTTTACTTTAGAGTCATAATTGGTACACTTTCGAAACACACACGATGGCATTTTTTATTTATTTTGGTAAGAATACAGGAACTTACGGTGTGGTACGCACGTGATTGCACGACGCAGGCCACACGCAAACTAAACACAAGACGTCCCAATTGGGACGTATTTGGGTATTCACCGCGCGAGCGCTTATAACATTATCTGCTTTTGTTTTTATATAATATCATTGCTAAAAGTCCTAAAAGAGTAGCAAGATAAAATCAAGTAAGTAATATTAGTAAAGACGTAGTGTGAGCAAGGCCCCCAATAGGTGGACCGATGATCTGATGAAGGTCGTAGGAAGTACCTAGATGGGGGCAACGCAGGACCGGTTGTTATGGAAATCTTTTTGGAGAGGCATTTGTCCAGCAGTGGACGTCATTTGGCTGAAACAAATTATGTGACTAACCTCCCACATCTCTGAGCTGATGTATTCCGGGCACGGCGCCTATTTTGTCTACTTCGTCCAGGAACACGATGCCTGTCTGTGCACGCTCAACACTGAGGAAGAAAATTTTAAATCATTTAAAAGTTGTTTATACTCGTCGATTATATTGATTAGTGCAGCTGCTCTCTCCCGAATCTGCGAATAAGCACTGCGATATTTTTTCCTGTTCATGGTAATTACACTTGAAAATTTTGACGGGTTCATCCAGTGTCTAAGTAGCTCAGATGGAAGAGCAGTCGCTCGGCAAGCGAAAGGTCGTGGGTTCAATTCTCGCCTTAAGGCCTATTCAAACCTGAGCGATATTCGCTGCCGCTATGGGTACAGGTACATACCGCGCGGGTTTCGCTCAGGTATTTAGTATCAAGTATCGCAGTTAGAGCGACCTGAGCGATATTCGCTGCCGCTGTGGGTAGAGGTACATACCACGCGGTAGCGAATACCGCTTAGGTCTGAACAGTATTATTACCGCATACCCACTGGGTTTTCTATGCCGCAGTCGGTAGTGAATACCGCTTAGGTCTGAATAGGCCTTTAGGCAGTTCGATTTTAGTAGTGTTGGCGTCCTGCAGCAGTTGAAAACAATGACGCTTGCTAAGTCTATTATAACTTTCAGCACCTCCCTATTTAAGACAAAGGTACACTCACTCCTCCATTTGCCTCTGGTGCATTAGAGACTTTTTTTTTATCCACAACGAGGAAGCTCTTGGCCTGTATCTCACCTGATGGTAAGTGATGATCAGGCCGAAGGTGGAAGCGAGCTTCCTCAACGGAATCCTCAACCACGGAGGAACTGGCTATCTTACCTTTAACTGCCGGAACACAACAATGCTGTTAACATTGTTGTTATGGCGACAGACTTAGGTAAGATGGTGGTAGCTAGCCAGGCGGACTTAGAACAAGCCCTAAGACCAACCAAACCGAACTGAAAAATCTGCCCCCACTGGGAATCGAACCCGGGACCTCTGCGTCTGAAGCAGGTGGTCTTAGGCCTCAGCCTCGAGTTTAGCGGGCAGCGGGGCGGGAGCGGCGGCGGCGCGGGAGCGGCAGGATCTTATGCGTAAAATCAAATAGACCGGTTCTCGAAAACAGCGGCGCGGCAGCGAGGCGGCAGCGGGCAACGAGCGGGCAGCGGCGCTTGAGCGGGCAACGAGCGGGCAGCGCACCCCTTCTTTTGCCCACAATAAATCGAGCGTTAGGAATAAATTTGAATCGAAATAAAATTGTCGCCGTTGTTCAAACATTTCGTTTGCGAATAAAAACAAATATCTCGACAACACAACCCCGAACACAACACTTCGCCGCTAAAGCGCCGCGCGAGCTGCCCGCTTGTTTCGAGAACGGGTCTGCGTTGCCCGCCCCGCTCCCGCGCCGCCGCCGCTCCCGCCCCGCTGCCCGCTAAACTCGAGGCTGAGGCCTTACCACTAGACCACAGAGGCGGTTAAGTTAGACCTGGTACTATAGTCTTTTTCACCTAAGATGATTCGTATGACGTTTCGAGTTTAAAAGTTATAGAGATGTCACATAACTAAACCATAGCGATTTATCTATCGATTTTTTTCTAAGAGTTAGTAAAACCTACTTTTAGAGAAATATTTTGTATAGGTGTTATTTAACAAAAAACATGTTTTTTTTAATTACAAATATTATTGTAACAATTTTTTATTGATAATATTCAAATTCCATGGACTTCGTGTTCAAAAAAACGATTCCTGGTTTTGTTTCTTTAAATTAAACTATTAATTTACTTTCAATGCGTTTATTAAAGTCAAGAATCGAAAAATATAGTTGATTTTTGTGATGTTTTTAATAACTAAGTATTCACTGCAATCGATTAATGAACCGCGGAAATAATCGATTTTGTTATACAACAAATACCCCAGCACTAAATCTATTCCGTTTCACACATTGCGTACATTAAATAAAAAATATTTTTACACCGTATTTAATTAAAATATAATCAATAGACTCAGATTTTACTATATATTTCAAGACAAGTAGTTATTTTTTTTTTATTATATTACTAATAAAATACAAATATTTTTTCAAAAATATTCTGCGTATGTAGTATGCGTAATATGGATAACTTTGAAGTGTCATATGGATCATCTTACGTGAAAAAGACTATAGTGACTCACTTGAAGTTGGCGTCCTGCAGCAGCTTGGCGATGACGCTCTCGATGTCCTCGCCGACGTAGCCGGCCTGCGTGAGCGTGGTGCAGTCGCAGATCGCGAACGGCACGTCCAGGCACTGCGCTATCGTCTGCGCCAGGAGCGTCTTGCCTGGAAACGATGAACTCATTAAAAAACCCATTAAAACTCATTTATTTCTGTAAATAGGCTTAAAAAAGCACTTTTACACGTCCCAGTATTAACCCTACCACTGCTTCAGGAACTTGGTTTTAAAAAAACGATGAAACTAGATTTGGCACCCGCAACGAAAGTTGGTAAAGTCCGACCACATAGAATTTCGTCCAATGACCCCAAGCTATTCATCCTTATCTCTCGCGTGTCATTATATTGCTGTCGCGACTGTGCGACGGGCGGCCGCAGTGAGTGTGCGAGTGCGACAGCAATATAATTAACACGCGAGCGATAAGGATGAATAGCTTGGGGTCATTGAACGAAATTCTATCTGCTCAGCGACCGGGCTTTAGTATGGATAGTTTCATCTAAGAAGACGCACCCCACCATTCTTCCGCTGATGTTTGAGTGTTATCGGTACACGCTAAATTATCCATGAGTGCACAAGCACACTACAATAATTACGCTCGGATTGCTCGGATCAAACTCCCCGCACCCCGCCCGCCACTCTCCTCGGCTAAAAATTGGTGGGGCGCGTCTTCGTGGATGACACGATCTATAGTTCCATAGTCCATACCACCAAAGGCACTGCGCTAGGAGCGTCTTGCCTGGAAGCGATGAGGCTCTTATCAACTTGGGTTTAAAAAACCATGAGTAGATTTGGCACCCACAACGAAAGTAGGTACTGATATATCGTCTATGCCAGAAGCGTCTTGCCTGGAAACTAAATCTCTTATTGGAACTAAATAACGTGTGTCTACAAATTGCTTAGCTTGGTAATCGTCGCCAAAGTATGAGTATTTATCAAGGTGAACTATACTACTATTATTTAATAAGTAAGGGAGACCGTGGAGAGTTGTCCCAGAGGAGAGTTATCATTAAGCCGATTTCTCGACGCCTATGACAGTTAAGCTGATAATTTCATGCAAACTGTAGTGTTGAAAGAATGCTAGCTCGATAAACAGTCTTAAGTTCGGAAAAAAATACTTAGTTACACCCGACCTCAGTTACAACTTTCCTTGGTCTTCCCTATAAGGAGTTAATGGGTGACTATACTCATAAAACACACGAATATTCACTAAAACCAAAGACTCTGCTTCAACTACAAAAAACGCCATCATATTACTATGCTCATTACAAAAAGCAGTTCCGGTTCATTCAACTGTCTCGAAAATATAAAATATAAAAAAAATGTGACTATACTAAAATGAAGAGCTCCTCTACATCTCAACTAAAGATAGTTGACGTTTTTTGTTAGTTTTTAGTGATACTCACGAGCAAGCAAGTCTAAAGTTGGACTTTAGATCTTTAGAATCATAAGTGCGCCGTAATGATTGGTTGGAAAACAATTGAAAAGATTTATGTTTCTGTAATCTTTAACAAGAACGTTAGCCTTTTGTTCATGAGAATCAACATCAGATCAATGACCCCAACACGTCGTGTCTGACATTTTAATTCTCACTTAGCTAACATGACACTTTGTTAGATTACCTTACTTAACATATTCAGTATTATTCAGTTATGACCATTTTCAATTTCACGCTCCATATCTAGCCCAATCAACGCTTATATTGTGAGCTGGTTACATAAAAAAATCAATTACATACATTACTCATACGTTGACCAGGGTCACAACAGAACCCTACAATGTATCCAAAAAGTAGGTTTTACTAATTACTTATTAAATTATCACTTTTGTTTAATCAAATTGTAGAATTCTCAGTAAATTAGTGAACTGTCATAATAATGAACACATACCTACGTTTTTGTGTTAAATAAATGAAATGGAAAGAATAATTTCAAAGAAATAGGTAGGTACACAATATCGAGGAGTCAGTAAAATATTTTCAATGTACATTTTTTTGTTTGTGAACCCTAGAACGTAAAAGATTGTTCGATTATTGGCAGCGAGTGTTACATGTGTTATGACTTTTATGCAACTATGGAGCGCACAACGCAACGCTCACTTCCTACGTCCGACTCGTAGGAAGCGTTACATGTGATTTTATTATTCAACAGTCTACGATTAAGATAAATAAATAAATAATTTTCATACAATCTTTACAATTATATTCTAAGAAAATCTGTTCTCAGCTGATGTTTCCTATTTTTTGCTCCAACAAGGGTCAAGTTAGTGGTAGGCACTAAGTAGTTTTCACAGACATAAATTCAGTTTTTATCGCATCATGATAAAAAGTGAGGAAGTGAATACTATCCAAATAAAATCTACCTCAGGCATAAAAGATGTGTTAAAACTTAAAAAGTAACTAGCTTCCTGCTTCACACCGCTGCACACTTTCATTACGTATTCAATTTACGACTGCTATTTACATTTTTAATTGGGTAAATTGTATCACACACAACAGCTCATCATACGTAACACGTTGACCTTTCCATCGCTCTTAGTACACACGTAATACAAATTATACAAACTACTATTGAATTAAAAACTTGATGTGTCGTTAAATTAAAGGTATCTTAAACAAGGATTCCTCTATTTTACTCTTATTCATTATCATCATCATTTCAGCCATAGGACGTCCACTGCTGAAAATGGGGCTACCCCAACGATTTTACCCTTAATAGTTTATTTACAACCAAAAGTATCCTTTGTATTATATCGCCGATTCCTAATCCAATCTATCCCAATCTACAGAAAATTGGGCTTATGTGACAACTGGAACAGGCGATGTTGTCCACTTATTATAAGTGTATCTAAAACCATGTCTCCAGCGCGTCTTTGCCCTACACAATCAACAAAAACATGTCAACATTCAACATTTTTTTGAAGATAATTTTTTTGAATGTTGACATGGAGACCCGTCTTAAAGGGGTACATTAGTCCGAACGAATTTGGAGATCTGGGCCAGCCGGCGGATTGGGTCCGAAAACGTAACAGATAGACAGATAAACACGCACTTATAACATTTTGATAATTACAGATTGCACAATGTAACGTTTGATAAGCGGTTATGTCACAGGCGCCACGAGGGAAAGCGGCAATTACAAGTCCGCGGTAACTCTGATGGCCATCGTCTCGCTCTCGATCCGAGTAAAAGTTGCTTTATGAGCATTGGAAAACCGCAGATTAGCGTTCGATGCCGGGATAAGACAGTCTAGAGTCTAGACTTTCATACAAGAATGTATTCCAAGTATTAGGATAAATAAAATATATTTAGAATGTAACTGCTACAAAATGTTCAAAATTATTACGTCGATTACAGCTCAATTGTGTTTAGAATAAATAAAAAAGCCAGTCCACAGCCGAAGCAATAAAATATTCAATTTACTTTAATATTTTTTTAAGTAATAATACAATTTATTGAAACAATTTTATAGCTACATTCCATTTCCATCAAAGAATATCGATTAATTTTACCCGACTACATTAATTAAATTGATGAATAACTACAGTTTTTTAATTCTGTTTCAATTAAAAAGTAGCTTGTAACAATTTTATTTCAAAGTAATTATCCTCCAGGCTAGTTCAGTGACTCGTCCCACAGCAGGTTCGTTCCACTGGGACGAAACACTGAATTCAAAAAAAAAATATTATTTTCGTTCTGGATTCGTCCCATTTAATTTATTCTTTGACATAATGAGATTTAGTACCGTCAGTAAGTCAATGAAATAAAAGAAAACATGAATTTGTTAACAATATCTGTATTTAAAAGAAAATCAACACGTGAATATACTCATAGATCAGCAAAATTTTTTAATAAATTAAATTTTAAATCATTGATAATACATGTTTGATTTAGTGATTCTTTAAGCTGTGATTTCTAATTAATACAAGTTGTAGTTAAGATTTTCTATGTTGATTTCCTTTTAAATACAGACATTGTTAACATTAATGTTTTCTTTTATTTCATTGACTTTCTGACGGTACTAAATCTCATTATGTTAAAGAATAAATTATATGGGACGAATCCAGAACGAAAATTTTTTTTTTTGAATTCAGTGTTTCGTCCCAGTGGGACGAAACTGTTGTGGGACGAATCACTGAACTAGCCATCCTCCAGAGCAATTAAACACAATCTTAATCATGAAATACAAGGGAATAAGAACGTTCATGGCAAGCTAGGACCAAAGAACCCCCCTTTAGAACTTAGTCTACATTCAGCTTTTTGCATTGAATAGATTTGCTATAATACTTAAAAATCAAATGATGGTATTGTAGAGACTACAACATTTTTGTTGTTAAATCGCATCTTTTGCCTAAACATAAGATGTCATAGTGCTGACCTTGATGTGCTGAACTTGATGTGCCGAACTCTGACGTCTGAATCTAATCACACCGTCAAAATATGAACAAAAGAGTTCAGAGAAGTCATTGCACCCAGAACCAACATACAATTATAATTTAAAATTGTCCAAGCCTGTATCGCATTAGATACTCTTTGTCCAACAATTGCCCAACTGGTTCTCAAAGGGTACACTAACTCACACGTGGTGCGCGCACGCGCATGCAAACTGCCTAATCTGGCTTAATTAAGTAAACGCATTCTAATGCCGAGTGCTTGTTGTTGGCATGCCCAATCTGAGACTGGGTATAGATTTGCACCTAAGAGTAGATGAATTTGAACGATTCATATTTTTCTTCATGGTGGACCGATGACCTCATAAAGGTAGCAGGCACTGGATGCAGGCCGCCACCAACCGATCATTGTGGGAGGTCATTAGGGGAGGTCTATGTTCAGCAGTGGACGTCCTATGGCTGAAATGATGATGGTGATATTTTATTAATTTTCTTCGATTTGTATGCGGAGGTAGATAGTAATCACCTTATGTATAATTTCCATTTCCTATGGTTAATTTCGTTGATTCGACGGTTTTGATTAACCAATCCGTATACTGGCTTTCCACACAAATCCCGGAAAATACGCCTAGAACTAATTTACTTTACAACATTTTTATTAGAACCGTCTTCTGTTTCTATAATGAGAACAACACCTGGTATTATTATACTTTATGAACAGTCACACGCTGTCTGGCTATGGTCTATCATATCGCTCAAAGACATCAGCATTAATTAATCAGGAAATAAAGACATATAAATCCACGTGATAAGTGATACCAGTAGTTAAACTTATCCGATTTATTTTAATTGGCCCTTTCTAACAATACAATTTTACAATTTGATAAGAATTGCTCAAATAAATTGTTCCTCTTTTAATGCAATTTATTTCACGACTTTGAACGGTTTTTTTTTATAGCATATGTGGAACGCATTTCGTGGGTATAAACAAACAAAGGACCGAACTCTAAACTGAAAGAAAAGGCTGTTGTCTCAGATAAAACCAGGCCATTATAAACACACTTTTATTTTTGAGTAAAATAAGTTTATATTTTTATTTTGTTTAGAGTTAAGTTTGCCTTAGTTTTAAAAAAAAATCTGTTTTATTGTAAATAAAGCTATTAACAGGCCATTATAAATAGATTTCGCAAGCTATAAATAAATACCTGATACAATGCTTGAATATTTGGCTAATAATGTCTTTGGTTAAACATATTACGAGCTTCTTTATAAAAGTTAACGATTGATATTATGGCGTCTCGCTTAACGATATCCTTTTAATGGTTACAACATCGCCATTCGAAAGCTACGGCTGTTCCTAAGTTATGAAATACGCTCACAATCGAAGTGATATGTGTTTACGCCTGACACTGGACAAGGCAGCATTGCGAGCTATAAAAGAGCTAAAGAGGAAATATTATTTCTGAGATAAAAGTTATGTAACGTAATTTGCATAAGTATGCCTTAATTTTAAATATCAAAAGTTATGTCTACCAACTTATTTATAGAATGTTTATGAGAGGACACAAAATAGATCCTTGAGGTGAGCCTTAATTAGAATTATGTGTTTGTTGCACTTTTAAAACGCATAAATTATTGATAAGCAGAATACTAAAAATGCTTATTTTAAAAATTTAATTCGGTAATTTATTCACATATTATACTTACCCACCTACTCGAATGCTTTTGGAAATTCCAAAACGTTTATCGGTAGTATGTAATTATTTGTACATTTTCGTTTGTTCATTATTGTCTTGTTAAGAATACCTCAATACTCTGTGCGTGACTTGTAATTAGGGTTTCTGCTCGAGCTTTCTCGAACTCGAGAAAACTCGAGAAATTTGGCTTCATTCGAGACGAGAAAAAAATTACCGGAGCTCGAGAATTCTCGAGTTTCGATTTTGAAGCTTTAATATTTTTAAAAGCCAATTTTCTTAGACAAAAGTAAGTTTTTAATTATTTAATAGGTTAACGTTGCGTTTAGACTGGCCTAGTCTTTCCTTTTTTTAACTAATTTGATTTGCAAGTAACGATCTTAACCGAAACTAATAACTATTACTAACACTAGATTAAGATTATCATGTTACTAACACATATGGATACGTAATGTCTGAAATAAACGTTTTATTATTATTATTATTATTATTAATAATGTTCACCTACGAGTATGCTATATTTTATTATGTTTGTATAACTGACTGATTTAAAGGCTGAATTTTTTTTGTTAACTGTTAGTTTAGTTACTCGTAAATACGTTTATTCAAGTCGTTATCTTTAAGTTTAAAAAGGACATCACCCATTTTGGTCCAAAATCAAAAGTGCCGGCCAAAAAATAAAAGTGCTGTATTCTGTCAGAATTCAGCACTTTTTATTTTATTGGCCGACATTTTTGATTTTGAACAAAAAATGTATGAATCGTCGATGAATTTTAGATCTCAAATACTCGACGCACAGTGGTGCTACAGCTTTGGTGCCATAGTAACAAATGCTAAGGCGGACGTATTCTGTCAGAATACAGCACTTTTTTTTTTATTGGCCGACACTTTTGATTTTGGACCAAAAATATATGAAACGTGGATGATGTCCTTTATTTAAAAGTTTTTTTTTTTGTTTGTAAATGTAGGTTTATTATCGTAATTTTTCAATTAATTTGGACTTGTGTTCTTTGGAAAGCAAGTGATTCAATTGGAGCTCCAGATATTTATGGTTATTAATCCTTAAAGTACACGCGACTTTATGACTTTTGTTCCTTTAGTTAATTACTAAGTTATAATTATCCTACTAATATTATAAATGCGAAAGTTTGTGTGGATGTCTGGATGTTTGTTACTCTTTCACGCAAAAACTACTGAACGGATTTTGTTGAAACTTTACAGTATTATTGATTATAACCCAGACACATTATAACATTAATAAAAACCCGTGTTTTTATTAAATTTCAACCGATTTCAACAGTTTTAATTAAAAGACTCGAGACCCGAGAAAACTCGAGACTTTGGCCTCGAGAATTCCCGAAACTCGAGAAAAAAAATAAGTCGAGAAATCAGAAACCCTACTTGTAATAATTACACATAATATATAGAACATGCAAGTAAACATCATCCTATTTGCTTAAACTTTGAGCATGCAAAGATTCAATTTGTTTTTTATAATACATGTTTTCATAACAAGTGTTTGTTTTTCAATTAATTATTACTACGTTTAAATTAACACATCCATGTAATTAAAAGGCGTCCGATTTCATTCTGAATTCATACTTGTAGCTATGGAACACGATCAGTAGTCGGCACCGAATTGATTATGTTAATTACGTATGAATTAAATACCGACTTGACATATAAAACTGGTTGCAAGTGCTTGTTACTCTCTACTTGTTCTTATTTCAATTTATAGTGCACTACTTTATGAAAGCCATCGAGACTAGTTGCGTCTAGACCAGTTTGAGCTGCATCGACTGCTTTTGCAGTGTCTTTAACATTTTGCAGTGTCTTTAACATTTTGCAGCTTACCGCAAACTTCGAAATGCCAGATGATGTTATTAAACACAATTACCTCTTTCTCAACCGGCGCATCTTTAAACGCACGGCACTATTAAAGATGACTTTAAAGGACATTTGGGTTGACTCATCGCTGATCAGTATCGTACGCGTTAAGAATTTAAGCACCCAATTTACATGAAACGTTAATAAAAATAATAAGATTATCTTGCAAGTCAACATAAAAGGGCATACAGTGACGAAACTGGAGATTTTTTGTCAAATTGGACCTTTTTATAATTTAATTGACACCTTGACTCCTTTCGTGATCGTAGCGTCTTTAAACCAGTCGCGTGCTTGGAAATCGAGCTCCTAGTATGTCGAGCTACAATTTACATAGCTATATTGTTAGGCAAATATATTTTTCCTTTGCCAACTACAAGTGTTCTACACCGGATCGAATCGCCAAATACAGAAAACACATGTGTTGCGACGAGCCGCAATGCAATTACAATATAATTAAAGTTTGTTGTCGAAGTGGGTTGCATGAATAAAGCGATGTGAATAATTATGCAATAGTCGAAACGCTTCAGGTCATTTTATGTCTAAGACTTGATTAGTCTATAGTTTTCTAAATTACTTTTGAGCAGATTGGGTTCATGTGTTCAATGTCCAATTTTATTTTAATATTCCTTGTCATGGATTGAAGTCATGAAACTAAATTCGGGCGATTTCCATTCATGTCGACGTTCGCGCGCGCGTAAACTGAATGTGTGATTGCACATTTAAAATGTCGAATATTGTTTACTGCCTTACAAAACAGTCCATTCAACATTACTTAAAAGTTTGTGTGTCAATAACCTTATAAGTACCCAGACAAATTAGAAGCGTTTTTATCGTGCATTGATATTTATCGGTTGCGAACTTGTCACGGATTAGAAAGATTAGAAATATTAGGATATCTTGAGTGACTTATCATAACGTCTGCTTGCCAAAATAATCTGTAATCATGCAAAAAAATATAGCGGCTGTGTAATGTTAAGTTAAAACAGTATTGTTTAGGTTGACAGTAATATCTTTTACTGCAAAAATATTACGATTTCATCGTACATTTTTTAAACTTAAAAATATTAGCAAATTCGATCGACTTGATCGACTTGGCATTAGCCAAAGTACTTAATTCTGTTACAATAAATGGTTTATGTTCCCAGTAAACATCTATCTTGCATAGTTGTAAAATAAAATCACTGGCAGTTTCATTATCTATTTCCGATTTTTATTAAAGCTTATTTTTAATTCGACAGTCTTCGAAGTCAGCCTATGCTTCATACATATGCCTATCCCAATTGGAACCCAAATCCAGGAGAGTTCACCTCTCCCCATTATACCACGGAAACATGCGTCACCTTATAAGACCACAAAACAAATAGGTTCATAATCAGCACTCACCGCATCCCGTAGGTCCCAACAGCAGCACGTTGCTCTTGTCAAGCCTCAGCTCGTGGTGTTGCCTCTCTAAGACCTCGGCGCCGCCTCCGCCGGTACTGGTCCCGTGGCTTATGTGCAGGAGGTCGGCTGAGAGAACAACAATACTTTTCATGACTGAGTTTGTTGTGGAGCTTCTTTTTAGCACTTGACAAAATAAATGTTTGTCTGGAAACGCTGGTACAGAAAAAAAGGAGGTCTGTTGAAGTAACAACATTACTTTTCATGACTGAGTTTGTTTTTGAGCCAAATGTTCGTCTCTAAACGCTGGTAGAGAAAAACAATCATGATGTAGCTCCATAGGGTAGCATTTATAGCAGATTAGAATTACGAAATAGCTCCAACGAACGAAGGAACTTTAAACAACAAAACGCGGAAGCAAAATGTTTTTAGAATTACACTGTCATACAACCGTGTCATAATAATATGTTTTAGCTAGGAGCACAGATTGAATTGCCTTTATGGAGGGTTATCTGCTTAATTTTGTCTAGGGAGCTGTTCTCCCAAGCAAAACATAGGATTTTTCTACTTTGAGCACCAGTCTTCCATACTTTTATGGAAAGTTAAAACGTACAAACATCTGCTTTATCCAGTACGCACGAAGATAATAGAAGTAGAGTAGTACAAAACCTGTTAGTAAATATGCAAAATCTCGTTCTCAACTAGCAGCCGCGATAAAAGCCGTCACTGAAGATAAAAAGAAGCCTAAAGACCTGAATCGTAAAGGTCGAATTGAAATCATTGAAGCCTGTCGCTGATCGGTTGGTCACGCTTTCACGGAATTTAATTTGAACAAAAGTTTTTGTAACTCTTTAATAAAACACTTTTCTTTACACTATCGAGCACGACGTAAACACAATATTGGCAAAACTACTCAATTTGTATGCCCCATCTAGATATTCAACCCAAGATTGTGTAGGGATGTCTAAAATTAAGAGGCTTCAGAAAACATTAAAAATGCTTTTATATCGGGTGACTATTGTTTTTACTTACCGGGATGTATTATTCCATTTAATTATACGCTACACAGCGTGATTTGTTAAGTACATGTTTAATTAAAATATGTAGTTACGATTGTAACATCCCATTAAATAGGCATAAAGTGTCCTGCTCTACCTTTTGAAAATCATGTTTTAATAACACGCTTTAAACAAATTCTAGAAAGTTAGACTGAACAATAGACTAGAAAAAAAACCTACTAATTATAAAAAATAAATAAATACTTTCTGTTATAATCTATTCTAACTACGAAACGATGAAGGTCGCGAGAAACGCGTGGATGCGGGCTCTAAGGATGGATCGCTGTGGAAATCCATGGAGGAAGGAGGTCTTTGTCCAGGACATAATAGGTGGAATACAATAGCTTGAAATGAGATCGAGACAAGTCATTCCTTGGAGGAAAGAGTTTTTAAAGAGAACAGCTCCTCAGAAGAAATAGTGATACCTCTGTGTGTGTGATGTAGATCCTCTTGAAGTGGTAGTACACCGCCACGACAGCACCTTGGCGTACTTCTGGCCACCACGTGCTCGTCCAGTACTCGAGTCATGAAGCGGAGTAGTTACCTCTGTGTGTGTGGTGCAGCGGGTGGTGCGCGTCAGCGGGCGCGCCGCTGGTGACGTTGTTGTAGATCCTCTTGTAGTGGTAGTACACCGCCACGACAGCACCTTGGCGCACTCCTGGCCACACGTGCTCAACCAGTACTCGAGTCATGAAGCGGAGTAGTTACCTCTGTGTGTGTGGTGCAGCGGGTGGTGCGCGTCAGCGGGCGCGCCGCTGGTGACGTTGTTGTAGATCCTCTTGTAGTGGTAGTACACCGCCACGACAGCACCTTGACGTACTCCTGGCCTACCACGTGCTTGATCAGTACTCGAGTCATGAAGCAGAGTAGTTACCTCTGTGTGTGTGGTGCAGCGGGTGGTGCGCGTCGGCAGCCGCTGGTGACGTTGTTGTAGATCCGCTTGTAGTGGTTGTACACCGCGACCGACAGCACCTTCTTGGCGTACTCCTGGCCACCACAGCTCGTCCAGTACTCGAGTCTTGAAGCGGAGTAGTTACCTCTGTGTGTGTGGTGCAGCGGGTGGTGCGCGTCGGCGGGCGCGCCGCTGGTGACGTTGTTGTAGATCCGCTTGTAGTGGTAGTACACCGCCACGACAGCACCTTGGCGTACTTCTGGCCACCACAGCTCGTCCAGTACTCGAGTCATGAAGCGGAGTAGTTACCTCTGTGTGTGTGGTGCAGCGGGTGGTGCGCGTCAGCGGGCGCGCCGCTGGTGACGTTGTTGTAGATCCTCTTGTAAAGCCTGGTCCGTGAGCACATAGAATCCCGTCCAATGACCCCAAGCTACCCATCCTTATCGCTCGCGCGTAATTATGTTGCTGTCGCGACTGTGCGACGGGCGCCCGCAGTGAGTGTGCGAGCGCGACAGCAACATAATTACGCGCGAGCGATAGGGATGGGTAGCTTGGGGTCATTGGACGGGATTCTACGTGCTCACGGACCAGGATTTAGTGGTAGTACACCGCCACGACAGCACCTTGGCGTACTCCTGGCCACACGTGCTCGACCAGTACTCGAGTCATGAAGCGGAGTAGTTACCTCTGTGTGTGTGGTGCAGCGGGTGGTGCGCGTCGGCGGGCGCGCCGCTGGTGACGTTGTTGTAGATCCTCTTGTAGTGGTTGTACACCGCGACCGACAGCACTTTCTTGGCGTACTCCTGGCCACCACGGCTCGTCCAGTACTCGAGTCATGAAGCGGAGTAGTTACCTCTGTGTGTGTGGTGCAGCGGGTGGTGCGCGTCTGCGGCCGCTGGTGACGTTGTTGTAGATCCTCTTGTAGTGGTAGTACACCGCCACGACAGCACCTTGACGTACTCCTGGCCTACCACGTGCTTGATCAGTACTCGAGTCATGAAGCGGAGTAGTTACCTCTGTGTGTGTGGTGCAGCGGGTGGTGTGCGTCAGCGGGCGCGCCGCTGGTGACTTGTTGTAGATCCGCTTGTAAAGCCTGGTCCGTGAGCACATAGAATCCCGTCCAATGACCCCAAGCTACCCATCCTTATCGCTCGCGCGTAATTATGTTGCTGTCGCGACTGTGCGACGGGCGCCCGCAGTGAGTGTGCGAGCGCGACAGCAACATAATTACGCGCGAGCGATAGGGATGGGTAGCTTGGGGTCATTGGACGGGATTCTACGTGCTCACGGACCAGGATTTAGTGGTAGTACACCGCCACGACAGCACCTTGGCGTACTATTGGCCACCACGCGCTCGTCCAGTACTCGAGTCATGAAGCGGAGTAGTTACCTCTGTGTGTGTGGTGCAGCGGGTGGTGCGCGTCTGCGGCCGCTGGTGACGTTGTTGTAGATCCTCTTGTAGTGGTTGTACACCGCCACGACAGCACCTTGGCGTACTCCTGGCCACCACGCGCTCGTTCAGTACTCGAGTCATGAAGCAGAGTAGTTACCTCTGTGTGTGTGATGTAGATCCTCATGTAGTGGTAGTACACAGCCACCACAGCACCTTGGCGTACTCCTGGCCACCACAGCTCGTCCAGTACTCGAGTCATGAAGCAGAGTAGTTACACTAGTTACCTCTGTGTGTGTGGTGTAGCGGGTGGTGCGCGTCTGCGGCCGCTGGTGACGTTGTTGTAGATCCTCTTGTAGTGGTAGTACACCGCCACGACAGCACCTTGGCGTACTTCTGGCCTACCACGTGCTTGATCAGTACTCGAGCCATGAAGCGGAGTAGTTACCTCTGTGTGTGTGGTGCAGCGGGTGGTGCGCGTCAGCGGGCGCGCCGCTGGTGACGTTGTTGTAGATCCTCTTGTAGTGGTAGTACACCGCCACGACAGCACCTTGGCGCACTCCTGGCCACACGTGCTCAACCAGTACTCGAGTCATGAAGCGGAGTAGTTACCTCTGTGTGTGTGGTGCAGCGGGTGGTGCGCGTCAGCGGGCGCGCCGCTGGTGACGTTGTTGTAGATCCTCTTGTAGTGGTAGTACTTTTTATTGTAAATTTTATGTTAAATGTTTTAAATAATTTCTTCCTGGTAATTATTATTATCGTATTGTGTCTGTGTTATTTATTATTAGTATTGGTTTATGTTCGTGTCCACGTACCCCGCGACTAATAGTTGCTGCGTATCCCTTCTGTGCTGTTTTAGTTTTAAATATAAATTAACATTATTTTCCTTTAACACCAGGCTCGCCGGTAGGGATGCGCAGTAGCTAATAGGGCTTCCTGCTGAAAATCAGTGTCGGGACATCCTATAAGGTGTCCCAACTAAAACTGAGCGGGCGCCCTATTAACATGCATTCGTCTCTTTCTTTTTAAATATGTTGTATTGTATTTTTTTTGTAATGTGTGTTAATAAAGTTATTTATTACTACTATTTATTATTACACCGCCACGACAGCACCTTGGCGCACTCCTGGCCACCACGGCTCGTTCAGTACTCGAGTCATGAAGCGGAGTAGTTACCTCTGTGTGTGTGGTGCAGCGGGTGGTGCGCGTCGGCGGGCGCGCCGCTGGTGACGTTGTTGTAGATCCTCTTGTAGTGGTTGTACACCGCGACCGACAACACCTTGGCGTACTCCTGGCCTACCACGTGCTTGATCAGTACTCGAGTCATGAAGCAGAGTAGTTACACTAGTTACCTCTGTGTGTGTGGTGCAGCGGGTGGTGCGCGTCAGCGGGCGCGCCGCTGGTGACGTTGTTGTAGATCCTCTTGTAGTGGTTGTACACCGCGACCGACAACACCTTCTTGGCGTACTCCTGGCCTACCACGTGCTTGTTCAGGTATTCGAATATCTTCTTCGGCGGCGGCGGGGGTTTCCTGGTGATGGGAAATTGGGGGTTATTTCAAAATAATTGACAAGAATTAAGATTCTGTTGACAAGACGCACAGATTTAAATAGCGGAAATTGGTTTCATTTGTTGTAAATTAACTTCAATATCCGTATAGGTTATCCGTCTATGTGGTATGAAATAAGACAGGTATAAAACTATACTAGAAACTTGGATTGGTGAGGTGTAGAGATTTAAAGCCCTTATTGGTTGCTTTAAAGCATCTTTTTCCACCAAGACGGAGCGGAAACTAGAAGTGGAAATAATGAAATCTGATTGTTTATTCAACACACTTATCTACTCCACTCCGCTTTGGTGGAAACTCGCCCTATCCATTTACAAGCTATCCAAAGAAATCATAGATCCCAAAGACTTGATGCTTGAAGTGCATGCATCACACGTGCAAGCCAGTAGCCGCGTAGTTGGATGAACGTGATTGCCGATATCGTTGTCACGTGCTGCACACGCCGCGGTGGGACGATGACATTATCTACAATGTAGATTCTATATCATCATACATAGCTAGATCGCCTGTTGAGCGTGGCGATTAAGGCAAATTAATCCTTTATTAATAGAAAGAAATCCTTTGGGCCTTTGTTCAGCAGTGGACGTCATTTAATAACAAAAATAGGCTAGGGTTGCAGTCATGACTACCTTAGGAAAAAAATCTATCTCAATTTTTTTTTCTCATTTTTCATTAAGTAGGTATTCATGACCATGTCCAACCTACGGACGCCGGCTTATCGTTGAATTTTGGGACAGTATGTCTTGTGATGTCTGAATCACTAGGGATAAAGATGTTGCCGATGTTGGTCGGCTTTATTTGCAAAAATGTTATGTGTGTGGTTCGAACTATATACTACATACTCGTAGACTGTCAACTTTGTAATCATATCGGAATGCGTTTAATTTAAGATAAAGTTAATATACATATACAGGGTGAGTGTGACTTTGTTGCCAAATTTTAGGAGCAACTCGTGATCAGTAACTTAAATCGATTTACGTTTTTTTTCACATTTCATTATTTCTATTCGCTGCCGTTTGCAAAACGTATGCCCCCGACGTAAATAAATTAAAGTAAAATAAAATAAATATTTGTTTAATATGTACTTGACGATTGCGGTGTTCTTCACCTAAAGATTAATTAGTTAATTACGTACAATAATGGCTTGAATTATATTGTGAAATTAATGTTAACCGTCATGGATAAATGGAAAAAATGTAGAGCTGTTAATTGCTATTGTATCCTCATCAAAACACTGAAAAAATTTTTCCCCTTTAATTGATATAATTAGTTCTGCCGTTTACAGTGATATAAATAATAAATCAGCGCTACGATTTAAGGAAAAAATACTGGTGCAAATTAATAATTGTGTTCTCGGCAGTCTAGCTGTTATTAACTAGACTAGCAAATATAAAAATCTAAAAAATAACACTTATAATTTTTTATCATACCGAAAAGTCAACATTTTGTTAGAATAGAAAGTGATCAAGCCAAAACTAAACACGCACTATTTTGTGAACGAACGAAGATACAATAGGGAAGTTACATCAGCGGTTACAGTATATTGCCTATGCTTTAGAAACCATTCTGCCAATACTCGTAGATAGTGTCGGAGCGGTGACTAAGGCCAAATCTAGCCTCATCATGTAACCGAGCTTACGCAATACGATCCGAGTGCATACGTATCCCTCCGCTTCGAATGGAAATTTACATTCACTGCAAACAGATTATCTGTATCTTTGTAAACATACAGGGTGTACAAGGAAGGGCAGTACATGAAAATGTAATGGGATGATGAAAAATTGGGATAAAATATATGGATATTTAAATGGGAGTTCTAATTAATAAAATTAAAAATTTTAGTATTTTCTTTTTCATTTTATGATTTGTGTGGGAACAACATACTAAATTAAATATTCTCGATTGTAATGATTGTTAACATGTGATATCGTCAGAATACAACTACACAGTTGGCCTTGACGTGTTTTCCATACAAGTGCAATGTCAATAATCACAATCACTTGTGTTGTTGTTGTAAATTCTCAAGGACTATTAATTAACCTGTTGTACACCCTATATCATTACAGACCAACAAAACCACCTTAAGAGGCTGCTACTTTTCAACCGACTTCAAAAAAAAGGAGGAGGTTCTCAATTCGACCCGTATGTTTTTTTTTTTTCTATGTTTGTTACGCGATAACTCCGCCAATTATGAACCGATTTGAAAAAATCTTTTTTCGGCGTATAGGTAATACCTCAAGGGTGGTCCCATTTAAATTTAATAATAGAAAAAACAACCCCCAAGGGTGGAAAATTGGGGATGAACTTTTTTATACGCAATATCTCCGCCGATTATAAATCAATTTGAACGATTATTTTTTTGTTGAATAGGTATTATCAAAAGGGTGGTTTCATGCGAATTTGAAGAAAATATTTCACCCCCAAGGGTGGAAAATTGGGGATGAACTTTTTTATACGCAATATTTTTAATTTTTAGTTTTTTTTTGTGTTCACGCATTTGAAGTCGGTTTTATTTTTTTAAAAAGTTAATTATTAAGATGTGTTAGATAAGTTATCTTCGCAATGACCTGGGATATAGCGTCTATTGTTTACAGACGCTATCTCACGGACGCGACAATATTGTATACATATTGTATACGTTTGATATGAAAGTAATATCTGACGCAGTAATTATTACATCACGATATTCGCAGAATACTTCAAATCGCATGATACTTATTCGGTTTGTATACTTATCTTTGTTTGGACGTATCAAAGATAAAAAACATTATCTAGAGTGAGATTATAGGGTTCGCTTGTTTATTTGTTTTCACAATAATTATACTTTTAGAGTAATGCGATTCGAGCAAAAATGCTGAAAGACAGAGCGTGAATTGAGCGTGCGAATAGTTTTCTCAGGAAAAGAGCGTCAAATTGACCAATCATATAAACATTTCAAAAGGGCAAGTATCATCATTATTACATGAACGACAAAAACATATTATGGTCGTCCATCATTTCCATAGGTAAGCAGAACACTTAACTACACGTTGTTAAAACTGCTACAAAATAAATATCCATGATACAAATCTAATCAGAACCGCAACGTGCATGCTTATAAAATGCCCCGCTGCACGCGGGCAAACTACATCAAGATAACAATAAGAGAAAACAACTTTGTTTAAATATCTATTAATATTTACAAACACGTAATCAGCAAGATTTACACTGAGTTGACACGTAAACAGCAATACGAATGTAGGTGGGTGCAATGCACGTAGGGAATGGACTGGTGTATAAATAAACACAACAGCTGATGTCTTAAATGAGATTCCATTCATTTACACGTGTTGGCAGATTTTATACACGAGTAAAAAAAGTTGCATTTTTTTGTTCGGATGTCGATTCGTCTATATTTGACGTACTATTAATTAACACTTTAAAAAGTCTAACACTACGTAAATTTTATCAACAAGAAATTTATAGTATTTAAAATGTCCAAAATAATACTTTAGGCCTGAGATTTTTGATCTAAGTTTTCCCACACGCGAAAACAGCGTGTTAACGATAGCAATCTCATCGCAGTCCGAGATCGTGGTGACGTCACGTGTTATGACACCAATGTCAAAGGTTCGCCGACCCCGCATTGATGTAATGTCCGAGCTATTCCCCACCTTTTGTAGGTTCATTATAATTTCAACGATTTATGCATTCTCAAGTTCGAAAACAAAGCTGTTATCGTAACTCAATCCAGAATTGCTATCTCTCAATAGTAGTGATTATGAGTTAATTTTACGAAATTCAAATTACTGATTCAATCAGCGAAAAAACGCTAGCTTTCCATTAATTAGTTTTTGGGACATGCACGCAATAAATATAGGGTGTGTTCCAGAAAATCTAATTTAAATTTTACACGAAACAGATTTTTTAATACAACAAAATAAACACAACGTTAGCTACGATTATGAAATACAAAAATTTAGATATTTTTAAAAGGCTACGTGATTACCCTAACTGACCTTTAAATTATGAATGACTTCAACGCCCTTTTCTGGTCATTGCCGTGTTAACTAAGATTTTATGTCAGTAGCTACAGTCATCCACCAGCACATTAGATTAAAGGTAGCAGCCTATTTGGGTAACAAGGTGGACCGACTACCGGATAAAGGTAGCAGGAAGGCGCTGGATGCAGGCCGCTACCAACCGTGCGATGTGGAAGTCATTGGGGGAGGTCTATGTTGAGCAGTGGACGTCCTGTGGCTGAAATAGTGATGATGATGATTTGGCTAATATCACATCTATTGCAACTCTACACATGATCCCACAGTATTTGGCTGTCGTCTCTACCGGTAGAGGAGTGACGTTTTAAAACACAATATCTACGACACGGTCAGAATAAATCAACGTTGAGATCACGCATACTTTATGTCAAGCACACTTTTAATGAGGTTTTAATGTTAAGAGACTGAACATTGATGAGGTTCAGTAGACTTCAAAGTAACGTCAGAAATTGTGCTTTGTGTGGGTAGTTGTGTTTAAGTTAGAGAGATATTAATTAGCCCTGTGACAGTTGGTTAATCAGTCATTTATAATCTCATCAATAATGGACCCAGAAAACAAATTAATGAGATGATCGCCCGACTGTCTGACATTGTTTTGACAGCTGTTGAAAAAGTTAAATGTAAAGGTGAAAAAGTACAATACATACTAACAAACATGTTATGATGATCACAAATATGCATGCATACAGCTACAGCGTCATAATTTTCGCAAACGCAAGTTCATCGAGTTGCAATTTAAGTAGGTATGCTGTTGCAATTGCGTCATAAGACGAACATGCGGGTTTGTTTACGTTCCATGGCAACATATTACATTCATGGTGATCACGTTTACAGAACCAAATGGGTTTATCATGGCGACTGCCCTCGAACTCACGTGGGCGGCCTTGCGACTCGCAATCCTGGGGGTCTAGCGAGTGCTTTATGATTAATTTATTTAATAGCTCGTACATGGAACATATCAAAACTACACCATTTCAACGTAGGCCATCTAAATCATATATTTGATATGCATTTACGAATCTTGAGTGATCGAGATTTAACTGCCTCATTTAAACCATTTGACAAGTGCTGATTGAAATTTAAATCTGCGCCAGGTTGAGGTCAGCTACAAATAAAACATGGAGTCAGATAGAGCCGATACTATCGAAATTGTTCTACTAAATTGATCCCTGCTTTGATGATACATGCCAAAGGTGGGTCCTACGTGACTGGCGAGTGAGAGAATTAGGCACAACAATGCTTTTACGAGCGCTTGCAACACACGATGCACATTTTCCTTTTGTCTGATGTTTTACGAGCATGACCTGTCCTTTTCGGCGACATGTTTGCATGATGCAATGACGGATTGTCGAGAATTTATAATAAAATAAATCCCTGTGTCAGATTTGTATTCTTGCGAACCGAGGTTCGAACGGATTACGAAATAATTTGAAGAAACAAAAGAGAATCTGGGCCATCGCAACACAAACCCTTGACTTTCGATAAATAATATTCTCTTTGTATACTACGATTCTCATATACTTTGATACTTTGATACTACGATTCTCATATACTTACAGAGAGGGAATCCTCCGAATCTCCGGATGATAAATGCTACACTGTATCAAATGAGCTGTCTAGGAGCGCTGATTTTACTCTAAATAATGTAGTAGTAGACCGCCAAGATGACGAAACTATAGCACAGCTGACATCAGAGCTTGGCGCCACGCAGAATGAGCTTGAACGTACAATATTGGAAAATAATAAATTGCACAGACAAATTAAACAGATGACAAATGAAATACAATTACTCAAAGAGTTATGCAAACAAACATCTGACAACTATTGTTTCCCCAATAGCTGTGATAGGAAAAAGAAGAGACATTCTATGTATATTGCGAGATCTTCTGACCAATCCTCGATGTTTACTCCTACTAGAACGTGTTCTGCAAACTCAAACAAGACCGATACTACCAGTCTTCAAAGCAGAATAACTGTGTTATTATCTGACTTAAAAACCGCGAAGGAGCAGATTAAAAGCCTAGAATTTGAAGTTAACAATCTTAAACGACAATTAAGCGAGAATCAGACATCTTTGAAGCACACAGATTCTATATCAAGCAACATAGAGCCACCAAAGACACCCAAAAAGATATGGCCAGGCAGCCAGATAACACAGTCATCTAAACGAACCATACTCATTTACGGATCCCAACAATGTGTTGGTTTGGCTTCTACCCTGATACAAGCAAGACAAAACTCGGAGTACACAAAGAATTGCGTATTATATAATTACCAAATAGTCGCTGAAACAAAACCATATGCATTGAGCAAAGATGTATTATTGCGAGAAGATAGGGGTACACATCTCAAACCTGGCGACAAACTAGTATTAAGCGTGGGAGAAAATGATTACAACCCGGAAATGACAGTATCGATACTTAGAGACATTATAGTAAAGTATAGTGATATAAGTATTATAATATTAAGCGTCTTAAAAAACCATAACTTAAATATTGCGCATCTGAATAACAAAATTAGAATGTTATGTAATAATTATAAAAATTGTCACTTCGTAGTTTGTAATCAATCTGGAAAAACATTTGACATTTGTGAATCTATTAATTATGTTATTGACTCTATTGACTATAATGATATGTACATCAGTCCTGGACAAGTAAGAAAACTGATATGTCGTAATAAACCAAACAAAACTAACGAAAAAATAGCTCTTAAGTACCCTAGAGGCACAATTCCCTACTACTTCGCACGTGAACACACTCAAATTACAGGCCCTGCCGGTGAGGACTCTATAAAAAATCATATTAATACCACAACTATAGAGAAAAGAGGCACTATTCCGTATTATTTTTCTAAAGTAAATAAAAAACAGACATTTTTTCGAGCCTAATAAATTACTGACTTATTTTAAAATTCTTCATCAAAATATTGCCAGTGTCTTATCTAAACAAGAAATTATAGAAATGACATTAGAAGAACTAAAAGAAGGTTCCGAAGAACCAGATGTACTCTGTTTCACGGAAACTTTCTTAAAATCTGGCCATGAGGATTATATAAAGTTCAATAATTATGAGATAGCAAGTAGCTTTTGCAGAAATAAAAGTAGGGGTGGATCTTGTATCTTCGTAAAAAAGGGCTTGATATTTAAAGAATTAACATTCCTTAAAAATCATGCATCTCAGAACCTATTTGAAATATGTGGTTTAGACATTCCTTCTATAAAATCGGCCATAATATGTATTTATAGAACTCCGTCTTCAGATCCGACTCTCTTCATAAAAAGACTAGAGTCTCTACTATTCGAAATGTTTAAAAAGAACAAGTTTAAAGGTAATGTGATTATAGTAGGTGATTTTAACATTAACATATTAAAACAAAATTCAATTACCAAATACTTTCAAGATGTATTATATAACTATAACCTAACAAATCATATCAATGTTCCTACACGGAAATCTTCGTGTATAGATCTTATTTTAAGTAACATAGTTAAAGCAAACGCTTCAGTACTGCCTCTGCACCTCTCGGACCATAATACAGCACAAATGATAAGCTTTCCCACTAAGTGTAAACAATTAAAACCGGCCTTTCATTACATTTATGTGAGAGACTACAGTCCTGAAAATATGAGTAAATTTGAAAAGTGTCTAGCTAGTCTCTCTTGGTCAAATGTATATGCAGAGACAGACTTTAACAAAGCTTTTAGTGAGTTCCACGAATTGTTTTGCCTACTTTATAAATTATGTTTTCCAAAAGTTAAAAAAAAGGTAAACAATATTAACAAAACGAGACATAATTGGATTAGTAATGGCCTTCGAGTTAGTTGCAAGAGAAAAAGATACTTACGTTACCAACATTACAAATATAAATCAAATTTAAGCAAAAATAAATACAAAATATACTCTAACATCCTACAAAAATGTATAACTAAATCAAGAAAGAATGCTAACATTAAATATATAAATAACAGCAATAATAAATGTAGAGCATCGTGGACTATAATTAAAAATGAAATAGGCAATAACATGAATCTAAATAGTATTGACAATATAAAAATTGATAATGTTATTATAACGGACCCTACAGACATTGCAAATGCATTTAATGGACATTTCATTAATTTGACTTCGAATATAAATAATAAACGTAATGTGTTAATTAATAACAAAAATAAACAAAGTAACTCAATATTTTTGAAACCTATGACACGTAAGGAAATTAAAAGTATAGTTATGTCCTTAAAAGGTACACAATCAGTGGGCTATGACGAAATTACTACAAAAATATTGAAAACTTGCATTGAAAAAATTATAGCAGTTGTGACTCATCTGGTAAACTTCTCATTTGAATCGGGAATTTTTCCAGAGGTGTTAAAATTATCTATCGTAAAGCCACTTCATAAAAAGGGGTGTAAAGAATGTGTTGACAATTATCGCCCGATCACCTTGATTTCAGTTTGGTCAAAATTATTTGAAAAGTGTATGCATGATAGACTCACAAACTTCATAACCAAATACAATTTAATCAACAGTGAACAGTACGGCTTTCAAAAATTGAAATCAACTTCTACAGCAATTTTTTCGCTAATGCATCATGTTTTAAATAGTGTGAATGACGATAAGTTGACTACTGCACTGTTTCTTGATTTGTCGAAAGCATTCGACCATATCTCCCATGAGAAACTACTTACCAAAATTCATGAAGTTGGCATTAGGGGGCCTGCGTACACATGGCTTGCATCATACTTATCAAACCGCAAACAGAAAGTAGTCATTAGCGGATTAACCAAAAATAAAGATCTTTTATTTTACTCGTCTGACGAAAGACAAAACAAGAGTGGAGTCCCACAAGGGAGTGTATTGGGACCCACCCTATTCTTATTATACATAAATAATTTATCTGACGTAACAAATCATAAATGTATTCTATTTGCTGATGACATTACAATAATTATAACCACTAACAAAAAAATAAATACAATTAAGGACCACGAAATTGACATAAACAATACTTTACATAATACTATCCAATGGCTTGACAACAATAATTTGACAATTAATCTGAATAAAACTAATTACATACAATTTAATCAATCCAAACACTTACAATATAATTTTAATTTAAATATAAATGTTGGAAATGTAGCAATCAAGAAGGCATCCGAAACAAAATTTTTAGGTATAACAATCGACCAAGACATTAATTGGAAGGCACATGTAGATGATCTCTGTATGAGAATCAATCGGTTTGTATATGCATTGAAACAAGTTAGGAAAGTGACTAATATATCAACAGCACTAGTGTCTTACCATGCCTATGTTGAATCGATTCTGCGCTACGGCCTCATAGCGTGGGGAAATAGTACAGATTTTAATAGAGCCTTCATCGCGCAAAAAAAATGTATTAGAGCTATAGCTGGGATACCATCCGACAAATCGTGTAGACCCTTATTTCTAGAGTTTGGTTTGTTACCATTACCGTCTTTGTATATTTTAGAAATATGTACTTTTGTCAAGAAACATTTTACGTTGTTCAAAAGAGTCTGCGATATAAATTTGCGAACCCGTAGAGACCCAGATAGACTTGTTCTGGAAGTCATACCTAGATCTGAGAAATATAACCGAAATTGTGTAGCAATGTGTGTTAGAATATATAATAAAATACCAAAAAGTATAAAAACATTAAATTCTAGCCAATTTTCAAATAAACTGCGTGGATGGCTTAAAAGTAAAAACTATTATAGTGTCACAGAGTTCCTTAATGACCGAGAGTTTTGAATATAATGATTATGTAACAATATTTAGCACTAATGTATGTACCTTTAACATGACTGGGTTTTTTGGCCCAAAATTAATATTTGCATGCTTCGTGTAAGCAAAACATGATTGAACATTTTTCTGTGTAACATCTGTATATACCGTGTTTTAAGCAAATAAATGTATTCTTATTCTTATTCTTATTCTTATTCTTTGTTTTTTTTTTTATCAATAACTCTTACATTTTACCCTGTATTTTTACTATAATAAATCGCCAATTTCCAATATCACAAAGACAAATAATTTATTATTTACCAAAGTATTAGCAAAAACTTTAAAACCTTTTTTAGCCATGATTTGCGGGAAATATTAAAAACAAAGTAAGGAAATTGTCTTTAGTCATATTAAACTGGTCTTGTATACCCAAGATGTGGCTTGTTTTTCTATAATCATTATACAAATCACCAAATAATCACAGGTATAACATTTCACATTCATAATAACCGGCTACGGGGTTTCCCCACGAGTTTGTGTGCCAAAATTATGGAACCGATTTAATGTTAAACACTCCAAACAATATTATGCTAAGCAAATATTTTTATCCTTTAATTAATACTTAAAGAAGACCCAAGGACTTCGGGACCAACAGCAAAAACACTGGCAAACTTGTTTTAACATCAAGCATTCAGAAAATAAAGCTTAAGTGCTCTGTAATGATCACAAATAAGATAATGCACGTCAATGACATTGGGAGATATTTAATGACAGAGTTTAAATATAAACAATTCGGTAAATATCTGCTCATAATTTGAAAGCTGAATTGCAAGGTGCTTCAGATGCATATTTTGAAAATCAAAAAGCAAAAAATGGGTCATATTTTCTTCTTGCACATTGCAGTTCATCGAAGGACAAATATTTCTTGTCAGAATTGCGTTGTATATGACTTTTTACAAAAGGATATAACAATATTTCGAGACCATAACGAACGATGTTGTTGACCGGCGTATGCTCATTATTATTAAAATTTTAAGAGAATCCGTTACGTAATATATGTTACGGAAGGCTTTTGTTTGGCTCTTACTTAAAACATAAACAGTTTAGATGCAATCAGATTTGGTGACGGGTCAATAACTCAATTTTTACTACCATACAGGGTATAAGACAGTGGTTACAGCGGACACTGAATTTTAGGTAATAATTACTATAGGTTCCTTGAAGACACCCGGAGTCCAGACAAAACAGCTGCTGCTGCTGCAAAGTTTTTTAAACTGAATTACGCACTACAAGGCAAAGTCGAGAAGTGCAGACTTTTCATAAATAATGGCTATTTGCTTCGATTTATTTAATACTAGCTTTCCGCCCGCGGCTTCGCCCGCGTGGAATTTTTCCTGTCACAGAAAAACTTTATCGCGCGCGTCCCTGTTTCAAAAACCGGGATAAAAACTATCCTATGTCCTTTCCCGGAACTCAAAATATCTCTATGCCAAATTTAATCAAAATCGGTTCAGTGGTTTAGGCGTGAAAGCGAGACAGACACAGAGTTACTTTCGCATGTATAATATTAGTAAGATGTATGGCGTGATTCTGATATGTACTTCAAATGTAGGATGTTTCAAGGGCTGTATCAGTATTATTAACACCCTGTATAACATTTACTGGGCTACCAAGGCGATAGGCATCATAAATATCGCAAGAGCTCAAAACATTGGCGAGATAAATAATGCGCCGTTTCTACGGGCTGTGAACGTTCACTTTCTCTTACGTAACCTCTATTTTGGGCAAAATTCACTTTTCGGTTTTTGCACAGCACACTTTGGACTTTAGTTATGAGATATTCAAATGTTATTATTATTATAATGACACCACAACAAGTTAGTTAAACAGTAGGTTCAATTTCCATGACATCTCTACAAAAGGTATGGTTTTATCTCTTGAGACTATCATTGAAATGTAAAATGATTCGTATTTCACGTATTACGTTCCACAAACCCAATTATTCACTACGAACTTTATTATAATTATGGTACACCGGGCTGACCCAGCAGATTATTATGCTTCTAAATCTAAGTACTTATTACTCAGTAGCTAAGGGTTACTTTTCCATCATTGTCCTTAAAAACAGATTTGCGGTCTCTACGTACAAGCTCTGCCTGTCTTTTTGAGCGAGTGGGTTACTGGATCTAGCTTAGACTTCTCGCAAACAAAACCAAAACAACACATAACAGTTACATGTGATGTTGAAACACAAATAATACGTTTGGTTTGGCGATAGAGGCCTTCGTGCGTTCACCGCAAAAATAAACGGAAAAGATAATAATGATAGCGTGCACAAACAATGGATAATAATTCTAAAGCATCAGGAAAGTATAGGCTAAAACTTTAGTATTATTTGTAAGGCCCAGAACAGACGGTGAAACGCAACTGCAACTTTGTGATGATTCTGATGATGAATGAAACTGAAAGTTTCAAACTGGTCGCGTCATGTGTGGTCTCTCAACGGACGCTATGGACGCTATGGCAGAAACTTAGATGCAACTCAAAAGTAACTAGCAGTTGCAGTTTCGTTGCAGTTGCGTTTCACCGTCTGTTCTGGGCCTAAGAGTTAGAACCTTTTAAAGATTCAAGATCATCATGAAATCCCTGAAGTTAATAGCCGGATAAATTGACATTGACCTATGATGCGCGTGTGCACTTGTGCTAAGTATTGTTTGCATGCAAAGTAGTATTCCGTGTGTGATGGCTAAATTCAACAACTGGACTTCAATGTAAACGATTCTAAAAATAAATGGTCAAACATCTGACATAGTAGAGTTGTCTGCACATCAGATTAAATAGGTATGATATTTTTAATGCAAAATAGCAACGTTATGTACTTAGTTGTAAAGTAAATAAAGTACTGCATTGTTTATATGATAACGAACTTACTGCAGAATTTTTTATCAGACGTTCAGGCAAATGTTGCAAGGTTATTATTTTAAGGCAGGAAGAATTTATTTGAATTACTTCCTGATTTGGATCAAAATAGGTCTCACGTTCACTCAATAAAATTACATTTACGCATGAAAATCTCATAGATTAAATTATCCACATATATTTGTCTAATACAGACTGTTTACTTCGCGCGATTTGCTCGTATTTAGATATTAGTGATTCAAATAGTTTTCTAGCTAGCTTACGCTCTACAGTAGTCGTACTGTGGTCGCGGAGAAAATTCGATAATCCCTCTCCAACGAGGATGAGTTTTTTTATTGGACACGTCACACGAGGCAAACGAACAAACGGATCACCTGATGGTAAGTTATTACCACAGCACAGCACCAGTAGCAGAAGCAGCAAGCCGTTATGAGAATTCCTCGCTGGAGACTAGAGATTTATCCCTACATCTACATCTCACACAGCATGTAGCATATCCAATTATCCACCTTAAAAGATTCAACCACACCAACTCATGCAAATCGCCATAGCAGGATCAAAGCGCCATCATAGGCCAATGACAGCCTAGGACGCGCGAACTGTCATAGGTCGCGCGACCTGTCATTGGCCTATTATTCACGTATTTTGACAGTCAAGATCTCGCTGACGTTCAGAAGTCGTCCTATTGAAAAACAGTTCTAAATCCGTATTCACAAGGGTCATTTTGATAGAACGATTACTCGATAGGATGGAACTCAGTGTTTTGTTGTCGTTGAAGTTTTGTTACGTGAATAAGGCTGCTGAACGCGTCGGTGTGGTTGAAGCTTTATAAGACTAATCCACATACCTGTAGAATCCAGACTTAGTGTCGGCGTTGTCCTTGATGCTCTTCTTGGTGTCGACCTCGCTGAGCACGACGAAGAAGTGGTGGCACTTGTCGCACTTGACGAAGCGCGTGGAGCTGACGAACGTCTCCACGTGCGTGCACGGGTCGCCGCACTTGGGGCACGTGAGCACGCCGCTGCCGGAGCCCGACTTCTTGCCGCCCGATGTCGTGCCTGGTTGAGACGTCTTTGGTTACCAATGGTATATTTTATAGGGTGGTTACAGAATATGACTGTTGCAGCAATTTTGCAGAATATGCCATTGAGATTTGAGAGCAACAACACCAACAATGACATTAAGGTTGGTGTCGATTCAACAACCGCCTATAAATACAGTCGATTTATTACGAAGGCATTCAATACGAGTATGATAATATGCAACAACTCAACCATCACAAGCACATCGCCGCAGCAATAGATGTACTGACTGTATGTAAAAAAACTGAAAATATTGTCATATTGGATTAATTCAGTTTTCAGTTGGCGCCAACTTGTGACTTGTGAGAGCTTCATCTTGTGACACGGCGGGACTATTCCCACCTCTTTTTCCCGCCGCTGCAACTCCTACGTAGCCAGGATCTACAGCTTACAGGACCCTTTTCTTGTGATAGTAGGTGTTTAATTCACGTATTTCTGCTCTCCGCTGCTCCGTGGGGCTCTTGCACAGCACCGCGCATAGCTCAGCGAGCCGTCGTGAGGTTCTCAAGTGGGAGCGGAGTCTTACCAGAGTTGACGGCATCCTTGGGGGGTGCGAGTAGGACGGGCCAGGGGGCTGCTCCGTGGGGCTCTTGCACAGCACCGCGCATAGCTCAGCGAGCGCGGCTGTTCCGTCGTGAGCTTCTCAAGTGGGAGCGGAGTCTTACCAGAGTTGACGGCATCCTTGGGAGGGTGCGAGTGCGGCGGGCCGGGCGGCTGCTCCGTGGGGCTCTTGCACAGCACCGCGCATAGCTCAGCGAGCCGTCGTGAGGTTCTCAAGTGGGAGTGGAGTCTTACCAGAGTTGACGGCATCCTTGGGAGGGTGCGAGTGCGGCGGGCCGGGCGGCTGCTCCGTGGGGCTCTTGCACAGCACCGCGCATAGCTCAGCGAGCCGTCGTGAGGTTCTCAAGTGGGAGTGGAGTCTTACCAGAGTTGACGGCATCCTTGGGAGGGTGCGAGTGCGGCGGGCCGGGCGGCTGCTCCGTGGGGCTCTTGCACAGCACCGCGCATAGCTCAGCGAGCCGTCGTGAGCTTCTCAAGTGGGAGCGGAGTCTTACCAGAGTTGACGGCATCCTTGGGAGGGTGCGAGTGCGGCGGGCCGGGCGGCTGCTCCGTGGGGCTCTTGCACAGCACCGCGCATAGCGTAGCGAGCGCGGGCTGTTCCGTCGTAAGCTTCTCAAGTGGGAGCGGAGTCTTACCAGAGTTGATGGCATCCTTGGGAGGGTGCGAGTAGAACGGGCCAGGCGGCTGCTCCGTAGGGCTCTTGCACAGCACCGCGCATAGCTCAGCGAGCCGTCGTGAGCTTCTCAAGTGGGAGCGGAGTCTTACCAGAGTTGACGGCATCCTTGGGAGGGTGCGAGTGCGGCGGGCCGGGCGGCTGCTCCGTGGGGCTCTTGCACAGCACCGCGCATAGCTCAGCGAGCCGTCGTGAGCTTCTCAAGTGGGAGCGGAGTCTTACCAGAGTTGACGGCATCCTTGGGAGGGTGCGAGTGCGGCGGGCCGGGCGGCTGCTCCGTGGGGCTCTTGCACAGCACCGCGCATAGCTCAGCGAGCCGTCGTGAGCTTCTCAAGTGGGAGCGGAGTCTTACCCGAGTTGACGGCATCCTTAGGGGGGTGCGAGTGCGGCGGGCCGGGCGGCTGCTCCGTGGGGCTCTTGCACAGCACCGCGCACGTGCTCAGCGAGCGCGGGCTGTTCCGTCGTAAGGTTCGGCATTGTTGCACTCCTGCTGGCAACACAGTTCATGTTAAATACAGACCATGTTTTAAGATAAATACTGCGGGGTTACTCCGAAAAACTTTATCCGAAGTTTCGAATGTTGCCGTCACTCTCATGCAAAGTGAGATACCAGCATGAGCGACGATGACAGAGAGACCCAAAACTACGTAAATAGCGTTTTGGAGTAGGGTAACTTATGTAGATGTAATAGTTTCGTTTTAAAAAAAAAATTAGATGTGGTGACGCTGGCGATTGCATAACCGAAATCTAGAAAGAAAGTGTGATTCTGTAGGTAAAAAATGGGCTATAGGGTTTCATTTCGTAATCATTATTATTTCAGCCAAAGGATGTTCACTTTTATTTTGTAATAAATAATCAACATCATTTCAGCCAAAGGACTTCTAATGCTGAAAATAGGCGCCCCCCGATGGTTTCCAGATTGGCCGGTTGTTGGTTTGGTAGTCTGCATACAGTGCTTTCTTGCAACCTTTATGGGGTCGTGAGTCCACTTTGGGTAGGCGTTAAATGTTATGTTTATTTTACTGGTGGCTAACTTCCAATGTTGTCTTCAATGAAAAGAATGATAGCCGATAGGAGAGCTACTTTATCAACTTTGCACCTCAATCATCTCATAAAACGGTGACTGGTTCAACAACAATTGTCTACTGGCTTTTCAAACACATTGTCACAGGCCACAATGACGCTTTCCTCCGAAGTGGAAACGCGTGACAATGCCATTGTTTGGCGACACTTTCGAATTCACTGAAGAAGAGTTATTGGGCCGTTTTGGAATTATGAACACGTGGGCCGGCCGGTAGTTTATGTAACGCAGTGGTCTTGTGAAATAATGGCATATTGGCTATGTTTACTAGAAGAGATATTAGCAACATTAGTTAACTTGTAAGATTTGGTTGACTGTGGAACTAGAGGTGTGCAAATCTAATTCGAAAACACAATCAGGATCATACTTATAGGACTTCCGAAAAGGACTTAATTATGCTACCTAATTGAAATTTTATTTCTCATTAATAACTGAACTTATAAGGATAACCTGAACAGATATTGATGCCGATAATCAAAACTTTTAATTTAAGGCCGGCAGGCATATCGAATCATACCTCACGTGTTGGTTCAAAGTTAACGAGAATTAACTTTCGCTTAAAACTTTACATCATTGCGAGCCTTTGCACACAGCTAGGACGAGAAGGGTGATTTTGTAAAATAATAAAGACATCTATGCATCTTATTATTTTAACCGCCAACGCAAAAAGGAGGATGTTTTATGCGGTAGTAGGGTTTTTTTGAATGAAAAAAAAATTACAGCCATGTTCTCGCTAAGTATTTCGACATACTGATATTGCCGTAAGTGTTGCAAATAATATCAATATTGAGCCGGAAACCTACAATGACAACAAACTGCGGGCCACAGCTCCAAACTGGTTGTTTTTACGCAACGCTCACTTATTTCTGTTTGTTGCGCACAAGTGGTCATTAATTAAATGTAGCTCTTTGCTTCACAAAGATCAATTTAAATCAAGGTTTGAACTTATGCCTGAAGTTCAAATGTATATAACTACGGTAAAGGTTGTGATATAAATAGTTAACAGAAAATACTATCCTTGAGGTCGCGGTCAAGATATTTTTAGCAACAAACAATGAACTAAGTACTTAAACTTGTTTCTCCTGATAGCATTAATATTAAGTTACGTGAGTTCTTACTAGTATCAGTTAAGTTATTTAAAGTTAAATAAATTTATAAAATACAAAAGAAACAGCATTTAAAAACACCTATTTCCTATGAATGTTTGTATGAAACCGGCTGTAAACAGTACACTTGTTATAACAATACAAGGTTGAAATAAAAATGTGCTAGGAGTTCAAGTTAAAAGTGTCATAAAAAAAATACCCTCTGTATTCTATCCATGTCAAGGCACATATTACACAATCCAGTTAAACTTAACCCTATTCGGGAGGATGGCAATTGTCAAAACCATGGCGTGCATTTACGACACTGTCTCGACGAATGGTAATGAGGGTTTGAACTTGGAGGTATGACTATGCACATTAGATTCTATTTAATCAAATCACGAGTATGTTTGTCTGTATCGGGATACTCCAATGTCATATACAGGGTGATCCAGACTAGATAAAAATAAAGGGACTTTGGTTGGGATTGGGAATCGTTTTTTTTTCTGGTAGGCCTTTTAGTTCCTTAATCCCCTTAAAAAACCTGTTCTTAAAAAAAAAATACATAATTCTTCGTCTATTAACTACCATCCTGTATGTTTTCTTACGCCAATAAGACATAAAAAAGCTCATAAGTGTAAAGTAAATCAACCACATTGGTACTCCTGACTGTAACATAAAATACTGTAGATAAACCAATAACTATGTACGATCATGTAATAATAACATTGAGATTGAGATGGTACCTACTTACATGTCAATATTAAAAATACAATACAATTTAATATTTTCATTATGTTTAATGTATAAAATACCTATCATTGTGTCAATAAACCTATTGTGACAATCAGCTGAACCTTGAGTTAATCAACATTATGTTAACATTTCAGTGCCTATTGGTACAATTAGCAATAATATATTTTTTAACTGTTTCATATTGTCCTGAATTGATAACAGCAGAAATAAAATAATTTCTTCTGGTGTATTGGATTGTTTTTTGATAGCGATCAGAACTTTCAGAGCAAATTTCTGGCTATAAACAGTGTTAAGTTTAGTTTTATATTAATAAGTTTTATGTCAAAATGCCTTATTTTTCAATACATATATTATATTTAGGAAACCAACAAAAATTTGATTAAATAAAAATAAAACTGAAACAAATTATTGGAATTCCGAAACTAAGCAATCAATTCACTCTAGGAAGCAAAATTATTCTTATCCCAAAACATTTCAAATCCCAAGTCTTAAAATGCATTTTATATTTTCTAATGTTACAATTTAATCTTGATACAAAAAAGTCATAACAAATACGTAACTTTAATACATTTTATTCTGTTAAAAACAAACTGGTCTTAAGGTTGTTGAATGTTTTTATTGTAATGTTTTTATTAATTACATTACAATAAAACATTTGGGCTTGGGACTTGGGCATTAAGGTTAGTTCGCTTCTTATTGGAATGTATTTGTTGCGTTCAAATTATTGTCTTATAAGGTATTTTGTCAGTTTTCAAAGTGTTACAGAGCTAAGACAACGTACCCTAAGGTAACGGAGGATGACCATGATGTGTCTATTTATTCATTAATGATATAAAGCCACTAAATATAGCTTTAATAGTAAATGAAAAGACTGTACCAGACATATGGAATAATGGGATAATAAGTAAAAGTATTAAGAGCTATAATTGAATAAAATAGAGCTATTATGATTCCAATAAGAAGCAACCTTTAAAGATCAGTGTCATGGCCATAATGCATGTTATAATGTAAGTTCTTGACCTTGCCGAGTACCTTAATGTCCCCTTGAATAGGACATGGTCAAATATTATACAGAACCGTATGGCAAAGGTGAATATTGTGGTATCATGTAATAATAATCATTGAAAGGGGCATACAAGATAAACTTTGGTGACGCTTTGTTATCAAACACAGATTGCACGTACAAATCTACGAGTAATGGGAACTGCGACACAAGATGTTGGCGGAAATCCAATACAACAACAAAAAAACAAGATGTGAATCGAAAACCACTCACCTGATGTCAAATGACAATTTCTCCTCGCGATCCTCCCCACAGAAACCAAACTCAATCGAACACTACTCATTATCACGCGCGATTACCAAGCACAAATAACATCAGCCCTCAGCGACCGACAAATGCTGCACGATCCAAATAGAAATTACAATAAGTCGCCGTAATGATAGTCGCAATTTTTATTGTATTTGTTTGTCAGTGAGAGGTTTCTGTCATGACGCAACACTTTTAGTCAACATCAACACCGCCACTATTCTTTAAAATTACACGATGTAAGTACGAAAACTGCACTTTCCTATTTTTTTTGTAATTTGATTTTTAAAAAACAAATTTATTTTCTGATTATTTGAGCGGCCATACTGATGTTCACAGCTGATTTTGATGTGAAAGAAGTTGAAATTTTCTCGTACCACGTTGTTTCAATACTCCTGACATCTAGTAACTAAACTCGAAAACTTTCGTGCTGTTTTATCATACATGTCTTTAACTTACTTTAAAAACATGCTAGATGGCGCTACTATAGAAGCCGATTCATTCGCTATCGAATAATGAATCCGATAAATTAAACACTGTTTAAATACAACACTATTTGTCATCGCCTGTAAAATGGCAACACAGTCTAGGAAATGTCAAAAGAAGTCTGTGGTAAACAGTGTCCAAAATGGCTGAGACAGAAACCGATAATAACAGTATTGTTAGATCCGAAAGAAATAATAAGAGCACAGTGGCTGCCAATGGACCGCGTCGAGTTACAATTTACAAAACCGATACTGGTTTCGGTTTCAATGTTCGCGGCCAAGTGTCTGAAGGGGGCCAGTTGAGATCGATCAATGGGGAGCTGTATGCTCCTCTGCAGCACGTAAGCGCTGTTTTGGAACAAGGAGCGGCTGAGCAGGCCGGCATCAGAAAGGGCGACAGGATCTTAGAGGTGTAAGTACCTAGAATAAGCATTTACTGCGGTGGTAGGGATGTGGCAGATGGTGGAGCCTCCCACAGGTTTTTCCCAGTATTGTTTGTGGTGCACCGCCTAGCAACGCTAACAGGGCATTCCAATAAGTTTTACAGCCGTTTTGTAGCTTGGTTGGTTTCCAGAAACGTTCCAACCGTTGAATTCGACTTCCCCTTGTATTCATTTACATAGCATGAATCACGCCAAACTTGTTTTGGTAGTGAATGAAAGTTTGCGAAGTTTTGAATTACGTATGCAGAGTTATGATGTGGTTCGCGCTACATTTCAGTTAGCTATACTATAGAACATATTTTTATGAAAGTACCTAGATCTTTCAGTGCATCTTGATTCTTATTTTTAAGTGTTGATCTCTTCTTTAATGCAGGATCCTAGTTTATTATACTTATGTAGCTATAGTGGTACATCTGAATTAAAACCAGTTCCGATTAATTCCTATGATGATTTAGATAGGTTTTTGTTTATTTTGAAATATATTTTTATATCTCACATTTTATGAAGTAACATGACCTCACATAGTTCAGTAAATAAAATTTATTATTATTTCTTTATTGGTCTATAATCTGGCTATAACTGGCTGTAGTACCATACATAATAGACTTATTTCTTAAAACTATTCTTAGATCAGTGTATGTATGGCCTATTTAATTATTGTATTCGCCACAATGAAGCCTGAAGACTACTTACACATAATATATTATGTAGATTGCATAAGTATGTTGGTAACATTGAGTTTAGCGATCCTATGGCTTCACCTCTTGGATGGCACATGGGTCAGGCCTAGTTGTATTTATGTAAATTTCTTTTAGTCTTGTCTCGTTCAAATACACTTGTTACATAATAGCAACCTGTATTGAATCTCATCCAATTGAAAAAAGAAGGTGAATAACAGAATTTGGAAATCTATCTAGGTAAATCTAGTATGGTTCATTTTAGGATTCAGTAAATCCAGTCCAATTTATAATCCACATAACTACTCCAATATGGGTTAAAATTAAAACAACAATGTATTATTATAACTTCACATTTTAAAAGACATTCATTAGTGGTGATAATTTAACCAATCTTCCATACATCATACAGGCATCAGCAAATTCTAATTTACATACTTAAGTAGGTAAGGTATTTTGAAATATTGATGCATGCAATATAAACTACAAGTAAGCTCTTTTATCAATTATTTCAACATGAATGAAATGAAATTGCAGTGTAATCCACTGTTGCTATCCATTTAAAAACCATAAAATTTTACCGCCTTTAACATAAGGTCATACTTTTATCTTAATAAATGTTACTTGAGAACGCGTCTATTTGTTCAATCAGATCTTGTAAATTTAAGCAATCACAATTTACAAAAATCTTATTCTTAGAATCTTCCAGAACTGGCTAGACCAAACCAAGTTTGCATGGTTTGGTCTACTCAGAGTACTGTTGTTTTTTATGTTTGAAAGTACTTTTTTACTGGAAATGTCGGTAGGCGGTGAGACTTATTTACTATCCCACCTACAACTAAGAAAAATATTTGTGTACCATTGCGACGCAAAATTAGATAACACTTTCCCAGACACAATAGAAATTTAATTGTTATGACAGATATAGCAGTTCACTGTCCAGGAAAGTGATAATCCGATGTACGCATTTAGTACAAGGAAAACTAAAGTATCAAGCTTAATCTCGTTGAAGAATCTGAGTGGTAGTACTTCCACCCTGTTCCTTATCACAAGTGTGCACTCGCATCGGGGTCAGAGCGGCAGCCGCATGCCGCGTGTTCCCACTGCAAGCGAGCAAGGTAGGGTCACACTTAGGCCTCAGCCTCGAACTTAGCGGGCAGCGGGGCGGCGGCGGCGGCGGCGCGGGAGCGGCAGGATCTTATGCGTAAAATCAAATAGACCGGTTCTCGAAAACAGCGGCGCGGCAGCGGCGCCGGAGCGGGCAACGAGCGGGCAGCGGCGAGGGAGTGGGCAACGAGCGGGCAGCGCACTCCTTCTTTTGCCCACAATAAATCGAGCGTTAGGAATAAATTTGAATCGAAATAAAATTGTCGCCGTTGTTCAGACATTTCGTTTGCGAATAAAAACAAATATCTCGACAACACAACCCCGAACACAACACTTCGCCGCTAAAGCGCCGCGCGAGCTGCCCGCTTGTTTCGAGAACGGGTCTGCGTTGCCCGCCCCGCTCCAGCGCCGCCGCCGCTCCCGCCCCGCTGCCCGCTAAGTTCGAGGCTGAGGCCTTAGATCTGGTGCAACAGGTGAGACACACGCCCGTATTCACAAACGATGCTTGCTTAAGTGATGCAAATCACACGCACAGCGTGAAATAGAGCTCTCTGATTGGTTCGTGTGTCACTCTGTGCGTCCACGCGTACTGTGAGACCTCTTAGTTTGTGAATACAGGCAATAGTGTTGTATGCCATGAATCTCTGAGAGATTCGCCTAATTTCTTAAGACATCTTCCGCGCGCAGACTAGTTTACAACTGCCATCATGCGTTTAAAAACCTGGCACATGTGAGGCGATGGGTATTCCTGTCATCTTGTACTGATAGGTGATCGGGTTTCTTCCCGTTCTACACCTTATAGTCGGCATCAAGTCAAACGCACACCACGCCACCAGAAAATTAACCTATTTCGTAATCATCTTTTATTGACATAGTAAGTTGCTTAATTGTCAAATCCAGAAGAGTCTAAATCATCAAAGACTGAGTACTAGCAACTGAGTCGATATTCCCTTCGGTCTCGGACTACCACTATGATACCACCAGCACAAATGGATTCGTTTTACCCTAAACACGACCATTACAGAAGCCTAGGCCCTAGACCTACGGTATAAAATTAAATATTCTATGTATGTTATACATTACCGAAAAATGCTTATTGGAATAACACGAAAGTGTACCCACTGCATCTGCGTGCGCTGCAACTTGAACGTTGCACAATCAATGCATTTTTTGTTGGTACACATTATCTCTGCTTCAATTAAACCTGCACACAATAGAGTACTAGATAATTAGATTATTACGTTTGTCAACCTACTTTGTAACACTGCGTGTAGAAAAGGTTTATGACATTGTGTTATTACCGTGCCAGAACTGCTACATACAATCATCTAGCTAGAATTGAAAGGCTAGTTTTAAAGATAACAAAGTACCTACCAACCTTGTGGGATCCAGAAGAGGGACTAAAGATATGTATGGGTTGTCTTAAGGACGATGAGGTCTAAAAAGGCTAAATACACGTACTTATCACAATATCATTAAAAAATCTACTGACGGGATAAGAGAGGCGCGTGTCCGTAACTGATTTTCGGGCCTCTACTAGCTCAAAAAATGCAAACAAAAATGTTCTTATTGCTCAAGAAAAAAATAGTAGGCAGCAAAAAAAAAGATCGTTGTTTCTCTTCTAGTTTATTTACCTTTCGTTTGTTTGTTGTGATGTTCAGCTCAATGACTTGTTATCGTAGGATAAAACTGTGCCTGTGGCTGACGATAGCTCAGTGCAAGACTGCCAGGTTATTGTCTGTGTGTTGAATAGTTAATCTCCAAGATGTTTAATAACATGCAATCGCTGTACGAGACGTCTGCCGTGTTCAATAGGGGATATAGTCTTCTTCCAGTCGAAAGGTTAGTATAGTAATGTAAAAATACACCAAGTTATTTTCCGGGATATTAGGATTGGAGGTGGTCGGGCTTTTGGTGAGTCGTATTTTATTTTGTCAGGAGAATATCTTGTCGCTTGTGAGTGCCTCTGGTCGATTATTTAGAGTCTACATGGAGGATACACGCATGCCTTCAGCCCTTCAAGCAACCCCTCATAATCCTACTATTATCTCCGACCGTCCGGGCTTGTACAAATATCAAAGCTGACCCTATTTTGTGCCCTAGCGCATGATATCATCAGATATTTATATTTTTTAAAACGTCAAGGTTTCAGATATTTGTCCGAACTTTTCTTCCCAGCTAGTCTTATCATATATTCGACTTTCAACAGTCCTTATTATTTATCCCCTTGGATCTGAATGATGCAATATCGTAACCTATTACATGAATGTATCAATCAAAAGGTGTCTCAATAAATCAAATTGATAACTTTGAGAGAGGTCGATCTATAGAGTTTTTGATAATAATTGTAATTTGTAATTGCAGATAGGCTTGAATAATTGTGTGACATATTATTTACTACTGACTGATGTCCAAGTTCAACGCATTCATAGAAGAACAAGAAGTCATGGCCTATTTTATGTCAGATATAACAAGTTGCAATTGCTATTATTTATTATGTTTATACGATCGCCGCGATCTAATGTACAGGCAGCGCCATCGCATAATCCAAATCTCTACTATGGTAAAACCGTGATGCAAGTGTTTGTTTATAAAATAAACTTATTTAAGCGCTTTGGCCAAATACGCTGAAACTACTCATAACACCACTTCGGAAATGTGTTTTGGTCTGTATACCTAATGACTTTATGTTCAGACATTTACACAACAAATCCAATTAGTATTAGAAAGTATCTAGGTATCTGCTAGAACCAGCAAGTACATAACCATTGGATAACATCTTTATTCATAACATAACCTGTTGCGGTTGTTGGACTTAACTTCATAGTATATCATGACCGAATATACTATATTATGCATTATACACGACCCGTGATTCGCTTTGTTCTAAATTACCGAACCAGATAACTGTTATCTGTATGGAAGTCGGTATTCGCGTTAAAGCAGACAAACCAAACCATTTTTCCTAATAATTAAATTAAATATTAAGTCACATAAACATATTATTTAGTTTTTATGATTACTTTCCATCATACAAATCCCATATGCGTGTAACGTCATTTGCCCAAAATACAGAGTTTCACAGCTCTAAGTGAGGTCATGTTTAACTGCGTGTGTAGGATTGGATCAATGAGCAACCAATTTAGATTTATTGATTTGCTCTCCCAATGCTTGTATCACACATTATTGAACTTTGTCTGTAGCTAGTGTGTTTTGGAAGACGCTCACATGAGCACTATTTGCTTGCAACACATTGAAAAATACTATGTTCAAAAGCAGTTACATATTTATAATGTACGCCCTACCTGCAACTTTAGTTCTCCAAGAAACTGCATACTTCCTGGCTCACAAAGGCAGTGTGTAGAGCAAACCGCAAACTAGAGCTTGAGAACTCGAGACCGATGTACACTTCATTTAAAATGTATAAGAATGTTTCTGGTAAGCCACGGCAGCTAGCTCGTCCCGTCACTCTTCGATGGTGCTGCAATATTAGTGCTCAAACTTCACACAGCTCTGATAGTTGGTGGTTTTTACCAAGTGAAAATGCTATATCTATCGGGTGTATGCTATATATATCGCCTCAAGCCATAGCAGCTTCGAACTGTAATGTATAGTCTGTTTTGCTGACCCTTACCTAACTATCTCTATCTGCTGGTCAGTATTATGACACGTTTAAGGTATGACGATGTATTACAAGTCCATTAGTCCACACAATGACATAATTGTAAATACATAACTTATCATATTCGCTTAAATAAATCCGGATATTGAATTCTTTGCTTGACCCAAAAACCCCGTAACCTGAAATCGATAAATTACAAATCAAATTGTAAGCTCGACATTAAACTTTCATCCAGTGACCTTGCCTTGAATTTTGGTAAATACGACAATTTTATAACCACAAAAGTGTTCCAATCAAGGAATGTGGATGGAATGAAAGGACATAGTAACTTCATAAAGGCTGTGTAATGTGTAAGTCATGAAGAAATGTGTCTAAAAACAATACTACGTACCTATTCGTGGTAAAATAATACGTCCATACTTTCCTAAGATATCAAAAGTACCTAGGTATATCCTGATTTATTATTAAACTGTATCAAATGCAACAACATCAACCAATTGCCGCCCTCCGAAACGTCGCAATAACTGACATTATCAATGTTTACATTGTCATTAGCCTCGTCTAATGCACATAATGTCATTACTAACCCGTAATGGTTGTACTGCACGCGTGTTTATATCTTTGGCCAAGTTTCGTTTGAGAGCTCATTCAGCTTGGCGCGTCCCGATCTGAAGATCGTCAGTTAACGTTGACGATATTTCGTTCGTAATGTGAATCTTGGAATTCTGGCCCTTTGTGAACTTATTAAACCGATTACGAAGAACAAGACAAAGGGCAGGAATTAAATAAACTTTAATAAAACTCCAGTCGTTGAGACTTGAGTTTTGGAGCTCGCGTCTTGTGCTTGTGTCAATGGTCAGTGAAGTGTACGAGAAGCTTGTGCGAACATGTCAGTTCAAAGGGGTGGCACCGGGAGCTTTCGTTATTGTTTTTATTACTGTCCCCGCACCGGTTTCGAGATTTACGACTTGGAGACGCCAGAGCAAGCGGAAGCAGCTGAGCAGGAAGAAGCTCGGTAAGGCAAATGCTAGATGATACCGTTTTTTCTGAAAATGAACCCTTCACAAACGTCTCAACTTTTCAGGATATAGCAAGATACTGAATGTGACTTGAGAAATACAGACGGTCTTCAAGAGTAAGAATTTGTTATCTCTTGACCTTGGTATCTTATACTTTCTCTCACCTCGTCTTATCACTTTAGAGGTGAATATACCTACTTATTTGTGCCGGGTTTCTTCTGATTGACAAGTTTCTTTATACCTTGGTGGTGTCAGATATCCTCAACGATCTCCACAAGAAATGTTAAGGTTAAACGTGACTATTCCCACCTCTCTTTCCCATCGCTGCTTGTGTAGCCAGGATCTACAGCTTGACCGCAATGACCGCCAATAAAAAACCCAACCAGTGAAGGTCAAGTTTATTATAATGTTAAGGATAAAGTGGAGTGGAGACATTGTTAACTTCAGATCCTTAATTTCGTTAAATACCATGTTGTAGAAATTGAGCATACTTCAAGAGTTATCATATAACTACATTCTTTTGTCTCTTTCTCAGCGGTTGAATGAGTTTTTCAGCTAAACCGTTAGGGGGCGTCCATTAATTACGTGAGACAATTTTGGCTATTTATTATATAATATAATTTAAAATTACGTGATATTTCTCGACACCCCCCCTCTCCCCCACGTGAGATTAAGTGAGGTTTTTCTAGACCCCCTCCCCCCTAAAAGTCTCACGTAATTAATGGACGCCCCCTTACCAGTAGCAAGCTGTATACGGGTGTTTCTCTGCTATTTGGAAAATCGTCCATACAAGACTGTCCTGAAGTAATTTTATTAAATGTTGAGAAATTTTGTTAACGAAATTCAGGGCAATAGTAATTTAAATACATATCTAAAAAAAGCCCACACATTTTCCCCTTAGTTTTTGAGTTATTGGCGATTTTTCGCAAAATTGCGACAGGGGAATGTTGCAACCACCCAGGGGAATGTATTATGGACAAAAACAATTAGTATTTTTCTTTGAATAAACAAACTCTTTATTTTTCTTTGCTATTATAAAAATATGTAAGTTTTTGAAACAAAAAATATTATTATTAAAACAAATATTACTAATTTATAATGACTTTTCTTAAGCCTAATAACAGTAGCATTAAACTTAACGAACAATTAAGTTTTAAGACTTAAATTGTATGACACTTAAGTCAGTCTTTATAATAATCAAAAATGTAGTATCCTGCCTTTTAAAACAGAACCAAAAAAATACAAAAAGTAATAAACAAAAAACATTATTACTGTTAATTTTTGTTTTTTGACCCCGTTTCTGGTGAATGTAATATTGAAACGCTATTCTTGTTATTTCGTGTTGGTTCAGATGATCTTAAAGGCGCCTGATGTTCTTCTGCGAAATCTTCTGAATCAGATGTAGGTATTTTCCCTTCCGAAATTATTTGTTCATTATCATCATCATCATTTCAGCCATAGGACGTCCACTGCTGAACATAGGCCTCCCTCAAAGACTTCCATGTTGATCGATTCGTAGCGGCCTGCGTCCAGCGCCTTCCTACTACCTTTATAATGTCGTCGGTCCACCTTGTGTACCGTAAAACGCAGCGTGGGACGTCCACGCGGCCTCCACTACAGAACCTTGCTGCCGATGGGCCATCAGTTCTGCGTACTATGTGCCTTCCTATTGCCACTTCAGCTTGCTAATCCGTCGGGCTATGTCACCGACTTTAGTTCGTTTACGGATCTCCTCATTTCTGATTCGATCTCGTAAAGAAACACAAATTATTTGTTATGTCTTCATGACTTTCTTTTTTGCACGAAACTTAGCACAGTGCTCCCTCCAAACCTTTTTTACAGCCTTATGCTCACGACAACTCATATCTTTAACTGATTTTATTTAAAGTTTTTCTTTTTTCTTCTTTTTTTCAATTTTTCTTTTAGGGTAATGTTTCAAGTCGATGATATCATAATTGCACAGCTATACGTTTTTGTTCTAGAAATTCTTCTCATGTTTCGCGTAGCTTCTTTTTCGGTGAAATTTTGAGATAATACCTACTAAAAAGACGTTATTTTAGTGGTCAAAACCTAGGAAAACAGTAGTATGAACAGTCCCCTGTGGTATGAACAGTACCCTGTGCTATGAAATGACAGGGGAATGTTCGCCAGGGGAATGTTATTTTTACGTGAATACTTCATAAAACATTACCATTTAAAAACATTAAAATAAACGCAACTTATGTGGCTACATACTAGAAGATTAATTAATTTAAACAAATTGTCGTTATTAAAACTCTTAAAATAGTAAAAAAAAGGCTCACCAGGGGAATGTTTTCACTGACGGCCGAGACGCGTGGTTCACCAGATGACGCAGTAGTAGCATTAAACAAAATAGCGGCTGCCCACTAGCTATACAACTGAACAACCTTAACACCTATTGCGTTCCGTTTTGCGATCTAAGTGCTTTGCGCCAAAACTAAATATGACTTTAAACCGGTTTTAAAATTTTAACAGGGGAATGTTTTAATAATTTGAGGACAGCATTCTCAGAAGGATATTTTGATTAAAATTATATTGTAAACATTGTTTGTGATGTATTAAGATGCTAACTGTTATTGTTAATGTATTTGGATATTTTTTATTCAAATATCAACAGCAATATAATAAACATTTGTAACAATATGTGTAATTCTGGAAAAGGGACGTACCAGGGGACTGTGATTTGAGACGTTTGAGGTTATTTATTCGAATATTCCATGATTAAATTACTAAATATGCTATGTCATGCTAAGAATACCTAATTCTATGTCGGTATTGATACAAAAACCTGAGAAATTTTAAGGTTTACTACATAAATTTAGCTTGGGACAGCGATTTTCCATTTAGTGGAGAAATGCCCATACCTACCTGAGAATGTAACAAAGCAATACTATTACTTTGAACTAAAATAAATGTGGGTCAGTATGACTTGACCCGAATTCCAGATAGTCGCGACCTACGGTAGTTAAACGTCGAGTTATATTCTGTGTTTGTTTAGTATGAAATTATCAATATCTGCATTAAATTCGAAAACATTTCAATACGAATCAAAGTAAACTAAGGAACAAAGAAATGGGCTTTTTATTGGTGTCCTTATCTAATAAAATTATATTGTTTTCTTATTTAACTAATGCGTTTATTGTTCTTTAAACAATAAGATAATTAAGTTATTTATTCGTCAGTTTATGGCGCATTAATTTATGATTATTAGATAAATAGTATCCTACTCCGTAGTCCGTTTAAGGAAGACTAGTTGCTATTCACCAAGATTAATTGGCTATAATAGTTAGTGGATGTGTTGGTTTTAAAAGACATGTTAACTATTGACTCTGGTCTAACTTAGGTATAATTTGGTGTAATTTGCCGCAAGTTATTATTTATGTTTCAGAAATCCCTCGAGTATTTACTATTGTTCGTAAAGTGCTCCATTAATTTGATCTTTATTTAAAGATCGCATAATTAACCATTACGTGTTGTTGTTTGTTTGCATGTTAATGACCCCAAACACTTATCTAACTCGTGTTTAGAGTAAGATGTAATTTACTATCAGCCAGTATGTCAAGTTTACATAATACGCAAACTGCAATCAAAGAAATTGTCACGATATAGGTATGCTAGTTTACAATCTACTACCGCTCTACATTTAACTAAATGTACATTGCCATCCATTAATTTCGTAACAAGCTGAAGGGAAGCTTTGCCAAGCTAAGGTGCCGTGGAATTAATAAAAGAAAAATGTCCTGAATAATAAACAGAAAATTTTAATATTGTCAACTCTTGCTTCGGAGGGTACCGTGACGGTCAGACTGAGTCAGCATCGTATCATCCTATCTCAAACATTAGCGTCATATCAGATTATTATTAAGACAAATAACAGGTTTTATCTTTGTGACTGGAATCTCTGATCACAGCTTGTTACATTTCCTCAAAGTTGAGCCCAATTTTCCTACTACGCCGCAGCTGGTTCACGTGTCTCACCGATCTTGACCCGAGCAGTTGGAGAGTCTCATAAACTATGATTCCAAACTATATTTAGTCGTGATGTACAACAGATTACTGGAACAACATGCGTCGGGCGTAAAGATAGATAACAGTTAGGTACTGGACGGTTATTGCGTTTCACTTTGTTCCTCACGTCAGCGGATGACGAAGGAGCAAATTCGAAGGCTGAGAAATCCTATGGCGATTATGTGTTGCTATATGCAGCATAAATTAGACACCAGAAAGAGGAACAACATTAAATTAAAATGCACAGTTAGGCCCAGAACAGACGGTGAAACGCAACTGCAACGAAACTGCAACTGCTAGTTACTTTTGAGTTGCATCTAAGTTTCTGCCATAGCGTCCGTTGAGAGACCACAAATGACGCGACCAGTTTGAAACTTTCAGTTTCAGTTTCATTTATAAGAATCATCAGAAAGTTGCAGTTTCGTTGCAGTTGCGTTTCACCGTCTGTTCTGGGCCTTATGGTTCATTATCATATCAGCCATAGGACGTCCATTTCTGAATCCCCAATGATTTCCATAATGTTCGGTTGGTAGCGCCCTGCATCCAGCGCTTTTCTGCTATGGTTACATTTAAGTTATGAGAGAAAAAGTAATTAAAACCAAATTCCACTTTAAACTGGTTTTAAAACCAACTGTATGTCTCCCTTTTTATCCCGAAAAATTACGAATTAGATCCTATCAAATATTATGTAGGTACTTAATTACAGTATTTTTAAAACGTATAGGTACAGAAGGGCGAGATTGTCCAACTATGATGCCCTTGACCATACTATTGATGTTTTACAAGCAGTCTACATAAGAATACTGTCTCATTTGTTGCTTGTTTGTTCCAGTAATGGCGTGAACGTGGAAGGCTCCACCCACAGGCAGGTGGTGGACCTAATCAAGTCGGGAGGCGACTGTCTCACGCTCACAGTCATATCTGTCACACAGAGGGTGAGTTACCGATAGTATTTCCTACAGGTAGAGCCCCCAAAAAGGTGCTTTTATGACGTAATTATAAAAACTAGGGTGAACTTTTCACCCTAGTCGTCATGACCTTTATGCAAGTTCAAATTAAAAAGATAATGCATGCACTGCCATATCAGTCTGGAAAATTCAGACAGATAAATATTTATCTATAAAATTTACTAGATAATTGATAGTCATAATAAAACAGCAGATATCGAAATTATTTGACCAGCTTAACATTTTGATGACATAATCAACAAATCAAAGTACAAAATTACTGTACCAATCATTACCACATTGATAAAAAATTTGGCCGACTCATGTTTCCACATTGGAATATTATATGCCTTTCAAACGGCTCCCGATTCCCGGACCTTTCTCCTACAATACAGGAGTTGTTGTTTCTGCATGATTATTACCGTTTATTATTGATTTTTTGGGCCTTCATTTGCGCCAGCTCGACCAGGTTTGATCTATTGTGGCAGCCCTTGTCTTTAGAGTTCACTGCTTAGTCCCGTTGAGTCTATAAATTTCCAGATTCTTATGTGATATCTGCTATCTCATCCGGCTGCATGATGTGTCGCCCGAGATGGATACTTCTTTTGCTCATAAGCGGGCCGCATGAGCAAAGAACATGCATGGCCGTTTTTTCTTCTGTATGTCAGAATCTGCACAGAGTTTCCTCGGTCATGTTCATGTTTGATTTGTGTTTGTTTAGTTTGCAGTGGCTGGTTAGTATTCTAGTCACTGCACAAGCTTTGTATCTTTTGAACTTTAGCAGTTCCTTAGTTACTTTGTTGCTTATTACCGTTTAGCAAACATCACTTGTTATCCTTAATCCAGGAAGCGGAACGCCTAGAGCCATGCGACGACGGCTCAGCCCCGGTAGGCGTCATCGGCGGCGCGGCGAATTCCCGCGCGACGGTCTACCAGCGCTACGACTACACCGACAAGCGGTCGCTGCCCGTTTCCATCCCGGACTACCGGTTGGTGATGGAGCGCAACACTGGCCGGTCCTACGTGGCCTTTAACGTGCATATGGCGGGAAGGCATTTGTGCAGTCGCCGGTATAGGGAGTTCGCGGCTCTGCATCAGCAGCTGAGGAAAGAGTTCTTAGGTATGTCAAAAACATACTTTTAGCTGTGGTTTTCTATGCCAAATTGACTTGGAAAACAGCACTGCTTAATGAGGGTTTTCGCGATTGAAAAATCCGCCAGATGGCAATACGTAGACGCGAGGTCCAAATGCTGCATGATTGGTTATTTTTGACATGACATTGACAGATATGTCAAAATACACCAATCACGCAGCATTTGGATCTCGCGTCTACGTATTGCCATCTGGCGGATTTTTCAATCGCGAAAACCCTCATTCCCGGCTACTTTACCAATGATTGATCTCATTCAAGGGGGTTCAACTACCATTGAACTTTTAATCACACCCAAGAATGCCTAACTTCATGCTTGACGTTGTCAAACTTAGTAAGCATATTCGAATAACCGCTATATTGTATCGTCAACAGGTTTCAATTTCCCAAAGCTACCAGGCAAATGGCCATTCACGCTAAGCGAACAGCAACTGGACGCCAGGAGAAGAGGTCTTGAACAGTATTTAGAAAAGGTAAGTTCTGTCACTAGTTAGGTGATGAAAATACTGCATGTAGCTTCCTCATTTTAGAAACGCAGATGAGATGTGTATTGAAATTGCTTATGGTTGAAATGTTTATGTACAGGCAACATAATCTCAATTGAAGTCTAACAAATGTAGTCACCACAACACTAGTGTCCATCCTGCTAATATACCTACTACAATTTCCTAAAAGACGCAGAAAAAAAATTGTGTCCCCTGCCTCAAGATCTCAAAACATGCTAAGATGTATTTAGCGAAACATGGACTTTATTTTATGTGACCTGTTTCTGGCAAATAAATTTTGAATTTGATATCCAGCTCTATCAAATTACTAATCTGTAAAAACCGTTTCTTCCAGGTGTGCGCCGTCCGCGTAATCGCCGAGTCAGACGCAGTCCAGGAGTTCCTAACCGACTCTGACGACTCGTCCAACCCCTCTCCAGTCGAACTCAAAGTGCTCCTACCAGACAAGGAAGTGGTGACGGTGTCGGTCCTCAAGTCTACCAATGCTGATGACGTGTACCGCGCGGTGTGCGAAAAGATTGGCCTGTCCAAGTCGCTGTATGACTACTTCTATTTATTCGAGATCGTCGAGTATAATTTTGGTAAGAACTTGTAATTTTTTTGTAGAGATGGAAAGAGTATGGTGTGTAAGCAGATTTGAGATGCTGTCTTTGACCAGCATGTGAGGTTGTCATAAATATAGCCAATGTGGACCGTTTTTAATAACTAAGTGTCAATTAAAATCGTCTATATCGTATATTATTATTTTCTACTACGTCTGTATTTACACTTAAAATTTATACGCGCACTATTATTATTATTTATGTATGTATATTTTATGCAGTATAGGTTAGTGTCCGTGACTCCCACTCGGCATGGGGCACACTGAAAACCAGCGTCGTGGCCTCCCTCACCGGGGGCCACGGCATATGCTGAGTGGGGTCCCATTGCGATGGGCATCGCTGTGCGACAGGGTGGCACTGCTTAGTTTACTTGCTCATTCATTGTATGTTTTATGTCACCTCTGTCTTATTTGCTTTTTTTTTATTTTACCTCTTTTGTCTTTTGTGATGTCCATGGCAATAAATGTTTCTTTCTTTCTTTCTTTAAAAAGTCATAAGTAATTTCTGGCATAATTTGAAAATAATTCCGACGAAATAGTGGTAAAAGTTCCGTGTTCTAATTCGTTGGTCTCCCACGAATGTCTCTAAGCGTTTGCGTGACGTCAAATTTTCTGACAAGTAACGCAACAGCAAAGTGGGGGTAACTGTACTTACCCGTAAAAAACGTTGCGTTGGCCTCTCAGCGACATTGCGCGGGCGTTGGCAACATACGGGACTATTCCCACCTCTCGTTTCCACCGCTGCAACTGCTGTGTAGCCAGGATCTACAGCTTGACCGCCATAAAAAACCCAACCAATGAAGGTCAAGTTTGTCCCGGGGGAAAGTTTAAACTGTCATTGGACCCGTAACGAAATTAATCAGAAGAACATAGGAGTTCGAAATTAAGGTTCGACTTCCCTCCCTTGCAAAGCGGATGACAGGTGACAAACAAAGGTATAATGACAGGTGACAAACCTTAAAGATATCCACCAGGGACAATAAATATCAATTAAGGGGGCTTATCTTATGAGCAATGAGGGCTATCGTTTTTATACTTAACAGTTGGTACCCCTGGCGATTGACAGGACCTTACTCTACAGTGGCGCCATCTTGATGAGTGCAAATGCGATAGTCCTCCTACCACTTTAGCGCTCACCAGTTGGTGCAACTGTCTTCGCTACTAGCAAGTGACAGGACCTTACTCTACAGTGGCGCTAACTGGTGAGCGCTAAAACGATAGCCCTCATTAGCGGGCGTTGGTAAATCAACGACGTTCGAAAGACGCTAGTGTTCAATTCCTTTTTTAGAAAGAAACCTAATTTTTATTTCGATCCTCAGAACGCAAACTCCAACCCAACGAGTGCCCTCACTCCCTCTACATCCAGAACTACTCGACGGCGTCGAGCTCGTGCCTGGCCATCCGCAAGTGGCTGTTCAACCCGGCGCGCGAGGTGCAAGTCGTCAGCGAAGACCCCAAGGCCGCTGCCTTCATCTTCTGGCAGGTGAGCCGAGCGAGTAAAGTCGAGAGAGCCCAGTAAAGAGGATGTCAATGAGGGCTATCGTTTTTATACTTAACAGTTGGCACCCCTGGCGATTGACAGGACCTTACTCTACAGTGGCGCCATCTTGATGAGTGCAAATGCGATAGTCCTCCTACCACTTTAGCGCTCACCAGTTGGTGCCACTGTCTTCGCTACTAGCAAGTGACAGGACCTTACTCTACAGTGGCGCTAACTGGTGAGCGCTAAAACGATAGCCCTCATTATTTGGTAAAAAATATCGTGACATGAAAAAAAAGTACTGATTTTAGTGACGAGGGTGACCGTGATTTACATCAGTTGGCGCCACTGAAAAAATCTTATTAGCTAATGGCGCCAACTGGGGAGTGAAAAAAAATACTATGACTATGTTTAAGCGTTCATCTCAGTTTCCGCCACTGCCAAAGTCACTAGGGAGTGGCAAGATTTCATTCGCTATTGGCGCCGGTCTATTAACGATTAAAAACTAAAACCAATCATTCAGTTTTTTGTGTCTAAAACACACACAGGTCGTATACAGAAGCCGATCTAATGCGCACTGGGGCTACCCGCTGAATACTAAGATCAGGTTTTGTCGCCACGCCCCGCGCGCTTCGGCTCGCTGTCGCCTGTACTAGTTCGCAGCGTCGTAAAGCCAGTGATGTACAGTCACGGAATGAAAATGTTCGTCAGTTTTCAAATTGATTCCTTCAACGAATCGCGAGCACATATTACCTTTTGAAACAGCTATGTTACAGAATAATCTCGAGAAAATAATCTTTAACTGATCGTCAGTAAAGTTCAAAATTATTCAGATCAAAGTTGTTTGACGATTTAACTTGTCAAGAAGATTATTATGATTGATAAACAAAAACTACATTTAGTAATATTGCACTGATGCATGATGGAATAGAAAAATAAACAAGCAAAACCTTATTCGTTAGCAAACGTCATATTTATTTAAATGTTAGCAGCACTGTTTCTTGCAATGTTATGGTTGGCAGGTTTGACTGTGGTTTGACTCTTACAGTACCTAGTGCAAGCGAAAACCGACACTAAGGTGACGAACCTTTTCATTCTGCGACTGTACATCAAAGTTTTTTCTTTGTCATTTTCAGGCAGTAGAGGACGTGAACCGTGGCGTGTGCGTAGCGGGCGCGCGTTTGTACCAACTGAAAGCGTTACAAGATGTCCGTCGCGCGGCCGACTATCTCGCTCTCGCTCGCACGCTGCCGGGCTACGGGGACATCGCCTTCCCTGTCGCGCGCACCGACTCGCGCGCCACGCCCGCCGTCGCCGTCACCGTGGGTGAGTGTGTTCGTTCGTTCGTTTCAGCCAAATGACGTCCACTGCTGGACAAAGGCCTCCCCCAAGGTTTTCCACAATGAACGGTCCTGCGCTGCCCGCATCCAGGCTCTTTCCGCGACCTTTACCAGATCGTCGGTCCACCTAGTAGGAGGCCTGCCCACGCTACGTCTTCCAGCCCGTGGTCGCCACTCGAGAACTTTCCTGCCCCAGCGGCCATCGTCTCTACGAGCTATGTGCCCCGCCCACTGCAACTTGATTTTAGCAATTCTGCGAGCTATGTCGGTTACTTTGGTTCTCCTGCGGATCTCCTCATTTCTGATTCGATCACGCAGGGAGGCTCCGAGCATAGCCCGCTCCATCGCCCTTTGGGTGACCTTGAGCCTTCTTATGAGGCCCATAGTAAGCGACCACGTCTCAGATCCGTATACCATCACTGGCAACACGCATTGGTCAAATACTTTCGACTTGAGACACTGCGGTGAGTGTGTACTGCAGTCTTTCCCAAAGTGGGCGATAACGCCCCCTTGTGGGCGCTGCAGGCTTAAAGGGGGGCGGTAAGAGACCCAGAAAAAAATCAGGACGTTGTGTAGAGGCTCCTCCTCACAAAGTGGGCAGTAGACTAAATAAGTTTGGGAACCGCTGGTGTACTGGCTGCACCAGCGGCGTACAGCTGGCGGACTACCGGCGCACAGCAGGCGGACTACTGGCGCACAGCAGGCGGACTACCGGCGCTCGCCGCACGCTGCCGGACTACGGGGACCTTGCCTTCCCCGTCGCTGATATATGATGTCCTCCTACTGCTTTGGCGTTCATCAATTGGCGTCACTGTTTTGCCATTAGCGACTAAGCTGCTGAGACCTTATTTTACAGTAGTGCCAACTGGCGACACAGTAGTCCTCATCAAATGTTAGAATTTTCCTCTACAGTGGCGTCAACTGTAGAGTACTAATATGGTAGCCCCTTATCACATGACGGGGTCTTATGCCCGTTTTCACTATCAATCTCTATTTTTTAAGTGAGACATAGGTCTCACATTATCATAGGATAACAAATATCAGGAATTTTGTTTAGATAGGGGTCACTTAAAAATTAGGGATTTATGGTGAAAACGGGATTTATTCTAACATTGGCGCCACAGTATCCGTCATTATTACGCAGTGTCTTGTTACCTTTATTAACACAATCATTTGACAGGTTGGAACGGGCTCAAGCTGTCCGCGTGGAGCGAGGAGGGCGGACACACACCGGAGGCTTCAGTGGAGGTGCGCTGGCGCAGCGTGCGCTCCTGGCGCGCCGACGACGACGCCGCCGCCCTGCGCCTGCTGTACTCGCGCCGCGACCAGCCGCCGCGCGCGCTCGCGCTCCACACGCCCGCGGTCAGTACACCTGCAGGCGACACACACCGGAGGCTTCAGTGGAGGTGCGCTGGCGCAGCGTGCGCTCCTGGCGCGCCGACGACGACGCCGCCGCCCTGCGCCTGCTGTACTCGCGCCGCGACCAGCCGCCGCGCGCGCTCGCGCTCCACACGCCCGCGGTCAGTACACCTGCAGGCGACACACACCGGAGGCTTCAGTGGAGGTGCGCTGGCGCAGCGTGCGCTCCTGGCGCGCCGACGACGACGCCGCCGCCCTGCGCCTGCTGTACTCGCGCCGCGACCAGCCGCCGCGCGCGCTCGCGCTCCACACGCCCGCGGTCAGTACACCTGCAGGCGACACACACCGGAGGCTTCAGTGGAGGTGCGCTGGCGCAGCGTGCGCTCCTGGCGCGCCGACGACGACGCCGCCGCCCTGCGCCTGCTGTACTCGCGCCGCGACCAGCCGCCGCGCGCGCTCGCGCTCCACACGCCCGCGGTCAGTACACCTGCAGGCGACACACACCGGAGGCTTCAGTGGAGGTGCGCTGGCGCAGCGTGCGCTCCTGGCGCGCCGACGACGACGCCGCCGCCCTGCGCCTGCTGTACTCGCGCCGCGACCAGCCGCCGCGCGCGCTCGCGCTCCACACGCCCGCGGTCAGTACACCTGCAGGCGACACACACCGGAGGCTTCAGTGGAGGTGCGCTGGCGCAGCGTGCGCTCCTGGCGCGCCGACGACGACGCCGCCGCCCTGCGCCTGCTGTACTCGCGCCGCGACCAGCCGCCGCGCGCGCTCGCGCTCCACACGCCCGCGGTCAGTACACCTGCAGGCGACACACACCGGAGGCTTCAGTGGAGGTGCGCTGGCGCAGCGTGCGCTCCTGGCGCGCCGACGACGACGCCGCCGCCCTGCGCCTGCTGTACTCGCGCCGCGACCAGCCGCCGCGCGCGCTCGCGCTCCACACGCCCGCGGTCAGTACACCTGCAGGCGACACACACCGGAGGCTTCAGTGGAGGTGCGCTGGCGCAGCGTGCGCTCCTGGCGCGCCGACGACGACGCCGCCGCCCTGCGCCTGCTGTACTCGCGCCGCGACCAGCCGCCGCGCGCGCTCGCGCTCCACACGCCCGCGGTCAGTACACCTGCAGGCGACACACACCGGAGGCTTCAGTGGAGGTGCGCTGGCGCAGCGTGCGCTCCTGGCGCGCCGACGACGACGCCGCCGCCCTGCGCCTGCTGTACTCGCGCCGCGACCAGCCGCCGCGCGCGCTCGCGCTCCACACGCCCGCGGTCAGTACACCTGCAGGCGACACACACCGGAGGCTTCAGTGGAGGTGCGCTGGCGCAGCGTGCGCTCCTGGCGCGCCGACGACGACGCCGCCGCCCTGCGCCTGCTGTACTCGCGCCGCGACCAGCCGCCGCGCGCGCTCGCGCTCCACACGCCCGCGGTCAGTACACCTGCAGGCGACACACACCGGAGGCTTCAGTGGAGGTGCGCTGGCGCAGCGTGCGCTCCTGGCGCGCCGACGACGACGCCGCCGCCCTGCGCCTGCTGTACTCGCGCCGCGACCAGCCGCCGCGCGCGCTCGCGCTCCACACGCCCGCGGTCAGTACACCTGCAGGCGACACACACCGGAGGCTTCAGTGGAGGTGCGCTGGCGCAGCGTGCGCTCCTGGCGCGCCGACGACGACGCCGCCGCCCTGCGCCTGCTGTACTCGCGCCGCGACCAGCCGCCGCGCGCGCTCGCGCTCCACACGCCCGCGGTCAGTACACCTGCAGGCGACACACACCGGAGGCTTCAGTGGAGGTGCGCTGGCGCAGCGTGCGCTCCTGGCGCGCCGACGACGACGCCGCCGCCCTGCGCCTGCTGTACTCGCGCCGCGACCAGCCGCCGCGCGCGCTCGCGCTCCACACGCCCGCGGTCAGTACACCTGCAGGCGACACACACCGGAGGCTTCAGTGGAGGTGCGCTGGCGCAGCGTGCGCTCCTGGCGCGCCGACGACGACGCCGCCGCCCTGCGCCTGCTGTACTCGCGCCGCGACCAGCCGCCGCGCGCGCTCGCGCTCCACACGCCCGCGGTCAGTACACGTGCAAAACCCACCACCACCCATGGTTCTTCCTGCCTCACGACGTACGGACTGTAATAGTATGCTATGCTTGCTGATGAGGGATGGGTTACTCCGAAGAGTGCTAAATAAAACCGACCCGTTTGAGTGCTGCTCATACACTGATTTATTACTGAGTGATTTTTACAGGCGTGAATTGAAACTAGGTCAAACCAAACTTATACGTAAAGTGTTTAACGCCTACTTAGCAATAAATGATTTAACTATATAAAAAGAAAATGTGCAAGTAATAATGTACGATAGCTCGTACACGGACCGAATCTCGAGAGAGCGCGCGGGTACTTGCTCTGGGCTCTTTCCCCGGGCGCTTTGCTTGACTCCCTACAAATTTCTCTTATCCATGTCCCTTCTCATTGTCAATTCTCCCCCTTCTGGGGCTTGACACCACAAATACGGTACTTCGCGTCGGGCTGCCGACGTTGATGAATGTCATCACTTCTTCTCATCGCGCGATCCAGTTACTGCGACTACTCGTGAGGTCCTGGTGATAAACAGGTCCTTGCTCGGCTCCCCGTATCGCATCCAGCATCTTCTGTCGAGCTTCGTCATATAGGTTACATTCCCAAAGCGCGTGGTCGCGGCTCTCTTCGACTTCCTCGCCGCATGGGCATAGTGCAGACACAGTACAGTACACGTGCAGGCGGGACACACCGGGCGCGTGCGTGCAGGCGGCGCGTGTGACTAAAGTCCGGTCGCCGAGCAGATAATCTCGTCCAATGACCCCAAGCTACCAATCCTTCTCGCTCGCGTGTAATTATATTGCTGTCGCTCTCGCACACTCACTGCAGCCGCCCGTCGCACAGTCGCGACAGTAATATAATTAAAAGCGAGCGATAAGGATGGGTAACTTAGGTCATTGAACGAAATTCTATCTGCTCGGCAACCAGACTTTACAGGACGCAGGGTTGTTTTGACGCCGAAGACCAGGTCAGCAAATGAAACACAGGACTCGATTCGAACGTGACAGCAACAGATTTATATCTTGGCTCTCGCCAGCTTTTCGTTTCAGCCAAATGACGTCTACTGCTAGACAAAGGCCTCCCCCAAAGATTTCTACAACGACCGATCCTGCGCTGCCCGTATCCAGGAACCTCTCGCGACCTTCACCAAATCCTCGGTCCAACTAGTGGGTGGCCTGCCCACACTACGTCTTCCGGCTCGTGGTCGCCACTCAAGAACTTTTCTGCCCCAACGGCCTTCTTTACAAGCTATGGTCGGTATATGTGTAACAAATACGAATATACACCGTGTTACTTTGCATTCTTGCCATATTCACAGAGATAAAAGTGGGGAACAATACCTATTATTTAAGATAAACAAGAGACTCCCATAAAGAAAGTACACTAAGATTTTAGTAAATTTGGTTTTTCAGTACAAATTGGAATAAACCCATTTTGTCTCGCACGTTCTACAGGTGCAAGTGGAATAAACCTAGTGGGCGTGGCCTAGTTCTTAATAATCTGTTGTTTTATAGCTCTGGGTACCAGCCTTTTTATCCAGTCATAATAATTATTTTAAAATACTCTTCAGTTGATTTCAGATTTTCCTTTCTAGGTACTTTACGGGCTTAGGACCGTCAAAAATACGTAATAATTATTAGGGTTTTAATTAATTTTAACATTGTAGCCTATTTTTACAAATTAATAAATTAAGTATGAAATGAAATCACCTTATTCACAATTAATTATTTATTTATAAGTTCCTACTTTCAAAGTTTACGTACTGCGAAGCAAGTGTTCAAAGTGTCCTCCTTTCTGATGAAGGCACAGTCTAGCACGGCGAAGCGTAGGTTTTTCGCTTTAGTTTTCGCAACACATAAACGTTTTGTCTCACAGTTTCACTAAAACAATCCTTTCATGTAACTCGTTTACACTGTTTATCTCTTCTGCGCATACCAGTCGTTTCAAGTCACTCCAAAAATCCATTTGTGTCAGGTCCGAGGATCGTGGTGGCCAAGCTACTGGACTACTCGTCCAATCCACTGTTCACCAAACGTATTATTCGCGCACTTGACGTCCTTATTGTGGGGGAGCACCATCCTGCTGGTAGTAGAGCATTTGGTGTAACGCTAAGGGTACGTCATCAAGCATTTCGTCTAAGACGTCTTGCAGACACTCCAAGCACCATTTTGATTAAATTATTCGTTGTTTGAATACACTTCAGACATTTTTGTATTATTTATAACGTGATTTGTGATTGATGGATTTCTCAGTTTTTTACAAGTGTCAAAAAGACATTTTAAAGACAATAGATTGCAATAGATATTTAAAAATACAATAAAAAGTAAAAAAGTCTTCATCGCCATCGCCAACAAGTGATGTGCATGCGTTACGATAATTAGTGATGTATTTAACAGATTGTCGATAAAATAAAATACAATAGATTAAAAAAAAATATTTTCGGGCATTATTTTTTAACGGATTTGTGTTCAGTATCAGTAATATAGTAACCTCTGTAAATATGGCAAGAATGCAAAGTAACACCCTGTATATATTTTTCTTTTTTTTAATCCACAACGAGGAAGCTCTTGGCTTGTATCTCACCTTATGGTAAGTGATGATCAGGCCGAAGGTGGAAGCGAGCTTCACCCGGAATCCTCAACCACAGAGGAACTGGCTATCTTACCACTAACTGCCGGAACACAACAATGCTGTTAACATTGTTGTTATGGCGACAGACTTAGGTAAGATAGTGGTAGCTAGCCAGGCGGACTTAGAACAAGCCCTACCACCTACCACCAACCAAACCGAACAGAAAAATCTGCTCCCACTGGGAATCGAACCCGGAAGCTCTGCGTCTGAAGCAGGTGGTCTCACCACTAGACCACAGAGGCGGTTAATTATTATGATAAGTTGACATAGTTACATATTTGCAGAGGAGTAGAGTAATTTACTCGTAAAAACTCTAACTAACCAAAACTAACTCTCGCAAACCATACAAACTAACTTAACTAAAAAGCGAAATATCACTCACTGCTAAATCACTAATTCTCAGAAACTGTAACACTTACAAACTTGAAATTTAGCAGGTAGGTTCCTTATAGGGTGTAGATATCCACTAAGAACGGATTTCACGTAACTCCACTCCATCCCTAAGGGAGTAAAACAGGGGGTTGCAAATAATTAACTCCATGCGTACGAATCGGGCGGCCACTAGTAAATAAATAAATAAATAGGCCTTTCGTACGCAATTCTTCGATACCCGACAACTTTTGTCTTTTACTCTACGGTCATAATTTCAACGCTTTGAATTTTGTTTTATCCATTACATAACTTGGAATTTGAAAGGTTGCAGGCTGAAATCACAAACTTGCATGACTCGCTTGAATCCATAACAGCTAAATATAATTCAGCCAGGGAACAAATTAACGAACATATCCTGGCAGCAAACAATCTCTTAGATATAGGAGATTTGAACACCATCATGTCCCTAGTACAGTGGATGTTGTTTGTAGGCCAATAACAACTAATCGAATTGACAAATTCAAGAAAAACATTTGTGATAGTATTGATAAACTTATAATAAATGACAATAATGTTGATCGAATGTATGAGGATCTATTCAGTGTAGTGAGTGATGAGTTCAAAACCACATTCCCACAGAAAAAGATCCGAATAAATTCGATAAAATGTAAATTTGACGACTGGGCTACAACCGGCATTCACAAGAGTAGAAATAAAATGTATGAATTATATAGACTTAAAGCTGATACGCAAGATCCGAATGTTATAGAATACGTTAAAAATTACTCGAAAATATTTAAAAAGGTTTGTGTGGCTGCTAAATCGAATCATCTTCGAGACATGATTTTAAATTCTAATAATAAAGCTAAGGCTACGTGGAACATAATAAATAAACAAACATGTAAAAATAAATCGAAGGATAACACCTTCTCACTGAAAGTCGGGAATGAAGTTATAAATTCAGATACAGATGTTGCAACCACATTTGAGACATTCTTCTCAAACATTGCGTCCGAAACAACTAAAGCATTAAATTCATCGCCAATTCTTGCAGAGTCTCTCTTAAAATCTAATGTCACCGAGTGCCAGAGTCTACTCCAGTTCAGGCATATAGATTGTAATACAGTAATTAAAACCTTCAGAGAATTGAATATGAAAAAAACCGAGGACCTTTGGGGAATCTCTGTCAGTATTATTGGGACAATTATTGACACCATAGCTCCTCACCTTGCATTCATTTTTAACACATGCATTGATCAAGGTTGCTTTCCTAGTTTAATGAAATTAAGTAAAATAATCCCATTGTTTAAGGCTGGTGATAAATGTGACCCCTCTAATTTTCGGCCGATTTCTATTTTACCAGTACTTAGCAAAATTTTTGAGAAAATTATATTTCATCAACTTCTTTCTCATTTTATTTTCAACAAATTACTTCACAATAAACAATTTGGTTTTACCAAAGGTAGAAGTACTACTGACGCTGGAGTAGCACTACTGAAACACGTCTTTGATGCTTGGGAGAGTAAAAAAGACGCTGTTGGTATTTTTTGTGACCTTTCAAAAGCGTTTGATTGTGTAGACCACCAAACCTTACTAAAAAAATTGCGACATTATGGTGTTTCGGATGAGGCACTTGATCTGTTGAACTCGTATCTCACAGGCAGAAAGCAAAAAGTTTGTATTAATGGAACTGAGTCTTCTGGAGCACCTCTTACCATGGGTGTGCCGCAGGGATCGATATTGGGACCTTTGCTATTTCTTATTTATATTAATGACCTTCCCTACTTTGTAAAAGATCTATGTGATATTGTGTTATTTGCTGATGACACATCTCTCATTTTCAAAGTTGATAGAGGTAAAGTAAACCTTGATGATATAAATGACACACTCTCACAGGTTTTGCATTGGTTTACTGTTAACAACTTATTGTTAAATGCAAACAAAACTAAGTGCATTAAATTTACCTTACCTAATGTGAGGCAGGTTCCCACACAATTGATGGTGAAGAATGAACCATTAAATAGCATAAGTTCCACAACATTCTTGGGAATCACTTTAGACTCTAAACTTCAGTGGGGTCCTCATATTGAAACCTTGTCAGCAAGGCTCAGTTCAGCTGCTTTTGCAGTGAGAAAGATAAGGCAATTAACTGACATTGAAACGGCAAGGCTAGTTTATTTTAGCTATTTTCATAGTATAATGTCATACGGCATATTGTTGTGGGGCTCAGCTGCGGACATTGAAACTGTGTTCGTTCTGCAGAAGAGAGCAGTGCGGGCCATTTATAACCTTGGACCCCGATTTTCCTTGAGAGAATTCTTTAAGGAGATTAATATACTGACAGTAGCTTCACAGTTCATTTATGAAAACCTTTTATATGTTCGCAAAAATATAGAGCAATTTACTAGAAAGAGTGATTTACACAAGTTCAATACAAGAAACAAAAATAAACTTGCCGTTCCAAATTTCAGACTGCACAAGATTGGTAATTCATTTATGGGGAAATGTATTAAACTTTTCAATAAATTACCACAAACTGTTGTAGAATTGCCCATTCATAAATTTAAAGCACATATCAAAAGCACCTTAATGAAAAAGGGCTACTATAAAGTTGATGATTATATAAAGGATAAAAATGTTTGGAATGTTTAACTGCCTAGCTCGCATTAATACTTATGACTATAATTTGTATATTTTAAAGACTGTAAAACCTTGAAAAGGAGGCTGACAATAGTGACTGAGTTTCTTGCGCTGCTTCTTCTCAGCACTGGCCCATTTATTGTCCCGAAGCAGTGGTAGGGTTAATATTGGGACGTGTAAAAGCGCTTTTTTAAAGCCTATTTGCAAAAATAAATGAATTTTATGAATTTTAATTTTAAATTTTAAATTTTTTATTTTAGGCAATCCTACTACGGATTTTAAATCTCTGCCAAACATAACAATGCAAAGTCAGCAACAAATTGATGGCGGCTTGCGGCCTTCAATGTCTTCAAAAACGGGACTGTTGAATGTACATAAATCAAGCAATGTAGTGTTGTTCTCAGATAGGCTAGGAGTTGGTTATGGCCCCATATTAAATAAAAAATTAGATTGTAAAATAATAAATAACTGTATGCCAGACGCATCTTATTGTCAATTAATGAATGGCATAAAAAATAGTAAACAATTACACAGTAATTCTGTTTTAGTTATAATGTTAGGAAACAGTCAGAATATAAATAGGAAAAATATTCTACATAATTTTTCCATGCTGGCCAGCCTTAATATTCATAAAATAATTATGTGTGCCCTGCCATACTGTAAAAATGGCTCCTCTGAAACTAATGAAAGTATTCACTTACTGAATACTTTATTATTTAATTTGACTGTTCGTCATAGCGACAAATTTGTCTATTTTGACACTAATAAATTTATTAATAATAAGTTCATAATGACAGGCAGCTCTTTACACCTGCCTCAAAGCATAAAATTAAAACTTGCTACATTGTTAGCTTATAATATTAAAGATAAAGATAAAGATAAAGATATTTATTTGCAAGAATAGGTAAGTACAGGTTATTGTTGATGTTACATGTATTAGGACTCTATTCTGTTAAAATATTTTAACATGCAAATTTACGGGTAAGGAATTCCCGAACACTGTAGAAACAAACAGTAGTCAGCCATTCCCGAAGCTTTTTCACCATCAATTTTGTAGGGCCATTTTTATATACATCAGGAATTTTGTTATACACCTCAATACACATGCAGTAACAATTTTTCTTAATAAGTGAAGTTCTTGGGCAAAAGGAAAGAGCTAGCCTATCTGAAGACCTTGTGTTTCTGGGGTACACTTCAGCCGCGGTTTGGAACAGTTCTGGATGTTGTCTTACAAACTTAAAGATTTCTAATATATACATTCCAGGTACAGGTATTAACTGTGTTATTAACACAAAACAAGTAAATTCCACTTTTGATATTATTAGTAGAAATACTAATACTAATATTTCTGTGACGACCACTGATTTAAACTGAGAGGGACGACAACAGACAGGTCTATTAAAGGATTTAATATTGTTCATCAAAATTTACAAGGCCTGGCTGGCAAAGAATTAGAACTAGAATTGTTTTTAAAAAAATACGATGTTCATGTATTATGTTTAACCGAACATTGGCTTAAAAATTATGAATTGATGTTTCATATAGGAAATTATAAAGTTTGTAGTTCGTTCACCAGGGAGTCTGCTATTAGAGGGGGGTCACTCATATTATTAAATAATCAATTTAAATACAAGGAAAGAAAAGACATTGTCTCACTCTCAGTCGAACGAACTATAGAACTTGCGTGTGCAGAGCTAGAGCAGTATATAATTGTAAGTGTGTACAAGCCCCCATCTGCAAATTACCAATTATTCGAATCCACTATGGAGGAGGTCTTAAAAAAGGTATTTAAATCAAATAAGAGAGTAGTTGTATGTGGAGATTTTAATATAGATTTATTAGATAATACTCAATATAAAATAAGATTCTTAAACCTTTTTAAATCTTTTAATTTATCACATCTTTTCAATGAGCCTACTAGAATCACTCCAACATCAGCTACTTGCTTAGATAACATTTTTTGTAACTGTGATACTCAAAGTAAATCAATAATTAATTGCCTTAGTTCAGATCATAGTGGACAATTGGCCACATTTGAACACCATCATGTCCCTAGTACAGTGGATGTTGTTTGTAGGCCAATAACAACTAACCGAATTGACAAATTTAAGAAAAATATTTGTGATGGTATTGATAAACTTATATTAGATGACAATAATGTCGATCAAATTTATGAGGATCTATTCAGTGTTGTGAGTGAGGAATTCAAAACCACATTCCCACAGAAAAAGATCCGAATAAATTCTGTTAAATGTAAATTTGATGACTGGGCTACAACTGGCATTCACAAGAGTAGAAATAAAATGTATGAATTATATAGTCTTAAAGCCGATACGCAAGATCTGAGTGTTATAGAATATGTTAAAAATTACTCAAAAATATTTAAAAAGGTTTGTTTGGCTGCTAAATCAAATCATCTTCGAAACATGATTTTAAATTCTAATAATAAAGCTAAGGCTACGTGGAACATAATAAATAAACAAACATGTAAAAATAAATCGAAGGATAACACTTTTTCACTGAAAATCGGAAACGAAATTATAAATTCCGATACAGAAGTTGCAACCACATTTGAGACATTCTTCTCCAATATTGCGTCTGAAACAACTAAAGAACTGAATTCATCACCAGTTCTTGCAGAGTCTCTTTTAAAATCTAATGTCACCGAGTGCCAGTGTCTGCTCCAGTTCAGGCATATAGATTGTAATACAATAATTAAAACCTTTAGAGAATTAAATATGAAAAAAACTGAGGACCTTTGGGGAATCTCCGTCAGTATAATTGGAACAATTATTGACACCATAGCTCCTCACCTTGCATTCATTTTTAATACATGTATTGATCAAGGTTGCTTTCCTAGCTTAATGAAGTTAAGTAAAATAATTCCATTGTTCAAGGCTGGTGACAAATGTGACCCCTCTAATTTTCGACCGATTTCTATTCTACCAGTACTTAGCAAAATTTTCGAGAAAATTATTTTCCACCAACTTCTATCTCACTTCATTTTTAACAAATTATTACACAATAAGCAATTTGGTTTTACGAAAGGTAGAAGTACTACTGACGCTGGGGTAGCACTATTGAAACACGTCTTTGATGCTTGGGAGAGTAAAAAGGACGCTGTTGGTATTTTCTGTGATCTTTCAAAAGCGTTTGATTGTGTAGACCACCAAACCTTACTAAACAAATTGCGACATTATGGTGTTTCGAATAAGTCACTTGATCTGCTGAACTCGTATCTCACAGGCAGAAAACAAAAAGTTTGTATTAACGGAACTGAGTCTTCTGGAGCACCTCTTACTATGGGTGTGCCGCAGGGATCAATATTGGGACCTTTGCTATTTCTTATTTACATTAATGACCTTCCTTACTTTGTAAAAGATCTGTGTGATATTGTGTTATTTGCTGATGACACATCTCTCATTTTCAAAGTTGATAGAGGTAAAGTAAATTTTGACGATATTAATAACACACTCTCACAGGTTCTACATTGGTTCACTGTTAACAACTTATTGTTAAATGCAAACAAAACTAAGTGCATTAAATTTACCTTACCTAATGTGAGGCAGGTTTCCACGCAATTAATGGTGAAGAATGAACCATTAAATAGCATAAATTCCACAACATTCCTGGGAATCACTTTAGATGCTAAACTTCAATGGGGTCCTCATATTGAAACTCTGTCAAAAAGGCTCAGTTCGGCTGCTTTTGCAGTGAGAAAGATAAGGCAATTAACTGACATTGAAACGGCAAGGCTAGTATATTTTAGCTATTTTCATAGTATAATGTCATACGGCATATTGTTGTGGGGCTCAGCCGCGGACATTGAAACTGTGTTTGTTCTGCAGAAGAGAGCAGTGCGGGCCATTTATAACCTTGGACCCCGATTTTCCTTGAAAGATTTTTTTAAGGAAATAAACATACTGACAGTAGCTTCACAGTTCATTTATGAAAACCTTTTATATGTCCGCAAAAATATAGAGCAATTCACGAAAAAGAGCGATTTGCATAACTTTAATACAAGAAACAAAAATAAACTTGCCGTTCCAAATTTCAGATTGCATAAGATTGGTAATTCATTTATGGGAAAATGTATTAAATTCTTTAATAAATTACCACAAACTGTTGTAGAACTACCCATTCATAAATTAAAAGCACATATTAAAAGTACCTTAATGAAAAAGGGCTACTATAAAGTCGATGATTATTTAAAAGATAAAAATGTTTGGGATACGTTACTGCCTAGCTCGCATAAATATTTATAACTTTGTACATTTTAAAGCATGTAAACCTTTGAAAAAGAGGCTGACAATAGTGACTGAGTTTCTTGCGCTGCTTCTTCTCAGCACTGGCCCATTTATTGTCCTGAAGCAGTGGTAGGGTTAATACTGGGACGTGTAAAAGTGCTTTTTTTAAGCCTATTTACAGAAATAAATGAGTTTTAATGAGTTTTAATGAGTTTTTTTACAACATTATTTGCGGCACATATCGGCTTCACGCTTTCACTCACAAATTCAACTAAACGGGCGCTTCCCCGTATCATTCACCAGTTGGCGCCACCGGGAAATAATATCCTGTCACTTGCCAGTGGCGCTAACTGGAACGAAAAAAAAAGATAGCTCCTCCTATCAATTCGCACAGTGTCATGACTTGCTTTGGCGCCAACTAGTGAGAAATTGTAAGAAAATAGAAAAAAATACTCAAGACTATGACTGCTCAGATAAGTCCCAACTTTCAAGTCTCTTACGCATCACAAACATAAAATCCATCATCAGTTCATCATTCATCATCATTATTTCAGCCACAGGACGTTCGCTGCTGAACTAACTCCCCCAATGATTTCCACATCGCCCGGTTGGTAGCAGCCTGCATCCAGCGCCCTCCTGCTACCTTTATGAAGTTGTCGGTCCACCTTGTAGGTGGACGTCCTACGCTGGGTTTTCCGGTGCATTATCAGTTGTCTCTGTATAATTGTGAAACTTAATAAATATTTTTTTTCTTACAGTATCAATTCTTATGCAACTGCATGGACAGAATAGCAGAAGAGGCGAACTGGGTCGACACCGGCGAATAAGCGTCTCTAGAAGTAAGCTCTCCCAATGTATTACACGCCGCCATTTTATGACAAAAGGAACTTTAAAACTCGTAATAGAATCCATTTTCGCTCCCACTTTTCCCATTTACATTACGATAATGTAGAGGCGATAATCGCTGGATATTATCATGTAAACGATTTTAACATTTCTAACAGAAAGCATGTTGTAATTTTAATTTAATGCAATTTTTTATTAGAGGAACGAAATTTAAGCGATTTAACTGTCGATTTTATATATTTTTTAGTCAAATGAACGATTTGAATTTTACGATTTATATTGGCAACACTTCACAAAATGGCGGCGTCTCTATTTACTGTTATTATGTATTTGGAACTGTCTGTGGACTCCGCTCTGTATGTATATATTAGTTTTGTAACAATCGCCATGCGTATCTTAGTGTCAATTACAATGGCGCGGCGATTTCAAACGTTAACATTCGCTTCGACTTAAAAACCTTAATTTATCAGGTAAATATTCCAAATTCCTTCACTGCCATTATATTTCTACATCTCATTTCTCAAACCTGCTTCATAAGTCTTGACAACTCCATTTTTTCCCTATAATTCTTCACAAAACGGTATCATAAGTCGAAGCGAAATTCATCTTTGCTTATGACTATAAGTAATTTACATGTACTTACGTTACTATAAGTAAAACATATGATCTTCTATTATATCAAAATGGTAAAATAATTTTACCTTCACATGTCTATCTTTACTGGTATCTAAAATACATAATATCGCAAGTTATAAATAAGGATAAAATAAACAAATGGGTAGTTCTACAAATCAGGGAATTTTACGGGGCTCAACTTGCAGCTCCTTAAATTACCAATTAATAGTTCTCGTTTTAGGGTATAATAAAGTTTAACTCACATAGTACTTGGTCACTGAATTTCAACACGTTTTAATAAAAACATCCCAGACAAAAATGGCTTCAAATGGGAAAAATTCTCATTTCCCTGTGGGGTGACATTCCAGAATTCATGATGTAAATCACAATAAAAAATATATAAAAATATAATTAGTCAAAAATAACATTGTATTGAAAGTAACCATTAGTGTATCTTTCATTTAACCTATATGGATTATGTTTGAATTCCCTATTTACATAATATTTTGATTGCTAAACAAAGGCGACACGAATTAAGTATCACTTCCCTGCCACCTATAAACACGTTAAAATCTGTAACAAAACAAAGGGTAAGCCACGTTGTCGTTCTTATGTATTTAAGTATGCAGTTAAGTTCGCCTAGTGAAACGTTTATTTCGACCAAATCGTCAGTCAGTTAGACGCAGCTACGCTGTTATCATCGTCTGTCGTGTCTGGGCCAGACAACTTCTCACTCATCTGTTACGTATTTATAACAGTATTATATATTATTTTAGGGCAATTATGAAACAATATTGTCAAACTCGCTTGCGTCCATTGACTGATAATATTAAATTTGATATGAAGTTTATATAGCTCATGATTTTGGCAAAATACATCAAAAATCTCACTTCCCTGTGTATCATTTCCCTGGGTTTACGAAGAAAATGGAAAAGTTAATATCGACTAACCAGCAAAACTTCATCAATCATCATCAACAGCCCTTTACAGTCCACTGCTGGACTATGAGCCTCCTCCACTATAGTGGAGGGTTTTGCCATAATGCCCACGCTTGGCAGGCGGGTTGGAGATCGCAGTTTAAAAAGATTTGTTTGTCAGAGAGCGCTGCTGCCCGTTCTCTGTCTGATGTGTAGTCCCTAAGTCGCCTCTTACGACACCCGCGGGAAGAGTAGGGGTTGGTGACAAATGTATTCTACTCTGCCGTCACCACACGGCTTGGCACGCAAACCTTACTGCCATATAAAGGCATTTTACAAATACACTAAGTGCAGGTAAATGCATACACTCCGTTGAAACTGGATACTCCATTTTGACTTGCTTGACTCTATACAAACTTTTAGCTGTTTTTGCAGTAACGTGTGCGAGCACTTCCAAATAGGCATCGTAAAATATTCTTCCATGAAAGCAGATGTTGATGACGCTTAAACTGAATCTGAAACTGAGACCAGTAATGCCTGCAATACCAGTATTTTGATTCATCAGACTTGGTTGACCTTACGAGTGTACTGGGACTGAATGAACATTGATGATCCTGATGGATTGCTGGAGATGCCGAAAATAGATACTAAAGAATTGTTTCCAGTCGAAGAAAAGCGTCGAGGAAAGAAGAGGAAGATAATAGAAGGAGATACGAATAGTAGGGAAAAGTCAAAGAGATCAGGTGACGGAAAAAGAAGCAACCTAAATGAGTTCCATGTTCAATTGATAGTGGACCTTTATGATGCACATAAAAGTATTTTTTATTATTCTTAGAATAAAGACTATAAACTCAAATGCATCTTTCAGTTAAATTTTCACTATCCTGTATATGTTCTCACTTCCCTGTCCATCGAAAATAGAAAAACCGCTATAAAATCAATATTTATCATAATTTTGTCTGGCCCGTTAAAAATTGAATATGTTGTAGTATATTCTCGGTCTTTAGTCACTGTTTATACTGATTACTAACAAAAACTTGAGATTCATTTTATGGTCCTAAATAATTCCACCGTGAGTAGAACTACCCAAATTACTGAGCCATTATAATATTAAGTTCAACGACAAATGCTTATCACTCAAACAAGTTCATGTAATAAATTATAAAATTGGCATCTCAAAAACATTATTTAGAATAAGTGTAAATCAATTATAATCAAATGTAAAATATACAATTAGGTATTCTTTTTCGAATAACCGCCTTTATAATCCTAATATATGATAATCAACTAGTATAATTATTATAAAACTTTTAGTCGTGATTGGGATTGTGGTAGCAAATGTTTAGTGTAATTGTTAGTACTATTCGCATTTTAGGAGATGGCAACATTTTATCAGTAAAATGTTGCCGTGTCAAAATGGTAGTTTTTATTTTCCTATAGTTAATATTTTCAGCTCTACTACATTCGCTTTCTAGCATCTATTTATAATTAAATTTAGATAAAATCAACATTTTTGTTTTTGTTGTTTGTGCGGTTTATACATTAATGTTGTTCACATATCCTGAAATACATTTCTTGTTGTGTATAATGTCCGTTCCGTGCACGGAAGCATTACGAGTGGTTAGTACAAATATCGTCTTTATAGCTTTTAGTGCGGACTTGATAGTGAAACTATCTAGTTCAGTGTTGCAATTCCTAGAAATATGTCGTGTAAAATTTTGTTGCATTTCGTTGTAACGGATAACAAATTATATTTTGGTTGAGATAGTAACGTTATTCCACTATTGTGAGCTGGTTTTACATAATGTTACACATGAACATAAAGCAATGAGAAAAATAATGTGATATTGTATTCTAAATATTATAATTTCTGTACTAATAATAAGACGTTTAACTATAAAACATTTTATTAATTTTTATTGATATCTGAAATTAAATCTATCAGATGTGCGATCTCTGTTAAGTCTTATAATATCGCCACTTGAAAACATCGATTTCAATTAAAAATTAACGTATAAAAAAATAACTTGATCTTAACACAGAAAAATATGAATTTAACGAAATAATACGTGGTTCTTGGATTTAATAATTTTATACATATTTATTTCAGCCAATTCTCATATTTAATTGTAAGTTTTAATTTCCGACTTGTTAAATCATAATGAAATAGAAAGCACTATTTAAGTAACAATAATTATTATACATTGCCTAATGTAAGGTGCCGTTCAGAACTCGAGAACTTGTTTTAGCATTGTTCAGTATTATTGCGAGATGATTCAAGTAATTGGTGCCATAACGCATCTATAAATTCACTGAAAATATTCACTAAACTATGTAACTTCATGTAATATTCCATAGTGGAGCTTCACGAAATTAGTAACTAACTGAATTTTAGTAGGGCGGCTACTAATTCAAACAAGACCAACAAGGTAAAAATTTCGCCCGTCAATATTGGTCAACTCCGTCGTAAAAGGAACCGTTATAAGGAGTTTTTATTCTTTATCTTAAATCAAGGCAGTAGGGTTCAAATTAAACGCGATTGTGTAAAATTTTCTAAAAAATATGTTAGCGCCATTTTGTCTGATATTTTTTCTTTTTAAAATGAAGTTACAAACAATACAATTCTAGATACAGTAGTCCACTCGCGTGCTGCTTCTATCATAATCCTTTATAGCGTTATTTTAGTCGTTAGACCCGTGTTATAGTTGTAAGATTTTTTATTGGCATGTTACTAGTGATGAACATCGCTTACAAATGATTTTATATATTGTGATTGTTTTGTGTACAGATATTTATGCTTTAGTCGTGCTCTACGCGTATACACTTGCAAGAAAACATTTTGGTGTGTCTGAGTCAAACGAGGCTCTAAGTTAAACAACTAGATGTAGGACAGATTCTGAAAATGCTAAAAGATTGGATGAAAAAGGATGGTTTCAGTTTTCTTGCAGGTTCTAAAGTTATAGTGCAGGGCTTTGTACCTAATACGAGTGTGAAAAATAACCCGGTCCCTGGACAAGTTTTAAATATGGAAGTAGTTAAGTAATAAATATTAAACAAACTTTTGTGTCGCAAAATCCTAGTTATAATGAAACAAATTGGAAGCTCCTTCCAAGTAATGAATTATGGAAATAAAGTTAGCATCCATTGTCCATGTCCAAGTGTAAATACAAAGCCCCATGAATCAAATTATACATGACAAATGCTGGTGACAAGTACTTAGTACCTATTTTATGTAATCGTTTATTTATCTGCTTTTATTGGATTGTAATTAACATATCGATGATATATGCCTGGAAAAATTGTTTTGTGTGTGCAATAAAATAATAAGATTGTTGCAAATGTCCAATACGAATTTTGTAAAAGGTCAACGTTAGCCGTGTCGTCTGTAGGTTAAGCATAAAGATCTAATTGTTTATTTTACTTGTTTTAATGTTTGAATAATATCATTATGATAATTTTATTAATTGAGGATTTGTACGCGCTGTTTTGGTAAATTTTGTACTCTTTCATTTAGTCGACATTAAGAACTTCTGAAGAATAGATTTATTAACCTTTATGAACCATTATCATCTCATATTATATGTCTGTTAGTGTCATAAAATGTATTAAGCGACATTCCATTCGTAGGTATCACCCACGCCGCACGAGTCGGTATGCGATAAGTAATATAGTATGTTGATCACAGTTGTGTGGACTAAATTCAGTATATTGTATAGGTTTTGCTTTAATAAATAAATATATTGTAATCTATTTTGGAGTTTTAATAACATCGGCACATTATTAGTAGCACACATTAGTTGAAAATAATTCTTGAAATAAAGTTGGTTTTTTAATCCTACATTATTTAAAGAATGGTTAAATTGATAAATCCAGCTCAAAATTGCTCCTGTTTGTGATATAATTAGCGTTTGACGTGTATCGCACTTTAAAAGTGACTGAAGTCTACGCTTACTCAATAGATTAGAACACCTTAGTGCTCTTGTCTTGAAGATATCGATACGAAATACTATACCGAATACAGATACGTACGTACTAAGTACAAGAACAAATACATCGGCCAGTAACTTGACCGGCTACTACTGCCACTAAGGATGCTCGTGGCGGCTACTCTTATTTTGAAGATATCGTATAGGTTATGTTTAGCCACTACCCCTGCATATTCCAACCTAGAGCGTTTTTTCGTCTTGGGTACCCACTTCTGAAAAAATCTCTACAGCCTCCTTTCTGTCTTTGGTAAATTACAGAGGGGCTGTGTTGACTACGGCGATTATCACACTGCACCGCGCTCCGCCGCGGTACGCGGGACGACAGATTTAATCATTATATGCAAGTACCTCAGTTTGTATAGAAAACACGCGCGGCACAACACACTGACAACGCGTTTGCGCACGGGATTCGTTATATCGTCAGTTGCAGGTTCACTTGGGGTAACTGACAAAATACAGTTTTTCAATAGAGCCGTTTAAAGTTTTTTTTCGTCTAAAATCGGACATAACTTTTTTCCTATTTAACCCTTTTTAGATCTGTTTTTACAGAAATGCTTAGAATTCTACGCGGTTTTAGATTAAATAAAAAGAATTATCTAATATATCTTAGTTAAGGAAATAAATTGCAGTTACACCAATGTATTTTTGTACTTTTGACAGTTACACTAATTTTACACCAAACTTTTGGAAAAAACATAGGTCAAATTGGTGTAAGTACTGCCAAATTTAAAATAATTTGATATATTTGCTGGGTTTTGTTTACTTAGTTGCTGTATAATTTATGTAAAAGTATTAAAAAATAAGAGAATTCATGAAAAAAATAACATTTTATCGTTTTCTTTATTTTTTTGTAATTTTATTAGAAGTAATTTTTATTTTATTCATTAAAAAATGTTAAAAAAAGCCACGAAAATGAAGAAAATATGTGTATTTAATTGTTTTAAGACAGAAATATTGAAATAACTAAAGTATTACTGTGAAACTAAGTAATTTGAATATTTTTTTAAGCTTTGACTTACCAATACCGTATTTAGCTCTACGGGGCAACTTAAACTGAAAACAAAATGGATTTAATTTCCCACCTCTTTATAGCAATGTTGAATTAAGGTCATGAGTACTACAACAGTAAAAGTAACAGAGTAACAACAGGTTAATGTTAGCAACGCGCAGTGACGCCTAGTTGGCTGGATAGTTTGCTCAATTTCAATTTTTTTTTTGTTGAGCTAACTTTAACTTCTTTAACTGATACTGCTGGTATAATAATAATGTAATATGCCTTAAAAGTTTCTAAATTCCTATTTTATTTCATGTTATAAACCTTAGCAAATCAGTGTAATTGCAAAGTTTTGTAGCAAATTTTTTACATTATTACAGATACACCAATTCAACCTGGTAAAATTATTACAATGTCAGTTACACCAAAATTGTGAAGGAAATCTGAAAAGTTCACACATGAAAATGTCCGTGTAATTGTAATTTTTTTAAAGCTAGAATTTTTTTACGTATACCATTCGAAAGAGCAGGAAAAACTAAGAAAAACTGTATATTTAACTCAAAAACCGTATTTTGTCAGTTACCCCAAGTGAACCTGCAACTGACGATACGTCGCCACGCACCGCGGCGGAGCGCGGTGCAGTTTGATAATCGCCTAAATAACCTATGCTGTATATGTTTGGGTTCACCACAAATAGTACAGTACATTAGTGTCCCTGTTTACACTTGGCTTGGCTACTCCTGGCTGCATTTAGTGGCAGCCACTGGCGGCGCAGTGTGCAGTACCACTAACGAACAGATTAGTACCTCTCGCGCCAGCAACTGTTCACGAGCGCTAAGCGGCCACTCACGCGCGTGCTATTAAGCGCTTGCTTATTTGCTATCATTACTTGAGAAGTGTTGGAATACAGTAGGTAGGGCGCATGCATACCACACAGAGTTGCGTATTGACATGAATACATCGAATCATGTCAAATTGTCAATACACAACTTGAGATATAGTACCTACATTACAAGGAGTAAATAACCTCCTCCTTTTTTGAAGTCGGTTAAAAAAGAAAATCCTGCGCTAAGTGTGCCGCAGCGATGGAAAAAAGCAGAGAGCTCAGTGTACACTGCTCTAAAAGATTGAAATTTTTTAATTAGAATCCAATTTGTTACTCAGTTTCCTTTTCAATTGTGGTCTACTTCAATGCCAAAAATAAACTGTCAGTAACAGAAAAATAAAATTTTAAAAATAACGGTATTTCACATCTCTCGGTCCATAAGTTTTAGAGAAGCATAATATTTAATAATATTTAACTTTTCACAGCTACAAGGCAGGGAAAATTTAGCAATTTTCGTTTGTTTACAAAATCTTTATTTGCCTCCTAATCGGCTCCGCTAAGCTTATCGTGTGCGCATCTTATCTTATCGCCAAGAAGTCCTTCGTCGGATAATACCGTAATTCGTTGTTCCGCTGTTGTTAACTATATGAGCTACAGTTAACATTAATGCTTCCTCTCCAGACGATCCGAGGATTCTGTTACGTCTGATACCTCATTTATTTCCACCGGCTACTTATCCCACTTATACATTGCCCTAGATTTTCTTCCGAGCGCGTAATGCGTGAACTGGAACGTTTGTGTCAAAATAATGAGGGTACTATGCGAAAAATGAAACAAATTCGGAGGTAGATTAAGAATTAGAGACGTCATTGCATACTTTTGTCGTACCGACCGATCTTCTGAAAGAATGTGGGTAAATGTAACTTCAAGGTTCGTAGTATTTTTAAAGTGCATAGCGTGAGTGTGACAAAATGAAAATTAATTGGAAATGTAAGAAACTTATTTGATTTACATTGTTTCGAGTGTTTTTACTCTTGTTTGTAATCGATATCTGATATAGAGGCACTTGTTGAAGTGGTATAAGGCAATCATATGCTTGATTTGTTCGAGTAGACCATCGGCGTGATATGCAAAATCATTGAAATCTACATAATAATTAACAGTAACAAGGTAAATCTTGTCTTGCGCGTCTGTGCGTTAAATACTATTATTTTACTAGGCGATTATAAAACAAGGTGTTAATAAATTATTGTGAAAAGGCGTCGATGGATTTTTGTGATGGCGCAGATTCACTGCAGGAAATTGACCGAGACGAAGCGCGAACACTCACACCGAAGTATGGGCGACGCACGGCGAAACTAACTGAAGTGCGTGTTTACACTATATGTCTCGATCAATTTTCCGCATAGTGGACCTGCGAATTTCAAAGGTCCAGCAGACTCCACATGTTTTTAAGTTGTTAGTACATAATGAAAATTAAATGTTTTTGTTTAAGATTTGTTGTTGTTGTATGTATGAAGATTGAAGAATCATGGATGGTGGTGGCGGAGTTCCTCTTCTTCAGGGCACCAACCATCACCCGAGCTCATACAAATCAAGACGTGGATTGTGGATGTTCACATGAAGGTAAGTGACTTACCATTATTTACGTAATTTTGCTAGCTTAACATTCTGAATTCCAATGAGTGTAGGTAAAGGCAATAAAAATTTGCTATTAAAATTGCCGACTGTTGCTTTGCTTTTAAATCAATGTTATTTTTTATAACTACCGGCTTGTATGTATAACTACTTATCTGTGTGTGCTTACGTTAAGCTAATTAAATATTTCTTGCAAAACTTACCGCGTGGAATTTAGTTTGTCACTGATCGTCATAAATTATAGCCTATATGTTATTCTGGGTTATAAACAATAATACTGCAAAGGTTCATCGAAATCCGTTCAGTAGTTTTTGCATGAAAGAGTAACAAACATGTTAACATCCAGACATCCATACAAACTTTCGCATTTATAATATTAGTAAGATTTTACTGGTAGTTATGTTGGTGCCTGTAATAGGTATTTACCTACTTTTGGTGAAATTATATGGACGAGAAAACAAACATACCGGCACGTAATAAGCAAAAAGATCCTTCAATTAACATTCACCAAGCAAAAAAGTTCGTGTTTCCCATCACGAGTGATCCTCATTACGTCATGTTGATATGTTAAAGATTTTTTGGTAAAGCGGCGAGTGCGTCTAATGTACCGAGGTTGATGTACCTGTTGGTAATCTCATAGTATAGTATAGTCTATGTGGCGTACGAACGAAGTGAAGTAAAGTAGCAGTTAATGGACAGCGCGCGCGCGATCAGCCCAGGCGCAGCAGTGAGGTCACGTGACATTTGGCGTGCTGGTTCGGGGGTTTATGGTGTTTGATTTTTTGCGAAAAGTAAGTCAAAATTCTTTGCATTTTTAATTTAGAATAAGCTTTGACTGGTGGTGCGCTTTGTGATGCCTAGGTTGTACCAAACAATGACGAAGTGAGAGAGTAGAAATTATTTTTTAAAGTTGACCGGTAAAATGTGTCAAAGAAATTCTGAATTTATAGTTAGTATATAATTATGTGCATATTTAACTAACTAAAAAGTGTTTCCTCAATAACGGATTTGGGAAATTATTTGTTATGCAAAACAAACATCTAGTTATATAGTTCCGCGTATTTACTGCTCTCTCTCTTTATCACCTAACGTATAAGTTTAACCAATAAAGGACATTTTTTCATTTTTATTGATTCAATACTCGTGATGTTAATTAGCAACCAATCAATCTAAAAAGTAAGTTAGCCCAGAATATGTCTTTCACGGTTCACTGTAGCTTTATCAAGAGCTCTTATTTAGTTGATCCCTTATTAAATCAGTTCAGATTTTTAGTTTTTTATTTTATGCATAACAAGCCACTCAAGTATGTGACCGCAATCGCACCTGGAGTTAAGTGAGATGCAGTCTAGGATGGTACATATCTGCCCTGTAAGTGACTATTCACTCGCTTCGATATCTTTAAAAACTTGTGCTTATAACTCATGACTTCTACGAGATTCGAGCGCGCTTCCTAGATAGCACCTTATTGCCAAATGTAGGTGTGCGGTGCACCTACATAGGATGAATGCCTATAAGTAGAGCTGTTTTTAACAGCATCTTTGACCATAATCTCTACCATCAGATCGTTCCATCCCGTTCAAGGGTCGTATTGTTTCCCCATTAGTATGCGCCGGCGCAGCGAGATCAGCTGATAGTGCACCCATCGGCACTAATCCGCGCCACATTTGCATTTCAATCGCTAATTAGATGCAACTGTTTATTATATTCTGCACTTAGCTAGGTATACATAAGCACCTGTGTCCTTACAGCTAGATCTCTATAGTACTCGTAGGCATACCTATAACACTGAACACTGTCTCAGTATTGAAATATAGACCCTAATCCATTGAAAATTTGACAACATGATGAGAGAGAGAGAAAAAAGCTCTTGATTTTTTGTGTATTCTCCGCGGTACAGCGATAAATTCTAGTAAAAAAAGCTGAGGAGAGTTAATTTAGAAAAAGTAGATAGGCTGTTAGTCAGGTAGTTTATAAAAATACCGAATTTTGAATAAAACGTAATTTGCATAAAAATCCCGTTAGGCATTGCTCTATCGGATTTAGAGATTATTCAAGATATTTATATTTAAGATATTCTAATTTAAATCAAATTCAGAAACGTTACTAAACATTTTTTCTGCAAAATTGCAGCTATTATTATTGCTCTGCATAATATGATGCGACTTGCACTAAATAACTCCGCTAGTATTAATACTTTAGTTAGATATTATAACAAAATAAACTAGTGCTTACTTTTATTTTTGTATAAGTACCTATTGAATTGTATTTACGCACACATAATATTCCAAGGAAGAGCGATGTCTCCTGGCACAGGCTTCTTTAAGCTTAAAAGGAGGCATCGATCACTATTATTATAAGCAAACCGCTGGTAAAAAAAAAAAAAAAAAAAAACAAATCAAACCAAGAATTAAACTATGATATTCTTATTGCAAAAATGTTTTGTCTTCAACTTTCATTATTTAAAAAACTTTTCGAACTACGCGTTAGTAACCAGCTAGGTATGTAAGTAGGAACTACTAGAAAAAATATTATGTATTCATACGTAATGCCTCTACAGCATTATTCTCTAAGGAGAGTCGTTCAGCTGATGTCCCTCTAACGACGCTAATGGCAACAGTTTAGCTGATCGCCGCCATTCGTCTAAACGCCTTTCAACTGCACTTATTGTGAGCTGCCTCGTGATTTCGTTTGTAATTTGTAAGTGCTTCACTGAAGGAGTCATTATTACTGGCAAGTGAAGTGGGGTACCTATTACATAAAAATAAAATAAAATTCATTTATTTTTGCAAATAGGCTTTAAAAAAGCACTTTTACACGTCCCAATATTAAACCTACCACTGCTTCGCTTGTATTTGAACTATCGATTAGGTGTGTTAGATTTTGAATGTTGAGTGAAAGGCATCAGTAATGTAATATCAGCCATCAGGAATACGAGTACGAAAGTACTATTTATTGTTTGTTTGTTTATTATGTTTTAACGTCTGAACTGGTGATCAATTTAAATGCATTTTGTTACTATAATAACGATCTGGTGAAGGTCGCGGAAAGAGCCTGGATGCGGGCCGCGCAGAATCGGTTGTCATGGAAATCCTTGGGGAGGCCTTTGTCCAGCAGTGGACGTTATTTGGCTGAAACGACGACCGAACGAATTTTGTTAGATACGTTCTTAAGTTGTATCCTTAAACCTACCTCCATATTATTATTTGATACAGCGACTCTTTCTACCCCATGTTTATTTATTTACTAGCTTTTGCCCGCGGCTTCACCCGCGTGAAATTAGTTTGTCACGAATCGTCATAAATTATAGCCTATATGTTATTCTGGGTTATAATCAATATTACTGCAAAGTTTCATCACAATCCGTCCAGTAGTTTCTGCGTGAAAGAGTAACAAACATCTTAGTAGGATAGTAGGATGTTTCACAATAACACTAAGTATACCTACTTCATGACTTAATTAGACATGATTTCAATTTCCATACTACAAATTACCTACAATAAATAATAATTACTTACCTTATTACTATTAACTAAGACTTGTACAATATGGAAAACAAAAAAAAGTCGCTCTACGCTATTCTTAAAACCGGTACAGATTAGAGCAAAAACTAGCCAGTTTACTTACTATTAATTTTTTACTCAAGTTAGTTGGTACGCAAATCGAGTCTCATAATCGAGTTTTATATTTAGCATTTACGAGGAAGGAAACATTATTTCCAATAATTATGTTCAGCTTTGTACGCTACATGTGGTTCAGTATATTTTAACTAAACAGTTATTTCTTCTAATTACAACACAACATTCAAAATGAAATCCATTAATTTTATTCCTGAGTAATTTTTGAAAAGAAAAAAATAGAAATAATTTATTGGTCATCGACATGTTATTATGTTTGTTAAATCAAAAAATTATTACTTATTGTAAGTGCTAAATAAACATTTATCTCATCGTTTTAAGAGTACTTTTCAATCTTTAGATAAACAATTGAAGTGTTTGTATTAAATACTCATAATAAGATTCTGTCTTGCTAAGGAAGCTCCAAAAAAGTTAGTGATGTCAGTTTAATTTGAGGATTTACTTATTTGGCAATACCTAATTGGTTGCTGTCATACAAACATAAGTAGGAGGTACTAACTACATAAATTAAGTCATGGTTCACGATCAAAGTAAATAAATATCCCAGACATCTTCTGCCTTCATTAATGTTGGTCAAGCTGAATCTAATTACTTATCTACTGCTTTTGTTTCTGAAAAGTTGAATTTTCAATGAAAGATTTCACCTGCTGAGTAGAGGTTTTCATCACAAGGTGAATCTAGCATTAACCTAAATGGGTTAAGAAATAAACATACAGGGTTAAATTTAAACATATAGTCTGAGTTATCAATGAACATGTTACTGTCTTTTAGTACATCAATACCAGATTAATCTAATGCCAATAATTATTTGTTATTTTGTAAATGGTTCACGAACGTGCCGAAGGACCCCTAAAATTCGACCAATAATGAGTAATGACTAATTTAACGCCAACTACAAAACTACAATAATTACATTTGTATTTTAGTTCAAAACAATTTGTCGCGAGAGTGGCACGTTGACTAGCGCTGCCCGCGGGTTCGCTTGTGTTTTAGTGTTCATGGAATGCATTGACGTTATAGTGTATGTTTTAATTAGAATGGATTGCATAGTTAATTTATCGGCATCACATAATTATTCAATATTGTGAAATAATAATACAAATTAATTTTCCTGCAATGCCGTATTTGATGTGTTTGTTTAAGATTAAGATATTATTATTTAGAATAAGAACATTGTTGTAGATTAAGATATTGTTCCGACATTTAAATCTGCAACTTCAAGCCATAGAACAGAAATATCATTAACATTTTTGTGAACCTTAGTGGTTTTCTAATTTGCTTTAATGAGCAACCTGCATTTTTTTGTTGTTGTTAATAATTTTTGGAAATCATATTGTGAAAAACTAAATCTACATGCGGATCGACTCAATGATCGGATAATTAGAATAATTACTGCTGTAGAGTAGGTTTCAAATCAAAACAATTTTTCTTTGCGTAATTTCAGTACATAAGTGGTCTTACAGAGATTTGGTAGGTTTCCCTAAAATTGATCCTCGAACTTGGAATAATTTCTTAGAATCCATAAAATTCCACAGCCTAAATGAATCACCGAATCATGTGAGTCTAAAATCTGATAATTAAAGTATCGTTAATGAAGTTAACACTCGTTTAACAACGTGCCAAATAGTCCATGATTCCGTGGTTAATGGTCGCGTGGTTACCATGCTGTGGATCTGACCTTGGTTATTGATTAATCGTTAATATTGAAAGTTTATTTATAATTTAGAGTATTGGTAGAGAATTCTAAAATCCAATAATTAATGTCAATAAAATTAAAATAAATTCAACACTGTTTTATTGACTTTGACTTTGTACCAAACTGGGAATATTTACAGAAAGTTATTTTTCCAATGTATTGTGTAAATCTATTCTCTTTCTGAAAATCTAATTCATAACCTACGAAAACATGAAAAAATCACAAAGTCATAGTATTAATAAAATAATCTGTCATTGACCAGTACTAAGCCGGAATGGGTACTCGTAAGTTTACTACAGGTATAATAAAATAATCCAGCACAATACTTCTTAACCGTGTATGTCAGTGCTCATTAAACTCTTGGATTAGTGCGATAACAGCTTAACTCCATCTTGCACGACTTATTATTGTCTAATAACTGGATTAAACGAGCGTTCAGCAATACACAATGCGTTAGTAAAAGTCAACTTTAACTCGGTTTACTTTTGTACCTATATTACTTGTTAGTTGGGGACTAGATGGGGCAGTGTAAAATGTCCAAGAATTATTTATTTTAGTTACTTGCCTAATACCCGGACGGCAACCCAAAACATCATTGTTGCATTATTATACGCGCTTAACATTAACCTAACCTTCAACCCAGACATTTAGAACGACTTTTTAAACGTGTTCCGATGATTTAATTCTCAACTAGCGGCAAAGAGTGGACCTCAGAAGTTGTAATATTTGCTGGATCATCTTAGATCCAAGATGAATCTGGAGTGTGGCGGGTGTGCGAGCGAGGACGTCAAGTGCTTCTGGCTGGTGTTCCACCTGGACTACTTGATATACGCCGTCCTGGTGCTCATCTTCATTGGACTCTTCGTCTACTTTATGATTCACTGATATGGGGCTGGCGCGAGTTCAAGGTATTTAAAAATTCTAAGTTAATGCATCGTGTTTGCGATAGTTTTAGTGTTGTCTCATTTGTGTAATGAAAATTGTGGGCTTACAAGTGTAATATTGATTAACTAGCGGCCGCCTGCGACTTCGTACGCGTGGATCCCGTTTTACCCCCTTCATCTATCTTACGCGGTTTAGATTTTTTCATACAAATGTTTTTTCCCGCTAACTCCCGTTCCCGTGAGAATTTTGCAATATCCTGTTGTAACTAAGCTTTAAATTTACTAAGGTACCTGCATGCCAAATTTCAAGCGTCTATCTTACGTGGCTTAGATTTTTTCATACAAATGTTTTTTCCGCTAACTCCCGTTCCCGTAAGAATTTTTCAATATCCTGTTATAACTAAGCTTTAAGTTTACTAAGGTACCTACATGCCAAATTTCAAGCGTCTAACTTAAGCGGTTTAGATTTTACATACAAAAGGATTTTCCCGCTAATTCCCGTTCCCGTGGGAATTCCTAAGTATCCTATAACCTGCCCAGGAGTATGAAGAATAAATGTACCAAGTTTCGTTAAAATCCGTTGAGTAGTTTTTGTTTCTATAAGGAACATACAGACAGACAGACAGACAGACAGACAGACAGTCAGACAGACAGACAAAAATTTTACTGATTGCATTTTTGGCATCAGTATCGATCACTAATCACCCCCTGATAGTTATTTTGAAAATATATTTCATGTACAGAATTGACCTCTCTACAGATTTATTATAAGTATAAGTAGATGTGTTAAACTTTACCATATTCATCAGTAAGTTAAAGGATAAATTGAATTATATTAAATATCTAAAATAATTTGTTAGTTTCCCTATTGTTTGTTTATGTTCAAACTTCGGTACGTGTCGAAAGTTTCATATTATATTACTTATAGACTCGTTGTTTATTGTGGAGTTTCTACTCGTCATTAGTATGCCTACATTCATGTATGGCCTAAATTAATTTACATTAGGGATTAAGCATGTTCAATGTAGAGTTCGAAAATCTTTTTTACTATTGACTCAATCACAACATTTTTTTAGTAAAAAAAACTCATTGGTTCAAATATACCGCCTTTGTAAGTAAGCTATGTTTACTACTACAAGTAGGTATACGGTATGCCGCTTTGAGACCGTGCGATCTTTGATGGTACGGCTTTAAACCAAAATATTTTGTTTATAGGTCATCATAACAGGTCAGTTGAAGTATTTTCCTGCGAAATTCCCACCATATAAATGAATGTTTGTGTAACTACAGTTTCATTTCGTTTCAATCGTGTTGAGTCCTAAAATGGTGTCGTCTTCTTCTTCTATTATGTTGATTTCAATAAAAAGCACCAAAGTTGTGATTAGTGTAGCTTAGACGAAGTAATTGCGTTTGTAGTTTGTACCAAGCTTACCTTATAAGCTACGCCATACAATTTCCACGTCGGACGTTATTCGCACACACAAAAATGTAAAGAGCAGTGCCGTTTAATCGCCGGTGATAATCTGTATCCAAACAAACCTCCGTCCGCACGACCTTGTAGTGTGCAGCGATCGCCGCCTCAGTGTGCATGCTGCCTTACTGGTAAGAACGCGGGAAAAGTTGAGACTGTGTTTGAAATCTTTTAGAAGTTAGTTGGTGGATTTGTGATTATTTTTTCTAAATGTGAGGTGTGCGGTAATAAAAGCCAATAACAGTAATCCTGTAGTTTATGTTGAAATGTTATATCGTGTCTGTAAGGAAACTGCAAGTGTAAGTACTTGCCTGGTTACTTCAGATTAATGTAAGGAAAATAAAAGTATTTAGAATGGTGCGATTCAGTAAAATAATTTCTAATGACTTATTGTTTTGAAAACAAACGCCAACACCGCAAAGTTTGTTAACCGTTGATTTATTGCACTTAATATTCAAGCAATCCTTTTAAAAATAATAAATCTTACTTAGAGAACAATGTAGTCGTTTACCTTCATGAATCACACCTTTACGAATATGGAGACACTAACCGGCTGGACGTCACAACACAAACGCCGGGGAACCACACTAGTCAGTGTTCTGCCACAAATCACACAGTAAAATGGTGCAATAAACCACTCTGTTTCTTTTCAGGCTACTATGAAATAGGACATGGAAGACGGACACCACAATGACCCATTCAAAGAGTTCGCAAAAGGCCTCAACTCACCTGAAATCAAATCGAACGCTAGCATACCATTCGTCGACGACTTTGTAGAACTAGACCACGTTCAGAATGAACCCGTCCGGCCGCAAAGACTTAAAGACCTCGAGAAGGGTTCCGAGCATAGAGATGGGAAAATCCACGCGGCAGATTTGGGAGCCATATGCTCGCCTAATAGCGATACCATAGTACTGGATACTCCTGAAGGAACTCTGTACATAACTTTAGATCCAGAATCGGCAAAGTCAAGTAGAGCAAGTCCGACTAGTCCAAGCACTCAGTCTACGGACTTGACTGATAGTTTAGCCAGTCCGAGCACTTCGAAAGCAGTTGGAGATGAATCGAGGGTGTTGGTAGAGAATGAAAGGGATGCGGAGCAGAGAAGAGCGAACTTACGGAGGAATTCAATATCGATGCCGACTCTACAGAACCTGGAGCAGGAGGTTTTGAGACAACAGTACATGCAGAATCCGCAAGATGAGGTAAGATTTGTTGATAATCTAGTTACAGCCTCTATTCTAAGTGTCGTTAAGTAAACTGACCTTGTCTGGGTTTATGACTAACTTATATTTATTGGTATTATAAAAGTTACTGCCCACTTTATGTTTAAGTATCTTTTTTAAACATTTTTAATCAAAATCAAGTCGCCGACTGTTAAAACAGACTATAATTCAATTCAGCGTATTTTCATCGATCATAGATTCTGTCCTTTAATTCATCATCATCATCAACAGCTCTTTACAGTCCACTGCTGGACTATGAGCCTCCTCCACTATAGTGGAGGGTTTTGCCATAATCTCCACGCTTGGCAGGCGGGTTGGAGATCGCAGTTTAAAAGATTCATGTTTTTCAGAGAGCGCTGCTGCCCGTTCTCTGTTTGATGTCTAGTCCCTAAGTCGCCTCTTACGACACACCCGTGGGAAGAGTAGGGGTTGGTGACAAATGTATTCTACTCTGCCGTCACCACACGGCTTTAATTAAATATTTGAATTCAACCAATCAACGACTTCATTCTGTGTTTGATGTTGGATTGAACCGTTTTGCAACAGATACTTACTTCGTCAATTTATATATCGTTATAAACAAACAATGACGATAATGTTTATAATGACGGTAAGCTTCTTAATATTACGGCAATAACTTCATTTGTAGCGGCATCTTTCAAGTAGTGACAATGTTCAATCAGAAATAAGTAACCTTTATCCCTGCCCTAATTAATAACAGCACTTGAAAGTATTGCTCTCTCCAATTGAGTATAATAATATATCAACAGCTAGATATCTTTAGATAACCGAATACAAGGATTCGACGGAGATTTGCTATCAACGCGTCACATGAATTTTATCATTTTTTAAATTTGATAATATGCCGGAAAGAAATTACTTAGTTTAATTCATATCGTGGGTGTCAATACTTGTGCATAGTAAGGGAAAGTCACGTGGTCGCGTGATAAAGGTGTTGACATACAATTTAATTAATATCTCGTATTCTCCCAGTGATTGCTTTTGAAGCAGTTCACGGAAACTGTTGTTACTGTTGAAGTAAATTACAAAGTTAATTTGAATAGATATTGCTTATCTGGTGTCGTCTACAAACATATCGTCCGGTGCCTTTATTTGAGGATTAAGGAAACCGCTATACACTGTGTCACTGTGTGCTTAGTGCTTGACCTTCCGAAGAAAATACTTAAGCTTCCAAAATGAGGGTAAGGAAAAAGCCTGATCTTCGTGTGAACATACCGTCATATCCTCACGATTATGTGGAAATGCCTCAAGAGACAAGACGTCTGATTCTGGAAGCTAATCGGACTCCAAACGACATAAGATTCATAGACGACGATGCAAGCCCTATAGATATTAACAACGGGCGAAGTCCTACATTTAGAGAAATGGATCATAGACCTGGTACACCTGTAGTGAAGATCGTGGGCCCACATGACATGGAGTTGAACGGTGATGTGAAGCAAACAAAGGGTAAAGCGGACTTAAACGAACCTGACAGTACTTCTGTTGCTAAGCCAATCCAAAGGTCTTCGATATCTGTGCCACATGGTTTGAAAGATTATGAATTGGAGGCTCTTAGAAAGAAACATGTTAGGGTAAGTGATTTCTTAAAACGGAATATTTATATGGATTACTGTTTTAAGTATTAGTCTTTAACTGCCAAGAAATTTATTTATTTATTTATTAAAAATAATAAAAAGGGGCCATTTACCAGTTAAATTGAAGAAAACGTTGCTGAACAAAGATTTAATTTCTTCTTTGTTTTTTTAAATTGGTACCGAATTTTTAGAATAATTAGTAAACACCTCAATCAAAATATTATTAAACTCCATAGGTACTCGATAAGTTATCAGTTTGATTCAGTCCACATTTTGCTGCACAACAATAATATTCGTAATTTAAAATCGTAAATTATAAGAACGCTAAATTATAAGACACTGTTTATGTATAAGTCCACTATTGCATGCCGTGGCAACCTATAATTAAGGCAGCCCTTAGATTAAGTTAAATACGTTGTAAATATTGATTGTCTTCCAGTGTATGTCTTGTTGGTTGTCCTATTAAATAAATAAATAAAACGCTAATAGGTAATACGTTTGTTTCTGAGGCTAATCTTTCAAAGTATTGATCCTATTATTAAACCAAATTAGACATTAAACTAAAAGTTCACTCTACAATAAATAAATTAACAAAACGATGATGACACATCAACAAAAACAATAGGTACCAAATTTCTACCTTAAGAATTGAAAATATTAAATTGTTCTCTTTAAATAAGTGGCCCAGACCACTCTTAATTACCTTAAAATAACAAGTTTTGTTAATATCTAACGATAACGGCTGTTAATAATGAAACGCCCCGGTATTGGGTCAAGTTCACATGGGGGTGGGGGGAACAGGCGACATTGGAAGGTCCCGCGCCATCTAAATTGTATAAAGACATCCTGCAGAGATGGGCAACAGTTGTGAATGTCGCCTGTTTAGTATATGGAAAAATTTATTTACGTTTTTTTTATCCACAACGAGGAAGCTCTTGGCCTGTATCTCACCTGATGGTAAGTGACGATCAGGCCGAAGGTAGAAGCGAGCTTCACCCGGAATCCTCAACCACGAAGGAACTGGCTATCTTACCTCCAACTGCCGGAATACAATAATGCTGTTAACATTGTTGTTATGGCGACAGACTTAGGTAAGATGGTGTTAGCTAACACGCCAGGCGGACTTAGAACAAGCCCTACCACCAACCAAACCGAATAAAAAATCTGCCCCCACTGGGAATCGAACCCGGAACCTCTGCGTCTGAAGCAGGTGGTCTTACCACTAGACCACAGAGGCGGTTACATACGTACGTACGTACGTACCGTACAAAAGTATAATTTTTCGAAATTCCATGATTCTGAAAGTCAAAACTGAAACCTGGGAACTGTTTAATTTATTTTAACTTTAATTGGAGCTATAAGAATCTATTATACCTAATAATTTATTTAACTGTAATAAAAAGACGGCACTATCTATACTAATATAATAAATGCGAAAGTAACTCTGTCTGTCTGTCTCTCTTTCACGCCTAAACCACTGAACCGATTTTGATGAAATTTGGTATAGAGATAGTTTGAGTCCCGGGAAAGGACATAGGATAGTTTTTATCCCGGTTTTTGAAACAGAGACGCGCGCGATAAAGTTTTTCTGTGACAGACAAAATTCCACGCGGGCGAAGCCGCGGCCGGAAAGCTAGTCAGGTCTATGTATAGTAAAATTTGTAATGCAGTAATTTTATTTTTTCAAATCAAATCTTAATCAAACTTGCTTGATTTATTAATTTTCTCAACTTATGTACACGCGCGTATAGAACCTGTGGTTTGTAAGTTACAGGCTACAGGCATAACATGTGTTTTAAAACTTATTATGGTGTAGGTGCGATTCGAAGCATTGTATGTAAAATAACACGAAGATTACCCGTGGCTTCCGCGCCAAGATTAACGTTTTGATAATATTCTTATCTTATGCAATGATAATGCTACCATTTGTCATTGGGAAAACATGAAATTTTATAAAATAAGGCTAGTCTTGCTTTGTGGATTGGAAGATAACGATGCATTTATTTACTGTAAGTAGGCAGTTATTGCATTTATTTAATACCAATGCATTTCAGTGAAACAAAGCTAAAGGTTGCCATGTATTTCGAAAAAAAAAAAACAGACCTTGCAGGCAGACGTAGTTTTTAGATAAAATAAAACACATTTTATTGCAATGCTCACCCCTGCCCTATTTGCGTACATCCAATCAGTTGATCGTGCCCGTGATCTTACATCTAGACCAGTCCGTTAAAATATTATGTGGACTCAATACTAAAACTCTTCCCAGAATCAAATACCTACCTGCATAAAATGTAATTTGCGCGAACCTTCTAAAAAAAGCCGATTGGGTGTCGAAGACAATTGACTATCGCAAAGAAATAACATAAACTGGGGACATTAACTTTAAAGAATTTGGAATTCGAATTCTTCAAAACAGAAGATAGCAGGGAAAACAATTGAGAATCGATTTGGAGCACCCATCTGGACGAAAAAAAAGAAGTTGAACATATTTTTCTCGAACACTCGATTCGAAAAAGGAAGAAATGGACAACGAAAGGAGGTTCAGTTCAATTGCTCATAAATTCAAGTATCGATCGCCGCTGTGGATCGAGTCGGATTCGGACAGCAAGAGCTCGGACAGTGGCGGCAGCGGCGGACTGTGCAACAGCGATGACAGCATCGGCTGCCGAAGTTCTTCTGACAGTTCCGGCAGCATCAACAACTTCTTGGACTCGAAGGTTTAATGCTTATTACTCCGGCTGCAACTATTCAAAATCGTATTCTGCATGCCTTTAAATCACGAAAATTTCTTCGGTTAGATTTTTTTACAAAATTTAATTTGGCATGCTAAATAAATTAATCTTGCATTATCATAGCTGATCCACTTGAGCTTGTCAATATTACGTATTTGTGGAGACTGGAGAGCCAAAGATGACGGATGGAATGCATTTGTAAATTTGATTTTAAACTACATAGTAACTTACTACTAACTTACTATCAGGTTTAACGACTGACATCAAATGAACTCTACTACATATGCTTGTGATAAGCTTGTTGCAATGTTTACTTATTTATACGTACAATGCTATAAAGGAAAAAATATCAGACTAACTTTTTCATAATTATTAAGCATCCTTATTGAAGTCCAAATCTATAAGAGTGACTCTAGAACTCCCTAAGACTCCCTTTTACTTTTTTAAAAGTGTTTTGTTTCCAAACCTCGTTGTTGAGAATATAGTAAAAATGCAACATGAACGTTTAAAATATTATGTAGTGGTGACTAGAAACCTGAACTCAAAAGCCTTTTCACATTTTCATTCCTAATTCATTAAGGCAAACAAAGCACGTAACGTTTCCTTGTAAAAAATTCATTGTGTGTTTTGTAAACATGTTTTTATCAAGTTATCTTGGAGGCATTCGCCTCAGTTCTCATAACAATACCCGAGTATGTTAGTCGGTCAGTCTTTAAATCAAGTGTAATTGTAGGGAAAATTTCGCAGTAGTTCCCTTTATTAGCGAGGGTTGTCACTTGATGTTTAATACTTCAAAAAATATATTTTACATTGTTACCATTATATTTACTACTACTCGTAGTAATTAGATATTGTGTGTAAAGCGCAAAATCTAATCATTGTTTGTCACGTTTAAAAGTAATGGTATTACTTCTTGCTTGAATTTACCTTCACCTCTACATTATTGTAATTCAAAGTTGTACATTATTTAAGTAAAAAAGTTAAAAGTGAATTTAAGTAAAAAAATATAATTCGGTTAAAACAACGCATTTTTGGGTGCCGCTCCTCAAAGGGTAAAAAGAAACTGTGAATACTGTTATGGCATTTTATAATTTATCAAATCTGTTTTTATTGAAAACGAGACGTATATTATGTAGTTTAAATATCCAATATGGATAGTCAAAGCTAATACCTATTTAGCGTAAACAAATATAATTTACCAGTAAATCTTAAACTTTATACCTAAGTTTACCATTGACTATTAAGCTAGAAGTATTAAATTTCGCTAGAAATGTGGTTTCACAACAAAAAAGTATTTTAAGTATGAAACAAGAGGAAAATAAAGTACAGAACCCTCAGTGCACCAGGCCTAAGCGCGTTTGACCGGTCTTAAAAAATACATTTGCATACTATGGTGGCCCTAATAAAGGCAGTTATTTTGATTAGACCACCATTTTCCTGATTGTTTTAGCATTTTTGTAGCCCAAGATTTGTTTTACTTATACGCTGCTGGACTAAAACCCCACTCATTATGTACATTAGGGCATGAATATCGGAATCTCGGAATCTCGTAATATCGGAATCTCGGAGTACGAGATCCGATATTACAATTCCGATATTGAGCGACCCAATATCGTAATATCGGAATCAGATAAAGGTTTTAATTGAGATTTTAAACAAAGCGTTTAAACGCGCCACAACCTGCCACAAAGCCCAAAGTACATGATTGGCAAAGACCAATGATTTTCTCATGTCTCTCACCATCACTTTTTGTCCCACTGCAAATATTTATGGTTAATTTTACTTGTTCTAAAAAATTTTAACACTTGCCGTACTTGGTCTTAGCAATGAAAAACGACATCTCAACTCCCTTCCAAACATTAATTGGACTATGGCCCGTTTGTTCTGCGTACCTACTATGTGCCCTGCCCATTGCCACTCAGCTTGCTAGTCCGTCAGACTATGTCAGCGACTTTAGTTTGTTAACGGAGCTTCTCATTTCTGATTAGATCTCGTAAAGAAACACCAAGCACAGCCTTCTTCATAGCACGCTGTGCAACTTTGAGAGCCTACGTTTCCGAACCGTATATCATCACTGGTTACACACACTGATTGAAGACTTTCGTCTTTAAGCACTGAGGTATTTTGGACAAAAAGATGTTGTGTAGTTTCCCGAACGCGGCCCAGCCGAGTAGGATTCGACGATTTACCTCTTTTTCGAAATTGCATCTATGATCATCTATGAAATTTAATAGCTGAATTGTTTGTCCGAGGTAGACATACTTGTCAACAATCTCAAGAATCGAGCTCCCAACCGAAAATACGGTAGGGCGCAACATGGTCATAAGCTTTGTTTTGTCCATGTTCATCCGAAGGCCTACCTGTTGGGAGGTTCAATTAAGGTCTTCGAGCATTGTGCCGAGGTCTTCCAGCGATTCCGCACTAGTACGCAAAGCTGACCTCCGATGGGGCAGCAAGGTTCTGGAGTGGAGGGCACGTACTGGAAATCGCAGAATAGGACTGCCATTCACAAGGTGGACCTCAGGCCGCTACCAACCAACCATTGTGAAAATTATTGGGGGAGGCCTATGTTCAGCAGTGCACGTCCTATGGCTGAAATGATGATGATGGCCCGTGGTTTTGTGAGTTGTACATCGATAATCAAAAAGGAACAAATTACAAGGATATTCAAGTTTTTTTACCACTACCTAAAATTTTTGTAACATTTGACTTGAATGACTCTACAAATCGTTCCGCCAGTATTGGTTGATGAAGTAAAAGTTTGTTTGATACCTGTTTTACAAAAACACTTAAATTCGTTGCTAGTCCATTGCCAATAGGCCAATGCCTATTATCAGTAACCAAATGCAATGGAATTGGATACCCATAACATACAAAAATGGTTTTAAATACTTCAATATTATAATTTTAAGAAGTGCTGTTTTGTACCAAATTAAAGATATTGATTAAAATCATTATTTTACTGTATACAATTAAGAAATGTTACGAAAATAATCAAATACGTATTCAATTTATATCACAAACTCAATTCCGATATTAATATCGGAATTCCGATATTGAGATCTAATATCGGAAATCAATATCGGAATTGAAAACCTTCCGATATTACATGCCCTAATGTACATCTATTCACTCCAGTAAGTAAACGGATCGGTGTTGTGTTAGCAAATTGAAGTGATCATGCCATGACAGTTCTCCAGCTGGTAGGTATTACAATATATCGTGACATTCGTGACTCTACTTGTGTCTCTTCTATTCTCCTTTTGCTATGGGGTTAGTCTTTTTTCTGCGTGGGAAAACTTATTTCTAAATACGAGTAAATTACAACTCTACCTACACTATCACCTGACTGTAATATGCCCTAAATAAGAAATGTTTCGTTTAGCAGTTGATATTCATTCCAAGTAAATGGTTCCTACTGACGTCACGACGTGTGCGGGTAATTTACCAGTTTCCACATTAGACAGTAAATTGTCCAATCTACATGAAAAACTTAAGGAAAGTGGGTTGAGGTCTTTTTCCTCAAAAATTTCCTGGGTTTGAGGTTTTTCGCTGAAGTGAATAGTAACCATGCGAACCCTACGGCAGACGGGTGGCAGACGTATCGTGATAACCTCTCAATTAATTAACGTGGGCCATTAATTACGGCTGCAAGTGCAGTGCAAGATGCGCGCGGGCAAACGCAGGAGCGACTGCATTCCTTTGACACAGGTTAGTGCTAATAAATCCTTTTTTGGCCCGTGGAAAAAAAAGGTGGAAGATGAAGATACTAAAATACTTGTAACACCTACTTGTAATAAATTCCCATGTTCGCAAAATAAATATATTTGATTTGATTCGGAAAAATAAAATTGTATGCGTGATAGAGGTTCGTAAAATTGCATAATGTTTAGGGTCGCACAGAGTCAGCGCTACCGAAGTCCGTAGCGTCGCGGCACGGACGCGCGTATTACTCGTCATTAAGAAGAAGAAAAAGTTAAAAAGTTGTATTATAAAACAACTATCTAATTCGATTCTATCTCAGTCTATAGATTCTGTCTTGTGATTGGTCTAAATAATATTGAAATATGTACTACCAATAAAAACGTCATAATTATTACTATGCATGATATTCAATCGGATTTTGAGCTTAATTTTGTAATACGCATTAGGTGTGGTATATCCTAACAGGCATGATTCTCCTGTAATCAATGTGAAATGTTTGTTAAAAATAATAGAGACTGATGTTCACGAGTCTGCTCATTTAGTTTTTGGTTTACACTGGACGTATTTTGATAAAAACTGTCTGTCTCTGGATATTACCTATAGGGATTGGCTACGATCGAGTCCTTTATATTTGTCCATAATTTCAGATTCGAATATCCACGCACTTTAAAAATATCATAAATATTTTTCAGGAAAAACGTCGTTAATTTTTGCACAGACTTTTTACTGTGCCCGTATCACATGGGCTTTAGATAATGTCACTCACTATGCTATAGCAAACATAGTAGCAATGACGCATAGTTCACGGTGTTCACCAAACAATGTTTTGAACAAATAGAGTAATAGTTGTTTGAACTGCCGCTGTTGTATGACAAATTGTATTACATTACAGTATCGATATGACGTTATCAACCATGTGATAATTCGTTGTTTCCCATACAAAGTTGGCTTAGGATCAATATGGTTCTTAGTTACCATTAGTTTGGCGCAGCGATCATTTTTTCACGTATTTTGACACAGTCAAAATCTCGTTGACCTTTAACAGTCGTCCTATTGAACAACAGTTCTAAATCCGTATTCACAAGGGTCATTTCGATAGAACGATTTCTCCATAGGATCGCAACTCAGCGATTTGTTGTCGTTTAAGTTTTGTTACGTGAATAAGGCTAGTCGCAGGTTCGATCCGCATCTAATACAAACTTTAGGTCTGAGTGTTTTGTACGTAATATAAACAATAGGTATTGCGTGACTTTATTTAAGTATTAAAATAAATAATCATTACTCACAAATAGCATTTCTCATAGGTGTTTGTGTTTTTTCATAGCCATAATAAAAACAAAGTTTATTTGTTAGAAAGGGTCGTGTAGGGTAATTATTACCAAAACCTTATTTATTATTTCATTGTTATTGATTTTATGTATTAATTAGGTATAATAACATGTTATTATGAGGAACATCCGTGTTGGGGTATTTATGTAAATAATTATTATTCTTTAATTGAAATAATAATAGTTTAAATTCGATATTATGTTTCTAAAGATATTGCTTTCTAGTGACAAAACTGCCATAATTGTGCTGTTCAAATTAGTTGTTGTCCTACTTATTTCATATAGTTAATGGCAAAAACATAATTTACTTCCTAAACACTTTGATACACTTCTGGACTTCTATTTGCAATAATGTTATTTGTTGCGTTCTATCATAATTTCCCATGAATATTTGAAAAACCATTTGTAACAAATTACAAATGAAGTAATTCATATTACAAATAAAAACTGATAGTAATTTTTTGTAACGTTTTTTGTAGGACCCTGTTTAATAGTAATTCACACGAACATCGTTTGTAGAGTTCCACTAAAAACTGATTTACGAACGAATCGGTTTTTAGTGGAACTCTTTGGTAATTCGAATTTCAAACACATCAAATGTGTGTTCAACTGGATTGCCGTGGGAACGAGCCCTTATACGAGTGTTACTTAAACCTAAACTAATGTGTATGTTATTGCAATATTTGCAGTGCAATAAACATTTCGGTCACTACATTTTGTTTTGTGTTCTCACGTAATTATATGCCTTTGTTTGTAGATCTTAACTATAGTAGAGATAACATTTAGTGTGGCGTGAATTGTTGGACTACACTAATGTGTTTCCGGACTGAAATTCATTCATTAATTGTTTTATTTTAATGAGAATAACTCGAAGTGGAAACAGTTTAGTTTGAATCATTGCATGTGACATACGAGTATTTAAGTGTAAATAAAATATAATAATTTAAAGTTATGTGAATAACTTGTGATATTGTGGAGATATGAATCTCAACACTTTAAAGATAATTCGTGTGGTTAGTTTATCTTTTTAACAAATTAAAAACATTTATTTAATTTTGACTAAGTATTTTTACTTTAGGATGAGACTGAATGAATAAAACTAAAGAAAATTGTTTAGATTAACGTAGATGGCGAGTTTTAAGAGCAAATAAAAGGCTCAGATAATGCTTAATTGATTTAAGTCTTGTAAATACCTATTTGGAAGTTGTTTAAAACATTTTTAACACAAATTTGCTCAATTTTTCGCATGTTTTCAACCTACCGTCCTTACCATTCCGAACTTGCACATCCGAATAATTTGACCGTCCTGGTAGCATTTCTGGAAATACCCTCGGGAAATATCACACTCTAGCTGTGGGTACTTCTTCGTTAGGCTTATTCCGGTGGTCAAAAAAATTGTCTTCTAACTTTCGCTACAATTAGCGATATAAAACTCTTATTTATGTCCATTTGTTGATTCTTCCAGATTCCCGAGCACCACCAGAGCTCGGCGTCAGGCTTCAGCGACGGCGAACCCACCTCCGGAGACAACAATGAGGCCCTCACCGATGACAACGCCACCAAGTGAGTACACTTTCTATAGTTCTGTATTATCTGCTGTTTTATACAGACGATAGCTTCCTCGTTGTAGATAAAAAAACATGCATGACTTACTTGACTATGAGGTCTCACAGTGCGCGTGGACGCACAGGGTGACACACGAACCAAAATCATAGATTTATTCAACTCTATTCAACGCTGTGCGTTCGATTTGCTGCTTCACATAAGCAAGAATCGTTTGTGAATACGGGCGTATGTCCCCTAGATAGGGCAGAGGGCGTCCACAACAGCTCTCCATCGCGTTCGATCTTGAACTTCGCGTTTGATCTCGCTCCAAGTCTTGCGGATTTTCTTCGATGACGACACGACAGAACATTGTTACAGAATTTAGCTTGATACGCTGTCGTTCGTACCTTATAGGGGCGTACTTTAGTGTAGTGTGGTCTCAAAACATTTTTGTTTTTCGTTTTTTGTGCGTAGGGCCTATGTACAGTAGTGAACGTTCTGTGGCTGAAATGATGATGATGATGAAAAAAAATTATGATCTATATTTAATGTAGGCCGGTAAAGCCAACATGGGAATGTAAGTAGCGCAATCTAATAGACAGACACATTATTATGACGGACAACCACATCGCACACGGTACCACGGTCACGCTCAGATGCTAAAAACACGAACGCCAAATTACCTTCTTTTGGTAGACGTTACGGCACCATTATGTGAACTTTAAACACATAAGTATAGGTAGATACCAACTAAGTCAAGTAGAACTATGTAAGTAGGTACATGGCTCTACATTTCATGCACGGACTATCGGACTAAAAATAAAACGTGTCTCTACTTAGGTAGCAAACTTAACCTTCACTGGTTGGGTTTTTATTGGCGGTCAAGCTGTAGTAGATGCTCTCTACACAGGAGTTGCAGCGGTGGGAACGAGAGGTGGAAATAATCCCGTACTTAGGCAGCAACTAGATCGGTAAAGCTAACCGGTATTTATTTTTCCCCATTTTAACATAGAAAAGGGACTATTCCCACGCTGCATCTCCTAAGTAGCCGGGATCTACAGCTTGACCGCCAGCTTTTCAACCTAGATGGACATAGCACATAGCTTGCAGAGCTGATGGTTGCTGGGGCAACAAAGTTCTCGAGTGGGGACCACGAGCCGGAACACAAAGAACACTAGGACCGACGATCTGGTGAAGGTCGCGGGAGATGCCTGGATACGTCTTTGTGGAAATCCTTGGGGGAGGCCTTTGTCCAGCAGTGGTCGTCATTCATCTAAAACGAAAGAACAAACGTGAGATAGGTGACCATATGACAGGGCCCTACGTAGACAATGGGCGCTTCCGAAGCGTTATTCGCGTGGTGGGCTCTGATTCGCCGGTCAAAGTTCCGCGGGCTAATAAGGAAGCGCGGTCGACGACCGGCGTTGCGAAATGCAGCGCATGCACAATCTGTAGGGCTACCGAGATGGTATAAGTAAATTAATTTAGTAACCTAGTCCCTAATGAGATTTCCAATTGTATGTAGCGTCTATCAATCAACCACTGTCCATCGTTCTTATTGACTAAACACACACTCCTTGACTTGCAACTTTAATTAAGTTTCGTCTCCTTTCTTCTTTCTGTTCAGAAGTCTATCATGAATAGGTACACACGCATCCTGCCAATTTGCGGGGGTGTGATTCTATAATAAGATTAAATTGAAATTAAATCACGATTTTCTACTACATTGACTTGTTACCACTACAAATTAAGATGTTACAGAGCTTAGGTCGATGTTTCGTTCAGCTTCGACTCTACTCCGCTATTTGTCCCAGAATTCAACCAACCTTTTGAACCTTCTTGGCAATATTTATCGCAGCAAAACATAAAGCATTTAATGCATAATGTGTACTCATGCAAGGCTGTAGCAGCCCTTAATAGAGTCACTCAGTCAGTCAGCGATTTAGCAATGATTTCGTATAACATACCAATCCCACGATTATTGTGTTACTTATCTCTTTCTGTTTCTTCTTCTATCGTGTGTTGCACGAGTTCACAATTTCTGATTTAATTGCAATGTCTTAGAAATTGTGGGTTTAATTCCCAAGTGTGTATCCCACACACTCTAAAAAGTTTCGATGCTGTCTGTTATAATGTAGCGCAACGTAATTACGTATGAGCAAATTATATGTAACTACCTTAATTTCGAACTCCTCCTATGTTCTTCTGATTAATTTCGTTGCGGGTCCAATGACAGTTTAACTTTCCCCCGGGACAAACTTGACCTTCATTGGTTGGGTTTTTGTGGCGGTCAAGCTGTAGATCCTGGCTACACAGGAGTTGCAGTGGTGGGAACGAGAGGTGGGAATAGTCCCGTATATGTAACTACGATTCAGTCGAAAAAATGCAAACGAGAGAGCAAAAATCTCAATTTTTCTTTTCATTTAGCATTGACATCGTTTGTGTGGTCTCTAACTCAACCCAAGCGGTGTGACGACACACAACAATTTGCATAGGGTGCAGTATACTTGCAATAAATAACCAATTGACACACATTGCACCCATTACGGTGTCAGCGGGCAAAGATCATGATTGTGATTTACGAGCGATCATCGGAGGGTCCTAGGCTAGGCTATTGAGCAATATATCTCATCTGTTTCAATTCTAGTCAATTTATAAGTTCCATAGTTGTAGTTTCTGATATTTGATGTTAGTTAATTACGTAAACGCCTGTTGTAGTTATTGAGGAATATTGCGCAACTGGGAGTTTGCTCACATTTTCTGAATAGGCGTTTTTAGTGTATAAGAGATGAGATTAGTAACATTGTAAATATATTATTTATTACTTACCTACTGGAATGGCTGGAATTGTTTTTAAAAAGGTGGAGGTGTTGTTTTACTACTTATTGTCAAATAAATTATGTATGCCCAATCTTAACCCTCTACCTTGGTACTATTACTTATTCTGTCTACATAGACATCCATTAATGTTAAATGATGCATTAGATCAGTAGTATTATGTCTATAAATATTAATTTATCGCTCAAGTTACCGGCACGTGTAATTAGATAATGGATAACTCTGCGAATCAGTCGTTAATAATTCCAACATAATTAAACTTTGAAATTCAAAGTGCATTAACGTGTGCGTCGGCACTCGGCAGTCAGTGCGTATGGTGATTACTACTTTGGTTACGTTACGTTTAGGTATAGACAAGTTTAAGTACTTACTTCTAGAAATGTGACGAAGAAAGATACACTTTACGTACAAAAAGGGTGCGAGTTATTCTAATAATGTTATAGTATTTCTATGTTGTACTTATCTGTTTTAATTAATCCCTTTCATCTGTTTTAAGTAACTGTCCTCTCTATAGGTTGTCTGGAAGAGATCGCTTCATAGCGATAAGACCGCCTAATTGTACCTTATGTGTTCCTTTTCTTTCTGTTTCTTTTTACAATGTGGTGTGCAATAAAGAGTATTTATTATTATTATTATTATTATTATTATATTTATATATATTATAAATACGAAAGTAACTCTGTCTGTCTATCTGTCTCTCTTTCACGCCTAAACCGATTTTGATTATATTTGGCATGGAGATAGTTTTAGTCCCGAGAAAGGACATAGGATAGTTTTTATTCCGGTTTTTGAAACAGGGACGCGCGCGATAAAGTTTTTCTGTGACAGACAAAATTCCACGCGGGCGGAGCCGCGGGCGGAAAGCTAGTTTATACTAATTTACAAAATCACGCGCGACTCCCGCACCATGACTAGAAAACCGATTGATATCCATAAATATCACGCAGTTGAGGCTCACACAATACCTGGTTTACTGCACTTTATCCTTTTAATCCTTTGTGCTTGAAATGTATTAGTAAATCTTTAAATTGACCGATATATCCTAACATATACATCACTCAGTGCCAGTTAAGGGTCACACAAAAACAGAAAACAAGACACGCACAGTAATCGCGTGCGCAACTCCTGCGCCGGCCAGTCGTCCGGCGCGCGCGTCTGCACTCCCGCGCTTTCCACTTTTCGCGCTACAGATCAGACATTTGATTTGATTAGATTCGATATATCACCATCGCCTGATCGAGATTTGATTGCACGAAACCGGGATTCGCGCCATAGACCAAACGACGGAACATTTGATTTGATTTGATCAGGCAGACCGAGATTTGTTACGGATTTGTTTCGGGATTTCTTGCAGCTTTGGATTTTTTTGGTGGGAAAAAGCTTTGTTGTGAGTATTTTTTTTATTAATATGCGTAAACGTTATTAAATCACCACTAAGTAGTGTCGCGACCTCGAACGGCGTGAAAATAGTTTGAATTTTCCCGTATGCAACTTTTTTCTTTACTGCTCCGCTCCTATTGGTTTTAGGGCTATACATAATATGTATAGCCTAAAGCCTCCTAGTATAAATTAATAATATAGATTTCAGTGAATATTCGTAAGTTAGGAATATAATTTTCATCCTCATCCTATCTGTTACATTGAATTTAATAAATACCAAACTCATAAACAAAGCAAATATTATAAAGCAATAGTGAATAAAATTAATGATGGTGATCTGATATTATCCCATAAACTTACAAGACAAACACAGGAAAAATTTAATATTAGGTATATGCCTTTCATCAAGGCACTCGTGTTGCTTATTTTTGTATTTCGACATCGTAAACCACTGTATTGCCTTCTTAAATTTTGTAAACTCCATCATCATCTCAAGTTCAAGATTATGAAATTTCGCGCGACGTAACTTATGCACTTTATTCACTTTGCCGCTTCCTCATTAGCACTGCGTACGAGTTGAAATTTCACACGATTTTGAACCTACTGCCTTTTGGAATTAGCATCAGGTATTAGCTGTGTGACTGCGACCTGCGTGGTACTTATCTTGAGGTCGGCTTCAAGATTAAGATATCACAGTTTTATTAAGATATTTAATATTTATTTGTTTTGGTTAACCGGCTAAATTGGTGTCTGTCTTCAATGACTCGGTAAAATTACGGGTATTTTACATTTGTGGTTGGATTTTTAAAGGAAAATAAATCTGCGCTTCTAGTTAGTGATCTCTTGATTATTACACATTATAGTAATAATATTTATCTTTATCCGCTTCATTGGATATATCTACAGTTCGATCGATGTCAATATTAATCAGCCTTAATTGCTTGTTAATTGCTGAACTCTCTGCGACTTACTTGGAAAATTAAACTAAGTATATAACTTATAAATTATGTAGAGACAACTAGGTACACTAAGAGTAAGGCGCACACCGTTGATTTTTAGTTGGCCGATAGTTGTGCCCGATTTCAAATTGTATGAAGAATCGGCCAAATCGAATCGGCGTAGTGTGCGCACGCCCATACATGCCCATACTGATCAACAGCCCGACTAAACTATCGGCTGACGAAAAATCAATGGTGTGCGCCTACTCTAAAACTTTACATACACGGTCAGTGGGTCTCAGTGTATGCACTGGACGACTCAATTATTGTGGATTCCGGCTGAGCCGAGTTCCGTTACCGCGTGTGTAGGTTCCAGGAATTGCGAAAAAATTGCTCTCATACCGTCGGGATGACTCACAAGGAATACTGGTGCTAGTGCTCATATTAAGTAGGTACAACAAATCGAGCAGTTATAACCTGTTCAATCTGTTCTGTAAAAAGTTGTATAGCTTATTAACTATTAAATTATCAAAGTTCGAAAGTGATGCCAACCTTACTACTTACTTACCCTTTACCTTCAACGTAAAAAAATCATCCATCCCTTTTAAGACTAGCTCTACATTTGAACTCAACTACACATCACGCATCATCATTCTGTTTGCATAAATTGGTAGGAAAATGTAGGTACAGATAGATTCAAACATTCTAGCATGACGTGACTACCCGATATTATCGTTATTATCTTGGCATTATATGTAACTCATTTAAATGACAATATTGTGTGTATGTTAAAGCGCTTAATTTTGAGGTTGAGGCTCTTGTTTCGTGTAGGTATGTGTGTAGGGAGCACGGCGTAAGACGATTAAAGGGCCACAAGAGTCATTTAAGACCATTAAAGGGCTGGCTACTTTCAGCATCGGCTATTAGCGATTTTGCGATTGCATAGATGCAGCATCACAACTTCGCGATTTCATGCGTTCGGAGGAAACACAAGCTTTTTAAGTCTAATACCAAAACAGAAATAACTTTTATAACTTTCGTCTGTCCACAGAGTCCCTCTCCGCTCGCCGCGGCGGCCGCGCCGACTCCGCTCGGAGTTCAGCATGGACGACGACGACTACTCGCCCAGCAACTCCGTCACGTCCGTCAACTCGCTCGCCAGCCTGCTGCGGGAGAAGCTGCAGGTCAGTACACGCTGCGGGATGTATGCTCCCACAGATCACAGAAACTAAAGGGAGATGTGACAAGGGACACCAAACTGTGAAATGGACTGTCGACTGCGGTGTTTCCGGACGGATACGACCTGCAAGCTTTCAGGAGGAGAGCGTATCTTCACCTTAAAGGCCGGCAACGCACCTGTAACGCCCCTGGGTGTCTATGGGCGACGGTAATCACTTACCATCAGGTAATCCATCTGCTCGTTTGCCTCCTGTCACATAAAAAAAGGGGGCGGGGCCGGTGTCGCAGCAATATTCCCAAAAACAGAACACATTGCTCCTGACAGCAATGATGACAGCAGCGACGTCATAATGTAAACAGTTTACATTGCTTGCGTAGTACTAAAGATATATTAGAACGTTGAGTACTGATACCGCAGTGGATAATGAGCACATATTTTGATTACTTTGTGTGTGTGAATTTCTAATGCAACTTTATGCGACACTAAGTTTCGAACTCAGCGCATTAGTTGGCATCTCTCTATATCTCTATGGTACCACACCACATTTACAACTACTGCGGTGCGATATACGGAACTCATTCCACCTCTATTTCCCACGACTGCGACTGTATAACGTTTTTCCGTGGGAGAGCCACGCTTCGGCATGAATGGGCCGGCTCGACCGGAGTGATACCACGGCCTCACAAAAAACCGGCGTGAAGCAGCGCTTGCGCTGTGTTTCGCCGAGTGAGTGAGGATACCGGAGGCCCAATTGGGGGGGAATGGGATTTAAAAGGTTGGCAGCGCACTTGTGACTTCACTGATGTTGCGGGTGTACATGGGCGACGGCAATTGCTTACCATCAGGTGATCCGTCTGCTCGTTTGCCTCCTATCACATAAAAAAAAAAAAAAAAAAAAAAAACCAAGATCTACAACTTGGCCTCCAATGAAACCAACTAATGAAAGGTGAGTAAGTAGTCCCGGGGGTTTTTAACCAATCAATGGTTTAGATAAATCAGGGGCTCCATCGAGTACTAAATAGTTACATTGTATTGGTCTCATTACTTAAACGACAAAAGTGTTAATTTGTCGATTACAACCTTCGTTCTGGCTTGTATTTTCTTCCCTTTTCCTCATCGTAATTAAGTAAATGAGGTTATTAAAGCAATTGCGAAATTAAGGAGAAATAATCTCAGCTCAGGTTGGTACATCAGCTTAGTGCAACAGCCGCTAGAACATTATGTGAACGTTTTGTTGGCAATAAATGACTTTTTGAAGGTGAAGGTCGCGGGAGGTGCCTGGATGCGAGCGGCGTAAGACCGGTCTTTGTGCAAATAATTGGGGGAGGCCTTTGTCTAGCAGTGGACGTCTTTCGGCTGAAAAGAACGAACGAAATGACTTTTTACATACTCACATAGAGCTCTTTGGCCCGCCATACACGGACAGCTTGAAGCAGCTAGTATCCGACAGCTTCAAGCTGCGACTGCATAGCAAACTACAGTACACTACGTACACACATACACGGAACCGCTCGAGCAGTTACAACTGTTTCCGTAGTTTGCTATGCAGTCGCAGCTTGAAGCTGGCGACACTAACTGCTTCAAGCTGTCCGTGTATAAAGTCTGTTCGCCGAGAGTTGATAAATATTATGAAATGTCTTGCAATAGCGACTGTCGCTTAATTATCGCATTCTGTATGGCGGGCGTCGTTTGTCACAACGCGCACTGAGTACCATGGTACGAGCCACGCAGCTGTCGTCAGCGCCCCGGCCGGCGGGCGGCGGCGGCCACAGCGTGACCACTTTTAGTAGATTTCTACTTTTATGGTAGATTTCAGGTAAAGAGAACGATGATTTAGTAGTGCGAAATCGTTTAGTAGATTTTGGTAGATAATTGGTATTTTTAGAACATTCTTATAAATGGTAGTCCAAAATTAAATTGTAACCGAGCCGAGAATCCAGGCCAAATAATCTACCAACTTTTTCATTATATCGACAAAAATATTTATAATGAGTTTAGAACCTCTGATATTTAATTTTTTTTATCAACTCTCGGCGAACAGACTTTAGCAGGCCTTTGATTAAATATTTTTGCTTCATCTCTGAATCGCTTCTAATAGACTAAGTTCATTATTTTTTCTACCCAGAGCATTCCCCAAAAGATCCGCAAGAAGCCGACCGACTACAAGCTGCGGGCCTTCGTGGGGCTGATGTTCTTAGCCGTAGCCTTCTTCGTGGGTTTCGCATATGTGCTGTATCACCAGCAAGCGCTGACCAAGGCGTACTTTACTAGCGTACAGTTCAATGAGCCAAAGAGGCTGGTCAGGATCTTTAACAGCGATGAGGTGGAGATACTGAAGGCTAGATTGGGTAAGTTTTATTATTAGGTCCTAAGTGCCTTTTTCCTGTGATGCAGATTTCAGATCAGATCCGTACGCGTGCCGTTATTAACATCACAGGAAAAGGGCGCTAATAATACTTGTGATCCTCTTTTGTGTAAAACAAGAAATAAATAAAAACTATTTTAATAAAAGACATCAGGCCTATGTTCAGCAGTGGACGTCCTATGGCTGAAATGATGATGATGATGATGAAAGGACATCAAAACCTTAATTTGAGTCTATGTTACATAGGATTACTGCCTTCAGCACATCAATTTACTGAACTGAGAGAATTACATTAAAAAAAAATCGATAATTCCCCACCATACCATACAATTTTCTGTAAATAATTAAAATAATTTAAGATTTCATGGTTTTCCTTTTTGTTAGAGAGATTTCATCCTTACACTTAACCCTAATGATCGATGCAATAAAAATATAGGCTGTAATTTTTAACAGATTTTAGTTGGTTTCATTCCCGGATGTGGCAAGCAATTTTTTTGGAAAGTTTTAAATGCAGTTCTTTTTCTTTTCAAAAATAAAGGAATGTTTTCTTTGAGTAAAATTCTCTATCTAGAGCAGTGGTTCTTAGCCTTTAAGTTACCAGGGACCATTTTACCAAATTTCTGTGATGTCAGGGACCACTTTTTTTTTCAAAATCCTATGAAATATCAATTTCTCGCCCACTGTGCGCCGTTTGCATTATGTTGACTCGACTCATCGAGATGTCTTCGTGGACCACTTGGAATGCCTCCAGGGACCACCAGTGGTCCGTGGACCACCGGTTAAGAACCACTGATCTAGAGTATTAAGAGTACTTTCCCTCCAGGTGGCATTACAAAACTTCACCCTGTACAGCTAGATGTATGACCTAATGGTAAGCTCTAGATGTACTGTAATGACCTAATAATGATAATTATTCACCAGCGGTGAGCATCCCCGGCAAAGGCGAGGTGTATCCGTGCCTGCCGGAGCACCACCGCAGCGACGGCTCCGTGTGCCTCGAGTGGTTAAGACACCTGCGTCTGTACCTCAGGAGCTTCCCTCATGACCCAGCAGTGGATAATACCACCTGCTACGAGGTCTACTGGAGATCTTTGAGTCATGGTAAGTGATAGCAGTATCTTCGTTGCTCTTCATCGTACCGGAGGCACCTGCGTCTGTACCTTCGAAGCTACCCAGCTGTGGACAACACTACTTTCTACGAGGTCTACTGGAAGTCTTTGAGCCATGGTAAGTAGCAGTATCTTCGTTGCTCTTCATCGTACCGGAGGCACCTGTGTCTGTACCTTCGAAGCTACCCAGCTGTGGACAACACTACTTGCTACGAGGTCTACTGGAAGTCTTTGAGTCACGGTAAGTAATAGCAGTAGTATCTTCGTCGCTCTTCATTGTACCGGAGGCACCTGTGTCTGTACCTCAGGAGATTCTTCTACGACCCTGCAGTCGATAACACCACCTGCTACGAGGTCTACTGGAAGTCTTTGAGTCATGGTAAGTGATAGCAGCATCTTCGTCGCTCTTCGTCGTACCGGAGGCACCTGCATCTGTACCTTCGAAGCTACCCAGCTGTGGACAACACTACTAGCTACGAGGTCTACTGGAAGAGTTTGAGCCATGGTAAGTAGTAGCTGTGTCTTCGTCGCTCTTCATCGTACCGGAGACACCTGCATCTGTACCTTCGAAGCTACCCGGCTGTGGACAACACTACTTGATACGAGGTCTATTGGAAGTCTTTGAGCCATGGTAAGTGATAGCAGTATCTTCTTCGCTCTTCATCGTACCGAAAGCACCTGCGTCTGTACCTCAGGAGTTTCCCCCACCACCCAGCGGTGGATAATACCACCTGCTACGAGGTCTACTGAAAGTCTTTGAGTCACGGTAAGTGATAGCAGTATCTTCGTCGCTCTTCGTCGTGCCGTAGGCACCTGCGTCTGTACCTCAGGGGATTCTTCTACGACCCAGAAGTCGACAACACCACCTGCTACGAGGTCTACTGGAAGTCTTTGAGTCACGGTAAGTGATAGCAGTATCTTCGTCGCTCTTCGTCGTGCCGGAGGCACCTGTGTCTGTACCTCAGGAGATTCTTCTACGACCCTGCAGTCGATAACACCACCTGCTACGAGGTCTACTGGAAGTCTTTGAGCCATGGTAAGTAATAGCAGTATCTTCGTCGCACTTCGTCGTGCCTGTGTCTGTACCTCAGGAGCTTCCCTCATGACCCAGCTGTGGACAACACTACTTGCTACGAGGTCTACTGGAAGTCTTTGAGCCATGGTAAGTGATAGCAGTATCTTCGTCGTCGTACCGGAGGCACCTGCGTCTGTACCTCAGGAGTTTCCCTCATGACCCAGCTGTTGATAATACCACCTGCTACGAGGTCTACTGGAAGTCTTTGAGTCACGGTAAGTGATAACAGTATCTTCGGCATGTCTCTCTTAAGGGTCATTGGCCTAGACTGCAGGGTGTTTGGTGGCCGCTAAGGAAGGACTACTCCCCTGAAGCCAGTCGTCGCTTGCTCAAATAACGAGCCACAGTCTGGGGCGGAGCCGCGAAAGAATGTCTAAGGCTAGGCGGCGAGTTATTACTCGCAGTTCCGTCCCAATGACTTTGGGAAGACACCGTCAGGTTTTAGTGAGTAAGCCCTGCCCATCTGGCAGGGAGAGCCTCACATAACCCACTGGTTCTCCCGGGCCATTGGATATACAATTTCATGCATTTCCTGACAAAAAGTATATTCTGCAGATAGATAGGTACTTGTTTAGAATTCTTTTTCTGTTGTCTTTTGGAACTGATGTCAAAACTGTTATTTATGTCTTTTCATGTTTCAGATGTTTCCCCCAACGACTGTTTCGATTGGAGCGACACCAAAGTGCACTGGTATGGCGGAGGACAGTCCATCAACGTTACTTGGCCCCTGAACAACGGCTCTATTGATTACACCCCTTTCGTCACCGGAGACATACATAAGGCACAGTGGGGTAATGTGCTGACTAGGTACTTAATCAACTCCAAAGGAGCAGCCCTCATCATTGATGAAGAAACCCCGCTGTACGTTTCTGTTAATGCGAAATCCAAAGAAATATGTCTCAAAGCTAAATATGATGAGTTCGCGTATGCTAACCGATTAACAGATTACGCTGAAATGAAATATAACATCTGTACCTCGAAAGACATGAAGTCCCTACATTCATCAATCCATAGCCACAGAAGTGCTCCGCTGTGGGACGGCCTAAAGCCTGCCGATATGCAAACTCTAGAGTTTCTGATCTCTGAACCTGTATGGCAAATTGCACCAAGATTCAAGCATGAACTTCAAGTTGAAACCATCTCCAAATATACTGAAGACGTCATAAATTTGGGTTTTCTAAAACAAGGGCACGTGCTCATCAACGAATTTTGGCAAAACGAAATCGGTGATCTGGCTGTAGATACGAGCAGATTTGAAACTTTAAACACTACAGTAGATAAACTGCACAGACGAGGTTTTAAAGTTGCATTTACTGTGCAGCCTTTTATAAGCACTGAGAGTGTGAACTTTGCAGAATGTGTTCAAAAGAGATTATTGATTAGTGAAAGAAATAGCGACAGAAGAATACCAGCACTAACGAGGTTCAAGTCATTGGCCAGTGCTGCTGTTTTGGACATAACGAATGAACGGTCCGTGCCATGGATTTTGAACAAATTGCAAACTGTGATCGACAAATACCACATAGATTCCTTTTACTTCGATCTCGGGTTAGCTTACGATTTACCTCATTACTATCAGTGCGAAAAGAAGTTAGTCAATCCGGATCAATATAAAACACACTTCACGAAGACTTTCGAGAAAACTTTGAGTGTGATAGGGGTGTCATCGGCGGTGTCTTTGCCGAGACCGCCGATATTTGTATCACTGCCGCCTTTAGAATCTACATGGGAAGCATTACGGCTGGTCATCCCTACAATGCTCACCTACGGGATTAATGGATTCCCGTTTATTATGCCAGGGGCTGTAGGCGGAGACATTTACTGGCCAGGTAGCGAGCAGTTCCTGCCTTCTCCAAAGGGGTCGATAGATTTGAATATAACCAACAGCACCCAAGACAATGGCATCGCTCTGCCGGAGAGGGAGCTGTACATGCGATGGCTACAGATGGCCACGTTCTTGCCAGTAATGAAATTTACCCACTTGCCGAGCAAATACAACGACGAACGCGTTTTGGAAATGGCGAAGAATTTGACGTCGCTAAGGCAGAAATTGGTGAGTAATTAAATCCTTATCAAGTTATACTATTTTTATGACCGTTTTTAACCGACTTCAAAAAAGGAGGAGGTTCTCAATTCGACCCGTATGTTTTTTTTTCTTTTATGTTTGTTACGCGATAACTCCGCCAATTATGAACCGATTTGAACAAATCTTTTTTCGGCGTATAGGTAATACCTCAAGGGTGGTCCCATTTAAATTTAATAATAGAAAAAACAACCCCCAAGGGTGGAAAATTGGGGATGAACTTTTTTATACGCAATATCTCCGCCGATTATAAATCAATTTGAACGATTATTTTTTTGTTGAATAGGTATTATCAAAAGGGTGGTTTCATGCGAATTTGAAGAAAATATTTCACCCCCAAGGGTGGAAAATTGGGGATGAACTTTTTTATACGCAATATTTTTAATTTTTAGTTTTTTTTGTGTTCACGCATTTGAAGTCGGTTTTATTTTTTTAAAAAGTTGATTATAGAGTAATGGCAATAATTTTAGTATTCAAAATGATTTCTTTTTGCAACAAACAACAGTTCAATATGACTAGCTTTATATAGATCGTTTCATCCACTCGGACGCGCCCCACCATTCTTCCGCTAATGTTTGAGTGTTATCGGTACACGCTAAATGATCCATGAGTGCACACGCATACTACAATAATGCCGCTCGGATTGCTCGGACAAACTCCCGCACCCCGCGCTTCCTTCGACCAAAAATTGGTGGGGCGCGTCTTCGTGGATGAAACGATGTATAATTTTGTATTTCTTTTATTTGCCTGTTTTATTTAGTTTGCAATAAAGAGATTATAATAGTCAATTAAAAATTATTCCTTGCAGGTCACGCCCCTTCTTTTGAAGTACAAGCGAGAGGCGCTAGAAGAGGGACTGCCTCTGATCCGACCTCTGTGGCTGGTGGCCGGTGGAGACGCCGCGCTCCTGGTTCAAGACGAGTTCGCTATTGGAGACGAGATCGTCGTGGCACCAGTACTGCATCAGGGACAGACTACTAGAGAAGGTAAAGAAAAGACAAAAAAAAACTAAAAATTAAAAAAAAGTTCTACCCTTGGGGGTGAAATATTTTCTTCAAATTCGCATGAAACCACCCTTTTGATAATACCTATTCAACAAAAAAATAATCGTTCAAATTGGTTCATAATCGGCGGAGATATTGCGTATAAAAAAGTTCATCCCCAATTTTTCACCCTTGGGGGTTGTTTTTTCTATTATTAAATTTAAATGGGGCCACCCTTGAGGTATTACCTATACGCCGAAAAAAGATTTGTTCAAATCGGTTCATAATTGGCGGAGTTATCGCGTAACAAACATAGAAAAAAAAAACATACGGGTCGAATTGAGAACCTCCTCCTTTTTTGAAGTCGGTTGAAAAGAGGGTATCAAAGTCAAGAGAGGAAGATGAGAGGGTATGTTTTTGTTCTTATACTTATTGTCTGTTATATTCCCTACAGTGTACCTTCCAGCTGGACTGTGGCAGGACGGAATCGACGGATCACTGCGGAAAGGCAACCGCTGGATGCACGAGTATAGAGTGCCAATCGACCGAGTCGCGTATTTCATCAGGAAACCCGACGATTTGAGGTTCAGAAGATAGTACACTATCGTTGGTCCATTGACGGACGTAATATTCACTGAGCTATGTTACGGCTTTTGTTTGGCTGTGGCGAGATATCATTTTTTTTCGATATCGGATACGGCCTCGACTACTTTCTTATCTCTTTTTACTTCTGAGTATCATTTATCGATAGTAAGTTGAGACGAGTTATTGGTAAGCTCAGATGTGACTATCCCAGTGCCATTCCAACTTTATTGTTATCATTCCATTGATATTGGTCTATTCTTATCACTAATATTTGACATAAAGATTCATGCTCTAACAGGAGTACTACCTGATGAGGAAGATAATTAAGAAATAACAAAAAAGTACAAAGTGATAAATACAAATAGTAAAAAGTAAGATAAAATATTATAACTTGAAATGCAAAAAATAAAATAAGTGATAAAACAAACATTGTAATTTAAATTATTAAATTAGGTACATAAAGAAATGATAGAGTTGCCAAAATCTATCAATTCTGATGATTTTAAGAACAAAAATAAACCGTTTCTTTTTTGTAGTAGTAATGAAAATAAATGGTGATGCTATTATAAGAATTAAGTGCAAGTGCAGAATAGAGTAGGTATTGTTGCGACCGTGAAAATAGGTAGCAATCAGTGTAAACTTGTAAGAAATACCAAAAACTTAGAAATGAAAAATTTTGATAGCGCAAATCTAAGACTTGTGCTTTTAATTTAGAAATTTTACTATCGCAGTGGTTCTAATTTTGCGCACTAATAACTTAATTTTGTTTATTACATTTTTTTTAAATCAATTAAAATTAAGGATACAAAATAATTGGTAAGTGACATCAATACAGTGAGTCTCAGATTTTATAACCCTGCGCATGTAAATATTTTTAAACACCGATGATTTAAGTATAACGAGCATCGTTATTACACAATCTAGTCCTTAATAAAGTAACACAATACATTAAAATTAATTTAAGTCTTTATTTCGTCGCTGAAAATGAAATTATATTATTATTGTTTGTTGTTGCTTCGTCGTGATAGTTTTGTGCTTCATGTGTCTTTATATTATGTAGTTTTATTGATTTGTATGAAGTATGAGTATGAAAGTACTAATAAGTATTATGTGTTTCGATTCAATAAAGATATTTTTGTCTAATAATTTTCTAAACTACCGATAGTATCTATTATTGCCTTCAGGTATTTTTTGTTGGTAGGTACATAATTGTGATTCAATTGAAATGTATATTTATTTTAATTAATTTTTGATTTAAAATTTGTGAATACCTAATAAAGTTGTTGGTAGGTACCAACCATGAGAAATGATAATATTATTTGGTGTGCGTGTTTGTTTGTTAGTCATTGCAAAATCAAGGAATAAAGTATTCACTACCGTTGTATTGTGGTGACTATTTATTTCTTATCCTTTATTATAATCTAGTTATATGTATGATAACTTTTTGCTAACTTTACATTATTTTCTGTACTTATTAACTTTAAATTTTTGCTTTGCTAATAATTTTCTATTGCCCTTGGTTTGCGATGATATTTTATCTAAGGTTTAAGGTCTCTAATTTCATCTAAAATAATAGAATGATAACGCTTTTAATATTTTTATTACTTTTAATGAGTCATACAATTTCATCAAACACGCTGAATGGAGAATAGCGACATGACTGATACAATGAATGTTTACTTTAATTTTACATAATACAGTAATCATTACAAATACCTAGATCCATTTAAAGGATAGCATCATTATTTAAATTATTAAACATATCCGTTAGAGCTAAGCCTAACAGCATATGGATTCCCGCGTATTGTGTATTCCTGACATTTTTATCAAAGACCAAACAAAATGTATTAATATTTAAATAAATAAAAACTATCGATCAGTCTTCCTAACCATTAAGCGTGTCTCATATTTTCCGAATAAATTAGGACGAATATGAACAAGTTTGAATTTAGTTAGTATCGGTGACATCCGATTGTCTTAAAAATTCGCTCCTATTTATACGGAAAATAGAATACGATCAATTATAACATACTTGCCTAGCACATCTGTTGTTAGCACCACAAAAGCTTATACACTGCGTTACACCTATCTACCGACCGACATCTTCAATCCCAATTTCATTCCAATGTTATGTAAATGAAACAGAACTAATTAACATATCATCGAAGTAAAATAATCCAACTCGTATTTTTAAGTAAAGATGTAATACGTGACTGCAAAAATTCATCAACGTATCGTTGAGCCAATGTTCACTTGAAAAGTTACTGAATAAGTTATATTCACTTTTATTAGTTACACTTTTCATTTGTTTATTCCTATAAAATTTTAAGGCGTGATTTGACAGTAATCATTCAAGGACACCAGATTAATGACTAGAACCTATTACATTTTTACTTTTAAGTGTAATGTTCTTGTAAGGGAAGTTTTAATTTTGTTCTTATTTTAAATGTTCTAAACCTATGTAATTTTTATCATCATGTATATTTCTTATAATGTAACCAATAGAAATTAATAATATTTCAAAATAATACTAACTCCTTAGACTCGGCCACTGCCGGAAGAATACACCATTTAATAATTTCAATAATGATTTATTTCTCAGAGCTATTGATGTTCACTAAGCTGATACAATTCTTAACTTTAATAACATTTTAATATTCCTAATAATATGCATTAATTAGAGTTCTAGCTATAAAATACAATAGTAAACTTTTGGGTCAGGCTTCAGAGCCAGCTAAGTCGTGGATGCTGGCTGAAATAAGAAGAAAGCCTATTTTAAAACCATTCAAAATATTCTCAAAGCTTCTTTTGTCCCAACCAATGTATCTTTCTGTAAGGAATGTCTAAGGAAGCCGCAAAAGCTGGAAGTGTTCACCTTAAAAATAAATGAGGCAGATTTTTTGCAGTCTAGTTCAGGATGTTAAGGTATCCAACCTCAGACGATGTAACTAAAACTGTTTATTGATAAAAATATCTTTGGCCACTAAATAGATAAGAAAATCAAGCGAGACAGTCTTTTGAAAGCTACATTGGTTTTGACTCCCATTTGGATCCAAGATTCATCTCCCTGTTTAGTCCCATCCACAATAACCTAAAGCATGAACTCACATATCGAAACATAATTATTTATTGTGCTCACATCAAACAACACACAGTAACACATACTATATCATATTAACTATAAAATAAATTCTCATTCGTACTTTTACAAAGTATTACATAAAAATAAATATATAGAATACCATATTTTATGTTATTTGTTAACATTTTTAGTTTATATTTTATGTTAATACATTGTGCTGGTGCTTTCAGATAATACGAAATGTATTCGCTATTTTAACTATATTTAGAAGGATGTTGGCAAAGAAAGCGATGATAGAAGTGATTAGACCGGCTTAACACTATGGATGACTTAAAATTAATTGACTCAAACCATCATTTTTCACATTTGGCAATAACTAAATAGACAAATAATCATTTAACCTGAGGAAAGCCCTGATCAGTAGGTATCTTACGCACTAGATGGTAAATTATATGATGAATCATCATTATCACATTCGCTCACATCATACGAACATAAGGATTTAATTGTAAAACAATCTTCTAATGGAGTACCTTTATCTATAATTACATGAGGACTGAGGTTCATTCAATTGGAAAATATTAGAAACGCTAGAACTCAATTCAAATAGGAACGAATAATTATTATGACTACAACGTCTTCATAAGTATTTGGGTCGTATCGACTAGAAATAAAAAACAACGTAATAACAGACAAAATAAAATGCCAAATATTTAGATAAACAACGCAGAGATTCAATAATCACTTGAGGATTTTAAATTTTTAAATAAGTAAAATTTATAACATGTATTAGAACTATGTTTTAGTAACTTCTGACGCAACAAGCAAATTCCAACTTAAACAAGGTAAATAGAGAGTTCAATTGTAATAATAGTTTTACTAAAACATTTATTTTAAATGGGTTTAAGCTCTCTATCGTTTTAGGCTCATTGGTAATCTAGAAAAACAGAGATCACTTCATTGAATATGAGAAACGATGGCTCGTCAAGCCCATGCATGTAGCTTGTCATTTCTATTCTTAGTTTAAAGACTTGTTACAATTAACAAAGTATTTTGAAGTGCAGGATTTTCATACTACTTTGAAAATTATATCAGATCCTTAAAATTAATTCTTTGTGCTTCCGATTGAACGTTCCATCGTTTTTTTATCCATTGCATGGAGGTAAGCTCGAGTTAAAATAAAAATTAACAATTACTTTATTTTCGCTGATCTTAAAGTACGTAATATTTACTTTATCAATCATTCACAACTTTGAACTCTTTATATTGAAAAGAGAAGTCATCTTTGTCGTTCTAGAGTCGTAACAAAAGTTGTAAGAATGTCACTCCTTACAATATCGATAAACTAGCGCAAGCTGCACTAGGCTGCGGAGCGACTTGATAATCTATAGGGGCGCCTTTTAAAGACTTTGTTAAATATACTTTAACATTTAAACTTTGACCATATAAAAGTACATCAGGTATTTTATATTAACACTTGTCATAGATTTCATTGACACAATGTCTACCGGAACCGTATTTAACACGTCCTTTAATACAAAGCTTCGCTAAAACAAACATGGCCGTGCTCGCAAAGTTTTGTACAATTCATCTATTCAAAATTTTACAATGCGATAGCAAAATAACTTTTCCAAAATTTAGATATTCGCATAAGCGGTGTTTTGGCTAAACAAAATGGACTGGTTACGCTAAATATTGTGTATAAAAGCACTACAGATTGTATAAGACCAAATTTTTTAAAACATCGTCAGAAATATATTTTAAATGGCATGTTCTATTTTATCAATGAATGCTACTAGAAAACAGTTTTAGAAAAAAATGGACGTTTTTGTTATTAGGTCGAGATTTTGGTTATTGACTTTTAAACTGGATGCGGTTAAGGACTTTGTCAGTTTGGGATCGCGTTGGGCCGCCGCGCCGCACACTCACAACACACCAGCACTTCGATCGGTTCGTATAACTCCTGATTCAAATTAACCTGATAATTAACTACGTTTTTATCAAACTCATTAGCAGTCTGTTAATTGCATTCAAATATCACAAAGTCTTTAAGTGTTTCTATTTGTAAACTATCTCATGCGAAGTAGTGCGCTCTGTGCAGCTGAGATGCTTCTGAATACTTTCATCTTTATCACAGCCTATTTTTTTTCCTACAACAATTAACGTTTTCTTCTTTCCCTCCTTTCAAAAGCATCTGTCGCTGGACGAGCGGCTCACTTCTTCGATGAGAAGGCCACAAATAGACCCGACACCTAGAACTCGAGTCTGTAGGCCGCACATGACGTCTCGTGATCTTGAAGGTTGATGGTGCATCGGGAAGCCGATGGCGATAGGTCGATCTTGTATTTCTCCAAAGCTTCCTCATTCTCAGTCACCCAGTAGCCAAGAACATCCGTGTCGTAAGTGGGAATAATAGTTACTTCTGCAACGAATAGAAAATTATGCGTTAATAATACGAAAGTAATAGTATAATAATGAAGATTATACTCGTATTGGTGGGAAAGTAATTCTATAATGTCTATTTTATTAGTGGATGCTGGATTTAAAATAAGAAAAGTAATTCTAACATACCTAAATCTTTATCTTCCCATGTTTTCTTGGCATCAAGAAGAGCATTATAAATTTCTTTTGAGGGCTCTGTTCCGGAGAATACATAGTATCTTGCCCGTACACGCTTGAAGAACTCTACGGCTGAGTAGTAAGAATTGCCATGGTGGGGGACGTAAGTCAGTTCCATATAAACCGGTGCTGGTGACTTCTTTTTGCTTGGCGACTCTGAAGCCCGATTCTTAGCTTCTTTGCTCTTTTCTTGGTTGATCTTATTTTTATTTAGGACAGTAGAACTAGGTGTTTGTTTCTTGGGAGTGCTTTTACCATCAGATTGAGTTGGTGGCATGATAGGACTTGGTAAGCCCAAAGGTTTACCCCAAGATTCAATAGGATCTTTAGCCTCAGTTTTACTGGTAACTACAGATCTCTCCGACCTAGATTCCAATTTGCTACTTGACGATGAAGCACTTGACTCCGAAACTTTCTTGGTCTCTGTTTTTAAGTCTTTCAGTGTTATTGTACTTTCTTCCATGACAGACTTCTGTTGACTCGTGCTAGATTGTCTTTGCTCGTCTAATTCGTATTTAGCCGTTATGTTCGATATGACCTGTGAGCCGCTAACTTTTTTGTGTTCCTCAATCGCTTTCTCAAACTGTTCGTCAGCTTCTTTCAAGAAAGTTGCATCAGAAATCTTACTACTATGTTCTACAAATTCTGATTTAAGTTTTTCTTGTGCTAAAAATTGTTCAGTCATTTTTGTTACTGGTACTTCAATTACACGAATTTCAGTCTTAACTTCAGAATGAGTTGAAGATGTGCACGAGTCATCTTCAGGCAGCTGTCCATAGATGGAGGTCGACATTGGATCTTTTGGAAGTGATTCAAAATCCTTTTCAAATAACATTTCTTGACTAGATTCGCGTTGCTGTGGTAACTTCGTAGAATCTAGTTCAAAGCTTAGATTGGATCTTGGGGAATGTGCTACTTGTGATTTTGTGCTGCTTGGACTTCCTTGACCGTCGTCGTCGCTATAATACATTCCACTGCTTTCTGTGCCCCAAATATGTGTTGCAGCCCGTGAGCCCCTGGAGCTGATATCTGACGGAGGTGTAGATATACCGGGATGATCAAAGTCATCACTAGCTGCGGATGAACTGCGCATATCTCCAGTTTTTGAGGAATGTTTTGAAAATGATTTCTCACTCTCGCCTCTATCTATAATTTCTTCAAACTCTTCTTTGAACTCTGAAATTGTGGTTTTAGTAGATTTTGTGGTTTTGGTGACTCCATCACTGCCTTTACTCACTGTTGTAGTCTCGACTGTTACTTTGATTTTTTCAGGGCTTATAACCTCTTTGGTGGTAACTACTGTTATTGTCTGAGTGATTTCGCTTTCACCTTCCTTGATAATTTTCGTAAACGTTTCAGTATCTGTTGTTATGTCCCCAACTGGTGAACGTTGCTTTTTAACTTTTTTCTCTAGCTTCGGCTCTTCTTTTTCTTCTAAGGGCAACTCATCGAGCTTTGGCTTCTCCTCTTGTACAGGTTGCTTCTCAATTTCTTCTAGCTCTTCAGGTGTCCAGTCGTCTAACCCAGTACCAATGGGTAAGTATGTAATTTGCGTGCGGACATCTTTCGTTGTTTCCACGGAGCCATCGTCCCTTTTATTTTCTGTCACTGTTTCAGTTACAGTTTTAACTGCGATTTCACTGGTTTCATTATTCTTTAGTTCTTCTTTAGTGACATAAGTTGTTACTGTTTGAGTAATTTTATCGCCTTGTTGAGTAACGATGTTTGTTTTCGTATCAACTGATGTTTTCACTTTCCCAGTAGAAGAAAGACCTTGTAAAGCAGCTTGTAAATTACTATCTGATGTTTTCTGGAATTCTGAAATTGTTATTTTGACATCTTTAGTGGTTTCTGTTGACCCATCAGGATATTCATCTACAGTTGTGGTTTCTACTGTTGTTCGAACTCGTTTAATATTTTTATCTGAACTAGCCAACGTTTCTTTCTTTGTTTTTGTTGTAATCGTACGCTTAATTTTAACCGTTCCCTGTTCAATAATTTCATTTTTAACATCAGAATCCTCAGTTGTATCTTCAACCACCTCAGTGTCAACGTATGTTTCAGGTGGTACGGTTTCATCTTCATGTTTTGGTGGTGTTCTTAAAAAGACATCCGCGATGGAAACTTGTTCGCTAGTTTTTGTAATGACTGTTCCATCAGGAAGTTCATCTTCAACAACAGTTTTAATGGTAGTCTTAATTTTCTTGGATGAAGTTTTGGTATTCTCTAATTCCTGTCTAGTAGTAGTAATAGTTGTTGTTCTTTTAATCGTCATATTGTTTTCCATGATGGTTTGTTTTTCTGAACTTGTCTGTTGATCTGGTTCACCAACTAGAGAATAGCCTTCTAAGTTTTCATCAAATACTTCTTCCTCATAATCTGCAACAGATACTTTTACATCCTTTGTTATTTCTGAGCGACCACCAGGTAACATGGTTTCAGTTTCAGTTTCAACAGTTGTTCTAATTTTCTTCTTTGAGCTTACAGCTGAAGATAATATCTCCTTTGTAGTAGTTGTTTTAATGATTTGATTTACTTTTTTGCCTTCAACCATCACAGTTTTCTCTTGAGTGTCAACATTAACAGTCTTGTCTTCCAGTTTTGTGAAATCTTTCAAGGTTTGAGCCTGAAAATAGTCTTCAACCTCAACATCGACTACTTTAGTGCTGGTGTCTACAGTAGTCGTAATTGACCCATCAGGGTACTTGTCTGAGGTGGTGACGACGGTGACAGTTTTAATTTTCTTTAAAGCGCCTTGTGAATCACAATATTTTGTTTTGATAATTCTTGTAACTATAGTTCTGGTAATAGTTATATCTTTCTCTTTGATTTCTTCAGTCTTACTGGTTTCACTTTCTTCCGGTTGACTTTCAATTAATTCTTTCAATGTTGTTTCTACTTCGGTACTTTCGCTAGATGGAATGTCATCAACTGAAACTTCATGACTTACTGGTGATGCTACCAAAGACTCTTGATGTTGTTCCATCATTAATTCATCTGTTAAAGATACCTTTTCACTTGTTTTTGTAACAATAGAACCATCGGGATATTCATCTTCAGTGACAATTGTTACAATGGTTTTTAATCGCCTAGTTTTCTTGCTAATGTTTTGGAACACATGCTTGGTCGTAGTTGTTGTAATTTTTCTTTTAATAACAATACCACCTTCATTAATAGACTCGTTTTGTACCTGTACATCTGTTTCTGGTTTTTCAGCTTCTTCGAAACCTTCTAAACTATCTTCTACTATATCAGAATCGTAATCGGATACGGTAACTTTCACATCTTTGACAACTTCGGTTATTCCATCGGGTCGTTTTGTTTCTGTTAATGTTTCAACTGTAGTTTTTAACTTCTTCTTTGTTTTATCAGTAGATGCAAATATTTCCTTGGTAGTCGTAGTTGTTATAATTTGGAGAACAATTTTACTTTCAACAATGCTTTTTTTCTCCTGTTTATCTACTTGTACTGATTTACCTTCTAGAATTGTAAATTCTGCTAGTTCAGATGTATCATTCACACTTTCTGTGTCTATGTCAGTTAATGTGATGCTAGTGTCAACTTTTGAACGTGATGATCCATCTGGATAGTTATCTGTTGTTGTCACTGTTGTCGTAGTCTTTAATTTCTTAGGATTACCGCTGTTATCTGCATATTTGATCTTAACAATTTTCGTTGTAATAACCCGTTTAATAATATAACTTTCCTGTTTAAGTTCTTCCGTTTGTGTAGTCACGGTTTCTTCTGGCTCACCATATTCTGTATACTCACTTAATGTACTTTCTAAGTTACTGCAAGAGTCAACTTCAACTTCTTCACTATGAACTTGAACATTTTTACCAACGGCAATTGTGCCATCTGGATATTCTTTAGATGTGATACGTTCAGTTGTTGTTTTTATCACTTTACGAGAATCACTTACATTCAACGTTTCTTGTCTTGTTATCACAGTGACAGTTTCAACTATGTCAACACCTTGCTCACGGTATACTCGTTTAGAGACATTGGAATCAATCACAGTATCTTCGATGTAATCATCGTCAACGTCTTCGCTTTCTTCAGCTCCATAAAGCGTCCTTGATTCGTGGTCTACTTTTGTTTCTTTGATATCTTTTTCATCCCCTATTTTTATTTCTTCTTCAGACTCATGGTCCACATATGAATCATGACTTTCTGAATATATTGACTTATCTATCGTGTCTTCAATATGATCGACGTCTTGAACATCTAGATGATCTAATGTTGACCCGCTGGGTGTACTTCTTACCTTTTCTAAAGATATTTCTAGGCCGTCTAATTCAACTTTAGAGTCTTTGCTGTATGTACTCAATTGAGAAGTGGATCTAAGGCTAGATGAACATTCAGAAAGCAATGTTTTTGTATCTTTTGTAGTAGTTGTTGAACCATCAGAACCTTTGCTTAAGGTTGTGGTTTCGATTGTAGTCTTAATGTTTTGCGGTGTACCATCTTCTCGAGATAATACTTCTTTAGTGGTTACTGTCGTTATGGTTTGTGTGACAACATTTTCACCCTCTTTTATTATTTTTGTAACTGTATCTGTTTCTGTCTTAAGCTTTCCCATATTTTGCATTAAAGCAAATAACTCAGAATCGCTTTCTCCATCCACAGTGTAGGATTTTTCAGATTTGGGAACTCTTTCTGTTGACGTCGATATTTTTTGTGTAAGAACATCGTCTCCAACGTGAACAACTTTAGTGATAGTCTCCTCACTGCCATCAGACTTATCATAGGTAACTTCACTTTGTACAGCCTCTCCGACTTTAACATCTTGAAAACTGCTAGGTGTCTTAGGTAATGGACTAACTGGCACAGTGGGTGGAGTTGATACTCTGTCAAATTCTGAACGAACAACTAGTGTTTCTAAGTCTTCAGTCTTGATTCCTTGCTGCACAGATTCTTCGTCAAATGCTTTATGTATTGACTCCATTAGGAATGCAGCGCTATCAGTTAATGTTTTTGCTACTGATTTTCCTTCAGACCTTGTGGTTTCATCAGTTTCAAGAATACTGTGAGCACCAGAATCAATCGATTCTGAAGTCTTTGAAAGTGAGTCTATTCCTTTTTCTTTTCGTATGTGAAAATCTAATTTCTTTTCGCCCTTTTCCGTACTTTCAAAACTATACTTCTCTTCTAAGCTAACTTCTTTAGAAACATCCTCAGAACTACTGTGCAGTATAGTTTGAGTAATGCTTTCTCTGTCTATGCCACTATCAGCTGTTGAAATTAATGATGCTTTGTCAGTTGACTCATGACTAGACTGTTTTTCTGTGATAGATCTTTTACTAATTTTATGTAATGTTTCTGATGTCTCAGATAAGCTTGTTTCCAACTTTGAGACATGTAACCTTTCATGTTTTAACATTTCTTCGGTTTGTTTCGTTAATTTTTTAAACGGTTGTTTATCTTGTGTTGTCTTGTCTTGTGTTTCATCAGATGGAGAGTGATCCTCACTAGTTGAATGGCCATTATCATAAATGTGGCCATTACTATATTCAACACTATGACTTTCCCTTGTTTCTTGTTTTGTGTGAGACGTTGACGAACTAGCCATTTGTTGTTTCAATGTCTTTACATCAATTTGTTTTAATTCATCGATTTGCTTTTTAGTTTCACTATGTGAGTCACCTGGGATTGTTGTAGGGAGTTTTGTAAGGTCTGCATCAGGTTTCAAAGATATATCCTTGTCTTTTCTCATGATTTCAGGTGCTTCACTCATTTCTTTAGCAATATGTTTGCCAATTTCAGACATTTCTAATACTGAAACAGACATTTGCTCCAAACTTTCTATAGTCTTTTGTTCTGTGGATGTTGAAGATTTTTCTTTTTTGATTTCTTGCACTGGGCTTGATTTTTTGAGAGCTGTCATAAGTGCCTCTTGTGCTGTAGCTTTTTCAATTAAGGACTCACTTTCAATTTGTTTTTCTTGACTTAGATCCTTTCCAAGAACTATTGAGTCTTTTAGTGGACTTGGTTCCTTGTCTAAAGCTGGCTTGTCTTCCTTGACTGGGCTTGGCTCCTTGTCAACAGCTGGCTTATCTTCTTTGACTGGAATTGGTTCCTTGTCTAGTGCTGACTTTTCTTCCTTGAATGGGCTTGGCTCCTTTAGAACGGGCAAGTCATCTTTGACTGGGCTTGGCTCTTTGTCCAAAGCGGGTTTCAAGTCCTCTTTGACATGGCTTGGCTCCTTGTCAAGAGCAGGCTTCAAGTCCTCTTTGACAGGGCTTGGCTCCTTGTCAAAAGCAGGCTTGTCTTCTTTGACTGGGCTTGACTTCTTCTCTAGAGCGGGCAAGTCATCTTTGATCAAGCCCAGGCTTGGCACCTTGTCTAGAGCGGGCTTCAAGTCCTCTTTGACTGGACTTGGCTCCTTGTCAAGAGCTGGCTTGTCTTCTTTGACTGGACTTGGCTCCATGTCAAGAGCTGGCTTGTCTTCTTTGACTGGGCTTGGCTCTTTGTCTAGAGCGGGCTTCAAGTCCTTTTTGACTGGGCTTGGCTCTTTGTCAAGAGCTGGCTTGTCTTCTTTGACTGGACTTGGCTCTTTACCCAAAGCGGGTTTTAATTCCTCTTTTACTGGGCTTGGCTCCTTGTCTAGTGCTGGCTTGTCTTCCTTGACTGGGCATGGCTCCTTTTCAAGAGCTGGCTTGTCTTCTTTGATTGGACTTGACTCTTTGACCAAAGTGGGTTTCCATTCTTCTTTGGCTGGACTTGGCTCTTTGTCTAGAGCGGGCTTCAAGTCCTCTTTGACTGGGCTTGGCTCCATGTCCAGAGCTGACTTGTCCTTGACTGGGCTTGGCTCCTTGTCGAGCGTAGGCTTTGTTTCTTCCTTGAGAAGGCTTGGTTCTTCATCAAAGGCTGGCTTTGAATCATCTTTCTTTGGGCTAGGCTCTTTATCTTGAGCAGGCGCCTTATCTAGAGCAGGCTTTGCTTCAGTGAGTGGGCTTGGTTCCTTGTCAATAGCTGACACCTCTTCGACCGAGATTGTCTCCTTATCAAGGACTGACTTAGCCTCATCTTTGATTGGGCTTGGTTCTTTGTCAAGAGCTGGCTTGTCTTCTTTGACTGGGCTTGGCTCCTTATCTAGAACGGGCTTTTCTTCTTTGACTGGACTTGGCTCCTTGTCTAGTGCTTGCTTGTCATCCTTGACTGGGCTTGGCTCCTTGTCCAGAGCGGGCTTCAAGTCCTCTTTGTCTGACCTTGGCTCCTTGTCCAGAGTTGGCTTGTCTTCCTTGACTGGGCTTGGCGCCTTGTCGAGCGTAAGCTTTGCCTCTTCCTTATGAAGGCTTGGTTCTTCATCAAGAGCTGGCTTGGTATCACCTTTGATTAGGCTAGGCTCTTTATCATGAGCAGGCGCCTTATCAAGAGCAGATTTTGCTTCTATGAGTGGACTTGGTTCCTTATAAACAGCTGATACCTCTTCGACGGGAATTATCTCCTTATCAAGGAACGACTTAGCGTCTTCTTTGATTGGGCTTGGTTCTTTGTCAAGGGCTGGCTTTGCCTCTTCCTTTAGTGGACTTGGTTCTCTTTCGAGGACTGGCTTTACTTCCTCTTTGACTGGGCTTGGTTCTTTGCCGAGAGCAGGCTTAACCTCTCCCTTGAGTGGGCTTGGTTCCTTGTCGAGAGCAGGCTTGGGCTCTTCCTTGAGTGGGCTTGGCTCCTTGTCTAGAGTTGGCTTAGCCTGTTCCTTGAGTGGGCTTGGTTCCTTGTCAAGAGCAGGCTTAGCGTCCTCTTTGGCTGGGGTTGGTTCTTTGTCGAGAGCAGGCTTGGGCTCTTCCTTGAGTGGGCTTGGCTCCTTGTCGAGAGCAGGCTTGGGCTCTTCCTTGAGTGGGCTTGGCTCCTTGTCGAGAGCAGGCTTGGGCTCTTCCTTGAGTGGGCTTGGTTCCTTGTCGAGAGCAGGCTTAGCGTCATCTTTGACCGGGGTTGGTTCTTTGTCGAGAGCAGGCTTAGCGTCATCTTTGACCGGGGTTGGTTCCTTGTCAAGTGCTGGCTTAGTCTCCTCTTTTACCGGGGTTGCTCCCTTGTCAAGGACGGGCTTAGCCTCTTCCTTAAGTGGACTTGGTTCTTTTTCGAGGAGTGGCTTTGCTTCGTCTTTGACTGGGCTTGGCTCTTTGTCTAGAGTTGGCTTAACCTCTTCCTTGAATGGGCTTGGTTCCTTGTCGAGAGCAGGCTTGGGCTCTTCCTTGAGTGGGCTTGGCTCTTTGTCTAGAGTTGGCTTAGCCTCTTCCTTGACTGGGCTTGGTTCCTTGTCGAGAGCAGGCTTAGCGTCCTCTTTGACCGGGGTTGGTTCTTTGTCGAGAGCAGGCTTTGCTTCTTCTTTGAGCAAGCTTGGTTCTTTGTCGAGGACCTGTTTGGCTACGTCCTTGACTGAGATTGGCTCCTTATCAAGGTCTGATTTTGCCTCTTCCTTCGTTGGACTTGGTTCCCTGTCAAGGGCTGGTTTAGCTTTCTCAGTGATCGGGCTGTGTTCCTTCTCTAGTTTTGACTTAGCGTCCTCTTTGAGTGGACTCGGTTCTGTATCAAGGGCTGGCGTAGTCTCCTCTTTGACCGGGGTTGGTTCCTTGTCAAGGACGGGCTTAGCCTCTTCCTTTAGTGGGCTTGGTTCTTTTTCGAGGACTGGTTTTGCTTCTTTGACTGGGCTTGGTTCCTTGTCGAGAGCTGGCTTAGTTTCCTCTTTGATTTGGCTTGGTTCCTTGCCAAGAACTGGTTTAGCGGCCTCTTTGACTGGGCTTGGTTCCTTGTCAAGAGCTGGTTTAGCTTCCTCTGTGATCGGGCTGTGTTCCTTCTCTAGTGTTGACTTAGCGTCCTCTTTGAATGGACTCGGTTCCGTTTCAAGGGCTGGCGTAGTCTCCTCTTTGACCGGGGTTGGTTCCTTGTCAAGGACGGGCTTAGCCTCTTCCTTTAGTGGGCTTGGTTCTTTTTCGAGGACTGACTTTGTTTCCTCTTTGACTGGGCTTGGTTCCTTGTCAAGGGCTGGCTTAACCTCTTCCTTGAGAGAGCTTGGTTTCTTGTCAAGGTCGGGCTTAGCCTCTTCCTTTATTGGACTTGGTTCTTTTTCGAGGACTGGCTTTGTTTCCTCTTTGACTGGGCTTGGTTCCTTGTCAAGGGCTGGCTTAACCTCTTCCTTGAGAGGGCTTGGTTCCTTGTCAAGGTCGGGCTTAGCCTCTTCCTTTATTGGACTTGGTTCTTTTTCGAGGACTGGCTTTGTTTCCTCTTTGACTGGGCTTGGTTCCTTGTCAAGGGCTGGCTTAACCTCTTCCTTGAGAGGGCTTGGTTCCTTGTCAAGGTCGGGCTTAGCCTCTTCCTTTATTGGACTTGGTTCTTTTTCGAGGACTGGCTTTGTTTCCTCTTTGACTGGGCTTGGTTCCTTGTCAAGGGCTGGCTTAACCTCTTCCTTGAGAGGGCTTGGTTCCTTGTCAAGGTCGGGCTTAGCCTCTTCCTTTATTGGACTTGGTTCTTTTTTGAGGACTGGCTTTGTTTCCTCTTTGACTGGGCTTGGTTCCTTGTCAAGGGCTGGCTTAACCTCTTCCTTGAGAGGGCTTGGTTCCTTGTCAAGGTCGGGCTTAGCCTCTTCCTTTATTGGACTTGGTTCTTTTTCGAGGACTGGCTTTGTTTCCTCTTTGACTGGGCTTGGTTCCTTGTCAAGGGCTGGCTTAACCTCTTCCTTGAGAGGGCTTGGTTCCTTGTCAAGGTCGGGCTTAGCCTCTTCCTTTATTGGACTTGGTTCTTTTTTGAGGACTGGCTTTGTTTCCTCTTTGACTGGGCTTGGTTCCTTGTCAAGGGCTGGCTTAACCTCTTCCTTGAGAGGGCTTGGTTCCTTGTCAAGGTCGGGCTTAGCCTCTTCCTTTATTGGACTTGGTTCTTTTTCGAGGACTGACTTTGTTTCCTCTTTGACTGGGCTTGGTTCCTTGTCAAGGGCTGGCTTAACCTCTTCCTTGAGAGAGCTTGGTTTCTTGTCAAGGTCGGGCTTAGCCTCTTCCTTTATTGGACTTGGTTCTTTTTCGAGGACTGGCTTTGTTTCCTCTTTGACTGGGCTTGGTTCCTTGTCAAGGGCTGGCTTAACCTCTTCCTTGAGAGGGCTTGGTTCCTTGTCAAGGTCGGGCTTAGCCTCTTCCTTTATTGGACTTGGTTCTTTTTCGAGGACTGGCTTTGTTTCCTCTTTGACTGGGCTTGGTTCCTTGTCAAGGGCTGGCTTAACCTCTTCCTTGAGAGGGCTTGGTTCCTTGTCAAGGTCGGCCTTAGCCTCTTCCTTTATTGGACTTGGTTCTTTTTCGAGGACTGGCTTTATTTCCTCTTTGACTGGGCTTGGTTCTTTGTCAAGGGCTGGCTTAACCTCTTCCTTGAGTGGGCTTGGCTCCTTGTCAAGAGCTGGCTTCAAGTCCTCTTTGACTGGGCTTGGTTCCTTGTCGAGAATAGGCTTAGCCTCTTCCTTGCCGAGCGCTGGTTTGGCCTCCTCTTTAACTGGACTTGGCTCCTTGTGATGGGCTGGCTCGGTTTCCACTTTGACTGGACTCGGTTCTTTGTCGATAACTGGCTTTGCCACTTCCTTGACTGGGCTTGGTTCTTTGTCGAGTGCGGGTTTGACCTCCTCTTTGATTGCGCTTGGTACTTTTTCAAGTGCTGATTTAACGTCCTCTCTGACTGGGCTTGGTTCTTTGTCAAAGGCTGGCTTAGCCTCTTCCTTTACTGGACTTGGCTCTTCTAAGGGTGGGCTTATTATTTCATCATCCATCGATATTAAAGTTTCGGGTATTTTTAGAGCCAATTCTTGAATGATACCTGACTTCATATCAAGGGTTTGTAATAACGTGGTTGGTTCTTTTCCAAGGGAAGGTTTACGTTCCTCCAAGATTAAACTATGATCTTCTGGTAGAGAAATCTTATGGTCATCCAAAACTGGACTTGCTGCCTTCTTAATGGGAGACTTGCGTTCTTCTAAAACTGGACTTTCTGCTGTCACAAGAGGAGATTTGCGGTCGTCCAAGACTGGGCTTGCTGCTTTCTCAAGAGATAGCTTACGGTCTTCGGGGAGCATGCTTGGTTCTTTCTCAAGGGAAACTTTTCGTTCTTCCAAGATAGGGCTTGCCGTTTTCTCAAGAGGAGACTTGATGTCATCTACAACCGGGCTTGGCTCTTTATCGAAGGGAGACTTGCGGTCATCTAAGAGTGGACTAGGTGCTTTTACAAGAGAAGGCTTGCGGTCATCCAAGACTGGACTAGGCCCTTTCTCAAGGGGAGACTTGCGATCTTCTAAGAATGGAGTAGGCTCTTTCTCAAGAGAAGGCTTGCGGTCATCTACAACCGGACTTGGCTCTTTATCTAGGGGAGACTTGCGGTCATCTAAGAGTGGAATAGTTGCTGTGTCAAGTGACTTAGCATCTTCTTTGACAATGCTTGGTTCCTTGTCAAGGGCTGAAAGGGCCTCAAGAGCTAGCTTCGAGACCTCTTTGACTGGGCTATGCTCTTTGTCAAGAGTTGGTTTCAAGTCCTCTTTAACTAGGCTTGGCTCCTTATCAAGCGCTGGCTTGACTTCCTCTTGAAGTAGACTTGGCTCCTTGTCGATGGGAGACTTGCGATCATCTAACAGTGGACTATGTGCTTTCTCAAGAGAAGGCTTGCGGTCATCCAATATTGGACTTGGTGCTTTGTCAAGGGCTGATGGGGCCTCAAGAGCTGGCTTCAAGACCTCTTTGAGTGGACTTAGCTCCTTGTCAAGAGCTAGTTTGTCTTCTTTGACTGGGCTTGGCTCCTTGTCAAGAGCTGGCATGTCTTCTTTGACTGGGCTTGACTCTTTGTCTAAAGCTGGCTTTAAGTCCTCTTTGACTGGGCTTGGCTCCTTATCTAGAGCTGGCTTTAAGTCCTCTTTGAGTGGACTTGGCTCCTTGTCCATAGATGGTTTAGCTTCTTCTTTAAGTGGGCTTGCTGCTTTCTCAAGAGAAGAATTGCGGTCATCCAAGACTGGAGCAGGCTCTTTCTCAAGGGGAGACTTGTGGTCATCTGTAACCAGACTTGGCTCTTTATCTAAAGGAGACTTGCGTTCATCCAAGATTGGACTAGGTGCTTTCTCAAGAGAAGGCTTGCGGTCATCTACGACCGGGCTTGGCTCTTTATCTAAGGGAGACTTACGGTCATCTAAGAGTGAACTAGGTACTTTCTCAAGAGAAGGCTTGCGGTCATCCAAGATTGGGCCTGCTGCTTTCTCAAGAGGAGACTGGCGGTCATCTACGACCGGACTTGGCTCTTTCTCTAACGGAGACTTGCGATCGTCTAAGAATGGACTAGGCGCTTTCTCAAGAGAAGGCTTGCGGTCATCCAAGACTGGAGTAGGCTCTTTCTCAAGTGGAGACTTACGGTCATCCATGATTGGGCTTGCTGCTTTCTCAAGAGAAGGCTTGCGGTCATCTACGACCGGGATTGGCTCTTTATCTAAGGGAGACTTACGGTCACCTAAAAGTGGACTAGGTGCTTTCTCAAGAGAAGGCTTGCGGTCATCCAAGATTGGGCTTGCTGCTGTGTCAAGTGACTTAGCATCTTTGACTATGCTTGGTTCCTTGTCAAGGGCCTCAAGAGCTGGCTTCAAGACTTCTTTGACTGGGCTTGGCTCTTTGTCAAGAATTGGCTTCAAGTCATCTTTAACTAGGCTTGGCTCCTTATCAAGCGCTGGCTTGACTTCCTCTTGAAGTGGACTTGGCTCCTTGTCGATGGGAGACTTGCGGTCGTCTAAGAGTGGACTAGGTGCTTTCTCAAGAGAAGGCTTGCGGTCATCCAATATTGGACTTGGTACTTTGTCAAGGGCTGATGGGGCCTCAAGAACTGGCTTCAAGACCTCTTTGAGTGGACTTAGCTCCTTGTCAAGAGCTGGCTTGTCTTCTTTGACTGGGCTTGGTGCCTTGTCTAAAGCTGGCTGCAAGTCCTCTTTGACTGGGCTTGGCTCCTTATCTAGAGCTGGCTTTAAGTCCTCTTTGAGTGGACTTGGCTCCTTGTCAATAGATGGTTTAGCTTCTTCTTTAACTGGGCTTGCTGATTTCTCAATAGAAGACTTGCTGTCATCTACAACCGTACTTGGCTCTTTATCTAAAGGAGACTTGCGGTCATCCAAGGTTGGGCTTGCTGCTTTCTCAAGAGAAGGCTTGCGGTCATCTACGACCGGGCTTGGCTCTTTATCTAAGGTAGACTTGCGGTCATCTAAGAGTGGAGTAGACTCTTTCTCAAGAGAAGGCTTGCGGTCATCTACGACCGGGCTTGGCTCTTTATCTAAGGGAGACTTGCGGTCATCTAAGAGTGGAGTAGGCTCTTTCTCAAGAGAAGGCTTGCGGTCATCTACGACCGGGCTTGGCTCTTTATCTAAGGGAGACTTGCGGTCATCTAAGAGTGGAGTAGACTCTTTCTCAAGAGAAGGCTTGCGGTCATCTACGACCGGGCTTGGCTCTTTATCTAAGGGAGACTTGCGATCGTCTAAGAGTGGACTAGGTGCTTTCTCAAGAGAAGGCTTGCGGTCATCCAATATTGGACTTTGTGCTGTGTCAAAGGACTTAGTATCTTCTTTGACTATGCTTAGTTCCTTGTCAAGGGCTGATGGGGCCTCAAGAGCTGGCTTCAAGTCCTCTTTAACTGGGCTTGGCTCCTTATCAAGCGCTGGCTTGACTTCCTCTTGAAGTGGACTTGGCTCCTTGTCTATAGATGGTTTAGCTTCTTCTTTAAGTGGGCTTGCTGCTTTCTCAAGAGAAGGCTTGCGGTCATCTACGACCGGGCTTGGCTCTTTATCTGAGGGAGTCTTGCGATCGTCTAAGAGTGGACTAGGCGCTTTCTCAAGAGAAGGTTTGCGGTCATCCAATATTGGACTTGGTGCTTTGTCAAGGGCTGATGGGGCCTCAAGAGCTGGCTTCAAGACCTCTTTGAGTGGACTCAGCTCCTTGTCAAGAGCTGGCTTGTCTTCTTTGACTGGGCTTGGCTCCTTGTCTAAAGCTGGCTTTAAGTCCTCTTTGACTGGGCTTGGCTCCTTATCTTGAGCTGGCTTTAAGTCCTCTTTGAGTGAACTTGGCTCCTTGTCAATAGATGGTTTAGCTTCTTTTTTAAGTGGGCTTGCTGCTTTCTCAAGAGAAGGTTTGCGGTCATCTACGACCGGGCTTGGCTCTTTATCTAAGGGAGACTTGCGATCGTCTAAGAGTGGACTAGACGCTTTCTCAAGAGAAGGCTTGCGGTCATCCAAGACTGGACTAGGCCCTTTCTCAAGGGGGGACTTGCGATCTTCTAAAAATGGAGTAGGCTCTTTCTCAAGAGAAGGCTTGCGGTCATCTACAACCGGTCTTGGCTCTTTATCGATGGGAGACTTGCGATCGTCCAATATTGGGCTTGGTGCTGTATCAAGTGACTTGGCATCTTCTTTGACAATGCTTGGTTCCTTGTCAAGGGCTGGTAGGGCCTCAAGAGCTAGCTTCGAGACCTCTTTGACTGGGCTTGGCTCTTTGTCAAGAATTGGCTTCAAGTCCTCTTTAACTAGGCTTGGCTCCTTATCATGCGCTGGCTTGACTTCCTCTTGAAGTGGACTTGGCTCCTTGTCGATGGGAGACTTGCGGTCATCTAAGAGTGAACTAGGTGCTTTCTCAAGGGAAGGCTTGCGGTCATCCAATATTGGACTTGGTGCTTTGTCAAGGGCTAATGGGGCCTCAAGAGCTGGCTTCAAGACCTCTTTGAGTGGACTTAGCTCCTTGTCTAGAGCTGGCTTGTCTTCTTTGACTGGGCTTGGCTCCTTGTCGATGGGAGACTTGCGGTCATCTAAGAGTGGACTAGGTGCTTTCTCAAGAGAAGGCTTGCGGTTATCCAATATTGGACTTGGTGCTTTGTCAAAGGCTGATAGGGCCTCAAGAGCTGGCTTCAAGACCTCTTTGAGTGGACTTAGCTCCTTGTCAATAGATGGTTTAGCTTCTTCTTTAAGTGGGCTTGCTGCTTTCTCAAGAGAAGGCTTGCGGTCATCCAAGATTGGAGTAGACTCTTTCTCAAGGGGAGACTTGCGGTCATCTGCAACCGGACTTGGCTCTTTATCTAAGGGAGACTTGCGGTCATCCAAGACTGGAGTAGGCTCTTTCTCAAGGGGATACTTGCGGTCATCTACAACCGGACTTGGCTCTTTATCTAAGGGAGACTTGCGGTCATCTAAGAGTGGACTAGGTGCTTTCTCAAGAGAAGGCTTGCGGTCATCCAATATTGGACTTGGTGCTTTGTCAAGGGCTGATGGGGCCTCAAGAGCTGGCTTCAAGACCTCTTTGAGTGGACTAAGCTCCTTGTCAAGAGCTGGTTTGTCTTCTTTGACTGGGCTTGGCTCCTTGTCGATGGGAGACTTGCGGTCATCTAAGAGTGAACTAGGTGCTTTCTCAAGAGAAGGTTTGCGGTCATCTAAGACTGGAGTAGGCTCTTTCTCAAGAGAAGGCTTGCGGTCATCTACAACCGGACTTGGCTCTTTATCTAAGGGAGACTTGCGATCGTCCAATATTGGGCTTGGTGCTGTATCAAGTGACTTGGCATCTTCTTTGACTATGCTTGGTTCCTTATCATGCGCTGGCTTGACTTCCTCTTGAAGTGGACTTGGCTCCTTGTCAATAGATGGTTTAGCTTCTTCTTTAAGTGGGCTTGCTGCTTTCTCAAGAGAAGGCTTGCGGTCATCCAAGACTGGAGTAAGTTCTTTCTCAAGGGGAGACTTGCGGTCATCTACAACCGGACTTGGCTCTTTATCTGAGGGAGACTTGCGGTCATCTAAGAGTGGACTAGGTGCTTTCTCAAGAGAAGGCTTGCGGTCATCCAATATTGGACTTGGTGCTTTGTCAAGGGCTGATGGGGCCTCAAGAGCTGGCTTCAAGACCTCTTTGAGTGGACTTAGCTCCTTGTCAAGAGCTGGTTTGTCTTCTTTGACTGGGCTTGGCTCCTTGTCGATGGGAGACTTGCGGTCATCTAAGAGTGGACTAGACGCTTTTTCAAGAGAAGGTTTGCGGTCATCCAAGGTTGGGCTTGCTGCTTTCTCAAGAGAAGGCTTGCGGTCATCTACAACTGGGCTTGGCTCTTTATGTAAGGGAGACTTACGGTCATCTAAGAGTGGAACAGGCGCTTTCTCAAGAGAAAGCTTGCGGTCATCCAAGACTGGAGTAGGTTCTTTCTCAAGGGGAGACTTACGGTCATCTACAACCGGACTTGGCTCTTTATCTAAGGGAGACTTGCGGTCATCCAATATTGGGCTTTGTGCTGTGTCAAGTGACTTAGCATCTTCTTTGACTATGCTTGGTTCCTTATCATGCGCTGGCTTGACTTCCTCTTGAAGTGGACTTGGCTCCTTGTCAATAGATGGTTTAGCTTCTTCTTTAAGTGGGCTTGCTGCTTTCTCAAGAGAAGGCTTGCGGTCATCCACAACTGGGCTTGGCTCTTTATGTAAGGGAGACTTACGGTCATCTAAGAGTGGAATAGGCGCTTTCTCAAGAGAAAGCTTTCGGTCATCCAAGACTGGAGTAGGCTCTTTCTCAAGGGGAGACTTATGGTCATCTGTAACCAGACTTGGTTCTTTATCTAAGGGAGACTTACGGTCATCTAAGAGTGGACTAGGTGCTTTCTCAAGAGAAGGCTTGCGGTCATCCAAGATTGGACTTGGTGCTTTGTCAAGGGCTGATGGGGCCTCAAGAGCTGGCTTTAAGACGTCTTTGAGTGGACTTAGCTCCTTGTCAAGAGCTGGCTTGTCTTCTTTGACTGGGCTTGGCTCCTTGTCGAGAGGTAGCTTGTCTTCTTTGACTGGGCTTGGCTCCTTGTCAAGAGCGGACTTCAAGTCTTCTTTAACTGGGCTTGGCTCCTTGTCAAGAGCGGGCTTCAAGTCCTCTTTGACTGGGCTTGGCTCCTTGTCGAGAGCTAGCTTGTCTTCTTTGACTGGGCTTGGCTCCTTGTCTAGAGCTGGTTTCAAATCCTCTTTGACTGGGCTTGGCTTGGTGTCCTCCTTGAGAGGGCTTGGTTCCTTCTCGAAGGCTGGTTCAGTCTCTTCTTTAGCTGGACTTGGTTCCTTCACGACGACCAGTTTAGCCTCCTCTTTAAGGGAAATTGCTTCCTTTTCAACAGCTGGCAGTTCTTTGACAGGGCTTGGTTTCTTGTCCAAAGCTAGCTTGTCTTCTTTGACTGGGCTTGGCTCCTTGTCCAGAACTAGCTTGTCTTCTTTAACTGGGCTTGGCTCCTTGTCAACAGCTGGCTCCAAGTCAAGGCTTGGCTTGGTGTCCTCCTTGAGAGGGCTAGGTTCCTTCTCGAAGGCTGAGTCAGCCTCCTCTTTTAGTGTTACTTTCTTTTCAACAACTGGCAGTTCTTTGACAGGGCTTGGTTCCCTGACAAAGGCTGGTTTAGTTTCTTCTGTGATTGGGCTTGGCTCTTTGTCAAGCACTTGTTTAGCTTTCTCTATGATTGGAGTTGGTTCTTTCTCGAGGGCTGGTTCAGCCTCGTCTTTTAGAGGGCTTGACTCCTTGTCAAGAGATGGCTTAACGTCCTCTATGACTGGTCTGGGTTCCTTCTCGACGACTGGTTTGGGCTCCTCCTTGAGTGGACTTGTTTCTTTTTCAATAGCTGGCACTACTTTAGCAGGGCTTGGTTCCCTATCAAGGGCTGGCTTTGCTTCCTGTTTGATAGGGCTTGGCTCTTTATCAAGAGATAGTTTAGCGTCGTCTAGGAATGGACTTGGTTCCTTGTCAAGTGTTGGTTTGGCCTCCTCTTTTACTGGGCTCGGTTCACTGTCAAGAGCTGGCTTAGCCACTTCTTTGATAGGGCTTGGTTCCTTGTCCAGAGATGGTTTAACATCTTCTTCGACTGAGCTCGGCTCCTTGTCCTGGGCTGGCTTGGTGTCCTCCTGGAAAAAGATTGAATCCATTTCGAAGGCTGGCCCAGTCACCTCTGTAACATGTCTTGGTTCCTTTACGACAGTTACTTTAGTCTCCTCTTTGAGTAGACTTGCTTCTTTTTCAATAGCTGGCACCTCTTTGACAGGGCTTGGTTCCGTGTCAAGGGCTGGTTTGGCTTCTTCTTTCACTGGACTCGATTCCCTGCCAAGAGATGGCTTTGCGTCCTCTTTGGCAGGACTTGGTTCCTTCTCAGTGTCCGGTTTGGCCTCCTCTTTGAGTGAAATTGCTTCCTTTGCAACAGTTGGCACTTCCTTAATAGGGCTTGGTTCCCCGTCAAGAGCTGGCTTGTCGTCCTTTTTGATCGAAGTTGGTGCTTTCTCGAGGACTTGTTTGACTTCATCTTTCAGAAGGTTTGGTTCCTTGTCAAGAGATGGCTTAGCATCGTCTAGGAGTAGACTTGGTTCCATGTCAAGCGTTGGTTTTGCATCTTCTTTTACTGGGCTGGGTTCCCTGTCAAGTGGCTTTATCACTTCTTTGAGTGGGCTTGGTTCCTTGTCAATAGATGGTTTAACATCCTCTTTGACTGGGCTTGGTTCTTTTTCGAGGGCTGGCTTAGCCTCTTCCTTGACTGGGCTTGGTACTTTGTCAAGTGCTAGTTTGGCTTCTTCTTTGATTGGGCTTGGCTCTTTATCAAGAGATGGTTTAGCGTCGTGTAGGAGTGAACTTGGTTCCTTGTCAAGTGTTGGTTTGGCCTCTGTTACTGGGCTTGGTTCACTGTCAAGAGCTGGCTTGGCCACTTCTTTGATAGGGCTTGGTTCCTTGTCCAGAGATGGTTTAACATCCTCTTCGACTGAGCTCGGCTCCTTGTCCTGGGCTGGCTTGGTGTCCTCTTGGAAAAAGATTGAATCCATTTCAAAGGCTGGTCCAGTCACCTCTGTAACATGTCTTGGTTCCTTTACGACAGTTACTTTAGTCTCCTCTTTGAGTAGACTTGCTTCTTTTTCAATAGCTGGCACCTCTTTGAAAGTGCTTGATTCCCTGTCAAGAGCTGGCTTGTCGTCCTTTTCGATTGGAGCTGGTTTTTTGTCGAGAGCTGGTTTGACATCGCCTTTCAGAGGGCTTGGTTCCTTGTCAAGAGATGGCTTAGCATCGTCTAAGAGTGGACTTGGTTTCATGTCAAGCGTTGGTTTTTCGTCTTCTTTCACTGGACTCGGTTCCCTGTCAAGAGGCTTAATCACTTCTTTGAGCGGGCTTGGTTCCTTTTCAAGAGATGGTTTACCATGCTCTTCTACTGGGCTTGATTCTTTTTCGAAGGCTGGCTTAGCCTCTTCCTTGACTGGGCTTGGGTCCTTTTGGAGAGCTGGTTTAGTTAGTTCTTTAGTAGGGCTTGGCTCTTTGTCAAGAGATGGCTTAGCGTCGTGTAGGAGTGAACTTGGTTCCTTGCCAAGCGTTGGTTTGGCCTCCTCTTTTACTGGGCTCGGTTCCCTGTCAACAGATGGCTTAGTGTCCTCCTTAACCGGGCTTGATTCCTTCTCGAGGGCTAGTTCCATTTCGAGAGCTGGTTCAGCCTCCTCTTTAGTTGGACTTGGTGCCTTTTCAAGGCCTGATTTACCCTCTTCTTTAAGTGGAATTGCATCCTTTTCATCAGCTAGCGGTTCTTTGATAGAGCTTGGTTCCCTTTCAAGGGCTGGCTTAGTATCTTCTTTGATTGGGCTTGGTTCCTTGTCAAGAGACGGCTTAGCAACCTCTTTAACTGGGCTGGGTACCTTGTCAAGCGCTTGTTTAGCTTCCTCTATTATTGGAGTTGGTTCTTTCTCGAGGGCTGGTTTGGCCTCGTCTTTTACAGGGCTTGGCTCCTTGTCAAGAGATGGCTTAGCATCCACTTGAACTGGGCTGGGTTCCTTCTCGGCGACTGGTTTGGGCTCCTCTTTGAGTGGACTTGTTTCCTTTTCACCAGCTGGTAGTTCTTTGACAGGGCTTGGTTCTGTATCAAGGGCTGGTTTAGTTTCATCTTTACCTGGGCTTGGTGCCTTGTCAAGATCTGGCTTTACTTCTTTGAGTGGGCTTGGTTCTTTGTCAAAGGCTGGCTTGACTTCTTCTTCGACTGGGCTTGGTTCCCTCTCATGATCTGGCTTGACTTTTTCTTTGAGCGGGCTTGGCTCCTTGTCAAGGGATGGTTTTACTTCTTTGATTGGGCTTGGCTCCTTATCAAGAGATGGCTTAGTCTCCTCCTTGTGTGGGCTTGGCACTGTCTTGACTTCTTCTTTGAGTATGCTTGGCTCCTTCTCAAGTGCTGGTTTAGTCTCCTCTTTGAGTGGGCTTAGCTCCTTGTCAAGGGCTGGCTTGACCTCCTCTTTAAGAGGACTGGGCTCCTTGTCAAGGGCTGGCTTGGACTCCTCCATGATCGGGCTTGGCTCCTTGTCAAGGGCGGGCTTGGCTTCCTCCTTAATCATGATTAGCTCCTTGTCAAGAGCTGACTTTACTTCTTTGAGTGGGCTTGGTTCTTTGTCGAAGACTGGCTTGACTTCTTCTTCGACTGGGCTTGGTTCTCTATCAAGATCTGGCTTGACTTCCTCTTTGAGTGGGCTTGGCTCCTTGTCAAGAGCTGATTTGGTGTCTTCCATGAGTGGACTAGGCTCCTTATCAAGAGATGGCTTAGTCTCCTCCTTGTGTGGGCTTGGCACTTGCTTGACTTCTTCTTTGAATGTACTTGGCTCCTTTTCAAGAGAAAGTATAGCATCCTCTTTGACTGGGCTTGGCTCCTTGTCAAGGGCTGGCTTGGTCTCCTCCAATATTAGACTTGGTTCCTTGTCGAGGGCTGGCTTGGCTTCCTCTTTTAGAGGACTGGGCTCCTTGTCATGGGCTGGCTTAGTCTCCTTCTTGATCGGGCTTGGCTCCTTGTCAAGGGCGGGCTTGGCTTCCTCCTTAATCATGATTAGCTCCTTGTCAAGAGCTGACTTTACTTCTTTGAGTGGGCTTGGTTCTTTGTCGAAGACTGGCTTGACTTCTTCTTCGACTGGGCTTGGTTCTCTATCAAGATCTGGCTTGACTTCTTCTTTGAGTGTGCTTGGCTTCTTTTCAAGGGCTGGCTTGATCTCCTCCATGATTGGACTTGGCTCCTTGTCAAGGGCTGGCTTGGTCTCCTCCATGATTGGACTTGGCTCCTTTTCAAGGGCTGGTTTAGTCTCCTCTTTGAGTGGTCTTAGCTCCTTGTCAAGGGCTGGCTTGGTCTCCTCTTTGACTGGACTTGGCGCCTTGTCGAGGGCTGGCTTGACCTCCTCTTTAAGAGGACTGGGCTCCTTGTCAAGGGCTGGCTTGGACTCCTCCATGATTGGGCTTGGCGCCTTCTCAAGGGCTGGCTTGGTATCTTCCATAGTTGGACTTGGCGCCTTGTCGACGGCTGGCTTGGCTTCCTCTTTGAGAAGACTGGGTTCCTTATCAAGAACTGGCACCACCACTTCTTTGAGTGGGCTTGGCTCCGTGTCGAGGACTGGCTCGTCTTCCTCTTTCAGAAGACTAGGCCCCTTGTCAAGTGCTGATTTGATCTCCTCCTTGATTGGGCTTGGCGCTTTGTCGAGTGCTGGTTTGGCTTCCTCTTTCAAAGGACTGGGCTCCTTGTCGAGGGCTGGCTTAGTCTTTTCCATAATTGGACTTGGCTCTTTGTCAAGGGCTGGCTTGGTCTCCTCCTTGATTGGACTTGGCGCCTTGTCGAGCGCTGGTTTGGCTTCCTCTTTCAGAGGACTGGGCTTCTTGTCAAGGGCTGGTTTAGTCTCCTCTTTGATTGGGCTTGGCGCTTTGTCGAGCGCTGGCTTAGCTTCCTCTTTGAGTGGGCTTGGTTCCTTCTCAAGAGATGGCTTGGTCTCGTCCTTGATTAGACTTGGTTCCTTGTCGAGGACTGGCTTGGCTTCATCTTTGAGGAGAGTGGGTTCCTTATCAAAGGCTGGTTTCACTACTTCTTTGAGTGGGCTAAGCTCTTTCTCAAGAGATGTCATAGCGTCTTCTTTGACTGGGATCGGTTCCTTATCAAGAGATGGTTTAGCGTCCTCCTTGAGAGGGCTAGGTTCCTTCTCAAAAGATGGTATATCATCCTCTTTGACCGGGCTTTGTGCCCGATCAAGATCTGGCTTTACTTCTTTGAGTGGGCTTGGCTCTTTGTCGAGGGCTGGCTTCTCTTCCTTTTTCAGAGAAATGGGCTCCTTCTCAAGTGCTGGTTTAGTCTCCTCCTTGATTGGACTTGGCGCCTTGTCGAGGACTGGCTTAGCTTCCTCTTTTAGAGGACTTGGCTCCTTCTCAAGAGACGGCTTGGTCTCGTCCTTGATTAGACTGGGCTCCTTGTCGAGGACTGGCTTGGCTTCGTCTTTGAGAAGAGTGAGTTCCTTATCAAAGGCTGGCTTCACTACTTCTTTGAGTGGGCTAAGCTCTTTCTCAAGAGATGGCACAGCGTCTTCTTTGACCGGGATTGGTTCCTTATCAAGAGACAGTTTAGCGTCCTCCTTGAGAGGGCTAGGTTCCTTCTCAAAAGATGGTATATCATCCTCTTTGACCGGGCTTTGTGCCCGATCAAGATCTGGCTTTACTTCTTTGAGTGGGCTTGGCTCTTTGTCGAGGGCTGGCTTCTCTTCCTTTTTCAGAGAAATGGGCTCCTTCTCAAGTGCTGGTTTAGTCTCCTCCTTGATTGGACTTGGCGCCTTGTCGAGGACTGGCTTAGCTTCCTCTTTTAGAGGACTTGGCTCCTTCTCAAGAGACGGCTTGGTCTCGTCCTTGATTAGACTGGGCTCCTTGTCGAGGACTGGCTTGGCTTCGTCTTTGAGAAGAGTGAGTTCCTTATCAAAGGCTGGCTTCACTACTTCTTTGAGTGGGCTAAGCTCTTTCTCAAGAGATGGCACAGCGTCTTCTTTGACCGGGATTGGTTCCTTATCAAGAGACAGTTTAGCGTCCTCCTTGAGAGGGCTAGGTTCCTTCTCAAAAGATGGTTTATCATCCTCTTTGGCCGGGCTTGGTGTCCGGCCAAGATCTGGCTTTACTTCTTTGAGTAGGCTTGGCTCCTTGTCGAGGGCTGGCTTGGTCTCCTCTTTGACTGGACTTGGCGCCTTGTCGAGGGCTGGCTTGGACTCCTCCATGATTGGGCTTGGCGCCTTCTCAAGGGCTGGCTTGGTCTCTTCCGTAGTTGGACTTGGCTCCTTGTCGAGGACTGGCTCGTCTTCCTCTTTCAGAAGACTAGGCTCCTTGTCAAGTGCTGATTTGATCTCCTCCTTGATTGGGCTTGGTGCCTTGTCAATAGCTCCCTTGGCTTCCTCTTTCAGAGGACTGTACTCTTTGTCAAGTGCTGGTTCGGTCTCCTCTTTCGGTGAGAGTGGCTCCTTGTCAAAGGCTGGCTTGGTCTCCTCCTTGATTGGACTTGGCGCCTTATCGAGGGCTGGCTTGGCTTCTTCTTTGAGAGGACTGGATTCCTTATCCAGGGCTGGCTTCACTACTTCTTTGAGAGGGCTAAGCTCCTTCTCAAGATATGGTTTATCATCCTCTTTGACCGGGCTTGATGTTCGGTCAAGATCTGGCTTTACTTCTTTGAGTGGGCTTGGCTCCTTATCGAGGGCTGGCTTCTCTTCCTCTATCAGAGGACTGGGCTCCTTGTCAAAGGCTGGCTTAGTTTCCTCCATGATTGGGCTTGGCGCCTTGTTGGGAGCTCCCTTGGCTTCTTCTTTCAGAGGACTGGGCTCCTTGTCAAGTGCTGATTTGATCTCCTCCTTGATTGTGCTTGGCGCCTTGTCAAGTGCTGGCTTAGCTTCCTCCTTGAGTGGACTTGGCTCCTTGTCAAGGACTGGCTTAGCTTCCTCTTTGAGTGAGCTTAGCTCCTTTTCTTTTATTGGGCTTGGCTCCTTGTCGGGAGCTGGCTTGGCTTCCTCCTTAAGTAGACTTGGCTTCTTGTCAAGGACTGGCTTGGTTTCCTCCTCGAGCGGACTGGGCTCCTTGTCAATGGCTGGCTTGGCTTCCTCTTTTAGTGGGCTTGGCTCTTTTTCTTTAATTGGGCTTGGCTCCTTGTCGAGAGTTGGCTTGGCTTCCTCCTTGAGCGTACTGGGCTCCTTGTCAAGGGCTGGCTTGGTCTCCTCCATGATTGGACTTGGCGCTTTGTCAAGGGCTGGCTTGGCTTCTTCTTTGAGAGGACTGGGTTCCTTATCAAGGGCTGGCTTGGTTTCCTCCTTGATTGGACTTGGCGCTTTGTCGAGCGATGGCTTAGCTTCCTCTTTTAGAGGACTTGGCTCCTTCTCAAGAGATGGCTTGGTCTCATCCTTGATTAGACTTGACTCCTTATCGAGGGCTGCCTCAGCTTCATCTTTGAGTAGGCTTGGCTCCTTTTCTTTCATTGGACTTGGCTCCTTGTCGATGATTGGCTTGGCTTCCTCCTTGAGCGGACTGGGCTCCTTTTCGAGGGCTGGCTTGGCTTCCTCTTTCAGAGGACTGGGCTCCTTGTCAACAGATGGCTTGGTCTCCTCCTTGATTGGGCTTGGCTCCTTGTCGTGAGCTGGCTTAGCTTCTTCTTTTAGTGGGCTTGGCTCCTTTTCTTTCATTGGGCTTGGCTCCTTGTCGAGAGCTGGCTTGGCTTCCTCCTTGATTGGGCTTGGCGCCTTGTCAAGCGCTAGCTTAGCTTCCTTCTTGAGCGGACTTGGCTCTTTGTCAAGGGCTGGCTTAGCTTCCTCTTTTAGTGGGCTTGGCTCTTTTTCTTTCATTGGGCTTGGCTCCTTGTCGAGAGCTGGCTTGGCTTCCTCCTTGAGTGGACTGGACTCCTTGTCAAGAGCTGGCTGAATTTCCTCCTTGAGAGGGCTTGGTTCCTTGTCCAGAGATATCTTGGCTTCCTCTTTTTCTTTAGCTGAATCTTTCACAGGACTTGGTGTCTTGTCAAGTTCAGTTTTTGCGTCTTTTTGTAATTCTGAAGTATCTTCAGGGCTTGGTTCCTGTTCTACAGAAGGTTCAGTTTTTATTATTTGTGGCATGTCCTTTGGTTTAGTCACTATTTCTGCAGTGACTTCTTTCACAGCAACTGGTTCAATGACTTCAGGTTGTTCAATGATTGACACAGTTTCCTTGTCGGGAGTCGTCTCTTTTTCTATTGCTTTTTCAATTGTTGGACTTGGAACCTTTCCAAGAACTGGCTCAATTTCTTCTAATATCACTTCTTTGACCACCATAGGCTCTGTCTCAAGGCTAAGGTCGAGTTTTTCCCCAGTAGTTTTTATTACTTTGCTTACAGTTTTTAAAATACTGTCTTCCCCTGTTAAAAGTTTATTTTGAAGAAGTGCAGTTGATTCTTCAAGAACCCTTGTTTCGATATCTTTTGTTGTTGTTGGTTCTTTTTTTGTTGTTTCGTCTGTTACAGAAGTAATATCTTTATCGTCAATCAGGTCTTTGTCAAGCAGTGCGCCTAATTTCTCAGTGGGCTTGATCTCGAAATCATTCTGACCTAAATCTTCTTTTATAACATTGAGTTCCTCGTTAAGTGAAAGAATATGTTCTGAAAGTTTTTCCGAAAAATATTCTTTAGTTAGACTTGTATCTTCAGGCGACATATCTTCATCTTTTGTCTTAATTGATTCTTTTCGAGTGCTTGCTTTTGAGTCAATATCTGTGACTGGACTGGGTATTTTATCCTTTGCTATTTTTTCTTCAACTTTCGCTGGTGGTATATCTTTTGACGTTGTTGATTTATCAAAGATAGATTTTATCCCTTCAAACTTCTTTGAAAAGAATGAAGTAGTTTTTTCCTTTATTTCACCAAATTTGTCTTGTTTTTCTTTAATAAGAGGTTCAGCTTTCAAATCTTTAATTTTTTCTTTTTCAATTGTTTCTTCAACCAATGATACAGACGACGTATCTTGATCAACAGGTTTAATCGTTGAAATTATTTCCTTTTCACTATCCTTTTTTGCCATGCTTTCGACAGACGTTGCAATTGTTTCAGAAAGGAGTTTCGATTCAATTGATTTTTCAGATAAAGGACTGACTTTTTCAATTATAGATAGTCTTTCACCGTCTTCTGTAGAAATTGATTCTTTTTCACTTTCGGGAGACTCTTGCTTCTCTTTCGGCACATTGGAGGTCTCGCCTATTTTTTCTCTTTCTGTTGTCAATACAAATTCTTTGTCCAGGCTAACCTCAGTAGGTTCGGAGTCAATATATTGTTCTGCTTTTATGTCTTTTTTCAGTTGTGCTTTCATTTCATCAAGTTTTTTAGTGATGGACTCAACTTCCTTGATGTCACTGGCCATCTGTTTTGATTCCAAAATTGAATCCTTCCGAGTATCAGTCAGTGTGTCTTCACCATCGATTTTTTTAAATGTTTGGTCCTGTTTAATTTCAATTATATCCTTTTCTAAACTTACTTGCATTTTATCAAGTTTGCTAGAAACCATACTCGTTATCTCTGTTAAGTCATGGCTGATCTTTTCAGCTCTGTCTTTCTTGTCATCAAAAGTTACATCTTTTAATATTAACCCCTCTTTAAGAGTAGTAATAGTATCCTTGTGTGACGTATCCATGTCAAGTTTTGATTCTTCTAATTTTGATGTAGAAATTTCATCAAATTTCTCAAGAACACTTTCTTCGTCACTGTCTTTTTCAGAAATCAGTTGTTTTTCACCTTCCTTAACAGAAAGTGGAACTGAATCTTTTTCAAAGCTAAGATCTTTCTGCAGGTCTTGATCAATTTGGGTTACATGGTCAACAACATCTGTCTGTTCCACTTCGTCAGTCAATTCAGGGCTAGGAACTTTTTCAGATGATACACGAGCTCCTATGCCATGACTTTCAAGTTCCACCTTTTCTGTTTTAGTATCAAAATCAATCGGAGATTTTGACACCGTGGAAACCATTTCTGCGAGTTGTTTCATCTGTTCCTCTTTCTCTGGTTTAGGTTCTTTGGGAAGAACTGTACTGAGAAGAGTGTCAGATTCTTTCTCTAGGCTTGGTTTTCTAACATCGATGGTGACGACTTTGTCATGAACTGATATTTGATCTAATTTTGTAGAGTCCTCCGTAGGCATTTTGTCTGTTGTTTGTAAGTCTTTTTTATGGATTGTTTCTTTTAAGTCCTCAACTTCAAAGGTAGTAGTCGATTTTAGTTTTTCCTCCTCTTGAGTTAGAACAGATTGCGAAAGTTCTTCTTTTCGTTTAAGGTCAGCAATCTTTTCTTCTAATTTTTCTAAAGTTTTGGCCGATTCATGGGTAATGCTTAATTTTTTTTCAGGTATTTTAATTTCGGTTATGTCGTCATGAGATGTCGGAATAACTTGTTCCGTTTTTGACACAGTAGCTTCGGTATCTTCTGCTACTATATCTTTGACCATCTCCTCTAATTCAGGTATTTCTTTTTCTTTATCCCCTTTTTCTAAAATTTCATCTTCTTTTTCGGACACGAATTTCTCTTCTATACCTTTTGCAACTGTCGCTTCTTGCACTTCTGATATTTGCTCCTTAATTTCTCGTTTACTTCGCTTACCCTCACTTAGCACCGTTTTATCTGAAACTTCACTGACATCTTCTGATGTAATTGACCGAACAGGTGATGCATCTTTTTGAATGTCAATTGTTGCGTGTTCAATTTTTTCCTCGAGTTCTGGTTTGACTTCTTTTGTTTCTTGTTTAGTGGTTTCCTGTTTTAACTCTTTTTCACTAGCTAAAAGCAGTTTAGTTGCTTCAATGGCAGTCGTGATAGTAACATCAGAGATCGTTGCTGTTTCAGGGGACTTTCGGAGATGAATGGGTGATTTCTCAGCCATTATTTCCTCGAGACTTTTTTCAGATTTGAGTACCTCAGCTACATCAGCAACAATCTTTTCAACGTCTATTGGACTTAGGGGAGGTTTTTCACCCGCTTCAAGTTTTCGCTCTTCTTCAATTTCCTTTTCAACATCCTCTGGAATCGAAGGTATTTTTTCAGGCATGCACGGTGCTTCTTCTACAATTATAATATCATCTTTAATAGGCGAATCAAGGGTTGTGATATGCGTTTCTCTTAATTGTTCTGTGTATTGACCATAGTTATAATCTACCTGGTCATATTCTTTTACAGTCTCTAATTCTTTTCCTGCCAATGTATGAGACATTTTCATTTGTTCGTGGTACATAGGAGATTCAGGCGCTGACCCTGGAGTGACAGTAACCAGTTTGGCATGAGATGCACGCTGGACAGTTTTCAGTACAACGTCATCTTCAATCGCTTTGGTTCCTTTATAAGAAACGGCTGCATCCTGGTCTGGAAGAGGCAAATCTTTAGGAACTTTAATTTCATGGACAAAACCAACATCTGGTTTTCGTTTAAAGATGTCTTCTTCAACTGGCGTTTTCTTTTCCTCGTATGTTCGGTAGTCTACTTCTTCATGAAGAGGTAAATCGGCGACCTCATCAGGGGTTTTAACGATTTCTCGGATCGGTGCTGGCTGTGTTTCTAACTTGAGACTCTTCTCTAATGTAGTCATTTTTTGAATGTCAAATGTTTGTGGTGGGACAATTTCTTTGGTTTCTTCTTGAATGTGTTTTTCTTCAATTTGTTGGTCTTCTTTTATATCATCAAGAGTAATCCGTTCATCTTCAGGTAATGTCGGTGCAGTAGTGGCACCTGATTCGATCGTTGTAGATATTTTTTCATCAGGTTGGGATTCTTGTACAATATTGAGTTCGAGTGAATCTTTTGGTTTCGGGGCTCCACTTTTACTGTCTGAAGTTTTCTTTTCACTACTTATGTCTTGTTTTTCTTCAACACTCACAGAATGCTCTTTTGATTCTATTTGCTTGGGTTCAGCCTCATGTTCAGGTTCTGGTATTTTGGGTTCATGTGCAATTTCGTCCTCTTTTACGGGTTCCTCTTTTTTCTTCTCAGACTCTTCCTTATCTTTGATGTGTTTTTGGAGTTCATCTCCTTGTTCATGACCACTTTCATGATCAACAATGGAATCCTCAGTATATTGATCCACTTCTTCCTTTTCTATTATTAAATATTCTTCTTCAAATTCAACGTCGGCAGTCGTTTCAGTCTTGGATTCATCTAGCATACAGGTAATCTTTTCAATATCAGAGCGACCCACATATTCAACCTTTTCTTCGGCTTCACTATCTCTATTAAATACTGCTTCGATTTCTCTAACAATTTCTTGTTCTTCTCTTTCGTCTAACTCCTGTTGTTTTATATCGTCAAGTGATTTCGAGGTGTCTTCGTCAGATTTTTTGGCATCTTTTAGAATGTCCTCATAATTTACTCTTTGTAAGCCTTTCAGCTTGGAAGTGTCGGCTTTAATCGCTTTCACAGACTTTGATGGACTCTTCATTGCTTTCAGTCCCTTCACTGGAGAAGCAAGTGGTCGTGGCCTTCTTGAGATAGGTTCTCTCTTTTTAGGCTCTTTTCTTTCAGGCGCTTTTTGTGCTAGATCCCTTTTTGGAGATGCCTGTTTATATTTTGATTCAGCAACTCTTCGATTACTCGCTTCTTTAGCGCTCTTAGCGGGAGTGCTCCCTGGGCTTAGTTTTCGTGTCTTTGCCTTAACTCGCTCTTTTGCAGAAGATTGAATAGCAGAAGTGGTCATTTTGGACTCAACTGTCTTCTTTGGTGTCGTCGGTGGAGATTTTTTGTCATCTGCAGCAGTTTTCTTTTCGACTGTGCTCGCTGCAGATTTTCTGTCTATTTTCTGGGAAGTTCTGTGACTAATTTTACTTCTTGTCATTGAGGACATTGATTCCGCTTTGATTCTGCTCTCTACCTTTTTCTTTGCTTCCGTTTTTGTCTTTTCTATCTCAGCCTTTTTGGTTTCAGTAGTTTTAGCTACAGAGTCTTTTGTGTCGTCAGTCTTATCAACCCGTTTAGTTTTCTTTTCGGTAACCTTTTTCTTAACCTCTTTCTTTTTAGGTAATCCATCTAAAACTGTGCTCTCGTATTGAGCAATTTTATCGTCTAGTTTAGTTTCTATCCTTGCCGTTATGGCATCTTGTAATACCGATTCAAGTTTTTTCTCCTCACCCTCAACTAGTTCACTGAGCAATTTATTGTCTATGATATTTTTAGAGTCCGTTTCGTCTTTTATAATGTCTTTTGGCGGAGGTTCGGGTTCAACCATTTTTTCTTCTTTCGCTTTTTCTGTGATGATACTTCGTTCTTTGCTTGTTTTCGAAACAGCGTGTTTGGTCGATTTTGTCGTGGTCACTGTGGTAGAGGTAGTCGTTGCGGTGATGGCTGGCAGCGCCGGCGCCATCTGTCGTCCCGTGCATGTTGGGTGTTGTAGGAACTCGAGATGTTTTAATTTCTCGAGTCCTTCGAATATTTTGTGTTGTGGTGTGGAACCAGGGAACATTATCCTGGTTATTGTCTCATCTGGGTTTGCTGGGCGCCACACGAGTAACGCACAAATAGACACTAGGTTAGGAATTGGAAAATTGAATTGTCCAGATACACTTGCACCTTCAAATAGTTTTTGTTCACTGTTATGCCACCTTTTTAGGAATTCACGAACGTGTTTCGAGTCCTTGGACGGATTCAGTACGTACATGTCAAGTGTCCCTGAAACAAAAAGAGAAAAGTTAGTTGCAGACGATCCTCAGGGACTAAATAGGAAATTTAAAAAAGCTAATCTCGCAGAAAATAACTGATAATGAGCATAATGATAAACGACGTAAGGTAAAATTTCAAAGTACAGGTAACTTTACACAAAAAAAGTTCTATGTGTTCTCTTACCATGTCCAACTTTGTGGTAAAGGTTGATGGGCTCGGGACCGCGGTAGCAGTGCTGCGGCTTGAGGTTGATGGAGCACTGATTTTTCGTCATCTCCAGCGCCTCCAGTATTAACAAAAAGACAGTGTGAATGTGTTCTTACCATGTCCAACATTGTGGTAAAGGTTGATGGGCTCGGGGTCGCGGTAGCAGTGCTGCGCCATAAGTTTAACGAGGTGCTATCATCTCCGACTCCTCAAGTTTCAACAGTTTGACCCCTCCAGTTTTAACAAGAGGACAATGTGAATATCTTCTTACCATGTCCAACTTTGTGGTAAAGGTTGATGGGCTCGGGGCCGCGGTAGCAGTGCTGCGGCTTGAGGTTGATGGGGCACTGATCCTTCATCATCTCCAGCGCCTCCAGTATTAACAAGAAGACAGTGTGTGTTCTTACCATGTCCAACTTTGTGGTAAAGGTTGATGGGCTTGGGGCCGCGGTAGCAGTGCTGCGGCACTATCCTTCATCATCTCCAGCGCCTACATATTTAACAAGTTCTACTACAGAGATCATGGTGGTCATGTACTTATTCTTACCATGTCCAACTTTGTGGTAAAGGTTGATGGGCTCGGGGCCGCGGTAGCAGTGCTGCGGCTTGAGGTTGAGGTGTCGCAGGTCCGCCATCATGTCCGACCCCTCCTGCAGGAGCGACACGAGCAGCGGGTCCGCGTCCTTGTCTCCGTCCGGGCTGGCTAGAGCGCGGCGCTCCTGGAAAACGACAACGATTTCTTTATTACTTTTTATCTAAATAAATATAATTCAAAGGTGACTGACTGACTGACATAGTGATCTATCAACGCACAGCCCAAACCAGTGGACGGATCGGGCTGAAATTTGACATGCAGGTAGATGTTCTGACGTAGGCATCCGCTACGAAAGGATCCACGCGTACGAAGTCGCCGCTAGTTTTATTCATAAGACACGATTTTAGGCAAGGAAACTTTTGATTCCGTTCCTTTCTGTACGTGTAAGCACGGTAATAATATCATACAGTATTGTAACTTCATATAAACGGACAAAACGCGAGCTTTCCTTCGAAATTCAAATCTCGGTATGCGCTCGACATGCAAAAGTCGGGGGTGTCGCGAATGTGCCACAGTAATAAACGGACGATGTGTTGTTTTTTAAACAGTAAGTGTTTTTTTTTATAAAAATAATTACAAGTACCTATTTATACAGGGTGTTAGGTAAATGGGTTTATAAGCCAACACTAGCCCATGTTAACATTTATGCATGTAAATGGTATGCTGAATTAGTCAGTGATATCATTTTATTAATTTTTAATTTTCATGCAAAATAAAATTTATAAAATCTGATTTGTACGAAAATTAAAATTATTAAAATGATGATAACAATTTTCTGACTTCACCATACCATTTATATGCACATGTTAATGGGCTAGTGTCCGCTTATAAACCCATTTACCTAACACCCTGTATAATAATCAAGCATATTGTACGCCTCAGTCGAGGCGCATACATTTTACAGTCGGTACTTTTTTACTAAATCTTAACACAAATATATTTTTTTAATTAAATGTACTAATGACAAGACAACATGCATTTTTATCCTATTTCATTCACATAGTATTTTGTTTGTCAAGATAAAATAAAAAATTACCATCACAAAATACATTCACAAAACTAGATAGAAATTCTAAGTAGGCAGATGTAATGAAAATAGGGTCTGCAGGTGGGCAGCCCTATCACATGTTGTCATACGGTGACGTACCGCGCGGCTGTTGACATTTATTTAAAAAATATGGCCGAGTTGGAATACTGTATAGATAGTATTACCGTGGTGTAAGGTTTACACCTTAGATATACCAGTGTCTGCTGTGTTATGAATAGTAAATAATGCTGATACTAAGCATCTTAATTAATCTGACGGATTAGCAAGCTGAAGTGGCAATGGGCAGGGCACATAGTAACGCAGAACTGACGGCCAGGGATGGGACAGAAAGGTTCTGGAGTGGAGGCCGCGTACCGGAAAACGCAGCGTGGGACGTCCACCCACAAGGTGGACCGACGACATCATAAAGGTAGCAGGAAGGCGCTGGACGCAGGCCGCTACCAACCGGGCAACATGGAAAGTATTGGGGGAGGCCTATGTTCAGCAGTGGACGTCCTATGGCTGAGATGATGAAGCATCTTAATAAGGTTTTTGCAACCATTTCAGTTTGGAGACATTTTACATCGTTTAGGTACGTATTTTACCTTAAAAATAACTCAAATTACCTACTCATATCTATCTATGTAAAAAGGTGGATAGACTAAATTAAACATTAAAAAAATATTTAAAAAATAACTAGGCTAGGAGTTTCTCCCATGACAATCAAAAAGTGGTAATCTCGATCGCGGGTAGGTAAGATTTAAAATATCCGAGTCGACATAGTAAAGTTAAGCAAAGTGTTTTTGTTAGAGATCATTTTGTGGATGTGTATTTATTATACTAAAAATCTATGAAACTTACGCCTACATGGATTTACACAACTTTTCACGTTAGGTTGAACATAAAGCACTGGAGACACAACGTCACTGCGCGTATTCTAGCACTTCTGTGCGCCCGCGCCGCCCGTGGAAACCGATACTGTTCGCTTGGCTGGACTCGCAGTATGCTTACTGATGTGCTAAGCAAATAGTTTGTGATACGACAAAGTAAGGCCTTTGGAAAATGATTTTCATCGATAATTTTTTTTAAGTAAACTCAAAATATATATTTTTTTAAATATCCACTATATTTCAAGCTTTTATTCAGTAGGTACTTAGGCCATTTCCAGGGCGCTTATACACGTCCCATAGAAGGTATTAGAGAGCATTTTTCCTAGACTAGATGGAGGAACTTACTTTAGTATTTAATTGTTCAAGTTTTTAATTTCAGAAGTAGGTAGGTACTCGTACCTACTTCAATTTCCTAGGTGAGTACAATAATTTAGTGTTATAATTTGTTACGGCAACATTCTTGCGGGACAGAGTTGAAGAATAAGACAAGCCAAATAATTAGAATGCTTTACATTTGGCTTTGCGTTGCATTATCAGCTAGGCAAAAGGTAAGTGAATACGAATAACAATCATAATAATACACATCAGATGTAATATTTAGTAAGGTTCAGTTTTTCTTTGCTTATAATTATTATTCCTCCATTAGCTAGCAAGTCAATGTAGCACCTGGACATGAGCTCCCCTGGCTTACCTGGAAGTCTTCAAATAGACTTCGGACGCAGGTTGGCCGTAGTAAGGACAATCTGGTCAGGTGGGGATTCTTGGATGGCTTAAACATGGAGTGCAGGTGCGGTTTTGCTCCCCAGTCGATGAAGCACCTGATGTCATGCCCTGAGTGCCCAAGCAACTGCACTCAGGAGGATTTGATGAGTGACAACGCCACTCTTGTGGCGGAGTTTTGGGCTGACACTGTGTAGGTTTGTTGTCGACACCAAAAGAAGAATGTAGCAAAGTATAATTGAATAGCTTTAGATAATAAGCTGGCCCTAAGGTTTTAGGATAGCAATGCTATTTCGATTTGCTCAACAAAATCGGTAAGACCTCACTAGCTAAGCCTACTCATTGACGAAGGCCTAGAGTACACGGTAAGCGCCAGTCGGGCGCGGCGGATATAGTTACGCGGCCTTCGGGGCCGTCGCGGCGGCGCCTGGCTGAATACGCTTATTTTTCGTAAATAACTACATAATATTGTGTAATAATAGGTAATGAAAGAGTATTTATTTTGGTTATCAACGAGATCTGCGTAAAGTTAAACCTTGATGTGCAAATACTAAAGTGACAATAGCCTAAGAATGGTGTCGGACTGGCCGAATTGGATTCCGTGGAACGCGCGTTCGAACCCCGCAGCTGGATTATTTTGATTAACCCATTCGTAATATAAAACATTTTAGCTTACCAGTGGTTAACGGGACTATAAGCAATTTGTATCAATATGTACGGCAGTGGTATGGACTTACTTCGAGGTTGAAAAAGAAGTGTCCAATCTGCGGGTAGACGTTAGCGCCCGCTCCCTACGTAGCACGGATATGTCAGCGACCGAGCAATTGTTGAGGCGCGTGAACAATTCATCAGTTTTATGGACTCACTTCGAGATTGCAGAAGAAATGAACAGCACTTACTTCGAGGTTACAAAAGAAGTGTCCAATCTGCGGGTAGACGTTAGCGCCCGCCTTCCTACGCAGTACCGACGACATGCCGGCCACCGAGCAGTTGTTGAGACGCGTGAATAGTACCGCGTCCAGACGATCCAGGTGCCTCGCGAAGTCCCACCAGCAGGCCTTGCGCGAGAAACCGCCGTCCACTGGAAAATTATTTAGTTTCGTTAAAGCCAATGGAATACACGATACACGTACAATTAGTTTGGTTAACACCAGCGATATGGAAAACCCTAGATAGGTACAAAATATCGGTCATATAATGTTCCAAAAGGAACAAGTACAGCCCGGTCGAGTTAACCTCACTGGAGTGCGACTCTCCTTTGCACTCACTCGCATACTTCCCCGCGTTCGCCCCGTCTGTATAAGAACGTCTACGTGACGTTACGGCTACCAGGTGCGCAGTTAAATCGGCTGGGTTGTATGTAGGTCGCAAGTACAAAATAATATTGCCGCACGTACAAAATTTTGGCTATAAACTGCCATAAAGTAGCAAGCAAGTACGTGCCTGCCTCAGAAAATAATAACAAATCATGTTTCAGTATTCAAATGTTATTAACATCATTGGTTAATAATACCATTAGACGCAGACAGTACAAGATCAGACGTTGTGAAATTCTAAGAGGCCTTTGTCCAGCAGTCAACGTCGTTTGCTTGAGATGAAAGCCCATTAGCACCCTCATTTCATTTTCCCAGTAAACCTACTTAATATGGTCTTATTTTACCCTAATTATAATGACAGTGGCTTCCTTATTTGATTACGCGCTTTGTTTGTTGCAGGAAAATATGAAAAGAACAGTATTTACTAAGTATGTAGTACCACGTAGTACGGTACACCCAAGTCCTTGTATTAAAATAAAACTAGTCTTTTGTGCATCAAATTCCGGGAAACTTGCTCAGTTATCCAAGTTACTCAAGACAAAAGAAGATTAAGCTAGCAAGTAACAAACTTCGTTGGCCTAATGGACCGAGAAGTTTGTGTAAATAAAGTCGCCTTAACTTTTCCACACGTGTTTTAGAAGCCCATATCGTCCCTGAAACTCTATATCAGCTTATATAACTTTATCATCTCCAGTATTCTCAGCCATAATACAGGGTTTCCCAAAAAGTAGTGTCAAGCCGAAACCCAGAGGTAGAGCATCACTAGAGCTACCCGAATCACCCCCATGTATGTTCCGCCTTTTTTGATAGTTTTCGAGTTATGATTGTTGTTTTCTATGCTTACGTACTTTTTTGGTTATTGTGACGCGAATAGTTAAGGTACATGCCTGATTTTTTTTATTATTATTAGATTAATACACATCCATAACACTAAAAACATAAAAAATCCTGATTATTCCTGATTGATGTAAAAAAAAAATTATAACTCGAAAAATATCAAAAGTCGTGGTGATTTGGGTAGTCCTAATGATGATCTACCTCTGGACTTCGGCTTGACACTATTTTTGGGACACCCTGTACAAAAGGCTTTCGGTTTTATCCTAATGGACTGTGAAAAATAAAAGACTGGAAACACGCAGTCCAATTCTACGGTTGGCACATTTGATCCCAATGTAAACAAAACGAGATAGAATCGAAAGCAAACACTCCGCCCAATAAGCGACTACACTTGATTAAAAAATAAATTGGAGTGTACGCTACCACATATCGTGTAATAACAGAAAACCTATATTTTTCCAAAGAACTCGCGGTATTTTGATTCATACGGTCAAATAAATGTTGTTTCGATCGACAAGCTAGCTAGCTTTATGAAACAAAAACATACCGGAAAAACTACGCTTTTTATTATTATTTTTTGTAAATAAAACACTTTAAATAATTTAGTCTTCAGTTTATAAAGCTCAAGTTGAAAATATTCAAAAATTTTCTAACCGACCCTTTTTCTTTGCGGTCCTGTGTATTTTTCAAATTCAAGCTGCTTAAAGTTTAAATTGCAAAACTCTTACTTAAAAGGTCCTAACTACTGTTTGATTGTGTATCACCACAATGATCTATCTTCTATATAAATAAAAATGAATTGCTGTTCGTTAGTCTGATTAAAACTCGAGAACGGCTGGGCCGATTGAGCTGATTTTGATTTTAAAAAATGTTTGTCGTAGTCCAGGGTAGGTCTAAATGGTGAGCAAATACGCGCGCGATATTGTTTTTCTGTGACAGACAAAATTCCACGCGGGCGAAGCCGCGGGCGGAAAGCTAGTTAGAAATAAAATATTTTAATTTTGAAAAAAGATCTGGCTGTTTTGTCCACACTATGGCAGTGTCCACTTCATGTTTGTACAAGTGATGTTTGCCCGCGAGTAGACAGGCCGCCTCGTCCATTTAGTTCAGAGCAAATCTAGGAATAATCCGTGTAAATACAGAGGTTTCGGTCGGTTTAAAAATACCAGTGTAGAATGGTAATTTGCGATTTGAACGGCTGAAATCCCTGGAGTTTAAAAGGTTTGATGGAGTGCTATGTAGTTTAGCATTGATTAATAATAATTAACGTATGACTAGTGTGTCTCTGGAGCCACGTAGAATGATTAATCGAGTCGGATTTGGGATGTTTAGGCTACCTAAATAAACTCCGACAAACGTTACTCCGACACTACTGAACATCGACATGAGTTTACTTCGACACTACATTACTCAGACAAATAATATTTATATCTGAATACGTAACAGCTTATTAGAATAGGTTTATTCGAATTTGTGAAAAGGAGTACTATCATTCATAATTACTTTAAAGACCTTATTAATTTTGCAGGAAGCCGCAGAAAACAAGCCGCTTCCATCTAGCCGATTTGGAAGTAATTGGCCTACTTACTTCAGCTGTACTGTACCTATATCTAAAATGATTGATGATGACATACGATGGCCTGTAACCTATATCATGCTTTGATTGTAATTAACAATCAATTGCAAAGCCTGCAACAGAACAGGTTGACACATATTGCGTGTCGCGTTGTTTACCGAGTGTCAGAGAGCTGTGTCACGCTGTCCGACACAATAGACGCCATCGAATAGCTTGCTTTCTGTTGCGGACGTGACGGGAATTGCAAAGCTAGTTTTGTTTGACTACAATGTATTTAACCACAACATAGTATTTACTATTTTATATACAAAGTAGTAGAACTTGAAATAACTGCTCATGCCGTTTATAACATTGCTTGTTCAATACTTATCTTGATTCGTTACAGTAATATTCTTCTAAAAATGTAAAGTAAGTAAGTAGGTACCTATAGTACAACTTCCAAATTGCCTAGGGACGAAAATATATTCATAATTACCTAAAAATAACTACATCACCTAATTGGCTTGAGGTAGTCTTTTCAGGTTTGTTTCAGCCTATTTTTGGTGAAATTTTTATTTTCTCTATTTTGCTTAAATCAGTTTATCAACTAAACAAAACCTTTCAAGTATTTTGTTAGATTGTATTTCTAAAGCAACCTCAGCAAGGTAATCTGTTTATTGTAAGGATTAGCATTGTATTAGCGAATTGTTCCGCACAGCGTCCAATAGAGCTTTTAGAGCTTCCAATTAGCTATGCCAACAAAGCTTGTTTATCGACCCCGTTCGAGCGAGCTTAATGTAAATAGAATATTCCTGGATTCAAGTTTTACGTAACGGTACCAGGTTTCAATATTGATGGGTTTAATGTGATCGGATTATAAAGTGTTAACAAAACGTTGATGCGATTAATTGGATGGATTTTTAAGGCTTGCGTTGCTTTTTAATCGACTTACGTGTTAAATGGATTTATGAAATAGTGATGAGTAATGATTGTGTATCCGAGTGATCATCATCATCATTTAAATGTAAACAATAATCGTCATTAATCTTTAAATCCCAACTATATATATTTATATATTATATATTTATATATTGTATATAATATATATATATTATATATATTTTATATATTTATATATCCCAATCCTAACTAATATATATATATATAATATTATAAATGCGAAAGTAACTCTGTCTGTCTGTCTGTCTGTTACGCTTTCCCGCTTAAACCTCGCAACCGATTTCGATGAAATTTGGCAGGGACATAGTTTGAGTCCCGGGAATGGACATAGGATAGTTTTTATCCCGGTTTTTGAAACAGGGACGCGCGCGATAAAGTTTTTCTGTGACAGACAAAATTCCACGCGGGCGAAGCCGCGGGCAGAAAGCTAGTTGACTATAAAAAGCTGCAGTAACAAAAAAATACAAAGAAAAGCAAAGAAAACAGTGTTAAAAACTGTACTGCTCGGTCTCATGCTGCGAGTATTTTTTATAAAAGTTGTTGACACAAACTTTGTACTTAACTGCTTAGCACCAGAATAATTCGATACCCACTTAACTAAGGCTAGTCTGTCAAGGGGCTTTTAGCTGAAGAAATCCAATATCTCGCTGGCACAATACCAAACACTTCAGCGAAGGCCGGCGGAGACATCAAGGCCCTTCGAGTTTATTTGTAAAAAAGTATTCTGCTCGTCTCTATTCAACACTGGAGCCTTAACCTCCTTTCGCTGGACTAAAGTTTAAAAGAATTTATGGCCAATATTCGTTCAATAGCAGCGAATAAAGTGGGCGTGTGGACTGTGGGTGTGTTATGCGCTCACTGATAAAATTCCTCGATCAAACGGTTTTCTTCAAAAATTTCATTACCATTATACCAGACACGGCGAAGTATAGAATAGCTAAAGCGATGGATCAGTATATTAAAGAATGTAACTTGTAGTCATCCGTGAATCGGGAGACATGTACTTTTCAGGTCGATTAAATGCATACATACATTTAATAATTGAATACTTTTCACACAAGTGTTGGCTTTTTCATAATCATAGATTTTATTCGACGTGAAAAGTACATTTCTCCCGATTCACAAAACATGGGTTTGTTACACAATCTAACAGATAAGTGTCGAAATTACGATGAGAACGAAGAAAATATGGAAAACTACATCAATCACCACTTCTTATTAACCGTTCTGATTGCGAATAACACAACAAATCTTGGCGCCACAAAAATAATGGGATCTCCCATCAAGATTCCTCGATAGCGTCAAAATCATAACCCAATTTGCTCTGATAGAGGGGAGGGATAATATTTCTTCTCCCATTCCCCCAAACCACTTGTCAAATGTAATTTGCCAGAGTAACGCCGTGTTCACACACGCCCGGAGCGTTGGCACAGATCCAACTTGCCACAATAAAGGCGTCCCGCAAAAATCTGCCTCGAGGCGTTCCGAAGTAACTTACGAGATTGCCCAGGCAATCTTTGGAACAGCCATGATTCAGCTCTTTATACATGATGTCCAATTTCTTTCCACCTAAATAGTGTTTCGTGAGGTTATTGCGTTTGTAACTTAGTTCTTGAATAGGCAACGGAAAAATAAAAGGCATTTACGAAACTTTGCTGGAAGCTGAAATTGTGCTGTTATTAGATACTTTTATTTTCTGTAGGGTACTATAAACAGCCTATCTTAGCCTGATAAGAATCTATGATTTGCATAAAAATATTCAACTTTGAAACGTGAAATTCTAGTCAGTCTTTACATTTCCACAAAACTTTACAGTTCATTGAACTTCAGTACTTTTAATATTATTCTGCGGAGTAAGCTATCTTACTTATCGTATCCCAAATTCGTCCTTCAAATAATTTGAGGGTTTCAAGAGATTGGCAGTGAAGATTTCCAGTTGAGCGGGCGTTGAGTTCCAGCCCCTATCTTTTCCCATCAGATAAGAGTTTGCGTTTTGTACTGGGTCTTCAATATTTGTGGACAACTACGTCTTCAAATTCGTATTTTTGTTTCTAGTTTGGTTGGGACCTCGGAGATTCAGTTAGATAAATATAATCCAAAAAATATTGTAAAATTGTCAGCTCATTCAGTCTAACTTTTTAGTGGTATCAGTCGTACGGTTTGATTGGTCCATTACAGTCCCTTCATGGAAGCTCATTAATTATTCTGACTTTTTAAAATGACCTCCCCAATTTGACTAGCTAGCTAAAAAAAATTCTATTTGCCCTTGGTAGATTAGAAAGGGTTCTCTTGAAGTCTCTAAAAGACCTAATGATGAAATACCCTTTAGTCGAGCAATCCTGTTGTAGATTGCTCCTGCAGTGGAGACTAAATGACCTGACGACAAAAGAAGAACTCTCTCCAAAGAAGTGGACTCACCGAGCATGTTGAATCCGTTGATGCCGAAGAGTGCGGCGTCCCCCTGTCCTCCAGGGAACACGTAGAGCGTGGGATGGCTGAAGCGAATGTTGCCCACCACGTCGCTGGAGACCAGCAGCTGGTCCAGGCTGGCTGGCACAATGTATGGGTCCAGGTATGCTGCGGAAGAAAGGAGACAATTAACAGGAGGTAAATCGTTCGTTCGTTTCAGCCGAAAGACGTCCACTGCTGGACAAAGGCCTCCCCCAAGGATTTCCACAAAGACCGGTCCTGCGCCGCTTGCATCCAGGTACCTCCCGCGACCTTCACCAGATCGTCGGTCCACCTAGTGGGAGGCCTGCCCACGCTACGTCTTCCAGCTCTCAGGAGGTAAATGTTAAGGTTTAAATGCTACGAGTCAAGTCATTAAAGAGTCTTTTATTAGTACAGCCTGGCTGGCACAATGTATGAGTCCAGGTATGCTGAAGAAAGGAAATTAGCAAGAGGTAAATGTCAATTTTTTGTATGCTATGACTAAAAGGAGTCATCAATAACATACTACATTAATATTGTGTTTTTCATCCACCATCATTGATTTGTAAATTGAGTTGAGGTCTAATGAAAGCAACAGGATTCGCTGTTTCGTCAAGTTTTGGATAATGGTTACTCATGATCTACAGTGAAAGAAGAAAGAGGTGGGTATAGACTCCCTAAGTACCTACCTATTAGAAAAGATAACAAATCGCTTAATTTATAAAGATTTATTGTAACACCGGCAAAGTTAGCGCGAACGGATTGTATGTTCATTGTGTGAATATACCATTGCAAATGGATTTGTCCCTGACCTTTACTTTTAAGGGGGATGCTATTAAAAGCACGCATAAATACTTAATGAGGACTAAGTTAATACACGTAAAAGTTTAGTATTACCTACATCAAAATATTGTTATAATGTTGATAAAGCAGCTAAAATAATATAGAATGCAACATAACTCTTTCCAATAAAAGCCCTCAAAAAAGACAAATTGTTTCCATAAAACCGTTCTCGCGGCCCATTTCGAGGGCTACCCTCACTTCAGGCAAGTGCCATTACCATACAAATCGACTCCGAGCATTTACAATTTAGATATAGCCGATGGTGTTTGATTTTAGCGAGGCATAAATTCTACTTAGACTTAATTAATTGTTTCAGTCTGTAACGCAAATAAATCTCTTTTAGGTAAACTTTATGTAACTAGTCTACGATGAGATAACGTTTTAGTGCTTTAATTTATTATGATTTAAGATAGCAGAATTTCGATTTTACCTACTTAGCTTTTGCTGTAAATTTTTTGCTTAAAATGCCGAGAAAACTAATTACTCCAGATAAGCAGAGAGTGTCTGGCTCGCTGAAAAATTATCTTCAAACTCCGTTTAGGAAAATAATAGCAGTTGAAATCGGTAGGTAGAGGTGAAGACGGTTTTAATAGTAAGTAGCTTACGGAGGAAAACTTTACGGAAGTGTTTCATATCAAAATAATCAAAATTGTGTCACAAAGGAAAAAGTTTAACAAGGTTTTTGGATATTAACAAACAGGATAAAATTTCTAGTTTTACTCGTATATCTATTAGATTAATGTCAGAGTTACATATTCGTCTATTACGAGTACTGCAAGTAAGTAAATCATTTATTAGCAGTTAACATTCTCGTCCATAATTGTTATACTAATTATAGCAAAAGAGAGACTGACGTAGCAATCACAGAAATCTAAAAATCTGATTACTAAATTAATTTTCCGTTGAAACAGGCATTGTCCCAGGTAATTGCAATATGCTTTATGTTACATTTATCCAGTTTGTTTCATAACTTCAGCCGGCCATTTTCAGTTAGCACTTAGGTGGGTAGGTACCTACTTCTTTCTTTTCGTTCCGTACCGACATAATTGGCACAAAGTTCGCCTGGGTAAAGGACGGGAGAATTGGTTCCTTTGATGGATGGCGCGAAGTTTCCTCGGAAAATTGTTTGCCACTTCTTATTTTAAGGGGAGCTGTTGCCGAGTGGCTGCCTTTGGGCATCTGGAGATTACCTCCGATGAAGGTAAATAGCCGTTAGTACCTATATTTGTAGAATCTGGAATTCTATGGAATTAAGCACATTCCTTTACTAAGTAAAGTATACCTAAGTACTTGGAGCTTTTTATGTTCAGTTTCGCAATTATGGACTGTAAGTACGTGCTGTACCTACTCTGAAACTGAAAACAATATGCATATGAACTCTGCAAACATTTTCTGTCCCGTAAGATATGCAAATGATGTGTGATTACTGTAGTTTGAGAATACTATTATCAAGTTATTATTGTGTTGTGTACCAAAGTAACAAAATAACTGTGTCTGTGTAATCTGCATAATATGACATTAAAAGCACCACAAACCACACATAAACTTTAATATAAAGCTACGTAGATACTTGGTATTTTCAATAAAGCCACCCTCGTAACATTATCTACAATATGGTCTTATAATACAGAAATTTATTTCAATATCATGCAGAATTCTCAGTAAAAAGTAAGTTTCGCATCAATTTGCATTTTTGAGCTAAAGTTCCTCCAATTTATGTATATTCCACTTTACCTTCAATTAGTTATGTAGGTGTGATCATTCATAACCACCATTTATCTCATCTATGAATTTAAAATTTAATAACAGCGCCTAAAGTTTGTTATCTGCAAAGGTACAATTTACATATTTTGCTAAGAAAACTGTGTCAGTCGATTTTGCTGTTCTACTAATTGCAACAGAAACTCATTAAGCTGGCCTATTACGGTAAGATCGATTAATTAGCAACTTAAATTGAAATGCTTCCAATATTCAACTCTAACCCCGACGTGGTAAAGTTAGGTTTCACTCGAAGGCCGCAGGAGGCAGCGGAGCTGAAGTATTGCAAGTTTGCAGGTCATTGATTAGGTCGAGGCAGGTTTCCTGATATATCTAGGTTAGGGAAATGGGTGTGCTGCCTTCGAGTTGGAAATTTACTTTATAACTTGCAATAAAGTGCTCTTTACACGATCGTCTAATTCTCATTAGTATTCAAATCAAATCATGCAAAGTTGGCTGAATGAAGCCCCTGGAACATCGCGATAGAAAATTCATATTATGCGCGCAGTTGGGTTTCAATACGGTACATAAAAGCGTATATTCTGCTTCATAAATGCTTACAAATGCTGCAGGTAATATGAACCGCATTGAAATAAGCACTCGTGAATACCGGGAGCGAACGTGCGCGATATTGTTAGCACAGGGAATTGTTACTTGAATTATTTTTCATAATAAACTCCCGTTTGAATGAAACTTAATTTCAATGCTCAGCTGAATAAAGAAATAATTTTATGAGCTTTTTACTTTGTCTGCTACTAATAAAACCTTAATGTTTGTGCTCAACGAATTGTGGGTTTATTAATGTTAAGTCGTTGGATCTAAAAAGAAGAAAACGAAGCTTTGAACTGAGTACGAAAGGTCGTGAAGATTTCATTTTAAAAATCCATTAAACATTCTGCAATTTTGTTTTACATTGTATACTTAGCTCATTCAATTAGGTCTGTAGACATCACAATAACTTTTACTTTAAAATAATGTATGCACCTTACAGTTTGTTAATAGCAATTTCTCACCCCTGAAAAACATGTAACACTAAAACCAAACAGGAATAAGCTAGCCTTAGTAGTTTAGATATTCTTCGAAATCTACATTAATACTGGAGCACTTTACAATGGTTTACTGTTCCCGAACTCGAACTAAGCGATGTATGGGACGAAAGCTGTGGAAGCAATTTCGAGTTGAGTGAACAACATTAAAGTTGCAGCCGCAGTATTGGAAACATCTTGTATTACCTGGGGCATGATTTAAAATACGATAGCAGAGTTCCAAAGGTTAGTGTACTCGTAAGTTTAAATTAAAACGCAGCGCTGACAGAAGTTAAAATTTGAGTTTGTTGTAAAGTGGTGGTACGGATTACGATTCTGTAAATTAACTAAGCACATTCATAATCGACAATTAATTTTAATACAGTTAATTAATTAAGATTAGGGGAAAGTAGTACGAGTTGATCCCCTGGGGTAAGATGATCTTTCGCGATTGTGCTGAAACCACTAACGTCATTTAGTTTCTTTCACAGGTAAAACATAGCTCTGGACACCTCCCCGCCTCAGTCAAATCGTAATGGTGGCGTGAGCGATACATCGAATTTGACGAGAAAAAAGAAAAATTGTGTACTTCTGATCTAAAATAGGCATGACTTTCAGCTTATGTTACTTTTATTCAAACAATGTTAAATGTAATTACTGTTGTCGTTGGGCTTTCTATTATGTTTAATTTTAATATTTTGGCCATAAAAACGTAGCTGCGTACTTGTAGATTATTTTAGCAAATATTTAACAAAAAGTGGGACTTGGGTCAAGATGATCCCTTCCTATATGTACAAGATGATCCCTGGGAATACAAACAAAAAAATCAATGGAGTAGGTAAAGGGAAGTGAAATAAAAGAAAGAGAACTTCATATAACTCACCTGAGTCTGAAGGAGATGATACTGAGTGGCTGTACTGAACAGAAAAGTTTTCAAGCGATACCAAGGGTGAAGGATGGATAAAATGTTATGCATGTGGAAAATGGGGCCAAAAAGCATGTGCTGGGGTAGAGAGTGATGAAGCAGGTGAATTTATTTGTGATATATTCAACACAGCTCCAGCCAAAAAGAGTTTCAATTATTTAAACGCTTTTTAGCAGGTACTAAGAAAGAATCAGTTATTTTCGTTATTTAATTCGTAAATGTTTTTCTTTTCTAACTTTTTAACGATTTGTTCGCATAATTAGGTACTCCGAAAGGAATATAACCAGAAAAGAATAGATCATAGAACAGAATCATAGGGATCATCTTACCCCTACCTGGGGGATCATCTTACCCACAGGGGTGTACAAGATGATCACTTTGTAAGGTTTTGCAAAAAATGAAATATTTTAATGAAACCTTAATTAATTTCTGGTTTTGAGTATAAGGAAAGTTGGATAGATAAATATACTAGTAGTAATCGTCTTTATTTTTGGTTTACCTTGAAAAATATGTATTTTACAGCGATTCCCGCTTAAGGGGATCATCTCGTACTACTTTCCCCTAATTTGATGAATTACTGTATTAAAACGAATACCTATTTATGTCGTATACAATGGACAACACGCATAAGTTGTAATATTAAGTTAAATTATGACTTAATTTAAAGTTTAGATCACACACATTACACTAGTTTTTATTTCACCTCAATCCATCCAGTATTACCGAAGATAGAGCCTCGAGAAGTTTACGGACATTTTAAAATTTTCAAAAATTTCCAATATTCGCGAGTGACGTCACAACATGATTTTGCAGCCCCCGCACGTTAACCCATTTACCACTTTTTGTCTTTTTCCAACTAAAATAAAATTTTACCTAACTGACAACTGTTGTTAGTCGTCATCGTTCAATCACATTTCAAACTAGGCGCTAAAAAAGTAACCATTATTATGCCACCTATTGCCAATTTTGTGCACTATGAAGCCATTTTTACATTTATGCACTTAAATATAAATTTTCTGGAATAATAACCAAGTTTGTGTCTCTGTGCTCAATAACGAGTAAATAGTCCAGTTATTTGTTAATTTTACTTGGAAAGTTTTCCGGAATTTTTGAAAATTGGTGAATAAATAGATTTCGCTATGTTCTTTCCGAATTTTGTGACCTCGTTTAATGTACCTGCTAAATTGCGAGTTCTTTTTTCTTTGATCATGGCAGGACACGCTGCCGGGTGTCCTAAATATGCTGAAGTATAAAAAAATTCGCGTTGCTGAAGTATACATTTTTTTTGTCTTGTTTGTTTCTACATTACATAATTGTATCCTACTAATATTATAAATGCGAAAGTTTGGATGTCTGGAAGTTTAAAATAAAGTAAAGTAATGTTTATTTGTCACCAACATAACAGATAATATTAATAAGATAAAAAACAATCAGGAAAAACAAAAAGTAAGAATGTTGGTGGGTTGATACCTGAACTAGGAAGATTCCTGTGTCTCAGGTTTGTTACTCTTTCACGCAAAAAGTGACCGACATAGCACGCAGAATTGCTAAAATCAAGTGGCAGTGGGCGGGACACATAGCTCGTAGAGACGATGGTCATTGGGGCAGAAAATTTCTTGAGTGGCGACCACGGCACGGGCTGGAAGACGTAGCGTGGGCAGGCCTCCTACTAGGTGGACCGACGATCTGGTAAAGGTCGCGAGAAGTACCTGAATGCGGGCAGCGCAGGACTTTTTATTATGAAAAACCCATGGAAAACCCAAAGGCCTCTCGCCTTTGTCCAGCAGTGGACGTCATTTGGCTGTAACGACAAAATAGGAAAGAATGTAATTATCAAAAATCTTCTCTAAGGCAGCATTTTTCCAATTTCGCAACGAGTGCGGCAATCATACTTAACTAACAGACTAACAGAGAGCATAGTGAAATCTATTTTAATCACCAATTTTCAAAACTCCCGGAACACTTTCCAGGTAACCACGTTAATTTGTACCAAACGACTGGACTATAATTTAATTGATCTAAAAATTTGGGTAGATCTTCTCAAAAACAAAAGAACTGGTGCTAAAAGGGTTAAGTGACGTTTTGACATTTGTAGAGGGCCTTGTAGAAGGGGAGGCTATGGTGCTGAATGTGGATTAACTCGAGTGTCATAGTAACTTATTAGGCTGCTAAGCTTGATGATAAAACGAAAAATATTTTATTCAATGTACATAGTCTGGTCATAAGTTCTGTCATATGATAATAACTTTTGAATTTTGAATGAAGGTTTCCAATACATTTTTTACTGAATTAGAATAAAAAAGAAAAAATGTGCGATAGTTCGAATTTTATTGTATGGGTAGTGGACGCATAAAGAACTGCAGTTGTCACGTTGCATTGGTGCTGCTACGCGCCAAAGCAGATTTTCGTTGTGCTGAAAAAATTTAGTTTATCTTTTCATTTAATGATAGGTATAGGTGTACCAGAATCTCATGGCAAACAAAAATATTGGAAAAGTGTGTCTCTCATATGGCAAATGTCTATGGCTTTATTGTCATCTGTCAAAGTAAATCAAGTGAACTGTCAGTCGCTGCAGAAATTTTGTAATCTCTTCATGCCTATTTGTTATTTTTGTGAAAAAGTCAAAAAAGCTCAAGCAAGTCATATTGTTTTCAATGTGTATTGTAAAATAAGGCATAATTCAAAGTCAATCTTTGATTTTAAAGCGCGTCGTTGAGTTGACAATAAGTTGGAGTGAAATTTGATACATTTAGTTTATTACCTAACTGCGTCAGAAGGAGGTTTTATTTAAATATTATTCTTATAATAGCTGCTTTATTGGGGGTTTCAGGTGTACCTCACAAATTGGTGCAGAGGAATGGTGAAAATGTTATGACCATGTAAATAAAATTGAAAAAGTTTTCATCAAGCAAGATGGAATAATTGAAATGCTGGAAGAGCAATTTACAATAAATACCTCTTTATCTTGATCATCTATTTAAGAAAAGTGGAATCCTTGGAATCGTTTTCTAGTTCTGAATGAAGTGATTAGTTATAAGTATGATACATAATAAAATTAGTTACATAAAGTAATATACGATTTACTAATTTTTCAAGATATTTTCCTATTATTATTAAGATAAGATAAGATAAGATAAGAAAAACTTTATTTGACACAAAAAGAAAAAAGAAAAAATAGAACACTGAAAAAATAAAAAATAGAATATTACTGATGGGATTGCTACCATGTACCTTAGTTTTGAGTTTCTGATATTTCGGAACTGTTGCAAGCGCCATGGTCACGGAGTAACTGAAGAAATTAAAACCAGACATCGTTTAGATGTGCGTTCAAAAGACCTGAGATTTTAAAAAATCCCACGTTTTGTTTAAACAGTAAGCGAAAAAAGTGACTTGAAAATGGAATACAAAATGATAAGGTATGGTAAATGATAAGTCTTTATCAATGAAGAAGCAGAAGTTCAATTTCATGTGTCCTCCATCTAGGCTAGTTTCCATCGTCACTCAAGGTTTGGCTGCGGTCTCAAATTTGGGCTTAATTGAGGTATTTTTCGGGTGAGAGGCATAAGAACTAATGCCGTTTTATATCAAAAATTCATACTTAGAGGTAGTCAACCAGGTACAAAGTATTTCCTTGTATGTTAGTCTACCACTCTTTAGTAAGTCCCGAAATCCCCGCTTCGGCTCCCCTACTAACCATTCTAACCATTGTACACAGATAATATCTTACATGCAGCTTTTCATGTTACTACGTCACATTTTCAAAATCCGCGCGGAAAATCGCTCCTAGCGGAAGAGCGCACTTTGAGCTTGAATATTTCAGTCATTTTTAAAGATATCAAAAAAGTAAAAATACAGTATTCATTCTAATTTTTTGTAGTTTTTTTTTGGCATCTTCAACAAAAATTGTGCGCCATGTCCATTGAGATTTGTTACCTTTCAATAAGTTTAATTATACCTACTATACTCTTTGCTTTAATATAAACAACGTATCTTGTTTACTTACATCTGTGAGGTTGTTTATTAATGTTTGCATTGTTATTCGATAGGGAGAGGGGGGCAGCTTTGGACAGGGGCAGCTTAGAACAAATGAATTTAAAAATCACTGGTTTAGGCTACAATGGTATAAATCATAATTTATATTGCCAGCACTGATGCGCATAGCCGTCACATCTCATTTTTAATATCTAACTGTAGGTTAACCGGCAAAAGTGGTTTTTTGTTTTTGACTGCCAATTTCGCACTTTTTTATTTTGGTTCTAAGGATTTTGTGGACGTAGTTTTATAAAATAGTGAGTGGTTTGTTTACTATATGGAAGTTTAAATAGTTTCAATGAAGATTTGATAAGAAATTGCGATATAAAAGTATGTTCCGTTATTAAATTTATGTTTTTTTCTGGAAATATACCCATGGGGCAGCTTTGAACGAAATGGTTGGGGCACCTTTGAACTTTATCAATTTTCTTTTTTAAGTGGTATTATGAAACCTTAAGTTTTCTAATACTTCGTAGAAGGATTTTACATAAAAAATAAGCAGATTGCTTTACTGTGACAGATAAAATTTTAAGCTGGGTGAAGTCCGGGCAAAAGCTAGTTTTAGTAGTTGATTGATATTTTTTAAATTATGCAGTTTTGTCTTTGATGTGTCATTAAACAGAAAGTTTATTAGTATTTAGTTAATTGATATATTATCTTATATTTACTTTTTTAAAATAATATCCCTAAGTTTTGTGTTACTTTGTACAGAGTGATGTAAAATAAAATAAACATGTTAAATTGATCCCAAATGACACTGATCATTTAAAATTTTGTTTATTAATTATTTTAAAAATACACATTCATAAATATTCAGTTTTATTTCATTGAAAAAAATACTAATTCAAAACTGCCCCAGGCGTGTTCAAGGCTGCCCCGACTACGGGGCAGTTTTGAACGTTTACAGGTCTGTGCAAAAATCTAAATATCTTAAGCGTTCATGAATAATTAAGAAGAACATCATTATTTTGTTGTGTGATAACCATGACCTCTATCTAGGAAGAAAAAATTAATGAAATCGTTCAAATTTGGAAGATATTTAATAAAGTATGAAAATTGTTCAAAGCTGCCCCCCTCTCCCCTACGTTATGTTTAATTGCTTTGGTAGCCGTGGAAACTCGTCTGAACATGTTTATGAAAGATTAGCTATTAAACCAAAGAAAATATTAATCTTCATACAACGCCCTCTAATTGTACTATAATTTTGTTTATTTCAGAGTACGCTTGCGCCGTCAATGACTACTTTTCATTTTAATTACATACATTTTCCCGATTACTTTATCGACTATTATCTAATGATTTCTTAATGAATTAAACATTTTTAACCAGAAATATATAAAACCAATGAAGGCTTAGACCGAGTAGTTCGAAAGTTTTGTGAAAATACAATCATCGTGTCCTGTATCCCCGTGATGCGTCTACCAACAACAAACGCTCAACTTTTGTATCCCGACAATTCCCAACTTCTGAGCGTCAAATTAACTCCCTGGAAATTCTCGCAGTTGGTAACAAGCCCGCCGTTGTACACCGACACCTAATCATGCGAAACAACTTTCCGTGACAAATGTCTGTGTAATTTGCAAATTGGTATGTTATACACACTTTGGGGAGCACTTATTTGTTTTAATAAACATTTTACATTTTATAGTGGCTAGGATTTTTATCATCATTAAGATCATCTTGCCCATTGATATGTCTTGCTCATTGATGGGTTGCTGCTTTGGTTTGAGCCTTATTTGAAGAATGAAAGAAAAAAATCCAAGATCACGTAAACAAACTGACGATGATGACGAAAATTGAGCATAGTAGACTGACGCATGCTACCTACTGGTTGAAATTTAATTGTATTATTATATTTTTAGTTAGAACAGTCAGGGTAATAAATCTATTCTTCTATGTAGTAGTTAGGTACTTATTCTGTGGTGTTGGTTCAAATACGAGAGCTATTTCAAAATTCAGTCTAAGACGCTAGTTTCGTAGTACGGAATTTACCACGACAAGCTACGAACGTCGTAGTCAACTCGTAGCCGTAGCAATTTGATTACGCCGCATACATTCCCGTACAGCATCGCTGTGCACGAGCGAAGCACAAGTGGATCGTTAGCTGCTACGAAAGTTTCTTGGCGCAATTAGAGGCTGTAGCTACGAGGAAGCTCTCCACTTGTAGCTGATTTGAATTTGAAAAGATGCTTTTCTTAGTTTTGCTTGTTCGTGATTGGGGCACTTACAACTTTGGTAGTTGTAAACTGTAGTATAAACATAGCTTAAACGTGTGATCGCTTATTTAAATTAATTTTTTTTCTTGTGTAATTGGCACAATGATACTAACTAATATTCCAAGACTTCAATACCGAGGAAAATTACGGTAGCTTTTCAAATCGTATAATATTAAAACGCGAGTTTTTATGTTCACCATCAATCAATCTTTAATTCTTAAGTGACATGACATTTCTAAGGCTTAACCGGTGTATTTTGTATGGAGTTCGACAGATTTCTGACGTTTGTCAAAGTTAAAGATAAAGATAAAGATATTTATTTACATAAACATGTGTGAAAACATATTACAAAGCAACATGATTTGGCCTTGCAGTTTTAACAGTTAAAGTAAGATGGTGCAACCCAGCCTAAGGCAACACATAACAGGAATTTAGTTTTCATAGGGGTCTTTTAAAAAATTTGGGATTGATGGACAAAACGGGCATACGCCTATTATTTTTAAGGTTTTCTTTTATATATTTCTAAAAGTTAAATTGGGTTGCTCTGAAGCGAGTATTTTTCAACATTGATTTTACCTACTATTTAAATATCGTCGAGTGTTCCCAACGACCTACATTCGTCGGCTTGTGAATTAAATATGGCGTCAATCTCTGAGTAGGATTTAATTACAGTCAGCAGCTCGGATTTCAATTCTTTAATTATATGTCGGCCGTTTGGTGTAGTGGTTCGAAACGGACTACTATTCCGGAGGTTGCGGGTTCGATTCCCGCACAGTACAAACATTTGTGTGCATGAATATATTTGTTTGTATTGGACTGGGTGTTTTCTATGTATAATATGTATGTATTTACAAAAAAAAAGTATTTAAGTATGGTTATATCCGTTGTCTAGTACCCATAGTACAAGCTTTGCTTAAGTAGTTTGGGACTAGCGGCGCAGTGTAAAATGTCCAAGGATATTTATTTATTTATTTTTTATGTGACTGAGTTATTAGTGACGCTGATATTAAGGACTAAAAGATTTGGAAGACTTTTGGTTCACTGGATTTTGATTTAGCATCTTTAAGATAGCAATAGGTCAAAAAGTGTCAAGTGGCAGTAGTAGACTAGGCACTTAGCTTTTAGCGCTGATGGCCGCTGAGGTAGAAAATTTATTGAGTGGCTACCATGGGCCGGAAGACATAGTGTGAGCAGCAGGCCCCCGTGGACCGACGATCTGGTGAAAGTCGCGGAAGTACCTGGACGCGGGCAGCGCCGGACCAATCGTTATGGCAATACATTAGGGTGGCTTTTGTCCAGCAGTGGACGTCATTTGGCTGAAACGAAGGTCAAAAATGTTCTTTTTTACTTACCGATAAAATCCTTTATGGCTTGCGAGCCAGAGTCCAAAATGTCCGTAGGGTTGACCCTAATCTTGCAGTGCTTGACGAAAGGCATATCTGGCAGCTTAGTCCCTTCATAGCTACCACTCATGGAGCAATACATATCAATCGAAATTGAGTCTAAAGTACTTACCGATAAAGTCCTTGATGGCTTGCGAGCCAGAGTCCAAAATGTCCGTAGGGTTGACCCTAATCTTGCAGTGCTTGATGAAGGGCATGTCGGGCAGCTTGGCCCAGTCGCCGCCGCCGCTCGTGGAGCAATGCACGTCGATCGAGATCGAGTTTTCGTACGCGCGAATCACGCGCTGCACTTCATTTTCTTGGTATGCGTCTGTAAAGTCTGCCAGGGAAAAGGTCCCGTCCTGTAACAAAGAGATTGGATTTGAGTATGTTTAAGTGTTTCTTTGGACACATTATGCGGTCTCCAAGGCATTGTCTGGAGAAACAAATTATCATGGGACAAATGGAAGGCAGACGCGCTCGGGGCCGGGCACCGACGAGATGGTCGGACGCGGTGAGGAAGACGGTGGGCGGGAGTTTGCATCGTGCGGTCCACACAGCTTATGACCGCAGCCTGTGGAGGAACACTATCTGTGGTCGCGATCCTCATCAGTGAGGGACCGAGGAAGATGAAGAAGAAGAAAGGTTACAGATCTTGATTGTCACACAAAGCAACCCAAAAATTATGCGCATTAAAACTGCAGAGAGTTTTTAAGTACCTATTGTCTTCTTGTCTTATTTCTACCAGGACTAAAGGTTGAAAAGAAATGAAAATAAATGAAATAGTTAATTCAGTACACAGGCCCTTTCCAGGGCACTTATACACGTCCCAAATATAGCTTGCCCTACCACCACTTCGGGACAACATGGGCTGGTGCTGAAAAGAAGTGGCGGAAGAAACTGAGGTTATCAACTTAAGTTTAGGTATTTTTTGCGTCTCTTACGTCCGCTTGCACAATAAGTTTAAATAATCTAGCGTACCTAAATAAGTTTTTTATCTAAGTATAGAAAAGAGCGTCACTTGCAAAGAATTAACATATTTTACCGCCTTTAAACAGCGACAAATAAATTGAATTGCGCGCCAACCCTACTCGGGTATGCAAACCGACAAAAGTTAGTAGGTCAAGCTTTTTATTGCTTCCTAAAAGGACTTCCGCCGTGTGAAAATACCACGCATTACGTTCTGCGAGGGACTTTTATCGCAAATACTTTCACAAGTGGGGACTGAGTTAAAGTTCGTACTCGTAACCCGAGTTTGAGTGGTGGAAAATAAAGGAAATGTCACTGACTTTTTATTTTATTGTAACTTTTTCTTATCTAAGAGTAGGTAGGCTAAAATGACGTCAACGTAGTTACGGGCTTACCACGTTGACGCCATTTTAGGTAGCACTGATTCAGTAGTCTGAAAAAGGCAATCCTTTTCTATGGTGCAAAACTTTAATTGACCACCATGACTCCTTAAAATCGACATTCATTATTTCTTCCAAATAACAGATTCATATGTATTTTGTGATCGATCAGGTTGATAGAAGCGTACAACTTAGGAATAATAAATCAATGATGAGACGATAAAATTTATCGTAGCTAATGGCTCATGACGTCACTCTGTCGTTGTTATCCCTATGACGTGGAGGTCCCATTTCCAAAAAGTGCCAAAGTTTTATATTGCCGTGGCTTTTTATCCAGAATGATTTTTATAATAAACGTCCAGTTTTTCAATAATCACCGTGCAAAATGAATCGCTTTATACGCGAGCGCACAAACAGCCCCACGTCAGCTTTATGCAAAAAAGCTCTAGTTTAATTAACCTCTCACGCGCCGAACAAATATTGGCAACGACGCAATATCAATATCGAATTATGAATTCAATTTTAATTTATCATCCGAAGCTCTGGAGCTTTCAGAGAGCTTGATTTATGAAAGTGCTTTTAGTGCTTACGCTGAATTAATGATGTTACGTTTTAAAAGTTGCTTTACTTAAGCTGAGATCGTTAGTGCTTTAAGCTGTGCAATGATAGTGCCTTTATTAATTGCTCATTAGATAGTCGCGACCTAAGGCTTTAAAAATAATGGGCGTAACTTTTTATGTTGACTAATCCAATTGCAATGTGAAAGTAATTTTAATAAATAAATAAGAAATATAGTAAAAATAATAAAATCTTTGTGAAAGTTCAAAAATTAAGTTCTAAAGAGTTGTGGTTTAACTTTTATAATAAGGAAAGTTATATTACGCCTCGTTAATGACCACATTTAGCACTTGGGGAAATTAACTGTCACTCTATATCACTTCCAGTGCTATGCATGCCCGGGTAAAACTTAATTACAAGCTTTTTTAGTTTTTTCCGTAAAGTACGAGCTAATTCTGTTGACCATAAAATTATTTAATTAAAAGTATGGTACTTTTTACTGCCCATCGTTAAGCGTTGTTCATTACACATTTACTTAAATGGTCTGAAACATTTTTTTTTTGTATAGTGAAGTATGAACTACTGAGTAGTTTTTCTTCAGATAAGTTTCTGTGATATTTAGGGAAAGATCTTTTTGAAAACTTTCTTTCTTATTGAAAGTAATCCTGAAGAGTGGAGGCAAGATATGATAAAAATCTTTCCCCGTATTATCTCAAGCTGTTCTTTCAATCATCTGGTGCCTATATATCAAAACCGAGATTCATGCGGGCGCCGTAAAGACAAACGGCCTCACCAGCAATAGGCTTGTTCTAAGGCCTATCTCGTCTCAGTAGACTCACCACACGTTGGAACTTATTTTGGATATAGTCTAGCTTATTCTATTATTGTTGAGAAAAATCAGACCCGTGATTTTATTTGGAAATGAGAATATGTGGAGAACATAATAACGTAGCCAGTGTAATGAAAATTTCGTGGAAACCGCTGAAGTCAGATGAAAATTAAGGCTTTGAGTATGCTCATTGATGTGTTCATCGAAGAATATACTCGTTTTATGGGAGGTGTGGGTAGCTATTATCCTACTAATATTATAAATGCGAAAGTTTGGATGTCTGGATGTCTGGATGTTTGTTACTTTTTCACGCAAAAAGTACTGAACGAATTTTGTTGAAACTTTACAGTATTATTGTTTATAACCCAGAATAACATAAAGGTTAATAATTTATGACGATCAAAATAAATTTCACGCGGGTGAAGCCGCGGGCAAAAGCTAGTGTAGACTATTTTCAACACAATCTTAGACTTCCATCACATAATTAGGAAATAAATTAGGTTTAGTTCAAAAATCTTCCTCTCTGTTTCTAAATAATTTTGGCGAAATTTAAATAACAGTGCCTGGGAGTACAAACGTTACATTTTCAGACTATAAATTCAAGATTTCAGCTGAGCGTTATGAAAATTCTAGAAAAAGGCCTTTTTCATGCGGCTTAAAATATGAATTATGGTCGCCCTACATCTCCGAGACGCTTGAAAAATGTCAAACGTAATCTTATTACGACGTCTAGATGTTTGCTATGTTCGCTAAAGTCTAAGTGTTTTTCTTGTTCCCATTTATTTTCTGTTAGGATTTCACTCGGCTTTTTATGGCCTTTAACTTTAAGTTGAGAAGCTTCGGTTATTATTGCGGTGAAGTTTATGTGTTGTTTAATGCTGCGGTGTTAATTATACAACTTGGAAATACGAGAGTAACTTTCAAAGTGTATTATAATAAGTTTGGCCGGCACCTGCTGCCGAAACTTTGGTAAAGCGAAGCCTTTAGTTTTTGTGGCTCATTATAATAATTGTACCATGAAAAGATGAATTAATGTAAGACTTGTGTGTAAATATTAATCTACTCGTAGTACTACCGTAAGACACCAAATCGAATTTGATATTGTTTAGGAACAAAATCTATTAGATTATACTCGTACGCAACTACAAATATTTTTTTTTATTCACAACGAGAAAGCTCTTGGCCTGTATCTCACCTGATGGTAAGTGACGATCAGGCCGAAGGTGGAAGCGAGCTTCACCCGGAATCCTCAACCACGGAGGAACTGGCTACCTTACCTCTAACTGCCGGAACATAAGTGTGTACCAGCTCATACAAAAGACTGTCTAAATATTTTATTACTCGTGTACTTATTTTTTCGAACAAATAACGCTGAGTTTAAAATAACGATGCCTTTGATGCCTATCTATAAAATATCGATACGTATATCGTTATTTTAAACGCATTGTGATCGAGTGGATGCGTCCCACGCCGCGAAACGGAAATTAAAATCGACGGGAGCGAGGGACCAGCACGCCGCGAGATTTATATGTATAACTTCAAAATTCAAATTAAAAACTACATTTTACTGGCAGCATATTGCAGTAAGACGGTTTTCATGTCTGTATTTTTTAAAGGTTAATTTATGCATATATGCATGTTTTGTTCTGTAAAAACATTATAAATTATGTATTTTGTAATACCAATAATTTTATACATTGGTCAATCTGGCAATGATTCTAACTACCTAATGAATCTAAAAGGCTGCAAAAAAATTATCTAACTCCTTGACTCCCAAAATATAAAATGACAAATCATTTTGTGACATTTTACACTACGATTATTTTACGATTGATGGGATAATTTAGCAATAACATAGCTTCCTATCTCTGATAACTTTAATAATATAATGTAAACTAATATTTTCCTAGATTAACTCATTAAAACACAGACACAAATAGAAATAAGTCCCACTTTAGTGTTTCCAATAACAACAACTCGTTACCCACTCCCGTCAGTCGACACGTTTCCCCGTCAATACAACGGGGACATTTCCCGCGACCCCGTTACCCCGGAAATTACCCACTGACTTACTAAATTGTCTCATCACTTTATGAAACTAGAACGATGTGTTTGTTAATTGCAAATGTGAGAAACGTAAACACACCTATTTTAGAAAAGATTAACTTTTTTTTTAAAATTGTTAGGGTCTTACTAGACGTTAGATATAAATTAAAGGCGGACTGTATTTCATAGGTGTAATGATTATAAATATATCGCTAGTTCGCGCCTACGTGGGAGGGCCGCGTCTGACACCGGTGACGGTCGTGAGGCTGAGTGGGCGTCGGGCACGTACGGAGTGTGCCGGCGCCTCGCGCGGAGACGATGATGGCCGATCGATGTCGAAGAAGCCCGAGGACCCGAGAAGCGCCAACAAAATATAACCGACTTCAAATGCGTGAACACAAAAAAAACTAAAAATTAAAAAAAATTTGATAATACCTATTCAACAAAAAAATAATCGTTCAAATTGGTTCATAATCGGCGGAGATATTGCGTATAAAAAAGTTCATCCCCAATTTTCCACCCTTGGGGGTGAAATATTTTCTTCAAATTCGCATGAAACCACCCTTTTGATAATACCTATTCAACAAAAAAATTATCGTTCAAATTGGTTTATAATCGGCGGAGATATTGCGTATAAAAAAGTTCATCCCCAATTTTCCACCCTTGGGGGTTGTTTTTTTTACTATTAAATTTAAATGGGACCACCCTTGAGGTATTACCTATACGCCGAAAAAAGATTTGTTCAAATCGGTTCATAATTGACGGAGTTATCGCGTAACAAACATAGAAAAAAAAAAACATACGGGTCGAATTGAGAACCTCCTCCTTTTTTTGAAGTCGGTTGAAAAGAAAGAAAAATTGTTTATTTGGTTCAAACATATTCAACACAATTTACAAGTATTTTAAAACAAATTACTTATTATTGCAAACAAGTAAGTGTCCTAATATAAACACACGAACATAAATACACAAACGTTCCCAGTATTCCCAATACCCACCGTCCGATCGTTTCCCAATATTTGTCATGATGAAAAATAAATAACTGGCGACGTGGCAGGGTTCATCGCGTTCTACATAATTTATTTGTAGTTAAAACACTTAACTGGAGGAAACCTAAAATCTATAGAGAGTAAGAGTCTCTTTACTGGGGTATTTAATGCATGAATGCTATGTTCTCAGAACATTGTGCTGAAATTGGAATCTTGTGGTTACCTACCTCTGGAACTGTTAATTTCGAACCACTTTCAGGAGTATTTACACTGAGTTCATTGAATTAACAATTTGTTTATCCAACAATTCGATTGGCAAATTAAATTAGCACCTTCTAAAAGTGGGTTTCATTAACATTCTGGTCGCACCAACAAAATGTAATTACACATTTTAAATTAAACTTCCAAATGAGCATCGAATCTCGTTACAGTACGGCGTCGACGAAATTAAACATTAATTTGTTCCCGCGTCAAAATATCCACCATTTTGAATCCCCGGTGAATGTTTTATTAGGCTGTCCTAGTGAGGTGGCAAGGGAATAAAATATACAGCCAGTAAAGACCCAGGAGACAGATCATTTTTAAAAATAAATTGCGTTAATAAACGTTTCTCAAGATAAATTGGTCAAATGAATGTAGTCGTATACTAAAGCCAGAAAAATAGGCTGTTAAATGAAACGCTATCAGGATCCGTTAAAAATTATGTAAGTAAAAATAAAAAGGATCAGGGCCCCAAGTCTGCTATTTTTAATGAAATGACATGCTATTGTTATTCCATTGAGATTCCATTACGATTCAATTGAGCCATTTGTAAATCAGGGGACTTGGGGCCCAGGACTCAATGTCTAATTACAACTTATATTATTTTTTGGGAGTTTTCTTTGGAAAACCTAACAGTTTAACTAAAGATAACAAATGTTAGACGTCAATTTTAACATAATAAAGAGAAAATAATCCTCTATTTTAGATTAAGCCTTCAGTACACTCAAGGATCAAATTTATTATTTACTGTTGAAGCGAAGGTCAAATCAGCAAGTTACTTACTATCCCATATTATTAATTCAGCGATTTGTGGTTCGACATAGACCCTCATCTTTGTTCCCTGGAGGTCTGCAGGAGTGACGCTGATAGGTCGTGCACGCCATTTGCCTTTCAAAGAAAACCACAAAATGGCTACCAGTTGAAGGGGACGCAAAGTGAACCGATTCAAATCAGTTTTAAAAAGGTTTGAAGGTTTTACTCATCAGAAACGTTCGAAAGTCATCAACTCAAAAATTCAAAAATAGATTGTCCTACTTAACAAAAGTGCTTGTTATAAAAACATTTCGAGAACAAAATAAGTAAAACGAAATAACAATGTTTAAAAATGTATTTGTCATTTGTCTGTTGTTAAAAAGGAGGCTACGGCATTTAACCCAAATAACTAGAATTTACCTACGCGTACCGTAATTTCATATTACTGGGCCGATCACCGTGAGTCTCATAAATAAAGCTCATATTATGAGCAGGGATGCTGTAATGGAAATTAATGAAGGAACTTTCAGGTCATGCCTCGTTACTGCGAGAGAATTTATCTAGCTACGATGGACACGAGTCGTTTGTTACAGAAAATAAAGGTTATTTTAAAAGATAACAGTTTTCGAATAACGTTGAGAGTTTGGGTAAAATGTTTCCGGTCAGGAATTTTACGTATCTAATTAAAAACGGAACTTTTGAACAAATTCCGGATATCAGATATAAAGAGCTACGTTCAGATACATACCATTGCTATAAAGCAAAGGTATGTAACGTATCCATGTGAATCTGTGCCCCGAACTCTACGTACCTACATACCAAGTAATTCAAAGTAAAGTCTGGTCGCCGAGCACATAGAATTTCGTCCAATGACCCCAAGCTGCTTGGCGACCGGACTATAGTGTTATGTCTACATACCTGCATGATCCAGGAGCCGTTCCCTGCGAAGGTGTATCCGGCGTGCACGAGGTGCCGGTGCCGCGTGAAGGAGCTGAGCAGGTTGCGCATGCACTGCATCAGCGTGTTCATCTGCGGGTGGATCAGGATCTCTGTCACGAGGTTCTCGGATGCGAACTGGATAAGGCGCTCGCCTGTGGACAAAAAAATTAAGATTAGTTGGAGGAAAGTGTTTTGGATTGTATAAAAAAGCTTTGCGTACCAACTGGGACATAGTTAGTTGTTTCATTGCAAATTTTAATAGCTTCAATCCTCATCTAGTGATTAATAAGTAGAAATACTAATTATTAGCTAGGACAGTATTATTTGATCGCGTCCTAAGTCAAAGACTACATTAATTGTCATGACTAATGATTTTATTTAGGTACATCAGTACCCGTTAAAGTGTAACCTCTGAAGCAGGTTTAACTTTCCCCCGGGACAAACTTGACCTTCATTGGTTAGGTTTTATTGGCGGTCAAGCTGTAGATCCTGGCTACATAGGAGTTGCAGTGGTGGGTAAGAGAGGTGGGAATAGTCCCGTAACCTTTGAATCTCAGCATCGTGTTTATATCTCATGGTTAAAGATGGCTCAAGTTTAGAAAGTTTAAATAAGGACACAAAACGTCACAACTGTTTACTTTTGTATCATTTAGGTTGGTGCTACAAGGATGAGAGTACAATTTGAGAACCACTAGCTCTACACAGATTCAGATGAGAGAGTATTGTTGTTTCAAATTACGTGTCCAACACATTCGTATTGTGGAAAGTAACGAATAAACCCATATTTCACGCGACCTCGCGGCAGCACTCCCGCTCATATGCCATTGTTCTCGCGGTAACAAGCGCCCAGACAATACTAATGACGCACACGGCTTTATTTGGGGATATGTACTTTGTACGGCTTCTTCCATCTGCTGGAAAGTTCCATGAAATGGAATTGCGAAGTTTTGTTTCAAGCTGAAGGAATCAACGGACGAAATGAAGCACAACCTTTGAGTGCATAATTCCGAAATAATATTTCTTATTGAAGATACTCGTATTTACTAACATAATATGAAATGGAATACTGGATGGACTATACGAGTGAAAGGTCATATTTTATGAAATGATATCACTGTCAAAAATAAAGAGTAGAATCATGAATATGTGACTAAAAAATGAGTCACCATCCCAAAACCGTCATTACTCCAGAGACGTGTCCCAAATATTCCCAATAAATATTTTCCCGACCTTTCCATGAAAAGGCAAAGGAAAAATGTAACATTAAGCCAAGTCAAGTGCATCTAAATCGCCTTTATCATATTATTGTTACCCTGAAATGTCTCAAGAGGCGCTGCGAGGACAATAAAATTTGGACCCTCCGCCGCCTGCGTACGACTCAGAATCAGTTCCGCATTGCGCCATTCGGCAGATACGAGTAATAACTACAGGGTTGATACTTTATTATTTTAGTCCTAACACTTAAAAAGTATTTAATGTGAAGAAAATTTGCGTAATTATAATTAGAGTTAATAAAGTTAACGACTCATTAGAAAGTTTTAAATGACAGATAAATTAAACGTTTAAAGTTCGAAGTTTTTTAATTAGTTTTGACTTGGGTCATTTGTGATTACTCGTAGGTCTTCGTTTGATTTTTTTTACTGTGAGGAATTATTTTCTTTTCAAATAAACGTAATGATAAAATATATTATGATTCAAGGAAGATATAGGTACGTCTTTATAACTATAGCTTGATTATATTGCGTCATTTCACCTTAGAATCATGTAGGATTCAATACATGTTACGTAAGTAAAAAATACCTAGCATAATTTCACTTTTTCATCGACAAAATAGAAAAAAGGGTTTTCTGGGTAATTTTACTTGGAATTTCAGCTGGCAACCCTGTCAAAAGAGAAACCTTTTATTATCCCCAAGCTTTATCAGCCTACAGTCGGTATTCCGCTATTACGACTCGAAATGTCGAAGATAGCTCTTATTTATGAACGATTCCGAGGAAATTTCGATCAATTTCGCTAATCAAACAACGCTTTTTGCCATTTCATTGGGTTGGAGACGAATGATTAGCATTACAAAATGGTCAAGGTCGACTGGAAAGACAAAGATGGGGTACAAATGTGTCTCAAAATTGGCGATGAGATGTTATGAAAGGTCATAGGTGTCTGTAATGACGCAATCAGACAAGTGGATTTTAAGCTGGGTTGCATAATCTTACTTTAACTTTAACAAACGTCTGTCAAACTTCATACAAAAACACCGGACATGATTATAGTCACAGTTAAAATGAAATGGTGCAACTCAGCCTTAAACTACGGTACGGTGTTCATTTTCAGTCAGTTTGATGTAATTTTTCGTTGCTATACTAGATGATTACCTACTCTTTAAGGGATACCTAAAAAGTTACCTATTTACAGTTTATGATGAAACGGACTTTACCCAAAGAGTCATGTCCATTGTCTTGTGTCTATACAAATTATGCTATTCACGATTAATAGAAAAGATAATAATTCAATTACTACGCTAAAATAAAAGTAACACAAAATGATTGAAATATTGTGTTACCTAAGTACCTAATGTTTTAATTTCGCTGCCTATAAAAATTTTTTTTATTAATATTTCATATTTTTTCAAATCATTGATTGACTGGTACATGACTATCCGTTTACGTTAAGTTTTTTTCCGTCTATAAAAACTGCTACAATAAATAAATTATGAATTTGTTTTTCATAAACTAAGATCACGTGAACACGAACGTTTTGTGGGTGGATTCCTGACGTTTATGGTTTATGTGTAGTTTATGGGGTCGTTAAAATATCGTTAACCGGTTTGATTTATAAACAAGCCTCGCAGGAATAAGGACTTCATGGTTAAATTTCATTAATTTACATTCTGTTCCTTATGTAAGTGCCCTAATTATTTTAATAGTAAATAAGGTCTTAAAATGTATTATTGTGTAACTTTGGTACATTAAACTATATTTTGGATATTTTAAGGGTCATTTACTATCTGCAAATAGAATTTTAAAAACAGCTTCCTAAATTATTTGTAGGCCGTTACTGTTTCATAGAACAACGTGGCCAATAAAATAACAAGTGATCAATCATCCTATATTTTGTGAGCAAAATTGTCTGGCTTCAAATTTTGGTGCACGCTAATTGATTTTTTCCAACCAAACGAAATTGAGGTAAAAATAGAGGAAAAATGGAGGCAAAAATAGTGGCATAAATGGAGATGAAAATGAATAGTTTTTGGCAGGTGAAACACAGTGGAAGTCATAGAGTAGCCTGCAATTATTAATGTGTAAAACGGGATCTATTTTAAATTGAAAATTTTATAGTGAATTTTTCGACTACTTTATACCTAACCAGTTGAATTAATTGGTATTAGTTAAGGCTTCATTTATTTTATTTTTAGGCTGCAGTACTAATTAGTTAAACCACTACTTCATAGTTGGTAGTCCATGGCTTTATGTGTAGGTACGTATGCAATGTACCTATGTTATTTTATTTATTATTTTTATTTTATTTTGTTCGGAAAACATACAGTGAAACAATAATAGATTAACCACTGACTAATAATAGATTAACATTCAATGATTCAAATCAATATTGATTAAAGTCAAAACTAAACCTAAAGTAACAGTTACAAACTACTAGCCGGCAAAATGATGGAGGTGTTGTATTCTACACAATTTGACAGCTGTCACTTCTCATTTTGAGATTGGGCCACTTTACATAAGGCTGTCCATTTGCATGAAAATGTCACGTCACATCGCATTTTCGCTGGCGTCATGCGGTTCAGGTAGCTGTAGTTATTATTATTCTGTGGCTGTAGCATCAATTTGCAGTGTCCACTGCTCTTGTGACCTAACACGCTTGTATAATTCTATTTTTTCGGGAAAACTCCATGTGGAAACCAGATAGGACGGAATATACGCAAAACAGAAAACAATGGATCCAAAAATGTCAAAGGCTTTCGCGGAATCTCTGTTTGAACTGAAATATCACATTTTTTCGTGACAACAGGGCGAGTCCACAAAGAAATTTGAAGCTTTTTACTTTAGATATTTTGATTATTACTTAACAAAAGTCTCAGTAAAAGATTCATGATTTGTAAAACAAATTGGAAGATTCGTAGAAAATCGAAAGTAAATCTATAAATCATACAACGAAACACGTGTATTGTGTATAAAATGTTTTACTTATACAAATAGTCTTTATTTACTTGAGCAATTTCATAACATTGTAAGGTTAAGTCAAGAACTGTTCATACTCAAAGGAATGCAAACAGAAGTGGCACAAATCTCACAAAGGCAACCTTTTAAAGTAACAAAATATTTACCGCGCGAGGCAAATCCAAAGTTACGGCCGTTAAGGCATGTTAAGTCCCCCACGCTACATTGTTATTGTGAGGCTCTTTTGTGATGTAGTGTAAGATTATGTTTTACTGCAAAATGGCATAAAAGGTTACCACAACTACAAATTTTTTATTTAACGACTTTAGCAATGCATCATTTATAAATTATAGATTTTATAAGATATTATTATTGTTAAAGTTGAATTGCATTTAATGCTACTATTAATAACAACATTCTAAAGATACGTTTACGTTAGTAATGATTTAATGCAAACTAAGTTATGTGCTTCATCGATTTTGATAAAAGAGTATTTTAATATTGACCATTGTATATAAACAAATGTTTGTACTAACTTTATTTTCAGAGGGAAAAAACCGTTTAAATTGTTCGTCTTTTCATCTTAAAAAGCTTTGTTCATCCGTAGGTATTTATTATATCATCCTCAAACGCAGAACCATTGGGTTTAGAAACAAAAGAGTTCAATCTGCGTTCGACCGTCCATTTCAAGTCCGCACTTCAATGGGGCGGATTATGGAGGAACGGCTGCGATCTGAACATCAATGGGCGCCATGGATTCAGTTCGCTCGAGTTTTTGCAGCCTTTTCAATTCGAGTATCGTTAGGGTTTTAAATTAGCTGCAGTGTGTGAAAATCACGGAAATAAATTGTGAACTGGTTCACTGGAAAGCTGGATTAGGTATAATAAGCGCTGCCTTAAAAAACAAGTTCACTTAGAAATATGTCTGTACTATACCGATCACATTAAATAATCTACTGTCTCAAGCTCAGGCGATTCATGAATATTTTAAATAGAACTACAAAAACATTGGCATAACTTTTGAAATTATTGAGTGACTAGCTTTTGCCCGCGGCTCCACCCGCGTGAAATTTAGATTGTCACAGATTATCATAAATTATAGCCTATAATATGTATGTTACTCTGGGTAACAAACAATAATACTGTAAAGTTTCATTAAAATCCGTTCAGTAGTTTCTGCGTGAAAGAGTAACAAACATTTTAACATCCAGACATTCATACAAACTTTCGCATTTATAATATTAGTAGGACTAGTAGGATTAAGGCGAGAGCTTTTTAAAACTAAACTATGACAGCAAACTCTTTTTATTTAATTGAGATGCAAACAATCTCTATACATTCCAATATATTTTGTCGGCCGTTTGGTGTAGTGGTTTCGATACGGACTACTATGCCGAGAGGTCTCGGGTTCGATTCCCGGCCGGGCAGAAATTGAAATGATGAATTTTGATTTCTGTGATGGGTCTGGGTGTTACTATGTATAATATGTATATATTTACAAAAAAAAAAACTGTTTAAGTATGTTTATATCCGTTGTCTAGTACCCATAGTACAAGCTTTGCTTAGTTTGGAACTAGAAGCGTAGCGTAAAATGTCCAAGGATATTTATTTATTTATATTTATATTAATTGAAATGAACTCTATTTGCTAATCCGCTGCAAGTAATCGAGCTATCCAATGAAAGCCGCGGCCTCGACGCTGCAAGCTTTTACAGTGAATGCAGGGATTGGATTTAGTCATTGTCTTCCTAAACTTTCAAAGCTCTGCCTGAAATGAGCTTTCGGATTTTGAAAGAGTGCTCATCACTTTAAGAGGATTTAATTTAAAGTTGAATGTTTTTAATACGTATGTTTTAAAATGCATGTGTATTTCTGGGAAGCTTTTTCTTACAAAACTCTTAAGCTGAGTTGCACCACCTAACTTTGACCGTAACTTTAACGATAACCGGTGTTTTTTGTATGAAGTTTGACAGATTTTTGACGTTTGTCAAAGTCAAAGAAAGATGGTGCAACCCAGCTTTAGTAGTCCAGTCAATGAATGCCTTAACGACGGTGTAGAGAGAAATCCATGGAACACAATTTCTGACCTCGGGACTTTATTTAGCCTAGTTAGGTGGTGAACATAGCAAAAGTCCCCGCCCTTAGCCCTTGAGCCGGCGGGGAGAGGGGGGTTTAAAGGTACCACTTTTCGGTTTTTCGCTTAATCCTCGGAAACTATGCGTCCTAGTGACATGACTACTATGAACCAAAAAAAGCTTATTCAATTTGCTACAGGTGAGACAGTCAAGTTTTTCTATATCTTGTATAGTTTTTGCGGCATCTGCTCTAGAAGGTCTGTAAAATTTTAAATTTTATTGTTGTCTTACATGTTCCTTTCAGGAGAAAATCGACTAAATCAACATTGAGCAAACATTATAGACATGCGGGAGCATGTTAAGCCTAGTTCCATGGAGGGGACTGCACCGTGCGTATATTTAGACGAACCAATTAGAGCCACTTTTGACTCCTCATCATTCAAAAACTACTGTGCATTAACACTTCAAATTTGGCTCATGTATTGAGACTTGCAAGATGTACATCAGCTTCAAATTTCATAAAAATACCTCAAACGGTTATTTAGGTATTGACGTTCAAAAATCGATATTTAGAGCACTACTATCTATCTATCACATGTGAAATGTTAAAATTTACTGGTTTTTTATTTGTTCCTTTGTATTTACATAACTACCTTTCTGGATGCCAAATTTGAACCTTCGAGGTCATCTGGAAGTGGTTAGAATTTGGTCTATAGGCCAGACATGTAGATTTTTGGACGTCAATATCTGAGTCGTCTAGTTTCAAAACCCGCGAAAACGCTCCTGCAACTAATTTCTGTTTATATCTCTAAATGATGCTACTGCAATTTTCTCATCATACTGTTCAATCATTTTCGATCAAAATACACTAAAAGACTACTAAACTAGCACTTAAAATTAGGTTTGTGTTACAAACTCCGCTAAAACGCCGTCCGTTTCTTTCAAAACCCTCTAAAAGTTGATTGACCAATGGTAGCAAGGTATTTTGGTCACGTGACTGCGAAATCAGTATGGAGATTTTTTTATAACGTGGTTGCTTCATAATTTGCTCTTATCAAATCCCGCTAAAATACAACATGTCCGTTTCAAATCCCATTAAAATCGAATGTTCGTAACAAAATACGCCAAAATGAAAATAGTTTTCATTATAATTCAAATTATATTTAATTTAAAGATAAATAGCAATTACTGTTAGTATTGCCAGATGACAATAATAATTCGTATCATTTTTTTTTGCCTAAGGCCAAAGCTATATGGATAAGCGGTTTTTTTCAATTTCTCGAAATCTTATCAAAATCGTTTTAGCGGGATTTGAAACTAGACACCTCATCTAAAGAACCGTTTGAGGCAGATTTATGAAATTTGAAACTGATGTATATCTTGTAAGTCTCAACACATGAGGCAAATTTTGAAGTGTTAATGCACAATAGTTTTTGAGTGCTGATGAGGACTCAAAAGTGGCTCAAAGTGATTCGTCTAAATATACGCACGGTGTAGTCCCCTCGCTGGAACTAGGCTTAACATGCTCCCGCATGTCTAGAATGATTGCTAAATGTTGATTTAGTCGATTTTCTCCTGATGGGAACATGTAAGACAAAAATAAAATTTCCAATATTACAGACCTTCTAGAGCAGATGCCGCGAAAACTATACAATTTATAGAAAAACTTGTCTATCTCATCTGTAGCAAATTGAATATGCTTTTTTTGGTTCAAAGTAGTCATGTCACTAGGACGCATAGTTTCCGAGGATTAAGCGAAAAACCGAAAAGTGGCACCTTTAAACCCCCCTCTCCCCGCCGGCTCAAGGGCTAAGGGCGGGGACTTTTGCTATGTTCACCTCTTAACTAGTCTAAATAAAGTCCTGAAGTCAGAAATTGTGTTCTACAGTTTTCCATCTATAATGCTTTATTGACTGGACTATAGAACGTAAAAAGTTTAACTATAAATAAATAACCGGTGTAGGTATATAACATGGGTTATCATTCCACAAATCTATGAAATTATCGAGTAAATTGCATAGAAAACACATCCAGACAGCCACGTGAGTGAACTAGGGACCTAACTTATACAGACCCCTAAATATCTATGCACTAACTTGGTTATTGACTCAAGAAGCGACTCTAATGCCTTTTCCAGCTTTTAGCATTCCCTCAGGAACGCTGGTGCATTAGAGCATGTCCAGGCAGTACGTGTACTATCATCCAGAGAACTCTGTTGTATGTTAATGTATGTGCATCTGTTATCCCAGTCACACACCAGTTACTAAGTTGAATTGCTATAATTTGACTTTGTGTTCAAGTGGCTATAGAATCTCTCTCGATGACAAGATCCTGAATTCGATTTCTACTGGGGAGATGATTAAAAACACATTTAAGCAACCATACTGTATGTTAGGTGTCGTATTTTGAAATAACAATATTCTATTCTTCATTATTTATTAAAATAATCCAGTTGCAAGCGTCGTTGCAATACAAGTCTCAGTTTAATTTGTTAATATCAATATTTGAACCAATCACAGGATATAATTTATGACCTGACTTTGACATTGACCAAGATGGAATCGAATTTAGAGCGCTTGTTTTGCAATACGTCTACCCTAAACAATATCATATAAGCCCTCAACGTATTTGCGCACCCACCTAGAAACATCCCCGATCTTATTACGATTTGGCAAATCCGCAATATCCCAAAACTGGTTTCGATGATTAAAACAATAACGCAATAGATTTATGTGGAAATAAATCCTTTTACACGGCCGATAATGGCAACACTGGGCCGCCATGTTGGAAGCAATTATTGTTTTTGCTGGATTCCGGTCGACAGCTGTTATCAGTTTAATTTATTAGATTGATAACGCTGTTTTGTGGAACAAAAACATTTTCTATAAATAATGCCCTTTTTATGAGATATCTCAGCTGTTTCTAATTTAGATACAAAATTTCGTACTAAGTGAGACAGATTGTTGTATTAAAAAGTTCTAGGCAGTAAATTAGGCTTACAAAGTTGGTTGTTTATTACACCAATTTGTACTGTATCTTCTAAATATAACAGCAAGGTATTTTTTTTGCAGATATTTCTCTCAAGATTTATTACTCACATTTTTAGGCATTCACATCGTAAATAACGATCATTTAAACCTCTATCCGAACCATATCCGAACTTCCTAACTAACTACAATAATATCAGTTTTCTCCTTGACTAATTATTCTAGGGATCTCTCTCTAATGCCTTCTGGAATGCTTTAATCTCATATGGGTTTATCAATCTAAATAATATGTACTATATATCTCAAATGTGACTGACCGACTGACATAGTGATCTATCAACGCACAGCCCAAACCACTGGACGAATCGGGCTGAAAGGACAATGTTCATTTCTGGCCTGGCGTGGACAAGCTGCTAATGAAAATATGAATTTGCCAAAAATTTTTAATTAATTTTTAAAGTATTTACTTAGTTTAACTTTGTATCAATTTGCCTTTATAAAAATCCAATTTAAATAGTACTTTATGTGATAATTACAACTTCCTGTCTTTAACACTCATTTCAGTGTTGCCAAAATGAATCTTATCGGTAAGAATCGATTCATATCGATTGTTGTTCGACTATGACAATTATTATTTTTTTAAATACGTATTCATTAAAATGACGTTTATAAAACATTTTTAATATTCTAATAACACTACCAAAAATATTTAAATTACTAAATGAAACCTTATTTCACACACACCTTATTATACACCTTATTTCGAGTCATCAAAAAATACAATCGATTTTTATATCGATTATTTTTATTCATCACCACATTATTAGCATGGCAACACTGAAAATATTGTCACAGCTGTTATCTGTCATTCGCTTTGTTTTGTATTTTTCATCGTGAGTGTTGTTTAGTTCTCAAAACCAAGTCTTTGCCAAAATAAAAGCAGAAGAGTGTTGTATAAGTTTCCCTTTTGACGTCTTTATTTTTTTGACCATGGTCCTCGATGCTTCCCTTCCCGATGACCCTGGCATACTCTCGAACTACGAATCTCACTCAACCAATGACCAATGGCTCACTTTCGGACATCGAACCTTGCCTAAACGCCGACCACGGCTTACGTATGGACTCCGACCCGAGCCCCAATGTTAACCCCAGCCCGATTTTGGATAATGCAACTAGCAATTCCTCAATCTCATGAAGAACCTATGATATGTATCAATTGTATAGCTGACATGATGCAGATAGGGCGACATAGCCTAGAACTTATTAAGTTCAGTTGGTTATAATGTCAGTGGATGACTCCTCAGCTGGTAAGTTATTGAATGAGCGTGTGGACTTGTTGAATACCTTTTACAATGTATTTGATCAACTACCTTCACCGTAGATTACCATAATCCTGAAAAAACTTTTTTTTTAGATTGATAACAGCAGTGTATGTTGTCACTCATGTTGGACCGTGGCCACGGTGTGGTTCTGCACCAATCAAGGACAAATAATATTTCAAATGAAGAAGCAACCACTAGCACTGGTCACAGTTAACGTGGATTGTCTTTGTTACAAATATGTTCCATAGACTGCATATTAACACGGAAAGAGAATCACATATTCGAAAATAATGTAATAATGGAACAGATTTCACCTCGTCAAGTAAGTTTTTTTATAATTATTTTCATTATATTTTATTAAAGACATTGGCTTGATATATTTGAACAAAGTGTATATTTTTTTCTATACAAATACTTCTTACTGATAGATAAAAATTGACATCACATCTCAATATCTTAAAGAATGAATTTTGAATGATACCATAATTAATTTCTTTGTTTCAGCTGCGGGGATCTGACCAAATATGTCATCCTTAAGTGGCAGTGAGCTGATCGAGCTGCTACACATGCTGTGGAGCCCCAACAAACACATGATGGGACGAGGATTCATTTGCCCTGATATTGGCCGAATAACAGTAGGTTGCTGTGCTCATGTTATGACAATTTTGTGGTTTTTGAGCTGGGCAAGGTATCAGGAACATGTATTTCCACCTGCCTAGTTCCTAGACAATATTTTATTGACCCAAGAGTCAGATTAAAATAATAATAATTAAAAAAAATGGTGTTTTATTTTGCTTCTAACCTTTCTAGTCTTAAGCAAAAAAAAATTTTTTTAAGGACTTGGATACAAAATGATATTTATATTCTGTTTCTTACTGGTATAGACTATTTAATAAATAAGAAATTACATGCTGTAATGTCTGTCCACCTCAGGCCAAAGGTCCCATACTAAGTGGGCATAACCCTTTGGCATGCAGGTAAGTAGATGTTATGACGTAGGCATCCGCTAAGAAAGGATTTTACGAAACTCTACCCCTAAGGGGGTAAAACGGGATCCACGCGTACGAAGTCGCGGGCGGCCGCTAGTTGTTCATAAATTGCCCGCTTCCGCCCTCACCATGCCCTCACCCGATAGCACCGCGAACAAACGCTCATCTCGTTAAGCGCGCGCGTCCAAGCGAAAACTGTGATAATTCCGCACCGCCAGCCCGCGATGTAGGTCACCCGAAAACTCGTTAGCGTTTAAGGCTGCGCACATAGTGGGCGGATATGCGTTTTTTGTAGGCTGTTAATACTTAACGACGTGTGGTTTTTCAAGATAGAAATAAATGTTCCGGTTTACGAACATAAATGTTGTTACGGTAACGTTATAAGTACGCAATGATCGTCGTGAGAACAAAGCTGCCGCGTCTCATTTTTCCTATATTAATACTTTTTGATTTCAACACTTAACTTCAGAGGGCTAGAGACTTAGGTAACAGTATTTTGAATTTGAATACCGACTCAGTTATTGTTGATTTGCAAGTCTGAAGCTGAAACATTGTAAGAACAGGTGGGGGAATAGTTTAATTCAACACTTATTTTTATTAAACCAATAAAGCAAATGCAAATATAGAAAACACACTAAATAGCAACCTACAAAATAGTATTTTTTTGACACCTGTAGATGATGACTACATTAAAAAAGTTATAATGACGTTAAAAAACACTCAGTCCGAAGGGTATGATGGTCTATGCACAAAAGTTCTAAAAATGTGTAAAGATGAACTTAGTCCTGTGTTGGTTTTTTTAGTTAACTTGTCATTACACACAGGACAATTTCCCGAAAAGCTAAAAATTTCCACCGTGAAACCATTATTCAAAAAGGGCGATAAAAAAGACATATCTAATTACAGACCAATAGCGATTCTCTCGGTTGTATCAAAGGTTTTTGAGAAAGTCATGCATAATCAGTTGACATCCTTTTTTAGTAAATTTGACATAATTAAAAAATACCAATACGGCTTTCAAAAAGATAAATCGACAACGCATGCGGCATTTGACTTAATAAATGATGTTTTACATAGTGTTAACATTAAAAACTACACAACAGCAATATTCTTAGATATGTCGAAAGCTTTCGACTGTGTATCTCACGACCAACTATTACTCAAACTTGAACGCAGCGGAATAAGGGGGCCTGCTTTAAATTGGCTAAAATCGTACCTTATTAAAAGAACACAATATGTAGAGATCACGCAACTGGATTCAAATTCAGTTGCTCAGACATATAAATCGGAACAAGAAATATATAAATTTGGTGTTCCACAAGGAAGTGTGCTCGGCCCGCTATTATTTATATTGTACATAAATGATTTGCCAAACGTAACGGAACAAAAGACTGTACTTTTTGCGGATGATGTATCGATTATAGTTACTACCGACAAGAACTGTTCACTAGATCAACATAAACATGACATCCTAAATGCAATGACATCAGTAATTGAATGGCTTGAAAAAAATAACCTTACAATAAATTTATCAAAAACTCATATGATCAATTTTAATAACTTCAAAAATCAAACAGTTGACATATATTTTAATGGACAAATTCTACGGAACGCGGATAATGTGACTTTCTTAGGCTTGATTTTAGATCCAAAATTAAATTGGGAAAACCAAATAGAGAAGGTTTGCAACAAAATAAACGGTTTCGCTTTTGCTTTATACAAATTGACTAAAGTTGCAAACATAAATACGGCCATTACTGCTTATTATGCGTATGTGGAGTCAGTTTTAAGATATGGTTTATTAATTTGGGGAAATGGAACTAACATAAAAAAACTATTCATCGCCCAAAAACGATGCATCAGGGCTATATGTAATATAGCACCTGATATATCTTGTTTGACATATTTCAAATCGCTTCAAATACTGACCCTACCATGCCTTTATATATTAGAAGTGAGTGTGTTTGTTAAAAAAAATAATCACAAGTTCTTACAAGCGAAACAATTATACCCAAGATCAACGCGAAATTGTCAGAGACTGGTGTTAGAAACAGTCCCAAAAACACGAAGATTTCAAAAAAATTGTTATGATATGTGCAAAACCATCTATAATAAATTACCATGCAACATTAGTGAACTACCGTTAAATAGTTTCAAAACAGAGTTGCGTAGATGGCTATTAGATAAAACTTTTTATTCAATTGGCGAATATTTGAAATTCAGGTTGTGATAAATATGGTTGATACACTGCTTGATAATCTTTATTACTATGCGCTTGTAAGTTACTACCTAGTTTGTAAGTGATAGAAGAATACCGGAAGAACTTAAGTACTCCAAAGCCCTATATTTAAAAGCAGATTGACTTGCTGGCTTTTGGACAAATGTTTTTATAGTTATAAGGAATATTTTAATTGGCGACATTGATATGTATTAATTTAATTTTAAATTGACATTTTCTTAATTATTTGACATACTATTGAATCCTGTAATTTTTGCACGTCTGCGAGCAGACTAAACACATGATCCTATTTAATATTGTCACCCTGTATAACTGTGTTTTTGGCAAATAAACGTTTTGAATTTTGAATTTTTTGAATTTTATAAGCTCTTTTCAGTACCTACAATTTAACTTAACTACATTTGCCAAATAGAGCTTGCTCTACCCTCACTTCAGTACGATATATCAATTGGTGAAAGTTATTTATTTCTTGGAAATATTGCCTATAAAAAGCACTTTTTCTTGGAATATTGCCTCTAAAAAGCGCTTTTGTAACTCAAACTCAACTAACTTTGAAAGTAGGTACGGCTGGTTAGAAATATTTAAGTCCGAAGTAGTTCGTAGAAAATATTTTCAAATCTACTTTATATTTCAGAACATTTGTTCAAGGCTCGCGGTAGCGTGCCGGCTGAAAGGCCATAAATATTGTAGCACTGCCCATTCAGTTGCTAACAGGCAACTTTGCAGGTATTTGTATTATTAACTTGGAGTCGATCCTAGAACCCAGGATAGACAGATCTGAATTATGCGTAGAAAGCGTTATTTATGTCAGATGATCGGGATTTTTTTAGGATTCTGTGAACTTGCTCTTTGTATTCTATCTAACTGCAGGTAGATTTGACGACAATCTCATCTATTAAGAGAATATTAATGGATACTAGCTGGTATACCTACAAGTAGTTTTTTTGCAAAAATACAAATGGTAAACTTAGGCTGACTTGCACCTCTTAACTTTAAGTAACTTTAACGATAACTGTTGTTTTTTGTGTGGAGTTTGACAGATTTTTGACGTTTGTTAAAATTAAAGTAAGATGGTGCAACCCAGCCTTAATGCTAAAAGAACTATCTGACAGCATCAATTGTGTCACGCAGAGAGCTATTTAGGTGAGTACAGTAAAGGTTACTTGAGAAGACCCAAGTCATATTGTTAAAGGAACTAAGAAATTATTTTGGCAATTTCGCCAGACTGTACAAGTGGTTTCATGACAAAATAATATGGAGTTCATGGACTAAGCCATAGAGCTTACTGAGCGTTTATGCAAAGCATGCACACTGCGGGCCACATCACAGTAACCGCAAGCCTTTGTCAAGCAAGACTTAGCAATGTGAAACCTTTTCTATTTATATATTGCACTAAAAACAGCTGCTCTCAAAGGACAAAAACTTTCATAGAAAGTAAAGATGGAATTTCCAAAAAATTTTTTACACATTATTTAATTTATATTTCGGTTTGGCAGTGAATAAAAAATTAAACTATGAAACAAGTAAATGAAAAGTTTGCTTGAAAGATAAGAAATGGTCAAGTGGATAGATATGTCATAAAAATTGTAAATTTTTTTGATTGATTTTTTTAATTTTTAAATACATATAAAATAACAATATTGTTGCTTTAACACATTATGTATTTGATGTCAATTTGTACTTAATTAAAAAGGCATTTTAATCGGATCGTGACGCCTGTTTCTGTCAGTCCGAGTGGTAAGTGACACATGTCACTAACTGTAACCACGCAAAGTGAACAACTAACATTAAAATTGTTATTTTAATAGGAACGTTTGTTTTAACCCACTTACTCCTACCAGGTGTTATAACACCGCTAAAAAGTAGTTCGGAATATCCTCAGATAAATTATAAAAATATCGAGAATTTGTTTACTGTTCCTTGTATTTTCTCTTCATTACGAATCAAGCTGTAATTGAGTATGTTCGATATCGCATATTTGCTTTATTTTGTTAGTTTTTTATTATTTTGAATTCTGTTATTTAGTTTTGTGCAAAAACGTCTAATAAATGGTAAGATATTTCATAAACTTGCTATTAATACCTCAGATTATACTAGTTATTATTTTATGTACTACTGTTTGCTACAAAACAATAAAAATATGTTTTTGAAAAGCTTTACATTTTTGAGACTTTTTATGACAAAATTACGATCGGTGTTTTAACACCTGGTCGCATAATCCACGTCTAACCTGTATATTCATTAAAAGTCTAGGCCACGATATAAAAGACCGCTGAGACTTCACGAAATTGTGGACGTATTAGAAAACATTGACGACGATGCTCAGATACCGAATCACATAGCAATTTTACCACCAGAAAATGCTAATGCAGAAGCAACGGATGAATATTCTGGTGAAGAAGACCACGTTACCTTACAAAATCTTCCAGGTTAGCCTGGTTCCGTTTATCTAACTATAACCTGGAAGATTTTGTCAGGTAATGTGGTCTTCTTCACCAGAATATTCATCCGTTGCTTCTGCATTGCTACTTATAGCGTGTAAGGTTCAGGTTCGCAACTTAGAGCCTAGGCAGAAGTACTGTACGACAATTTATTAGTCTTCTTCAGATAAAGATGATAACATCCCGCACTCTGATTTTTTTAAAAGTAAGACGATATGAATCTAATGATGCCTCCAATGCAGTTAGTTCTTCTGCCTTGAAAGTACCTACCGCAATCACAATTACAACAATACAATATAGTTCAAGTACCTTCTGTGAAAGTTCTGTGCCAAAATGTCTAAAATATACATGGCAAAGCAGTCATACTCCTAAAAAATATTTATGAAGAATGGCACCACAACCAGGGTCCAGCGCTTACATACAGGGGAGCTTACATCCCTCCCTGTGTACAACTTTACTTACGAGTACTACACGCAACTGACATGTAAAATTTGCAAGAAAAAATCAATTTGGTGTAAAAAATGCGCCACGTACTAAAGCATCCTAGGCTATGATTTATGTCTTACCATATACAGTAGCTCTGAATAAGATTTTGGTATTTTTTTAGTAAATGAGTATAACTTACAACTCCTTTTTAACTCTTAAACCTAACAAAATCATAGTATGTTTTTTTCTCATAGTAGTAGTTGTGGTAGTAGTCCATTCTCCGACCAGGTGTTTAAACACCACCCATTTTCCGGCTTTTCCAGTTGACCAAGAATTTTTCTAATATTTTTCTGTGGATACTTGACCTCTATTTAGAAACATACTAAAAATTTATAAAAATTGACAAGTATAAAAAGTTTCAGGAGTATCTGGGTTAATTAGCTTCCATGGACTCTCTAATTAAATCTCTAATTGATTTACGAATACAATGAAATATAATAAATATGTACTTGTAACTTGTATCTTGTATCATACTGGAACAAAGGATTGATTTTATTTGAAGTTAATTATGATTGATCCAAATACAAAGACAAAATGCTTGAGTTTGAATTGAGACTAATTTCACTTATATGGAGTGACTATTGAAGCTAAAATTAAGCACAATTTCACAGCAAACATTTATTTTTCGTGATTCAAATACTTTAAAACTTATATGAGTCGGATATTGCGGAAGAATATTCTACATACTGAAGTCCGAAAATTAAACTGACAAGCAAAACACGTATCAAATGTCAGTTTGAAAACACTCATTCTGCATTAACTAACAACTAGTAATTACTGAGCTATTCCCGCTCCGCTCTTTAACTTTGTTTAAGGCTTGGTATTTCTGCTAAAGTAGGTATTTCGCGCTGTCAAAATCTGCGCGCGCAATACTTCGCCGAAGACAGCGCGCCAAAGAGCTCTCGCAGCTACACAGTATAGAAATACGCAGTTTAGAAATACGCAGTTGGTTAGGTTAGGTTGACTTCCTTCCGTTCAAGCGTCACACTCACAGCACTTTCTAATACAAATCATATCCAAGTGATACAAATTAAAACAACTTTCAAAATTTTTGGGGATATATTTTGGAATCGAATAAATATAGAATATAACTGCCAAAGTAAACACGGTTCAAAGAGGCGTGGCGTCACCCGACCTTCCGGAAGTTCCGCGCCGGCTAGAAGAATTTCAAGATTACGTCACCCGACCTATAGGTAGATCCTCGAGAGCTTGAGCGATTGGAAAAACATTTTATGATCAGTTACTCGTAGTAGCGATTATTTAGAGCTTGGATAATAAATTATAGTTGTTGCAATTCACAAAGCTTTGCATGTGGTTCATCATCATCATTTCAGCCACAGGACGTCCACTGCTGAACATAGGCCTCCCCCAATGCTTTCCATGTTGATCGATTGGTAGCGGCCTGCGTCCAGCGCTTCCCTGCTACCTTTACGATGTCATCGGTCCACCTTGTAGGTGGACGTCCCACGCTGCGTTTTCCGGTAGCGGCCTCCATTCCAGAACATTTCTGCCCCATCGGCCGTCAGTTCTGCGTACTATGTGCCCTGCCCATTGCCACTTCAGCTTGCTAATCCGTCGGGCTATGTCAGCGACTTTGGTTCGTTTACGGATCTCCTCATTTCTGATTCGATCTCGCAAAAAAACACCAAGCATAGCCCTCTCCATAGCACGCTGTGCAACTTTGAGCTTCTGTATAAGGCCTATAGTGAGAGGCCACGTTTCCGAGTCATAAGTTATCACTGGTAACACACATTGGTTATATACTCATGTGGTTAATTACATTAATCAGTACACGCATCAATTTTGTTCAGTCTTTTTGTTTATTAATAAATAAAAATATCATACTAAAATTGCATACATATTTGTTTGTATTGGTCTGGGTGTTTTCTTTCCATAATTTATGTATAACGTATGTACGGGGCTCTGTATCGAAAATCACTATAAGCAATAAGCATCACACACGGTTACCTGGAGTGCATTACCGCAGCAAAAAGCTTGCCATCATGAACGGTATAATATCGAGGTTTCGTCAGTACAGTTGCGAACAAAGGTGTTTGTGTAGTGTAGTTGAGTTGAGAGGTCAGATTATTGAAATAATAAAACGAACATTTTATTTTTAAAATACATTTTAATAATAATTTACATTACAGATAACAATGAGAGGATGACATTGCAAGGTGGTGCCAGTCCAGTCTTAAATCCGTTGATATATGCTGCATCTGCCATGTTTTTGGCTATAAGATTCTTCTATCTTACGGCTTAGACCTTTAGCTACAGACCTTAGACAGTATTTTTGTGAAAATTCTTACGCATGGTGGAGGAAGGGACGCTCTAGACACTCAAGTCTACAAGGAGTCACATGAACTCCAGTTTTAAATCCGTTGACATCTGCTGCATCTGCCATCTTTTTGGCTAGAAGATTCTTCTATCTTGCAGCTTAGACCTTTAGCTACAGACCTTAGACAGTATTTTTGTGAAAATTCTTACGCATGGTGGAGGAAGGGACGCTCTAGAGACTCAAGTCTACAAGGAGTCATATGAACTCCAGTTTTTAATCCGTTGACATCTGCTGCATCTGCCATCTTTTTGGCTAGAAGATTCTTCTATCTTACAGCTTAGACCTTTAGCTACAGACCTTAGACAGTATTTTTTATTATTTATTTGTGTCAGTGTGCTCTTCTAAAGAGTGTAAGACGATTGTACGTAGGTACTATTAAAATGTAATTTTAACTCATTGGTTTTGTCTCATATTTGAGGAATGTACTATGTATCATGAGTAGAGTCTTCGTTTAAAAGGATGCGAACGATTTATATTTCAATAGGTAGACAAAATTGATAATTTTTAACTATCAAAAATTTAAGCTTTCTCCAGTAACACTGATATTATTATACTGTGACTCATCAAAGTCATCATTGTCAAAAATATTGACAAATCGCGAACTGTCACGGCCAAAAAACTGACACGCGTCCGTCCTCCGTAAGCGCCACCGCGCGACTGATTGAGATTGTCCAAGCCGTCATGGACGATTTTTTCCACATTTTTTAACATAGTAACTAAATAAGACGCAATATAAAAATTTCATCCGTTAAAAGCCCTCAAGTTATTTCTGAACTATAGTTTAGTAAAAGATTTTGAATCTCAAATCGCTTATTTTAAAAATAAAACCATAAATAGAAAACGAATAGAGGTAACTTTGGGAATTTATTCTATCGAGTCAACTTCATCAAATCGTGTTTCCATCCGTTAATAGCCCTCGAAAATATCCTCAACTATGCCCAATAAAAATCTTAGGCTTTAATTTTACTGTTTAGTACCTCAAAAATGAAAAATGAAAACCTCATTTTCGCCATTTTCTCTGCTACCCGGCCTTAACTTCCCGGTTAAAGTTCAGTCTAATTGCCAGTGTGTGACTGAGAGGACGGAAGTTCGAAATAACTACATTGCAGTACAAAAGCACAGCATTCGGATCATGTACAGTCGTCAGCTTCAAATATTTCGTAACACCCAAAGTGGCCACAAAGTTGACAACACAAACTTAATCCAATTGTGTCTAAGATATGTTTTTTTCTCTCTTCTTTTATTTGTTAATTTTCATTTGTTTTCGTTTCAAATAAAGGTTTTTCTATTCTATTCTTTTATTATACTAGCTTTCCGCGGCTTCGCGCGCGTGGACCCCTGAACCCTATGTTTTTCCAAAATAAAATTTAGCCTATGTTACTTGTGGATAACGTAGCTTTCGAATGGTGAAATATTTTTTTTAATCGGCCCAGTACTTTTTGAGCCTATTCATTACAAACATACAAACATACAAAAATAGGTAGGTACAAATCTTTCCTCTTTATAATATTAGTGTAGATATTATTATGTTGCAAACTTTTTGACTACTTTGGGTGTCACGAAATATTTGACGCTTACTGTTATTAATTTGTCATACTAACATAGACGCAAAAACATTTTGCGTATTAATTTTGTGTATGTACATACACGCACTGACATTTCTTCCCAATAAATTCTAACGTGGCATGATACACTCCGAAGGTGAAGGTCCGAACTCCAGTCTTAGAATGAATCATATTCATATTTTCCGAAGACTTTTACAAAAGATTGTAACTTCATAATAATGTAAAAATACACAACAATAATTTCAGAACTATTAACTCAGTGGAGATCTAACTTATGTCTTTATTTAATTAAAAATATTGCGACAAAGAGCCAAAGAATAGATGAGAGTGTAGAGCTCTGTAAAGCATTTTCCCGCACATTTTTTGTTCCATAAAACAAATTAGTGGACGGAAATTAAAGTCTCAGACAGCAGTTTAACATTTTATATCTTTGTTTACCAGCAATAAAGTAAATTGTTTCGTTTAAAGATGTTCATGTTTCTACAGATTACTTTGTCTAGTAAAGATACCTATACTCGTTATAGCTCTAGCGCTTCTCAGTCCGTGCCTGAGGTACCTATGTGAGCGACACGGAATGGGTGACATTGACATAATATTATGACGTGATAGAGCATATAAATCTGTGGGTCTAGTCAAAACGCACTTTAAAATCGCAAACCCATCGCAAACCAGTCGCAAACAAACAAACAAATCGCAAAAGAGGTCGATAACAAAAAAGGCTTAGTCAAACGGCAAAAAATCGAATCGCAAAGCCCTACCTATCGATAATCGAAAGACTGGATTGAAATTTCCCATACAAAGGCTTAGCCAACATGCATTTAAGACTCAATCAAAATCGAATCGAATCGCAACACCCGCCATTTTCATTGCGATTACTTAAACCCATGAAGCTAAAGATAAAAATGGAGGGCAGAGTTGGAACAAAAACTTGAGTCAAATACCTACTTATATCTATCTCGCTCTCTGCGGCCCTACCTCTCTTTTTAGTGTGAACTGTAGTATTGCTATCTTCTGATTTAAATCTCCTTGTAAATTCTTCGAAATAGCCAATTCACTAACCAAATCAGAAGTTAAACAAATAAATAATTAATATTTGAAACTAAGATTACCTAGTTAAATAAAAAATCACAAAATTGTCGGCCATTTAGGCTTAATGTGTTGGCGAATCAGGGAATTACAATCCCAATTCCTGGGTAATCGGTACCATGTGGCAACATCGCCCCAATCCGGCCCATCATGGCGGTTGTTTACTATTTTGTTTATTAAGCAGTTAATTTCGTTTGAGATTGTTTACAGGAAATAATCATTGTTTTATCACAAGAATTGGTGCAAAATTTTGTAGTGCGTGGTTGCGGTAGTACGTGGTGTCCTGGAAGTGACATAAGATTCCACGCGTAAGTGTTTATTTCGTGATTTCCGACATTGGATCATTGTAAACATTTTTCACATTTTTTACAGTAATTTCTTCCTAAAACGTTTTACCAGTAATTACACTTATCATTTTTAATGATACCTATGTCAAGAAATAAAGATTTTACATTGGTTTCATTGAATTTGAGCAATTTTATATTTTTTTTTTTATTTAGAAAGAGCGAGTCTGCCCACAGAGAGCGAGATAGTGATACTTAGTTTGTGCTTCAAGTAGGTATTCGGAGTGTGGCCTCCATTTTTATCTGTAGCTTCATGCTTAAACCCCGGTGATAAGCTTCGATTATATCGAAAACCAATAGGGTGAGTTGCACCACCTAACTTTGACCGTAACTATGACGTTAACCGGTGTTTTTTGTATGGAGTTTGACAGATTTTAGACGGTTGTCAAAGTTAAACTAAGATGGTGCAACCCACCCTAAGGCTGTTTTGACAAATCCGTATAGATGACCCACGCTGAACTGTCCCACCAAACTCAATGACAGGGGGGCGCTACCATCGTTCAACTATATGGTTTCCAACATGGCAAAAATCTGAACCAGCGATCCGGTATTGACGGTGGCGCCCCACTGTCAATGTCATCGACAGGACAGTCCAGTATTTTGGAACTATATCGCGATGTCGTTTTGACAGCTAATTTGACAGCGAAGCATAGACGTAAACAGAGAGCAGAAAGAAGGAAGAAACTAATTTAAAAAAAAAAAGCTAAAAAAAGTAAAAACAATCGCAAAGTCATAGACATTTTTTAACTTTTATTCGATTTTGAATGAACTTTTATGTCGCCGCGTCGTTGGTGGTTCAATGTGCATTTTGGCTGCCATTTTCCGATCGAATCGAATTACTGGTGACGCGGCGACTGACATTAGTGAAAACTTCCTATTGGTTTGCGATGGCATTTTGACTAGACCCACTGAAGATAATATCCAATGTAGATGAACTACACTGAACTAGCCCACCCGTGACATTGACAGGGGGCGCCACCGTCAATACCGGATCGCTGGTTCCGATTTTTGCCACGTTGGAAACACTAAAATGTCATTTGCAGGCGGGAACTGCCATCAAACGGGTTATAGATGACCCACGCTGAACTGTCCCACCAAACTCAAGGACAGGGGGGCGCTACCATCGTTCAACTATATGGTTTCCAACATGGCAAAAATCGGAACTAGCGATCCGGTATTGACGGTGGGGCCCCGCTGTCAATGTCATGGATAGGACAGTTCAGTATTTTGGAACTATACTTTTTCCGATTTTTGCCATTTGACGTTTCAAAATCGTTCAACTATAATTTGAAGTCTCGCTAACGTTGGACAACCTCCCATGCCGCTCCCATACCTCGGGCACTGATAGAATTAAACCCTAGAACTTTAGTATCTAGTGTGGTACAAACAATAGAGTACCTATCTATCTAGGTAAGCTCTCACAAATAACACTACCCAATTCCATCCAATTCAGCAAAGTATCACTGTAGCTACATTGAGGGTGGGTCTGCAGTATTTTATCTGTGCCTAGGCAACCTAAGGCGTGCCTGACCTCTGACCTGGACCTATTATGGGGAGGGCACCATTAGCAGTCTATTGATTGGGGCATGTAGGACAATAGAAGCACTATTGAGGCATTATTTCGACGTGATACACAGTGTATCTAATGACGTGACATTTATACACAAGCTACTTGCAAGCTTTTCTTAGTTTGGGACTAGAGACGCAGTATAAACGTCGAAGGATATAATTTATTTATTTATTATTTAGATTAATTATAACCTGTCTCCAGAATAATTACGTCGGACACTGGGATCTAAACTGGATAGAATTCGTTCGTTTATAGGCTATATTAAGATTGAACGTAGAAAGTAGGTAGTCTATTAAATTTTCGAATATTTTCTCTCTTCAAGTGGTCTATTTTTTCAAATAAGTATTTCCTCTCTTCACTCTACTTACAGTTCGAATTTACCACATTCTCCATCCCCAAAAATCCTCTCACGCCAGCCCCATTATTCTTAGTCCAACATGATCAGTGCATAAATCCAACCGCGCAACCTGGATGCAGGCCAGCTAATGCATTAGAGGCTGCACCAAACCACCGGGATTTAGATGAAAAGCGAGCACGACAAGGATAAAACGTGCCAGGATATGAAGTGGGTTGCCTGAAACATTTTCATCGTAAAGTTACTGAAAAATTACTGTTACTTTTTGGTTTTTAAGCTTTCAATTGACTGGTAAAATAGCGGAACTGTGCAATTTCTTAAATCATGTAATATTTTCCTTGGGGACGCTGCGAGCCGCCAGTCTGCTTGTGACCACGGCAGCAGCATAGCAGCCGAAATGTCAAGCCGTGAGTACATAATGTAACTCATTAATAAACGTCGCGTTAAGACTCGTGTCTTACTATTTTAATTCAGAAATGATAGTATTTTGCATGCTTCTTTTGGTAAGCATGTCATTAAATGTGTCTAGGTGGCTAAGTTTCTTCCGATGCTTTTTTCAGCACTGGCCTAGGTATATTTACTGTCCCGAAGCAGTGGTAGGGTTAAAGTAATACTTTGGTATTACTTTAACCCTACCACACCAAAGCCTATTGCAGCCTTTCTAGAAGCTTTACGACTTTACACAAGCTGTGAGATTTTGTCTTCTTATCATTCCAAATCGAAGTCAAATTATTCACAATTATGTTGAACGGTATTATCCAATATTTGCTGAACAGCTAGTTCTATCCAAAATTGAGGAAACAAAAGGTCCTGATGCCACAGTTTGCGAATCGACAGCGCTTATGTGACGTGAAACCATTGAGGATATATTGATGGCTCATACGTTTGTCCGATATCCGTCAACGCCATGATATGGCCCGAAATAGGGATGGGACAGTACGGATTCAGTTTGTGTTTTCGTTTTTATTTTAGTGAAAATTTGTGAATATTTAAATATAAATTATTTTTATTGTCTGGCATTGCATGTATCCTTACTAGTCCTATAAGGTTTGCACAGGAATCATAAAGTGAAAGAGATACATACATCTTTCTGAATAATAGTCCTCATTTTTTTTAAGTATTACAGTAAAACCTGTATAAATATTAGATGTAGAATTTTGGCAATTGATTATGATGCTATCGAGTGTTGATCGCATCACTAGGAGGTACAGGAGCTGTGATTAATGACGTGCCTGTCGATCGGCGAGGTACCTTTTCGTATTATTAATAATCATCAAATCAATCATCATCAAACATTGGGAACATCACATTTTATGTGACAGTAATAGATTTAAAATAAAAATCGATGTATGAAACGTAGGTTACTTTATTAGACTTCTTTTTATGATTGTCAAGTGAGAATAATTCAAGAGTTTCAAAACATCTGGTCTTTGCACACGTATTCACAAACATTACTATGAGGTCTCACAGTGCGCGTGGATGCACAGGGTGACACACCAACCAATCACAAAGCTCTATTCAACGCTGTGCGTTCGATTTGCTGCTTCACTTAAGCAAGCAAGCACAAGTACAGTCGTTGGCTGTCATCTATATTTCGTAGCCATCGCATTACGTTTATAACCTACTCAATGATTCCCTAAAGCTATTCGTTTAAACGCCAAAATTTTGAAGTGTTTCGCTTATTTAGTATTAATGCTAACCCAGATTCAAGTCCTCTAAGTAAAGGCTCATAATCTAAGAGAGTGCCTCGTAAAAGTGTCATAAAGTGGAGATTTTAAGCGAAGGAGCCTATTACCGCAACAAGGAAGATAAAAATGAGTTACGATTTGCCACCGCTAGGGGGTGCCTTGTAAATTCAGTAGGTAATGCAAAACATGCTGGTCAATATGTCAAGTTTTTTATACGCCCGTATTCACAAACATTACTATGAGGCCTCACAGTGCGCGTGGACGCACAGGGTGACACACGAACCAATCACAGAGCTCTATTCAACGCTATGCGTTCGAATTGCTGCGCTTGTTACTCTATCGCCCGTAATCACAAACGATGCCTCGTTTAGAGTATTTTGTAACTTTTTTACCTAAAAAGTTAGCTGGATTTTAATTTAATTTGCCTTTACCTAATCCTAAAATAAGCTACGAATTAGTAACTGTAATGTAAGGGATAAGTCGGCACAAACTTAAGCCGTAAATTAAGACCATGCTAAAGTGGAAGTTTTAATTTAAAACCTGTGGAAATTCCTTTTGGAAAATGTTCGCACTTAGGTAAATATCATTTTCGTTTTCTTGAGATTCTAGGGTCTGAAAATGCAGATTTTATCACGAGAGCTTCTTTTCCTTACTCTATGTTACGTAATTACTATTAGTAATCGTTACCTAATTAATTAGGTAATTAGTTACGTGATATTTGAATGTGTATGCGTATACGGTGATATTTGTATTTGTACTTTCATGTCGTAATAATCAACAAAAACAAAACCTAATACCCATACTAATACCTGTCCTTGTTCTACATATAAAATGAATTACCTACCTAGTTATGAAGGAGTTTGTGCATATTACTATCGCGTGATGTCCTAGGTTTAGACTTTGTCCTTGATGTGTGTACGAATTGTATATTACGTAGTCCTTGGACCAGTTCAACTTCGGTGTTTTGTTTTATGGTAAACTGAGTCTATAGTTTTATGTGCATGCACGAAAATTAAATTAGGTTAGAAAAAACATTGATAGAAAAATATATTATAAGGAATACCCTTTTAAAGCTGATGCTTTTACAATTAATTGGCAATTTTAATAATAAGTATCCGAAATTAACCTGACAAAGAATCTGTGAGGGAACTTCAAACTCCTCCTATGTTCTTCTGATTAATTTCGTACCGGTTCCAATGACAGTTTAACTTTCCCCTGGGACAAACTTGACTTTCACTGGTTGGGTTTTTATTGGCGGTCAAGCTGTAGATCCCTGTTACACAGACGTCTGTTATCACGTGATAACAGTCACATTTGTGAGAGTGACGTCATTCCTAAACATAAATGTACAAATAATGTGGACTCACCATATCTGGCCTCCTCCCCCTCGGGTGCCTGCGCCGTGAGGGTGGAGAGCTCCTTCTCCAGGTCCACCTGATGCTCGCCAGAGTCCCATGACAGCAGCCCTGCAACAAACAAACACGACCATTAGTTTATGCTAACATACTTTTTGTGGCTAAACCAAGTGGCTGTGGGCGGGACACATAGCTCGTAGAGACGATGGCCGTTGGGGCAGAAAAGTTCTCGAGTGGTGACTACGGGCTGGAAGACGCGTGGGCAGGCCTCCTACTAGGTGGACCGACGTTCTGGTAAAGATTGCGGGAAGAGCCTGGATGCGGGCAGCGCAGGACCGTATCATTGTGGAAAACCTTTGGGGAGGCCTTTGTCCAGCAGTGGAAGTCATTTTGCTGAAACGAACGAACGAACTTTTTGTGGCACTCCGATCTGAGGTGGAATTGTGTAAAGCAATCGTTATCATTTGACAGTTCATAACGTACGATTATTCTGTCAAACGCTTTGTTTAACTGACTTTAACGTACGTTATGAACTGTTAAATGATTACGATTGCTTTACACAATTCTACCTCAGAGCTCATCCTCTCAGCGCCGCTGGATTATAGCAGGCAACTGGCGTGAAACCGCCGATCAAGACAAACTTTGGTTCTCTGAATGAAACTTTTATTGTACTAATTTTGTACTTCATACGGAATAAAACTTTGCTTGTAAATTTCAGTACGTTAATTTTTCAGACACTTAAGTTAGCTTCTAACCTACGACATACAACCAAGTATTATACGAGACAGTAGGAACTCTGTTTTTTCTGTAGGTATGTTACTTTTTTAGGCACCCTCTAAAACAGCCTAGTATACGACCAACAAACTGTCGTGAGCATAATATCTTAGCATTACCTTAAATGGCTTTATGATGACAGTTAATATCCTTGAATGATACAACCTTGACCTTCTTCCTTGAAGCCGAACATAAAAAGGAAAATGATGTGATAAATAATAAAAATACTCGAACATTACTAGCAGGAAAAATCTCAGATATCACAAACATGTATAACAAAACAACCCTCTTCACGCAATTCCAAAGAAATATCGAGATACTTATTTTATTATATGGAGTTTGTGGAGTTACACATCATTGCTAATCCAATAATCATAGATAGAGATAAGTATGTACCTAGATAAAGAGAGAAGCATAGAGACAGAGTAGAAGAAAATTATTAATTATAAACCTCTGACACTGTGCCTATATTGATACGAGCTAAATAGTTGTTTAATTTAATTTCTAATAACTTTTGGGGATGTGTTTCAAGAATAAGAACGAATATAATATTGTAACAGCAGCAGCAACAGGACTCTAGGATCTAAGAAAAGCTCTAAAAGATATTGCAAAGACTAACTTTCTCTTTGTTCACAACAAAACAAAGTCAATATTGCAGAAATAGCACCGCGTTAATATTAACAGCGCTGGCGGCCAGATTCCTTCATTACTTCCTGAGTCCCGAGGGAAGGCTATAAATAATATAACAGTCCTTTATTTGATGGTGCTCATATTCTCTGTGTGCTGCAGTTGTAAACTATCTTGATATGAAAGCACAATCTAACTTTTCTAGAGAGGAATAAGACTTCTCCGCCAAGTAAGTTGATTGCAATCATGCTACGGTTACATAAGTTACTAGTATAAAAGATTTGCCGCAGTTCTTTATCAGTTCCAAGTTTCAATTGAACTAATTCAATTAGTCATGCTACATAAAAATTTCTATTAGTTATGCTTCAAGTCCTTGATCATAGAATTTATGAGCCAGTTTGGTGTCAAGGGGCTGTTTTTATCAATGTCACTCATAACACCATATTCATATTTGTTTTACAGCAATAGGAATGCGTGAATCCAAAACGTACAACGTTACTTATAAAGTAGAGCCGTAGACAACACAATATAAAGGACTAATTCAATTACATTAATTTAATCGGTTTCATAAAAACCCACTTTTCGGAATTATAAACTTCTACCATCGTAGAGCTGTCTGGTTTTTATAAGTTTATCTACTTTAAACCCTATAGTCTCTAGTGCCGTATGTGTTTACGCTTTGAAATTGCAATATTTAGTGTATGTAGTAGTGCCGTATATGTTTACGCTTTGATATTGCAATATTTTTACTATCGCCCACCAAAGGAAGCGGAAATAATCGCGGAAGCGCGACCGGTGTTTACGGAGCTATTTCAGCGCAATATCGGCCTCAACCACGATCTGTTTGTGTGCTTTCCCTGCTCAATTGGAAATCTGTGTCTTTGAAATGTGGTCTGATTGAAATTTGGCGACGAAATTGTCTGCAATGATATTGCAACATCTACAGGGTGTTAGGTAAATGGGTATATGAGCCGACACTAGCCCATGTTAACATGGGCATATAAATGGTATGGTGAAGTCAGAAATTTGATATCATGATTTTATTTTTTTAAATTTTCATACAAAATAAATTTTATAAAATCCCATTTGTATGAAAATTTAAATAATTAAAATGAAGATATAAATTTTCTGACTTCACCATACCATTTATATGCCCATGTTAACATGGGCTAGTGTCGGCTCATATACCCATTTACCTAACACCCTGTATACATACAGACCATGCAATTTATTTCTAGACGGGAGACAATTACTTTCATTTCAAACCTCATTTCAGGTTTCTTATCTGACTGTTAGTGAAATCAAGTGTTCTATCTTACAATTAATACTTCAGTGTTGTAAGATAGAAAATTTGTTGGATCTGGAATCATCAGACCGATCAAACACCTTCTATGAGACATTTTTGCTTAATAAAAAAATATCTCTACATTATTTAGGTACATAAATACTTGCTTTGTGAACTAAATTAATTATCAAATGGAAAAGACAATCTTAATTTACGAGAAGGTCTAGATTAGAAATTCTGTCGCTGGAAAAATAGTTTTTAGTTTATGGTTTTAATAGAAATAAAGTACCCTGCTTGTTTTAAAGAACTATTAAATTAATATTTAGTTAGAATTATTCCCTAGAATCCTCGATTGTTAGTTATTAAAGTTCCCAGACGAAAAACAGGCCGTCCTTATCCTTATTTTAATTTAGGTAGTCTGTTTTTATTAAGGCTCCTTGAACTTTGCCATACTCCACAGCCCAACTCATTATAAGTTGGGACGAAAATAAACTCAAAATGTTTATCTGAAGTATAAGGCTACGTAATTTATTATGCCGTATAAGTATTAAGTTTTCAGGCTGATAATTCTCAAAATAAAATGCTTATAGATAGGAACAAAAGCCTAAGAAAATGCCATCTCTATATTGTATATGATCATTGGTGACTTTGGCTAAAGAAACCCGGTACTTTCTTCTGATAAATATTTGATTATTGGAAAGAAAACAAAATCACTTGAGATCAACCAAATCCCATAGCAAAGGAATCCTTGGTTTCCATGATGACTGAAGACTTTTTAGCACGAACTTTATCATTAATCACTCATAAAAAAACAGATATTTATTCCTACTTTAAATAAATACAGGATACCGAATAAAGAGCGTACTGTTTGTTAATTTGATAACAAAACTAAAGTCGAATGATTGCAAATAGATTTTACATCATAATGACGGTTGTTTGAACAGCTGGAAATGTGTCCATTTGTAGCAGAAGAGGCAGCCGCCTTGAAGTTTTCGGACGTTATGGGTGAATAGTTTTTAGTGACAATGTTGAATTATTTAAAACTATGTGATTATAAACAATGGCACAAATGAGTGAACTTAGATTTTCATTTTCGAATCAGGTATGTAGTACTCGTATTTTCCATAATACACAAAAGTTATTTGAAAGTAAAGTAGATATTTATTTCTGATTCGTAGGTATTTGTCGTGATTGGAATCCTGAGCACATTGTTAAGCAATGGCCTGGGTATTGGCTTTCTACCCATTATTGTATCGGACGAAATAAATGGATCAAATCACAAACTCCTTGATGAACAATCTCTAAGTTACTTAGGTAAGTTTAACTACCCAATATAAAACCCTAATCACGCAATCAAAAACCGAAAACAGGAACTTTATAAAAGTTAGCGCCACCTCAAAAGAACATGAATAAAAGATCCGTGAAAAATGTTCACTTTCGCGAAAAACAAGGAATAATTAAAAACGAGATAAGAAACGCCCGTTGTCGCTGTAAGTGATATTAATTTTGCTTTCAGAGGCTGCTGGAGAGCTGGCTTTTATCGCATCAATCCTGATTATTCCTCTCACGATGCAAAAAAAGGGAAGAAAAGTGGCAAATATTGTGACGATAATGCCAGCCTTTCTGGGCTGGGTCTTGAGTTTCAACGCGGGGAAATTCTTCAGCCTTGTCATCATCAATGCTTTACATAACATATCACTGGGCGGAGCCGTCTCCATCAGCAGTACATTAATGTCAGAATTTTGCAGCTTCAAATATACAGGACTATTTTTCATGATAGAAATAGCGATGATATCTCTCGGTATATTACTGTGTCACGTCTGTAATGTATATTTTTGTTGTACTACAATTTCGTTATTCGGAATAGCATCTTCAGCAGTTGGTTTAATTGTGACGCAATTTTGGCTCGAAACTCCTTATCCACTGACAAACAAAGGCCAGCTGATCTCAAGAAAAGAAAATCACAAGCTAATAAATCCAAATGAAAACGTTTTCGACGAATTGGGCAATCTATTTTCGAAATGGAGAATACAGCAGTTGATACATTCGAAGCCGATAAGTATTAAGTTGCGAAAAAAGATAACTGAATATTTGAAATCATTATTGAAAGCAGATTCCCTTAAGCCGGTCTCAATCGTGCTACTGATGTCTAGTTTGGTTAGCTTTGGAGGAGAAGGGATTACAAGTTATTCCCTGAAAAACATTTTCAAGACGAATGGAAAGTATATTGGCACGATCGTCCTGGACGTTTTGACGTTAATTTGTTCTTTGACTGCTTGCGGTCTGCTCCAAATAGTTAAAAGGCAAAGTTTGTTTTTGTTTTCGGGTGCGTTTTCCGTCGTTATTTTGGGTTTGACATCTCTAATTTTGTTTTTGCAAACAGTGGAGTGGATTTCCAGAGACTGCTTCTGGTTGTTTGGCTTAGTGACAGGCCTTGTTATGTTTCTGTCGTTGGGCACAACTGTTATACCTTTTTCGGTTTTGGGAGAAATGTTTCCGTTTTCTTACAAAGGTATAGGTAGTTCTTTGACGTGTACGTATTTGTGGGCGTTAGGTAATAGTGTTTTAAGATCTGTGCCCTTATTTTGTAACATCCTAGGATTTTACGGAATAATATTGATAACTATTACAATTTTAGTTTTAGTTTTATTTGTTGTAAGTAAATTGGTCACTGAATCTGATCTTAGAATACAGTCGGATTCAGATCAACTTGCAAAATTGCGTAAAGATGAACTTTATTGTATATCAATAAAAGAAACACTCAAATCTCAACAAAGTGATACAATTCAAGTATTTATTGAAGTATAAATATTGTTATTAATAGTCCCGATAAATAACTTAAGTCTGTCTTTCGTGATAAGTGTTTAAACGATCTGAATAAAATAATGTTTATGTGACAAAAACTGATTATTTATTATATCAAAACAAGCAATAAACATTGTTAATAATATTTGCTGTAAAAGTTTGGTTTTATTATTTTTAATATTCAAAATATTTGCTTTAAGAAAAATATTATACTACCCATATTAAAACTTGATATTATTGAATAATTTTGCTGTCTTTAATGATACAATATTCCATTCACAAGTTTTACACATTATCTGGCACTTCTGGCAGTTGCTTCATTATTTTTCATTTTTTGATCAAATAATTTATTTTGGTTCTTCGTTATGTTACCCAAATATCTGTAACTATTTCAGGAACCGGTGAGCAAACCTAAGTGTTAGTTCAATCCTTTAATTGCATTACATTCAGAGACCTCATCTAATATCCATTAATTGTTTCCCAGGCTGCCAACGGAGTTCTATTCAAAGCCAACTTAGCGTTAGCTCAGGGAGCAATTAAGCCGATGGACGCCATCGGATCGTGGCTAAAGCTCAGTTACGTAATTCTTAGTTTAATTGGTTGCTTCAAATAAACCTCAATCTATTTTGAAAACGTGACATCAAATTCAAAATATTTATTAGCACGTAAGCATTTTTCACGTGTTTGTGCCCAACACGTTCCAAATATTAGCTGAGCCTACCACCACTTCAGGACAACATACCGGCTGCAAAACTAAGTAAAGTTACGTTCACCAGCGCCTCTTTTTGATTTGATTTGATTTGAACAATGCATTTATCTTAAGAGCCCAAGAACAGCAATGTTTTTTGCTGGTTCTTCAGGCCCAAGCTTTTCAGAAAGACCTAGACTTCTACGCTGTAAATACGAGAGTATTTTTAAGTACAGTGGGCCTGAAGACTGGCTTATTCCATACTAAATGTCAATTTAATCAGTGTTCAATACGCTTTTTTGTAATAAGACCCAGTCATCCAAAACTAGACTTAACGATTCCATACTATTCAAAATTCATGGTCCAATCTACAATGTTTGTTGCGAGTCCGCACTAATTCAAACGTAACTACAGATGTATACGTAAACTGGGTGACCCGAGCTGTATTCCCCATACAATTCCGCCAAAGCCGACACTCGCAAACGCTTCACATTAATTACTAATGCACTGGGCCTTAATTAATTTCCGTTTTAGCTGCCTTTGCAATATTCTAACGGAATCCCAGTCGGTTCGCTTTGACCCAAACCACATCCAATCAAAGCAGACAGCTCAATCAATTGTGTTTGCTCAACGGATTACACGTAGACCAAAATCGTCATCACTGCCTATCTGTCTACTGCTAAATTTCTCCTTTCTATTTTATTAAACCATTTCGGCACTTCTTTTACTACTTGCCTGTTCACAACTTGAATAAGTAAGTTGGTATCTATTCGACTCTCCATGTAGTTCAATAAAATGTTCATAAACATGCTACTTTTCTTGTCTCTCAACAAGCTCTAAGCAAAGTCACCATAACAACAGTTCTTAGAGTATAAGACAATACGAAGACCGAATTGCGTCAGCCCTGACGTATTTCGTCCACAAAACATGACGCAACTATCGTACCTACTTCAGTTCCACGTAATGGCGGATCTACGTCACCGCACCCGTCAGCTGTCACTTACATCACTTTGTGAGTTTGCTGTTCACTTTCCTCTGTGGTCAAACTCATTACTCTGTGAACAATTCGTTTTAGACCCGAATCTGTTTCGAATTGCTAAATTAGTTCGGTTGAATGAATTTATATTTTGCTTGGTCGTGACAAAGTGCGTACTAAAATATCTCGACAAAGTTTGCTGTTTCAAAGTTTTTTCAGGAAAATTATCTAATGAACGAGAAAATAGGATATCTTTTCCTAATGACTTGATTGTAACAAGCAACAGCGTAAAATTTTAACCAGAAATATCAAGATCATCACATATTTTATTAAAATTAACTTAAGCTCTACCTCTTGCCGTCTTCATTCGTCGTTCGTTCGTTCGTTTCAGCCGAAAGACGTCCACTGGACAAAGGATAGTCTTCATTAGTTGAAGATAAAAGTGCTGTGAGTTATTGTTTCAAAAAAAGAAGATATCGATATCAAAGTTATTATAAATTGGGACTCGATCAAAGTGTGGATGAATAACGATTAGTAATGGTTATTCATTGCCACTCAAATCAAGACCCTTAGACATGCTAACATTTTCTGTCTTGTCCTTTTTATGGCACTTTACTCGATTATTCATTATTCATGACTTTGAATTTAACATTACCTTAGGTTTAATACTTACTTAATTATTGTTAAAAACGTGATGTTACGAGTACCTATGATGTATATGAATAGAATGAATGACGTTTACGACGTGAAATTTTTGACGACGAAATCATCCTCACTGTTGTAAATACTTAGAAAATTTTGAATTTTTATAATATATTTTCCATTTTTTTTTCAGTTTCAGCTTCATGTTGGTAATATTTATTGTAACTTATGAAAGTATTTCATATGGTGAATTTGATGACATAATTTTCTGAAAATTATGTCAATTTCGAACTTCCCAACATGAATTTATTTACCTACGGCCCAGAACAGACGGTGAAACGCAACTGCAACGAAACTGCAACTTTCTGATGATTCTGATGAATGAAACTGAAACTGAAAGTTTCAAACTGGTCGCGTCATAGTGTGGTCTCTCAACGGACGCTATGGCAGAAACTTAGATGCAACTCAAAAGTAACTAGCAGTTGCAGTTTCGTTGCAGTTGCGTTTCACCGTCTGTTCTGGGCCTACGTGTACAAAGCTCAAATAAGTTTGCAATGAAGCTCACAACTCAAAGGGCCGAGTTATCACACAGCGTGGTCGGAAGTAGGCTAATTGGCCTGTGACTTGTTGCTACCAGTGCGGACTTGTTGAACATGCAGCTGATGGCCGCTAACTAGTTTGAACTAGTTCATGCAAATACTATGAAGGTACGAGGTAAATGCGCTATGTTGGATGTTTCAGGCTTTCAGAGCTTAAAGCTCGTAGCATTTCCTATTTTACCTGATGTCAAACTTTATGTCAGAGTCTGACAGTCAGACGTAACTTAGGTAGGTAGTCGAACTCAATATTATTTCTGAAGCACTTTGAACACTCCTCTTTTCGGCCATTCAGATTGATTCAGATATTGACTGAACAAATAATTACACGTTGATTTCAAAATATATGTGCATCTCACCTGGAGATCGAACCCAAGACATGTAGGAGAACGTTATTTAACAAATAACTTTATTCTCGGTATAATTTTACTAAAAACAAGTATAGCTAAAAAAAAAGAAAGAAAAAATATTTCAGTGTAAAAGGTGACATTTAAGTAAAAGTTCTAATTGATTAGCGATACAACCTTAATATCACTGATAGAGTCGCAAAAACATGACTTCACAATAAACGTATTAATCAAACCAAAAGCGAAACGTTTTTGCTGAAAATAAAACAGAAATATTCGACAATAGAGCAATCGACTGTGGTGTACCGAGACCGACGCGACAAACAACTCATACATCCATACGAATACCATCCATACATATCTGACCCCACATCACGAGCCATTTCGGCGACCAATACAATACATTCCAATAGGATTGGTCGCGAGGCTGCATTCCCAGTCAAATTCCAGCGATATCCACCACATTTTATAGTACATACCCTTCAATACAGTCAATAACGTAAAAGCATATATGACTGCTGACTGAGTTATGTTTAGGCGATGTTTAGGTCCCAAATAATCTAAATTTATGACGGAAAAAGTCATGTTTCGTAGATGTCAAACAGAAAATGCAAAAAAAATATTAACTCTAAAATCTCAACGAAATAATCCGATAACTTTCTCTGTGGGGCGCTTGTAAATTCAACATTCAGATGTATTTCTATTATGTACATTATACATATTTTAAATTGCTTGAGTGTAGTAAATAATTATTATTTCAACAGTTTAAACGGTTTTACAAACAACTTTAAATTATATTCTTGATGATAATTGATCTATCAAAGAAATGCAACGTGAAATAAACTGCGTCGCAAATAATATAAAATGAAACTAAAGATTTACTAGATGGCACAGCTGAGTGATTGAGAGATACATAAAAATCCATTACATGCGTGAGTTTACAACTTAAAATATAAATAAGGATCTGATATATTTAATCGTGGTTTTAATTTAAAAGGCCGATCGCTGTCATGTTGAAGAAAAAAGTCGAGTAGAAAAAACTTAAATCGCAAAATACTTATTACTGACGTAGTTTTCCTAACTGAAGTAGATAGAAAGTAGAAATAATTTGTTGTAATGAATGACGTAAATTACGAAGGATTAATTGACTGTTATAACATCATAATCGTTGCCTTTGTGAGATACTGATTATTATTTTTCCTCCTTTTTGCTAACGAGCCATTCCACGTTGCTTACGACTGCAGTTAAAGTTTACTCGCGTCAGTCCAATTAAATTAATCAGGTGAAAAAGTTAAAAAAGCAACTCCAATAAACCGGATTTCCCAGTAGGAGCCATTTGCATAACCATATTACGTAAAATGTTCGTAATAACTATAATTTTATAGCTACATAGTTCACGACACAGCCCTCGCGTGTGGGCACGGAGGATTAACAAAAACTAAGGAATTTTAACGGGCTCAAGGCAGAAACTACAGCGATCGATTTGACCGACAAATTCGACATTTACTGCATAAGCTACCATTGTAGAGTATCATAATCATTCAGTTCATAATACCTATAGAGTTGTCATTTTGCAGAAGTTTTCATTAGACGCTCTATTCAAATGTAAAATAATAAATAAACTCCAAATAGGACACAATGAGTGAGGCTGTAAGTGTGCGACATCAGAATCTACATACTTTTATTAAAAAAAGAAATATAACACACGCCTTAACACATAATTAAAGAATAATGATACTTGAAAAGCTAAAAGCACGAAAACATGGAAATAAACATAGCTCTAAATTCATAAATTATGGCTTCCACGTTTTAATTTTCATGTCCTGCTTAGGTATACTAGGTATCTCTCTCCTCATAAAACGAAGTTAGATTTTTTATCAAGTCAAATTTTAAAACAGCGACCAAATACACATAAGCTGACAAATGATGAAGTCTCATTCTAACCAAAAGTCTGTGTATCTGTTAACTAAATGTAAGGTATATTTTGAAAGCCAATTCTCAACTAACAGTGTGCAAAACAAACAAACATCAGCTAGCTCTAATTTTGGACTATCAATACACTGTGGAATTCTTAATTACCATCAAACATGCGACTAATAATTCCATGAAGGCCCACACCACCGATGTTTGACTGATCACTATTGACTGTGTTCGCCGAATAGCTTTACGTAAACCAGTTGTATAGTTTGTTGGCTTAGCGACGTGATTCAATTTTCTATTACCAGCTAGGATTGGCAGGCTTTGTAGAACGGAACGTTATTTTATGAGCTCTAGAGATGATTGTTTGTCATGTTTTGCTAAACAATAACGGTTGCTTGGGCCATAATAATTCCTACATTCATCTAGCTAGATATTTGCAACAGACTAGACGTTATTTTTATTTTATTTTATTTTATTTTTCTTTATTCATTATATATATATTATTTTATTTTATTATATTTCGTTATCTGGAAGTCCTCTGCCTTTAGACTAAAAGGACTGGATACAAATTCAGAGTTTTCATTTTCAAAATCATTATTTTAATCTCAAATGATTTGGAACAACTAAAGTCACAACTGGTTAGAATTTATAACCGGCCTTGCGCCTTTAGAATCAATCGTCATAATGTCTCCCTGGCCTATCAAAATTAAAAATTTATAAAATGTTTCTTTACGTTTTAAGTAGATATACTCGTCTGTAACTCATTATTTTAGAGATGTAAATAGTCCAAATGTAAACTATAAAAGGTTCTGGAATGGAGGCCGCGTACCGGAAAACGCAGCGTGGGACGTCCACCTACAAGGTGGACCGACGACATCGTAAAGGTAGCAGGGAAGCGCTGGACGCAGGCCGCTACCAATCGATCAACATGGAAAGCATTGGGGGAGGCCTATGTTCAGCAGTGGACGTCCTGTGGCTGAAATGATGATGATGATGAAACTATACGGAAATCTTTTGCTGACTGACGTCCGTACAAAACTTAATCACTATGGATTCATAACCTCAAGGTATTTGGCATGCCTTTTTGTCCTTCACGGTAAATAACTTCAAAAACACTGATTTATGATACCAAAAAAACTAACGGTTACATTGTAAATGTTGGTCATCGCGTTTACATGTTGCTGACATGCATGTGCAGAGCCGAAGCAAAAACGTCATTGCTGCAGACAAATAATGAAGCCGTCACGATATGCTGCGACAGGCGTTAAACGATTTCAGACGCTAATCGTTTGGTACGCTAAGGTACAGTAGGTCCATTGTTACGTGTAGTTAGAGTCAAAACTTTCAGCCTCTGTATTTTCTTTTAATTAGAACTGAAGATGACTCCTGCAGTCATTTACTTTCTGCTGCAGGACAACTCTCTCTTATTTATCATATGTAAATGGAGGTTTTGGCCTACGGAGTGTATGCCAAAACCTCCATGCTGGCTAGATGGGTTGAAAAGGCTTTATATTCGCATAATTAATTTGCGTTAGTTTCTTTGTGAATGCTACAATGTGACCTTGTTGGTGATTAAATAAATAAATAAATTTTTCTTCAATCGCAGTCGCTCAGTTGAATTTTGCGACATCCGCGGAAACTGAAAGTCCTGCTCTGTTTTTTTAATTATTTTGAATGTGTTACAATTAATTCTTGTTAAAGGTAACAGTTTTAACTAACTAGCAGTTCTACTGAAAGTACATCCATTGTGTCGCTACTACGTTCAATATTCATGCCCCTAACAGATTACCGTTCATGACTGCGCGCGATTAGTGCAACAAATCGTTTAATTGTGAATATTTTATTGCACTGCAATGCAATATCTACTCATGTAACAGTTGTGATTGTGGAATGCAAATATTTTTCATCTACAAGTACTTTTGAAGAGAGCTTTGTTGTTTTGGAATTTTACCATACCTAAGTGGTTGTCTGTGTCTATTTGCTTCTGATATTTGAGTCTAATTTTATCCTGAGAAGGGTCGAAGTCCCTGGGTGTAACTGTAGACTGTCTTGTGTTTTGGGACTTTGAAAATGTCAAGACTTTCCAATTATTTTCTCATTAATTATTATTATCTTTTTAAAATTCAAATTCAAATTCAAAATTCAAATATTTTATTCAGTACATAGGCCCTTTCCAGGGCACTTAAAGACGTCCAAATATAGCTTGCCCTACAACCACTTCGGAACAACATATGGGCTGGTGCGGAGAAGAAGTGGAGGAAGAAACTCAGTCACCTTTGTCATTGAGTTTTCTGCAACATCTTGACACAAAACTTCAAGAATAAAACTTATACTAATACTTGTACATTAACTTTATAAATTCGAGTAAAGGTAAAATATAACATTTACCTATGAAATTAATGTCTTACTCTCTGTAGTGCTCCAACTGCAATAACTCAAGAATTGCATTTGCTACGTTGTATGCGTTTGTACCATTTTGTGTACTTTGTGTAAACAAATTGGTTTCTCTTGAAATTCTATTTGAAAGAGCAGCTGCATGCTCATTCATATAGTCATGAGGAAACCCCATTTGCAATAAGAAACAGACGACATTACCTACTCGTACATTTACATAGCTGTCGCAAGGTTGCCCTCAAATTATGAATAAATAACTGAGTTTTCTTTGCAGCCCCTGTACTACAGAGAAAACGACCACTAATGGAGTTTCTGTCATTTTTTCATTTTAAAATATTACTCGATTAGTTATTTTATGAAGTGGTATATACTGCAACTTGGTAAAGATATAGTTTCTAAACAACGTAGAGTGCAAAAAGCTTTTAGTTTAATGAAAATATTAGTCATTTTTGCAGCAAATAAGTAGGTACATACTTTAATTTTTACTATGTCAATTTCTTATTCACAACGAAGAAGGCTAGTGTTTAATTTTAAATATGCTTTTCACTTAGCATTTTTCCAAAAGAATGGAATACTAAAAAGAATGAGTACTAAATCATCCATTTCTGCTCTAGAAATTGGATGCTTTTATGGACAAACATTTATGCTGATGTCACTAAGTTCACCGACCCCTATCTGTGTTGGGCGACCTAGTCAAAGGTCAACACCACTCCCTCCAGCCGCCCTCTTTCCGGAACCGTGCGAAAATACTAAATTAATGAATGTCCGATTCGACGCCATTTTGATTAAAGATATTTGAAGGCCTGGGTGAAATTTATTATGTTTTTAAAATGCTTGTCTAACCCATTAGTATCTTAGCATTCTTTAATATAACAAATTGTAACCTTAAGCATTTCATTGTAAGATAAGATAAGATAAGATAACATTGTAACGAAAATTCGTATCTAGCATGTTCGCTTCACGCATAAGAAAGCCCTTGAAGGGATTTAAATCGATTCTACCCACATAATAGTCAGCATTACATCAAAAAACTACACTCAGCTTAAAAGATAAAAGGGAAAATTGTGTTTCACATAAACTTTTCCAATAATATCTTTTAACAAACCATAATCTTTTTGGGCAAAGAGGATTACAGAATGGATATTTTTTATCCTATCACTGCAAAACAGTTTATGTCCCTTATGTTTTCTTTGTAGAGTAGCCGGTACTTTACCCTGTTATTCTTTTTATCTAAATGTCGTGGAATTTTCAGCCTCGATAAAAATAGGAAGGTTGTCCCTAACATAACCTTTTTTGCTTTTATATCACAAAAATAGGCTACCCCAATAGTCATTTTTAAATAGGAATAAAAAAAATATTTGTAAGTATATGGAGCTGTTTACATTAACTTTCCAGTTTTAAAAATTGATCACTTCTTGAAAAGGACTATGCATGTGAAGTAAAATTGAAAAAAATCTGGTTATCTGTGAGGGTAAAAACCGAGGCTACCTGCCACATAAATAGTTGTAAAGTCGTAAATTCCTAGATACCTTGTATGTATTCTCTTCTCCTTTTAACACTGTCATAAAACTGCGACATGTGTATATTTAACACTATTCTCAATAATACGAGTTACGAGTTCTATGATATTAGCAATACAAAGAAGAATAAGACATTCATTAAACTCTACGATAAAAAGTGCCTTTCAATATCTCACAAAAATCCGAGTACTACTTCAAAAATCCCTCATCATTATCATCATCATCATCATCATCATCATCATTTCAGCCATAGAACGTCCACTACTGAACATAGACCTCCCTCAATGATTTCCACAATGTCGGGTTGGTGGCGGCCTGCATCCAGCGCCTTCCTGCTCGTCAAAAATCCCTCAGGAGCGTGTATCCAACGTAAAATTGTATGTAACGTCAAATTAAATTGAAAAGCTTTTACAAACTGTAGCAGTTCCATTCCATTTTTATTGTCCATTTCCCGCGATATTACCTGAAACAAAAAAAGTAGAAATTAGCTTTTATTGCTTTTTAAACTGCAAGCTCGAGCGCGAGCTTTTGCATTGCGCCGGTGAAATCAACAAATATTAACTCAAGGGCAATGCAATTGTAAAATCACTTTCTGTTTCAACATTTGACTTTAAATTGTGTGTATTTTTTGGTTATGGTTAAAATCGGATTATATTTTGTTTCCTTTATTTGAAAATACGCTATGCTATGGTTGTAAATGTACAAGTGTAACTTTTTTAAATTATTGGATAAATTCGCATTCATCTTCTGTTTTGTACGGATACATACTACATAGTGTCTGAGTTTCTTGCGCTGCTTCTCCTCAGCACTGGCCCATTTATTGTCCTGAAGCAGTGATAGGGTTAATACTGGGCCGTGTAAAAGTGCTTTTTAAAAGCCTACTTGCATAAATAAACGAGTTTTTTTTTACATAAGTTTCATAATCTATAGTCAAAAAGATTTCTTTAACTATAGTAGATTTTCCGTAACTGGAGTACATATTTTGTACCCAAATTATCTAAGAATACATAACCACAGAATAATAATAAGTACTACCACAGAATAATAATAAGTACTACGTACAGAAGTTTTACTTCGCGAAATTATTTTAAAAAATGTATGCTCAATGTCATTAACAATATGGTGTAATTTAGCCTGTCTCAAGAGGCAAGCACCATTTTGTTGACAAAAGTCAGTGATCGGCACTGCGCCGAAGCTATAGGGCTGACTTCGGTAAAATGATGTGACGTGAGGTGCCAAACTGCGGAAAATGGCGGAGGAAATACATGATTTAGCATGAACTATCATGAATAATATTAACTACTTATTTACCTCTCAGAGTCTTGAGGCAACTTAAAAAAGTACATTCTGTGTTTTTATTATTATTTAGTTAAATACTGCACAGTATTTAGCACACCATTTTTTTTATTTTCTTCCATCATACACAAGAGTACGCGTACGTGAGTCAATGTTCGCTCGTATGTGAGGCCTTGTCGAATAGTATCCTGTAGGTGGGCCATCGTGCGTGTTTTGTTTTCGATGTAAACTCGCGGAGATGAACAGGCCTGGTACTACGTACAGAAGTTTTACTTCGCGAAGGTATTTAAAAAAATGTATGCTCAATGTTATTAACAATATGGTGTAATTTAGCCTGTCTCAAGAGTCAAGCACCATTTTGTTGACAAACGTCAGTGATCGGCACTGCGCCGAAGCTATAGGGCTGACTTCGGTAAAATGATGTGACATGAGGTGCCAAACTGCGGAAAATGGCGGAGGAAATACATGATTTAGCTTAGGATTTAGCATGAATTATCATGAATAATATTAACTACTTATTTACCTTTCAGTGTCTTGAGGCAACTAAAAAAAGTACATTCTGTGTTTTTATTATTATTTAGGCAGTTAAATACTGCACAGTATTTAGTACACCATTTTCTTTATTTTCTTCCATCATACACAAGAATACGCGTGCGTGAGTCAATGTTCGCTCGTATGTGAGGCCTTGTCGAATAGTATCCTGTAGTATCGTGCGTGTTTTGTTTTCGATATAAACTCGCGGAGATGAACAGGCCTGACATAACTAAGAAGTCAATACATTGACAAAAATGTTTGATGTAAGAAATTCATAATTTTTCAGTGAGGTTGAAAGAGAAAAGAAATAAAGTTAATTGGGTCCGCTCATACATTGCTTAAAAAGAAAATATTTTATCCCAGACTCTGTAAAGGTCAACATTACCGTAATCAAATTCTGAGAAAACACTTAATTGACTACACTTCAGTAATTAGATTGTTTTCCGGTTTGTTGCTCGGCTTCTGATCACTGGCCCATATAATTAGCCCTAAAGAAACACAAATACAGCCTTAATAATTTTATTCCACCAAAACGTGGAAACCAAAACGACCTCATAATGATAGCAGGAAGGCAATGGATGCAGGCCGCTACCACCCATTGTGGAAGTCATTGAGGGAGGCCTATGTTCAGTACTAGTGAACGTTCTGCGGCTGAAATGATGATGATGATGATGAACATTATGGAAGCAATAAGCTATTGAGTATTGAACGTAGAAATAACGGCATATCGCACTTATCTATCTATCTATATAAATAAAAATGAATTGATGTTCGTTAGTCTGATTAAAACTCGAGAACGGCTGGGCCGATTGAGCTGATTTTGGTTTTAAAATGTTTGTCGTAGTCCAGGGTAGGTCTAAACGGTGAGCAAATACGCGCGCGATATTGTTTTTCTGTGACAGACAAAACTCCACGCGGGCGAAGCCGCGGGCGGAAAGCTAGTTTCAAATATTTTTAAGTTATCCAAATCGAATTGCATAAAATTAGGTTTTAATCTACTCGAACGTTACTCACCAAATTAAAAATCCAGACAGCCTGTATTACGGTCTGCACAATAGCAGAATAATGGGACGTCCCAGTTAATCTCCCGTCCGTCCCATCAATGGGACACATTTAGCGCAATTAGTTTCAGACTCATTTCCATATATTTGAATACCTCGACTTGGAGTGACGTCACAAGTTGACGGTACACAAATGCGCCTTTGATTACTGTCACAGTTTCAACTTCGTTTAGCTCCAGACAAGTTTGATTTGAAGTTGGCGGGAATGCTGATTAGTTTCTAAATGTTCATTTAGTGAAGGGACACCTAGTAAGCATCCAGCACAGTTTCAGTTGAGTTTCACGTATCAAGATGTGACGCTTGCTATACAAAATACGATGAATGTGCTGAAGGAACTCTAGACGTAGGTTTAGCAACGCCAAACATCGTAACTTTAGTTGATGGGTCGCTGCATGCTATATTTTTTTGATTTTATATGAATCTCAAACTCTTATGTCCTGAAAATACCCATTTTTTTCTGGTTCTACCAGAAAAAAAACTGTAATGTTATTTTCCAAATTAATTACCTACATACAGAGTAATTCCATTATTATTCTGAAATTCACGAAATACCTATCATGTAAGCTGTGTCTGTATCAATCTAATTATTAATTCAAAATTACACTATTAATAATTTAACAACGTGAAACAATGTCGAATAGAAGCTACAGAAACGCAATATTCAGTGCTTAGTAATTTACAAGTTTACCCAACTTGATCTAATCAAGAACTTATAATTAATTCAGAGTGTAACTTGATTGACACTTGGTTTCTAATATTTAATTTAACATTGTTGTTAGAAGTAAGATTAGTAAACTCATTAGAGAATTTCATCGTCAAATCAGATTTCAACTATGATTAACGTTGTCACTAAACCCAGTTTACTAGAATTCGAATTATTAATCCCACCAAAAACATTCTGTAAAATACTAGCCAAGTCTCGATGGAGCTGCTTGTTTATCTCTAAAAAGTAATGAAATCTAGACAAAGTCGTGCCAAGTCTATGGTTCCTTACTGCGATTTCTTTATTATTATAGTTAATGTTGTGTGACTTGGCCGTTGAACATTCTTTATTAAGATAATCATACAATAAGTATTATTGAAATACGCAGCTTTATTAAGCCTACAATTGACTGGTTATTGAATCAACGTTTTCCAAGTGGCAATTTTCCATCGCCAATGGGTAGCGGTTCTGGCGACAGATTGGTGCAATGGTGTCATGGATTACCTGGTTTTGTACCCTTCAACGGCCAAGTCACACAACATTAACTATAATAATAAAGAAATCGCAGTAAGGAACCATAGACTTGGCACGACTTTGTCTAGATTTCATTACTTTTTAGAGATAAACAAGCAGCTCCATCGAGACTTGGCTAGTATTTTACAGAATGTTTTTGGTGGGATTTCACTTCTTTTTGTAGAAAGTGGCAAAATTATTTAACGTCGTCGTTTTATCGACATTTTTTACGATATTAAACACAAATAAACTCAACGACCTTTAAAATGGCCAACGAATCAGAATTGTTTTAATAACATAACCTTAGCGAACCTTACAATATAATAAACGAAATCAACGAAATGCAAATTACACAACATTCAACTTAATCGACGGGGGGCTCTAGAAAGGAAAAAAATCTGGACACCGCTTGCTAGTGCTAGCGCCATCTAGCGGTGAGCGATGCAGGCGAATACCACGGCGCGGTGCCGGAGTAGTATTTATTATGAATGTGGTGTTACTCCAGATCTTCGATTTTCCTAGTTTTTATAGTTTTCCCTTTATGTGGCCATTAAACCCTAACTCTGTACCAAATTTCAGCTCTCTGAGTTTATGGGAAGTACTAGTTCTATTTTGATGATTATCAGTGAGTGAGTGTCGTAAATGCGAAACTTTGCTTTCGCTTAACTTCGGAACTAAATGACCAACAGACTTGAAATTTTGGATTTTAAGTACGTGATTATAGCTTACTAGATGACAAAAATTTCTGCGTTCTGGTCTTATCCAGAGGTTCTCAAATAGGGGCCTGAAAATGCGGCGAAATGGTTCCAGTAAAGGATGGTACGGCAGTGTTTGCTTCGCGCTCGACTTGGCGGGGGCACTACCGTGCCCCCAGATATAGTATGAGAATAATAATACCAATACCTAATTATTTTACTTAGGTACGCCCGTATTCACAAACGATGCTTGCTTGAGTGAAGCAGCAAATCGACACAGCGCTGAGTAGAGCTCTGTGATTGGTTTGTGTGTCACCCTGTGCGTCCACGCGCACTGTGAGACCTCATAGTATTGTTTGTGAATACGGGCGTTAATGTTCTTGTAGTAAACTTATCTTTTAAAATTACCGCAGAATGTAAGTATTTATTTATTTTAATACCAATATGAATAATTAAACGTTCTTTATGTACATTATATTTGAGCTTTGTACATGAACTTCGAATAAAGCTCCATAATTAGTTGAATATTCATAAGAAGCCTCACGTAACGGCTTTAACTTAATGAAGCTTTGAGCTTTCATTTCGCGAAGAGCTTTCGCTAAGTTGCCTGTTTCGTAGACATTGTTACGAGTCAAGTGTCTGACGAAAGTGTTGGGAGTAATAAACAAAGTTAGCAAGTAATTAAAATCTATATTACATTCGATTCACGGTTCAATTTTGAATACCTTTAGTCGAAAACAGAGTTACCATTTGGAACGCTGTTTCAATGTGATGTTTAAAGTTTAGAATCATTATCGTTAAGTAAATTAGAATTGTACTGTAGTTCTTGTTAGTTAGAAAAATGGGACCCTATTGTAGGTACTCTATGTAGTGCACTAGAGAACGATCGAGTCGGAATTTTACCTATTTCATTGAAAAGTATCAGACAAACACTTTGACTTGGAGTTAAAAGGTTTTATTAAACCTTATTCTCAAATCGGACGTGCTGATTATTTCAAATGCAGTAGTACAGGAGTTAAATAACATTAATCTAAATGCAAGTCACGTCAAGGCGTGAACTTGGTCATGAAATCTTTATTTTCAATTTCGAGACTCTAAGTTGAAATACCAGGTGGGAATCACAGTCAAAATTATTTGTCCTTTATGCGATTCGAATATTACAGGCTCACATTAACCTTATTGTTTAAAAATTTGACTCAGTGCTTCTGAAGACACATTTCATAAATATTCGCATTTGTCCGATTGACCATGACAATTTCATAAAATTCGTCAAGGTTGACCTCGGTTAAAACCACATGATAGGGTGACGTAATGAAAAACAAACTCGCATCAAATCCCAGATCCAGGCAGAAGTAATAAATCCTACTATCAACAAACAGTGTGCACTCTGCGTCTAAAAAAATACCGTAAACTCAGTCACATTTTTGCAGTGTCTATTTTGATTTCGAGGTAGTACAATAGGATGTACGAATAAAACAAAAAGATGTAAAATGTAGGCGCACACTAGGCGACGTGCGACAGCGACAGACGCGGCGACTAGACGCGACTAGACGCGACGACTGGCTGCAGTCGACAATTTCATATATTTTGTTCAAAGCTTCGCACTCTATTGAGGTCCAAAAAAAAATTTTTTTATGCACAACAAGGCTGGCATTTGACCACAATCGCACCTGGTGTTAAGTGGGATACAGTCTAGAATGGTACATATCAGCTCTGTAAGTGCCTATTCACTCTTGCCTTGAAAAGGCCCGTATTATTATAGTCTTCGGGAAAGACAGCAGCAGGCAGCGAATTCCAGTCCCTAGCTGTTCGCATTATAAAAGAGTCCCTATATTGTTGACATTCCACCAGCTCGCACTAATAGTTTCAATAGTATGCTAACCTGCGTCTGGTTCCCCGGTGATAAATACAACGTGTTAGAGTAGGCGCACACCGTTGATTTTTCGTCGGCCGATAGTTTAGTCGGGCAGTTGATCAGTATGGGCATGTATGGGAGTGCACACACTACGCCGATTCGATTTGACCGATTCTTCATACAATTTAAAATCGGGCACAACTATCGGCCAACTAAAAATCGACGGTGTGCGCCTACTCTTAATGAAAAAGCGCAAAACCTCAGACACCCCAACTTATTTTTGTTATAAAAGAATTATGTAAATTATCAAAATTAACTTTCGCCGATTATTTACGAAGATATTCACTCTTTTTGTTTTAGCCCCGCGCACTTGTTATCTCATTTTGTTAAAAAAATTTTTGGTTAAAATTTGACCCTATTTTTTATTAGTGGAATCGATTCTACTCTCGATTCCAAACTAATTTCAGGTTTTGCGGTTTTTCATTAAAACGTTATATAAGAAAGCAGCCTGTCGTCGCGTTTAGTCGCCGAGCTGTCGCTGTCGCGTGTCGCCTAGTGTGCGCCTACACTTACTGTCCTCGTTGTGTTCGCTGAGAGACAGTCACAAATCCAATTCCGTCGCGTGCCGTATGTTAGGCATTATTATGCTAACGCCCGCTGATGGCGGCGCTTTTTTCTAACTTAACTCGACAGCGCAGATTTTTGCATAATTCAATATACGGGAAGACTATAAATGATCAGGGCTGCATGCTTTAATGTATTACGAAAATAATTATACCTTAGAATAAGTAAAGTTTCTTTGCCTTAATTGGTCCATAAAGGCTTCGTTTTTTTTAAGTTCTTCTTTGTTTTGGAAACGCTGTGATTTTCTCATGTTCCTACATAACACATGATTAATGTACTTACTTACTAGTTTTCTGAAAAGTATTGTGATATTACGCGTAGTAAAGAGAGTAGTACAGTTTACTCAAGAAAATAGAGTTTAGACAAAAAAAAAGTTTAGACAAAATGACAATGTTATTTCACAGTAGTTTTAAAAATACTGTTTGCTCTACTTTATAGAACGTCCTCTTTATTAAAATGCGACATCCCTGATGATACAGGGTGGTAATAAACCGGTGAATAACTAAAGTGTTGCGACACGAACACCGACAATTTCCTTCGCCCGAGGTTTAATTAATATGTACGATGTTTCAGGAAAATAACTGGAAATAACTGGACTTTATCAAAACAAACGAGCTTTGATATTCATTGCGAGTTGCGCACCGCGCAGTGTCGATTTGATAGCTTAGTTTTGCATTTTTAAACGGCTAGCTTTATCAATTTATGTTCAAAAGTTTTTTTTATGAATTTATATTGATTAAGGCTGGGTTGGACAAAGGCCTCTCCCAAGGTTGTCCATAATGAGCGGTCCTGCACTGCCCGCATCCAGGCTCTTGGGAGAGGCCTTTGTGTGGTGTGGACGTCATTATTTTGTCTGAAACGAACGAAGGCTGGGTTGCACCATCTTATTTTAACAAAGTCAAAGTCAAAATTTCTTTATTTGTTTGGACTAATAAATAGTTCTTACAAATCGTCATTTTGCTCTTAAGGAGCCTCTACATGTCTCATAATCTTTTTACCCTACCAGCGCTTCGAGACCAACATTTGGCAAGTGCTGAGAAGAAGCGCCGCAACAAACTCAGTCACCACTGTCTGCCGGTTAATATAAATAAATAGAAATAGTAGTAGTAGGTACATTCGATTCAGGAGCAGTTCACTGAATTTACCATGCATTCTTGTATGGTGTATCTTATAAGAATGGGTATACAAGATTGCGTGGTATATTAAACAAGGTAGTGACGTGCTAATATCTAGACTTACATAATTATTAAGATACTAGTAGAAATGACTCGCATACATAAATTTTAATAACTTGGATTGACCAGTCCCCGAAAGCAGCGCCTGTTCACAGACATGACGAGTGAACCAGCCATCGCTTCACTCGACCATATTAGAGGGAATGTAACGACCCGCCTCACTACGCCACCACCCCAGAGACATTTTAGTGAGAATGACAATTCCAAGTTATCTCTTTAAAATAAAAAACTAATAATAAAGCTAAGTAACAGTCCAGATTGAGAAGCATGACACTATAACATTTGAGAAATTATTATGAGTTTATACATTACTTTTCATTTTAATTCTTTTTAGTGTGAGCATGAGAGGACCATAATCCTACTCCCAGGATGACTTATCATTAAGAAAATCTCGAGTTGTATAATAGGCTTTTTTAAGCATGTGATCTTTAACTATATCTTTAAATTTATTATACGGTAGCTCTTTATATTTATCAGGGACTTTGTTATAAAAATGGATACCTTGTCCCATAAAAGAGGCAAACACTTTATTAAGTCTAAAAGCGGGTATAGCCAATTTATTTTTATTTCTAGTGTTAATTTGGTGAATATCACTTTTCTTTTTGAATTCAGTAATATTTTTTTGAATAAATAGAATACAGTTTAAGATGTATTGTGAAGCGGCCGTGAGAATGCCAACTGTGACAAATGTCAAAAATCTGTCAAACTCCACACAAAAAGCACCGGTTATCGTTATAGTTACCATTAAAGTTAGGTGGTGCAACCTCAGCCTTAGTGACTGTTTTGAGTGAAAAAAAAAAAACAAAAAAAAATTAACAATGCCTGTTAACAATATAACAACTAATTAAAGAAGTCAAGTCTTTCAATCTTATTCATGTTCATTTGGCTAGAAATTGACATTTGATTAATAAGTTAATTAGTAGTTCAGTATCTAATAATATTAAATTAAATGAACAATGTGACGAGCAAATTAGCTTGTTGATATTTTATTGATTACGAGCTGTCAAAGATAATATGTTTAGCTGTAGATGCCTGACTACCAACTAAAAAATAAAAATAACAAATTAAGTGCTTTTACATTATAATTCTGGCCTTTTCAAGGTGAGAGAGAATAGGCACTTACAGGGCGGATATGTACCGTCCTAGACTGCATATCACTTAACACGATTTACGACGACTTTAATGCATAAAAAAATCTTTTTTCATCTATATTTTATGTATAAAGAAATAAAATTTATTTAACTATAGGTACTGCACTGGTATCAAAAGTTTAAATATTCTTAAGTACGGTTGAGTCTTTTTCAGTGAATAAATACAAATTATACTAAGAAGCATAAACAAATATTTGGCTAAGGAAAAGCCCGTTGCTGCGCGGGTTAAATGATATTCAAATATTTTGTTCCTACAAAGGCTACTTTATTACTAATCTTAGCGGCTAATATTTATTCTCAGACAATATTATTATAACACACACCAGTATAACTGTGTTTAGTCTGTTGTAAAAAAATATGTTTAATGTCAGTGAATTTATGGAATAAAGCTAATAAAAAAATATTTAAGTATGAACTGCCGCTTGTCAATCTATTAGTTTTCCTAACAATCTGACATTAACATGATACAATACATGGTCATTTTTGACAGGTTTGACATCTGTCATTAATAACTTGTGACAGCTATAAGCCGCATTGGAATACAAAACTGGCACTAAAAAGTCAAATTCTTTAACGCAATCATAAAAATATAATACCTGAACTGTTGGTAAGTTATCGACATGTTAAGTACTGGTTGTCTCAAAGTTGCGCTACGTATGATAATGATAATGTTAGCATTACCACCCTGTACGAAGCACTTTCCCCATAAAACTTCCCGGTTTAATTGCTTCCCCGAACGCGGCAACATCTTATCAGGGAATATCTCACGATAAAGCACTGGTTCCCAAACTTATTTGAGAGGCGCCCCGTTTCGACCATACAAAAAATTCCGCGCCCCCCTCCTCCAGTCAATTCGATTATTTATTGGTCGTATCGAGCAGTCTGGAATGCATTCTCTCAGCGGTCGCAGGTTTTTTATACTTAAGTACACAGATGGCCCGCGGCCCCCTTTAAAGGTCTTTGCGCCCCCCACTTTGGGAACCAATGCGCTAAAGTATGGCTGGAAGCGCTTTTATATGAGTTTCCGCGAGAATGTGGTAAATATGATAATGAAAATGTTATTTCGTTGGTTTTGGGAAATATGAGGGTTTGCGCCAGCTGTTCATATTGAGAGAATTTCATATTTTGATGAAGAGGTTTCTCGTTAATAGTCCAATAGAATTAGCTTTTAAATCGGAAATAATTCCTACAAAAGATTTTATTGTTTTAATGGCTTCTTTGGTTGCCCATTAAGACTCTCCTAAGTTTTCGACTTCGACGGAGTTGTGCTTAAGTGGTGGGGGCCCCCGAAAGGGGCATTTTTTCGGTTTTCCGGTTATACCGCGTAAAGGACTTACCCTATCAAAAAGTGGTCTTCATGACGGTTGAAGGGCACTTAATCCTGCATTAAATAAGACCAAATTCATATGTTTTGGACAAACCGTTCTCGCGCTAAAGTTCGGCAAAGTAGAAAATATACGTATAATTAATGACCCTCTCCACGTCCAATGGTTTGTTACCCACAGGCTTCCAAGTCTTGAAAAGGGCCACCTCAACCAGTGTAACCCTTTCAAGGCTTACGAGCTTGATGCGCCTATCCTTGTTCGTCCCAGACGTTCCTTAACTGCGGTTGCTGCACCTCTTCTTGGCACTCACCTGAACGACTCTGTGTTACCTACTGTGGATGCCCCTCTTCCTTGTACCCTCCGTTTTGTTAAAATCTTTTAGACTGCTAACAATGTATGATACGTAGACTTTAAAGCTTTTTGTTGTGTCTTCTTTACTGGTAATTTCTTCGAGATTATAGGGGTTTATTCTTAACAAGCGGGAAGTGGTTTCATGTGCGAATCTTTGTGTGGTGAATCTAGGGCACTGAGTAAGTAGGTGTTCCCAGGTTTGCGGGGTTTGGTCGTCGCAGGGACAGCGGTCATCTGCGACGATATGGAATCAAACTCGGTGACCAAATCTTCTCTTTTTAGCTGCAGAGCTGGAGTACCCCAGGACTCTGTATTTGGTCCGATACTCTATAACATCTACTAGTAAAGTAGCCCAGACACCAGAGAGCTGCGGCCTTCCTCAAATGTAACTGTGATCTTAAAGTGACTAGACTTTTGCAATATCAGCTGCTTGGCTGACCAAGTGGCGCATGTAATTAAGCCCCGAAGTCTCACCATATTATCATTTAAGACGTGAAACTTATCCTCCGGCCAATCTAGACCTCGACACATTGCTGCAATCAACCTGCATTAAAATCCTGGACCGTAGGATGACATGGAAAGACCATAAATATAAATAAAACAGAACTGAATATACTATTCCACCGACTATGTGCCTCCAAAGAGCTCAAAAATACATGTTAAGGATACTTTTATCGGCACATTGGTACGCTCGCCTTTAGGAAATACACGAGAACCTGATCTCAGCCAATCCCGCTATCCAAATATCAAAGTATCTATGATCAAGAGAGCTAATTTACTAGCCAAGGGTAAACCACTGCTTTAGTGGCTCAAACCCCAACCAACTGCAAATCACCTGATTAGTCTTGACGACAGATACTAAAAAAGCAGATTTAAAAAAAAATACCTAATGAACAAAGGTCAAACAAGGTCACGCCGCCGACGCCGCCGCCGCCGAGGTCAAAAAGTCGGCGCGCCGCCGCCGGCCAATTTTATATCGGCGCCCACCTCTAATACGAGTATAGCTATCCGTAGGATCTAAGGTACTAGTAAAATTAGGTAAAAGAAGTTTCCTTTGACAAACCCTCGCCAAATTCCAAAAAAGCTACAAAAGTAAAAAGGTAACGCGATTAAGTTGGTCAGCAAAAAGGGTCATTCAAGCGAAAGTACCAATTTTCTAAATATCTCCCCTCACGCTCGCTTTGATCGCTTCTGCAAAAGACCTAAATATCTTATTAGCTACATCGAGAAAAGTACCTTAAGTACAAAACAAGAAAGTGGAAAGCGCCTTGTCGAAACGCTGGCATTTCAGGAACTTCAGCAAAAAACAGAATACATTGAAGCTTCAGAACTGTCCCAATAAAGAAGTTTCAACTTTAGGGAGCGATGAATAAAAGAACGTCGCGAGATATTTTATTCTGTGTAGTCGGAGCGAGCGGGGCCATAAAAAGTGATAGAGCGGAAGCGGGTTTATAGGCGAAATGTGAAATGCTGAATAGCACAGAATTGAATAGAATTGGTTGTATAAATTACGTGTGGGAAATAGAAAATTGTGACGGTTTAAAGGCGCTTACAATACCAATAGTAGGTACTTTAACGTAGTATTAGTGAATTGATATTGAATTAAATCTATATTATTTTCAGAAAGTGTCATAGACAGTATAGTCAGTTTCATTAAAAACACATTTTTATAGTGAGTTTCGAATATTTCTGTACTGTTGCATGCGCCAAAACACTGTATAAACGTTTTGGGTGACTACTTTTAATATGACCTACCTATTAGGTAATTTAAAAAATAGTATCTCTTTAAATATTAACAAGGTGCGTGAATTACTATCGTGACAAGAAGTAGTACAAAATCGTCACACTCGCTATTTTGTGTTATTATACAACTCACACTACCAAAAATAGCCTCAAGGTCACCGAATTTTCAGTCCCCCATTATTTCGTGGCCCAACAGGTTAAGACAGCTAAACTCTCCGCCTGTTTTTGCCGCTCCCCCTCGAGAATCTGGTGCTAACTGTGAGATGTTTAAATTACTCCCCGCCCGCAGAAATAATATTATTTAACGGAACACTGTCAAGGTCGGGGCTGGGAAGACGTATTTGAAATAATATCTACGAGAGTTGAGTTAGTAACGGAAAATTATAAATTATTTTTGAGTAACTTTTGAAATAATAACAGTTTTGAAATATTTTAAAAAATTTTTTATCTATCCATTCCCAGAAAATTAATTAAGGATATGCTTAGCGATATTAAAGGAAAGGAGTTTTCAGATGTTACCTAAAGCCTGGATATTCGGATGACTAATTATTTAATAGTTGATAAGTAGGTATTTTTGAAACCTAAGGACACATTTTTGGAAATCGAACGTTTACGTTTAACAATAAGTTACATAATTTTTCATCAATTCAGTGATTTACATTCACATTCATTCATTAATAGTAGCACAAATACTTAACTTTCGTAGGTACTTTATCAGTACCTAAGTTAATCATTATACTTTTTGAGTAGTAATTTCTTATCTAGCATTATTTAAATTCCCTAGTACCTACCTTTTGCCAAGTACATAATATCAAAAAGTGTTTTAATTCTGTCCTCATTAGGGAAACATTCAGCCATCCCGGACAGATCCTAATTAAGCCATTTAGTGCCTGTGGAGACAATTTAGGCCCTCGGACGTTCGGACGTCCGGTTGGGTCCTCGCAATATTACCTCTAGAACTTTCGGACATCACAAAATATAACAGAAGACAAACTCCATACTAAACGCGCTCGAGCCACGCACACATAGACACCGCTCTAGCAAGACTGTCTTGGACGAATGCGAGCGCGACGTGGCGCGACAGACGTTCGCCACACGTTCGCTGTGGTTCGCTTGAGTCACGCGCCGGTCAACCGCCTGTGATTATTTTGTTTTGCGAAATTGACGAAAATGAGTGAACAGAAAAAGTCGTATTATAATTGTTCGGTATTTGGTTGCTTAAACTCATCATTAAATACCGAATTTTCATTTTTTAAATTACCAGTTGATTCGGGGAGGTAAGTAAGTTATTTATTTAAATTTCAATTGAAATTGAAAGCCAACTCAATTATTAGGAATATCGAATTGTTTTAGAGAGGTTTTAGGAATTATTGGATAACTAGCTTTTGCCCGCGGCTTCACCCGCGGGATTTTTAGTTTTTCACAGATCGTCATAAATTATAGCCTATATGTAATTCAGGGTTATAAACAATAATACTGTAAAGTTACATCAAAATCCGTTCAGTGGTTTTTGCGTGAAAGAGCAACAAACATCCAGACATCCAAACTTTCGCATTTATAATATTATAGTTGGATAATAGTGTCAACCACTCAACTAAACACTAATTCCTTCTCGTGTATTTGTTTGCAAACTATTACTATAATAACGTACTAAATATAAATAAGTATACGTGGATATCTGTTATTGTCTTTCTTGCATAGTATTAAGAGTAACATTTTTCTATCATAACGAAATAAACGCAACACATGACAAGACAACCCTAGCGCGACGGCCGAGCGTGCGAGCGAGAGAGGTATGCAAAGCGAGGTACATACATGAGTTTACCTTTTGTTATATTTTGTGCGGACATCGTTAAAAATTTTGCTGAGAGGCGGATAATTATCGCGAATAAAATTTGGCTGTACCTTTTTAAATAAGTTCCATAAAAACTCTACGTACCATTGGACTGATATTTACCTACATAGGTAGAGCAATTTCATTAACATTATCTTATTTGTGCTAAAAGCCTAAGCTAACAAAATCTTTTTTATTCAGCTTTTTTGTTTCATTCAAGTTTTTAACAAAATTAACACGTTCAAAAAAAACATTTCCACACCACTCCAATCTCTCCATTCCAATTACAGACTAGGTATTTTTGTTCCTACTAATTGCGCTAATAGGCTTTACCAAAAGTACTCGCAATTAGAAAAGTTCTGTCATTCGCTAATTAGTAGCGAACATTAATAACCCAAATGAAAGGCTGATGAAGTCTGCGTAATTTCCATGGAATGAAAGGAAGAAAGAATTTATTATGTCCGAGAGATTTATTTCCTTTTTTAAGAGATTCTTTTTTAAAGCTGGAGTTGTGAAAATGTGACGTAATGAAATTAGAGCTGAAGTTTTCAGTTTAATTTTTCCTTGTACATATTTGCATAAAAGGTGGTTCCATATTTGGCACACACGATGGAAATTTTTCCTCGTACATACTTATTTGAACAAAAAGTTTCTAACATTGTTCCATATTTGGCACACCTTATGGCTGGCATTAAACATGTTAAATACGACTATGTATCATTATTATGATATAGATAGCATTTTATCATAATAGAGCATATTTCAGTATATGACCCGTGTAAGGTTGCCCGCTTTCACTGGCGAAATGACCTCATCAATATGATACGTGACCTAGTAGCGGTAATGTCACGAGGTAGAATATTTTTGCAAATACTAGACTAGTAGAGGTAGTAAATGTACAAACTTATTCATGTAGAAACATCATCAACGTATAAAGTATAATAGAAGTAGAATTAAATCAAAAAATATTTTACTTTTACAATATAGCTGAGACAAAAATAGTTTCCGAATAAATTACTTTAGTTACCTAAGTTAAGCCACACTACGTTCGATTCAGATAACTCACACTCAATATCTTAGCAAGCCTAATAAATGTTGAAAAGATAATAAATAAGGCAACTCAATATTCCCGAAATCCAGCCAATCCCACAGAACTCCATAATGGAACGGTATCAGTGCTTAAAGGAGGCAATCATTGGTTAACCCGTACCTAGGGTTGCCAAGTTCAAAAACACAAAAGCCGGACTCTGTGCTTCATTTGGCCTTTGGCCGGACATTTTACCACGAGCTCACGAGTGAGTACTATCATCATCGGTTGCCTATTGTGTAGCTCGACTTTCGGCTGGCACGGCAGCTACATAAAAAGCCTAACAAAAGCCAATATTTGGCCGGACAGCCCGGACAAGCCACTATTTGGCCGGACAAGACCGTAAAAAGCCAAACATGTCCGGCTAATGCCGGACACCTGGCAACCCTACCCGTACCGGCACTTATGACTCTATACGCGGCTAATGGCTACTTTCCATGTAAATGGGGATATGTGCAAATTCCAACTGGGATTTGGGATTGTGAATATTAAATACAGGAAAGAGGTGGATTTGAAGGCCTATATTTCTCTGGCATACGAATGGATGCTGGAAGTGTTATTGAAATTATAGTTATTGCTGTTCTGGTTCTGTATCTGTGCTGTTCACGTAACAAAACACTAAACAATATTCAAAATCTAGTCTCAATTTCACCTCAATGAAAATCAAATTTACGATATTGTTCTACAAATATTAAACAATTTTAGACGTCAAGTTCATATTACGCGATCTTAAGGGTGGATTCGACCAAACAAGAGTAAATATTAATCTCAGAATACATCGTCAGTTATTCGACAATTTCAATGTGCCAGTTATACCTGGATTTATTCTCGGATAAAAGTTTGGTCGAATCGGGCCTATACATACATATAAAATACTTTTCACATTGCATTTTTAAAAAATTGTCAATGGTTTTTCATTCATTAATCAAAAGTTATTTGTCTATTTTTTTTTCTTGGTGTGAATTTGGTTAAAATGCCTTTGATTCCATTCAAACTCTTTATTTGCTTTTAAATAGGGTACCTACATAAAAATATGTGATGTTTTATCAGAAGTGCAGTCCTATTTAGCCAATGTCAGTTAGCATGCAAATTATAAATTTTATTGGCCGTTTAATGATTGATTGATATTGTTTACTCGTGGCAACTATTTACGCGTTTTTTGTGTAGTGTGAGGACTTGAAAAAGTAATAAAGGAAGGCGTTTCCCCACACGTGGTCACCGATCAATAAGGCGACACGTTCCGTTGTGCGGGCAACCGACAAGCCGGCCGTTTTCGGCCATTGTTATACGACTCCTTAGAAACAAACCACGGCTTTGTTCATATTGATAAAGGTTACAAGTAAATAGCAAGCCCAGTCTATAAATTGTTATTTTCGAAATAAGTTCTTAGAAGTGAGAATAAAAGCCTGTATTTTATTTACAAGCGTACTCTGATATCTATATTTGAGAATATTTATGCCAAGTTAAAGAAAATACAAATTAATGGTCAAATTAAAACAGACTAAACTATTTATAAAAATAAAACGAAAAAAAATACTTTGATACCACGGGCTAAGTCAGGACAGCGCCATCTAGTTTTGAAAAAAGAGATTAACTTTTAATAATAAGAACGTCAATCGCAATGAAAGGGAACTCTTGCTTGAAACTTCCTTTCACAGAAACTTGTATTCAATCATTTCAAATCCTTTCAATGCTATGAAGAAATGGAATTTTATCGTTTATCTACATAGCGTTAAGTACAGTCGACAAAAATTAATAATATTTAATGTAGGGAATATTGAGTTTTTATGATAAGGATAATAAGATACCTACTTTTATAACACTTTTCCTTTTAAGACACGTATTTAAGAAACCTTCAGTCTTCACCTACATTTTACCTACCTTTATCAAAAGTTGTTCTACAGTGCACGAAAGATTGAAATTATCTAGTAAAGTATGAGTACTAGGGTGTCCCTTATTTTTCAAAGTTTTAAATTTGTAACGCATAGGTCTTAGTTTTGTTTGTTTGCCTCTAAAACACTCGGAAATAAATTTTTACCTTATTTGGAGTACGATAACCCGTGCCGACTTGCATCGAAACATGTTGCGCGGCAGTTGCGGTGCGTATTCGCGGTATTTGTCATTTGTTCTCAATTAATCTCGTGATTAACACCTATTGTTTGATATTTAGAAGATGGCTGTGGAATTAAGAAGCAATAAAAAAGTATTTTCTTAGTCGGGGACGTAAATTTATCAAATAATAGGCACAAAGTTACCGTTAATCGTCAAGTTTTTGCAGTATTTTTTAACATATTTTGCGAAGTTCATTAAATGTTATTGAAAGCTCTAATCTCATCATTCGGGAGTGTATTATATTTTGGGAAAAGCTATAAATCCTACCAGAGCCTAACTGTGTAAAAAAAACTTGTGTATCTTCACCATGCTTGGAGGGAGTTGCAACAAAAATTATTTAAAAAAATCAAGATTTATAAGCGCCGCGGTGAGGAGGATTTAAAAACAAATAAAATATTTTAACAAAAACAAATAAAACCAAGGCGTCCAGAGTATTAAGGTGTAGACAAAAAGTTAGTTAAGAAAGTAGAAAGTGCAAGACAAAGAAAAATAAATAAATAAAAAATAGAGCAAATATGTTTCGGAGGTTTATCGTCATCTCTTACTACGCAAGATTCTATACAAACGCAAGGACATCACGACCAGCTTACCAGCTCTGAGATAAGCCTTAAGGAACTCTTGACATCCACTTTCCAAAAGGTATATGAAAGTGTTGACAAATTGATTTCCAAAGCAGCCCTGAGCAAGTTTAGTCGACATCTTTGGTACTTCATATCAGAAGAAATTGCCGTTTTATCACTCTTTGATGATGAAGGTAATGAACAAACACCGTCAATATTGTATTAAAAGTACAAAGAGAGAGTATGTATGATTCTGGGAAGAGATACATTCCATCTGAAGAAGGTATGATTATTTCTATGGTAAATAGGACTTTGTACTAGTTTTTTATCCTGTTTTTAATGAATTGATAATAATAATGCCTTATTTATTGTTGCTGGAAAACCATTGAGTGGTTTTGTGTCTGTCAAGAGTATAAATTTATTTTCTAGATTGAAAATTGATAATAATTTCCCCCTGAGACACATTTCTATATGAGATGAAGATGTTGCCTATTTAAAGGCAAAAAAGTGCTTTCTTTAAGGGTAGTTAATGATACAGCTGAAAGAGCTATAAAGCTTATGCAAGATTTTCATGGTTTGATCACTGCAAAGGAACAGCAAAAGCTTTTTTTGCTACGCACAGTGTAGCGAAAATCAGGCCAATATTCAGGAGCATGGAAATCTGTATCCAGAATGTAAAAAAGGGTCCCTCAAAAGTAAAATATATTGTCTGATCTGTAATGTTATCTTCTTTTTATAAATATTTTATAAAAAATAAATATTTTAATTGATTTAGCTACTTAATAAAAGGGGTAAAACCAGCATTTTTCAAAATCTTCAGAGCTCGGTCGGCACGGGTTAATGTTGACGTAGGAAGATGAAATTTTGTATTTAAGTATGTCTGAGTAGTACGAAAAGAAATAGGGGGTATGCATATGAATATCTAAAAAATTTTTTTTTTCGGCCATATAAGGGACACCCTAATGAGTACTTAAAGCTTTTCGTTAAACTGTTTCATTTTTCATTCCATTCCAAATACATAAATCGAGCACTTTGCATTCGATACTTCTGTCATCGACTGTACGTACAAACGGTCGGCGCAATGAAAAACTTTCTGAAGGAACTTAAAAGCTCCGACAGAACATCGGCTCGCATTCAAACTTAAAACCACTTTAACTTTTATTTAACGTTCCTAGAAAATATTCTGGTCTTGAAGGCAATCTGTTCTGTTAGCTTTCTGATGGAAGAATGATTGCTTTGCTTTTCACGAAGAACATTGGCTAAAAATTAAATTTAACTTAGAAGATAAATGTTTTTTAAACCTAAACTCGTTGTACACACGCCCACACTGTTAACTATCTAATTCCGTTTTTGCTCTCGCTCTAATCAAATGGCGATTCTTTGCGATAGAACGAGATGACATGACTTTCAATGGGCAGTTAACACTGTTGGCGATAGTACGAAAGCCTAGGTATTGATTTTGCATAATTGATATCCTCGCATATAGCTTGCATAAAGTCTATGGAATACCGTTTTATAATATTGATTTAGTAAAACCACATCTCATCCTGATGGCTATACAAGAGGTCTACTTTATAGGTACCTTTACCAATTTGCTCTTCAAAGCATTGGGGGAGGCCTATGTTCAGCAGTGGACGTCCTATGGCTGAGATCATGATGATGATTTGCTCTAGGCCTAGGCGAAAACCACCGACTTTTAGTTGGCCGATAATTGGGCACGATTCTAATTTGTATGAAGAATCGGCCGATACCAAATCGGTGTAATGTGCGCAGTATCATACATCTCCATACTGATCAACAGCCCGACCCAACTATCGGCCAACTAAAAATCGGTGGTCTGCGCCTAGGCTGATAGTGCACGAGCAAATAAAGCCATTTGACAACAATTAGTTCACACTCGTAGTTCTTTGTCGACTTTTAACACATTGATACGAGAAGTTTTCGATATAATTGTTTTTTCACAGCAGCTTGGTTAATGCCAAATACCCAGTTTTATTGGGGACCGGTATTAACACCCGAGCACGGCTTAGCGGGCATACAGGCAATATGGCTCCGGATAGCCGGCATATATCAGCCATAGCCGCAATATCTGAGTTTTGAATACCGATGTGTCATTGAATAGGTTTCAGACTATATTGAAATTTTTATTTTCGAAACCTCAATAGTGGCCGAAGTTCAAACCAAAAATGTTCACAAAAAACTGTACAACACGCCTTTGAACAATACTGTTTTATAAGATCAGATTGTTTTTTTTATCTATAAATCAAAATTTTATTTTAATTCACATTTTATATAAAGCAAATAAAACAGTTGTTGCACGGTAATAAAATAATTAATGTCAAAGTCAAAATTTCTTTATTTGCATAGACTATTATTATTATTATATATAGTGCTTACAAATCGTCAATTATTTTGCTCTTAAGGTCGTTACATAGTATCATAGGTATTGTTGTCATCAGGTCATTAATATAGTCTCCGCTACAGGAATACAGCCTTCTCTAAATTACCAGAGGCAAATGGAGGAAAGAATAACATAACAAAAGCACTTTTTATAAGCCTACCAAAATAAAATAATTTGAATTTGAATAGTACAGAAATAAATACATTGGTACTTTCTCTCCACCGTTTCGATTTACCGACTCAATGTCCTATGTATTATCATCGCAATGGTCCCGAATACTTGGAATACTCGAGGTTACGGTTGGAATTCAATTGCCGATTGCGATTAGTTCGATGGTGGACCTAATGTTGTTGTTAATTGATATTTGCTTGGAAGTGAACGTGTTTACTAAAAGCTTGAGCGCATAATTGTATGGTACGGTTGGCAGAACATGACACTATTTACATGTGTATTGCAATATAACACCTTTACAACTAATATAGGGAGTTACGATCATGATATTGAAAACATTATGTGCAATTCCCTCCAATATTAATTCCTATTTTCTACGTTATTATAACAGTAACTTTTAATAGGTATAAAATTCAATGTAAGAGTAAATTGAATCATAATGGTTATCAGAACGTTTTGTTTTGAGACCGATATTTTGTTAACTTAGATTACCTACTTACCCAATACGATTGAATGGTTAATATTATAAAATATTTAAAATCACATAATAATTTTCTGTAACAACCTTATAAAAACCACTATTTTCGATTTAAAAATACACAAAACTTAACACTTCCAAATCCTGGCCAAAAGCTACAGTTTCAGACCGCGAGTGCAAACGAAAAAAAGTGCAACTTTTAAATTCAAAATTCGAGCTCCGAGTCTGACTCGTTACTGGCAAAGAGAGCCAGACAAGAGCCCGTGTTTGCCTGACCCGGATACCTAGATCTGGGGCTTGTGCCTTTGAAACGCTACGTGTATGTGGTTAAAAGATTATATTTTTAGAAAGAGAAGTGTTACGAATTTAAGTGCTGCTCTTTAGTGGCGTTCTGCCGTCAACTTTCTGTAATCTTTTGATGGCCTTTACACTCTTCAAGATAGAAATAAAACTTTAAAAGTGTTTTAGTGGGCAAAATATACCAAAAACAATAAATTAATTATTCATAAGATATAAATGATTATGATAAAAAGTTCTCTACTTTTAAGAGTGCATGATAATCAAAGGAAATTAATTTTAATGTATTTCTATGGCACTACATAAAATTAACGGTGTGTCAATGTTTTTCCGGTTCTTTTTTTTGTTTGCTAATATAATTTATTTGCACAGACTACACTTTCAAAAACGTATTTATATCAATTACTGCCTAACTTTGCAATCCTTGTTTTTGTCAATTACTCAAACTTGCGTTCTTACAGCCTAAACATGATTACCAACCCAAAGTTGGTCCCAAGATAAATCTTATCGTGAATAAAACGAAATAAAAACATATCTGCTGCTATGATAGATGGGCGCTGTCTTGTAAGATGAATTGCTAAGAACGTTTTTGCCCAAACCGAGAGACTCCGGGAATTTATGAGGACCTAGTTATGTGGGTATTTCGTGATCTTTGCATGAAATATAAGACGACAGTGACCCCTCGTCTCCTTAATGTGAAAGGTTTAGGGTTTTTGATAAGAGCTTTCAAGAAATAGATGTTTAGGTTTCAATTAGGAACGTTTCTTATATTTTTTCTGGCTTTCTTAATTGGAACTTAGTGGAATTGCTATGAAAGTAATAAATTTATGAGGCTCGCTAAGAGTCAAGCTTCTGTACTATTTTAGGAACACAAATAAGCAATTTCCTTTTTCGTATTTTTTTTCAAGAAATCAAATTATTGTTTTAATGAGCCTAAAAGCTTTTGTATTGTCGCATGTTGGTGGAATATTTTTATTTTTTGAGAAAATTCCTGTGTAGGAGTACATCATCTTGAGACAGGGAAAAAATTATTAATATGATTATTATTGAGAGTGTTGTAGGTAAGTAGGTATGCCATGAATATCTAGTCCTTGGTTTGATATTTTTTCTTGACCTACTGATACATTTCATCATCATCATCATCATCTCAGCCATAGGACGTCCACTGCTGAACATAAGCCTCCCCCAATGCCCTCCATGCTGCCCGGTTGGTAGCGGCCTGCGTCCAGCGCCTTCCTGCTACCTTTATGATGTTCTCGGTCCACCTTGTGGTACTGATACATTTAACATTTCCTTTCATCCCATAGCTGAACCCAAAATAAAATCATAAAGCACCCAATCCCAAGTTTTCTTTCGCCCAGCCTCCTCTACCGGGTCATCCCGACTCATCCTGGCGCGATTACACCCGTTATCCCCTAAGTCCCGATAATCCGGGAGTGGCGTCCTGCAGGATTGGGTTCATGCGGTAAATCCATTTATACTGATATGGTAATTTGGGTTCGGTCATACATTTGCCGGATGACAGGTTTGGACTTGATCAGTTTTTGGATAATCCTGTTTATGCTAACGAAAGGAACTTCGGATTTTGAGCTATTAGACTATTGATTTAGCCACAACAAAACACACTGATTTATTTGATACAATCAAAAGGTTTTAATCTAAATATCTATAACTCAAAGGTGACTGACTGACTGACATAGTGATCTATCAACGCACAGCCGAAACCACTGGACGGATCGGGCTGAAATTCGGCATTCATGTAGATGTTATGACTTAGGCTTCCGCTAAGAAAGGATTTTACGAAACTCCACCCCTAAGGGGGTAAAACGGGATCCACGCGTACGAAGTCGCGCGCGACCGCTAGTTTAAGATAATTATACACGTTTAGGTAAATGGTAAACTGGGTTATTTCACTAAATATTACATAATGATGTGACAATCAAACAACTGAATGTTTATAATAGCAATAAATTAGCTGCTCTCAACCACTAAAAGGAAAATGCTCTGTTAATATAAACATTACTCATAAGGTACTCGTTAAAAAATATTGACGTCAAAAACTAACGATCAAACAAAAACCAAACTGCTGCATTCACTTGCAATATTCCTGCCACGTCAGGTAATGCCTGAAATTTAAATTGAATAGAGTCGCGTTCGCCGGGCAAATTACCTCCACCCTTGTCGGGAACACGGTAAAAACAGCAAAACTTCCACCAAAACGCTGTACTAACAGCATTTTCATGCAAGTTAGCGGCAATTAAACCGTATGAAGCATTTTAATTTCAACGTCAAACGCGGTTTTGGGAAATAACGGAAAATTTTACAAAGATTCGCTGGGAGCGCGTTATTAACGGTGTTTTTTCTTTTGTTTTATGGTGCAGTTATTTTTTTTAATTTGAGTCAGGGTTTTATATGATGTTTTTAAATTCATAAATGCAGATTGCGATTTGTAAGCACCATTTAATAGTCCATGCGAGTAAAGAAATTTTGACTTTGCAGTCAGCTGACATAAGTCGTTAACATTTGACATATCGACATAAAGCCGCCGACACCAAGCCACCAGGCTGTCAGCGGGCTTGGAGTATAGAGTCCTTTACAGACAAAAAGAAATACAATAATGTATTAGCTTACAATGAAACCTTTTTCAGCTTTAAAATTACGTCAGCAATTTGTAACTGACCAGAAACCCTCGTCATCATCCCTTCAGCAATCAGGGTTCAGGGATTCCGTGAAATATTACCAATCGGCGGCTAGGAGTTACAAATGGCCAGGAGTGTCCGTGAACTAATGACCGGACAGAGGGTTTGCCTGGAATTGGAAAACGCTGGTCATTTGATTAATTTTGGTGTTGCGGTGAGCCGAAAATAGCTACACTTTAATTGTTTTCTAGGATTTCTTCGTTTATCTTATTTTATTGTTCGTTTATCAAGTAGTAGCTAGCAACTAAGCAACTAAAGTCAGACTTGTGAGTTACCATGGCCTTTAAGGAATCGATATCTTATGTAATTAAACCCGACAAACTTAAAAAGTGTAGATTTTCGTAAAAATAAAGTAACCGGTGTTTTTTGTAAGAAGTTTAACAGATTTTTGACGTTTGTCAAAGTTTAACTAAGAACTCAGTCTAAAAGTATAATAAATAAATAAATATCCTTGGACATTGTACACTGCGCTTCTAGTGCCAAACTAAGCAAAGCTTGTACTATGGGTACTAGACAACGGATATAAACATACTTAAATACTTTTTTTTTGTAAATACATACTAATTAAATTATACATAACCATAAAAAAACCCATCTTTATCTATGTAAAAACAATAAGAAAGAACACACATTAACATTGCGCACTTCAATCATTTAAGCTGTATTTAACACCAATCAAAGCTTTCTAGTCCAGTCAATAAAGCATTATAGATGGAAATCCATGGAACACAATTTCTGACTTCGGGACTTTATTTAGACTAGTTAGGAGGTGAACATAGCAAAAGTCCCCGCCCTTAGCCCTTGAGCTGGCGGGGTGAGAGGGGTTTAAAGGTACCACTTTTCGGTTTTTCGCTTAATCCTCGGAAACTATGCGTCCGAGTGACATGACTACTATGAACCAAAAAAAGCTTATTCAATTTGCTACAGGCGACATAGTCAAGTTTTTCTATATATTTTATAGTTTTTGGGGCATCTGCTCTAGAAGGTCTGTAATATTGGAAATTTTATTTTTGTCTTACATGTTTCCATCAGGAGAAAATCGACTAAATCAACATTGAGCAAATATTTTAGACATGCGGAAGCATGTTAAGCCCAGTTCCAGGGAGGGGACTGCACTGTGCGTACATTTAGGCGAATCAATTGGAGCCACTTTTGACTCCTCATCACTCAAAAACTACTGTGCATTAACGCTTAAAATTTGGCTCATGTGTTGAGACTTGCAAGATAAACATCAGGTTCAAATTTCATAAATATACCTCAAACGGTTCTTTAGGTATTGACGTCCCAAAATCTACATATCTGACCTATAAACCAAATTCTAACAACTTCCAGATGACCTTGAAGGTTCAAATTTGGCATCCAGATAGGTAGATGTGTAAATACAAAGGAGCAAATAAAAAAACAGTAAATTTTAACATTTCACAGGTGATAGACAGATTTTAGTTTTCAAAATGTCGATTTTTGAACTTCAATACCTAAATAACCGTTTGAGGTATATTTATGAAATTTGAAGCTGGTGTTTATCTTGCAAGTCTCAACACATGAGCCAAATTTGAAGTGTTAATGCACAGTAGTTTTTGAGTGATGAGGAGTCAAAAGTGGCTCCAATTGGGTCGTCTAAATATACGCACGGTGCAGTCCCCTCCCTGGAACTAGGCTTAACATGCTCCCGCATGTCTAAAATGTTTGCTTAATGTTGATTTAGTCGATTTTCTCCTGATGGGAACATGTAAGACAACAATAAAATTTCCAATATTACAGACCTTCTAGAGCAGATGCCGTGAAAACTATAAAAGATATAGAAAAACTTGACTGTCTCACCTGTAGCAAATTGAATAATCTTTTTTTGGTTCATAGTAGTCATGTCACTAGGACGTATAGTTTCCGAGGATTAAGCGAAAAACCGAAAATCAGTACCTTTAAACCCCCCTCTCCCCGCCGGCTCAAGGGCTAAGGGCGGGGACTTTTGCTATGTACACCTCCTAACTAGTCTAAATAAAGTCCCGAGGTCAGAAATTGTGTTCCACGGATTTCTCTCTACACCGTCGTTAAAGCATTCATTGACTGGACTATTCCTGAAAGTGCCTTTTCAATAAGATAATGGTGTGAACTTTGCCAAATAAAGACTAATCAAACGGATTCAATTGTCTGCAAAAGATTACACAAAGGTTGCTTCCAGAGAGGCTGGCTAAGTGATTGATTTCACGAGATACTTACATTTAGGTATCGGGACTATTTTTGGAAACCAATACTATAGAGATAAAATCACGCATTTTGAGCTCAAGTTCACGTTGAGGGTCTGTCATGTTATCTGTTAGTTTTTTCTTTACAAAATAATCTAGCAGTTATCTAGTATCTACTGAAATTGACAGTATTATAAACTGAAAAAAGTATTTTGAGAATATTAAACAATTTCATATGCTATGAAATGGACCTATCTTTCTTGATTGCCTAGCCTAGGCAAAAAAGAAACAATCAACATTTTATGATGAAAAGAAAGACAGAAAGAAAAACAATTACCATTCCCTATTTAACCCAAATAGAAAGGAGACAAAACAGTATTTTAGTTAACCCCCTCTATGTAACTGTCGTGAACTGTTTAACTTATAAATAAGGGATAACTCGTTAGCCGAGCTAAATGCCACCGCATTTCAGCTCCGTTTTTTGCCCGTGACCTTACTTTGTCCGACCGCTGAAAGGAAGCGTTCGTTCGTTCATTCATTCACTCCTACAAATGACTCACAATTTATCTTCAACACTCGCAAGACAATGCCGCTGGAAAATTCCCTTTTGTCCGCTAACGGGTGTAATTTGAGAGATTAATTTTGTCTTGGATAACGAAGAAACAGTTGTTGTTTGTTTAGTAGTCAACAACGACTTCCGAAAGTCTAGAAATTAAATTCAAAATAATAACAAAAGATTTTGATACTACTGACCTACCTACGCTTCAAATTCGACAATAAATAGAAGAATTTTTGAAGAATGACATTGTAATTGCCATTGCTTGTCTCGTGCCAAATAAAGATTTTTTATTATTATTTTATTATTATTGTAGGTAACGTTCTATCATTTATTTACGTACATACACACAATTATATTATTTCCAAAAGTCATTTCATGCTATTCGATACGATCAAATTGGTCAACTCGTATATTATGTATACGAGAACCTACCAGAATTGTATATTACATAATGGAAAAATAACAGTACAGAATCAGAATACTAATCTGGAAATCCCTTTTTTAATACATCTCGAACACACGCCCAAAGAGGCTGGCATTGAAACTGTTTTAATATAAAAGTACGTACTTTATATTTGATTCCTGATTTCCAGGCAGCTAAGAAAACGTCTCCCGGGAATTTATAGGATTTTCTGCGGAGGATTTTATTGAATAACCGATTGGGTCGCCCCAGGTGGGAGCGACGTGTAGTGTTGCCAGATTGATCGATATCAGCCTTAGAAAAAGTTATGTCGATGAGAAATGAAGATTTTTTTGGGAGTAGACTTTTTACGACGTTAAGCTACCACTTACGTATAAAAGTATTTTTAGTGATTGAAGAATTTTTAAACAAAGTATGAACTGGTGGAATGTGTGTAAGACTCGTCAACAGTTAAAAAAATTTGAAATGTGTCAGATATGCGTGTTTATTTATTTACTTTAAACCTAATAAGTATAGGTAGGTACTTGTCTTAGTTGACGGTTCAGATTTATCGATGTTATTTTCAGATAACGTTTGTTGGTAGTCAGATTATCGACACTATCCCAACTCTGTATGTGCGGTTAGAATTACGTTTTGTGCTTCGAAATACTTGTGCTTAACGGGATGGTAAGCCGAGCTCCACGTTTAAATTGTGTTAAGGAAATACGCGATATTTTTCTGGATATCAAATGTGTAGCGTTTATTCTCAAGGGCAACGCTTGACATTGGATTCTTTGATATGTGGCAGTCGTATTTGAGTTTATCATGAATACGCCGTAGGAGGAAAGTCGCGTATTTTAACCAAAATATTCTAAGAAGCTGCTTTATGTAGGAACTAACTATATCACTTTTGTAAGAACTAAATCAGTGACGATTTACCTTTGTTCTTCGAAGGGTAATTTAAGGCAGCGTGGGTTTAATTTTGCCATAGGTACGCTTCAATAAGAAGAACAAAATAATTTATAATAGAATGAAATAAAATACAGAATAGAGATATCCAAAGCTATCTTTTATAATAATATCTTTGTAAAGTCTTAGTCCGGAAAGTTAGTAGTTTGTACCATTACATACATATCTTAGAGAGTCCTAGACATAGGTACTCGTAAGTTTCCAAAAGACACACCCACTCTCACACAACTCGAAAGTTTCCGCCCTACAAACGCAGAGAACCGCCCAACAGTTACGTTCTGTAACAGACGTGACGACGCGTCCAAAGTGTGACAACTTCGTGACTGTGACAACTCCGTGATACCAACTTGTCACAACTTGGAACTTATTGTTCGAATATGAAGTTGCAGATCTTTGTTGGCACAGTGAGATAGAGTGAGTTACTTAGTGCTACCGCAGTCCTTTAGGTACCATTTTTCGTGAAAACTTGATAGAATACATTTAATCCGTCACAATACAGTTTTTTTTAGGTTTCTCATCATCAGCAACACCTTGTAGTGATCTCCAGTTGTTTCAGACTTTGCAAATAGGTATAAGTTATATTAATGATTGATCTATCTATCTTTAATAAAGTATTCTTAGACCTCACATAGCGTTATCTAGTCCCAAACTTGGCAAAGCTTGTATGAGTACCTACTACATTTTCCAGACAATACATAAATAACTTTTTTGTACTAGAAATCTCCAAAAGTAAATACTAAGCACCATCATAATTTGCGATCTGGGGGCACGGCAGTGCCCCCACCAAGTCGAGCAAAAAAGCGGCACGGCCGTACCATCCTTTTCTCGAAGCAATTCAGGCCATTTTCGACCGCCTGTAACTTCGTTGTGGATAAAACTAGAAGGCTGAATTTTCATTAGCTATGCAGGCATTGTAAAGACACGGTATATTTAAAATTTCATTCAATTTGAACCAGTAGTTTAAGAATTATAACGGGTCAAAGTTACTTAATTTTGTCACTCACTGACTCACTGACTCACCGATCATCAAAACTCTAAGGCACTTCTAGCTGACCTAGAAGCTTCAAATTTGGAATATAAGTAGTGTTTGGTGTATGAATCAAGGAAAAACTAAAATATTTGGGGGCACGGTAGCGCAACCGCCAAGTCGAGTAAAATTTTTCAATTTCGGTCCAGTTTTCTAGATACATAACTGCTGTCTACAAAATACAAAAAGAAATGAGATCCCATCAAAAACAATACTTGTCAAAAAAACCAAGTCTCGCAACTCAGTTGTTCTACGGTAAAAAGTTGTGAGATCCATGTAATAACAAGTCCAGGCCAGGAAATCTTTAACGTTTTACATAAATATATTGACTTGGCCATCGCATGAAAACACGTGTAAATTAAATTATTTAGTGCGATGGCCAAGTCAATAATTTATGTAAAACGTTAAAGATTTCCTGGCCTGGACTTGGTATTACATGGATCTCACAACTTTTTACCGTAGAACAACTGAGTTGCGAGACTTGGTTTTTTTGACAAGTATTGTTTTTGATGGGATATGTTTGTCTCGAAGCGCTGGTAGGGCCCAAAAGATAATGAGACATGTAAAGTGCCCCTCAAGGGCTACCTTTTTTACTGTATTTGACGTTCATGGTAAAAAATGAATAAAATATTTTTGATATGTTTTAAGTTTCCATTTCACGTCCATATTTAGCCCTGATTCTTTGCTACTTGCTTTGTAGAATCGAGTTCGGATATTAAGATGGATGGCTTTAAAAATCTTTTCTCGTTCGATACTGTAACAAATATCAGATTGAAAATAATGGCCGTGATAGCTCTGTTCGATGCGGCGATAAATCTACCAGATAATCTGTCCCGGTGACAGCAGAGATATAATAATGACTTACTATTTCTACCTTAAACAACAGTCTTCCAAAAGGAAGGATATTTTTTCCAGTGGAACAGTCTGTATTATTGTCACTTGAAGCATATTTTTTTGCAAAGACATTTCTAATTACGTATTATTTCAAACTAACGTTTTTCAAGTTAAGTTCTGCTTTACACTCTTATCTCAATCTTTTATCGATTTATAACCTCTTAGGACGGACATGCGAATATTATGTATGTAGGACTAATAAATAAAAGAAGGCCTAGCGCAGTTTGGAACATTTTATGTAGGTACTTTTGAAATAAATCCACATATCCATAGCTTCTGAAGCTCTACATAAACTACGTTAGTTAATAAAAACTGTAGACCGAAAACTATGCGGGGAACACTACTAAAATAAGTCCTTAAAATATACTCGAATGTTTATTCAATTATTTAATTTAGCCTTTATGAGAATATAACTCAGACAGTAAGCTTACATAAAGCGAAACACGATACAAAATTCAATTTTACCATTAATCAACTCTTGCTAACTATCGAATAACATTGTGAAACTACTTCAAATTCTATTCACATTTTGAATCGAAAGTTTTGCCCTCGAACCGTCTCGAAAGTCCCGGGATCGAGTCCCGGGTGGAGGGCACTTGTAGTTGCCGGTTGGAGTATCGCTATAACGACCTTGCTCGCTCCTTGTTACGTCATAACTAGCTAGGTATTGAGTTTTGCTTGAATAACGTTTGAACTGGGGAAGGCTTGAGAACCAACGTGCTTTGTGTTGAAAGTTTAAAGGTAAGTTTTTTCGGGAGTTTTAGTGTAGTTTTTTCTACAGGCTTATAATAATTTAAAAATCTTTTTCTATAGCTCTTTGTAAAATGACTCAAGCCTCTTTTTTGCAAGAGTCAATCGTTCCGAATCGTGTCTTTTACCAAGGAATTCACTGTTGATGAATAATAATGAAAGATAATGATTTCTTCCTCTTTTCCCTAGTTCTTTATCCCATTATTTGGTGTCGGCTCTCATTGTTCTGAGGCGCCAGGACAGTCATAGAAAATGATTATACAATCCAATATAAAAAAAATTCAAACTCAATAAATATAACTACGAGTAAATAAGTTATCCTTTGATCAATCAACGCGCAAAGTCCTATTACTTTTCCCATCGTCTGATACCCATAGAAAATGTCCAAGATTGTTTTTCTTCGATCAACAATACCAACCAGATATTGGGTCAGCGCAATAAAAAACCGAAATATTTACCGAAAGGTAAATAAGAGCGCATTTGTGAAGAATATCTAATTGGTATTGTTGATCGACGTTGTTTTTGTACAATTTCTACTACCAACATTACCTATATGTATCTATTCGTTTCTGTTTCCACCAATCCCAAGGCCACTTACCTATCAGCTATGACACATTGTTGTATGTCAAATATAACGCCCCAAGACAATGGCGGCCGTAAATCCACGTACCTGCAACAAATAGCAACATCGTTAACCACAATGTATGACATCTCACATTTATACACTTTGTTTCGAGGTATTGACTTATTTCTTATTTGTTTACGACTCGAATAAATGGTTACGAGTATAACAGATTGACAGTCATATTCGTAGTAAAAGGAAATTATATTTATATATTTTCAACAGTTTTTATACTACGTGTGTCACCTGAAAGTATCCTGAAAGTCAGATTCTAATACTTGTGTTGGAGTGTCAATAAATGAACGTAGAAATAAATTGAAATATTACATTGATAAGTACACTTATCTTGGAGGACCCCTACAAAGTATTAGAAGGAGAAGTACTTATGTTATTATTGTAATTTGTGCAATAAAATTATTTAAAAAACAGATCTATCAAACAGATCAGAACGGGTGCATATTTGTCAGAGGGGCACAAGCAGCTATCTGTCCATTTGTGTATCTCTTTCATTATGTACCTATGTCTTGCCTGCCTGTATGTCTTTCTTTCAAATAAAAACTTTTCTATTCTATCTACAAAAAAAGACACTGCTAAAACATGGTCTATTTATTGACTAACTGAGCTTTTATTGTAACACAGTGCAGCATATCAAGTGGTTCTCTAAAAGCTCGCTTAAATACACAGAAAGCTTAATTAAATGATCCCTGTACTTTTGTCACCGTTTCATTTGTAATTAACAGCAAAAGTACTAGCTTTGTTCAATAAATCGAGTCGGAGACCAAATAACAATTAAAACTGTCAGCCAATATTAATTACAGGCCGTCTTTGAATTCAGATTCATTTTCGCGCTGAATCTGAAATAATTAGTCCTACGAAGCAGACTGCCTCACTCACCGCACTGGCATGTCAGGCATTCGCTAAATTGGTGACAGGATACGACGGTTAAGGACGAAACCCCATACAAGCTAGGCTGAAATCGAACGAATACTAATAACGTCAAGCGAGAATAACGCTTCCCTTGCGACTTATGGTTATGAATTTCAGCGAATTTACTGTCGTAAACAGTTGAGTGATCAATAAAATTCCCGCATTGAGTTAAGGTTTTCTTTAAGAATCACAAGACAGTATTAAGCTTGAATTTATATCGAGTTTTAAGCATCACATTGATCATAATTAAAACATATTTGATAAAATGTGCTCCTTTGGACCCGCTTTGACTATTCTCAGGTAGCATACGTTCGTAAGTGAAATACCTAAGTACATTTTTTAAATCATTTTTTAAATTATTTGATGATATTAATCAAATAATCTTTGTCAAACTTAATAACAACTAATGATTTTCAACTATATCCCATTATCTTTTTAAAAATAGTATGTTTTTTTTAACTCATTAAGCTACGCACTCGCGTGGCACATCGCTCACAGTGTGGTCCCAGCCTTACAGTCTAACAGTGGCAACATTAGCGGCGACGTCATTGCGGATAAGTTACCTTGAACTTACGGCCGTGAAGCTATTTCGGTGTTAGTTTAGAAGAAAGAAAAAAACTGCTGTGAGTTTTCTTCGAGTAACGACATTGATTAATAAGCTAAATTCCTTTTGCACATAATCAAAAGGACAGAAAAGGTTTTTATTTAGTGCTTTCATTGGTATGATTTGACTCGAGATTTCATCATTGTATGTTTCATTCCGATGGTTTGAAACTGCTGTGTTACTGTGGCATCTTAATAAAATATGTAGGTAGTAGTAAAAGTTGCATTTACTTTGCGACAAAGATGTAGATTGTAGAATCGGATGTGCTTTCAAAGCTAATTATCACTTCTTCAAATCAAATCAAAAATAAAAAGCTATTTGCAACGTTTTAATGTAATATTCTGAATTTGCATAACAACCAGCTGATCGGCTTAACGTGCTCTAAAAATCCCCAGTTTATGCAAAATATGGAAGTTTTTTCAGACTGAAACAAAATGAATAATCAGTATAAAAGCTACCTGGAGGACAATGAATGCCTGAGGGCAGAGGTGTTCCCTCTATTGTAAGTTCTCAGTATTTCAGGTGCGGGATCATCCATTCAGAAGGTTCGGAATAAACGCTTTTTACAGAGCATTTTTCTCTAAACATTTTTACCGTGTATTTTAAATTTCATTCGAAATGTTTCCAGTTTGGGCGACTAACAAAGATAAATCTGAATACGAGTTTAAAGGGAACATGGTTTTTAAATCTGGTGTGAGATAGAAGTTTTAAAAAGTGTGACTCTATCATAGCATTTTTAAAACTCGTGGAATAAAATGTTATATTGATCATTTAAATTGTCTTATTACACAGATTTCCACTGCATTTCAAAATATTGTTCAAAAGTATGTGTTTTGTGAGCATAATTAGGCTAATTACCTACATATTTAATAGTGACTACCAGTGCGTGACTTCAAACTACTTATAGACGGTTACCTACTCTAGTTCAAAATATAAATGAATCTAAGTACCTAAGTGATCCCTTAATGTATAAAACAATGACATATTTCAGGCCAAAACACGCATATTATTTATTTATTTAATCCTGTATGTCAAATAACTTGAAACATAAAGCGAACATAATGCCTTAACGTCATCGTCAACGTCTAATAACCAAATACGGAAATACACATAAACTAACAAGTTCATGCCATATTAATATACCAATCCGAATTTTAGGCGGGTGTTCCGTTATTTATTAACGGTATTTTAGTGATTTCTCATTAACAGACTGTCCAATAATGAGTGCTCATGAGAATTTAGTTTACCTACGTTAATATCTTAAATCCTTATTCAAATATAAGGCTTTAGAAATAATTAAACGCGTGTTAACAGCCTAATCCTTGTTATAACTAGATGTCAGCAGCAGCCCTAACTTGAGGGCTCCGACGCCTTCAAACTGTCTCTTAGGGAACAGGCTAAGCTCCCAAAGCCTTGTCACTCGCAGGCGAAGCTCGAGGAGCTTGGGATAGTGGCTGAAGGCTGTATTGTATGTAATTTGAAAGTGGGTATAACTGGGTATATGACGCATATGTAAGTGAAGTTGTCTAAGTGAAATAGATTGTTTTCAACAATGTCTTCAGGGCACAAGCACCCTTATAAGGTTTTTAAACAAAGATATTAAAAGTACTTAGGTATTTATGTAATAAAATTAGAATTAAGCATTATATGTACCATCCTAGACTGCATCCCACTTAACATTAGGTGCGATTGTGGTCAAATAACTGCCTTGTTATGCATTAAAAAAAATCAACTGTAGTGTATTGGTAAAAAATAGTAGAATGATTTATGTTAAGCAGGGCCCTATGTCCACATATACCGATATACTTATAAAAGATTATAAAAGCTTCTAACAAACTAATACTGAAAATAAACATCCAATAACGGAAACTGTATGTGACAGACAGACACATTTATCGATAACCGCATGTTTACTGAAATGCTCGCATTTTAATTGGTGAAAACCCCATCCCGTATGAATATCCCAATCCGAATTTCAGAGCGGGCGTACCGTTATTCAGAAACGTTTTTTCGGTGATACGTTATTTTAATTAAGGCTTGGTATTTCTGCTAAAGTAGGTATTTCGCGCTGTCAAAATCTGCGCGCGCAATACTTCGCCGAAGACAGCGCGCCAAAGAGCTCTCGCGGCTACACAGTATAGAAATACGCAGTTTGGAAATACGCAGTTGGTTAGGTTAGGTTGACTTCCTTCCGTTCAAGCGTCACACTCACAGCACTTTCTAATACAAATCATATCCAAGTGATACAAATTAAAACAACGTTCAAAATTTTTGGGAATATATTTTAGAATCGAATAAACATAGAATATAACTGCCAAAGTAAACACGGTTCAAAGAGGCGTGGCGTCACCCGACCTTCCGGAAGTTCCGCGCCGGCTAAAAGAATTTCAAGATTACGTCACCCGACCTATCGGTAGATCCTCGGGAGCTTGAGCGATTGGAAAAACATTTTATGATCAGTTACTCGTAGTAGCGATTATTTAGAGCTTGGATAATAAATTATAGTTGTTGCAATTCACAAAGCTTTGCATGTGGTTAATTACATTAATCAGTACACGCATCAATTTTGTTCAGTCTTTTTGTTTATTAATAAATAAAAATATCATACTAAAATTGCATACATATTTGTTTGTATTGGTCTGGGTGTTTTCTTTCCATAATTTATGTATAACGTATGTACGGGGCTCTGTATCGAAAATCACTATGAGCAATAAGCATCACACACGGTTACCTGGCAATTGGCAATGTGAGCGCTTTGGATATAAATCTGTAAGCTCACTTGCATTTTAACTAAATAAATAAATAAATAAACCTGGAGTGAACTGAACCATCTTAAATGAACGGTATAATATCGAGGTTTCGTCAGTACAGTTGCGAGCAAAGGTGTTTGTGTAGTGTAGTTGAGTTGAGAGGTCAGATTATTGAAATAATAAAACGAACATTTTATTTTTTAAATACATTTTAAAAATAATTTACATTAGGTACAGATAACAATGAGAGGATGACATTGCAAGGTGGTGCCAGTCCAGTCTTAAATCCGTTGATATATGCTGCATCTGCCATGTTTTTGGCTAAAAGATTCTTCTATCTTGCAGTTTAGACTTTTATTACAGACCTCAGACAGTATTTTTGGAAAACTTTTACGCATGGTGGAGGAAGGGACGCTCTAGAGACTCAAGTCTAGAAGGAGTTACATGAACTCCAAATTTTAAATCCGTTGACATCTGCTGCATCTGCCATCTTTTTGGCTAGAAGATTCTTCTATCTTGCAGCTTAGACCTTTAGCTACAGACCTTAGACAGTATTTTTGAAACATTCTTACGCATGGTGGAGGAAGGGACGCTCTAGAGCAGTGGTTTTTAACCGGTGGTCCGCGGACCACTGGTGGTCCCTGGAGGCATTCCAAGTGGTCCACGATGTGCACTTGCACACCTTGGTCAAAACCACTTTTAACTGATTTTTGCAGTCAAACTGGTTTTGACCGATTATGAGGTGGTCCCTCCCTGGGATTGAAATCCTTCCTTTCCTCCTTTCATCCTTTCTGTCTTGTCCCTGGTGGACAAGACAGAAAGGACATCATCCATTTTGGTCCAAAATCAAAAGTGCCGGCCAAAAAATAAAAGTGCTGTATTCTGATAGAATACGTCCGCCTTAGCATTTATTACTATGGCACCAAAGCTGTAGCACCACTGTGCATCGTAGTATTTGAGTTCTAAAAATATATGAAACGACTGACTTTGATCTCAAATACTACGACGCACAATGGTGCTACAGCTTTGGTGTCATAGTAACAAATGCTAAGGCGGACGTATTCTGTCAGAATACAGCACTTTTTTTTATTGGCCGACATTTTTGATTTTGTTCAAAAAATGTATGAATCGTCGATGAATTTTAGATCTCAAATACTCGACGCATAGTGGTGCTACAGCTTTGGTGCCATAGTAACAAATGCTAAGGCGGACGTATTCTCTCAGAATACACCACTTTTTTTTTTTATTGGCCGACACTTTTGATTTTGAACAAAAAATGTATGAATAGTCGATGACTTTTAGATCTCAAATACTCGACGCACAGTGGAGCTACGGCTTTGGTGCCATAGTAACAAATGCTAAGGCAGACGTATTCTGTCAGAATACAGCACTTTTTTTTGTTGGCCGGCACTTTTGATTTTGGACCAAAAATATATGAAACGTGGATGATGTCCTTTGGTAAAATGGTTCCTCATTCGACTTAAAGGTTAAGAACCACTGCTCTAGAGACTCAAAACTACAAGGATACACATGAACTCCAGCTTTAAATCCGTTGATATCTGCTGCATCTGCCATGTTTTTGGCTATAACATTCTTCTATCTTACGGCTTAGACCTTTAGCTACAGACCTTAGACAGTATTTTTGTGAAAATTCTTACGCATGGTGGAGGAAGGGACACTCTAGACACTCAAGTCTACAAGGAGTCACATGAACTCCAGTTTTAAATCCGTTGACATCTGCTGCATCTGCCATCTTTTTGGCTAGAAGATTCTTCTATCTTACAGCTTAGACCTTTAGCTACAGACCTTAGACAGTATTTTTTATTATTTATTTGTGTCAGTGTGCTCTTCTAAAGAGTGTAAGACGATTGTATGTAGGTACTATTCAAATGTAATTTTAACTCATTGGTTTTGTCTCATATTTGAGGAATGTACTATGTATCATGAGTAGTCTTCGTTTAAAAGGATGCGAACGATTTAAATTTCAATAGGTAGACAAAATTTAATTGAATTTAAGCTTTCTCCAGTAACACTGATATTATTATACTGTGACTCATCAAAGTCATCATTGTCAAAAATATTGACAAATCGCGAACTGTCACGGCCAAAAAACTGACACGCGTCCGTCCTCCGTAAGCGCCACCGCGCGACTGATTGAGATTGTCCAAGCCGTCATGGACGATTTTTTCCACATTTTTTAACATAGTAACTAAATAAGACGCAATATAAAAATTTCATCCGTTAAAAGCCCTCAAGTTATTTCTGAACTTTAGTTTAGTAAAAGATTTAGAATCTCAAATCGCTTATTTTAAAAATAAAACCATAAATAGAAAATGAATAGAGGTAACTTTGGGAATTTATTCTATCGAGTCAACTTCATCAAATCGTGTTTCCATCCGTTAATAGCCCTAGAAAATATCCTCAACTATGCCCAATAAAAATCTTAGCCTTTAATTTTACTGTTTAGTACCTCAAAAATGAAAAATGAAAACCTCATTTTCGCCATTTTCTCTGCTACCCGGCCTTAACAATGAAGCATTATTTGCTTTGATACGATGGACATTTTGCATTTCGCGAAACAATATTCATAATAAATTCGTGGGAATATTCGATGACAGAAACGATTTAGTTTCAGTCTGTTGTTTTGTTTATTTATTTAACTATTTCATAGAATATTTATCAGGCAAAGAAGATCACCATTGTTGTGAATTTAAATTACGGTTGGTATGAATAAAGCGAAATGTTATTATTATTATGCACATATTAAATATTTATATTTCGTTTACGAACAAAGGCGCTTATTTTTATTTTCCTGAATAACCATTAGGGTACAAAAGCACAAAGCTCACCTATGATAAAATACTATAGCAGTAACAACAAAGCTTTTAAAATATTTTTATTTTGCGTTTCCAACCACTAAAGCTTTGCATTCATGGTAAATTAAACGATTGCGGTTAAGGTTTAAGCACGACCGAAAGCTCGCGGGCGCTTAACGAACTTTTTGTTCGCTGCAGTTCCTTGGTAACTAAAGCTCGACCTTCCAACAAAGCCTGTGGATTAGGGCGGTTCAAAGAAAAGAGCCAGCCTTCTCAAAACAGACTTGTTTTAACCGAAAAATATCTTAGATCCTCTATACTGTTCTCTTTAAATTAATTTTGTTACCGATGTTATGCGGCGCAGGACCGGTTTTTGTGGAAATCCTTGGGGGAGGCCTTTGTCCAGCAGTGGACGTCTTTCGGCTGAAACGAACGAACGAACCGATGTTATGATACCAAATTCATAGAGTCTTTTAACATTGACGTCCAATTGTACATACATACAATGACTTGCATGCACTAAGCATCCTCATAATAAATGCTATTCATACAAATAATATCTAATTGTACCGCACTAATAATCCTTCCTTTGATGCTAATTTAAAACATATGCAAGCTCGATTATTATTCACCAATTCCAAATAAAACTTCACATTATTTTATCGACTGCTTTGCAGGCCGCAATGGCGCAATAATTCCATAGCATAATAAATAAATCCAGAAACATTTTTTTCCAAAGCTTTTATTTAATCCACTTTGTACTTTGTTGAATCGACATTCAAGCAAAGTGGCATAATCTCTTTTCATTGTCGTAGGCTGAAGTTTCATACTCCGAACTTCCGACTTAGGCGTTCGATTCAACGGGATCGCCCATCGAGTTGGTTCAAAAGAAACTTCGTCGCTCTAATAAAATGGAAATTTCACAGATGCTGATGGGTCTTTGAATCTCAGAGATTGTTTTGACACTTCGCCTTTACCAGTAAATATAAAACAATTTAGCGCAGTTCACTTTAAAAGTGATTTAAAAAGGGTTTATTAAATGACCCGAAAAAAGCTATTGGGGACAATGAAAGAGTTTTTGTAATGGATCCTTTATCCTTTTCTTTTCCCAATGGAGGGGTTTAAAAAGATATTGTGAAGTAAAGCGCTTTTATGAATAGAAATCTATGTGCAAACATAATTTAATTCATTAAGTACGTAATACGGGCATGATGAAGTCCTTGCAACTGTTTGTCAATATTGGGCTTAAAGTCTAGCAGGTCATACCTATTGTTATGAAGTTATACCTATGACAGCTGGTGGCTATTCTATCACGAGCCTTCATTTGCCTTGCATTAGTTGCTATACCTGACTTAACAAATGAATGGTAAGAAGCTAAATATGTCTTCTCTTTCCTCTTTAATATTAACAAATATGATGAAAATAATAATTGAGTTCCTTTGTCACGATGATTGACATACTTTGTAATTTAAACTTTTCAATGTTTAATGTTTTGAGCTTATTTATTCAGAAAATATCTCCGGAAAGATGGACTTATTACAGCCGACATTCGCAAGTGTTTCTCTTTTATAAAATTACTTTACATGTTTCCAAGTAAATAAAACTCCATGGCACTCCCAATGTTTCCTAAAGGCATCGCAAAGTGCCTATCATGTTACTAAAATATTCAGCATTATATCAATGTCATTTTGATGTGGGTGCTGTCACAACTAAAAAAATAAAACCTGTCAAGGAAGAGATAAACTTTTCTATCTAAATAAATAATTACTTACTGCTAGAAAAAAGTTATATTTCAAGTTAATAATTATCATTACACCAAAGGGCAATCAATATAGCGGTCATATTATAGACTGGTCTAGATTTTTAATGAAAACGTCACTGGGCTGTTTTCATGCAATATTTCCAGACTCATAGCGCTGTTGGGCGGGCAGTTCTCTTATTATAGAAAACCTTGAACTACGTTTTATAAAAGTTAATAGCATAGCACGATATATTTATGTTTATAATAGTTAATAGCAAACAGTTTCAAATTACATAAAACATAAAAAAACGTTTAATTAATACTCAAAGACGTCTTTTTTCTGTCTCAAAATTAAGCACCATCAAGTGAAACAACGAATTACCTACTTACCTTCTCGAACGCGTACGACGTACGACGCTATTTAATCTCCCGTTACTCGTTAATAACGAATCGTTAATACCGGTACGACGGCAATTAATTCCGTTCAATGGACTACATTAATCAGAAATGGTGTTGGGATTGATTGCTGGGGACTGACGCGGCGCCTCACAACAGATTGTCCCGGGCATCAGTCAACGTAATACCTTGGTGGCTACATTAACTAATTGCTTAGTTAGTGCGCAAATTATAATAAATAATAAAGCTTTAGGGCAAATATTACTGTAATCGATGTAAGCTATCCGATATCCAAGGATGTGTAACTTAGTGTCTAATAGTCTTAAACGTTTATTGCATCATCATCATCTAATATTCATAAATACGCTCATAACTCGATACAAATTAAGAATTATATGACTTAGGCAGAATTTTAATACACACTGTTTTCTCAATTTTTTATTTTATTTGTAGGTATGTCAGGGCACTTATACACATTTTAATGTACGTTTATCTGTTACGCCACGTATTTTATGAGTTATTAATTAGATAAAAATGCAGAAAGCATTTTAAAGTGCCTTAATTGTAGTTTGTTTGAGGTAAACAGAATATTGTTTCCAATAACGACATCATCCGAGCTTTTACGCTTAAAGTGCTTTCCATCAAAGCGTTTATCGGACTATCTCGATCAGATCCATTAGAAATAATAAAGCCTGAAATAGTGTTATTTTCTACCTGACTCTGACGCCCGTATTCACAAACGATACTTGCTTAAGTGAAGTGCGTCCACGCGCACTGTGAGACCTCATAGTATTGTTTGTGAAAAAGGGGGTTAATCTCACATGTGTCGATACAGAGAATAGAGCACATTAAGGATGAGTTGCACCATCTTACTTTAACTTTGACAAACGTCCAAAATCCATACAAAAAGCACGGGTTATTGTTGAAGTTACGGTTAAAGAGTACAAGTAATTTGGTGCAACTTTTTTTTATGCATAACAAGGCAGGTATTTGACCACAATTGCACCTGATGTTAAGTGGGATGCAGTCTAGGATGGTACATATCTGCCCTGTAAGTGCCTATTCACTCTCGCCTTGAAAACGCCCGGATTATAGTCTTCGGGAAAGACAGCAGCAGGCAACGAATTCCAGTCCCTAGCTGTTCGCATTATAAAAGAGTCATCGAAACGCTTAGTGCGAAACTCAGTCTAAGTTGTCAGAAATGAAGGTTATTTTACTTAAAAACCAACTTGGGTCTGTCACTTTTGACATACTCAAGAAGCTCTCCGCGCAATCCATCCAAGATTCGGGGTCCGATGTGTTGAACTGTGCCATCTGCAGCCATGGGAAATTCTTGGCGGGCCCGTTGACATTGGTATTTTCATGAGCCATTTTAACGTTACGCTGTTTACACTCACACAATCACGAAGAATGTCAGAAAGTCTTTAATACGCTTTGCATTTACTATAACGATCGCTTTATGTCCAAATAACAAAAGCTTTCAAGATCAATTTGCAAATTCTGTGAAGTAAGTAAGTAAGAGTGATCTGATGGATCCCAGGTAATCCGAAACGAGATAAATTGACGCTGGAATTATATAGCTTTTCAGTATTAAGACGTTTTAGTTGCCTAAATGCGATGTTTATAGCATTATCTTCAGAAAAATAGATAGATTTTAGCTGTATTTCTACCTCGATTAAGTAGTTCTTAATGCTCCTCGCTCTGTCTAGATTGTTTGCATTAAATTAAATCTAATAATTTATCTATTTTTATGCTTTATACGTATGTAGCTTTATTTTAGGTAATAAGATACTATGTACTCCACATTTCAGCGAACAATGAGGAACAACGAAAAAATTTAATATTTTTTTTCACGAAAGCACGTTACCTATAAAGGCACTCCTTATGAGTTTCTTGGCAAGTAATATTATATCTTGGAGCTACCACTACTTTTAGGCTAAGAGTGAGTGCAAAAGATGTTTGTAAGAGGTAATCAACGAAATAATTGAAAATAATCCTAAAACTTTTCTTAATTGTAAGAAGAAATTGATGCATGTATACCAACTCTCACTTCTCTATGTGCCTAACACAATTTCTGCTCGCTTGTCTGTATGTCCCACCTATTGTACTGCAACCCTCGCTAGCGACATCTGTCGGTATAATTGAGCAGATCCACATTGTCGGTGCGCTTCAAGTAGCTTCTACAATGGGACACAATTCAACGAAGAAATATTGGATTTTTTAAAGTAGCTCAGTTTCAGGTTGAAGTGACGTATCCAGTAACTAGGTTACTGCATGCTTTTTAAAAGGAACTCTTTGTTTGTGCCGTCAATCTAAGTATGATCTCAGTTTCAGTTTAAAAAATGAAAATGAAATATTATTTTATTCAGCGACACAAAACAGCATCAAAAATATGAAACAAAAGTAAAACTAAATAGAGTAGGTAATGTGCGTGTCACCGAAACGGCCTCCACTCAGCATCATGCCGAGGTGTCGTAAGGGACACCACGACGCTGGTCTTCCGTGGATACTCGAAGGGCAAGAGGCACTGCTATAACACAGCAATACTACTCCGTTTTAGAGTTCTTCTTAGCACTTACCAAATCTGGGTTCGAAGCGCTGCCGGTGTGGCAAAAAGAATATGAGACATGTAAAAGCTCCTAAGAGCAAAACTTAATTTTTTTTTTCCACTTTAAGCATTTGACGATTTGTAACCTTTTAATAGTCATTCCAACCATAGAAAATTTTGACTGTGAGAACGCATACTGCACAGGCTAGTCAAGTCACCGACAATTATTGTCGATATAAATTAGATAGGTGTCTTTAAAATTATCGATTTCATTTTGTGATAAGTATCTGAAAGTACCTACAAAACACGACAAGTCATTTTATGAAATCAAAATAAAATCAAATGTCCCCTTAATTTTCTACAGGCACTAGAATGTCAATATTCTTTGACTGACATCTTTAGTGGGCGTTTTAATAACTCTACATCTCACATTCAAATTATTTATAGGCCGTCATAATTATTCCTGTTTTCAACAACTACGACATAATATGTCACCCGTATTAAATAAGTTATTTGCGATCAGAAATTCTCGAAACATCTTAAAATATTAATATATGCCTTCCTTGTCGTTAGGTTATAAAGTTAACCAGGCCGTAAATAATTTCTTTGCTATAATAAACTTTCTAGGTCACACGCTGACATTAAGTCAAAAGGGCGACAGTGCATCCGTCAGCAAAATACACTAGACCACAAAAATAAGGATCGGCTAGCAAATCTCAACTCAAAGGTGACTGACTGACTGACATTGTGATCTATCAACGCACAGCACAGCCCAAACCACTGGACGGATCGGGCTGAAATTTGGCATGCAGGTAGATGTTATGACGTAGGCATCCGCTAAGAAAGGATTTTACGAAACTCCACCCCTAAAGGGGTAAAACGGGATCCACGTGTACGAAGTCGCGGGCGGCCGCTAGTCTTCTATCACTTCAAAAGTAACTGACCTAATTTTATGAAACAAAACATACCGGAAAAACTATGCATTTTTATTCATTTTAGGTAAAAAGCTCGAATTTTTTTAATCTTTATTTCATAAAGCTAGGTCAGGTATTAAGGATTTTCTAACCAAACTCTTTTCCTTTGCGGTCCAGTATAATTTTCATACTAGTTTTCTTATTCTACTACTGACTCCAAAGTAAGCTATTTTCCCATTATTTCTACTGAGATGTTTGGCTCTAGTTTTCAGTCCAATAGAAAAAGTACCATAGTTATTTAGTACCTATTGAGATAAATAAAATTGGCATCGGAACCAGCTCTGAATGCCGAACTTAGCTCGTTAATATTGGAAACGAATTTATGGTCGCAACTTGCCAACCACAGACCCCTTTTAGGCAGTCCAGTAAGAGCTTAACGTTAATACCTACAAAAGTAAAAGGTACGATTTATGCGGCTTACTTCTGCGCGATTTACTTTCCGTTTTTCTACGGCATTAGTTGTAATTTATCAAAGGTTACGGATTGGTGAGGTAATTGTAAGAAAAACTAAGTTCAATGGGTCATAATGTGAAAGTGAAATAGATCGAAAAATAATTCGGTCAAAAAGTAACTCGATCATGAACAATGCACTCTACCGTTGACCTAAAGCTTACAGCTAACCCTCTTGACGCTCAATCGTCATCGTCTCACGATGATGATGTGATTGATTCTACTGATTTCAGACACAGTGACTGCTTTTGAAATATGAACATTAAACTCACGCAAAAATTGTTCAATGGTAATTTCAATACCAATATATCCTATATAAATAGCTACCGGTGCTGTCTTCTTAATTTGTCTGCACCCAGGCGACTAGATACATAACTGCCCCCACCCCCCACCCACCCTATGTTCTAGCTTCAGGGAACTAATAGCAATGGCTGCACTTCCCGGGAACCAATAAATATCCACGGCACTAAAGAACAATAAATAATTGGTGCGGCTCTAAAGTAGGAAGTAAGTGTATTGTTATAGTGGAAGTTTAAACGTCGTTTTAGTGGCATACGATAAGTAATAGAGCTTCATTTTGTTGGCGAATCAATAAAATACATGCATATTTTAAAATCATGTTCCGTTAATGTCCTGTTTCTTTCGACTTATTTCCATACTGCCCCTAGTGCTAAAAATGTTCCTACATGACGTAATATAGCGCACAAGTTTTTATGTACATAAATTAAAGGAAAGTTACCTACATCTCATAAGTCTCCACACTGTCAAGGCAAAAGCTAAAAGCTCCCCCGATCCCCATTCCCCAGTCAATTTTATAGGTCCCAGCATTTCCTATCGTTGGTCCCTTCTCGACCAATAAGCGAACCGCTGTGAAGACAAAATTAATATTAATTGAACCTCCAGCGACGATTGGCGCCTCCACAAGCTTGAGCAATAAATTCTAGACGAAAGAACTCGTTTCTTCTACTGATTACAATGTTCTAGCTCTGATTAGAGATTTCTTCTCTCAGATGTGGGATGAAATTGCGGTCCCTTTTTGTTCTTGGAGTCGTCTTGTACAAAGAGGGTCTAATTATTTGAGATTAGTTCTTTTTACTGAAAGTTTGTTGTTTTATGTTACTTTCTCAAGCAAGCGTCATTACAATTATCTCCTTCGAAAGTTTAACCTAGCGGTTACATAATGTATTCCTCAAAATATACATTTTCATTTTGCCACCAACATCATCAGGCCATTTATGCCCGTTTTCACCATCAATCCCTATTTTTTAAAGGTCTCCTATGGTAACACATAACAGGAATTTTGTTTATGAAAACTATATAAAATTAGGGATAAATGGTGAAAACGGGTATTAGTCTACTAAGCAGGAAGACCATCCTCACTAACTTATCTAATCAAAATTGATAGATCCCAAGGTGGGTGAAAAAGGTGGATTTGGATTTACACTTCCCACTGGTCAGACGGGTTAGGGAAGCCGGGTGTTCTGTTTTTGTCTTTATAACTAACTACCCTTAAATAGGTACTATAATTTGCTGAATAACTTAATGATTCAAAGCAAAGTGACTAAAGTTACTTCAAACATACTAATACAGTCAACAATACCATGTATTAAAACGCAAGAAGCGATCACGTGCCGTTTGCGCTGGTTTATTTTTGTGGAACAAGTAAATTATCGTAATATGTTCCCGAAGTCTTCATAGCCGCTCATAATCTTGGGGTGCAAGTCATAAGAAGTGTGGGTTTATAGGTCATAAGTTAGGTGAGTAAGAAGTAATCTAAACATGTATCGTGTGAGTTATAGAAGTAAGGATATTTTCAGTACAAACAAGTTATTACTGTACTGTACGGATTGAGGCTTACAAGTAATTTGTATTCTAATTTAGAAGGTAAATTAGGCAAAGTTAGCATATAATTTGCCTGAAGTTACACTGAACGGCTCCGTCAATGCAAACTTTGTACATAGAGGACAAGAATTTCATTTTGTAAAGTTAGTTGTAGTATCGTACTCCCATGTTGGTTTCAAAATTAATACCCAGTTAGAAAAGATTTTTATTAACTAGAGCGATTCATGTAAGAATGACACAGGGTTTCGCAGGTGATTTAATATCTCAAAAGTATTTTTAACTACCTTACAAGCTTACCAACCTACTCTACAGCCGACTAAATAAAATAATATGTCTGTCAAATACAGCAGGACGAAATAAATGTTTATGAAAATTACTTGCTTATCATGTTAGTTATATTCATTTTGACTCTCTGTACCAGTGACACAGAACCCAAATTCAAAGTAAACAAGAGGTTCCACTTGAATTCAGCTCAATCCGTATCATCGCCATTTCAATCCACCTTGTTGAGCGGATTACGCGCAACGAGGCGCCCGCGCATTATTTTTGATTCAATTACCTTCGGTGCCGAGTGCAGCAATTGTCTTATTTTCTAGTTTTTTCTTGAATTGAGATTGACAATTCGTGTGTGGAACATACAGTAACTATGACCTACTATTTTTGTCGAATTGTTTTCTACTAACACATACAACACACAGGTCAATACAATAAAACATAGGTCGCAATTTAGAGCATCAAATTATTGAAATTTTGGGTCTTTTCAGAATCCTTCTCATTTGTGTGCTAATAAGTAATGTTTCAGCCAAACCTGGATGCGGGCAGTGCAAGACCGGTCGTTGTTGAAATCCTTAGGGGATAAGTACCTTTGTCCAGCAGTGGACGTCATTTGGCTGAATGATAGGTAATTATAAATTAACAAAATTCAGGTTCGAAAGATGGGACGTCCTGCTCATGTAATTTACACTCGACATGCTGAAAACTAATTTACACACAAAGATAATTCCAATCAAAGGTTCTTTAAGTACATTATTCTTTGCCTATGAAACGCATCATGAGACGTGCGTCTGTCTGATGGTCTCTATTATACTTACAATACAAACGTGCGTTACCTTCCGTTTTATGCCTCAATATACCATTCTGCAAATTGAATTGTCTAAGTACATATTATACTCAATAAAACGCTAAGTTCCTATCGTGTGCACTACTTCTAAAGGTCCAAACCTAGGCTCAGACCGTAAACTTTACGGGCTTTTTACGACTTACGAACGTTCGCCTGATGCCGCAATACCGACTTTATGTTAACGTGTTAAGGTGCAATTCCCCGGATTGATGGCTTGAGCGAAGTTTATGTTGAGGACTGAGCTCGCTAAAGTATAGATCGAGTAAGGAATTATTCATAAGTTGTGTTAGCGAATGTATCGATATTTATTCTAAGTTGTGGTAAAGTAAATAATAAATATTTTTATTGGATGCTAAATGACATGCTTATTTATTCCAATTATGGCACTTTTACCTTATTTATTATCATCATCTTTTCAATGTGGGTTAGAGCAGCAAGGCAATTCTTGTCACAACTTCTAGAATATTGAGTCAGCAGCTAATAGAGACATTTCTGCTTGCTATGCACTGCCCAATTTGTCAGGCGAATACTGTAGCTTAATTTAGTATAGAATTTTCAACGTTAAGTATAGATTTACATTCGATATTCTGTGGTAGAGAACAGATATAAATTTAAGGGGGTCCTGCACAGAATCCTTAAAATTGACATTAAAGTAAACAACCACGTTGAGGTTTGAAGCAAAACTAATTTATTAATAGAAATACCAAACTACCTACATAGTTGTTTATAAAATTAATAATTCTCATACCCTTGGTTTTAATACATAACATACCTTCCCTTTATAAACGAAAATTAAGTATTATTACATAATCAACACAAAACTGAATCATAATAATTAGTATGAACTTAAATCAAATTAAACTCTTAATTACTAGGTACTCCAATTATATCTGGCCATAAATCAGAACTAGGTATAACTATTGGCTCTGGGGAAATTTGCCCAGAATTTGATTCAATGTCTGGTCGGTCCCATGATGGCCTAGGCTGATCATTAGGTTGTTCTTGTGCCGTTGTTCTTGCTAAAATCTGGTCAGCATGTCTTCTGTGTAATTGACCATCCTCCGTCCTTATCTTTATATGAACAAGGACCTTCAACCACATCTATAATGCCTTTAAGCCATTTTTCTCCAGGACCATAAGCTCTTATCAAAACCGGTTGGTTCACAGTAAAAATCCTTTTAGGTGGTGTTTGTGCTGCATTTTCCAGTTGTAAATCAGCCATGGTTTGAGTATTATCGGGATGAAGAGCAGAAACAGCCGTTTTATATCTACGTCCATTTAAAATCTCTGCTGGAGTTTTATTTGTACTACAGTTAGGTGTCGTACGCAAGTAATACAACGCTTTTGGTAGTTTTTCTGACCACGGCATATCGACCTCACCCATTTTCCTCAGCTTGTTCTTAAAGGTTTGGATAGCTCTTTCGATTTGACCATTAGTCGCCGGGTGGTATGGGGGCGAATACAGATGTTTTATTGAGTTTTTCTTAAGAAATATATTAAACTCCTCTGAACTAAAAGCCCGTCCATTATCAGACACCAACACATCCGGTAATCCTTGTGATGCAAAGATTTTTCTCAAAATTGCAATAACCGTTCCACTGCTCATAGATGAAACAATTTCAGCCTCCAACCATTTGCTGTGGCTATCTATTAGGACCAAAAAAGTTTTTCCTTGAAACGGACCTGCAAAATCCACGTGTACTCTGCTCCAGGGCTTTTCTGTAGGGATCCATACCTGTGGATCTCTAGGAGGATTGTTTCTTACGGCCTGACATTGCTCACACTCTGCCACTATTCTTTCTATCTCTCGGTCCATGTCAACCCACCACACATACCCTCTAGCAAATGCTTTCGTTTGCACGATACCCGCATGAGGAGTATGCAATAATTCCAAGACCTCTCGTTGGAGTGTCTTCGGTATAATGACCCTATTACTCCACAGTAAACAATCTTTACTGAGTGAAAGGGCCTCTCTGCGATTCCAAAATGGTTGTAAATTGGGATCTACATTAGCGCGGGGCCAACCATGGAGGACAAAAAATACTACTTTTTGCAGCAACGAGTCCTTCGCAGTCTCTTTGGAAATTTTCCTTGCATCCAAATCCCAGCCGATTGGACGCTCTTCTAATAACAAGACATCTCTTATGCAATCTTCCTTTATAGCAGATGTGTTTGGAGCATTCCAACGACTAAGAGCATCAGCATTTCCTATAGCTTTGCCAGGTCTGTACTTAATGGTATAGTCATAACACCCGAGTTTCAATGACCATCTCAACATCCTCGGTGAAATTTGGTCAGGAATTTGTTTTGTTGGGTTGAATAACCCCACTAAGGGTTTATGGTCGGTTACGATACAAAATTTTCGCCCAGCTAAATATTCATGGAACTTTGACAGACCAAACATAATAGCCAACGCCTCCTTGTCAATTTGGCCATATCGTCTCTCATGTGGCTGCAAAGTTCGAGATGCCATCATCACTGGTCGCTCTGTTCCATCGTCCATTATATGAGCAATGATAGCTCCTAATCCATATTCTGATGAATCACAAATAAGAATCAATTCACGAGTTAATTCATATCCGACCAATGTTAAATCCGAGGCAATAAGATCTTTCGCCTTCTTAAAGGCAGTCTCTTCTGCTTGTCCCCATGACCACGGAGTCTTGGTCTCCAGTAGCCGGTATAATGGCTCTAAGATGGTGGCTTTATCTGGTAAAAATTTATCATAAAAATTGTATAATCCCAGAAACGCACGAAGTGACTCCTTATTTGTCGGAGCCGGTTTATCTTTAATTTCCTTTACTTTTTCAGGGCACGGATGTAAACCTTCGGCATCAATCTTATGTCCCAGGAAACTAATACTGTCAGCCGCAAACACACATTTTTGCAGATTCAGACGAAAACCCATCCTATTTAATACGCTTAGCACCTCACGAAGTCTTTTATTGTGCTGATCCGCTGTGGTTCCTGTGACAGCCACGTCGTCCAACAGACAAGCAACGCCATCCATGCCTGCGAGCGCCGAAGACATCACCCGCTGAAATATTCCAGGTGCCGCGCTGACACCGAACGCCAGGCGATTCATTTTCATAAGTCCAATAGGTGTATTTAGTGTTAGTAGCTCTGCTGTCTGATCATCAACCTTTAATTGCGTATAGGCTTGTTTCAGGTCCAACTTGCTGAACAGTTTTCCACCACTGAGTTTGACAAAAGCTTCTGATGAGGTTGGTAACGGATAGCTGTCGCTATCTATGGCAGCATTCACTGTAGACCGGTAGTCACCACAGATGCGAAGTGAGCCATCCTCCTTTTTTACAATCCTTAATGGAGTGGCCCATTTTGAGTACTTGACCGGTGTTATAATTTCATCTTTGACCATCTTATTCAACTCGTCCGTAACTTGCTGTTTAAGTGGAAATGGGACTGGCCGGGCTCTCAAAAATTTTGGTACAGCATCAGAACGCAGTTTCAATGAAACTTCAGGGCCATTGTATCGTCCTAAGCCCTCCTTAAATAATTCTGGAAACTCTTGTTTAAAAGGTTCAATCTGTTCATTGGACCAACATAATCCCGCAACGTACACACCCAGGGGCTCGAACCAATTTCTCCCTAGCAAGCTGGGGCCTCGTCCAGAAACCACCATCAATTCGCATTGGGCTTCCTTGTTGCCTAATGTCGCCCGTACGTTTGCTACCCCAATAACATTCAGGGGTTCCCGAGTCCAAGTAACCAACTTCACATTGGTAGAATGCAGCGGTGGAGGTGTAGACCACAGTGTCTTATAGGTATCTTCTGATATAATCGTCCTAGAGGCGCCAGAGTCAATCTCCATTTTCAGATGCGCCCCATTGATGGTCAGCTCAGCTGTTATTTGTGGCTGATAATTTTCTGTGCAATTGTAGACACCATTCATATTCTCTGACGGTTCCCAAGTCTTATCGCTTACACCTTCCTCCTTAACTTGATGCACCTTCCTTGCTTTCTTATCACAAGCAGGCGATATGTGTCCAAAGCGCTTGCAATAAAAACATTTCGCTTTGGTGAAGGGGCATCGTTCTCCAGCCTTGTGTATACGGGCACAATGCACACACTCGTTGGACTTTATTCTACCAATCTCCATAGGTTCGGAAACATTGGACGGAGTTTGCTTCATTTCAGTACTGTTCTCCGGGTATAAATCAGGAAATGTCGCCTGGTAATTAAGACACGTCTGTAAGGCAATCTCGTACGTAATTTGCTTCGTCTTAAGTAAATCTCTTCTCAGGCGATCATCACGTATACCGAGCACTAATCTGTCCCTCAATTGACGTTTTAAGTCAACAAAATTGCAGCTGGCGGCAAGTAGGCTTATCGCTGCTACATAGTCCTGCACGCTTTCACTTTGTAATTGTACACGTTTGTGGAATTTTCCCGCTTGCAAAATTTCGTTAATTTCCGGTTCATAAAATTGGTCCAAAACACGTAAAATTTCCGTAAAAGTCACACTAGTTGGTCTATTGGGCACTAACAATGACGCAATTAATGCATAAGTGTCTTTTCCACACTGAGAAAGGAACAAAGAACGAGCTTTGTCACAATTCTTTTCGTCATAACCTGCCGCGTCCAAAGCACACAATAACTGTTCTTTATAATCACGCCACTTGTCACTTTTAGGATTAAACTGTCCAGGAAACACAATATTTGCAATATTAGATGCCATTGTCCACACAATTACAATTAATTTTCCAAGTCGCCAATAAAGTAAACAACCACGTTGAGGTTTGAAGCAAAACTAATTTATTAATAGAAATACCAAACTACCTACATAGTTGTTTATAAAATTAATAATTCTCATACCCTTGGTTTTAATACATAACAGACATATTTTTAAATCACGAGTGCTCTGCGATTAGTGACTTAAATACATCAAAGTAACTTGTGTAGGGTAGCCCAATCCTTGATCTAGGTCGCCGCCTTTTCGAAATTTTGAATAAATACGTAAAAAATTGATAAACAACATTTAAAATGCAGACATATGGAAAATTTATTTCTTCGAGAACTTTGTTAATTTAACGTATGAAGCAATAATTTTTATATGGAAATGTTTAAATTAATATTTTGAAGGTCGCCCCCTTTTTCGTTTTTGGTATTAATGCTTTAATATTAAGAATTTTTGATTTTCCCAAAAAAACTTTGCCATGAAGAAATCATCAGGCGTTTTGCTTTATCGTAGCTGTCAAGTGTCAAATGTGTGTTTGTCAATCCTTTACAGAGTAGTGTAGAGCGCAGAGCATGCAAATAGTATCTCTTTTGTTATGACTTCGATTGTTACGAAAAAATATTTTACTTATTTTATAGTTAATATGGCTAGAAAACCCTTGCAACCTTTCTTTGCCGTTCGTTCGTTTCAGCCGAAAGACGTCCACTGCTGGACAAAGGCCTCCCCCAAGGATTTCCACAAAGACCGGTACCACGCCGCTCGCATCCAGGTACCACCTGCGACCTTCACCAGATCGTCGGTCCACTTAGTAAGAGGCCTGCCCACGCTACGTCTTCCGGCTCGTGGTCGCCGCTCAAGAACATTCCTGCGCCAGCGGCCATCAGCTGTACGAGCTATGTGCCACGCCCGCTTTGGTTCTCCTACGGATCTCCTCATTTCTCCTCAAACGATCATAGCAAATGTTGTGATAGGGATAGAGACATGCGATTTTTGGTTTTACAAAGGTAATACGATAGAAAATAACATAAAGTAATAAAAACTACCTGTTATAGGGGCATTTTTTGGAGAAATTTATCAAATAACCAAAAGTACATGAATTTAAAAGCAGATTTTTTTCAAAAAGTATAATTTTTTTATTATTATTTTGTTGTCTTTTCCTGAGTATTTTATGTATTTTTTTAGTATCGCCTGTTATTTAGCATTATTACTGTTTTTATTTTATCAGGATATACCTCTTAGTGTAAAAGTTATTACGTTTTCTTTACAATAAGTATTCGGAAGGAAAAAAAATCTATAAAAAAAACCCTCTAAACATTTTTAACCTCTTTTTTGTCGATAAAAATAGGTTTAGTTTCACCTATTTTCATATGTGTACTTTATCGTGACTGACACACTGTATAAAGAAAGTATGCTAAATGAGTAACGCAAAACAATAAGCGAAGTGAGAAAAGAAAAGAGACTTTTGAACGAGGTTCTTTAGTAATAAAGTAATAAGTTAAAATTTTATTTATATTTTTCTTGCAATAAACTTTCATGTGTACTATCACTCCAGAGATGGGCGTTGTTTTACAAAACCACACCCTGTATACATGGGTAGAACGCAGCCGTAGGAAACTGCTCGTGTATATTTTGTAATACTCTTCGTAAATCTGCGACTACAGTACAAAGTAGACACGAATTTTGCGTACTGAATACAGTCGTGTTTAATTTTTATTGTGGATGCTCGCTTCTCCGTTTCAAACTATACCTACTACACCACTTACACTTGACAAGAGTGTGAAAAAGTTAGTTTGATACTTATTCAGTAAAATATGGAATTAGATTTAAGAGTATTTTTATTTCTTATTACTTAAATATATTTTATCGAATCAATATAAAACTAGATTTTTAACACTCTTGCGGGTAAGTGGTTTTTCAAAATAAACTGATTAGGTAGGATTAAATAAATAAATCGATAACATTTTTATTTAGAGTAGTAGGTACGCAGTATTTGCGTAACTGCTCATATAGTTTGGAAGAGTTTAGTAAAAAAAAGTTATTTCCAAACTATACTCGATTAGTTTCACACCCTTGCGTTCTGGCCATGTATAGAATGGAAAGACGCTACGTTAACAGCCTATTTGAATTGAACGTCTAGGAAAAATACTCTTTTACGAAACTTTTTTAACGCCTTTGTTCATCAGAAGAATCAATATTAGTTAGGATTTTTATTGTGTAAGAATTTTCGCAGCAATACCAACAAAAAATCAAATCCTTCCTTTTTCCTAATTAAAGTATTATAAACTCACGTTTTGTTTAGCAAAATTAGTGAAATGCGTGTTTTTACTCTGTATTGAGTCTCTTTTGTCTCTACTCTGTAAAGTAGTTTGTGTGCGATCGTGTTAGTTCGTTGCGCCACCGCTATCTCGGCTAGCAAATCGTAATTTTTCGTCGGCGCTGCACCCCCTTAAGCTCTTTAGCCTCTAAAACTTTTTATTTCAGCCTTAGTAAAGTGATCTGTAAATAGCTAAGTTCATCAACGGACCCGCATTTAACTAGAACTTTCAAAGTCACATAGAGGCCTATTTTGATGCCTCTTTTGTTTCTAGTTTAGTATTATTGGTTTTAAGATTAAAACCAATTTATAGACATGGATCGGCTATGCTTATTAGAATGCAAAAATATTGATAACTTTGATTAATATTTCAAAATTTAATTGAAAGGTGATAATTATTCTTAACTTAATATTTTACTGATACATGGATAAACTGGACATATCGACAAAATATTCAGAGACTTTGAATAGGTACCTAAGTTATTCATAGGTATTTTATGAAACCAGTGTCTACACAAGCCTTCACTATTTGATTCATCTTTCCAAGAAAGTATATGGACTTTAAATTCAGTCATACGAAAAATAAACTTTGAAATTCTATCAGCCAAAGTCAGTCGTACCAGCTTAGCGAAGTTTAATAAGCTAAGACTGTCGTATCACAACTCGGCATCTCTAGCGAGGAGCATGGAAAATATTCGATATTTCCAACTAGAATTTTAGTAACAAGGTTCTTTGAAGTAACTGACAGTTGTTAGTTTTCTTGAAATTTTTGTTACGTATTTCTCTTGGAAAATATCTGAGCCGCTTGTTGATATCCATATTAACTATTTATTACCCTGGCTTGTGTTATGAGATATGGTGTAATGAGCAATGACAGTACTTGAACTCAAAGGGGAATCAACATCTGAACTCAATACAACTGAATAAATAAACTTCAATGTGCTTATGCAATCAATTTGCACCATTGAAAGGTTCTAATGTATCTACCCTTCCTAGAAAAAATATTATTTCGAATTCGACATTCATCATTCAATACAAAATATGTTACATAAATCTCAACTGTGAATAGAAGCGTTGTTACTCTTAACGTTTCAAGATCGTATTTACGAGGACATAAATCGTCAGAATCTATTGCGATCGAAATCCTAGGCTGAGCCGAAATAAGGATAGTTTTATGGGACCAGTTCCTACATTTATTTTCGTTTGGATTTTTAGAGATAGATGTGAATACAATCTGGTCGTCGTTTCAGCCAAATGACGTCCACTGCTGGACAAAGGCCTCCCCCAAGGTTTTCCACAATGAACGGTCCTGCGCTGCCCGCATCCAGGCTCTTCCCGCGACCCTTACCAGATCGTCGGTCCACCTAGTAGGAGGCCTGCCCACGCTACGTTTTCCAGCCCGTGGTCGCCACTCGAGAACTTTCCTGCCCCAACGGCCATCGTCTCTACGAGCTATGTGCCCCGCCCACTGCCACTTGATTTTAGCAATTCTGCGAGCTATGTCGGTTACTTTGGTTCTCCTACGGATCTCCTCATTTCTGATTCGATCACGCAGGGAAACTCCGAGCATAGCCCGCTCCATCGCCCTTTGGGTGACCTTGAGCCTTCTTATGAGGCCCATAGTAAGCGACCACGTTTCGGATCCATATGTCAACACTGGCAACACACACTGCTCGAAGACTTTCGTCTTGAGACACTGCGGTATTTCGGACATGAGTATATGGCGAAGCTTCCCGAACGCTGCCCATCCGAGTTGGATTCGACGATTGACCTCTTTCTCGAAGTTGGACCTACCTAACTGGACTGTTTGTCCCAGGTATACATAATTGTCGACAACTTCGAGTGTAGAGTCTCCAACCTTCAGAGGAGTGGGTGCAACACGGACATTAGACATGATTTTTGTCTTGTCCATGTTCATTCTGAGGCCCACTTGTTGAGAGGTGTTAGGTTTTATTTAAGGAGAGCTAAGTTATTTTACACTATCACTACCTGAAGATTTTTTCGCCAGAATTTTCACTTGTTTTAAAAATCATTACCAAGAATTAGTACATCAATCACATCATGGTAAGGTAATTTAAGCTACGCCATTTATGTAGGGCAATTTAAGATTTTTATTATCACCACATTAAGTCTCTATGCATTGTGTTATTATAACACTTTTCGATAGAACAGCAAATTAATGCCATCTTCTTCTTCTTGTTGTATCGACAACAAACCTACACAGTGTCAGCCCGAAATTCCGCCACAAGAGTGGCCATAAATGCCATAAAATATTTGCAGTAGCTTATTGACATAGTTTTTAATAAGCCACAGTAAATACAACTCGGGTCAAATGAACCTAAGTAGCCCGTTTTAATAAAGCAAAAGCTAATAAAGAGCCACTTCGCACTCAGAGCCAGTCGAACAACAAAATGTTTAAACAACAGTTGTTTGTCAGTCAACAACAGTTTACGAGCTCAGATTAAAACTGGGGGCTAGGTCACAGTGTAGCTGTACATAGTAAGATGATGCTGTCCCTAAACTCTACTTAAGTTCTATTTCAACCAGCCTGTGTATCTATCTTTGTTACGCCAGAATCAATTTATTCTCACTAACTTACCACAACCAGTAAAATAAATTCTGCAATCCTTGGTTAAAGGTGCCTTTTTAGTTCTGATTTTAAAATTCATATGCCTTCTATTTATGAAAATCTTATACGACTAAACGTCTCAATAAAGCTTACCCTATCACTACTTTGTGACAAAAATTTGCTAAAAAGTAGTGACCGAAAAAACTCAGCCACCTTAGTCAGCCCTGTACTTGTTTACCTAATAAAAGAATCCAGAAGACGCTGGAATGTTATGTAACACATTGCTACATCCAGAAAATTCCAACCTACTGGTCTTTTTGCACTGTGGTTTAGCTAGAGAGCTAGACCTTTTAGATTTATTGCTTCAAACCAAGTTCTACTTTGACGATTGCTCGACTATTTCCAACGAGGATTCTGGTAATGGTTTTGGGCTCACTGCTTAGGACCTGTTTATTGCCAGGATTAAGATGACTTGCTTAGACTTTGCCGTTGGAATTGCAATTGCTTTAACTGTTTTAGAAATAATGAAGCTTCATTAACTTTTCTGCTCTATCACTTAAGTAAATAATTTCAACAAAACCTTCCTTACTTATCCCTCTTTATTGCCATAATTGAGTATAAATAAATAATTAATAAATAAATATCCTTGGACATTTTACACTGCGCCGCTAGCCCCAAACTAAGCAAAGCTTTTACTATGGGTACTAGACAACGGATATAAACATACTTAAACACTTTTTTTTTTGGAAATTAAAATTCATCATTTCAATTTCTGCCCGGCCGGGAATCGAACCCGGGACCCTCGCCATAGTAGTCCGTTCTGAACCACTACACCGAACAGGCGAAAATAGAAGATTACCGACCTAACCTAAAATTCTAATGGAACGTAAGTAGGTAGGTACTATAATAATAATAATAATAATAAAATGTTTATTTCAGACATTACATCCATATGTGTTAGTAACATGATAATCTTAATCTAGTGTTAGTAATATGCTAATGACAAGTAGGTAGATAATTATTTAGGTATACAATATGGCTTCCAGTGTGACTCCTGCGCTATAGGTATTCATAGCGAGTGACCGGAGCATGAAGCTGCAGCCAGCGGCGCATCAGCGGGGAGTCCCACCGGTCAGCCAGCGCGCGCAGAATGCTGTTCGAGCTGCCGCGCATCCGCGCCCACAGCGAGGCGCAGCGCTTTCTGATGATAGTGTAGAAACAATCAGTCTGCGCCTCAGCAAACATGGCTGATGCACTACAGTGTCGCGGCAGGCCGAACAACATCCTGAACGCGTTATTGTATTGGACGCGTAGTGCACTATAAGCCCGCTGCGTAAAGCTAGCCCATAGGCCGCACGTGTAGAACGATTGACAATATGCTTTATAAAGCGTCAGCTTGACTGGTTTACTACAACGTGCGAATCTACGAGCCAACATATTACAGCGAACACACAGAGCCCTACGCTCCCTCTCAATATCCACAGAGTCTGACAGGCTGTCAGTGACCCAGTGACCCAGATACTTAAATTGGTGAACTCTTTTTAGTTGTGAGCCTCCGAGAGTAACAGATGGTACATTCCGCTGACTCCCGGCCGCACCAGCTTGAAACAACATAAACTCACTTTTAAGCGAGTTGTATCTAAGCCCATGAGCCACCGCATACTCTTCACACATGTGTAGAAGTCTTCTTAATGCTCCAATCGACGGGCTCAGCAGCACCATATCGTCAGCATAACTAATGTTGTTTACACACACGCCACCTACATGGCATCCTATATATGTGCTGCTGAGCTCCCCGATCAGCCCGTTCATGTATAGGTTGAAGAGCTTGGGCGAGCTCAACCCTCCCTGTCTCACCCCACACTGCAACCCATACATGTCGGACCGCGAGCCAGCCCACTTTACACAATTATTCTGATTATCATACCAATATTTAAATATGGATATGATTTCAGTGGGCACATTAGTTTCACAATGCAGCTTATTCCATAATAAATTGTACGACACCAAATCGAATGCCTTCGATAAGTCCAAAAAACAAGCATAAACCGGGGTTTTTCTAGCTGTATAGTACTGCACAGTCTGCTTGAGACAGAAGATGGCACTCTCTGTGGACAGACCTGGTTTGAAACCAAACTGTGCATCGTGAAGCTCAATGTGCTCACCTAATCTTCTATCAAGCAGACTATCCAGCACTTTAGCTATAACCGTGGCTAAAGATATAGGCCTATAATTGGACAAATCTGAGGCATCCCCAGTTTTATTTTTTATAATAGGCACTACAACTGTGAACATCAACTCTTCCGGCAAGTAACAGTGACTTATGCAAAGATTAAAGAACATAGACAGAACTCGCGGCAAATGGACTCCCGCATACTTTAGATGCTCGATGCTGAGATCATCGTGACCAGGAGACTTACCTCTGACCATGTTTTTAATTATGGAGGCGACCTCTCGCGCTGAAAACCTGACAGACAAATCCTCGACACGACATCCAGCATCGAACACCCTAGACTCCTGAAGGAGAGGGGACTCCACTTTGAAGTGCTTCCGGAAGGCATTTGCTATGTCGGTTGGTTCGTACATACCGGCTACACTCGCCGGTAGACTCGGTTTCGGGTTCAATTTATTGGTATTTTTCCAAAATTTACTAAAGCATTTTTCAGTATGATTTTGAGCGATAATGTCCATCTTAATTTGTTGCTCATTGTTTTGACAATATTTTAATTTAGCTTTAAACAGTTTTTTAGAGTCACACATTTTATCATGAATAAAACCGTAATTGGGTTTACCATATTGTAACCAAGACTGATACCAAAACCGAGCCTCCCTGTGAGCAACACTCACATGTTTATTCCAACCAGTTATACATTTATGTCTTTTACGCTTTTTCTCCCTATAAGTACTCTCTGCTGATTCTTTTAAAACACATATAATATCATGGTACATTGACGTTAGTATTGTTCTATGGTCGATATTAGAACATGTTTTGTCGCCACATTTAGAAAAATCTGCAGGAAAATCTATTAGACGTAACCTACTATTACATGCGTCAAAATATCTCTTTATTTGGTCATTATCTCTTTCACCCCATTTAACTTTATTATAAGTTGATGTTGAGGTGACAACTTTTGACAAGATTTTATTTATATTACACTCAATTAACAAAGGATAATGATCTGACCAATATACATTATGATTTAAGACCGAGGCATTGACCACAGTATGCCTCGCGGCGCTAGTTACTATACAGTGATCGAGCCATCGGCGGGAACCGTGTGCCTCGCTCACATAAGTATAGGTATCAGTAGGTAAAAACTCCATGTCAATACACGACCACGATTGTTCAGTACAAAAGTTCAATAGTTCATGCGAAAACTGCTCACCAGGATGTGCATTGAAGTCCCCTAATACGAATACCGATTCTATATTGTTTGTTTCAACTAACGCACTTATTTCACCCATACACTCCGCGAAGTCCGTAAGATTAGCCGCCGAGTCAGTAGGCATGTACATGCATGCATGTACTATACTTTCGTATAAAAATAACAAGCTAGGAAAATTATATTCAATCACAAGAAATATGCCCCACACTCTTATATTACGATACGCAACCGTACTTCACTTTTATGTGTTAGGTATAATAACAACTCTGTACCAGATGGTGTACATGTTTATAAAGGAAAAAACCTACATCTCATATGTACTTAAGTATATTCTTACTATCAGGACCTGGCAGATGATGCTAGGTAGGAACTGCACATTCACATCAGGAACATTACTCAATATAAAAGTATTTTTGTTTGGTTTGAGTCCCAGATGCTGCATGTTTAGTTAGGCTTAAACGGACCAAATTGTCTGAGATTGTCCAATTATGAATCCGTGTCACGACACTTTAGGTCAATGTAATTTTATTTTAAGTTGACAGAAAGATTCTATACGCCCCACGCTATAATCCGTATTATCGAATTTTAAGGTTAAATTCGAACTTCGACATGATTTCGTTTTTCAAAGATGTCAAATTAAAACCAATAATAAAGTTATGCCCGTTATCACCATCAATCCCTAATTTTTAAGTGACCCCTATGAAAACAAAATTCCTGTTATGTGTTACTACTTACTTAAAAATTAGGGATTGATGTTGAAAACGGGCATTAGACACTTGATTCTTTGCTAAGTTTTACAGTCCCGATCAATAGCAGAAGAATCATCGAAATGCCCATGCGAACTCGTGTAACATCGTTGCAACTATGTAACGATTATTTACTACTAAAATACATACGTACGTTGCATTTCTTGTATTGTTTGTGCTACAAAATACTGAGGTAGAAGCACTTTATTCCAACGTATACAATGTTGCAGTACCGTAGGAAACCAATGAAATATTCAACTGTATGTCCGTGAATTTGTTACGTCGTAAATACAAGACATGCATTTCTAACGTAAGAGGTGCCATTTGACTAGACTTGGGGGATTTGGGAGTTCCCCTCGGGAAACTTGAAAGCTTTTAAAGGGAAGCAAGTTTAGGTAGAGATATATTGTTGCAGGTTAAGAATGTTATAAGAAGCTTAAGGACAAGGTGGACAGACGATATCATAAAGGTAAGGTAGCAGGAAAGCGCTGGACGCAGGCCGCTACCAACCGGGCAACATGGAAAGCATTGGGAGAGGACTATGTTCAGCAGTGGATGTCCTACGGCTGAGATGATGATGATGATGATGATGATCATGATGAAGAAGCTTAAGCAAATTCTAACCTGTCCAATGTCCATCATAATATGACTTAAGACGTCCGTGTACCTATTCTGTTTTGGTGTCATACAGCCTAGTAATTTCCCCAGAGTAGACCATCACTAATTTTAAGACTTTGCTCTACCTAAGCATTGTCCTGTGATAATACTCTTACTTGCTAATCAGTTACGGACATTTTTTGGGAAAAAGATATAGCCGTTTAATACAATCAAATATAGATATTGTGACATTTCGATACAGAAGATAAGCCGGCACCAGTCGAATGGGCCTAAGGTAAGTGCCCCCTACTTCGGTATATTAAGGCTCTTACGACTTTAACATTTTATTTAAAAATAACTAAGCATGATATCAGTATTAAAGCTTTTGTATGCTAAACTTTGGTCTTTTGACAGTAAGTTAATACATAATTTAAAGTTATAAAGTTTGAACTTTTTTTTATATTAATTGTTCTGCGGACCTCTAGTTTGGATCCTGTTTCGTGACAAAATTTTGCTCTGTTTCTAAGTTCGTGAACTCATGTCCCCTATTTCGGGATAAGGTTTTATGCATCCAGTTAGGATATTTTACTAATGATTAAGGGTTTAATAAATTTAAAAACGATAATAAAAATTTAGAATAAAATAATTATGTGAAATTGTCGATATTACTTACCTGAAATATTCATAAGAAATAATGTGAGTCTAGTATAATACAATTTTGATTTGTTATTTCTAACAATATGTGAAAATATTTATATACCCATTAGAAATGTAGGGGGGGGGGACTTAACCCCCGCCCCCCCCTTCGTACCCATAAAATTTTGATTTGTTATTTCTAGCGATATGTGAAAATATTTATATAACCATTAGAAATGTGGGGGGGACTTACCCCCTTCCTGCCTTCGTACCCATAAAATTTTGATTTGTAACACCCCCCCCCCCTTCTCCCCATAATCCCACCCCTGGAGCTGTTTCAAGTGAGGGTACCCCCCCCCCCCCCCCCTGAAAATTATCCCAAATACGCTAATGACTCATAATAAAAAGTAAATAATTAATTTCTTAGGTAGGTAAGTATTAAAAACTAAAAAATATGTCGATTTATTTGATGGTATGTGTCATAAAAGTACCTAACACCATACATTCATATATCACGAACTTCGAAAAAAGTAACAATAATACGGTATCTTGTTTCGTGATACTGATTATTCCACATTCCCCAAGTAAAATTCATGGATTATTATCAAAATGTGTCAATTAACTATTATCTATCTCATATACAATACAAATAAACAAAGATAAATAAAACAAATCGAAATAAAACCAAAATTATGCTGGTACTACTTATGCTAATTTATCTTAAAATTGGTCATATATGTGAACTTCAAACTCGTGCCATATAAATTCTAGTGAACGAAACATATACCGAATTTAGGTCATGAGAAACTTAAATAAATGCATTATTTGTTTCATAACTTACATTTAAATTATCATAAATAATTATTTAAAAACCAAGCATCAAAATGTTATCCATAATACCCTTGAATCGGTAGTGTCACGAAATAGGGGACACCCGAAAAATAATATGTACGCTATTTCGTGAGTCAATTAATCGCAATTTTAAAGGAATTCTACGTTTTCATATAACTTTTTTCTAAGCCAAATCAATTGTCAAGGAACACATGAAACCACTATTACAAGTTTTATTTAAATGGACGTTCCTTCGCCTTTTTATAAGCTTAAGAAGTTGGAGCGCTAACCTTACGGTGAGAGCAACCTTTGCACGCCGCACGGCTGTTTTTGGCTCTCTGAGAGTTTGAAGCTTCGTTTTGCTCTCATTTTTGGCGCCACAATATTGGTACTTGGTTTTTTAGATAGCTTAAATAATAGAGTTTTTGTAGTAATGAAGAATTTTTACAAATAATATTCCATTTGCTTATTATTAGAGCTAAAAAAAAATCTTACGAACTTACGTACTATCACGAACTAGTAGCCGTTTACCTTATATAATATATTCCAATAAAATGACATAACAAGACACTTATCGTCTAGACAAGGCAAAATATCTAAATTATGTAACGCCACAAACATGATACTTACACAGACGTAAATACAAACTGTTCTATACATAGCATGACTGCCTGCGATGAACATCAGCAAACGTTACAAATGACAACGCCGTAATAATACGTCGTTAAAACGCGATTTACGTACAAATATGTCAGCAGTTTGCAAACCGAAAAATACCGTGTACGTCCAACAGAAATCACGCATTTTTGCAAGCTTTACAATAATGCCTTTCAGAAGATCTTACAAAAAGGAACGATCATACGAAAAGATTTTAGAGTCTCGAGAGGCGATCAATTCTAATTCCTTCAATCAGTTTCAGCAAGGTTTCAGTGAAAATGTTTTGAGCAATGTGTATTTTAGAATTTTTTTTATGCATAACAAGGCAGTTATTTGACCACAATCGCACCTGATGTTAAGTGCGATGCAGTCTAGGATGGTACATATCTGCCCTGTAATCTCTGTTTATTCTGTGTGAAATTCTACACAAGCTACATTATGTAGAAACTATACTTTATTTCATTACTAGCGGCCCGCCCCGCTTTTCTCTTTTATAAATTATGCTTATTTAATACCTATAAACCTACCTCTTGAGTCACTCTATCTATTAAAATAAATATATGTCGGAGCGTCGGGCTCTCGGACGGCACCAGAAGGGTCTCTCATTGAATTCATACTATCTACCTATGTGGGCGTATAGGGAACACGTGCGAGTGGATACTAACACTAAATAATCACTGATTATAAACGACTAACTTCACTAGACTAGAATGTAAAGACTGGTTCGTAATTTAATCAATATTGTCCACAGTTAAATTTAACAGAAAGATCAAAGTTACTGAATTACTTTAACAAAGCTAGAGACGCCTAGACTTAATAAATTGGGAGCGATTGACGAATTTGTGAACCACGCCCAGTCAGCACCACGTCCAAAACCCGAATGTGCAATGACTCTAACACTGAGTCCCAAAATCTCTACGTTCCAGGGCTCTGTACCTGAAGTTTTTGTAAAGCTATTAATCCATCAATACTGCACTTGAACGGGTCCACAACTACGTCAGGCAACATGGAGATTTATGTCACCTTCGTTCCCAGGCGCGCACTTAACTCTGGCATAAGAGCTCTGGCGCTGCTTAAAATTCCATAGCAATAAACTAGCTAACACATTGAAAGTGTTGTGAGAACTATAACATTAAGTTATTTAATTTATTGCGCCCCGCGCGCCGACACGGCGATCCTGACTCTCACACGTCCTCGTGTGGATCAGCATTTAAGTCGTCATGTAATATGACAACCTCACTCATGTAACTTAAAGTACCGTTCGGCTATCCTACAATACCACTATGAGTAGGAAGGTACAATAAAATGTCAGTAAAATGTCAGGTCTCCACAGATTCAAATCAAAACTACAAAGTTTTCAACTCAGTCAAGAACAAATCTAGTTTCAACTAGAATCTTAAAGTTATTTCAACCAAAACTAAGGCCAAGGTTAACGTAACTAATACCCGCGACACACTGTCACGCACTATCGGAACGCATCCGACCATCGGAATCCCCATCCGATACCACCGGCACTCACGGCCAGTCACAATGGCACTCACGGCCAATCACCACGGCACTCACGGCCGATCACCATCGGTACTCACGACCGATCACAAAGGCACTCTCATGGCCTCACCATCGGTATTGATGACCGATCACAACGGCACTCTCATGGCCGATCACAAAGGCACTCCCATGGCCTCACCATCGGTATAAATGACCGAACACAACGGCACTCTCATGGCCGATCACAAAGGCACTCCCATGGCCTCATCATCGGTATAGATGACCGAACACAACGGCACTCTCATGGCCGATCACAAAGGCACTCTCATGGCCCCACCATCGGTACTCACGACCGATCAGCAGCTATCGAAACAAATTCAATCAACTGCCAAACCCATGACCTCATTACTCATCATCGCCGCGCAGTCTCCGACCAGCTAAACTGGGTTAGGAATATGACCTACGATCGACAACAAGACAAGGCCCTGAGTACTCTTAGTCATGTTAACCAGCCATAATTTTCTACAAAAGATACTACAACAATATCATCATTATTGCCACTATTCGTTTTCAAACTCATTAGCTCTCTTTCAATCTCATTAGCGCCGACAACGGCTAAACCTGACTATTTCTCGTTCTGTGGGGACGTAACACTAACACGTAACATTTCAGCATCACTCGATAGCAATGAACAACTGACTAATGATTTTAAAATCACATCGGTCATTACCTCAAATCAAAACAAATTAAATAATCTTATTGCATAATGTAAGTACCTACTCGTACATAAAGATAACACATTACTTACATAGGTTGTATAAGGCGTCACTAACCGTGTTATCATTAAAAATAATTCATACACGACCAGTCCTAGACTAAAATCAAAATAAAACATACTCTAATAAAAAAAATCATCATCAAAATTCAAATTCAAAATTTAGATAAAATCAAAATTTAATCAAAATCAAAATCTGATCAAGATCATAATTTAATCAAAGTCAAAATGTAATTAAAATCAAAATTTAAAATTTAATTAAAATTTAATCTGAACCAAAATTTAATTAAAATCAAATCAAAATTAAAAACAGAAAGGAATCAGAAAGTTTAGTACTTGCACCCAAACTTTAGGATAGGTACTGCTCATAAAAACCTATCAGTTTTTTGAGAGCGACAACTGATAAAAATGTAATTGAATCAAGAAATTGTTGAACTACACCATACTATTTTGGTATGTCTACAACAGAATCTATTTTTTCATAATTCTAGATTAGAATAAAGAAAAGGAAATGTCAAATCTAATATTAGTAATCCTAGTAGTCCTAAATACAAACTACTAACTTATTTTAAAATACTAACGATGTTAAACTCAATATCAATCATCAAGAATGAACCGAGTGTAATAACAATGTCAATATTTTTGAGAATACTTATGCATTTTCATTTTTACATTGCTTCTATTCAAATTCGTTATAACAACTAGAATTCAACGACCCTAAATAGGTAGTTACGATAGTTTGGGTCTAACATGAATCCAGATATCATGATTTTCTTATTTAAACAAAATCACTAACATTAATTTTGAAATCGTTCTTGGTTTTCTCAAATCTCTGTTTATTTTTACCTAAATACGAATTATACCATAGTCATTGTTTATTTATTAAATGTTTGGATTGGAACAGACTTGAAAATATGGCATAACTAATTAGAAACAATCTGATAGCACTAGAAATGTTCTAAAATAGCATCTTTTCGGTGCAGACATTCAGCAACTTGATTATTATCAAATTAAGTGTAGTCAAATTTATTGCGAGTATCTGTTAAAAAGTTGCAGTCAGAAACAAGTGTAAAATCGTAGCTAGCAAAAAATAATGAAATGTTTATGGTTAAGTAGGTAGGTAGGTACTTAACGATTGAATTCCTCCACATGAGACCCCAAAGCTCAAGTAGGTACTTCACTTTAGATTTTTTTTAAACGATCCCTTTTTTATTGATTCTTGGTTTCAAAGCTTTAGTGTTTTAAACAAGGTCTCTTTACAAAAAATCCCTTGTTCGATGGATTCCAAAAGAAGTATGACATCATTATGTCAGCACTATTATTATAAAATGGAATGTAGTTACTTACATTTCCTAGAGATTTGTAAAAATACAGAAAGTGAACTTCTCAAAGGATTGGAAACTGTATTGCGATTTTCATTAAATTCATAATAGCCAATATACAGGCAAACAGTAGGTACACGTTTAGTAATGACGTCTAATGTGACACCAAAATATTTCATACGCTGCCCATTTTTTTTGCATAAGGTGTTAAAATGCATCACGAAAAGTATTCGCTAGATGACAGTACTATTAGCGTATTACTTTTGCGTTGACACTAAAACATGCCTTTCCTTGTACCTAACAGTATGAAAAATCAAATGTAAGGCGTACTGAATTTATACGTGCACTGTGACTTCAGCAAATCAATATTAACACCCTCAGATCATAGAAGATCTGGGTTAACACCTAACATGTCTGTGGATGCTACTGTCCACGAAAGTGTTAAATCCGTCTATTATTATCATCATTAGTGTGGCAAACAATAAATGTATAGCTAGATAGATGAACAATTTCCTTATTTAAACTAGCAATAAAACAACAGTGGTGGTTGTTCACCCTTTAAGCATTATTAGAGCGTCTCTTCAGGGGGACACATGAGTCACTATTCTATTTGAGATTAGGTATCTCATATTTAATACACGTTTTATGACGATAAAACACAAATTCATTCTCCGCTCCACCATACCAGCGCTTTTAGATTAGGTCCTTCAATTCAGGTAATTGCACAACAATAATAGAACCAAAAATTTGGAAGGCGGAAAAGTAATCCTTTTAATAGTTTATAACTTTCAGTGGTAGTACCAAGTATTACTGGTATTATCATTATTCTTTAAATAAGTCAAATTAAATGATCTATGGCCGATCCAAAAAGATTCAGTTTAGTGAAAATATCAAAACTTTCAATTTTACCATTACTTAGAATACTTGTCTATTATAAAGTAGGTAGGATTTTTTTTATTAATCAATTTTATCCTTCATGTATTTTTGACACAGTAATCAGTATACATTTTATTTAAATTTTCATAGTATATCTGTTTCATTAACTTTAGCACGATCAGATGGTGTGCCTACTTCACACAAATTAACCATTCGTTATTTTTTTTAACATCTTTCGAGTTTACAACAGCCGGTGAAACTCGAGCAAAGTCAGGCAAAAAGTGGTAATAATTATTTTATTATTGCCTAACCACGTATCGTGTCAAAGCCATATTATTGAGTTACAATCTAAATCTTACGAACCATCTCAATGTACGAAAAATTACGATCAATAAATAATAAGTTACCACCACATAGTACCTATTTTCAGGAATCACACGAAAATCACAAAACAACGTATCAAATCAACAATCGATCACATAAGTATCAAAACAGACTTGAGACTACACATGCAAGTGACCACATACATTATGTGTCATCCAGAAATTGTATTAAAACATCATTTTCTCTATTCAAAGAAAAAGCAGTCTCAAAGTCAAAATAAAAATGGAACGACTGACCGTATGCAGCAATCTCCACCACCGTGCAGGGCCGGTGATGCTACTCAGCTCCTGATGATCGTACTTTACCAGAAGCTGCCGTCACCTGGACACGCGACAAACCACTCTGCAGGTGCAGAGGGTCCACGCCATTTCGCACTCGCGACGCGGAATCCCACTTCTGATGTCGGAGCGTCGGGCTCTCGGACGGCACCAGAAGGGTCTCTCATTGAATTCATACTATCTACCTATGTGGGCGTATAGGGAACACGTGCGAGTGGATACTAACACTAAATAATCACTGATTATAAACGACTAACTTCACTAGACTAGAATGTAAAGACTGGTTCGTAATTTAATCAATATTGTCCACAGTTAAATTTAACAGAAAGATCAAAGTTACTGAATTACTTTAACAAAGCTAGAGACGCCTAGACTTAATAAATTGGGAGCGATTGACGAATTTGTGAACCACGCCCAGTCAGCACCACGTCCAAAACCCGAATGTGCAATGACTCTAACACTGAGTCCCAAAATCTCTACGTTCCAGGGCTCTGTACCTGAAGTTTTTGTAAAGCTATTAATCCATCAATACTGCACTTGAACGGGTCCACAACTACGTCAGGCAACATGGAGATTTATGTCACCTTCGTTCCCAGGCGCGCACTTAACTCTGGCATAAGAGCTCTGGCGCTGCTTAAAATTCCATAGCAATAAACTAGGTAACACATTGAAAGTGTTGTGAGAACTATAACATTAAGTTATTTAATTTATTGCGCCCCGCGCGCCGACATATATATCTATCTATCTATAAAAAACGCATCAAAATCCGTTGCGTAGTTCTAAAGATCTAAGCATAGTACATAGGGGCAGACAGCGGAAAGCGACTTAATTGTTAGTGAAGCTTTCTCGGAACATCGGCATTAGAAGACCCCTAGCTATTCCGTCACATAAAACAAAGGCTTACACGAAATTATTGTTTAAAAAAATTAACATGATTACATAATCCCTTTTGAATAATGTTACCATATTCCTCAGGCCGCGTCCGCATATGTAACGGGCGTTTAACCTTGAAAATAACAACCATTTTGAATGTACCGCAAAAACCGTACGATGAAGCGATACAATTACTTTAATTTGAATACCGACCGTTCGTGATTAGTCCATTTATATTCAAAAACTCAATACAAAGCCGTTTGGCTGATAGGAAAGGGGTGATTCAAAAACACGCGATGCGTGTTAAAATTATACCTTTGAACCTCAACCTTTGTGTATTGAAATTAAAGGATGTTGCCCTTAACATGATGATAAGGAAATTTGCATGGTATTTGCACATTTGAAAAGGAAACTAGAACTGTAACTATTATTCAATTTTTTTATGCGGTCAAGGCAGGTATTTGACCACAATCGCACCTGGTGTTAAGTAAGATGCAGTCTAGGATGGTACATATCTGCCCTGCAAGTGCGCGTCTCGCCTTGAAAAGGTCCGGATTAAAGTGTTCAGGAAAGACAACAGCGAATTCCAGTCCCTAGCTGTTCGCTTAGTGCGAGCTGGTGGAATGTCGACAATGTAGGGATGTCACTGGTTGTGAGATGGTTACTCTGGTTTTTTCAACATTACTTGTCACAGAAGGTCCCGATTTAGTGATGAGATCAGATAATATATCTATCTTACACCCGTATTCACAAACGATGCTTACTTAAGTGAAGCAGCAAATCCAATGCACAGCGTTAAATAGAGCTCTGTGATTGGTTCGTGTGTGAACCTGTGCGTTCACGCGCACTGTGAGACCTCATAGTAGTGTTTGTGAATACGGGCGTAAATCTAGTACTAGGTACCTAAGTTAAGTAGTATATTTTATTTCAGTTTTCCTGGACTAAGTATTCCTATAAAAGGATACGTAGGTACGTTTTATTATACGAGAGAGCTGTCATAACATTATCTAATGCACCTCTTACGACTCTTTTATTACGTGCACATTCAGCTCTGACATACATCTTCGTTCTTAACTCAATCCAATATGAATGAAAATAGAGTGCACATAGTCACCGATACAGTAACTGCATATACTGCAATGGTAGCCGTGAGCGGGGCTACAGCGAAATTGGTTTTGCTTCATCCGACGCACACATGGAGGTGTTTACAGATACCCACGCGTCGTGGCACCCACACATGCAATTACAGCACAGCTGGACTGACAGTTGATTCTTGCATTGAAATTTTATTGGAGAAGTTTTCAGGTGCGAACAGCAGGTGAGAGAGACAGAGTGAGTTGAAATATAATTTATGAAAACCACAATAAATACAGTCAGTGTTACCGTATTTATCCGACTACGAAAAGGCTGAGTTCCACCACTTAACTTTATCCGTAGCTATAACGATGACAGGTGTTTTTGTATGGATTTTAACATATTTTTAACATCTGTTACAGTTAAAGTAAGATGGTGCAACCCAGCATTAAAAAAATAACATTTGAGCAAGCTCGCTCCACCGCACAGATTTTATCTGAATATCGATTTAGCTGAAAATTGTCAGGGAGGTAGTTTAGAGCCAGGAGAAGGACATAGGATACTTTTTATCCCGTTCGAAATAAAAAAAAGTCTGCTTATTTATTGCCATTAAGGCGGAACAAAGTTCGCCGGGTCAGCTAGTAATAAATAAATAAGATTGTGATCGATTCTGCCAATGTTGCTCACTGCAACTATTTCTACTTTTTCAGAAGCATTGTCCGCCCAAGGCGATAAAAATCAGTGTTCTGTTAAATGATTTATGTCAATATTAACAACCACCGTGATCGAAATCGCAATCACCAATTAAATGGTGTGTAAAACACTAATTCGCTATTAAATCAACTCAGCGTTGAAAAAATAAATTAAAATTATTGACATTGACAGCGTTAAAATGTTTAATGGGACAAAAAAGTGATGTATTCACGCGCGTCGTCAAGACTAAGGCTTGGTTCAGACGCAGCCATAGTTGAGCGGTTGTGCTGGGCAGTTCTCGTACATTTGCATAAAACTATACTATCGCCTCAGTGCCTTACCAATGAGAAAGCCTCGCCGAGAGACGCCTACTATGGTTTGGTCACGTCATAAGACGTCCCAAGACCATGCCGTAAAACAGGCCTTAACACTGCTAAGTAATAAGAAAGGTAGAGGACGCCCACTGGTCACCTGGCGGTCCACGGTAGCCTAGAACTTAGGGCGTGGCCTGACAAATATTTTGATAACCCAGGACAGACTATCCTGGCGCCTCAGAACAAGGAGAGCCGACCCCAAATAATGAGAAAAAGGGCTAGGGAAAAGAAGAAGAAGTTTCTTACCAATGAAAATCTCCCAGAAACCGCGCGGTTCTCGCGCGTGTCTGAACCAGGCCTAGTGGTGGGCGTCGCGTGCGCAGGGTCCGCGCGATGAAAGCAACTGATATGTCACGTGGTGCGGAGCTAGTGGCGGACGCGGATATATGGCGTGGGTTTATTATTAGATTGTAAGTAGGTAATTTAGGATTTGTAACAAGATTTTTGATACAAATACATAAACCTCAGTTTGTAAGTAGAATAGAATAGAATAGATTTAATTTGAAAGAAAGACATACAAGCAGGAAAGACATAGGTACGTAATGAAAGAGATACACAAATGGACAGATAGCTGCTTGTGCCCCTCTGACAAAAAGGCACCCGCTCAGCATACATCAAGACCGCGCCAGGGCTTGTCTCGAAACTGATTTTCAGCGGCCTTAAATATTAAGTAGGCAGCACATAAAGTAAATAAGTCTGGCAAACTGAACTAACTCCGATACGATAATATTGTTTGAATGTCAATAAGCACATCTCTGGTTGCAAAGTGAAACAATTTTGAAACATAAAAAGTAATCTCTATTCCAGTATTTTTTTTACTTACTTTAACTCACATTCTTCTACAGATAATCATCATTGCACTCGTACTTAACTATCTAAAGAACATAGGATTAGTTCTTACCTATTTATTGTTTGTGTGTTAATCTTTCTTAAAAAACAACTACTATTTTCCAAGTAATAAGTCTTGAAAATATGACAAGTTATGCGAATGGCTGCAGCAATATTTTTACACAAAAACCTCGTATCTGCCATGCAAGCCGCGTTCAACGCCAAATTGGAAATCGCTGTACTTTCGCACGGAATGTACGGAAAATAAGATTTGCATATATTTTCCGGGAAACGAAGCCTGAACGCTTTTTAGGGTATATCCGTATAGTTGGAATATCCGTATAGGTAGAGACGGGTGATGGAGGGTTAGGAAATTGGTTTACACGGCAGGCCTAGATCAGAATTATATTTGGACTGTAGTTTAGGTAGGGGAGAGTACGGGAAACTAGTTTTACAGTACACGAGATTGTTGCGACACATTATATTATGTTCAATTTTGAATATACATATTTCCGGTGGATCGACGACCTGCGAAGAAATCTGGGAAATTGGAAAAGGTAAAGTGGACTGTTTTGACCGAACTGGTAGAAGTTAACACTAGAGTGCTCGCGCGGGTGACATATGTCACCCAGGGTGTAAAATTTGTAAATATTTTTTCAAGGTATCGAGCTACAGTGCTGCCTTCTTAGGTATTCCTCGAGCATGTATTGTCGCACATGATAGTAGTAACGCCATCTTGCTAGACGCATCAATGTGAGTGCAGAAAACATTTAAAAAGTGTTTGGGTGACGCATGTCCCCCGCGCGAGCACTCGAGGAATTGTTTGAGATCTTATCATCGCGGTTTAAAATAAAGTTTACTTTCATGTAAGTTCAAAGTTATACTTTTTAACCATTTTTTAAACTTTTACAATAATTATATTGCTTTATAAGCATAAACTGATGCAAGAAAGTAGTTGTTTTAGATTGTAAGTAATGTAGTAATAATACACCTAGGTCTATAAAATTAAAAACCAGGATTCTTCTGGGGTTGCGAGAACACCAATTAGCACAAAACTTGCCAGTACTGTGGCAAAGGACGATGTGTTTATCGCACAAGAGCAAGAAATCGAAGCACTCGTAAGCAAATGTAACAAGTGGAATAGGCGTTTTTGTCCAGATCATCAAATCAAATCGTGCCCGAGTTGTGATCAAAATATCACAGAATAAGATCAATCTATTGATTAACTTTCTAATTAGGTGATATTTTTGCCAAAATAATGGGTCCAAGGACTATTTAAACGATTTTGGTCTCGTCGACTCTAAAATATTTGGAAAATATTGAAGTATTTATTTTGGTGTATAATATGAGTTCATGAAAGAATTACTCACTTTTTTTTAATTATTTAGTAAGAAATATTGTTTATGTTTAATATTATAAATTGTTTTACTTGTATTAATTAAGATTAGAAAAAATAAACCCATATCATAATGGGTGACATATGTGACCCGCGCGAGCACTCTAGGAGTATTTAGGGGCGCGAGCACTCTAGTGTTAAAGAAATTATTAGCAAATTCAATGAAACATAGCATACAAATACAAATTAGTGCGATTCCCAAGATTAGTATGATGGACCGACGATCTGGTGAGGGTTGTGGGAGGTGCCTGGATGCGAGCGGCGCAGGACCGGTCTTTGTGGAAATCCTTGGGGGAGGCCTTTGTCCAGCAGTGGACATCTTTCGGCTGAAACGAACGAACGATGATTCGTTAGTTATTTAAAGTTATTTAAAAAAAAACACATTTTTGTTCAACTGGATGGTGCTTACGTAGTAAAACATTTTACTAATGTGTGATGAATACTATAAATATATAACGTAACTATATAAACATATAAACAACCCAACACAATTGTCGGCTAATTATAGTATAAGTTTTTACACGATGTCAACAGCTAATTCGACACGCACGAATGCGTACGCGCACGACAAATTTCGCTTATACAGTCGGAAACACCATATTTATTGGAAAATAGCCCGTATTACAAGCATATAAGCTACAGTATTTACATTGATGTGCCACGTGCGTGCATATGCGCCATTTTCATTTGTTTGCGTAAACTTATACTTTATGGGCTTCGCTCTACCTGCGCTTGATCAAAATACTTTTATTAAGCAGTCCTGCAATCTTTGCAGTAATCTGCAATTCATTATGTATAATAATTATTCCAAATACTACACAAATAGGGTTGATTAGACAATACTGTGTTGAAATAAGACATTGCATAATTTCAATTTCAAAGCAATTAGAATTTAAACGGAAAGAAATCGAGTACGCGCAAAAAAGGCATTTTAAACTTACTTAGCAAATAATATTGGCTCAGTTATACTCGGATTGTCCCGTCAGTTCTCAGAATTAACTGCAACACCACTGAAGTGGCGCCACAAACGATACCAGGAAGATCTTTTTGAGAGATAGGTAATAATAATTTGTTAGTTACTTGATGACGGCTTGGCTCAGCTCAGTACGCCGATCATTCCGCCAGTTCTCAGGAACTGCAATATCACTGAAGTAGCGCCATGAACCTAATCACACTGAGAGACATAATTGAGTTTCTTGCGCTGCTTCTTCTCAGTACTGGCCTATTTATTGTCCCGATGCACTGGTAGGGTTACTGGGACGTGTAAAAGTGATTTTTAAAAGCCTACTACAAAAATAAATAAGTTTTATGAGTTTTTAGTTTTTTTAGAAAGATTTTTTTGACAGATAGCAATAATTTGTTATTTGATTGATGTTGTACATGCCTATTGTCAATCCCCAAGTTGAGTAGAGCCGGTGCTATGACTGCAAAAGCATCCACGTCTTGCGTATAAGTAAAATAACTAAGGGACTCAAACATCCAACCACTGGTTAATTCAAACCACAAACCACTTCTAAGTACGGGTGTTTTTGTTGATATCAAACGTCAGCAAGACTTCATATTTGTATGCTCTATCATATAGAGATATGGGATATCTATCATATAGAGACTATAGAGATAGTCATAATATGTCAATGCTACCCCTCCCGTGGAATGGAGGCCGCGTACCGGAAAACGCAGCGTGGGACGTCCACCCACAAGGTGGACCGACGACATCATAAAAGTAGCAGGGAAGCGCTGGACGCAGGCCGCTACCATCAACATGGAAAGCATTGGGGGAGGTCTATGTTCAGCAGTGGACGTCCTATGGCTAAAATGATGATGATGTTGATGACCCGTGCCGCTCCCATACCTCAAGCACTGAGTTAAGCACTAGCCTTATACTTCAAACCACTTCTAAGCCAAGATGCAAATTAAGCAAAACATCCTAGCCTCGGAACAAAACGAAGCAAGCCGTTCTAAATGCGGGCGTCGCGCTAATTTCGTCGAGTGCAACGCACGCGCAGCCGATCAATGTCAATGACCACGAGCGAAGGGCACGCCGAAATTTCAACTAGACACTATTAGGTCTCTAGTCTAGACACCTGAATACTGAAGCAATACAAACACCGGACTGTTACTTTGTTACTTATCATTTGCTTAATAACAATATTTTAGGCGTAAGATTACTTACGCGATCGTTTGTTTATACAACATTGTTTCGCAAACGTAACATTTTTGGCAAATATTATAAGCATTTACCTAGTAAAAGTCCCACAGTTTTATGTAGGTATATTAGTAGAAAAGAAAGTCAAAATTGAGATTCCTAATAAAATAACTTTAAACAATACCTATAGGTACCCCTGATGTTTTCCGAGAGAATAGGCAATCAATCATAAAGTATTCTTATTAAACCCATCATGTCATTTATTTTCTGCAAATAGGCTTCAATATCTGTACGAGATTAGAATGGCTCTCAAACAGCTGAAGAACAACAAGGCACCGGGTGATGATGGAATCACGGCTGAGCTTTTGAAGGCAGGCGGAACGCCGGTACTAAGGGCTCTTCAGAAGCTGTTCAATTCCGTCATCCTCGAAGGAAAAACGCCTACGACATGGCACAGAAGTGTGGTGGTACTCTTCTTCAAAAAAGGTGACAAAACCTTGTTGAAGAATTATAGACCCATCTCACTTCTGAGCCATGTCTACAAGCTGTTTTCGAGAGTCATTACGAATCGTCTCGCTCGCAGGCTCGACGACTTCCAGCCTCCCGAACAAGCCGGTTTCCGAAAAGGCTTTAGTACCATAGACCACATACATACGCTAAGGCAGATTATACAGAAGACCGAGGAGTATAATCAACCACTTTGCCTGGCGTTTGTGGATTATGAAAAAGCCTTCGATTCGGTCGAGACCTGGGCAGTGCTACAGTCTCTCCAAAGGTGCCAAATTGACTATCGATATATCGAAGTGTTAAGGGGTTTGTACAAAAACGCCACAATGTCGGTCCGCCTCCAGGATCGGGACTCGAAACCTATCCAGTTGCAGCGAGGGGTAAGACAGGGAGACGTCATATCTCCAAAACTGTTTACCACCGCCCTGGAAGATGTCTTCAAGCTTCTGGACTGGAACGGATTTGGCATAAATATCAACGGCGAGTACATCACCCACCTTCGATTCGCGGACGATATCGTAGTCATGGCTGAGACCTTGGAGGATCTAGGCACAATGCTCGATGGCCTCAGTAGAGCCTCTCAACAAGTGGGCCTCAGAATGAACATGGACAAGACAAAAATCATGTCTAATGTCCGTGTTGCACCCACTCCTCTGAAGGTTGGAGACTCTACACTCGAAGTTGTTGACAATTATGTATACCTGGGACAAACAGTCCAGTTAGGTAGGTCCAACTTCGAGAAAGAGGTCAATCGTCGAATCCAACTCGGATGGGCAGCGTTCGGGAAGCTTCGCCATATACTCACGTCCGAAATACCGCAGTGTCTTAAGTCGAAAGTATTTGACCAATGCGTGTTGCCAGTGATGGTATACGGATCTGAGACGTGGTCGCTTACTATGGGCCTCATAAGAAGGCTCAAGGTCACCCAAAGGGCGATGGAGCGGGCTATGCTCGGAGTTTCCCTGCGTGATCGAATCAGAAATGAGGAGATCCGCAGGAGAACCAAAGTAACCGACATAGCTCGCAGAATTGCTAAAATCAAGTGGCAGTGGGCGGGGCACATAGCTCGTAGAGACGATGGCCGTTGGGGCAGGAAAGTTCTCGAGTGGCGACCACGGGCTGGAAGACGTAGCGTGGGCAGGCCTCCTACTAGGTGGACCGACGATCTGGTAAAGGTCGCGGGAAGAGCCTGGATGCGGGCAGCGCAGGACCGTTCATTGTGGAAAACCTTGGGGGAGGCCTTTGTCCAGCAGTGGACGTCATTTGGCTGAAAAGAAAGAAGAAAGAAAGAAGAAAGGCTTCAATAAAGCGATTTTAAGTTATTTCTTCAGAAGGTGATACTTCATTAGAAACCAAGATAAATGTGTAACAATCAATCGAAATAGAAGCAACTGTCTATTTTTGTTAGATTCCCTTAGAACTGATTATGCAAAATACAACTTCGTATTAGAATCGGCTGCGGACGGCGGATCGAGAATAATTTTAGGTCCGAGATAGAATCACAGGCTTCAATCCAATTGCGAGGGATGGCGGAGCATGAAATTGAAATGCGAAATAGATTTATTATATGACTACGAAGAAGCCTCGAAAGTTTAAAAATACTTTATCAAAGTTCTAAGAGTACAAATTGACGAACTAAATAGGCATCTAAAGTTCTCATATTTCCTTTTCTCCAGGAAAGAAAAGCAGAATTAATATGTTCTGAAGAGTCGTGTCCTAACTTGGATAAAAAAGTCGATGGTAATAAGCCCCAAAACCATCGATTTAATATGACTAAGTATTAATTTCCATCTTAAGATCTTCATAATTAAGTTCTAACCGCTTACCTAAATCAATTTTCAGAGCAAAGTTACACGTACGTAAATCCATTAAACTTCTAATACCAGTGCATGCTCAACTTGTAGGAGGTCTATATTACTATGCCTTCAGCTTTCATACTATCGATTGTGTAATCCCCTCATCTGAGCCTCACTTTAGTTAATCCTCCAGAGTCTGCAATCAAGGAAGGCCAACCCTCCCCCACCCCCTCCCTCTCTAAATATAGGAACGACTTTGCAATTAAAAAGATTTTAGATGTCCCTCGATTTTGCTCCTTTTTGATTACGCAATCCATTTTACTGTTTTGACTGCAGACTTTTGCTGAAAAGAGTTTGGTATTTCGAAGTTTAATTAAAAGGATATCGGAAATCGATTCTTTGTGACATTTCAACTGTTATGTAAGCATTACGATTGATTATGCTGATTCCGATTCAGAAGTATGAATTGATCGGGATCAACTCAATTTGTTGACTCTTTGTCGTAGCGCCTATATTACTTAACAATTTAAGCTCGTGTTATAAAAAGCTAGTTAACTAATTCATTTAATTCATTTGTGTTGGTAAGTGTATGTACAGTCGCGGAATGAAAAGGTTCGTCACCTTAGTGTCGGTTTTCGCTTGCACTAGGTACTGTAAGAGTCAAACCTGCCAACATAACCGTGCAAGAAACAGTGCTGCTAACATTTAAATAAATATGACGTTTGCTAACGAATAAGGTTTTGCTTGTTTATTTTTCTATCCCATCAGTGCAATGTTACAAAATGTAGTTTTTTTTGTTTAATAGATAATGGCAGGTTGAACTAACAAGAAGGTTTTAGTTTATCAATCATATTAATCTTCTTGACAAGTTAAATCGTCAAACAACTTTGATCTGAATAATTTTGAACTTTACTGACGAACAGTTAAAAATTATTTTCTCTAACTCGAGATTATTCTGTAACATAGTTTCAAAAGGTAATATGTGCTCGCGATTCGTTGAAGGAATCAATTTGAAAACTGACGAACCTTTTCATTCCGTGACTGTACTACCAACTAAAGGACTCTTAATTTTTTTTAATTCCTCACATCCAAATTGTGACTAAATACACCCGGCATTTTACAGCTTTATCGACTTTGATAAACATTCTTCCATCATTTTGATGAGTCGTTGCAAGACTTTTAAGCAGTATTGACAGCCGAGTCTCACCCGAATTTCCTAATGACATAGATTTAAAACATAGGCCAATATTTGTTAGCAATTAATCTGGCCAATTTACTATAAATTATAGCGATTCCGTCATGTCTCCAAGCGCGCGCGCACCTGGCGTGCGTACTAATTGGGCAGCCGAAGAAAGCCACAAAAACCACTCGTGCGCATGCAAATTTTTTATACGTTTAAACATAAATTTTTTAGATAAATGTAACGCCACGGGCGCGTTGCAAAAACGCGTAAGTGCGGTAATGTCTTTTTGAAGTAATTAATCTTACATCGATCCAAGATTAGCGGAATAATGCTTACACGTTACTTTAGAAATCTGTAATAAGCAGGGATAATTGTGCATGTTTTTCTTGTTAGATTTTTAAAATTAACGTGTTGTAGGTATCTTTAGAACTGCTTGTAGTGTAGACGATTTATGTTTGTCATTATATGACAGGACATTGATTTTAATGTAAAATAGAAAAAAAAAACACTATAATTTTCAGATTTCCACTTTTCCTTCATAATAATTTATGAAAGTGAATTGACTTCGTGTTCTCACATCATAACTTAATTATACACATTGAAATCAATACCCCAATTAACATACATACTTATTTACTTACTGACGTAGGGTAAAGTTGCCTATATTGTACCAGTTAACGAACTTTACAAGCTGGCACAAAAACTATGTAACTTAAGAGCATTATATTACTAGAAATCAAAAGGTTGTTCTATTGGTGTTCATTTTTTATTACAAGAAAATGAGAAAATGTAATATGAAAAACAATAATCAAAGTTTTTAAAAAAGTCTAAAAAAGTACAATTTACGAAACCGGTTTCCTTAATTGTACCATAGGTATCCTAAATTGTACTTCATGACCGAAATGAGGTTCAAGTGCCCTTTATACACTGAAATCAGTCTTACTAATATATCTTTATAAAAATATTATTTTTAACGGGTTGAATATTAATAATGTAACTAATTAAAATAATCTAATCAACAACAAAACACTATGTAATAGATCGTTAATTCCCATGGATTTCTTTTCCAAACAGGCAAAGGCTTTAAGGCTTTTTCTAAGTCATCTTGCGTCCATTTATAATATTTTTTATCCCTTCCAGACATCTGAAAACATTTCAATATAGTTAACAATCGAGTTGAAGAACCACCATACACCTAAATTGTACCGGTACATATTAGGCGTACCCTACCTGGTACAAATTAGGCAACCCTAAGTTTTATTTTTATGTGAGCAGGTGCCATAACTTCAAGATGCTAAATATCAAAACTATATTCTCTGAAAAGTACACTAATATGCCTACTTTCCAAAAACATATATAACAGTTGCAGTGTACTTATCGTTGCCACAAGAAATCCTTAGGTAAACAACCATAAAATAAGAACAGGTCGCCGTAATAATTATTTTTATTTACTACACTTCACTCTGTTGTAACATCGAATCCAAAATGGCAGCGATTGCGTTATATTGGCAGCCTTAGATTTTAGTATTTTCAATTTAAAACTAAACATTACGGTTTGGTAGATTTTGAAGTGGTACAATTTACGAACCGGTACAATTTGAGCAACTCCACCCTATTTTGTATCAGCCTTCCCACGAAAACTGCAAGTACGTACCTGAAAACACAGAAGAATATTGTAAGCCAAAATCGCCAAGAAACACAAAAGTGCACTTTTGCCGTTCTCCACCACAGCCGTTAGCTAATTAATCAATTATGTTGCAATGCAGTATGCAAATCCAATAATTGCAACACTTGGAACAGGCCATCTGATAGGGCGCGCGGCCGAGCGTATAGGAAGATCAATAAAATTGACTAATGCCTAAGGGCTTCGAACACGGGGGCTAGTGGAGTGTGAAATTGAACACACATTCTTGCATTTAAGTTTGTAAGTTTGTAGAACTGGTATTATCACAAACGATGTGTCATTGTGGTCTTTAAGTTTTTTGGGACCTGTAGGTTTTAGCCTCACAATGGTAGCAGGAAGGCGCTGGATGCAGGCCGCTACTAACCGGTTATTATGGAAATCATTGGGGGAGGCCTATGTTCAGCAGTGGACGTCCTATGGCTGAAATGATGATGATGATGTTACTTGTAGAAAGTTCAACATTTGTGAGAAATACCGTCAGATTAGTTACCGTTTAAAAATCATGTTGTACTCGTAATGTGAGTTTAGAAACACTGTTAATGTAAATCTAAAACAATTTCACTTTACTCCAATTCTGCTAAAATTGATTGATCACCAGTTGTAAAACGTGTTATGTGTACCGAAAAAACCCTGTAGTGTAAAAGGTATTTCGTTACACGCAGCTAAAAATAGCGTAAGTAATTTAAACTGCCTTTTAATTGGCGTTGCCCATTAAGTTTACTCATAGCGTAATGAATGTAAGTGTACCTACGTTTGAGACACAACGGTATTTAACATTAAAAAGATAACTAGGTAAGTGAATAAAAAAAATTAGTATATTGTATTTTCAGCAGACATTCAAAATTTCGAACTTATTTCAGAGACTTGACTGCGAAACCTACGAAAACAAAATTAGGTAGGTAGGTACATATACGAAAATCCAATATCCCAAGACATAATACGAAACATAGATATGTTTTATATGTATATTAAAGATAGTTTGAAGATACAGTGCAGCAATTAGCTTCCACAAATCATTGCGGTATCGCGGCCGACGCGATATATCGGGAAAGTTCGCGAGTGGCAGACAGAGCGGCGCAAGACAATGAGGTACAAGTATCGAATCTTATGGTACTAAATCTTAGATACAATATGAATTGACAAGGCAAGAAAATCATACACCCACCCGCAACAAGTTACATTTAACGCATGACGACCATAATCACTCTGATAGAAAATGGACCTAATTCAATTCATGCAGAAGGGGAAAAAATGCGGTGAAAAACAAAGACTATCAGAAACTACATGTCATTAACCTCGTCTGTTGTAAGTAATAAAGATTTTAAATAAATAAATAAATAAACTACCATATTGTATCATCAAAAAACCACAAAAGACTGTGTACTGTACTACCTCTTATCGAAACGCTCTCAATTCTGTATTCCACGAAAACCCGGAATAAAGATGCATATTTCAAAGAGCTATTAATTTCACAATTGTGTTAATGGATATTTTATATTCATGATCAAAATAATGCCCCAAAAACTGCACGCAGGAAGATTTAATGAATGATTGTAAAAACCACTCTTGCAGCGGAGTTTTAGGCTGACACTGTATAGGTTTGTTGTCAACACGACAAGAAGAAGAAGATGATCAGAATATCCTCTAGATCAGGGGTGGCCAACTTGATTAGACATAAAGATCTAACGAAACCCTGGGTAATATAACACTTACATACTTCTTGAAATCTTAAATGAAATAGCATAGTTTACACAATCATGTAGTATTTTTTGCCTTGCCACGATCGACTGGACTAATAGTCGCGATCGACCGGTTGGCCACCCCTGCTCTAGATGTAGCTCACTCAAAAGTACCTACAGCTTTGAGCTATACTCGTAGTAGCGTTGGAAATAGCAAGTTACAAATCAGTGCCAGTATCGGAAGATGCGATCTATCGCGAAAGTTGCTCCAACTGATAGACAATGCTTTTGTTTGGAGCTTCACTGTAAATATAGTCCAGTCCAGTGGTAAATGGAACAATGCTAGTGTTCTGAAATATCTTACATTTGTGAGCAGAAAGTGTCAACGAAAATCTGAAGGAACATTTTCAGATATAGCCTTAAAGGAAATGTATAAAAATATTTGAGTTAAGGATTTTTCAATACTTGTTTGAAGAAACTGCCTACTCGTACTTGATTCAAGCTGTCTGTTTCCATAAATAGATTTAGAAAAAGATATCATTGGATTGAAGGAATGATTTAACTTGCTTGTTCCACAAGAAAATGTGTTTCCTGCTCTATTGAGCAAATCAAGTACTTAGTATGATGCCCCTGCTTTATTTCCTTTCACAAATAAGTAGAAACAGTGTGTAAGTATATTAGAAGTACTAAATAACAATTCTTTAATAAATAAGTCCCTTATTAACATTTTTAATTTGTTGTAATGACAGCAAAATATTTAGAAGAGATACTTGCTCATAGTTTCAGCTGGCTTAAGCTAGATAAAAAAAGATTGTCTACGCTTGACAATTAGAGCCACAATTACAGAAAGAAACTTATTTATGCAGCATGTCCAATTTTTTAATATTTTTTTCCGATCGCCCACAAACTTGCATCAGAAGTTTTTAACTCATAAAACTCATTTTATTTTTGCAAGTAGGCTTTTTAAAAGCACTTTTACACGTCCCAGTAATAACTCTGCTGCTTTGGGACAACAAATGGGCCAGAGAAGAAGCAGAAAAAACCTTGCCTTGGTCTGAAATTCCCAACCGCTATTCTCTAGTCAGTCGAGGCTGCACATTGTCCGCTGTCGATCCTATCTAGCGTTTATTTCCGACGTCAGACTGAGACAATAGTCGGGGGAGAAGCCTGTATGCAGTGTGCGGCATAAATAGTGCTTTATGGAAATAGAAGTGGGAAGCGTTTGAACAGATGTTAGTGCAGTCAACATTTGAATATGTGTAGTGTTGTGGTTTATTGCAAAATTGCACCTACTGAAGCTGTATCTGATATGGTACTATCTGATGTCACAATGATGTTTCAGAGTTAGATTAGGAAGGTTTTTAGTTAAGACAGGAATTTGTGATAATTTTCATTGATAGAACGCACTTGAAACTTAAGAGCTAAATGAATAAAATTAGCACAATATAACCTTTTTCTGTCTTTCATTAACAATTACACATTTTTCGAGATTATTGAATGTTTCTAGACAAAACTGGTTGTGTATTTTGAGTTAAAAATCATAGATTAATTAAATAACTAATACGAGAAAGTAGGGAGTTTTATGATGAAAAACATACCACTCGAATTGAGAATATCCTCCTTTTATTGAAGTCTGTTAAAAAGTCTCATTTCGGAATTACAAAAATCGTCTCATATTACAAAATCCCTACATATACTCGTACATAGAGTCAAGCTCAATCGATTTCCAGCTGAGCGATAAAATCTAGGCCTTATACCTCGACCTTATTAACCTAAATACTTAGAATAAAAAATCACCACAGGCAGAGCTTTTTACAAAAAAAATGTAACAAGGAGCTAGACGTCCTGTGACCTGGATTCTTATATTTCAGCCTCATCTGGCTATATTATATGTAGAAAGGGGCAAAGGATTTCACGCATGACGTAGTATATTATATGCTAATTTAGGTAAGAAACTCGAAAATATTATACGAAATATGTATGCTAAAAATATTTATAGCTAAGAAAGCTCTGGTACGAGTATTTCTATATTAAGAAAGAGTTATGTTATGTAACATCATGACGTCATAATAATATTAAGAGTAATCCAGCGAAGAAGCATCAGAAGAAGCCAAATCACAGCCATGGATTAAAATCTCTTACAGGTTGAGGTTCACATATACAATGTTTTGATAATAAATAAAAGTATTATTTAAATCTACAAACCGTCGTTTACTGAAAGATGGGTGGCAAAAACTATAATTCTATTATTACCACCTGTCTAATATTAATATAAAAATACTAACAACCCAGCAAATCTTAGTTATTATGTAAATAACTGGTAATTACAAGCAGCTGAGTAAATTGTCGCAATTACAGTAGACAGACGGTTAATTGAGGGCTGGTAATAATTGAAGATGTCGCTTGACCTATATTTCAAAACATTTCTTTTAGACTTTCTTTCAAGGACATGAAATCGATTTTACGGTCAATTATCCTCTATATTTAGACGTAACGGGCACTAGATAGAAAATATCCCTGTAAGAGCTTTTTATGTAAGAAAGTTACATTTTCAGAGACGGGCAACATAATTAGTACCTACCTAGTAAGAGTTTAGAAGCTTCTAAGTACCTTTATCATATTATTATTTTGATAAAACGACCGTAATCGTCTCCTACGACCTGTAGGCCTAAGATGCGCGCCATGGTAACTTTTATCGACGTCAAAATGTATGGGAAAAATCGATAAAATGGCGTGATAACCGCTTATCACGGTGCGCATCTTAGGCCTACAGGACAAATATCTAAGTATACTACACAGATTCCACATTCTTGACTTACAAAAAAATTTGAAACTTAGTTACCAAAAAGAAAGCGTTTAGCGAGTACAACTTGCATACTGCATTTAAGTTCTCGCTGCGAGCTTTCGCAAGCTGTCAAAGCTGCCGTGTTGGCGCTGAAGTTCATGGAACGCGCTTTTTTTGCTGAATACAAAGTTAAATTGCTTTCAGCTTAGTGTTTTCAGTGCTATTGAATTTCAGACAAATTGACGGCTGTCGGCATCAGCTCTTTAAGGTTTTTTTTCGTTTTAAGACTTAACGTGCAGAAACTTTATTCGGATAACTACTTTAAAAGTGCTTAATTGGCTGCTTGAAATAGAAATAGTTTTAACCTATGCTTTTGGCTGATAATTAAATCGAAGCCACGATAGCCGAACGGTGAAGGGGTCGGACTGGCCGACTCGTGATCCGTGGAACGCGGGTTCGGTCCCCGCCGCCGCTCGACTATTGTGGTGAGCTCACTCGTGACACAAGCATATTTAGCTTAGTACGAGGGGCTAACGGGAGTATTAGTAATTTGTGTAATAACAAATTACTAATAATCTTTAAAAAAAAAAAAAAAAATTATAAATTAATAATTACTGAAAACAAAAAGTACCTACCTAACAATTCTTTAAGCAATTACCTACTTTGTCCGGCAGTGGACGTCTTTCGGCTGAAACGAACGAACCTTGTTAAGACTATCCATTTCAAAATTACTTATTTCCCTTTTTTTGTGATATTTTCAAACCTTAATAAAAATACTCACTTTTCAGCTTCATTTATCTACGAATACTTCAAAAAAATTAAATTTAAAACTTTCTTCAATATAGGTACAGTCAAGGAATGAAAAGGTTCGTCAGTTTTCAAATTGATTCCTTCAACGAATCGCGAGCACATATTACCTTTTGAAACTATGTTACAGAATAATCTCGAGTTAGAGAAAATAATCTTTAACTGTTCATCAGTAAAGTTCAAAATTATTCAGATCAAAGTTGTTTGACGATTTATCTTGTCAAGAAGATTATTATGATTGATATGCTAAAACCTTCTTGTTGGTTCAACCTGCCATTATTATTTCTTTTAAATAAAAAAAACTATTGTCAATTGGTCAATGTCATCATTGCATTGCACTGATGGGATAGAAAAATAAACAAGCAAAACCTTATTCATCAGTAAACGTCATATTTATTTAAATGTTAGCAGCACTGTTTCTTGCACTGTTATGTTGGCAGGTTTGACTCTTACAGTACCTAGTGCAAGCGAAAACCGACACTAAGGTGACGAACCTTTTCATTCCTCGACTGTACATACGTGTTTAATTTAAAGACATATTTATAATGAGATTCTATCAGAAAATCAGTCCTCGTACGTTTCACGTAAAACGAGGTCGCTCCGCAAATGCTCGCAAGTGAAAAATTATGAATAAACGAACACAAAGCATCTTTGAGTCGCGGAAATGCGGATTCTTTGAATTTATACTGCTGCAATACAGTACACTGCAGATAGTTCTGTCAAAGGAAAAGGCGTACAAATGATATAAAATATGTCACATACGAGACGCTTAGCAATATAATAGCGAAGTTTCCTTCGTCGAAAACTTTTCTGAGTTATTTTGTGAAACGTAAGAATTTATGTTGAAAATATCCGCAAGCAAAACTCCTTTTACATGAGACTGTTTTACGTATTTTATATGTATTTTAATAAATAAGCACTTCATATGTTTGGTTTGGCCAATTGGCCATGTACTCGTAGCTTGGAATTGCAGCCAGCATTGGGCACCAAGACATATTGTTTGGACAGCGATTTCAGACATAATATTTTCATTTTATAAAGTAAATAGCATTAAATAGATTATTAAGTTATAAACTCAAATGTTTCAATTATAACATACAAAATCATTCTCAAACATGTAATTTACCTCAAGACGCCTTAAAATACTTCATAGCAAACTTATCTTCATAAAAATGTTGTAAAAAGTATAAATAAAGGTCTCAGTGCATCTTAACAAGTCGCTAGCTTTGTAAACTCCACAAAGTGTTATTAAAGCTCCTCTTAGAGCTTTTAGAATGGCTTTTAAGTTTCATTTAGCTATTATTTATATTCCAGTGGATCTTAAAGGGAGTGATTCTAAGAAACTGTACAATGGTCTGACAGTCTTGTTGTTTCTGGTTAACTGATGCGCGAAAAATTGTTAAACGCTAGAAACAAGTCTTGTTTTAAAGAGTGCTTTAAAATAAGGTCAAAACTTATTAAATTTACTTTATATTTTAAATTATCATTGAAGATAGAAAAGTTTTTTTAGTGTTCGTATTCGGGTAAACTAAAACGTGACGAATATTTAGGATATTTTTAAAATACAAGGTGTGAATTTATTGCCCGTCCAATAAATATCAAAGTTACTGAATTTTTAGGAATATTGATTGACGAAAACTGTAGTTGGAAATTGCACATAAACCAAGTATGCGATAAATTAAGTAGATTCGTATTTGCTCTGCGAAGGCTTAGAGAAACTGTTTCTGTAGAGGTTGCTTTAGAAGCATATCACGCATACGTCGTCTCTGTTTTACAATACGGCTTAATAATATGGGGGAACTCTACTGATATAGAAATAGCGTTTAAAATTCAAAAAAAATGTGTCAGAGCTTTAAGTGGCGCTGACTACATTGATCCCTGCAGACCATTGTTTAAACGTTTTAAACTTTTGACATTATCTTGCCTTTACATTAAACAAATTTGCTTGTTTGTAAGACAACATTCCCAATTTTTTTCTTTAAAACTGCCATTTGAAGGGAAATCTCTTCGAAAACGCCCTACAGGATTGCTTGAAGTCCCCTTGTGTAGACTAACGCTAAGTAATAAGAATGCATTTTAAATGGCGGTGAAAGTATATAATGCTTTACCCGAAGAAATTAGGACACTTGCAGGGCCTTTATATAAAACCAGATTGCATGCATGGTTATTAGAAAATACGTTCTATACTATGAATGAATATTTCAATCGAAAATGACATTTATTACTTATTTTTAATTATTCTTTTAATGGCATTATTTTTTTGTTTGATTTAATTATTTTGATTGTTTTGACATTGTTTTATTTTTTATATTTCTGACATATTTAATTATTTTCATGTAGTAAATGACATAATATTTGTAATTTATTCTTGTAGAAATTATTTAAATATTTGTACGCTGACTAATTATACAGCAAATTTTGGCGATCTACTTATACTAGTTTTAAGACCACTATGTTTACCCAAAATTGTGCAAATAAATATTTGAATTTGAATTTGAATTTGAAAACACTGCTATTTCAAATATTATTTTCTATTTTATTTTATTAATCACTAAGCTAGTTTATGGGAGTAATTTTACCTTCAGGATATTCTTAAATATTTTCCTCTTCCTTCAAGTTATTATGCATGTTTTTAAGAAAACATTAGACCATTGAGGAGGTCATAAAAAGGCGTACAAATCATAGTCGCCGGCGACACGGCATTAGCCGTGTTTCCCATTTGCCTGGGCACAAATTGCAAATTGCTGTAGTGATGTGACAAAATAAGTAAAACATCGATATTGATGCACCAAAAGGTTTAGATCGAATGAGTCTTTATCAAAGTTCCATCGTAGTGATTCGTGTTTTTTTTTCATACTTAGTACACAGGTACAACATTACTAAGACGTGATTTCTCCTTTCTTGTGAATATGTATACAATGACCAGAGAGATCCAATATAAAATTACGTTTCTTGTGTTCACTGTTCACGCTGTTTAATAAGTATAGCTGAGAAATACAAAATTTTTATTTCCAAGTATAAATTGAATGCTTTATTATGTTACATAGCGGTACATTGCATATTTATTAAAGTTTTGTCTTCCACTGAAGGAAGTCCTGATTTACACCTCTATCGATATTCCAAATATCGACAGAAGTGCACCCCTAGCAGCTGCAGGCCTCCGCGCGAAACAACGCCTAATGTGGTTAGTGACCTGCAGCACACGTCTATTAGCGCTAGTGACACCATTTCTACTGAATAACTTGAGCCCTTAAAAGTATAGGTTCGTTCGTTTCAGCCAAATGACGTCCACAGCTGGACAAAGGCCTCCCCCAAGGATTTCCACAATAAACGGTCCTACGCTACTCGCATCCAGGCTCTTCCCGCGACTTTTACCAGATCATCAGTCCACCAAAAGCATAGGTAAATAATATTATTTTGTACTCCTAAAATAATTCAGATTTAATTTGATAGATTTTCAAATGTTTCAGGAGGGATATAGGTTTCAGATATTAAAGTAAACTCCGAAGGCGAATAAAGCCGTAAAGGCGAATATCCTTTGTCTGAATAGTGTAGTGTCGAAGTAAAGACATGTCGATATTCAATAGTGTCGGAGTAACGTAATGTCGAAGTAACGTTTGTCGGAGTAGCATTTTATGGCTATTAAAGACCACCTAACTACGAGTTATATCTACTTACATTGACGAAATAGGTAATTGGCTGTCTAAAACAACTTGATAATTTTGACAGGTTAACCAATGTTTTTATAGTGGTTCCTTTGCAATCTGAGGACGTCGTCAGGCAGTAGTTTCTTTCCAATCCCGACTCTACCTTTTGTCAAATGACTATCTCTTTTTTGGAAAATCTAATATTTTACCCTTCAAAAGAAAATTTTATCGCACTCCCCCCATCTAGCAAATTGAGTTATCAAACAAAGCCATCTGTTAAAATTGACTACATTTCATCCAAAGATAAGATTTTTAGGCGGCCTAGATTTCAGCATTTTCAGCGATTTCATGGATTAGGACAGTTCGTGAAGATCCGTCGTTACTCATGTCTTGAATAGGCCTGTCTCAATCAATTAGGCCTCCAGACACGATCCAATTTGTCGAGGCCCTCAACGAGGGTAGAAAGGCAGAATTCATCACACGTCACTTAGAAATAAATCTGCAGTTAACGCTAAGAGAGTTAAACATTATTTAATGATGATGTCACTTTCAAGTATTGATTCGCTATGAATAAAATTAAACATCTGACATCAATTTGCCAATATTGTGATTTCGTACCAGCTAATAGTCCAGTCAATGAATGCCTTAACGACGGTGTAGAGAGAAATCCGTGGAACACAATTTCTGACCTCGGGACTTTATTTAGCCTAGTTAGGAGGTGAACATAGCAAAAGTCCCCGCCCTTAGCCCTTGAGCCGGCTGGGAGAGGGGGGTTTAAAGGTACCACTTTTCGGTTTTTCGCTTAATCCTCGGAAACTATGCGTCCTAGTGACATGACTACTATGAACCAAAAAAATCTTATTCAATTTGCTACAGGCGAGACCGTCAAGTTTTTCTATATCTTGTATAGTTTTTGCGGCATCTGCTCTAGAAGGTCTGTAAAATTGGAAATTTAATTTTTGTCTTACATGTTCCTATCAGGAGAAAATCGACTAAATCAACATTGAGCAAACACTATAGACATGTGGGAGCATGTTAAGCCTAGTTCCAGGGAGGGGACTGCACCGTGCGTATATTTATACGAACCAATTGGAGCCACTTTTGACTCCTCATCATTCAAAAAATACTGTGCATTAACTCTTCAAATTTGGCTTATGTATTGAAACTTGCAAGATATACATCAGCTTTAAATTTCATAAATATACCTCAAACGGTTATTTAGGTATTGACGTTCAAAAATCGACATTTAGAACACTAAAATCTATCTATCACCTGTGAAATGTTAAAATTTACTGGTTTTTTATTTGTTCCTTTGTATTTACATAACTACCTTTCTGGATGGATATAAAATCTTTCGATATAAAGTCTACTACTCTTTTTAATATTTGCACGCTTCCTAGTTTGAGCAAATTTCAGTGAAACCTACTAAATCTATGTAAGACCACTTATGTACCTGGAATTACGCAAATAAAGAAATTTGATTTGATTTGATTTGATTTGATTTGATGCCAAATTTGAACCTTCGAGGTCATCTGGAAGTGGTTAGAATTTGGTATATAGGTCAGACATGTAGATTTTTCGACGTCTATACCTAAAGAACCGTTTGAGGCATATTTATGAAATTTGAAGCTGATGTATATCTTGCAAGTCTCAACATATGAGCCAAATTTGAAGTGTTAAGGCTTGGTATTTCTGCTAAAGTAGGTATTTCGCGCTGTCAAAATCTGCGCGCGCAATACTTCGCCGAAGACAGCGCGCCAAAGAGCTCTCGCGGCTACACAGTATAGAAATACGCAGTTTAGAAATACGCAGTTGGTTAGGTTAGGTTGACTTCCTTCCGTTCAAGCGTCACACTCACAGCACTTTCTAATACAAATCATATCCAAGTGATTCAAATTAAAACAACTTTCAAAATTTTTGGGAATATATTTTAGAATCGAATAAATATAGAATATAACTGCCAAAGTAAACACGGTTCAAAGAGGCGTGGCGTCACCCGACCTTCCGGAAGTTCCGCGCCGGCTAAAAGAATTTCAAGATTACGTCACCCGACCTATCGGTAGATCCTCGGGAGCTTGAGCGATTGGAAAAACATTTTATGATCAGTTATGTTACTCGTAGTAGCGATTATTTAGAGCTTGGATAATAAATTATAGTTGTTGCAATTCACAAAGCTTTGCATGTGGTTAATTACATTAATCAGTACACGCATCAATTTTGTTCAGTCTTTTTGTTTATTAATAAATAAAAATATCATACTAAAACTGCATACATATTTGTTTGTATTGGTCTGGGTGTTTTCTTTCCATTATTTATGTATAACGTATGTACGGTTACCTGGAGTGCATTACCGCAGCAAAAAGCTTGCCATCTTCGTCAGTACAGTTGCGAACAAAGGTGTTTATGTAGTGTAGTTGAGTTGAGTGGTCAGATTATTGAAATAATAAAACGAACATTTTATTTTTTAAATACATTTTAAAAATAATTTACATTACAGATAACAATGAGAGGATGACATTGCAAGGTGGTGCCAGTCCAGTCTTAAATCCGTTGATATATGCTGCATCTGCCATGTTTTTGGCTAAAAGATTCTTCTATCTTGCAGTTTAGACTTTTATTACAGACCTCAGACAGTATTTTTGGAAAACTTTTACGCATGGTGGAGGAAGGGACGCTCTAGACACTCAAGTCTACAAGGAGTCACATGAACTCCAGTTTTAAATCCGTTGACATCTGCTGCATCTGCCATCTTTTTGGCTAGAAGGTTCTTCTATCTTGCAGCTTAGACATTTAGCTACAGACCTTAGACAGTATTTTTGTGAAAATTCTTACGCATGGTGGAGGAAGGGACGCTCTAGAGACTCAAGTCTACAAGGAGTCATATGAACTCCAGTTTTAAATCCGTTGACATCTGCTGCATCTGCCATCTTTTTGGCTAGAAGATTCTTCTATCTTACAGCTTAGACCTTTAGCTACAGACCTTAGACAGTATTTTTAGGGTTCCGTACCTCAAAAGGAAAAAACGGAACCCTTATAGGATCACTTTGTTGTCCGTCTGTCCGTCCGTCTGTCAAGACCCTTTATCTCAAGAACGCGTGAACGTATCAAGCTGAAATTCACATGAAATACTCAGGTCTATTGTCCCTTTAAGCTGTGAAAATATCAAACTTCTAAGCCAAGCCAATCAAAAGATACAGCCGATTATGTCGATATTTTCAACAAATTTTCGACACTCGCAAAGGAATCAAAACCTACAGGATACTTCCCGTAAACTCAGAATCTTGAAATTTGGCATAAAGCATTGTCATATAATGCAAATATAGGAAAAATTGCGAAAATTACATTTTTTTAGTTATATAATATAATAAAAATATTTTAATAAAATGAAACTTACTACCTTATTTCTCACGAACGAATAAAGGTATCAAATTGAAATTTATACCAAATACCTAGATCTATTGTCCCTTTAAGAAGTAAAAAAATCAAACTTCTAAGTTAACGCGATCATAAGATACAGCAGTTTATACCGACACCTTAGACGAATTTCCGTCACACGCTAGGGAATCAAAACCTACAAGGTACTTCCTGTGAACTCAGAATCTTGAAATTCGGCACGAAGCAACGTTATATATAGTGAAGATAAAGGAAAAATTGCGAAAATGATAAATTTGAAGTTATATAAAATTTAAAATATTATTTTTGCTTACATGACATAAAATATTTTTTTAATAATTATAAACTTACTACCTACCCTTTTTCACATGAACGCGTAGATATATTAAAGTTGAAATTCATATCAAACACTTCTTAAATCTAATTGCCTCTAAACTGTGAGAAATTCTAAATCAACGCAAAAATTCAAAACGCTGAGGTAGGTACCTACCTATAATGCAAATATAGGAAAAATAAATAAATAAAAAATAATCATACCGCATATTTTGAAATTCGCCACTACTCGCAACGGAATCAAGTAAGTAATTTGATTTAATACGTCATAAATTGTAAACCGCTACGTTTGTACGGCGGAACCCTCGGTGTGCGAGCCCGACTCGCACTTGGCCGGTTTTTTATTATTTATTTGTGTCAGTGTGCTCTTCTAAAGAGTGTAAGACGATTGTATGTAGGTACTATTAAAATGTAATTTTAACTCATTGGTTTTGTCTCATATTTGAGGAATGTACTATGTATCATGAGTAGAGTCTTCGTTTAAAAGGATGCGAACGATTTAAATTTCAATAGGTAGACAAAATTGATAATTTTTAATTATCAAAAATTTAAGCTTTCTCCAGTAACACTGATATTATTATACTGTGACTCATCAAAGTCATCATTGTCAAAAATATTGACAAATCGCGAACTGTCACGGCCAAAAAACTGACACGCGTCCGTCCTCCGTAAGCGCCACCGCGCGACTGATTGAGATTGTCCAAGCCGTCATGGACGATTTTTTCCACATTTTTTAACATAGTAACTAAATAAGACGCAATATAAAAATTTCATCCGTTAAAAGCCCTCAAGTTATTTCTGAACTTTAGTTTAGTAAAAGATTTAGAATCTCAAATCGCTTATTTTAAAAATAAAACCATAAATAGAAAACGAATAGAGGTAACTTTGGGAATTTATTCTATCGAGTCAACTTCATCAAATCGTGTTTCCATCCGTTAATAGCCCTAGAAAATATCCTCAACTATGCCCAATAAAAATCTTAGCCTTTAATTTTACTGTTTAGTACCTCAAAAATGAAAAATGAAAACCTCATTTTCGCCATTTTCTCTGCTACCCGGCCTTAATGCACAGTAGTTTTTGAGTGATGAGGAGTCGATAGTGGCTCAAAGTGGTTCGTCTAAATATACGCACGGTGCAGTCCCCTCTCTGGAACTAGGCTTAACATGCTCCCGCATGTCTAGAATGATTGCTCAATGTTGATTTAGTCGATTTTCTCCTGATGGGAACATGTAAGACAAAAATAAAATTTCCAATATTACAGACCTTCTAGAGCAGATGCCGCGAAAACTATACAATTTATCAAAAAAGCTGACTATCTCACCTGTAGCAAATTGAATATGCTTTTTTTGGTTCATAGTAGTCATGTCACTAGGACGCATAGTTTCCGAGGATTAAGCGAAAAACCGAAAAGTAGCACCTTTAAACCCCCCTCTCCCAGCCGGCTCAAGGGCTAAGGATGGGGACTTTTGCTATGTTCACCTCCTAACTAGTCTAAATAAAGTCCTGAAGTCAGAAATTGTGTTCTACAGTTTTCCATCTATAATGCTTTATTGACTGGACTATAATGCAAATGTTTTGTTCGTGATACACAATCATTCAAAATAGTCGACTGCTCTGATATGTACATTTTTTGTTGGAAGATAGCGCCTATTACAAGTAGAACTACGTGTCACAGAGTTTAGCTTAATTTACCGTCGTCCTGTAGAGTTCCAAAGTAATTACATTACAAAGCGATCTTGACGTGTGAAACCTGAACAATTAAATTCTAAGCTTTCAGACTTCAAACTAAGCTGACATCTGTCAACCGTTAAATGTCACGTCGTGACATATTATAACTCAAATGTCACGGCACCAACTGTACCAAACAAGTAATAACGTTAATCCTGATTTATCCTCAAACCGTGGTGACAACACAAACTAAGGCAATTCTGCTGCCGCGTCACCAGCGGAATTAGATCAGCGACAATTTGCCGCGTGCGTCACGACTGAGTTGCCGATGTCGCCCGACGTTGCCGGGTTGCTGGGAGTAGCACTAACAAATCAGCAGTGTGATTTGATTATGGTCGATGTTACGGTAGCGCGCTTTCAGTACCAATGTAGGTAGTAACATTCGTCAAAATGAAGGAGTTAAATTAAAGTGGTATTTTAAGACATGTTTAAGAAAAGTATGTTAACATCACCTTGTAAAACTGATGTAACTAACTATTGTATGTGTATTTTTCTGGAAGTCAAATTATTAGCTAACAATGAATAAAATGAAGCGAAAATCGCCAATGGTGTCGATGTCGGTGGCATAATCGAGATCCGAGGAACGCGGTTTTAAACTCCGCTGCCGCTGGACTTTTGTGATGAACGCACTCATAACAGATACAACCCACTCGTACCTCAAGGATATTTAGCTTACTAAGAAGGGTTAACGGAACTAATATTTTAAAGTTATCCAAAGAAAGTATTTTTTGAAAAAATTACATCATAATTGTAACATTGCTCCCTCCCAGTATGTTGCAAATCCGCAATTGACGAACTTAACTTGGTACCTAGTTAAGTGAGGCCTGGTGGCCAAGCGGCATGCGCGTACTACATTTTCAACATTTCAACATGAAAAGGTGTTCCCTTTGAGTGTAATACAACATTAACAAATGCCTAGTAACATAACGCACTAATTAATTCCTAATCCAACCCCAACCAGACGATGCGTCACCGCCACGTCATACTTAGGGCGGCTAGCACGCGAGGGTTACACTTACCTTATTGTATGTTATTATTAAAACAATTTGAACCTTGTCAGAGTAGGCATACGGATATGAACACGATATGAGAACTTGCAATTCGCGAAAAATTTTCACCACCCTATTAACCTATTATTTCTTACTAGCTTCGCTTTTAACTTCTATTTGTGATTGAATTTGGCCTTCACTGGTTGGGCTTTTATTGGCGGTCAAGCTGTAGGTAGACCCTGGCTACACAGGAGTTGCAGCGGTGGTAACGAGTGGGAATAAGTCGCGTTTCTGTCTGTGATCCTTGATTTAAAAATTCTTTCTTATTCCTCGTAAGGCCTTACAAACAACAATTCTAAAATTCAACATTCTAGGCCCAAAGGTTTGAGCTAAAGTGAGACAGTGAGTCAGGCCTTCTTTTTAAACTGTTCGCATAATAGTGCTGTAACTGGCCACCAAAATTTCACCGTCGAATGTCACAAATCAGTTATTCAGTTCGTGATGCGAATAATAATGCGATCATGCGATGGCCCGTTATGATGCGGGTCAATGAGATAATCGAAGCTATGATTCGTCACTTGGCGCTAAACAGGTGGGTGTGGTGCTAGTGTTAGCGCCAGAGACTGCAAAATCATGGTATTTCTTTTACCCAAGAATATTTGAAATAGATATAATGTCTAAAAGCAAACCCAGAGTCACCAATGCATCTATCATTAAAATAAATGAAGTTAGGAAACATACAATTGTTTATTTAGTTCATTCAGCAACTCAACAGCTATATTACATTTTTTAGAATATTTTTTCTTACAATGGTGGCTTGGTGGCACTTAAGCTAAAAAGAGTTCCATGACATGACATTAAAGAAATTGAAATAAAGTAAGTGATTGGTTCTATTCCTTAATTGTAGCAAAATAACATTAAGTAGCAAAACAAACGAAAGACTTCTGGTCCCCAAAAAAGGATATTAGTTAGTAGAAAATTTATAGAATTGAACTCGCTTGCAGTGAGGCCGATCCTTGTATTATAGGCCATCATTGCGATGCAATGGGTAACCTTGAACGTTCGTGACTCCAGCTTTAAACCGGTACCATTTCCAAAAAGTCATTACAACGATTACTGTATATACTTCTAAATGTATATAACTCAAAGGTGACTGACTGACTGACTAACTGACTGACTGACTGATATAGTGATCTATCAACGCACAGCCCAAACCACTGGATGGATCGGGCTGAAATTTGGCATGCAGGTAGATGTTATGACGTAGGCATCCGCTAAGAAAGGATTTTACGAAACTCCACCCCTAAGGGGGTAAAAATAATGGTATCCACGCCTACGAAGTCGCGGGCGGCCGCTAGTTAAGATATAAACAGTTTATTATAGTATGGTGGAAAAAACGATCTGTCAAACATCATAAAAAGTTTATTGTTTTCCTCGAAAAGACACAATGTTTTTGCAGATTATGCAAGGCTAACTCCTCAATAATTCATGCTAAAGTACCAAATGATGTCATTTTGTGTCTCCAAAAATATAAGGTGCATTTATAAAATAAAATTTCCGGTTTTTGATAAATTGATATACGAGTAAGATGCATACAATCATATTCTATCTATCAGAGTTACTACTATAAACTTGAATTAATACTTCGAAGAGCACGTTAAGCAACTTGGTCTGATTAAAAAAACTCCATAATAACCCTTCTTCTGACCCAGTCGGGTAAAAAACTAATTTATACAAGTAGGCTCTTAAAAAGCACTTTTACACGTCTCAGTATTAACCCTACCACTGCTTCAGAACAATAAATGGGCCAGTGCTGAGAAGAAGCAGCGCAAGAAACTCAGTACCTATTGTCAGCCTCTTTTTTAAGGGTTTTTAGTCATGTCGAACCCCTATGAGGGTTCATGAACTCTGACAATAAGCTGTGACCTTATCATCATCAGGTCATCTAGTATCCACTTCAGGAGCACGATCCACTCTAATCTTCTTCTTCTTCTTCTTTGCCTGGCCCATTCCCATTTTATTAGGGGTCGGCCCTCCGTATCATGCGTATCCAGACGGCTCGGTCCTGGGTCGTCTCATTGTTGACTTGGGCCTCTTTAAGGTCCTTATTTACTACGGACACCCAATGATCCTCTCTAATCTACCATAAGCAAAATAAATGTTGATTTAGCATATAGGTACTCCACAATGGCCAGACGTGCGGCTGATATAACTTTTTTCAGGTCATAAAATAAGAAGAAAACTTCAATATTCAAATACATTTCATCTCAACTCCAATAGGTGCAACTCGCAACAAATCCGGTAAGTATTGAGCGTCCCGGGACAAATCCGGTGATCCGGACGAAGTTGCCTTCAATAGTCTATTGGCAACGGCTCCAATTGCAAAAGTTCACGACTTATTGCATCCGGATCCGGATTTACGGCCGGAATATTTCAGCTCTAGGTGAGCGAGCTTTCGCTTATAAGACTATTTGAATAAGTATGGAAATGAATCTATTTTAGATGTATTAAAGTGGATAGCTCTTTTAATAAAAGTATCTAAGTATGGTGGAAAAATAAGTCTGTTTTATGAGTTACCTTTTCATGTTATATTTGAACCACGTACTAATTTGACATCTATTCTTAGACTAGCGACCGCGATTTCGTAGGCGTGGATCCCGTTTTTCCCCCTTAGGGTTGGAGTTTCGTAAAATCCTTTCTTAGCGGATGCCTACGTCATTACATCTACCTGTATGCCAAATTTCAGCCCGATTCGTCCAGTGGTTTATAGATCACTATGTCAGTCAGTCAGTCACCTTTGTAGGTATATTTAGATATTCTATTCTATCAGAAGGGTCTAAAATCTTCCTCAAGATATGTAAATCATTTTCATCACACCTTACTATCATTTAAAAGGAAAATTTTACACGAAATTAGTTTTACCAGAACCAATTTAACCTGCTAGTTTAAACAAGGCCTAAATTATTGAAATTATAATTGCTTTTCAGCGTGACGTAACGGCGTTCGTTACGTACGCGTTTCGCATAGTAATCGTAGTACTATCACAATAATTCATTGTCTATTGCCAACTGATAGTTATTAATTTGCGATCACAATGATAATGACGTAACCGCCAGTTCGTTCATCGTTTGAATTCAATTGGTGTTTACTGAAAACGCACTGTTTGCGCTAAACATTTTCTTGATGTATTTAATTAGGTATAGTTAACACATTTTATTCAAAACTCCTAACATAAAATCTCGTAGCAATGAATACTCTAAATTATGCACATGGCACGATTTGAATCCGCAAAATCTTTGTTATTCTGTAAGCGAAACACCAAACTACGAAGTTTTTATTCGAAGGTTATATCTATCGTACTTTACCGAGTGTAAATGTCTTCAAAATAACCTATGTATAACCTATAAGTCTCTAACGCATGTTGTTGTCACCTTTAATTAAGTTTGCATTTAACAAGTGTCATTATTTTAAGTTACTTTTGTGAACCTTGTTGGTGATGAAATAAATAAATAAAATAAATATTTTAAACCTACAACATGGAAATTGATTTCTGACAATGAAAACAGAGAATAATTCAAATTTTTATAAAAATATTTGTATGCAGCTACATTCAGCGTTCATTAATTCGGACTCCAATTACGAGTAAGTCTTCATTCATAAACATATCAACAATCACCCACTCATTAGTATTCCAACGAAATCGACAGCAGTTCCAAACACCGGCATCTCAATAAACAAAAGACATTAAATCTCATTCGCACCGCTCTAGCGACACTAAGGTCAGCGCAAGACGTGCGTGCGCGTCGACCGTTCTAACTTGACCCCCTTCTTCCAATAGCTTTACGGCGTTTTGCCGCAGTTTGTTAGCATAAAGAGGGGCAGGGTGGGTCATAGTTGAATGGCTGTTTTTGCAGACATGACTCATTCGGTGAGTCAAGCCTGTCTGGGGATACTCTGTAATTTCGGAGGCTCGATCGATCGGTGGAACGCTCCGCACGTAGAGTTGGGAAATTAAAATGTAGACTATTTTCATTTCAGCCCCTTTCAGGGAAAGCTTTTTATAATATAGAGGGGAAATTGAAAGGATATTCTCAACTGTATTACCGATATTCTGAAGTTTGAAAATTTGAGATAGTTTATGATTTCTGTAAAATTGGCGTTGCGCGGCTACAAAATTAAAAAATACGAGTAATTCTTCGTTTAGCTTTGTTTTCCTTGGTAACTTGCCATCTTACTAGTCAATACCTTACCTACATACTTAAAGGTGACTTCAAAACGGTTTTCTACATAATATCTTTTTAGTGTGATTTGTGAATTTCCATGTTAGGAAAACAAACTTTTTTTCCTACTTTGTGGTGCAGCAAGACCTAATCAATCGTGATCAATTAACCATTTAGCTGCAAATGTCTCTATTACAATAGAGATGAATCACAGATAAACGTCGCATTGTAAATCGTCATTAATTCTGAAATTGAAGTGATTAGATGATTCACTGCAATTGCAATTAAACGGGAGATCCGTTGTTACATCTTGATAAACAAGCTCTTATCAGTTCAAAGCAAAATATTTTCTGTCATGTTGCAGTTACAAGCTTCTTGGAATAATTGCGCTATTTTAAGATCACTAAAACAATATTTTTGCATAGTTTTTCAAGGCAATATAAAGTATGTTGACTTAGCGCCTTGGCAAAATCAACTAGCTAGTTAAACAATTTGATGTAAGCTCGTATTCTGTCAAATATTTAATTGTTGACATTAACCAATCACAGGTTTAATTATTTTTGAGTTTGAATCAAATTAAGATAAGTGTAGTTTCAACACACGCACCTGTAAATATTTTTGCCAGCATTTTATTAGGTGCTTAAATATTAGTGACTGAGTTTCTTGCGCTGCTTCTTCTCAGCACTGGCCCATTTATTGTCCCGAAGCAGTGGTAGGGTTAATATTGGGACGTGTAAAAGTGCTTTTTAAAAGCCTATTTGCAAAAATAAATGAGTTTTATGAGTTTTTATGAATTTTATGAGTTTTATTTAGACGAAAAAACTCAAGCCCATTTTGACCTTAATACTGACTTATTTATAAATAATAGCTGTCCTAACCCTTTCACTGTGCACTTATAAGACACAAAAGCATGACGTGACCATGTGGTGCACTGTGAACGTGTTAAAGACTCCTAATTTAACGAACTGCATACAACCGTTTCGCAAGTCGCGGTGGGCATGACGAAAGATCGGACACAGGCTGTCAACAGCACTCCAAGGTCTTCGCTCGTTTATATCAAGCCTTATTACTTATGAAATTGAGTAGCAGGTCTATTTATGCTGAGTTTGGGTGTGCAATTTCTCAGAACTTGACATATGTTTTTCTCAAGGTTTAGTTATGGCCAGAAGCAAGAAACATGGAAAGAACTCCGAGTCTTCATATTCATTTGCCTTTTGACCGTTATTTTAAATTTTATTCTAATTTTTAATTATACGACAGAACAAGGAGCATCAGGAAAACCGAAGTAGAATCCATTTAGACGTACCTACATCGGCTTTCTCTAGAAGTAACATGATGGTGAGGAAAACTGTTAGGCTGAGTTGCACCAGCTAACTTTGACCGTAACTGTAACGATAACCGGTGTTTTTTGTATGGAGTTTGACAGACTTTTGACATTTGTCAAAGTTAAGATGTTGCAACCCAGCCTCAGTAGAGTAAAGCCATGTGGTAGAGCCTCTTTATTTTCACACAAGTAAATTTAAGCAGGTAATAGAGTAACAGTAATGATGAAAATTGACTGAAACTGGAGCGTTTGAGTGATGTCAACATTATTTCAGTTTGCAATCGAAGATAAGTTGACTGAAATAGAGCCACAAAAAGTTATTGTTACTGATAGTTTATCGGTTTGCAATATTTCACACTAAGACGGAGAATTTGACCCATTGCACAGAAGAATAGATTCAAGCCTATAAGTCTACAATTGGCTTTTTTCATAAAAAGCATGAATTATTGATTTACATATTGATATGATTCAAGTAAAATCATAAATGAGGTTTCATAAAACGGCTCTTGCCTAAAGAAAACATGTGCCTAATTTCGAAATCACAATTCGATTTTGAATTACAAAACTCCATTAGGTAAATACCTGTATTTCCGTCATATTTTTGCCAATGCGAGTCGGATAACTCGATTCGACCACGAGTTTGATGGAATCGAGACATGAATAAGTAATCGGATGACGAATGCATCGAATATTAAATGGATTCCGAATTCCATTTTTGGGCAAATTTGAACAGAATAATGTTTTTAATTTCGTGCCGCATTCATTGGGTAGGCAGTGACTAGTGGTTCGGAAGCTCTTGGAAAACTTTTTTGTTGTTTGTATTATTAAATATCAAATAGGTATGTTCGCGTTTGATTCACTCAATTTTCCAGGCACATGAGTCGTACCGCTCCTAACATCAGTATTTCTGGATTTTTATTTCATGTGCTTTTGAGAGTATATAAGGGAGAGTCCGCTAATTTGGACCAGTTTTTTTCAATCCCATTTTACACATAGTTTTCTTTTGTTTTTGCTAATGTTCATGGTATATAATAAAAGATACATTATTCAACTTAGTATTTCATAAGTATTAATTAACATGATTGTTGTATATTTAGCACAAATCAACAAAGTACGAGTTCAGAGCTTCGGTCCAATTTAGCCAACCGGTTCGATAATTTGTACCACAGGGTTACTAAATTGGATTTCAATAAATTTCAAGCCTTTAAAAAAACTATGGCAAAATATTATACGATACATTCTTAACAAATTAGGAAACGAAGAGGAACAGTAGTTAATAACATAGACAATCGATATTGTTTTACACGTTATCACGATTTTGAGTACAAGTTTTGTAATTCCAATTATCGTAACGCACACTTGTACCTAATCTACTTTGCCAGTCTTTTGCTTTCATTTATTGTTAGTCAAACATAACTACGCTATTATAACTTCAAAATATGATTTACAAAAAAAAAATCAAAATCCTTTGGTAAAGTTCCATACAACTTGATGTGGTACAATTTAGCCGACTAGATGATAGTGCTTTTAAAAAATCGGTAAAAAATATAGCTTATAAATACCGAATAATGTTTCAAATAATTGTAATCCACACTAATTTACGCTTCTAAATAATATATTAGAAACACCCTGTGATTAAATTTAACAAAATTACAATCTAAACATGTATTGTCAAAAGTTACTTGAAAACAATGAAAAAATACTTTTCAAAATAAAACACACGTGTTTGTTGTCACGGCAAAAACCACATGGCCGATATTAATTGATTTTAGTTGTGTATCGCTGAGTGTTGCAATTACAGACATTCAATAAATACTTTACGAAATATGAGGGTGGTACAATTTACCCGGCGGTACAATATACCGAACTCTCCCCTATGTTACGGTCAAAGTGATAAATGTGAAAATTATGAATAATCGCCGGTTATTATGAATAATTACCGCATGATTTGGTAAATGTGATTAATATGAGGTCATTTATGTGTGTATAAAACTAAATAGGCGGCTTAGGGGTGGCCCAAGGGCCACCCACGCCGCACCTTAACCTATTTTTCACTTTAAATCAAAACATTATGTTATAGGTATCATGGAAAAGTAATATTATGCAAGAAACATTCCAAACTCATTATGCCAAATTATATTAATATATGATATCAAAAAGTTCAAAAGTTTGGCTGTACACGAGCACGTACACAAGATGTTGTTCTCTTTTATGAAATTTGTTAGTACTAAGGTTGAATTATTAAATAATCACTGTTAAATGTGATACATTTATCACTTTTACCGCGACTGTCGGTAATTATTCATAATAACCGGCGAGTATTCATAATTGTCACATTTATCACATTGACCGTAACATATACATTAGTCAGATTGCAATAACATAACCCATGAGTACATAGTGCAAGAGTAGTCCAACTCTTGTGGGCTTGACCACAAGTAGTACCTACAGGTAGTAAATACGAATAGCATAGGTATTTTATACATAATATTATGACATGGGCTAGCATTTGAGCTATTCTGTCCTTAAGAGTCCTTACCTAAGAAGTTTTTATGGATCCACTGAATATCTAATGCCGCTCTCCATGGACTAGCATTATGAATATTCCTGTTTATTAAAGTTTAATCTAGCGTTACTTTATTCTGTGTTAATTTCCTACTTTTTACTATACATTTACACTTAATAGTGTATTAATATGATATGTTGAATTAAAATAGGAACTTATGTAATGCTAATAACTTACACTATGATGTATTCGACCGGATCAACTGAATTTTTTCCGCATACATACCTGGAAAGAATAATAAATACATTTAGTAACTAATTATAACATGAATTTAAACATAACTACATATAATTACAACTTAATAAATTATTTAATTTAAAAGGGTGGTGCGAGTATAATTCATAATATCGGAATGACCACTTACATAACGGAACTTTAACGGTGTTTGATATTACATTAATTAAGTAATACAAATTATGATGAAGTTTTGAGAAATGTATCGAAGTGTAAAAGCTGGTAGGTAAATCCAAATCTGTATTAATTTAGATAAATGAAAAAGAAAACATTAATGTAATCAAGATAATTAATTACAATTGAATACACCACTATAGTGGAGGAGGCTCATAGTCCAGCAGTGGACTGTAAACGGCTGTTTATGAATACACTAGCGCCGCTTCGCAACTGCGGAATTCCAGCGAAACCTAAATTTTATTGCCTGACGCAGGATCGGCGCCGCCTGATCGATCGAGACCTGGGAAGCTGAGCTCTAGGCGCCTACAACAGCTAAGTTATAACAGCCAGTTGCTTACTTTATTTTTATTTTACTTTATTCAGAAAACCACAGCTCTTTATAATAATAATACAAACAGGTATTTTTGTTCTTACAGCCAATAATGAATTCTATATATTATTACAATCTCGTAAAAAACAGTCAAATTACAAATTAAAAAAATATGGTTCTAAAAGAGTACCAGCTAGGAAACTTCGAAGACGTAGGTAAATAATTATAGCTGTTCGTTAGACGAAGCTTTTTAGCCATAGAAAGTTATTTTTTATGGATATTAAATGTTGAAAATCCTATATTTCTCTGCTAAGACAAGGCCTACGTTCCCGCATTAAGTTTCTCCCATCATACCACTTTCGTTACGAAAGCTAAGCAAAAAGCAATCAAGAGTATCAAAATTGTAGAGACTGCGTAGTATCTCATGTATCAAAATGCTTATTAAGAATCAGGATAAAATGGCATTATGGCAAATGACATTCTAAGATACAGTTGACATACGATTTAAAAAAAAGACTGAAGATCAAAGTTTATTTTTCTAAAATCTTTGCTTTCTGCACTGGCTGCTTTCTTCAGCCTATATTTATATATTATACAAGCAGCATCTAGACTCCTAGCCTCACCTACTTCGCGAGGAATCAGTCGGGTGTTACGTCATCGATCAGATTAGTTTTAATTGCAATTAGTAGTTAGTACACTCAACCCAATAACAGATTACAGTTTGAAGAAATTTACAACGAATACCGTACTTACATATGTAGATAATGCTTTCATGGGATAATATGGGGATGCTAGGTATTTTATCTTAACAGTCCCTCACTTTCTCAATGACTTTAGGATTAAATTTCATGGAGTTTATACTAGTTATTATGACCGCAGTCTGTGAAGGATTTTACGAAACTCCACCCCTAAGGGGGTAAAACGGGATCCACGCGTACGAAGTTGCGGACGGCCGCTAGTAAGAAAATATATTTCTGATGAAGAAATTCTTCCTATAACACCTTACCAAACGAAATGACTCGTAAAAATCCTTGATTATCCATTTCGTGAATTCCCGACATAAAACCAGGATATGACTGGAGTTGGCCATCAACTGATTGTGACACGCGAGGTTTGACCAACTTTTATTAACGGCTCATTCGGGATTTACTGCGCTATATCTCTGCAGACGCGTTTATAATTGGGGCCAATGTTTGTTGACCGAAAGAGACAAAGCTGTTCCAAGCGTTAAGTTGGTAGAGCATTATCTCGCTCGCACAGGCCAAGGCTTGGATTGGATTATAAGATTAGGGCGTATTTGCAGGCTGGAGTCTGGTGATATTCCTACTGAGCTAAGCTATCGCATACTGGCCCAGCTGCGGTTCGAATCCCGCTGGTGACAAATGTTTATACCCAACCATGGACATATCTATTACTTATTCATTTTTATGAAATAATTTTAACTCCCACAAATAGTTCTTACAACGGATTGAAGTCATACTTGTCTCCTTTCCAGTTTTGGTTTCCTTTGTAATAAGATGAAGGTTAATTTATTTTTCTGCTTATGTATCAATTTTATTTGCTTATTAGCATTCATAATCATAGCATTCATGAGGTCGTCCATTCGTAGGTACTCCAATAACTTAAGAATTCATAACAAAATGCTACTTACCAAACATTCTGTACGAGAAAGTGAAAAGTACGTAATGATACTTGATAAATAACGCGGTAATGTATTAATTGTTTACTTAGCTTGTGTAATAAAAGTATGTAACTACCTAGTAGGTATGTATATTGAAAACATAAATACTTGAAGTACAGTCAACAGTGCATCAGTACATGCATGCTTATTCCAAAATTGTTTCTATTATAAGTAACATAAGATTCAGTGTTCAGCAAATGTGCTGAGTGCATTCAACAGCACATCAGACTATGCATATTTAATCCAAAATAGTACCTATCACAAGTACATAAGATACACAATGTTCAGCATGAAGCGCTGTCACCTGCACAATAGTAAAGCCAGCAGCTCACCTGCACCGTTCTCATTAACACCGCATTCAGTCTGCATCCATTCATTCATTCACTCACTCACTCAACCATTCAGACCGAGGATAATAACTTTCTATAGAACAATGCCGATTTAAATCCAACTACGTAATTAAAGTACGTTCTTTGTAAGAACGTTTGCGAGGATCAGAATCTTAGATAACATTTGTGATGCTGAAAACTCGCGTCTTTTACAATTTCATTTTAAGCCACATTTAGTATTGATCATGTCTTAAATTGCTCTGTAAGCTTACACAAGTGTTCTGTATTAATAAATTACTGCTAAGGTACCAACCGTGCAATGTGGAAGTCATTGGGGGATACCTATATACAGCAGTGGACGTTCTGTGGCTGAAATTATGATGATGATGATGATAAGGTATCAAATAAAAATACTTTTATATACCAATACTACCTGATAAATTGTTATCATGTTCGCTACTTCCAAATAAAGACATCTAACAGTCTATTGGCAAATCAATTGGTGTTCAATCGGCCTACTTTTCCCAATTAGTCTAAAAATAAATCTTTTCCTTTAATAGTCTTGTTAACCATGCACACGAATCCCAAGAACAATGCTAAAATAAATTATCAACAACTTTCGCTTTTATTTGGTTCGAAAACGACTCGACTTCGGCTCTTTATAAATATTGGTGAACCATGCGCGGGACCTTGGGCAAGATAGATGCAAGTGGGACTGATTCATTGTGCAGGAATAAGTGAAAAGATATTGCGATAAAAGAATAGTTATACAGCATTTTATTTCCACAACGAGGCAGCTCTTAGCCTACATCTCACTTGATTTTTGTTTGAAATTGATATTTAGGCTGAAGGTGGCATCGAGCTTCACCCAAAACCCTTAACCACAGAGGAATTGGCTATCTTACTTCCTTATCTGTAATGGTGATAGATTATGTAAAATGGTGGTAGCTGCCAGGCGGATTTAGAACAAGCTCTACCACCTACCGAAAAAAGCGTAAATTATTTTTATTTCAATTCCATTTGTCATGCCAATTACAAATACTTAAATGGTTTTTAACGAGCAGTAACCACTTACCACACCCGTCTCGTTTGCTTCTCTATGTATAATTTGGAGTAGAAAATTTTAACAATAAACCATATTGTTTGTAATGAAAGTATAGGGGTAGCTGGAACAATTTCCAGCAACTTGTGTATAGCCATGCCTTTAAGCTAGACCGCCCAAAAAGTGACAAGTGGAGGTTTTTTTAGGAGCTGATAGTGTTACTAATAGCATTATATGAAGGGTTTCTGGACCCTCAGATTTTGTCTGTCACATTGATATTCATATCAAATTGGCATAATTTCACAATGACAAAAATATGTGTGTTTATAGCAAGAAATTTTACCCGCTGATCGCTTCTGACTCAAACGTAGAGTCAGTCAGTGTGAAATGACGCAAGCGTCGATTTTTGCGCATTTTACGAGTCCAGACAAATTGCTAGACACGTTAGCTGCTAGCTGGAATTGCGATCTAACACCATCTTGGTAGATATTTTCGTCTCTATGTTAAATAAGAAATTGTGTCATAGGTAAGATAATTTTAATATCTGACGCTAGTGATGATAAATTCGTATGAAATGAGGAAGAATCTGAGCAAGAAAAGGTTGTTAGTCATTCCAGATTTGTGACACTTGAGCTGAAGGAATGTAGTGACTCAATTAAGAAATTTCACTTAAGAATTCTTGGTCAGTGAATCCCGTGATTGGTCTTAATATTTAAATTGAGCCAATTACTGAATCTATTTTCGACACTGGATTGAGTTTTTTGTGCACCGTTTTAAAGTAAGTGCCTAGACCTTAATAGGTTTTATTAGAGCGACATAACAGCAACAAAATAAAAACTACTAACTCTTAAACTTTGGCATTTGAACCTATTTCGAGCAATAAATATTGACCGCACTGACCAAATGAAGTACCTAGTACGAAACAACGGAACAGGAAGTTAAAAACTGTACAGTTTAGTGTTAATAAGTAAATTTTTGCAACAAAATGTATCTATGTGCTATCCATTGTGCATTGAAACAATGAAAGTGGGTGAATGTGGGCTGATAGATTTCTTCTAAACCGATAAAAGTAGTTACATAAACTGCATACAATTACCTATCGTTCTTCCAAACTGATGCAGTTTATCGTCAGTAGTTTTCGTCTACAGTTTATGTAACTGATCTTATCACGCACTGCCTTATGTAATAATAAGTACCTAATATACCAACTTTAAAACATAAAACCTATGTAAAATATGTTTTCCCTGATACAATATTATGACAGCTCTAAGAATAACATCAAGGCCGAAAACCTATCTGATATCGTCAACATATTTTTGCGATGAAATAATACTTTAAAACGTTCCAAGAAGGTATTTGCCAAAAAGTTCACATTAAAACAAAACCTTTTGAAGTCACAACAGCTTTTTACTCAGACAGTGTGCGAAATGACCTACTTAAAGTCAGACAATTAGCGTGCAATGTCTGGCAGCGACATGAAATGTATTCGGGTGTCTGACGGGGGAGCCCGATGATTCACCAGATTCGCCAGACAGACCCAACTAAAGCAGTATAATATCTATATAATAACTGGTTTGTTCGTCTGTGTCGCGGACGAATTGAAAAAACAACGTGTTTACACTATGCCCATAATAAGAAACTTGTATGTCAAACACAAATTGAGTATGGTAGGTCAAGCGTAAATGAATGTTTTTGGTGAGACAATAGTTAGATTTTTATTGTCATTATGAATGTTGATATGTAATTAAAAGCTAGAGATCCTACTAATATTATGCAATGAATTTGTGAGGATGGATAGATAAGTTGATGGGTGTTCGTTCAACCATTGAACCGATTTAGATGAAATTTGGCATAAGATATACTTTGAGATCTATGGAAAAACATAGGATAAGTTTTACCCAGGTTTTTGGAACGAGGCCGATTTATGCTTTCTGTGACAGACCGAAATTCACACCCGTGAAGCCTTGGACAAAATCTGGTTATTTATGAAGATACAATACCTATCCAAAATTCAAACACACAATTTACATAATATGATAAACTTCTGAATGAAAACGCCATAACTACAAAGTGTGGGCTCACAGAACAATCTAGACATTCAACGGAACGTCTAACTCTCCAATCTGTGCCCAGGCACAGAATGGAACACCTGTTACCAACGACGGCAGCCGCCATTACCCCGCGTAATCATCCGATGAGAGGTTTTTGTACGCGTTGTCTTTGAGGTCGAAACGCTCCGGCTCACAATCCACCCCCGTACCACGAACAAGTAAAAAGATACAGACGATGAAATAGTTAATATTTATACTAATACCAGCGGCCGCCCGCGACTTCGTGGATCTCGTTTTACCCCCTTAGGGGTTGAATTTTGCAAAATCCTGTGTTAGTGTGCCCGTACGTTTGCAAAATTTGAGACTCCTAGCACTTGTAGTTTCTGAGATTTCGTGATAAGTGAGTCAGTCAATCAGTGACCTTTCGCTTTTATGAATATAGATAAAGCTGAATAGTTTTCTTGTTTGTTTGCTTTGAATAGCCTATTTATCGAGGAAAGCTTTGGGCTATATAACATACAGCTACAGCTACAGCCAATAGGGCCGGAGCAATAAACAAAAATGTTGCAAAAACTGGAAATAAACATTATATCCAAATTATTTTCACGCGTAGGTGCGACCGCTACTTCGCAAAGCTAATAAAACTCTAGACAGAGAAAAAGGGAATTTAAATAGAACACGTAAAATGGTACGCGTGTAGACTCTACCAAATATGATATAGATTAAAAGAAATATGAAAGCAATGTGAAGCCTATAATAGAAAACATTCACAGAATATTAATCGTAGAAGGCAATTAAAGTGCTTCAGCTCGTGTTGCTAAGAAAGATCTTTAGACAACATATTATCAGCCACGCCCAAATCCCTTGAGAGCTGATATCTTTATACACTTGCGTCTTAAATACTCCTTATTGCCTTTTTTGTAACTAGTGGCCGCCCGCGACTTCGTACGCGTGGACCCCGTTTTATCCCTTTAGGAATTGAATTTTACAAAATCTTTTTTTTTTATGTGACAGGAGGCAAACGAGCAGACGGATCACGTAATGGTAAGTGATTACCGTCGCCCATAGACACCCTATCTTAGTGCGCACCTAAGTACGTTCTAAAAGGAACCCCCATGCAAAATTTGAGACTCCTAGCGCCTGAAATTTCGTGATGAATGAGTGATTGGTCAGTTACCTTTTACTTTTATAGATATAGATCTATCTCTAAACCGTAAAATATGGCATAAAAAATTGATAATTTGTTTTAGTTCCTTTATGGTCAAGTCAACAGTTTAAATTGCTTAAAATAAGTAAATGCACACGTTTCTCCAGTGTTAACATAGCCTGACCTCACTTGTCGTAGCTATTATTTTTCATGTTGACCCAAAAATCGTGTCACAATAAACAATCGGCGCGCGCGCAGCAAATGTTGACTGCAGCGGCCACGCAAACAAGTGAGATCATTCGCGGTCGCGACGTGTGCGCACGATAGCGAAAATATTTTTGCCTGGTTTTTGAATAGGTGTGATGATAAATGAAGTTTTTATTACTTATTTGGGATAATCTTTATTCATTCACGAATCTTTATTCATTCATAGGATGTCCACATTTGAATCTTAATTGTCGATAGGATATTTATATATCTTTAACACCATATAAAATGCTGCATAGGAGAACTTAATGCCATGAGGCGTTCTGAGCCATTAACCTTTCGGATAAGCAGTGGACACCCTAGTTAATTGACATACACTTTGAATTGTCAAGACGCGACTCTCCCTAAGATTTTGTACGGCAAAGGGGACCATGACCACCATGACGTCATGTATTATAATAATAGATGAGAATAATAATTACAATGCCATAGAAGCAGACACATAAAAATCAATTGTCTCGATCCGCCCGCGACGCATGCGTAAAAGGAAAGTATAAGTCCTAAGTCACGCACATAACTTTTTATTTGTCTCGTAGTCTGACTCAGCATCTATGTTCTTTTCCTAACCTTATCTTTGTTCTCAAGGTGAACTCTACATAAATCCTTAATCGCATAATTATGTCATGACACTTATGTCATTGTGATAATTTAGATAGAACAAAATATGATTTATTTATAAGTCTGCTTGTGACCACGGCTGCAGCATAGCAGCCGAAACGTCAAGCCGTGAGTACTCAATGTAACGCGTTCAGACCCGTGTCTTACTAATTTAATCACGGTAATCAGTAGTTTTTTTTGTTAAGTCAATAAATTGTCAAAAAATATTAAGTTTATAGGTAAGTATTTCTTTATGTTAGTAATTTTTAATTTTGTTTTTCTTTCTAGTTTTCTGAGGTGTGCATCTATCTATCTTAGTTGTATGATTTATATTTAATTAGCATTAATTAATAACTTATCCTTTCTCTCAAGAAAATATCCAAAACTTCTCCAATAAACCGGTTATCTTCCTTAAAAGTGTTACTAAAACCCTGTTATAAACAGAGCTGACTTCAATCCGGATAGCAATAAAACAGTTTGCAGAACGGCTATAGACGAGCTGGCAGCTTGCCAGGGTTCCGGGTTTGAGTCCTGACGAACGCACGCGGACACATTCAGCATACCACCAGTAAACTTCGAGTTAACACAATAAATAAATTGTTTACAATCACATAAGCGTTTAGTATGATTTTATTGTATGGCCTAGTGGTTTGCCTGCCGGATGTAGCAGATACAATCCCAGCAAAAAACAAATAAAATAAAAATACCTACTGCTGTATAAAATGTTGTTTTTGTTCGGGGCAAATGCATTATATTGCATACCTACCCTGCGGGGACAGTTTATATGATGGTAGTTTATGTGGGGCTCCCTTAGAATGATGAGGCATACCCACTAAAATAACCCTCGTGCTCCGTCGATTGCTTTGATGGGAAGAACTATGGTAATCCGGACAAAGCCTTCAAATACCACAGTGCACAGTGCACCTTCAAAACCATGCTACTTAAGCAAGTGTTCAACCTACGTTTAACTTTTTGTATAAGACTTATCAAAATCACAGAGTTCATATGAATAATTCAAGCATCTCTACAAGACCTATATTTCTGTTGAAAAGCTTAACAGTATTATGCTTCAAGAATAAAACAGTAGGTGTTTACGGGCATAATACAACAATAAACAATGAAACACTTAGCGCCCTGTCACGCGGGTAACGCCTGAAAACGTCGCTCTAAGCCCTGAATTCCCTTCAGGTGCAAATTTTAAGCCCTGGATAATAATCCATTCATTTATTTCACTGGGCCCTTAATGCTTCCAAAATTTATTACCGTGACGGCACGGTTTCGGAAGCCTGGGGACACTGCAGGCGAAACGTAAGATATTATAATTTATAGCCTTCGAGTTTGGTACCATCTTAATGGTTCGATTAATTTATTGCTAGCGAGTGTCACTCGCGTATGAACGATTCTATTTGCTTATCTCACTCGTATATCATCTCTAAAGATGGCAATAATTGTAATTTTCATTGAAGTAATTACAGTCGAGTAGATTTTATGATGAACTAATAGTAGAAGCATGGGCAAGCAATAACATAGATGATTTATTACTCGATTTTATGCTCACTTAATCTTATACATTTTATAGAGCAATGATTTCCGTTATTTTTTATTTAAAAGAAACTATAATGTTAACAATATACTAAGTTCATTAGACATTTATTGTTTCCTGTTATGGCTATCTTTCTTACTTGATCTGTTTTTTTTAAATGGTTTAAATAAAACACAGTACATTTTTTATCGCAGCACCATCGCTTATCGGTGTGGAATCGCCCGAAACGCTTCCCCTCCCTATTACCTTTTACGATTATTAAGCAATTTGTTTCAGTTAAATAGAAGTTAATAACCACAGAACAAAATTATCTTTATCCAGATCTGTCAAAGTTTGTGGCTCCAAGTTCCATTAATGTTGAATTTTCCAAGTTATTATTTTCGGAAACTCTCCTCATCAATTTAAGGATTATCATAATAAAGTGTCTTTATTAAACATCCCGTTTCAATCAATTCGAAATGGATTCCATTTTCGCTTACATTGTTCCATTTGTAGAATGAAGATGATGATTGTTGTAGGTTTTTTTACGAAAAATGTATGCTTTTAGGTAATCGATATACCTACATATAAAGTGTTTCAGAATAGTTAAATAAGATTATAAGGGCGTGATAAATATACATAATTAGATTTTTTCATCTTGCAAATTTTGCAACGTATAACTTAGAAGTTTATGAAAAACAAAACAAAATATTGACTCTACCTACTGCCACGTTAATCAACAAATTTAAATACACGCTCTACCAGTCCAGATCGCCATATTTTATAACAATACGCTGCGCACGCGTCGCTCGCACATTTCACGGCCCATGTAGCAAGCCGGTGCGGTCGCCGACGACTTATTTAAATGGCAATGCCGACTATAGAGTTATTACTGTTCATATTAACACTTTATTAAGGCACTCAACTGTATAGAAATACATTTTAAGTTTTTACTAAAAGATATTGTGCTGATTAAATAGATTATTTTTAATGTGATAAGGTTATGGTTTAAGTGGGGACAAATAAGGGTTGCACCATCTTACTTTGACTTTAACAAAAGTCAAAATGTCTTAAAGCTGTAGATCTACTACACAGGAGTTGCAGCGGTGGGAACGAGAGGTGGAAACAGTCCCGTCAAAAATCTGTCAAATTCCATACAAGAAACACCGGTTATCGTTATAGTTACGGTGCAACTCAGCCTAAAAGTTTTATTTAATTACCAATAAGGGAAATGGTCGTAGAAGCACTTAGTTTAAAGAGCCATTTGACAAATGAACCCTAGAAAAGGTAATATCATTAACCGGTGTGGAAAAGTTCTTGGAAATAATCATTACATGAATAGCAATAATAAAATACTCGTCAGACATATCTCTGAACAATAGTATTGCTCTATTCATAAAATTCCACGCGTTTGTGTGACCTTAAAGCAATTGTTTTGTGCAGTTATTTATTTATGTTACTTAAATAAATAAAGTTGATTGAAGTTCATTTACAACTCACTGCAAAACCTAACGCCCGTGTTGCTGCTTCACTTAAGAAAGCATCGAACACACAGCGTTGAATAGAGCTCTGTGATTGGTTTGTGTGTCACACTGGGCGTCCACGCGCACTGTGAGACCTCATAGTAATGTTTGTGAATATGAACGTAAGTGTAGATGTACTGGTAGAGTATTTTGACTACTTACCAACATGTAAAAGAATTCGATTTTTTTATTTAGTTTTCAAATAATTTGTAGGCAATTTAACAATGTTACTGACAGGTGTTAAGAAGTCAGCAACAGATCATCACTTATTAGTAAAGCAGTTGGTGACCCAGGTGTTACACAATAATAAATATCGCATTATTTTGTTAACGAATTTAATATAATTAGACATTTCCATGTCCAGAAATAATAAAAAAATTTGATAGGTAGGAAGTCCAACAGACAAAGTCTGGGGCAAAAGTACATTATTACATTCAATGACTACATTTTATTCCCACGGTTCTGCCTAGAGTCTAGACAAATCGCGATATTATCATCCAAACGAACTGCAATAAACAAAGAACAATAAACCTCAATATACTTATAAGACACGAAATGACACCAATTACACGTCTTAATTACAAGAATATATGTCATTATTAAACGAAATAAACTTTTAAATGCTTGCACCGAACGAGAGTAGAAAACATCTGGCTGATCATTATTTTGTGTCCATCCATCAATACTTTTACTGGCTTCTTAGATTAGCGTTTAGGCAAAAAATGACGGCTTTAATAGCCGTTGTTTGTATATTACATGACTCATATGAATCTGGCCATCAACTGAGTCTTATCGAATCAAATGTGACACAATAAAAAAATAATAACACGTTTTAATAAAAAGACAAACGCCCGCCGCGTATTCAGAAACATTACTTGAGGTCTCACAGTGTGCGTAAACGCACAGGGTGACATACGAACCAATCACAGAGCTCTATTCAACGCTGTGCATTAGATTTGCTGCTACAGTTAAGCAAGCATCGTTTGTGAATACATCTAGGTATTGAAAACAGATGAAAATTACATCTAAAACATCGAGGGTAGGTATGTACCAACCTAGACTACATCTCACATTTAATTAGGTATACCTAAATTACAGCCATAACTTGATAGTAATGCGTAAAAAATAATCAATAGTAGCCTTTATAATTGATTCGCAAAGAATTAAAAATCTCCAAGTTTTCGTATCAGGAATTGACAAAGGCTTAGTTTAGAAGATTGATCCCTTTAAGATTGCGTGGTGAACAACTTTATTCAAAGACTTCAGGCAAATACGAGATTACTTTGCGGGAGAAACAAAAGGTGCCTGAGCCGCCATTGCGTCTATTTCCTTGGAATGTCTATGCCTAAATTTCACCCAGAATTATCCAGATTAAATCTACCTATTTCCTTAAAATACCTGTGCCTAAAGTTCACCCAGGATTATCTGGAACCGTGTGGGCTGGGGCCCGTATTTACATCATAATCTATCGGCCGATTAAGCCGAATTTCAGCGAAGCCCTACGGTGGAGGCCGACTAATTGGATCGCGAGCGTGGTGTAATGTAGGGTTATTGTTTACATTTTACTATTAAATCTACCTTCTAGGGTAGATTGAAAAATAAATTGGACGCATGTTTAAAATGTCAAGGCATTGGTCAAGCGAAAAGAATCCCTATTTATTGGGCAAATAAGTACGAAAAGCTGGTCTCAAGAATAATGATATCATGATCAAGGTGTTTCAAATGACCAAAGCATCTCAAAAAAGCATAATACCTGCAAACGATAGAAGATCCCATAACCACATAATTTCCAATCTAGAGCAACTGCAGTATCGCCTTTTTTTATGTGACAGGAGGCAAACGATACAATGCCTCCTTAGCCTTAGTATGTTGCACCCTTTTTATACTTTTAATCACTCAAAAAAATGTATTTCTAAACCCTATTAACTTGTCCGAAGAAAAAACCGTAATTGTGCAGCTCGATCAGCTGTTCAAAGTCCCTTTGCGGTCTCTACCGCTAGATAATTAAGTTTTTCACTAACCCATGGATTTAAATACGCGAGCGCATCGCGGCATCGGCGCGGGCGCAGCCGAGTGAGCGGTAATTATCTTTTTGCTATCGCGCCATCGACGAGGTCTACATACGTCGCGCTATGTCGGGACAGGATGCTGCCAAACTGCAATAGCGTATTGTTTAAGACCCCTTTGTTACTAAAGTCTTATTTTTAACGCAATGGACATTCGGCTAAAAGTAGAACTATTAAGGCTGGGTTGCACCGTCTTCCTTTAACTTTGACAAACGTCAGAAATCTGTCAAACTCCATACAAAAAACACCGGTTATTGTAACGGTCAAAGTTAGGTGGTGCCTTTCAATGCATGCATTGACGCAAATAAATGTGCTTTTATTTGCTTAACCGGCGTTTTTGTATGGAGATTGACAGAATTTTAACGTTTGCCATAGTTAAAGTTAGAGCCTGTTTTCATGGAGACATCCCGTTGTTTTCAGGAACTGTTTTTTGCAAGACCCCGTTTAGTGACGTGTTATAATATTAACATTCACACGAATATCCCGTTTGCAGTGTCTCGCAAAAAACTAACAGTCGACTGACACACGACAGTTCAGTTTTACAAGACCCTGCATTACTAAGGCTGAGTTGCACCACCTGACTTTGACAGTAACTATAACGATAACCGATGTTTTTAGTTTGGAGTTGGACAGATATTTGACGTTTGTCAAAGTTAAAGTAAGATGGTGCAACCCAGCCTAATAGTCTTCCTTTTAATGTAATATAAATTCGGCTTCAAAGTAACACTATTAGCCTTTCACTGCATGCACTGACGCAAATAAATGTCTGTGCTATTTTATTGAACGTAGATTTAGTGGTTCGTGTTTGTATTGTTTATATTCATAGTCCAGTCATTTAAGCTTAAATTAGGTAAGAATCTCGGAATTCGAGATACCCAGCTGTAAGTCTGTAAATACTTGTATATTGACACCCTAAAAGTTGTCTCAAAACCTACATATGGTAGGGTGTAAGCAACTATTAAATTTTAAGGTCAAAGGTCACAAAAATCGGTTTTTTGCGCTTTTTTTGGAAATATCTCATTTCCTATGGGTTTTTTGCTATTTGTATTTATTATCAATATTGTAGAATACTAAATTCTCTACAAATTTTGTTTAAAAATTTTTTTATACGGTGAACCGTTTTCGAGATAGAGGGCGGAGAGCGCGCGGTCACTGCATCACTTCAGGTCAACTTAAGCGGTTTAGGTTTTTCATACAAAAGGATTTTCCCGCTAATTCCCGTGGGAATTTCGGTAATTACTTGTTGTAAATAAGCTTTAAGTTTACTAAGGTACCTACATGCCAAATTTCAAGCGTCTAACTTCCGTTAAGCGGACAGAATTCTATACATGAAATATATTTTCAAAATAACTATCAGGGGGTGATTAGTGATCGATACTGATGCCAAAAATGCAATCAGTAAAATTTTTGTCTGTCTGTCTGTCCGTCTGTATGTTCCTTATAGAAACAAAAACTACTCGACGGATTTTAACGAAACTTGGTACAATTATTCTTCATACACCTGGGCAGGTTATAGTTTACTTAGGAATTCCCACGGGAACAGGAATTAGCGGGAAAATCCTTTTGTATGAAAAATCTAAACGCTTAACGGAAGTTAGACGCTTGAAATTTGGCATGTAGGTACCTTAATAAACTCAAAGCTTAGTTACAACAAGGAATTCCCGAAATTCCCACAGGAATTAGCGGGAAAATCCTTTTGTATGAAAAATCTAAACCGCTTAAGTAGACCTGAAGTGATGCAGTGACCGCGCGCTCTCCGCCCTCTATCTCGAAAACGGTTCACCGTATAAAAAAAGTTTTTAAACAAAATTTGTAGAGAATTTAGTATTCTACAATATTGATAATAAATACAAATAGCAAAAAACCCATAGGAAATGAGATATTTCTAAAAAAAGCGCAAAAAACCGATTTTTGTGACCGTTGACCTTAATTTAATAGTTGCTTACACCCTACCATATGTAGGTTTTGAGACAACTTTTAGGGTGTCAATATACACGTATTTACAGACTTACAGCTGGGTATCTCGAATTCCGAGGTGAACTTACTATAATGACTGGACTATCAGTTGTTTGTTGACAGTGGAGCGTCGAATGGAAAATAATACTAATTGTAGAGGCTTTAATGATTAATTTTCATTAACTCTACAGAAAAGTAAGATTTAGAAACGTCATTAAACAATTTTGATTGTGACCTAATTAATCGTTTAATTCAACATTTATCACGACCGCTTCTAATAATGACTATCTACCTAGTAGATCATACAAATTAAGAAACAGAAAAAATGATGATCCTCTCGCGTAGTTTCTTTCTAAGAGAAGTTTGTTTTCGAGAGTCTTTATGAATCGTGCCGTTTGTCAGGTTTGACGACTTCCAGTACATAATTATTCTTTAAAAGAGCCAACTCGGCATGGAGTGGCCTTTATCACCATGGATCATGACATATGCTGTTTGGGGTCCCTTGTGCAGTGGGCATCATTTTTTTGAGAAGGTGGCACTTCTCAGTTCACTCTTGGTTTTTCTTTCTTACATCCTATGTGCCACTGTTATGTCTACAATGTACCTGTCTGTCATTGTATGATGTCCATTGTAATAAATATATCTTTCCTTCAATTATCATGACCTTCATATAACTCCTAATAGAGAAGAATGGTAAAGTAGGTCACTTTTACCGGACCCCTAATGCCAATTGTGCGCATGATTCACTGCGGCGGAAGCGCGCGCGTTTCCGCGGGGGCAACGCCTGACCTGCGCTATAAATACGGCCCGTTATGTCATAGTCAAAGTCAAGACTGTGCGATTCGATCATTCGGACCTACAAATGAATGCAATCGTAATCGATTATTGACAGATTTGATCGCCTAGTGAGTCGCCTTGAGTTAGCAGAATTTATGAAACTCCTGAACCCTTTTGTAGTTTGTGAGCAGACTTAATACGTCCATGGTCTTAATTACCATATACCGTATTGCTACCTATCTTACTGTGCTTTTGGTAAATAAACGTTTGTACTTGAACTACGAGAGACGCTGTGGTCAATTCAGTTTATTTAAGTTCCTTCTTATTTGCGTATTCTTTGCCTTAATCTGTATCCTGATCATGAGCTTTATCATCATCATCATGGACCTCTTAAAATGGGCATATTTTACCATACTTTGTTAACTGACATGCCACAAATTAAAAGTGAAGTGAAAGCTTTGATTAGTTTGTGTCAGTAATTCTTCATTTGCAATTGACTAAGATTTAACAGTCTATTCGAACTAAAACAGGCAATTTACAGGCTGAAGTGGTTTATGTTAGCTTAGAGAAACATGTATTTATGCTACTGTGTTAATTATAGTCTAGCTAATTAAAGGCTAGCCTCATGTATTTACCTATCCTAGATTAAAGCATAGTATAGCACAGCATCTACAGTGAGAGAAAATCGATTCTCATTTTCAAACTTCGTTTTTTTCTTTCGATAACGTTGAGGGTTCAGCTAAACTGTCCCCCGGGACTAAACTTCTCTTTAAGTTATTTGCAATAAGTTGTAGATCCTGTGGTGGGAATAACTAAAGGAAATTGTATAATAAATACACATTAAGTACTAACATCTATCTTCTATTATTAATATTAAATTGTTTCGACTAAAATGTTATTGTAAAATAAATAAGCGCCAGATAGTCGCCACACAACAATTCTGAGACTAAGATTAAATATATCCGATTTATTAGAAATGATTTAGTTGCAATTTATTTATATTAATCATAAATAAAACCGTTTGTATATGTGAGTATTTATTTATTGTTTTCTTTATTTGCCAGTAATGTAGGTAAACTTCTGTCGTAAAAATGAGAATATTAATTGTCATTGACGATCTTACTAGAAGATATAGCTACTACAAGATACCAGATAAATTATTGCGTGCTTATTTTATTTTTGTCTAATCTTAGTATTACATTTGCTGGCTTATCAAATCAATAATGTATGAATAAGGCAGTATACGAGCGACTAATTTTACGGTTTATATTTATACAATATACAAAACTAAAAATTATCTTCAGCGCAGCGTAGAACATCACAAGAGGCATAGAAAATTCTGTGTCAATGGTTTTCAGACTTATTTGTTTGCAATTTAGCTGGTTCCTTTTTTCGCGAATGATAATTGGCTTGATTTTAATTTATTCAAAACCCAAATACTCTTTACAGTCGTGCCTAAGATACCGAGATAGCCCGAAAACTGCATTAAATTGAATGCCTCGTAATAGGTATTTTAACACGTAGATTTTCTATTTTAACACATCAGGCAATAAATCAACGTAATTTATAGACTTGCGAACAAAAATAAGTACCTAGGTAGTACTAATTTTATTACGTTGACTTGCTTGCTTGCTCATGTAACCTCTTGTTCGTGAGTTTTTGTAATAAATCCATCCTTAGTAACTAATCTCTGGGATTACGATCTCATCTCAAGATTATACCGTGATAGGAAGCAACACTATTTATTTAAGAGGCGTCAATTTTATCCTAGGGTGCTCGACCTCTTCTTATCTTAAAATAACTAAAGTGTCACATGAAAATAAGACTAACGACGAAGAGAATTTTGCGGAAGTCTGTTGTGAGGGTACATGTGGAAAATCAACAATTTTAGGGAAAAATCGAACACTCGATATCATCTTCAGGTAAATCAGGACACTGATTTGTTAGTGACATCAAATGAAATTAAACTGACACGACTGACGTGTATCATGCGAGTTAGATCGCGCTACATCTTTGCTACAGTACCTACCCGCACGCAACTTCGACGAATATAGGGTTAGGTACGCTAGAGATTCCTCTCCGCTCCGCTCCGTACATTTCAGCTTCTCTCTACATTAGCGGAGTGCGTACCAAATATAGCAAGAAAGAGATGCTGTTTCTGAATCAAACGCAACAGTGTATCAAACTAATAATTAATATCTCACGCGAAAATGTGAAATCACTTAGGTACATATTTAAACATTATACTTAGGTGTATAAGAAAGAATTTCGTTATATTATTTTCACTAATTATCTGCTTAATTATCGTTTCCAATATTACCTAGTTATTACAAGTGATTGATCACCAAAACACTCATTTACTTTGTGTTACCAATTCAAATAGTTGTGTTACGTTCGCACAGACTATAAATTCATGAATCAAAAAGTAAATTATTGAAAGATTTATGAAAATATATGCGTTCAAATACATTTAGTACTTCCGTACGGATGTGCTAAAAACCTTTTGCCTGAACCGGGAAGAGAATTCGTTACACTCTTTAGTACTTAAAATATTGACTGTGTTCTTCCTAAAGAACAAATAGGTCATCGTGCTCTATCTACAACTGAATAAAATGCGTCCTTTTTGTTATTAGTCCCATTTCTATAACGTTTAAAACATTTTAGCTCTATCTTTCTTTACACACAGTACTTTCTTTACAGTAGGGTTTTGAGTGTAGTCGTGTAGAGCTTATGGCATGAACACAATCAAATTAAGTTCTCCTTTTATCTCTCTAGACTACAATTAAGGTAATAAACGTGTACGTGAGCCGTATTTCTCAATCTCCCAAAGGTTCTGTGTCCATTACACACGTCCGGCAATATTCTTGAAGGTCGATCTCGTGACCTTGACCTTTTGACCTTGGCATTGCTACATGTAGAGCTTTCGTGATAGGCCTTTTGTTCCCGATAAGATCTTTCTAGGCTCTTAGAACCATATTTTACGACTATCGGAAAGCATAGGTTTAATCGCCAAGATTTTTGTACAAGGGAGCGATTCTACCTCAAACATTGGTATTCTTAATTCAGACAATACTATTCTATTATAAGCAGGTCAATACTGTAATAAATTATGCTTTGACTTATTTATAGTCCTATTCTAGCCATAAACTCAGCTCGGCCTGATTTCAGATCTTATTTTCATTTGGAAGAATCCCAGAAAAATCCAGCTTCTTTCCATTCCAAACTTGGCTAATAAAAATACTGCATTGCGTCAGTGTTTGTTGAGTATTAAATTATCTTGACATCCTAACGCAAATGCAATAAAGAATTGTGTCTTTGCATTTTAGTGTCTCCGTGTGGATCTGATAGAGTCGCTCTAACCGCTGCCATTCTGCTTGTGAATGGCGTAAAAGTTGACCAAAGGTGTGACCATAAAATATATCCAATGTTATATTATGCGAAAATTCACCACTCCAACCAAACCTTCTGGGCATGTTTGGGGAGTTTTGGCACTCTCCTTTTGACTGTGGTAAATTAGACAAGGTCATACTTCTGCAGTAGAGGCTAAATGAACTAATAATAATGACGAATACTGATAGTCGTAAGACAATTTTGCCCTCACGAGCATGTCAAGATAAATACTATAATTATTGGCGCATTGGCTCAGTAATTGTTTTTATTCTTGACGTGTTGTTTTTGTTTGTATGTGCTTACTGTGTCAATAAAGTCTTATTAAATCTGTTTGCAAGACTAAGCATATTATGTAGTAATAAGTTACATAATAATGCTTACAGTGTTATAATTATTTCATTTGAAGTTGGCGCAGTTTCGTCGCCTATTGAAGGGTTTATAGATTTTAAACTTTATTATTATAAAGTTTTTTTTTTAATCCACTTAAGAATGTAAGGTTTTGTTGTGGTTTTGGTTTTTTGGTGTAGTGGTTCGAAACGGACTACTATTCCGGAGGTAGCGGGTTCGATTCCCGCACAGTACAAACATTGGTGTGCATGAACATATTTGTTTGTATTGGACTGGGTGTTTTCCATGTATAATAAGTATGTATATACAAAAAAAAGTATTTAAGTATGTTTATATCCGTTGTCTAGTACCCATAGTACAAGCTTTGCTTAGTTTGGGACTAGAAGCGCAGTGTAAAATGTCTAAGGATATTTTTTTTTTTTTTTTTTTATATTTTGTGATTTTAAGTTGCTCGCACTCTGCATAGCTTTCGATTAACTTGTAAAGTTTATCTGTGGAAACTGATTAGGCTACTGTACTGTTTTTATTTTTTAAGTTCACATGTATCAACTTAATAAAGAAAGATAAAAATAAAAAATAAAAAAAAATGTTTTCTATCTTTTCATGGTTCTAGAATATGCGAGACCGTGCGACAATGGACACTGTCGATAAAGCGCAGATAGCGATGCGCACGGTAATTGCGCACATGTACTTTCTTTCGAGCGCGCGCATGTGTGCAATATGTGTCAATCATTTACTTGCCTCGGATTAAAGAGTAGGTAAGTACTTATTAGTACTATAGTGGAGGAGGCTCATAGTCCAGCAGTGGACTGTAAAGGGCTGTTGATGATGATGATGATGAAGTACTTATTAGAGTTGCAGTATTTACCCTAATATGTTTTATAAAATAGCTATTTTAACTGGTAACTGTTGATAATAATTTATTAAATTGGCAGTAAGTTAAAGACGAAACAGACGTGTTATTATTAAGTGGATCCAACGTTACTGTCTGTGAGTTTATATCTACGTTAATAAACGAAATAATTTCTTTTAACCGTTAGATTGGGCAGATATAAAGAAAAATACCTAGTTACTTGTCTGCAATAGTACAAGGATTCTACTTCATTTTTCTAATGACTGAGTCGTGGTTTCGCTAATATTTATTTTACACGTTATAATGATTTCACTGTTACTACAACAATTGCCTGAAAAAAATGTGCGTTGATTGAAGTGCGTGTTATCAGATATATTTATAAACTTTAATATTTGAAAACATTTGTCTTTGCCAAAATATTCTTGTTAGTCTTTATGAAACCCAGAAGCCCTACCAGATATTACAAACCTAATACATAGTTGAATTAAGTACTTCTTTACCAAGTTACATACAAACTTCCTAAAAGATGCCTCTAGAAATGTTCGCTTCATCATTTACTGTCACACTGAAAAAGGTCTCACGATTTTATTCCTATAATCCTGTATGCCAATTTTTTGGGCGTGGCACAAATATCAGTATCGGAATACAGTCATAGCGTTAGCAATAAATTAAATACTCATACGGCTTGTTATTTTCAATATAATTTTGTTATTTTCCTTTACTCTATCTTTGTTAATCAAGATAACCACGACACGATACAACAACAATGAAACAAATGAGTCTACCGTTAATTCTATTTTTTCCAAATATTCTAGAGTAATCGAAATTTTCACAGAAAAATTCGCTAATCCAAATGCAATTTCAACAGTGTATTGATAATTAAGTAATGTTCGATTTAATTGAACAAGCGCGAGAGTTAAGCATAAGTCAACACCAATATAAATCTAGTTAATCACCATGTACTTGTCAATACCAATTTAAAATGTTAAGCAACTTTTTAGCGTTATTTATTTAGTATAAAATTGCTGCGTTAACTATAACGACTCTCTCGACGCAGTACAAAAAATCTTAGAATCAATGTTGCCGAAGTGTTAAACACGTAGAGAAAGTGTTATTTGCCGGTTTTGTCGATTGTATCGAAAATAAGCGAGCTATTCTTTAATGGAGCCTGTGCAGTGGCTGTGAAAAAATATTCTCACAATGGATGGATAGATGCGTTCCGTTTTACACAATGCGCTGTGATGTCACGCGGGAAGAATATAAATCAAGGTTGGAGAGGCAAACCTCTTTAGTGGCTTTTCTTTCAAATTGACTGGGGGGTAACGGATTTTCATGAACCAATTTTGTCGCGATTTTGTAGTACGACTATGTAACTTAATGTTATAGTAATTAAAATTTGAATTCAACAATCAATGTCTTGAATAAGTGTAGCTTTACACCTGTGTGTAGTTTCAGTCAAATTACCTACGCGGATATTACTCCGGACGTTAAAAAAGTAATGAATTCTACAATAATGATAATTGAAATAGTTGCAGCCGTTTTACTTCATGTTATGATCGTGTTAAGCATTTAAGTATTTATTCTGTAACGATACTGGTGGACTTTAAGTATTTTTTGCCTACAAACGGAAAACAGCTACCGTTTTGTAGTAAAAAAAGACTTATCAAAAGTCGAATAAAAAGATATTGACTCAGACGTTAACCGATCTTGCCCCCTTGAAGGGATAACAAGGATAACCCGATACAAAAGTCTAGCTTGACTCCCGGATTATTTTACTAAACGGCTAATTCAGTAATCTGACGTTATTAGGTTACGCCCGGCGACCGGCCTAACTTGCGAGGTTTCGGCGGCCATTGCGGGCAGCTGTCAAATTTAGGATGTTCGAAACTCAAAACGGTATTAGTTTTTAACCTGATTATGGCAAAGGAAGCGTTAGTTATACGGTTTGACCGGCGCGCCTTAATTGATTTTAAAATGAGGCGTCATTTCGTTGATGGATGTGATAAAAGGGAAATCCGTTTTTTAACAACTTGTCTTATAATATCTCGTTAATCTATGCAACTGGTTAACTTTAAAATATAAATCAATTCAGTTGCAAAATTAAAAAGGCCTGATAAACTGGTCCTATAAATAAATTGTGGGTAGATTCGTAGCAACCCATTTCTAATTGTGGTTAGATAGGTCCTCCGTAGTTTAAAGTGTTCCGAAACTCCGTCATTAAAAGTTTAGCATTATTTCGACCCAACCAGAGATAATTAAATTTATAGTTGTAATTATTTTGTCAGACGAATATTTGCAACGCAAATGTTTTGGTCCGTTGAAACTTTTATGGTCATAATAATATTAATAACTCAGGCAAGCTTAGAGATACAATTTACATTTTATTACTACTAAAGTACATTCTGTATTTACAAGTATAAGCCCGACCAGGAACATAAAAACCCTCGCCATGTTGCGGAAAACTAATGGTACTAATTTCTTTTAATGGCAACAGTAACTGAAAACTTCATTGATATGTCACCTTGCATGTCAGTCTATTGCTGTCAAAGTGTAAACAAAGTTTATTTTAAATGTGCGCAATTGGTTTTATGAATTAAATTGCTAAAATCTTTTTATAGTCGTGAAAGAAAAGTGGTTCACAATGTGTTAAAGTATTTTACGAAGAGAAATACTAAGGGTTCGGACAATATTTTCATTGAATAATGTTTCCGACAAAGGTTGTCAAATTGACTGACATGTTTATCGTATAGTACAGTCCACTATGAAAATTTGCTGTGGTTTGTTTCAACTACCTATTTTAAAATTTTTTGTCACTTTCTAAGTGTTGAATTTTATGGAATTGGGAAAGAAGTACCGAGTTTGAAGCGTTCTTGAGCAGACATTGCAGTTGAATATTCAAGTTCTGAATTTGATTATTGATGAATAATAAAATAAATTCTACTAGCTCGATTGATGGTTTCATTTAATTTATTTAAATCAGGTTACCTATAATAATATTTTTTCGTTAATTTATGAAAATATCAAATTAGCCCGTAATCCTGAATCCTGATACATAAAGTTAGCCCATTAATTTAACACAGGTACGACTGTACTCAGTGTTGCACTATCAAATGCAATTGACGCGCCTCTATAGTTTTTATGTTTCTGGTCAGGCTATACAAGTATTATGTGCTAGTTTTAGCACATAATACTTGTACTAAAGCAGAATGAAGACGAGTTTAACAGAAGACCAAAAATCATCATTTTATAAAATTAGTTATAAAGAAGGCCTATTTACTCTTCAGTTAGGAACAAATAGTGCCTTATTCCTCTTGTCCATACCTAATTCTTAAGTACTACGAGTAATTTTAAGTGAGGACTTGAGACGCCGCAGACCTATGATATGACTCTATCATTTATTTTTCAAGTAATTTACAAACAAACATCAACAATATACAATTTAAAATGTCCATTTTAATTGTCTTTGCCTACGCCAAGTAGGAACTGGAAGAAGAAATATACTCATATTCCACTTCTCCACGCGAAATCATCTTAAATCAATGTTTTAACAAGAATGGTGAGTTTCACCACCCAATATTTCAACAATAACTCTAAAACTGACCGTACTCGATCGCGGTTATTCTATAATTCAATAAATGTATTTAGTCGTGGTTTCACAATAATCATTTATTGAACTCAAGCTTACGACTAAACAAACTTCGTGGCAAACATTTATAGGAATTTACATATTTCAACATAGGCTAGCTCAAAATCGACCGTTCACGTTGGCGTCGCGCACCGGGAAGAAGGAAACTTCTCGAAGCTTCCGCGTGAGTCGCGAGACGCGCGGGGGGACTGCCTCGAGCCGATTGGCCGAGGAAAGGGCGCGGCACCATACATCCGCGTGATTCGCTATTAGACGAGATGGCGTGATAACACTAACGTTGCGTTGTTCGCGCGCGATAACGTTATAAACGTTATGAAATAGCGTTGCCGCGTTACAACCTCCCCCTCTAGTTCAGACGACGCAACGCGGTCTGGACTAGCTTAAAAGTTACGCGGCCTACCTCGCCTACGTTTCTCCCTAACAGGCGGATGGATGTGACCAACAAATGGAGTAAGTTGTGAGGCATAACACTTCCCTAACTTCGCTCCAGGCTCTCCCTTCAGGAGGTAAGTGCTGTCACTCAAGACCCTCGATACCTTATACGGGCCGTCACGCCTAAGGTTAAGCTTAGGGGTTTGATTTCGACCAGTGTCGTTCAAACCCTGGGTCTTCAGTAAGACCAAATCGCCCACCTTATAGTCTGGCGGCGGCCGACGCCCTTGGTCGGCATAGTTCCTCTCGGCGGCAGCCAGGAGGCGGCTAGGGTACTCAATAAGTCGCTCGTCCGGCCCCTCCCCCTGCTTCAAAGCTGCCCCGAGGCAATAACGACTGCTCTCGGTCCTCAGCTTCAGCTTCGTGGTCTCCTCGACACGCTTCAGCTCGGCGTCGGCGGTAGGGGTAAGTACACGATCCTGTACAAAAGCATACCGCCGGTCTGGTGTGTCGGCAAAACTCCACGCTGCCTGCTGGATATCAATGACAATACCTGCGTCTCTGATGAAATCACGTCCTAGAAGCGTCCTCGTATCGGCCCCAGGGATCACCAGGAATGTGGTAAATATCTTTCGACCTTGCAGGACGACAGTGACATCACCTGTAAGGACGTCGTGTACCTGTCGTGTTCCATCTGCTAACCCGATCAATCGTTGCGTCTCCGTGAAGCGTACGCCACCTGCCACCAACTTCCGGTACAACATCGGACTGGCTAGGCAGTCCGTAGCCCCTGTGTCCATGACAGCAACGCCGCTATGACCCAATATCTGGATACGGATCGTCGGTTTGAAGTGGTCGAAGTCAACTCCCGCTGTATAAAGAGTCAGACCAGGGAGGAAACATAAATCGTGAGGCTCGCCCTCCACCTGGGCGGAATTGAACTCACTAGTACCTAAAAAACTGGCTTTCGCCTCAAAATCGGCAATTTCTCGAAAATTGCGTAAAACATCGGGTGAGATAGGCATTTCACATCTATCTTGCACACAATTACCACTGTGACACATTTCGGATGCGTTACCCTGCATCCCAGAAAAGTCGCATTTGCCACCCTGTACTATGCCAGAAAAGTTCCGGTTACCACCCTGTGTGTCCGAAAAATTCCGGTTGCCACCCTGTGTTACAGGTGAACTGCGGTTACCATACCGCACTGAATTAACATTCCCGGGCTTACAATTTTTAGTGAACAAATACCCGGTTTCACCCCGTATTGTAAAAACATTCCCGTTTTCATCCTGCATGACGGGAATTTTACGTGATGAGTTACGACGAGTTTTCGTCTTGTTACGTGATGATAATAATGTTACGGGGGGTTTACAATTATTGTAAAAAGTACGACGGGACCCTAAAGTGTGGAGTTCCGATTGAGACTTCGGACTACACGTCTCACACTTCGATTTGATTACGCCTTGCTGGCCACATCCATAACACCGTATTGTACTATTATTACGCGAACTATTATTATTAAAATTACGTTCGGAGTTGTCTTTGCTCGTGGAAGTTTTGTTATTTCGCTCACAGTTACGACAATTATCTATTTGATGACCAAATACATTACAAAAAGAACAACGTAAACGATTACGTCCCTGTGTTTTTGCGTCATTTGAACTAGAGGGCGAGTGTGTAGGTGTGTTATCAGTTAGCGGAGAACTACTTACGGTTTTCTGGATGGAATAGGTACTTGTGGTGCCGCGTGGACCTTTACCTGAGTCCCCTTGCGTTACCTCGGCGATAGACTCCTCGATATCGCGGGCCCTATCCACCAACACGTCTAACGACACAACACTTTCGCGGGTTACGCGTTTACGCACTCGTCGGTCAAGTAGACCGTAAACAATGTCAATCTGCAGACACTCGTTCAGTTCATATGGAAGTTTAGCTATCAACGCTCTCGTCTTCGAGATAAACACGTCGCATCGTTGCTGTCCTTGCTCTTGCGCGAATATTTCGCGAAGGATTTTGTAGGCCGGTCGTGCGGCGCCGTACATGCCTCGTAGGCGCGCGACCGCGTCGTCCCAGGTGTAGACGGAGTTCTTGACCCCTCGCCACCACACAGCTGCATCATCCACCAGCAGGATGGGGAGGCCGCGCAGCGCGTGCTCGTCGCTCACGCTCAGGCACTCCTTGTATGTAGTGACGGCGTCCAGAAATGCTTCCAACTTGTCGGCGTCGTCCGCTCGCCCATCGAAGCGTGCCGTGCATTTTGCGAACGACCCGCCTCGGAACTGCGACTCGGATGTCGACATCGGTGGCGACTGGGGCGGTACTGCCGGCCCCGTGCTCGTCGTGCTCGTGGTGCTCAGCGTCGTCAGTAGGTTCTCGAAGAGGATGCGGTTGGCCTCCTGTTGGGACCGTGCGAAGGCCGACAGGAGGGAGGACACCTGCGACTCGGTCATGAACGGGCCCGCGGCGCTGCCGCCGGGCGCGGTCGGAGCCGCTGTCGCTTGCCGGTCGGCGCCGTGCTGAGCGACCCCTTGGTCGCCCGCGGCTGCCGATGCCGTTGCCGCCGAGTGGTCGTCATGGTCATCGCGGTTGCCTGCGACCCCACATTTGGATCGCGTCGCGGAAGCCATCGTCACTCGTAACAGTTCGAGATTGCACTGTTTTCACGCCGGTAAAAACAGGTTTCGACACGTTGCTGCACTCACGGTAGGTACTTTGCCGGTACTGTTCATAGGTTAAGGCCTCGAGTTGGGCGTCATTTTAGTCGTGGTTTCACAATATTCATTTATTGGAACATAAGCTTACGACTAAACAAACTTTTCGTGGCAAACAATCATGTGAATTTACATATTTCCACATATAAAATAGGCTAGCTCAAATTCGACCGTTCACGTTGGCGTCGCGCACCGGGAAGAAGGAAACTTCTCGAAGCTTCCGCGTGAGTCGCGAGACGCGCGGGGGGACTGCCTCGAGCCGATTGGCCGAGGAAAGGGCGCGGCACCATACATCCGCGTGATTCGCTATTAGACGAGATGGCGTGATAACACTAACGTTGCGTTGTTCGCGCGCGATAACGTTATAAACGTTATGAAATAGCGTTGCCGCGTTACATGTAGTTTTTACACACGCACTCAACCGGAACGCGAACGAAAGCCAGTCAATTAACATTGGTAAGACGAAACGTTTTTCGCGCGCATTCTCACAGCAGACGCGGACATTGTGCGCGGTGACGCAATTTTTTTATCTTATCGATGTGATCAAGGCAACTGTCTTTGCAGCCAGCATCCAAAATAAAGCGTTGTTTGTTTTAAAAATTGAATGACTGCATTGTAATAAAATGCAGCTTAAAAACGCAAGTATGTAGGAGAATGACGTATTGTTTTCTAATCTGTGTTTAAGTTTAAGGGTAGGCGCACACCGTTGATTTTTAGTTGGCCGATAGTTGTGCCCGATTTTAAATTGTATGAAGAATCGGCCAAATCGAATCGGCGTAGTGTGCGCACTCCCATACATGCCCATACTGATCAACTGCCCGACTAAACTATCGGCCGACGAAAAATCAACGGTGTGCGCCTACTCTTAGAGTGGGTTCTTAAGCATTTTCCGCGACTTCACTAGTGTTAGTTTGTCACAGAATTACTTATCCACCATGTATTTCCCCAATAACCAGAATAAAAACTAGCTATCCTATTTTTTTTTATGCAGAACAAGGCAAGGTGACCGCCATCGCACCTGATGTTAAGTGAGATGCAGTCTAGGATGGTACATAAATCTGCCCTGCAAGTGTCTATTCACTCTCGCCTTGTAATGGCCTGGATTATAAGGTTTTTCTCCTTCACAAATTATATAAACCTTCCACATTAATCACTTTATCTATTGGAGAAATCGCATAAAATCCGTTTGTCAGTTTTTGAGTGCATCTACTTAGTACCTAATAAGCAGTATTGCGGTAATTTAAATTATTTAATATTTAATAATATTCAGTTATTCAAATATAAAAGGAAATGATTCAATAACGGTATAACAATTGAAAAAAAACATTAACTAATTAATTACGAAAGTTGGCATAGAGCTACTAAAATATTGCGTGTTCTATGCAAATCCGTTAATATCTCCGAGCTAATTTAATATAATGCATGTAAAATGATTATAGAATTATCATTTTACTTGTAAATAGGAAAATTGGTAGGAAAAAGATATTAATGTTGTACAAGTCTGTCTAATGACGGCCTAGTAAAATAATTTGTAAAGGCAATTCCGTTTTTTCAAGTTATGTATAATTTTCAAATTTGTAAAGGGTCGTAAAGGTACGACCAAACTTTTTGGCCGATCGCCTGGCCGGCGAGAAACTTCTTTTTCTTTTTTTGCGCTTTTTATCGATTGTCACTTTTTTCTCTTCCTCTTGACTTTTTTTCACTGAACTAATGTAGGTACACACGGCCACACTGTTAACTATATATTTCCGTTTTTACTCTCGCTCTAATCAAATGATGTTTCTTAGCGATAGAACGAGACGACATGACAGGCAATGGATAGTTAACACTGTGGCCGATGGTACCTAATGTGATTTTTATTTTACAATATAATTTCATTTTATACCATAAAGCCTTTCAATTTATTAATCTCTCGTAGTGTCGGTGACATATTTCGTTCAAATGTTATCGTATATTGTCCAAAAATAAACCTATAAGAATACCAAGACTTATAAGTATTTTATGTTTGTGGCATAATATGTACTATGCATGACATAATATTTTATGAACTCGAACTCGAAATATAAAATCTTAAAAAATCTTTGCACAGCGCAATTTTCCGATCCTAATAACCTTTCGAAAGATTATGATGTTTAAGCTTTATTCTATAGCTTGATAAGTATAGTATGTCTGAAATCTAGAAATGGGTCATTCCATAAAAATCTGTATATTTTCGACGTCATTTTGTCCGTAACTTTTTTAAGATGCTTTTGAATACTTTATTAGTGTAAATTATTGTTTATTAATTAACTATGTTATGTCTAAAAGGGCCAGTCACTTTATGCTTTATTTTAGGAGAAATTATAATTTTCAATTTTTTCATACTACATTACTCCTATATGACTTCTCATAAAGTATAAAACTTTTAACCTTAACATTTATAGATAAGTTAATACACATAATGTAGTTGTTTTGTTATTATCACTATATAAAAACATCATTCCCTAACTAGTAATTTAGTCCCAAGTGCCGTTTAAAGCTAGGGCCTGACGCTCTAGGGACTGACGATTTGGAGTAAAACTTAACACAAATGCAGATTAACTTTATATTATAAGATGCTTAATACGATGTGCCGAAAATAGCCAAAAAACACACGCAAATACTATTAAATTATATACAATTTCTTATTATAATCAATAAAGCTACTCAACTAGGGACTGACGAAGTGACTGGATTAACACATGTTTCGGTAACAACTGGCACGTTTGCACTAATTCAAAAAACGGCTACCGCAAAGCCAGTATGGTCTGAGGATAACTTCGTATCGTACTTTAAACTCAACTAAATGTCATTCACTCTCTCAGATCATAGAAGGGAATAGATGTGAAACGGGGGCGTGGCGCGTGTCTCCGCGATATGCCCAGAAACGAACATCGGCCGCGACGCCAGGTTAGTCGCGATTCAGTCGTACTGAGGAAATGTTCTCCGATATTGTTGGATAATGCGTCGTAACGTGCAATAACATAAGTGAAACGAAGAACTACAGGAACAATGAAGTCATTTACCACATGTAAGTATTGCAAATCCATTGGTATTTTGCTTATAAATAAAAAAAACTAAACATTTTTACGAACGAATTCAGTGCCGTGACATTTACTGCGATATCGAAATTAGTGGTGATAAAAATTCAAACACGTTGTACATTGACGATTTAGTTAGCAACCACTTTATGTCATGCGTAACTACTGCGCAATGTATTTTATTTCTTCCGATATCCACTGACGCGTGAAAATACACAGTACGGCCGCATGTGCCGGTCGTAACATAGTGCAGGGCTCGTGTTCTAATACGGTTTCCTATTATCGATAAATAGAACAATAGAAGTAAATTATTATTTTCTATTTTCTAATTTTGAATGAAAAAATCATGAGTTGCTTGCGATTTTTAAGTTTTTACAAAAACAATAACAATAGTAGAAGGGATTAGTAACTGTCAACTATGTAATTACTATAAGAGCTAGTTGAAAGCCTAATATAGGCATTATTTTTGATAAACATAGGCGGTACGAATTTCGCCATAATTAAAAAGTTAATGCGCGATAGTAGTTAATAATAATTACAGTGATCCTGTTATTATTATTAAAGTAAATAATAATATATTACCAATATTGTAAATACTGGTAAAAATCGCAAGTACCTACTTAACCCATGACTTTTCATACAAACTTTGTCAGTCTATAACTTCTATACTCCATCGATAACGACATTGAGCTTTGGTTGGGGTAAATTAATATAAGGTAACTAACTTCATTTAGTCCCAATAATTGATTCTGAGTTTTTCGTCCATACAAAATGGAACTGACTCCTTTGTGCAAAAATCGTTAATAGGCCAGTAGAATTAAACACAAAAATTGATTAAATCGGAAATAATTCCTACAAAAGATTTTTTTGCTTTAATGGCTTCATTGGTTGCCCATTAAGACTCTCCTAAGTTTTCGACTTCGACGGAGTTGTGCTTAAGTGGTGTGGGCCCCCGAAAGCGGCGTTTTTTCGGTTTTCCGGTTATACCGCGTAAAGGACTTACCCTATCGAAAAGTGGTCTTTATGACGGTTAAAGGGCACTTAATCTTCCATTGAATAAGACCAAATTCATATGTTTTGGACAAACCGTTCTCGCGCTAAAGTTCGGCAAAGTAGAAAATATACGTATAATTAATCTCCCTCTCCACGTCCAATGGCTTGTTACCCACATGCTTCCAAGCCTTGTTAAGGGTCGCCTTAACCAGTGTAACCCTAACAAGGCTCACGAGTTTGATTCGCTTATCCTTGTTCGTCCCAGCCGTTCCTTAACTGCGGTTGCTGCACCTCTTCCTGACACTCTCCTGAACGACTCTGTGTTACCTAATGTGGCTGCCTCTCTTCCTTGTACCCTCCTGTACGATTGCATTGCTTAGCTATATGCCTGGTCCAAGGTTCGACGCCACAAAATCAACTTTGTACGCGTGAAAATAGTTTAAATACTATTTTCCGTGCTTGCAACATTTTTCTTTACTGCTTCGCCTCTATTAGTCGTAGAGTGATTGTATATATCCTATAGCCTTCCTCAATGTATGAGCTATTCAACACAAAAATAATGATTTCAATCAAACTAGTAATTCTTAAGATTAGCGCGTTTAAACAAACAAACAAAAAACTCTTCAGCGTTTTAATATGAACTCGTTGTTGTTGATTTTTGGCGTCGAACCTTAGACCAGGCATACGGCTAGGCAACGTAGTCATGCAGGAGGATACAAGGAAGAGGGGCAGCCACAGTAGGTAACACAGAGTCGTTCAGGTGAGTGCCAGGAAGAGGTGCAGCAACCGCAGTTAAGGAACGGCTGGGACGAACAAGGATAGGCGCATCAAGCTCGTAAGCCTTGATAGGGTTACACTGGTTGAGGTGGCCCTTTTCAAGACTTGGAAGCCTGTGGGTAACAAACCATTGGACGTGGAGAGGGTCATTAATTATACGTATATTTTCTACTTTGCCGAACTTTAGCGCGAGAACGGTTTGTCCAAAACATATGAATTTGGTCTTATTCAATGCAGGATTAAGTGCCCTTCAACCGTCATGAAGACCACTTTTTGATAGGGTAAGTCCTTTACGCGGTATAACCGGAAAACCGAAAAAATGCCTCTTTCGGGGGCCCCCACCACTTAAGCACAACTCCGTCGAAGTCGAAAACTTAAGAGAGTCTTAATGGGCAACCAATGAAGCCATTAAAACAATAAAATCTTTTGTAGGAATTATTTCCGATTTAAAAGCTAATTCTACTGGACTATAAAGAATATAAGAATAACGTATAATAATAAAAAGGTTTTCATACAAGCATTTTTTAAACCAATTTCGAGCCTTGCCCCCAGGATTTAAAGTATCGATATCTTATCGAATCCATTTTATCTTTCTTCTCTCTAATTGCTTTTTTCAAAGTGTGCGTCACGTCACGCGGCCATTGATTGGCCATAAGGCACGCCTTCTGGCCAATCACAGCACTTTTAAGCCGGTTGCACATGTTGTCGTAGACTCTCAGTCGCTTTGTTTTACACAGTTGAATGTGTGTGTGGGAGCTGTGGTGGGGGAAATGTGGGGACACTGGTTCTCGTTGTAGTTACGCGCGACTTCATATCTATTCTCTTTCTATGATCTGAGTTCACTCTAATTACATATTAAAGCGCAAAATTATAAAATCAGTGCGTGGAGAGGGAATGACGCTAAAAACTGTAGACTCTTTTTCAACTAAAGAAAATCAAATTATTGTTTATTGAAACCGCAAAATAATAATAGAATTTGGTGTAATATACATTTAAATAGATTATTCGTTAATTAAAACAAAGGATAAAGTTGATGTTTTTATAAATGTGGGTCCCAAAACACAAACTTTTGGAGTACGGACATGCCTAGGGAATGACGTTTTGGGTCATTCAAAAGGAATTTAAGATGTGTTAAAAATAGTTTCAAAAAATATAAATGGGTGATGAATAAAGCACATTGCGAGCTGTTATTTAACAATTTTGGAATAAAATATTAACAAATATTTCATGTGAAATGTGGCGCGGACTAAGAGTTGACATATTTTTGTGGAATGACCCAAATAGAATCATTAACCTTTGTAGGTATGCTTTGGATGTTATAATTTATCATTTAATATGTAAATTCATCATCATCATCATTTCAGCCATAGGACGTCCACTGCTGAACATAGGCCTCCCCCAATGATTTCCACAATGGCCGGTTGGTTGCGGCCTGCATTATGTAAATTATGATTGGTTAATTAAGAAAAACGGCTATTTGTTTTTTTATGTGGGTACTGCGGTATTCATAGAAATTGTGCGCGGACGCATAATAATAAATATTCTGACTACCTTCATTGCGCAAGATCGCCGTATTAACACTATTTCCATTATATTTACTGCATATTACTTAAAAATCAATTTCGTTATACGAATTTATTTTATAATTAGACTGAAACTAATATACTTTAGAATGTTATATTTTATCAGTTTTATATTTTTTTCTGTCAGTTTTGAAGATTTATTATGAACAATCGTTCGGAGAACCATTTGCGATTACAAAATAAACAAATAAAAATGTGATACTATATCAAATAATAACTGGCTGCTCCGGCATCGCTTCGTAAAGTTATTTCAGAGGATATTTATAGTTATAATACAAAACAATCTTTGAAAAAATAGAATTGACAAAAGTTACATTAAAATACGACAAATGAGTCGCTTGGCTGAAATGATTAATTACTTTTGCCTGAAAGTTAATGATCTTTCTACCTATTTGTTGGTAGTTTGCTCCTACAAAATATTTCCCTTACTTCCAAATATCATCAATATTGCTGCTACGTAATCATCATTGTATTCCTATTAAGTTATCATTTTGTTACCAGTTAAAGTAAGTAGGTAATAAGTAGTTCAAATAAAAGTGATAGAAACAAAACACAAACGTGTTTTAATCCGCACCCCAGCTGTATAATCTTTAGTAAATAAAAACAAAAAAGAATCGCTTTTCCGATAAAGTCCGATGAAGATAATAATGGGCGGAAAAACGGAAAAGTCCTTTTTCCTTTTCCTGTTCCAGCTGTTCGATAGAAACATAAGTATTTATCGGGTCCGCTAGTTTATGATATTTATTAACTGACAAATGTAGTAGTTATAAACAATTTCTACGTTTTATAAAGTGTGTAATCAACTGACTACTTTTATAGAACAAACCTATTATTTACTTTTTATAGCAATTAATAAACAAAATGACACCGGCTATTTACAAAATGTGAAATATTGTTTGTAGTAGGTCCCGCATTCGATTCCTGTCTCTATACGATGACAAATAAATAAATCCAGTATGATTAAATAGAAGAAAACTAATATTCCAATAAAGTAGTGCCGTATTCTTATAAGAACTCATTTTAGTTACGTTAATCAATATTGATTTAACTATGATATAAAGTTTAGTCAATAACCGGCGTCGCCGGTTCCAAGCCGGCTTACACCTTTCGGGAAACGCAAAATTACATGTTAACGAGAACCGTAATACATGTAATACATACAATACCCTTTTATTTGGGCTCTTAATGATGCATTACGTAATACACTGAAACATGTTAAGTGTTTTAAATCGCGTGAAATACACTGAAGTTTTGTATTTTTTACTTTAAACAACACGGCAATTACAGCGCGTAAGATAAGCAATCAAACTAATCATAATTTGAACAGATATCTTACAGTAAAGAAAGTAGAGCTCAAGTAATGATCTAATCCACAACGATCGGTTTTATGAATAATTTACTAAACAATAAAACTGAAACCGGAATACTTAACAGTGATAGAACCGCTGGACTTATAATATAATTACAACTCCCGTAGTTAATAACTGATAAAGCAAAAAATGCCGGCTTCTTATATGTAAAACGGCATGCTTAATAAGTTTAACACGCTCTCTCCTACGGCTAGCCATATTTAGAATTTGCCGTACCATTACTTTATTACTTAGCCGACTTGAAAATGTCACGGATGACGTAACAGGAAAACAACTGACCGCCGAAAAACTAATCTAATTACCCTACTACGTCATCGAGACATACTGAAGACGCCCGCATTATGATAATCACTCTGCGGAAAAATATATCCAGCACAATTTCTTGCGAGAAAGTCGGCGGAAAACGCCGGGTTGTTTTTTCGAGTTTGACAGGTGTCACAGCTGACGGCTTACCTTTGACAAGGCGCTGCAGGATGATCTCCTTGTGCTCGTGCGTGTGGGGTTCGCCGACGACCGCGAGGAGGTAACACCCCGTGAGCGGGCTCGGCGGCGGCACGGAGGCCGACACCTCCGTGCCCAGGGACAGGGACCGGTCCTCGTCGTGGTCCATCACGGACGGCGAGGCCGGCGCGACTACCGACGGTTCGCCCAGGGCAGCACTCGGAACCGACCGCTCAGATCGAGAACTGCGCTCGGAATGACTTGGATCGGCGAGGCGGTCGGAATGCGCGCGCAACGTTCCGAAATCGACCGCGAGCGCTGCGCGACGAGCCGCCGCGCCGGCGTCTGCCCGCTACCCCGAGTGGCTCCTTTCTCCCACCGCCCGCTGCCGCATTGGGGAAAAAGAGACGGGAGTCTTTAGGGCGTATACAGCCCCGAGTAGGCTGCCCGGCGCACACGTGATCTGCATTGCGTCTAAACAACCGGCAGGATAACCTCGTCTCAGCTGTTCGACACAGGGCTGCCACAATCGATAATGTTATAACTTGACGTATACGCGTTTTTGTTGTTGCTTTTTGTAAAGTCGATGACTTCGGCCAATTGTTGGACCGGCACGAAAACGAGTCACTTCTTTGATTGCGAGCGGCTATTGTCCACAAAAAAGAGTTTGGTGTTGGGCATTGTCTAAAAATAGCTATCAATCAGATCGGATTAAATGACATTGTGTTCTGGATTATTTTAAATGATAGCTGTAATCAATCAGATTAATAAATTACATTAACATTAAAGTATATGGCTTATTGCATACCTACATTATGCAATTTACACTTGAAGTATTTTTTATTTAAACATTTTCAGTTGGATTAAGTATGAGTACCTCGGGAAAAATACCAAACCGGCAAAAAAAACATGCCATTTTCTTACAAAATTAGAGCCTATCTACAAAAACAATACGGAAGGCTGAGGATCATCATCATCATCATCCTCATTTCAGCCATAGGACGTCCACTGCTGAACATAGGCCTCCCTTAATGCTTTCCACGTTGATCGATTGGTAGCGGATCATAGTATCAATATTTTCTTGCTGACTTATTTTTTCAATTTATCCAAAGGAAAATGGAATGGAACAAAAAGGAAAGGAAAATGCTCTAAGACGTTTTCCTTTAACCACAATGGTTAACGTCAAGTCAACTTTTCCTTTACCGCCTGACTTTAATAAAATAGTCACCACCTTAATAGACTGATCTATAAGTAAGTAAGTAAGTAATAAAGTCTTTATTGAAAACAACCCTGCTTGAACCACTGGGATGCTTAAGCTAAACTTATTACACTTTCCTGTGCGCCACTTGTCTTCTAATGGCATTTCCCCCTAAGAAAAGAGTTTAGTATTTTATGAAAGTAAATAAATGCTTTTCAACTACCGTCATTTTTATATTACTTAAATGGAAAACTTGGTTTCAAAATACAATTCATAAAGTTTTTCTCTATGTGGTACATTTAATTTTGATATTTACGTACATTTTGGTTTAACATTAAAAATTGTAAACTGTTATCGCGTTAATTCAACCTTATTGAAGTCTCTCATTGTGCTGTTTAATCTGTGGTTGGATAGCGAGTGGGAAAAAATTAACGCGCGCCATTTTTCTTTAAAAATTAATTTCAGATCATGCTAATGGCAGACTAATTTTCTTGGCAAGTGTTGAAAATAGTTTTGCATGAAATTTTTATGCAATGTTTTTATAATCTCGGTTCTATCTCCTCTTGACTATAATTAAATACTTAAGAACCAACATGGTAGGTACATTATCCTAATATGTTTTGAAACTCTTGCCATGTTGGACAATCCTATGAAAATAGGATATCAGTCCGTGATAGTTTTTTAAACTTGGCTATAAATTCCCATAAAATTATGCATCGTTTGTTACGATGCATAATTTAACATACGGGCATTGCTTCCTTGTGTAATAATAACACTAGCACCATTTTGAAGATTACGTACATCGATTACGTAAAGAAGTCCAAACAAAAACCTTGGCGTGACCTTCACGCCACGATAATGAAATGCCCTTGATACATATGAAACTAAAATAAACTGCCTAATGATATGGCAGCTAGCACCATAATCATTTTCCCTGAATAAAACTGAAAACACCCGTTCAGTCTTCTTGTAAATAACATTTTAAATATCTAGACTGAAAAAAAAATCTTTTGGAGAGTAATAATAGTTCAGCCAATTCCAAGACACAACTTCCCTAAGCTCTTATTATATAAAATTTTATCCCTGTAAACTTGTGCTTCTATGGGCTAACTATAGAATAAGTTTTTAAGTAGTTTGTGTTTGCCATGCCAAGTGAAATAATAATAAAAAGTATCTCAATTGACTAGAGGCGGTGTCAACAACATTTGAGTGCATTGGTGTGAACCCTATTCTAAATAATAATATTCGAAGGTAAGTTGGTTTTGTTTTAAACAAGCTTGGTGGGTAGTCCCGATTTATCTTCCGTATAGTTGACTAAACGTTTGCTACCGTTGCTTAGTCTGGGTTGCACCATCTTACTTTAACTTTAACAAACGTCAAAAATCTGTCATACTCCATACAAAATACACCGGTTATCGTCAAAATTACGGTCAAAGTTAGGTGGTGCAACTCAGCCTTAGTGTTATCGGCTTGAATTATTTTCACAGTGTTAGCAAGATTTTTGTGGTTATCAAATAAAACGTAAGATGTAAACCTAATTAACTGTGAAGTATACTGTTTATCAAGATAACTTATGGATTTCACAATTTGGATATAATATTTTTGATCATTATTTAGAGAGACTGGGAATAAACACTGTCTTTACTTGCCTTTAAAAAAACCTCTTTCGATCATTTTTCAGCTAAAATACACAGTCATAAAGTGGTCATAACAGTGTGTGCACACTGCATCATACAATAAACAATGATTAAGACCTTATAATCGTAGCATGACATAATTTCACCAAGCGATAAGGAAATTTTGGCCGGTATTTTCACTCTGTTGTTTTCTAAAATGTGAGATTGCCACACCTTAAAAGTATTTTAAGGCAACATAGTAGAATACATAAGTATGTTTTGTGAAAAACTCAATAGCAGACAACAAAAATCACAAACAACTCTGTAATGTATTCTCAAATCTAGCAAATTTCCCCAATAATTCCTCGACCGAAAATGTATGATTTGGAAGGCACTGGACATGCGATGTTTCCAGAAATCCTTCGTTTGTGGGTCGGATAATAGGTATCTGACAGAGCTGGCACTCTGCCCGCTTCGACCGGCCGTGACGTAGTGCGCTACGGTCGTAGGGTTGGTCTAGAAATCATAGAGGCTCGTAAATTGGACCAATGCTTCGTGTTTCCACCCTCTAGTCACGGATAGTGAATAATCGCCAAACAGCAGTCATGTGAATTAGCATCGGTAGTTATGGTGCCAATATTTGTCCGCGTTCCTTACTCCTTGTAGGGTATCCTGGTAAATCTGCCAGCTTACCTATACACCAACACCTTTATGACCTGTTGTTATTATAATTAGAATTGACAGATCTCAAATCAGATACAGATCTACTGACAAGGTGTACAGAATTGAAACGTTTGCCTCGACAGACGTAGTAGTTTGCGTTCTGGACTAATTACTAGCTGCAGTTGTGGGTTCGTAGTTCACGTTACGACTTAAGGACGTAGCACATTTATCAATCCGGAAAGGGATCGTAACGGTATCAACACGAGGCGATGAGTATTCTTTGTATGAAACTCCGTACTGCAACGCACACTTGGACGGCCGTTTGGTGTAGTGGTTCGAAACGGACTACTATTCCGGAGGCAGCGGGTTCGATTCCCGCACAGTACAAACAATTGTGTGCATGAACATATTTGTTTGTATTGGACTGGGTGTTTTCTATGTATAATAAGTATGTATTTACAAAAAAAAGTATTTAAGTATGCTTATATCCGTTGTCTAGTACCCATAGTACAAGCTTTGCTTAGTTTGGGACTAGAAGCGCAGTGTAAATGTCCAAGGATATTTATTATTATTATTTATTACCTACTTATTCGCACCGACACCTATACGCGGCAAACGACAGCGCGCGAAAGGCGATGACAGCTCGGGAAAGGCGATACGGCGTTGATCCCTTTCCGAGTTGATAAGTCTGCTATGACCTTTACTGCCCTCTGGCAACCCTGCTACAGTACGAAAATCTAAGTCCAACAGTCTGGCTAAGAAATACAAAGTGGTCCTGTTCGTACTGATTAAATTCGTTGCAGGTCTCAGGTATTTTCCCCCGGGATAGCATTAGTTTGGGATTACTTCACCGTTCAATCCTGGATTCATGATGCAACATAAGTTTAACAATTAACTTACCCTTTTCGCGAAATAGTTGTACTTACCTAAATTAATTTTGTACGTTACGAATTATCCTTAGAATGTTGAATGTGTAGTGGTGCATGGAATAGGTCTATTCACTGTGATCACCTGGATTAGATGTGTTTGAACTCCAGGCGACACTTTGGTGTCCTTTGATGACCTATGGATAAGACCTGGGTGATCAAAGTGGACCTCTTATCAGGCCTGTTCATCTCCGCGAGTTTACATTGAAAACAAAACACGCACGATGGCCCACCTACAGGATACTATTCGACAAGGCCTCACATACGAGCGAACATTGACTCACGCACGCGTATTCTTGTGTATGATGGAAGAAAATAAAGAAAATGGTGTACTAAATACTGTGCAGTATATAACTGCCTAAATAAAAATAAAAACACAGAATGTACTTTTTTAAGTTGCCTCAAGACACTGAGAGGTAAATAAGTAGTTAATATTATTCATGATAATTCATGCTAAATCATGTATTTCCTCCGCCATTTTCCGCAGTTTGGCACCTCACGTCACATCATTTTACCGAAGTCAGCCCTATAGCTTCGGCGCAGTGCCGATCACTGACGTTTGTCAACAAAATGGTGCTTGACTCTTGAGACAGGCTAAATTACACCATATTGTTAATGACATTGAGCATACATTTTTTTAAATACTTTCGCGAATAAAACTTCTGTACGTAGTACTTATTATTATTCTGTGTTCTTATCCATAGCTGAATAATGGATACCAGTGTCGCCTGGAGTCCATTTTGATCACCTAGGTGATCTAATCCAGATGATCAAAATGGAATAGACCATTGCAAACAGTCTATAATATCTACTTATAACTATTATGGCAACAGGCGTTATTTAAAAAAAACTACTCATATTAACGTTAGTAAAATAGGAGCTTGAACGTTACTACATAATTATAATTTCATTTTATTTATTTACGAGAGTTGTCCTAAGTTAGTAATTTATTGTTTTCTTTGATTTATAGGCGTGATTGTTAGTCCTAAAGTAGGTACTTTCATAGCATTGATGAAGAAGAAAGTTCCAGAAATATGGTTGTAGTTTGCTAATCTTGTATGAAATGAAACGAAGAGAAGAAACGAATTGCTTGTTTCTCAATAATTTTGGCAATAGTCACCAATGTTTATTTATTACAAAACTACAGATATTAAAAATCACTAAGTACATATTATAAAATAAAGCTTGTAACAAAGTCGTTTTCCTGTTTGTCTGTCTCTATCTTTAAAACAACGCAACGGATTTTGATGCGTTTTTTTTAAATACATAGAGTGATTCAAGAGGAAGGTTTTTAAGTTTATTGTACCTGTGCGAAAAGGGGCGTGTCGCTAGTACATTAATAAATTAGTACTTAAGTTAGTAATGTAGTTAAATTAAATGTTAAATACAGCCGCATAAATGCAAAACACCTAATGACTGAGCATCCGTGCCCGCCCGGGGGCGACGCATTGATGAAAACACTGATTACGTGCTGCAGTATTAGCAATTATGCATCTTCTGCTAGCTCTACCAGTTACATGGCGTTGTGTGTACTAAACAGAGTGAAGTAGTTGAGTTTTTTTTTAATTACGTTGTGACAATGTTAGGTATGTAACTTACACTTGAAAAACTTACGCCCGTATTCACAAACGATGCTTAGCAGTAACGCACAGCGTTGAATAGAGCTCTGTGCTGTGATTGATTTGTGTGTCACCCTGTGCGTCCACGCGCACTGTGAGACCTCATAGTAATGTTTGTGTATACAGAAGTTAGACTTACTGAAGGTTTACACACTGATTGATCATTGATAATTTCAGCGTTAGTGTAATTTCATAGTCTCTATTACCCACATTATCATGATAACGCAACTATTTTGGAAAGTAGTTAATGTGTTAAGCTAAGAACACACGTACCTAAATTTAAAATAACCCTCCTTCTGGCGCAGTCGGGTAAAAAGGAACGTGTAAATGCTCCCAACTCAGCATTACATAGAGTTTGCCATAATACTGTTTTTTTGTCTTACATGAATTACATTAACCATAAAATAACTAAGCAAAGCTTGTACTATGGGTACTAGATAACGGATATAAACATACTTAAATACTTTTTTTGCTTTGTTTTTTTTTCCTGGATCTTAAAACATTCAGCTAGGCTACAAAATTGCAAGCCACGCACTTGTTGACCACAACAGAACTCAACTTCTAAAATCCGGACTTATTAACTTAAGTGTTTAAGTAAAATGTATAAATCTTCTTCAGTGATAAAGTAGTAATCTGCATTGTGGCACCATACTTCTGGCATCGTGCATACGAACGGCCTTATAATTGTATGCAGCGACGTTTGTCTGTGATTTAAATCGTTTGCACTTTAGAGCGATATATCTTCTCCTGTTTTGCTTTCTATGCAACTGCAGGAAAATAGAAAGAAAATTAATAATAGCTGTTTTACATTCGATTGGCTTTAACCAGAAAATTTCATTAAATTTACCGCCTCTGTGGTCTAGTGGTAAGACCACCTGCTTCAGACGCAGAGGTCCCGGGTTCGATTCCCAGTGGGGGCAGTTTTTTCTGTTCGCCGTTCGAGTCCGCCTGACTAGCTACCACCATCTTACCTAATTCTATCGCCATAACAACAATGTTAACAGCATTGTTGTGTTCCGGCAGTTAGAGGTAAGATATCCAGTTCCTCCGTGGATGAGGAATCCGGAAGCTTGCTTCCACCTTCGGCCTGATCATCACTTACCATCAGGTGAGATTCGGGCCAAGAACTTCCTCGTTGTGGATAAAAAAATACATAAATTCACAACCATGCTTAGCACATTGATACTTAAATTAACCATGTATATTGTTATTAGACTGTGCGCCTTATTGTTACTGCTATTAAAAAACTGGCAACTTTCGCATGTAAATATTTTTTTTATCCTATTTTATTTTGCTGTTGTGTTTAAAATGCTCTTTAAAACTCCAGCTGAAGTAGCTTTAATTTAACACTTTTTTCTTCCATTTTAACAAAATATTAACGTTTCAGGTTGATTCAATCCAATCTTCGCTGCAATGTGATTCTACGATAATTGAAATGACTGGCTACCTTTATTAGGTAGCTAAGTTTTTAATAACTTTTTTGCCTCAATCGAATTAACAATTTCCAAGTTACAGGTCAAAGTTCTTTGCCGTTGATCCATAGAACCGTTAAAGAAACGATGTATAACAATATAAAAGAGCAATCCCGAACTGCTTGTTCCTTAACAAAACGTGTTTTTAAAAAAAATAACTAAAGCAAACCATAGAGCAAAAAAGTCCATCGACACACGCCTGCAAAAAAATAAACCTGCCAATCCAAACTCCTTTGACCAAACCTTTGACCTCCATTCCACGCCAGGCGTTCGAAATTTAAATTCAGCGTTATACCCGGCCGATTTGCGTGGTCTCCCGCCAACAAGGCAGCCGGTCGCGAGGTGCGTGCTCTCCCCACGGCCGGTATCGATCGCGTCGCAATGCGGTGGCACGCGACGCCTTAACAGCTGATTTCCTAACTCGCGGCTGTTTTATGACATAATTTGAGTTTAAGCTTGTGTAAGCCAGGAAAAATGTCCTGGAAATATTGCTTGATGAAGAAGAAAATGCAGCCATTATAATAAGCTGTGACCTGTGACGCTAGTAACGAGTTCCTTGGTAAGATGCAAGAAAACTGCATGCTTACTTTCAGTGAGATGGAGCCGGTCGCGGCGTTGAAAAACAGGATTTTTTTAAACCTACCAAAGTTTATATTTATTTTTATAAAAATAATACTTAGTATAACTTTAGTGATAATATTGATACGTAAAATAACATGTCGTCTACTAGGATCCCATAACCCAATCCCCCAGGGGATCCCCGTGAACTCTAAAATATAGGTTTAACTAATAAAATAGTTAAAAGGCCTATTTAACAGCAAATTGTTCCGAAAACTGTGATTCTGGAACAGATTTAAAACATTTTATCTCGGTAAGTATATTCAAAGACTAACAAACCATGTCCTTAATATTTATTTTGATAACCGTCAACTTTTATCTCTATGATGACCACAAAAGAAAGCACTCATGATATACAAAGACAATAGGGCCTTAAAGGTTTCAATTCAACGTCAATCTATTGTGCTATCTTCGCGTACAAAAGACTAATGCCCCCTCCCCCTATTATACGGGGTGCCCCCTTTATTATACAGGGTGTCCGATACTAACGGATGGCCCGTCAACCGCATATGGACGCTCGCGGAATATCCGATTTCATGGCCCGGAAAAATACAGATTTTCACTTGGCATATTCTTTGTACACTTCAAAGTGGTTGATGTGCACTGAGTTGTATATTGTAATGGTATGTTGTGATTTTAATGGTTTATGGTGAATACAGGCCGCTACCAACCGGCCAATCTTAAAATCATTGGCCTATGTTTAGTAGTGGACGTCCTGTGACTGCTATTTTACTAGTAGGTAAATCACAGTGCAGCGCAAAGAAAAAATGTTTTCTTGATATTCTTGCGTGTCGTTTCAAACAGACCTGACAAAAAAATACCAACCGAATTGAGAACCTCTTCCTTTTGTTGAAGTCGGTTAAAAATAGACTATGGAATATTAACTCTCTCGAACCACTGTAACAAAGACTTTCAATTCACGTTCTAAGAATCGAAAATATGAGCATTATTGGAAAACATAACCCTCCTTATGGTAAAAAATCAATCGTTTCGATAAGTGTATGATTAAGACCTGAACAAATAAGAGCAATTCTTATATGATGAGATGGCGGAATTGGTAAGACCCAAACTTCAGTTTAATGAGTCACCGATGCCCAAGTGCGGCTATAAAATTCTTGCTGGACAAGCAATTCGATAATATTATCTATCCATAAGTTAATAAAGTTTTAAAGAACATAAAGAATCACGATTTTCAGTTGGCTATAAAATAAGAACTTCAAACTACCAGTAACATAAAAATATTGAAAAAACCTGACATTAAAATTATTACGTTTCTTGCGCTTCTTCTTTTCATCACTGACCCACATTATTATCCATAATAAGTGGTAGAATTGAATGGAAATCTCAAAAGTGTAAAATTGAGGAGATGTCCACAGCCAACTTCCTTCATCATCATCATTTCAGCCACGGGACGTCCACTGCTGAACACAGACCTGCCCCAATGATTTCCAAATTGGCCGGTTGGTAGCGGCCTGCATAAAGCGCCTTCCTGCTACCCTTATGAGGTCTGTCCACCTTGTGAATGACACCTTACTTAATTTTAAGAAAATGTTTTTGTTTAATAAATTTTAAACTTTCGCGTTGCACACCACAACCGGTGCAACTCGGTCAAAACGTCAGGCAAATACAGGTAATATTTGAATGTTACCTATCCGCGTATGTTTTGATTATTCATACTCTTTCCCCTACTACTCGTGCTATAGGGTAATTCCAGGATACATGCCCCAGTGGGATAGGTGCCGCGATTTTAAGTACACTATGTTACAAGCAACTTACCCTAAAGTTATAGTACGTATAATAGAAAGGAACCTCCCCGTACCACTTTACGAATCGCAAACCATCAAAGAGTGCGTTCGTTTAGCCAGTGAGAGCAAAAATCTTCCGCGGCCAGACCTTATCGAGCGTCGAAATGATATTGGTAAGTATCTTATAATGGATAGTTTTTTTGTCAGTTGTAAAATGAAGCAGATTTTTATATAAATTGATAGACTATCTTATAAAATTATACGGGATAGCTATGTTTAATTCGATTTTTAGTGTTATTATATTTTTTATTAAAAAAGGCACCTATCCTATGCTAAAAGGATAGTTGCCTAATTTTTTTTGGGTATAGATGCCCTTTGGGTCACGTCCCATGCACCTAGGGGCATCTATCCTAACCTGCTCTTTTTGTCACAGGTAGCAAGTAAGAAGAAAAAAAGAATGTAGTACGGCTAACCTTAGGAAAGTAATAAATAGGGGGCCCTTCTGATCGAATAACCTTTTTACCTAAGGAGGGTTATGTTTTTCGGGTGGATCTATGTATTATTTCATTTTTAATTAATTCAATAACAAACAATCTTAAGTAATAATACTTGGCTTGTTTGATTTCAAAATGCATTTGATCCTTAGAATTCAAAAACCGTATTAACGAGTCATGTATCCCTGCATCAGGCATCTATCCTTTGAAGCAATCATACAGTGAGTCTTCTATCCCCCACATTAGGCGTCTATCCCACTTTTAAGAGGTCAATTAAAATGGTATTTACTCAGAATCGGTATAACTTAAACTAAAATAATTATAGTAATATCATAGACGAAAGACCAAAGTTTACAGATACTAACATCAAATTGTTGATAAAATCTGCTCGTTTGCCTCCTATCACATAAAAAAAAAAAAAAAAAAAAAACTTACTGACTGAGTTACAGAGTTGTTTCAAAAAGTAGGGCATCTATCCTGGACTTACCCTAGCAGTTAATGCCCAATACTATTCTAACAGCAATTTTATTGCCTCGATCTCGCCTCATTACGCCGAAACTTGGTCTTCCAAATTCCGCCATCGCCGGGGGCTGTTATTTGGCCCTTAATCGAACACTTAGCGGATTGTTCGACTTCATTCCGACTGGAACTTCGATAATTACAACGCTCATTTGTAAGGATATATTTTTAGAACGTGAATAATTACCTTGCGATCGTGAGTTGGTACAGAGAAGTCGATGTTTGGCTTACGGCACATAGAACTAGATACAACATAAGAATTAAAGAGCCAAAATGCTTAATTTGTTATTAACGTAAAACATTTTTTCTAATTATTGAGGTCATGTAAGTTACTAAGTGTAAGGCTGAGTTGCACCACCAATCTTTGAATGTAACTAGGTATAACGATAACTGGTGATTTTTGTATAAAGTTTGACAGATTTTTGACGTTTGTACAATCGAAGTAACATAAGTTCACCTTATGTACCAATTTTGTGGCATTAAATAAACGTTATGTACAGGCGACTTCACATAAAGTTCAAGAAATGTTCAAAATGGTGATGCGATTAAGTAACAAAAGTGTATAGACAGACTATGTAGAGTTTCACGAATCCATAAATATTTAAATTGTCTATCAATCCAAATAGGTGAATATAGTAATTATGACAACTTTTCTACAACATCTTTCTTTAGTAATGAAAATTGTTAAATCAAACGTTCGCTCAATCAATTTATTCTGGTAAAGCCAAGCAGCAATACTCGAAAATGCATATTCATATCCCATGAAGCACAGCATGAGCGAATATTATCTACTAAAGCGAGATATAATAATTAACCGCAATAATTCGCTTTTAATTCCCGCCGACATGCCCTCCGCGAATTACCTACAGAAGCACGGAGGCAGAAATGTGGTACAACGAGAGGAGTGGAGCGTTTTTGACCTAAATTGATAATAAAATTACACCGTGAAGTTTTGTGAAAAATGTATATCTTTTACATAATGTAACATAGGCTGAGTTGCACCACATAACTAAGGCTGAGTTGCATCTTACTCTAACTTTAACAAACGTCAAAAATGTGTCAAAGTCCATACAAAAAACACCGGTTATCGTTATAGTTACAGTTAAAGTTGGGTGGTGCAACTCAGCCTAATTAACGATAACCGGTGCTTTTTGTATGATAGTCTGGCAGATTTTGGACGTTTGTTAAAAATAAAATTAAAGTAAAATAGTGCAACCCAGCCTAAGTGTTTGTGCTTTTTGACTTTCAGTTACCGTCACTTACTTAGTCACAATAAAGATAGGCTCTACATAGATTTAGGTCCCATTTTTAAACGGCAGATAATTATATTTCTCTGAATACAGCCATGTGTTCGAGGATCCTTCGACAGTTTAATGCGGAAGTCTAAAGCATACCCACTCCTATAAATTTTACAACGTGACAATTCCCAACTAACTGTAGTGGAAATGGAACTCAAAAACTTACTCAAAAACCTAACCCCTTAACCACCTGACTGCGAAATTTTAACTAAAACTCAAAACAAAAACATTTATCTTTAGGCAACATCCAAATTCGTTCGTTCGTTCGTTTCAGCCAAATGACGTCCACTGCTAGACAAAGGGCCTCCCCCAAGGTTTTCCACAATGAACGGTCCTGCGCTGCCCTGTCCTGCGTGATCGAATCAGAAATGAGGAGATCCGCAGGAGAACCAAAGTAACCGACATAGCTCGCAGAATTGCTAAAATCAAGTGGCAGTGGACGGGGCACATAGCTCGTAGAGACGATGGCCGTTGGGGCAGGAAAGTTCTCGAGTGGCGACCACGGGCTGGAAGACGTAGCGTGGGCAGGCCTCCTACTAGGTGGACCGACGATCTGGTAAAGGTCGCGGGAAGAGCCAAATTTTCATATTTCCTCACAACTTAACCCAGGCCCTCTCGCCTGAGGGAAATTTAGCACTCAAGGAGGCCTCGCATGTACCGTCATCCAGTTAAATATTAATATAAGCGCTTACAGATAACTCGGGGCGTGTCGTGTGCTAAGAGTCTGCTGTAATTCCACAAAAAGACTTTATTTTAGGAAAAAAATTGAAAAAGTTGTTGGAAAATGTTGGAGAACTGGTTGTTGTGTAGGGAAATAATTTTTGTTTTATGACAATTTATTGAATACGGGGTGTAAAAAACGAGTTGGGAAATTTTTTCGGGAACGTGTTTCCTTTATAATGTAGCCAGAAAATACACAGACGAAAGTATAGCATTTTTTTAACTGTTAAGAGTTGTGTAAAAATAAATATGTATTTCCATGTTAGTGACGCGAATTTACTATCTAAGTTTTAGTCAGTGTGTTATTTACGCGATCATCCATACACTTAATTAAAAACTGGCGCGTTTTCGTTAAAGGTCGCATTATAATTTCATAAGTAGTAATTCCAGTCCAATTGATCATTGTATTGTTTTTAAATCACTTATTTTGTCTTATCAACATTATTACTAGAATATAGTTAAACAACACGTTTGTTTTTAATGTAGTTTCAAGTAATATTTCATAACTAAATGAGTGTATTATTTGTAAATTTATTCTGACCTTAAAATAATCTGAACCACCTTAACTAGGGAGAACATTTCTTGCGCTGCTTCTTCAAATTCAAATTATTAATTGCTCCATGTAGAGTTTTTTGAAGAAAACAATTTATTTTCTAGTCACCTATATTCTTCTGTCGGTACTCGCCAAGTCGTTAGCATAACAAGACGCGAAGCCTTTTCAGCTCCGCGGCATCAATTTGCGAGGTTAAGAACATTTTTACATTGCCTTCTGAGGATCTTTCCTCTTTGGCGGGAATGGTCGGTATTGGCCCAACGAGTCTTAAACGGGAATGGTTTCTATTCTGGCTCTTGTGATACAACCTTTGTACTCTTTGTGACTTGTGTACTTAAACTGATCGTAGATATTTAGTTGCAGTATGGTATGCTACAACTGAATCCGATTCTTTCTTAATTTTTATCATAGTAATATTATTTATTATTCGATCATAATATCCGATCATCCCCGGGTACCATCTCTACACCAGACTCTACATACCGCCATAGATGTCTGACATACTTGTACGAATAGCTCAATCGACTAGTGTGCTTACCATGAATTTACACGTTAGGTGTGCTCGCTAGCGAGTACTTAAAAGAAATCTATAAAGATTTTATTTTAGCCGCTAGGTGAGCTACACAATATGTCATACATTTAATGTAGTATATTTTTTTACGCAGTCGCTAGCGAACACACCTAAAGTAAACTCATGGTAAGCACACTGATGTCATAGCCAATCTGGGAACAAATACACATACCTACATAGTTATTTATCATCCACTTACAAGTTGCATTGCATGCAAGACAACCCAACCATGTCATAGCACTAAGCAGCAACAGCGTTAATATAGTAATCATTGTCTTTTTAAAAAGCAATATTCTCCTGAAACGACGGAGAGACTGGAAGTTCAGGGCCAGGTGGAAGGCAAGAGAGCACGCGGTCGATCGCCAACCCGCTGGATAGACACCATCACAAAGGCCACTGAGTCCACCATGGTCCAGTGTACTCGCGACGCCTCTAACCGTCAGAAATGGAAGCACATCGCCAGGAGAGCTACCCTCGGAGATGACATCACCCCACCATGGACCTCGTCAGCGCAACTACGACCACTCTGACAAGAGTGCTCGAATAAGAAGATTCTTCTTAAACAAAACTTTAAAGAACTCCAATAACCTGTCGTTGCTGCGCCCAAGACTATACCCGAGAATATACCGGATTGTTAGTGTGGAATCCAGTGCCATGTAGGAATTTAATAGCCATTTTTCCGCTTATTGTCGTGTCTATGGCCTCTAATTGTCTATTGTCGGATGCCTGGAATAGCAGGCTGAATTAAGTATCGTTGAAAGTGGTCAGAGCTAAGTAAACATTAATATCGGCTATGCCCGTCTCTGTCGCTCCTACCCGCATTGCGAGGTGTGTGAAGGAGACACAAAATCAAGTATATTGAGCATTATCGGTCTGAGAGACCCTAATAGATCGTTTCTATTGTATGATTTCGCGAATGGCACTTAATAAAACTTTTGAGAGAGAAGTTAATAAAGTTACGTACTTCGAATTCGTATAACCGAGATTATTACAAAACTATGAGGCTGAGCAAACATTTTGTATTTGAGTTTAAGGAAGGAGCCCTGGATTGAATTCTCGGTAGAGTTAATTTGAACAGGGCATCTAGAAAGTCGAGTTGAATTCAATTTCGTTATCGCTTCGGTACATCTATTTAGCGACTTATAAAAATGGTAAAGGATGTTTAACTTGTCACAAGCATGTCTTAGCGCTCTGAACATGGATCAATGTTACTACTCCTAATTTTGTGACATGGCGTTATTATTGGTTCATAATCATCATCTCAGCCATAGGACGTCCACTGCTGAACATAAATTACGGTTGTCCTCATGTAAATTGTAAGAATTAAATTGATTCCAGACCTAGCACTATATTTACTACAGGCCCTGCATACAAATATAGACTTTATGTCATAAGGAGAGGTAGGATCTTAAAACCCTTCACAGGGTCATAATATTGTGTAATGGCGAGGGCCCTTCAAGATATTACGAAGGTCGCCGGTGTCCTGTGTCTAACGACATCGGTGCGGCGTTCGTCTGCTCTCACGAACTGCCCTTTACACTTAAGTAGCGCAGAAAAGTATAAGCCAAGTTCTAGAATTTTTTTATAATTTACTAAGGAACTTATCCATCCTCACGTTCCTTCTGTTGTAGTTCAAGTAGTAAGAGCTACATTAGGCACAAATAAATATGACAAGGTACGAGTAATGGCAACAAGAAAAGAAGATGGTTTACCTAAGATATTTATTTATTTTATTTATTTATTTATTTGAACACCAACAAGGTTACATTGAGGCTTCACAAAAGTAACTATAAAAAATGACACTTGTTAAATGCAAACTTAATTATAGGTGAAAACATCATGCGTTAGAGACTAAAGCAACAGCAATTAGGGGTTAAAAACTGAAAATATTTAATATGGTGTAAAGAAGTCCCTATGCTTGTTCAAATCGGTGAGATTAATTACAAAACTTTTTTTCGCGTTTAGAGACATGCCGTTTACCGTTTACCTTATAAAATATAAGACTTAATACTACTTAAGATTAAAATTCTGTGAAAAGTCCACTTTTGCATGCCGTGGCAGCCTAAAATGAGGGTTTTCGCGATTGAAAAATCCGCCGGATGGCAATACGTAGACGCGAGGTCCAAATGCTGCATGATTGTTTTTGACATGACATTGACAGATATGTCAAAATCCACCAATCATGCAGCATTTGGACCTCGCCTCATTAAGATAGCACCTAGTCCTAAGACAAATTATGTATGTAAACCCCTTTGCTTGTATTTGTGTCTGTCTTGTTGGTTGTCCTAAATAAATAAAATAAAATAATTCGCGTTCATTTTGAAAATCTTAAGGCGCATCTTGGCTAATCTTGGCGCGTCTCTACCTTCGCCTAAAACAGACCTCTTGTAAAGGTCTAGCTATAAATCCAGGAGGAACTAGCCTTGAAATATTAGCGCTGCGGGGTGCTCCAAAAACAAGGGACCCCTTATGATATGACGAACAGGATCCACTTCGGGGGACAGTCTACTGCAAAATTAATAATTCCTCGTATGGACGCATAAATATTGCAACATCATCTAGTACACCCAAAAGCAAAACCTTTACTATACAAGATATAGTAGTACACTCATAATAACTATAACATACCAAGACAAATAGAAAAAATATCTTTTGCATAAAATTATATTTTGCGAGATCATATTGACAACTCTCTTATAATCAATAATGGAGAAGTCATCAACTAGGTACTAGGCAAATGACTGCTGACCATATTATTTTTTCACTACGTTGTCTTTATTTTTCTAATGATAGTGTTTATCTCTATAGTTTCTTATTATAAATTAGCTTTCCGCCCGCGGCTTCGCCCGCGTGGAATTTTGTCTGTCACAGAAAAACTTTATCGCGCGCGTCTCTGTTTCAAAAGCCGGGATAAAAACTACTTATTCGATGTCCTTTCCCGGGACTCAAACTATCTCTATGTCAAATTTCATCAAAATCGGTTCTGTGGTTTAGGCGTGAAAGCGTGAAAGCGAGACAGACAGACAGACAGACAGAGTTACTTTTGCATTTATAATAATAATATTAAGTATAGATTATGCAGAATGTAAATGAAGGTTCTGCTACTTATGAATGTAAACCTAAACCTAGAGGTTTTTACAGCTGACTGTATCTGCTGAAATAAAACCCAGTGCCAAGGCTTAATAGGCATCGCAAACAGAGCCCTGTCTCTCTCAGACCTTAACAAAGTGGAAGTACACGAAAGAGACAGCGTACTTTTGATATATTTCAAGCATTCTAGAGTTACGACTATGAGAATTTCCAGACTCGTTAAGCACATGATTGGAGTTTTAGTATTCTGAACGATCAAAATAAGTAGAATCAGCTTGAATCACCGACTGGTAGCTTTTAGTTAAATATAGGAAAGTTCAAATTAATCATCGAGCTTTTCATCAAATAAATACGCATTAACATCGATTTGTCAAACTTTATTATTACACCGTTAACCAATTTATTCCGTAGCGCATCTCTAAAAATGTAACTTTAACATTGAAAACCCATTTTTCATTTATCTGAAAGATTCAAAACAATGCAAAGAATCCAGTCATTTGCAATGTTTTTTAGTCCTCTGTTGATTAGGTATTATAAAATATGAGCGGGTGCTAGAAATGCGACTAGAGTCGGTTAATTAAGAAAACTGTAATAATGGTTATTAAAAAATTATTAACGCCGCGCTTATACTCTCTGGTGTTTAGTAACGAACTAGGGCATAGAACGGGACTTCTAAAACTGCGCAGTTATTGTCATAATGAAAAGTACCAATTAAAAAATATAAATAAGAAAATGACTACAGAAATTGTTTTTTTTAAATAAAAATTCTGAACGCAAACACTTTCAGTGTCAGTTCTGAGCTTTATTTAAACCCAATTATTAATAAAATACAATGATAATTTTATCGCTTTTTATACCCCACCTAGTGCGGGACGTAACTTTTAGTCATCTGGTGCACGGGGGGTTAATTAAAGGTGCCACTTTATTTTTGTTTAAAGAAAATAAAATAGTAATCAAAGATAAAAAATAATCTCCCTTTCAATATTAGATCCAGTTACTCTCATGTATCCGATCGTTCCTAAGAACGGCGCTGAAGTGCCGTCGGAAAGTTGGCTTGACCTTTGAGCCTCCGACCGCGGCTCAACAACTTCGACCAACATGTCGCAAAACTATTGTTGCGAACTTCCAAACTCATATTTAATTTCGCCTTTTGTGAAACTGAATGACAAATGTCGGCGCGTTTCGACCGCGACTCGAAGTTAGATTTTTCTTTTGAGCCAGACGAACCAACTTTATTGCTGTAATGAAGGAACTACGGTCTTGTATTTTGAGTTTCAAAGGGGTAGACTTGTAAATATAAATATTTGTTTGTACAGTACGTTTTATGTTGCTAGCATAAGAGTCCAACCTTAACTTCGAACTCTTCCTACGTTCTTCTGATTAATTTCGTTGCGGGTCCAATGACAGTTTAACTTTCCCCGGGACTAAGTTGACCTTCACTGGTTGGGTTTTTATTGGCGGTCAAGCAGAAGATCCTGCCTACACAGGAGTTGCAGCGGTGGGAACGAGAGGTGGGTATACGAGTAGTCCCGTAATAAAAGAGATGTACCTACCTGTGACCTTTGAAAGTAAACAACCCCCAATGTACCTTTGAAATTAGGTAAGTAATTGGGCAATCAAAAATCGCTAACTCGAATTCTCAGTGACAATTAAATCTAGTTATTGTAACCAAATACTCAACAAATGTCTAAAAAGTTGCCGTCTCTCTTACCTAATGATTAGAAAAAATATTATTGTCAACAAACTTACAAGTGGGTACAGCTACCTAGTTTCGAAAATAAATCAATTTCATCGGTATTTTCATGTCAAATGTATTTTTTAATCAAAATCTATACTAATATTACAATTGCGAAAGTAACTCTGTCTGTCTTCACGCCTAAACCACAGAACCGATTTTGATGAAATTTGGCACAGAGATAGTTTGAGTCCCGAGAAAGGATATTGGATAGTTTTTATCCCGGTTTTTGAAGCAGGGACGCGCGCGATAAAGTTTTTCTGTGACAGACAAATTTCCACGCGGGCGAAGCCGCGGGCGGAAAGCTAGTGTATTATAAAATACTTCTATGAAGCCAAAAAATGTTTGTCCGGGGTATTTCTGTCCGAATGAACACGCTGCGATATCAAAGGGCTGCTCGCTCGGGCGGACACCGGACGGCGCTGGTCGAATATCAAATTATTGAGCCACCTTTGAAATAGTAGCTCGTGTTGCCTTGGCAAAGGGATCATCGGTCTGTAGAGGCTGATAGAGTTTGATGGGTAAATAGTTTACAAATATGTGACGTTTCGTCCCTTTAGATAGGTACTTTTTGATTATCAAATAGTCTTTAAAAACTAAAGGGGGTTTGTCTTAGAGCGCATACCTACTTTAAAAATCACAAAAATAGATGATTGTTATATCAGTAATGTACATTATGTATTGAATATTTACAAAAACAAACATGTACCTACAACTTTTCACTCTGTCGTGCTAGCGTTATCAGCAATAACTCAATTTTTGGCAAGACTATATTACTAGTACAGCAGCACTGCCTCTAGGTTGGATTTCTCAAAAGAGCGGTCAGCAGAAACCGGGGACGCGCCCACCTAAATTATATTTTTACTATAAAAAATATTTATCACTAAAGGTACGAACATTACCTAATAGATGCTACTTCCACTAATCGATTCCAAGCCAATCGCTCATATGATTTGTTCATAAAATCAAGACATTAGGCTGGCCCCGAATTTTCAAACCAATTGCTGACATGATTTATTTACAAAATCATTAGGCTGGCCTCGAATTTTAGCGCTAATTAGCTTCCACAACATAAAATCATGTAACATACCCCCGTAATTCGAGAAACATAAGTAAACAGTTGCATAACCGGCGCCTCCAAGACGCCTCGGCGCGGCACCGAGCCAACTCCGCCGCTCCATCGGTAACGTACAACAAATCGGTATTGCTGCTTAGTATTCAGAAAAACACTTTTAGCGAAACGAATTTTTGCCGATTTTATAAATACTAAATTCGGTTTTTGCATTTCTGAGCTGTAAAGAGCGGGTAATCGGTATCATAAAATTGTTTTTTTATTTCATATTATAGAAGGGTATCGAAATGTAATGTTAATGAATGCGGTAAACAGAATAATCTAATCAGAGTTTTATGTATGAAGTTGAAGGGTATCTACATAATTTTAGAATACTTCCCGCAATATAATTCATACTCGCATTTATCAGACACAAAAAACTGCAAAATATTCATAATATTCTGTGTGTAGAGTTTTATAAGGACTCACACACTGCAAAAATAAAGAAACTAGGTACATCTAAAATTTACTTCCTGGTACCGTAAAAGAAGCTATAACGAGGATATTGCGAGCTTCCTTAAGTTTAAATTAATAATAAATAAATATCCTTGGACATTTTATTAATTAGGTAGGTAGTAGAACCGTAACTTTTATTTTACTTCATTTTTACATATCGATTTGCCATAAACCGGTATTTGGGAACAGCGCACCGGTTTAATTACATCACTAGCTGCCGTCACGCAGACTCGGGCTGTAACAGTCGTCCTGCGATGTTACGGAAAGAATTGCGCTTTAGCACAGTGTAAACAGGTTACAGAAGGCTTACTAGATTGAACTAATAAATTGTACTAGCACATTATTATTAAGTACTTAGCCCCAAACTAAGTAAGATATACAGTACATATGTTACTGTAAAAGCTCGAACTACGGTTAATCTTAAGATTTATGTGTAAGTCTTAGGATTTACCGACATGAGTTGGTAAATGTAAGTATTTCTGAAAATACGACGACTTTTTCGAGCTTTTACCATTCGAATTCAGTATATGTTAGGTTTTACCTCTGTCAGCTGGTAGATGTTGGTTTTAGGAATAAAACAATGAGTAATTCTTAATTACTTACTTTCATCAACTATCAGACAAAACAGGTACATAGTTAAAAAGGTATCATATGATAGTAATAAGCACAAACTAATACCATACCAACTTATTTAAATTATTTGCAATCATTTCTTTTTCTTGTGTTTTGGTGTTCTCATTTTTACTGTTTCCTTTTTTTATTCCTTCTGACTCATTACCAACGATATTGTTTTCGTAAAAGTTTACAGAAGTGGAAAAAATCTGAATTATAATAACCCAGCATTGATAGTAGCGCATATTTACCTGTAAATATAATATCTAGCCTATGTAGGAGACTGAAATTTTGTACTGCATGCATCCTACTAATATTATTTTAAACGTGAAAGGCTGCGCTCGTGTAATGCGTAGATAAGACCGATTGTTACCTGTCAAAAATGCTTCTTTTGTTTTTCAACATTTACCGTGCCATTAATGTAAATCCTAAAATTTACCAACGAAATGGTGGTAAGAGTTCGAATCGCAAACCTTTTGGGACATTTACCATTAGGAATTGGTAGATCTTAGATTTTACTGGAATATCTTAGGATTTACTGCAATTCGAGCTTTTACAGTAACACATACATTGGATTTGTTAAAAAATATCATTAAATATTTTTAAAAATAAATATTTATAACTTATAACTAGGTACATAAGATGCAACGGTGTTAGATAAGTATGCTTGATGCTCTATATTCTGGTGGCAATAAAGATAAACTTGCTCATAATATATTTGTTTTTTTTTTTTGCACAAGTCAAGTATTTGACTCTAAGCGCTGGTAGGACAAAAATAATGTGCCATGCAAAGGCTCTTTATGATCGTTTCACAATTTGTAAGATCTAATTTAATTTGCAGTCAAGACAAATGAAGGTGGTTTTGATTTTTATTTTTACCCACTCACTGAAACTCGTCTCCCAAGTGCTTTCACGAGACCGGGCTGACATTTGATCCCTATTCATCTTTACACATATATTGCTGGTACTTGAAAAGATATATTTCGCCAAACGATTACCAAATAAACCTACTCCCTCTACCTGTGTTGTAGCTTACTGTGATAGAACTAATGTAATTAAATTCTTTGACTTAGACAAGTCTTACTATAAAGGACACCAGCTAAGCTTAGATCTTTTACACTTGAACTGTGAGCTACACTTTATTATCTTTACTATCTACATTTTGTTCTAACTTAAATTTGTTTGAAAAATTTAATTTTATGGACGACTTACACTGAGTGTGAAATACCTATCTAATCTATATTTATAAAAGCGAAAGGTCACTGATTGACTGACTGACTCACTCACAAATCTTAGAAAGTACAAGTGCTAAGTCTCAAATTTTGCATGGGGGTTCCTTTTAGAACGTAGGTGCTCCCTAAGACGGGATTTTGCAAAACTCAACCCATAAGGGGGCAAAACGGGAACGTACGAAGTCGCGGGTAGCCACTAGTAGTAAATATCTAGTAGTTTCTTCGTATTTGACGAAAAGCATTAGGCTTTATTTGGATTACAAAAGCTGCAATAGTCTTGGGTTCGAATCCCGCAACAAACTATTCCACCCTGTTTACATTACAGCGAAAGTTTGAAACAAATAAGTAAAATACCCAACAACGATCTAAGTTTGAAAAGTTCAGTAATAATTTTATAAAACTAGCTTTTAAACTTCGTGGTGGTGGGTAGACTAAGCTCTAAATATTCCCCTGGGGTGTAAGAGCTAAAAATAATTTTAGTTACCTGACATCATGTCATAATGTTATGTAAGGTGGCAGGGAGGTATTACCACGAGTATGTATTAAAAGTACTAATTACTGCTCATTTTTATGAAAGCCCGTAAAAACTTTTCTAGAGCTTTCTAAAAGTTTAGTAAGGCCCAGTTTTTTGATTCATAGTTAAATTAACAAATTGTTAAATTTTGCTACTAATGGTTAAATATTAACAAAATGTTAACTAATAGTTAAAAAATGTACTAAAATTCAAGCTAACCATTGTTCGAAAAACATTTTTTTCTCATATTTAACCACTTGTCATTTGACATCTGTCAAATTTGACCATTGGTTATTTTAACTACGAATCAAAAAACCGGGCCTAAGTTAGCTAGAGTACCAAATAGTGACATGTCTTCTATATTTCGATTTAAGTAGCAACAAAATACGTAGGTAGGTAAGCAGCTCAAACAAAAAAACAGTTCTTAAGTACATTAATTTTTCAACTAATTAATGTTTATTTATACCGTTGAACAATACTGTCAACTCCTAACAGCTTGGAAATCGGAGGTAGGTAGGTATCGTCCGTTTCAGCCGAAAGACGTCCACTGCTGGACAAAGACCTCCCCCAAGGATTTCCACAAAGACCGGTCCTGCGCCGCACGCATCCAGGCAAGTAAGTATTAGATACGAGATATTTATATCTATTTTCATTTTTAACATTGCCTAACCTAAACTCTCTACAACACTACTAAAATAAACAACGAGCTGTAACATTATGTAATACTCAGCTCTGCAGTGGCCAGTTCCCTCAGTATTAGGCGAAAACATGCAAGCAAATGAGCGTAATGGCGTCACAAATAGCAAGCTACGTGCCGTCAGGTTATAAAGGAAAGAACTTGTCATTATTAAAGCTTTCCCTGAATGCAAGCTTTCGCGACGAAGTACCTGAAATATTCGTGAGTTTGCTGAAAAGGTTGGCTAAAGTAGGCTGAAAATGTGCATGTATCCAAAGTATTTAATTAGGTATGTTTATATCCGTTTATATCTTTGGGGGAGGCCTTTGTCCAGCTGTGGACTTCTTTCGGCTGAAACGAACGATATCCGTCGTCTAGTACCCATAGTACAAGCTTTGCTTAGTTTGGGACTAGAGGCGCAGTGTAAAATGTGCAAGGATATTTTTTTTTATTATTAACATTTTTGATCAAAATTATGACCCGAAATGACGTCATATATCGCACAAAGTTAATCAATACTGGTTACTCATTCTTTTGTAGGCGTCTCAATTTCAATATACATAATTAAAATGTTTTATTTCGATACGTGGTTTATTCATAAACTCGTTGATTTCAATTCCACTAATACACTCGAAAAACATAACCCTCCGCAGTCGGGTAAAAAGCAATTGAATTTACTATGCCTATAAAATACACTGATATTTTTATTATTCAAGACTGTAATTATTATTATTTTATTTCAACTAAAATACTAACCACCGCGGTAGGTACTACCTACTGTTATTCAAATCAAACCTTATTAAATCAAATACTGAATCAAATCAAATCGAATCGAATAACAAACAAAGATACAATACGCCAAATCTAAATACAATTTGAATTCAAATATACTCGTAGCTAAATAGATATTTATCAAGTAACACAATGTTATTAAATGTATTCTATGTACACATAGAAACTTCTAAATTATTGATAGTCTATACGTGCCTACAAAGCTCCGTGTAGCAGCCGCTACGCGCTACGAAAGCCTACGGCGTAGCTACGAATTGTAGCAGAATCGTAGTCTTTGAACTACGAATAAGGCAGCTTATTTTTAAAGCATTAGAATTCCTGGAATTCAATTGGACCAATTGTACCAATGGGACCAATTGGTACAAATCAGAATTTTTTACGAATTGAGACTCAAATGCTTCAAAAATCGACTCCAGACATAAAGATAAAACTACTGCACTAACAATAATAAACAAAAAAAGAATAAACTTTTGTAGCTGGCGCATTTTATGCAAAACAGAATAAAATTAAATCGCTATCAGGCGGTTGCTCTTCAAAGCTTTTTACTGGAACTTGTTTGAATGCATAGTTTTATTTTAAATGGAAAACCAGTGTATAATTTTGACTTGCAAGTTTTTTGGTTATTCTAAATTAGTATGTATACTTTCTCTTAAAGTGTGTAAGCGCTGACTTGGATCATGACTAGCTTTTGGATATACTAAAAACATCTTTTCTCACTAACCCTGGAAAATAGGTTCACTTTGATCGAGGTGTTCAAACTGGACCCTAAGCGACACTTTGGTGACTTTGATCACCAATGGATAAGAAGTCCACTTTAATAACCTAGGTGGATAGATTGGTGGTGAAAAGGGGCATAAGTGTTCTTATCCCGAACCTAACTTAGCATCATCATCATCATCACTAACAGCCTTTACAGTCCACTGCTGGACTATGAGCCTCCTCCACTATAGTGGAGAGTTTTGCCATAATCCCCACGCTTGGCAGGCGGGTTGGAGATCGCAGTTTAAAAGATTGATGTTTTTCAGAGAGCGCTGCTGCCCGTTCTCTGTTTGCTGTGTAGTCTCTAAGTCGCTTCTTACGACACCTACCTAACTTAGCATTTTTTTTTATTTTTTTTTATTTTATTTATTAGGACAACCAACAAGACAAACACGCATACATGAATGAAACTACTATAACTAAAAGTGCTTAAAACTAAGTGCTGTCTTAATTAAAGGCTGCCACGGCATGCAATGTGGACAGTTGCAAATATAAAAACTAATAGATAGTAGGTAACACAGTGAAAATTTGAAATGTAATGAACATTATGAATAAATTTCTTTTACATTATTTACGTATTTGCTGTGGCTGTAAGGGACCTTAGCACAGCGCGCCTGAATTTCAATGGCTTATGATAAAAAATGTCGACGTCACATGCTTTGCACAGTCTGTTGTACAATGCAATCACTCTTTATTCAAACTTTCTACTTCCATTGATCGCCCGATGAACCCGCCCAGCTCTTCCTAGGTCAGGTTATGTCACAAACCGTAGTTTTTGTATTCATACAAAAGTGTAGCTTTTAGCTGACTACCGTTGAGGCGGAAAGATCTTCCGGACACAAAACGTGTACCTACGTGACAGAAATACGAATGGAAGTGGACTGGATAGAATATGTGTCACTGCACGTTATCAACGTAAATAAAAGCTTAATCGATCGCTTAGCGAGACCACACACTTAAGTTGTAAGGATATTGAGATTTTGTCAAAATTTACGGCCGTTTGGTGTAGTGGTTCAGAACGGACTACTATGCCGAGAGGTCCCGGGTTCGATTCCCGGCCGGGCAGAAATTGAAATGATGAATTTTAATTTCTGTGACGGGTCTGGGTGTTACTATGTATAATATGTATGTATTTAAAAAAAAGTATATAAGTAGTATATCCGTTAAGCTAGCACCCATAACACAAGCATAATAATTGCTTACTTTGGGGCTAGATGGCGCTGTGTGAGATTGTCCAAAGATATTTATTTATTTACAGTTGTAAGGCTGAGTTGCACTAACTTACTTTAACCGTAACTATTAACACTAACAATAACCGGTGTTTTTTGTATGGAGATTGACAGATTTTTGATGTTTGTTAAATTTAAAGTAAGATGGTACAATTGCTGAGTGTACGAAGCCATGAACCATTGTCATGCTACTCGACGTAAAATTTACTTATTTTACTTTTGTATTATTATACGAATAAGAAATATGTAGCAATTGACTTTGTCGCGACATTGCTATTAAATAGTTTCTTTAGTCCTAATCAAATCTAAATTAACAATACGTTTCTTCGATAATTCGTCAAGAAATTCTGTATTCTCCTTCATCTACTTTGAGTGCGATAGTTAAACTTGAAAAGTGAATTAACTTCAACCAAATAATTAATCCCATCATGATTCTCACATCACGATAAGTGAACCGGGTGACGTCACCAATGAATTACCGCGTATCGCCCCACTCTTTCAAGGGCCATTTCACGACTTACATGCGTTTTTTCCTGGTTATATTGTCCTTGGCTAACGATGATGCCTTCGCAAAAGCCATCGGACCCTTATCACAGGCTCAACCGTCCATTCAGAAGAACACTAACAATGAAAATAGGATCACAAGCTTGAAAAATGAGATGTGGAGCGTATTCTGAAACGTATGAAACTCGATTCACGCTTGAGTAGAGCTTCAAGTCTGTTTAGGTTCACTTTGCTCAATCACAGGCTTTTATATGTAGACTACGCCCCTGCTTCGCACAGGTACAATGTATTATAGGTACTGAAAAACCTTCCTCTTGAATCACTCTATTAAAAAACCGCATCAAAATCCATTGCGTAGTTTTCAAGATCTAAGCATATATAGGGACAGACATTAAGAAAGCGACTTTGTTTTATATGTAGTGATGTATATGAGTCATTCCATAATACGCTCGTAAGAATCTTATGTGCAGTCACAATAAGATTAGCATGACAAACAAAGGTAGAAAAACTTGAAGAAAACTTATACACGACGGCCAGTGTGCTTTTACATTAAGACCTTAAAATCTGAGCTGTTGAGCTTCAATTCCCTACAATTTAAAACGAGTAGGTCCTTCTAAATTTTATAGAACCTAAGTACTCGTACTAACCCTAAACCATTCTCCCGTTATCGAGAAGTCTTGGTACCTAGGACTTTAACGAATGAAACCTAGGTCCGCTTGTGCATGTGAACTGTTCTTTTTGTGGAGGGACGAACTAAAAGGTCTTTCGGGGCACAGAGCGCGCGCACGTGATGCGGGTACAAAAGTAACACACTTGTTCGGGAGTGGACCCAATAACAACACGTGTGCTTAAAGAGGCGACATAATATGCTTCTTAGGAATATCCTTCCTACTAATATTATAAATGCGAAAGTTTGTCTGGATGTCTGGATGAAAAAAACCAGAATAACATTTATAGGCTACTAATATTATAAAGAGGTTAAGTTTGTGTGTTTGTATATTTGTTAAATTGTAAGGGGTAATCTCGGCATCTACTAAACCGATTTTAAAAATTCTTTCACCAATAGATAGCTACATTATTGCTGAGTGTCATAGGTTATATAAAATACCGAAAAATTTTACGAGGGCGAAGCCGTAGGCGGAAACCTAGTAGCCTATAATTTTTGATCATTTTCAAACAAACTCATGCGGGTAAAGCCGCGGGAAAAGCTAGTAAGTTTTAAATTGGTACACAAACACGCCATTCTTTATGTAAATACGTACAGTTTAATCACAGCTTAACGTTTCGGCTGTGTTACTATACAGATGTGGTCATAAGGTTGAGTCCGGTTGCTCTCAATTTAAATGAAATGAAACATTTATGTATGTTTAAAATCAAGTAAAAGTGGGCTTTATGAGTTATTAAATAATAACTCTCAAGTACAAAAAACATAAGCCTCCTTCTGGCGCAGTCGGGTAAATATACAGTCTTAACAGGTTCTTCTCACGCGAATCACACACTAAACATTTCTACACCACTCGTGTATTACTTACCTACTAAAACCTAAAAAATATTTCGTGATACATTCAACTTACAAGAAATACCATACATTTACACCTTTTTTGTTTAACTATGTGCTGCATGGAACATTTAACGGGAATCTAACCTAAATATAAGCTTAGTTATATTTTATAAGTTATATGTTATATTTTATAAGTAGTCTAGGAGCTTGATTCTTTTGCTCACTGGACATAAGCAGACACTCTTCTGTCCCAATAGCAATTATCCATCGATACATCAACTCAATATATCTATAGCTCAATCTTTTTGCAACTGTCCACATTGCATGCCGTGGCAGCCTTTAATTAAGACAACACTTAGTTCTAAGCACTTTTAGTCATAGTAAATCCATGTATGCGTGTTTGTCTAGTTGGTTGTCCTAATAAATAAAATAAAATAAAAATAGAATAGCTTTCCTCAGTTCAGTTTACAATAGCAGTCTAGCCCCCGGTTTCTAATTTGAGATTTTCAGCCCGAGCGTGCTGATTTTTACTTAAAAAATCAGGGGTAGGAGCTTGATTTCTAAGTTAAGGCCCTCGCCCACGGCGACTTTTTGTAGCAATGCAGTCGCGTTACTGTAGTACGTTAGTAGCGCGTTGGCATCACTTCTGTAGTGCGTTGCAAATGCGACTAACGCGTGCAGTCGCGCGTTTCGTAAAAGTCGCCGTAGGCGAGGGCCCTTAGGTTTAAATAAGTAATCTAGGAGCTCGGTTCCTTTGCTTACTCGATATAAGCAGGCACTCTCCTGTCCCAATAGCAATTACCCTGAGGTAGAGCAACTTTACCCACCTGGAGTTCGGGTAATTCATCCAATTGACGTCCCGGCACGTCCCTAGATCGCAAATGGAACGCAAATAGATCAACTACTGTTTATAATGTGTTATCTAAAAGTACCTAGATGATAGAGGCTAGGACATCAGTAAGGAATAAAGTACTCGAAGTTATTAACAATTTAAGCATTTAATTTCGCCAGTTTGCTTTAGACACAGTAATGCATACCGGGATTTAAAAAAAATAATTAAATCCTACCTTCACATAAAATAAGATTTTCAATGCGGACCACCCTAAATGCGGTTAAAAGGAAAAATAGTACTTACCGGTAACAGCTTCTGCATAATTTCGTCATCTTGTCTTCAGCAGGACTCAGTAAGCAGGACCTTAAAAAGACAAAGAAGCACTATTGAAACATATGAATAACAGATTACCTAACGAAATGACTAAAGAAGTATAATCAAAAACTATGTCTGAGGTCTGATGTTTACGACCGAATCACGCCACTTCATAGCCCCGGGGCAAAATTACAGCTCTTTCATAACATCACCAGCAATGGCGCTATAAAACTATTTGAGAACACCCACAGGCGGGTAGTTGCGTTAAATTACCACTTTTTTGGGGAATGAGGGCAGAGTTCACGCTGGTCGGGTTTTGGCCCGCTTCGGATGGGCGGGAGGCGAGGCCATGAAGTTTGCAAATAACAATTTATGTTTTAATAAACATACTCGTAATATCAAATATTCAACTGCCTTTGTAGTCTAAGATTACGTGTCTCAGACCCAGAGGTTCGTTCGTTCGTTCGTTTCAGCCAAATGAAGTCCGCTGCTGGACAAAGGCCTCCCCCAAGGTTTTCCACAAAGAACGGTCCTGCACTGCCCGCATCCAGGTTCTTCCCGCGACCTTCACCAGATCGTCGGTCCACCTAGTAGGAGGCCTGCCCACGCTACGTCCCCAGACCCAGAGGTCCAAGGTTTGATTTCATAAACTAAATTGGTGGGTTCAATTTTGTGCTGTTTAGTTGCTGTTAGTGCTCTTATGCCCGTGTTCACAAACATTACTATGAGGTTTCACAGTGCGCGTGGATGCACAGGGTCACACACGAACCAATCTCATATGTCTATTCAACGCTGTGCGTTCGATTTACTGCTTCACTTAAGCAAGCATCAAAGTCAAAGTCAAAATTTCTTTATTTGTATAGACTAATAAATAGTACTTACAAATCGTCAAATATTTTGCTCTTAAGGAGCCTCTACATATCTCATCGTTTGTGAATACGGGTGTAAGTCTCTCTTACCTAACCTCTAAGTCTGTAGCCATATCAATAATGTTAACCGCAGTTGAAGGTAAGATTCCTACTATGCCAATTCCTCTATGGTTCATCTCGCTTCCGACTTCTGTCTCATTATCAATGCCCATCAGGTAAGATGCAAGCAAGCGCTGGATAAAAACAAAAAAAACATCGGCTATTTCAACCCGCTCTCGCTCCTCCTCGCTCATTCTATGGCCCTATCCAATACCCGGCATATAGGCGGGCGGCACGCAACCGTTGTTACGCGATATATTTGGGTTATTAGGAATAGTCGCACCTTGTGACTGTTTGCTATAGTGTCAATTTGCAGGTTATACAACAATTCAGCGTGGATCGTTATACTTCTATTTATGAGTTTGATCGTTGATTAGAAAATGAACGGTTATAATGCAAAATTAGCGTTAAACAGCGAACGGTTATCAGCTTTTGGCTTAGTATCTAACTTTATTAATATTCGTACTCACAGTAATTATAGAATAAATCACAATTTCATTCTTCTGTGTTTCTTTCTCATATTATTTAGTTTTTTATTCCGTAATTTGTGTTATCTTCATTAAAATCTCTTTTTAAATAAATGACATCAGAGATTCCATTATATCTAAACGAGTACAAAAGATATTACTTTTCATTGCTTGAATATGCGCGCTTTTTAAAAAACATTTCCATACCTATCGTTATCTTGCCATTTTAATCTTTGAAAGCCTATTAGGTATATTAAAATTAAGTTTTAACAATGTGTACGTACATTGTACACATTGGAACTGTAGTTCTGCTCTATATTAGTGGCAATACTCGCCTTGTACAAATGTTTATGGGCGATAAAGAACGCTTGGCCAGCCTAGAGCTGTGATTTGTGGTACACAAGGCACCAGATGCGACCCCAACATGACATAGTAAGCTTAAATGAATAAGGATAATAATTGTGCTCACTTATAATGTGGTTAAAATAACAATAATTTATAGTACGAGCTGTTACGACAAAATTACGTAGCCCTAATAATTAAGCAGAGATTGAATAGAACTGAGATGTTGTTTAAAAGTACCTACATAACTTATAAAACAAAGGCGCTTTCCGCTATCTTCCTATGTATGCTTAGATCTTTGAAACTACGCAACGGATTTTGATACGGTTTTTTTTAACAGAAAAGAGTGATTCAAGAGGAAGGTCTTTATGTATACTTAGCACCCGTGCGAAGCTAGTCGCTAGTGGCTATAATTTATGCCGATCTGTGACACTAAATTTCAGGCGGGTGAAGATGCGGGCGGGCTCTACCTGTCTCCTACGTTTATACGTCTTGATTTATACTCGTAGATTGTTCATGTACCTAATTCTTGTTGCATCAAAATGATAAGAATTGAGAATGTTACTAGGTATGCAAAATCACTTGAAACCTATGTTACAGTTAAGCTTTTACATTTACAAATACATTAGTTTTTATTTCATTCAAAAATACCCAGTAGTTATGATTTTATAGTTTTTTTTTTTTTTTTTTTTTTTTTTTTTTTTTTTTTTTTTTTTTTGAAGGGACGCGCGCTGGTAGCTTGAGGAGCTTTTCCAGCTTCACCGGGCAGAGTGGCGAGTACAGAAGGTACTCTAGCCGTTTGGCGATCGTCGGTGCGCGTGCCGACGAGGCCGAGTGTGGGCTTCGCGAAGCGAAGCCCAGGCTCGTCCGCGTCGGTCGCAGACCGACGTTCGCGATCGGGCCGTATCGAGCGCATAAGGCGCCCGATCAGTGGCGAATGATTTTATAGGCATTCAAAGTTCGCTTAAATATTGAGTCCCGCCGACGGTCACGTGACCCCGTGTGACGTACATTTACAGCGTCCGCTCACTAGAAAACGGATATAAACATACTTAAATAATTTTTTTTTGTAAATACAAACTTATTATACATATTAACACCCAGACCCATCACAAAAATTAAAATTGAACCAAACCCAAACTTGATGCGATTGTGTCGTTTTATTGCGAATTACCTTCCAGCTCCATCATTAGACCCCGATTACTATATAGAATTAAAATACTCATCAATACAAAACGAACGAGCCCAAACTCGATGCATTTAAGTCGTTTTATTATAGAGTTCCTATGGCCACCTTCCAGCTCCATCATCAGATCAGCTCCATGTCATCATAATATTGCATGGTCATCCAAATCACATGTGTTTGCGAAATTTCAGCTTAATCGGTTGCCTGCAAGTGGGTCTTAATTCAGTTTGCAAGATTCCACCCATACAAATATGAGCCAGTCGTTGTAATATGACGTCACGCGCATAAAATGGCGGGCCGGCCGCCGCCCGCACTTTTAAAATTCAATATCTTGGAAACTAATTAACGTATCGAAATAATTCTTTCACGTGTATTTTTTATTTTTAACAGAGAATACAGAAAGCTAAAAAACAAAATTAGTGAACATTCTTCATTGGTAGAGAACACTTAGGCTGAGTTGCACCACCTAACTTTGACCGTAACTATGACTATAACCGGTGCTTTTTGTATGGAGTTTGACAGATTTTTGACGTTTGTCAAAGTTAAAGTAAAAAGGTGCAACCCAGCCTTAAAGTAACAGTAAAAGCGTTTTTTCAATTTCAAGCAGGTAGGTAAGTAATTTAATATTTGCCAAAAATTGTGACCTACAACGACTTGTGACCTTGCCCTTGTACCAAAGGGCACCTCGTTATAATTTAATAAATAAAATTAACTGCCATTACGCTCACCGGCTCATTTGTTAAATGATCGCTCCACGGCGATTGGGAAGCCATTTGCGCGAAATATCGTGATCGCGCCTTTAATGGGCTGGAGAAAATGTTTTATATCGCTTCGTGAAGCACCCTTCGTGCAAATTATGACTGAAATAAAGAAAAACTGGATTGGATGTTTTTAACATCGATACAAAATTGAAAAGAGGTTAAACAGGTACAGAATATTCGTTTTTATTAAGTGTTTGAATTGGTTTAATTCTTTTACAAAAGTACCAACTTATCTCTCAATGGGTAGGTAAATATTAGTACTAGTCTTTTAAACCTCTATGTCTTAATTCAACATATTTTATTTGATCAAGATTTTGAGGCAGTTTTCTTTTATAACTTAACCGTAGATAGACTAGTTCATCCCGCAGAAAATACTACCTAAACAGTTAAAATTTCATGAATATTGGTCATGAAATCTTAACTTTTTCCCAAATTAGGTTCAATTCCCGCCTTAGGCAGTTCGATTTTTTCATGTTATTTATAATTTTCAAATTAAGTTCAATTGCAAATAAAAAACAATGATCACAATCTATTCATTAGTTTCGCAAAAATATGTCAACCAGCGACCATTATATCCCTCACTATCAAAAATGTGAATATCTGAATACATTTAGCATTGAAAGCCATCGGATGTGTCCATTCGAGGCAATTTCCTCTTCAAGCCCAATTGGTCACAGCCTCCCCCAGGAAAATCCGAAAGCACACTAATAGGCACGGCTCAGGACACCTAAAAGACTGGCCACTGGGGGGACTATGATTTCTTAGTTTCTAGGACTGTCCTTCTTTGATTATTTGCACTTACATGCCGAAAAAATTGTGATTTTGCTGATGTTTGGTGTGATGAAAGATCATAGGCGAACCTAACTAAAGAGTCAGCTCTTGTTCAAGTCCAAACATTGTTCGGCGGGTGATTTAAGTACATACAAAAATAATAATAAATTATATTTTCTTGTAAGCATGTGTATATTAATGTCAAGTGTCATGGCCACAGGGTCATGCCTTTACTATCACACATTTCCATGTAGCACTTGTTATTGCGAAACAGCTTACTCCACGCCCTAGTGTTTACCAGAATTTATCAACTAAAAGCTCCTTCTAAATCCTAAACAGGTTCTACTTTACTTGAATCAGAAATGGAACCAAAACACTTAGATACTTTTTCAGAGCAATCCAGAATTCCTGAAAAGTCCTATTTTCAGCTATCCCGTGGCTCCAGTAGCGCTTCAATGAGTCCCGAATTGTTCCCGGACTTCTATTAAAAGTTGTAAAATTATGCGGCGTCCCATCCCAAATTAATTCCCTCAAATTTTTGGACCCTTATTTTTGCTTAGTTAGTTTGTATCTTCGCTGTAGCCCCAAGGAAAAGATTTACAATTTAGATTTATTGTGAGGAAAGAGCAAGAATACTCGTATTTTGGTAAACTTATTGGTGAAACAAATAAATAAATAAACAGATGGCAAAAATGAATGCTCAACACTTACCCTAGATTGCACCATATTACTTTACTTAAACAAACGTCAAAAATCTGTCAGACTCTATACAAAACCACAGTTTAAAGTTATATAGTTACAGTTAAAGTTAAGGTGGTGCAACTAAAGCTTAACCTTTGTGTTGAACTTATAAAGCACTAGCTGGGCCAGCGAATTTTGTACCGCCTATTTTCATCAGAAATAATGGAGGATTTTAATGGTGAAAGATTAAAATCATCCCAGTAGTTTCATTTGAAGCTTAATCAATACAATAAAACAATCAAATCTTTCCTCTTCATAATATTAGTGTAGACTAATAGTTTATTTTGGTTATCTTGTAAGACTCAAGTAAGTAATAGCTGAACGTTACCAAAAAATATTATAATCCCTATAGTTAACTACAAATATGCAAATACATAAAGTAGCAGTAATTCCTGAAACACTCATCTGGCTGGAGAAATTGTTATATGGCAACTATCGTGATTTCCCAAGCGGCGTAATCTACTTTTGACGGAACCGGCATATTTGCAAAAGACACGCATGATTACGCAATATAAAGTTTACTGTAGTTTATTCAAACATTTTTGCCCCAATCAATCTGTGGTCTTCGGTCTTATAATTTAGTAAAGAAAGACGAAATTTCAATCTAGTTTTTCAAAGAGATTTTGATTACTTTCCCAGACTTTCATTTGTCATTTTAATCCAGCCTCCTGACTAGAAACCTTCAAATTACTGTAAGAGCCAGAGTCACATTATAATGTAGTTAAACCTCCTGTGATTTCGAAGCAATTAAGCAACATCTTTTAAGGTCATAGTACACTTTTCTACCCGGAAAGGGATCAACACCGTATCGCTTGTCGCCGCGCTGTAAACTGAGGCGAGGCGTTTACGTTACGGTGCGGCTAAGTGTGCGTTGCAGTACGGAGTTTCGTACAAGAATACTGACCACCTCGAGTTGATACGGTTACGATCCGTTTCCGGGTTGATAAGTGTGTCATATCTTTAAGTTGGGAAAAATCACACATTAAAATTAAAGGTTTTTCGCTGAATGGATCCAAATGGTCGGCAGCTCTACATATTATGACGCCATGTAAAGCTTCATATCCGTAATTTTTCTTCATTTACAGATGATCTGTTACACAAGAATCGCCCTGTATTTAATCCATTAAATATCGGAGCAGTCACAAGTTCCCGGGTTGGCTCGGTTCCACACAACTTTCAACTATAAATTTCCGGGACATATTACATGATTACTTGTTAACAGAGAGCTGAGAACTTTGAACTTAAGTTTAGAGAGAACTAGACTTGAGTGCAGATTTTTTTTTTCAGTTTTTGTAGGTAGGTACATAGCTTTGGGATACATGAGTCTTTAGATAGGAATATAGCTAGCAAAAGGACGGGCATATTATAGTTCTTCTAATAACCAATATATCCTCAACTGATCGACTTTCAGTGATGAGGACGTTTGACCCATTGTTAGCCTATATCTCGACACAATAGCAACATTGTAATTTTGGCGGTAACTTATATTGCGGTAAAAATATATTATATATTGCTTATATTACATACAGATTTAGTTTTGACCTCTGCACGGCAGTAAGACATTTATAGGCTGTTATTTAATGTTATCCCAAAGTTATCCTTTTCTATTTAAAGGTTACTAATAATGTGTTGCAGAAAAAATATCTAAAACGTCCTCTAAAACGTAGTATGCTTGTGTTATTAGGTAGTAGATTTCAACAAAAGTCCACTAAAGGGGTGGAACTATCATTCCTAGAAACTGAGGCTATTGTCATAGCACTGCAGTGCCATTTCAAAATAATCACAGTACTTTAAATCTATTATTTTACACTAGAACTGTGTCAGCCGACAAAACTCCGTTATTGCAGATACTTACTAGGAAATATTTTTTTCATGAGCTCTTTTCTACATTGGCCACGTCCCAGTGGAGAGGATTTGTTCTTAAGATGGCCATAAAACTGAACAGGTTGCAGTCCGGTTGCAGGCAAGTAGGTCAAGGCTCTAAGAAGTAATCAAGTCTCTAGTAAGTTCTGCAGCTTAAACTTCGTAAATGAGACTCACTCAGTTCTTAGGTAAGGTTCAGAATTGGTAAAATTCTTATGCAGCTCACAGCAGTAGTAAAGCATCCGCCATTTAGTGGAGTGTAAATAAAAGAGTGTATTATGTATGGCGAAGCGCATAATGCAACACCTTATGCAGGTATATTTTTCTTTGGATAAGAATAACCTAACTTCTCAGAATTTTCCATCACAAATGTTTTTGAACGAATTACTTCAAAATATGTAATAATATACATATTTCCTTTTAAATCTTTATTTAGTTTAAAATTAGCAGTTTTCCAAAATCATCGAATCTATCTGTGACTGGGTTTTGAATATAACATAGTAATAATGAACCCTGCATATTATCTTTGTCAAAAACCCGACCATCTCACACTCACGATCTTTTCTTGACTCTTAAAATACTACAAATCACATTGACTGCAGTTAAGAGTGAACCATAATTTATGGGCTCTATAATACTTATCTAGAAGAAACTAGCTAACTAAAAGTTACTCAGAAGCTCAATAATACTAATTCAGCCGGCAATTTGGCAGACCGGGACGTGATTCCATGCCATATCCTAATAAGAAAGCAATAAAGCGCTGTAATTAGGTTATAGGCCATAAACCCAATGGAAAGATGTGCAGCAACCTTACTCAATGTGCGCTATCGTAATACTATCCAGAGGTTTTGTTTTGTTGGGTAAGTAAGTCGCGGGAGGTGCCTGGATGCGGGCGGCGCAGGATCGGTCTTTGTGTAAAACCTTAGAGGAGGCCTTTATCCAGCAGTAGACGTCTTTCGGCTGAAACGAAGGTAAGTAAGTACGTATACATAATCCTTAATTCGTACCACGCCCCTACAACGTTTGTATTGGATCATAATAGGTGAGCTGCCACGCCCTTGTTGTTTTAGCTCCCTTAAAAGTCTAAAGGCAATCAGAAAAGAAATTTTCAACTGAAAACTAATGATAAATATTTTCAATGTATTGCTCTTGGTTTCTATAAATAAATAGATAAATAGCTATCCCGATTACCAGTAGATTGGTCATAGAGTTTTGGCACCAATAAATAAGATTTGTATTGTTTTTGTTAATCCTTTGTGCTTATTTCCAAGTAAAGTATGGAGTAATTAAGTCTCTATTCTCGTAATTCTACCCTATTTTTAACGAATCTAACAAACCTACCTACGAGTACGCTATCATATTTTTTTCCAATATCAGTTTAAAAAAACCTTCTTCCACATAACGCCTACCGCATCTCTACCTACTGTCATACGTCTGTACAAATAGTAGAGAGTCCGTCCGAAACCATTGGCCTTGTCCCAAGTAATTTTTGCTTTTCTCTAGAACGTTCTTCAGGCGCCTTGCGTATATTTTTATTACGGTTAGTGGTAGGGCTTGTTCTAAGTCCGCCTGGCTAGCTACCACCATCTTATCTTAGTCTGTCGCCATAACAACAATGTTAATAGCATTGTTGTGTTCCGGCAGTTAGAGGTAAGATAGCCAGTTCCTCCGTGGTTGAGGATTGGTGTGAAGCTCGCTTGAAGCCAAGGGTGAAGCTCGCTTCCACCTACGGCCTGATCATCACTTACCATCAGGCCAAAAGCTTCCTCGTTGTGGATAAATTTTTTTGTAAAAGTAGAGTAAAATCTGAGAACTTATACTTCTTATACTTCTTCCTTTCATGTTCTCTAAAAGCTGTGTGACTAATGAATAGGTGTCCTGGATCGATAATAATTTATTTAAGAAATTGCCACTAAGAATATTTGGTCTTAGTTACAACATATTCCGAAATGCATCCGTATTTGAGGAAATTGAATCAAACTATACCAGTACATAGTGAATGGCAATTTCTACCTCACTGGAATCCAATCATCAATACCACAAATAGGTGTGATGTTATATCGTATCTAGCCGTCTCTTTCACTCTTTCCTGCAACCCGATGCTAAAAACAGAGATAGATAGAGTCGACTCGACTCGATTCGAAAGGTTTTAACCTATGGGAAATGGTTTATTTAATTACTGAGTTATAGACAGGGTTGGGTATGTACCTACATTAAATAAACACAGCCTTTCAGTGTTAACTTAGTTTGAGTTTGGGATTACGTAATTTAGTTTTCAATATTTATCGAGTCTAATTACGTTAGGGCTGAAAATGTTAGCTTAAATCTATACTTCTATACTAATATTATAAATACGAAAGTAACTCTGTCTGTCTCTCTTTCATGCCTAAACCACTGAACCGATTTTGATGAAATTTGGCATAGAGATAGTTTGAGTCCCGGGAAAGGACATAAGATATAGTTTTTATCCCGGTTTTTAAAACAGGGATGCGCGCGATAAAGTTTTTCTGTGACAGACAAAATTCCACGCGGGCGAAGCCGCAGGCGGAAAGCAAGTTAAGTATATTTTTAAGCTAATAGCCAAGCCAAGTAGCAGATAAAGATTTATTCAAGATAAATCATCCTATAGACACGCTATTAAGACTGGTATCTACTCGTGATAACGTTTATTATGCTACCCACCAAAAGATAATTGGCAATCTTGCAAAGAAAACACTGTCCACTTTCGTTGTATCTACGTATAGTGGCTAGAGATTGGGCTATCGACCGGGTGTTACAGAGTTCGATCTCAGTGATGCTAATTGAAAACTACTTGTGTATTATTTACCCGTTTAAATAGGATATAATGTAACACAATGCTAACAGCATTGTTGTACTTTGAGGTAAGATAGTCCTGTGGTTGAGGATTCCAGGCGAACCTCGCTTTTGACCGATCAGCACTATCCATCAGGTGAGATGCAGGCCAAGAGCTTCCTCATTCTAGATAATAACAAGGAGTATCTTATTCATATTAATTACTAGCGACCCGCCCCAGCTTCGCACGGGTGCTAAGTAAGTATACATATAAACCTTCCTCTTGAATCACTCAATCCATTAAAAAAAACGCATCAAATCATACATAGGGACAAACAGCGGAAAGTGACTTTGTTTTAAACTATTTATTGATTGTTAAATAACATTCCCTTACCATTATTTTATTTCCCACCCTGATTGATAACCCTCCAATGTTAGGGCCTAAAAACTAAAACTAAAAGAAACACGACACAACAAAGGGCGTTAAGATGCCCTTATCCAACAAAGCCCGAAGGTTGGAGGGCTGAGGGCTGCGGAACAAACGGCGGCATCGATTGGGCCTCACGCCATAGACAAGTCTTGACCTTTACGTTAGACATAGAGTAGTGAGAAGTAAACAACTTAATGATACCCGTAAATACTATTTTGGTAATATTCGCTAATAATGTGAAAATAACTATCTGTATGTTTGTTACGCTTTCATGGTCCTCTTTTTATAATTTGGTGAAAAATATTTCAGTTTTGGAAGAAGACCTATTTTGGCGTAAAAAATCTTGAAGGTGTGAAAGGGGATAGAAATATAAAGCTATCTTGATTAATAGTGTTTAGAATAGTGCGAGTGTACTATCATGTTGTTATTTAAATGGCTTTTTTAGAGATTAAAATACTGTGATACCCAAATATACATAGTTTTCTGCCTTTCAAAGGTACAGGTTAGAAAACAGATAGGTCAGAGGTGAGCTTATAAATGGATTGTGGGATAGTTAGGTAAATATCGTGTCTACGAACTACAAATCAATACGCAATACCTTCCTACAAAAAGTTTCGTTAGGTGCTCGTAGCAGTGTCTTACATTTAAAAGTGATAGCGAGTTAAAAAGAAAATAAAAGTTCTTAGGACTATACAGATTTAACACTCTCATAAATCACTCCTTAGTGTTAAATAAGTCGCCTGCGATATTTTTGTCCTTTTAGATACTACTTAGGTAGAGTAATAGGCCATATTTTGTTTCCCAAAAACTATTTTTGATTTGTGTTTTTTTTTTTAATGCACGCAGATAATATTAAAGTCATCAGTTGAGCGAAGTGATGTGTCTACGAACGCCCACGGCACGGACATCGAATATCCGAGTAGGTAATTATAGATTTTCTAAAACCACTTTCGTGAGGTGTCGCACCAAATACCTATTGATATGCACCAAGTATTATTTGTGAGTTCATGATGTTTGAATGTAGTTTGAATCGACCGAATCGACGTAAGGATCCGGTCGTAAATATGCCTTAACTGCTATTAAATTCCTGACAGGTACAAAAGCTGACAGAACATCATACTACCTATTACATTTTGGTGCAAAATAGCACTTATCTCAATAACCCACAGTGCATAATCTCCGACTGTAGGTAAATAACATAGAACATGCATTTGCGTAACTGCTAACCCCTATCCCATAACCCAGATTCCCCCCGAGCCCTTGCCCTCGGGGTCAACGACCGCAAGGTCACAGCTGATCATGCCGGTCGATGATGTCAGGTGTCAGGTCAGCGATGTATTGATTGGTTGCATCGTAAAAAATATAGGTCATCTCATCATTGCAACATTCAAAAAACCACTTCATTTTATTTCATCGTGGTCCTCTCGTGCATCTCAGTAACTCATTTACGTAAAGTTCTCGAGGTTTGGCATGAATATTTAACGTGGTGCCTAATATTTTAGTATCAACATCCACTTACATGTGCAAAAGTGTAAGTATTCATTAAAATCAGGCTATAAAGGCGAAGTTTGCTCATTACTCGCAATTAATTCTTACTTATTCTTACGTAGGGAACGTAATGTGGGGTAAAGCATTTTGTATCGGTTTATTGTAATTCTAATAATACTGGTTGTATATTACACATACATTTTGTAAATATCTTATCTTGGTTCTGGATTCGATTCTCATATAGATAGCAAACACATAGAGAAAAATCACTTTGTGTAGTAACAACCACATAATTAAATGTTGAAAGCTTTAACATGAAGAAATCTAACAGCGTTGAAAGCCACCATTCGTCGTGCTAGAGCCATTTTAGACACCCTAGGCTGTGGTAGAGCCAAAATATGTTTCACAAAAACAACAATAATTATAAAACTGTGTTAATAGTAAACATTGCACTGAAATAAGGTGTTCGCAGGTTAGACCTAATCTAAATAGATAAAATCCCAATAATTGTGATGAATCGGTCCTATCTCAATAAATCGAATCGCCCGTAACACCTCTAAGCTCGTAACGGCCGAGCAGCGCCGATAAAAACCGTTATTTACCGGTTATTCTTCGCATAACAACGCACTGTGTATTCCTTTGACATTACTGCTCCCAAAAAAACAACTTTCGACTCTATCTCTTACGACATAGCGACTATGTTGTACAAAGGACTTTAGTTACACATTTCTGTCTAATATCCGACCCAAAAACAACACTTCATATCGAATTTACTCTTCCGTGTTCACCGATATTTTGGAAGCGCCTCTAAAATTTTATGACTAAGTAGCAAGCCCTAGTAAAAAATAATATTTAGCGAATATTGAAAACTGGGCGATAGTAGTCTGCGTTTTAGTAATCAAGAGTATAGAGCCAAAATGAAGACTCTTGAAATGCCTGGATGCCGGCAGCGCAAGACCGTTCGTTAGGAAAATCCTTTGGGGATTTTCCGGGGGTATTGTCCAGCAGTGGACGTCATTCTGAAACGAACGAAGACTCTTGAAAATGCCATAAATGTATGAATCCGCAACAGTGCTGCTACTGCATTGCTTAGTAGCTCGGATTGTGCTCATCAGTTGTAAAAAAAATAAGTCAAATTGATCATTACGAATATAAACGTGCTGTTGTATGGTAGAATAAACGTTATGGTAGAAATAAACCAAAAAAATATACAGAACATAAACAATATTTTTCTCTCTTAGTCGTCTAGCTCTCTGATCCCAATATGGCTACCTAAAGATCTCCGGTCACCGTCCTATTAACTTTTCCACCCATCTAGCATCAGATTAGAGTCAACAAACTTCATATTATCGCTTAATAGGTTAGTACCGATACAAGATATATGAATTTAACCTAATTCCGACATACAGCAGTGCGGAGCTGGCTATCGTCCAAGTGACGAGTCCTTCAGGATCTCAGGAACAAACAACGCAGTGGACAGGCAAGGCTGGAAGAAATTTCTTGAAACCTTATACAGGGTCTTTTCGGTATAGCAAATACAGTGGACATCAGACTCATTTTTGTCGCAGAATTACTCCTTTCAGAATACTATGAGTTGTCAGTATGCCACAATGTTTAGCACAGTATGTACACACGACGTCACATGAAAGTTAACTGTGTAAAGTAGTATCTTATGTAACTATGTAGTTAGCAACGGAAATAAATAAAAAATATTCAAAAGGTAGTTTTTTAATAAAACAATTTTTATGCCAAGTGGGTCAAACTCAGCTTGTTAAAATGAATTAATCCACAGAACAAGTGAACGTAAAAAATTCAACCAATAAAACACGTCCAAACGATCGACTCTATCCATCATGACATAACTATTAGAGACCAACTTGAAATAATAAGGTAAAGATATAAAACACTGAAAGTAGAGTAAGCTGAACAAAATCAATAATAGTTAAGACTAAGTTCTAGAGAGAGATCTGTCAAACATCCATCTCTCTTATGACCAAAGATCTCCTAACTTAACCTTCTAGCAAACCTGAAAGTTAGAGGAACTCTATCCTTTTAAAGTCAAAACAATATCTATTAAGGAATTAAGATGTGCGTTAACAAGATTCCTGTGTCTTTTTAAAATCTTCAACTTCCGATTCAAAATTATGCGATCAATAAATATAATTGAGGGAAAATCCTTCCAAAAAATTTGAGATTTTTTAAGCACTTGTTATTTAGTTATGTTATGTAAACAGCCATGTTGAAACAACTTTTTGGTGTTATTATTGTGCTATCCCAGCATATTTCATCCTTTTGTCCCAAAAATGGGCCACGAATGCTAATAATGGCCGAATTTTAACGGCCGACTTTTTATGCAAATTTAATGCGAGACCTCTGGAGTCGAGGGTTTATTTTCATAATACGAATATTTAGGTTGTAGAACCTACTTAAATTTTTATCAAGTTTGGTAGGTAATTTATCAATGTATTGTTATCAATTTATGAAAGTTTTCAATAGAGACTTCTGTTACACAAATTCAGTCAATTCGTTCCTCAACTAATGGGAATCTCTTTCAACAAATCACCATAAATGTACCATTTTATTCATTTTACTTTACCTATTTATTGCTACTTACAACCGTTACTCTGTATTATATGTACTCAAATGCAGCCTACAGATATGGCCAACCTTTGGGCAAATCAGCAAAATTATACATTTCGAATTTTGGCTTCAAGCCAGCGACGAAACCAAGTCAACCTTTTTGTAGGCATTAGTGGCCCGTAGCCTAATCTTGAATGAACAACTTTATGGGCCCCAGAAAAAATGTAAACAACTTTGTTCATAAAAAACCTTTTGCCCTAAAAGGTTTAGGTTTGTAGTACCTACCTAACTTCAACACCTAAAACAACCGAGAAGTTTTAAAATGTTTTTTGAAAAAGCTTAAGCCTTGTGTGTTACCATTTGTCGTGTAAAAACATAGAACCTCCTCCTTTTTTGAAGTCTGTTAAAAATCTTAAGTTTGTATCGAAGTTAATATACAAAACATACATAAAATTACGCGTCCAATTTTTAAAAAAAAATTTTGGTCCTTTTTTTGGATTAATCTTTTTCGAATAAATTCAAATCACACTTCTGATATTGGACTCAGATCATTGGGGGAGGCCTATATTCATTCAGCAGTGGACGTCCTGTGGCTGAAATATTTTTTTATGACGATGAACACTGTTCTACTCTAATAAATAGGTACACAAGGATTCAACGGTATTTTCTATTGTTTTTTATCTATTTTATCATTTAAAATAGCCACAAAGTTCATCTCCCCTGGCCAGAGTGCGTGCCAACTCGTCGACAAGCGTTCAGCAGACTGAATGTAGACCATTGACGGCGCTACATCGATTCGATCTCGAACTTCGCAAACTCCTCGTCAGCGCTTTGTGAGTGGTTGAGACTGCCAAATAAAAATTCTACTAAATTCTAAAGTACATTCAATAAACACCTACTATCAGATTGAAAACTGCTGTTTGTTTCTAGCGTAAGCATTTTGTTAACGATAAACAAGTAGAGCCGAATTTTCAATCGCCGGTTAATTTGAACCTGAAAACATTGACGTTGGACATTTTGTAAAGATATACGAGTAAGTTTACCAAAACGTTAATTTGATTCTAAGGCTGGATTCCACTGTCAAACTCACAGATATAGATATACATATCTGTGGTCAAACTCCATACAAAAAGCACCGAAAATAGTTATATTCGTAGTTACCGTTTAAGTTACGTGGTGCAACTCAGCCTAAGTCTTAAATAGTACCTATACCTAGATATTCTTGTCTTTTATATCGGTTAGACATGTTGATACTAACAAGACCTACTAACACTAAGAATATTCTATTTGATTTGCAGTGGGTAAAGGCATAAGTAAAAATCCTAAACTATGTAGGTAAATACACATTATCCGAGGAAACGTATCCTAAATTGTATTTACCGCCAAGAAATACCTTCCCCGCATTTTATTTAGGTCGATCCGACCACATATATCTCTTTTATTTTTGTTTCGGCTAATGGACTTCCAATTAATAAATATTAATTTCGTTCCGGGAAGCGCTCTCCGCGTAAATAAGGCAGCCGGCGCCCTCTATCGGGCGTTTTCCGAGACATACATAATTAATACACTCGCTTTATATTTTCGTTTCAGAGATAACGGTAACTTTCTGGAACTCATTATGTGTTAAAGGGTTCTTGGAAGTGATTAATTCGATCCCTTTTTAATTTACAGAGATAATATTGTGCTAGATCATGAAAATTACGCATAAAAATTACATTTTGGTGGCCATGTTGTTGTACCTGATTACATATGGAATATTTGAGCTTTTCACATGAGGAAAACTAAATAAGTATCTACTATATTATATTAACAGGTTTATGGTAAGTATTTTATTTAAAGATCTATCTTTTCTAACTTAGACGAAGACTCAGACAGGATCTTTGTTAATTTAAAACTTCAGTATTCTAGCAAACTTATTAGTTATCTGTGATTCAGTTATATAAATACATTATTTTGAACATCGATAAACAAATCACCGTATTCTGTTCATTTGTAGCACAATTTAAAATTATTTTTACGTGATTACTTATTTAAATATTCCTCAATCGTTGCCACCTTCTAGCACACGATGTGAATTATTTGACTTTCCTATACAAATTAGTGCTGAATAAAACCCCAGGTCGTTTGAAGGAAACCTTGAAGCCCCTTGAACTTGTAGGAGCGAACACTATTGATGTGGGCAGTGCGCATGTCACGTTACTAACGTGGTCAAATGTTGGTTCCTTCGTGGCAGCTATTCGTCACTTCTGTGGTTTATGTAGACTGGGCTATGTAGACAGTTTGGTTAGGGGTTCGAATATCGGTAGGGGCAAATTTTAGTGAGATGACCTTAAGCATACATAGTTATCAACAAAGGAAGACCTACAAAATATACAAGTTCTGCTATAGGTAGAGCAAGTCAATTAGTTTGGGACGTGAAATAGGTACAGACTTATGACCTTAAAAAGGTTAGAAAAAGCTAGAAAACAATGAGTGCCTACTAGAACTGTATATTTTTTCAGCACCAACGTAAGACAAGTAATTACTTACATAATTTGGAGAGTCGTATTTTACTGATAAATTAGGTTACCACTCAAAATCATCCATAATAAAAATGGAGTAAACACAAACTTTAGCAAGTCTTCGATACCTACGTATTGGAAAAAATCGAACCCATAATATTTCGCCGTCACCCTAACGAGTTTTAAATGTACGTGTGTCTCAACATTAAAAGCATTTTATTTCCCGGAAAGTTAATTTCCGAGAAACAAATGGGGTCGCGTGCGGCGCGCAATCAGATGGACCGATGCAGTGGCCCGAATGTTTGTGTATGATGCATTGCCGTATCAACATCATACCTACAAGAATAACACAAACATGAGGTCTCACAGTGCGCGTGGATCCACATGGTGACACACGAAGCAATCACAGAGCTGTCTGTTCAACGCTGTGCGTTCGATTTGCTGCTTCACTTAAGCAAAAAAAAGATACTGACAATAGTGACCGAGTTCCTTGCGCTGCTTCTTCTCAGCACTGACCCATTTATTGTCCTGAAGCAGTGGTAGGGTTAATACTGGGACGTGTAAGTGCTTTATAAAAGCCTACTTGCATAAATAAATGAGTTTTATGAGTTTTTTTACAAGCATAATTAATTACTATGTCATCTTACAGTGCACGTGGAAGCACAGGGTCCCAAAAACCTATGCTTAGATAATACTTAGTGGCGGAGTGACACACAAGAACCAATCACAGAGCTCTATTCAACGCTATGCATTCGACTACGCATAGCGTTGCTGCTTCACAAGCTAGCATCGTCTGTGAATATGGATATAAAAACTCATCGAATTAAAGTCCTATAACTAACCTTCTAAAACTGGAACTACTTTTTCGCCACAGGACACAATGTTCCGCTAATATCACGTGCGCAGCTTTTACACGGTACTTTAACTGTAACAAACATCAAAAATCTGTTAAACTCCATACACAAAAACACCGGTTATGGATAGAGTTACAACTAAAGTAAGATGCAGCAGCATATAAACAATCTAGGGTTCTTTTCAGTCATTACACTTTTGACAGAATAGTCGTAGTTGTAGTCGTTATGAATGTGATTTGTTGTGAGCGGATGTTGCAATGCGATATCTCGCCATCTTTCCCTATTGGTAGATCACTCTAGGATTAGCGTAAATCTGTACCCATCTCAGTATCTTCCCACCAGTTCAGTAGCTCGGGAAAGACAAACAGCCATTGGCCTCACAATTAATCACAAGAAAATTAGATGAGTTCCAAGCTAAGGATCGTCATTTTACCAGTTGCAATGCAAAGCAAAAAGCAAATAATACTGAAGTCTGTTGATACCAACGAGCTAAAACGCAATCGGTGTTTCACACAAAAAAACTAGCAATGAAACCCAGTTTAATAGTTGCATAAACCTGCAATAACCTTAATGCATAGCTATGCATTATTGAAGTACAGTTTGCCATAATTTCCCGCTGGATACGAAGGAATAATTTCGTTACCCGCATAGCGCCGTGTCATCGGCCTCCATAGCTGCAGTGGCAATGAACTTACTGTTTTACATTTCAGCGTTTTTCACTTGCATAACACTAGCGTTTGCCCCCGGGTTCTGATTGTACGGTTTATTAGCAATCAGTCGGTCTTTGTACAACATAAACTTCACTTCGAGCAAGGAATGCAATCATGCTGCAGGGAATGAAGCATAGATGGATTCCTTAAGCAATTGCTCGTAATTTAAAGGGTATTCAACTTCAGAATTATCATGTTGTTCAAAACAAAGTTAGGTTAGATTTATTAATGAAATCTATTCAAGTAAGAAAGACATCGCGCAGGTGTCATAGAAGTCGTGAACTCACGCAAGCCGTAAAACAAAAAAATGTTGTTTAGTATGTAAGATTACTACTTATTCCGTTATTTAATAACGTACATGCATCGACAAAATAATAGAATTTAACTACTTTATTAAGTAACTCTACCATAATTAATTATTTTTAATCAGTACAATCACAGTTAGGTTATAAAAGACATTGCACTTGGCAACTTACCTGATTGAACCTCGCCACCCACGGCTCCGCCCGAGTGGAAACCTATTTGTACCACTTGAGGGCCATTACGTCCTTCCCTCGGCAAATAGAATACAAGTTATTGAGCTACAGGCGTAAATTGTCTGGAAACTGGAACGCAGTTACACAGCAAATGCAACCGAGTTTTAAAACCTACCTTCAACTCCGATTTGCGAGAATTTGTAACATCTCTACCTCCAAAAGTACAGAAAATTTTGAGAAATTGCTCATCAATGTTATGTAGGTAGTTGTTATGTGCTAAAATTTTACTGCAAAAATACCCGCAAGATAATAAAATCCAGACGTTACTTCGGACTTATCACGTTTTATGTTTGTTGGCAACATTTTTGATAGTTTCTCGTTAATGTAGACGAGAAGTTGAATTTTGAAACTTGATCACCATCATGCCATTAAGTAAGGAACTTTTATTAGTTAAAATATGATTAAAACTGGAGAACACCTTGATACCTACATAATATTAATAATAATAATATGTCACGCAAGCCTAAGTAGGTGATCGAGCCACATTATTTGTGCATGAAACATTGCTACTCATATTATGTCAGGCGCGTGCATACATTACATAACTAGATGTTAATTTAATAGTGTACTAAAACCTAGACAAACCATTTAGGGTTGGAGCCAAGGTCACTGGACGTCGCATTAAATAAAGGCAATTTGGGAATAAGCCAACTCCCTTGAACTGTGTCCACTTTTTGCCATTGTGACTAGCCGTTAGCTCGCTGCGTACCTACCGCAAACAACATAGCAATCAATAGGATGTGAAACATGAATGAAAGAACACATTTAATCTATTTGTTTTTGAGTTTTTAAGAAAGTGTGGCTATTAACTTAGGCGTATAGAGTCAGGAAATAAGGCACTAGGATAGATCTCCCAATCTAAGTCCTGTTTATGAAATAAATAATTCCGTTTTACTATTTAGTTTGGTTCTAAAATATTTGAAAAGCAACCAATTTATTATTAAAGCAACATAAAACAGAAACGAGTGTTTTGATTAACTACTTACATCGTGTTTTTATTGTAAAAAGTAAGGAATTAGGTATTTATTTTAAAACTATATGTAACAATGAATTAAAAACCTCTTACAAAAGTTTATTGGAATCGATAATCATTACCGGTTTCAATTGAATACGAATCGATTTATTATGTTACTAGTGTGTTACATGTTTTTTTTATATGGCAACATCGCATCATTGACTGACAGCCACACAGATTAGAGAGTATGTCTGACAGCCAGCTTTCCGTCAGTCACTCCGTCAGCGTAGTATTTTCATGCTAAAATTCAAGATTATTATTGGGATTTAGCGTAAATAAATCTTCAATGACCAAGTTTTCATGTTAACAAGTGTATCGCAAGTGCAAATAGTTAATGAGGCGGACGCAGGAAGCGTGCTATAGTTCGGACTCACTCATTGTAATGAAAAATGTCGACGCTGTATGGATCTACATACAACAGAACAAAACGAAAGTGACTAGTTGACCGTGTGTTGCTGGGTGATTATTCTCGTTCCTAGACCTAATTCCTGCCTTTAAAATGGCGCAGACCGTGAGGCGTGCCATTGAGGGCAGATACCCATCCTGTTACATACCAAGTAGAATAAAAGAAAGGCGAGCCAAAGCCAGGGCATTAAGGTAAGTTTTAAACTACTTCATCCAATTAAAACCGTGTTGTTATTCCCTACTCAGCATATGACCATGAAACTGCGCGTGGTGTATGCATTTATTTTTGCTGTGAAAATCCAGTGAGTTGTGTCCTCATTTCCATACAAAATTTCGTACATGTGTAAATCATCACTTTTAACACATTCGCGAATCAATGTGTGAGTAGAAAGTGGTTTTTATGTAATGAAACAAGGTTTTTTAATATGAAAAACATGTGCCAGCCTGCTAATAAAATATCAAAACACCATTGAATAGCAATTTTATTTCTACTCACAAAAGTATTCAGTATGGTATTTTAATAATCACTAATAAATTCAACTGTAATTCTAACATTTAAGTGAGTTGTTGTTGTTATAATTTGTTTTAAATATCAGAACCTGTAAGTTTATCTATTTATTCCATCAGTGATATAACGAAATTGTAATTTCCTTGCAGATTAGAACAACAAAGAAAGCCAGATAAGCCGGAGGACTTTGTGTGTTACTCGGACAGCGACAGCGAAGAGGAAACACCGGCACAACAACACCGAACTCTCTGCACCTCATATAATTTTGTGGATTATGTCCGCTCTAGGGAAATATTGGCTCCAGAGGTAATTAAAACTATCTAGAATTATAATTTAAACATATCTTCTTTCTAAACATAACTAATTTCATTTATTTAGTTTTAAGTTGTTTAATTGCAAACTTGTTTGTATCTTATCATTTGAAGATTTTTCTGAGTGAAGTCTCATGTTTTTAGATCATTTTAGACTTACCTCCTAGTCTGAGATTAACTAAATGATTTTTCATGTCATTGACCTGAATTTCTGAAGGAAAATCCTTTTTGTATGTTACTATTTACTTCAAGCAATCGATTCATACCAGGTACATTACAAAAAAAAAACTTGAACATGCATTAATATACATTTTAAGTAAAATTTTAAATAAAAAGAAGTATTCTATGTGGGACACAACATACTAACATTTTAAATCTTCTCTAAGATCAAATTGTAAAACTTTATCTTAGTATCTTATTTATTTCTATGAGATAAGAAATTAAACCAAACATTAAAATGTTAATTCCATCATGTCACAGCACAAAGTCAATAAAGAATTAGTAAAAGAGGTTCCTGCCTCGTCCATAGATGACTGATAAGTAGTGATAAGTTATAGATGCTACAAATAAACAAATAAAATTATACTGATAATTATTAGTCATTATGTGAATTAATGTTATTTATAAATAGCTATTTGTTTGTAAATAAATAAACTTAAAGTGACTAAACTGATACCATCTATTTCATCAGGAAATTTTGTTAAAAGTAGTATAAAATATGAATTGGTTTCTGAGATCTTTCCAAAATAAATTATTTTAGTACATTTACAAGAATGGATTACATTCAGAAACAACTGTTTTGGAAGCTTCTTTTAAGTATTAAATTAAAAACAATAATAAATAAGAAACTAAACAAAAATTTATGAATTAAAATAGATTTTGCTTTGAAATAAAAGAAGTTATGAACCCTATAAGATGCAGAAAACTCATAGATGAGCAGCCCAAAACAAGCTATAAATAGCTCCAGTATTTACCTTTCGCGCATTGCAAGGACGCAGCTTCGCTACATTGTTGCTAATCTTATCTGCTGCACTCACCCGATGCCCTCAATTTGACACCAACAATTATGCCCAAAACAAAGCAAGGTTACATTAATTATGCTATTATATCATGAATCATTAAACTATTCATCGACAATCAATAATTCTGAGTTTGTACCTATAGTGTTTGTTTTTTATTAGTGGAAAATTGATGTCCCCTGCTTGACACGCGAATTTTAATGCGTCATTTGATTGAAATCACGTACTCTCCATTGCTCTACCCAAATTACTAAAGCATAATATGAGAATCACAATTTTGTAACGTCTTGTATCGTTACAGACGTACATTAGTTTACGTTCTCAAATACTCAGTCAAATGTTGCACATATTGTATCGTAGCAGCCGCGCGCGCTCTAATACCCAATCGCAATGTAGCACGTGCTGTATCGTTGCAGCCGCGCTCGGTGGACCCGTCGTAGCGACGCGACGCATTCTGCCACACAATATTGTATTAGTTTACGACCCCACTGCAATGAAGCTTATGTAGCACGTGTTGTATCGTTGCAGCCGCGGTCGGTGGACCCGTCGTACGCGACGTGATACATTCTGCCTCACAATATTGTATTAGTTTACGACCCCACTGCAATGTAGCTTATGTAGCACGTGTTGTATCGTTGCAGCCTCGCTCGGTGGACCCGTCGTACGCGACGCGACACATGCTCACGCACGACATGTATTAGTTAACGCTCTCAAATACCCAATCGTAATGTAGCACGTGATGTATCGTTGCAGCCGCGCTCGGTGGACCCGTCGTAGCGACGCGACGCATTCTGCCACACAATATTGTATTAGTTTACGACCCCACTGCAATGTAGCTTATGTAGCACGTGTTGTATCGTTGCAGCCGCGGTCGGTGGACCCGTCGTTCGTGACGCAACACATGCTGACACACTACATGTATTAGTTAACGCTCTCAAATACCCAATCACAATGTAGCACGTGTTGTATCGTTGCAGCCTCGCTCGGTGGACCCGTCGTACGCGACGCGACACATGCTCACGCACGACATGTTCCGCGAGACGCCCGTCAACCTCGGCAACATGAACAAAGTGTTCTGCTCGCAGTGGCTCTCAGACAGGCAGGTCGTGTTCGGCACCAAGTGTAATAAGGTAAAATAAAATTTACTTTTTTGACTTTTCTGATCCACATTGACTGCTCTAAACCAGTTGTCCAGGATGGATGCAGTGCCTGATTCCCCTTAGATTGAGAATAGACAATATTGTGCTTTGTAATATGTATATCCAAAGATATTGTATCGCGGAAACGTTACTCATCATCACGCGCATAACAATATCGTTATCGCTATTTGATTATTATCTGTGGTGCGATCACTGCCGCCCCTATTTCGATCCGTAAAAGCGAGAACATCTCGCTCTCGCAACACGCAACTTTTCCCTGTTCGAGTGTTTAAGAAAAATTTGTTTGCCTCAAATATTTTCATATGGCTTAGGCCCAGTTTTATGATTCATAGTTAAAATTACAAATTGTTAAATTTTGCTACTAATGGTTAAATATTAACAAAATGTTAACTAATAGTTAAAAAATGTACTAAAAGTCAAGCTATAGATGACCCACGCTGAACTGTCCCACCAAACTCAATGACAGGGGGGCGCTACCATCGTTCAACTATATGGTTTCCAACATGGCAAAAATCTGAACCAGCGATCCGGTATTGACGGTGGCGCCCCACTGTCAATGTCATCGACAGGACAGTCCAGTATTTTGGAACTATAACCATTGTTCGAAAAACATTTTTTTCTGATATTTAACCACTTGTCATTTGACATCTGTCAAATTTGACCATTGGTTATTTTAACTACGAATCAAAAAACCGGGCCTTAGAAAACGACTTATTTATTTACTTGTAACCAACAGCTAATGGTATACGACGTACGAACGCGGTCGCTGGACGCCATCCCAACGCTGCGGCCGCGCGCGCCGTGGGCCGGGCCCGACCACCAGACTGGAATCCACGCGCTGCAGATCAACCCTTCCAGGTACATAGTGCTCTACTGTGGTTTTACCTAACTCTTCAGTCAGGGGGCTGACTTAGGCAAGTCAGTTTTTTTTGGACAGGGTGGGCTGGGTGTGCTTAGACACTTAGGGCTATATTTCACCGGGACACCATGGCGGCGCAACCAGTCGCCGGCTACCAACAAAATGTATACAGCTCTATAGAGAGTTACTCACCTGGTGTCCGTTTGGTTGCTCAAAGCTCTATACATTTTGTTGGTAGCGGCGACTGGTTGCGCCGCCATGGTGTCCCGGTGAAATATAGCCGTTAAGTGCGTAATATACGGCCGTTTTCGAGGGAAGTACCATTTCCAGGGTGGAGGAGGCTTACTCCCCTCCCCTTCCCCTCATCACTTTTGACAAAGCTACCATTCTTACGAACCTTGCTCTCCTACAAATATTAGACTAAAATGTATTTTTTGTATTTTGTTTCAGAACATTATTAGCCACCGGAGCGAGAAACTCGTGTGAACTAGCCATATACAGCCTGCCCACTCTCGACCCCGTGTGTGTGGGGGAAGCGCATAAAGACTGGGTAAGACACATCTCTGAATTTTATTTTTATTTTGTCCACATCAGGAATTAATCCTGTCTATAAATTGACCAAGTAAACTGTTGCAATATTTATGAAACAAACTCAGTTTTCCTATACCGAAAGCTATTGTTCTATTAGGGAGGGAACATGAGCCTTTTCCCTCTGGTAAATTTTTACTTTCATCTTCCTTCTTGGAGATTAAATGACTAGCCCCCATACACAAGTTATAAAATGTGAGTCTTACGCCCGTATTCACAAACGATGCTTGCTAAAGTGAAGCAGCAAATCGAACGCACAGCGTTGAATAGAGTTCTGTGATTGGTTTGTGTGTCACCCTGTGCGTCCACGCGCACTGTAAGACCTCATAGTAATGTTTGTGAATACGGGCGTTAATTTCGAAATTGTTATGCGGTTCCGGCGTTCTTTTATTTATTAACTTCACTCCTTGAAGAGCAAATCAGATATATTTGTTGCAAAATGGCATCAATACAACTAACAAGGCCACCACCATGTTTAAGTTAATGCAATCAAGTTCTGTATCTTTATTGTCTGATAATTCCATCCAGATCCTGGATATGTGCTGGCTGGACGACGAGTTCCTGGTGACGGGGTCGCGCGACTCCAAGCTGGCGTTGTGGCGCGCGCCCGATGTCGGGCCGCGATCCGCGCCGCAACACGATTATGTGGCCCCGCTCGCTATCAAGGAGTGCCGCTCCGGTAAAATAACAGCTAAAACCCAATTCATTAACAGGCAAAAAAAGAAGACAAGCGTTGCTAGTGGGCGCCTGTGAAATGAAGGTCACGTGACTCCCACCAGGTCTTTAGCTAATGTGGTGCCGCTCCAGTGAGATAACAGAGCTAAAACCCAATTCATTAACAGACAAAAAAAGAAGACAAGCGATGCCAGTGGGCGCCTGTGCACTGCAGGTCACGTGACTCACTTGGCTTAGTATCGATCGCCGTCAAGGAATGTAGCTCTGGTGAGATAACAGAGCTAAAACCCAATTCATTGACAGACAAGGAAAGTGTTTTTGTAGTCTTGAAATCGGTGCCTATTCTCTATGATTCGTGCAACCACATCTATCCAGTAGGCACAGTTATTTTAATCTATCTACATGTATCCGCTGCAGGCCAGAAGGTGCGCGCGCTGACGTTCAACAGCCGCTGGCGCGAGATCGCGGCGCTGACACTGAACGGCTACATCCACGTGTTCAGCGCCGAGAGCTTCCGCCAGAAGCTGTCGCGCAAGCTGCCCTCCTGCCAGGACCTCGTCTGCCTCGCCACGCAGGTACGTCAACGGGCTACATCAGTGGTTCTTAACCGATGGTCCGCGGACCACTGGTGGTCCCTGGAGGCATTCCAAGTGGTCCACGAAGACATCGTAATAAACAAGTGACGTGACGTGATGAGTCGAGTCAACACAATGCAAACGGCGCACAGTGGGCGAGAAATCGACCTCCCCTTTCATAGGATTTTGAAAAAAAAAAAAGTGGTCCCTGACAGACAGAAATTTAGTAAAACGGTCCCTCGTGATTTAAAGGTTAAGAACCACTGGGCTACATTATCCCCCTTACTTATAAAAGTTACACGCACGTTGAACAGTGTTTTAAAGTGACGTTTAGTATGGAAATGTCATTTTCTGTCACAAAACAGTGTTCAACTATTAAAGGAGTAAGCCTAAAGTTTCGAAAGACAGCCCGACCGCTGACACTGACACTGTGGTATTAGATTTCCATACCCTTTGGATGACACTCAAAACTCGATGTAGTTCAAACTTAGATTCCGGCCTGTGGTTGATTCATTTAAGTGCTTTGACCAATCACGAGCTCGAAAAAGAAAATGCTGCCATGCTCCCTTTACGATGGTACAATCCTTCTCTGGAGGTGTCCGTAAGAAGTACATTTGCCATTCGATTACACTATGGCTCACGAAATATTTAGTTATAATTTCGATGAATGTCATCATTTAGGATAAATATTGTCTATTTATACACAGGAAAGCGGCGTATACGCGATCGGTTGTAAATCCTACACGCTACTACTAGATTGCCGCACGCTACAGTCCGTGAAGAAGATCACGTCGCGCTACAACGGCTGCGGCATCCGCTCCGCCAGCTTCCGCGGCAACATGCTCACCATCGGCACGGGGCTGGGTACGTACACGCTACACGCGACGTCGTGTGCTCTACACGCTACAGATCACGTCACGCTACAACGGCTGCGGCATCCGCTCACCATCGGCACGGGGCTGGGTACGTACACGCTACACGCGACTACGTGTGCTCTACACGCTACAGATCACGTCGCGCTACAACGGCTGCGGCATCCGCTCACCATCGGCACGGGGCTGGGTACGTACACGCTACACGCGACTACATGTGCTCTACACGCTACACGCGACTACATGTATTGTGCTCTACACGCTACAGATCACGTCACGCTACAACATGTGCTCTATACGCTACACTATGTGGCCTACACGCTACTGAAGTAATATTTTTTTTGCAATTTATTATGCTTGTAAAAAGCTGAATATTTAGCAGAGTATAGGGAATGGGTCGCTTATATTATTTAATGATGATGATTAATAGTGACTGAGTTTCTTGCGCTGCTTCTTCTCAGCACTGGCCCATTTATTGTCCCGAAGCAGTGGTAGGGTTAATATTGGGACGTGTAAAAGCGCTTTTTAAAGCCTATTTGCAAAAATAAATGAATTTTATGAAAAGACGATCCAGGCCGTCCTAACTCGTCTGGCCAGCGTACAGAGTGTAGGCTCAAGCCTTCGTTGTCCAGGTGGACATCAAGACACGTTCCATTATAGTTTTTTTAACACATGATACTGTAAACAGTCACATACTAACGCAAACTGACAAGCGCTAACGTACACATCTATTATAATGATTTCATATTTATTTTCAGGTCTGCTAATGTTCTACGACCTGCGGGCAGGCAAATACCTAGAAAGCAATATCCATTCGTCCAAGACGGTCACACTAAGGGCTTCCAGAGGCTATGTAGTGAGTTGCTTCCATTTTTCTAAATATTTGTACGTTTTTAAGTTCTCCCAGATAAAAATGCGCTCCTAGATAAAAATGATTCTGATTTTGATAAAAGTTCATGCGCCGAGTTCAGGGATTCACTGAATATTATACTTTGATCAAATACATAAAACATATCAAAATCAGCTGCGATTGCTGAGGTGGTGCAACTCAGCATAAGTCTTTTTATTTTGTAAATTATACAAAGCTCTTGGCCTGCATCTTACAATGTTTACGCGCGTCAGAAGTCAGCGGGGTTACTCCGAAAAACTGTATCGGAAGTTTCGAATGTTGCCATCCCTCTCACGCATAGCGAGATGCCAGCATGAGCAGGCCTGTTCATCTCCGCGAGTTTACATCGAAAACAAAACACGCACGATGGCCCACCTACAGGATTCGACAAGGCCTCACATACGAGCGAACATTGACTCACGCACGCGTATTCTTGTGTATGATGGAAGAAAATAAAGAAAATGGTGTACTACTGTGCAGTATTTAAATGCAATAATAATAATAAAAACACAGTTTTTTTTATTTTTTTTATGCATAACAAGGCAGGTATTTGACACAGTATATATATGAGCTAAAGCAGTACGGAAACTGAGCCCTTTCGGCGAGTTAAATACCTACACTTCAACTGAGTGTTAGGGTTGGCACTCTTAATCTTTATAAAATTAATAAGGTTCTTACTTACTTATTTATTAAAACGTTAATTATACATAATCGAATAAATTGATTAAGTAGGTACTATTAGAGGCCGGTAGAAGATCTATTCTCATAAATAAAATACCGGATACTTACTTTCACATAGTACCTATTGCCTCATTTTAAATACAGTTCATCACTTAGTACAAAAGCGCGCGGAGCAAATTAATTACTTCTTCTTCTTCTTTTCGTGTCGACAACAAACCTACACAGTGTCAGCCCAAAACTCCGCCAAATTACTTTATCAAATAGAACACATAAATTGTTAAAAAGCGTAATTACGTAATTTAAAAAGAACTATTACAAAATCAGATGTAAGCACTTTATTTAAAAAGTAATATTTAATCATTTTTACAATTCAGAATTATTACGAAGTTTAAAAAATGAAAATTCTGGTTTTGAAGATCTGAGTTCAAGCAGCCGTATACTACGCAATACACTCGTGGCATGTTTTTAAAAATACAGCGGACAGCGCAAGCAATAAAATTATTATTAAAAAACACAACGCGCGCGACATCGCGACACTCGCGACGGATGGACTGCGAGGTTCGCTTAGAGCTCGTGTAAAGCGTGCGTCTGTGTGCGTGAGTCTGATTTCGAGCGTTTGTATGAAGCTTCCGTACTGTTTGATTTATCTACTGTGTATTTGACCACAATCGCACCTGATGTTAAGTGGGATGCAGTCTAGGATGGTACATATCTGCCCTGTAAGTGCCTATTCACTCTCGAATTCACTAGAATGTACTTTTTAAGTTGCCTCAAGACACTGAGAGGTAAATAAGTACCTAGTTAATATTATTCATGATAATTCATGCTAAATCATGTATTTTCCGCAGTTTGGCACCTCACGTGACATCATTTTACCGAAGTCAGCCCTATAGCTTCGGCGCAGTGCCGATCACTGACGTTTGTCAACAAAATGGTGCTTGACTCTTGAGACAGGCTAAATTACACCATATTGTTAATGACATTGAGCATACATTTTTTTAAATACCTTCGCGAAGTAAAACTTCTGTACGTAGTACTTATTTATTATTCTGTGGTAGTACTTATTATTATTTTGTGGCATGAGCGACGGTGACAGATAGAATTACGTAAACCGCGTATTTTTCTGTAACCTGTTAATAACGTGTCACGTGTGTTTCTCCAGTTTCCGGACCAAGAAGAGGACGGTTACAACCAAGTAAAGTACGTGCCAGCCATCTACACACACTGCTACGACCACTCTGGGACGCGAATCTTCACAGCCGGCGGCCCGCTACCCGCGACACTCGTCGGCAACTATGCTGGGCTATGGCAGTGAGCCCACCGCTGGCGTGTGGGCGTGGGCAACTAGACCACGCCCCATCCCGGCTGTGGGATGGAGTATGGAGGTTGATACCTAGTTAAAAACTTTATACTATACAGGGTGTTAGGTAAGTGGGTATATGAGCCGACACCAGCCCATGTTAACATGGGCATATTAATGGTATGGTGAAGTCAGAAAATTGATGTCTTCATTTTAATTATTTTAATTTTCATACAAATCGGATTTTATAAAATTTATTTTGTATGAAACATAAAAAAAAAAGATGATATAAAATTTCTGACTTCACCATACCTTTTATATGACCATGTTAACATGGGCTAGTGTCGGCTCAAATACCCATTTACCTAACACCCTGTATAAAAATTTGTACATAAATTAAGATCACAATCTATCCCAGCTGCCGGTCTCTGGTTTAGTGATTCCTAGTTTAAATGTTTGTTAAGATATAAAAAATAACGCCCAAACCCAACTGTGGGCAACTGGTGGGCTATAAATACTACACAAAATCGAAAAGTCGCAACCCCAGCTGTGGCTAAAGAACTAAGCTGGGCTAATTATTCTAGATTAAAACATTAAAACTAAACAGAATAAAGGAAAAAGACCACGCCCAATCCCAGCTGTCAGCTTTAAACAAAGCAAATAAATATCTATCTATCTAATCCCAACTCTGAGCAACTTTCGCAATGTATAGACATGTCAATATGTGTAATGAAGTAACTACGAATCGCATGTGCCTCAATGTCAAACACAAATGTTATTTTACTACTGTTAGTCATCGTTATAGTTTTCTGAAACTAACATCACATTTCGTGACTAGAAACATGATACATAACATCTGTAACACTACATTTAAATCACAACGATTATTGAAGAAAACTCAAGCAGAAAACCAGTTTTTGGTACCAATTTTATAAACCAGTCTCATCTAGTTAGATTTGTAGTTGAGTTACCAATTGTGTAAATGGGCGTGACTTAAGTAAGCCACGCCCATGTCTTATGAATCGGTGCGGTTTGCACTTGAAACTGATATAAAGCCTTTACTAGTTGAACCCGAGCACAACTTTTTATAAACCAATGTCCATAGACCACGCTAGAATTGTTTTAATGTAATAAAAATGTGTACGTTTTGAAACGTGCATGAGGGATAAATGTGAAAAAAGCAGTGTGGAAAACTTGACTAAAGGATTTGACGTAAACGTAATTAGCTAATAAATAAAAATTGGCAAATTTTGTGTGTATGAGTGTGTAATAAATCGATGGCTCCTACGTATAAGGGCGAAACTGCCGCTTACGCCTTTTTCCAATTATTTAAGCAATGATTTCACTTTGCTCTAATCTATAACATCAGTAAGAAAAAAAAAATTTTTTTTCCATTAGATACAAAATAAAATTTTAGGCAAATAGGCGTATGTGCAAAACTACGCCACGTATAAAGCCCAATCATACGATTCGTCAATCTATACGAGTAGTTGCTTACATAAACATATATTTTTTATCATCCAAATCTTAAATAAAGCCATGAAAATATTTAGCAAATTGTTTTATTTATAAATTATGACACATTATATAGTTATTTAATTTTTAGCGTTAAGAGTCGCATCTCAAACTAATTTGAAAATTATAAATAACTTGAAAAAATCGAACTGCCTAAGGCATCGTGGGTTCAATTCCCGCCTTAGGCAATTCGATTTTTTCAAGTTATTTATATTTTTTTTAAATATGACACATTATGTTAAAAGACCTAACTAAATCTCGAGCACAGTATATGGGCGTATTTGCGTTAAAACGTAAAACGGTACATTAAACGACTTTTTCTAACTGATTTATTATTGATATAGCACATGATAACAATTAAAATAATTACATGCATAAATAAAGAGAGTAATCGCTTAAAATATTATATTTACGTTGTCATTTAAGTCTCTTTACGTTGAACAATATACATGAAATTATAGAAATATGCCGACGTAAAAGGGCAATGCGTAAAATCTCAAAATATATAAGAAAAATATAAAAATTGATAACAGCAGTAGCAAAAGCATTACATGTTAAGGCTAAATGTGAAATTTCATTAAATTCGTTTTAGTAGGTCAGAAGATATGACCCAAAAATATGGTTCTGGCCACTAAAATGGCTCTCCTGTAAAATTTACTTTTTTCACTTACGCCAGTATACGTAGGAGCCATCGAAATGGGAAACTTACTTCCGAAACATTGAATTTACAAAAGCCAATATTTAATGTGTTAAAATTACGTCATATTTTACAGCTAGGTACATGGCTAAAACTATTTGTCATGAAAGATATTTTCTCGTGTTGATTTGTGCTCATCTTCCACTACAGTTTTGATATTATTGTTTTTACTCTAAAATATAACATAATCACCATTTTGAGTGGAATGTATTATAGGCCCAGCGAAAAGTTGTATGCTGTGTTTAGTTTTTTTGTACATAATTGTCTTTGTGGGTCTGAATAATTTGTGTAATTTGTCTTATTTTGACTTTTTTATACAAATAATATTTTCAGGTCGATTCAGTTTTAGGTTTTGTGGACATGGCCCTTCTAGATTTGTAAATAAATTATTTTGTGGTCACAAACAAGTTGTCAATTTATTTGTATAAAATTAAAAAGAAATATGTACATATTTATATTTGGATTGTTTGTATAAAATAACTTGTATCCATCGAAATTATTAACCAGTGGGCCTTTCTGATTTTTCCCCCAAGTATATCTACAGTTTTGAGCCCATCAAGTATGGGGATCTAGTGCAGCGACTAATAAAATTCGCTAATATCGACATTTCTATAGTCGATTAGAAAATTACCTTCATAAATCTCAAGTTCATAAATCCCATTATTTTTATCTAAAGTCCTCCATAAGTTTTTCTTCCTACAAACGTAGTTTCTTCGCTTCATAGGAATAAAGTTTATTTTTGTTTAATTATAAGTTAAGTCATTTTTGACGGAACTACGTTTGTATGGAAGCATATAGATCACGGTAACAACCGATCTAGTTAATTGCGCACTTGTCAGCCGTGACGTCAAACCAACGCTCTGGTACGGACTAGGCAAACGCGGGGAGGTGTGCGGATAAAGGAGAGTCGCATTCCAGTCAGGTGTGCAGTTATCTCAATCGGGTTGTATGGATGAAGTTAGGAAGTACGTAGCTTATTTTAATGTGGTGGTAACCGGCGCTTGCCGTCGTGCAATACTGTGTGGTGTTTGATTTAAGCCGTATTACCTCAGTGTGATGTACGGAGCGAGATTACTTGATACTTTTGATATTCAAGTGCGAGTGAGAGGAACAAGGTCGACATATACCTTGATACTTTTGATATTCAAGTGCGAGTGAGAGGAACAAGGTCGACATACGAACTACATATTTAAAAAGTGGAAATGGAAATCTGATTTATTCAATGGAACCATTACTTTCGGATTCTACAGAATGTATAAACTTGAGTTTTAATTTGTTTTAGCCTAACTTTAAAGTTCAAGCAAGCTATCTCGCTCCCGCGAAATCGTTTCAGCTCGGAATGACAACTAGCGAAGTTGACATTTTAAGTTGTCATTTCGAGAAGTGGACATTTTTCGCCTCGGTTGTCATTTTGAGAAGTTCATTCCGAGCTGAAACGCGCGAAATTTTGTGTTAGAATAATATAATCTTTGTATTACACATAGGTGATTCTACGACAAAGCTAGTTGTAACGAAACCATAGGTAAATTCTCCGAAAACTAGTTGTAAACCGCAAATTATAGTTGTAAGATGTGAGCGGGTGTGGTTTTTACGTGTAATTTCATACTGATAATCCAGAAATTGGACGCGACGAATAAAAGACTTGAATATGCCGACTTAAGATAGACTTTCATTGTAACCCTTCCCTAAATATAAATTTTTGACGAACAAAATAAACAGATCCTCTGGACAATATTACGCAAGAAGTAAAAATATGAGCACTATCCTACATTACCTTTGTTTTGAGATGATCTTAGATAAATTTCTATAATAATATAGAAAAAACGTTTACGATTTGTATAAAAAGTTTAATTAAGCATTATAAATGCAATTCAATTAATCACATCATTACAAAAAGGCCGCAGTTACATAAAATTGCAACTCAATTTTACCATAAAAATAATACTTTACAATCAATAGAGGATATCACCATTCAATCAATATTTTAACGAGTATAGAGAACCAAATGTAAAATAAAGGACACCTTAATAATTTATCTTTTGGACTTTGTCCTGATTGTCCTGAGCATGGGTCAAATCAACCATTGAAACTAGCAGGAAAATATAAGAAAGACCTCACCGCATACAATAAGCCTCCTTATAAAATCGTCAGACCATAGCGCAGGCGCTCGTTTTACTTCGCGCATACCAGTAAACAATTTGATTGTAATTTAAAGGGTGCTTGATGGCCAGTAGTAAATAGGGAATCTATGAGTCCGCTGGCTTCGCTGGCACCACCCAGCCAACAGGAAGAGGGGTCCCAGCACTATCCAGGAATTGATCCCATTGACATCTGGAAGGGTAAGGATACAAGGTAAATATGAAATTGATTCAGATTTAATTTCAATTTTAATATAAATGTCATAAAAAAAGCAAATTGTTACATAGCAGATGAAATAACACTCAGTGTTTCATCCCACAGGTACGAGTAGAAACGCGCAATATATCGCAACTTTTGCAACTATATCATGCCATGAAAATAATTACAGTGCAGTTTATGGTGCATTTCTTTTACCTTAAATATTTTATAACAAGAATAGCTAGAATAGCTATTTTACCTGACGGCAACAAATCTCTCCGCATGCCCATTGAAGTTCACTTGTGGGTTTGCAGTGGAGTCCCCAAAGAGAGCTCTTTTCCACTTTCTCAAATTAAAAGTCATTTGTTTCTCCATTTCGTTAGCTTTGGCGGCTTTTTGCTCATCACTATCTTGCTTCAGTTTATCACGGAGATCTTGTTCTTCCTTCTCATAACCGATTAGTTTTTGGCCCCAAAGCAACTTTAGTTTATCTGAAAGGTTTTAAAAACATTAAATAAATCCAAGTCAAACTACTAGGTGTACAAACTGTTCACAGTGTAGACTTGATCATACCAAAATCTTCCCACATGCAACACATTAAGAATCTTCAAATAAACAAGTAATTACTTACCAATTTTGCCATCAAATTCTTCTGCTTCTTTTTCTGAAACATTTTCCCCTCGTCCTTTGGCTGTGTTCATTCTTGCTTTGCGCAATTTTTTTAATGCATCCAGTTTTGTAATAAACTTCTTGGCATTATGTTTCTTCCGTAACACCTCTTTCAGGATAACATCTGCTTGAAGTTTTGCTTCTTCTTCCTAAAATATTATTTTAATTAAAATGATGATTATGTGGACGAAAATTCATCATTTAATTACTATTTGAGACCAAATTTTACATAGTAATAATAATGGCATTAAAAAGTTAAATTGATTATTTTATTTTGCACAATGAAATCAATTAATTACATACCTCTTTAGCCTTGATGACAGCATCCTTAATCTTCTGCAAGTTCTCATCAATCTTCCTCGATCTCTCTTCTAACTCTTTGATTCTCTCTTCTTTGGCCCTCTTTAGTTCTATGTTACGTCTCTTCAAGCGCTGTCTTTTAGCAGTTCTCTTTGCTATAGCCTTCCCTAGATTACTCGTGTAGGTAGTTTTAATTTCTGAAAGTGATTCTCTAACAAATGCCTTCTTCAACTTCACCTCTTCAAGTTCTGACCTCCATTCCTTATCTGAACAGGAGTCTATCTTGTCAGTTAGAAGATTTTCTCTATCTCTCAAGTCGTTCAAAGTCAAAATCAAGTCTCGAAGTTTATTACGGACTTCAGATATTGAGACTGTGTTTGTTTTTCTTTTTATTGGAACTTTTGGTAATTTTCTTTCCATCTCTCTGGCGCACTCATTATCTAACATTTCTAATGTGGGTGCAGACGGAGAAGGAGGCGGCATAAAAAATAATCGAGGGGGCGGCGGCGGCGGGGGCACCACACCCGGCGGCCTCATGGTTTGGAATGTATGGTGATTCCCACGAAAATTATTATAAAAGTGATGGTTATTCGACATGATTGCAAAAAATATATAATACGTAAAACTATATCAATAACTAGAATTATGACGAAACAGGCTCGGGCAGCTGGCACTCAGCGTCTTTCAACACTTGCTGTGCAGCAATATAATCTTCGTGCTCTTTGAGGTCCTGTTCTGTTTCAAGAGTATTTTTTAAGTCTGCAAATGCTTTGACAAGTCTGAAATTGATTAAAAAAGTTATTATTTACCGCATCAAACAATAAAAAATGAGTCATGAAAAGAGACTGGAAACTATTGTTTATAACATGATGACTCATGATGACAAACTTAGATCAATAATTAGTTAAAGATCCACTAATTTCCTCTACACTGATCAACTGAGTTTTTATCTTGACTTTATGTAAATTCCTTTTATTATTTGCAACAGTAAATAACATTTCAACCTTATAAAACCTAACCTAACCTCACAACATCTGCTGTAGCAACGAGAAATTACAATGGAAATACGCATTATAAAGCCAATTAATTAATGTACACTCATTAAACAGGTTAGAAACTTTAATAATTTACCTTCTTTGGCAGTCCGGGACCATCATCAGAGACTCTTGGAGCACTTCTTCTTGCTTTCTGATGTCATGTTCGTCTTTACCCTCGTCCTTCAACTTTTGTACCCTATTCTTCTGTTGCTCTGCCTCCTTTTCGTACACCACTTTCTCCTTGGCGATGCGCTTCACTACACCCGTCTTTATTTTAATTTGTCGAATTCTAGGATCTGCCATTGCAATTGCAAAGATAAATTGCCGCTTCGCTTCGTTCGTCCACTTTTGTTTTTTTACAGCAGAGTAGGCACAGATGACAGATGGTGCGACCAAACGTCAATGTCAAACACAGCAATTTTATTATTTGACCGTCCGGTCCGTATAACACACATGACTTTGAGCCAGAAAGCATTATTAACTGGAGGTGCTTTATTTAAATTACCCCTCCATTTTTAACCCCCGATGAAAAAACGACACGGGGTGTTTATTTCAGTGAATTCTATTATAAAACTAAATAACTCAAATAAATAGAATGAACCATCGACAAAAATATGAGCTCACTCTCCGCATTTGTTGGTATGCCTTCTCCATTGTAATTTTGATAAAATTACCCCTGAAATATACCCGCGAAAAAGTTTGAAATTTGAAAAACTTAAAACCTAGGCATAAAAGTTTTTCATTTTATGAATAGGTATTTCCTGTTGAATTACCTAATTTCAGTTTCTTGAAAGGCTTGAATTGCCAACTAAGTAAATGTAGTAGAGGGTCAATCTATGTAAGTACAGAGAGATTTTCTGTTCTAATTGCCTATGTAAGCCAGCTATTTTAATTAGTAAATACCTAATAGGTAGGTAGAAGATACCTTACGTAACTTTTAAGTATCTATAGATATTCCAAACTTGTATTATCAAAAACTACTCTTGAGATGGTATCTTATCGCCATGGTATTTTGTTAACAACAAGTTCCTATTTTGGTATTTAGTAACCGTTATTGTTTCAATTTATTTTAACACCACATCCCACGACTGTATTCGCATCTTATCCGTCTTTTGCTACTTGCTTGCTTGTTCTTTTCAAGCCAAGAAGTACTGCATCAAGCAAGACCATGATTTATGTTTTTATTCATTGGTCAAGTATACTCTAGCTAGAGTCTACTACCTACTTAGTACTGTACTGTAACATCTATGTAGCTAGGCTATACAACCAGTCAAAAAATAATTTTGTTTTTGTATTTACGAAAGACTAGCTTTTCAAAAGTGTGTACGATAAAGTGCCATCTAGAAAAGGTGTACCATTGCATAACTTTTTTAACATAACTAACACAGGATGTTTCACAATGCTTTTAATGGCTTCGATTTATTTTATTCTTTGTTTGAAATGCGGTAAAAACTTTGAGAAGGTTTGGACATAACTGAGACGAAATGCTACCTAAAGGCGAAAACGATCAAACGAAATGCTACCTATAGGCTACTGCTATGGGTGGGCGTGGGTCCCGTGTTCCCAACCCACATCACTCCTGATGCCATCGGCTGGTGTTTAGTAGGTAACTAGCGGGAGCCAGTAACATATCCCATAACTGTCTCCCCTGCTCTTCCCCTCCGCCCAGGTAGATGCAATTTTTATGTGCTACATTTTCCTGACGGGACAAAAGGAAACATGATCTCATTAAATGCAACTGGTAAAATACAACTATATGGCGATACCGGTGATCTCTCACTCTTGGCATTGGAGTACCGTGTATGATGGAAGTTTTAGTAGAATGTTCAAGTATAGACTGGAAGTCTCACATAACCAACGTCAATCACTCTACCTACGCGTAACTACGTGATTAGTGGATATCGTAGAAAACGGCGGCCACTTCTTTGTATGACTTAGCAAAAAACGAAACATAAAGCATCCCCCTCTATATTGTTTAGGGATTTAAAATAACATTTATCTGTCACTATCGATGTCCTCTGTCGGATAACCGACGATACAACGAGATAAATAGACGAATCACCAGAGCGCGCGCGCAGTGGCCGAGCGAGCGACATGAAGTGGTTCTTATTATTGGCAGGTAGGGTTAATTTCATCTTACATTACTTAATTATTTCATCATTAATTATGATCTAAATTCACCAACAAACGGTTTCAGTTACAGTATACCTAAGTATTTAAGTTGGTTTCAAAATTAATAGTACTGATGTTAATGAATTCGAGCGTCCGTCTCTTGAGCTTTTTTCTCGTCATGTTAAAATAACGGATTGACAAGTATATCCTACATTGATTAGTTGTTACAAATTACTATGAAATACTACAATTATAATCCATATCAATGACAGTTTATTTTCCCCTGGGACAAACTTGATTTACATGGGTTAGGGTTAGGTTTCTATTGGCGGTCAAGCTGTAGATCCTACAGTAAGTAGTTGTAACGGTGGGAACGAGAAGTGCGAATAGTTCCGTATAGATGCATGCCTGAATCCAAGTCTAAAATGTGCCCATCACACTACCTTTAACCCCAGCAGAATCCAAACTCACAACTACAGTTTGCAATAGTACCTAGTACAGGAACCAGATCAGACCCGTCAATCACACTTATCTTGTTCCCAGGAGTTTCGGTGGCGCTATGCGCGGTGGCGAAGCCCAACAAGGTGCCTGTAAAGTCGTCCGTGAAGGCCACCACGCGCGACTTCTTCCTCAATGAGAGGGAGACCGGCGGCCACTCCATGGTCGTGCTGACCAGTAGTAAGTATACCTACCTTTATTTATCAACATCATTGCAGCTTTACCGGCATGGGCTTTCAGCGCACAATTTTAGCGAGGTCACCTTAAAATTAATCCCAACTGTTCTACACAGGTTCATCGAACTCTACCTCTTTAATTAAATCCATATCATAGACAGACAAAAGGTAAAATCTATAAGTACGATAGATTTGACTGTAACATTTCTATCAGTACAAGAACTTTCTTAAAATGTAGGAAAAGTCCCATTGATTCTGAGCCTATTCTCACAGCAGCAATCAGGGTAGCAATACCACAACCTTTTTTACTTGATCTCTTTTACTGGGTCACCTGATTACACCAGTTAATTCTCGAAGGTAACCGAAATGTCATTTCAAATCACCAAGAGGTAAGATCAACAATATGATAGCAGTTACCTATTTAATCTCCCGCAGAGATGTCTGCCGGTACTTGAGAGATAAGATCTTTTTTGTTCACACCCGCAATGGTATTTACTATTTTATCAATAGAAAAAACCATTTGACGTGTAATATATCTATAAACACGTGATCGTCACATGTCTAGGTGACTATCTGATGATAGACCACCAAGTCACATCAAAATAATCTAGCAAGGACAACTCAGAGAATTTACTTCAATGGTATAATATCGTTAACATTACATTAACTGCATTATGTTTCCATCTTCTCCACTCAAGAAACATACCAAATTACAAATTCATGAAACATTAGAAGTTAACTGATAACATTAATGTTCTCTTTCCAGACAAGGGCAGCATCATCCTCGGGCACGTCGGCCGCAAGGCAGCCCTTCATGAAGAGGGCGTGACCTTCGACATGGAAGCGGCTCTCGATGAGGCCAGCGGCGGATGGAAGGTTTCCGTCTCCTGGGAAGGGCCCAGCGACAAAATCTTTGAGGACTGTTATAACTTCAGTAAGTTTTATTACAACTTGAGCAAAAACTACTATTTTCATAGAGATCTACAATTAATCAAACCTTTAATTACAGGACACAAAGAATGGTACGGAGGCCCTGAACAGAAAGAACAGATCTGGCCACTCCAGAAGAGCAAATTGGAAAAATACTCCATGATCTCCAAGGAGGACGACAACGCAGCCGTTTCTGAGAGATACTGGCTCAACTCCGCCGGTTACTACTTCTACGTTCACCCTGAAGCTCCTCTCTTCGTTGACTACCACAACGTAGAAGAAAACCATATCTGCTTCATCTCCGAAGTGACCGCTCCCTACTCAACCAAACGTACCCGTAACGTCTTGAAATACGACATCTGGTTCTTCGACGACCCAAAGATAGCTCATCAACACGCCGTCGACACGTACCTGGGCAAGCCCTCTGGTATTCCCGACTACAGAATGATCCAGTACCCAGTCTGGTCCACGTGGGCGAGATACTCCCGTGAAATCGACCAGGATCTGCTCTGGAAGTTCGCAAACGAAATCGTTGACAACGGGTACCCGAATGCCCAGTTCGAGATTGACGACTTATGGGAAATCTGCTACGGTTCTCTGACCGTTGACGAGAGGAAGCTCCCCGACTTGAAGCAACTGATTCAGGACATCAAGTCACTGGGCTTCAGAGTGACTATCTGGGTGCATCCGTTCATCAACAAGGATTGCGATCCCTGGTACTCGGAAGCTTTGGAGAAAGGGTAAGTTGTTTAGGACAGTTAATTTACCGTTTTCAATTCTATATTAAGGAGATCAATGCCTACAACAAACTTTCCAGATACCTGGTCTTGAATGAGGAAGGTAGCCCCGACACCTCGTGGTGGAACAACAACGGCTCCGTTCCCGGTTACATCGACTTCACCAACCCTGAAGCCTCTAACTGGTACACGCAGCGCGTCCAGAACCTCATCGACACATACGGCATTGACAGCTTGAAGTTTGACGCCGGAGAGTCCAGCTGGTCCCCTCAGGTAACGTGTCAAGAAAACTTTAACTTTATTGTGATTCCCGTTACTAGACTTTAATCTCTTGTTTCATAAAACGTGACTAAGTTTCTTCTCGTTTTAGGTCCCCGTTCAAGATGGCGACATCGACCTGCACCCCGGTCACATTGTGGCGGCGTACGTACGCGCCGTATCCCAGTTCGGGCCCATGATCGAAGTCAGGTCCGGAATGAGGTGAGCAACCCTGACTGTTGAATCATGAGGTCACCATAAGCACAGCTTATCTGGAAGGTCATTAGGCGACCCCCTCGGCCCTCATGCCTTACTTTAGCAAGCATGAAAAGTCTGTAATTTTATGATTCAAGTGTTTTTTATCCACAACAAGGAAGCTCTTGGCCTGCTTTAACTTTAACTTTTTTTTAACTTAGGACCCAAGACCTGCCCGTCTTCATCCGTATGGTCGACAAAGACACGTACTGGGGCTTCAACAACGGTCTCGCGACCCTTGTCACGACTCTCCTGCAGATGAACCTGAACGGCTACACGCTGGTGCTACCCGACATGATCGGAGGCAACGGGTACAACGACAAACCCAGCAAGGAGCTGTTCATAAGATGGCTGCAGGCTAATGTCTTCATGCCCACGCTGCAGTACTCCTTTGTGCCGTGGGACCATGACGAAGAGGTGAGCTTGAAGTCGGAAAATATCTTGAACATGTATCATTCATTGGTGAAGTTATAAGTTTTTATGAGAGTCCAAGGTTCAAAAGTTTTTCATCCTTGGCTTTGAGGGGGACCTCCCGATCCTCAATTCTTTAACTGATATTTTTGTGCCTGAACTGTTTTATAATTTTTCTTCGTTTCAATCAAATGACGTCCACTCTAGAACCAATACCTCCTCCAAGGGTTTCCACAATATTTCGTTAGTCCACCAAGTGGTAACTCTACCAACACTACGTTTTCCGGTCCGTCGTCGGCCGTCACCACTTGAGAACTTTTCCGCCACAACGGCTATCAGTTCTACGAGCTATGTGCCCTGCCCACAGCCACATAAGTGTGACAACTACTAATCCTTTCTTAGTTCGATGATCTAATATTCCATCTGTTTATTTCCAGACCGTAGAAATCTGCCGCAAGTTCACGCAGTTACACGCGGACTTCGCCGACGCGATCGCAGCCGCCATGGAAGCGTCAGTGCAGAATGGCACCCCTGTCAACGCGCCTATCTGGTGGCTGGACCCTACTGATGAAGACGCACTACCCATTTGGGACGGTAAGGAGATCAATAAACTGTCATCAAAACAGTTCTTTCACCTTTATTCTTTCATTAATGAAAAGCTTGCCTTTTCATTCCTTAAGATTTATGAATTTTGCAACACTGGCTAACATAGACAGTTATTAAAATTCTTCGGCTGGGCAAATGATTGAATGATGCGGCAAAGCGCCTGTCTATCATCTCAATCATGTCCTCAAGGGTTGAAGACCATGTCTGTAATATGGTATGGAAATAGCACTAACACTACGTTTACATGGTTTGGAAAACTAGTACTTCTTACGTTTTCCAAGTCTAATGCCCAGTAGTAACAGCCCACATAATAAAAAAAAATACCATTATAAGAAAACTGCCATTCCTCTGCACCAGTATTAAGAAAACTAGGAGAAAACCAATGCGTAAAAAATATAACCCCATCTTTCCAGAATTCCTGCTCGGAGAGAAGATCCTGGCTGCCCCAGTGATGGAAGAAGGCGCAGTCTCCCGCCACATCTACTTGCCCACTGGTCTCTGGAAAGACGGAGTCTCTGGCGAAAGCATCCAGGGTCCTATCTGGTTGATGGACTACCCTGCACCTCTTGACACCTTGCCTTATTTCGTTCTTGAAGACTAAGAAGCTGTGTCTACTCTTTTGGTTTTAATTGAGAGAGATGTTGTGTTGTGTTCTGTTGTGTAAATAAATAAGTTATTTATGAATTCTGTTCTTTTACTTGACGGCTAACACTGCAGAAAGAAACCTGAGAGTTATGGCTCGAATATTTCAACCATTATCACAATGATGATGAATAACAACAAATATGGGTTTTGATGATATCGGATAATAAATAGGTACAGGTTAGAATTTTGAGATTGTGTAGTAGTTAGTTAACAAAGAAAGCGAAATATTCTCATCTAAAAAGAAATTACATAAATGAACCCATGAAAATAGTGTAGAAAAACAGAAAAACATCAGAAAAACTAAAACTTGCCGGCTTAGAAATTGCACATGGATTCAATGTTGTGTTTTCCAATAAAATAAAATAAATAAATAAACCGCGATAAAACATTTTATTTGCCTTGGCCTAAAAAAGGCTTGCAGAGCTTTATTGGCGCCCAACGTGTGGTAGTGATAGACACAGACCAACAAAATGTTGAGTAGGTAGTAGTTTACTACTTTTAAAAAGAAGAAAATATCCAACAACGTAAATTAAGCTACTTTAAAGAAAATTGGATCTTTAAAAACTATAACTCTCTAAGGCCCAGTTTTTTTATTCATAGTTAAAATAACTAAAATTGTTAAATTTTGCTACTAATGGTTAAATGTTAACAAAATGTAAACTAATGGTTAAAAAATGTACTAAAAGTAATGCTAACCATTGTTCGAGGCCGATTGTTTGTTATTTTAACTATGAATCAAAAAACTAGGCCTAAGTATGTATTGTTAGTTAGCAGTTGGGAGTTCCTAATAGAAACAGATTAGGTTATCGCTGGCTGATTTGTACATTTTCGTTATCGATGTGGAACAATTGTGGCGCTAAATTTTGCCCAATGAGAGATTAAGCTAAAGGATATTCCCACAAATCTAGAGTTGGTATTCTAAAATTGGTACTTATTTTATTACAATATTGAATGACTGTAATGACATTCACTGAATCGTAAACTTTCTGAAAGTATTAATCTGCTGTTTAGATTCAATTCAGTTTGCAAATTCAGTTTGTGTCATCTATAGAACTAGTTTTGGATGAATTTGCAAATCATTCGAAATGAGAATAAGAAAATGACGAATTACGACGATTGTCAAAAAGATAAAGCCGTAGACTGCTACATATTCAAATAAATCTAGTCACTAGTAGACTGCTTCATTTAAAAAAGTCTAGTCACTATGACAAGCCACAAAAGCGTACCAGTAGTTAGGATTTCTAAAAGTACGCGTATTTCACAGCTATTTCTGTAGATCTAAGTGTTACAGGACGTCTTTTCGTACAAGAAGACAAATTTATCTAGGCAATCTCCAAGATACGGCTTAGCCCTTCAGATATATCACCGATCGATACGAGATGACAGCGTTATCGGAGTTGGAGTAGATCGATACCGGCACATAGCTCGACGGTGCGGCGGCGCAGTGCACGAAAATGGCTGTGTGGAGGTCTTTTTTAAGTGAGTCATTATTTATTTATTTATAATTATGTTTTATGTAAGTGGCCTTCCACAAAACATGGGCAGGCCTCCTACTAGGTGGACCAACGATCTGGTGAAGGTCGCGGGAAGAGCCTGGATGCGGGCAGCGCAGGACCGTTCATTTTGGAAAACTTTGGGGGAGGTCTTTGTCCAGCAGTGGACGTCATTTGGCTGAAACGAACGAACGAAGTGGCCTTCTAATAATCTCACTTCATCATAACAATAAGGACTTGTGAATTGCAAGATTAGAAAAAGGTGCCATCAAGGAATCTAAACGATTCAGCTCTACTTTTTAATACCGGATAGTTTAATAAGTGAACCCCTTTACTAACTACTATATCATTTTAAAAATTTCACTTTTATAGACGGATGAAAGTAAAATTAGGTCAAATTAGCGATTCTAAAACTTTTTGACCCTTAAAGCACAAAATAACTCGCATGTAGCAGCTCCTTTAAATACCCTCGAGTCCGTTAGACTTTATAAGCTACCTTGAGGTTTCCGAAGTTCTCAGGATCTTATATTGTTGACTAGATGATGTTCTAACCAGTACAAATATCAAAGTAGAAATACGGATCAAAGAATGTGGAAATTGCAGTCTTTAGTCAGAACATTAAAGGTTTGAATTGAACTTAAAATCATTTCAATAGCTATGTCCACATATCTAAGTGACACAGTTGACGAAGAGACACATTAAACCACCCTGTATATCGTATCGTAGATTGGTCCAAATGATAACCATATTGTTTTCGGATCTCAACGTCGTTGTTCCATTAACAGATTGCGTATCAACCACTCTTAGATTAAACGACGGTACCGACTATGACGCAACATCATCAATCACGTAGAGGATTTGTTTGTGAAAACAGAAGAATGGGATATCAACAAAACGTAATGTTTGTAATAAATAACTATCCCATCAAAAACAATACTTGTCAAAAAAACCAAGTCTCGCAACTCAGTTGTTCTACGGTAAAAAGTTGTGAGATCTATGTAATACCAAGTCGGTTATTAATTTATTCAGTCTCTACTTAAGCGATTCAGTCTTAAAAATCTTTAATGTTTTATATAAATATATTGACTTGGCCATCGCACTAAATAATTTAATTTACACGTGTTTTCATGCGATGGCCAAGTCAATATACTTATATAAAACATTAAAGATTTTTAAGACTGAATCGCTTAAGTAGAGACTGAATAAATTAATAACCGACTTGGTATTACATAGATCTCACAACTTTTTACCGTAGAACAACTGAGTTGCGAGACTTGGTTTTTTTGACAAGTATTGTTTTTGATGGGATCTCATTTCTTTTTGTATTTTGTAGACAGCAGTTATGTATCTAGAAAACTGGACCGAGATTTAAAAATTTTACTTGACTTGGCGGGGACACTACCATGCGCCATTATATTTATATGGTATTACAAAGTTATTTAAGTAAGTTTAAGTAAGTAGTTAAAAATTTATAAAACTGGACCGAAATTGAAAAATTTTGCTAGACTTAGCGGTTGCACTACCGTGCCCCCAAATATTTTAGTTTTTCAAATAAGAATAAGAATAAGAAAGTCTTTATTCAGCATAATTATAAATTAAGGTATACAAGGCAAGAGTAAGTACATAAAAAAAAAACAAAAACATAACAAACAATAAATAAAAACCTAATATGCTGAATAGGCGCCCGCGTATAGGCGTTTTCCTTGATTCATACACCAAACACTACTTATATTCCAAATTTGAAGCTTCTAGGTCTGCTAGAAGTGCCTTAGAATTTTGATGATCGGTGAGTCAGTCAGTCAGTCAGTGAGTGACAAAATTAAGAAACTTTGACCCGTTATAATTCTTAAACTACTGGTTCAAATTGAATGAAATTTAAAATATACCGTGTCTTTACAATGCCTGCATAGCTAATGAAAATTCTGCCTTCTAGTTTTATCCACAACGAAGTTACAGGCGGTCGAAAATGGCCTGAATTGCTTCGAGAAAAGGATGGTACGGCCGTGCCGCTTTTTTGCTCGACTTGGTGAGGGCACTGCCGTGCCCCCAGATTTCATGGTGTTGGAATTGAAATCCAGATCACCGACTTTCTGTACCGAAAACTTCTCATAATGCAAAGGGTTCATAGATGTGCCTCCTCTGCCTTTTCGGGCACCCAGTGCTCGGTTCGGGCATCTTTAAGGCTACATTAATGTCCCTTTACAAATATGTACTTAAAATGCCATAGTTTTTAGCTAGATGTGCCTTTATCTCTACATTACACATTGCTCTCAACCTGATAAAGCCAAAGAAACATTAGGTATGTTTCTTTCTTTTTGTACTTCAGACGATACGCTGAAGCCACACAAGTGTCTAAGCTCAATCGCAAGCACAGGATAAAAAACTCCAACTAAAAAAAATTAATCTAAACTGTAACTCTCTTTGCTTTCAGCGCTAATGACGCTGGCTGCGCGTGCGCACCCGGCTCTGATCCTGCCGGAGCACACGCGCGCCAATGATCTCACGCTGTCGCTGGAGCCCATGATCACCGGCGGGTTCGAAGTCATCTTGATCAATGAAGGTATTGTGCACATGCTCACCAAAACAATATTGATTAAGCTTAAAAAAAAGAAAAGACCTAAAAAGATTGAAGGTTTATTTCAAGCGAGATGAGAGGAAGCTCCGATGCTGCTGCACCAAATATCCAAACAATGGAGTACTCTAAGATCTTTTTAGTCAGACGACGGCCTTATTCCTACGATAGGAACAATAGTTTCCTCACGAAACACATGATCATATTGATCATAAATGCGAGTTCTAAGTCTAAGTGATCCTAATTTGTCGAAGCAAAACTTCTTCGCATGCCTATCTTGTAGAAGATTATTTCTTTATATCTTCACAAAAGAAATTCTCCCACGGAGACTAGTCAGTTTCTGATTTAGATCTACTAGGACAGTCTGTTTATATAAGCTCTATTACCGCAATCAAGATTCTAACACACTTCAGAATTAATTCCACCCCATTAAATTACCATGAACCGTTTATACATCATCTTAATACGCCAGAATAATAAAGCAAACATCGCAGCACAATCAAAAATTTACATAACAATGCAACAATGCCAACGATAAGGCATGGAAATCAATGGAATCATTGAAATGTGATGTAATCAGTTAGCCTTATTATAATTAAGTGCCAAGTTTTAGTACTCTAGAATAATAAAAACTAAAGTCGTACAATCGTACTTCTTACTACGTCAATAAAACAGCGAGCAGATTGTCGGTGAATTCAGGGCTATAAAAATGCAATCAATTTGCTGCAAGCTGCATTTCTTGTATAAAAACCAAATAACAGATTATCTGCCATTTAATAAGACTGGTGGTAACCCACTCCTAACACAGGTCATGGATTTAGCTTAGCTGGAGTAAATGAGAATATTAGTAGTGCTATACAAATTACTAATAAATAATCAATCATATAAAAAAAAATTGGGAGTCTGAAAAGCGATTCAGAGCATTAGACAAAGACTATGAAATTCTAGTAATATTGTGTTCAAGAATGACATAATATGTACCTATGTATGCAAACTGGGAGAGACTTAATATGGCTTTATAATATTCTCAATGCTGATTGCATGCATTAAAGATTGTTCCTTCAGTTGCGAATGATTATGGCGTTTACTTGAAACATTTTAAATGGCCCATCAAATTAACTGCTGTCATTAATCCCCAGATGACGAACGCAAAGTCCTCTCTCACATTGGTCGCACCCTCTTCGGGCCCTACACCATCGAGGACATCGAGGGCGGCGTGGAGGTCCACTTGGGCACCGCCAACCTGACCATCCACACGGTCTACGACCAGGCCACCAACGCGAGGGGCATCAAGTTCAACTGGGACGCGCCGGCGAATACCAGACTGGAAGACTGCATTGACTTTGGTTAATAATCTTGTGATTCTTCTATCATGTGTCAACTGAGGTCACAATCAGACTTCAAAGGACCTTCTAGCTTCAAACTGAAGACTTTCGTATTGAAAGATTTCAATCTCTGGCCACTAGATCGCTATTGCGTGTACAATACATGAACTTAATAAAGTACTAGCTTGTCTACCTTGTATTTTATGAATACTACAATTATTATATCTGCACTTTAATATTTTTCCAGGCAATAAGCAGTGGTATGGTGGCCCCATGCAGATCGACCAGCTGTACCCGATACAGAATGCTCCCCGCACCTACTCCGCTTACGTTTCCTCCGAGAACAACAACGGAGCTATCGTAGAGAGATACTGGCTCAACTCAGCTGGGGAATACGTCTACGTCCACCCAGAAGTCCCTCTATTTGTCGACTACAACAATTTACTAGCTAACCATCTCTGCTTCGGTGCCCAAATCATAGAACCCTACTCTACAAAGAGAGAACACACTCCTCTCTCGTATGACATTTGGCTACTGCCAGACGTGAAATCAGCACACAAGCACGCTGTCGCCAACTACTTGGGTCAACCTTCAGATGTCCCGGACTTCAGGATGGTCCAACACCCGATCTGGTCCACTTGGGCTCAATACTCGAGGGACATCAACGGGAGCAATCTCATTGAATTCGCTAACGAAATAAGGGAGCATGGATTCAACAACTCACAATTTGAAGTGGATGACCTATGGGAAGTGTGCTATGGATCTTTGACAGTAGATACCAACAAGTTCCCGAACTTCACTCATTTTGTGGAGGAGATTAAGGCTCTGGATTACCGAGTCACGCTTTGGGTGCATCCGTTTATCAATAAGGGCTGCGATCCTTGGTATACTGAAGCTTTAAGTAATGGGTGAGTATTTCTGCTTTCTTTTAGGAAATAACTAGATATTCATATTTTTTTCTGAGACTTCTGTGAAGACAAACATGATTTTTTTCAGATACTTAGTTTTAGATGAGGCTGGAAGCCCTGAGACCACCTGGTGGAATAACAACGGCACAGAAGCAGCTTACATAGACTTTACCAATCCTGCAGCAGCTGAGTGGTGGTATTTGAGGGTCAAGAGTCTCGCGGACACTTATGGCATTGACAGTTTCAAATTCGACGCTGGAGAGAGCAGTTTTGCACCTCAGGTAACTTAATATTCTACTTTAATTGGAGATATTTGAAATATGTTGCTTTAAAATCCATCCAAAATGTTCCTTTAAAATCTAATCCATATATTTTTCAAAGCATGTGCTAATAATATATTTCAGGTTTCACAACAGACTGGAGACATAGACTTACAGCCCCATCACATAGTAGAAACGTATGTGAGAACGTGCGCAAGATTCGGCGGTATGGTCGAAGTTCGAGCTGGCTTCAGGTAATAATTGAAGAAATACAAAAATACTCGTATATAGCTACTATATCTTAAAAGTAATAAACTCAAAAACTTTCTATGCTATGAATATTCTGATCATCTAACAAAACAATTGAACAACTCCTCTCTCCCTCAGAACTCAAGATCTGCCAATCTACGTGCGAATGGTAGACCGCGACTCTATCTGGGGCACCAACAACGGTCTGCCCACCATCGTCACTACCACCATCCAGATGAACCTGAACGGGTACACCCTGGTCCTACCAGACATGATTGGGGGCAACGGGTACAACCTAGACCACGAGCAAGCGGATTTACCCACCAAAGAACTGTTCATCCGATGGGTCCAAGCCAATACGTTTTTGCCGGTGATGCAGTTCTCCTTTGCACCATGGAACTTTGATAATGAGGTGAGAAACTAAAATGTAAATTAGCCTTGCACTTGCTTGTCCAGCAAACATGGGATAAGAGAAATTACTGACGTTTTCCTTTCTACTACAATCAAAGCAAATGAAATATACGTCCAATGTTCATCTTCACATAACTGTTTTGAAATTCAGTTTGTAACGGTGAATTCAGTGAATTTTCAAGTGTTTACAGATGTCTGACATGTGTGTCACAATGATTTCCATCTCTGAGTGACTAAAGAAAGATAAGATAGGTACTAGTATTTGTAGGCACTACCTATTTATCATAAAATTATCTAGTGCTCTTACTTTTGATGACAATGCAACAACAACAACAAACGAAACAATGTGAATCAATCGTTACTTGTTAAAAAATATGGAGAAATAAAATTTCATGGCAAAATCTTACCACTGCGCGCGCACACGATTGCTGTAAGAAAGACATCATGAGACAAACAAATTGAACAGCATAAAAACGTGTCAACTGCTAATGCCTACAAGTTCCGATCAAACGCATTACATTGTTGTTCTAATGCCGTAATTAGGTACATTCAATGTGATATCAATGCTGCATTCGGTTTTTATTTCAGCTAACATGAACGTAAACTCATTGAAGTATCGTTTACAAGCTAGTTCACATGCCAGTTACACCTTTTTATTCAATTTGGTTACAGTGATAATATCAAATGCCTAGTTAAGAAATATAAGTCCGCCTTTGAAGAATGATTTCTGAAAGATTGCTTATTTGTCTTACAATTATAAAGTGTTCAGAACCAGCTGAACCAGCCATGTTTTCACAATTTCATGTGACCACTATTTTCAATAACGTCTTTCTTTGTGACCTAATCAAAACTAATCTGGTGAAGGTCGCGGGAGGTGTCTGGATGAGAGCGGCGCAGGATCGGTCTTCGTGGAATTCCTTGGGGGAGGCCTTTGTCCAGCAGTGGACGTCTTTCGGCTGAAACGAACGAACGAATCAAAACGAGGCTCATTATTACAATGGATTTACTAATGTCTAGTCTAAAATATGCCCATTTGCTCACAGACGGTGGAGATCAGCAAAAAGTACACGGACCTACACGCGGCGTATGCGGAGAATATCTACGCAGCCATGGAGGCGTCGGTAAACCATGGTACACCGGTCAACGGACCGCTGTGGTGGATCGCCCCGGATGATGAAAAGACCTTGGTCATTTGGGATGGTAAGGAAACTAAAAACATAGACCCATCACACACACTACACATGGATAGCGCATTTAAAGAAGGCCAAATTGTTCTGGATTTCACAAATGAATTAAGTAGATCCCATCAATGACAGGCAGGTAGAGCTAAATCTACAGAGCGTGTATTTGATAAACATTCTGCTGTGTTGTGACAAATCACTAATGAGAAGAACTTTGTAAAAGCCACTATAAAAAATTGCCATTATAAATTGAGCACATATACTGGACGATAAATGTATGTTTAGGTACAAAACAAGTGACATGAGAATTTAAACCTTTAGAGAAAGAGAAAAAGGAAAACGAAGTTCAAGGTCATTCAGGCATATCAATGGCTGATCTGTGCGCAGTTGTATCAGTAAAGAGGTTGCTTTCCTACACTACAAACTATAGACCTTTTTCTTTCAGAATACCTCCTCGGCGAGGACATCATAGTGGCCCCTGTTTTCCAAGAAGGCGTCAGATCTCGCGACATCTACCTGCCCTCTGGCGTGTGGTTGGAAGAAGGAGACCCGACTAAGCTCCACGTGGGCCCCACCTGGTTGCACAGCCACCCCGCACCCTTGGACACCCTGCCATTCTTCGTGAGAGAGTCTCCAAGTCAAACAGGCGCTGCTGCAGCCCCTGCTATGTCTGTTCTGATGATTGTATTGTGTATTATTGTTGCTATGTTTTAAGTAAAACTTGATCAAGATTAGATTTAAGTAATTTATTGACGAATAAAGGTGTAATATTTGGAAATGCAGTTTTCCTTCAATTATTTTACTCGTCTATTGTTGAATATAAAGAACCATTCATTCATCTATTTGATTGCTAAGATCACGCATCACCTAATTACTTAGCATTCGTAAAAAATAGCTAAAGGTCACTGGTTTTAAAAGTGGGGGGTGTTGGGTGTTACTGTGTCAGATCTTCGTAAGACATAATTTAAATCAACGTCAGTAAAGACTTTCTCGTTTATCATTTAACGAATATGCTTAACGAGAAACTGGCACAACACTAACTACTATTTACGAGTACAAATGGAGATGTCAATGCGCACCATACCAAACTCTACACGAATTGTTTATTAAATTCTTTGGAATATCTATGACTTCTTTACTAACAAAAGTTTTGACACTGGGGTACATTAATGCTGTACATTACACAATGGGGGGCGCTAACCAAACTTTGAGAACCTATGTTTCAGACTTTCAAACACCTTGACATTGAGATAGGGATATCGACTCTATCACCGTCAGTAAACATAGTAATTAAAAGTAATCAACAATCGGTAATTAGAAGTGGTTACTAGAGTGTATCTGATTGATTGGAGGTACTATTAAGTAACATGAGCTGTAAACAATTAAGTAGACAATATCTACCTACTTGCCTGACGTAATTGATTACGTAGTACCTGCCTTCTAGAATACAAGAAAAGTCAGTTCAGGATATTTACAGGTAGATGGTCAAAAGGCATAAAACGCGGCGTCTCTACTTGCTCGGTAAAGTAAAACTGAAGTAAGCATAGATGGGTAAGGGTAAGGTTAGATAAATTGAAGGAGAACGAGAAAGCAATTTATCCATCTTGTAAGCAATTCCGTGCTATTGCTTCGTTAATAACGTAGTTCGTAGGGGAGAGCGAGGAGAGTTGTAACAGAGGAGAGTTAACACATTGACGATTTTTTGGAACTTATTAACTACTAACGAGTTCGTAACAGTGCGCGCTTTTTAGTTCATGTCTCGAGCTAACAAATCGTCTCCTCTACAACACCTAGTAAAAGAAACCAAGTTGCACAGACAATAACGTGACTATTCCTACCTCTCGTTCCCACCGCTGCAACTCCTGTGTAGCCAGGATCTACAGCTTGACCTCCAATAAAAACCCAATCAGTGAAGGTCAAGTATACCGAGGAAAGTTAAACTGTCATTAGACCCGCAACGAAATTAATCAGAACATAGAAGTATTTCGAAGTTAAGGTTCGACTTTTCTGTGCAAAGCAGATGAAAAAACAAAAGGTACACTTAACCTTTATACACGTAAGCTAACGACCGTGAAATTAAGTAGGTACACCTTAACGAGTGTCTAAATGAAACACGTCCGTTATCTTATGAATCTGTGTGTTTTTGTCGCCAATCTCCACTTCCTGCATAATGCATCGTTTACTCGCTGCATAGTTCTCGTTTGCATATTAATCTGCATCCGTGCCAATCATTATTAGCTTAACAATTAACAGTTCCGGGACAATAGGGAATTTGGGATGCTAATTAGACGGTGAAGAGCGAGCTTGACTAGATCTTAATGGTTCTGCAGCTATTATTTTAATAAAGAAAAAAGGGAATAGTAAATCAATTTCAATTAGTCGTGGATATTAGTTTCCGAATCCTGCGATTCTTGCAATCATTAATAATTACAAGAACTTAAATACTTCAGTATGAATAAAGAAAATTAATATCAAACAAGAGTCAAAGCTTAGGGGGAAGAGACAAGTGTTATTGATGTCATTATTACAAAAGAATATCAAACAAGAGTCAAAGCTTAGGGGGAAGAGACAAGTGTTATTGATGTCATTATTATGAAAGATATTGTTGCACATGCTCCTAGATTTAAAACCTTCTTTGCAAAAAAGCAATATGATAGGCGTTCTGTGTATCTCTATAATTTACTTAATAAGGAGATTAATATTTATGACAAAAATTACTTCGAGTGCAAGAAACTTTTAATGAAATGGCTGAAGCCAAAATCTTATGACGACATTGAGTCAATCTTAAGCTAAACTATTAAAAAATAAATAAAAATAAAACACACATGTACACATTCACACACACACACACACACACTCACATACACACACACACACACACACACACACACACTCACACATACACTCACTCACTCCGCGCGCGCCATCCCCCTTACTTTGTTACTACAGATATTATGATACTTAGTATACCTAGTTGATGTTATGTAGTATTAGTGCTTACTTTTATTTTTGTATAAGTACCTATTGAATTGTATTTACGCACACTTAATATTCCAAGGAAGAGCGATGTCTCCTGGCACAGGCTTCTTTAAGCTTAAAAGGAGGCATCGATCACTATTATTATAAGCAAACCGCTGGTAATGAAATAAAGATTTATTATTATTATTATGTTTGTACGCTTTGGAGCTCACGAGTCAAAAGTGGCCCGGTCCTTTATAAGGCTTGCGTGGGGATACAGATCCAACACGTAGAGGCCGTTTTAAGCGCAAAATAATCGACAAAAGTGAAAGTGGTGCACATGCTGGATCTAGTCTCTGACTATATCATGGGATGTAGCCAGAGACCATCCCCAGCCTGTGCACAGGAGCTATTGCAGTTATTGGAGAATGGACTAGGGTTATGGATGAAGGATGGATGGACTGGTTACTGGGCTATGGATGGAGACTACGGGACACCTGCCTGGTTCATAGTCTCGGACTGAAAAAATGGCAGGCGGTGACTAGCCAGCGACTAAATGGGCCCCCCCTGGCGTCATGGGTCGTATAGACCGGACTGAGGGGCAACATTGGCGTCTGCCAGCTCAGGGGTGTAGAGAGGTGTGCTGCGCTTTCTCCGAAGTTACTCGCGGCGTTATGCCCTTTAACTTCCACCCCTGGAACATATAGCTCTAGCGACTCCACTCTGGCCGGCCGGTTAAGGCAAGCCAGAGGTGAAAGTCCTGCAGACCCTCTCGGATTCCACTTCAGCAAGCCGAAGACGAGGGTCTTGACTGACTCTCGGGAGCACTCGGATTAACAACTGGCCCCGTGGTGTCGCTACTCACCAACAGCTCGCCACAAAGCTGCCCTGCGGGGCTTATTATTATTATTATTATTTTTCTTTTTACACTTATGTGTCTCAGCTTGAAGCTGGTATTTCAGGAATGCACGGGCCTAAGCCAAGTGCATTCCCAGTACTAGTGGTTTTAATTCGGTTGCTGTGGATGTTCATGGTCTTGAAGAAACTTGCGAACTATTCGGCAAGTATTTAAAATTACTGCTTTTTGGAGTGAAATGTATGTAGGTTTCGGGATGTTTAGGGTAGAAAGTGCCTGATGCAGCTGTTTAGGGATAACACCTGTGGTGGATAGTATTATAGGAACATTATTATTACAAGCAATAATAAATAATAAATCTAACAAGGAAAGAAAGCTGCATTCTTGAAGATAAGCAGAGATATTGATAAAGGACCTACTCCAACGATCATTTGCTTTGGTCATTTTAACATTATTAAAGCAAAAGTAGGTGGACCGACGACCTGATAAAGGTAGCAGGAAGGCGCTGGATGCAGGCCGCTACCAACCGTGCGATGTGGAAGTGATTGGGGGAGGCCTTTGTTCAGCAGTGGACGTCCTGTGGCTGAAATGATAATGATGATGAACTCTACCCAAATATTTGTGTATCAAAAGTTGTTACTAGGGATGTTTATGCCTATCCCTCAAAACCAGATTTGATAAATTCGGAGTTAATGGGAATCTGTAGAAGAATGCAGGCCGCTAGTGCCGCTACCAATCGGCCTTTGTGGAAATCATTAGGGGAGGCCTCTGTTCAGCAGTGGACGTCCTATGCTTGAAATGATGATGGAAAAGTACCTTTTGTCGGTAAAAGGTTTTCTCAAGTTAGGGATCTGAAACATAGATTCGTGACGGAAAGGTTGGTCTCGAGGTTAAATCTGATGTTTACATGTACTTGATTGAAACAAGCTACACTCTCTTTTTAATTTGCATCTAAACTAACGTCAAAAGCATATTTTCTTGATTCGTCGCGCCTAAACATTAAACAAACATGTTTACAAGGCATAAAGTGTTTTATCAACTCTGCTTGATATTAGATACAAGCGCCACTCGAGATTCTTCCGCCGAGGATGCGCGGGAGTGGATCGCAGAGAGTTTTTGCCGCCTATTGTTCAAGCCTGTGACTAATTTGTGACGTCGTTTATAGAGGGACTTCATACATACTGTGATCAAAAGCTGCTATGATTGTAATAAAATAAAATAATATACTTTTGGGATGATTCTACTAGGTACATTCTTGAAACAATTCACCTGCTAAAAATGAAAAACTGCAGGGTTTACATTTACATCTTGTGGCAATAGAAAACGGTGCTTGCTCTATCTTAGAGATCTTTTTATGCACATTAAACCATTAACTCAAATCGTCTCGTCGTCGTCTCAGCCAAATGACGTCCACTGCTGGACAAAGGCCTCCCCCAAAGTTTCAAATAGGTACCTCAATTTAACACTTAGGTACATTAACCGATTCAAGTCTGGTATCATTTAACGCACCCACATGACATGTTCCATACATCATCATTATTATCATCATCATCATCAGTTCATTCAGTCTCCACTGCAGGATCACGATTCACGACCCTCTCCAATTTACCAGAGGCAAATAGAGAATTTGGCCTGCACTCCCTACCCTGGCCAGACGGGTTGGGGTTCCATACCTACTTCTTTCCTCATCTTCGTCATCATCATCATTTCAGTCACAGAACGTCGACTGCTGAACATAGGCCTCCCCCAATGATTTCCACATCGCAGGGTTGGTAGCGGCCTGCATCCAGCGCCTTCCTGCTACCTTTGTCAGGTCGTCGGTCCACCTTGTGGGTGGACGTCTCACGCTACGTTTTCCGGTACGTACGGTACTTCTTTCCTATTTGTAAAGAAGATTTTACAATTTCGAGTGTCTAATTAATAATTGTAGACGTAAACACTTATTCTGCAATGAGCAGTCTCCCTTATCAACTGCACCAATTAAGAGGTGTGATAATGGGGCAGTTGTGCGGACATAATAAACGAGGAGGAACCCACAACCGCAGTCAGAGTGCGACCGCGATGGCCGTGTCACTCACATGTGAGTACTAGTGTAAAACATAACCCTCTTTTTGTTGCAGTCGAGTAATGAAAATATTTGTGCGGATAACTGGAAAACTATGTGCAAAGCAGAGTTTAGTGTTAAATATTTATCCAAAAAGATATTCCCCAAATACGTATTAATAAACAAAAATCCGGCCGTTTTCGGCAATAACGTATTTGAGTACTTATGAAATTATGTTAATTAATTTTAAATAATAATTAACTAATCATTACAATGAAAAAGGATATTGAATTTTGATAAAAGTAGGTACGGTGAAAGTTGCGTCACATAGAAAAGCACATAAAGCTCGGATGAAATCGCGGGTAATAGTTAGTTTAGTTACAGTACACTGTCGCACTGCAGTGACGACAGCGACTTAGCATGGTGTTTCACGAAAATAACCACCACACCAACTGTGGTTGCAGGTTCGAATTCTACCGAGCCAAGTTTTCAGTAGTGTGTAGAGCACAAGCAACATTTACAATTATAAAAACTCAAAAACGTACAACACGTGTGTTATAAAAATAGCATCATTTTATCACGGTGTCCAATAACAATTATTACCAGTCACACTATTATTGGTGATAAGCTCATTAATTTCGCTTGAATTTTAAATAAAAAATGTGCATTTTTTGCAAAAAAAAATATAGAACACGTTACGTAGATAAGATTTATTTACTAAATTTGCTTGGATAATATAATTCGGAAAATCATGGTACCGCATTTTCTGCTTTTCATTCTACTCCTACTCTGGTATAACGCCGCTATATTCCTCAAGGTACGTTTTTGACCCCACAGTGGATTTATCTACGCTATTTTAAGCTCTATCTATTTGAAAAAGCGGTCAAAATTAAATGCTTCAGTCATCTATCATAGTACATAATTTGTGTAACTTTTCCTATCATGCAAATGGGTATTAATTACAGCACAAACAAATGTCTAAGGCACAAAGAGTTAATGCGTTCGTGCGACGACTAAACTTGATTGCTTCAGAAAAACTACCGCGTAGAATAATAGGCCGGCCTGAAACGGTTATTATTATAATTATAGAGTAGCTGATGCATTTCAGAAATATCTATATCAATCATTATCGGTAGATACAATTCTGGGAATTTGTAGCAGTAAACAACTAGATGGGCAGGTTAATTGCATGGGATGAAGGAAAGAAAAATTTAAAGAAGGAATATTTTAATTACGAAACTTAACTTATCCTTAGATTTTTAGAGTACCATGGTAGAGTTTTACATGCATTTTTCCGGACTAGCTCGCGACACGCACATCACATAAAGCACATCCTTACATTTTTCGTTATGTCACAGTATAAGTAAGGTGTTATGTGTTGATATGGAACTACTTTACGAAATAAAATTAAGTCCGATAAATGTTGACTGTACAATATGATTCTTGCACAAGTTCCTACACAGGCGTTGCAGTTGTGAGAACAAGAGCTGCACGAATATATGTGCTTTTTGCCCAAATTCTTTAATTTTGATTTACATTTTCAGTGGTAGTAGTAGTCGCTTTGGCGGCGCGCGCGCTCGCCGTCGACGTCACCGTGCTAGACTCGCCGGGAGTCAAGGCTCGACTCCAGGACAACCCGTATGGCGGGCTCAACGTCGTGTTGGAACGGAGTAAGATTTACTTAAGATTTATTAACGAAAATGTAAAAAAAGCCAGAACTTTAAAAAGCATACGAAGGAGAATGCTGTTGCCAGTAATATGCCCAGAGGTTTAGTTGGTGGTAAAGGTTTATTTTAAGTCCGCCTGGCTAGCTACCAGTCTTTACTAAAGTCTGTCGCCGTTCCGGCTATTAGAGGTGAGATAGCTAAGTTGCTCTGTGGTTGAGGATTCCGGGTGAAGCTCGCTTCCACCTCCAGCCTGATCATCAATTTCCATAAGGTGAGATGTAGGCCAAGAGCTGCCTCGTTGTAGGATAATAGGCATCTGATTGTCACGATTTCAAGAAGAGTCAAGCACCACCGAGTGTAATAATAACTTTTTTAATTTTTTTGTCCACCAAAGTCTAACTCAATTTGTCCTATATTCCACCAGAGGGCATATCCGAGGTGATCACCGTGATCGGCCGGCACGCTGGCACCATCAAAGACGTGGTGCAGGACGGAGACATCGTCATCCAGTTCGCCAACGACACCACCGTGCGGATCAGCAACGAGGATATCGCGGGCGAGAGAAAGGGACAGGTCATCACCGTGACTTGGGAGGCGCCGAAGACTGTGAAGCTTGAGGACTGCGTCAATTTGGGTAAGAGATACAGAATACCTTATTCCAGAAACTTCCATATCGTTGTATCTTTGTAGTCTACTTTGTGGACAGAAAAAAATGTCAATGGCGGTTCATGTGATACATGCTCAGATAAAGTAATAAAGCAACATTCACCAGTAACAATATCCTCTTCCAGGTTCCAACAAATGGTACGGTGGTCCCCAACAAAAACGCCAGTATTGGCCAATCGAGCGTCTGATTCTTCCCGACTATTCCTACGTCACGAAAGAAGCAGATAACTGTGGTGTAGCGGAACCCTACTGGCTCAGCTCTGCTGGTCTCTTCTTCTACTTCGACAAGAAAGTCCCTCTCTTCGTCGACCAGAACAACCAGGACAAAAACGCTGCTTGCTTCAAAGCCCAAATCAAACCACCTTATTCGAGCAAGAGAGATCGCAATGACCTGATTTACGCAATTGGAATATTCGAAGATGTACGAAAGGCTCATGAATATGCCGTAGAAAGATACCTGGAGAAACCCACAGGAATTCCTGACGAAAAAATGATAACGTATCCAATCTGGTCTACTTGGGCGAGGTACAAGCGGGATGTTAACCACGACGTCGTGTTGAAGTTCGCAGACGAGATCTTGAAATACGATTTTCCTAACAGCCAGCTGGAGATCGACGATCTGTGGGAGACATGCTACGGTTCTCAGACGATTGATAAAGAGCGGTTCCCTAATATGAAAGGGACGGTAGATCAGTTGAAAGAGAAAGGCTTTAGAGTGACTATTTGGTCGCATCCGTTCATCAACAAAGGCTGTGAACCTTGGTATTCTGATGCTAAAGAAAAAGGGTAAGGAAATAATGTCATTTATAGTTACATTTAACAAAATATTTTTACATACAATATCATCCGCTACGTAGATCATCTGATTTAGCTTTAAATTCCTTATCTAGGAAGGAGAATCTTAACGAAGACTTATTTTCCAGCTATTTGGTATCCTCTGAATACGGGTCAGTGGAGACGAGCTGGTGGAACGACAACGAGACGACGACGGCCTACATTGACTTCACCAAGCCGGAAGTGAGGGAGTGGTTCTTGGAACGACTGAAGTCCCTCAAGGAATCCACGGGGCTTGACAGCTTCAAGTTCGACGCCGGAGAGTCGAGCTGGTCACCTCAGGTAGATTCCCTTGATTAATTTTTTTTTAACCAAAACGGGAAAACCCTTTGCCTAGATCTCGCTTCTAGATTTTTAAAAACCTACAACATTTTTTATCGTTAATTACTTTTTTTCTCAGATACCAGTCCTGAAAGGAGACATCAGAGATCAGCCTGGAGTCATTACTGCCGACTACGTGAGAGCAGTCTCAACCTTTGGTCCTATGGTGGAAGTCAGATCTGGATACAGGTAAGACACGAGTGGACATCCGGAAACATGAGTTAGGTACCTGATGTTAAACGATCACATTCATCACTGTCTATTGACAATAGTAGAAGAGTTACCAATGCAAAAAAAAATCCCAACTAATATTATAAATGCGAAAGTAACTCTGTCTGTCTGTCTGTCTGTCTGTCTGTCTGTCTGTTACGCTTTCCCGCTTAAACCTCGCAACCGATTTTGATGAAATTTGGCATAGAGATAGTTTGAGTCCCGGGAAAGAACATAGGATAGTTTTTATCCCGGTTTTTGAAACAGGGACGCGCGCGATAAAGTTTTTCTGTGACAGACAAAATTCCACGCGGGCGAAGCCGCGGGCGGAAAGCTAGTAAAAAATAATTGCTAACAGCAATTTACCAATATGATCTAACCCTGCAACGATTCTTACGTATTTTGTCTTCCAGAACCCAAAACCTGCCAATATTCGTGCGCATGATCGACAAGGACACGTATTGGACCTTCGAGAACGGGCTCCCGACCCTCGTGACCACGCTCCTGCAGATGAACATGAATGGCTACCCGCTGGTGCTGCCGGACATGATCGGAGGCAACGGGTACAACGAGCCGCCCAGCAAGGAGCTGTTCATACGCTGGCTGCAGGCGAATACGTTCATGCCTAGCTTGCAGTTCTCGTATGTGCCTTGGGACTTTGACAACGAAGTAAGTGATGTGACCAAAAGGATACATTTTTTTTAAAGATTAAGTTAAGATGAAGTCCCGTTAGCCCCTCGTGTTAAGCTAAATGAGCTTATGTTACGAGTGGGCTCACCACAATAGTCGAGCGGCGGTGGGATTCGAACCGCCACTCGACAATACAATTCTAGAGAAAGAACTGCTACTAGATGGAGAATAAGAGATCTTCTTGCAAACAAGCAGCAAACTATATCAGGCCGTTGTCGTGGAATTATTTCTTGCTAAAAATATTTATGTATCATAAGTTTCCGATCTTGAGGCTACTAGCGAATGGCCCAATGTTAGCGTGGCGGCATTGAACTGTCAATTCGAGAGCCAACAATTCCTAGCATGATTGATTTCTTTCTGATAAGAGAAGATCTACATCATCCAATGAAACGTCCGAGGGTTTTCCAATCTAATGCATTTATGTTCTTCCCCAGACGATCGCGTTAAGCAAGAAGTACGTAGACCTGCACGCGCAGTATGCACCGCAGATCATAGCGGCGTGCGCAAACGCAGTGGCCACGGGCGCGCCCGTCAACCCGCCTGTTTGGTGGATCGCGCCTGACGACAGCGAGGCTTATGATATCTGGGACCGTGAGTACACCAAGCTTCTGTAGTGGTTCCCTAGAGGCCATTGAAATGACTGACTGGAAGTCTGGCGATAATCTAGAAATAGAACAACTAGACCGACGGCTGAGCCTTGATAGCCTCAGTGATTTCCAGATTTTCACCATTACAAGAGATGACAGTCCACTGCTAGACGTAAGCCATAAAGCTGCTTATTATACAACCACTAGCAAAATTCTTGAGGTTGGCAGTCAAAAGCAATTAAACCTTGAAGAGTTCCAATCCTTTGCAATTTGCATGATGATCTACGAAGCAAGCATGCTTCATTTATGTACCGTGTGCCGAACTGTCCTATGGCCAAAATCCTGTCAACTTTGCGGTATCTATCCTATTTTGAAGGATTCTGTCATAATCAGACCAGTTCTATATCGTATTTTCAAAATAATCGTCATCATCACGTTATTTATAAGTCATTGAGGTAGCACGACCCTCTCTTCTACCAGAGTCAAATGAAGGATTATATTTTAAAATTGATCATTTTTCAGAATACATGCTCGGCGAGACGATCCTAGTAGCGCCAGTGCTAGAGAAGGGAGCGACGGAGCGCGACATCTACCTGCCGGCCGGCACTTGGCTAGCGCAGGGCGAGCCCGGCCGGCGCCACGCGGGCGGCGACTGGCTGCGCCGCTACCCCGCCAAGCTGCACGACCTGCCCTACTTTATTAAGGCGTAATGAGGGATAATATGTACCAGTAGTGTGGACTATAGGGACAGATGTATCAGTATTGCTTGTAATAAATTGTAGCGAATTTTATAAGAGCGTTTTTTTACTATTAGATAGTGTGAAGCGCTACCCCGCTAAGTTGCAATATCTACCCAACTATAACGCTTGATGTGAGCGAAAGAGAAAGATGTAATCTCTTCTATTGGCGGTTTTCGTAAACACTGTCTTACTAGCACTTAGTCCTGTAGTAACGGTAGATGTCGCGCTCTGTGGTACTCTTATCTAGGAAGGGAGCGACGGAGCGCGACATCTACCCGTCAGATTGTAATCTGACGGAATTCACAATTTTACGGTGACAGATACACAACACACAAGAGTAGAGGTCGAGCGCTAGCGCTACCCTGCCAAATTATAGCTACTGTACTTCGATCGTGACGTGGACGCGTTAGGGACAGATGTGCCAGTATTTCTTGTTATAAGCTGTAGTTATTCTCGCCTATGCGCGGTTTTTACGAAGACAATCCTATTCTAATTCTACGCCAGTGCCAGAAAAGGGAGCGACGGAGCATATAATAAATTGTAGTGAATTCAGAGCGTTTTTTGTCCAGTGAATTAAAATGATATTCTTAAACCCTTAATACTTGCTATGGAGGGTTTTTCTCCTTATCTCCGATCTGACAAGAATCACGAAAATTATTAACTTAGGCAGTCTATCGCGCGAAAAAGAGTTTAAAACTTGATAAAAATAAAATACCCAAGTATACTTATTATAAACTATATTTATAATACAATAAACATTACATTTACAATGTAAAATAACTAGTTAACAACAATATCCTTAACTAATCCCTCTCCTAGTATCCTGAAGTCTTCGACCAACGCTTCCACATTCACTTTGTACTTCGTTCCTCCTTTGGAAGTGACTGGTTTCAGCGCGTTCGCGTTCAGGAGCTAAAACAAAATAAAATTACGATAAAATAAAGCATTTGAAACCCTATTCTCTACTTATAACCGTTCGAGTTAACTGCACATCATCATCATCATGACTAAAGCCTGGTCCGTGAGCACGTAGAATTTTGTCCAATGACCCCAAGCTACCCATCCTTATCGCTCGCGCGTAATTATGTTGCTGTCGCGCTCGCACACTCACTGCGGGCGCGCGTCGCACAGTCGCGAGAGCAATATAATTACGCGCGAGCGATAAGGATGGGTAGCTTGGGGTCATTGGACAAAATTCTACGTGCTCACGCTCACCAGGCTTTATGCTCGGTGTTTCTTATCAACGATTTATTTATTAACTTATTCTTATTAACGATATCGAATCAGAAATGAGGAGATCCGTAAACGAACTAAAGTCGCTGACATTGCCCGACGGATTAGCAAGCTGAAGTGGCTATGGGCAGGGCGCATAGTACGCAGAACTGACGCCCGATGGGGCAGCAAGGTTCTGGAAACTGCACACCTCGCTGGAATCTGACTCTCCCTCCCTTGCCACGTTCTCCTCGTACCAGAGCGTCGATGTGACGTCACAACAGCCAGGTGCGCAGTTAATTCAACCGGGTTGTATACTACATACTAACTACTTCTATTTGTTCTAATGTATTGTAACTACTTTGATCGCCTGTTACTACTCCCAATTCTAGTAAATACTACCACACCTACAGCTATCTACCAAAACATAAATAATGAAATTACTAACCATTAAAAATAACTCACATAACTTCAAAAAACAAATTAAATGTTGCTAATAAATATAAAAAAAGATCCGCCCTAAAAGCATATTTTATGCAAACAAAAAATAATAAAGACGTCATGTTACTTCTTATTAATAAGGAAGATAATGAAAAGCGTAGCTTGAGTGAAAAATAAACACTAGAAACAGTAGAACAGCACAACTATTCTAACGCAGTTAGTAAATTTTAAAAAATTATCCCTCTCACGCAGAGCGACCTGTTTGCATGAAGAAGTGTCACTTTTCCTATTCTAACAGAAGCCATAATAAAAAGTTAGCTGCAAAAAACTTATAGTTAGACTTACTTGGAATTCTCTGGCGTCAGCAATGTCGGGCTTCCATAGAACCGCGATGACTTCTCCGCCGTATGAGTCGTGGAAGAACAACGCGAAGTCTCCGTACGCGCTCTGAAAAAGACAACGTTTCTTTAATTTTTTTTTCACAACGAGGAAGCTTTGGCCTGTATCTCACCTGATGGTAAGTGACGATCAGGCCGAAGGTGGAAGCGAGCTTCACCCGGAATCCTCAACCACGGAGGAACTGGCTATCTTACCTCTAACTGCCGAAACACAACAATGCTGTTATCTTTTACATGACGGAGAATACTTTAATCTTTAGAATCCCGTATATTGATTCGCAAAACGCTGGTGCAGCATAAAAGGTTAACGATCAAAGACAAAATAGAGTTTGTCTGCGGTTTGGACAACCCTTTACAACTTTTAACATTCCAAAAGAAGATTTACATAACATAAAAATTTTCATTCCGATGTGAAACAACATTTCAGTCAAGGATTGTCCACTGCTAAACATAGGCCTCCCTCAATGATCTCCATATTGCCCGGTTGGCAGCGGCCTGCATCCAGCGCCTTATGAGGTTGTCGGTTCACCTTGTGGGTGACGTCTCACGCTGCGTTTTCCAGCACGTGGCCTCCACTCCAGAACCTTGCTGCGCCATTGACCATCAGTTCTGCATACTACACTCGGCATCAAATAAATCGCACCTCCCGCGACAAGCACTTATCAAACGTATGCATCCCCACTTCCCACCAACATTGGTACCATTTGAAAGCCTAGTTCTAAACTTCATTTCATTAAAGGAAAGGTTTTTACCCCAAAATGTGTCTTTAGAAGGATCCAGAGTCACTTCTTCAAAAAATAGGTAGTTACGCTTAAGCAACTTTTATGGCTATAAATCTGTTAAATTGGGATTAATCGCTATCCATCTGTTAAAAAGGACACGTAAGATCATTATTTGGTTTTATAACCACAAAAATTGGTCTACTTGATCCCAGAGGTGAGCCCCAAGTGAGGCCTTTTTTCAAGTCACATTTATGGTACCTGTTAATTGTTTATAAAAAAATTAAATGTGTTTTTCTTTAAGTTTATTTATTGGGCTTTCAAATAACACCAATATTGTTGGGGCAACATGATTGTGTCAGAAGAAAATCTTTAAAGTTCGCGTCGCGGAAGGTGCGATTTATTTGATGTTGAGTGTATGTATATGCCCTGCCCACTGCCACTTCAGCTGTACTGTGGCCTAATTCACGTATTTTGAGAGTCAAGATCTCGCTGACGATGACGTTCAGAAGTCGTCCCATTGAAAAACAGTTCTAAATCCGTATTCACAAGGGTCATTTTGATACAACGACTACTCGATATGATCGCAACTCAGTGTTTTGTTGTCGTTGAAGTTTTGTTACGTCATCCCATTGAAAAACAGTTCTAAATCCATATTCACAAGGGTCATTTTGATAGAACGATTACTCGATATGCTCGCAACTCAGTGTTTTGTTGTCGTTCAAGTTTTGTTACTTGAATAAGGTTACTGACTCAGTATTAATGAACAGAACTCACCCTCAATTCCGCCAAGTATTTCTCAACCGGGTTGAACTCGACCACGGGTATGACTTCGGAGTCAGTGACGTCACCGACCGGGCGTAGTAACGCGGGCCGTTCTACGCGCTCGCTAGCGTATGGGACCAACTCTGAACGGAGGTGGATGATGACGTCATAGCCCGCTAGGGATGGCACGAAGGCACTCTGTGGAAAATTATTGTGTTAATTGATTTATTTGACACCATTTACCAAAGGAACTTTAGTTCGAAATTAATAACATTGAGTTGACAAAATAGTATCGGCTTTTTGTGACAGGTCATAAAAACTAGTTCGTTCGTTCGTTTCAGCCAAATGACGTCCACTGCTGGACAAAAGCCTTCTCCAAGGTTTTCCACAATGAACGGTCCTGCGCTTCCCGCATCCAGGCTCTTCCCGCGACCTTTACCAGATCGTCGGTCCACCTAGTACGTCACTCGAATTGGAGATAGGAAATATTCCCATCCCATTCCCAGATAGGAAACACACCCAAATTAGTATGCTTCTTTACAAATTAGGGCCTTGAGAAAGTGGGCTCGATTTGTGGGACTAATATCAATTAGTATGGAGAAGGTTCCATACAAATAACCTTTTGGTTCCATACAAAAAACTGTCCGAATCATCCTTTTTCGACCAAACTACTTTTATTTCCTATATTACTACACCAGAACCTTAATAAACTATTAAAACTCCTTACCAGTACATTATCCTTCATCTCGCTCAGCATGGCAGCATCGAAGTACTTCAGAGTACTCGCGCCAGTACTTGCGGACTCGCGCCAGTACTTGCGCACTCGGCGCGCTTGCGCTCCACACACTAGGCAAGTCTTCATCGTAGGCTGTTACTATGTGGATCTGAACCTCTATCAGTTACTTACCAGTGCGTTGTCCTTCATCTCGCTCAGCATGGCAGCATCGAAGTACTTCAGAGTACTGACGGCGAGCGTGCGGACTCGCGCCAGTACTTGCGGACTCGGCGCGCTTGCGCTCCACACGCTAGGCAAGTCTTCGTCGTAGGCTGTTACTATATGGATCTGAACCTTTATCAGTCTTCAGTTACTTACCAGTGCGTTATCCTTCATCTCGCTCAGCATAGCATCAAAGTACTTCAGAGTACTGACGGCGAGCGTGCGGACTCGCGCCAGTACTTGCGGACTCGGCGCGCTTGCGCTCCACACGCTAGGCAAGTCTTCGTCGTAGGCTGTTACTATATGGATCTGAACCTTTATCAGTCTTCAGTTACTTACCAGTGCGTTATCCTTCATCTCGCTCAGCATAGCATCAAAGTACTTCAGAGTACTGACGGCGAGCGTGCGGACTCGCGCCAGTACTTGCGGACTCGGCGCGCTTGCGCTCCACACGCTAGGCAAGTCTTCGTCGTAGGCTGTTACTATATGGATCTGAACCTTTATCAGTCTTCAGTTACTTACCAGTGCGTTATCCTTCATCTCGCTCAGCATGGCAGCATCAAAGTACTTCAGAGTACTTGCGGACTCGACGCGCTTGATCTCCACACGTTAGGTAAGTCTCCATTGAAAGCTGTTACTATGTGGATCAGAACCTTTATCAGTCTTCAGTTACTTACCAGTGCGTTGTCCTTCATCTCGCTCAGCATAGCAGCATCCAAGTACTTCAGAGTACTCGCGGCGAGCGTGCGGACTCGCGCCAGTACTTGCGGTAGGCAGGTCTTTGTCGTAGACTGTTACTATGTGTATCTGAACCTTTATAAAAGGCTTCAGTTACTTACCAGTGCGTTATCCTTCATCTCGCTCAGCATGGCAGCATCAAAGTACTTCAGAGTACTGACGGCGAGCGTGCGGACTCGCGCCAGTACTTGCGGACTCGGCGCGCTTGCGCTCCACACGCTAGGCAAGTCCCCGTCGTAGGCTGTTACTATGTGGATCTGAACCTTTATCAGTCTTCAGTTACTTACCAGTGCGTTATCCTTCATCTCGCTCAGCATAGCATCAAAGTACTTCAGAGTACTGACGGCGAGCGTGCGGACTCGCGCCAGTACTTGCGGACTCGGCGCGCTTGCGCTCCACACGCTAGGCAAGTCTCTATTGAAAGCTGTTACTATGTAGATCAGAACCTTTATCAGTCTTCAGTTACTTACCAGTGCGTTATCCTTCATCTCGCTCAGCATGGCAGCGTCAAAGTACTTCAGAGTACTGACGGCGAGCGTTCGGACTCGCGCCAGTACTTGCGGACTCGGCGCGCTAGCGCTCCACACACTAGGCAAGTCTCCGTCGTAGGCTGTTACTATGTGGATCTGAGGGGTTGCCGGTTCGCGGGCGGCGAATTTGCTTTCCAGCTCCATTATTTCTTCACCTGCAATGGTATTGAATGAATTAAACAATTAAGTTCAGTTATTGAGCTTCAGGGCCTGTAGAAGAGGAAGCAGTAATAAAAGGAGAACAACCACTTTCTATGAAGCGTTGGGCCCAGTACTAAGTTATTTGTACAGCTACAAATTTTATGTCGTTTTTATGCCTTCATAAACTAGTTTATTATTGTGTTTATTTGAGGTTGCTAACTAATGTCATTCTCGAGAAAACTAAATTAGAAAAAACTAGAAAAAATGTTACTTTTATACAAAATCCAGTCGTCAGTTACCCAAATCGCAAGCAGAATCCGTTAGAAATAGCATAAAATGTTATTAATCGATAGTTTTATTTCTTCTTCTTCTTTTAATTCGTTTTAATTCAATTCAACAAGCATTCGCAACAGTCTCATCCTTTAGATCCTTTAGACATACTCTCTAATCTGTGGTCTCATCTGTGATTCGCAAGTGACATTGCTGCATTGACAGATGACAAAACGAATTATTTTCATTCATTAATTCATTCAATCATTTTAGTTTTGTCATCTGTCAGTACAAACCTTCTTAAAGATCAAATACACTGAATTGTCCCACCCGTGACATTGACAGGGGGCGCCACCGTCAATACCGGATCGCTGGTTCCGATTTTTGCCATGTTAGAAACTATATAGTTGAACGATGGTGGCGCCCCCCTGTCAATGAGTTTGGTGGGACAGTATAGTGTATTAAGTCTTTAATCGATTGACTTTTAACGTTCCATTTTACGTTATCTTAGATTAAATCATTAATTCGTTTTTATTATTGTATACGACTTACGACATCAGTTAAAATTATCATTTTTATCGTAAAATACTCCCTAATGTATGCGTAATATAATATCAAAAACCTACCAATGTACAACTCTGTACAAACTTGGGCCCAAAATGGTTGTTCTCCTTTTACGTTCAAAAGGATATATTTTGTGATACCAACAGGTCCTAAGAGTGTAGTGTAGGGTTTTGAGCAAATGAAGTATGTATTGCACTTGAAACAACTAGTTTTATTGGGAAATCACAAAGATACCGTTTATACGGTTTGAGATTCGAACGCAGAGAGAAAAGACAGAGGCGCCACTATAGAAAGTAGCGGCCAAAAGTAAAACTACTTAGGTTCTTTATACATTGCAACTTTTTGCAGAGATTTCGTATCGTGACGCGAGTCAGTCTCGAAACAATATCGATACAGTACCTTTACGTTACCAAAAGCAACGATTAAGTCGCTACTTAACGCGTATCCTTTACCTTATTTATTATAGTTGACCTATGTCCATTTTCACTATCAATCTCTAATTTTTAAGTGACCCCTATGAAGAAAAAAATCCTGTTATGTGTTCCCATAAGGGTCACTTAAAAATTAGGGATTGATGGTGAAAACGGGCACAAATCAAACAAATAAGCATTTTCATAAACATTAAAAAAAGTTTGACTCACGTTTCATATCCTCATTGAAGTCTAAAACAATCATTTCCCTCGTCCAGTCCGTTTCGGCCACCAATCGCAACACCCTCAATAGCCCAATAGTGGGCATAGTGGGCGGGGTCAGCGGGTGGGCGTGGAGGAACACAGCTGCTACCAGTAGCTCGGCTAGAGTGGGGGGAAAGTGTGGAGGGGAGAGCAGGTGGCAACACAGCCAGCGCTTGAAGATGCATGTGCTGGGACCGAAGGCTGGGTGCTTTTGATGTAAGCTGTAAAGAAAGTGAATTGACGTAAGTTCAAGTTCCATTAGGTGCCTAAAGTAGGACATCATTTTTTCAAGGAAAAACAATTCTAAATATACCTACTTGAAACTATGTATACTAAAAAAATACCAATGAATGAAATTAAGAACAATAAACATTACATAGTTTAGGTTTTCTCTTCCGTTCCTTACTTATGTTTTGGTTAACTATCCTAACAAATAATACGGATCTATTTTCAAGTCGGACTTAGTTTATACAACAAGATAGCGTCGTGTTTCATGTGAGCTAGTTAAGTTTTATTTGTGTTATGATTTAATAGTTACTATAACAGTAAGAATTGTTGTATTCCATAAAAAGTTTCGCCAACAAGTCTTTACAACAAGGACTAAAAAAAACTATAAAACACCACATACCCATGCAAGGCTCCCCTCAAACGAGGCATAAGCACAGTCTCACACTGCAAACGAACGCTCTCCTCACTCTCCCGAAACTTGGCAACACCATTCTCCGTCTCTTTCCTCAGTAGCGTTATCTCTTTCGGATGCGCTATCTCCAGTCTGAACACCAGTCCGTTTTTCAACACGTCGACGTGGGTAGGATAGGCTTGGGTGGGGAGGGAATACTGCTTGTTCAAGCGATCGGCGATTTGCAGGTTGAAAGCCGCTTTTAGACAGCGGAAGGCTTGGATGTCGCCGGGCCATTTGCCGCTGTGCCCTGGAAAAAATAACGAAAATTAATTTACATTAGATAGTGAACATTTAGTATGGATGCAATGCTATTGAGATCGCCTCGATGATTTCGAATTTCAGTCTGTTCCGCGCGGATCAAATAAACAAAAGACAGTCGGCAAAACGGAAAATTTGACAAGTTGTAGATTCTGGCCTGCGCTACACCAGGCCTGTTCATCTCCGAGAGTTTACATCGAAAACAAAACACGCACGATGGCCCACCTACAGGATACTATTCGACAAGGCCTCACATACGAGCGAACATTGACTCACGCACGCGTATTCTTGTGTATGATGGAAGAAAATAAAGAAAATGGTGTACTAAATACTGTGCAGTATTTAACTGCCTAAATAATAATAAAAACACAGAATGTAATTTTTTAAGTTGCCTCAAGACACTGAGAGGTAAATAAGTATAGCCTGACCAGGAACATAAAAACCCTCGCCATGTTGCGGAAAATTAATGGTACTAATTTCTTTTAATGGCAACAGTAACTGAAAACTTCATTGACATGTCACCTTGCATGTCAGTCTATTGCTGTCAAAGTGTAAACAAACTTTATTTTAAATGTGCACAATTGATTTTGTGAATTAAATTGCTAAAATCTTTTTATAGTCGTGAAAGAAAATTGGTTCACAATGTATTAAAGTATTTGTCGAAGAGAAATACTAAGGGTTCGGACAATATTTTCATTAATAATGTTTCCGACAACGGTTGTCAAATTGACTGACATGTTTATCGTATAGTACAGTCAACTATGAAAATTAGCTGTGGTTTGTTTCAACTACCTATTTTAAAGTTTTTTGTCACTTTGTAAGTATTGAATTTTATGGAATTGGGAAAGAAGTACCGAGTTTGAAGCGTTCATGAGCAGACATTGTAGTTGAATATTCAAGTTCAGAATTTGATTATTGATGAATAATAATAAAATCCTACTTGCTCGATTGATGGTTTCATTTAATTTATTTAAACCAGTTTACCTATAATATAATATTTTTTTGTTAATTTATGAAAATATTAAATTAGCCTATAATCCTGAATCCTGATACATAAAGTTAGCCTATTAATTTAATACAGGTACGACTGTACCCAGTGTTGCACTATCAAATGCAATTGACGCGCCTCTATGCCAGGGTTTTTATGTTCCTGGTCAGGCTATAGTTAATATTATTCATGATAATTCATGCTAAATCATGTATTTCCTCCGCCATTTTCCGCAGTTTGGCACCTCACGTCACATCATTTTACCGAAGTCAGCCCTATAGCTTCGGCGCAGTGCCGATCACTGACGTTTGTCAACAAAATGGTGGTGACTCTTGAGACAGGCTAAATTACACCATATTGTTAATGACATTGAGTATACATTTTTTTAAATACCTTCGCGAAGTAAAACTTCTGTACGTAGTACTTATTATTATTCTGTGGCTACACTAAAAAGGACTTTATGAAATATATTATGATTAGGTGTAAATTGATTTACCTTGCTTGATAGCAACTTTGCTTTGACGTATTCTCAGCAAGTTTGGGATTTTTGTCCACGTTGAGCTAAAATACTTTTAGCCTTTCACCATTAGGTTCAAATTGACTTTATTGACTTACCCAGCTCAATCACAGCTTTGCATACAGGCGTATACTCAGGCACGACCCAAGTTCCGTCGTCTCTTACAATTTCCTTGACCAGGGCTGCGTTACCGCGCCGCCACGGTTTGTTCAGCGGAGCCCGAGGTAGTGCGGGCGTTGGCTCGCAGTAGCTGAATACCGGTGACACTCCTGCGCAGATGGTTTAATTAGGTTTATTGTGTACTAGCTTTTGCCCGCGGCTTCACCCGCGTTTGTCACATATCGTGTTAAATTATAGCCTATATGTTATTCTGGGTTATAAACAACAATACTGTAAAGTTTCATCAAAATCCGTTCAGTAGTTTTTGCGTGAAAGAGTAACAAACGTGTTGACATCCAGACATCAAGACATCCATACAAACTTTCGCATTTATAATATTAGTATTAAAATATTAAACTACTAGCGGCCGCCCGCGACTTCGTGCGCGTGGATGTCGTTTAACCCCCCCTTCATCTATCTTACGCGGTTCAGATTTTTTCATACAAATGTTTTTTCCCGCTAACTCCCGTTCCCGTGAGAATTTTGCAATATCCTGTTGTAACTAAGCTTTAAGTTTACTAAGGTACCTGCATGCCAAATTTCAAGAGTCTATCTTACGCGGTTTAGATTTTTTCATACAAATGTTTTTTCCCGCTTACTCCCGTTCCCGTGGGAATTTTGCAATATCCTGTTGCAAATAAGCTTTAAGTTTATTAAGGTACCTGCATGCCAAATTTCAAGAGTCTATCTTACGCGGTTTAGATTTTTCGTACAAAAGGATTTTCCCGCTAATTCCCGTTCCCGTGGGAATTCCTAAGTATCCTATAACCTGCCCAGGAGTATGAAGAATAATTGTACCGAGTTTCGTTAAAATCCGTCAAGTGGTTTTTGTTTCTATAAGGAACATACAGACAGACAGACAGACAGACAGACAGACAGACAGACAGACAAAAATTTTACTGATTGCATTTTTGTCATCAGTATCGATCACTAATCACCCCCTGATAGTTATTTTGAAAATATATTTCATGTACAGAATTGACCTCTCTACAGATTTATTATAAGTATAGATTAGTAGGATTGACAAGTTTTCAGAAAGAATTATCAATAAGATCTTGAAAAGTCGATTGCTTAGTTTTAAATATTATCTACTTTGAAGTTGTTAAAAAGTTAGTCAACTGAGTTGGAAAATTAATGACACTATTGATTTCTATTGTCCTACAAAATGTATAGTCCTCAAAAAGTAAATAAATTAATTTAAGTATAATATTTCATAGGTGGTATCATATTATGCCCTATTAATGATCCAAAAAGGTGGTGCCTAAGTAAGTCAAGAAGAGCACGATCTATCTATAGGAAAAAAGAGTTTTCGACTTTATAATAAGTAACTAAAGTTCAAGTTACGATGGCAAAATTATGGAATAAAGCCTAAAGGATTCAAGCCACTCACCATACACAGCGCTGACGTCCAAAGGCAGCTGTTGTAACTGCCTCAGGTCGCGCCTCAACTCATCCAACGCCTGGACCACGCCCACTGAAGCTTCTTCGGTCTGCGCGTTGTACTGCTTGCGGGAGACTAAGCTCTCTAGCGCTGACCCCACGTGGAATAGCTCCGAGGGCTTTATGTCTGGAAGGGAGTATGTATACAAGTCATTATCAGTGTCAGGTTACTCATTTGGTTGAAATGGTCCTTAAGCAGTGGTAGGGTTAATACTGGGACGTGTAAAAGTGCTTTTTAAAAGCCTACTTGCATAAATAAATGAGTTTTATAAGTTGTTTTTAGTTTTTATTCTTCACTGCAGAAGAATGACCCTCTTTCCCCAACCACCAGAACTCAGAAGCAAGTGAATGTATAACCAAAGGCATGGAATATAAATAAATTCTACTAAAAATAAAATGCATGTAAATAAATCCTCAATTAAGAAAATACACTGGTTACCAGGTCCAGCGAGTAATCTTTCTTTACCTGTTTAACTTTGGTTCACTATTTAGGATTTTATTGGCAATCAAGCTCATAGTCAAGCTATCTACAGCTTGTAGCAAATAGTTGGCCAACTTTGTGGTAATTGGTTTGGTTTTTATTACTGTACGTCCTGCAGTTGTAGTTGTGTAAACATAAACAAGCTGTAGGAATCGTTTAGCTACCCATTCTTACGTAAAAGAAGATGAAGTACAGACAGTAGTACTATCCATTTTTGTTGCAAGAAAAATAGCTCCTATTACAACTAGATAAGATCCTACAATGTTTAGACTGACGAACTTTATGTCGAGCAGATAGTCGACAATCTGCGCCGACTTGGCAGAACCAGAACGTTCTGAATGAAACACGCTTGCTGAAAGACAAGTCTTACCGAACTTGATGTTGAGCAGGTAGTCGACTCGTAGCGAGTCCGCGTCCCTTGATAAGAGCCATCTTGGAAGCGCCGCAGCTCCGACTTGGCGCCCTAGAACGTTCTGAATGAAACACGCTTGCTGAAAGACAAGTCTTACCGAACTTGATGTTGAGCAGGTAGTAAACAACACGCCTCCGTGATGGAGCCGTCTTGGAAGCGGCGAAGCTCCGACTTGGCGCCCTAGAACACTATGCTTGGACCACGCTTGCTGAAAGACTAATGTCTTACCGAACTTGACGTTGAGCAGGTAGTCGACTCGTAGCGAGTCCGCGTCCCATGATAAGAGCCATCTTGGGAGCGCCGCAGCTCCGACTTGGCGCCCCAGACCGTTCTGAATGAAACACGCTTGCTGAAAGACAAGTGTCTTACCGAACTTGATATTGAGCAGGTATTCCACAATCTGCGCGGTGACGGCGCGGCGCTCGGCCAGCGAGTCGGCGTCCCACACGCACGCCTCCGTGATGGAGCCGTCTTGGAAGCGACGCTGCTCCGACTTGGCGCCCTAGAACGTTCTTTCTTGGACCACGCTTGCTGAAAGACTAATGTCTTACCGAACTTGATGTTAATCAGGTAGTCGACTCGTAGCGAGTCCGCGTCCCATGATAAGAGCCATCTTGGGAGCGCCGCAGCTCCGACTTGGCGCCCATAACGTTCTGAATTCTGAATAAAACACGCTTGCTGAAAGACAAATGTCTTACCGAACTTGATGTTAATCAGGTAGTCGACTCGTAGCGAGTCCGCGTTACATGATAAGAGCCATCTTGGGAGCGCCGCAGCTCCGACTTGGCGCCCCAGAACGTTCTGAATGAAACACGCTTGCTGAAAGACAAGTCTTACCGAACTTGATGTTGAGCAGGTAGTCGACTCGTAGCGAGTCCGCGTCACATGATAAGAGCCATCTTGGAAGCGCCGCAGCTCCGACTTGGCGCCCCAGAAAATTCTGAATGAAACAAGCTTGCTGGAAGACAAGTCTTACCGAACTTGATGTTGAGCAGGTAGTCAACAATCTGCGCGATCACGCACGCCTTCGTGATGGAGCCGTCTTGGAAGCGCCATAGCTCTGACTTGACGCCCCAGAACACTTTGCTTGGGCCACGCTTGCTGAAAGACAAGTGTCTTACCGAACTTGACGTTGAGCAGGTAGTCAACAATCTGCGCGGTGAGGGCGCGGCGCTCGGCCAGCGAGTCGGCGTCCCACACGCACGCCTCCGTGATGGAGCCGTCTTGGAAGCGGCGCAGCTCCGACTTGGCGCCCCAGAACGTTCTGAATGAAACACGCTTGCTGAAAGACAAGTGTCTTACCGAACTTGACGTTGAGCAGGTAGTCGACTCTTAGCGAGTCCGCGTCCCATGATAAGAGCCATCTTGAGAGCGCCGCAGCTACGACTTGGCGCCCCAGAACGTTCTGAATGAAACACGCTTGCTGAAAGACAAGTGTCTTACCGAACTTGATGTTGATCAGGTAGTCGACTCGTAGCGAGTCCGCGTCACATGATAAGAGCCATCTTGGAAGCGCCGCAGCTACGACTTGGCGCCCCAGAACGTTCTGATGATACACGCTTGCTGAAAAACAAGTGTCTTACCGAACTTGATGTTGATCAGGTAGTCGACTCGTAGCGAGTCCGCGTCACATGATAAGAGCCGTCTTGGAAGCGACGCAACTCCGACTTGGCGCCCCAGAACACTTTGTTTGGACCACGCTTGCTGAAAGACAAGTCTTACCGAACTTGACGTTGAGCAAGTAGTCAACAATCTGCGCGGTGAGGGCGCGGCGCTCGGCCAGCGAGTCGGCGTCCCACACGCACGCCTCCGTGATGGAGCCGTCTTGGAAGCGGCGAAGCTCCGACTTGGCGCCCCAGAACGCTCTGAAAGAAACAACGCCAGTTGACACATCGATACATCATCTGCTAGGAGCTACAACCACAGAATAATAATAAGTACTACGTACAGAAGTTTTGCTTCGCGAAAGTATTTAAATAAATGTATGCTCAATGTCATTGGTGTAATTTAGCCTGTCTCAAGAGTCAAGCACCATTTTGTTGACAAACGTCAGTGATCGGCACTGCGCCGAAGCTATAGGGCTGACTTCGGTAAAATGATGTGACGTGAGGTGCCAAACTGCGGAAAATGCCGGAGGAAATACATGATTTAGCATGAATTATCATGAATAATATTAACTACATACTTATTTACCTCTCAGTGTCTTGAGGCAACTTAAAAAAGTACATTCTGTGTTTTTACACAGTATTTAGTACACCATTTTCTTTATTTTCTTCTATCATACACAAGAATACGCGTGCGTGAGTCAATGTTCGCTCGTATGTGAGGCCTTGTCGAATAGTATCCTGTAGGTGGGCCATCGTGCGTGTTTTGTTTTCGATGTAAACTCGCGGAGATGAACAGGCCTGCTACAACGTTGCCTTCATATGTCGTATCAAAATAAATCGATAGGTTTTTGAAAGCCACTCACGGCTGGCCTAGCTGACAGCATTGAATGGCTTTTTCAGTTTCACCAGACAATAGGTGCGCAACAAAGGATTCTCAACCTCTGCGCAGAAAAAAATGAAAAAATGTTTGGTTACTGCTTACACAACAAAAGTGACCACCGAACACTTTGGTTATGAGGAACAAAATGTTGTGTAAATTAAACAAATAATTCAGTAGTGAGCAGGACTTAGTTTGGTTATAGTTAACACTTAGTTCGGTGGTCACTTTTGTTGTGTAAGCAGTAACCAAACATTTTTTGCAGATAACGGACTCAAGACAAGCCATAGTGTCAGTTATTTTAGAAAACAGCCTTTGAAAATATTTATTAATAAATCCGATCTGCCACAGTTGGCAGATGCTAGTTAAAGTTGAAGAGAACTGCGCACGTGATATTGGCGGAACAGTGTGCCCTGTGGCGAAAATACACAAGTTCATCGCCATTAATAAAAAAATAAGAAGAGTACTTACCGAAACACCTCAGCCTCTGGTAGATTAGCTGGTGGACCTTTTTCAACAATATTCAAACAGTTTTCAGGGTCCAATATAAGGCCAAATGATAGTTGCTCCTTGTAGCTGAAAGATAACATAACTTTGAAATAGGTTTCACAATTTATTAAACAAAACTGGCTGACTACAATTAATTTTCTTCTGTACCAACTGTAATTTGTTGGTAGGAAATAAATACACATTTTTAATATTATTGGTGTAGATATTATTTCTTACCTTTCTTCTCGAGCTTTATCCTGTTTGGTCTTCACTGACCAAGAAAAATCTGCTTCCACCATTTGCAAGATGAGTTTCACTCTCTGGCCCAAGCCCTTAGCCAGTAATGCGTGCAATGAGTCTGTCACTAGAGCCAGTTCCTCCACTCCGTAGTTCAATCGGACTGGCTTTGGCAGTTTAGAGAGAACAGACTCTTTGAGTTTTTGAAAGTCCTTGAACCTAGAATAATTTGTATTTTTGTTGAAAAAATACTCCAAAAAATTTAAGTTAAAATTGAGTATCCAAAAAAGAGTAATGTTTATTTGATATTACTTTGATACTTTTCAGAGAAAATCACAATTATTAGATTTTTTTGTTCTCATTAACAGATTTGTGTTAACTCACAATAAGATATGATCGAACTGCAGTAGTGGTTTCACCGGAGTCATGAAAAGTGGCAGGAAACTGTTGATCTTTCCATTGTCTAGTATTTCTACAGCCAGCTCACTTTCTCTTCGGAGAGCATTGTATGTGCCCTGGAAAAGAATGTATTTACTTTATTTGTTGTAGTTTCATATAAAATATGTACTTAAAAACATCCATGGTAATAATGTAATGGTGATTAATTCTTCTCGACATGGCGCTTCTTATGTCGCGAATATTGCTCAGCAGACGCCTTTTCAGCATAGCTTGTAGGTTAATGTTATGAACTATATTTTTTAAGCTGAATTTTTTACCAATCATAAGAATGATTCTTTTACCTTGCACATCTGCCAGCAGACATTGTAATATCCAGTTTTGTCTATAAATACTACAGGAAAGTGTTGGTGGAACTCTTCAAGTGAAGGTGTGTCCTCACCCTTGTGTAGAGAAATACCTTTCACATCCCATTCTGATGATTCTGTAAAAAATTAATCACATTTTATCTGCTAGTTATAAAATCTTTAATGAAGAATTATTTATTACGCTAGTAATATTACTTGAATGGTATTTATTAAGTTTTGTTTAAAAAAATATTTCATTTACTTACTCAATGCAATCCACACATTCCTCACAATTTGGTAGCTGCTCATGATATTATTGATCCTTTTAATCTGCACCAAGTATGACACTAACAAACTGATGACATGTCCTGACACCTGCAGGTTCCTTTGACGTAACCAGATCTTAAGCAAAACCACCGCTTGTTTTAAATTTTCTCTATCCAATAAAGATTCCTTCAAAAACTCCTCATTGACGGAAGATGTGAGATCTTGTAACACACTACTGTTGTAGTATGGAGTTGGAGGACCAATCTCATTATTATCGGAACCTTCTTCAGAAAATAACCACGCTTCTCTCAAATTGTTACGTGCAGGACTGAATCTGTGCAACTTATACGCCTCTTCTTCACACAGCAAGTCAATACGTACAGTTAGATATTTGTTAAGTTTGCCAGATGGTGTTACATCTAACACTGGCTTAATTTCACTACCGAGTAAACATGTGTATTTTACTTCTTCAACGGATTCATGTTTTTTGATATGAGAAGCAATGAATGCCAAATATGCTGACCGCTTTTTGTGATATCTGTAGTTGATTGAATCATTTTTGGTATACGTGTCAGCTGGGACTGTAATCTGTACATTGACGCAGAGTTTCGAGTTTATCGCACATCCTATAGCGTAAGACCCAACAATTTTGACATCACTAAACTTGTAAAACCGGAACATACATTTTGTTTTGGACAGTTTATTGCCAATTGGTATTTTGACTTTTAGTGTTTTAGCAAGTGCCGACTCTGTCAGATCGTATTCTGTATCATTTTCTGGGATAGCCAATAAATGATTTTTGAACTCTGTGTACCATTCTTGGAATTTCTTCTCAGTTTTCTCCTTCACTTTGACTTCCTGGAGTATTTCTTCGACTTGTAGCCGAAACAAGTTAGAATTGAATAGATTCTCCGTCTCTTGAAGCCGATTCAGCTCGTTGGCGGTCGGCTGGCGGTACAAACTTTTAGTTTTCAATCGCTTTTTCGGTTCCTTGTTAGGAACAGCTGCTGCACGTTTCCCATTCTCATTGAGGACTTGGGAATCGATATCATCTTCTGACACCGAGTTTTTAGCGACCTAAAAAGTTTAAATTGAGATGTTAATTCAAAACCACCACGAACTTTTATTTGACTAGCAATCGGTCTAATAAATACATGGTTGTGACGAAAATACTATTTAATTTTACTTACTCTTTTGACCATTTTAGGAGTGGATTATTTTCACCATTTATATGGGAATTACACAGTTTTTATAGTAAAATTTTGGTTAGAAACTTGTAAACAACATGCACAAAATCACACGTGCAAATGACAACTGAAACTGGTTGACATTGACATTATTGACAGCCAAAGTGACAGTGACAATGACAGCATCGGTACGTTCCGAAATCACAAACACATAGCAATCACAGCTTTGATTTTTGCGAATAAGATAAAATTCGAAGTGAAGTTCGATCATTCATTATTAATAATGAATAGCTTCATTCAAATATAATTATCATCAGAATAGAGAGATAAGACAAGAGATGTGGTACGCGCGCTGCTACGCCGCTGCCCGCGAAATTCTGGCGGCCTGAATCTTTTTATTAGTAAGGCAAAGAATAATACGATAACTCGGTTCTCTTGCTTAACAGGAATTTGTTACATTTGTAAACTCGATAAGCTGCAAACCATCACTAGGGCGATATTTTTTTTTGGCTGCAGCTTTATGAAGAATAGCTTCCATTATTTTTGGGAGCCACAGGGCGCTCCCCTAAGACCAGGATTCTAGTCTGAGGAGCTCCCTAAACTGCCCAGTTTTCAAATAGGTACCTACTTGCTATGATTGGAGCTGTTTGCATGCATTCCGATTCCTAACAATTCACGGTAAAAATAAAACGCAATTTAATAAATAAATTATTTTATTAAAAAGAATCAACATAGCGTATTTGATGGTATTTTATCTAATCTAATAATTAGTATGGAACCGGTCTAATTGCGTTGTGAATTACCTAAAACTATCCTCATGGGTCATAAATACATGCGAAGTACTTATTTACAAAACGATTAATATAAAATAATCTCAAAATTGCAGATTTAAAAAGATCAGAAAGTCGGTTCCGGTCGTATGGTAAACAAAGTCGGTAACTATTTCCGATTGAGATGTACTTGGTACCTTATCTATTACAAATAGCTTTGGTACATAATTTTATTTACTAGGCATCACAAGCATTTTATGCACAATACCAATACTGTCCGAGTGACCACAATACATTTTCTAAATGTCATCGCTGGTTGCACTCGAAAAAAATACTGTTTATTTTTATATTCGAGGTTCAGAGGCGAAGGTCATCTTCTGTGCAGCCTAGTTGAGTTTGGAGATGATGGCGTTGGTGTATTCGCTGCATTTGCCGGTGCCTCCGAGGTCTCCGGTGAGGTTCTTTCCCTCCCTAAGGACTGTGTAGCAGGCGTTCTGGACGCGGTCGGCGTGGTCGTTCAGTTGAAGGTGCCTGAGCATCATGATGGCGGAGAGAAGCAGAGCGGTGGGGTTCGCCATGTCCTTGCCGGCGATGTCGGGGGCAGTGCCGTGCACCTGGGAAATAAGATAATTTTAATATATGGAAGTAAATTAGAAAGTAGACCAAATTTCTATCTATCTAACCTCGTTTGGCAAGTAAGAAAAGCACCACGTTGGGCGCCAAACAATGGAATGGACCATGAAAAAAACAACACAATGTAAGGGCTGTGGACCAGTCGCGCGCAGTCCTTCTAATGATAGATCCAGGTGCGATTGCGGTCAAATACCTGCCTTGTCTAGCATAAAAAAAAAAAAAAAAAAAAAAATATCAATGTGAAGTCTTTGAGTTGGAGTTATTTCTCATTCAAACAAAAACTACTTGCTGAATGGATTTGGATGCAACTTTAGTGTATCAGAATAACAATACATAGGTAGGATTAAAACAAACACCACGTCATTTTCGTATGCATTTAATCGGATTTTACTTATTTACATAAAATAAACATAAAAAATTCGTGTTCTACAGCGTTCTGTGTACTTGGACTATGTAAAATAAAAGGCGTTCCTACATTACGTTTTATTGTCAGATAATAATCTGGGCACATTAATACTTAATAATACGAATAAATACCACGTCAACATACTCAGGTAGATAAATGCAAAAAATCAAGCAAATACTACAATCACAAAATATGAGGAACTAAGCTTAATTATCACACAAAACTAAATTAAAAGTACATAATAATAAAATGCTGTTTTAAACATACGAAAAATGGTAAATACTGGTAACAGTTACTAGCACGCGTATACGAAAATACTCAAATAAAATGAAAATTGGAATGATTAAAAATATTCAAATAATATTGAGTGTTATGAAAATAATTCCTAATTAAAAATACATCACAAACAAACTATAAGCTAAATCATGATCTAATGGCATTTTATAATACCGAAATATAATGTAAATAAATGCGAAAAAGAAAAAGCATTTAATAAAGAAGTAAAATTAAGTACCTAGCTAGACAGAAATGAATTAAAATTTTTGATTGAAATTAATATTGTGATAATATGTAAATATCAACAAAGAATATGTTTCTCTCGAAACTTGTACTTTACATGTACTTTTGTTGTTTTGGCATGTTATTAAAAGCTACAATCACATTCCACAATAGTCTTTCACTATGTCTTTTGTGAAATATTACCATTTTTATCGCATTTTATTCATTAAACTTTTTTCAGTGAAGAAAGTTGTAACATAAATGCTTTAAATATGATAAGTTTACGTCTGCGATATATTTTGGTCACTTACAAAATAAAAGTAAAGGTTTAAGAAGTCTTGAAGCTAATTTAAACGAAAAGCTAATACTGATGGTAGATATTGTGGTCTTTTGCCACATAAGAAAGTCAGTGTAAAAATGTATAATACATAATACCACAGATCAGACGCACACTTATTCCAGGTGTACATACAAAGTTTCGAAAAAAAAACATAAATTGAAGAATGAAAATGAAACATTAACAGATCTATCTATGATCTACAGCTATCGGCGGAGTTTAAATAATATTTTTAAATAAAATATTAGTCATTTAAATAGATGTCCCGCATCTTTGGCTACCACTCGTGCGCAGATCCGAATCGTTCATCACAATAAATAAGGCTAGATCTAAGAACGCTTACGGTACGAAAATGTTACTTCATAGTCAACAATTTGATCTATCAATTTAACTAGTTGCAACAGTGGAGTTGTCCTCAAGAAATTGTCATCGCTCGCCAACATACAACTTGCCTTTCATTCCTTTACAAAAAAAAGTAATTACAGTAATTGACATTCTATTTCAAACTGGTTACTATGTTATTTAGGCCCTATATGAAGGATTATACTATTTGCAAGAGTTTATTTTCAGTTGAATGAACAAAGATAAACGTTGAGTATTTTTCAGAATCGATATCTAAATTCATCTATACAAGGCAGTGATTATTTACCCACCATATTTTGAATTAATCTTAAATATTTCATCTTACTAGCCTGTTGAGCCATCAAAATTGAACCTTTCCTACATTTGGCATGACTATCACACCCCGATGACAACTTCATACTCCTTATTGTAGATGCTTGATGATCTCATTTGTATACTCAGTGCAAGAGCTGGAGCCTCCGAGGTCTTCAGTGAGCACTCTTCCCTCCTTGAGGACGGCGAAGCAGGCAGCCTCAATGTTGCCGGCGTGGTCAAGGAGCCTCATGTGACGTAGCATCATGACCGCAGAGAGTAGAAGCGCGGTAGGGTTCGCTTTGTCCTGGCCGGCGATGGCTGGCGCGGTCCCGTGCACCTGGGGAAGCGTGCTATTAGTTGGATGCGGAATTTGGGTCGGGTCCTCGAATGAGTAGAAATGTTACGACTTTAAGGCTGGGTAACTTTGACAAACGTCAAAAATCTGTCAAACTCCATACAAAAAACGCCGGTTATCGTTATAGGTAGTTACTGCTAAAGTCAGGTGGTGCAACTCAGCCTAAATGTTACAAATTAATGAGTTGATCTTCTTCATGCTCTAAAACTAGCAGTCGTATCGTACAGTTTTACTCGTCTTAAAATATAGTACAGAAGAGAAACATCTGATTGTAGACTCATAAGTGCCACTTGTGGTCTAAACTGAATAAATATTTTTGATTTTGATTATATTTATTGTTTAGGCGCAAAATGACCAGACAGCAGTCTACCAATTTACAGAATGTTTATCAGCAAAAGGCAGTAGCATGAATAAAGACTTAGCAAGCCAAATATTCGCATACTAAGTGAAAAATAATTACCACCATAATTTTAATCTTTTACCTTGCATCAAGATGCAAGAGCAAGGACAAAATATAACCTTTCCGAGTGATTAATTCGTATACCATACGGTTGCTAGCTGTAGACAAAACAAGATATTTTTAAAATATTTTTTGGCAAAAATATTTATTTCAATAACTTCATCAAGGACCCAATTCAAATTGCAAATGATTTTGTTAAGATGTCAGAAAGAGTAAGAAAAGTGACACCTTCGATTTCAGGAAATTTTATTATTTCACTCAGAATACGGAACAAACCAGAAACCGTCAACGGGCGTAAATGTGTATTCATATAAATTACTCCAAATCGCACTAATTTGACTTTAGAGCAATTAGTCAATGGCCGGCGCGCGCATTGTTTACATATCCGTCAGATTGACACTTTATAATTAAATTATGCCGTCTTGTGCCGTTCCAACATGTAAGAATGCTACTGGAATTACGAAGAAAGTGCATGGGATCATGTTTTATCCGTAAGTAGCACATTTCCAATTCATTTTAATTAAATAATAATTTTTAAAAAAAATCACGGTTGTATTTTGTAAGTGTTGCCACAGGTCAACGGAATATTTTACCCTACTTTTTTATATTGAATTACATTTGTCTATAAAAAATTCACGCGTTAATTTTGTTAGCGTTACCACAGAATAATGGAATATTTTCCCCATCCTTTTTGTTTTAATTAGTTTTTAGTGTAATTTCATCCATGACATGACAACCTGATTAATTAAATTATAAGTGCCACTTGTGGTCTAAACTGAATAAATATTTTTGATTTTGATTTGATTTTAATATATTGAATTAATTTATCATATTACTCCCTAATAATGAGGAGATAATAAATTACTATCGTGAATTCCATACTTTCCCATTTATTCAAAAGTAAGGCATTGGTATCAACAGATCAGCAGCAGCAATATTTGTATATTTAATAATAATTTTAAGTAGTTAATTAATTATTGCTTACATACTTACTCTGATTTTCTTTCAGGATACACAGCCAGAGTTGCCTCGCAATCAAATTCAAGTATTGGTGATGTTTTTGATTTGGATTCTGTTTTTGACTCTAAGAAAAGTTAAACTAAAAGCACTACTGCGCCGTAAACAAATGTTTTGTTGTCGATATGTTTACATAATAAAGAACCTTAAGTTTCTTTTTTGTTTTACTTGGCATTCTAAAATTTATATTCGACTTTTGTAATTGACTTTTAAATAACATATTATACCTACATATAGTATATTACACTATTTAATAGAAATAAATAATCATCTACACTTAGTTACTTCGGAGTAAAAATTAAATTCATAGGTAGGTAGGTACTATCTATGCCTATGGCCAGTCATGTCGTCTCGTTCTATCGCAAAGAATCACCATTTGATAAGAGCGAGAGCAAAAACGGAAATGGATAGTTAACACTGTGGCCGTGTGTACTTATTTCACTTACTTATTTTTTACTTGTTTAACATCTCTTTAAAAAATTACATAATTTTACCCCAAAAATGGGGTGTCACACGGCGCTAGTAACACTAAAGGGGGTAGAGGGGCGCGGGAGGGGAAGTATTTTGGACACAAGTTGCCGCGTAGAAATGTTATCGAACACTCCTTCTGGTTTGTTCTGTATTCTGAGTTATTTCACTATAAACGAAGGTAGCACTTGTCTTAACATTTTAGAGACATGCTAAAACAGGAAGGACACATAAAATGTATAAATCACAAACATTAAAACAGAAATAATTAAATAGTAAATTTATAAACCACCCGTGTTTTTTGGAATATATTAGATACCATTACCTACACACACACATTTTTTTCATCTTTTCCACATTAATGAGTAAATAAATACCTATAAAATTGTTATGTTATTACTTTCAATGACTGGGAAGGCAAGCTTCCCTCAATAGTTAGGACACTATTGAGGGAAGCTTGCCTTCCCAAACCTCTCCAATGATCCATTTTCATGGTTAAATATAGTAAGTTAAATACATAATGTATATGGTAAAGAGTAAGAGGGTTACATCCACAAACAAGATTTTCCAGTGACACCATGCATATTATGTAAAAGAGTAAGTTTTCCATACTAATGACATAATGATGATCAAATTAGACACACAACATCCACACCTGGGTTAGTTTAAATAATCCTCGAATAGACTTACATAATATCACTGTTGAGCAGTTTGCACTAGTTGTAAAAAGATGTTCACTCAAGAGGCGAAAATAAATAAAAAACGATTTTAACTCCATTACCTAAAAGTGCTTCATACATGTGAATAGTATTTTTTTCGTGTGAAGATATTGGTACGTATATTAAGTAAATTGGAAACATGATAGTTTGTGCTGAGTGGAAATGTGTTTTTGTGATCAACAAAAGATAAGTTGTTATGAACTTGTTGGTGCTAATAGTTTTGTGCTGACAGCAAATAATACAATAAACTACTATTCGAATTGAATTTTTCGTCTAAAATAAGACGTCTACTGTTAATATTAAACATAGGCCTCCTAAAATGATTTCCAAATTGGCCAATTGGCGCCTTCCTAAATCTAAGCTATTTTTTTTTGCGAGTTTGTTCGAGTGTAGTTTGTTTGTATCCTGGAAATTCTAAAATGTTGTAACTCATACTTTATAGAAACAACCACTGGTAGTGTCATTAAGTTACAACAAAAATAAAAATATTCCTTACGCGATCATCAACCCCTCGTAGTACCATTGTCAGACAAGTTACTTCGCTCCGCAACACGATCACGCAATGCATCTGTTACGACTGTCACTCCTCACAGCCTATGACTTTATTACATTGGTCTATTCCGGTATCCTTCCGTTTGGCCAAATTACTTTTCGCAAAATTTCACTTCGCAAACAACTTATCGCCAAAGTTTCATTTCCCAAATAAACTTTTAGCAACTGTACTTTTCGCAACTAATTCATTTGGTCAAATTATCATTTGGCAAAATTTTACTTGGCAAATGTTTATATAGAATAGCCAAACAATAATTTGCTAAACAATAATATGCCAAAAACGACATTTGCGAATTAAAAGTTTGCAATAAGTTGTTTTGCCAAATGTTTGTTTTGAAAATTTGCGAAACGTTGTTTGCGATGTGATAATTTGGGAAACGTTTTTTGGCCAAACATTAGTAATCCGTCTATTCCACTTTGATCACCCATGGATAAGATGACCTGGGTGATCAAAGTGGACTCCAGTTAAATTATTATTTTAGTTTGGCGTCTACTTTGATCACATCGGCCTCGTCGTAACCCCATAGCCCTAATATCTATCTCGTATCTCCTTTGTCAGTATACTTACAGACTCGAAGAGCGCGCCGTTCTTGCCGATATTTCCGGACGGCGTGAGCCCGAGTCCGCCGATCAGGCCCGAGCACATGTCTGACATGATGTCTCCGTACAAGTTGGGCATCACCTGGAAAAGTATAAGGGGTAATGTTGAATAGGTACTCGTACTCTTCAACATAGCTCGCAGAATTGCTAAAATCAAGTGGCAGTGGGCGGGGCACATGGCTCGTAGAGACGATGGCCGTTGGGGCAGGAAAGTTCTCGAGTGGCGACCACGGGCTGGAAGACGTAGCGTGGGCAGGCCTCCTACTAGGTGGACCGACGATCTGGTAAAGGTCGCGGGAAGAGCCTGGATGCGGGCAGCGCAGGACCGTGCATTGTGGAAAACCTTGGAGGAGGCCTTTGTCCAGCAGTGGACGTCATTTGGCTGAAACGAACGAACACAAAAGAGAGAAATTTCGAAATCAATGCCATAGGAAAATATTTTTTTCAGTAATGAGGTGGCTACTTTATGAACCGTAATGTCGAAATGATGTTTATTTTCAATTTAACTGTTATTTAGATAGCCCCTGTTTTTGCTAGGGAATGTTCATTGTTCGCCGATGTTCATTCCACCGTTTTCACTTCACGCCTGACGTACGCGCATCACTAATGCCTCCAAACAGGAAGTGCAGTACCGCACTAGCGCGGCGCCGGCCATCTTTGAACTAACTCTCGAGCGCGACGCTCACTTTTTCCACTTTTGCTCTTTTTATAATGTAAAACCTTCAAACAAGAAGATTATAGACTAATCCTTACAAAAGGACTTTCATTTTAAATCCTACATTCATGTTAAATGCTCTAATAACCTTTGAATAAACCTGCAAAACGCAATTTATTATCTGTGCTTTAAGTACTAAAAGTAAATGAAATCCATATTATACAAAAAAAAAACCTATAACTATAGTAGACAAAAATAGCTAACTTTTATTTTCATATCAATTCGCGTAATGCGAAGCACTGGCAGCGTTCCAGTTGCAACAATGTTTTGGGGCGTTAGCGCGTTACGTATTCGAAGCCGTGACGTCACAGCGATACGCGTTATGTCAAGCTTCTAGTTATCAGCAAATAGGCCCACCTACATGACACGCGAGTTATCGCGTAGTTTACATTGAATTACTTTGGCAAATATAATTATGGATCATTTTTTACCAGTTCGTTTTCGGTGAATGAAAATCAAACTACGCCTCCGCAGACAGTGACTTTCTTCAAAACTGAAACTGAATTTTAGGCTCTCAGGGCCATTCCCAAAACGTTCCTCAATCAATGGGCGGTCACTCATAAAGGTTTTGAGTGAGTGACTCTTAGGCCCGCTATACACGGACCGCTTGAAACAGTCAGGTTCGACAGCTTCAAGCTGCGACTGCATAGTGAACTGCAGAGTTCTATGGACGCACATACACGTACCGCTCGAGCAGTTGCAACTGACTCGGCCGGCAATACCCTGACTGCTTCAAGCGGTCCATGTATTGCCGGCCTTAAAACCCTCGAATGACGTGCGACCTGGATAAGTTTGCGGGCACCGCAGGTGCGGTTCTGGAAGTCCCTGGGGAGCCCTTAGTCCAGCAGTAGCTCGTGACATCATTTGTCTCAAACGACGACGATGATCTGATTCGTTTCAGCCGAAAGACGTCCGCTGCTGGACAAAGGCCTCCCCCAAGGATTTCCACAAAGACCGGTCCTGCGCCGCTCGCATCCAGGCGCCTCCCGCGACCTTCACCAGATCGTCGGTCCACCTAGTGGGAGGCCTGCCTACGCTACGTCTTCCGGCTCGTGGTCGCCACTCAAGAACTTTCCTGCCCCAGCGGCCGTCAGCTCTACGAGCTATGTGCCCTGCCCACTGCCACTTGATTTTAGCGATTCTGCGAGCTATGTCAGTCACTCTGGTTCTCCTACGGATCTCCTCATTTCTGATTCGATCACGCAGGGAAACTCCGAGCATAGCACGCTCCATCGCCCTTTGGGTGACCTTGAGCCTTCTAATGAGGTCCATAGTAAGCGACCACGTCTCAGATCCGTATACCATCACTGGACAATGAAATTAAACTATAAATAAACTGTAACACTCACAAGCACGTCAAACTTGGCGGGGTCCTGCACCATGTTCAGGCAGACGGTGTCGAGGTAGCGCTCCTCGAACTTGATGTCGGGGTACTTGGTGGCCAGGTCGCGGCAGCAGCGTAGGAACAGACCGTCAGACATACGCCTGGGAACAACAGATTACTTTATTGTAGAGAAAATAAGTTTAAGGCCTCAGCCTCGAATTTAGCGGGCAGCGGCGCGGGAACGGGGCGGGCAACGCAGACCCGTTCTCGAAACAAGCGGGCAGCTCGCGCGGCGCTTTAGCGGCGAAGTGTTGTGTTCGGGGTTGTGTTGTCGAGATATTTGTTTTTATTCGCAAACGAAATGTCTAAACAACAGCGACAATTTTATTTCGATTCAAATTTATTCCTAACGCTCGATTTATTGTGGGCAAATGAAGGAGTGCGCTGCCCGCTCCCGCGCCGCTGCCCGCTCGTTACCCGCTTCCGCGCCGCTGTTTTCGAGAACAGGTCTATTTGATTTTACGCATAAGATCCTGCCGCTCCCGCGCCGCTACCGCCGCCGCCGCCGCTAAATTCGAGGCTGAGGTCTAAGAGAGATACCACATAGCGTCTAAGCCCGGTGCGGTGTGTTGCGGTATCGCAGCAGTGCCGCTCCGTAGGTCTACATCAATCTTTTCCAAAGTGGGGGAAAACGCCCCTTTGTGGGCGCTTAAAGAGGGGCGGTAAGAGACCCATAAAAAAATCGGGACGTTGTGTAGAGGCTTGGGAGGCGTCATCTACTAGGAGGACTCTTAGACATCGACTGAGCTCGACTCTTGACTACAAAAATGGGGGGCGCTAAAAAATAATTTATTCTCAAAGTGGGCAGTATACTAAATAAGTTTGGGAACCACTGGTCTACATAATCTGACGTGTCGCTGCGGTACCGCAACAACGCCCGTGCAACAACATCTCTCTAAGACAGGGATCTTCATAGATTGAAGTTTCCGATTGGTTGAAGTAAAAAAAAAATACCAAACACAAACCAGAATATTTTACTGAGATTTAATCGGGGTTGTCTTTCGTAATAAGGACCATAGTTTTAGTATAGGAGCAACTATTTAATTTACCAGTGACAAAATGAATAGGCCTACTTTTCCCAATGTGTTTGCCTGATGTTCGCATATTTGTGACACGCAATGATCACTATTTTAGAGATATACGTCATTTAAATAAAATAGCATTGTTTTGTTACATAAAAAAATAGTCGAAAACCTATACAGGAACAACTTTGTTAGCTTTACTAATTAAGACATTAACAATGGCTTCACCTTTTGGCAGCTCATTTTAACAATACATGCATAATGAATAAGAACACGCGTATTAGTACTTACTAGTTTTGTTATTGACAATGCCACATTTAGATGTATGGAAAAGTTACTGTTATTTCTTATGTAGTAAAGACTGAAATAGTTTGCCATGGTGACACGTGGAGCCTCATAGTACAAGAACGAGAGTAATTGACACCTCCTATTAGAACTAATAATGGAGTGTCATGCGATATCCTTTAGTAGACTGTTTAATGGGAATAGTTAACATACTACTAACTAAATTTTCCGCGAGTACTGTCCGTACTGCGTGTCGTTTTCAGTTCGATGTAATTGAAACTTTCTTGTCTATACACAAGCTAGTAAATATACCTTTATCACTTTAAGTTGTGTTGAGTGGCAAGTTGCACTGCCCTGCTGTTGTACTCACATGATGTCACTCTGCCCTGCTGTAATACTGACATGATGTCACACTGCCCTGCTGTAATACTCACATGATGTCACACTGCCCTGCTGTTGTACTCACATGATGTCACACTGCCCTACTGTAGTACTCACATGATGTCACACTGCCCTGTTGTTGTACTGACATTAAGTCACACTGCCCTGCTGTAGTACTGACATGATGTCACACTGCCCTGCTGTTCTACTGACATGAAGTCACACTGCCCTGCTGTAGTACTGACATAATGTCACACTGCCCTGCTGTTGTACTCACATGATGTCTCACTGCCCTGCTGTTGTACTCACATGATGTCTCACTGCCCTGCTTTGTACTCACATGATGTTACACTGCCCTGCTGTTGTACTCACATGATGTCTCACTGCCCTGCTTTGTACTCACATGATGTTACACTGCCCTGCTGTTGTACTCACATGATGTCACACTACCCAGCTATTGTCCTCACATGATGTCACACTGCCCTGCTGTTGTACTCACATGATGTTAGCCTTGTGCACAGCAGTGACCTTCTTCCTCTTGTTATCGCGCGCGAACTGGAACGCGAACTCGGCGACCCGCTTGCTGGCCTCCTCCGTGATGAGCTTCGTCACACTACCCAGCTGTTGGACTCACATGATGTTAGCCTTGTGCACAGCAGTGACCTTCTTCCTCTTGTTATCGCGCGCGAACTGGAACGCGAACTCGGCGACCCGCTTGCTGGCCTCCTCCGTGATGAGCTTGATGGACTGCACCACGCCGTCCAATCGCGTCACACTACCCTGCTGTTGTACTCACATGATGTCACACTGCCCTGCTGTTGTACCCACATGATGTCACACTACCCTGCTGTTGTACTCACATGATGTCACACTGCCCTGCTGTTGTACCCACATGATGTCACACTACCCTGCTGTTGTACTCACATGATGTCACACTGCCCTGCTGTTGTACCCACATGATGTCACACTACCCTGCTGTTGTACCCACATGATGTCACACTGCCCTGCTGTTGTACCCACATGATGTCACACTACCCTGCTGTTGTACTCACATGATGTCACACTACCCTGCTGTTGTACCCACATGATGTCACACTGCTCTGCTGTTGTACCCACATGATGTCACACTGCCCTGCTGTTGTACCCACATGATGTCACACTACCCTGCTGTTGTACCCACATGATGTCACACTGCCCTGCTGTTGTACTCATATGATGCCATGATGTCACACTGCCCTGCTGTAGTACTCACATGATGTCACACTGCCCTGCTGTTGGACTCACATGATGTCACACTGCCCTGCTGTAGTACTCGCATGATGTCACATTACCCAGCTATTGTACTCACATGATGTCACACTGCCCTGTTATTGGACTCACATGATGTCACACTACATTGTACTCACATGATGTTAGCCTTGTGCACAGCAGTGACCTTCTTCCTCTTGTTGTCGCGCGCGAACTGGAACGCGAACTCGGCGACCCGCTTGCTGGCCTCCTCCGTGATGAGCTTGATGGACTGCACCACGCCGTCCACGATTTCGTGCTCGATGCCGGAATACTCGCCCTCTGTGTTCTCTCGGATGGTGACCACGTCCACGTTGTCGTATAGCGTCTTGATGCTGTAAAAGAATGGTGTTAGATGTTTGTTGCTTGGTATATTTGGGAGGGGGCATGGTGCCCCCATGGACATGGTACGTCTTTAGAAACCTGCCTTATATTTCGTCCTTAAATCTAAAGTACCGAACGGTAATCATAATGTAAACGGTCCTTCTTTCTATGCAATAATTTAGAACCTCTCTGCGCGATCATCTGAGCTTAGCCTTAGTATCTAGGCGCGGGGATCCTACTGAGAAAAACAGAATCGTTAGAGATGTCAATATGTCCTCATGACTCGTGCGAGTTTCTATAAAATACATCTATTAAAGAGTGTGCAAGTCTCAAATCTACAATATTTCAAAGTCAAGGCATTGAATTCACCTTGATAATTCGTTTATCAACATTTTTTCTATTGAATCAATGCTATCATTTTATCCAAGATTACAGTTAATCCATGATTTTATATTTCAAGAAATTCCACAAATCACGTATTATTTTTATTATTGATTGATTAATATGACTACTAAAGGGATAAAGATAGAATGATAATTTGTGATACAATTAATTCCACCCAATTCCACCATGATTGAACTAAAAATCTGGGTTTTCTGATACAAAAGTTATCTCTAGGATAAATAAAGCAAATGAAAGGGGAAAAAAGTAACACATAGGCTTTGCCAGTACTTCAATGGACCTTGCAGCTTCAGCAAGATTTTTTCAGAGAAGTTGTCTCAAAACAATAGGTAATGTTGTACTTGAATTCAAATTATTTAGTTCAGTGTTTTTCAACCTTTTTCATGACACGATCCCCCTAGTATGAAAAAATATTTTGCGACCCCCCGACCATTCGGTATTTTTTCATGCATTTTATAATGTTACACAAAATGTTCTTCAATCCATACAACACTTATGCATTTAAACCTTTACTGTTCTAAAACACTGATTTAGATAGATTATATTAATCATTTTAGGGTACGTCACGTCATTCTTGCGCCGGCTGTATGCCAGGTGCTTTATACCTATGTCTAGCAGTGTTGATAACTTTAGGGCATTCGTTATGTTTTTTAACCATTTCAATATTTTTATAAGCAGGTGTGTTTTACGTGCATACGTACCTATATCTTAAGATTAGATAAACTATTCAATCGTATCCTTATCGTATACCTTATAATAATAATTCATTGAATTTATGACGAAACCAGACAAGTTTATCACGACTATGATTTTTCCATCAATCATATCAGACATTGGAATTTTGGGTTTTTTCGTTAAGCAAGAATTGCTAATATGACACTTAGTTATACAGCTGATTTTGACCTGTAATAGTTAGGGATAATGCTCAATATTCAATGTCAAGATCTGCCCCCTAGACAAGTGGCACTTTTTGATGAAATCGAAAATCGAATCCATCAAAACTCCATACTAAAAGGGCTTTTCGACCACCTTCGACTGTACGGCTAGCACGAAAAACTTTCTAGTTCGAATCGTTTACGTATTCGAATCGCCATCAAAAGATTTAGTACGAAAACTACAACAGTGCCCTTGTAAACTTGTCGTAAAGTGAACTTAGTATGAGAAATGGTTGCACGAAACTTATTTTGAGAATCAAAATTCGTCACGTTATCGTTTAATTCGAAGGTTGAGTATCGAATTTTACCGAATATGCAAACGATTCAAACTCGAAAGTTTTTCGTGCTAGCCGTACCTACTGGTTTGCGATTTTAAAGTGCAATTTGTCTAGAGCTAGACCCACTGATATCTTTATCGGTCATGACCTAAGCTCTAGAATATCTAACACTAAAATGCTACACATGTCACGTAGAGATATCAATACAAAGATAAAGAATGATCGTGTTGGACAACCTTGATCATGTGACACAAATCAATTCAAGCGCGCCGTGATAACGTATCGTAATAGCAAGCGTGCTACTACATACCTTTATTGATTCATTATCACAAGACTTTTAAGCCTACATCGAAACTTGATTGAATGATTTTGCAAAAAAACATTCTTGAACTTTTTTATTCAAAGGCATTTTTAGAAAGTAGACCAAAATAGACACAACTTTGAATCTATGCTGTACATTTCTACAATAATAGTGATCGACATTTCATACATAGAAACATTATATCCACAGTACATAGAGCTTGTCAAGTACTATTTCTATTCAGTTTATTATCATACTAATAGATAGCTGGCATAATGCGGGTAATTTAAAGTTGAAACCATTCAAGGTCGCGACCTTGGAACAGTATCAGCATATTGAAAATGGTAGCCTATACCTTATGATTCAAATATGGACACCTAAGGACTTAGTTTATGCACAAACTAGGCAATGTCTCATTAAAGGAAGGTCAGTCTGTCGGGCCATGATAGTCACAAATATTTACTTGAAATACAGCAAAGATAAATAAATAAGTCAGTATTTTTTCATTCAACATTAATGAAAATATCTACCAATATTTTTATGGTAATAAACTGAATGATAATGAGAACAAATGTTTAGATTAGCATTTCTTGTTATTTTAGGATAACAACATATGTTTTCAATGTTTAAACATGGGTAAGACTTGCAATAACACCTAGTTTAACTTACAAATAATAATTTGTACTAACAGTACTATGAGTTTTTATCAATTCATGAATGACTGGGTTTTTTGGCTTAAGGATTCATGACTCATAAGAAAGTTCTGTTTAAATTTTTTGTATATCAAAACTTTACAGACCTGACATTGTTCCTTAGACAAAATCCCTACAGGATCCCTGGAATTCTGTTTAATCAATTTCAATAGGTATAAAATAAATCAGTAAATATTAATAACCAAAACATTAAGTTATGTGGCAGTCTAGCTGAGTACATTTCTGATAATCTTAATTGATGAATGAGTAACTTGACTTGTGCACTCATTATCATGACATTATCAATGATTTATATTTTATAGCAATTTGTGTTATCATGAGTTATGTAACAATATTATGCCTAAAAAAACAAATTCCAATACAGTTTATGTACACAAAAATGACTAACAGATTTTTACATTCCGGAACAGACTGTTGTGGTGAGAACAATGCCACATCACTAATGTCGTGTCACCTCACTAGCGGATACGGAAGTGAACCCCTCTGCTGTCATGGAGGCGGGCCGGTGTGGTTGTGTATTATTGTAGAAAACGCAAACGCTAAATACAGTTTAATGCTGAAGAATTACTTCTTTCCTTGAACTCCCATATTCCACAATTGGTTATGGGCCCAGACACGCGTACGCGTGTTGGAGTTTAAGGGAAAGTGACTATAAAACTAGCATCTTTGTCTGAAGTGGCGCGGCGTGGGTTGGTGTGGGTAACCTGTTTTCACACGAGGTGGTGCGGAAATTAAGCTGTTGGGAAGGTTTCCGAAAATCAAGATCATGGAGGGTCGAGCGGAGCAGCGTATGATGCTGAATGGCAGAAATTGGGGGGCATGGAGGTTTCAACTGTCCGTGATACTAAGGGCTAAGAAGTTGTATGATGTGGTCATTGGCAGCGAGCTACTTAAGGAAGAGGATTCGAAAGAAAAACAAGCATGGTATGAAAAGGATTACAAAGCACAGGAGATCATTGTAACAAGAGTTGAGGAACAGGTTATGACGTACTTGTCGTCCTGTGTGACTAGCAGGGAAATGTGGCAAAGGTTATCTACCTTGTATGAGCCCTCATCGCAGGTCAGTGTGCATCTCGTACAACAACGTTTCTTTAACTTAACCTTTGAAGAACCAATGATGAACTTCATTTCAAAACTGGAAGAAATAGCTAACCAGCTAAGAACGTTGAACGAACCACCATCAGATAATATGATAATTACCAAGATTTTGATGTCTTTGCCAGAGAAATATAAACACTTTGTAAGTGCTTGGGAGTCGGTGCCTGCGTGTCAACAAAACCTAAAGGAACTAACCTCAAGATTATTGATTGAAGAAGAAAGAAATAACCAAGGGGAGTCTACATCATCTGCATTTGCGACCAGAACCAAATTCAAGGGAAATGGCAACAGTGATAGAAAGTGTTTTGTGTGCGGCAAAGTTGGACACATGAAGCGTGACTGTCATCAGAAAAAGTGCTATCGTTGTAACAAAACCGGCCATATGGCTGCTGAGTGTAACCAACAAGTAAAGTGTTATCAGTGCAACAAGTCTGGACATTTGGCTAAAAACTGTAATTTATCTCAAAATAAGTTTAAAAATGCATTCATAGTTCAAGAGCCTATATTACATATTAAAAATAATTTGGATTTCATAATGGATTCAGGGGCTAGCGAACATATGACATATAATAAAAGGTTTCTTCAGAATTTTTGTAAAATTGATAAAAAGGTAATAGTTGGGGATGGGAAAAGGTTAAATGTTGAAGGCATGGGGGACATACATTTGTTGGCTTACAATGGCTCAGAATACATACCTTCTGTCATGCATAATGTGTTATATGTGCCTGATTTAAATGTGAATTTATTTTCTTTGGTTAGTGCTGTTGACCATGGCTACATGTTATCATCAAGTGAAAACTATTGTAAATTTCTCAAAAATGGATCAGTTATGGCTCAAGCTAAACGTGTAGGAAGTTTGTATTTAATGGAATTTAAGATTGAAAGTAACTCTGATCAAAATGACTGTAATGCTTTATTAAGTTTGTCCACATGGCACGAAAGACTAGCCCATCAAAATTTTAAACATGTCAAGGAAATATTAAATAAAAATAGTGTCAAATATGAAGGGCAGATTGATCAATGTAGGTCTTGTATACAGGGAAAGCAACATAGGTTGCCTTTCTTTAGCAGTGAGAGCCGTGCTGAGCGACCAGGAGACTTGGTGCATGCAGACTTATGTGGCCCGATGGAGACAAGATCTTTAGGTGGGTCTTCATATTTTTTATTATTAAAGGATGACTACAGTAACTACAGGTTTGTGTATTTTCTTAAAAGTAAGTATGAGACGAAAGAGAGAATATGTGAGTTTCTTGAGCAATTTGAAAATGAGTTTGAATGCAAGGTGAAAAAGTTTAGATCGGATGGTGGTGGGGAATTTAAAAACAGGGAGTTGGAAGGGGTGTTTAAAAGGAAAGGAATTTTGCATGAATGTACTGTGGCGTATACTCCAGAACAAAACGGTAGAATAGAAAGAGAGATGCGAACAATTGTAGAATCAGCTAGAACTATGATCATAAATGCGGATGTCAGCAAGGAGTTGTGGGCTGAGGCTGTGAGTAATGCTGTGTACACAATAAATAGGACAGGTTGCAGTAGCCAGAAAGGTAAAACACCATATGAACTAATTTATAAACGAAGTTTTGACATCAATACATTAAGATCTTTTGGAACTGAAGTATACACTCACATCCCCAAACAAAGAAGGCTAAAGTGGGATTCAAAAGCAAAAATGGGTAGGTTTGTCGGCTATGGAATAAATACAAAAGGTTATAGGATTTGGTTTGAAAATAAGAGAGATGTTGAAACTCATAGAGATGTTGTTTTTGTGCTGGGAATGAAAAGAAATGAAGATATGGAAGATAACAGGATCAGTCAGAGGGAGGGTGACATAGAAGAGGTGTGCCATAGCGATGATGAGGAGAGAATGGGAGAAGAGAGCGAGAATATAGAGAATGATGAGGAAATGGAAGAGAAGGAATATGGAAATTTACCGGAAGAAATAACAAATGTTGATGAAGAACAAGAGAGAGAAAGAAGATCTGAAGTGGGTGCTGGTCAAAGGAGATATGTGGACAAGGACGAGGAATATGAATCAGAAGAATGGCATAGCCCAGATGAAGCAAGGTTGGAGGAAAGGAAAACAAGGAGTGGCAGAATAGTAAAAACCCCTCAAAGGTTGAGAGATTATGAGGTGGGATTGACGGCACAAGGAGAAGAAGACTTAACGTATGAAGAGGCAATAACTGGGAAGGATAGTAAGGAATGGTTGGAGGCGATAAATAGGGAGCTGCAAGCACTGAAAAGTAATAATACATGGATAGAAACGGATTTACCTAAAGGTCAGAAGACAATAGACAGCAAGTGGGTTTTTAAGGTGAAGAGAACTGAAGGTATCTATAAGGCAAGATTGGTCGCTAGGGGTTTTAAGCAAGACAGTAAGTTTGATCATTCTGAAATATATGCTCCAGTAGCCAAGCTACCAACTTTACGTATCTTGCTGGCTGTAACATGCAAGTATGGTTTAGATATACAGCAGATGGATGTGAAAAGCGCTTTCTTGTATGGAAATATAGAGGAAGAAGTATATTTGGAAAAACCAAAAGGTATGGAACAGGATGGAAAAGTATTAAAACTTCAAAAATCATTGTATGGACTGAAAAAGTCACCGAGATATTGGAATGAAAGGTTCAATAAATTAATGATACAGGAAGGGTTTCATCGTAGTAACTGTGACTATTGTTTATATTACATGCCAGGAAAAAGATTTTATGTACTATTATACGTAGACGATATACTTTTGATTTCAGAAAATAGTAAACAAATTGAGAAGCTAAAAGAAATACTTAAGGAAAACTTTGATATGAAGGACATGGAAGGAATTTCTAAGTATCTAGGAATCAACATTAAAAGGAATGAAAAGTCAATAGTAATTGATCAGATAGATTATTTGAAAGAAATTTTGAAGGAATACAAGATGGAAGAATGCAAGCCGGTTAGTACACCTATGGATCCTGGAATGAAAATTGAGAAACAAGATTATCAGAATGAAGAATTGACAAGAAAGTGTAGAAAGTTAGTTGGAAGTCTTATGTATGCTATGTTAGGTACTCGACCAGACTTGTGTTATGCTTTGGGTTATTTGAGTCGTTACCAAGGTTGTGCAAATGAGGATGTATGGAAGGGTTTAAAAAGGATTTTAAGATATATAAAAGGAACTTTACATATGAAATTGGTTTACAGTATGAACGGTGATGAATGTTTGGTTGGATACACAGATGCAGACTGGGCAGGAGATCAGGTTGACCGGAAGTCTACATCGGGTTACATAATGCAGTTGTATGGGTGCACGGTCTCATGGTCGTCCAGTAAACAACAGTGTGTATCATTATCTTCAACAGAAGCTGAGTATGTTGCTTTAGCTAACGGGATATCTGAGGGTTGTTGGATTATAAACTTGCTGACAGAAATTAATTTAAAGTGTAATCAAATTGTTATGTTTGAGGACAACCAATCTGCCATTCATATTGCAAAAAACCCTGAACAACATAAAAGATTGAAGCACATAGATTTGAAATATCATTATATTAGAGATAGAGTTGAAAAACAAATTGTTATTCTAAAATATATACAAAGTGAAAAACAAATTGCAGACATGTGTACTAAGCCTTTGGCTAAATCTAAATTTGAAAACTGTAGAAACAAGGTAGGATTTTGTAAGATGTAGTTTTACAAACTAGGCCCTGAGTTGCATCATCATTTACCTTTGGAATCATTTATTTGGAATTTGATACTTTAGTTATGGTTAGAGAGGTATGGTGCAGCCCGGGATGAGTTTTTTTTTTTGTAAGTGTATTAACATTTAAGTTAGTTTGAAACTTTAATTGTTTGTTGGAGATGTGTCATTGAGGAAGGGTGTTGTGGTGAGAACAATGCCACATCACTAATGTCGTGTCACCTCACTAGCGGATACGGAAGTGAACCCCTCTGCTGTCATGGAGGCGGGCCGGTGTGGTTGTGTATTATTGTAGAAAACGCAAACGCTAAATACAGTTTAATGCTGAAGAATTACTTCTTTCCTTGAACTCCCATATTCCACAATTCAGACTGGTTACATAACTCAATAAGTCAAACACTGTTTTAATAATAACCAATTAAAAATTATTTTATCTCATGACATAAAACTATTATTGAAGCATAATCCAAATACCACTATTTAAGTTTAGTGTTTGGACAAAGGATTTACCTAAAAAATATTGATTATGTTTATGTCAGTCATTAGGTAAATGTCTAAGTAAGTTTTGATATTATCCATAACAATATGATGTCTTCCTCAAATTAAAGTTATAAAATTCCTGATCTTGTGGACTTCTTTGTTGTGAAAGGTCTATCAGAAATGTACTTCAAAATTGAATCCTCACTTGACTCTGTATCTGACCACACACCAATTATAGCAACGTTTAGTACCTCAGTAATAACTAAAGAACCGATATCGACACTATTTAACCACAAAACCGACTGGGACTCATTTGCAAGATACATAGAACAGGAAATAGACTTGAAAGTTAAATTAAAAACAGCAGAGGATATAGAAGAAGCTGCCTTCTATATAACAAATCTCATCCAGGTCGCCGCGTGGCGTGCAACACCGGCCCTAAATAACCCTGCCCCAAAAAATAATATTCCACTTGAAATACGTAACAAGTTGGTAGAAAAAAGAAAACTACGAAGGCAATGGCAGACAGGTAGACATCATGGTGACAGAGCAAAATATAACAGAGCCTCCAGAGAGCTGAAAGAACTTATAAAAGAGAATCAAAATGAAGCATTCCAACATAAGCTGTCCAATTTATCCGCTTACAAAAAAGACGGCTACTCCCTTTGGAAAATAACTAAAAACTTCAAAAGACCACAAAATCACATTCCACCGATAAGAAAAAGTGCAGCTGAAGCGTGGGCCAGAAGCGGAAAAGAGAAAGCGGAGTTGTTTGCAGAACACCTCAGTCAAGTTTTCACTCCGAACGAGTCATCCTCTACAGAATTCGAAGCAGAAGTCGAAATGATGATCCAAAGTGATCAACAATTGACATTACCACTGGCTTTGGTGACTCCTAGGGAACTCAAAAGAACAATATTTAAACTAGCCAACAAAAAAGCACCAGGCTTCGATCTTATAACGGGGGAAATTCTCAAACAACTACCCAGAAAACCAATAGTATTTCTAACAATGCTATTCAATGCAATCCTCAGAATACACCATTTCCCAAACATCTGGAAGATATCTACCATATGCATGATTGCGAAGCCAGGAAAACCTCCAACTGAACCCAGTTCATATAGACCGATAAGTCTACTTCCAATCTTATCTAAGTTGTTCGAGAAGATGCTACTGTGGAGACTGAAGCCTATATTGGATGAGAATGGGATCATACCGGATCACCAGTTTGGGTTTCGGGAGAAACATGCTACTGTTGAGCAAGTGCACAGAGTGGTCCAAAAAATCAGGCAATCACTTGAGAAAAAAGAATACTGCTCTGCTGTATTCCTAGACATACAACAGGCATTCGACAAAGTCTGGCACAAGGGTCTACTATACAAACTAAAAACCCTACTACCGAACTCAATCTACATGATCCTAAAATCCTACCTGGAACAAAGAAGGTTTCAAGTAAAATATGAAGAAGAATTCTCCAAGCTGTGTGAAATCAGAGCCTCAGACCGAACTCAATCTACATGATCCTAAAATCCTACCTGGAACAAAGAAGGTTTCAAGTAAAATATGAAGAAGAATTCTCCAAGCTGTGTGAAATCAGAGCCTCAGACCGAACTCAATCTACATGATCCTAAAATCCTACCTGGAACAAAGAAGGTTTCAAGTAAAATATGAAGAAGAATTCTCCAAGCTGTGTGAAATCAGAGCCTCAGTACCGCAAGGATCAGTGCTGGGACCTGTCCTATACTCCATATATACGGCAGACCTGCCTGAGACACCTGATGTAGTGACGGCTACCTATGCAGACGACACCGCGTGCCTCTCAAGCGATACAGACCCGGAAAAGGCATCAACCAAATTGCAGACCCAGCTTAACAAAATAGACTTGTGGCTGAAAAAATGGAGAATCAGGCCCAGCGTAACTAAGTCCACACAAATAACCTTCACCCTTCGAAAAGGTGATTGTGCTCCTGTCACCTTGGAAGGCAAACCCTTGCCAACCAATAACACTGTGAAGTACCTGGGCTTGCACCTCGATAGAAGGCTAACCTGGGCAAATCATGTTAAAGCCAAGAGAACTGAAGCAAATATGCAACTCAGGAACCTGTCATGGCTGATAGGACGACAATCCCGACTCTCTATCAACAACAAACTGCTCGTCTACAAGTCTATTATCAAACCAATCTGGACCTACGGAATAGAACTCTGGGGATCTGCTAGCAACTCCAACCTGAAAATAATACAGAGATTCCAAAACATCGCATTGAGAACAGTCTCCAGCGCCCACTGGTTTGTGAGAAACGCAGAAATACACGAATACCTTGAGATGCCGACTGTAAAGGAGGAAGTGAGCAACTACAGCAAAAAGTACAGACAGAGACTCGACAGACATAGCAACGCGCTGGCCAAGAACCTGCTAATGGACGAAGATACAAAGCGCCTCAAGAGATGGCACATCCTCGAGCTCAGCGAGAGAAATTAGAGCTCTTACCAGTGATGGACTTTGCTATTCAATGGAATACCAGTCAAATAATCCGCTCCCAGAACACATCTAATTATGGCTATGGATGGCCGATCGTAGATAATAAGAGGAGAAAAAAAAAAAAAAAAAAAAAAAAAAATTAAAGTTATAATAACTAGCTATATAAAAAAGGTGCACTCTATTTTCTGATACCAAGCAATGGGTTTTTTTGCTCTCACACAAAAATAATTATCTGCATCAGCGCATCTTAATTATAAACATTTCAATGTCTGCAAAAACTCTCCTGCCATAAATGTCATAGTTCTCAACATAGGAGCAAAGAAAATTATATAAACTAGCGGCCGCCCGCGACTTCGTACGCGTGGATCCCGTTTTACCCCCTTAGGGGTCCGTTCCCATGGGAATTTCGGGAATTCCTTTCTTAGTGCACCTGTATGGTACCTAAGTTACGTCCCTTCCAAATTTCAAGTGCCTACGTTTATATGTCAGTCAGTTTCTCCTTTTATACATATATTTAGATTATTACTAAATGAATAATTTGTAAACTTACCCATCCAAGCTCTTGCAAGGCCTGACATTGGCGTACAGGTCGAACTCTTTACGTAGGGCCAAGTTCAGGGAGCGGTAGCCTTTACCCACGGGGGTCATGAGAGGGCCCTTCAGGCCAATCTTGTTTTCATTCACGGAGTCAATAGCCTTCTGGGGGATACCAAACTTGCCATCTGGACCCTAAAATTGTAGAGAAGTGTTAATAACAAATGAAGATAAGGTGATATTGTTGAGTGACCAAAAATAAACAAAAGAATGATAATAAATCTGCTATAGCTCAAATAATGCATGGTAATTTTAGATATAAGAATATTGTCATGTGTAATCCCTAAATAAAATATTCAAACAGGTTGAGAGAATCACTGCCTAATTTATTTAGTTCTACAATAGAAGATTGATGTTACATATGGAACTTAAATTTCCACAATAAAAACAATGTTTCTTGGCAGTGTATCAAATAAATAAATCACAAGCAGTAATATTAAGTTAATGTATCGTCACTTGTTTATAAAATAGTAAACAAAAGATACTAATGACGAAGGGACTTACCCTAACAGCCGTCACGTCAACCTCGTCCCATTCGATGGGGCACTTGGCGGCTTCGAATATTTTCTGAACCGCGACGGTGATCTCGGGACCGATGCCATGGCCGGGGATCAGCGTCACCCTCCGTACGCCCGTGCTGTACTGCGCCGCACCGCTTCGAGCCGCCGGGGTCTTCAAAATACAAAAAAAACTCCCCCTTAGATAACCTCAAACCACATCACCAATTAAACCAACAAAAATAATGTTAACCTCATTTTTAACGCCCTGTACCCCTCCGGCTTTAACACTCGCGCCAGGCTCGAACCACTTCAGCAAACCTTCTACTACTTTACTCTCACGAAAAGGCTTCAAAAGCACTTTTATGTAATTCTTCGACATAACTATAGTACGTCTATTTTTGGATGGTCAGAACAATAAGCTCTAATGACTATCAGGGCGAAATTAATAAGTGGCATGCAAAGGAAACAACGCGGGTATTGTGTAACACTGATTGATTATAAACTTACGATTTTCCTGATTAATCTCGCAGCCATTTCTTTAAATTTTTGCTACACGACGACGGATGATAATCTCCGCGGTGAAGGGCGGAGGGGGAGGAAATCATAGAGAAGGAGGAAATCACTCATCTGTGGAGGAAATTACGGCGCCCGCCACTACGACGCATGACCGGAAATAGATGTCAAGGACTATGTAAAATTAAAATTTATGAATTTTATTTTTGATTAAGCTTTTCTTGAAATCTTGTATGTTTTTACGTTTGATTTCATGGTGCACTAAACAAAGATATATTTTTAGTACATAATTATTTGGCAAAACTAAATTAGTCCAAAAATTAAATGCCTTAAAAAACAATGTCGAAATTATGACAGTTCCAAAGATACAAGAAATTAATCATGCCACAAAAAATGTATGAGACCATGAATGTGAACTATGAATATTGTTCTATGTTATGAATGACTAATGGCTCTTCCGATTAAGCCATGTGATTATAAATTATGTGAATAATTTATCTGCTTAGTCTTAGTTTACTAAATGGATTTAAGCATGATGAATAAACATTGAATAAACGAATGATTTCTCTACCGGTATAATACCGGTAGGTAATCATCAGAAGCATGTACAGCACAGCTGACAGCTGATCTTTCTGTCAGTGCTCGTCAGTCACAGAGAGCTGTCAGTGTCAAAGTCTTATTTTGTGTTGTATTCTCATTGCATTGCAAACACATTTTTTAAAGATTTCAAATGAACCCTTTAAAAACAGAGGGGAAAATTGTAATGTGTACTTATAATAATGTTCAAAGAGTTCTACAGTGTTTGAAATAAATAATCAATTTACACAATAAATCAAGATTACTATGGATCAACCACTTTCTCTGAAGTTGGCTTCTTTGAGCCTTATATCTCAATGTAAGCTACAGAGAATTCTTGCCCAGTGTGGAGATAAGAAAGACCTTATCATAGATCCTTCTCTTATCAAGCCTTTGGAGCGAATTTGTGGTGTAACTTGGCTCAGGTGGGCAAATAAATATTTTATGAATACATTACCATATCATTAAACATACCGTTTATTGCGTTAGTGTGTTATAGTGTATGTTCATGTTTTTTATTCTTTCAGGCAAAATGGAATCGATAAAATATACAAAATGGATCCACAACTGGGAACAACAGCCAACACAAATAGAGTTTACTTCATACCAGCCTGTACTCAAAAGTACAAGTGTGTATTGGACCAAATATCATCTCTCCTGAGTCAAAACTCTGCTCTAGCGGACTTGGAATGCTTCCACATAATAATAGTGCCCAAAGTATTATGTTCTTATGATTCTATACTTGAAAGTAAGGGTTTGTACGGCATTGTAAAGCTGCATACTTTTGCTTGGGAACTAATGGCATTAGATGAACAACTTCTAAGCTTGGAACTTCCATTTCTTTTCAAACAATTGTTTGTAGAACAGAACCATGCCCTACTCTCCAGTGTAGCCATGTCATTATGGAGCTTATTCCATGTAACTGGTAAACCTAAAATCATGTTTTCACTTGGGAAATTGTCTGCAAGTGTTTTAGATATGTTGGAAGTGTATAATGAAACCTATGCAAGAGACTTTCTAAGTTCAGAGAGTTCCGATGAAATTGGGGCTGTGATTTTGATTGACAGGAATCAGGATTACCCTTCAAGTCTCCTTACTCCAGCTACCTATAGTGGATTACTAAGTGAAATATTTAATATTAACTGTGCTCATTTAGATCTGAATGTAAAGGACACAAAGTATAAAAAGGGAAAGCTAGATTTTGGATTCCAAGAAAATAATTCAACAGATAAAAACCCTGTCATGACTTTAGATAGCTCTATAGACACTCTGTATGGAGAGATTAAACACAGGCATTTTTCTGAGGTTCTAAGTGTTCTCAGCTCTAAAGCAAAGTTACTGAAGAATGAGGACATCAAAGCTCTAGGCATTCAAGAAATGAAACATTATGTGGCAACCAAACTGCAGCAGGTTGCTTTATTCAAACAGAATCTAGTGAACCATGTATTAGCATGTGAGACTATTATCTCTGAAATGAGTAATAAATTCGAAAATCTGAAACTGACTGAAACTGAAATGTTAAATAATAGAAATAAGAAGTCCAACTTCACATTTGTTGATGAAAATTTTGGCACAGATATTCATATTTATAACAGTTTACGTCTAATGTGTTTGTTAAGTTTAACACAAGGGCTATCTTATGAGGAATACAACACTCTAGTGACCAAATACTTGCTTGCTTTTGGCTACAAGTTTTTGTATGTATTTAGTAACCTAGTCAATGCTGGCTTACTGATTCAGCCTTCTAGTATAAAATTATCTTTGAACATTTCCAATTTAGGCAACTTGAGTGATAGACTGCCTCGATGGCAGAGTGCATTTCAAGCTGCAGCAAATAAACTGAAACAGTTACCTTCACAACCAGATAAGGTTGGGAAGTCATCTCCTAGTTATGTATTCAATGGAGGTTACATCCCTTTAATAGCAGTGCTCTGCAATACTGTGTTATCCGCTGAATCATTATCAGAAGTCATCTCCAAATTGTCTGCGTTGTCAGACTTCAAAGTGGGTGGATGTATTGCTGCAAGGATGAAAGAAGGCATGGAAACACTTAATGAAAAATTGGAAAACATGAAAGTCAATACAGATTTAGAATTTGGTTGTAGAGATCCTAAGAGTATGTCAAAGGTTTTGAAAGCTGATCCCAATTTTGGGAATGCTTTTCCTCTGAAGCCCAAGAGTGTGTTTGTGTATGTGATTGGAGGGGTGAATTATGCCGAGATTGCTGCCTGTGATGTGGTGCAGACTACAACAGGCAGTAAGATTTACATAGCAAGTGATTGTGTTGCAAGTGGCAGTGATCTTATGTTTGCCAACACTTGAATGCTTGATGATTAATGTTGGTTCAAAGATGAGAATTTTGTAAATTCTTTATCACTTCAACTTATGTTTTAAATGTATGACTTGAAGTTATAATGACAGGAAATAAATGTAATATAAAATAACTCATATTTAAGGTTCAACAAAGTTGATATTTATTTGTCACATTTTATCTTTTGTGCAATGAATTACGCTAGATAAGCTATTACTTATGATATTTTGGAAGGAGCTTTTGAAATAAAACATAATTATGTCATATAAAAATACTTTTATTTAGAATCTTAAAAATACGTCGTAATTATATCACAGTACAAAATTTACTTCTCATTTTTGCCTATTGATTTATTCTGGGAGTAAGAAATATAAAATTTGATTTACTGATATTTTTTAAAACTGAAGAATGATATTAAAATTATTATGCAATTTCCGATTATTTAAATATTTTTTTCCTGTTTTCAGTCTACAGAAGCAATTGATTATAATGATAAACATTTTTGCTATTATAACTTATGAGGAAGCTACTATCTCTTCAATGGGCATTGGCAAATTTTGTAACTATCACAACGTCCTTAAAATAACGGTTCAAAAGGAGTAACCGTAAATCAGTCAATTTCCTAAAAACTAAAAAGAAGGGGTTTTACGAAATGTCATATTTTAGTTAAAAAACAAAAGATGGCGCCACGAATACTCGAAAATAAGTCGATTCATTTTGCCCATTGAAACTAAATGACTACTATAGTCTGGTCCATGAGCACGTAGAATTTTGTCAAATGACCCCAAGCTACCCATCCTTATCACTCGCGCGTAATTATGTTGCTGTCGCGCTCACACACTCACTGCGGGTGCCAGTCGCACAGTCGCGACAGCAATATAATTCCGCGCGAGCGATAAGGATGGGTAGCTAGGGGTCATTGGACAAAATTCTACGTGCTCACGGTCCGGGCTTTAGTGAGGTTACTTGCGCCAGTATTGCGCGAATTTGTGGAACTGTTCCACGAGGACCGCCATGACAGCCGTCACCGACATGTCTAGCAGGTTCTGGAGGTAGTGCACAGCTTCTTCGTCGCCCAAGTCCAGTCTGGAAGTGAAAATAGGATGCTAAGTTAGCTGGATTTTCATTTAGTGCCAGCCTAGGGCGATCAAGCGCAACGCAACAGAATTAATTACAAATCATTTGCGGTAAGGCAATAAGGTATCTTTCTGGCAAACGGTGTCATATTGATGCAAACTAATGCGTCAGTTTGAAATTTATAAGGCATATTCAACAGAACATCACACTACAATGTTTGTCCCAAAATCGCACATATTCTTTATTAGCCTTCAGCTTTGAAAGCCCATCTCGAAAAAATAAAACGAATGCTCGCGCGCTCGCCAATAGTTTTCGCCAGACAACCAGGCCCATGTTGATATAAAGTAAAGCCAGGAAAGTACCTGGATGCGAGCAGTGCAGGACCGGTCGTTATGAAAATTCTTGGGGGAGGCATTTGTCCAGCAGTGGACGTCATTTGGCTGAAACGACGCCGACGACAATGATGATCAGGCCCCTCTTTCCCACTGGGCACTTTGGGCACGTGCCCAGTGCCCCGCGACTGAGGGGGCCCCCATCTGGCTTAGTCATCAAAATGACAACTTCTCAAAATGACAACCGGGACGCAAAATGTCCACAAATAATCGAAATATCCGAAATAGACAATATTATTACGAGAAGTTGTCTTTTAGCGAAGTTGACATTATAAGAAGTTGTAATTTCGAGAAGTGGACATTTTGATGACTAAGCCCCCATCTGCTAATAAAACCTGTTTCCAGATGATAAGGGCCCCCCTTAATCCTTAAATGCCCAGGGCCCTTAGTAGGTTAAAGACGGCCCTGATTAGAGATGGGTTATACTAGGTAAATTTGATACTAGGTGCACCTATTCCTAGTATTTATTAATACTCGATCCAAATACCTATTCCACCTAGTACGTAGTAATTTAGCATACTTGACGCGACTAGTGCGGACTAATCCACGTAATATGACTTTAATATTTTTTTTTTTTAAAAGATACAACCGTAGTATGAATAATGCAATTTGAAATTGAATAATAATTCCTCCCTTCATACTTCAACAGGCTTAGGACTGTCAACTTAAAAGTTGGCGTATTTAAAAGATATCAATTTCATAAAAATATTTACATATTTTTTTCTTATTTACATGAATATGGTTTGACTACGTTTGTGTGCGTTTGCTTCGTCGCGCTCAAATTTGTTTGGTCAGACCGAGACGGAGTGAATCTCTACGTTCTCACATAAGCTTAGCGAGAAATACTAGGTGCGCGTAATACACGAATACGGATTACGCAATAATAACCTCTATTACTTTGATGGTAGGGTCGGAAATCGTGTAATTTATAAAATACTAGGTGGATCAAGTATTTAAAAAAATGGAATAGGTGCCGCCTAGTACTGTAAAATACCTAGTGTGTGGATCTGTTCTAGTAAATACGTCTCATCTCCCTGATGATGATGATTAAAGAACATGTGACGTCAGCATTACCTCAGCTTGTCCTGCACTTTCTTGACCGCCTTGTCGGGCTCCAGAGCGATGTCAGGCACCGACGCGTCCACCATCAGGGAAAACAGGTTCAGCATCAGGTTGGCATGTCTGCGGGAAAAAACAAAGTTTGGCGTTATCTTCGAATTATTCTTTGACTTAAGACTTGAATGCTACCATAAAACAAATAAATCCGATCTATTCCTTTCTATAATACCAAGAATATCCGTTTTACCCCAAACAAAATGGTCCTTCGAGCCGGATCTGAACCAGCTAGCCCCAAACAAAATACTTAAGACATTTCACACTGCAATCTGGTGAGTATTTTGCATTTAGCTTTCGCGCCGAATATAGAGAGATTAGGAAGGCCATAACGTATCCAGATTATTATAACATGAGGCCTAAAGTGATGCCTAGGCAGGTCGCCTAGTGTATCAACAAGAGCAATTAGTGAAAAAGTTTGTCAAACTTTTGGCCAATTTTAAGGGCGATAATTTTCTGATCCTCGCTCAGCACATCTTTTCGGACCGTATGCCAATATGATGTCCTATAACGTAGGCAATTTTGCAGCGGACTCACGGATTACTATAACAATTGAAGCCTATTGAGTTGACCTCAAGAGGGTTAGTTGTTAGTTAGTTACCTCCTCAGATGCAAGAAGGCTGTATAGCACTGCTTGCGGAACTCGTGGTAATGTTCGGAGTGGACGCCGCCCATAGCCTCCACCATTTCTTTGCTGAGCTTCATGGGAGGCGGGAGAGGCTTGGGGTCGCGGCCGAGGATGTAACCGAAGTCGATGTGGAATAATGCGCCCGCTTTGGTGAGTAATAAGTTGTCAAGGTGACGGTCGCCTACGCCTGAAAGGTATATTTATTTATTTATTTAAAGACTTTATTGCACACACAACAATGTTCCGTACAAAAAGGCGAGCTTAATGCCATACGTCATTCTCTACCAGCTGACCTTGAGTATATGTTGGAGACATTGAGACAAATCGATTTCATTACTACAGTGTTAAAAGAAAATGGTTAAAAATATTTCAAGTGATGTAAATTGTTCTTTTCACTTTCTACCAAAGTCACTATCAGAGGAAGATGGCTATTTTTCTAGTGTAGTTAGTCATGACCTGTGGCTAATTCAATCTATATCAGTAGGCCTAGGATGCGTGCCGCGATCAGCGTTTATCACGCTATTTTATAGATTTTACGTGGTAAGCCATTTGTCGTCTAAAATCATCGTTAAGATTTTATCACGGCGCACATCCTAGCCCGACAGGATGGGTGAGACAAACGCGTGGGTGGTTAACTTAAATCGACACTTAAAAATAACGCTGACGAATGGGAGTCATGAAGCTAGCGGGAATTTCTAGATGTAATGCAAAAGCTAGCTTTATGAAAATATTATAAGCCTATCTAAAATTGAACGATTTGAAAAAATACACCCTGCATTTTTATATTGTGATGATTTAACTTACTGCATTAAACAAGTTTTAACAACTCACCGAGCAAATAAGTGATCACGCAGTATCCTGCGCAGCTTCTAATATACGTGTCCATAGTCTCAGGTTTGATCCCGTACGGGGCGCCCTCGCACGGATTGTGTTTCCTGAAGAAGTTCTGTATACTGCCCTCTGTAGCTAACGCTTCGGCCACAGTTATTGACTCTATGAACTGTAGGAACCCGTGCTTTGAACTGGTCGCCAGGACTTTGTAAGGGGTCAGTTTTAGGTCCAGGTTTTCTCTTCTCAACAATTTGTCCATGAGAGTGATCATTTGGAGAATGAGTTGGTCCTGACGGAGGTCATCGCCGTGCTTGAATATCGCCTCGTATTCGACGCCTTCGGTGGTGAGGAAAGTGAGTTTGGAAGGCATTAGTGCAGATTTGAAGAGGCTGGCCTTTTTGGCTACTATTCCTTTGATGGTTACGTTTGGATCTAGGGGAAAGGGCATGGGCTCGAAGTTTGTGAAGTTGAACTTGAAGGCATCAGGGTCAGCTAGCAGTTGCTGTAAGCGTTCAGCCTTCTTGTTGCGGTTGCCGCTTTCGCGGGTCACGGTCTTGACTAGCTTGACGAGTTTGTCTATGAACACCTGTTGGCGAGCGAGGAAGTTGCGCGTGCGTTGAAGTTCCGCGTTGCCTGTTGAGGGAAAAGTTGAGGTGAGTATTTATTGCGCGTAATTTGTTAAAAAGCACGAACGATCAACAAAGTATACAACTTTATTGACTATTATAAACAGCAGTTTACCGAAAGATTTCAACCATTTGGCATCAAGCATATAAAATGTTATGGTGGCATTGGAATTCCATTTCTTTCTTGCGCCGCGGGCCGAGAAGGCTAGAGTCGTACAGGTCGTATCTTTAGCGTGCTGGTGGAAGAAAGCACGTATAGCGCGCATGCCACTGTCAACCTTACGCCGCGAAATTAAGGGCGAAAATCGTATCTTTGGCAAGCTGGAGTGAGAAGGCGCGCATGATGCGTAGTCACACGGCACGCTATTGTCAGCCTTACGCCGTATCCTTGTAATTTTATAGTGCCGCCTCTTTCTCTCTTACCTTTGGCCAGCTGGTGCGAGAAGGCGCGCATGACTCTCAGATACATAGCCCGCACAGCATGATCCTGCGCGGGCCGGTCCTCGCACTCGATGAGCAGGTACCAGTACAAGTCACGCCACTGTCAACCTTACGCCGCGGACTTAGGAGCTAGAGTCGTATCTTTGGCGAGCTGGTAGAAGCAAGCGTAGGTACAAGTGCGCACGCTAATGTCGGCCTTACGCTACCGACTTAAGGACGAGAATCGTACCTTTAGCGAGCTGGTGCGAGAAAGCGCGATAGCCGGCAAACCACTATCAGCCTTGCGCCACGGGGTTAAGGAAGAGAGTCATACTTAGCGAGCAGATGAGAGAAGGCGCGCGCGCGCAGTTCTATTGCGCGCAAGCCACTGTCAACCTTACGCTGTGGGCCGAGGGGCGAGTACTCTGAAAACCTGCGTGACCTTCTTCGAGTCGCACCCTATAACCTGTATGCCTTCTTCCGCCGTCTCTTTCTCTCTTACCTTTAGCCAGCTGGTGCGAGAAGGCGCGCATGACTCTCAGATACATAGCCCGTACAGCATGATCCTGCGCGGGCCGGTCCTCGCACTCGATGAGCAGGTACCAGTACAGGTAGCGCACGCCACTGTCAACCTTACGCCGCGGGCTTAGGAGCTAGAGTCGTATCTTTGACGAGCTGGTGAGAGAAGGCGCGATAGCCGGCACGCCACTGTCAGCCTTGCGCCGCAGACTTAGAGCCGAGAGTCGTATCCTGAAAACCTGCGTTGCCTTCTTCACGGCATATGCCGTCTCTTTCTGTCTTACCTTTGGCCAGCTGGTGCGAGAAGGCGCGCATGACTCTCAGATACATAGCCCGCACAGCATGATCCTGCGCGGGCCGGTCCTCGCACTCGATGAGCAGGTACCAGTAGAGGTAGTTGCCGACGACGCTGTTCCCGCAGGCGCGTTCGATCAGAAACGACGATAAGCTGAGGTGCTCCTCGCCGTCGGTCTCGCTGGAATAAATAAATAAATATCCTTAGACATTTTACACTGCGCTTCTAGTCCCAAACTAAGCAAAGCTTGTACTATGGGTAGGTACTAGACAACGGATATAAACATACTTAAATACTTTTTTTTTTGTAAATACATACTTATTATACATAGAAAACACCCAGTCCAATACAAACAAATATGTTCATGCACACAAATGTTTGTACTGTGCGGGAATCGAACCCGCTACCTCCGGAATAGTAGTCCGTTTCGAACCACTACACCAAAACGGCCGACAAAATAGATAATTTTGTTTATAATAAATAAAGTCTGAGTTTTTAAAGCAGGGGCCGGCAACCTTTTATAGAATAATAGGATAGGAGAGCCAAAAAATACAGTTTTGTTTGCAAAAAACAAAATCATTATTTTTATAATTAACTAGCTGACCCGGCAAACTCTGTTCCGCCTTAAAGGCAATAAATAAGCTATCGCAATGTTTCCTTATTTGCTCACCGTTTAGACCTACCCTGGACTACGACAAACATTTTAAAACCAAGATCAGCTCAATCGGCCCAGCCGTTCTCGAGTTTTAATCAGACTAACGAACAGCAATTCATTTTTATTTATATAGATAGATAGATTATGGGAGTAATGAGACACAACTTTACATTATAACTGTAGGGGCTGTGTGTCTTGTGTGCCTCTACAGTGTTGATGTTGGATGTAGTTGTAGTTTTATCTACGTCACGGGATGTGGTAATTAAAACTGTGTCCGATTCCGTAGAGAGCGTTTATTACACTGAATTGTAAGTAAGTTATAAAAATGAAGTAAAATGAACAGAAAGTAGGTCGTGCGCGCAGGCGCTATGTCAGCAGATTTACTGAACAACTTATATGCTATGTACTTGCTCGTACAATAACAGTCGCATGCGTCTAACTCGCGAGAATCGCTGGTTGCCGATTACTAAAGACGTGTTAAAACTTTGCATAGAACTAGATGTGCGTGACGTCATATGACACGCGCCCATGGCAACTCGTAATATATGGGACTCGGCGTATTGTTTTCTAATGTGTTGAGTGACGTCACGAAATTTTTTATGTCTGTAGAAAATCATTGAGTGATTTGATGATGCTAAATAAAAAACCTTACATATTTTCTATACAGTGAAACAGCAAATTGAAAAGTACAGTAAAAGTTACCAACTGAGACTGGATAGTCACAGAAACGAACTCGCCTCTCAACTGCAAGGAACTGGCAGTCTCCACTTTTCCAGACTGAAGAGACATAGCATTCAAAACCTAGCGAAAAGATTCGCAGTGAAAGAATAAGAGATGACTCACTGGACTAGTCTCTTACTGAACGCCTCAAGAACCGGATTGGAATCGGACAGATGATTGGATTATTGTTTCGCGGAAACAGATTGCCAAGTGATTAGAAAAGAAAAAAAAAATCTATTATTATGAAAGGAGGACTTTGATGTCAGACTCACGCGAAGATATTATTGTTGTCAGCCACACTGTTGTCGTTAGTGGCTTCCTCCGCCGGTGTCGCGTCATCCGTCCGCGCGTCTAGCGAGCGCCGACTTGTTACCGATGACGTCATCTCGCTGGATGTCAATACTGAAAGTCAAAGTCAAGTCAAAGTCAAAATTTCTTTATTTGTTTAGACTAATAAATAGTTCTTACAAATCGTCATTTTGCTCTTAAGCATCCTCTACATGTCTCATAATCTTTTTACCCTACCAGCGCTTCGAGACCAACATTTGGCAAGTGCTGAGAAGAAGCGCCGCAACAAACTCAGTCACCACTGTCTGCCGGTTAATATAAATAAAAAGAAAAAGCAGTAGTACGGTACATTTGATTCAGGAGTAGTTCATTGAATTTTGCACGAAAGAATAGATTTCAACAGTGTTATACAGGGTTCTTTGGTAGATGTCCAAACAAAAAGGTTGATTTTACTACTCAAATATATTTTTTCCTACAAGACTAATATCTAAATTCTAAAAAAAACTCTATTCTTAAAAAAGTATGGGAAGGTTCTTAGAAAAAGTGCTGATAGCAATTTTTATGGAAAGGTATTTTGTATATTTTTTTTAATTTTAACTTTATTCTTTTTCCCTAGTTGTTGCATTTGAGCAGTAGTATAATCATGCCCGTTTTCACCATCAATCCCTAGTTTTTAAGTGACCTCTTTGAAAACACAATTCCTGTTGTGTTACCATAGGGGTCACTTAAAAATTGGGGATTGATGGTGACAACTAGCACCATTTTTTATTTGACTACCAATGGAACATCTTGTATTCGGGTTTAAATGTATCAATTTTGATGTAGCCATAGGCGTCAAATAAATAAATTGTGTAAAGCCTGGTCTGTGAGCACGTAGAATTTTGTCCAATGACCCCAAGCTACCCATCCTTATAGCTCGTGCGTAATTATATTGCTGTCGCGACTGTGCGACGGGCGCCCGCAGTGAGTGTGCGAGCGCGACAGGAACATAATTACGCGCGAGAGATAAGGATGGGTAGCTTGGGGTCATTGGACAAAATTCTACGTGCTCACAGACCAGACTATAGAAATAACATCTTAACTGTACCTGAGGTGGACAGCAGGCTGGCCTGGCTGCCCCTGTGTCCGCTCTGCATGAGCTTTCCCTCTGCGTCTGAATATACCACGGCCGAGTCTTTGCCGCATACTCGCATGTACTCTGTTTTCAAAAGGAACACAGTTAAAGAAGACGTTAACCAGCGAATGAAATATTCCAAAATTTCCAAATGAGATTGGATCAATAAAGCCTTAAATTATATCTTGCCTGGAACTAGAGAGAGTATTATTTAATTTACCTATTTGTGTTGAGCGGCTATTCCAGTTCAATAAAGTCCTAGTATCACTGCGACCGGTATCGATCTATTGTGATCGCCGCTATTTTCCTTACAGTTCGCCTTCAAGTCCATAGGTACAAAAGATAAAGGTAACAATATCGCAAGCGGCCTGTCCAATAACAAAGTCTGACACTATGAATAATTCTTATAAATCTTGTGTGTCTTGCGCTGTTTTTTCTAAGTACTGGCACATACAATGTTGCGGTAGGGTTCATATGAAAAAAATATGTCACTTACCCTCATGTATCTCGGAGAAGTCCTCATACTTGAGGGCTTGCACCAATTGCAGTAGGTACAACAGTAGGTCTTCATCAGGGGCTTGTTTCAGGCGAGACACGGCGTATCTACAATAAAAAAGTCCCCACCATGTAAAATTTTATGCATGCAAATTATTTAAAAGCTCATCTACACTAAAATGTTCTTAGTCCAATCATTTAAGCTTAAATTAGGTAAGAATTCGGAATTCGAGATACCCAGCTGTAAGTCTGTAAATACTTGTATATTGACACCCAAAAAGTTGTCTCAAAACCTACATATGGTAGGGTGTAAGCAACTATTAAATTTTAAGGTCAAAGGTCACAAAAATCGCTTTTTTTGGAAATATCTCATTTCCTATGGTTTTTTTGCTATTTGTATTTATTATCAATATTGTAGAATAAAAATTTCTCTACAAATTTTGTTAAAAATTTTTTTTATACGGTGAACCGTTTTCGAGATAGAGGGCGGCCGCTAGTACTTATAATAAATCTGTAGAGGTCAATTCTGTACATGAAATATATTTTCAAAATAACTATCAGGGGGTGATTAGTAATCGATACTGATGCCAAAAATGCAATCAGTAAAATTTTTGTCTGTCTGTCTGTATGTTCCTTATAGAAACAAAAACTACTAGACGGATTTTAACGAAACTTGGTACAATTATTCTTCATACTCCTGGGCAGGTTATAGTATACTTAGGAATTCCCACGGGAACAGGAATTAGCGGGAAAATCCTTTTGTATCAAAAATCTAAACGCTTAACGGAAGTTAGACGCTTGAAATTTGGCATGTAGGTACCTTAGTAAAAGTAAACAGCAAGGAATTCCCGAAATTCCCACGGGAATTAGCGGGAAAATCCTTTTGTATGAAAAATCTAAACCGCTTAAGTTGACCTGAAGTGATGCAGTGACCGCGCGCTCTCCGCCCTCTATCTCGAAAACGGTTCACCGTATAAAAAAATTTTTTAAACAAAATTTGTAGAGAATTTAGTATTCTACAATATTGATAATACATACAAATAGCAAAGAACCCATAGGAAATAAGATATTTCTAAAAAAAGCGCAAAAAACCGATTTTTGTGACCGTTGACCTTGAAATTTAATAGTTGCTTACACCCTACCATATGTAGGTTTTGAGACAACTTTTATGGTGTCAATATACACGTATTTACAGACTTACAGCTGGGTATCTCGAATTCCGAGGTGAACTTACTATAATGACTGGACTATCTGGGATGAAATGGTCTTCAATGTATCCGAAGGAACGATAGACGGATTAGAAAAGAAAAGGATCTAGTTACAATAGTATTATTCTTACCAGTAGTTTCGAAAAGTATTAACCAAAAATTTCCACCAAACGTCACATCATATTTTGTTAAAATCGCATGCTAGACGCAAAATGTACGCCTGCTGTTAGATCCTAGGGTTTGACGGACGCCCTCAGCAAGCCAGATGCTATGTGATTTTGATGACAACATCACCACCATGAAATCGGTGGTGATGATACACAAAGATACGTACTTCCTGACAGCTGGATGCGTGAACTTGGGCGTGAGCAGCTCAAGGGCATCCTCCACGTCCATCGGCGTCCACTGCTTCATCATCGCCAGCGCCTGCCGCACCTCGCCTGCAAACAAACAATATTTACCATGTGAAGTGAGACATTGGCGGATTGTAAGCGTTTTCAGAGCGGAGCGGTGACGCAGCGAACACGCCGCGGCTGTGTTCAACGTTTCCGCCTAGAGTATTGGTTCCCAAACGTATTTGAGACGCGCCCCCTTTCGACCATACAACCCCCCCCCCCCCTGCTTCATTCAAGACTATTTATTGGTCGTATCGAGCAATCTGGAATGCAGCGGTCGCAGGTTACTTAAAGATTGCCCACGCCCCCTCCAATAAGTCTTTGCGCCCCCCACTTTGGGAATGGCCTAGTTTTCGCCTCGTGTTCGCTCTAAAAACGCTTGTAATGTGCCAGTTGTAAGGCCCTAAGACTTGGCTTCTACCAAAGAGGAAAGAATAGGAGATGTGTTTGAATAACCAATCAGATTTTTGACTGAGCGGACAGGTGTTATGGAAATAAAGAAATCTGATTGGTTATTCCAACGTTATCTCTCCTCTGCACTTTGGTAGAAACCGGACCTCGCGTATAACGGGACTATTCCCACCACTGCAACTCCTGTGTAGCCAGGATCTACAGCTTGACCGCAAATAAAAACCCAACTAAAGCCTGGTCCGTGAGCACGTAGAATTTTGTCCAATGACCCTAAGCTACCCATCCTTATCGCTCGCGCGTAATTATGTTGCTGTCGCGCTCGCACACTCACTGCGGGCGCCCGTCACACAGTCGCGACAGCAATATAATTACGCGCGAGCGATAAGGATGGGTAGCTTGGGGTCATTGCACAAAATTCTACGTGCTCACGGACCAGGCTTTAGTATAGGTCAAGTCTGGTTTGAGCGTGTAGAATAATTGCTCGTTTGCCTCCTATCACATAAAAAAAAAAAAAATACCGTCCTAAATGACGTCCACAGCTGGACAAAGGCATCCCCCAAAGATTTTCACATCGATCGGTTCTGTGTTGCCCGCATCCAGGTGCTTCCAGTGATCTCTATAGATATTATCGATCCAGAGTGCAAGGCAGGTATGGTTACGTAAAGGGTTGCCTTTGCAAATGGCAATTAGGTAATACGTGCCTGTACTATAATCCATTACAAGGACGTTCACTCATCACAGGTCATCCTGTACAAGAGACGAAGGCTTGAGCGCTGATGCTCACATATACTAGTAAAAATATCTGTCCCACCAAGTCGAGCAAAAAAGCGGCACGGCCGTACCATCCTTTTCTCGAAGCAATTCAGGCCATTTTCGACTGCCTGTAACTTCGTTGTGGAGAAAACTAGAAGGCTGAATTTTCATTAGCTATGCAGGCATTGTAAAGACACGGTATATTTAAAATTTCATTCAATTTGAACCAGTAGTTTAAGAATTATAACGGGTCAAAGTTACTTAATTTTGTCACTCACTGACTCACTGACTGACTCACCGATCATCAAAATTCTAAGGCACTTCTAGCAGACCTAGAAGCTTCAAATTTGGAATATAAGTAGTGTTTGGTGTATGAATCAAGGAAAAACTAAAATATTTGGGGGCACGGTAGTGCAACCGCCAAGTCGAGTAAAATTTTTCAATTTCGGTCCAGTTTTCTAGATACATAACTGCTGTCTAGAAAATACAAAAAGAAATGAGATTTGGGGGCACGGCAGTGCAACCGCCAAGTCGAGTAACATTTTTCAATTTCGGTCCAGTTTTCTAGATACATAACTGCTGTCTACAAAATACAAAAAGAAATGAGATCCCATCAAAAACAATACTTGTCACAAAAACCAAGTCTCGCAACTCAGTTGTTCTACGGTAAAAAGTTGTGAGATCCAAGTAATACCAAGTCCAGGCCAGGAAATCTTTAACGTTTTACATAAATATATTGACTTGGCCATTGCATGAAAACACGTGTAAATTAAATTATTTAGTTCAAGGTCTTTGATTGAACCAATTAATCGCAATCTGGCCGAAATAAAGAAGTCCAAACAAACCTAAATTGCATAAACAATTTCTATTCGTACAATTTTAGGCTTAATATTGATTTTATTAAATACTAGCTTTCCGCCCGCGGCTTCGCCCGCGTGGAATTTTGTCTGTCACAGAAACTTTATCGCGCGCGTCCCTGTTTCAAAAACCGGGATAAAAACTATCCTATGTCCTTTCCCAGGACTCAAACTATCTCTATGCTTTTCATCTAAATCGGTTCAGTGGTTTAGGCGTGAAAGCGAGACAGACAGACAGAGTTACTTTCGCATTTATAATATTAGTATAGATTTAAGGCTTAAATGTTGCTATCAATTGATAATATGTTACATAGTCTAAAAGCGGCTGCTAAAAATACTTATTTTAAAGAAAAGATCGCAATACCTCCATTTTCATTTTCGACACATTTATTCGTGTACAAAACCATACTGGCTGCAAATTCTGACACTAAAATTCACTTTCAAAACCATTTCACAGTTTAGGCACAAAATGAAATCTTCACACTTTATAATTTTCAAACACAATGCACTAAAAAGTATTTCACAGTTATTCACAACTTGATAATTTAAAAAATAATGCGCGAAAACGTCTCACAAATTACATCGTCGACACGCACGATTCTTCCAACTTCTGTCGAAAACTAACTTGAACTCAGTTTAAAACTACTTATCGGCTGTAAAACAAGTTTGCCGGCCCCATTCATTTCGGTTTAATGCAGTAATAACATACATATTCATAACTTTATGATTTACATTAGCGTAGTTTTTTATCATTATTATGTCAGCTTAGTATGTACTAAGCTAAGTAGTGAAAGGATTATGTTCTTAAGAGTTTCTGATAAACGTATGTAAGGTTGTCTGCACAGATTTTTATCAAGAATAGACCCGACCTCAATGTAGAGGCCAAATGTGATTAGGGCGATGATCTCTCATGGAGTGACATAGCCCGGAAGATGTCTATTGGCTTGTACCATTATAAATATTAGGGTACTGCAGAAGGTTTAAATAAAAAATATAAATATCTTCTTTATACACTCGCGAGCAAAAGTATGGAATCACCCCATTCATTTTGAGTAATCTTTTTAGCTAAACGACTATAATAAAGATGAACTTAAAAATGGTACCACTTTAAATTACAAACTTTAACTTGATACCATAGATGCATGATACCATAGTCATTGGATTCTTTAGATTGTTGGAAACAAAACACAAGAAAGAAAGAAAGAAAGAAAAAATATTTATTTGGTATCAAGAGGTGATTCCATACCTTTGCTCGTAAGTATAGTTAAGAAACATAATTTGTAACAGTTGAATTACTCTTGTAGTATTCTGATGATTCATTGGAAAACGTTTAAGTAACTAAGTACACAGGAATAGTTAATTAATTTATTAATCATCATCGACAAAATAATAATGCAATTCATCGAAAGGCGATAAAATTACTCGTTTGAATTAAAATGAAAATTATGAGATAGCCAAAAGTGACTACTAACTTAAATTGATGCACTAGAAAAACTAGTCATTGGCTTTGCAATTAAATAAAATCATACGTCCTCTAGTGTCAAGCGAATGACAAAAGTTTAGCAGGTAAGTGCTTAAAAAACTTGTAAAATGTGGTGTAGGACGTGTTAAAAAGAGAACTTAAAATTGCTGGAAGACCTTGAAGTCTGCCTGCAAGTAACATTTTTGATCATAAAGCGAAGTATTCGTTAGCCAATGGCTTTTTGAGTCTAATTAATTGATGATATGCATATTATGTTAACAATTTATGCCTATTATATTATTTAATGGCATTTAAATAATTTTGAAAATGTACAATGTGTGTGTTACTGTGTAAGTACTTTTGGTTTATGAATAGCTTAGCGACATTCACCGCTTGCGTCCACCAAACTTATGCAGTCGCTGCATTTTTTTTATGATTATTGTAGGTCAAGCTCTTGTTTGAATTTTGATTAACTTTTTTATCGTTAATATACTTGTAAAGAAAAACGAGTTCTTATATCTTTGTTCATACACCACAAATATTTATGTACCCTCGCAGGCCTAGTTTCTTCTGATTACTCTACTTTCAAATGTGTCCATAAGATGGACCGACGACATCATGAAGGTAGCAGGAAGGCGCTGGACGCAGGCCGCTACCAACCGGGCAACATGGAAAGCATTGGGGGAGGCCTATGTTCAGCAGTGGACGTCTTATGGCTGAGATGATGATGATGATGATGACTGTACTTTCACATCAATAGATAGAGAAAACACGTGCTTATACAAAACTTTAATCTAAGTTAGTAACAGCACTGTGTGTAGGTGTATTTAATATTCCCATTGATTTGGAAACGTGTGAAACAACCTACTTATTAACATAAAATAAGGCGGTATTAGTGACATGTTTATTAAAGTTCATCTGCATAATGTCCAAGTTAAATCTTTACTTGTAAAACAAGTTTTTCTTGGTGGAACCAGTTAGTTTTCCATTTTTATTGGTATTTCTTAAACCATTCAATATTTGGTTGGGTAACATAGTGCAATAAATACATGTTTTAAAATAATACTTATCTTAATTTTTAAGACGTATTATTTATTAGATTACCGTCGGAGAATTGGTCTAACATTTGACTATACACCTTAGAAATTAGAATATACTCAGTAACGGGACTATTCCCACATCTCGTTCCCACCACTGCAACTCCTGTGTAGCCAGGATCTACAGCTTGACCGCCACAATAACCCAACCAATGAAGGTCAAGTTTGTCCCGGGGGAAAGTTAAACTGTCATTGGACCCGCAACGAAATTAATTAGAAGAACATAGGAGGAGTTCGAAATTAAGGTGCGACTTCCCTTCATACTTCTCACAATATACTCAGTAATCACGAGATTACATTGATGATGAAAGCTTTGTTCATCATCATCATGATTTTAGTCACACGACGACTGAAGATAGAACATCCCTCAATGATTTCCAGATTGGCCAGTTGGTAGAGGCCTGCGTCCAGCACTTTATAAGGTCATCTGTCCACCTTGTGGGTGGACTCTTGTAGCTATGGCAATGTCCTAAAATAAACAATGACATACCTGGTCTGTTCCAATTGACGCATTCCAAAAACTTGGTGAGAGCCCGACGGTGTGATGTTAAATAGAATCTGCAACAATAATGTTAATGTCACAATCTTGAACAAAGCCTTAATAACGCGTTTATTTGAATTTTGTTATTTAGTTCTAGCTTACTTATTCCATATTTATAATTCACAAACTTTACACCTAAATATCTGAATTAAAGCGGAGCGTGGAAGACAATAACGATTAGTTATTAAAAAATTAAATTAATTTAGTTGTAAAAACGACACAATTACAGTTGAATTTAAATATCTAGAGCGCGAAAGAGAGACTAAAAAAAAATACAAAAGAAAAACAACAATCAGGAAAACAAAAGACGGATATACAGCTGAAGTTCTTGAGCGCGATAGAAAATACAGATTGAACATAAAAAACAAAAGATAACAATAAAACAAATGACGGATAAAAAAAGAAAGCACACCAAAACTTCCAGAGAGCATCCTGCATGGTCGCGCTCGCTGGCCGTGGGCTCACATAGTGTCCCCTCGGGGCTCGCATAGTGTTCCCGCGACATGTTTGGCTTTTTACGGTCTTGTCCGGCCTGTCCGGCTTTTGTTAGGCTTTTTTATTTGGCTGCCGTGCCAGGCGAAAGTCAAGCCACAGAATAATATGAAGCGCACGCATTATGATGTTGGGCAACCGATTGATAGTACATACTCACTAGTAGCATGAGTAGTAGCTATGACACTAATTGCACCCCCCTCCCCCCGTCACATGTCCGGCTTTTAGGGTTAAATGTCCGGCCAAATGAAGCACAGAGTCCGGCTTTTGTGGTTTTGGGGCTGGCAACACGTCATGTCCCCGCGGGCTCGCTTCGTATTTCGGCGGGCTTGCGTCGTGTCCCCGCGGGTCAGCTGTGGAGGACCACCTACCTGAATTTCCACAGCGCATCCTGGTCGGCGGCGGCTCGCGGTTGGCCTGGTGGTGCCGCCACGATAGCTGCGAGATGGTCACGCTCGCTAGCCGTGGGCTTGGCGTCGTGTCCCCATAGGCTGCCGTCGTGTCCCTACGGGCCAGCTGTGGAGGACAACCTACCTGAATTTCCAGAGCGCATCCTGGTCGGCGGCGGCGCGCGGTTGGCCTGGTGGTGCCGCCACGATAGCTGCGAGGTGGTCACGCTCGCTAGCCGTGGGCTTGGCGTCGCGCCCGCTGCCGCCCGCACGAAGCGACCGCGCTAAACGGTGTTGCTTCGCTTCTACTAGGTTCTCCTGATTGAGTAAGACAGATACATTATTGTCATACTTATTTCAGCCATTTAAAGTACACTGCTGGACGCCAAGAAATGTCACAAAAAACAGAAAGTTTTCTGCAGTCTTTTTTCATCTGCATTCTTCCCATCCATCGATCAAGGTGGGCGTCCTACTTAATAAGGATCACAATCTAATCTGTAGTTTTGGAGAAATGGGTAGACAAATACAAACACCTAAAAATTTTTGAATGGTTGGAAGATCATTACATATTCCTCATAGGTTCGAAAACATCGGATATTATTGGATAAATATCTTGATATTAACTTAATAATATTACTCAAATTACGAATATCCCCGAACTCTTTAATTCCAAAAATTACTGAGTAAGCATGCACTTTTTTAAAATTAAATTGAAGACAAACGTATAATCAGTCTCAAATAAAAAATAAAAAAAACCAAAAGAATAAAATATTATTTTGTACAAACCTGTCCTATCTCATAATCGGGGACAGTCACGATGTCGGCTTGCGCCCTAAACTGGTACATTTCGTCACCGTCTTGCTCGTAGTACACCACAGCATGCTGCAATATAAAACTCGGTCAGCTTCCATATTCGGTTCATAAATGGCTAATTAAAAACTACACCTTATTTGTCGTTCGCTTTTTTCATTATTGCTATTCCTGTCAAAGAATTGGGCCGTGGTTTTGAAATGGCCGAAAATGCATTTTTGTTTTTTGGTGCCATTTCTTTTCTACATAATTTAAGTATACAGTGTGTATATTATTTCGATGAGGTTTGCGATAACGATAATATTGTTTGATGTGATTTAGGTATAAACTTCTAATTAAGGCAAGTTTCAACAAGGTCTATTACATTTTGTTTCACACCAAATTAATGGTATGCCATACTTCCATATTCTTTACTTTATTATTTCATAGTGATTCTGCCTTTCCTTTCTTTGGAAGATGTTGATTGTTATTATTTAACTAAGAACCATAATAATAATATCTACATGTTATGATTCATTTAAAAGGGTTACAGGGTTATCAACTATCGTCACTCTTATGCTTGATATACGCCATATTGGGGATGCTGACGTCAGAACAGACACGCCCATCTCTGGAGCTATTTGTTTGGGTTCCTTGTTGAAATAACTTGAAATACAGTGAAACCTGGTTAAGTGAGACATGAAGGGACCTGCAATGTCGTTTCACTTATAGAGGTATTTCACTTACCCAGTGTCTCAGATATACAGGTATAAATAAATATCTGTCTCATTTACAGAGGGTTCCATTAATAGAGGTGAGAATACAGGTTATTTCAGTTATACAGGTGCGATCATTAAATTCGGCACAAACTTCTTCGCGTGTCTTCCCACTTTCATAAACGAATATTAACGTCAGTTTTTCACGTAATGATAACGATTGTAGCTTTCGTTTTGGCATTTTTCAAATAAACATCTGTATGATAGTAAAGCGAAACTAAAACTGAAGGTAATTGAAGCTCAAAATTTGACTTACGTACTTGGAATTACGTGGGGAATTTGTGGGTAGAATAAGAATGAGAAACAAACAATGTTATCTCAGTTACAGAGGTTTATGCATATAACATTTACTCGCTGTCTCAGTTATAGAGGTTACTATTATGATAAATCGAAAGAACAAATCGCAGATATAGAGGCTTACCTCGTCCCACTAACAGAGGTAATTCAGTGCCAAAGTTTTGGGACCTCAGCATGAGTTCCAGTTATGGAGGTTTCTCACTTATCCAGGTCCCACTTAACCAAGTTTCACTGTAGTACAAAAGCAACTCTAAAACTACAGCATTACGATCTAGTTTACCAAAAGATACTTACATTAATACCGTCAATTTGAACAGTGGGGAACTCGATCATCAGATACATGTAGTCGGAACTTCTCTTTTCTTTTTCATTGATCATCTCAATCTCTCTGAATGTCAATCTATCTAGCCAGTCCACCTGTTAATAAAATTTCAACTTTAGGTTCAAAGTGTTAAAGATTCTATTCCATGTCCAAGAATATAAAACAATCCTTCCAAATAGAAATGAATGAGAAAATGGTGAAATGGCAGGGGAGGTCATAACAAATGTGGTAATAGAAATTCTTTTTATTTTACTTGAGAAAACAAAACTATGAAGAAACACACAACAAGCATTTGTTTGTTGACAAACAAATGTTTCGATACTTTTGGACAATAGATATCGTGGAAAGTTACGATTTTTTTAGTACGAATGACCATGGTCCAGTCTCTGAATTGGCTCAAGTGTGCTCATTTACTCAAGTACGAATTTAATATGAAAGTTCATGAGCACGCTCAAGATCAAATTTTCAATTCAGAAACCGGGGGTAGATGAACTTTAGGGGGTCGTTTATTTCATGATATAAAAAGATTGTTACCTTCGGCATATGTCCATTCCTGTGCTTCTTGGCCAGCTTGGCCAGCCTCTGCATCTGCTCTTTGCCGCGGTCCGGCGCCTTGCCCGGGGTCTTCTCACTGCCTTCCACCCCCGGCCAAACCCGCAGGTCAAACATCCCCTTTTTGTGGACAAAGCGAAAACGAACCTTATTCAACCGAAACTTTAGAAACGAGAAGTACTTCTTCCATAACCTTCCGCTGCTGAACGAACCGCCCATTTTTGAATATGGAATCAAACATTTACAAAAAAGAAAAATTATTTCCAGCCAATGATATTAATTAAATTACAATGAAAAAGTTGAAAGCTAAACTTCACAGTGCACTAAGTCATTTTTTTGATGATAATTTCACAAAAACATTTGAAGATCACATAGGTATACATGGCTGTGTGTGTGAGACAAGACTGAAGGGGTAGAGATACTGGCAAATTCCAAATAGCTTTGTTGACAAGACGCTTATTTAAATGGCGTTTGCTTATGTATGCAGGCTCCGATACGGGGGTTCGAGAAATATTGCAGGTTATCAAAACATAAATATTTATGAATACAAAGTAAAGAAATAAAGGGAAAATATTAAACAGCGAATGCCTCAAGTTGATAGGATGTTGAGATAGGACAATTTTTTATATTTTTTCTGATGTACCCTTGATGAATTTTCGAAATAATATCGGGTTCGATTTCTGGATATATTTTCTTTCCGTTTGTTACTTATTCATCATTTCATATTTACTTAGCATCAATAATCTTTTAGTATTTTTTTTTTGTGATTATAAAATATCACAAAAAAATAATCTTTCTAGACAGATGACATCCGGCCACAAGCTGAAATAAACTGGATGCAAGTGGCCAGGGACAGAAGTCGGTGGAAGGTTAAAGAGAAGGCCTATTTCGGAACTTTCGAAGTCGAACCCCAAAGGCTGCTATAGATAGAAGATTTTTACACGTGTAAGTGTGTGGATAGTCCCCTTAGATCTTTGTACTTTATACACCGATCACGTAACGAGTTCAGCACGATCCAGAAGAGGTTATCTGAGCATCAGCTGATGACGCGGGAACATGCAATTCCTATTTACATCGAAATGCATTCTGCGCGTTTCCCTTTTATAATTGACGAGGTCAAGACCTCTCATTATATTAGGGGGATGTAATGCATTCAGAGATCAAGCTTCATTAGAATCAACATGATTACTCGTGTTCATAATGTTTGCATCAATTAATTATTAATGTAATTAATGTTCTATAAAAGAAATGATGATCACGCTAAGCTAAATAAATGCTTGTTTTAGGACCACCCACGAATGATGCGAATGATGGGATTCGAACTACTGACCCTCGAATCGGCAGTCCGACACCGTTGGCCTAATTTCGCGGCGATATTAAAATGAAAATTAATCTCGTGTAACAATACAGACTAATTTATTTATTTATTACCAGAAAAATGCATGCTTACAGAAAGGTCCATTTACCAGAGGCAAATAGATAATTTGGACTGCACTCTGCATGTTGGCCAGAGTTTGGGGATGCTTGAAATTCGCATATTTTGTCGCCATTTACGACATCCATCGCCAAATTAATATGTAAGTTATTCTTTACCAGGTGAAAGTTTAAAGATTTATTGTAAATTAAAGTAGGTAAATAAACTAAATAGCAAGATACTTATAAATTTTACAGTTTTCATTCATTAAGCCTAAATGTCTGCTGACAGTATTAAGCAAGGGTATGTCTCCTCTAAAGACACATTTTTTTAAACACTGCCTGTCTTGGGACAATAACATGGGCAGTGCTGAAAAAAAAGGACAAAAACTCAGGTCAGCTAATGGTCAAAAAGTTTTGAAAGGTTTAATTTTTTTTCCTATTCTTGTTAGCCAGGTAGTTGTCCCATGGTTTTTGTAAAATTGGTAATGAATTTTGCACTCTCAAAATGCTTGTTATAACAGGTATTTAATTTCTAAGATAGTTTGATGCCGAAGTATTACTCATTAACTGTATCTAATGGTCAAGTTAATTAATTAATAATGCTTGCTTAGTAACTAATACAAAGTTGTGGTAGGCAGGAAGGTCATACATACCAGAAGGTGAATTTAAATATGTACAACTAATTGAAAATAGATAACAAAGATCAAATAAGTATTTAGTAGTTGGTTGTACTGTCAACTGCATGCAAGTATGAATAATAACGTTAAACAAAAACTAATCCTTTGTCAATTTAATACTTACATTTACTATCAACAGTAACTTACCCATTTGGTATATTTTATGTCACCGTAAAATTGTGAATTCCGTCAGATTATAATCTGACGTAGTTAAATTACAATCTAACCTAACCTAACCCACTGTTAGTTTACAATCTAACGCGTTATATTGTAAACTGACAGAGTTCACAATTTCACGTTGACATATATATTTTTTTTCTATTTTAGTTATTAATTTGTATAAAAACCATGTAAGGCAATTAATACTACCATTTAGTATCAATATTTTGCTAATTCAAGTGTTACTTCTACGTATTTTAGTTCTTAAACAAAAAAATATTTCATTTCGCTTACCTGTCGCAGCATTCCATGTTTCCCGAACAGAGATATAGTTGTTCCGCCCACAACCATCACCTTGCCGGGCCCGGCACAGTCATAAATGGTCATCGCAAGTGTCGCATCGCGAGGCAGGTCGCTGAAGTACACCGGGAGAGTGACCCATTCGTTCCAGCTGAAATTAAATGAGTATGTATTGAATAAATAAATTTCTAAAAACAGAATTTCTTTCTAAATTACCTAAAACAAAGAAAGTCATGTTTCTCACATCATGACATGTCATGAAGAGTTTACAAAGAAGAGTCATGAATTATGAATTAGAAGGCAGTTTTTATGAACAATTATTACACACCCACCCAGGTGCAATAAATTTAAGAATCCTTATTATTTTACCTGATTAGTTTAGCTGTTAGGCAACAAGTCTTAAATAGAACATGCCAACAAACCACTGGCAACTACAAACATTAATTATGATTTAATTGCTTTCACCAACAACAGGAAATTCTTTATGCAGCTGTGTACTACTTTTTGGGTGCCCTATGCCCAAATTAAAACTATGGAAGATTTGAAATCAAATAATATTAAAATGTAGGTAGTTGTAAAACAATTTGGCTTTTTATGTAGCAAAGGGTTTTCAATAAAGACAATTTAGTTACTTTTGCCCTAACTTTTCACACCTGTATCAATATACACTGTAAAATAATGAGGTGGGTCTGTAGCAAATAAATGTTTTTTTTTGTAGAATACCTACCTACTTTGCTACCCACTAGTTGGTTATCAATACCCCTATTTACACAATTTATCGATTACTATTTACATACGCGAACAGAGACACGATAATATCACGTGAATAAGGTCCTTAGGAAAGAGAACATTAAATGAGTGAGAAACTTACTTCCATCTGTTGGTGAAGGCTTTATATGAGGTAGTGACAGGCAAGGCCAGCGGCACCCCATCACTGAGGACCTGGCACGTCACGTACAGGTCTGAGCAACCTTCTTGGTACAGTCCAGAAAACTTGAGCATAGGATCTTCAAGCAGCCTGTCATACTCAGGCTTTGCCCGCTTCCCTTCTAGTGTCCCACTGGAAACAAAAGTAAACATTCAACATGAGAAAAGAAACATTTGTTTAGATACAAACCACGAAATATGGAAGGAACAAAGAAAAATACCACGCACATTTTAATCTCGACTTTGTAGTCCAACGAAGAACTGTAGACGTAGTAAAACTTGTCGTCGATCTCGTTCATGGTGAAGTTTAGTTAAGAACTAACGATTTTTACTGGAAACCAAGGTTTTTTTGCATAATACCTCAAGTTTCAATTCGTTTTTCACAACTGTTTTGCAATTTAATTTTTGGATTGACAAGACAATCTTGACGTTTGTGCAGCTGACGCTGACGGTGACAGTTTTGTTTTTTTTTTTGCAACGCAGTCCGTTTTACGCTAGTTAAATATATTTAGTCGTTACAATGCAATAAAAATAATTTAACTCAAAAATAACGTAATTCTTCTTTTTGTAAAATGTTTAAATAATAATTTAGAGAAATCCAGAAAACTTAAGTTTAAACTTCATAAAAGTTATTTGTTTGTTTGTTGCTAGAATTCCGTTAAAAAAAAACAAAACAAACATTTAAAATTAAAAATGTCAAAAAAATATTGTCAATCAATCGAATTTCTGCGAATGAAAAAAATTTGTTTTTAAAACAAATTTAATTAATAATTAATTAAGTCTTTATTGAATTGAGTGTGCAGGAAAGAGTCACTAAAATGGCTGAAGATGAAGAGGCTGCTCCCGAAACCTTGGAAGAAGCAGGTGTGCTGGAGGCTGATGTTGGGGCGAGATTGTAAGCGTTTCCTTTATACTTATTTTCTTGGTATTATTCTGTTATTTTGTTCTACTGACATCACATTACCAGACGATTCATTAGAATCCAATAGCATCAACAGACCACAGAAAAAGTAAGTAAAGTAAGAGTAGGCGCACACCGTTGATTTTTAGTTGGCCGATAGTTGTGCCCGATTTTAATTTGTATATGAAGAATCGGCGTAGTGTGCGCACTCCCATACATGCCCATACTGATCAACTGCCCGACTAAACTATCGGCCGACGAAAAATCAACGGTGTGCGCCTACCTACTCTAAGCCTTCAAGATTTGAAACTATGTTTCTGTAACTATAGTTAAATACCCAAACATACCTAGGTACGTATATACCTACCTTACACAAAACATGGACGTTGTGCGCCAAGCCGCAGAAACCAGTTTACCCGCGAAACGAACGGCCACCTGTGCTCACGCGCATAGGCGCGGTGCGCGGTGTTCGTTTCTTTACCTACATTAAGTACCTAGGTCTTCACTATTTCAATTAATTTGCAGTTCACTGCTTTCACTATAACGATCTCCCGTTCTTTTGATTCAACTGACTTGTTTTTTCGAGCAGAATAGTATACGACACCCACAAGTTTAGTCTTGTCGCGATGGGAAGGCAAAAGTAGCAGTTTGAACTGTGTGAGCGTGTGGCTGAGTGTGTGTTTAGAGTAGAAAATAGAAGATAGATTTGTCCACGAATTGATTTGTTACAACAGTAGGAATACACAATGGCTCTTATTATTTCCTGACACAAGTGACAATTAACCAAACATTGTTTCCATAGCAACTTGAATTTACTTATAACGCCGCTTTGCTTGCCAGCTACATTAACATCTTCTCTCGGCGTGTATGCCTATAAGTTGCAAGGTCTTCACTAATGCCGGTCTAGCAATTGCCTTCGTAAACATATCTGCCAACTGCAGAGTACTCGGCTGAACCATTTAAGAACCTAGTAAGGGACATGTATTCAGATTTTCATTTTTTATCATAAAGCTACATAATATTAAGATACCTACCGAATACAAAGACAGAAATTGCGATCAAACAACTAGAAGCCTAAAGGGACTCCAAACCTAGTAACTGCACCACAAACCCAATTTGACCATTTTAAAAAACCAGTAAGTAACATAAACCATTTCGAAACCTAGTAAGTGCATGAACATACTAGGTTTTATAATGGGAAATGAAAATACGTGTCCACCCCCCTACCGACCATCACAAACCTAGCATCACTGGCAACACACACTGATCAAAGACTTTTGACTTGAGACACTGCGGTATTTCGGACGTGAGAATATCGCGAAACTTCCCGAAGGCTGCCCAGCCGAGTTGGATTCGACGATTGACCTCTTTCTCGAAGTTGGACCTACCTAACTGGACTGTTTGTGCCAGCTATACATAATTGTCAACAACTTCGAGTATAGTGTCTCCAACCTTCAGAGGAGTGGGCACAACACGGGCATTTGACATGATTTTTATCTATCTTGTCCATGTTCATTTTAAGACCCACTTGTTGAGAGGCTCTACTGAGGCCATCGAGCATTGTGCTTAGATCCTCTACGGTCTCAGCCATGACTACGATATCGTCCGCGAAACGAAGGTGGGTGATATTTATGCCGAATCCGCTCCAGTCCAGAAGCTTGAAAACATCTTCCAGGGCGGTGGTAAATAGTTTCGGACGTAGACATGGCTCAGAAGTGAGATAGGTCTATAGTTTTTAACAAGATTTTGTCGTCTTTTTTGAAGAAGAGTATCACCACACTTCTGTGCCATGCCATAGGCGTTTTTCCCTCGAGTATGACGGAATCGAACAGCCTCTGAAGATCCTTTTACCAGCGTTCCGCCTGCTTTCAGAAGCTCAGCCGTGATTCCATCATCACCCGGTGCCTTGTTGTTTTTCAGCTGTTTGAGAGCCATTCTAATCTCGTACAGACTGACGTCCGGGATATCTTCGATGTAGTGTCGGGTCAATCTAGCTCTTGGCTCTCCGGCTAGATTTGTGACAGGTGTACATACACTCGTAGTTGTCCGTAGAACTTCTCAACCTCTTCCAATAACTCAGGCCACAACGAGATGTCTCTGCCATCCTCGGTCTTCAGCTTGGTCAGTTGGCTTTGGCCAACAGACAGATCCCTTGCGAACACTTTAGAGCCTGGTAATTTGGTACGCTCAATCGCCTCATTAATACGATCTGTATTAAATTGGCGTAGGTCGTGAGTCAAAGACTTGGAGATCTGTCTGTTAAGATGCCGATACTGAGCAGCATCTTCAGAGGACTGCAGAACCAAGTTCCGTCTCTCTTCCATAAGTTTATAGGTGAGGTCAGAGATCTTTTTGGTTCTTTGAACGACGGGTTTTAAAGAACTTAAACCCAGTCGTTTGGACAATTTCCACGAACCTGTCATTGTATCCGTCCACATTTTCACAGTCTCCTAGGCATTCGAAACAATTTTGCAACTCCAGCTGAAAGGTTTCGGGGTTTTGGAGTTGGATGGGCGCTGGGTGGAGCGTAGACTTCATCAGTCGACGCCTCTCCAGCTTGGGTCTGATATTCAATGTGCCTCTTACCATTCGGTGATCACTTCCTGTTTTGACCGACCTATGGTAAGATTGAAATGGACCCTGACCCCAATAACCATTTTAAAACCTAGTAAGTACGCTCATACTAGGTTTGGATTCTGGTTTTTTCGAAGTAAAAAAAAAGAAAACCATTTGAGTGTTAGTAAGGGCCATAAAACTTGCTATTTAAAAGTTAATTAATTAATTTATTGTAAAATATATAGTTAAATTATTAAGCTTCAAAATAAACATCAAAAAGTTTTCAAAAGTTTGAGTATACTAGTATGGTAAACGAAAATGTGTTTTATCGCGCTCCTGTAAAATTTACTCCGCTGCTCTTACTAGGTTCTTAAATGGTTCAGCCGTACTGGTTACCTTCTTTATTTTTAGCTCCCCATTTGTCACGAGTTCACGAACAAAGAAATGTCGAATCCTGATATGCTTTGTCCTTTTGTGAAACTCTGGGTTCTCTGCTAACCTTATAGCCGCCTCATTATCCACCTTAAGTACTGGTGTTGAAACATCCCCATTCGTGATGTCCTTCATAAGTCGTGTCAGCCATATGCACTCTTTAGCTGCTTCACTTGCTGCCACGATTTCGGCTTCTGTGGTTGATATAGCCACGCTGGATTGTCGCTGACTCATCCATGATACAGCACCTCCTGCATAGATGCACAATACTCCTGAAGTTGACCTTCCAGTAATCATACAACCGCCATGGTCTGCATCAGAATAACTTTCTATCATACCTTTCTTATAATCTCGTTTGTAGATTATTCCAGTATCAGGAGCATACTGCAAGTATCGCATGATCCGCTTAACTCGCTTGCAGTCTTCCACTTTTGGATTCTCAAGGTTCCTAGATACGACACTAACAGCATATGCAATATCAGGTCTGGTCCCAACCATTAAGTAAGCTAATGCTCCAACTATCTGTCTGTAGTTCTTCAGAATCGCATCTACATCCTTCTCTGTGTTATCAGTATCCTTTACTATAGGAGTCATCACTGGTCGGCAGTCTTCCATACCAAACCGCTTTAACACTTTCTTTGTATAAGATGCCTGAGAAACCTTAGTACAATCTTCTCTGGTTTCAATCTCTAAACCAAGGAAAAATGACGCTGGTTTCGTAGTTATCTTAAAATAACCTCTCAAGTCACGCATAAACTCGCTAATGACCTTTTCATTTGTACCAGCAACAAGACCATCATCGACATACAGGGCGAGTATAATCCTTTCTCCATTACTCATGTTCCTCAAGAAAAGACAAGTGTCCGCTTCACTATTACGGAATCCCATTTTTCTCAGAACATCTACGATGCGTTTATTCCAGCATCGAGGTGCTTGTTTTAAGCCGTAGAGGCTCTTATTCAGTAAACAGACTCTATTCGTACCATCTTCAAAACCTTCTGGCTGCTTCATGAAGATTTCTTCTTCCAGGTCGCCATATAAAAATGCTGTAGAAACATCAAACTGTAACAGTGACAGACCTTCACTAGCTGCTGCACTTAACACAGCTCGAATTGTTCCCATTTTAGCAACTGGACTGAATGTCTGATCATAGTCCATACCCTTTTTCTGAGCAAATCCCTTGATCACTAACCTGGCCTTGTACTTATCTACTGAACCGTCAGCCTTCTGTTTAATTTTAAAAACCCATTTACTTGGAATTGCTTTTCTATTTCTAGGTAATTCAACTAAAGTCCAAGTCTTATTTTCCCTCAGTGAATTCATTTCACTTTGCATGGCTTTCTGCCATAAAACTCGATCTGAACTCTCAATAGCTTGACTGTATGAGGTAGGTTCACTACTGTTGTTCATGTTGTTCGCAAACTGCATCACAAAATCTTCGAATTTCTGAGGTGGCCTCAACTTAGAACGATCTCTCAGGACTCTACCACTATCATCAACTGATCTTTCGTCGTTCGCATCATGGTAAACTTGATCGCTATCATCATCAATTTCTTCCAATATTTCATGATGATCCTCGTCATTCTCTTCTTCATCATTCTCTTCCCCCCCTAATTCGAGATTTTCTTCAGTTCGACCAACATCTTCCTGAAACCTGTGCTCTCTTACATTTTCATCAAAATTATCAGAGTTTATTCTCAAATTTTCCTCCGGAGCTGTCACTGGACTCTTGGAACTGGATGGTGCCAATGAAATTTCAAATTCATTAAATCCTTCTTCATTGTCATCCTTCTCCAGGGAAGTTTCTAGAGGTTTTTCATCAAAGGTGACATCTCTAGACCTTATCAGACTATTGTTTTGTCTGTTCCACAGCCTGTAACCGTCATCGTTGTCATAACCGATAAGAATGCATTTTACCGCCTTTTTCTGCAACTTTTTTCGCTTTTCTTTCGGTACGTGCGCATAGCAAGTCGATCCGATAATCCTCAAATGCTTTATTCCGGGTTTTTTATTATACCAAAGCTCATATGGAGACTTGTTTTCCACACTCGGTCCTGTTCTATTTAAAATATATACAGCCGTCTGAACAAGTTCAGCCCATAGCATCTGAGGTAACTCCTCATGAGCATGCATCATCGATCTTGCACATTCAACGATAGTACGGTTATCTCGTTCACAACACCCATTTTGTTCTGGTGTGTAAGGCACAACCAGCCTTTGTTTTATGCCATATTTCTGCAAAATACTCCGAACTTTGTCATTATCAAACTCGCCGCCGTTGTCACTCAGAAGTTCCTTCACCGTATGCCCAGAAGTTCTACATTCTGTCAGCATCTGACTCAACTTCTCGTATACTTCTGACTTTTGCCGCAGAAAATATACATGACGGTATCCTGTAGCGTCATCTTTGAATAATAAAAAGTATCTGTATTTAGAAATACCCATTGGGAATGGTCCACAGACGTCTGTATGAATTCTTTCTCCTGGTGTCTTTGCTCTCTCACGCACTCCAAATTTTTGCCGATGTGCTTTCCCGAAGATACACCCTTCACACAACTCACCGTCTCCTGTGACCTTGATACCCAGATCACGTTCAAGAACCTTTCTTACGTGTCTTTTGTTCTGATGACCCATGCGTTCATGGTATACTTGTAACATGTTGTCTTCGTGTACCATATTGATTTTAGCATTTTCCTGAGGAATGGCTTTGAAGTCCAGCTTATACAGCCCTCCAAATCGCTGTCTCATTCCAGTAGCTGCAACTTTCCCATCAACTATGATTTGACAACTTGTAGTATTTGATTTGAAAATACTCCCAGGATTTCGATCCTGTGCAGCAAGTATTGAAAATAGATTCATTTTCACCTGGGGTACGTACCAAACTTCATTTAGTGTCGCCTCTTCTCGCTTACCATCAATTACAGCTGCGATTTTGACTGTTCCTTTACCTTCTGCACGGATTGCTGTTCCGTCTGCAGTTGTAACAGTATGAGAATCTCGTAACACATCAAAGCTTTGAAATAAATCTTTCCGCATTGTGACGTGATGCGTTGCGCCGTTGTCCACATACCAATTATTTTGGTCTATAGTGACATCCATGGAATAAAGCGGCAACATCATGCTCACTCCTGCATTTGTTTTCTTTTCAACATCACTTTGTCTCCTTGGGCAGTCCCTTTTCAAATGACCCACTTGCTTGCACTTGAAGCATTTCAATTTGCTTCCTTTGAAGTCTGTACCCTGTTCCTGACTTTGCTCTTTCCTCAAATCCTTTTTCTTGGATTTCAAAGCAAACGCCCCAGCACTAACTTCTCCTTCCTTGCTATTAAGTGCCTTTTCATGAAAACATAACTGACTTGTTATATTGCCAACCGTCCGGTCTTTGTTTGACATCAACAGCCAACTCGCCTTAAACGAAAAATAAGATTCAGGCAAGGTATCCAATATCTTGCAAATTAATAAAAGCTCTGGCAAATCAGCACCAGCTTCCACCTTTTTCAATTCTTGTCGCAATTGGAACCAAAGATTCTTTAATTTCGATATATGAGTCGCCATGTCATCAGAATCCGCCTTGGTATATCGGAAAAAATCCAGACACAAATCGTAAACTTTGTTGTCATTTACACCATCATACAGTTTGTGCAATTCTTCCCATACCTCCTTAGGTTTCGACAGTCTTATAACTTTGTCCAATGTCTCATCGCTTATATTATTTGTTATGAGAACTAGAGCTATGCTTTCCAATCTCCTGTGCTCTTTAACAGCAGCAATGTAAGTTGCCAACGACTCTGCCGCACCCGCTGCATCTCCCGCAGCTGCTTCAGTCTTACCGGCTCTACTGCTCTACCTTCAACTATATCCAATAGTCCGTCAATGCCCGATAGTACCGCGGACATCCGGTACCTCCATTGGACCCAGTTGTTGGTGTCCAACTTTGCAATTTGTACTCTCGTCAGATCCATCTTCTAACTCGAAAAATCTGGGCCCATAACCTGTGTGAGCGTGTGGCTGAGTGTGTGTTTAGAGTAGAAAATAGAAGATAGATTTGTCCACGAATTGATTTGTTACAACAGTAGGAATACACAATGGATAGCTCTTATTATTTCCTGACACAAGTGACAATTAACCAAACATTGTTTCCATAGCAACTTGAATTTACTTATAACGCCGCTTTGATTGCCAGCTACATTAACATGAACACTGTGGAGAAATCATAAGAAAACCAGATCATGAAGCCTTTGAGAGGCGTCTCCTAACGGTCTATTTGCTATATTACTCGCGTTATTTGAGCGCGCATTGAGGGACGTAAACTTTACATATTTACAACAAAAACATTCAATAATATACAGGGTGTCCCAAAAACAATGGATAACCCTGTAACCATCGATAGGCCTCGCCATGGTCTCCCTAACGTCCAATTTTGACCCCAGTAAAAATATCACCGTTTTCAAGATTTTTAAGTTTTTGTGCATTTTTAGAAAATTGCCACCTGCGATTACTTTTTCTCATGCCATTTCTACAAATGAGGATACTTTTCAATCTAGTTTTTTTCCTTATCACAAGGGATAGTTGGGCTATCAAAAGAAAAGATCAAAATTCAACAAACTAGTTTGAAAGTATGATAATTTTAAGAAATTGCAGAAGAGAAGGAAAAATTAATTCATTGTCTTGCACTTTTGATCAGCCATCGTGTAAAAAAAATGTAGGAAGACCATCGTGCCCATTACCTTAAAAACTTCCTTGGTTAATTGAGATTCTAAAAAGGTATCACAAGCCTATGTATCCTGTATTATTTTTATCTTATGGCTACTTGAATAGCAACTAGTATGAAAACTGCAAAAATGAGTTTTTCTCGTAATAGTTAAACTAGGACTGCATAAGTAGTGGCATTAAATACAAATGGATAATTATTAGCGTAGGAATTTAAATAAAGCAACATTTTATCAACATCATCATCATAATTTCAGCCGTAGGACGTCCACTGCTGAACATAGGCCTGTACCCTGCTTTTCATAATGACCGCTTGGTAGCGGCCTGTATACAGCACCTTCCTGCTTATCTTTAAGAGGTCGTCGGTCCACTTTGTAGGTGGACGTCCTACGATGCGCTCTCCGGTACGTAGCCTCCACTTGAACCCTGCTGCCTCAGTTTTGCGAACTACTGTGCCTTGCCCTTTGCCACTTCAGCTTGATGATCCGTCGGGCTATGTCAGCGACTTTAGTTCGTTTACAGGTCTCCTAATTTCTGATACGGTTTCGTAAAGAAACCCGAGCATAGACCCTTCCATAGCACGCTGTGCAAAAAATCCACGTTTCCAAGCCGTGTATCATCACGGGCATCTGTCTATAGGCACATTATAAGGTGTAAAACAAAAATTAAGTAATCACAAAAACGCAGAACGGACGGCCAATGGGGCAACAGGGTTCAAGTGGAGGCTACGTACCGGAAAGCGCATCGTAGGACGTCCACCTACAAAGTGGACCGACGACCTCATAAAGGTAAGCAGGAAGGTGCTAGATGCAGGCCGCTACCAAGCGGTCATTATGAAAATCATTGGGGTACAGGCCTATGTTCAGCAGTGGACGTCCTACGGCTGAAATGATGATGATGATGTTGATAAAATGTTGCTTTATTTAAATTCCTACGCTAATAATTATCCATTTGTATTTAATGCCACTATGCAGTCCTAGTTTAACTATTACGAGAAAAACTAATTTTTGCAGTTTTCATACTAGTTGCTATTCAAGTAGCCATAAGATAAAAATAATACAGGATACATAGGCTTGTGATACCTTTTTAGAATCTCAATTAACCAAGGAAGTTTTTAAGGTAATGGGCACGATGGTCTTCCTACATTTTTTTTACACGATGGCTGATCAAAAGTGCAAGACAATGAATTAATTTTTCCTTCTCTTCTGCAATTTCTTAAAATTATCATACTTTCAAACTAGTTTGTTGAATTTTGATCTTTTCTTTTGATAGCCCAACTATCCCTTGTGATAAGGAAAAAAACTAGATTGAAAAGTATCCTCATTTAATTTTGTAGAAATGGCATGAGAAAAAGTAATCGCAGGTGGCAATTTTCTAAAAATGCAAAAAAACTTAAAAATCTTGAAAACGGTGATATTTTTACTGGGGTCAAAATTGGACGTTAGGGAGACCATGGCGAGGCCTATCGATGGTTACAGGGTTATCCATTGTTTTTGGGACACCCTGTATGGTAGGTAACTATGTTTTCACATTGCCCCGGACCCAGCATGGGGCTGACACTGGAAAAACGCCAGTGTGAAGGGAAGGGTCATATAATTATGTGTTGATGAACGTGTACTGTGTTGACGTTACGAACCGGTTTCTACTTGGTCCGGCGTCGGGCCGGTGCCGGATAGTGCGTGTGTTGATGAGCCGGTTTCAACCCCGTCCGGTGGTCACAGAACATATTTATATTCTGTGGGTGCACTCACTTTCAGTCATAACACAACGCCCCGCCGACGCCAACTGGAGGACAAGAAGTTCTAAGGCCTCATAACACTTGGTTGTAGTCTCAGTTAGTGCATTTGATTATTTGGGTACCTGCGCCCCAATCGTTTAATGTTCTTGATTTAACTAAACCTACTGTCCCATACGACCTGGTACTATTATGGCGTTATCTTTGGAAACTTTGATTATTATTTTAGTGACATTGAAGTTGAAGTTGGTACATAAGGAGGTGAATTTTGCAAAATCCCGTCTTAGTGAGACCTACGTTCTAAATTAATGGAACCCGCATGCAAAATTTGAGACTCTTAGCACTTGTAGTTTCTGAGATTTCGTGATGAGTGAATGAGTGAGTCAGTGACCTGTCGCTTTTATAGATATAGACGTCTATAAATATGTGCCTAGGAAGGAACACTTTTAGTGGCTGTAACCGATATCGAGGGCTTAAGTAATTGTTCTCGGGAACACGAAATCCTGTTTCTCATTAGACAGTCGAATGATTTAAACCGGCTCACTCTGCTCTGTATCCTACCTTACTAATCCTGAGAGTGGATCTCAGAATGCGAACCTTTAACAAGGTTGAGGTTCGATGACGCGAGAATATTTGTAAGATACAGCTTAGGTACGCGTGTCTCTCGTAGATTAGGTAGATACGAGCCACACTTTACGTTGAGAGATTTTTTAGACTTAAAATACTTCTAGGCTAGGATAGGTAGGTGGATAGATATAGTACATAGTACCTAATAGTGGAGTGGAGGCCCACAAAGTGGACCAACGACATCATAAAGGTAGCAGGAAGGCGCTGGACGCAGGCCGCTACCAACCGGGCAACATGGAAAGCATTGGGGGAGGCGCTATGTTCAGCAGTGGACGTCCTATGGCTGAGGTGATGATGATGATGATGATGATGATGATGATGATGATGATCCTATTAGGTCTGGGAGACGGTGCGTAAAATGCATTCCGAATTTCCGACGTCCTAAAATTAAAGATTTGTCATTGCGTGAGCCGAGAATCATACTTTCTCAAGAAACAAAATAAAATTAAGTAGATTTTCTTTAAAAATAAGTTGGTAGGTACTTACATGAAAACCTTTAAGACATTTAAATTAAAATGGAATTACATTTTGCGGCAATACATTTTAAATAATTCAGTAAACTAAAAATTGAAATACGAGGATTCGTATTTCATTTTAGATACCTACATATTTTAAAAAATCTGAACGTCTTGCGATTCTTGATTTAAGTTCTCGGCAAACAACAACAAGCTTCAAGTGCAATACATTTTAAAAGTTAGTAAAGTTCACTAGAATTCACAAGTATTTATCAATGTTAAAATCTATCAAAGACTGCTGAATCAAGAATACCTGCATATCTTGAATATTAAAGGGATATTTTAGTATAATTTTAATTAAAAACAGAGTAAAAAAAACATTAAGAGACTATTGTTAGTTTATTGAACTTTATATTGCATGCGCTGAATAGGAAAGTATCTTCTAATCAAAGTGGCTAATGTTAATCTTTAGAGTAGGCGCACACCGTTGATTTTTCGTCGGCCGATAGTTTAGTCGGGCAGTTGATCAGTATGGTATGGGCATGTAAATGGGAGTGCGCTGCGCACACTACGCCGATTCGATTTGGCCGATTCTTCATACAAATTAAAATCGGGCACAACTACCTATCGGCCAACTAAAAATCAACGATGTGCGCCTACTCTTATGTTTTCGATATTCTTTCGTTTTGTGGAATAACCTAATACTTAGTACCTAATAATTGATTTTAATAATCAATGTCAGCAGAAAACATACAAATGTTTATTAAATTATGTATCCCTCGTGAGTAAATTTTAACAATTACTGAAAACAGGAAAAATTGTTGAATATTTTTTCGTGATCGTGCACTAAAAGGCTTGCTTTGATCCGGTGATCAAAGTAAGCAAGGGTTACTTTTGCGCGGTAAGGGTTTCTTTGAAATATTAAATTTCGCAGTAAATTGAAATAAATAAGTATTGTTATGCACTTGACAGAAGTAATTTAAAAGAACTTGCTTAAATTTTTCATGGGTAACCCAAGCATTTTGTGTATTTTTGACTTATCGAAATTATTGTAACGCTCAGACGTCAACAACATTTTTCCAAGGGGCTGCTGTGATGTACATTTCGAGGAAATGCGTTTCATCGTTACGTAGAACTCACTGTTCATCAGATCAGAAGATTAATGTCAAACGCAGATAAGCCCTTACTACGAACCAAGCCACAGAATTCAATTGGGTTGATGTGATTGGTCTAAAATTGAAATGCAACATGACAAAGGAAATTGAATTGAGTATTGAGATTTGTTTTTTAATTACGGAACTTAAAAACCTTGATTCTGAAAACGATCGAATGTGATCGAATTTAAATAAACACCGAGAATAACCTGAAGCCTGCAATTATAGGTGCAATTATGTCTAAAGAGTTATGGAAATCCAATCAATTATAAATTAGACCTTTCGCATTCCATTCGTAGGTTTTAATCTAGTTATTTATTTGCCCCCTTAGTAATTAAAATTACAGGCTCGCTGAACAGTGATTTATCTTGAATTTTAGTAACGGCATATCATTTTAAAACAGCGTTCAGCAAGTGTTTTACTTTCAGTAAGGGAGTTAGCCTTTAATTCCTTATACGTATAAACTTAATGCTTTAAGCTCTAGTTCTGAGTGTCGTCTCAGAATACGAACCTAAGTCTTACGTAAAAAGGCGGTATCTAGTGAATTAGGTTTGTAATATAATTCAAGCCAGTGTAAACAGAAGCCTAAAGGAGCAAATACGTACAATAAACATCGGATCTTTTTTATTACCGGATGTTTTGGGCCGGAATGCTTGAGGCAAAACCTCAATATACGGCGCGATCCTCCTGGCACGCATTTCACTGTGTCGGCCTTTTTATTTTTTGCTTATACAGACCTTATACTAATTAAGTAACATTAAAATGCTTTTATTTAATGGACTGTAAAAAGGTTTTTCCGATTTTAAACAATAGGGCCTTAAAAGATTCCCTTGATTGCTTTTGTGCTTAAAGCTCTCATCTAAGTGTTGAAGGTTTTATTTTCCAGGCCGCTTTTTGTTTCTCGTTAAAGCAAAAATGTTAATAAATTGAGTACTAACTACCGTCCTTTTACATTCAGTAATATTAAAAAAATATTGAGTAAAACATGGTCTTTCCAGAATGAAAACTTATTATTTTCGTTGTATATTTACCAGAACTTCATATTCGTGGGTTTTTAATTGAATGACGAAATGGTGAAAAAGGTTTCATTTGTGTATTCCCGAATTGATATTAATTAACATCTTCCACACTGTCCCAGAAAATTGTATCGTGATAAGAGAATAATTTTATTTTTAATAATTAAAAAGCTTTTCGGGGTTGTGTGGACTGTTCTGAAGACTTTATTCAGTTTAACTGTATTTTTAAAATTGTAACTGTAACAACACAACCTTCGTAGAGTAAACAAGATCCATGAGTTTAAATATTTTATTTTCCATCCATTTGATGTATGGGGAAAATTGATATGAAAGCGAATCAGCGATAATGATTAAATATTCAGTTAGGGAACATTAAAGAGAAGGAATCAGGGCTGATTTAAAATTTTATAACAATTTGTAAAAGGCTTTTAAAAAATAATTTACATAGCAATATAAAACGAAGATTGACAAAGGTACCTTGTTGATATCATTATCGAAATAATGTCATGGCATAAATTATCTAAAAAAATATGCTTGGCTTTTAAAAAATCTTTATTACGTACCAAATATTATAAAACAAAGATGATATCGTAAATGAATAATTCCATGGCATACATTACCTATCTAAAAGGCGTCTATCCATAGTAGAAGAAGTACCTACAGCTAAACAACGTAGCGTCTTATGTGCTTATGATAAAGACTGCTTCGAGCATGTGAAGTCTGATGTGCTGTTAACCCCTCTCGTGATGTTCGCAGAATACCAGTGGCTGTATCGTGCTTCTAAAATACCTTAACGACAAAGGCAGTTGGTTCCAAAACTAAATCACCGCACTGCAATTGGAGTACTTACTCTACTAGCTCCAATTGCAAGTACATTTCAATAACACTTACTAACAAAAAAAATCATGGCCTCACACTGAGCCGATACCATTTTGGTGTCGTCCTAATTTAGAGTTTTGTTTTAATCTAATTCAGTGCTGGCTGGATTTCTTTGTCCAGGTTTTTTTCATTTAAACCATTTTTTCTTTCTTTTTACAAGCTTTATTTAACATGCAAATGTTTCCACAGTGACCAGCAGCTGGCGGGCATCGACCCCAAGCTCAAGATCGATATGGACCCCTTCGCCCACCGCGACCTGCGGCCCGAGATGATGTTCATCCGCGAGGAGCTGCGGCAGGCCAAGTGGCAGACCCTGGCTGTAAGTAATCCTAGTTTTATGACCTTTCACCGGTTCTTGATAGTCCCTGATAACCCACTAATTATATCCAATGGTAATCATAGAACTCTAAAGTGTCGCCTATGGACACCCAGCTGATTTCACCCAGATGATAAAGTGAAAGATACCGGCTTTACATGTTCATGATAGACCCTGATAGCACAAGTATGTGAAAATAACGAGGTTTTCACCACTAACCGTCCAAGAATCATTGGTTCATTGCGTTTCCTGTAAAGGTAGATCCTGGATCTACAGTTTGACCTCCAGTGAAACTTAATAAGCTCTACCTTACCTTTCGGCCTGATTATCACTTTTCATCAAGTCTGCTGCACATACAGACCCAGAGCTTTTTGTTTTGGCGTGTGTTAATAAAGTCCCAACGTATATTGAAAGCTTCTCTTTTTCTCATCTGTCAGTTAAACTACTAAGCACAACTTTTCATTTCATAGATCTGATATAATATTAAGTCACTTCTCCTTCCACAATCCTTTTATTTGTTAGATATTTTGTTACGTCAGATAAATACGAGTATCAGGAACCGATGAAAATGGCCTTTAGTAATATTAAGCGCGTATCGTATCTAGTAGAAGCAAACCAAACCCTTTTCAAGTTTCTGCAAAGGTAAAATAGAAACTTGTAGGCACTTTAAATCTCTACGGAAATCAGCATTGTGTTCAGTCGTAGCTTCTCAACTAGCCCTAACTAGTAACTTGTTGGGGTAGTAAGAACCTTTAGTCGCACGTAGTAGTTAAGAAGTTTGGAAATTCTCAACACAGCTATAGACGAAACTCCATTACGAATGCGCTGACAGCTTTTAACTGTTGTAAACCCTTTTACTTATTTTTTTGCTGGCATATTTGGACTTTATTATGATAGCATAAGGTTTAAAATGAGCTATAAATTGCTTCTTGAAGGGTGAAATGTTGCCAAAACTGGGATTTCGAAGTTGCTACGTGTGTTTCGCGCCGCAGGCTCTTTCCTGATTAGGTACAGTAAAATTGTTTACGGAGTCTGTTACTGCCGAGCCGTGAGAAAACCCACGTGTGAAGGCTCTATCGTAGTCTACTTTAAAACTAGTTTGTTGAACCTATTTGATTTTACATTAAATTGTGTTAAAATCACATGAGTAAATGATGTGGTTAAAATTGTCGATCGGGCAATAGAAGATGAAGTAATTACCTACCTTCTTCAACTTTTTGGCCGATGTATAAAAACTGTAATATTGTTAGAACTTAGGTACGCTTGAAAGAAAAGCGTTATCTGTATAAAACATTTTTCACGACTTTCAGCGAGATGTAAGATTAAGAAAAGCACTTATTTATTGCTTTTAAAAAAATTGGACACTGATAACAAAATCAACCTGTTTAATACCTATATGTCACCGTAAAATTGTGAATTCCGTCAGATTATAATCTGACGTAGTTAAATTTATAGATTACAGGACCTCCTCCTAAAATATGATCTTTTCCGACAGTAAATAAAAGCAAACTAAAGTTGTTTATTTACTTGAGTTTTGTGCCGGACAAGCTTACTCAGTCAAACAAGCCTTTGTACCCTGGGCACGGGGCACACGAGTCGCCAATGCAAGGTGCAGTCGTAGATTAATTCATCCGTGTTGTAGGTACGTACAGTCTACAACACATTAGATTATACATTTTGCCCAAACATCTCCCCTAATATATTCCGCATAAGGTGCCACATTGTTTACCTTGATGTTCCGTCGTCGTACATTCGTGTTTGAAATGTTAACTCCAACATTACTACACTCGACACATTCCAGTTAAAGTTTGATTTTGCAGTGTACACATCCAACTGGTCGACTACGCTTGAAGGCCTGGTAAAATTGCAACTATCCGCCTCTTTCACTCATTCGATTTCCCTAATGAAAGGAAAGAAACAGCTGTTGCATGTCCAAATTAGTTTTACGGAGTTGGCAGTCATTCGCAATTCAGTAAATATTTAAACTAAAATGAAATAAAAGACTTTGATGCTCGTGTAACTAAGTTGAGTTCCCACTGCGTAAATTCTACTTCTGAAGTATGTGACCCTCCGAGAAGTTCGACAGAACCTAGTGTTAATTGCATAGAGAAGTCGTTTCGCACGTGTAACGCTGTATTTACACAAAATTTAAAAATTTACCTTATAGCTACGTACATGCTTTTAAAGCTTTAATGATTACAGGAGCTTAATCACAGATTGTTTTAAAAATAAAAATAATTCAGTTGTGCGTGCGTCGCGTTGTCATATTTCTCTTGTCCCGTCTCACTCAGATGTGGAATAAAGACCGATCACATCGGTTCCGATCTTACCGATCACATTCATTATTGTCAATATATTCCAGAAAATCCCAGCGTGGAGCACGAAGATTTAGGACTCCAATCCTAACGATACAAAAATGTGATGTAATGTAATCTAGTGCTGCAGAAGAACCATAGTTAAAACTTCTTAAACAAGTTTGAAGTTTGTATATTACTTAAAAAAATCCAATTGTAATTTATTAATGTCCGTAATAGGACCCTTAGACTTAGATGGCGGTTTCAAAACTTTTTGTCGACTTTGTGGCTTGTCTTGGGCTTGGATTGGATAGCTCCATTTGATTTATATTTGTTTTGACTTTCCTTAAGGTGAGCTTTGCGTTACAGATTAGTTTTCAGTTTGATCGGAATTTTCTAGTTAGCCCTGTCTCTTAAACTTTGTGACTTCCCTGCAGTTGTGGGCACAAGATAGTTTAGAACTTCTCAGGAACTAGATACACGGTGAACTTTTCGTATTTAAAATGTTCCATCTTCTCATGTTTGTAAGAAAAGCATTACTTTAAAGATTGTGCCTTAAATAGCTCTATGCAATTTATTTTCTGCTATAGCATTCCGCATACCTTGTTGGGAACTTTGTTGCTAGAAACTTCTATCTTCACTTAATTATGTTACGAGTACCTACTAGGTGCTTGAGGTATTCCTTGAAGCGCGCCCATTTTAAGGCGCACCTAATGAAGCGCAGCTAAAGTATTCTTCGAAGCGCACCTATGTTTACTAATAAAGATTTAAACTTAATGTTTACTAAGAATTCATCTTAAAAGTACCAGGGCAACATAACATAGGTGCGCTTCGAAGAACTCCTCAGACACATGAATAAGCACAAATCTCATTACAAAGAGTTTATTTAGTACCTATTGAGTTACAAAATGCGTTGCTTCAGTTGACTGAATTAGCTCGGGGTATTTGCTTTAGATACGTTGAAATAACATCAATTCCTATATTTGCCTTTCACTCGATATTCGGTCGGCACCTGTGTGATTTTGCCAATTAGTCAGATTAGATTGGCAACAAGTGCCAGTGTCGGCACATCATAAGCAAGAGGAAATCCATAAATTGGTTAATATAATTTGGCACTTGTAGTTGGAACAAAGTGAAGCTGCGTCTTGGGACCCAGATTGGCCTCGGATTTTTCCCGAAGTTTCCTTATGCTTGTGTTCCCTGAAAGGCAGATGTCAAAGACTGATATTATTATGTTACGCAACACTTCACGCTTTTCTTTCGTCTCATTTCGTTGTTTATTAGATTCAAAGTCCTCTGCGTTTTCCTTTTGCCTCGTGAAGTTGAGGGAGTAATTCACCAGCTCAGACCACATGCAGTAGGTACGAGTTGCTGTAAATCTAAATTAATCAACTCATCAACGACTGGAACAGTTGCTAAGACAAGTGTCTATTTAATAAATATACTAACATGGGACGAGTTGACGAATGAATTTTAAATTGATTTTCATTTTCTGCGACTCGTTCCAAATATGCTGTTATCATGTGGTACTCAGACCAATATTGAGGAATTTGTATTTGAAAAGAAAACTCATAAATTTTAATGTCGTTTTGACACCGGGTTCAGTATGTCTGACAGACAACATTCAAGTGTACGTGTGGGCTGTGGCTTTTAGTCAATACAAGGCTTCCAGCTAACCGTAAAATTATTGCCTCTGTCGAATTACTCGTCGCTTTCCGCCCGCGGCATCGCCCGCGTGGAATTTTGTCTGTCACCGAAAAACTTTATCGCGCGCGTCCCTGTTTCAAAAACCGGGATAAAAACTATCCTATGTCCTTGCCCGGGACTCAAACTATCTCTATGCCAAATTTCATCAAAATCGGTTCAGTGGTTTAGGCGTGAAAGAGAGACAGACAGACAGAGTTACTTTCGCATTTATAATATTAAAATATAGATTACGAGTACAATCACATCGGTAACACTAGAACACACAAACAACACATTAGGAGCGTACAAATAGTTATTAAGCAGTGCTACAAAAGCATGACCGCCTGAAAATTCAATAGTAATTTATTGATTACCTCATAAATACGTCAATAGTTAAGTAATTACATCTAGTATATTGTCATTTCATTATTCAGGACGTAAAGTCCATGTTTTGTTATTCGTGACATCATGTTTCACAAGCGTTGCACAATCAATAAATAGATTCCCATTAAATAAATACAAAATATTGACTACCTCTTTGGGTCTAGTGGGAAGACCACGTACCTGTCTTATACCCAGAGATTCCGGGTTCGACTCTCAGAGGGGGGCGAAGATTTCTACTCAAACCGAGACTCCGCCTGACTAGATACCTACTTTTTTTTTCGTCAGGAAATGCATGAAATTGCATACTTAGCAACTGGCCGGGGGAACCAGTCGGTTATGTGAGGCTCTCCTTGCCAGATGGCAAATTTTCCAGCTAAAAAGTTGTGGAATAGCAACTAAGAGATTTTCAGTGTTGCAACCAGATTTTGTAGATTCGTCTCCGACCCGAATAGCTATAATTTAAAAATTTCGGAAACTAATACAAAAAAGACTAAAGAAAATTGAAATGTTTAAAAAAACGAATTCAACTCAAGAGCCGAGCCCCATAATAACCCTTTATTAGGCAGCTAGACGTGTCGTTGTCCTATCCCCATCTTTCTGAAACAGTTATTACGAATACTTCTTCCTACAACTGGTTAATGCCCCTGCTTCGTTCCTTTGATAATACAATTTCTATTGTGATCATATTCCATTGTTAATTGTCATAGTTCGCCTCGTTTATTGTCTTATTCAGTTTATTCATTATTGGTATTTCCATTAAAATCCTATAAAGTAAGTGCCAAGTTGGAACAAATATACTTTGTTGCCGGGCTCCGTTTTCATGAACGTATCTTCGCCTTACTGTTATAGGGCAGTATAAAGTACGTTAATGGAACAATAAGAGCCAGGATGGTAGAACGGACTTAGCTACAAAGTCTTTAATAGCTACATCTTTCAGGAATCACTTTTTAGTCTGATGCCCGTTTTCACCATCAATCCCTCTGTTTTATATGACCCCTATCGTGGCTCCTAAAAGTAGTGACTTTGCTCTTAGTGAAAACTTTTCAGAATGGTCCTGTAGTTTTGAAAGTAACTTCTTGTTACATACTTAAAAGCTCTAAGACAAACCTAATAAAAATCTAACTAAACAATAGTGATGTCTTTTCACTTGTAAATATTTACCTTCTTGAACTCAGGACCTATCGTTTGTTGGAACTACTCTGAATGTACCTTCTTGAACCCAGGACCTATCGTTTGTTGGAACTACTCTGACCCACTGAACTACGGAGACAATGGTACTCCCATTTCCGTACAAGTACTTCTTCTCAGCACCAGCCCACCATATCACAGACCATATTATGTTGTCTGGAAGTGGTGGTAGGGTAAGCTATATTTGGGACGTGTAAAGGGTTTATGTACTGATGAACTATTTCACTTCATTTCAAGTCAAATTATTGAGATAATGAGCAATTGACGATGATGAGTTTTATTTGACCTGTTTTAGAATAACACCACAAAACACCTACGGCGACGCTAGTTAAGTCATTTCAGGTCCTTAATTAAAACAAATGAGTCTAGACGTATTAAGCTCAAGTTGCTTCATCCTCCTGACAGGGGATTCTAGGGCTTTCTATCGGATAGCTTGTGGATAGCTATTATACCTAGGCACCTTATCACAGTCTCGTTAGACCCGCCTATAGAAAGCTGTCTCTAGCTGGTATTAATGAAGGTGAAGGAATGAGGTGTACAGTAAAAAGGAATGGTTAGTAAAGTTATTCTTAAAATACAAGATGATTGTCGTCGTAAATGGTCGCGATATTTATGAAGGGCTAAGAAAACTCTTAAATCCAAACCACTTTACCAAACAAGTACTTAAAAATAAATATTTCAGATGCCTACAATGGGCATAACGGCTCTATAAGATACTTACTTACTGCTATCGTAATTTCAGTCTTACCCACCCTATAGTAGACGGAGAAAAATTATTGAAAACAAAAAAACTTTTACACATCTTGGGGAAAATACACCAGTTGGTAAGAAGCGCAATATCATCATGGCACTCTATCTATACTAATATTATAAATGCGAAAGTAACTCTGTCTGTGTCTCGCTTTCATGCTTAAACCACTGAACCGATTTTGATAAAATTTGGTATAGAGATAGTTTGAGTCCCGGGAAAGGACATAGGATAGTTTTTATCCCAGTTTTTGAAACAGGGACGCGCGCGATAAAGTTTTTCTGTGACAGACAAAATTCCACGCGGGCGAAGCCGCGGTCGGAAAGCTAGTGATTCATAAACTCACTTTTTTGTCTGAAACATATCTTACTGTTCCCGTTTACTGTCGCCAATCTATCAGTATTCGGCTCATGATTATACCGCACCTACGGATATTCTCAATCTAATGATTCCTTTGTAACGCCATGATAAATAAATACCGATCAATACCTAGTGGCATCTGCTTGACCATTCCTCGTCACAATCTTTTTATATTACTATAATCTTTATATTATCCATTTATAAGTAAAATAAATCTTGATGAAAACATGACAAGTATCCTAATAATTATGTACGTTCGTTCGTTCGTTTCAGCCGAAAGACGTCCACTGCTGGACAAAGGCCTCCCCCAAGGATTTCCACAAAGACCGGTCCTGCGCCGCTTGCATCCAGGTACTTCCCGCGACCTTTACCAGATCGTCGGTCCACCTAGTGGGAGGCCTGCCCACGCTACGTCTTCCAGCTCGTGGTCGCCACTCAAGAACTTTCCTGCCCCAGCGGCCATCAGCTCTTCGAGCTATGTGCCCCGCCCACTGCCACTTGATTTTAGCGATTCTGCGGGCTATGTCAGTCACTCTGGTTCTCCTACGGATCTCCTCATTTCTGATTCGATCACGCAGGGAAACTCCGAGCATAGCACGCTCCATCGCTCTTTGGGTGACCTTGAGCCTTCTTATGAGGCCCATAGTAAGCGACCACGTCTCAGAGCCATACACCATCACTGGCAACACACACTGGTCAAATACTTTTGTCTTGAGACACTGCGGTATTTCGGACGTGAGAATTTCGCGAAGCTTCCCGAACGCTGCCCAGCCGAGTTGGATTCGACGATTAACCTCTTTCTCGAAGTTGGACCTACCTAACTGGACTGTTTGTCCCAGGTATACATAATTGTCAACAAGTTCGAGTGTAGTGTCTCCAACCTTCAGAGGAGTGGGTACAACACGGGCATTTGACATAATTTTTGTCTTGTCCATGTTCATTTTAAGACCCACTTGTTGAGAGGCTCTACTGAGGCCATCGAGCATTGTGTTTAGGTCCTCCACGGTCTCAGCCATGACTACGATATCGTCCGCGAAACGAAGGTGTGTGATATACTCGCCGTTGATATTTATGCCGAATCCGCTCCAGTCCAGAAGCTTGAAAACATCTTCCAGGGCGGTGGTGAACAGTTTCGGAGATATGACATCTCCCTGTCTCACCCCTCGCTGCAACTGGATAGGTTTCGAGTTCTGATCCTGGAGGCGGACCGACATTGTGGCGTTTTCGTACAAGCCCTTCAGCGCTTCGATGTATCTATAGTCAATTTGGCACCGTTGGAGAGACTGTAGCACTGCCCAGGTCTCGATCGAGTCGAAGGCTTTTTCATAGTCCACAAACGCCAGACAAAGTGGCTGATTATACTCCTCGGTCTTCTGTATAATCTGCCGTAGCGTATGTATGTGGTCTATGGTACTAAAGCCTTTTCGGAAACCGGCTTGTTCGGGAGGCTGGAAGTCGTCGAGCCTGCGTGCGAGACGATTCGTGATGACTCTCGAAAACAGCTTGTAGACATGGCTCAGAAGTGAGATGGGTCTATAATTTTTCAACAAGGTTTTGTCGCCTTTTTTGAAAAAAAGTATCACCACACTTCTGTGCCATGCCGTAGGCGTTTTTCCCTCAAGTATGACGGAATCGAACAGCCTCTGAAGAGCCTTTAGTACCGGCGTTCCGCCTGCTTTCAGAAGCTCAGCCGTGATTCCATCATCACCCGGTGCCTTGTTGTTTTTCAGCTGTTTGAGAGCCATTCTAATCTCGTACAGGCTGACGTCCGGGATATCTTCGGTGTAGTGTCGGGTCAGTCTAGCTCTTGGGTCTTCGGCTAGATTTGTGACAGGTGTACGTACACTCGTGTATAATTGTCCGTAGAACTTCTCAACCTCTTCCAATAACTCAGGCCCCGACGAGATGTCTCTGCCATCCTCGGTCTTCAGCTTGGTCAGTTGACTTTGGCCAACAGACAGATCCCTAGCGAACACTTTAGAGCCTTTGTTACGCTCAATCGCCTCTTTAATACGATCTGTATTAAATTGGCGTAGATCGCGAGTCAAAGACTTGGAGATCTGTCTGTTAAGACGCCGATACTGAGCAGCATCTTCAGAGGACTGCAGAACCAAGTTTCGTCTCTCTTCCATAAGTTTATTGGTGAGGTCAGAGATCTTTTTGGTTCCTTTTGGACGACGGGTTTTAAAGAACTTAGACCCAGTCGTTTGGACAATTTCCACGAACCTGTCATTGTATTCGTCCACATTTTCGCAGTCTCCTAGGCATTCGAAACGATTTTGCAACTCGAGCTGAAAGCTTTCGGGGTTTTGGAGTTGGATGGGCGCTGGGCGGAGCGTAGACTTCATCAGTCGACGCCTCTCGAGCTTGGGTCTGATATTCAATGTGCCTCTTACCATTCGGTGATCGCTTCCTGTTTTGACCGAGTTGATCACAGAGACATCATTGAATATATGCTTCTTCGTCGACAAGATGAAGTCGATCTCATTTTTTATAGCGCCATTGGGATGCAGCCATGTCCACTTTCGCTGTTTTGGCTTCCTGAAGAAGGAGTTCATCATAAAGAGGCCCTCCCTCTCCATAAAGCCAGCCAGCAGTTGGCCACGTGCGTTCCTCTCTCCATACCCAAATTGCCCCACTTTCAGCTCATTATCGCTTCGTCTACCCAGCTTCGCGTTGAAGTCCCCCATCACAACGGTAAAATGGGACCGGGAGCTATGTATGGCTCTGGAAATATCCTCATACATAGTCTCCACTTCGTCGTCGGGGTGTTCCGTGGTCGGTGCGTATACCTGTATGACCTTCAGCGAATACCGTTTGGTGATTCTGAGTATAAGGTACGCTACCCTCGCCGAAACACTCTCGATCTGGACCACGTTGTTGACAAGGGACTTGTGGACGATAAACCCGACACCACCCTGGGACTGCTGGTCGCCCTCCCGGAAGTAGAGCAGGTTTCCGGATTTCAGGATTATGGTGTCCTCCCCCTCTCTTCGGACTTCGCATAATCCTACGATATCCCACCGCAACCTGCTCAGTTCTTCCTCGAGTTCGGCGAGCCTCACGTCAGTCCGCAGCGTGCGAGTGTTAAATGTTGCCAGGGCCAGAGGTCGTCGGGGTTGGTAGCCTGTCGGTACCCGGTGATTCTTAGCACCCCTCGCCCCACCGTTACCGTGACCGCTACCGTGGCCCGGGATAGTGGGGCCGCCGGGGACTAGGGGCCGTGTTTTTTTGTTCCTCTCCATGGGGGGGATTTGCCTTAATCGCCACGCTTGGCAGGCGGGTTGGCGATCGCAGTTTTTTATAAGGTTTCGCACGCAGACGCTGCTGCCCGTCCGGTGCTGCAGGGATTTTGTCGCCTCTTACGACACGCCTCCTGTTGGCGGTGGGGAAGAGTATTCTTTATGGCCGTCCCCACACGGCACAATTATGTACGTGTATGTCTAATTAAATTATAGTGATAGTAAATAAGAAACTAAATAATATGCTTTCATTGGCTCATTAAAACCGCTAATAACCTACACTTAGTCAAAGAGTTTACGCCCGTAAGTTCCGCAACGCTGCAAAAAAACTTATGAAAGTTTGTATGGGAAAATTGGGAAACGCACGTTATTGACCGCGACATTATCATCATCATCATCATCTCAGCCATAGGACGTCCACTGCTGAACATAGGCCTCCGCCAATGCTTTCCATGTTGATCGATTGGTAGCGGCCTGCGCCCAGCGCTACCCTGCTACTTTTATGATGTCATCGGTCCACCTTGTGGGTGGACGTCCCACGCTGCGTTTTCCGGTACGCGGCCTCCATTCCATTGACCGCGTGATGAGCGTTAAAGATTTTTGTGAAACAAAGTCTGGTAGACAATGCCTCGACAAGTAGATGTAGAATGCAATAAAATAGTTGAATTAAATTATGAACAATTTTACAGGTCCGTCGTACGGCTCTAAAGAAACTTCTTCTCAAAGATCTGATGCAAGAAGACTGTGAACTGAAGAATGTTGGCCTGTCGTACGACCCGCCCGACCCCTGAACCTTTAATTTTCAACTTTAATAATAAAGTTTTGCAATCTACAGCGGATGATTACTCGAGTCCTTGTAAATAATGCAAGGATTGCTAGATACTGTGATAACACTGCCAACAATTTAATTTAACTATAAGATTGACTGGCAAAGTTAAACGTCAAAACCGTTCAGGTCGACAAACTTCAACTAAGTCCAAAAAATAAGCTTCTTTTTCGGTATAAAAGTAGCAAAAATGGAAACAAAACAAAAAGAGCCAAAATAGGCTTAATTCGTGCCAAAAATGCTTCAATTCATCATACGCCGTGACACGGATATGAAAAACAAACATGACGCTGTTTTTAATAATAGAAAGAAAAATGTGAGTTGGATAGAACTAGTATATTTGGCAAATAAAACTTGAACAATATTATTACAATTACCGCAGTATGACAATACAGATTAGCACACATACACATACTTGCGTTATTGATTAGTTTTTTCGTTATCTAAGATAAGTATTTTTCATACAATATTTCACTCGTATTCGTTCGTAGGTTCGGTCATCTAAACCCTGTGACATTTATTTATATTACAGTCTCCTAAACATATTAAAATATTATTGTACATCTGCTACTGCCAATTTGCGAAGAAATTGACGTGTTGGATAGCAATTACTCTCTCATTTTTCTTTCATGCGTGGAATATTCCAGTAGAGCATAATATCAATAAAATGCGATAAGTCAAATTTCTCATTGCGTAGGTAATTAATTTGTACAATAATATAACGAAAGGTCGAGGTCTTGTTTATTAACAGATTCCTGTTTATGTAACATCTTGTTATAATCCAAATTGTTGGGGCTACCAAAAATTACGCGAACACAATTGAGAATGTTACTAGGTATGCAAAATCACTTGAAACCTATGTTACAGTTAAGCTTTTACATTTACAAATACATAAGTTTTTATTTCATTCAAAAATACCCAGTAGTTATGATTTTATAGGCATTCAAAGTTCGCTTAAATATTGAGTCCCGCCGACGGTCACGTGACCCCGTGTGACGTACATTCACAGCGTCCGCTCACTAGAAAACGGATATAAACATACTTAAATAATTTTTTTTTGTAAATACAAACTTATTATACATATTAACACCCAGACCCATCACAGAAATTTAAATTGAACCAAACCCAAACTTGATGCGATTGTGTCGTTTTATTGCGAATTACCTTCCAGCTCCATCATTAGACCCCGATTACTATATAGAATTAAAATACTCATCAATACAAAACGAACGAGCCCAAACTCGATGCATTTAAGTCGTTTTATTATAGAGTTCCTATGGCCACCTTCCAGCTCCATCGTCAGATCAGCTCCATGTCATCATAATATTGCATGGTCATCCAAATCACATGTGTTTGCGAAATTTCAGCTTAATCGGTTGCCTGGAAGTGGGTCTTAATTCAGTTTGCAAGATTCCACCCATACAAATATGAGCCAGTCGTTGTAATATGACGTCACGCGCATAAAATGGCGGGCCGGCCGCCGCCCGCACTTTTAAAATTCAATATCTTGGAAACTAATTAACGTATCGAAATAATTCTTTCACGTGTATTTTTTATTTTTAACAGAGAATACAGAAAGCTAAAAAACAAAATTAGTGAACATTCTTCATTGAAATTCTAGAAATTTTCGCCGCAGCTTTGGCATTTCTTCGAACTTATGGAAGTATTATCATACCTAGAAAAGTTATTTGTTTGATCTTTTTGTTAATAGAATAATCGCTTTAAAAGATAGGATTTGGAAAGGCGAAATTGAATGTTTCCCTGTTGCCACTTATAGGGCAACTAGTGATGCCAACAATTTGATACGTAATCCTCAAAGTATAATCATAATAACTTTCTTGCTACATGTGGTACAAATAAAGTGTCTGTTTAATAATTTTCTGCAGCTTAAATACACTTCAATTTTACGTGAAAAATCATCCCCGTAATGTGTTGGCTAATTTAGATAAATAATTGTTTGCTACCAAATATGTACTCGACCTTTAGATTCTATAGAATCTTGCGATCAAGCAATTAACTGATAAAATTTCTGATTCCTGGAAAATTTGGACATATTTTCCTACGGAAATTAACTCTAAATGATTTCCAAGTATTATAATTATTGTTGTATAGGTTCATTCATTCACCGTGCTTTGAATCCTTCAATACACGTGTTTAGGCTATAAAAACGAAATGTTATTGACTGACTGACTCACTCACTCATCACGGGGTCTCAGAAACTACAAGTGCTAGGAATCTTTTGTATGGGGGTTCCTTTTAGATCGTAGGTGCTCACTGAGAAGATTTTACGAAACTCCATCCTTAAAGTGGTAAAATGGGATCCACGCGTACGAACTCGCGGGCGACTGCTAGTGTTTAATACATGTAAGTAATGAGAAGTAAAGAAGTATAAAGGATTTCCTCTCCTTGATAACTAACAAAACAACTGACGACCTTAGTGAGATAGTCCTATCTCGCATCATATAATTATCTGCCTACATCTACATATACAGCAGTGTTTAGGATAAATGAGGCTTAGGCACTTGTTTCTTTATTCTGCTTAACATTTTGTATACTTTAGTATTTCCAAATATACACGTAACGTCACTATGCTTGTGCGAGTTTAATTATAATGGTTCTGATCGTTATTCCTTTAACCGTACCCGTTTCATCCCAATCTACGGCCGGCGGCTATTGTACATTCGAATGAAGCGTTACACGGCTGGATATCAATTAATTATTAAAACAAAGTCAATTTCGTAATTCAATGAACAAGGTCTCTTTCTCTCTCTACCATTAACAAGATAAGAGAGTCCGCTGCATATTGTCAGTTTGAAGTACCTTTTTGATAGTAGGTACAAACCAAGTTTTGTTGAAAATCAGTATTCTGTTAGATATTTTGTGAAACTAGGGTGACTAACTCTAAAATCTTTCCCTGCCTTAAGGTTTTAGATCATTATTACTTGAGTAATGTTGATCAAAATCAATATAATGCCACATAAGTTAGGCAAATGGGCTGGTTGACTAAATGAAAATAATGATGGTATCCGTCTATTTCGAAATTGTAACTCCAATACAACTTGCAACAAAAAAGGCAAGGTTTTATAACTGCACGTTAATAAAATTTGTCCATCCATTAAAAAGTTTGTCGGTAAATAATTATTTCGGCGAATAGTGCGAAATAAAATTGGAGACTCATATTTTCAGCGGGTGCCTCTAGGCCATTTGGTTAATTCATTGGAATAAAATCTAATCCGAACTTTTAAATACTGAGATACATATACGTACTTTTTATTTTTTAAAATATGCAGTTACACCATTTTCAAAAGAGCAGGCGTGTATCGATTAGGTACTTAGAGTAATTCCATGAACAAAATGTGCAAGTAAATTGACGGTTATTTTATAGTTGTTATTGTATGATATGATCGATGACGTCCTTTGCGAATTTTGCGGCACTCTTTCAGTCGTAATCGACCGAATGAGTTGCTGATTTATCAAAAACTTATGCCCGTTTTCACCATCAATCCCTAATTTTTAAGTGACCCCTATGAAAACAAAATTCGTGTTATGTGTCACTTAAAAATTAGGGATTGGTTTCTCATTTCAACACAGCAGGACCAGTATACTTAATTCTTTGTCTGAAAACGAATCGTGCGAAAACCAGAACCAGCTAAAACAAAATAAATAATCCTGACACGATTTTGTGCCAATTAAAGGCGTAAACGATACATCGCATGTCTCAATCCATCTAGAGGCTAAGCTCAAGGAAGGCCACAATTAAACTAAATAGATAAGAATTGGGCATACAGAATTCCCCAAAATAGTGTCAAAGTTCATTGTAACTGTGAAGTTTAGTAGCAGAAAGATTCTGGGGTGGGAACTTGTGTAAATATGTACTCTACAGTACATATTTACACAAGTACCAAACTTTATTTTGTGCTATGATCATTTTTGGACCAGAGAAAGATATACAGGACTTAAGAATTACTATTGATACACAATTTTGGGAATTAGTATGAAAATTATGTCTGCTATGTAGTCCAATGATAAGGTTCTATCTAACTAAACGAAGTTACTATCTTGGCACATAATTTTGAAATGAACGAAAAACCGATTTTGCCTAACAGAACATCGATTGAGGTCATACATTTTCATTAGGGGACATGATCCTTCGTTTTTAAACGGACATGTTATAAAGGAGAAATTCAGTATAAATGTAGGGCAAACATGAACGGCTGGGATTATTTGAAATGTTGGCTCTACAAAAGCCTCCTTTTCTCCTTTGCAAAAAGCGTTCGTTAGTTTTGGATGAAATGTTTCCACAATAATTGAATTATTTACAAAGCACGTGGATACCTTTTTTTTTTTATCATCCGTAAGGACAAAAGCTAGAGACAGCCTTTGAAGAAGGTAGGTATTTTTTTTTCATTTCTGCGCCCTGAAGCCTATCACGTGACGTAATTACAAAGTATTGGAGTAAAACTCGGAAGAAATGTGACACAGGCAGCATTAATATTTGAATGTAAAATGTCTTTGTACATTTTTCGACACGATTCCAGTTTCAGGTGAGCATTACCAGCATTACCCATGTCTGAATGTTTCCGTACCTCCGATGAAATAGTGCAGCTTGAAAAGTTAAAATGACATTGGGAACTTTTTGCCCCACTTTTCGAAAAGTAGCGGACACAAACGAAACCTATCACAGATGATACATACTAATATCCAATGAATTTCCGCGCATTTTTTTTTCTCTCTTATATGGGAATATTGAGAAAATGAATAAATAAATAAATAAATCTTTGGACAATTTCACACAGCGCCAGCTAGCCCCAAAGTAAGCAACTTAATGCTTGTGTTATGGGTGCTAAGCTTAACGGATATCCTACTTATATACTTTTTTTTTTTTTTTTTTAAATACATAAATATTATACATAGTCACACCCAGACCCGTCACAGAAATTAAAATTCATCATTTCAATTTCTGCCCGGCCGGGAATCGAACCCGGGACCTCTCGGCATAGTAGTCCGTTCTGAACCACTACACCAAACGGCCGACGAAGAAGTGAAGTTTTAATATTTTATTTTATTTTACATTTAGGTAACATTTTTGACGACCTCGGTGGCGGAGAGGCGCACACACCGGTTTTCAAGGTGTGCCGGGCCAATCCTGAGGTCCCGGGTTCGATTCCCGGCCGGGACAATATAGAAAACGATCTTTTCACATTGTCTCTGGTTTGGGTGTGTTGTGGTTCGTCGTTCCCGATTTCCATAACACAAATGCCTTAGCTACTTATTTTGGGTTGGAGTAATATATGAGATGTTGTCTAATATTAATTTAAGTATTTATAATATTTTATTTATTTATATTATTTTATTTACTTTTATTGGTTACTCTGCAATGCCAAACAACATAACATATAAAAATATCAAATCATTTTAGACAAATATATTTTATTTACGCGAAGCCGTGTGGTGACGGCAGAGTAGAATACATTTGTCACCAACCCCTACTCTTCCCGCGGGTGTCGTAAGAGGCGACTTAGGGACTACACATCAAACAGAGAATGGGCAGCAGCGCTCTCTGAAAAACATCAATCTTTTAAACTGCGATCTCCAACCCGCCTGCCTAGCGTGGAGATTATGGCAAAACCCTCCACTATAGTGGAGGAGGCTCATAGTCCAGCAGTGGACTGTAAAGGGCTGTTGATGATTTTATTTACATAGCGCTTTAAAATAAAAGCAAGTAGGTATAAAGCTTTGAAATAAAATACGTTTCATCTTTGTCCGCCGTGGGGCATTTTCTCATATTAAAGTTCCCAATGTCCTTTACAGGATAAAAAATGTGTTCAACTAAATTTTTTGGTTGAATTTGTATTTGCAAGGTTAAAGTTCGTAAAAAATTTTTCAATGCGTGGTTGGCTGAAAAACGATCAAAAGTGTCACGAATTAGATAGATATAAATCTCAGTCATTACATTTAATAACAGATAATAGTTCTACCCAGAAAGCTATTTTTTTTTAAGTTGTGTTTTTACCACCCGCACAGTGTGTTATGGGACTGTATAAACGGACATTCTCATTGATTTGATGAAACGTATAGAGCTCAGTTATACAAACATAATAGTAAAACTCCCGTTTGAAAATTCCACGTAGTTTTCGCGTTATAAAAATTCAAAGTTACCTATTTTTTTACTTCAAAATTATGCAAAAATATTCTCACTCGTTAACTAATAACATTTAATTCAGAATTGTTACAATACTTCATAGAGCTCTTAAAACTACACGTAATAAGCGTATTAAGTGTTTCTTAAACGCATTCAGTTAATTAGGAAAAATGATTTTAGTGATTTTTGTTTTTATTTTTTTTCTCAATTATACCTTAATATATGCAAACATTTTGAATTGCAAGATATAGTCTGATATTTAATCTTATTGTATTAATAAAATCAGCTTTAAACTCCGTGATATATTTAAGAAAAAACATAAAACGTCTTAATAAAATTTTTACGAGTCTAGGGTCGACAATTTTGGAAGGAATAATTCATGTCTAAAAAGTTTCAAATCCCGCCTGTTATGTGCATAGTGTTGAAGGTTCTAAAAAGTCACATTCACATTGTTTTTAACCGACTTCAAAAAAAGGAGGAGGTTCTCAAGTCGAGTTATTTTTCTTTTTTAACACTCTTATATTAACTTAAGTTGTATGTAAGTAACTAACTAAAAAAGTATGTAAACTAATCTAGGAAGTCGAAATTTATCCTACCTTTAATAATTTTCTCATCGATTTGAAACCTATGTAAATCGAATGTCAATACAATAATTTGGTACAATCGAGCTGATGATATTTAAACATCCAAAAGAAATATTGCTATTAAAAAGTGATGGGAAATTTACAATTCTATATTGCGCATATTTTCAATTTGATTTTCCTCAAATATATCACGGAATTTAAAGTTGATTTTTTTTATGCAATTAGACTAAATATCAGACTATATCTTGCACTTAAAAATGTTTGCATATATTAAGATATAATTGAGAAAAAAAATAAAAACAAAAATCACTAAAATCATTTTTCCTAATTAACTGAATGCGTTTACGAAGCACTTAATACGCTTATTACGTGTAGTTTTAAGATCTCTATGAAGTATTGTAACAATTCTGAATTAAATGTTATTAGTTAACGAGTGAGAATATTTTTGCATAATTTTGAAGTAAAAAAATAGGTAACTTTGAATTTTTATACCGCGAAAACTACGTGGAATTTTCAAACGGGAGTTTTACTATCATGTTTGTATAACTGAGCTCTATACGTTTCATCAAATCAATGAGAATGTCCGTTTATACAGTCCCATAACACACTGTGACCCGTGATGAAGAAGTGGGATAAAGGAAAAATATAAAAAAAATAAAGGAAAAATATCAACATACCGTACAGGAGCGATAGTTGTGAGGAAGTTTATTTGACATTATAGGTTAATTGACATTGAAATAATTGGTTTTTCTTGCTAATTCTCAACACTTGTTGGATCAAAACATAGATACATTGGCCCAATTTTAGGTAAACGTTCAAAGAAACATGTTACATAATGTAATACGCAATCTGCCGTACGGAACCCTCGTCAAACCGGAGACAAATTCCCAACCATTTGCGTACATTAACGTTCGAGCAGTTCCGTACTTCCGTGGATGCGCCGTTATTAAATGGCCTGTCCCGTGATTTGACAAAGAATAATGTGCACAGTATGTGTTACTTGTGCTGTTTGCTGTGGTTTAAATACCCACGGGCGAACAATACTGGATCAAGATTTAAATTTAAATAAATTGTGTTGCGTTCGTCACTGAAGAACAAGATATATGATCGAGCCAGTTGTGTGCTGTGGTTTTATACCCACACGGGTAAACAAAGCTCAAAACAGGATTTAAATTCGTCAGGATTTAAATTCTTAACGAATTTAAATCGGATTGGTTTAATTTCATTTTAAACTAATCACATTCTTTTAAGAATGTAGAGCTATACATACGGCCATTTTCGTAAGAAAGATATCACATAGTATCTAATAATCTAAAATAGTAGAGTCGAATGATGAGTCGCAATATTGTTTGTACTAGGTGAGTGTGTATAACAGCGTCAAGCAAACATAACTGTGATGATTCTCGGACTTATGCTCGTCAAAGGCCATCTCACGATCACTTGTGTTCTATATGAATGTCCAGTCTGGTAGTTTGCAACGGTGTAGCCACCCGGAAAATTCACCCTTGGGTGAAAACATCGAAGCGTATCGCGTATCTAAATCTAGAATTCTAGAGTCATCGTGAAGATAAGGTAGATGATGATAAAAATTACCTACCAAATAACTTAGTTATAATTGGCGTACCTACTTGACAAACTATTTTTATTATAATAATATTATAACTAACTATTTATTCAAGACAATAAATTAATAAAACATTGTGCGGCTGTTATGTTACGCTTCGTTTCACAAAACAAAATAACAATCTGATACAAATTTCATTTATTTACGTTGGCTACGGTGATTTCTCAGGATTACGTTTCCGCGTTCTCCTTAAAGAGGATTTTCTCGTCGCCACACTGTATTGGTCCAAATTCCACTAGAGCAGATAAAGGAAACCGTTTTATCACGTATTACCTCTATCACCTATTTTTGTACAGGGGACGTAATAATACAGCATCTGGCTAGAACTTTCCTTTATAAAGAAAGATACATAAGGCTGTAGCGTGTTGAATTGCATTGTAAGCTCTGTTTTGTGTCCTTACGCCCGGTTCACACGTCTCCGTTTTACTGTGCGTTTTATCGTGTGCGTTTTTTGTATGTATTACCACAGAATAATAATAAGTACTACGTACAGAAGTTTTACTTCGCGAAAGTATTTAAAAAAATGTATGCTCAATGTAATTAACAATATGGTGTAATTTAGCCTGTCTCAAGAGTCAAGCACCATTTTGTTGACAAACGTCAGTGATCGGCACTGCGCCGAAGCTATAGGGCTGACTTCGGTAAAATGATGTGACGTGAGGTGCCAAACTGCGGAAAATGGCGGAGGAAACACATGATTTAGAATGAATTATCATGAATAATATTAACTACTTATTTACCTCTCAGTGTCTTGAGGCAACTTAAAAAAGTACGTTCTGTGTTTTTATTATTATTTAGGCAGTTAAATACTGCACAGTATTTAGTACACCATTTTCTTTATTTTCTTCCATCATACACAAGAATACGCGTGCGTGACTCAATGTTCGCTCGTATGTGAGGCCTTGTCGATTAGTATCCTGTAGGTGGGCCATCGTGCGTGTTTTGTTTTCGATGTAAACTCGCGGAGATGAACAGGCCTGGTATTACTGTATACAGAATACTGTGTCATGTGTGAAGTCGCTCATACAACTACATACGCCATCGACGAAAAAAAAACGTACATGATAAAACGGAACAGTAAAACGGAGACATGTGTGAACCGGGCGTTAGTTGGATTTATTGATTCTTATTAGAAACACTAATAATCTGCCAGTGCATTTTTTGACGAGGAGCTCTTGGTTTGCATTTCACCTGATGGAAAGAGATAATATAAGCAGGCCGATGGTGGAAGTGAGCTTCACTCAGAAGCATTAATAAAATAATTAATTTTATTTCAAACAATTATCTACGTAAAATGTTATTTACACACGTTTCATGTTAACCTTAATCAAACAAGGCTTACTTAGGGTAAGGCCTTGGCTGTGTAGCTTAGGCCTAAGGCTTTATTGAGATCTGGATTTATTGCGCCTTTCTTTATCGGCGGACAGATGGGCAGTAATCGCAGTGGGCGTGACAAATGGGCTTGTCTTTGAACGCAAAGCAAAGAGACCTGGCCATAAAAATTACTGTTACGAATATAGTAAGTTAAACTTTTGCTTAGTCCAATACTACCTTGTAAATATTGATTTTGACAACCACCCTTTTGCAAAAGGTTTTGCAAAAGCATTTAATATGGCTGGTGTTGAAGAATTATGAATGCATCTACTTCTTGCCTATTTGAGACTGCATGTTTAGAGTGACAACGAACTGCATCAGATCCGATTCAGAGCATTATTAGTATTGAGTGGTTGCATAATAATGAGTTTCGTTTCACGGTAGTTCCAACCGAGTATTATAATGATTTGGCTTAAACTTTCAGGAATTCATGACGCAGCCTGGATTGATAGGCGGACATCGAAAATTCATTATAAGTTCCCTGCTTTTTGTGGACAAAGGGTTTGCTCTTTGAAGTTTGGGCATTTTGACTCATGATTGACGAGCATTATTTAGTTTATAAGTAGGATTATTATCGTCACATTATACACATATTTATGTTATGAAATTGTATAAATACTTACACTAACAGCTTACATTATCCGTGGTCGAACTGCTTGCTGCTTTGTTTCAATAATCTCAATTTTATTTACATATGTTATAGAATCGTCTCCACTGTATTTCACTAATCCTAAGACTGAAAACACGTTGTTTTTTTGCTTATTCAGCCTTATTACTGGACCTACTACAGATTGTGTAGTTTTATTTTGTGTGTGGTGATTAACTCAGGTTTTCTTATTTTATGTTCCTGGTATCCTTAACGCCGCTGGGCATTCGTGTACATACCTACTTATAAAAATTTTTTTGCAGATTTTTTTGTGTTTAATTGCCAAACTTCAGTAGGTACAGTGTTCAGAAAAGGGTAAAAAAATGTGGGTCAATGAAGTAAGTCGTTAAAATAATTCTTGCATTTATTTCCAAAAACATTTATGTAGCATAACATTTATTTGTCCCGTTACTTAAAACCGTTGTACGAACAAAAGTACAGTCGCGGAATGAAAAGGTTCGTCACCTTAGTGTCGGTTTTCGCTTGCACTAGGTACTGTAAGAGTCAAACCTGCCAACATAACAGTGCAAGAAACAGTGCTGCTAACATTTAAATAAATATGACGTTTGCTAACGAATAAGGTTTTGCTTGTTTATTTTTCTATCCCATCATCAGTGCAATGCAATGATGACATTGACCAATTGACAATAGTTTTTTTATTTTATAAGAAATAATAATGGCAGGTTGAACCAACAAGAAGGTTTTAGTTTAGCAATCATAATAATAATCTTGACAAGATAAATCGTCAAACAACTTTGATCTGAATAATTTTGAACTTTACTGACGAACAGTTAAAGATTATTTTCTATAACTCGAGATTATTCTGTAACATAGTTTCAAAAGGTAATATGTGCTCGCGATTCGTTGAAGGAATCAATTTGAAAACTGACGAACCTTTTCATTCCGTGACTGTACATCAAGCTACCTAACTTAATTTCTGATCAGGAAACGACTAAGATACAAATAAAATAAAAGATTTTACATTTCAAATATTCAGTTACATTTTCTTAATAACGTTATGCAATAATACGAGAAAAGAGAACTTCTTAACAATCCGAAAAGAAGAAAATTCATATTCATAGCTCGTATCTACATTATACAACGTTTCTAAGTAAACTGGGTCAGCTTAAACCATTAATTAACAAATTCATACACAAACAAAATAGCTTAGAGACAATAAATGTAGATCGAATACTTTTCACACCAAAATATTATTCTTACAGAGTAAAAAAACGATTGGTAGAGATGACAGAATATCAAGTTTAACACTGTGGAATCTTATGTAATTGAAACAGAGGCGGTTTTGCAAAAACAATGTCGGTTTGGTATTACGTTGTTGTCGGTACAAACAGGTAAACAAAAAAACAAATGAAGTGAATCCTGACGTCGCGATCCGTAATTGAAATTCACTGTTCGCTTTTTACGTTTTCCAATTTTTTCTTTGCCATACTTTTTTTAATCTATCATTTTCTGATGTCAATCATAACGCATTGTTTGCGAGACACACGTTCGTGGAATTGTGCGCTTCGATTATTGTATGAAACATTGCCATTTCTCAGAAAAAAAAGTTGGAGACTGACTAAGTGCCATTTTGTTGGATGACTTTCTATCGGCCTATTAATCCATGGGTGATCAAAGGACACCAAATTGTCGCTTGGAGTCCACTTTGATCACCTGGGTGATCAAAGCCAGGTGATCAAAGTGGAATAGACCTTTCTATCATCTTATAAAAAGTGTCATAATCCCGTTACAGTACTCTCTTGAAAATGTGTGTAAAATGCTAAAATTTTGTATTTAATAACTTATACCACGAAAATTCCTCGTAAAGCCATCCATCTCACTCTGATAGCAATCCGAATCTAACGTGTTCCATTAAAGGGGTGATTAAGCTGGCTCATTTGTCTATCGCAATGGCCGCTCTGCAGGGCTACCCCGAAACGCTGTTTACGTAGTTTTAGGTCTATCTGTCACCGTCGCACATGCTGGCATCTCGATTTGCGTGAGAAGGGTGGCAACATTCGAAACTTCGTAGGTATAACGTTTTTCGGAGTAACCCCGCTGCGTCGGTTTTCGCCCTAATGGCAGACGGCGCGGCGTGAAGGCATGGTCGCATTAATTCGTTTATAAAGCCATCTGCACGTTGCGAATGCTCTATACTAAATCCCGATTTTGCGAAGCTAAAATTATGGAAGTGTAATTATTACGTTACTAATTTCCAAAATATCTGGGGTAGAGCGGAGTAGGTATGGGGTTGGATCCTAATATAAATTTAAACAAAAGTATACGTAACTCCATTACATAGCTCGTAATTATTATTATAGAGCCAATACTGGTTAAAATAATAGCATCATTCGATGTATCGAAAAACTTAAAGAATAGGACCCAGAGATTTAAATCAGGCTCTACCATCTTCCAATCAACACCATTCAATAGTTTTGCTTTTAGACGCCAAATAAATACTACGCCAGTGTAAATTGGCCCTAGGCCTTTTAAGCTGCGTAATGAAGAACGAATTAGTCACTATCAGCTGAAACTAGCGCGGGTAGTGTTAACACGCCGTCTTTAAGCCAAATACAGCCATTTGCAAAATTATGTGTGAAGCTCTGTGTCAAAGGGCCTGTCTAACTAGTTGAAATTCAGATAGCTGAGTGGTAAAGTTTGTTTTGTTACCATTAATTTTACAAATCAAAATGTGCTAGTAAGAGATGAGGTGTTATAATGAATAAATGATTAAGAATAGGTTCAAAATGGCATCCGGGCAAGTATCTTAACTCATTTTACAGGATTGCGAAAAACATTTCAATGTTTATTGTCAAAACATTATCGAAAATTCACACGAATAAAAATGTATTCATACAAGACATTGATAAGACATAAATTATTAAATCTACGGTGAAAACACCCTCATAATGTATACGAAACTTTATCAAACATTACAAAGCAACCTCTTCAAGTTCCATTTGTATACCTAACTATCAATCGTTCGTCACAAAGCACCTTCCATGTAAATGTTTTCAACCACAATATATAAAGTTTCACTTTTTAGTTTTCACTATATTAAAAAATATTCTCTTTTAATAGAGGCAGGCGATAAGAGCACAGGTACTATGGGTAATTGAACGCGGCTCGGGTTTCACTGGATACCTATTTAGTTAAAACTTAATTGCACATAATATCAGGGCACAAAAGGTCTACAATATTATCAGTAACATCTTTACATACAAGGCTATTTACAACATAATGGCATAGAAGTTACCGACCTACAAAGAAGGGACTATTCCCATTTCTCGTTCCTTTCGCTGCAACCCCTGTGTAGCTAGAATCGACATCTTGACCGCCAATAAAACCCAATCAATTAAAGTCAAGTTTTTCCCAGGGGAAAGTTACATAGAAGGTGTGCTCTTTTCGTTTGCTTCACCACAAAAAGTCCAGAATCAAACGGTAACGCGAGGATAAACGCGAGTCTATAATTGCGCAGGCGCCGGTAGCTTGTCCCGGTAATACTCGTGCAGCACCCGGCAAAATCCACATGCTCTTTTCGTCCGCCTCACCACAGAAAGTCCACGATCAGACGCCAACCCTAGCCGCCTGTATCACTTCGTAGCTATAGTCTCGCGTTCGCTATATCTGCGAGGGCGCCGGCAGTTTTTCCCGGTAATACTCGTGCAGCACCCGGCAAAATTCACATGCTCTTTTCGTCCACCTCACCACAAAAGTCCACAATCAGACGCTAACCCTAGCCGCCTGTATCAATTTGTAGCGATACCCGCGCGCTCACTTTAACTGCGCGGGCGCCGGTAGCTTGTCCCGGTAACACTCGTGCAGCACCCGGCAAAATCCACATGCTCTTTTCGTCCGCCTCACCACAAAATAGTCCACAATCAGACGCTAACCCTAGCCGCCTGTATCACTTCGTAGCGGTACCCGCCCGCCCGCTATATCTGCGCGGGCGCCGGTAGCTTGTCCCGGTAATACTCGTGCAGCACCCGGCAAAATTCACATGCTCTTTTCGTCCACCTCACCACAAAAGTCCACAATCAGACGCTAACCCTAGCCGCCTGTATCACTTCGTAGCGATACCCTCCCGCCCGCTATATCTGCGCGGGCGCCGGCAGCTTGTCCCGGTAATACTCGTGCAGCACCCGGCAGCGCTCGTGTTGCGCGCAGAGCAGCCGCGGCGGCGGGTATCAGGCCGGCGCCCGGATGGGACGCGGGACGTCCCGCTCCGGGACGGTCGTTAGAGAGGTCTCGGCGAAACGCACGCCAAGCCGGGTTCGGACTCGGCCGTTCTGAAAACAGATTGTTATGATGTAAAGCCTGGTCCGTGAGGACGTAGAATCCCGTCCAATGACCCCAAGCTGCCCATCCTTGTCGCTCGCACGTAATTATGTTGCTGTCGCGCTCGCACACTCACTGCGGGCGCGCGTCGCACAGTCGCGACAGCAATATAATTACGCGCGAGCGATAAGGATGGGTAGCTTGGGGTCATTGGACGGGATTCTACGTGCTCACGGACCAGGCTTTAGTGCCTGCAAATTCTAATCATCAGGTTATTAACCTTTATTCCCATCTACCCCCTTCGGGCACTGCTACTCTACCCTGTCACAAGGTCTACCTTCCTTAATTTTACCAGAAGCTAATGGAGGGTTTGGCCTACGTCTTACGCTAAATAAATAAATTCTGATTTTATTTTCAAAGGACAAATGCTTGTGTCACGTATCAGTTTGGCTAGAGATTTTGTCCCATGACTTCAAGATTCTATTCATAATAACCAGCTTTCAAAAGTTTAAAATCCCGCTTTGATAAAAGTAAGTAGTGAATTCATCGTAGAGTCACATAAGCTCTGCTTAGTCAGGGACTAGATAATTACAGACATACTGAGCACATGCGACCATCGGTTTTGTGTGAAACGAGTGCCTTTTGGAAGGCAGATGATCTCATTAGTGTTCACTTGAGTAGGTATTATGGGCGTTCGCAGCGACAAGTAATGTCGTATAGTGATAAGGGATTTATTTTAAGGTTATGACCCCAAGACCCATTATAACAGGTCCGTTGTGATGTTCTTTAGGTACGCTATAGGTACAAACGTCATAGTTTATCTGACAGATAACTTCCTAATAGTCTATATCTGGCATTTTATCTGCAAAAGAGAAAGTTCTGTTTTATGACTCACTAGCTTTCCGCCCGCGGCTTCGCCCACGTGGAATTTTGTCTGTCACAGAAAAACTTTATCGCGCGCGTCCCTGTTTCAAAAACCGGGATAAAAACTATCCTATGTCCTTTCCCGGGACTCTCTATGCCTTTCATCAAAATCGCTTCAGTGGTTTAGGCGTGAAAGCAAGACATATAGACAGACAGACAGACAGACAGGCAGAATTACTTTCGCATTTATAATATTAGTAGGTATAGATTTCAGAGGGTTTTCGATTCATATCTAGAGCACCACGCCTAGTGTAAACTTTGTGTTTTTTAATAAGGGCTTGAAGCAACATGATTATTTAAAAAATACAGATGATTCAATACACGCTTTATGTTCCAGTCTCTGCTTGATTGTTATACCCATAAGATAGAAAAACCGTAAAGGACAATCGGATAGTTCTCTATGTTCCAGTAACAGCCCGTAACGTACGGGCGAAGCTTCAATTATTTGTGTAGGTCCCAGCCATTTCCCTTGATGTGTCTAGTGTGTAAAGAGGACGCCCATAAATAAGGGTATCCTGCAAACAATGTCCAACCTAGTCTGCCTCGCACTAAAACCACGGGTATAATGGGAACATGTCAAAAGTTGATCCCTTCCGTGGATCCTTTCTTATCACAAAAATGTTACACGCACCCCATTCGGAACACTAGAGTAGTGTGAGTTGTGGATGGACTTCGTGTCGTGGTTACCTAGTACAGTTATTTTGTAAATGTAAAGTTTTCAATCTAATTAAATATAGTTTTATACCGTTTCAAACGGGACTCTCCGTGCGTTTATTTTTTATTTATTGAATACAGAAAATAACGCAAAACTATTTCCCAAAGTTTCAAATATCTCGTTATAAGTCAGACATAAATAATTAAGAGTTTTGAATAAAATTAAGATACACTGAATTTTTAATTGAATACTTAACAGCATAGGCGATATAAATAATTCCAATTTAGTTTCAGAACTTTGAGCTAGGAGTTGATAACTTTTTTTTAAACAATGCTTTCTCGTTTTAAGTTGTTTAATGGTTAAACTTTAAGTGTGAATTTATTCCAACATTTTTCTCAAAGTTAAAAATTGGGTAATGACAGCTCGAATCCCAAGGAACTACATTTGAAGTAGACTCTCCTTTTTGAGGACAGATAAGTACTCTATCGCTGAATGTCGCGGAATGTTACTATTGTTTTTGCAAAAGCTGAAAAAATACCCCAATGTTATTTTTCCTCAAAGGATTCAAAGAATTTTTCCTCTACAAAAAGCGGTCAATGAAACAAATTCTTTTAACTGTTTTTTTATGTGTACGTACTCCCCTATTGTATACTTCCCACCCCAACTGTGGGGTACCTATTAATACCTAGTGGTGCAGTTCGTCCAGTAGTTCCAGTACGGATTGATGAAGGCGAATGGCCTGTACTTTTGTAAAATACTCACTTCAGTGTAATTAAATTAGGGTTTACCTTAAGAGGCGTCACCAGCGGTGTCTCAGGCGCCACGTTCTTTTTGGTAGAGCTTGATCCGGAGTTGCCTGAAAAAAATATTCAATTATTCATACGTTCATATTATGAAAGTTCGTACCTTGCATGAGTTACGAGGTTTTTATAATAAAAGTGTATTTGACTTTGATCGTGAGATACTTTAAAGCAGCGGGCGGAAAGTTAGTTAACAAAATAAAACGTTAGCAAATAATATAAATCTTCACTGGAATGTTTGCGTATGCATATTTGAATAGCAGAGAAGCGCTTCCTCGCGGTTCTTAACTTGAAATATTCATAATATTTTCTTTTTACCCACTTCCGCTTCCACTCATCCGCGTTCCAAAAATGTCTGAGACTTATTTGCTACTAATGAGAAGAAAGAAGGCATAAAGAAACTTGGTTACTATTGGCAGTATTTATGCCTTACTTGTAAACCCTCTTAAATATGCTTGTGATCCCAACAATAGTCGAGCGGCGGGATTCGAACACGCGTTCCTCGGATCACGAGTCTGCCAGTCCGATCCCTTCACCGTTCGGCTATCGTGGCTTCAATCAAAGTATTATTTGTATATTAAAAGGTACATGTTAACAGTGTATGGATGTCCAGGGTATACAATAAACCGCACACCAGTGGGTTCATGCAGGAATTGGAGACGGCCGTGGCGAACAGCAAGTCTTGCACGCGGAGCGCTCAATATTTAAGACTGGTTGTGTACCAGATTATTTAAGAGCCTCACGCACGCACCTATAGTGTCCGAGGCTGAAGTAGACCGGCAGCAGGTGTTCTTGAGGAACCGTCGCACGGCGCCGCGGATGTCCAAGGTATAGGAGCCGTACACCAGCGGGTTCATGCAGGAGTTGGAAACGGCCATGGCGAACAGCAGATCTTGCACTCGCACTGACACGCGCGTTGCGGACGGACGGTCTATCATGTACCTGGAACAATAGTGGAAATTAATATGGTTCATCATCATTTAGTCTCCACTGCAGAAGCATGATGATGTTTGATTTACCAGAGGCAAATAGAAAATTTGCCCTACACTTTACGGCTGCCAAATTAGTCGGGGAAGCAGAGCTTAAGTTTTTTTTGTTGTCTGACATGAAAAGGGAAGATTTTTAATATGTGTGTTAGAAAAATAATGAGGACATCGATTCAGCATTATTAGCGTAGACGAATAGAAGAATCCATAATTAATAACCAAACAAATCATTACATGTTCTAGTTTAGGCCGTTTTAAATGACTCGTTTAGTTATAGGAAACGGTAATCTTTTGTGTTCATATGAAGAATGAAGCAAATACAAATCAAATCATTTATTTGCATACGAGGTGAGAGTGTCATTTACCGGATGTTTACACCGGTCCGGTAACATAACAGAACCGGGGCCGTTGGCCGAAAGGTTATTCCTTTACCGGCGTAAGTTCTACATAAGCTGAGGTTGTGGACCGAAATCCTACCTCGATTAAAGCGTTGTCAATGGGGTCCAAAGCCTAGTCAACACTCTTAGAAATGAACACATATTCAATACGAATGTAAAGCCATTAAAACACAATTTAATGAGTTTCCTAATGTTTTCGTTTCCCTGAATCATTCTTTTGATTCTTGGGTCGTTATCAGCGCCCTGAAAACGATAAAGGGCCGGGACCCCTTATGGGGCTTTATCCTGAAGAATGTACCTACAGTTCATAAAGGAAGGCAGAATTGTTCCGGGAACCGATGAGGGTTTAATGAAGAACAATAAGGCATTTCATGTTCATTATTGGTTGAGACGAACAAATACCAAGTGCCTTAAGTACAAATCGTCGTTGCCTTATCTACTGAGATGCTACGACACCATGCTGAGTGGATACCTTTTCAGTATCATTGTAATTATCTACTCATTAAATAATGTTATGTATTGTTGTAAGTGTATTGTCGATGATACTGAATAAACATTTTTTCTTTCTTTCTTTCTTTAAATAAATGGTAATTATGTCTGTCATTGCAGACTATGACCTAATGTGCTATAATATGTCCGATATCTAATCACATTGCTCTAATTCTCTGTGGTTAGAACATCATTTATTTGCTATTTCAAAGCACGTGCCTACTTTGGTCTAATAGAGTTCATCTTATATTTAGTTAAGTATAAAATGAGTATATGAATATGTATAAAACTTGACAATAATTAACAAATTGAATCACGTTATCTACAAGACACGTGCCTGTGTTTCGGGGTTCAGCAGTCTTCAGGGGTGAAGGGGCGATGTACCCTTATATTAAAAAAAATATTGTATAAATTTTATGTGAACATTCCAAACTCTATTGAACACAACACAACACAATCACACAGTATTAATTATATTTAAACTTGTAAAACATTTGTAACTTATGGAATGTAACAAAATTATTGAGTATTGGAACCCATGACTTCTGATTACCCATGAGTTCCTAGTTGTGAATTACTTTATGATAAATAATTTCGCATACGAAATCACGCCTGACTATTCAATTGATTTAATTTTCCTTACGCCATTGCAGGGTAAATCCATTCAATATTATCGCATTGTGCACGGGATTCTTTTCGACATTTTCCTTGTGTATCGAAGATAGGTTATTTGAGACAACAATAATTGATGAGTTCTTGGTAAAAGTATAAGGTGATGGATCGGCAAGGAGTGGCGCCATTTTCACTAATTGCCTATACTTGAAGAACGTTCGACGCGTAGTTTGTTATTGGCAACTTTATTACCACAGTTGAATAGAATAGTAGGTAAATGAATTTAAAACTGGTATTTCAATGCACTGATTATGAGAATTTACTTGGCATATCATCACCTAGCCAAAAAGGTTTTTTCTTAAAATAATTATAAGCATGATGATTGTGAAAGGAAAATCGAACTCAGAAGGAATTTACTTGGCATCTTATCTCCTTACCAATAAACTTTATTTTAAAACGAATACAATCATGGTGATTGTGAAAGGGATCAAACGCAGCCTCTACCAAGTTTGATAAACCTGTATTGGTATTTGTAGAGATCTACTTTTGTTACTTTACTGTGGTTCTAACTGTTAGAATCTAACACCACTTCTAACACCACTTCCAACATAACTTGCACATCAAAGTAAAAATGTAAGTTTGAGTGTTGCCGAAGAACCTAATACTGTGGCAATACCTACACACACTTTTCTAACTAAATTATTAATTTTGGCAATTAATGGCTTTATTATTTACTAGATTTCCGCCCGCGGCTTCGCCCGCGTGGAATTTTGTATGCCACAGAAAAACTATCGCGCGCTTCCCTGTTTCAAAAACCGGGATAAAAACTATCCTATGTCCTTTCCCGGGACTCAATCGGTTCAGTGGTTTAGGCGTAAAAGCAAGACAGACAGATAGACAGACAGACAGAGTTACTTTCGCATTTATAATATTATTATAGAATAGTATAGATAATATTAATATAGATTTCACGACAAGAACTTAAAAATCCCAAAATGGTTCTCTACATTGCATTACTACTATAACTGTGAAATTAAAAAGTCCTCTGCTGGTTTTCCATTTCCTAGTGTTTATTATAAAGTAAATATACCATTTCCTAGTGTTTTATTATAAAGTAAAGTAAAAGTTTTACAGCGGTTCCCTTTACTGTAGGAAGCGGTTAAATAATCCACTGGGTGTTTACATAAGATACGGCTCAGGATGTTGACCAGACGGTCGGACCGTTAGAGGATGGTGGAAAGTCGAGATAATCTAAGCTAAACAGTAAGAATACCAAATAATATTAATAGGCAAATTCAAATTTTATATTGCTCCATGTTGGTGTATAACATGGGCAGTATCTACTTATAGATTTAGACGTTTTTTTTACGTTCAGCCTTAGAATAATTAATGTACTAGGGCACTATTTAAGTTGTGAGCCTCGACAACATAACGTGTTGTTAGACGATATCTGATACTTTTAATGAAAAGTTTGACATTTTTGACTACAATCTTATTAAAAACTTTTTATCATTTGAGCACGTTTTGTATTATTAACATTGAATTGAAAATTATCTTGACTACAAAACATGGAATTGACTTGCGGAAATTTTCGCGCTAAGATTTATTATGACTTTCGACGTGGTTAATCAATTTAAAACTGAAGCGGTCAGCTAAATTTCACATTTGGTGATAAAGATCTTTCCTTTACCATTGTAAAACGCTAGTTTAAGAAGTATAATATTGTATGTCATTGGCTCACCAGTGAACTTTGCGAAAGTCGTCCAAAATGACTACTAGTGGCGGAAAACATTGATGTTGTCAGAAAAATGGAAGAGAAACCTCGTCATGTGATATATCGTAGGATTGAGATAATCCTAGGCATTAATTCCACTAGCAGTAATAAAATATTGTATGACCATATTATGGTTAATACGTTTTTTTCTCGCTGGATGTCACTAAAATTTTTCAAACGCTCAATAGGTTGCTTGTGTCGTTTAGTCCTTGGAAATGTTTGATAAATATGTTTAAAAAGCTTTAAAAGCCGTTTTAAAAATTGTGACAGTTGGCGAATTAAGGATCTATGCATAATGATCCTGAAAATAAACAGCTATCGACTATGGAGGTGTTTTAAGATGAACCAATTCCAACAAAAGTCCCATACGCTCGGAACACTTTGAAACTTACGGTCGCCTATTTTCCAAAATATCCGATTATATGACAGAAACGTCACTAGAGAAATTTAGAATGGTTAATTCTTAATAGTAAACAGCCACTTTTTTTCCAAAAGTTTTCAGTTTAATAAGGGAAACTGACCAGCATAGTCGAATCGCCATTCGTGACGAAAATGTGAGCTTTTACACGTCTCGTCAAACAACTGACTATTTGAACACTCAAAATATGAAATAAACAGGTCCAACGCTACAAAATTCTTGCTTGGAATCTAAACACTTTTTTTGGTACCCATATATTAAAATTAAATGCGTGAACAGCGATTTATGTAGCCAGAAGCAACTGTCGGTGCGGTCAAAAACCATGCATTGGAGGTGCCTCAAGCCGAGTGGAAAAAATGCTATGAAAGTGTTTCAGACACATTAAAAATTACATAAATCATGAAAGACAATACCAATAAACGCAATCAATACCATTTTAATAATAAACTACTTTGTTTTCATAGTTAGGCTCACAACTTAAATAGTGCCCCACGTATGTTTGTAATTGTAATACGCATAATCTGCTAAAAGGATTTGGAAGATGTTGTTGCGTGTACTCGTGCATCAGAATATGTAAGTTTTATAGGCTTCTTTTCCTTGTAATCAAAGCGAAGGAAGTCGTGATAAAAAGAGGAAATTAATAAGCCAAATAATAACAAAGTGCCCATTTCTATGTGATAATATATTTTTTACATTATAAATTTTCCCGATAACAGAATACCTAAGGCTCTTGGCCTTTACTTATTTATAACAATTTATTTAAAACTACCACACGGTTTTGTTATGGTGCCTTGCTTTTCTCTCTAGAGTTTTCTTGCCTTGTCTCCTAAATAGTTTTATATCTGGCACTTAGCCAGAAGGATATCTTAGACTTGTCATGCTCACTAAAATGTCTCTGGGGTAGTGGCGTGTGAGGCGGGTCGTTACATTCCCTATAATATGGTCGAGTGAAGCGATGGCTGGTTCTCACGTCATGTCTGTGAACAGGCGCTGCCTTCGGGGACTGGTCAAGGAAAGATATACCTGACATAAAATATATATGTATCAAAACGCAACAATTAACCTAGAAATTAGCACGGCACTAAATAAATAAATAAATAAATAAATATATTCAAAACTGCCACGCGGTCTCGTGCTAGATGGGCGTCTTAAAGGCCACCTTCTATCAACGGGAGCGCGTGGTAAGTAACTTGCTTCTGAATGTATTGTAACTTCCTACTTTTTTATATTTTTAAGCCGGCAGACAGTGGTGACTGAGTTTGTTGCGGCGCTTCTTCTCAGCACTTGCCAAATGTTTGTCTCGAAGCGCTGGTAGGGCAAAAAAATAATGAGACATGTATAGGCTCCTTAAGAGCATTTGACGATTTGCAAGAACTAATTTAATTAGTCTAAACAAATAAAGAAAATTTTGATTTTGATACTGGAATTGATTCCAGATTAGTAAACAATTCGTACTGAGTTATCCTAGTTCAGAAGTGTCTTCCAGTAAACATAGGATGGGTGCCACGATACATATTTATCAAGGCATTTTGTCGATTTTAAACCATAAGCCCATACATTTGTCTTCTAAAATCTTCGAGAAGATTTATCACGACGCATCCTAGCCCGGCAGATTGAGCTAATTCGAGCCAGTCTAAGAACTTGTTAGTTTTCCGGCCGGAACTGCCATTAAGTGAACGCCTACGGCCCGGATACGGTTTCTGTCGAAACAAGCGAAGGCGAAGTGGGAAGTGGGAACGAACTCCTTTTAATGTCAATAGATATAAGTAATTAGGGACAAGTGGTAACCCATATTTTGGTATGACGTTCTGTTAAAGAAAATTGAGCTGCCGAAAAGTAGGATCATGTTAATATCTGGGGGCACGGCAGTGCCCCCGCCAAGTCGAGCGCGAAGTAAACACTGCCGTACCATCCTTTACTGGAACCATTTCGCCGCATTTTCAGGCCTCTATTTGAGAACCTCTGGATGAGACCAGAACACAGAAATTTTCGTCATCTAGTAAGCTATAATCACATACTTGAAATCCAAAATTTCAAGTCTGTAGGTCATTTAGTTCCGAAGTTAAGCGAAAGAAAAGTTTCGCATTTACGACACTCACTCACTCACTGATGATCATCAAAATAGAACTAGTACTTCCCATAAACTCAGAGAGCTGAAATTTGGTACAGAGTTAGGGTTTAATGGCCACATAAAGGGAAAACTATAAAAACTAGGAAATTGAATCTGGAGTAACACCACATTCATAATCAATACTACTCCGGCACCGTGGTGTTCGCCTGTATCGCTCACCGCTAGATGGCGCTAGCACTAGCAAGCGCAATTTGCATTTCGTTGATTTCGTTTATTATATTGTAAGGTTCGCTAAGGTTATGTTATTAAAACAATTCTGATTCGTTGTCCATTTTAAAGGTCGTTGAGTTTATTTGTGTTTAATATCGTAAAAAAATATCGATAAAACGACGAAGTTAAATAATTTTGCCACGTTCTACAAAAAGAAATGAAATCCCACCAAAAACATTCTGTAAAAAACTAGCCAAGTCTCGATGGAGCTGCTTGTTTATCTCTAAAAAGTAATGAAATCTAGACAAAATCGTGCCAAGTCTATGGTTCCTTACTGCGATTTCTTTATTATTATAGTTAATGTTGTGTGACTTGGCCGTTGAACAATCTTTATTAAGATAATCATACATAAGTATTATAAATACGCAGCTTTACTAAACCTACAATTGACTGGCTATTGTTGAATCAACGTTTTCCAAGTGGAAATTTTCCATCGTCAATGGGTAGCGGTTCTGGCAACAGATTGGTGCAATGGTGTCATGGAGCACCTGGTTTTGTCACCCTTCAACGGCCAAGTCACACAACATTAACTATAATAATAAAGAAATCACAGTAAGGAACCATAGACTTGGCACGATTTTGTCTAGATTTCATTACTTTTTAGAGATAAACAAGCAGCTCCATCGAGACTTGGCTAGTTTTTTACAGAATGTTTTTGGTGGGATCTGTATTAACATGATCCTACTTTTCGGCAGCTCAATTTTCTTTGCGATATAGAGAAGTATACAAAGTAAAAGAGAATTAAAAAAAAATGAAGCAATATCAAAATAACAGTCTCGTCCCAAAATTAGTCAAGCCTTAACGAGTTTCAAATTGGTCCAAACTGGAAGCGTAGGTGCCTACCAATTTTTACTTCGTACATTTGGAAGAAGAGTTAGTATTCTTAGAAATCAGGAGTGGAATTCTTTAAAAAAAACAAAACTTACAAACCGTTATTTATTAATTTTACTTAAAACAAAAATCACAATTTACACAACCAAAAATAACAATTTCCTTGATCAGAGAAACAGAATCAACTTATTTTACGTAACGCCTAGTATGCCTAACTATGAACTAAAACACTTCACCACCGATGTGCACGCTCCGAACGCTCGAAAAATAGTGCGCGCGCGGCGGCTTGGCACTCCTTTTATAAGCGGTCAGGCGGGTAGTTCGATCGCCTATAGGGGCGATTGCTTATACGGCCTCTCCTGACATAGTGTCGTCCTCGACACGAGCTTCATGTGTGACGGTTCGGCGCCGTCTAGATGTTCCAGTCTTCGTCCAGTAGGGGCATTGATGGTCCGGGCAAGCCGCTGGGACCAGCAACGTCAACAGCTTCGAGGTCTGGGTCTGCGTCCAAGGAAGGCATGGACAGACCAACCCCTGAAGGTGGCGTGCCGTCCAGTAGCGGCATTGATGGTCCGGGTAAGCCGCTGGGACCAGCAATGTCAGCAGCTTCGAGGTCTGGGTCTGCATCCAAGGAAGGCATGGGCAGACCAGCCCTCGAAGACGACGTGCTAACCTGAGGCTCACTTTCTTCTAGGTTTTCGTCTGAAAGCGGGATTAGGTTAATAATAATCTAGTCTAGTCTAGATTTCACACATTCAGTCTTACACATCAATCTCTCATCATCTCTCAATCAATTCAAAATTCATCTATCACACATTCTTACACCTAATCACACATACATCTCTCATTAAATAGTAACAGAGACGTCTCATAAAATGCATATCAAACCAATCCTAGGCCTTTACGGAACTTCAGTCAGATGACATCTGTAGCGTCGGTCGGTAAACCAACGCGCGGTGAACTGCTCTCATTATGTTGCACTGCCTTGCGTGATGCAACATGTAGATACCTGAAACTGAATAGGTTGACGCCAAGGCGAAGTACGCCTGAAGTCTATTACGGAACGCCAAGGCTACGTGGCCTGAAGTTCCTCTAACGAACGCCAAGACAACGTGTCTGTAGTTCAACGAACGCCAAGACAACGTGTCTGTAGTTCAATGAACGCCAGGGCAATTTGCCCGAAGTTCAGCTATAGAACGCCAAGGCATCTCTGCCTGAAGTTCAGCTATAGAACGCCAAGGCATCTCTGCCTGAAGTTCAGCTATGGAACGCCAAGGCATCTGCCTGAAGTTCAGCTATAGAACGCCAAGGCATCTGCCTGAAGTTCCCATAACGGACGCCAAGGCTACCAGCCTGAAGTCCTGAACAATGAACGCCAAGGCTTTAGTAAGCCTGAAGTTCAAGTAAAAAGAAAAACTCGTACATACCCTCGAAAAAGGCCGCACATGACTCCGGGCACCACTCGCCGCGCCAGGGCACCATGTACTGTGCCGCTGCTTGCGTGGTCTTCCCATAACTGCCACTGAGCAACTTGAGCTCGTACCGTCCATTCGGTAAAACCTTCATGACTCGATAAGGGCCTCGCATCCCCGGATCGAGTTTTCCTGTGGACTGGGAGTACTTGATGACGAACACCAGGTCATCGACTTTAAACTGGCGAGGTGGGCGCCTAAGTCGGTTAGCATATTCGTCTTGTCGTTGTTTGTTGGCAGCCATCAGCTCGCTAGCCCGGCTCCGGCAAAGCTCACGCCACGCTTCTCTGTTAGGGTTGGTACCCTCAACAGCAACGTCACGAACCAGGTTTTGGATAAGTGGCGTGGTTCCATCGGTGCCAATCATCAAGTTTAAGGGCGAAGCCTGGGTAGTTTTCTGCTTGGTAACGTTGACAACCAATTGCAGCTTCCACAAGGTTTCGGACCAGGAGGAGGCTTTGTGGTTCACCTCAATCCGCAGCATGTTAAGAATGGTGCGGATGTATCGTTCCGCCTGACCGTTCGCGTGGTGCATTTCCGGTGTAATGTAGTGCAAATCACTGCCTAACTCGGTTATCCAGGTCACAAATTCTCCGGACTCAAACATTCGTCCCCTATCGGTAACAATCAACTTTGGGACTCCAAATAACGATACCGCTTGCATAAAAGCCCGTTTAAGCTCACCGACGTCTTGGCGGTAGATTGGGTATAACAGGCAAAATTTAGTGGAGGCATCCACTATAACCAAAATGAACTTGTACCCATTAGACACAGGGAGAGGACCCAAAGCGTCCACGTGAATCGTATGGAAAGGGGAATCGGGTTTTTCCCAAGACGTTATGCTCTGATTTGGGGATCTCGGTACTCGTTTCTTGGAGATGCATACTAAACAGTGCGCTACGTATTTGTTTACGAACTGTCGGAGTCCCGGGAACCAGAAATGTTTAAGGATCAAGTCGAGAGTTTTGTCGGCATTAATATGCCCATGTTCGTCGTGAAATATTCTTAAAAGACTGAGCCTGTGCCCCTTGGGAATATAACATAGCAGACGAGCATCTTCGCCAACAGGAGAGTATTTGTAATACAAGAGGTCATTTTGCGTAACGTAACGTGTCGAGTCTAATTCGCCATCCCGCAACTGTTGTATCAACCCCTGTGTCTCATTATCCGCGGATTGTGCTATCTGAGCCCAATTACGCGGTCTTGAGACTTGGTTTGCTACAACAACTGAGGGGTTGCGGCTGAGGTAGTCGGCGTGTGGCATCATAATTCCCTTTCGATAGTCGATTGAAAAATTAAAATCTTGGAGGTAAATCCACCAACGCGCGACACGTGGCAGCAAGTCCTTTTTGCGCTCGGTGGCCTTCAAGGCATTACAGTCGGTAACTACTTTAAACTTTAGACCCACGAGGTAGTGTCGGAAGTGCTGCAGTGCCTTGACGACCGCCAGCGTTTCTAACTCGTATGAGTGGTATTTACTCTCGGCACCTTGAGTTGCCTTACTGAAGTATGCTACCACGTGCTTGCTACCGTCGCTGTGTGTTTGTAACAGGACCGCGCCATACCCGACGCTGCTCGCGTCCGTATGGACTTCAGTTGGTAACTGAGGATCGAAGACTGCAAGGACAGGTTTGTTAGTAAGGATGGTAATCAACGTCTGACGGACATTTTCCTGATCTGGGCCCCACTTAAACTCGACATCTTTTTTGGTCAAACGGGCAACACATGCAGTTAGTGAGGCATAGTTTTTAATGTAACGACGGAAGTACCCTGCGAGCCCCAGAAACTGGCGTACTTGTCGTACGTTTTGAGGAACAGGCGAGTTCGCAAGGGCCTCGACCTTTCGTGGACTCGGCCTAACCTGACCCTGACTCACTACTCTCCCAAGATATTCGACCTCTGTTGCCAGAAACGTACACTTCCGCAGATTTATGGAAAATCCAGCGGCAGTGAGCGTCTGCAGAACCTCTTTCAGAAGAGAAATACCCTCGGAGACGGTGGAGCTCATAATCAGTACGTCATCAACATAGACTAGCACTTGACCTGCCTCCACAAAGCGTTGCAAGGTCTTGTTGATGATGCGTTGATACACAATAGGTGAGTTCGTCAATCCGTAAGGCATTTTGACATATTCATAGTGCCCTTCCGGCGTAACGAACCCAGTGAGATGGATTGACTGCTCATTTATCGGTATCTGGTGAAAACCGGTGGCCATGTCTAGGCTGGTGAAGTATTTATAGTTCCCCAGCCGATCAATATGGTCATCGATCAGGGGTAGAGGATACCGATCCTTGAGCGTCAATCGATTCAATGCCCTGAAGTCAACGCACAGACGGTCCGAACCATCCTTTTTCTTTACGAGTATGATCGGACTCGCATACTCAGATTTGGATTCTCTGATGATTCCTTTGTCCAAGAGATCGTCGATTATTTGGCGAACTCGAAGCTTTTCATCGTAGGAAAGTTTATAAGGTCGGTAGACAACCGGCGCGGAGCTTGTCAATTTTATTTCCATCTCACCCGTATTGACCGTGGTGGTGGCGGTACCAGCGATGAAAAACTCCGAGAACTCTCTTATTACTCCCATTAAGGAGTCGTAATCGTTTCCCGTGAGCGGCGTGTTAATTTCGGGAGATGGTTGACTCTGAACCGCGTTAACTTGGACTGAGGAGTCGTCAGACCTTGCCAAAAACTGTCTGTCTTTCGTGCGAATATACACGATGCCGTCACGATTAAGTATATCCGTTCCTACAATTATGGGCGCGTTCATGCATGAAGAAGGAACTACGATTAAGTCTGCTTCGATTGAGACTTGACTAAACTCAAGAGTAACGGTCACGTACGAGTTAGCTATTATCTCCTTGTCGCTGACACCTTTTAAAACGCAATGAGTAGGTTTGGGTTGGCAGGAAAGGTATCTCAACACGTCGGATGAAATGAGTGACACGTTAAGCGCACCACTATCAATAATGGTATCCATGGGTATGCCATCGACTACAGCCACGACAACATCACTGGTACTTGAACATTTCAAATCGTTCTCCGCACAAAGGTTGACATTTCGTTCATTTCGTGGTTGAGAACGATTTTTGGCAAAACAACTGTCCTCGAGGTGACCTGACTTCTTACAAAAAGTACAAGTGATGCCGCCAGCAGCGGCCGAAGTGGAGGGCCTCTCCGTATTACGTTTCGCGTGACAGTGACGGCTGATATGACCCTTCCGGCCACATGTAAAGCACTTTTGCTCGTTTCGATTTAGAATAGGTTGGGATGGGCGCTTGCTTGACGTAGAAGCTTGAGCTTCAGGCCTAGTTCGAGTCGGTTTGGTGTAAATTGACAAAAACGATACTATTGTCTCAGGGTTCAAGTTAGCGTTTGCCGCGGCTGCTCTTATTTGGGGGTTATCAATACCACGAATCACTATCAAGGTCATAAGGTCATCACTTAAACCGTTAACTATCCGTAAACGCAATATCGTACGGCGCGCGTATTCTGCGTAAGTTACGTATCTATCCGACGTTGTATTCATCGCCTCAAACAGTATATTGGCGTAGTCCAATTTACGTGGACATAACGGCTTAAATTCGCGCTTAAAATGTGACCAGGTGCGCTCAGTGGTGACCCACTCGTTTAACCAAATCTTTGCGTCACCCTTGAGGCACGATCCAACACGCGAAAGACACTCGTGATCGCTCCAACCATTAGTCTCCTGGGCACGATCAACCTCTTCGCACCACACATCTATGTTGTGAATAGAGGGATCAAAATTTGAAATAAAATAGTTTTGTTGAGATCGTACTGGTTGCAGCGATCTAAGAGCATCCACAAGAGCCTTGGTTGGGTCGGTCATGCTCGATTCTAATTGATTTACTTGTGGTGTCGAAGTATTTGGCAAACTGTTAGTTGTTCGTGTCTCATGGGTACGTACCTCAGGGTCCGGTGTGCAGCACCTCGTCACATTTAATTGGGACGTATTCAACTCGCCCTCGATGGTATTGCTCGTGTTACGGGGATCACAACGCACTATCGTATCACCGGAGATGTCGGTTACGCGACTATTTTCGATTGAAGTTAAACGGTTCATTATTGAATTCAACGTGTTGTGAATCGAAACGTCCGTAACATTTTGCCTATTAGCGGAGCGGGACCTATCATCGCGACGATGACCACGACGTGACCGATCACGTCTTTCATCACGATCACGACTTTTACTGCGTGTCCTGGTACGACGCCGTGATCGTCGTTTTGGCGTTCTCAAACGACTGCGTGAGCGGTATCGCGACCTATCACTAGAGCGACTACGAGAACGGTGTCGCGATCTACGACTGGATCCGCCAGCCATAACCAAAACACACGAAAACTAACCCTTGCACTAGATTCTGTTCCTCTTTTCGTGGGCTTGAGGTTTTATTATCCCACTTCTGATCTTAGAAATCAGGAGTGGAATTCTTTAAAAAAAACAAAACTTACAAACCGTTATTTATTAATTTTACTTAAAACAAAAATCACAATTTACACAACCAAAAATAACAATTTCCTTGATCAGAGAAACAGAATCAACTTATTTTACGTAACGCCTAGTATGCCTAACTATGAACTAAAACACTTCACCACCGATGTGCACGCTCCGAACGCTCGAAAAATAGTGCGCGCGCGGCGGCTTGGCACTCCTTTTATAAGCGGTCAGGCGGGTAGTTCGATCGCCTATAGGGGCGATTGCTTATAGTATTATAAGTTTAGTTTAGTTATTATAAGATTTTTTTGCCGACGTTATGTTTACATGTTGATATTCGTACAAATATTTGTTTAGGAATTTGTGTACCTACCAACTCTTTGTGTGGTATCTTGTACGAATTATAGCGTCGGAAGCTTTAAAAATACATCTTCTGAGCAAAGTCGTTAAGACGCTTATAAATCTACGTTCGGAGTTCTCGTCGGGATTTATTTGACTCAAGGTTCAGAGGCTGAGTATTACGTAGAAGTTGTATTACATGACATACGGGGCGGAAAAGATAAGTGTAAGGCCCAGAACAGACGGTGAAACGAAACTGCAACGCAATTGAAAGTTTCAAACTGGTCGCATCATGTGTGGTCTCAACGGACGCTATGGCAGAAACTTAGATGCAACTCAAAAGTAACTAGCATTTGCAGTTTCGTTGCAGTTGCGTTTCATTGTCTGTTCTGGGCCTAACAAGGCGGATACAACGTTTCACACGTTCATTACAACAGCTAATATTATCAAACTAGACAGAAACCTAAATCAACGTGTAAAGCTAAAAAAATATAATTTCTGAGATGTTTTTGTGTAAATATTGTTATAATTACGGATTGGCATTAGAAATCTGGCACTGATTTCGAAATGAACCGATTATTCATTAAATAATTAATCGTTTTCAACGTTAATAGAATTAAGAAAATCGTAAATGTATTTGCTACTTATTAGAACTTAATATATTTAAATTAAGTCTTTTATTCCATTAATTTAATTTATGAGGTTGAATTTCGGAGTTGAAATACAATATTAGTAGTAATTTTATTATATTTGGAACCTAAATTTTGTATTTATTCAGCTTTCTAAGATTGTCCGCAGGGTCGTTGCGGGCAAATCAATGACCTCGTGTTAATTATAATTTTTATTTGTCTCTTTAAAGTAAAATAAGGTACCTAACTCAAAACTTTGCGAAAATAATAACGTCTTTAAAATACATAATGCATACTTAGAACAATCCACCTCAAAATTATTACTTTATTTTTGTTTAAAAATGGAGGTTAACGAAAAGGAATAATAAGATTTTTCACGTATGTAGCTCTATTATTAATTAATTTTATCGTTGACATGAGCAAGTTAATTAATCAGAGACTTATTACAAAATGGTAAATAATCTAATTTTAGATTTTGCGCTAATCTTAATTGACGTTCTATAAGCTCTACTAAATCTACTTACTTCTCGTCTGTGTTTAATTAACAAGTAATTAAAACAATTATCTAATAATTAATTGGTTTCTTCATCAGACTCTATGTTTCTGTGCAGCGCACATAAAGTGCCTAATTTAAAGAAAATTATTGCTCAGATAAATATTACTTAGGTACTTATTGCCTGTAGGTCCGTCTACGTGGATTTCAATCAGTCTTTACAGTTTAGTTAAGTTTTTATAGAACCTTTTAAAGAATTTTAATATCTAAAAACTAATTTCTCTAGATTGTTTTTCATTACGACCGTCAATTTGTAAAGTCGTTCTTTTAATAAACTTTTATAAAAAATACCTGTTTGTAATTGCATTTTTATCTAGTTCAAACAAATTATTAACAAGATGCCATAAAAATTTCAAACTATTTAAAACATATTTCGCTAAAAAATCCAAAGAAATGCAAATAACTTGAAAATATGATTTGTAACTCGTTTGAAATGCTTTTAGCGCGTGCAAATTATTTCTCACAGCTTCACTCTCGTTTCCTTTTACTACGTGTTATATAAAATGTTGAAATGGCTTCGTCTTGCCTGTTACACAATAAAAACTGAAATAATTCTACTCTCAGTACTTTCTTTTAACGAAAATATTAAAATAATGAAGTTCTGGTTTCAGATAGAGTACTCGGAATTATCCTATTCTTTAGATGGATAATTTGGAGATAAATATTCAAATTATTCAAAGTTCAGCTTTTGGGTAGGTACTTTATCTTTTGGCAGCATACTCAAAATGTTTTGAAACATTGTATTTAAGACTATAAGTTAATTTTGAGTCTCTAGACAACTACTTATTACATGCTTAAATTACTCTTTTTATTTTCTACTTTTTCTCTTATTCTCAGTCGTTACACTCTTGACAGCCTTGACTCTACGTCTTGCGGTCGTGGTCATCAGGAGTGTATTGTTTTGTTGTGGCGGATGTTGCTCACCTTACTCCTTATATGTTCTACTTGTACTTATATTCCACCAAATATTAGAAAATGTAACTCAAATCAAAACAAATGTGTAACGGCCCGTGAGAAGAGGCAAGAAAGTTGCGCAAGTCGCTCTGTGTGAAAGAAAATCACAAGCAATTTCAAAACGTTGTTCCCCACATAATAATGTAACGAGCACTTGACATAACAATGTTTCCCCGCCGCGTCAGCCGATGCCAGGGGCTTAATAGCGTGTCATGTTGTACTCGTAACACTGTTTCCTGGATATGCTTCTAATATCCGGATACTGGCTGGATGTCCTTTGCTTATGACAAAATAGATTTAAAATGTCTAAGCGGTGATTGAATATCTTTGCTAATTTGTAAACTAGGATCAGCCAAAAGGACCAGAATTGTTCCCACCTTAACACCACTGCGAAGTTTAAAATTTGTTTTGGGGGAAAGGGAAACTGCACTGAAGATAAGTTTTAAACTGAAAATTGTCATCAGTAACTCTGTAATTTTGACGCCTAAATAAGGCAAATCGTTGCCGCATTGATTTGGCCTTACCACCAATATCGAGGGTGGTAAGTTTTAAACTGAAAAACGCCATCAATAACGCTTTATTTTTGGCGCCCAACAAAAGCGAATGGCAGGCACATTTGTTTGGCTTTAAGCCATTTAAAGATCATCTTTATCACCATGAGAACGAAAGTCAAGAAAATAAAGTTTTTAACCGTCTCTGTGGTCTAGTGGTAAGACCTCCTTCAGACGCAGAGATTCCCAGCAGGGAATTTTTCTGTTCGGTTTGGTTGGTGGTAGGGCTTGTTCTAAGTCCGCCTGGCTAGCTACCACCATCTTACCTAAGTCTGTCGCCATAACACCAATGTTAACAGCATTGTTGTGTTCCGGCAGTTAGAGGTAAGATAGCCAGTTCCTCTGTGGTTGAGGATTCCGGGTGAAGCTCGTTTCCACCTTCAGCCTGATCATTACTTACCAACAGGTGAGATACAGGCCAAGAGCTTCCTCGTTGTGGAAAAAAAAAGTTTTAAGCACAGATCCGACCTTGCATGGAATACTGCTGCCACCTCTGGAATGGCTCTGCCACTGCTCTAGACTGCATCCCACTTAACATCAGGTGCGATTGTGGTCAAATAACTGGCTTGTTATGCATAAAAAAAAAACAGTTTTTGGGGACTGAGCCTGAAGTGTCACTTTTTTTTATCTTTATTTATTAACGAGGGTTTATTCACTTAGTGAATATGTCACCCTCATAGAGGCTTACTGAAGTGTCACTTACCACATGGCCATGGTAGCGTACGGCAGCCAGCACAGCGCGAACACGGCGACGATGGTGACGGTCATGCGCAGCGTGCGGCGGCGCGCGCGCTCCAGCACGCGGCGGCCCGAGCGGCGCAGGCGCACGTGCGCGATGCCGCTGCGCGCCGGGCACTTCTCTGGTGGCAATGGAAATAGAATACTATTAGGACAGAAAATAGACTTAAAATGGCTTAAACACAGAACCATAATACACAAGAAACGAGGGAACTGTAAAATGTCCCACACTGCTCCATCTAGCCACAAACAAAGTAAAGCTTTGTGACTACTCTTACTATGAAAGTGGATGTACCTACATAAAAAAATATAAACACGAGTGGCTATTATATAGAGAAAACTAATCAGAGACTCCAAACTAATACAAAGAGATGCGTAGGTAGATAAACACACCAAGCCAGCTGTCTTTCAGGAATTTGTCCGTGTGGGTGGATTGATAAAATCACAGCCCTAGTAAGACTTATTGAGAGCCGCCTTACGAGTGTGACACGACTGGATCCGAGCGTTCTATGCGCCTTCGGAGCACACTCTAATTTACTTAGTTCTTAAATAACCCGTCTGAACTAAAAATGATCATTTTTACATCTCTCATTATTTTCTGTCTAATTAAGTGTTGCATTTTATTTTTAACTTCACCCAAGGCAGCCTACGCCTACCTAATCCCAGTAACCGTTATACGTTATCAAACCAATTTAATGCATTTTGCGGGGCTGGATAATCCAATTAGGACGTTCAGTGGTGCTGCTTAATTGGAGATTATTACAGCCAACACAATACCCCCGCCCCGCCCCGTAAGGAATGCTCCTACATTTCCTATAGCTTGTAAGTACAAATTAATTATTATAATGAGGAAGACTACGAAGCGGTAGCGGCTGCATGTTGTCAGATGATTGTTATTACTCTGGAAGGTTGTGGCAAGGCAAAAAAACCCAAATAACTTGTTAGTAATTTATTATTGAGTGTAAACGCATTATGGAAATAAGTTCTGTTAATTGTGCAAAATCTAAAACGTTAAAATAAAGGTATCGTTAAAGCCAATGAGCTGCTGTCATAGTCCGCGCGCTTTTGGTGCTAAGTGATAAATTGTATTTAAAATGAGGCAATATAATGTGAAAGTTAAGTATCCAGTGTATTATTTATAAGAATAGATCTACCGGCCTCTAACAGTTCTTAAGTACTGATAAATATGGCATTAAAGATTAAATAAATTGTTTCCTTTACATTATGCTTCATACAGACACATAAATCCCATTAATCTTATTGCTATCACGCGCGTGTTATTTACATACAGGCTCTGTAAACAAGCGTCGCGCACGTATTGTTCGTTCATTACAAATGAGAGATGCTGAGAGCTTACAGTATCCGGGTTTTATTTCGGAAAACGAAATAAAAACAATCAAATTATTTTATTTTATTATTTTTGCACAAATCGATACCTCTGCTCAAAGGTCGTAAAGGACAAAGTACGACTTTTTACCCCGACTTTTCAGGAAAGCAAAAAACGTTTATATATTTTTTTATTTGACAGTAACTTTATTGTTTTTTGAGCTATTAAAATATTACTAAGAAAGAAAAGTGCTTAGAATTCACAGCATTTTCCGAGGAAGTATTGAAAAACTGGACTAGAGCTGTATTTACCGAGATAGATTTCCTTTACGCTCCTCAAATATTCGTCCTAGGCAAGTTACTCAGGACGTAGGTAAGTCTATTGAATTACCAATAGAAACTCCCATTACCCCTTATGTGTAAATGCTTGTGTTAGAAATAGATCTATCACAACACAATAGTTCAACGGACGACGGAGTTCGATTGAAACGAGACCCTGACAACCGCTATTGTCGTCAAAGTTTAATCGTATTAAGGTAAACGGCTACTAGTTCGTGATAGTACGTAAGTTCGTAAGTTTTTTTTCTAGCTCAAATAATAAGCAAATGGAATATTATTTATAAAAATTCTTCATTACTGCAAAAACTCAATTATTTAAGCTATCTAAAAAACCAAGTACCAACATTGTAGCGCCAAAAATGAGAGTAATACGAAGCTTCAAACTCTCAGAGAGCCAAAAACAGCCGTGCGGCTTGCAAAGGTTGCTCTCACCGTAAGGTTAGCGCTCCAACTTCTTAAGCTTATAAAAAGGCGAAGGAACGTCCATTTAAATAAAACTTGTAATAGTGGTTTCATGTGTTCCTTGACAATTGATTTGGCTTAGAAAAAAGTTATATGAAAACGTAGAATTCCTTTAAAATTGCGATTAATTGACTCACGAAATAGCGTACATATTATTTTTCGTGTGTCCCCTATTTCGTGACACTACCGATTCAAGGGTATTATGGATAACATTTTGATGCTTGGTTTTTAAATAATTATTTATGATAATTTAAATGTAAGTTATGAAACAAATAATGCATTTATTTAAGTTTCTCGTGACCTAAATTCGGTATAATGTTTCGTTCACTAGAATTTATATGAAACGAGTTTGAAGTTCACATATATGACCAATTTTAAGATAAATTAGCATAAGTAGTACCAGCATAATTTTGGTTTTATTTCGATTTGTTTTATTTATCTTTGTTTATTTGTATTGTATATGGGATAGATAATAGTTAATTGACACATTTTGACAATAATCCATGAATTTTACCTGGGGAATTTGGAATAATCAGTATCACGAAACAAGGAACCGTATTATTGTTACTTTTTTCCAAGTTCGTGATATATAAATGTATGGTGTTAGGTACTTTTATGACACACGCCATCAAAGAAATCGACATATTTTTTAGTTTTTAATACTTACCTACCTAGGAAATTAATTAATTACTTACTTTTATTATGAGTCATTGGCGTATCTGGGGTTATTTTCAGGGGGGGGGGGGGGGCTACCCTCACTTGAAACAGCTCCAGGGGTGGGATTATGGGGAGAAGGGTGGGGGATTACAAATCAAAATTTTATGGGTACGAAGTGGGGGGGGGGGTAAGTCCCCCCCACATTTCTAATGGTTATATAAATATTTTCATATATCGCTAGAAATAACAAATCAAAATTTTATGGGTACGAGACTTTCCCCCCCCCCCCCCCCCCCCCCCCTCTATATTTCTAATGGTTATATAAATATTTTCACATATTGTTAGAATTAACAAATCAAAATAATATACTAGACACATTATTTCTTATGAATATTTCAGGTAAGTAATATCGTCAATTTCACATAATTATTTTATTGTAAATTTTTATTATCGTTTTTAAATTTATTAAACCCTTAATCATTATTAAAATATCCTAACTGTATGCATAAAACCTTATCCCGAAATAGGGGACATGAGTTCACGAACTTAGAAACAGAGCAAAATTTTGTCACGAAACAGGATCCAAACAAGAGGTCCGCAGAACAATTAATATTAAAAAAAGTTCAAACTATATACCTAACTATAAATTATGTATTAACTTACTGTCAAAAGACCAAAGTTTAGCATACAAAAGCTTTCATACTGATATCATGCTTGGTTATTTTTAAATAAAATGTTAAAGTCGTAAGAGCCTTAATATACCGAAGTAGGGGGCACTTACCTTATTTAATTATAGGGCAATCACACAGGGATAGCTCACTTCGTTAGACAATTCACTCCGAGTCTCTGTGCCAGATGATTCTCTATTAAAATTTGTTGTCCGTTCAAAGCACTGTCGAATCACAACGCTCAGTCGAAACGATTTAGTTAGCATAGTAAGTAGGATATTATGTTTGTAAAGTTGACAATCGCAGTATACATTTGTGTTAGACTGAAGTTTTAGCTGGAGCCATGGTAGATTACACTGTTTTCTTCTTCTTCGTTTCAGCCAAATGACGTCCACTGCTTAACAAAGGCCAAGGATTTCCATAACTAGTTCAAGTTAGACCGACGATCTGGTGAAGGTCGCGGGAAGTATTAAGATGCGGGCAGATTACACTGTACAAAGTGCATAATAGGGTTTTTTTGTAATATGGCGAATATTAACTATGTAAATTAGTAAACTCGGGTTGCAATTTTAACTGACCTCACCATCCTGGTACGAATTTGGCGGCCTTATTAAAAAATCCGTTGCGCCCCCTGTAGGGAAATTAGGGAGTCCGGGCAAAGAGCTTTATTAACTCAAAAAAATATTCCGCGGCATAAGCTTATCATATTTGTGCAAAAATGTGTATTAAAAACCGGCAAAGTGCGAGTCGGACTCGTACAATGCGGGTTCCGTTCGAATGTTGAACCACTATTTCAACACGTTTCTTTTTATGATTGGGGACTTAATTTTATTTTTCTTTAAGGCTTGGTATTTCTGCTAAAGTAGGTATTTCGCGCTGTCAAAATCTGCGCGCGCAATACTTCGCCGAAGACAGCGCGCCAAAGAGCTCTCGCGGCTACACAGTATAGAAATACGCAGTTTAGAAATACGCAGTTGGTTAGGTTAGGTTGACTTCCTTCCGTTCAAGCGTCACACTCACAGCACTTTCTAATACAAATCATATCCAAGTGATACAAATTAAAACAACTTTCAAAATTTTTGGGAATATATTTTAGAATCGAATAAATTTAGATTAAAACTGCCAAAGTAAACACGGTTCAAAGAGGCGTGGCGTCACCCGACCTTCCGGGAGTTCCGCGCCGGCTAAAATAATTTCAAGATTACGTCACCCGACCTATCGGTAGATCCTCGGGAGCTTGAGCGATTGGAAAAACATTTTATGATCAGTTACTCGTAGTAGCGATTATTTAGAGCTTGGATAATAAATTATAGTTGTTGCAATTCACGAAACTTTGCATGAGGTTAATTACATTAATCAGTACACGCATCAATTTTGTTCAGTCTTTTTGTTTATTAATAAATAAAAATATCATACCAAAATTGCATACATATTTGTTTGTATTGGTCTGGGTGTTTTCTTTCCATAATTTATGTATAACGTATGTACGGGGCTCTGTATCGAAAATCACTATGAGCAATGAGCATCACACACGGTTACCTGGAGTGCATTACCGCAGCAATTTTTTTATAAATGTTGTGCTTTATAGAGTCGAGAGTATAGCAGATAATTAGTCCACCGTGAGCAGAAATTTGTCCACTAATAGCAAAATTCGTTCAAATTATAGTTTTAAAGTTATTAGGAAAAAACAGATTTTGCTGGGGTAACGTTTCAAACATTACCCTGGAATTATTTTTTTTTAAAGTCGTTCTATCCCAGAACCAAATACATGGATAGATAGCTCTTGTTACGTAGTAATTTGTCCACGAATAGCAAAATTTGTTCGTGTTCCGGTTCTCAAGCTATTTAGAATTTTGCTGGGGTAATGTTTTGTGATGTCCCAGATCTCGTAAATGGCTCAACGCAGAAGTTTGAAAAAAATACCAATGATAGACCTTGATATGTCCAAATTAGTTCAAACATTAGTCATTGATTTGAATGATAAACACCAGTGTAATTAAAAGATTTCGAAATTCAGATAAAACGGATTTGTGAGTAAACCAGTACTCTTACAATCGAATAAAAAGGTGTAGCATGTACCCTTGATACACCTTTATAACCACAGTAAATATAAATGATGTGGCTTTACGCAAAAGAGAGATTTCAAGAAATCAAATTTATTTTAACAGTCTTACTTTCGTGGCCGAATACGCGATTCCCTTATAACAAGGGAACATGGCATACAATGGACAAATTAAAATGTTCCTTGAATAAGCTATCCTGTTAATTTCAGCTTATTACTTATAAGCATACGACTTATAAGAAAGTTATCGAACTGCAAAAAAATATCAGGAATTCTTCTATAAGCCGACCAAATTATAAAGGTTACAAAAAAGCGACCATACATCAACTCCAGTTTTAAATCCGTTGACATCTGCTGCATCTGCCATCTTTTTGGTTAGAATATTCTTCCATCTTGCAGCGTAGACCTTTAGCTACAGACCTTAGACAGTATTTTTGTGAAAATTCTTACGGATGGTGGAGGAAGGGACGCTCTAGACACTCAAGTCTACAAGGAGTCACATCAACTCCAGTTTTAAATCCGTTGACATCTGCTGCATCTGCCATCTTTTTGGTTAGAAGATTCTTCCATCTTGCAGCGTAGACCTTTAGCTACAGACCTTAGACAGTATTTTTGTGAAAATTCTTACGCATGGTGGAGGAAGGGACGCTCTAGACACTCAAGTCTACAAGGAGTCACATGAACTCCAGTTTTAAATCCGTTGACATCTGCTGCATCTGCCATCTTTTTGGCTAGAAGATTCTTCTATCTGTTGTGTATGTGTGTGCGAGAGGGTGCCGAGCCGATATTCTACCGGGCGCGGCCGCTGCCATATGCGCTGCGCGAGCGCGTCGATGCGGAGCTGGACGCCATGCTGCGCGCTGGCGTCATCGAGCCCGTCGACCACTCCGACTGGGCCACGCCACTGGTCGTAGTACGCAAAAGCGATGGTAACGTAAGTGCGCCTATTAACGACCCCCCAAAATTTGTATTCTATTACCGCCCTATTTTTCTTTCTTTCATAAAATACATAATAAAAGGTTCCAGAAAACATGTTACCTAAAAAATATCTAGATATGTTTATTGACTATCAAAACGATTAAAGTTTGTGTTCGTAAATAACCAGTAAACGGAGTTATTTGACATTAAATGGGACGCGCCCGCAACAGACGCACTTTTCATACTGACGCGCTCCCAGCTACTTAAGGTGCACCTTGTTATTAATTAGCGATTTTAACACATTTAAAATGAGTATACCAACATGTTTTTGCATAACAATATTAATTCGTACTTTAGTTTCCTTAATAAACCCTCAATATAGCCCTCTCGCTGTATTTTTGTGGCTTAAATACAATTTTAAATAAGGGCGGTAATAGAAACACTTTTCATAATTTGGTTCCTAATAACGACCCATGGCGTTGTTAGAATTTTGATAAAAAAAATTATTTTAGTATTTATATCTTTAACTACGCATTTAACCTCCATTTTGTTGTCTTGATCGATTCATAAGAATATTTCACATAATTAAATCAATTAACGCCATACGTTAATTGTCATAGGTTTGGCATAAAACTGCAATGAACATTAAAGAATATCTCTAATAATGTATGACAATAGATTTTATAAAAACCTGTTAAATTCTAATTAGTACCTATTTAATATAAAATAAAACCTAATAAAAATGATACTTCACTGATCACGTCTTCATTAAAGTAGATATTTTAGCTGGTTACTGTTTTTTTTTACGGTCGCTAATAGAATAAAGTAATGTTCATACTTAATTCTATTACCGCCTCATAACTATAACGCCACCTGCGAAGACTTATAAGCCTTTATTTTGTATATAACTAACATTTATGACATGACACCAAACCAATCATGCGTTATCACAACTACTATGTAACTTTTTAAGATATTTTGAATAATAAAAAAATATTTAAAATAGTTATACAGACCGTGTCCATTGTCCATAGTTTAAATTAAAATACACAATTACACACAAGTAAAATCAAAAACATAAGTCAAAAAGTAATTGAAAATTATAGTCAAATTAAAAATAAAAATAAAATATTAAATTAATATTTAATTTTATTAAAACTCAAATATAGTTTAAATAATGACCCCCACTACTCACTAGAACACCGGGTACTGCGTAATCAAGTATAATAGAGGAATTTATTATTCTACTATTTTTGCTTGATTTATTTATTTATTTTCGAGAAGCGTGTCTTTTCTCTTTAAATAATAATAAAAAAAAATTGACTTGAAAAAAAAAACAAATTTAACTAAAACTAAAAGCAAAACAAATTTAACGTCAAAAAATCAAGTGGTTCCCGAGCCTCTGAGCGGGAATCGAACCCGTGCCTCTTGGAATATACCCAATTGAAGAGCAATATTCTGAGCGGTCGGTAATAGAAACAGAAAAAACGTTAATAGAAACACACCTCGTCTATAGGTCGGTAATAGAAACAACTGCTTTTTCAGATTAAATTGCTATTTATTAATTATTGTGTGATTGAATACTAATTTTTACTACTTGAATTCAAAGATTACTTCATCATTGTTATAAATAAATTAAAGTGTCTTTTCTATCACCACGTCTTATATCTAATTTTCTAAAGTTTATCCGAAATGAGCTTAAACTGGCGGTAATAGGCGCATTTACGTTAACTTAAGATTATGCGCAGATTATAAGGTAACACTTAACCAAGTTTTAGACGTCGATCGATTTCCGGTTCCTAAAATGGAAGATTTATTCAGTAATTTTAGTGGTAACTTGTTTTTTACTAAACTGGATCTTTCCCAAGCGTACAATCAGATCGTTTTATCCGAGAGTTCTAGGAAGTACACAGTCATAAACACACACAGGGGATTATTCAAATATTGTCGCTTAGTATACGGACTCGCCTCGAGTCCGGGAATTTTTCAGAAAATAATGGTTAATTTATTTAAAGACGTTCCTAACGTATTAATTTTTTACGACGATATTTTGATCAAAAATATTGATTTAAAAAGTCATTTACAGACAATTGAAGTAGTATTGAATATTTTAGAGAAAAATGGATTAAAAATAAAACAAAACAAATGTGACTTCTTAGCGAAAGAAGTTCGATATCTAGGTTTCATTATTGACAGGAATGGAGTTCGGGTGGACCCAGATAAAGTAAAAGCGATCTCGAACATGCCTCATCCCAATAACGTGACTGAGTTAAAATCATTTGTAGGGATGGTAAATTTTTATGGCAAGTTTATTAAAAATTTAAGTATGCACTTAGCCCCCCTATATGATCTTTTAAAAAAGGGTAGACATTGGAAATGGGGACACGAACAAAATAAAGCTTTTATACGAGTCAAAAGCTTTCTCTGTAGTACTAGGGCGTTAGTGCATTTTGACATGGAGCGCGAAACGGTGCTAACAGTAGACGCGAGCGCGCGCGGCATTGGCGCCGTGCTGGCGCAACGAGAGCCAGGTTGCGCGGCCGAGGAGCGGGTTGTCGCCTACGCCTCGCGTGCGCTCACCACACATGAATTACACTACAGCCAAATACATAAAGAGGCGTTAGCAATTATCTTTGCGGTCGATAAATTCCATAAATACTTATATGGAAGGAAATTCCTTCTCCGTACGGATCATAAACCACTGGTAAGCATATTCGGGCCCAACATCGGAATACCTACAGCAGCAGCTAGTCGGTTGCAACGCTGGGCCATTAAGTTGTCAGCTTACGATTTCACAATCGAATACATTCAGACTGATAAAAATACAGCTGATGTTCTTTCACGTTTGATTGAGTCGCAAAAAAGTGAAGTACTTTCCACAGAGACAGACTTGCCAGAGCAAACTTATTTGCATTTCTCCTCAGAAGCGCTGTTATTAGATTATAATGTGCTTAAAAGGGAGACTCTCAGCGATCCGATATTAAGTCGCGTCCTAAGTTATATAGTCGACGGCTGGCCATCAGATACCGAAATCAAGGAACTTAAACCTTATTATAACAGGAAAACCGAATTATATTGTGAATTAGGGTGTATATTATGGGGTCACCGTGTTGTAATACCGTACTCACTCAGGAAAAAGATAATTACGGAACTCCATGATCCACACATGGGTATTGTCAAAACAAAGGCCTTAGCACGTAGTTACGTGTGGTGGCCGGGAATTGACGAAGCGGTTGAGGTGGTATGCCGCGCGTGTTCGGTGTGTGCCGCCGTCGCCGACGCTCCACCTGCGCAGGCGCCCCGCTCCTGGCCTTGGCCATCGCGGCCGTGGTCCCGACTACACATGGATTTTTTAGGGCCTATACGTGGGTTAACGTATTTAGTGATAGTAGACTCGTGTTCTAAATGGATCGAAGCGATAAATATGACAAAGACAACGGCACGGGCAGTAATCTCAGTACTACGGAATTTGTGGTCTAAATTCGGGCTTCCTAAACAAACGGTCAGTGACAATGGACCACCATTTTCTAGTTCAGAGTTTCAGACTTTCCTTGCTCATAATGGAATAGAACATATTTTCTCTGCTCCCTACCACCCGGCCTCAAACGGTGCCGCAGAAAACGCGGTAAAAATTTGTAAGCGTGTGATTAAAAAGGCCTTTTTGCAAAACCAAGATGTAGAAGTAGCATTAAATAGGTTTCTGTTAGCTTATAGGAATACAGAGCACTCTTCTACAGGGGATAGTCCAGCTCGTATTTTACAAGGACGCAGCCTACGGATGAGGCTAGACAACGTAAAACCGGATAGAGAAAGCCGCGTGGGGGCTAGGCAAGCGCGCAGCGAGCAGCGCGCGGGGGGCGCACGCCGGCATTTCGCGCAAGGGGCGCAGGTGTGGTATCGTGACTACAGGGGCTCAGATAAATGGCTTGCGGGTACAGTTAGTAAACAATTGGGCAATACTGATTACTGTATTATGTCTAGTTTTGGAACCGAAATTCACAGACATGTTGATCAATTGAAACAAAGATTTACAAGTAACATAAGTAATAATATCGATGATAAAAAGGTAAACTTGGACACAGTTAAATCTAAGTTAGAGCTTAACAAACAATCTCGTAAATCGATGGCTATTCCGATGACCAGTGGTGAGGAACCGGCACAGTGTGTCGACGGTATTAATAATAAGTCTATCACGGAGTCTGAAAGCCCAGTTAAATCCTCGGAGGCAGCGGCAGCGGTTGCGTCTGGTGATGTTGCTCGTGTGAGCAGTCCCTCGTGTCAACCAAGTGTGTCGGTGGAAAGGGTCATAGGTGATGAAAGTGAAGTGGATCATTATAGCTCGGACTGTAATAGACCTCGAAGAATTCGTAAGCCACCAGTCCGCTATGGTTTTCAAGAGATAGATTAAGTACTTACTTAAGTAACATAATTATTAGGAAGTTGTGAAACGTCTTATTCACATTATCAATTATCTAAGAACTTATGTACCTAGTTTTAAGTTATTTGTATTGTATAAAATAAGGGTGGAGGTGTTGTGTATGTGTGTGCGGGCAGTCAGAATAAACCACGGTATCAAGCGCACGTCTTTTATTTAGCACTATCTTGCAGCTTAGACCTTTAGCTACAGACCTTAGACAGTATTTTTGAAACATTCTTACGCATGTTGGAGGAAGGGACGCTCTAGAGACTCAAGTCTACAAGGAGTCATATGAACTCCAGTTTTAAATCCGTTGACATCTGCTGCATCTGGCATCTTTTTGGCTAGAAGATTCTTCTATCTTACAGCTTAGACCTTTAGCTACAGACCTTAGACAGTATTTTTTATTATTTATTTGTGTCAGTGTGCTCTTCTAAAGAGTGTAAGACGATTGTATGTAGGTACTATTAAAATGAAATTTTATCTCATTGGTTTTGTCTCATATTTGAGTACTATGTATCATGAGTAGAGTCTTCGTTTAAAAGGATGCGAACGATTTAAATTTCAATAGGTAGACAAAATTGATAATTCTTAATTATCAAAAATTTAAGCTTTCTCCAGTAACACTGATATTATTATACTGTGACTCATCAAAGTCATCATTGTCAAAAATATTGACAAATCGCGAACTGTCACGGCCAAAAAACTGACACGCGTCCGTCCTCCGTAAGCGCCACCGCGCGACTGATTGAGATTGTTCAAGCCGTCATGGACGATTTTTTCCACATTTTTTAACATTGTAACTAAATAAGACGCAATATAAAAATTTCATCCGTTAAAAGCCCTCAAGTTATTTCTGAACTTTAGTTTAGTAAAAGATTTAGAATCTCAAATCGCTTATTTTAAAAATAAAACCATAAATAGAAAACGAATAGAGGTAACTTTGGGAATTTATTCTATCGAGTCAACTTCATCAAATCGTGTTTCCATCCGTTAATAGCCCTCGAAAATATCCTCAACTATGCCCAATAAAAATCTTAGCCTTTAATTTTACTGTTTAGTACCTCAAAAATGAAAAATGAAAACCTCATTTTCGCCATTTTCTCTGCTACCCGGCCTTAATTTTATTTATTTTTAGTGTAGCGATATACTCGTAGTATTAAATTTTTTTACCTACTTACTTACATCCCGCTACAGAAAAACGGTCTATAATAAAGTCCAGTTTTGTATGCACTGGGTACGGAACTCTATTGGGGAAGTATAAGGCTTAAACAAATATAGATTTTTTATTGCTTTCTGAAACGTAAAAATTCAGTTGAAAACACTGGACAGAGTTCAGTGGCGTGTACATTCACGGGAAACATGCATATTCTATCCAGAAATAAAAATACAGTACGAGTCTTGTTTTTGCGAATATTTTTGAGAATCTTGTTTTTGCGAATAACAATTTGAAAGTAGGTATACGGCCAGAAAACCTCTCCCTTCCTATACAGGGTGTCCCAGAATGGGTGAATCAAACTGCTACACGTACATTAATAGAGCTACCTCCCCGGTAGCTCTACTAATGTACTATCCCTAAAAAATATGAAAAAAATAAAACGCCTCAGGACAAAACTTTTTTTTTTAATTTCAGAATAAATCAGCTTTGCCTAAGTATCTGGCTATAATTGCTGCGTTTGGAGTTTATTTGTACTTTTGTCTTACTAATATTAATTGTACATGATCGCTTCGTTTATCTAAACAAACTTTTGAAAATAATGACTAGATTTCGAGTTTAGACTTAGAGCACTTTATTTAAAAAAAAAATCCGAACTCTAAAAATGTTTTTTTAATATTTATAGTACATTAGTACAGTTACCTCCCCTAGCAGTTTGGGTGATTCTGGGACACCCTGTATTTTAAACTTATCAAATTTCAACTCAACGGTGTATAGTATCAGGCTTTTGTTGTTGTTTCTTCTTCTGCTTTTAAATGGCAATCAAAACTCTATAAAAGGTAATAAACCTTTCATAGAGTTTTACATAGACTTTCATAGAGTTGAGTGCCAATGAAAGTGGAAATTGATATAACTCGAACAATGGAACAAAGGTGTTCTAGTTCTATTGTTTTTTCATGGAGTCCATGGATGGAGACATACAAGTAGGTACCTATTCCCGTAGACATCGGGTCTAGCGAGTTCATTGTACGAGGATTTTATTTAATCAGAAGTTCTTTTTAGCTTTTCACGCAGTTTCATCTGTGTGATTTTGGACTGTCGGTTTTATACATTTCACACCACGAATGATTCAACCCTTGGTATTAATAGCCCGAACAAGTTCCACTTCTTGTTCATCTCTGCAACTACTTTAGCCAGGATCTATGCTTGGTCGCCAATGAAGCCAATTACTTAAATAAAAAAAAGGTTATCAGTCTCAGGGGTTACTTTACTGTTTGGGACCCGCAACGAATTTATTCAGGAGAATATAAAAAGAGTTTGAAGTTAGGTACCTAATATCAAAATTCCTCAGACGTTAATATATTCTATTTTTTCACTAAGTAAGTACACCCAGTCTCAATAGGCATTTGAATCAGAAAAGCGCTCAATTTGTTGCTCGTTCAGGCGCGACTCTACGAAATCCTACCTGATTAAGTGCGTTTCAATTTGAGACGATCTTTAGTGGCTAAAGGACCGTATTACCAAACGATGCTTAAAACTCGAGTGTTTTTGTAATATCGACACAAATTACAGGATAGAAACTATAGCCCGGTGTATTAATTAGAATGCTAGGTACTTCATCTGCATCTCACCGCTGAAATTGAAAACAGTACTTTGACACAACAACTTGATACAGTCATAGATGGTTTTGGTCTCCTTTCAGATGTAGCGTTGTTATGAAGTGTGTGCCTCCATTGTGTGGCGTTTTCCCTTAGAGGCTTACTGACGGGCATTGTAAAAACAAGCTCCTTGTGCTTGACCGTATAGCAAACAGCGCTCGTTTTTGTTATTTGCCATAAGCTACTTTGCCACAAAGCCACAAGTGTAGGAAAAAAGCAACATGAGATAAATGTAGGTAAAGATTAACCTGGCTCTGTTCTTTCTTAAAATTATTACAAAAGATCGTATAGTTTTGTTTAAGTCCATGTGTTTTATGAGGCATTGGGATTGGGATCAAACATTGCATTTACATAAAAGTGCAAGTAGGTTCATCGAGGAAGAAACTTATATGTATAAGAAATACAAAATATGAATTCATGTTGACTCCACATTTTCCACAAAGCAGTTGTTGCTGTCATAACTACATTTGCTTCCTATAAATTGAACACGTTATATTTACATATTTTGAAAGTAGTTCAACAAATTCTATCTTTTAAAGTTAAAAATCTCACGAATATCAAACAGAATGTAAAATTCAGTTAAAGTGTTATTTCAAAGCAGAATTATTCAAAAGTAAAATGCGCAGTCCAAGTTACTGTTCAGGTTCAGTATGTTTTTTGTTTTATCTTTAAGTTTTATTTTATTTGTTTACATACAAAATAGATGGAAATTTCCAAATGTAAAGAATCAAAGACCTATAATGTCCGTGACTCCCACTCGGCATGGGACACACTGAAAACCAGTTTCGTGGCCTTCCTCACCGGGGGCCACGGCATATTTTATGCTGAGTGGGGTCACATTGCGATGGGCATCTCACTGTTGTGGCACTGCTCAGTTTACTTTCTCTTCCATTGTATGTTTTATGTGTTACCTCTGTCTTGATGTTTTTTTTTACCTCTTTTATCTTTTGTGATGTCCATGTCAATAAATGTTTCTTTCTTTCTTTTTTTCTATAATTTCCACCTTACTTACCGGATTACATTTCACTTAAAAAGCAAACTCCCGAGATAAGTATTATAATATTTCAGCAATTACCCGGGGCAGTTTTATTTTCCCAGGGTATAAAATATATACAGGATGTAACGGACAGGTTGGGAAAACTTTGACTGTGGAAAACGGAAACATTAAGTTTGTGTTTATTTAATTTTAATTTCCTTTTAAAAATTGCCCTTAAATATGACATTACTGCTATTAATTAAAAATAAATAATAAAATAATGTGGTGTTACGAAAAAAGAAGTGATGATAAGTAATGATATCAGGTACCTACTGTACCTACTTATTTGTTTATTTTAGTAAAAAAGTATTTCGTTTCAGTAACTGTATAGTGTATACCATGTTTTATGCAAATAAACAATTATTCTATTATATTCACTTTGGCAGTTTGTACTTACATACTTTACACCTTGTAACTTCAATTTATCATTGCGAATATAAATTAATACAAAAATACTCCGTTTCATTTTGCATATTTTATCTTCATAATAAATCGGTTATCTTTCTGTCGCTCTTCCTTATTTCCAAGTCGTAGTCAAGTTTTCAAGATAACAAATTGTATTGAAAGTTAAATAGGCGTGAATAAACAAAATGTCCACTCAAGATCTAAGATCTCGGCTGCCATTTTTCATTTCCCACCTCAAAGTAAATTTTCTGATAGGTACCTACTTAGAGTAGGCGCACACCGTTGATTTTTCGTCGGCCGATAGTTTAGTCGGGCAGTTGATCAGTATGGGCATGTATGGGAGTGCGCACACTACGCCGATTCGATTTGGCCGATTCTTCATACAATTTAAAATCGGGCACAACTTTCGGCCAACTAAAAAACAACGGTGTGCGCCTACTCTTACTGTTCACGGCTTTGGGTTCAAGCAACTGTAAGCATCTACACTCGCGAGCAAAAGTATGGAATCACTTACATGAAGTTGTTTCCACGCGATCTTGTGTACTAACGAATTTGTTAGTAACAAAAAAACTGGCACCATTTTAAAGATTAAACCTTAAACTTTAAATTGATACCAAATTCATTGAAATCACACCAGTATTTAAAAAGATATCCTGGTTAATGTGAAGAAGTAAGGAAAAAGACATGTATCAACTGTTTGATACGTCGCGAGTTGCGGCCTATTTACCCCCTATAAAAGCACGTGTTTTCGGATTTTTGCTTTCACACGTTGATTTTTACACATCTCTGCTTCTTTTGACACTTTACCTAGGATTCTACACCTTCAGATGCAGCACAAATCGTTGCACTATTGCAAGAAGAGCTCAGCCAGCGGGCTGTTGACGTCAGCTCCACATAAGCCAGTCCTGGGTTTCGAAAGTTTTAAGACGCTTTCGGGAGACTGGTGGCTTTATCCCGAGACCAAGTTTTGAACAGCGCTGGTGCACATCACAGAGGGATGACCGTTTTTTCATGTCAACCTCTCTATAAAATCGTCATTTAACTGGTATCGACGTCCAGCAAGAGCTCAGAAATGTTCGTAGGATAGCAAGTGGACAGTTCGTCTAAGATATAAGCAATAGAATTTGACTCCAAAAAAGCCTGCCACGGGCTCGAAACTGACGGCAGGTCACCGATAAGCACGCTTTCAATTTGCTCGTACACATCTCGATGGGAAGTCGAGCAAGCCACCCCTATAAGCCAGTGTTTCAGCGAACCAGCACTACACAAATCTCTCCCCAGGCCGCCTATAGACCCGACCTCTTCGACTGCTGCACTGCAAACACAGTCTGCATTCATCGGAGAACAAAACTCGCCTCCATTACTCGCCTTCCCATCAAAATAAGTGCGAGCTAATTGAAAGCGTGCTAGTCGGTGACTTGCCGTCAGTTTCGAGCCTGTGGCAGACCTTTTTGGAGTCAAATTCTATTACTCATATCTTAGACGAACTGTCCACTCACTAACAGCTATCCTACGAACATTTCTGAGCTCTTACTGGACGTCGATATCAGTCAAATAACGATTTCATAGAGAGTTTGACATGAAAAAACGGTCATCCCTCTGCGATGTGCACCAGCGCTGTTCAGAACTTGGTCTCGGGATAAAGCCACCAGTCTCCTGAAAGCGTATTAAAACTTTAGAAACACAAGACTGGCTTATGTGGAGCTGAAGTGCGACAGCCCTCTGGCTGAGCCCTTCTTGCAATAGTGCAACGATTTGTGCTGCTTCTGAAGGTGTAGAATCCTAGGTAAAGTGTCAAAAGAAGCGGAGATGTGTAAGGATCAACGTGTGAAAGCAAAAATCCGAAAACACGTGCTTTTATAGGGGGTAAATAGGCCGCAACTCACGACGTATCAAACAGTTGATACATGTCTTTTTCCTTACTTCTTCACATTAACCGGGATATCTTTTTAAATACTGGTGTGATTTCAATGAATTTGGTATCAATTTAAAGTTAAAAGTTTAATCTTTAAAATAGTGCCACTTTTTTTGTTACTAACAAATTCGTTAGTTCACAAGATCGCGTGGCAACAACTTCATGTAAGTGATTCCATACTTTTGCTCGCAAGTGTATGTTACTCTGTGTTATTGGTGATTTTTCAATATTGTAAGCCTGAAAATCTTGAGTGTGTTAGGATATTTATATGTACATACCTGATTTACATTAATATTTCATGGTAAATATGTATATTGTATAACTATAAATTGGTAGGGCAAGCTATATTTGGGACGTGTATAAGTGCCTTGAAAAAGGCTTTATACTGAATAAACTATTTGAATTTGAAATTGGATTTTTAATTTGGAACTTGCTTATTTATTAAATTACAGTATTATAGTCCTATATATTTCCACGGTATAATACGATATGATAGCAATATAACATAAAGTATTTATGCTAGATATTGCTTATTTTTATTCTTCTTTTTGTGGTAACTTAATTAATTAAAGAATCTGCTTTAATACATTAATATTTCCTAATTTACAAATGACTAATGCCCAAAAATCTAACAAGTGCGGTAACGATGGCGCGTGTCCGTAAATGAAATCGGCCATAATTTCATTACGATGTGATTTCGGTTGTCATTCCGACTGTCATTCAACGGTTTACCAAATTATCCGTTTAAACTCGTAATTCTATTGGTTACTTCTGTTCTACGTGACGTGAGTAGTGTTGTTATAATTATTTTGTATCAAATTAGATTCTGGTCTGTCAAAATTAAATATATCAAGTGAATTTTCAGTCTATTTTTCTATTACCTAATGAACGGGGTGCATGTTAAGGCGTTCAGATTGAGCCATATCAGATGCACGCATTAGGCAGTTCATTAAATCTGATCTAGGGATGTGTTTGTGACCACAGATGTGTCAATAAAGTTGGCACACCCTCAATTTACATATTTTTATGAGGTGTCATAGATTTGATTGATTTCAAGGCTACTAAAAATCTAATTTTATACTGGATTGAAATTTAATTACAATTACAAATTTTAACAACTTGTATAATATTGGAATTATTTATTAATTTTGTTCGGAAACCAGGGTTTGTTAGGTACTTACATAGCTGGGCACCGTTAATTAAATAGTTAACTTCGTTAATCGTTAAACCGTTAATAAAAAAAAATTAACTTCGTTAAACGTTACATTTAGCAAGATTTAACGCAAGTTAACGTTAATCGTTAATCCGTTAACACATTATAATAAAACGAAAAAAAAATATTGTATGCAAGGTTCAAATAATTTTGACAGACAGACAGTTTTTTTAGGATAGCTGCCAAAGCCACGATGACCCAAACTTCATAATCCACCAACATTCTAACCTATATTGGGAGCATATGCTGACAAACTTTCAGCTTTTATAAAATGACTTTGTTCTGGCGTTCACCAGCTCTTAGTCTATAGTATCTCAATATCAGAGCCTTGGTTCAATTACAATACAATTTAGCACCAATGAGCTCGAAAAGACAAATCCAACAATCCCAAACTCGATAAGTTTCCACCGTTTCGTTTAGGAATTTCTATGGCCACCTCCTGACTCCATCATCAGGGCCCTGGACATCATCTATGTAGTACTAAAGTGCTCGAAAAGACAAATCCAACGAACCCAAATTCGATGCAATTCCGCCGTTTCATTTAGGAGTTCCTATGGCCACCTCCTGACTCCATCATCAGACCAGCTCCACATGGTACCACAAAATTGCATTTTCATCGTACTTAACTGAAGAAACTTGCGGGTAAAGGCAATCGTAATAAAAGACTGCGAAAGAGGGTAGACCAATATGTCTGCCCATAACATCTCACAGCAAGTTTCTTCAGTTACTCCGTGACCATGGCGCTTGCAACAGTGCCGACATATCGAAAACTCAAAACTAAGGTACATGTTAGCAATAATTATGTTAGTGACCATGAAAGTTTAAAACAAGACATTTTCCTATGTTATGAATTATGATGTATAACAACATTCTTTATACACACCTAAAATGGGGTTACCTACACCATATCGAATTACAAATGATCGAAAATCAAAATATCGAATGCTCAAAATATCGAACGTTCAGAATATCGAATTTACAAATGATCGAACGATCAAAATATCGAATGATTAGAATATCTATTATTATTAATATTCTTTCTGGTTACAAAAACTGTTGTTTTGGGTTCAGGAAGTTCTGGAAGCCCGAACGCACTTGTCAGAACGCGTTTTTCTAGTGTTTTTCAGCGTGCCTGCTGTGTCTTTTTGGTAAATAGTAGGTACTGGATTAACGATTAACGGACTTAGGATCATTTAACGGAAGTTAACGAGTCCGTTAACATTTTTTAAAGTTAACTTAAAAGTTAATCCGTTAATAGAAATGTTAACTTCGTTAATTAACGATTAACGGATTAACGAGTTAATGCCCAGCTATGGGTACTTATTGGTGTTAACAATCTAACTCACACGTAAGACTGCATGAACTCGCCTCGGGCGCCACGCAAAGTTTTCGAAGTTCTGCCATAGTGTAGCCGATACCTTAATTATTAGTGTAACTAATTAACTATGCACCACTTTGAGTATCATCTTTATTAGTTTCCATTTAATAAGTAACGCGTGTAACACAAGCGCTACTCTTTTGAATTTTACGTAAAATGTAGACAATACTATTTATAAGCACTACAAAACAAAAATAACTTCAATATTATAAAAACGTGATTGAAAAATAGATACGCAAAGCCGTAATAAACAGACAACTCTTGTTTGGATCAGACAAATCTGATAATACTTATTGTTGTGCCAATTTGTATGGCTTTGAAGTACAAATCCAGAGATTTTTCCTCAAATACTGTTACTGTTCCACTTACTGGCTATTTAAGTAGTTAGGTATGTAACTTGTGTCAAAACTATTGAGAATATTAAATAATATCTTATGCTTATTTTCTGACCTGATGGTGTCTTAAAAACGTCCAATATTTATTATATTATAAATATTTCTTAAATAATACGAAATTATTTTCGATTCAAAAAAATCTTTTTGAACTGAGCTTTTTCAACGATGGAACTTTTGGAAGCGGATTAGCTTTTTTAGATGTCGATATTGGTGAAAAAAGTTGTTAGTAAGTGTCATGTATGGAGGGTAAACCTTAAACTTATTATAAATACTCCTGTATGATGTGTGGTTCGCCAGTTCACAAATAGACGTAATAGCAAACAGACCGTTGTTTCATTTTATCAGTGGCGACTGCGGGTGGACTTGAAAAAGTGACGCGACCGTTATATTTACTCGTAGTGTTACTTAATTTACTTGTGATTCGGAACTATGTCGAAATTGAGTGAATTCAACGTGAAGGACGGCAATTGGCAGTCGTATTGTGACAGACTGGATATGTATTTCAAAGTAAATAGTGTGAAAGACGATCTCAAATTACCGACGCTTATCGCATTCATGGGTGAGGAGGCGTATGAACTGCTAGTAAATCTATGCAGCCCGCGCAAACCAGCCGAAATGACATTGGAAGAGGTCAAGCAGGCGATGTTAAACCATCTACAACCCAGTCCATCGTTTTTAGCGGAAAGATACAAATTTCGACAAAGACGTCAATGTGTGGGTGAAAATATGGCAGTTTACGTGTCAGAACTAAAAAAACTGTCGCGTTATTGTGAATTCGGAACAAGCTTGGACGAGAATTTAAGGGACCAATTCGCGTGCGGAATAATGAGTGACGTCATCAGACAGCGGTTGTTTGCGGAGGGAAAAATTACGTTTGTAAAGGCAGTGTCAGTAGCGAACTCCATGGAAGCGGCGAAAAGAGATTCAGCAGCGGTGAGCATGCACAACGGCGGCGAGGGCGCATCGGCGTCGCGGGCTGCGGCTGCGCCCGGGGGCCGGACGGGGCCGGAGGCGGCGGGACGACGTAGTTCCGCGGGAATGGATTTAGCTGGGACACTAAACAAGCTACATCTACAGGGAGGATGTTTAGCATGCGGTGATTATAGGCATAAGAAAAATGACTGCAGATTTAAGACATACGAGTGCAGCCGTTGTAAAAAAGTGGGTCATCTAAGGCGGGTATGCCAACAGAATATAGATGCCCACGAGCCTAGAACTCGCAGAGGTAACTATCAAGGCGGACAATGGGGGCGCGGTGGCGTTCACGGCGGTAACGCCGGCAACCGCATCGAACGTTCCAGAGGCGGCCGCTCGGGGTCAAAGGTGAATCGGCTGGAAACTTATCGTGAGGAAGCGGACGAAGGCGGGGCTACATATAGCAGCGAAGACGACGGAAATGAAGAAGCAATTTATCAAATGTCCTTAAATCAGTACCGACCGGTGAGCATGACAATATGTGTTAATAATGTAAATTTGTCAATGGAAGTTGACACGGGTTCACCTTTATCTTGCATTTCATTTGATACATACAAATTATTTTTCCAACATTTGCCTATTCAAAAATGTGATTTATCGGTTAGATTCTATAATGGAAGTAAAGTTAAGCCGTTAGGTTATTTGGAGGTAACAGTAAATTATAACAAAACGTGTAGAAAGCTAGATTTGTACGTTTTTAATGATGGGGTTACATCGCTCCTGGGGCGTCAATGGATAGCTGAATTAAATATTGCTATACCAAGTATACCTATACAATGTAACTCTTTAAATAATAATTGTAATTTAAAGGAAGTAAAGGAATTGAACAATGTACAAAAAAATGTAATCGTTAATGATGTTGTCGATAGATATAAGGAGTTATTTGACGGCGGGTTGGGGTGCTTCAACGGGGGCCGGGCGACACTTCGCATCCGCGAGGGCGCCGCGCCCGTGTTCTGCCGCGCGCGCCCGCTGCCGTACGCGCTGCGCGCGCGCGTGGACGCCGAGCTGGACGCCATGCTGCGCGCCGGCGTCATCGAGCCCGTGGACTGCTCGGACTGGGCCACGCCGCTGGTAATTGTACATAAACCGGACGGCGCTTTACGTATCTGTGCTGATTATAAGGTGACGTTGAACAAAGTTTTAAAAGTAGATAAGTACCCTGTGCCTAAAATAGATGATTTGCTCACTAAATTAAGCGGTTATAACTATTTCACCAAGCTGGATTTATCTCAAGCTTACAATCAGGTATTGTTAGATGATACGAGTAATTTAACGGTGATAAATACTCATCGAGGTCTTTTTAAATATAATAGACTTGTTTACGGACTGTCGTCGAGTCCAGGAATATTTCAAAGAATTATGTCACAATTATTTGCCCACATGCCCAATGTCACTGTGTTTTTGGATGACATTTTAATAGGAGGTACATCTATTTCATCGAATTTGGAAACCCTAAATAATGTACTAAGAATATTGCAGGACCATGGTTTAAAATTAAAAAAACAGAAATGTGATTTCTTTAACAAAGAGGTAAAATATTTAGGTTTTATAATCAGTAATCAAGGGATTAAAGTTGATCCAGACAAAATTAAACCGATAATAAACCTTCTCCCACCGAGAAATGTTTCTGAACTTAAATCATTTCTAGGGATGATTAATTTCTACGGCAAATTTATAAAAAACTTAAGTTTTCATTTATCACCTTTATATGATTTGCTTAGGAAAGGAAAACATTGGCATTGGGAACATATTCATGATCGTTGCTTTAAGTTAGTAAAAAGGCTACTAATCGGCGCGGACGTGCTGGTGCACTACGACGAGTCGCGCGAGCTCGTGCTGACGTGCGACGCGAGCGCGCACGGGCTGGGCGCGGTGCTGGCGCAGCGCGGCGCGGGCGCCGAGCGGCCCGTGGCCTACGCCTCGCGGGCGCTCACCCGAGCCGAGATTAATTACAGCCAAATTCACAAGGAGGCCCTTGCTATAGTTTTTGCTGTAAAAAAATTTCATCAGTTCTTATATGGTAGACACTTCACTTTGCGGACGGACCATAAACCCCTTGTAAGCATTTTTGGCCCGGATACAGGTGTACCGAGCATGACGGCTAGTAGGTTGCAAAGGTGGGCGTTGTTATTGTCGGCCTACGATTTTTCTATCGAATATGTTAGCACTGATAACAATACGGCCGATGCATTATCGCGCATGTTGGAAAGTTACAAAGCGCTGAACGCGACTACTCACGAGTCAAACGAACCGGAACAGACTTATCTACATTTTGCTTCGGAAGCATTACTACTTAAATACGAGGATATCAGAGACGGGACTAGGAAAGATCCGATTCTAGGTCGCGTGTTAAGTTACATTAAAGACGGGTGGCCGAACGAAGTCGAAATTCGCGAGCTTCAACCTTATTACAATAGACGGAACGAGTTATACATAGAATTGGGTTGTCTTATGTGGGGGTATCGACTCGTGATTCCTAGCACTTGTCGGGATGACGTACTCAGAGAACTACACGACACACACATGGGCATCGTGCGGACGAAGAGCATCGCCCGCAGCTACGTGTGGTGGCCCGGCGTAGACGAGGCGGTGGAGGCGCTGTGCCGGGCGTGCGCCGTGTGCGCGGAGCAGGCGGCAGCGCCGGCGCAGCACGCGCCCGTGCCGTGGCCATGGCCGGCCCGCCCGTGGACGAGGCTACATGTAGATTTCTTAGGGCCAATTTGTGGCGAGAAATACTTAGTAGTTATAGACGCCTGTTCTAAATGGATCGAAATCTGCAAGATGCCTACTACGACTGCTAAAACGGTAATAAATAAATTACGGGAAATGTGGGCTCGTTTCGGTATCCCTAAACAACTCGTTAGCGATAACGGGCCCCCGTTCAGTAGCGACGAGTTTAATTATTTTTTAACAAACAATGGCGTAGAACACATCTTTTCTGCACCATACCACCCTGCTTCTAACGGTTTGGCTGAGAATGCTGTAAAAATATGTAAAAAGGTTATTAAAAAAGCGGTCGCACAGCGAGCAGACGTAGATGCGGCCTTACAACGTTTTTTATTAATTTATCGCACCACGGAACATAGTACGACCAAGGAAAGTCCAGCGCAAATATTACAAGGTAGATTATTGCGAACGAGACTCGACCGGCTGAAACCGCCGCGGGAGGAGCTAGTGGCGGCGGCGCAGCGCCGGCAGCAGCGCGCGGCGGGCGGCTCGTGGCGCGGCTTCCAGGCCGGCGACTCCGTCTGGGTGCGGGTGTATCATCCGCAGAGTAAGTGGGTAAGTGGTTTAACTATCGAAAAGTTAGGTAACACAGATTATAATGTAAAATTAGACGATGGCACAGTGGTACATAGGCACGCCGATCAAATGAGATTGAAATGTAAAGTAAATACGTCCCAAATGACTTCAACGGACCCTGTAAACGGCACAGGTACGAATGAAAAGGAAGAATTGAGTAATCTGAGGAAACCGGTTTTTTATCCAGCTGCGTGTCTCACACCGAGCGGTGGGCGGGTGACGTCGGTGGGGGGCGAGGGCAGTAGTCGGCCCACGGGCCCGGTCCCTGGCGAATGCGAAGTGTCTGGGTCGGAAGCAACTAGGTCTCAGGACCAGACCGGAGCACACACAGGTCCAACCCATGAACCCCTGCCCATCGCGAATGAGCCTCGTTACCCAATACGTACGCGTAGACCCCCAGAGCGATATGGATATTCATAATCCAATATAATAATACTTTATAACAGTATGTTGTTACTATATAGTATTGTATAATAATGAGTAGGTATCTACTACTTTAAGATTTCTTGTAAATATGATATATCTATGTTTGTACCTTTCCTAGGCTACCTATCTCCGTCCGATGTTAGGTAGGTAATTGTTAATAAAATTATTATATGAAACAAGGTTAAATTAAAATGTTATTTTTCATGAGTCATACTTATATGAATAAATATTTGTAGTAAAAAACCTGTTACATAATGTGTTATGCTCAGTTCATTGTTCATAGCATAATTTAGTTAGTAATTTAGTTATTTATTAATTTAGTTATTGGTTGAATTCGTTAGTTGAACTTCAATGTATTAAATAAGGGTGGAGGTGTCATGTATGGAGGGTAAACCTTAAACTTATTATAAATACTCCTGTATGATGTGTGGTTCGCCAGTTCACAAATAGACGTAATAGCAAACAGACCGTTGTTTCATTTTATCAGTAAGTAGGTATTTACATCGGGATTACCCTTTTCGGATCATCAAAGCTTTTCGAAGGCTGTGTAAATATAAGAATCGGGACATCGTGTGATGAGAGAGAACTCTACATCACTAGACAATCGAATTATTAACATTGTGCCATTACCCACATGTTAACGATCCACATTCCGCGCCGAATCGACTCATCATTCGGTTTCATTTCATTTACATTTCGATCAGCCAGGCCTAAGCTATGGAATTTGAGCCGCTACTCATTCTGGGCATGAAATGTTATTATGGCGAGTACCTACTTCAGCCACTAAATGATGGATGGATGAATAGATTTGAAAGGCATTGTGAGGTAAGTTGACTTGATAGGTAGAACTTGATTATTTGTTCTTCATACTTGTCTTCGGGATACTTATTGCATATTTAATTTCACTGATAGCTTTATCATGTTAACGAACACTTACTGATCGGTTAAATAACGGAAGGAACTCTAGATGCTTATTAGTCTCGTTTCAGAATCGTTTAGTATACTTGATAATGAGTGAGAGAGAATAGTATTTCATTTCTTGTTTCGACACAGTCTTTGAACTAAAAGTAAAGTTATTCTTTGTTTTGTTTTACGGAATGGTTCTACAAGCATAAAACAAATATTTATAAATAGATATTGAATTAGAGTATAAAAACAATCATCGGAAAATGACCGCTCTGGCAGGTACATTGTCATATGTAGATACGTAATATCGTCCGCCTCCTTCACGCGTTAAGCTCCGCGCACGAACGCGCACTAATAAGGTATTTGTCCGCAGGTTCCGCAACGCAGTTGCTATGGAACGGAATGTGATTGGTACGTACCAGGAATAAGGGACGTTTTCCACTGAAACGCAGACGAAGCGAGGTTTTTGATCCACAACGGAGAAGTTCTTGGCCAAAACCTGATGAAAAGTGATTATCAGGCCGGTGGAAGCGACCTTCACACGGAATCCTCAACCACAGAGGAACTAAATATCTTACCTTCAACGTCCAAAACACAACAATGCTGTTAACATTGTTATTATGGCGACAGACTTAGGTAATGCGTTATGCGTGGACACGAGACATATCCGGCAGATTTCGAGATGTTAGAGTGAGCAGGTCACCCACGAAATCGAAACGGAGCGCCACGTTTAATAAGACGGAGAGCAGACGTGTCATCATCATCATCATTTCAGCCACAGGACGTCCACTGCTGAACATAGGCCTCCCCCAATGACTTCCACATCGCACGGTTGGTAGCGGCCTGCATCCAGCGCCTTCCTGCTACGTTTATCAGATCGTCGGTCCATCTTGTGGGTGGACGTGTCTTGCTGTGTTTTCCGGTACATGAACTCCGGTCCTCCAAAACCTTGCTACCCCATTGGCCGTCAGTCAGTACTGCAGAGGAGACGTATAAAGAACGAAATCGTAATTGGTTTCGTTTCGGATTTGGTGGAAAACAGTCCTACCATACGGATGCGACCCACAGGAACATATTTTTTCCGAGAAACACTTACCACCCTAACTTGGGACACTTATTAGGAGCGTGTAAACCTTCATAGATAATCTTTTACTACTGAATTGTCAGATTCGGCCAGGAGTTACAGGGAATTCTGACGAAAATAGATTTATCTAAGTAGTCTGATTATATTTTTAGGACTATTATTTTTGGATTTATTAGGTTTTCATTTTCATCAGTTTTATTAATAAATTTCATGCTATGATAATCTTTATTTCATAAAAGTACTTTTGGTATTTTCTGTCAGGATTAAAAAGCTCTTAATATCAACAGAGATAAAATTATTAATAGAAACGAGTAAATTAGTAGAAAAAGTAAATGTTATCTAGTAGACGCCTACGACAAAAACAGTTTCCGAGTTGTAGCCATGTTTTTAGGGTACCGTATGTACGACATAACAAGAAACAGATGAACTTTTGAAGTCCTCCAGCTTGTAGAAGTCTAACTATAGACATTTGCGTCATAAGAACTTTGCGAAACTTTGTCAAAGTGAGGCTGGGTTGCGCGATCTTATTTCAGCAATATCAAAGTACTGGTTATGTAAAAAATAAGTTTTTTTTTTTTTTTTTTTTTATTTCCAGCCGAAATTACCGGAGTTTGGTTTTTGCAAGGTAATGGTATTTTAAATATGCAGACAAATGAATGTACATATTTAGAGAGTGCTGGTAGCTTCTCGCCAATGTATACGAGCAAACTTGTAGGCTCCATACTTTACACACATTTATGTACAAGGTTTAAAATTAACAAAATAAGTAAGATTGTTTTTTTTAGAGGTTTTTTTTTTTTTTTTTACATTTATTTATTTTTTTAATATATTATTTCTTAAGTACTATTGTATTCTTTTAAATTATTTACAATATATTTACACAGTTCTATGAATGATTTGATGGTGCTTTCCCTCTTTAACAGGTCCGATATTTCAAAAGGTTTTACTTTAAGGTACTGGCATATAGCCATATGTTGCACTCTTTGCCGGATAAAACGCGGACAGTCTTTGAGTAGATGGAGTATATCCTGGACAGCATTTGGATCGCAATTACATTTGTCGGTCTCAGCTATCTTGAACCGATGTGTAAAAAAAAAAAAAGTTGCAACATGTTTACCGACCATGGTAAAAATGAAGTCATAATTTTATGCTACTGTAACCACCTAATTCAACCCAAGCTTGAACGGTTAGCGCTATTGTTTACGTTTATTTGATTGCCAGATGCTATCAAATTATTGCTGAAGTGGCGTCACCGTGGCCAGTAGGTACGACCCGAGAAATTCTTGCTGAAAGTTTTTCTGAGAATTCTGAGATTTTAAAATGGTACAAAAGAGAGTACGACGATACAATAATCCATTTCCCTACACGCCGATTTTCCCTTTGGCTGTCTGTTCTACCGATAGACAACTATATCGATAAACTATGTTCTCTGTAGAATTGTTTCATTTCTGGTTCTATCGTTCTTGGAAATTGCGGGCGTTCAAGTCTCTCTGTCTTGAGCAACTTCCAATTGGCGTTTAATGCCGTTCCTCGAAGTGCTGTGAAGGAATACATCCGCAGTAATGCCTTTGACAGCATAGAGATTTAATACCTATGAGGAACTATTGCAGGAATTAATTGGTGCCTCGTATATATTACTCGTACATTAAAATAATTATTTATACGGAACGCTCTACATTCAAGTTACTGTTAGCAGAGCAGATAACTAGGTCTATTGTAGTATTCCGAAGTATTTTCAGTATTCAGCAGATAGTCTATTTCTGTTTATTTTACATTAGTTTAATAGTTTTATTAACATCCTCAATGTAATCGTAATTTATGATATTTTCTGTCTTCTATTTAAATAAACATGATAAAAATATTACGGATCAGGCCATATCAATTAAGAACGGGTCGCCTGATTTATGTAGTGATAATTTTATATACTTTTTTGTTGTGATCGTAATCGTCTAAACAGGTTTCTAAGAAAGAAAACTTTGAAAGATCCCTGTGAAAAAGTCGGATATTTGTATAATATAAAAGCGAATACTTACCTACTTCTTTGAAACTGTTTTCCTAGGATGTCTTTTATCCTAACGTACATCCGGTACATCATCATTTACTGTAGGTAACTCAATTTTGGGGCGGCTGTTACGGTGATTTACTAGAGCGCAAAAGCACTCCAGTTTGATTTCCGAGTCGTAAAGATTATTCTGAAGGTACCCTATTTATCAACAAGAGGTAAAGAAAAATATGTAGGTATGTGAATTTGGAATCTTTGCGTTAGTATTCATGATGTCATCCTAGCGATAGATATGTCGCAGTAAGATAGATAAAGCCGTAATATAGTTATATCCCTAGGGATATAATTATATACCGTAACATAGTTATAGGAAAGCGATTCATTACTATCTCACTAGGAATATAGTTATAAAACGGCCCAAGCTTAGTGATATAGTTATATTACTAGATTAAGTTTAGTGAAATAGCTTTCGGTGTGTGCGGCGCCTATACCAAATGAAAACTTGTCACTGAGAGAAATATGCCAAAAATTTACGTGTTTTGGTGGCCTGTAAAAATCGAACATACAGTGTTCTGCTAAAAGATGTCATGATTCCTCTTCTTGTCTGAACAAAAATTATAAAATACTTTTAAAGAAACCAAAGAGACCAAAGACCACATACATAGAAAGGCGATTCTTTCTCTAATGGACATGGCGCACAATTTTTGTTGAAGATGCCAAAACTAACTACAAAAAATTAGAATGAATAGAGTCATTCGGGGTAACAGCACGCGGTGGGTAAAAGTACGCGGTGGTCCGATCTCCGACAGGGGTGGGGGGACCGAGGTCTGTGTTTGTAAAATAGAGTGGCGCTACTGTCGCCATTTAGGAGCCACGCGCCGCGCCGACGCAATCTAAGTACTGGTCGCGACACGTCGCCGAATACTTGTAGCACGCTTAATTCGTTTAATTTTTATGGCACGGAAAAGTGTGCTGTAGTTAAATGGATAGCTCTGTGCCAGTAAGTATACTATATTTCTATTGTTCATTTAATGTAGTTTTGATCTAAGTTTATCATATTCGTAAAAAGTATTTAACGTGTGTGTTGTGACTGATTATTTGGTATATTTGCCGATTGGGGTAAGAGTACGAGATTAATAGTACGCACGCGTACGTTTACCCCCGTTGCGCACTTATACCCCAAATGAAATAAAAATATCAAAAATTGTTCAATCTTTCAGAATACCTACACCAAAATGCCGAGAAATTACATAAGGAATGCCCCTCAGCGGACCCTCATCTCATCTCAGATGACCAAATAATGAAGGCCAATTATTTTGATCTCAAAGTGTGACTATTGCCAATATAAATAATTTAAGACAAGATTCACATTATAATAGATACAGGGTGGAATTTTGTAATGCCACCTGGAGGGAAAGTACTCTTAGTAATGTAGAGGAATCGAACCAACTAAAATTTGTTAAAAATGACACCCTGTATTTTTATTGCATCGATCGTTAGGGTTAAGTTTATGGATGAAATCTCTCTAACAAACTTGCTTAAATTAAATGAAAGGAAAATCATGAAATCTTAAATTATTTTAATTATTTACAAAAAAATGTATGGTATGATAGTGAATTTTCGTAAAATTTTCAAAAATCTTTGAATGGAGTCTTTGTTTTCAAAAATTAAGGAATGTTTTATTTGAGTAAAATTTTCTATCTACAATATTAAGAGTACTTTCCCTCCAGGTGGCATTACAAAATTCCACCCTGTATAATACAAAGAGTTCTTATTTTTTTTAATGTTATAGTTCTTAAAATGTTATTTACAAGATTAAATAAATATTGATTATTGCCAATCTTAATTGTATTCTCTAAGAAATCTGAATGCGTACGTTTACCCCGCGTGCGTAACTTTACCCTAAGACTTGCGTAATTTTACCCACACATCGGGTCAAGAGTACGCATTGGAAAAGTTTTCAGTTAAGCCTATGTAGGGCTAAAACTAATTAATCTTGATGGAAATTTTTCTTAAATAGTGAAAATTTATTAAATATTTTACAGATTTAATATCATAACATGCCAATTATATAATTCTTTATAGGTCTGGGAGGCCGTCAAAAAAAAAGTGCGTGCTCTTGACCCGAATGACTCTACTGTATTTTTACTTTTTTGATATCTTTAAAAATGACTGAAATATTCAAGCTCAAAGTGCGCTCTTCCGCTAGGAGCGATTTTCCGCGCGGATTTTGAAAATGTGACGTAGTAACATGAAAAGCTGCATGTAAGATATTATCTGTGTACAATGGTTGGAATGGTTAGTAGGGGAGCCGAAGCGGGAATTTCGTGACTTACTAAAGAGTGGCAGACAATATACAAGGAAATACTTTGTACCTGGTTGAGTACCTATAAGTATGAATTTTTGATATAAAATGGCATTAGTTGTTATGCCTCTCACCCAAAAAGTACCTCAATTAAGCCCAAATTTGAGACGGCAGCCAAACTTTGAGTGACAATGGAAACTAGCCTAGATGGAGGACACATGAAATTGAACTTCTGCTTCTTCATTGATAAAGACTTATCATTTACCATACCTTATCATTTTGTATTCCATTTTCAAGTCACTTTTTTTTCGCTTACTGTTTAAACAAAACGTGGGATTTTTTTAAATCTCAGGTCTTTTGAACGCACATCTGAACGATGTCTGGTTTTAATTTCTTCAGTTACTCTGTGACCATAGCGCTTGCAACAGTGCCGAAATATTGGAAACTCAAAACTAAGGTACACGGTAGCAATCCCGTCAGTAATAATAATAGGAAAATGTCTTGAATAATAAGTAAATCGTATATTACTTTATGTAACTAATTTTATTATGTATCATAATTATAACTAATCACTTCATTCAGAACTACAAAACGATTCCAAGGATTCCTCTTTTCTTCAATAGATGATCAAGATAAAGAGGTATTTATTATAAATCTTGCGCTGCTTCTTCTCAGAATTTTAATTTTAATTTTAAACTAGCGGCCGCCCGCGACTTCGTACGCGTGGATCCCGTTTTACCCCCTTCATCTATCTTACGCGGTTTAGATTTTTTCATACCAATGTTTTTTCCTGCTAACTCCCGTTCCCGTGGGAATTTTGCAATATCCTGTTGTAACTAAGCTTTGAGTTTACTAAGGTACCTGCATGCCGAATTTCAAGCGTCTAACTTAAGCAGTTTAGATTTTTCATACAAAAGGATTTTCCCGCTAATTCCCGTGCCCGTGGGAATTCCTAAGTATCCTATAACCTGCCCAGGAGTACGAAGAATAATTGTACCAAGTTTCGTTAAAATCCGTCAAGTAGTTTTTGTTTCTATAAGGAACATACAGACAGACAGACAGACAGACAGACAGACAGACAGACCGACAGACAGATAAAAATTTGACTGATTGCATTTTTAGCATCAGTATCGATCACTAATCACCCCCTGATAGTTATTTTGAAAATAATTATATTTCATGTACAGAATTGACCTCTCTACAGATTTATTATAAGTATAGATTGCTCTTCCAGCATTTCAATTATTCTATCTTACTCGATGAAATCTTTTTCAATTTTATTTACATGGTCATAACATTTTCACCATTCCTCTGCACCAATTTGTGAGGTACACCTGAAACCCCCGATAAAGCAGCTATTATAAGAATAATATTTAAAAAACCCTCCTTCTGACGCAGTTAGGTAATAAACTAAATGTATCAAATTTCACTCCAACTTATTGTCAACTCAACGACGTGCTTTAAAATCAAAGATTGACTTTGAATTATGCCTTATTTTACAATACACATTGAAAACAATATGACTTGCTTGAGCTTTATTGACTTTTTCACAAAAATAACAAATAGGCATGAAGAGATTACAAAATTTCTGCAGCGACTGACAGTTCACTTGATTTACTTTGACAGGTGACAATAAAGCCATAGACATTTGCCACATGAAAGACACACTTTTCCAATATTTTTGTTTGCCATGAGATTCTGGTACACCTATACCTATCATTAAATGAAAAGATAAACAAAATTTTTTCAGTACAACGAAAATCTGTTTTGGCGCGTAGCCGCACCAATGCAACGTAAAAACTGCAGTTCGGACTTCTTTATGCGTCCACTACACATACAGTAAAATTCGAACCATCGCACATTTTTTCTTTTTTATTCTAATTCAGTAAAAAATGTTTTTGAAAACTTCATTCATAATTCAAAAGTTATTATCTTAAGACAGAACTTATGACCAGACTATGTACATTGAATAAAATATTTTTCGTTTTATCATCAAGCTTAGCAGCCTAATAAGTTACTATGACACTCGAGTTAATCCACATTCAGCACCATAGCCTCCCCTTCTACAAGGCCCTCTACAAATGTCTAAACGTCACTTAACCCTTTTAGCACCAGTTCTTTTGTTTTTGAGAAGATCTACCCAAATTTTTATGTCAATTAAATTATACTCCAGTCGTTTGGTACAAATTAATGTGGTTACTTGGAAAGTGTTCCGGGAGTTTTGAAAATTGGTGATTAAAATAGATTTTCCTATGCTCTCTGTTAGTCTGTTAGTTAAGTGTGATTGCCGCGCTCGTTGCGAAATTGGAAAAATGCTGCCTTAGAGAAGATTTTTGATAATTACATTCTTTCCTATTTTGTCGTTACAGCCAAATGACGTCCACTGCTGGACAAAGGCGAGAGGCCTTTGGGTTTTCCATGGGTTTTTCATAATGAAAAGTCCTGCGCTGCCCGCATTCAGGTACTTCTCGCGACCTTTACCAGATCGTCGGTCCACCTAGTAGGAGGCCTGCCCACGCTACGTCTTCCAGCCCGTGCCGTGGTCGCCACTCAAGAAATTTTCTGCCCCAATGGCCATCGTCTCTACGAGCTATGTATCCCGCCCACTGCCACTTGATTTTAGCAATTCTGCGTGCTATGTCGGTCACTTTGGTTCTCCTGCGGATCTCCTCATTTCTGATTCGATCACGCAGGAAAACCCCGAGCATAGCCCGCTCCATCACCCTTTGGGTGACCTTGAGCCTTCTTATAAGGCCTATAGTAAGCGACCACGTTTCAGATCCTTAAACTTTCCTATTTATTTCACGACTAGCTTTTGTCTTTGGTTTCACCCGCGTGAAATTTAGTGTCACAGATCGGCATAAATAATTTATTATAGCCTATATGTTAATCTGGATTACAAACAATAATATTGTACAGTTTCAACAAAATCCGTTGAGTACTTTTTGCGTGAAAGAGTAACAAACCTGAGACACAGGAATCTTCCTAGTTCAGGTATCAACCACCAACATTCTTACTTTTTGTTTTTCCTGATTGTTTGTTATCATGATATTATCTGTTATGTTGGTGAGAAATAAACATCACTTTACTTTATTTTAAACTTCCAGACATCCAGACATCCAAACTTTCGCATTTATAATATTAGTAGGATACAATTATGTAATGTAGAAACAAAAAAAAATGTATACTTCAGCAACGCGAATTTTTTTATACTTCAGCATATTTAGGACACCCGGTAGCGTGTCCTGCCATGATCAAAGAAAAAAGAACTCGCAATTTAGCAGGTACATTAAACGAGGTCACAAAGTTCGGAAAGAACATAGCGAAATCTATTTATTCACCAATTTTCAAAAATTCCGGAAAACTTTCCAAGTAAAATTAACAAATAACTGGACTATTTACTCGTTATTGAGCACAGAGACACAAACTTGGTTATTTTTCCAGAAAATTTATATTTAAGTGCATAAATGTAAAAATGGCTTCATAGTGCACAAAATTGGCAATAGGTGGCATAATAATGGTTACTTTTTTAGCGCCTAGTTTGAAATGTGATTGAACGATGACAACTAACAACAGTTGTCAGTTAGGTAGAATTTTATTTTAGTTGGAAAAAGACAAAAAGTGGTAAATGGGTTAACGTGCGGGGGCTGCAAAATCATGTTGTGACGTCACGCGCGAATAATGGAAATTTTTGAAAATTTTAAAATGTCCGTAAACTTCTCGAGGCTCTATCTTCGGTAATACTGGATGGATTGAGGTGAAATAAAAACTAGTGTAATGTGTGTGATCTAAACTTTAAATTAAGTCATAATTTAACTTAATATTACAACTTGTGCGTGTTGTCCATTAACTCAATAAAAAACGAAAAGAAATAGTGCCAGCTAAGTCTAGTGTTCCTGTAGTTTCATTTCTGTTTCCTTTTAATTATAAGTATTGTTTCTTAGTCCAAATACAAAGTTGATTGCCTAGTTACTTCAATGTGAGGTATGGTTTGATTCCATTTGTGATTGTGATGGAAGTTAGTTGTTCATGATATTTTGCCTATCATTCTATACTATAAACAGTGAAAGAAATAGAGCAGAATGAGTTATACCAAATTGTAACTATTTGTTGAAGAATCATTATGTGGCCTGCTCCAATTTGAAGTGGAGATACACCTATTTAACATATTAAAATATCTTCATTAATGTTCAGTGACTAAGTACTAAAGTAGGTACTAAATTGCTGAATGTTTAGCAAAATAGACTAGCAACCTAGTACACTAAAGTAAACAAAAACACGTTGCGGTTGGTGGTGCTTCACTAATCATTTATACTGAGCTCTGTGACCGCGTTCCAAGCGTCCTAATGTTTTTGCAGCTATAGAAAGTTCAAATTATATACAAATAGAAAGAGAAATTGGGAACGATTAATTTGCAGAAACTTTAGTGTCGAGTCAATCGACGGAGTGATTACTAATTTAGAGTATTTCGTTCATTAGAAAATACCCCACTCTGTGTAGTAATTACAGATTTAATTGAACTGTTTTTATCACGCAAATTGACTCCGATTTTCTTCAATTTTGGTAAGGATGAAGGCTTGAATCAACCTGATTTTATAACCAAGCACATAGGGGAATCTTTTTGCCTGTATCTCACCTATCTGACCTGATGATTTTATGAGACTAAATACGGCACTCTCCGGACAACGGCATCCTTCCATGGGTTTAAAAGGTTTTTTGAGTTTGGGTTGTTAGACTCCACTTAAGACATTCGTTTTTGAATTTAGCCTTTGGACAGTCCTGAAACAGCTCACCGTCCAGTTTCTTGCTGCTTCTGCGGATGTCTCTAAAGGAGAAGATATTTAGCACCTAGAGGAAATCTAGGAAAACTCACCATCCAGCTCTTTACTGCTCCTCCGGATCTCGCAGAAGATGCACACGTAGCAGACGGTGATGACCACCAGAGGCACGAAGTACATGGCGCAGAGGCAGAACACGGTGTAGGCCACCTTCTGCCGCTCGCTGCGGAACGCGTCGAACGCACTGCTCGAAGCCATGCGAGATAAAGATAACCAGTAGGACGAAGGAATTACGCTTCTAGAAAATTCTAGAACATCTCAACGTCCAGCTTCTAGCTGCTTCTTCTGTTCACGCAGATGATACATAAATATGTAGAACACCCTGATGACGATAGCATGATGTAGGAGAAGGAAGAAGAAATAATTTAGCTCCTAGAAAAGTTCTAGAACAACTCACCGTCCAGCTCCTTGCTGCTCCTTCGGATCTCGCAGAAGATGCACACGTAGCAGACGGTGATGACCACCAGAGGCACGAAGTACATGGCGCAGAGGCAGAACACGATGTAGGCCACCTCTTGCCGTTCGCTGCGGAACGCGTCGAATGAGACGCACTGTTCGAAGCGAAGAAGTTAAGCTTCTAAATAGATTCTAGAACTTACCGTCCAGTTTCTTGCTGCTGCTGCAAACATTCCTAGAAGTCTCGCGAAAAATACACACATAGCACAACGTAATGACGACCGGGGGCATGAAGAAAGGAGAAGAAATTTAGCACCTAGAGGATATCTAGGAAAACTCACCATCCAGCTCTTTGCTGCTCCTTCGGATCTCGCAGAAGATGCAAACATAGCAGACGGTAATGACCACCAGAGGCACGAAGTACATGGCGCAGAGGCAGAACACGGTGTAGGCCACCTCTTGCCGCTCGCTGCGGAACGCGTCGAATGAGACGCACTGTTCGAAGCGAAGAAATTAAGCTTCTAAATAGATTCTAGAACTTACCGTCCAGTTTCTTGCTGCTGCTGCAAACATTCCTAGAAGTCTCGCGAAAAATACACACATAGCACAACGTAATGACGACCGGGGGCATGAAGAAAGGAGAAGAAATTTAGCACCTAGAGCGAATTCTAGGAAAACTCACCGTCCAGCTCCTTGCTGCTCCTCCGGATCTCGCAGAAGATGCACACGTAGCAGACGGTGATGACGACCAGAGGCACGAAGTACATGGCGCAGAGGCAGAACACGGTGTAGGCCACCTCTTGCCGCTCGCTGCGGAACGCGTCGAATGAGACGCACTACTCGAAGTCATGCAAGATAATGATAACCAGTAGGACGAAGGAATTAAGCTTCTAGGAAATTTTAGAACAACTAACCGTCCAATTCCTTGCTGCTTCTTCGTGTTTCGCAGGAGATGCACACATAGAAATTCGTAATGACGACCAGGAGCATGAAGAAATGAGAAGGATTTGAGCACCTAGAGAAGTTTTAGAACAACTCATCTGCCAGCTCCTTGCTGCTCCTTCGGATCTCGCAGAAGATGCACAGGTAGCAGACAGTGATGACCACCAGAGGCACGAAGTACATGGCGCAGAGGCAGAACAAGGTGTAGGCCACCTCTTGCCGCTCGCTGCGAAATGCGTCGAATGAGACGCACTGCTCGAAGCGAAGAAGTTAAGCTTCTAAATAGATTCTAGAACTTACCGTCCAGTTTCTTGCTGCTGCTGCAAACATTCCTAGAAGTCTCGCGAAAAATACACACATAGCACAACGTAATGACGACCGGGGGCATGAAGAAAGGAGAAGGAATTTAGCACCTAGAGCGAATTCTAGGAAAACTCACCGTCCAGCTCCTTGCTGCTCCTCCGGATCTCGCAGAAGATGCACACGTAGCAGACGGTGATGACGACCAGAGGCACGAAGTACATGGCGCAGAGGCAGAACACGGTGTAGGCCACCTTCTGCCGCTCGCTGCGGAATGCGTCGAACGCACTGCTCGAAGCCATGCGAGATAAAGATAACCAGTAGGACGAAGGAATTACGCTTCTAGAAAATTCTAGAACATCTCAACGTCCAGCTTCTAGCTGCTTCTTCTGTTCACGCAGATGATACATAAATATGTAGAACACCCTGATGACGATAGCATGATGTAGGAGAAGGAAGAAGAAATAATTTAGCTCCTAGAAAAGTTCTAGAACAACTCACCGTCCAGCTCCTTGCTGCTCCTTCTGATCTCGCAGAAGATGCAAACATAGCAGACGGTGATGACCACCAGAGGCACGAAGTACATGGCGCAGAGGCAGAACACGGTGTAGGCCACCTCCTGCCGCTCGCTGCGGAACGCGTCGAATGAGACGCACTGCTCGAAGCCTGCCACGCGAGGGTGTCGCTTCACTCGGAACACGATGCTCTGTGGACAAGAAAGAATGTTAAATATTTTCATGCCAATCTAAAATTCAATCGAATCCTAATTATATTCAAATTCCGTCATACCACTAATTCTTTCTAGTGACCTGAATGGCTCTTTTCTAAGTACGTCCCAAATACAGATAACATCACTTCTAGACTAAAATTACGGTTGGTGCTGAGAAGTGAATCATTACAAAGATTGAAAATGTATTTTAGAAGCAGTTACATTTCAATTCACATGCGATATTCACAGAAGATTGAAAATGTATTTTAGAAGCATTTATATTTCAATTCGCATGCGATATTCACAGAAATCGAAATGAGATAATATTTCAATTTTAAAATACAGTGGGGGGGGGGACGGACGTCGAGGTGAGTTGTAACAGAGGAGAGTGTGACGTTGTTGATTTTTGGAAACCAATTAACTATCAACGAGCTCGCAACAGCGCGTATTTGTGAGCTCGAGAGTTGAACTAAACAACGGCCATTTTTACGAGCTCATCAGCAGATAAGTTACAAAAATTCGTCAATGTCACAAGTCTCCTCCAAGCTCTGTTACAACTCACCTCAGTTACAATTCATGGTAAAAACAGCGGTTTGATTGCGAATAGGTATGCAGGCCACGTCTCAAGCAAAGGCAGTTTTACAATAATGAAGTCACGTCAGCTGAGCCTAAAATTCAGTAATTCTTTTCCAATTGCTGCTAACTTGAGTGTATCGTCTTTCATCTCGTCGAAGGGTGTCTTACAAAGTCAACAGGGGACTAATTGAAGTAATTTTAGCAATGTTTACGTTCGTATTCGGCAACTCACAGAATGTACTTGTATTACCAAAAGTATTGTGCAGGCAAAAATTCATCACATTACAGAATAAAATAGATTCTACTGCGATGAAATAAGATAACACAATATTTAACTTGATGAGCTGTCGTTACAAGAGTGCGGCAGCTTAATACAAGCACTTTTCTGCCCTTGAATCAAATTAAAGCCTGTACTGTCGCCTAATAAAAAAAAATATCTAAAGTCATAATATACTTAAAGCATATCTATGTATAATGTACTTTTCAAATAAAGAAATAATGTACTTAAATAAGCTCTGAAGCACATAAGTAGTAACCTACTGTTTGTTAACGACACAAATAAAAATAAAATAAAAAAAGACATAAACTAAAAAAAAAACATTATCCCATCCAAAGGAATACTTAGTAATAGAATTTGCAATGCACGCTAACTAGCAACTAAAGCTTTCATTTGCAAAATACGGCACGTAGCTACAAAGTGTCGAGCGGTATTCAGCATTGAAGGCACGAGCTTTTGGGAGCTTTTCCATTACTTGACGCAGGCGTCGGGTGCAGCTTCGGCTTGTCGAGGATTTTGCACTTTGGCTTCCATGCCTTTTGACCTGCTAATGAAGACTCGCTGTTCTACGTGACTGTATGCTTCATGCTATACTAATTGCCTTGAATATACCTAATAGCAAAAATCCTACTTAATATTATAAATGCGAAAGTTAGGATGTCTGGATGTTTGTTACTCTTTCACGAAAAAACTACTGAACGGATTTTGATGAAACTTTACAGTATTCTTGTTTATAACCCAGAATAACATATAGGCTATAGTTTATGACGATCTGTGACAAACTAAATTTCACGCGGGTGAGGCCGCGGGCAGAAGCTAGTGTTAATATAGATTCATGTTATTCGAGTGAACAACTCATAAATGGAGGAGTTAGAAGGTAATATTACCTACTTTATATCAAATCAGCTGTAAAAAAAGCTTTAATCAAGCTGTAATTTAGCAACTTGTATTCTTTTCAAAATATGTACAATATTATTAATTTTAAGCTCATTTAAAAAGCGTCTATGTAGTTTAAATCTTAAATACCAAATTATTTTACGCCTCTCAGACCTTAATATACGTTATAATTACTCTTTAATAAAGAGTTTCGTATTTCTTAATTAGGTGTGTGTGGATCATGAATAAGGACTCGTGAATAATGTAAAGTAAATTATGTTAGTAAGTAAACAATCCTGAAAATCTAATATAAGTACACGATTATTTATTCATAATTTTTTTTTTTTTTAATTGTGAGGTTTTATTTTTATTCAAATCTAACAATAATCTATACATATATACAACAAAATGGTAACAAATAACTACTAAACTAAACTATAACTAAATAAAAAAAGAGTAAAAATTAAAATTATGTATATACCTACAAGCTTTATAAATAAAAAATTTCATCTAATTATTCATAATAAATTAGGCAGGCGGATCAGATAGGAAACATTAATAGGTAACTAGGTAAGTATCTTCTTTATACATATTAATTTTAGAACAGGTGTTGGCAAAGTAGGAAAAGTAGGACCAGTGCTTGTTACCTAAAGAAAATATAGTTGTATTTATCCTTACAGTATCGTATCTACACTGGAAGCACTCAAAGGAAATGTAACTGAGAGAAACGCCTAGTATGTTATTTCAGTATCTTAATGTATCTTGAACGCCTGTCTCAGGGTCCTTATAAAAAGAAGATATTAGGAAAAACTAGAGTAGATAGGTACTTTCATGAATTGTTGAATAAGATGTAGTACCTACCTACTAACTAAACATAAAATAACTGTATCGACGATTGAAACTTGAAACCCCCTCAAAGAGAGGTTTCTAAAATACTAGAACGCGTGTCCTTTCATTTCTATTTTAGGTGAAAATACCAATTTTCAAGTGCTTTATTAACGACTAACTTTTGCCCGCGGCTTCACCCGCGTGAAATTTAGTTTGTCACAGATCGTCACAAATTATAGCCTATATGTTATTCTGGGAATAAAAAATAATACTGTAAAGTTTTTTCAAAATCCGTTCAGTAGTTTTTGCATGAAAGAGTAACAAACATCCATCCAGACATCCAGACATCCCGATATCCAAACTTTCGCATTTATAATATTAGTAGGATTAACAGCGATTAACGGTGAATTTTGATACTGAATGGGAATTTCCCTTTTGGGATCTATCGTAATTAGCCCTGACACGAATCCGTCCTTAGTCTATGCCTTCCAAGACCTATAAATAAACTAAAAATTTAGCTCGACAGCTCCCAGAATTATCCTTATTTGTATTTAGTCAGTGAATTAATAGTGACAGTCCACTTTAGTGTCGGACTATCAGTTTTTATCAAATACGCTATTGTCAGCCTCTTTTTCAAGGGTTTAGTCTTGATGGTGTACCCTTTAAGTATCCGCGGAGTAAACCAACTGTTTTATTCTCTATTCGCTTTTTATCAGCTTATTTTTGTCGCCTACTTATATTAAACGAAGTCGTTTGAGAAATCTTGCTACTAAATATGCATGGGCTCGGTCTATCCCACTTTGATCAGTTAGTTACATGTAAAGTTGTTTAGTAATCTCCATGCCAGTATCATTTCAAGTGTTAACATATTGATACAAAACTAGTGAGCGCAAACTATTTAGCCCTTATTTTGCCAGAAGTCTCCAAAATGTGTTTAAGCACAGCATGTTTATCATCATGATCATCATTTCAGCCATAGGACATCCATTATGCCTCCTTCAATGACTTCCACATCGCACGGTTGGTGGCGGCCTGCATCCAGCGCCTTCCTGCTACCTTTATCAGCTCGTCGGTCCACCGTGTGGGTGGACAGCGTGTTTATAGACAATTATTTTTAAGGTTCATACAATATAGTGGCAATAAATGTGACCTTTATAAAGCTTACAACACAGTTACAGCCTTAACTTTGTGGCTCGACACACGTGTTGATCAAGGACAAGGTGAAGACGATATACTCCTTTTGTTTTACTACGCCAGTGGCATACGATCCAGACTTTCCTGATATCGCGTGTCACTTAACTTTCCTTGAAACGCCAACCAAGGTCCCGTTTGTAACTTGATATCTGAATCAGAGACTCAAGGTCTACCTGACGCGATGTTTTCTGTATATTTGACGCTGCCTTTAGTTTTAAATATCTATAGTATGCCAAGCATAAGGGTAAATATTTCTTTAAACTAAACATTGTGGTAATACCTAATAGTTTATCCGACTTATTTGTCTGGATATTGCTTTTAATAATTTTATTTCTAAAAGATTGTGTAGTTCAAAGATAGATAGATGCAAATAAACCATATGTTTATTTGCAAAACACACTGACACACAAGTAGCAAAAAGTAAGATTAATAAACACAGGAGTAGCAGGAAAGATATAGTACATTACAAAGAGTAAAAAAGAAAATCCTGCGCTAAGGTATGTGTGCCGCAGCGATGCAAAAAAGCAGAGAGCTCAGTGTAGACACTGCTCTAAAATGAGCAGAACACTTGATTTTCAGCTCTTGCTCTCAATGGTAGAGAATAAGGTGGTGAAAATGTTGTACTATTGTAAACCTACAGAAATATCAGAAATTAGGGAAATATAATAATTATAAATATTGTTCTTATATGGTTTATACATACTATACCTACTATCTGTCTATGAATAGGAGTATGAGACTTAATAGTGTAAAATGGAAAATTTAGTTAGTAGTTAAACATCACAACACGTTATTTAAAATCACAACACGTGTTTTCAATATCCAAGTTGCACTAAAACTAATTAACGATAAAACGTTACTCAGCTGGAAAACGCCCACTAATTTCGACTGTTTATTATTCATCCCACTCTAGTTCGACTGTTACGAGTAGAACTGTGGTTCAACTGGGAACTAAAAGCGTTTACGTAGTAAATATACACTCGAATCGAATTTATCGGGGTAACATTGAGGCGTTTCACGATTGTTGTTTTTGTCAACTTTATTGCCGTGGAAATAAAGGTCTAGCGTCTGGCCAATGGTTTGTAGAACATTTGTCAGCTTGAGTAAATATTATGTCCTATGTTTTGGATCACGTACCTAGTTCTAAAAAATTTCATCACCGTTTTTCTTTCTTTTGTTTAGTCGTTTCACGTGGAGTGTGCTCGATAAAGAAGTTTTTTTTAATGCATAATAAGGCAGTTATTTGACCACAATCGCACCTGATGTTTAAGTGGGATGCAGTCTTGGATGCTTTTTTAATGCTAGCTCCTTTATCTATTTTATTATTATACGCTATACTATTAGGTATCCTATGTAAAAATGGTGTCTGCATTAATTTTGCTAAGCCCAGAGGCGCCTGATAACGTATACTCACTTGTTATTTATTTCTTGTCGTAGGTATACACATAATTGTCACCATGTTGACCATAAGGTCAGAAGATGTTTTACAACTCCTTTATTTTTTATTTTCAGATCCATAGACGGCGAGCAAAAGCAAGAAAAGCAAGAAGAATATTGCCTGTTAAAGGTAGGTCCGACTTATATTTCATTGTATCGTATTCTATTGTCCCCAAGTCCTATTTTACCTTTAGCAAAACGTCACAATTTGGATAAAATTTTCATGTCTCTAAAATCACGTTTACCCCGCTATCGTTTTCAACTCTAATGCGATAAATTCGTAAAAATTATTGTAGTTATACGAAGTTCTATACTTATTCATGTGTGACAAGAGTATGTGTGAAGGACAGGTTGGGAAAACATGAAGGGTGGATTCAGACCTTATCGTTTGTCCTGATAAATATCTACTACCTAAGTGGATTTTAGATGTACTAACTCTTGTAATTTATCTAGTTTACATTATTGAAATTAACATAAGTGCATTAGGGATATAGCGATTTACCGAGGCTCTTGCCTTAGATCTACCTCAATTTCGAGTCTAATCAATTTGATTTGCATCACATTTGGTTACAAATTAAGCAAGACTGTTTAGGACTTTAAGCTAAATAATACTGTGATTCTCAGTAAGGATCTGCATACCTAAATTCCTAAATCAAATTAATCTCTGTCTCGTCTTAAAGAGAGTTCGACTCAAGTGCGGAAGTTACATTTGCTACGTCACAGACCCATCACTTCCAGATGACCTTTGAACCCAAAAATGTTTGATGTTTGATTCTCTGATATGGTCTCGACAAAAAAACCGGCCAAGTGCGTGTCGGACTCACGCACAAAGGGTTCCGTACCATTGATTTATGAAATTAAAATTATATTTTTTTCATTTAAGTTATTTGTATGAAAGATTACGCGGTAATAAGCGGTTTACGATTTACGAGGTATTAAAAAGAAACTACTTACTAGATCTCGTTCAAAACAATTTTCGTTGGTAGTTTTTATAGTAATGTACATCATATGTTTTTTTTAGATTTTTCATTTTCTTATTTTAGAAGTTAGAGGGGGGGACCAACTTTTTTCCACTTTGGAAGCGTCTGTCACGCAAACTATTCGGTTTAGAAAAAAAGTATTTTAGAAACCTCGATATCATTTTTGAAGACCTATCCCCCACACGTATGTGTTTGACGAAAAAAAAAATTTATGAGTATCAGTTCTAAGTATGGGGAGCCCCCAATATTTATTATTATTTTTTTATTTTTGCATCAAAATCTTAATGCGGTTCACAGAATACATCTACTTACCAAGTTTCAACAGTATAGCTCTTATAGTTTGGGAAAAAAATGGCTGTGACATACGGACGGACAGACGGACGGACGGACGGACAGACAGACAGACATGACGAATCTATAAGGGTTCCGTTTTTTGCCATTTGGCTACGGAACCCTAAAAGACGTTAGTAAATCCAGCTCTGAAGGGAAAAGAATACGTAATAAAACAAGGATAAATAAGTCTCCGTAGAAAACAGTCATGCGAGAATTATACCGGTTTAACATTACAACAACAAGCACGTAAAAAGGCTACTCAGATAATTTCCCGGTGAAATACAAGAACTTTAATCTTCTCTAGGACCTTTCTAGTAGTTAAGCCACTAGCTTTAACCCCTATATACATATACCTCTTCTTTGGTATTTTCTCAGAAATAAGGACTAGACTTGACTTTAAAAGGAAAGGAAAGTAAAATAAATTCTATTCCACCCAGAACTTTGTATTTCAAGTTCTTCAACTAATAGTTTTGTTGTTTGGTATCAAATTTCTGCAGAAGTTAGCAGGATAAGCTTCTAATTTTAGCTGCTTCAGAGCCAAACGTCCGTTTAGCTTTACAAATTCTTGTTTGACTTACGGACAGCATTTGCATCAGATAGCGAAACAATTTCTCGAGGATCAAGCTGGCTTATCCAATATCCATATAAAACTCTGTTTATTTAGGAGTTCTTCTTCTCAGCACTTGCCATGTATGTCTTGAAGCGCTGGCAGGGCCTATCTTATAATTGAATTGAATAAATTAACTTAATTTCATTTAGCTATGTTTTACAGTTACAGCCATTAAGGCCGGGTAGCAGAGAAAATGGCGAAAATGAGGTTTTCATTTTTCATTTTTGAGGTACTAAACAGTAAAATTAAAGGCTAAGATTTTTATTGGGCATAGTTGAGGATATTTTCTAGGGCTATTAACGGATGGAAACACGATTTGATGAAGTTGACTCGATAGAATAAATTCCCAAAGTTACCTCTATTCGTTTTCTATTTATGGTTTTATTTTTAAAATAAGCGATTTGAGATTCTAAATCTTTTACTAAACTAAAGTTCAGAAATAACTTGAGGGCTTTTAACGGATGAAATTTTTATATTGCGTCTTATTTAGTTACTATGTTAAAAAATGTGGAAAAAATCGTCCATGACGGCTTGGACAATCTCAATCAGTCGCGCGGTGGCGCTTACGGAGGACGGACGCGTGTCAGTCTTTTGGCCGTGACAGTTCGCGATTTGTCAATATTTTTGACAATGATGACTTTGATGAGTCACAGTATAATAATATCAGTGTTACTGGAGAAAGCTTAAATTTTTGATAATTAAAAATTATCAATTTTGTCTACCTATTGAAATTTAAATCGTTCGCATCCTTTTAAACGAAGACTCTACTCATGATACATAGTACATTCCTCAAATATGAGACAAAACCAATGAGTTAAAATTACATTTTAATAGTACCTACATACAATCGTCTTACACTCTTTAGAAGAGCACACTGACACAAATAAATAATAAAAAATACTGTCTAAGGTCTGTAGCTAAAGGTCTAAGCTGTAAGATAGAAGAATCTTCTAGCCAAAAAGATGGCAGATGCAGCAGATGTCAACGGATTTAAAACTGGAGTTCATATGACTCCTTGTAGACTTGAGTCTCTAAAGCGTCCCTTCCTCCACCATGCGTAAGAATTTTCACAAAAATACTGTCTAAGGTCTGTAGCTAAAGGTCTAAGCTGCAAGATAGAAGAATCTTCTAGCCAAATAGATGGCAGATGCAGCAGATGTCAACGGATTTAAAACTGGAGTTGATGTGACTCCTTGTAGACTTGAGTGTCTAGAGCGTCCCTTCCTCCACCATGCGTAAGAATTTTCACAAAAATACTGTCTAAGGTCTGTAGCTAAAGGTCTAAGCCGTAAGATAGAAGAATCTTATGGCCAAAAACATGGCAGATGCAGCAGATATCAACGGATTTAAAACTGGAGTTCATGTGTATCCTTGTAGTTTTGAGTTTCTAGAGCAGTGGTTCTTAACCTTTAAGTCATGAGGGACCATTTTACCAAATTTCTGTCTTGTCAGGGACCACCTCATAATCGGTCAAAACCAGTTTGACTGCAAAAATCAGTTAAAAGTGGTTTTGACCAAGGTGTGCAAGTGCACATCGTGGGCCACTTGGAATGCCTCCAGGGACCACCAGTGGTCCGCGGACCACCGGTTAAGAACCACTGCTCTAGAGCGTCCCTTCCTCCACCATGCGTAAGAATGTTTCAAAAATACTGTCTAAGGTCTGTAGCTAAAGGTCTAAGCTGCAAGATAGAAGAACATGCATTGTCAAAAGTTACTTGAAAACAATGAAAAAATACTTTTCAAAATAAAACACACGTGTTCGTTGTCACAGCAAAAACCACATGGCCGATATTAATTGAATTTAGTTGTGTATCGCTGAGTGTTGCAATTACAGACATTCAATAAATACTTTACGAAATATGAGGGTGGTACAATTTACCCGGCGGTACAATATACCGAACTCTCCCCTACATAAATTATGGAAAGAAAACACCCAGACCAATACAAACAAATATGTATGCAATTTTAGTATGATATTTTTATTTAATAATAAACAAAAAGACTGAACAAAATTGATGCGTGTACTGATTAATGTAATTAACCACATGCAAAGGTTTGTGAATTGCAACAACTATAAATAATTTATTATCCAAGCTCTAAATAATCGCTACTACGAGTAACTGATCATAAAATGTTTTTCCAATCGCTCAAGCTCCCGAGGATCTACCGATAGGTCGGGTGACGTAATCTTGAAATTCTTTTAGCCGGCGCGGAACTTCCGGATTGTCAGGTGACGCCACGCCTCTTTGAACCGTGTTTACTTTGGCAGTTATATTCTATATTTATTCGATTCTAAAATATATTCCCAAAAATTTTGAAAGTTGTTTTAATTTCTATCACTTGGATATGATTTGTATTATAGCCTGACCAGGAACATAAAAACCCTCGCCATGTTGCGGAAAACTAATGGTACTAATTTCTTTTAATGGCAACAGTAACTGAAAACTTCATTGACATGTCACCTTGCATGTCAGTCTATTGCTGTCAAAGTGTAAACAAACTTTATTTTAAATGTGCGCAATTGATTTTGTAAATGAAATTGCTAAAATCTTTTTATAGTCGTGAAAGAAAAGTGGTTCACAATGTGTTAAAGTATTTGTCGAAGAGAAATACCAAGGGTTCGGACAATATTTTCATTGAATAATGTTTCCAACAAAGGTTGTCAAATTGACTGACATGTTTATCGTATAGTACAGTCCACTATGAAAATTAGCTGTGGTTTGTTTCAACTACCTATTTTAAAGTTTTTTGTCACTTTCTAAGTGTTGAATTTTATGGAATTGGGAAAGAAGTACCGAGTTTGAAGCGTTCATGAGCAGACATTGCAGTTTAATATTCAAGTTCTGAATTTGATTATTGATGAATAATAAAATAAATCCTACTAGCTCGATTGATGGTTTCATTTAATTTATTTAAACCAGGTTACCTATAATAATATTTTTTCGTTAATTTATGAAAATATTAAATTAGCCCGTAATCCTGATACATAAAGTTAGCCTATTAATTTAACACAGGTACGACTGTACTCAGTGTTGCACTATCAAATGCAATTGAAGCGCCTCTATGCCAGGGTTTTTATGTTCCTGGTCAGGCTATAGAAAGTGCTGTGAGTGTGACGCTTGAACGGAAGGAAGTCAACCTAACCTAACCAACTGCGTATTTCTAAACTCCGTTTTTCTATACTGTGTAGCCGCGAGAGCTCTTTGGCGCGCTGTCTTCGGCGAAGTATTGCGCGCGCAGATTTTGACAGCGCGAAATACCTACTTTAGCAGAAATACCAAGCCTTAAACGTTCGCGTCGCGTAAATTATTTGGCAAGGTCTTTTCTAAGTAGTAATTAATTAGTTATGCCTACGTTTGTGGTTTAATTAATGGTCTAACCGTTCTAATAACTGGCCGATTTAAACAACTGCCAATGACAATTGCGGTGGTTTAACCGAAAATTGGAATTTCGTTTGATTTATTTTCGGAGCTTCCAGTGAAAATTATACTGTCTTCTTAAAAAACACAGCTGCGTGCTTACCATGAGTTTACGTTAGGTGTGCTCGCTAGCGAGTGCGTCAATAAATTCTATGAAGATTTTAGTTCTTGAAAGTAGCCGCTCTAGGGGCGCTGTACAATCTGTCATAATGTCATTTATTACGCAGTCGCTAGCGAGCACACCTGACGTAAACTCATGGTAAGCACACATATGTTAAGCGTAATTCGATAAAAAAAAGTCCTTCGAATACGAGAAAAAATATCAACAGGATAATATCTGAGATCCCAAGGAATTTATCAATCTCAAGTTTTGATTTATGAGAGCGCTGGTAATGCAATGCTTGGCGACCTCGTTCCATTTATTTAGTCATCGCCGGTATCGAGGGCGGATCTGGAAATATTTGACAAATCAGCGACACATTTTTATTTATTTTGTGTTTTCAGACGATAGGTATACATTGCGTTTCCTCAAACATTTGTGGCTTTGGCTATGAATACTTATGATCCGAAGTAAAAGTTCCTCCCGACTCCCTTAACTCCCGAACGCACAAACCGGTTTGAATGTAAGAAATTAATGTAGGCGTAGAGTTTGTGAAGTTATGGCGGGCAGAGCTGGAAGCTTGGCTCTACATGTGATTCGATAACTTTTTCATGGTGCGAACTATATCGTCTCTTCTCGGCAACATTTAACATCAAAATGTTTGTGGTGGGATAATACTTACTTTGACAAATGTAGTATCATTTCTGGACCCGCATATTCATACGTCATACATCAGAGGTGGAATTGTGTAAAGCATGTCATCATTTGACAGTTCATAACGTACGATAAAGTCAGTTAAACAAAGCGTTTGACAGAATAATCGTACGTTATGAACTGCCAAATGATAACGATTGCTTTACACAATTCCACCTCAGGTAATGTATGAAATATGCACAGACCCTGCCTGTCTGAGAAGAAACGCACTGACGAATTACTGGCATGTTTCCCCGTCAAGTCAACTTGTATGAAATGCTTAACCTCACTTATATGCAACATTCTATTTTATTGTGGCAATAGTGCTACACACGAGAAAATAGCTATACATTAAAATAATTCAAATCGTAATATTAGTTTAGATAGAATAACAAAACACGGAAACGTGTTGTTGACAGCTTGACAGTTTCGCGTCATTAGTCGCTAACACACATTTCCATCTTCCATTGTTTCAATGTGCTCACAAAAGTGAGTATACCTACATTGCATTATCCTCTGAGCTTTTGTAACTTAATGAAGTTCTTGTGCCGTATGTAAATATAATGAATCGCCTTTGTCGTCTGTCGTTATTTCTAGGTAAAGATGATAAATGGTGCCTATTTCATGTTACAAAAAAGCGTAAATATTTACATAGGAGGCATTTTTTGTCCACTATGAGGTGATGTAGAGTTATAGTGGTTAATAGAGCAACCTGGACCGGTCGTTGTGGCAATATTTGTAAAGCCTTTGTCAAGCAGTGGACGTTATTAGATTGAAACGAACTATAGTAACATGTTCGTTCGTTCGTTTCAGCCAAATGACGTCCACTGCTGGACAAAGGCCTCCTCCTAGGTTTTCCACAATGCACGGTCCTGCGCTGCCCGCATCCAGGCTCTTCCCGCGACCTTTACGAGATCGTCGGTCCGCCTAGTAGGAGGCCTGCCCACGCTACGTCTTCCAGCCCGTGGACGCCACTCGAGAACTTTTCTGCCCCAACGGCCATCGTCTCTACGAGCTATGTGCCCCGCCCACTGCCACTTGGTTTTAGCAATTCTGCGAGCTATGTCGGTCACTTTGGTTCTCCTGCGGATCTCCTCATTTCTGATTCGATCACGCAGGGAAACTCCAAGCATGGCCCGCTCCATCGCCCTTTGGGTGACCTTGAGCCTTCTTATGAGGCCCATAGTAAGCGACCACGTTTCAGATCCATAAATCAACACTGGCAACACACACCGCTCAAAGACTTTTGTCTTGAGACACTGCAGGTGGATAGTAACATGTAAAAGATTGAATGTAGATTCCCCTTAACATCTCCGCGAATCCTCGCCACATGGGGGGGAATCCCCCCACGTCATATTGAATTGACATGATTTGCTCTTACGTCTTGGCATTTAGATAGTCTTTGTAAAAAAAGTATTGTTAGTTGAATCTTTAGAGCTTTTGGTTTGAAAATTTTTCAAATTCAAATTATTTATTTGCAGAATGTGGTACATTAGATGTTACATAATGAAATGGAGCAGAACACATTCGCCAGATATGAACCAGCATGCAAATGTTTTACACAAGTCAATTTATTATTAATTAAAATTTAAATAACATCTACCTAATTTGCTTAGTCAGAATAATTCCTCCAGTCATAATATTCCTTAAGTGAATAAAAACAATTTGTATGTAACCAATTTGTCAACCCTATTTTCAATTCCCTACCATGTAGCAGCTTAATATAGTCAGGAAGATTATTAAATAGTTTAATGCACATGTTATATGCATTTCTTTTGTAGATATCGTAACGACATGGTGGTTGGTACAGGAGATTTACGTACTGCGCTCTTTGCGGTCGGACAGAGACCTCTGTTACTTTTTGAAAGTATTCTGGGTGTGATTTTACCATTAGACACGCCTTCAGTATATACATACAACTCAGCGGAAGAATTTCAGAAGAATCAGCTACGAAAAGCTACATAAATAAAAAAAAATCATTCTTGCTGAATTTCGTGCGACACATCAAGTGAAACACATGGTATCTTATTCAGATGTGATAATTATATTTATATATTTTTGTGACAAACAAAATCTGTGGGTTATGGTCTTCTATCAGTATTAAGATATTTCTGTTGCCAAGCGATATAAATCTTTAATGGAAATACTCAAAAACAGCTTGACCAATTCGGCTAAAATGTTCAAAGACGATTTGTTGAAGTACGAGAAAGGTTTGTATCAAGAGGAAAATTTGGAAATATTTGAAACTTGGTAAATCCTAATCGCCTTCCTCTCTATGGTATATGGAGTTTAAGTAAAAAAATAAGAATAAAATTACTGTGTAGGACTACTATTATTCATACCGAAGTGGTTAAAGCCTTAAGAACCTTTCAATTCTCCTTAGAAAGCCTCACGCATAATAAGGCTGTCAGACCTTATTACACGTACAATATTAAACATAGTTGAGTAAAAAAAGATTTTTTCATCCTCCATTTTAATGCTGAAATTGATCGCAGCCTTAGAATAATGAGACGTCAATATCAAAAGCCAGATTGAGTGAGTCGAGAATGACGTAAATCGTTTTATTAATAAAATTCTAAGAGCAGCCATTTATAATAAGACTAGCATGATTGTGGCATTAACTAACACCTATCATATTATTTTATTATAATGGTTTTTTGTCCCAACACCTCATGCCTAAAATAGGTGGGCCCAGAAGCGTTGAGTGGTTTTACAAAAGTTATGATGTAATGAAAGTAAATTTAACTCTTGCGTGACGTTTGTGTATGCCACTTAAGATGGCTTCTGCTCGATGTCAATGTGGATGGCCGCGATTTAAGGCCGTAGCACATTTATCAACCCGGAAAGGGATCGTAACCGTATCAACTCGAGCCGGTCAGTATTCTTTGTATGAAACTCCATACTTCAACGCACACTTATCCGCACCGTAACGTAAACGCCTCGCCTCGCGATTGACAACGCACGAAAGGCGATGTCAGCGATACCGTGTTGATCCCTTTCCGAATAATAAATTGATATGTCTACTACCTTTAGTAGTTGGCATGTTGTGTACATTCCTTTGTTCACTATAAAAGGCTGTAAAGGTTATCTTTTACAGCCTCCTCGCATACTGGATTAATTCGAAAACAAGCCTTAGGACCCATGAAAACAAAATTCTTGAAGAGTTTTTGTCCCTATTGGGCTCACTGTTCCAACATTTATCAACAAAAGGCCGGATGGCCAAGTTGTGTAATATCGAGAAGACGAAGAGTCTCGAATAAAAGGACAGTTATAGATTAAGTATAGTCTAAGATTCCCTTTTCTTACTTAAACACAGCTTCGAAGCGACCTTCGTCTGCTATAAATCTGTACGATTCGAAAGGTGTACGACAGAAAGGGTTCGAAATTCAAGTCGTTATTGCTTTTGTCTTTTACTACGGTGGGCCGAAGAACGAATTAAGTAGGTAGTTGACACCAAAAATTCCAAGACCTAAACTTTGAGCGTTAGCGTGCTAAAATAACACTTCGTTTTGGTCCTAAAACCGAGAAAACTTTAAATTAGCTGTAAAATTAGATTAGACGTCGTTGAAATTCCCTTTTTCAATACCAGAGCATCGATGTGACGTTACGGCTAGCAGGTGCGCAGTTAATTCGACAGGGTTGTAAAAACAATGAGGCCATAAGGAAGAGAAAATTTGCTACAAAAATGTACAATTTGATGTACTGTCGGCTGTATTTACATTCGGAAACATTTCCTGCAAAGTTCCTTGTTATTTGTAAGATTGACTTATAAATATTTATTCCAATACGTAGAGTCGTAGAGGTATTCAGGTGAACATGACTTATTTATCAGTACATAAACATATTCAAAGAAAAAACAGTAGAAAATGTTTCCGACAAGTTTGAAACTAACGCCTCCCTGGTGGTTCGTATAAAATATTAGACAGCACTAGTTTGCGGGTTCAATTTCCGCTGGGGGCACTTGTAAGGAGTTTGATTGTTTACGTTATGTTTATTTACGAGCATTTACATCTGACAACCTTTTATTTAGGTTATTCAAAATGTAGTTATTTACTTAGGCTGAGTCTAACCGATATTTTTGTATGGAGTTTGACTGTTTTTTGACGTTTGTCAAGATGGTGCAACCCAGCCTTAATGTAGCTTGACCTAGTTTAGTGTAGGTTTGGCTTCAAAGTTGGAACAATTGATTTGTTGTTTATATTTTCGTATTCGCAGTTCTTCCTGGAACATTGCAAGGCACACCTATGGGTCCCCTATTGCTAAACAATCACCACTGCTCTCGGACACAGATATTACATTAGAGAAGTGTCAGGAGACATACCTGCTTACCCTTCTAACCCTCAACTAGGTATAGCAAATATATTTTTCACTGGTTCTAGCCTTTATTTCAACTTAAAAAAGTTGAAAATAGGGTAGCAACTAGTGATGGGCCGACTATGGTCTTTGCCGACTAACCGACTAGCCGACTAATCGGTTTTCAAATTGCCGACTAGTCGGCCGACTAATCGGCAATGCCGATCATTCTAATACCTACTTGTCCGAAGAATAATATCTATATTTTCTCAAAGAAATATGAGTATCTAGATTTCTAAAGAGATAAATATAATTTCTTGAGAAATGAGATTTCTTTAATTATGAGAAAAAATAAAAAGCAACATTACAATCACCTAACAGTACCTAAGGTAGATGTCATAATTTTCGACGGCGGAGAGGTCAGAGGAGGTGACAATATGATCGCCTCCTGCTGGGCTAGGATGCGCACTGTGATATTATTCTTACTTATCGACGTCAAAATGTATGGGCAAAATTGCGCTTATCGCGGCACGCATAGTTCTTCACACTAAGGCGATCTCAGGGATTATTTATGTGGGTATTCCTCATCCATCTGATGAGAGGAGCTCCACATAATCTACCACTTCCCCGCAGGATAGGTATGCAATTCCATGCATTTTTTCTCCGAAAAAAGGTGTCATAATTTTTATATGGACAAATTACATAGGTAAACTTTACACATTTTTGATGATTTCCTGGTAATTTTAACTAATCTTAACTTTCTATGAATTTAAACTGATTGCCAAAATTTTAAATCAGGTGAAACCACTTTTTACTGATTTTTTGCAGTCAATTAAATCAGGTGAAACCACTTTTTACTGATTTTTTGCAGTCAAAAGTGGTTTAGATAAACGCCCTTGGTCTACCCCATAATCATCTTGGTGATTATGAGTTTTATTTCATTCACATATTTAATTTTGTAATGCGCCGATTATAATCGGCATATTTTGCCGAATAGTCGTCACTAGTCGGCCGACTACAAATGATGCCGAATAGTCGGCTTTCCCGACTAGTCGGCGACTAGTCGGCCCATCTCTAGTAGCAACCTTTCTACCAACAGGTGTTAACAGGAGTTAATAGCAAACCATTTTATTTTTGATCGCTACGTATGTACGTAGCAATGGTTAATTGGTCATTAAATTCCCACAAGTTGTAATTAAATTAGTGCCTGTTTTATTGAAACCATACTTGTAAGATTTATGATTAAGAGGTGGTTTAAGTGTGTAACTCAGAAATTATTGAGACGAATATAATTTCTGTCCGTGTTTTCTCTCGCATAGATCTCTCTGTCAGAGTATTCGTCAGGAAACATAAATGTCCCACGGGGGTAAGTAAAACAGACATTTTTCATTTGTGCAAATTAATCAAAGTTAAGTAGCAAAATAGATAAGAGTGAGTGAGATCCTTTTAATTCGGACTAAAAGCACTACTACTTTCATGATTTTTTTTGTCATGTTTTATTTTTTGTGTTTGAGTATCTATCATCAATATTTTTTATATCGTAATTGATTGTGAGCTAGTGTTGTGTTTTTGTAACGTTCAATATTTATAATTTAATTTCTTACTTTCATATCCTGCAGCTGTATAAATACCTAATTCAGAAGTTATTATGACTTTTAAACTCTGACTACAAGCATTATGTAATCAAACAGTAATGTGGCCTCAATTTTAACAGTCTTCTCGATAAAGGAAAATGAGTTCAGAATGGCTGGTTTATTTGTGGTGTCCTGAAATATGTTTACTTATTCGGGGCATAAGACAAAGTTAATCGAATCAACAAAAACTTAGTCAAGCAGCAAAATCAAACAATCGATTCATAGTAATAATCTTACTTTATCTATTTGAGAAAAGTTTTTTTGCCCAATAATCAGTAAGTAGTAATCTTATAGATCTGGCTTTTGTGATTTTTCTATCAATCGTTAAAAGCATGAAAGTTTTTATTATCATGATTAGATCGGTATAATAAGTACTAGAAATAAAAATAGGTCCGTCGAATCATTTTGTGACATTATTGGAGCTTCACAGCTCCAATCTGTTAGATAAGTATAGTTTGTCAAAATTGGATCAACAAATCATTTGTGCAACTTAATAAACAAACAGACAGTTACGCATTTGTAACTAGTTCTAATCCTTGCGGCTTGATGACATCTGACAGCAAAGTTGGCAACTTATCTTAGGGGGGTCCTTTGCTAATATTCGCAGAGGTTGACGGGACCACCCTTAAAGTTAAAGTTGTGACGCCCTGCTCTGGGATTTTGAGTCGTTTTGTCCTACTTTGGTTTCGTGGCTAAGTTTAAACTAGTTCAATGGCATGACAGTGACATTTGACAATATTTTTTGTTCTATTGCATGGGGTGCTAAGCTGAGTTTGTTCACAAACAAATGACTGTGGAGCGAAGAGGAAGAGGCGACAATAGCCAATTCTAGTTTAGAGGAACTTTAGTCAGATTCTCGTCGACTGAGGGACTATTCCTTTATTAGTCTTCTCTTTTTTCCTTTGATGAGCAATAGATTCAATCATACCCGCTAATTAAGCTATTACAAATGTAGTTACCTAATTTGATGTTAAGTCTAAGTCCTAAGTCGGCCGTTTGGTGTAGTGGTTCAGAACGGACTACTATGCCGAGAGGTCCCGGGTTCGATTCCCGGCCGGGCAGAAATTGAAATGATGAATTTTAATTTCTGTGACGGGTCTGGGTGTAAAATATTATGTATAATATGTAACTATGTATTTAATTAAAAGAAAAGTATATAAGTAGTATATCCGTTAAGCTAGCACCCATAACACAAGCATTGAGTTGCTTACTTTGGGGCTAGCTGGCGCTGTGTGAAATTGTCCAAAGATTTATAATATTATTATTATAATATTATTATTATTTTCACTTAGATATCTTTAAAAATCATGCAAATTAAGCACCTATGTTTATTAATAAAGAACCTCATTCTACTTAGTTTGGGGTCACTCGCTAAACGTCCTCGGTCAAAGTTAATATTAATTGCGCCACAGACTTCATCCACAAGGATTTAATTAAAAGCGGTAAGTATACATATAAAGATGATGAAGTTTCTCATGTGAAGCCAAGTTATTAATTTGCAGTAGGCACCATTTGCTGAAACATCTATTTTAATTACTGTGATGTTATGTTACGCGTTAAGTATTTGAATTTGTTACTTCATACTTCTACTTCTGAGGCAGCCACTTTAAAAAAATGTAATTTCATGTGCGACTAACAATAACTGCTAGGAAAGGAAGCTTGTGTATTAAAATATCCTATAAGAATTATCTGAAACAATGTAACCGGCACCATTGTCCACGGATCAGGCAAAAGTTTTACAAAGCGGGCTTAAGGAATGTTTAACAGGTTGTATTCATTGACTATATCCAGCCATTCATGAAGCTAACAATACGAACAAAGGGTGCTAGGAGTAGATTGGGATAGGAAGGTTAAAATTTATTAATATTTCGCTAAATAAGTGGTCTATTGGTAATGGTATCTGGGTGATCAACCCAGGTGATCAAAGTGGACTTCAAACGACAATTTGGTGTCCTTTGATCACCCATGGATAAGATGACCTGGGTGATCAAAGTGGACTCCAGTTTAATTAATATTTTAGTTTAAATGTGGATAAAAATAGACCATATAAGTATACGCTGCCGATAATGGGATATATTTCGCGGAAATAAGGTATGTACCGATCAACATGGAAAGCATTAGGCGAGGCTTATGTTCAGCAGTGGACGTCCTATGACGTCGGAAAATTTTTCAGGTTTGGCTTGACCTTTTTGTATTGACCGCACCTACATAATTCATTCAAACTTTATAGATGAGTGTTAGTATACACCCACGCTAAGTTGCGGGTCGTTTGTATAACATTACTTATTCCTTCTTCAAAGGCTTACGAGTCTAAGCCAAAAGTCAACGACCGGTCCTGTGCTGCCCGCATCCATAGTATTACCACAGATAATATAATACTCAATATCCTTCACATATTTTTGGTGCAGTTTCTCATCTCACAGCAATTAAATAATAGTCCTTGAATGTAGCGGTCACTATAAGATATATGGCTATATTCGTCAATATTGCATACTCGTAGTATTTACTAATTATGACCAACTTATAAACAATAAACAATCAGTGAATCTATACTACTGTGAATAAATTACGGCGTAAAGACATTTAACAAAATTAATATAATTGTGGCGGTTGATCTTATTCAAAGAAGTGTGACCACTAGTGGGATTCTCGGTTTCATTGCGGTAAACATAAGCCCTATTATCGCATAGACCTGATCTAAACGCCATCTACTGACTCAGACTCTTAATGTCAATAGTGAGTGCCAAATAAATGAGACAGTGCTGACATCTGTTGGAAATCTGTGAAACTAAAAATCACGATGCTTTTTACTTGACTCATAGTGATCATTGATTTCGTCACGTCAAGTAGCGTACATTTGGCGCAGCGGCAAATACTTCGCACTGGATAACCTGCAGAACCAGGGTTCGAGTCTCATCATCGACATAATTTTTTCTTGACAAATATTATTTACTAGCTTTCCGCCCGCGGCTTCGCCCGCGTGGAATTTTGTCTGTCACAGAAAAACTTTATCGCGCGCGTCCCTGTTTCAAAAACCGGGATAAAAACTATCCTATGTTCTTTCCCGGGACTCAAACTATCTCTATGCCAAATTTCATCAAAATCGGTTGCGAGGTTTAAGCGGGAAAGCGTAACAGACAGACAGACAGACAGACAGACAGACAGACAGAGTTACTTTCGCATTTATAATATTAGTTGGGATTAGAATCTTGACTTGCAATATTTTCATAAAAATGGACAACTACGGAAATATAAATACACAGAGACGAGGCACAAACTTGAACTTTAATGATAGTGAATTAGACATGGAGATGGATATGTCATACCAAAGTCTACCAACTGAGACTGGGCATAGGGACGAAATTAACGAAACAACGGCTGACGAAAAAATAAATAAACTGAAGATTGAACTACAGATTGCACATAACCAGGTTGACAACTTGATTCTGGAAAATGGTGTTCTAAATAAACAATTAACCGAGTACAAAAATAAGATAGAACGTTATAAATCGGTAGGCATCGGAATACCTTCAGTTAGTCAGCTTAGCCGAACACCAGTAAGATTTTACTCACCTCAATATAAACGGCGCTTTCAGTACACTGCCATGAAAGTTAGTATACCTAGAACATCTTTACGAGAACTAACTCAAAATGCTATTAGTTATAGTCCGTCAAAAGAAAATAGTGGAAATAAGGTGAATCCTGAAAGTACATACCTAACACACACCAGTATTAGTAACCCATCGCCGGGGGCGAAATCTCCAGAAATTGACACTCAAAAAATGAATAATAACAGCGTTGACATGGCCACCTTAATAGACTGTGGTAACAGAACGACCGCAAATACCTCAACTACAGATAGCCCGCGACAGCTGGCATACACCCAACCCCCTGAATTAAATCCCAACAGCAATATTGAGCAACCTACACCTAAACACCGCGTTATGCTGTTTGCTGATCAGGCTGGATACGGCATGAGGAAACTTCTACAAAACTACTTGGGAAGCAACTTTCTTGTAATGTCTTTTATTAAACCTAATGCTTTGATATGCGATATATTGAATTCATGTGAAAACTTCTGTAAAGATTTTAACGACTCTGACTTTGTGATTATTTTGGGAGGCTCTAATGACACAAGTCCATTGGAACTTCAATCAATTTTGTACTATAAATTAAATCAATTGAAACACACAAATGTTATAGTTGGTAAAGTCTATAAAAATAAATACTTGAATGTTCGAATGTTGAATGACTTATTGAGGCATACCTGTGACAATTGTTTAAATGCATCTTTTGTAAGACTTGACCAAATACACCAGAATGACATAGTACCTAGATTTGTAAATAAAGTAATAGCAAGTAGATTATTACACAAGGAAATGTTACATATAATTAATAAAATCAATTACTCGAATTATATTTCCAAATCGCGAATGATGAGCGAAAAACACGCATTACTAACCAGTGATAAGTACACGCAAACTGACATAGAAACTCCTGCTCAACTTTCTCACGCGAAAATTTTATCTGTAAATAACAATTCCACTGAAGCTGAGGAAGATTTTTTTCGTGAATCACCAAAATCCGATTTCAACACATCTGACTCAGAATATTCACCACACAAGTAACAGTTTTTGCGTGTATAATCATGTTTTGGTAATGCATCAAAATATTAATGGACTATTAAATAAGTCAGATATATTGAGTGTACATCTATCTAATACGGAGCAGGAAGGAAGGTTAATTGACGTGGTTTGCATAACAGAACATAATATGAAAGAGGATGATTATGAGTTTCTTAATATACCTAATTATACCCTTGCTGCAAGTTTCAGCAGAAATAGTCGTAGTGGTGGCTCCTGCATTCTGGTGAGAAACACTCACAAATTTTGTAATCTGGATGTCAAAGAGTTTAGCTTAAGTAATGTTATTGAAGGATGTGCCATTGAACTTCTAGATCACAAGATTGTAATAATATGTATCTACCGAATACCCAAAAACAACATCGACTCGATGACTTCATTTTTTAATGCCATAGAGGGAATTTTAACTAAATATAGCTACAATACAAACAAAAAAACAATATTGTGCGGTGATTTCAATATTGATATGTTGAAGCCCCTAAAATTTTCTACTCAGTTTCAGAGTCTGTTGTTGAACTATAACCTTAAACTATGCGTTCGACAACCCACACGGCTGGTGAGTGGTACCTGCATCGATAATATCGCACACAACATTCGAGGCAGTAAAGTAGAAGTTATAGAATTAGCTCTATCTGATCATACAGCACAAGTCATTAAGTGTCCTGTTAAGAGAACATGCTCTATTTCTCATTGGTTTACTGAGAGACGAGATTATAGTAAAGAAAATTTACTTAAATTTAAAAAGCACCTCCGGAGTCTATCTTTTCGTGACGTGTTTGAGTCTTCTAATGCTCCCGAAGCTTTTAAGGCATTTTATGATATCTTCAAGCTGTTGTATGATCTCTGTTTTCCGGTTGTTAGGTTTAGAAACTCAGTAACAAGAAAGCAGAGGTGGGTATCTGGCGGCATACGGAAGGTCTGTAGTCGCAAACGTGATATGTTATGGCATTATAGACTACATCCCAGTAAAGAAAACTTAAATAATTTTAAACAATACTCAAAAAGACTTAAAAAAATTATATCACTAACAAAAAAGGCACAAAACAATTATTACATAAATAACGCGAAAAATAAATCAAAAGCAACGTGGACAATCATAAACAAAGAAAAAAGACGCTTCCCTACCGAGAGTATTTCAATCAAGCAAAATGATCGAGTAATCAACGACCCAAAATTGGTAGCGGAAACTTTTAACAACCATTTCATAAACCAAGTTGCTCCTCTATGTAAGCCAAGTAATAAAATAATACATTGTGTCAACAACAAAAATAATAGATCCTTCTTTATGGTCCCAACTATCCCATACGACATCGGCGGTATTATAAAGTCTCTGAAAAACACTAATAGTTGTGGGTATGATGGGATTACTACCAAAGTCGTGAAATACGTTGCACCAACTATTGCATCCGTACTTAGTCACGTTATAAATTTATGCATTCAGAATGGATACTTTCCTAACGAACTGAAGATATCGGTCATTAAGCCTCTCTTTAAAAAAGACAATAAAATGGACATGAATAATTATAGACCTGTAGCCCTAATACCGATATTCTCTAAAATAATTGAAAAAGTAATTTTCAATAGATTAAACAACTTCTTTATTCAATATGATATATTTGCTAAAGAGCAATTTGGTTTCAGGAAAAACAAAGATATTAATATGGCAATATACAACTTGATTAACCAAGTACTTACTTGCATGGATAGGAAATTGCCCGTTACAGCAGTATATATGGACATGACTAAAGCCTTCGATCACGTGGATCATGTCATTTTGCTAAAAAAATTAGAGCTTTATGGTATAAGAGGTAATATGTTGGATTTTTTGACGTCTTATTTAACTAACAGATACCAAATAACCAGTATTACTAAAATTTGTCCTAAATTAAAAATAGAAAAATGTTTTTGTTCTGAAAGAAAACTGGTAAAGTATGGAGTCCCCCAAGGAAGTATCCTTGGACCATTACTTTTCTTGATTTACATTAATGACATGCCTAAAGTTACAGATTACTCAATGACCTTATTTGCTGACGATAGTACAATATTATTTACTGGAGATAAATTAGAATCCTACAAATCTGACATAAATATGACACTTTCCAATGTAATTGAATGGCTTATTTCAAATAATATTAAAATAAATTTAAGCAAGACGCATATCATGACATTTAAACAATACACAAATAAACTAAATCTGGACATTAAATTTAAACAAACAAAAATAGAAGAAACCGACAAAACAAAGTTCCTAGGTCTTTGGGTGGATAATAATTTGACATGGAAATTTCAGACAGAAACAGTGTGCAAAAAGCTAAACAAATATTCATATGCTTTATATAGACTTGCCCGACTCGTTAATCAACCCTACTTAATAAAAAGTACTTGGGAGTCACAGTAGATGAAAATATGTCGTTTAAAACCCACATCTCCAACCTTTCATCCCGCATTCGCAAAACTATATATATTATGAAAAACCTAAGGTACTCGGCTACTAAAGGTACTCTACTACTAGTATACAAGGCTCTCTGTCAATCACTATTAATGTACTGCATCAGAGCATGGGGTGGTGCCGGAAAAACCTTTATGATAGAACTAGAAAGAGCCCAACGGGCGGTAATTAAGGTAATGCTGCGCAAACCTTTCAAATTTAATACCAACCAATTATACAATGAAGCAAAAGTCCTAAGAGTAAGACAGCTGTACTTTTTAAAAGCAACAACCAGTATGCATAGCATTATTCTAAGGTCTCCTGAATACGAACAACTACTCAAACGGAGAATTTTTAAGATTCCAGTCCCAACGGTTCGAACTGCTTTTGCTAAACGCCACTCCTGCTTCCTTCTGCCTCATGTTTATAATAAAGTCTGTCGTAATATAAACATAAAAACACTTACAACACCAGGCGCAAAACGCGAACTCGAGTCATGGCTGCTAGGCCTTGATTATCTGGACACAGAAGCTTTACTTCCGCGCTGAGCCTCCATATAAATAACCTTAAACACACTACATAACATCACAGCACTTTACTCACACATTACACGCACATTACACACACAACACACACACTAGAGATGGGTTATACTAGGTAAATTTGATACTAGGTGCACCTATTCCTAGTATTTATTAATACTCGATCCAAATACCTATTCCATCTAGTACGTAGTAATTTAGCATACTTGACGCGACTAGTGCGGACTAATCCACGTAATATGTCTTTAAAATACAATTTTCTTTGAAAAGATACAACCGTAGTATGAATAATGCAATTTGAAATTGAATAATAATTCCTCCCTTCATACTTCAACAGGCTTAGGACTGTTAACTTAAAAGTTGGCGTATTTAAAAGATATCAATTTCATAAAAATATTTACATATTTTTTCTTATTTACATGAATATGGTTTGACTACGTTTGTGTGCGTTTGCTTCGTCGCGCTCAAATTTGTTTGGTCAGACAGAGACGGAGTGAATCTCTACGTTCGCACATAAGCTTAGCGAGAAATACTAGGTGCGCGTAATACACGACTACGGATTACGCAATAATAACCTCTATTACTATAACGATAGGGTCGGATTTCGTGTAATTTACAAAATACTAGGTGGATCAAGTATTTAAAAAATTAATAGGTGCCGCCTAGTACTGTAAAATACCTAGTGTGTGGATCTGTTCTAGTAAATACGTCTCATCTCTAACACACACACACACACACACACACACACACACACACACACACACACACACACACACATTACACACACTACCTCAGTTACTTTTTGTTTAGTTTTGTTTAGTCTAAGTTAAAAATATTCTAATTATCTTAAGAGTTTAATAACTGTTAATTGCCATGTACCGTGTGTCCTCACTATATTTTATCAACAATTGTTAACCTGTGTTACTTAAGGCTGCCGCGACACAAGCACAGCTTAGTGCAGCAGCCGCTAGATAAACAGACTGTAAATTTTTTTGCTGGCAAATAAAATACTTTTACTTTTTTTTTTTTTTTTTTTTTGTTTTAATAGCATACCACGCATATGTCGTATCAACGATCCGTTACGGAATCATCTTCTGGGGTAACTCCACGGATAGAGAAACAGTCTTCAGAGCACAAAAGAAATGTGTTCGAGCTCTGTGCAAATTGCGACCAACCGATAGTTGTCTACCACACTTTAGGTCATTGAAACTGCTGACTCTGCCGTGTATTTATATACAGGAAATCTGCCTTTTCGTTAAAAAGAACTTATCGTTATTTGAGACATTAAATAGTAAACGTCATAAAAACAAAATATGCTCGAAAACACATAAGACTGCTTTGTTCACGAAAAATGTCACGGGCATGGCACCACGTATTTTCAATAAGTTACCGGACAACATAAGGAATAAAGAAGAATTAATTTCCTTTAAAAATGCATTATTTCACTTTCTGGTTGAGAAGGCATACTACTCCATTAACGAATTCCTCCTGGACAATTTAAAAATGTGATCATAAAATGTTTGCATGTAAAATTATAAAATGAACAGGTATTAGTATTAAGTAACCATTTATACGTATATTGCACGCCATCTGCTTGGCAAATTGTAGCTGAACAATTTTACGTTTAAATTTAAGATCCATCAATGTATGATATGTACCTACAATTGCAATAAACTAATTTGATTTGATTTGATTTGATTTGATTTGTATTCATTAAGTTCTTCGTAATGGGTCCGTGTCCCACAAAAGCGTTTCGATTGGATTAATTCGTAGAAATTATAAATATCACTTTTATTTCCATCCATCCGTTACGTTGATTTATTGTAAAATGTAACCATTTGTAAAGATTTTGTGAGACTAGCATTGAATAATGTTCCTTGTGCAATTGAATTGAATGTAGCATAATAATGTAGACAGTTTTCAAAACCTCTGAGTTTTGTGAAATGTATATTCTTTGAAAGAATATTCGTTCGTGCCGTTTCTTCAAGTAAAGTTTTAGAAAATAAAGATAATGTTATGATTCTGGAGAAAATAGCATATTGCTTGTCTTCTGAAAATGAATAATAAAAGTTTTCTTAGAAGTTTTGAATCAAAATTCTAAAATGTTTTATAATATAATAACTTAACATTATTTTTCCAAAAGAATACCTACTTATTATGTTTTATCTGAAAAATAATATTCAATAGGTACCTACTCATTATTGCTCGAGCCAGAGAATTGAGTCTGGTACTTATATTCTTATAATGATTATATCGAGAAGTACCACTTAGGTCTTTATCGAAAAGCCAAGATAAGCATCGAAATCGGATATTTCGTTCATAAAGTGATATCCGATAATACTATACTAAACCCCTTCTTAAGTATTCAAGGGCGAAAGTTAGCGTAAAGGTGGGTACGGATTGCGCGTACCCTGGGACGCGTACTCAGTTTACACGCATCCGGAACGCCTAGTCCATGTATGTATGGACCGGTCCATGTTATTTATGGACTAGGCGTTCCGGATACGCGTAAACTGAGTACGCGTACCACGGTACGCGCAATCCGTACGCACCTTGAGTGCCCATAAAAGGGGTTTGTTGTACGCGAGCCTGAAAAATCCATTTTATAGCTTTGGCTGTTGACTGAAAAAAGACAGATAAGTATCAGTCCCGGATTGTCAGTGTCGAGACGTGACGAGTCCGGGACGAGAGTCGCACGCACTTTTCCCTTTGTTTCTTTTGTTTAATGTAAAGTGCAAAATAAATGGGAATGTAACTGTGAAAAAGTACAAAAAGTGCTCTATGGTGCTGAAAAATTGCCAAAAAGCAGTTTTCAGTATGAAATGAAATAAGCCCATATACCTATCTGGGGTGCTTAATCAATGCTCAGTAAAAAAAAAATGTGGAAACTATTGGAAGAAAAAATGTTTGTTTGCTAGATTATGCCAATAATATAAAAAAGTTTTACTGGAGCGTAGAAAAATAGGCCACCTTCTAATAAATTATAAGAATTTCTTGAAAATGCCCACAGTTAATTTTATTACGAATAACTGGAACTGGTCGCCACTCGAGAACTTTCCTGCCCCAACGGCCATCGTCTCTACGAGCTATGTGCCCCGCCCACTGCCACTTGATTTTAGCAATTCTGCGAGCTATGTCGGTTACTTTGGTTCTCCTACGGACTACGGGCTGGAAAACGTAGCGTGGGCAGGCCTCCTACTAGGTGGACCGACGATCTGGTAAAGGTCGCGGGAAGAGCCTGGATGCGGGCAGCGCAGGACCGTTCATTGTGGAAAACCTTGGGGGAGGCCTTTGTCCAGCAGTGGACGTCATTTGGCTGAAACGAAACGAAACGAACTGGAACTGTAAAAGGTAAGATAAGCGTCTAGACGGGGATGAGTGAGATAATATCTTTTTTTGTTGTACTTGATGGCTTTAAATTGCCCCGAATTCTATTTCCATCCACTTAATAGTGAAGTAGTTATAGCATTGAATTTTTTTGATAACTCTTTTGAAACTTTTGTAGAGTTTCTTTTTGCCTATGGAGACTAGATAATGAATTATATTTATACCTCTACATTAATATTACTATTAACATTTATTTATTTTACCATAAACTGTCGTTAAAATGTTAACAATATGAAACAATTCAATAGAGCTGCAAACATGTTTGCCAAACAGAATTGAATGCAAGCAAGTTGATTTAACCCTGGGCAGTGGCAGTATTCCCACCATATTGTGAATATTAAAGGTTCATGAACAATGAAATTGTGTATCCATTAAATGGTATTTGCTGATCTCTTGAACGAAGAAACCCTAACTATCGCATGAGCAAACTATTGTTTTCTATTGTCTGGATCTGCAGGTACTTGACAGGTTAAGTTTAACGTCTTGTCTCCAGATGTTTAATCCGTTGTCTAGAGGTGGTTAAATCAGCAAAATTTCTAAAGTGTCGATTCAATAACTCTAGTCCACCATGTCAGCTCGTTATCTCATAATTGCGCCAAGAAAGCAAAAAGGGTAATTAATGTACTACTAATCGCATAAATATTTTGATGACCTAGGTATTATTTCATATGCAAATAAGTCAGACAGTAAAGTAAAATTTAAATAGAAAATTATTATATTTCATAGAATTTTAATACTTGTATAGAATCTGGTTAGATTATGTTTTGGTTTGGACATGTATTAAGGTCGCAACATAATTGTCTGAAAATAAATTCAATTTCGTGCTTCGGACGACCAGACCACCTAACATGAAAAAGCACAATGCTGATATTTTTATACCAGCTGTGTACGCGCCAGCATTAAAACCTCATACATTTCAAACTCATGTCACACTATTCTATCACTCATTCTGACAGTCCTTTTTTCCTATCCTACCTCCCACCTTCAGTCTCGCTCTCGCATCGCAACGCGCCGCTTCGCCTACCTATCTGGGCGTTTATTACTAAATAAGTATCCAAAATAAACCAATTCAAATAAACACAAATCGCGCGCTAAACTCATCTCAATAAAATTCAAGTGTTTGTGAAAGTGAAAGAAGAACCAAGCTTGGACCGTCCTGTGGAGTCTGCTCAATCGAAGGTATCCCATCCCATTCCTATCCCAATCTCCTACAACTCCTTTCTGGTCCTACCGAGCCGCATGGTTCATTTCCTATCCTTTACACTTACATAAAATCACAACTACACATTTTCACGCATCCGTCATTTTGACAACCCTCTAGAAAATTCTAGAAAATTCGCTCGTGACACATTCTTTCTGGAAATTTCGATTCGTTTGACATTTGACACATTCTAGAAATTACTATTCGCTCAAACGTCAACTCGTTGTTTGTAAAACACGTAGGTATATTTTTTAAATTCAATCTTTAAAATTTTATTTCAATTCAATTTCAAATTCGCTTACATACGCTACGCATTTTATTTTCCTACTGGATTATAAATAAATACGCACAACTCAACTCATTTTTTAACGCTAGCTCTCGTGCGTGTGTTTGCTCACCTACAATACAATGGAGGGAGTAAAACGCAAAATTAATTTGCTTGAAGCTAAAAAAGAAGCGCTTTTTCAGAGGGTTCAGGAATTGTACGACCTCAGCCTAAAGGTCTCCGACCCTCAGATTGAACAAATTTTCATGTCTCGCATGCATTCGATTGAAAAAACAAGATCGGATTTTCTTGATACTATTGACGAACTTAATTTGTGTTATATGAAAAATGATGAGGAACTCAAACCTACATTTGCCGCACTCAACTCGTTTGACGATTTGTACTGTAACATCCTTTCGGTGCAAAGCTCCATCGCACAACTAAAGGCCAACACAGAGCGTCGCAAACAGGATTTCGTAAAAAAATTACCGCCTTTAGAACTAGTCTCTTTCGACGGAGCCCCTTCCAAGTGGCCCGTTTTCTACCAAAATTTTAAAACGCTTATTCATGAGAACACTGGTTTGTCTCCAGGTGAAAAGGCTCAATACCTTATAGGAAAACTTTCCGGAAAAGCACTTACAATTTGCTCGGGTATTCCACCTACTGGTGAGAACTATTACATAATTTGGAACAATCTATTAGAAAAATACCAAGACATAAGAGTACAAGCCTCTATGTATTTGGAACAGTTAATAAATTTCAAATCGCAATCTTTAGATGAATTTTTGGAACAGTATTGCTCAGCTGAAGCTGCCTTACGACGTTTACAGATTGATGACCTTTCCGATTTCATTTTGACTCATATTGCTCTCAGTAAATTAGACAAAGACACTCTAAATTTATTTGAACAATCCATTAAGCACGTAAAAATGCCTACGTTTAATGATCTCAAGACTTTTATAAAAGAACAGAATAAGATCCATTCTTTACGCTCATCTTTTACGCAGAATAAGCTGTACGTTAATAATAAAACGAATTTCGCATCGCAGTCTAAAAACTCGAAACCGACACAGTCGTTTGTTTCTAATACAGCTTCTGGAGTAAAACCCAATCAACATTACTTCCAATCTCAACCGAATTCGCAAGGCTCATACACTCCATCCTCTGTACGCAAGAATTGTCAACTTTGTAAGACGGAACCTGAACATGCCCTGTTCAAATGCAGTTATTTTCTCTCGAAAAATGCGCCAACTCGCCACTCTTTAGTTACTAAATGTAACTTTTGCCTCAATTGTTTAGGCTTTCATAACATTAAAGATTGCAGATCTCAAAATCGTTGCTCAGTTTGCCAACGGAAACATCACACTCTTATTCATATAGATAACTTTAACGTGAATAGACCTATGACGTCACAACAGCTTACTTGCAGCGCGACGCTTTCGCCGACCGACGCGTCCATGTCCGCGCCCGGTCCGGTCACGCCGCCGTTGCAATCGATGCCAACCAACAATGTATCTCTCTCTGCAGTCACGCCGTCGATCGCTGATGAATCTAGTACCACGGTCTTATTACCCACCGCGTCAGTGTATACTTATGACAATATTAAGACGTGTCAAAAATTACGCGTGTTTCTAGACACAGGTTCGATGAGCAACTTTATCACAAATAAATGTTGTGCGCGACTAAACTTAAAAGTCAATCCGCTACCTACCACTATTAAGGGCATAGGTCAGTCTGAAAGTGTGTCGCTAGGATATGTATCTTTCACAATTGCCTCACGCTTTGATCCCAGGTGTAAATACACTATTAACGCACGCGTCATTGATACAATAACCGATTATTTACCTAATGTAAAGGTTGACATAACCCAGTTATCACATTTACAAGGTCTTCCTATGGCTGATGACAGCTTCGATATCCCTGCTGAAATCGATTGTTTGTTAGGCAATGAGATATTCCCGCTTCTTTTAGGTAGTAATAAAATAACTTCACCGCAATCCTCTGTCATCGCTATCGAAACCACGCTCGGATATCTCGCTATGGGACGCGCTCAGTGCTACTCAGCTCATTCACGCAATGATAATAAAGCATTCTTTTGCAATGTAGACTCGCACTCATTAGAATCACTCACGCAACGCTTTTGGGAGCTTGAAAGTGTACCTACTAAGAGACACATCAGCCCTGACGACGAAATATGTGAAAACATTTTCCAATCAACTCATTCTCGCGACGACTCTGGGACTTATACAGTTTCTTTGCCATTTCAACTCGACCCATCAGAACTCGGCGATTCTTACTTTACTGCTAGGCGTCGCTTCTATAACTTAGAGAAAAAGTTAGACTCAACTCCGGGCTTACGCACTAACTATAATGAAAATATTCAAGACTGTATCGATCGCGGTTTTCTGTCAAAAGTCGAAAACGCATCGAATTCAGAGGAAAATACTCCAAATTATTATATACCTCATCATGCAGTATACCGACCAGATAAACTCACTTCAAAAACTCGAGTCGTTTTAGATGCAAGTTGTAAAACAACCTCTGGAAAGTCGTTAAATGATGTTCTTTACACTGGCCCAAACTTACAAAGTAATATTTTTGATCTTTTAATTAACTTACGCATTTTCTCAGTCGCTTTATCTGCTGATATTGAAAAGATGTATTTCTGTGTGAAGCTTGATCAAAATCACCACCCGTTTCAACGCATATTATTTCGATTTGATCCTGAATCACCGATTGATACTTATCAATACAATAGGGTTTCTTTTGGCGTTTCTAGCTCGCCTTACCTCGCTATGCGTGTCGTTCGCCAACTCGCTGAGGACGAGCGCGCGAATTATCCTATCGCCGCGTCTGAAGCTCAATCCTGTATGTATATGGACGATTATGTCTCATCGATGGACGGGTTAGAAAAAGCTGAACAATCTTACCATCAAATGGTTAAGATGTTCATGGCCGGGGGGTTTAAAATGGTTAAGTGGATCTCGAACAACCCTGAGCTTATAAATAAGATTCCCGATTCGCATAAAAATCCACAGCTCGTCGATTTTGACACTGACTCAGAAATTACGACAAAAATCATAGGCATGCAGTGGCTTCCTAATGATGACGTTTTTCTTTACAAAATTAACTCTACTAACACTGACCAATGCACAAAACGCACGATTCTTTCCGCAACCGCTAGATTATTCGACCCTTTGGGTTTGCTAGGCCCTGTGACAGCGTTTCTCAAACTCTTAATTCAAGAATGCTGGCAGCGCGACCTTGAATGGGATCAGCCAGTTCCAGACTCAATAAAAAATAAATGGAATCGGTTTGATAGTGAGATTAAATATTTATCGCAATTAAAAATATCTCGTCATATAGGAATCACCGCGGGTTGCCACGTCACTATCATGGGCTTCGCGGACGCCAGCGAAGTATGCTACGGAGCTGTGGTTTATGTGCGCGTGAGCTCTGATGCAGATTCACCCGGTGAAGTCTTTCTTATCGCATCCAAATCGCGCGTCGCGCCTTTAAAGAAAATATCTCTTGCGCGGCTTGAACTGTGCGCAGCGCTGCTCTTGACAAATCTTTTATTATCGGTTCGCGATAGTATAGAGAATCGTTATCCTGTTAACTCAATTTACGCATTTTCGGACTCGACTGTCACTCTCACGTGGATACATTCTCCCGCGTACAAATTTCACACATTTGTTGCGAATAGAATTACTGAAATTAATTCGAAACTCAACGCCAAAATTTGGTATCATGTTAATGGAAATGAAAATCCTGCAGATGTAATATCGCGACCTGTAACTCCTAAAGCATTATTAAATCAATTAAATTGGTTTCACTCTCCTCAATGGACAGCTCAGCCAATCTCGCAATGGCCTATCGAGCCATTTCAAGTTTCATCTAACAGTGTTCGACTGGAAGAGAAAACTATCGCTCTTGTTTCAGAGACAAGCTCTCAATCGAACTCTCACCCTTTCGATCGATTAATTGATCGCATTTCCACGTACCCAAAATTATTACGCGCTACTGTGTACGTGTTACGCTTCGCTAAAATACTACGTTCAAACGGAGTGGTTACATCCTCTGATTTAGAACTCGCTGAACTCTATTTAGTACGCCATATACAGGCACTATTTTTTACTCAAGATATGCATGCAATTAAAAATAATAAACCCTTTAACAAATCGCTTCTCAAACTTAACCCTTTCATTGACTCTGATAATATACTTCGTGTCGGAGGTCGACTCACTCACTCTCAACTCAACTATGGACAAAAGCATCCAATCATTCTATCGCCAAAACATCGCTTCACTCAACTTTTAGTTGATTACTTTCATGTATGTAATTTACATACTGGTCCTTCACTTCTACTCAGTCTGCTTAGACAGAAATTTTGGATACTTTCCGCACGTAACTTAGTACGTCAAAGAGTGCATCAATGCAATATCTGTTTTCGTTTAAACCCTAAATCTACAAACCCTCTTATGGGCGACTTGCCATCATTTCGCGTTTCAGAAGCTAAAGCCTTTGTTTATACATCGGTCGATTATGCAGGTCCCTTCTTTATTACTCACATTCGCCGCAGAGGTGTTAAAAGCCAGAAGGCTTATATTTGTTTATTTTGCTGTCTTACAACTAAGGCTCTACACATAGAGTTAGTTTCAGACTTAAGCTCTGATCTATTTCTCGCCGCTTTTCGTCGATTCATTTGTAGAAGAGGCCCCGTTTCCATGATATATAGCGACGGAGGTACTAACTTCATTGGCGCTAAACGCAAGCTTGACGAAATTTACGCTCTTTTGGAATCTGACTCTCACAAAAATTATTTAAGTTCACATTTGGCTGAACAACGCATTAAGTTTCTTCATAGTCCACCATATGGTCCGCACTTTAACGGCATCACAGAGATAAATGTTCGTTATGTAAAAACGCATCTTTATAAAGTTATTGGTCAAGTGTTAACATACGAAGAGTTCAACACTGTACTTGTACAAATAGAAGGCTTATTGAATAGTAGACCATTGTGTGTTCTTAGCTCTGACCCATCTGATATATCCGCTCTCACTCCCAATCACTTTCTCAATATAACTCCACTGAAATTCTTACCAGTAGAGGATGTCTCTGATATTTCTGACAATCGGTTAACGCGTTATCAGTTAGTCAATAAATTAGTGCAAAGCTTTTGGCGTCGCTGGAGTCAGGAGTATTTAACTTCTCTACAACGCCGTGAAAAGTGGAATACGGTGACCAAACCGATAGATGTGGGCTCTGTTGTTGTTATAAAAGATGACAATGCGCATCCTCTTTGTTGGCCATTGGGTGTGGTTGTGGAAGTATATCCCGGAAAGGACAAAATCATTCGCACCTTAAAGATTCGCACTGCAACCGGTACTTATGTTCGGCCTGTAGTTAGAGTTTGTCCTCTTCCTTTACAGTAACTCAAATAATGTTCTTAACTTTATTTTAACATTAACTTTAATTTAACACAACTTTAACGCTAATTTAACTCGTTTAGTTCTCTCTAACGCATGTTTTTTTACGTTTTTAACTTTTTTTTTACAAACGCTACTCAATCTAGAGGAAGACCTCTAGGCCGGGGGAGTTGTACGCGCCAGCATTAAAACCTCATACATTTCAAACTCATGTCACACTATTCTATCACTCATTCTGACAGTCCTTTTTTCCTATCCTACCTCCCACCTTCAGTCTCGCTCTCGCATCGCAACGCGCCGCTTCGCCTACCTATCTGGGCGTTTATTACTAAATAAGTATCCAAAATAAACCAATTCAAATAAACACAAATCGCGCGCTAAACTCATCTCAATAAAATTCAAGTGTTTGTGAAAGTGAAAGAAGAACCAAGCTTGGACCGTCCTGTGGAGTCTGCTCAATCGAAGGTATCCCATCCCATTCCTATCCCAATCTCCTACAAGCTGTCTATCACTACTTTGTATAAAACCAGACTCAGTTTAACTTGAAAAATAGCTACAGCACCTTTCTAGCGAATTCCAGAATTATAAAAATAGAAATATTTTATGAGATATCACAATGTTCTTATCGCATGTAGTTCCCGCTAACAAACCACTATTGTACGTGATTCGAGAATATATTTCTACAGTGACCTTTGGACTTTCATTCAGTAACCTTCTTAAGAGTCAAGTAACACCTTCATATAGCCCTCCAAGAAATACACCGGTGTTACAATGTTACAAGAGTTTTTTTTAATGTAAGACAAGGCAGGTATTTGACCGCAATTGCACCTGGTGTTAAGTGAGATGCAATCTAGGATGGTACATAATAATATCTGCCCTATAAGAGCCTATCCACTCTGGCCTTGATAAGGACAGCAACAGGCAGCGACTTCCAATCCCTAGTTGTTCGCATTATAAAAGAGTTATCGAAACGCTTAGTGCGAGCTGGTGTGATGTCGACAATGTAGGGAAGGTACTCTAACCTGTGTCGGGTTCCCCATAAAAAAAGCATTCATCATCATCATTATCATCATTTCAGCCACAGGACGTCCACTGCTGAACATAGGCCTCCCCCAATGACTTCCACATCGCACGGTTGGTAGCGGCCTGCATCCAGCGCCTTCCTGCTACCCTTATCAGGTCGTCGGTCCACCTTGTGGGTGGACGTCCCACGCTGCGTTTTCCGGTACGCGAAAAAAAACATGAATAATAAAGAAAAAGTTGACGGTACCTGCGGCAGGCTGCAAGCGAGGGCAGCTGCCCACGCGCAGTAGAGCATCTGCTTGCTGCGCCGCCGCGCCACCGGCAGCCGCAATGGGTATAGTACCGCGAAGAACCTGCAACAAATAAATAAAATGTACTATGCTGGCAACGCCTTTGTCCAGCAGTGGAAGTCATTTGGCTGAAACGAACGAACTTATGTGGACTTCTTTGATCGGCTAAAATCTCACTAATCCTACTAATATTATGAGTATCAATTTAAAAGTTTATGAGGATGGATTGATGTTTTGATTACTCTTTCACGTATCAATTACTGAACCGATTTAAATGAAATATTGTATAGGGATAGTTCAGGACCCAGGGAAAAATATAGGATGGCTTTTATTTAGGTAACCTGAATTAAGGGTTATTACACATATAAGCGGACCAGCATCACTGGCCACAGACGGGCGTAAAATAAAATTATGTAAATGAATATTCGGAAAAAAGCCGCTCGGTTTTGCCGCAATACAATGGTTGTCATGAAAATTAAAAACATTACGTAGAATTGTATTTTTATGTCCGCATTCTGATTTCAGTTTGGCATTTATTTGGAACTTTAAGGAACTTGTTTTTCCTTTTTATCAACCAACATAGACGTAGTTATGCTGGCGTACTCTGATGTTTTCGAATATAGTAAACTTTCATAAAAAATACGTCTAGTAAGTATGTAGTTTGTGTGAAGGGGCAGGAAACTTCCATTTTTTGTCACAACCTTTTGCTTCCTGTAAATCTGTTATAACGCAAAGTTTTCCCTCCACAAAGTCTGACACCAATAAAGTACGAAACTCAAAAAGAAACTCACATTTATTTTATATTATGTTGGCGAACAACTTAAGAACGTAAAAGGGTCAAAACCAATATCAGTGGGATGACGTAACCGCCCTTATTAACTTTTATTATGTTTACATTATACAGAGTGGTTAAATAGGTAGGTATAGTTGGACTAGTCCTTACTCCATTTTATTATTATCCTTTCGACGTTTACTATTATTATAGTTACGTCTAACTCTAATTGAGACCTACAGAGAATTTGGGTTGACCTCATCCTATCCTATTATAAGTAAGTAATTTAGTTATTCTGTTTGTGTAAATGAAGTCTCTCAAGTGGAGTTTTATTAAACTGAAATAGGTCTTTATTTAACTGAATTTTTCAACGATGATAGTCCAATGACAATAAATTATGAACGTGCGTATTGCAGAAAGAAATTCAAAACACCATTCAATTTCAAGCATTTATTGTTGTCTTGGATCAGTTGACTTTTAACTCCAATTAGGTCATTTAGGACAAAATCTACGGCTGAAGTTGTCTCAGGCTTTAGCGTTGTTTTGTAATACGAACCCTAAAGGTCCATAAGGTCACGAGACTCAACCTTCGCTTGCTAGAAGTTGGATCTTCTTACTGGGGCACCTTTTTTTGCTGCGAGCCAAGGCCATTCCAAAAGCTAATTTGAAATACCTAAGTTTTTATTTACTTAATTAACTATTCTGCACCCTATTTCAGGAGAAACATTGTGATATTGTAGAGGCATGATGGAAATAGACCTAAAAAAACAAGTTTATTTATAACAAATCTCGAAATAGGTCCAGTTTAATGGTAGGGTTAAAATTATACAGCGACGCCTATAAGCTTAATTGCCAGAAATGAACGGGTTTTATGACTATAGTGAGGGTTAATTGCACACGCAACATTCTCTGTGGCGAACATCCTTGCGTGACAGCTGTCGGTCGTGTCGTGCCCGACTCGACACGATATGGGTCATGTTTTAAAGCAATCATTCACGGACTGCATTCATGTGTGTGTACTAATGCGAGATTGGATGTTGAAGTAATATTTTGGTATATTGGATGGATCATATTCACTGTTCGTTCGTTCGTTTCATCCAAATGACGTCCACTGCTGGACAAAAACTTCCTCCAAGGTTTTTCACAATACACGGTCCTGCGCTGCCCGCATCCAGGCTCTTCCCGCGACCTTTACCAGATCGTCGGTCCACCTAGTAGGAGGCCTGCCCACGCTACGTCTTCCAGCCCGTGGTCGCCACTCTAGAACTTTCCTGCCCCAACGGCCATCGTCTCTACGAGCTATGTGCCCCGCCCACTGCCACTTGATTTTAGCAATTCTGCGAGCTGTGTCGGTCGCTTTGGTCACACAATTCACTGTTACCTACTAATAATAAAATACTATGTATGTAAATCGGTCCGAGGGCTTAGTGTGAGTTTACATCAAAAGTCCTCACTAGTGAGCGCATAAAAAATGACAATGTATGACGGTATAATCTTTAAATTTTTTTACGCACTCACTAGTGAGGACGGTTGATGTAGTGTAGTAAACTTACACTCACTCACTCACTACAAACGATTTGCCATTGACACCGCTCGAGCGCTCTGAACTCAACAGTGCGAAAGCCTCATTCAATAACAGTTCTTGGCCCGAAGTATTTTCAGCAAATCTTGGACTACAAGTATCGGGAATTTTCCAGATCCACTACAATTACTTAGGTCCCAGATAGTAGTCGTCGGAGGCATTACGCCATCTGCTTGTATAATTGGATTAGTAGCCGCCGGGACTTGGATGAATTTCGCTTGACAACGTATTTTATTGGTACAGAAAGAAATGCGAAGATTCCAGCTAATTACTGTGGCGATAAGTTTTTAATTAAACAAAAACTAATTTATCTGCTGGTCTAGACAAAGTGCAAATTTTAATCGCAAACCAGTCGAAAAGTGGTCGAAAAGCCCCTTTTTTGTATGGAGTTTTGACGGATTCGATTTTCGATTCGATCAAAAAGTGCGTTTTGTCTAGGGGGGCTGATGTTGTATTTCTTGTTCGTCTAAAGATCATAATGTTTTGTGAAATCATTAAGGTTATACTTCCAAAATTCATTACATAAAACCTCGGCACGATACTCATCTCCTGACATGACATATGTTGGCGACAGACCTTTTTTATATGCGTTTTTTGTATTTTTTCTTTTGGAATGTTTTTTATATTTTGACGCTTTGTTTTTTTACTTTTTTACGGCAGTTGTTCATTAAACACCATTAGACAAAGACGTGTTTCAATATAGTAAAAAGTGAACATCTCCAAATCAATCTATACAGTGTGAGTCACGTTAAAGTGTACATATGAAAATAGATGAAACTAGACCTATTTTTATCGACAAAAAAGAGGTCAAAAATTTTTTGAGATTTTTTTTTAATTTTTTATAGATTTTTTTTTCTTCCAATTACTTATTGTAAAGAAAACGTAATAACTTTTAAACTAAGCGATATATCCTGATAAAATAAAAACAGTAATAATGCTAAATAACAGGCGATACTAAAAAAATACATAAAATACACAAAAAAAATCAACAAATAATAAAAAATGATACTTTTTGAAAAAAATCTGCTTTTAAATTCGTGTTTTTTTGGTCATTTGATAAATTTCTCCAAAAAATGCCCCTATAACCAGTCGTTTTTATTACTTTGTATTATTCTCTATCGTATTACCTTCGTAAAACCAAAAATCGCATGTATCTATCCCTATCACAACATTTGCTATGATCGTTTGAACAAAGGCCTGCCACAACATTATTCTCCGCTACAGGTAGAGACAATTTTAATTTTAACTAAAATGCTTATTTTACTTCGAAATCTTTTGTTTTTATTTGAAATCTAACTTGTCTTTATCAAAATTACAAATTTAGAGCCATTTTCAGTTTCGTTGTTAACGAAGCTTTGAATGGCGCGCCCGGAGAGGCTTAGTTCAAACGATCATTGCAAACGTTGTGATAGGGATAGAGACGTGTGATTTTTGGTTTTACGAAGGTAATACGATAGAAAATAATACAAAGTAATAAAAAGGACCGGTTATAGGGGCATTTTTTGGAGAAATTTATCAAATAACCAAAAAAACACGAATTTAAAAGCAGATTTTTTTCAAAAACTATCTTTTTTTATTATTTGTTGGCCTTTTTTGTGTATTTTATGTATTTTTTTAGTATCGCCTGTTATTTAGCATTCTTACAGTTTTTATTTTATCAGGATATACCGCTTAGTTTAAAAGTTATTACGTTTTCTTTACAATAAGTAATTGGAAGAAAAAAAAATCTATAAAAAATTAAAAAAAAATCTCAAAAAATTTTTGACCTCTTTTTTGTCGATAAAAATAGGTCTAATTTTATCTATTTTCATATGTACACTTTAACGTGACTCACACTGTATATATAAAAGAAAGTCGTGTTAGTTACTCCACTTATAACTCAAGAACGGCTGAACCGATTTAGCTGAAAATTGTCAGGGAGGTAGTTTAGAGCCAGGAGAAGGACATAGGATACTTTTTATCCCGTTCGAAATAAAAAAAAAGTCTGCTTATTTATTGCCATTAAGGCGGAACAAAGTTCGCCGGGTCAGCTAGTTAAATATATATAGGTATAGTAACGGGCACACCCGGTGCCCAACAACATATCTGACGTTATTAATCTGTGACAAAAAGTTTAGTATTCGATTTTAAAAAAAAGGGTCATCAGGAATTTGGAGCAAAGGATTAAAATAACATTTGGTATTAGTTTCATAACTATGACCATAGTTTCACGTAACCCATCCACTGTCACTGAGAGAGACGGTTTTAGCCTGACATATTAAAATTGCTTTGCAGCCCAAGTTCGATTTGTGAATAGAACACACAGGTATTCGAAACACATGAAAGCGAATATCTACGAGTTTCTTTTTCAGTTGCATGTAGAGGTAAATTGCAATGGACTGACTTTTGGCAGAGTAAATACAAATGAGTAGGTCATCTTCATAGAAACGCCCGAGCGCGGTTTGTATGTGAGCGCGCCAATACGTATGCGGCGCGCACGTACACACTGACAAAATTTAGCGGTGAGTTGCCCCGAATTTTGTCAGTGAGTGCGTGCGCGCCGCATACGTATTGGCGCGCGCTCACATACAAACCGCGCTCGGTGCGTTTCTATGAAGATGGCCTACTCATTTGTATTTACTCTGCTTTTGGTGGTCGTCAAAGCGCTGTGTTACTCTAAAGGACGTCGCACACTTATCAACCCGGAAAAGGATCGTAACCGTATCAACTAGGGGCGGTCAGTAATATTTGTATGAAACTCCATACTGCAACGCACATTTATCCGCACCGTATAAACGCATCGCCACGTAATTGACAGCGCGCGAAAGGTGATGACAGATCGCGAAGGGCGATACGGTGTTGATCCCTTTCCGAGTTGATAAGGTCTGTTATGAGATTAATACTTAAGAGGTACACACATGACATGACGCAGGACGTGTTTTTAGTGTTCCGTACTCCAATAAAAAAACCTAACGTGATTAGTGATTCTGTCTGTCAAGGCGCTTTTTGGCTAAGTAAATAAGCAATTAAGAGCCATTTTACATTTTCGTGCGAATTTCTAAGATTTTGGAAGCATGAATTACTATCTTAAGCAACACCCAAAGATTATTTATTAACTGCGAAATATAGGTCAATCCTTGTTGTTGACCATTAATGTAACGGATTTACTAAAACTCTTTTGCTTAATTCGCAGTGCCCCATCTCCCACAACCATTTTACGGAAAAATTGCCGCAGACTCATTTTCAAAGTCCTGTATCTATTATTTATGCTCGTATAATAAACTTAAAAATATATAGTAATCATCGGACACATATTCTTGTAGTCCAATAATCAAACGGATTCTTGAATTTCATTACCATTATTGAGTAAAATCTAAAAATAATTTAGCAAATTTTTAAGATTTACGTCACATTTTGATCGTAATTTTTGGTTTAAATACACAGCAATATCAGCAATAAAAGTATCCCAGAATAAAGAATATTCATTGGAGAATTGATTTCTACAGTTATTGTTTAAATATTAGTAACCACTTTGTCAAAATATTGATGTGAATAACAGTATAAATTACAATGCTCAAGCCGACATCGATTAGTATGGCGCGAGCGCCCGTCAAGGCAGGACCTGTGTCATTTTTCCCGCCATGACGTTTACGTGCGTTCGTGTCGTGAAGCGGTGATTTATACGGCGACCAAATATTTTTGATGCTATGTCGAGAGGTCCCTGTTTCGAGTCGGCCGTTTGGTGTAGTGGTTCGAAACGGACTAATATGCCGAGAGGTCCCGGGTTCGATTCCCGGCTGAGCAGAAATTGAAATGATGAATTATAATTTCTTTGACGGGTCTGGGTATTTAATAAATAAATTATAAAAAGTATGTAAGTAGTATATCCAATAAGCTGGCTAGCACCCTTAACACAAGCATATTAGTTGCTTACTTTGGGACTAGATGGCGCTGTAAAATTGTCCAAAGATTTGTTTATTTATTTATCCGCTTTGAGTTTTGTTTCGTGAAGAAGAAAAAGAAGCGTTTTATCGAGAGAGTTTTGTTGTTAAATCTATACTCATAAAAGAGGAAAGATTTGTTTATTTGTTTGTTTGAAGGCAATAGGCTACGAAAAAAAAATCTTTCACGATTAGAATCCTAAATGTTTTCTATGTAGGTTATAAAATATTTTCAAAACTTTAGTCAAAATCTTCGATAATTTGACGTTTTAATAAATATTTTATTGTTTTCAATACGATTTCTTTACTAGTTTTTAGAAATTCTACGATTTAACTAGTGTTTATATTTTATGTATAATTTATTAACTTCTAAAATATATTCTCTATTGATAGATGACGCTTCGTATTTTATTAAAATTATTACATGACGAGGTTAAAAAGGTGTAGAATGTTATTTTGGATTTAACTTGCTTCCATAGAGATATAGAGAGATGCTAAGTAATGCGCTGAGTTCGAAACTCAGTGTCGCATTATAAATTCACACACACAAAGATATCAAAATATGTACTCATTATCCACTGCGATATCAGTATTCAATGTTCGAATAACCTTTAGTAGTATGCTAGCAATGTAAACTGTTTACATTATGCCGACGCTCCTGTCATCATTGCTTTCACAAGCAATATGTTCTGTTTTTGGGCATATTGTTGCGACACCGGCTCCGCCCCTTTGTCACTACAACAATAACTCATTACCCAGAATTTTTTTTGGGTGATAAAACTGTAGTGGTGTATATTGTTATTCTGGTCGACGCCAGGGATGGATGAGCGTCCGCTGTCGCCGGCGACAGGGTCTTCTGGTTTAGGTCTCAGGAAAAATGAAATCCACTCGTAGAAATTAATAAACTCAGTGTATTCCCGAGAATAATTACACACAGCACTAGTGCTCAGTTGAGAGAGACTCTAGAGACGTATTGGAACTGAGTGAACCAACAACGATCTTGCGATAGGAACATCCGACCCGAGTGATAGTTGAACACAGACTGACTGGCCTACCAGGCCTCTGTCACTCGCATATGCCGGCCGAGATAATTACCTACAGCGCGCGACAACTCTAAGTTGCAAATCAGTCAGGGCCGCCATGCGCCTGTGTACACACGCGTACATAAACACGCTCGGTCGATCATCGTCGCAATCAAGGTTTATTGTTCCAACAGCACTGTTTTTCCTCTTTACAATGGAAAATCGTAATATTTAGAAATAATAATTAACTGTAGTAATTTAATTTATTAAAAATTCCTGTTATTTTTAATTAACAAACAAATGTGTTACAGAAAATAACTTATCTACTAGACATGTATTATTTATGTGGTAACACATCCCACTACGTAATCCACAGTTGATATATGAAACCATGTAATATAGAGCGAGGCAATTATAATTTTAGCTAATAAAAACATTAACTTTACTTCACCGTGTCTTGTTTCCGACACTACACCTTTTAAAACGTTTGTCCAATTTCGAATTATCGCAACACTGAAGTTTATTAATAGGTACTTTGGAGATGGTACGATATACAAACACCACTAGATTAACGTTTACCAATCGTAAATACAATAAATGCTTCTTAAAATTAAGTTTTTATTTATTTTACTTTGCTTATACAACCCTGACGCTTGAGCTGCGAGGTAGATACATTCTGATCACAAAAAAATTGCGCTCTTATGAGCGTAGTATTACGGTGCCATTTCGAATGCACCAGGTTCGTTGGAAATTTTGCATTATTATTATTACCGTTAAAATGTCGGCATCTGATCAATTGCGATTTCTGTTGCTACTATTATGTATTCTGTGCTAATACTGCTGTACTGTACTGTAAAGTTTCATCAAACTCTGTTCAGTAGTGTTTGCGTGAAAGAGTAACATACATCCTGACATCCACACAAACTTTCGTATTTATAATATTAGTAAGACTAGTAAGAAGTAACATAGTAAGATGAATTATTTTAGTTATTTGTTTAATAACAATAATATTTATTTATTTATTTCTTAGCTCTGTCTGATAATGGATCTTGAGGAGTTGCAATGGCCACCTCCATTGCAACTCCGTAACAAAACAATAGAACCCTATGGAGTTTGGGCTTGTGTATTTCGCCTTAACGAATATTTCGTCGCTAAATGATATCCAGAGTCCGATGATGGAGCTGCAAGGGGGCAGATTTTTTTTCACTATGTTGACTGTCTTTATTTTGTACTTAATATAATATTTTACATATTATACCTATTCGTGTTTCATTATTAATCGAATTATAAAAATCTTTAAAAGACTAAATAAACTCTATTAAAATTTTAAATTAATTTATCAAGTTTATTAACCGTATTCTACCTTAAAATTAATTACTTATATCAAGTCTTAATACGGTCACGGTTCAAGATTTTTTTGTCCATTTCGGCGTTCTTTTTACTCTTTTGTTCGTTGCGTTGACAGTTTTCAGCTAAATTCGCGCGGAATATTTTTGTGAAATGGCTCTTAAGGCTTGGTATTTCTGCTAAAGTAGGTATTTCGCGCTGTCAAAATCTGCGCGCGCAATACTTCGCCGAAGACAGCGCGCCAAAGAGCTCTCGCGGCTACACAGTATAGAAATACGCAGTTTAGAATTACGCAGTTGGTTAGGTTAGGTTGACTTCCTTCCGTTCAAGCGTCACACTTACAGCACTTTCTAATACAAATCATATCCAAGTGATACAAATTAAAACAACTTTCAAAATTTTTGGGAATATATTTTAGAATCGAATAAATATAGAATATAACTGCCAAAGTAAACACGGTTCAAAGAGGCGTGGCGTCACCCGACCTTCCGGAAGTTCCGCGCCGGCTAAAAGAATTTCAAGATTACGTCACCCGACCTATCGGTAGATCCTCGGGAGCTTGAGCGATTGGAAAAACATTTTATGATCAGTTACTCGTAGTAGCGATTATTTAGAGCTTGGATAATAAATTATAGTTGTTGCAATTCACAAAGCTTTCGTTCGTTCGTTCGTTTCAGCCGAAAGACGTCCACTGCTGGACAAAGGCCTCCCCCAAGGATTTCCACAAAGACCGGTCCTGCGCCGCTTGCATCCAGGTACTTCCCGCGACCTTTACCAGATCGTCGGTCCACCTAGTGGGAGGCCTGCCCACGCTACGTCTTCCAGCTCGTGGTCGCCACTCAAGAACTTTCCTGCCCCAGCGGCCATCAGCTCTTCGAGCTATGTGCCCCGCCCACTGCCACTTGATTTTAGCGATTCTGCGGGCTATGTCAGTCACTCTGGTTCTCCTACGGATCTCCTCATTTCTGATTCGATCACGCAGGGAAACTCCACGCAACGCAGGGGAACACAAAGCTTTGCATGTGGTTAATTACATTAATCAGTACACGCATCAATTTTGTTCAGTCTTTTTGTTTATTAATAAATAAAAATATCATACTAAAATTGCATACATATTTGTTTGTATTGGTCTGGGTGTTTTCTTTCCATAATTTATGTATAACGTATGTACGGGGCTCTGTATCGAAAATCACTATGAGCAATAAGCATCACACACGGTTACCTGGAGTGCATTACCGCAGCAAAAAGCTTGCCATCTTAAATGAACGGTATATATCGAGGTTTCGTCAGTACAGTTGCGAACAAAGGTTTGTGTAGTGTAGTTGAGTTGAGAGATCAGATTATTGAAATAATAAAACGAACATTTAATTTTTTAAATACATTTTAAAAATAATTTACATTACAGATAACAATGAGAGGATGACATTGCAAGGTGGTGCCAGTCCAGTCTTAAATCCGTTGATATATGGTGCATCTGCCATGTTTTTGGCTAAAAGATTCTTCTATCTTGCAGCTTAGACTTTTATTACAGACCTTAGACAGTATTTTTGGAAAACTTTTACGCATGGTGGAGGAAGGGACGCTCTAGAGACTCAAGTCCAGAAGGAGTCACATGAACTCCAAGTTTTAAATCCCTTGACATCTGCTGCATCTGCCATCTTTTTGGCTAGAAGATTCTTCTATCTTGCAGCTTAGACCTTTAGCTACAGACCTTAGACAGTATTTTTGTGAAAATTCTTACGCATGGTGGAGGAAGGGACGCTCTAGAGACTCAAGTCTACAAGGAGTCATATGAACTCCAGTTTTAAATCCGTTGACATCTGCTGCATCTGCCATCTTTTTGGCTAGACGATTCTTCTATCTTACAGCTTAGACCTTTAGCTACAGACCTTAGACAGTATTTTTTATTATTTATTTGTATCAGTGTGCTCTTCTAAAGAGTGTAAGACCACAGAATATTAATAAGTACTACGCACAGAAGTTTTACTTCGCGAAGGTATTAAAAAAATGTATGCTCAACATCATTAACAATATGGTGTAATTTAGCCTGTCTCAAGAGTCAAGCACCATTTTGTTGACAAACGTCAGTGATCGGCACTGCGCCGAATCTATAGGGCTGACTTCGGTAAAATGATGTGACGTGAGGTGCCAAACTGTGGAAAATGGCGGAGGAAATACATGATTTAGCATGAATTATTATGAATACTATTAACTACTTATTTACCTCTCAGTGTCTTGAGGCAACTTAAAAAAGTACATTTTGTGTTTTTATTATTATTTAGGCAGTTAAATACTGCACAGTATTTAGTACACCATTTTCTTTATTTTCTTCCATCATACACAAGAATACGCGTGCGTGAGTCAATGTTCGCTCGTATGTGAGGCCTTGTCGAATAGTATCTTGTAGGTGGGCCATCGTACGTGTTTTGTTTTCGATGCAAACTCGCGGAGATGAACAGGCCTGGTAAGACGATTGTATGTAGGTAGGTACTATTAAAATGTAATTTTAACTCATTGGTTTTGTCTCATATTTGAGGAATGTACTATGTATCATGAGTAGAGTCTTCGTTTAAAAGGATGCGAACGATTTAAATTTCAATAGGTAGACAAAATTGATAATTTTTAATAATCAAAAATTTAAGCTTTCTCCAGTAACACTGATATTATTATACTGTGACTCATCAAAGTCATCATTGTCAAAAATATTGACAAATCGCGAACTGTCACGGCCAAAAAACTGACACGCGTCCGTCCTCCGTAAGCGCCACCGCGCGACTGATTGAGATTGTCCAAGCCGTCATGGACGATTTTTTCCACATTTTTTAACATAGTAACTAAATAAGACGCAAAATAAAAATTTCATCCGTTAAAAGCCCTCAAGTTATTTCTGAACTTTAATTTAGTAAAAGATTTAGAATCTCAAATCGCTTATTTTAAAAATAAAACCATAAATAGAAAACGAATAGAGGTAACTTTGGGAATTTATTCTATCGAGTCAACTTCATCAAATCGTGTTTCCATCCGTTAATAGCCCTAGAAAATATCCTCAACTATGCCCAAAAAAAATCTTAGCCTTTAATTTTACTGTTTAGTGCCTCAAAAATGAAAAATGAAAACCTTATTTTCGCCATTTTCTCTGCTACCCGGCCTTAAAGTAAAGAAACATGGGACTCAACGCGACATATTTGATATTAGGATGTAATGGAATGCGATAGTTTAAAATCATCATCAATCAAGGTACAATACAATTTGCCGTCACAAATGTCTAATAGATTTTGATAGAGAATTGAGAAACGATATTTGTAGAAGGGGGAGACTTCTTCTCGTACTTGACCGTTTTTTGAAGGTTGTTTATCGAAGTTGAGCTGTAAATGGATTTTAAGAATTTCATTTAAAAGGTATTACCTACCTAATGTTTTTTTATAATCTAAAATGTGGATACCGTCTACTTAATTTCGGAGACGTTAAAATATCAAAGGTGACATTCAAAAGTATCTAGAGACAGTAAAAATGCGATAATTGAATTTCGGAAAAAAAATTCCAATGTGCAAACCTTATGTGGATTTGACAGTTTTTTTTGTAAAAATCGTCGGTATCTATACTATAGATGACCCACGCTGAACTGTCCCACCAAACTCAGTGACAGGGGGGCGCTACCATCGTTCAACTATATGGTTTCCAACATCGCAAAAATCGGAACCAGCGATCCGGTATTGACGGTGGCGCCCCCGCCCCACTGTCAATGTCATGCATAGGACAGTTCAGTATTTTGGAACTATATCCCAATTGATATCAATTTCTTTGAACTTATCTGTCAGCGTACCTATTTGTCGATTTATTCTAGTCTATTACTTGTATTTCAAGTCTGCCTGTCAGGCACAGAGCACTAGCACATCAGACTATTTTTTCAAACGGCACGTAGATGTGTTTGTTTAGGTCGAGGTGATGTCCCATGAAGAGGCATGTCTGTGTACTTATCTTTGTGTACTTATCAATATTTCTAACCCGTGGGGAGTAGGCCAAATCTTAAATTTTGGTTGGCCTCTGGTAAATTGGAGAAGGTGGTACCTACTTACTTCTGCAGTGAAGACTAACGCCCGTGTAAATGTAAATTCATAGCTGGGCATTAATTCGTTAATCCGTTAATAGTTAATTAACGAAGTTAACATTTCTATTAACACTAGAAAGGCCGCCGTCCCATTTTTGTCCCACTCGTGAGTTTGATCGTCTCTAACTTTTTTATTTTTCAACGAAAGTCCATGAAAGTTTTTGACTTTTACTGATTTATTGAATTTTATCATTTTTTAATGTTTTTGATAATATAACATTAATATATTTTTTTTTAAAATCGGTTTTACCTAGAAGCGCCACTGGGTCATTTTTGTCCCACCCTAGCATTTGCCATAATAATTCGATGAAGAGTCCTTGTTTCTAGGAGATACGAAAGCGGAGAGGTGAGGAGAGTTTAGGTGACTCGTGACAATGCAGAAATGTAAATATATTGTACTAGTTTTTGCCTGTGACTTCACCCGTGAGAAATTAAGTTTATCATAGAAAGACCTAATTTCTTGACACTTATCGTTGCTTTTTGACCAAATAACTGAATATTATTGTAAATTATAGCCTATATTATGTTATTCTGAAGTATTAACAATAAAAATGCAAAGTTTTATTAAGATCGGCTTAGTATTTTTTGCGTAAAAGAGTGAAAAAACATCCATCGATCTAACCATGAATCCATACTCACTTAGTTCAAGTTCCAGGCATATATCCACCCATTCATTCTTCCTATCCATTCATCAGTCCATCCATCCTTCAATTCATCAATATTTATTAACTTTTACATTTATCATATTAGTAGGAAGGTGGCTTCTAGACATAAGACAGTTCATACATTGTATGATTTGATACATTTTTAAAATGTGTGACTTAAATTTTTTTTAATATTAAACGTACATACTTTTCATTGTAATTGGTAAAAAACTTCACTGTTTGTGTACAGATAACAGAAAAATAACCATACCTATAGAAATTCCTAAACACATAGTACACCATATAGACAAAAAACCATACAAAAAATCTTTGTGCAAAATGTGCACTATTATTTGTAAGATATTTATTTTTCCTTTTAAAATAATAATGACTAGTTAAAGTAGTAATTTCATTGTTTTAATACAGTATAACACCACGTAATATGCGACTATTTTTAAATGAAACCAAAAATATCTGACTTCTAATAATTGAAAATTAAAATTGAATACATTTATATTTTTAAAGGAATAAGTACATATTGATATAACTACCTACTAACCTTTTTTTTAAGGATACTACAAATAGTTTTAACCATAATATTCATGCCTGAAACTAAAAAATGTTACAAAATATATGCTGGGACAAAATTGACCCAGCGGCGCTTTTAGGGGGGTCGTAATCTTCGGCACTTCTAGTGTTAACGGATTAACTTTTAAGTTAACTCAAAAAAAATTTAACGGACTCGTTAACTTCCGTTAAATTATCCTAAGTCCGTTAATCGTTAATCCAGTACCTACTATTTACCAAAAAGATACAGCAGGCACGCTAAAAAACGCGTTCTGACAAACGTACGTTCGGGCTTCTAGAACTTCCAGAACCCAAAACAACAGTTTTTGTAACCACATCACCAACGCAACGATACAAAAAATTCAATTTTTTTATTTATTTACAACATAATTTAAGACCAGTTCTCCTCAACCGAATGAGCTGAAATTTGGTATACTTACTTATGTAAGTACGATGACAATGCAATGTTATGGTACCATTGAGCTGGTCTGATGATGGAGTCAGGAGGTGGCCATAGAAACTCCTAAATGAAACGGCGGAATCGCATCGAATTTGGGTTCGTTGGATTTGTCTTTTTGAGCACTTTAGTACTAGATGATGTCCAGGGTCCTGATGATGGAGTCAAGAGGTGGCCATAGGAAATTCCTAATCGAAACGGTGGAAACTTATCGAGTTTGGGTTTGTTGGATTTGTCTTTTCGAGCACTTTGGTGCTGAATTGTATTGTAATTGTACCAAGGTTCTGAGATTGAGATACCTACAACTAAAAAGTGTATAATAAAATTATAATTAAAAAAAACTTATTTTAAAACAAGCTTTTATTCTGAAATGCAGTTGTAGTAAAACGAAAAAAAAATTGACTTAACTACTTATGCAAGGTTCAAATAATTTCGAAAGCTTGTAGCGCAAACATAAAAGAGGAATAAATTCCATGCGCGATACAAGCTTTCGAAATTATTTGAACCTTGCATACAATATGCTTTTTAAACAGATACCTAATATAATTTTAAGCTGCATTTTACACTTAATTTTAAGCTGCATGTGTCAAATAAGGCTGTATGTTTCTTTAATAAAGATAAATAAAATAAAATAAATATACAGGCAATGAATTTTGCTTAGTTTAGGTATCATTAATTACTTTCGCACACTAACCTTAATTTTATTGAAACTAAACTTGTACGTGTTTAAGCTAAGTTTTTATACAGTATTAAATTTTATTCTTATTCTTATTTTTTCGTTTTATTATTACGTGTTAACGGATTAACGATTAACGTTAACTTGCGTTAAATCTTCCGAAATGTAACGTTTTAACGTTTAACGAAGTTAATTTTTTTAGTAACGGTTTAACGATTAACGAAGTTAACTATTTGATTAACGGTGCCCAGCTATGTGTAAATTCACAAACGATGCTTGCTTGAAACAAATTAATGATGTTTAAGCAGCAAATCAAACGCACAGCGTTGAATAGAGCTCTGTAATTGATTCGTGTGTCACCCTGTGCGTCCACGCGCACTATGAGACCACATAGTAATGTTTCAACCAGAGATGTAATGGATATCCGTAATCGTAACCGAATCTTTCGGATATCCGAAATAAAAAAATATCCGAAACCGTAACCGTAATCGATTCAAAAGTTTCGGATATAGGCAGTTTAAATTGTTTTTGTATAGCATCTTAAGTAAAGGCATAACAGGCTTATTTACCCTTATAATGCCATCTAGCATAAATTTTTATTTTTTATTACTTTGTATTCGATGTAAAGTGTAAGGTCATGAATGAACCGTGTTTGACGACTATTGCAAATTGCATTCTAAAGCACAGATATCCGTAACCGTAACCGAAACTTTCGGATATCCGAAATAAAAAAATATCCGTAACCGTAACCGAAACCGGTATAATATTAATCCTACATCCGTAACCGTGTCCATAACCGAAACTACATATCCATAACATCCCTAGTTTCAACGGGGAGAAGTCGATATTATTTCGAACTTCCCCTATAATCTAATTAAATTCGTTGCGGGTTCCAAGACAGTAGCTATCTCCCGGCATTAACCCAACCTTCACTGGCGGGGTCTCTGACATCCTGGTTATACAGGAGTTAGTTCCACTAACTAGTGTGGTGGGATAAGTCCCGTTGATGATGACTTACCTATCTATAGAGATGCAGACGAGGATGTTGGAAGACAGATAGAGCCCGAAGGCTCGCACCACCAGCAGTAGCTTGCAGAATAGGTTCCCAACCAGCCACGCGTTTGTGTACTTCCAGCCAATCTGCGAACAAAATAATACATTTTGGAACAGTTTGGAAAATAATTCAGCTCAAGTGATGAGGCCAAAGAGTTTGTTATCAAAACCTTATCTAGCAAGTTTTGCATTGTTTTACAATTGGTCTTTTGCTATTCCTGGTAGATATCTACGATAAAGCAATGACATACTATAAAAACATCTTATCAATAAAGAGATACTGTGGTGTCTCGCTGGACCTCAATTTTGCGTGTATTGTGGGCTTCGAGGAATCGTAGATATACCTAATTAATACTCGAGATTCGGGGTAAAAAACAAGTTGTATTACCATTGAGTTATAATGTACTACGTACTAGAGAAGACATGTCAACTAGACTGTTTCTGGCACGCAAACAGGTCCATGGACCGAAATTCAATTAGTATGTGCTCAGCGGTTGCTGTGACAACACGCTTGAGTGCAGTTTTGTTTTTTGAAATATGCCATCCTATAGACGAAAATACTGTTCAAATAACTCCAGATACATATTAAGTAAAAATCAAGGAATGACTTTTTACCATTAAGTTGTACATTTATGCACTTTAAAACACTAATTTAATTTTAATTTGTTAATTACAAGGCGTCACCGCGGCGGCAGCCATTTTACGAAAATTTCAAAGAATAAAAATCGCAGACTTGACACTGACGCATAAATTAGTATACGAAAGGAAGGTTAAATACAGCAATAAAAAGAATTTTTTAAAGATTATAAGCACTTTGTATTGCACAAATTACTAATAGTCCCGTCCAGCCCCTTGTGTTTAAGCTAAATAAGCTTGGGTTACGGGTGGGCTCACACAATAGTCGTGCGGCATCATGGATCAAACTTGTTTGAATCTCACTGCTGTTGTTCGTATGTGACTGGTTAGTTAGTAAATCACCCTAACTATTGACACCTAGCTCACGAGATAGGCTAAAATTATAATAATTGTACAGTGTGTCTGGTCACCAGTGTCCGACCCGTTAGGGCGCAATAATATGATCAATTTAATCGACAAATCCAGAATTAAAAAATTACAGCTATTTTATTTTTTTTAGTTTCTGAGTCCGGATGGATTCATTTATTTACCAAATCTACCGATGTACAGGACCTATGAGTATTTAAAAAGTGATTCGTTCGACAGCTGAAAAAGTAAGCAATACGTTGTCATCAAAAGCTTCCATTTAAATTTCTTAGAAACACTTGAACGTAAAAAAATGATGCTTCTTTTTAGATTTTTCAATGTTACAAAAAACTAGAAAGTTTTACATTTTTAGATGCACTAAGTCATTACCTAAAAACTGATATTCCTTGGCTTTAAATCAACTAGTCTAGGTGCTAGCTACACAGGAGATGCAGCGGTGAAAAGGAGAGGTGGGAATAGTCCCGTAACTTCTACCTCACAGCTATTATACGTGTACTCAACCACTGAGTTAGTTAACAATAGAGACAATAAAATAACTGAAAGTTTCTGACTTTCAGTTATTTTATTGGTTCTGGAATGAAGGCGTGGGTCATCCCTAGCTTTGTTCCTACCGTGACGAGTGGGAATTTTTCTAAAATCTCAAGATGGACTGACTGAAGATAGCAGGAAGACGCTGGGTGCAGGCCACTATCAACTGGGCGATGTGGAAATCATTAGAGGAGGCCTTTGTTCAGCAGTGGACGTCCAGTAGCTAAAATGATGATGACGATGTTTCCTTACAGTATCCAATTCAATAGGCAGAAACTAAACGTAAACGAAGTGTCGCCTCTGTAATGGTAGCATTATCTATAACTCATAATATTTCGTGCGCTGTTGGATAACAGTTTTAAACTAGAGATGGGTAATTTTTTTATCGAATTAGAAAATACCAGTTAACGATTCTCAAGGCGATTATCGATTACATTAGATTTTAATCGGGAAGAAAAATAATTAATGGCTTAAGCATCAGTATGAAGCCCATACGCACTTGTAGCACAAGTAACACGATTAGCCTCAGTCCCCTCAGTTGTGAATTCGGAATCGAAAGTTGTAATTTTTAAATCGCATCACAGAGTGAAGTAACTAACACCAAAAAACGGCAGAGCGAAGTGATTTCAAATGTTTCAACTGCTACGTTTTGTCACTTGTCTAGGAGGGCTAATTTTAGTCTAAGGGAGGGGAGCTTAGATTGCATTACAGGAAACGCACAATATAATAAAAGAAAATAATGTAAGTAGCTGAACCTTTTTGCTATTGAGCACCATGAAAATTTAACACAATTTAGCCGATTTCTTTATTTTCACAATCGATTCACAATGTCTATGATGAGGCGACCGCAGGAACGTCACTATTCGTGCAATCCTATCAATGAAGTTCGACATTTTCTGGTGCAGATTTTATCGCCCATGGACCTATAAAAAAAGTCGGACGGATTCTCATCAACAAAATACTGTGACATTAGGATATACCAGCTCGCCTGTACGTACAGGCCGGCACGCACACATTCATACCCTGATACACCACTTCGAGTGCAAACTTCACACAGTTGACACATTTACGCGGCGAAAAAAAAACACAAATACGACATGTCTTGCGTGGTGAAATTGTGTAAAAACCGTTCTGATCGAACGAACAAAAATCAAGGAATCACATTTCACAGGTAAACTAATAATCTAATCACTTATTTCCCCGATTTTATAAACATTAAAATATTAAAATCAAACGTCAATCACCCGACAAAATAATACGTCAAAGGCCAGTGTTCTCAGTTATTTACGTGGGAAAATTACCCGAAAAGTGGGAAATCTATAATTTTAAGACTTTTTAGGTGTTTATTACGCATACTATTGAAATAAAATAATTTATCATAATAACTGTGTTTTAATGGGATATATTTTCGTAGGCAGATTTGATCCTTCCCTAGGGGGTGGAACTGCGAAATTCAAATTTTCTTATATTTTTGCAAGTCAGTGTCAGGTTGTATGTTAAAATCTATCAGAGATAATAATATTGATGATACATAAGATTATGATTACGTAGGTACACAAGATTGATCATTTGTAACTGCGTGAATCGTACCTGACACTGACTTGCAAACAAAGTAAGAAAATTTGAAAATTTCGCGTCTTACTCAACGTATTCATCTTTCATCCTTTTCAAATGGCACGATATAATTTCGTTTACATTTCCAAGTAACATATCTGCCCATCTATGTTTTTCTTAAGATAAATGGGTAAAATGTTTTGGCTAACATGGCATCCCTAAATTCACTCACACAATAGACAAACGCCAAAATTTTGCGTCACAGTTTTGTTGTAGCGCGAGTTCCGTCCGCCTTTTTTTATAGGTCCATGTTATCGCCATAAATTATGAAACTTGATAGTCATGGATTTGACTGACAGCTGTCCGTCAAATTCCCGCCCCGCACCCCGCACTGTACATATTTTGTTCGCGATGTCTGTTCTATACGTAGTAATATTACTTCAATGTGTATTACTTACATTATTTACATTAACTTATATTATTATTCAAAATATACAAATTCGAGTCGTGAAAATTCATAAACTTACGTGAAAAACTGAGGGTCGTGCGAGAAGAAAAACAAAAGAGTGTCGATATTCGGCGATGAAAAAAGAACGCAGTTTTTCTTAGTGGCCAGCGTCGCGCGGCCAAGGAGGCCGTACCGAACATAATTATTATGGTTAAATTGATACCATGTAGCTGGGGATCGAATCCCAATAGTTATTACTTAATTATTCCTATCGTTGATTGACGCTTAAAGTAGTCATATACATAATAATATGATAAATGTATCCATGTTAATGTTTATATCATAACAACATGGATTTTCCTCGAGGATGTGGAAGTTATGTCTAACAATAATAAGAGTTTAAACGTGGCCGCGTGGGCGATTGTACAAACTTAGTAAGTAGGTAATTGGTGTTAAGTTGGAACAGCTTATTAAAATTATGAAAGAAAATTACACATTTCTTTCGAAACGTTTACTTAGTTCGTTACGTTGTTCTTTATTTTTGGATTTTCTTCACTAGGAAAACATTTAACTTTAAAGTTTGTTTAAACTTCAACTTTAATATAATTATTTTGTTCGTCTCGTACATACCTACATTAGTGATAAAAGTTTTACAACAAATAGAAATGTAGGCAGTTTTAGTTTGCAAGTAATGAATGTAAGTTTTGCAGACTTAAATGAGAATATTTAGTTGAAGCCAAAAGACAATGCCGGAAATTGGCGTCTTTTTTTTTCGCGCGGCCATCGACCAAACTTTGTTTTTTGATTACAAAATAGTGTAATAAACCAAACTTACTATGGCATGTATACCTCTAAACTCAGTCTGAACTGAGTTACGAGCATTAGAAGTTTGATGATTTTCATACTAGATTTGCTTTTTTCGCGCAAAGTTTTGTAAGAAATTGCAACAAAATAGTGAGATTGTATGTGTAAACAAACAATACCATCCATTAAAGGCTCCAGACATCAGTGTGGAGCAGAATCAGCGCAATAAAAAAATAGCGCAATATTTTGTTGCAATTTCTTACAAAACTTGCGCGCAAAAAGCAAATCTAGTATGTAAATCATCAAACTTCTAACGCTCGTAACTCAGTTCAGACTGAGTTTAGAGGTATACATGTCATAGTAAGTTTGGTTTATTACACTACTTTGTAATCAAAAAACAAAGTTTGGTCGATGGCCGCGCGAAAAAAAAAAAGACGCCACCTTCCATACAAAATCTGGCATTGCCATTTCACGCGTACAAAGTCGTAGGGAAAGGTAGTCTAAACTAATATTGTTAAGAGGAAAGATTTCATTGTATTGAATAGAACAAAAAAAACATTAGAGTCCCTACATTATCCCTGATGATACTTAGACTTTATATTTTCAGAAAGGTCGGTACCAAGTTCGCGGGGTGTGAAGTTTTTAAATTGGGATTTCTCGTCTCAACAGTAAATAAAAGCACCAGCCAGTTATATTATTTGACACAAAAACAGAATAAAAAACAGAACAAAGGGACTTAAAACTATACACGCATATTTTTGTGCCAAAAAGGCGCCCGCTCAGCATTAATCAAGCCACGCACCCGTGCATGCACGCGTGGCCCGACGCTGGTTTTCAGCGGTTTGTAGGTAATTGGATCACCAGCAGCTTGTTTCATTGCACAACTCCTGGCATCCCGGAAAGCTCTCTACGGCGGAGTGCAACGCGAGTTTTGCAATAAGCTGAGTAACCAAGTGCTTCGTATTGTATGAATAAACAGCGACTTCAGAAACTTAATTTGTTGAAGCTAAGTATTGGATTAAGTAGTAAGCTTTGGATTGATGTTTGCTTGCCAACACAAAAGATGTTTACGTTATATTAAGATTATTTAATGTATTATGTAAGTTAAATATGTTAAATTTTATGTTTGTTGTGAAGGCTGATTTACACGTATTAAGTAGTTAAGTAGGTAACTAAAATTTAACTTAATTTTAAATTATCAATTGCATGTAAACATAGAATTTAGAAGCAAGTTGCAAGTTTATTAAGTTAATTAAGTTAACATCTAACTTGTATTTGCACTTAAACATGCAATTTAATCACTTAAAATGAAGTAGAAATTTAGTTACCTACTTAACTAGGTACTTAATACGTGTACTTAAAATCAGCCTTTATTAATAAAAATCTGTGAACTTTTAAGTTGTTATCTTTGGATCAATACTTGAACACGAGCGTCCAACCAACCTCCAACATTAATAGTATTAAATTGATTGCAATTCTCGTCCCGCTAAACAAAACACGTGCCCATTCCGTTAATCCACTTAAGCAACTTGTATTCCATTGCGCAACGTTGTTGCGTACAACGCGGCAACGTCGGCAACGTTCGCAACGTTCCTGGAATAATGAGCGAGCTAATATGGAGCTTGGTGGAGTGCAGCGGGTTTCGGGAAATGTACGCTTGGTGATTTCGGCGTAATTATGCGCTTTCTATTGTTTGGTTGATTGAATTAATCAGTCCTGCTGAAATACCGGCCCGTATAATGATATTGTTTTCTTAACAAATGTTTGTGAAACCCTTTTGATGGTACCTATTTGCGTCTATCTGGTTGGTTGTTCTAAATAAATAAAAGAAACTCGAATCAAAAGTTTAGTGTACCTACTTTTTTGTCGCGCTCTAGCTTAATCTAAGATTCAATTAAGTGTTCTTATTAGGAGTTATTGGATGTGTAATTAATTATAGAGATACACATTTTCGTTTTTAGCTAGTAAGCTACTTGAATCAATTCTTAAGTGGGATTCCTTTCGTTTTGTTTTTGTTTTAGTGCGTGTCTATATTAAACTAGCGGCCGCCCGCGACTTCGTGCGCGTAGACCCTAGGGGTTGAATTTTGCGCGTCGTTGTGAGCACTCACGTTTTAAAAAGAACCCACCCCCATGCAAAATTGGAGACTCCTAGCACTTGATTGACTCTACATTTTAGTTAGAAAACGTATGGGAAAATGAAAAGGGCTATTTTTAAGGTTTCCCCGGAAATTATTCGAATTTTCCTCGTCGTAAAAACCTTTCTTGAACTTCAACGAACATTAAAAAAAAGAATTGGTAAAATTGGTCCAGGCTTTGTTGAGTTATGCGCTTACCAACACATTTTGCGATTCATTTTGATATTATTGTTGATTAGTACGTGGTGCTTAGTTCTTTCTTACCCAACTACAGAAAAGTGGGTTATGTTTCCTCAGTCGACCTGAAATGTTAGCCTACATTAAACTGGGCTTATGCTGAAGTCTGCGAGTTGGTTGCGTAATCGAATATTTCATATTAGCTTTGATATAACTATGTTTCAACTTCAACAACTAATTTAGATTTGCTTGAAAACTAGGAAGTTAAATTGCGCACGCAAATGTTTATAATTTCAAAACTAAGCACAATAAAATTGGTTTATGTAGGTACCTACCTAACGTATAACTATTAGTTTTATTTTATTTTAAAGACTAGTATTCATACTTCGTATACTGTATTTATTTTAACTGTGGAAACTTTGGTGATTTCTGTCCTATTTTTTGTGTGATTATTTGTACGGGACATTTTGAAACGGGATAATGTATCTAAAGAATTTTTATGGAGGCGTAATGGGTAATTTAATTTTTCATTTTAGAAGACATTCCAAACTTTTAATCAGTAGGTAAATATATTTTTTCAGTTAACTAGATGAGGATTCTTTCAAGTTTTTAAAATGCTATTAAAAATAGATTCGTCACCAAGATGTCAAAACTTGGGCAAGCCAATATTAAATTAAATTAATTAATAATATTATTTTGTCAATGAAGTTAATCAAATAACTTGGAAATAATTTAATTCATAATTCAGAAAATTTTTCATTGAAAACCTGTTGCTTTCAAGCTTTTTTATTTTTTGCTTTCATCTATTTCGCTACTTGTGATAATGAAATAAATCAATTCTACAAGATGAATTTTATTAAATTCGGAGCTTACATTGTGACTTTATTATCCAAAAAGCTTACTTGTGCTTACCTTGATTTGTAATTGAATAGATTTTTACTAGCTTTCCCTCTTTCTTTCCAAAACTGGTCAAATTTTGTCACTTTGCCAGAAACTTAACCAAAAAAACAAAATCCAAAGGAAATAATTTAATTATGCCACCAGCTCACATCAACTTCTCAAGGGAAATTACGCATTGTTGTTATATTCCATAAATAGCGCACATATTACAAAAATATATTCCATGTTTTGATCCGTCGTTATTATTATGTTATGATATTATGTCGTACCCATTTGAAATATTTGAGGAAAAAATATCTACTTTTTGGCACCTCGGAATATGTGGAGCGAGTTCCCTGTTGCTATAGGAATGTTTTGTTATAATACAATTATGTAGGCGTATGGTCCATACGGTATGGAAGATTATACAAAACATTGTTTTACTAGTAGGAGATTGGTATGAATTATTGTTATGGAGAAACAATGGGTAGGTAGTAACAGGGTTTTAAATGATGAATGACCTCAATATAATGTCCAAAGATACATAAACCTTTACAAAATTATTGGCTTAATTGATAACCGCCACAGAAACATCCGTGGTCTAGTCTAGTCTTAAATATTAGACTCCTCGATATTTAGGTCATAGGTTCCATTCTCTGATGGGGCATACAAATAGAATAACTAAGTATACACTGTCAACCTGATAATGAACATGATTGTCAGAAAAAAATGATGGGGTCAAACTTAGGTATACGGGCCTATGTTATGTATAAAGTATGGCACCGAAAATCATGGGAAGAAGACTGAAAGAAAATATGTCAAAAAATTCTCGGATGTAATTCTTAATTTACAGCCGACTTTAACCAAACCAACATTAGAGCAATAAAGAATTTGAATTTTCGTAAAAGAATTACCTACATCCGAGATAAATTATGTTATTGCACATTGTTGTTAGTTTTCACATTATTCTAGCTAAAGTCTCGATATCAAAAGGTTAAAGATGCCTTGTAGTTACTTTTTGTAAGAAATATGTAATTTTCCTTTAATCTGTTGTTTTTGCGGAATGGGCCAAAGGGAAAACATCAGTATTCGACTGATGTTTAAATGTTTTTAATAATTAATTCTTACTAGGGTAGTCTGATGGTCGTGTTAAGAGATTTTTTTATTATATTAAGAAGCGCAAGATTTTTAAAGCCTTTATAAAGGAAACATGAGCAAAATACAAGCGTGGGATGTATGGAATTAGCTGTGAGTGACGTCACCACAACACGTTTCGTTTCAGCGTGTTGAGTGATATTACGAAATTCCAAATAATAGGTATGTATTTTTGTCTTAGATATTTTAGAGAGTCTAAACACGCTAAATGTGTAAGTCAAAAACAAAAATAAATCAGAAGTAGTAGTAAATTTTTTATAGCCGGCTATAGTATTAAATATTTATACAGGGTATAATTAATACATAGGACAATCCCCCAAATATGGGAATTTCACCATGTAGGTATACTTTTTAACTCATCCTGATAACACGGGTTGGGAAACGGCAGGAAAATTTTATGTCGACGATTGAAATTCCTTAAGAAAGTTTTTAAAAGGGAATTTCAATCCTGCAGTAAATCTACGTAGTAAACGAGCGAAGGTTCTCGAAGCCGAGCCGATTAAAGTAGGATTGACTTGGAGTTTATTAGTTGAATCGACATCTGAATGTCCCAAGATACGCTTAGAATACGTGAAGCTCGTCTATTGCAGAGATGCGTTCTAGGGATGCGATAATTTTTGTTGGAGAAACGATATTCGAAAGTAAATGAAAATCTATAAGTACTCCTATACTAATACTCGTATTATAAATGCGAAAGTAACTCTGTCTGTCTGACTTGCTTTCACGCCTAAACCTCTGAAGCGATTTTTGATTAAGTTTGGCATAGAGATAGTTTGAGTCCCGGGAAAGGACATATGATAGTTTTGTCCCGGTTTTTGAAACAGGGACGCGCGCGATAACGTTTTTCTGTGACAGACAAAATTCCACGTGGGCGAAGCCACGGGCGGAAAGCTAGTATAAAATACTTTGTCTTAAATATTAAAAATCTCGAAAAATATGTTGCTAAGAATCTTGACTTGGTAAAAAAGATTTTTAATTTACCTTTCCGTCGCCCGCCAAGCGCAAATTAGTGAGTTCAATAACCACCTGGAAGAGTGATTTATTTTATACATAATATTTTAAAGCTTTTTCAATTTCCAACACAAATTGAAGTTTGAATGAAATAAATGTAGATTTTTTTATGGGACAAGATTATTTATTTATTTATTTAACTAGCTGACCCCGCGAACTCTGTTTCGCCTTAAAGGCAATAAATAAGCCATCGCAATTTTTCCTTATTTGCTCACCGTTTAGACCTACCCTGGACTACGACAAACATTTTAAACCCAAAATCAGCTCAATCGGCCCAGCCGTTCTCGAGTTTTAATAAGACTAACGAACTACAATTCATTTTTATTTATATAGATTAGGACAACCAACAAGACAGACACACATTCAAGCAGAGGGGTTTACATACATAATTTTGTCTTAGGACTAGGTGCTATCTTAATTACAGGCTGCCACGGCATGCAAAAGTGGACTTTGACAGAATGTGAAACTTAAACGTACAGCTGATTTTGACACAATATTCAATTTAATTTATTTCTATTATTATTAATAAGTATTTGTGGTTTCAGACTAGTTCAATCTGAAATCTTTCGATTTCAATCTGAAAATTGGACTTATCTACTTATACTTATCCTGAAAATCAGTTTTAAGACGCTTCTGCCAAAGGGTCATCCTATTCATTATGACCTTCTTAGGGGCCTCTTGGCAAAGATTCAATTAATCTTTTTAATTTCATTAGTCCCGATTATCGCTAAGCATTTTTCGCAGAAGGGCACACAAGCGTTGCAAATTTGTTTTGGTGTTTTTTTGAAAAAGTAATTTGGTGTTAAGTATTTTCTGTTTTCTGAAGAAATGGTCCGGATTGTCGCATTCTGTGAAAAGTAATATTTTGTGTTATTTTTGTTTATTTTCCGAAACGGAGCGGTTCGTCTTGTGTAAAGTAATTTATGTTATTTTTGTTTTTCAAAGAAACGGACCGGTGGGGTCCGTTTATAAATCTTAACAACCGGCTACTAATTGTGTGGAACAGAGTGATGCGGCTGGCAGAAAAGACACTTATTTGCATATAAATTCAATTTATAGTTATTTAATCATTCGCATCTCAAACTAATTTGAATAAATCGAATTGCCTAAGGCGGGAATTGAACCCACGCCTTTAAATTTATTGCGGAGTTAAAATTACAACCATAACAGTACGAAATAATGGTACGAAAAAGAGACCATAGAGAGGGGCCATAGAGTATAGAGCGTACCTGAGTTGCCAGATATAGTCTTAGCAACCGGTCGCCTTGCTGTTGTATTAGTACAATTAGCAACCGGTTGCTAAAATTCGTAATACGCCTGCGGATTGTCGAATTCCGCGCAATATTTTGTGTTATTTTCGTCTATTTTCTAAATAAACGGACCGGATCGCATCCCTGTCTCCGAACAGCCAATTTCACGGGTGACACGCCTATTCAGCTCGGATCAATTTGCGTGCCAGTATAATGGAGAGCGCAAATAAAATATTCAGAACGCAAACATCCAGACAATACTCGAGGCACGCTCGCGTTTCGTGTCGATTATTATTTACATATCGACGGCCGAAGTTGCAAACCTCGTAACTCTATTTTTTCATAAAATTTTATTTGTAACTCTGAACACATCCGTGGAAAACTCTTAGATAAGTTTAGTAAGCCGTTACAGCTTAAAATTATAAATTACTAACTTTTACCCGCGGCTTCGGCATAGTTCCTAACATTAGCGCGTTCAGTCAAACAACAACAACAATAAATACCTTACATATTAGTAAAGTATAGATAAAATCAAAACTAACCTTCATCCAAAAGTTTTTGTAGTGAAGTTTTTTGTTAAGATTATGAGGTTTGACACTTCAGCCGACGATATGTGTACTACTCTATACAAAATTTCCAGTAGCAATGGAAGATTAAAAGTAATATGGGGACGTGTTTAAGTGGTACTCAGATTATTTAACCTAGTAGGTATAGCGAAATATGATACAAAGCTGAAAAACAACCGCTTTCAAGAGCTCAGTTTTTTCAAATACCTATATGTATACAAAAATATTCTAACCATTTCGTATTTTTCGTTTGACGTATCCGCCAAAGGGGCACTGTATCTAATTGAATTTATATTTGCAGCCGGGAAGCCTTTTTAGATTGGCGCGAATTCGTTCAGTTAGAGAGGCCATTCACCGAAACAAAGGCTGAAATATGCGGAGCGTTCACCAACTGTGCTAAAGTGGCGAAATGCCGAATTCCCGACGCTTAGTCCGGAATCCCAACTTTTGGTAACATTTGATGAAAGAATAACTTTCGATTTGTTAAACGACCTATCATTTTGTTGAACAAATAGACGCTTAAAACTGTTTGGGATATTTTTAGATTATCTCATTTCTACGTTATCATCTAACTTCTACTATCGTTTTATAAAATCAAATTCTTTATTAGTATGTAGGTCCTTTTCAGGGCACTTATTAAATACGTCCGAAATATAGCTTGCCCTACCAGTACCACCACTTCAGAACAATATGTTGGTTGGTCTTGAGAACTAGCGGAAAAAAATCTTTTTGTGCCAAACTAACGCCCGTATTCACAAACATTACTATGAGGTCTCAAAGTGCGCGTGGACGCACAGGGTGACACATAAACCAACCACAGAGCTCTATTCAACGCTGTGCGTTCGATTTGTTGTATCACTTAAGCAAGCATCGTTTGTGAATACGGGCGTAAATGTTTTTGAGACAACCTTTTTTGCTCGAAGAGGGTTTTGCAAAAGCGCAATCTCAAGCTGCGGCTAAAAACGGGACTTACCCTCGTTACAAACGCTGTGATCCCTTTATACCCAGGATTTACAGCCTGACCGCCAAAAAAACCTCTACAGTATAGGTACTGTGAATTGCTAGACGATGGTCCCAAATAAAAGTACCTACTATTTGTTAAGAAAAGGGTAGCAGGCTAATAAAAATGTATCATATTAGTATAGAATATACTGTAATAGCTCCATAAACGCGGAGAGCACTGATGAGATGCGCTGAATTGTAGTAAAAGTTATGGAGTAAGTAGTTTGTGGGAGGTCTATAACCAGTAGGACGTTTGGGTAAACTCTACTGTGTAAAAATTTTGAGGAAATCTATCGAAAGAGTGTCTCTCTTCTAAAGGACTTTTTTGCAGAGTCATAGGTAATCCCATGGGTTTAATTTAGCAAGACAATAGTCAATACAGTGCCACGTGTAGGTGTGAGACAGCCCACGCTGAGTGCTTGCAAATGCATGTGCCGAGTACGTGCATTGTCATATATCCACCGTGGTCAGTCATCCATGTGCGGTATTGCTGCCATTGTTGGAAAATTAGGGCTTGTTCACAGGGAGTCATCCCATTTTTTGCAGGATCCCGTTTAGTAGTTATGTGTTTTAATATTAACGTTCCCACGAACATCCCGTTTGCAGTGTCCCGCAAATAACCGATTTGATCTAATTTGTAAATTCGAATTTCAAATACACATTATTGTGTTCACTCGACAGTCCAGTTATTATTGGATCCCGCAAAACTGGATTGCCGTGGGAACGAGCCCTTAGTGAAAATTAGAGATGTAAATTGACTGAATCTGACCGGTCACGATGGTCAAATACCATAAATGACCAGTCAAAAACGATCAAATTCAGTCAATTTGACTCGATATTACTGTACTACCATCGAATTATTTATTTATTTAGGTACCCAATTTCTATGCAATTTTAAAAATGAAGGAACGTTAATTTGTAATAAATTATGAGAGAATAAGACGTCATCAAAGTTGACGTGCGCAGCGATGCGACATTGCCATTCACCTATAATGCATGTGAGCGGGGTGCGAGGCAATTGCATAGGGAAAGAAAGAGAGCACAATAAATCATTACATAACACTTATTTTTTCCATTTAGAAGTTGTAGACTCACTGTAAAACGTTTAACTAAATCATTACAAACCACTTTTTTAATTCAATTATGATGTCGTAGACTTTTATCGATCACAAAATCTAAGAAAAACTTAAAAAAGTACTTAACTATTACTGAAATCAAATTGACCGAAATTGACCGTTTTTGACCAATTTGATCGTAAATGACAAATTCAGCCGCTTTGGTCATTTTCAACACTAGTGACGAGAGACGAAACGCTTTGTGATTTAGCCGAAAAATATTATCCCATCAAAAACAATACTTGTCAAAAAAACCAAGTCTCGCAACTCAGTTGTTCTACGGTAAAAAGTTGTGAGATCCATGTAATACCAAGTCCAGGCCAGGAAATCTTTAACGTTTTACATAAATATATTGACTTGGCCATCGCACTAAATAATTTAATTTACACGTGTTTTCATGCGATGGCCAAGTCAATATATTTATGTAAAACGTTAAAGATTTCCTGGCCTGGACTTGGTATTACATGGATCTCACAACTTTTTACCGTAGAACAACTGAGTTGCGAGACTTGGTTTTTTTGACAAGTATTGTTTTTGATGGGATCTCATTTCTTTTTGTATTTTGTAGACAGCAGTTATGTGTCTAGAAAACTGGACCGAAATTGAAAAATTTTACTCGACTTGGCGGTTGCACTACCGTGCCCCCAAATCTCATTTCTTTTTGTATTTTGTAGACAGCAGTTATGTATCTAGAAAACTGGACCGAAATTGAAAAATTTTACTCGACTTGGCGGTTGCACTACCGTGCCCCCAAATATTTTAGTTTTTCCTTGATTCATACACCAAACACTACTTATATTCCAAATTTGAAGCTTCTAGGTCTGCTAGAAGTGCCTTAGAGTTTTGATGATCGGTGAGTCAGTGAGTGACAAAATTAAGTAACTTTGACCCGTTATAATTCTTAAACTACTGGTTCAAATTGAATGGAATTTTAAATATACCGTGTCTTTACAATGCCTGCATAGCTAATGAAAATTCAGCCTTCTAGTTTTATCCACAACGAAGTTACAGGCAGTCGAAAATGGCCTGAATTGCTTCGAGAAAAGGATGGTACGGCCGTGCCGCTTTTTTGCTCGACTTGGTGGGGGCACTGCCGTGCCCCCAGATCTATGAAGTCAAGGTGTACGAAACTGTGAAATCGACGGGTCCCAAGAACAAAGTCGTATCTTCAAAGTTGTCTAGTTGCAGTTGGAAGCATTAAAGTTACGCATGTGAATTACGTATCAGAACATCATAATTTGAAGTAAATTATAGTAAAAAGTATTTGTTTCTTTTGTTTACTTGTTTTTGCTGTGTAGTGTTTTGTTTTAAATATGTATTTTATTTAAAATTGATTCTTATGTAACAGTAAGACTTTGTTTTCTGGAATATTATATTATAAACTCAGACTTAACTACATATGCGACTTTGTTTTATGGAATCTTTATAGTCACAAAAAGTAGTATGTGTACAAGAGACTATGTACATCGATATTGGCTCAATACCAAAGTCGTATGTGTTAAATCTAGGTATCGTTATCGTATCTAAATGTAGATGGTAAAAGGAAAACTATTTTAGACAATCATTTTTAGGGTTCCGTAGCCAAATGGCAAAAAACGGAACCCTTATAGATTCGTCATGTCTGTCTGTCTGTCCGTCTGTCCGTCCGTATGTCACAGCCTTTTTTTTCCGAAACTATAAGAGCTTTACTGTTGAAACTTGGTAGGTAGATGTATTCTGTGAACCGCATTAAGATTTTGATGTAAAAATAAAATAATAATAATAAATATTGGGGGCTCCCCATAGTCTCCATACTTAGAACTGAAACTCAAAATTTTTTTTTATCAAACACATACGTGTATGTGTAGTATCTATGGATAGGTCTTCAAAAATGTTATCGAGGTTTCAAAAATATTTTTTTTCTAAACCGAATAGTTTGCGTGACAGACGCTTCCAAAGTGGAAAAAAGTTGACTTATCCGTGGTAAATATATCGACAAATAACATTCGGTAGAAATAAAATTATGTTTTTCATCCCTAAAAATCCCTTATAAAATGTTAAACAAAACAAAAAGTTTCTAGTATCAAAATAAATTTGTTCTTTTACGTTTAAACATTAAGAACCCCGTCTTTGGGCCTGTTTTCCATACAAATAGCGTTAGTCTAAAATAATTAATGAACTTCATAAAACTATTTACTTATTTACAATCAAATATTAAAAATGAATGTTCGTACAGGCTTTGTAACAACATTCATTTTTTATGTCTAACTGAAACTAAATAAATAGTTTAATGAAGTTCAACATAATCACATTATAACGTCATCACTAAACCTTATAACAACGAAATTATTATCTAGTAGTAGTTTTTTTTTAATTGTATTTTAATCATTGCTTATAATCACTAATTTACTAACCTCTGCTTATTTATTTTACTCTACTTATTTGTTAGGTAATCAACAATTACGTATTTATTTACCTGTTTCTTTCATTAAAAAAAAAGTTAATTAGTGTATTATATACTCATCAATTTCACTACTCAAGTCGTCATCATTTGCATTGCTAGATTTGTAGGGTAAAGATCTAAAAAATACTGCATTAGTAGCATTTATAACACCCGTTTTGCACATGCTATCTAGATCATTATATTTATCTTTTGTTAATTTGAGTGGTGAAGAGTAAGCACGTTCCAAGACAGGTATTAAAGATGAGTTTCTTGTATCGTTCCGTATAACTAAGCATTCGTAAGATTCTTCATTTAAAGCATACTTAAAGTACAATTTATTTGGTTCAGATTTATCAACTAAAACTTCTTTAATTTTAGTCCACAATATGATCTTTTGTTTTATTAATTTTTTGTTCCATACTTTGTCATTCACATGAGTTTTAGAGCTAAAGAAGTTTTCCTGTACCATATCTTTGACTAAATATGGTTCACCATTTATTTTTGCCCATCGTACAAGCAGGCGCCATTCATCGGGAGTATAAATTGTTTTGGAGTGAGACGAGCGCTCTATGAGGGCGTGGGTTTCTGACGGTAACGGGGAGCTAGTATGGATGTCTCGTGTGTATGTAGATTCTGTATTATAGTCAAATATTATCCAATGTAAGTTCTAAATTGTACCTTACTTTAAGCGCTATCATATTACCAGTAAAAAAAACCTTTTAATTGTGTTTAATGCTGTTTTTTGTTTAGAACAAAGTCTCATGTAAACGTTTTTACAAAGAACAAAATCGTATTATCACATACGACTATATTTTTTTGTTAAATTTACGTTGAACAACATCGTATGTGCACATGCGTTTAAAAGTTTTAGGATAATTTTGGCTGAACAACAACCTAAGTGAAAATAAGAAGGTAAATTTATTTTTTATCGAAACGAGTTGTTCTTTTGTGGATTTTCTTAAGAATTAAATTACTACTTCAAATAATACAGAAACACATTTTTTTCAGTTATCGTAGAACAAAATATTTTAGTCACATACGTCGGCAATTTTAATGTGTGTCGTATTTTTCTTGCAATATTAAACAAAATGTAAAAAACACCTAGCCTATCTTTAAAAAGCGTCTGACTTGAAAATATTATACAAGTACTTACCCAGATTATTATTTGCTTTATTGTTATTTTCGTATGAAGTAGTATCACAACAATCATTTTTATCCATTTGTAGCGGTAAATCTAAAATTATTTTCTTTCTTGATGATGCAGACATCGTAAAACATATACTGTGACACTGAATTTACACTTTTTATCATTAATATGACTCAGAATAAAGAAATAGTTTTAACCTCCAAAATCGACCGTCACTGCGGAGTACAAACTCGTGTCTGATGTTACGAGATTGTTCGTCGGAATATATTTCAGATAAGGTGATGTTCAATTAGTTATTTCATAAAGTAAAAATGATATTTAAAAAATAATTACACATATATATAGCTACTGTGATACTTATTACATTTGATCAAAAAACTATAATTCGTCTTATAGTAACATACGTGTTCGTTCTACGGACCCGTCGAAATTGTCCAAGAACGATCAAGTCTCCACAACTTTATTTAGTTGATTGCGAGCGAACAAGAGAAGTGATTTTAAATCTGAACAGTTTGTCTAGAGTCTAGACATAAAAGTCTGTAGCATTTAAACCTAATGACAGTCCAGTGGTCGACGACAGCTAAGGAGCGAGCGCCACAAAAAATAGATTTTCTGCGGTAAGCGCTTATTTGGAAAAAGCAGTGCAATGCGCTTTTCACACGATATTTTTTTAATTTTGGAACGACAGCAACTTGATTTGTATGTCCAACCGGCTATGACGTCATATTTCAGGATACCAGGAGTGCAAGTGTGTTTTTGTTCCCCAGTCGACGAAGCACATGATATCGTGCCCTGTGTGCCCAAACAACTGCACGCAGTTTAATGAAGGCTACTGACAGCGCCACTCTTGTGACGGAGTTTGGGGCTGACACTGTGTAGGTTTGTTGTCGACACGACAGAAGAAGAATAATAACATGTTTGGCTGAAATGACTACGCTGTTGGTCTTATTCACAAAGCTTCTAAAATGATTAATTGGACCACTGTTAACTATCTAGCTTCAAATTGGAGCGATTTTCAATATTTATTGGACTACTTACTCCTGTTTACTGTAACTTAGCTCCAAATTTTAGTCTAGTAAAGCTAGTTTGACACTTTAGAACACAGACGTAGTAGGTAAATTAATTACTCCGCCGAGAGGGCCGTACCAAAGCGATTAAGGCTTAGCATTTCTAGGCTTTATTGATTATAATGATTGTTTAGGAAAGTGCCGAAAGTTACAATAATGAAGTTGTTTATCAGATCCGCCACCTTATTCGCTAAATTTTGGTTTCATACAAAAGCAGGCTAGACAGTGTGGTGCTCTTTTTATGGGACAGGAGGCTACTTAGCAAACGGTGACTCATGGTAAGTGATTTCCGCCGCTCATAGACACCAGCATGCATCGATATAATTAGTATTAGCACTAGATTTCGCGATCCGAACACTAAACTTGCTCTGTACAACTGAACTGTACTGCAATCCGTACACCTTTCTTTAGTGCAACTTTTACGTTTTAGTCGCGAGAAAACCATACTCTGTAAGCGATCTAGCCCTGCATGTTTGAAAAGTTTGGTTAGAACTAATGTTTAGCGCTGCAGCGAATTTAGTTTTAATTCTTTCCAAAATGGAGCAGGAACTTTTTTTACGATAGCTTCACTATTCTTTGAACTCTACCTATGCCACATGTGATAGTGTGGTGAATGAATAATGAAGGAATGACAGTTATAGCGCGACTAGACTATTTGTATGAGAGGAGATTAAGGCTGGGTTCCACCATCTTACTTTAACTTTGACAAACGTCAAAAATCTGTCAAACTCCATACAAAAAAAACATCGGTTATCGTTGTTACGGTCAAAGTTAGGTGGAGCAACTCAGCCTTAGCGTGTCATTTAGTGACTAATAATGATGTCATTATTACTGATCATAGTGTCGGGCCTGCTATTATATCTGATATCATTCTTTTGTAATAGATAAGCTATGGTGTTAGCTTTATTTATGAGCTTGTAGAAGCTTAATTGGAACGTGGCCTCCGCACGGCGGTGTCATAATTTTATATTAGAATATTTCGTAGGGTAAAAATAATGAGAAAATAATCTTTTACTTAGAAGAGATTGATATAATTTATGATAAAACACTTTGAATTTGTCTTTTGTTGTTTTTGTTTCATAATCATAACATCTGAAAATTAATTGCATTACAAAATTAATTACTATAGCTAAACTAGGTAACAAAGATTTGACTTGTATTTAATGAGGGATGTTAATGAAAGACTCCAATTACTGTGAATAATTACAAACCTATTATTTATTGAACCAATGCAACAGAACCGAGTGATAGCTCGATTAAGTTCACAAACTTAATTGAAAATAAATAAAGACAAGCTGCGAACGACTTGATTGTAAATTGCAATCGTTTGCAATTTGCAATCAACCTGGTGAGTTTAAGATTTGAATTGCACTTTTATTATTAAAATGTTTGTAGCGCGAATAGATTAATAGCTAAACATTAATTGCAAAACGTGTAATGTGCATACAAAGTGACATAATGAAGCCACTTTTGTCAAGTATTTTTGTAACTTTGCTTATTTCATTCTAGAGTCTCATCTCTACCTATTCATAAAATTATGTATTATTTAGGTATGTATTACTTATCAAGTAAATAAAGTTAATATTTGTTCTGACAGATCTAGTCTCTCGCGTAGGTATTACGACTTGTTGCCAATATTATGATCCATATAAATTGGTAATTACAGATGATACCTACCTCTTATTTTGTAAATATATATTGCTATCAAAATATATTTTAGCAATAAATCGTTGTCAAAACAACACTTATAATAGCCTTTATTTTGCTAGATAAATTAGTGTGATTGCTATAACAAATCCAAATGATTTTATTTACCTTGCACACAAACAGAAAGCTCGTGCGTGCCACCGAAGTTGGAGCAATAAAAAACGAAGCAGTGATTAACGGTCAATTACTTCAACAACCAGTTTTGAGTTTAAACTACAGGGGGTCATGCCACTGTGTTTACATGAGCATGATGTTGGTTTGTTGAATCAAATAAACTACTTTATCGTTCGTTTCAGCCAAATGACGTCCACTGCTGGACAAAGGCCTTCCCAAGGCTGTGGAACGAACGGTCCCGCGCTACCCGCATCCATGTTCTTCCCGCGACCTTCACCAGTACGGCTAGCATGAAAAACTTTCGAGTTCGAATCGTTTGCGTATTCGAATCGCCATCAAAAGATTTACCCCCTTACTAATAAAAAGTTACACAGTTGTTGATCACTGTTTTAGAATGACATTTCCATCCTAAATGTCACTTTAAAACACTGATCAACGAGCGTGTAAGTTTTATTAGTAAGTAAGGGGGTTAGTACGAAAACTACAACAGCGCCCTTGTGAACTTGTCGTAAAGTGAACTTAGTATGAGAAATAGTTGCACGAAACTTATTTTGAGAATCAAAATTGTCACGTTATCGTTTAATTCGAATTTTGTCGAATACGCGAACTTTAAATAATCTATAGTTTTAAGGTTAATTTGTATTTCTCTTGTAAGTGAATGTAATTATTTTAGAGAAATAAATGTCTTAAACCATAAACCATTCGAAGACGAAAGTTGTTCATACTAGAGGTACAGATCGTCGGTCCACCTAGTAGGGGGTCTGCGTAAGCTACGTCATCCAGCCCGTGGTCGCCGCTCGAGAACTTTTCTGCCCCAACGGCCATCGTCTCTACGAGCTATGTGTAAACTATACGTTATGGATTTTATAGCTAAACAACCATTATGATGAAATCATTCAGTCATCATGCTACTGACAACGCCACTCTTGTAGCGGAATTTTGGGCTGACACTGCAAGGTTTGTTGTCGACATGACAAGAAGAAGATCATTGCTTTTCTTTTTAAAAATCTCTAGATAAATATCAACATGAATTATAAATAACATAGAGTTTAAACTAACGGGGGTCATGCTACTGTTTTTACACGAGCACGGATGGTATGTTGAACCAAATTGACTAACCTTCCATATGCGTTTTTGTTTTGATTTGTTCACTATAGGATATTTTCTAAGGTGAGAAGCAGACCAATAGCTTCCTCGTTATAAAAGAGAATTGCATGTTTTTATTTCCCAAACTTTATTCATGAATTATCATATCATTCAACGCTTTTAAAAGCTCTAAAATACCTAAGATACAGACAGATGCATAATTATACGGAATCTCGTAACGTAAGCACATAATACGTTAACAGCTAGGGTAATTTATGTAATAGGTTTAGTTTTATGATATCCTAAAATAAGTAAGTAACTAATGTCATTAAGCCAGCTGTGCGTGGACCCGTGGTTTTGTTATTAAACTTTGTATCCCTTTATCCCACCTCGAAGAACGGGCAATGAAAATATATAAATATCCTTGGACATTTTACACTGGCCCTCTAGTCCCAAACTAAGTAAAGCTTGTACTCTGGGTACTAGACTAGACAACGGATATAAACACCAGTCCTTTTATTTGGTAGGTATATACACAAATAAAATATGAAAAAGCAAAAGGTTTGCTACATAAAAGTATGCTTACTAACCGCCATGTTGTTTAGAAGCTTATTTTAATAATTGATGATTACTTATCTACGAATTATATCACCAATTTTCAAGTACCATTGAAACGGGAGATTTTCATACAAAATTAAATTCTTCATGGTCCTATCCCATCATAAGTCAATCCGGTCGTTCGTTCAGAAACACGATTCCCATTATGGTGGTCAAACAATGAAATTGTTCTGCTCTGAGACCATAAAACCGCTCCGTGTAAATCCATACAATGATATCTAGGACAAGTCCTTTTAAACCATTAAACAAGATTGCTGCAATAAATACGTAGGTTGTGCTACTCGATTTACTATTTGATAACATTTTATGCTAGAATTAGAAATGTTTTCAACAAAATTATTTATCCTAAGTTTTTTTAAAACTTGATGTGGCTTATTAACGCTATACGAACTGTAGAATAACTAAATAGTGATATTACGAAAATAAGTGAAAAGTAGAGAAGAAAGTAAAAATAGTGGTGTCGAAACAACAACTGCTAGTTACTTACTACGAGTACTCGAGTATACTCCAACACCAAACGCTGACCAATATTGTTCAAATTTTGATATGCAATAGCGTGGTGTTGTAATTGTGTATACCAAGCGTTGGACTACTAATTTACGCCGCACCTGGACGCTCTTATAAATTACTAGCTGACCCGGCGAACTTTGTTCCGCCTTAATGGCAATAAATAAGCAGACTTTTTTTTTAATTTCGAACGGGATAAAAAGTATCCTATGTCCTTCTCCTGGCTCTGAACTACCTCCCTGACAATTTTCAGCTAAATCGGTTCAGCCGTTCTTGAGTTATAAGTGGTGTAACTAACACGACTTTCTTTTATATATGTTACGGCTAAAGATAGTTGTGAACATAAACTTAAGATTAGCCGGCTAAACTTAAGTTTATCTTCGAGAAGCAGCTAAAGTTCGATAACATGTTAGTTTGCGTCGTGATATTCCATCTTTAGCCAGCTAATGTGCACATTAGCCAAAACGAAACAGCTAAAAATCTATTCGATGGGCGCGCTAGGCCGGCGGAGGGCTTGAGGGGGCGGTGGGGAGACAACGCGCGCGCAGTTTTATTTTGTTTTATTTTGTAATTTTAAATACCAACAGAACATTCTGTAATGACCAAATGGTTCCTTATTATTTTATTTTAATGATTAGTTAGATATTGTTTTAAGTAATTAATATTTTGTTATTGTAATAATTGTAATTTTTAATACCTACATAGGCACATAAAAGTAAGTTTTCGTGTCGAAATAGTAAACATTATTACATTGTTTCCTTTTCCATTTACTTCTACATTTTTAGCCAAGGGCCTGCGGTTACACTTAAGTTTAGCCGGCTAAAGATAGAAGAAACTAACATTAACACCTCGTCGGAGATAAACTTAAGTTTAGCCGGCTAATCTTAAGTTTATATTCACACCTATGTTTAGCCGTAACATATTGTATAGATTAATGCCCCATTCCTCGCACAATCATAATAACATACACAGGCTAATTCAACCGCCTCGTGGTCTAGTAGTAAGACTATTAACTTCAGACCCAGAGGTCCCGGGTTCGATTCTCAGTGGGGGCAGATTGTTCTGTTTGGTTTAATTGGTGGTAGAGCTTATTCTTAGTCGGACTGGCTAACCACCATTGTCTTATCTAAGGCTGTCGCCATAACAACAATCTTAACAGCGTTATAATGTTGTGTTCCGGCAGTTGGAGGTAAGATAGAAAGTTCCTCTGTGGTTGATAATGTCGGGTGAAGCTTATTTTTACCTTCGCAGGGTGAGATGCAGTTCAAGAGTTTCCCGTTGCGGATAAAAAAAAGCTTACCGAGTCATACTAAAAATACAAAAAATAGATATCTGGGTTCCAAGAAAACTACCAGTAAGACGTACTCAGCCGCTAGCAATTCCCAAAGTTAACACAAATTATCGCCTCAACTCTTTTTTATTCGTGCGAGTAAATGTTTTAACGATATATCAAAAAATTATAGTGATCTAGAATTATTTCGAACGAAACCCACTACTATAAATAAATTATTCAATTCAAACTTTTTCGACTCCCACTCCAGCGGCGCTTAAAAAGTACTGTTGACTGTTAAGTTTTCACTTGTAAATTCTATAAATGTCTGCTATGGCATATTATGGTCTATTTGCATCTTAACTTCCATTTGCGATTACCTATAAATGGCTAAGCAGATACATAATTTAAGGTCCCATTATTTGTATTGTGTTGCTGTTGGTTTTCCGAATAAAATAAAATAAAAATAAATAAATAAAATACCTGTGAAACATATCACTATTACATCTGAGAATCCCAGCTCCTTCAGGACTAATTGAATACTACTTCAAAGATTTTGTACAAAATCCTTGATCGAGTTAATCTCGCACGAGTTACGAGTCTATTGTACGGCGCAAACGATTCATTCATTATTTGTTTTCATTTGATAGCGTTTTACTTGTAACGAGTTATTCGCAATTGATGGACGATTCCTGGAGGAACATTCTTGATGGCTTTTCCCTGAAAATGCTTCATGGCTGAGTTTTAAATTAGGCGATCCGTCGCTAAGCCACTGGCTTTATAGGTTACGAGAAAATATAATATTCTTAGAAATAACACCCGCTACGTCAGCGTGACGTCATATCGTTCGATCCTGTTGTCTCTGTCTTAGAGAGGGAAGGCACGAGAAACCGGCCGTCCCGCGCACCGCGACACTTTGCTCGAGCGCTTGGCTGTGACGGACGTTCCCTCGGTTCAGGGACTGTGATATTTGTGACCTCGATCATTATTTCTGCCATAGGCATATTTCTTTATTACGTTAATTTGATTTGTGGAATTATTGGTTTCGGTAATGTAATAAATCGATATCTGCTGGTGCCGTACATTACTTTTAAAAAAGCACTCTCACCTCTGATCCTTAAGATCAGAAGTGGGATTGACCACGCGTTCTAACCGTTTTTGCCATCTATTTTTGCCTTAGTTTGTGATTATCAGTGCAGTGTTAAAAGTTGAGATGACCAGGCGTTCGTCTAGATTAAAAAAAGAACGTGATTATTCTCGTAGACAGTGTCGTGATAAAAGTTAGTTAAACGTCGGGTTTGTTCGAATATCGAATGCCGCCGTTAAATGAACGTGTGCATCGATTGAGTATTGAGTATCGAGGTAGGTCACCTAGGCGATGTGTACGCACTCCGCGTCGTAATCCTATTGGGAATCGTGAATATTCACGTAGCCCTCATAGTGATTTTTGTAGGCGCTGTGACAGTTCGTACGGCCGCCGCCATAGCTCGCGCGACGATGTGTTTGGGAAAATTTCGTCGCGAATTGACTCGTTTGAGGGTGGATTGCAACTGTAAGTGACACCGTCCAATGTTTTTCTGGAGCTTGTTTGTGATGGAATCGTTACGTGTCTCATTTGCGGCAGTATGGGCCATAAAAAGGGTGGCACTGCCCAAAGGAAACTAAATACGGAGAGTGCGGTCCTACAGCGCGACGCGACTGCGAAACCGTCACCGTCGACACCGGATGATGGGAGGAGTAATAAATAGGCTTGTGTAGTACATGTACCATGTACTAATAGGAAGCAATTCCTTTAGTTCACTTTAGTACAGCTGATCACGAATAAATAGGTGTGAACGAGACGTTAAATTGGTGACAAGCGCGCGCGTGCGAGATGGATCCGGCTCTGTGAGTGTGTTGCGAGTATTTTGCGACATTGTACTTAAAGGTGATAGTAATAAAGACGTTTTTCGTCCGATCTGATTAAAAAAATCGGTGTACGAAAATGAACTAACTACATTTGACCAATTGTACTAGTTCGGAGCGATCCGTCACAGATCCGTTCAGTGTCCGAGTAAGAACAAGCCTAATAATAAATATTGCACGTTTTGTATTGGTCTTGTCGATTCTCGCTATCAAAAGCAGCGTTGGGGGATTCGAGTGGAAGGCGGTCTTCAAGTGTGTTTTTGCTTAGAGTCGAATCCCAGCTCAAGGGCATAATACCCGCAATATAAGTGTAAAAAGTACCCGTTAATATTTTGATTGACAACGGGTCGGACATTTCGTTAATGTCCTAATGAGTTTTGAAGCGTTTTAATTTTATTTTTATAATTCTTTCTTTCTTATTTTAATAGAATCCCGACTTATCGTGTGATGCGAGGAATCGGAAGTCAGGAGGTCGAATCAACTTCGTACCTACGTGACGACTTTTCAAAATCTTGTAAGCAACGCGATGGTTCTTGTAGTTTTCGTGATGGATCAAAAGACCATGTCTTGGTGAAAATTTTGGTTTGACCAAACAAAATAATTATGTAGTGGGTAACCTCCCCACGTCTTCGTCAGTAGTAGGTACTACCGTCGACTCCAAATCAAATCAAATCAAATCATTTATTGCATTACATGTGTGGTTTGACAATATCGCGCCCTGACCCTGAGTGTCGTGCGCTGCCTTTGCTGGATTTCGAGAGGTGCATTCCTGTGGATGCGGTGGCCCCGGGGGCGTGGAGCAGGAGCAGCAACTACCAGGAAGGACGTAGTGAACAGGAATATTGGTGCTTTGTCTGGTTTGCTACAAACAAGGTCCTGTAACTTTTGTCTTTCTTTTCTTATCTACCCTTGTATACTCACTGACATTGCCCGCGGGTGGCGTGACCGGAGGGAGCGGCGAGCGTTCGGCGAACGAACGAGCAATGTTCGGTTCGCGAGGGGACATCGAAGAAGACGATCCTGACGAATATGTGCATAATTTTTGATATTTGATGTGCAGAGGAAGGCCGAGCGTGTGTTTTGAAGTAAACGACGTGCTGCCCATACAAGTTTGAACGGGCGCTGGCGCATCACCACTATGACTTGGAGTTGCTGGCTGGGTCCTGCATCGAAAAACCCAGGAGGCCGCCGAGCACATGGGCTCGTGGCGCGGCGAGTGGACTCCAGGGGCTTGCGGAGCATTCTTGGAGGATGGCGAATCTTCACTTGACATGCAAATACGGCCTCTGTCAGTTTCTGGCTTTGTCCAGGCAGACGCTGACTGGTTTTTAATACCTGAAGCGTAGTGTTGACTTTGACATGCAAATACGGCCTCTGTCAGTTTCTGGCTTTGTCCAGGCAGACGCTGACTGGTTTTTAATACATGAAGCGTAGTGTTGACTTTGACAAGCAAATACGGCCTCTGTCAGTTTCTGGTTTTGTCCAGGCAGACGTTGATGGTTTTTAATACCTGATGCGTAGTGTTGATTTTGACATGCAAATACGGCCTCTGTCAGTTTCTGGCTCTGTCCAGGCAGACGTTGATGGTTTTTAATACCTGATGCCTAGTGTTGATTTTGACATGCAAATACGGCCTCTGTCAGTTTCTGGCTCTGTCCAGGCAGACGTTGATGGTTTTTAATACCAGATGCGTAGTTTTGATTTTGACATGCAAAGACGGCCTCTGTCAGTTTCTGGCTCTGTCCAGGCAGACGCCGCGGGTTTTTAATACCCAAGGTGTAGTGTTGGCATGCAAATATGGCCTCTGCTGACGGCGACGGGTTAGTAAGCACATTATGCAAACTTTGGGCCTCTTTTGTGCTTACTGTTCTAACTAATCTACGGATAATAGCATTCTGGAGCTATTATTCGTAGGACTAGTAATTTTCTTTCACTAATTGTTTTTATTTTATTATTCACTATCTGAGTTTAGTTAATTTGAATGAACGTCAGTTTGGGTCTCTTATCGCAATCCAGATGATTACCATGGAACCGACTAACATTTGTGAATTTTAACTTCAAGAAACGACGGTTTCACTTTGGTTCCTTGTAACTGTCATACATTGAACATTTATACCACTGACATTCCAGATGATTACCATGGAACCGACTAACATTTGTGAATTTTAACTTCAAGAAACGACGGTTTCACTTTGGTTCCTTGTAACTGTCATACATTGAACATATACCACTGACATTCCAGATGATAACCATGGAACCGAACATGGATGAACCAACCTGGTGAGGGTCAGCCTCAAGCTGCACCTCAGGGCTCCGAGCATCAGCTTCCTGCGGACCAGGGCTGCGATGACCAGCCTTTGGCGGGTCTGAGCTGCGCAGATCAGTTTTCAAACGTCTGGGAGGTTATGCTGCGCGCGGAAGAAGCCGTGGCTGATGGGGAGCAGGCAGCGGTCGAGGACGCCGCACGATCAGGAACGGCCGTCTTAGAAATAACACCCGCTACGTCAGCGTGACGTCATATCGTTCGATCCTGTTGTCTCTGTCTTAGAGAGGGAAGGCACGAGAAACCGGCCGTCCCGCGCACCGCGACACTTTGCTCGAGCGCTTGGCTGTGACGGACGTTCCCTCGGTTCAGGGACTGTGATATTTGTGACCTCGATCATTATTTCTGCCATAGGCATATTTCTTTATTACGTTAATTTGATTTGTGGAATTATTGGTTTCGGTAATGTAATAAATCGATATCTGCTGGTGCCGTACATTACTTTTAAAAAAGCACTCTCACCTCTGATCCTTAAGAATATTTTAAAGACCTCACCCAAAAAATACAAAAGGAACTCTCACAGTATTTTGTGTTTATACGAAGTCGCGGGCACGGCTAGTGAGCTGTGCCCACGACTTCGTACGCGTGAAAATTGTTTGAATAATATTTCCCGTTTTTCCAACATTTTTCTTCACTGCTCCTCTCCTATATATAGCCTAAAGCCTTCCTCGATACATGGGCTATCCAACACAAAAATATTTCAAATCGAATCAGTAGTTCCTGAGATTAGCGCGTTCAACAAAACAAACAAACTCTTCAGCTTTATAATATTAGTAAAAGTATAGATTAAAAACGGCATAATGTCAATATTTCCACGGAAATCCTTGGGGGAGGCCTTTGTCCCGCAGTGGACGTCTTTCGGCTGAAACGAACGAACGATTGAATGTCAATTAAAGTAAGGCAATAATAATCTTCGATCACCTGTTTCAAGACCTGCACGATGTTTAGTTATACTTGAGTGAGGAAATGGAAATCAAAGGCTGCAGGATATTAAACCGAGCGCTTGTCGCCGTCTTGTACGAGTGTGTCAGGGCTGAGGATATAGGTTTAGCATTATCCAATAAGGGAACGTAAACAGTTGATCGAAATGACTTTTACTCGCACAAACATTACACGAGGTGAATTTATAAAGTACGTCGTTGATTAAATGTCAGAGTAACGTTATCTTAACTACTTACCGTGTGTAACTACTAACAAAACTCGATTTTCAACTGTAGTATATACGTAATAAATAAATGCGCAAAGGAGTCACAAAAACTGCAGCATTAGAAATTGTAAAAATATTATTCTAGCCAGAAGTTGCAAATAGAGATTGTGAAAATATAGGTGTTGGTATACACACGCTATTTTTTCTCTATTCAACAAGTCATCAGTGCAAAATGCAAAAGTTTTAAATATCTTATGTCAGATTCTTTTATTTTGTCGCCAACTTATGAGCTTGCTTGCTTAAGAACTTATTGATTCCCTAATGATATGTTAATACATATTATTATCATAATAATAATAGGTAATCCTATACTAAACCATCTTGGACTGTGTAAGTAAACCACTGCCCGAGGGAATCAATTTTGTGGCTTAATTAAATCATAAATCACGTAACATGCGGTAGTAACACACCCAACATAGGGCGTTCGATTATGATATTAGGTATTTACTTTCCTGCCGACCTAGGATGCCCAACACGATAAAATGTTATTGTCGATTCTAGAAGACATATGTATGGGCTTATCGATAAAATGACTGGATAATATTATTATTGTGGCATCCATTCTAAGCTAGCTGCTCACAAACATATCATTTTTCAAACACTCGGCGACGTTACTTCAAGCAACAGCTTGTTACATGTATGCAATTTGATAAAATCAGGGTTTCTTGTGTCATGGCTTTGCGCTGTAGCATACTATATATTTTTATGACACGAAAAATGTAGTGCCAAAGGAAATTCAGTACTTATTTTTTACGTCCAAATCTTGATTCAAATAATTATAAATGATTACAAAAATTAAATGTTTCTAACACTTGGAAATGCTGCTTCAAGCAACAGCTAAATGTATGCAATTTGACATAATCAGTCTTCTTACCTACAACTTTGCGTTTGCCATGTCGCAAATTAGGTATTTCAAAAAGTTTATTTCAGAGAGCTGCAAGCAAGACAATCCACAGAAAAAGGAATTTTCAGTCTCTAGTCGCCCGTTTGGTGTAGTGGTTCAGAACGAACTACTATGCCGTGGTTCGATTCCCGGCCGGGCAGAAATTGAAATGATAAATTTTAATTTCTGGGATGAGTCTGGATGTTTTCTATGTATAATACAGTATAATATGTATGTATTTACAAAATAAAAAGTATTTAAGTATGTTTATATCCGCTTTTAGTACCCATAATATAAGCTTTGCTTAGTTTGGGACTAGAGGTGTAGTGTAAAATTAATGTCCAAGGATATTTATATTTATTAGTTTTTGTGTCAAAATTTTAGTTGAAATAATTATTATGAGAGTTTTCTATTAGTCATATAAAAATATTCATACTAAAAATACGGTGTTAATATAAAGTTCATGCTACCAATTTGGCCTTTGCTGGCAATTCCGTATTTTCGCTTTTGCGTAAAGCGAAGTGCCTATTCATAGCAGGTGTGCCAAGGGGCGGAGACCTAATTGAATATGCATTTCCAAAAGGGAACTTTGCGTATATTTTTACAAATATTTTTGTTAAATAAATGTTTTTCTGAACCGAGAAAGGGCTTATATCTGAGCAAAAATATTGTTTTTGACTTTAAGGATTGCATATTTTGTTAAGAAATAGAATATAGAAACGCTTTAACAAATATCAAGTTAAAATACTAGTAGAAAGGAACATTAAAAAAAAAATACGAAGTTTAGCCGTTAAAAATTGTAATTACCAGTGTGAATTTAGTCCAAGAAAGGTTGTTAGAAGTGTATCGAGACGGCCCCGAGCGTGTCTTGACATTGTTACCAGCGGTGCCCTTCAAAAAATATTTTAGTGAAAGGGATGAGAAGATCTTTTTCTGTGCCGAATCTCAGACTAATTAACTACACAATTATTCTGTGGTAAGCGTGTTAAATAAAGTAAGTTGTGTTAAAATTTTGCCTAAATTAATTTAAAATATAAAATCGACACAAATTACTCGTCCCAAATATAGTTTGCCCTTCCACAACTTCAGGACAACATATTTGAAGTTGACAAATGGCAGAAGAAACTAGACCACCTCTATCAGTTTCATAATACAGGAAATAATAATTTACAAGATTTATGTAATAAGGGCTGATGAAGTCTTTTCAATCTTGCCATTGAAATAAACTTAAAGTACCTACTCGTATCTATAGCAATCCGTTTTTCTTAAGGATTTTCTTCATCTGTAATTTTATTTAATTAGATCTACAAGAGCTCATGAAACCTCATACATTTGCTTCATTCGTGTGACCTATATTTATTTATCTACACCACTATAGATGGTTAGGTATTCAGTGTTTGATTCATACTAACTTTTCCTTCAAAGTACAATTTCTGGGGGCACGGCAGTGCCCCCACCAAGTCGAGCACGGCCGTACCATCCTTTTCTCGAAGCAATTCAGACCATTTTCGACCGCCTGTAACTTCGTTGTGGATAAAACTAGAAGGCTGAATTTTCATTAGCTATGCAGGCATTGTAAAGACACGGTATACTTAAAATTTCATTCAATTTGAACCAGTAGTTTAAGAATTATAACGGGTCAAAGTTACTTAATTTTGTCACTCACTGACTGACTGACTGACTCACCGATCATCAAAATTCTAAGGCACTTCTAGCAGACCTAGAAGCTTCAAATTTGGAATATAAGTAGTGTTTGGTGTATGAATCAAGGAAAAACTAAAATATTTGGGGGCACGGTAGTGCAACCGCCAAGTCGAGTAATTTTTTTTAATTTCGGTCCAGTTTTCTAGATACATAACTGCTGTCTACAAAATACAAAAAGAAATGAGATCCCATCAAAAACAATACTTGTCAAAAAAACCAAGTCTCGCAACTCAGTTGTTCTACGGTAAAAAGTTGTGAGATCCATGTAATACCAAGTCCAGGCCAGGAAATCTTTAACGTTTTACATAAATTATTGACTTGGCCATCGCATGAAAACACGTGTAAATTAAATTATTTAGTGAGAAAGTTTGTATTTTTCTTGTGATTACTTTCATGTGTACTACCAGTACACATGAAAGTAATCACAAGAAAAATACAAACAAAAATTTTAATTATTACTTTATTAGTAAAAAAAACCTTGTTCAAACGTCTCCTAAAACTTTCGTGACGGCGCTTCTTACCGCCCGCACCACCCCCGCGTACCCCGCTACAGCACCGAGCACATGCGGCCGCCACCCCGAGAGAGCGGGGAGACTGTCCGATAGCTCGCCCGCGTCATAATACCATTTTCCTGATTTCATGGATTTTCCAGGATTTTTTTTTTGCATCAGTGTACAAAACCAGTACAAAACCACACCCTGTATTTGGTAGTTTTTTGACAATTCTAAAAAGTAGCCTACTACCCGTTTTCACCATCAATCCTTCATTTTTAAGTGACCCCTATGGAAACAAAATTCCTGTTATTTGTTACTGTAGGAGTCACTTAAAAATTAGGGATTGATGGTGAAAACGGGCATACATCTTCTAAAATGTAGCCTACTTCTTTTATGACACTTGTTTACAATCCACTCTAAAACCATAACATAATACAAAATCTTTGAAAATTGAACTCAAAATCAAATCAAAATCAAAAATAATTTATTCAATTTTGACCACTAGTGGCACTTATGAACGTCAAAATACAGTAAAAAAAGGTAACCCTTAAGGGGCATACATGTCTCCTTATCTTTTGGGCCCTAAAAGCGCTTCGAGACATACATAATTATTTCTGTGTGCCCGAACCAAAGTTGCTTGTTTGTGTTTGAAAACTAGTCTCGTGACTGATTACTTTTATGCCAAACAACTTTCAGCTTTGTTTATTTGAGTTAGAGGTTTTAGAAACTAGCAAATATCCAAATAAAGTGGGTGGTAGGAAATGTCAACAATTCATTGTGTTTGCAAGAATACGTGTTTATTAAGACTCGGGTATATTAAGAAGGAATGTATGAAGTGGCAAACTTGCTCACTCTCTGAGCAGGAGCTTGCAACTTCGAACTATAAGACTAGGCGCAGACCACCGATTTTTAGTCGGCCGATAGTTGAACCCGATTTTAATTTGTATGAAGAATCGGCCAAATCAAATCGGCGTAATGTGCGCACTTCCATACATGCCCATACTGATCAACTGTGGAACGTCCTGATGGACGACTTGCTGCGATTGCCATTGCCAGGGGGGGTTAGCATGGTGGCTTACGCCGACGACGTCACCATTTTGATCGAGGCAAACTCGAGGGCTGCCATAGAAGCAGCGGCCGCCGAGACCTTAAGTCTGGTGACCGACTGGGGCGTCCGTAACAGACTGGGCTTTTCCCCTGCCAAGTCATCCACGATGACGATCAGGGGAAAACTCCAGAGACCCCCAGTCATTCGCTTCGGAGGTGCGTCGATCCGTTCAGTGAACGTTGCAACCGTGCTCGGCGTGGCAATCGACAGCAGTCTCCTGTTCTCGATGCATGCGCAAGGGATCGTAGATCGCGCGGCCAAATGCTTCGGGAAGATGTCGCGTGTGTCGGCGTCTTCCTGGGGCATTCGTTACCCAGGCCTTCGCATTTTGTACCAGGGCACTTTTGTTGCAACCCTTGCGTATGCAGCGGCATGCTGGTACGAGCGCCTCTCGGTGCAGTCCATGCGCACCACTATTCTCCGGGGGCAGCGGCCTGCACTGGTGCTACTGACCAAAGCTTATCGGTCGGTCAGCACAGCCGCGCTCCCGGTGCTTGCTGGCGTATTACCCGCGGACTTGGAGGTTTCCCGCGCTGGCATGACGGACGTGGCCCGCAGGGACACGCCCAGGGACGCGATGGGCAGACGGAAACGAGAAATTTTGGAGTCGGTGCTGGATACTTGGCAGACCAGATGGGAGGGGGAGACGAAGGGTCGCGAGCTCTTTCAATTCTTCCCCGACGTGGCTGGGAGACTCGGCATGCGCTGGGTCGTACCAGATTATGTTACTTCCCAGATACTTACGGGGCATGGGTGCTTTAACAAGCGCCTGTGCGATATGCGTCTCCGGACCGCCGCGGAATGCGAATGTGGGGAACGTGAAGAGGACAGGCACCACGTTCTGTGGTCCTGCCCTTTGTACGAAGACTTACGCCAAGCTCTGCTTCAGGGAATCGTGCTCGAGAGACCCGGACCTGCCTGGTACTCCGATCTCGTCTCTTCGGAGGCGAACTTCGCCCGGCTGCGCGAATTTGCGTACGGCTGGCATAGAAGGAGGACAGCTAGCGCTGCACGGCACCAGATGGTGTCATCCGTGCTGTGTACGTCAGGCCCCAGAAGGGGGAGAACTGCAACTTAGGGACAAGGACATAGAAAAATAACTTGTAGGGAGTCAAGAAGTGTGGCGCGGTGGAGTGCAATCTGCCGTAGGCAGCCGCAATTCCGCGCACACCTCCCGCGATTCGGCCAGTATAACCGCAAGGTTGGTATGGCCATGGGTGGTGGTGGGTTGATCAACTGCCCGACTAAACTATCGGCCGACATAAAATCGATGGTCTGCTTGCCCTAGGCGCAGACCATATACATATATGGATGGATAGACATAGCGAAATCAGGCACAACTATCGGCCAACTAAAAATCGGTAGTCAGCGCCTAGTTTAAACATCTAAAAGCTTTCCGGATTTTTCCTTTATGCGTTTTCTAGCACGGTACGACAGTGACAGATCGTATAAAAATTGACAAATCCTGTTACTGAGTAGACCCATAGGTTTAAGCTAGCCAGAACGTATTTTTAAAAACATCACAAATTCCTGAACGGCTTAAGAAGACGGATTGATCAAACTGTATATTAACACAACAACAAATAAACTAAACAAGAAAAGAAAAGGTCTCGAACGGCGAACTTTGACTAATTGACTGACACTGATCATCAGCGGTAGGTAGACTCATTCCCATGGTGCCCATCTGTATATGGCATCTGTAGGTGGCAGGAGGTAGAAGTTAGAACGGAGAACATTTCACAAAAATGACGCACTACAACCATATGAAGCGAGGGTGAAAAAATAGAAATAATAATAAAACGACATAAAATCACAAAATATAAAAAAGGTATCATAGAAAGCAAAGAGTTGGAGAAGATTAAATTGTCGTAAAACTAAGAAAATTCTTGATCAAGTCAACTTTCAAACAAAATGTAGTTTTTCAGTTTCCACAATGCTACCGATAAACCTATGTAGATACACATGTCGGGGTCGGGGTTAAAAAGGAATTTCAAATTGCATACCAAAACCTACAAATATCTGGATATCCACGATTGAGGCAAACTCGTGTGCGCCATGGAATTCCCGGAAGCGTTTGAACCAGAAAATAGTATTTCGCGTAGGTGTGTTGTTAATAACAACCTACAATTATTATTACGATACTTCAAACGTTCAGCAATACAGGGTGAATTTGCAATCAGTGTCCAAATTTTTTACGTAAAGAAAACATAATGATAATATTTTTAACGACTTCAAAAAAAGGAGAAGGTTCTCAATTCGAGTAATATGTTCGAGTAACTTTTCGCTAAAATAATTAAATATGAAAAACGATGCCACCGATGCGGCGCGTGGTTTCAAAATTGGACACGTGGATAGTTTACTTCGTTCATAGAAAAATAAGTACACACAAGTAACTGAACAGCTTGTGTAACTGAAAAGGTGCGCGAAAATAAGCCTTAACCCACGAATTAGATTTTCAATGTTATTTTTTGCGAAAAATACCACGATTAAAAATAATTAAGATATAGTAGTATTGTTAATTATAATAGAGCTTATTAAAAAAATTGGATATTATTTACAAAATCACTCTGTATAATTGTTTATACCGAAACCTATGAATGAGTTAGTGAACGCATGTTTTACGTAATTCTACACATACGCGTATTCTGTGACTGTAACTCATTGGTAATTTATTTATGTGGAAATATATTTGATTTGTTTTGTGATTATGTGGGAGACGAATCGAACGCCTCCTCACATTACTTTACCAGAAACAGAATTTAGACAAATCATAAGCGACTTTGAATAAACAAATATATTTACAATTGACTATATTACAAAAACATAAAAGAAAATAAAATTAACAATCCGAATAAAATCAAAAGAGCAAATCGCAGTGAAGTGTCAAAGATGACAATATAAAATCTTCTTTTTTATTGCCGGCCAGGAGCGCGCGGGACGGAGCGCCGCGGGCGGACCAATGAGTTTTCATTGTGGCGTACCTAGATCGCCACAGTACTCCCCCGCCAGACCGTAACTACGGTCGGTAGAAGTCTGGATACCTCACTATTCTGCCGCTGGAGGTCTGCCTGATATTTTCTTCATTGGCGTGTTGAATCTCGGCCTCTCTTGAATCCTGTGTTGCATATGCTGGCTTAAGTCTGTCTATAGAGACGTTCACCTCCTTTGTGTTGATGTCCAGAGTATAAAACTTTGGTTGTCTCTTGATCACTCTGAATGGACCAGCATATGGAGGCTCCAATGATGTTCTAAGGCGATCTTGCCGGACGAAAACATGCGAACTGGACTGAAGATCTCGTGGAATATAAAACGATGAAGTGGCATGCCATGAAGTTGGCCGAGGGGTGAGCTTGGCCATGTATGCGCGAAGCCGGGTTGCGTACTGCGTGACATCGGCAGTTTTGTAATCATCCCTCGGACTCAGGAACTGACCTGGGAGGCGAAGAGTTTCGCCATACACCAACTCAGCAGGGGATGATTGAAGATCCTCTTTAAAAGCGCTGCGCATGCCAATTAAGACCAACGGAAGAGCTTCATGCCACTGCGAAGGAGCATGGCACATGATCGCCGCCTTGAGTTGTCGATGTAGACGCTCGACGATGCCGTTCGCCGCAGGGTGGTAGGCGGTCGTGCGGAAGTGGTGCGCACCAACCATGGCAGCAAGGGCCTCGAAGAGGTGGCACTCAAATTGACGGCCGCGATCAGTGGTTATTCGCTCGGGACAGCCAAACCTGGCAATCCAACCCGACACGAGGGCGGCAGCGCAGCTCTCCGCAGTGATGTCCTGAAGTGGATATGCCTCAGGCCATCGGGTAAATCTGTCGATGACAGTAAGGCAGTACCTGAAATTAGAGGATGGAGGCAACGGCCCAATAATGTCGAGATGAATGTGAGTGAATCGTGAAGATGGTATGGGAAATGAAGAAAGTGGCGAATGAGTATGACGTGATACTTTACTTTTTTGGCAGCTGATGCATTGCCTAGCCCACTCTCTACAATCTTTGCGAATCCCTGGCCAAACAAAGCGTTGAGAGACCAGTCGCACCGTAGCTGAACTTCCGGGGTGATGAAGATTGTGCAGCATGTCAAAAACTTGTCTTCGGAAGTGAGGAGTGATAAATGGACGTGGAACAGTCATAGAAGTGTCGCAGTAAACAGGTATGTCACTGTACGTGGTCGGTATCTTTTGAAGCTTGAGGGAAGAACCGTGAAACAGCAGATCTTGCAGTTCAGGATCATTCTCCTGAGACTGCGCAAGTTTCTGGTAATCCAAAGATAATGTGATTTCTTCAACTCGGGAGAGGGCATCAGCGACAACGTTTTCAGGGCCAGGAATATATCGAAGATCAGTAGTGAACTGCGCAATAAAATCCAAGTATCGAAATTGCCTAGGTGAGCACTTATCTTTGGCTTGAGAAAAGGCAAAGGTTAGCGGCTTGTGGTCTGTGAACACTGAAAACGTTCGGGCCTCAACCATGTGCCGAAAGTATTTGATTGCCTCGTACACAGCTAACAACTCACGGTCGTAAGGGCTATACTTTGTCTGCGAAGGACTTAGCTTGTGCGAGTAGAAAGCCAGAGGCTGCCAACCATTTCCAGAACGTTGTTGTAGAACTGCTCCAATAGCCGACTCTGAAGCGTCGGTCACTATTGCGAGATCAGCTGCAGGATTGGGATGAGCAAGAAGTGCGGCTTGAGAGAGTGAAGATTTGCAGTTCTTGAAAGCCTCTTGCAGCTCGGGTGTCCACTCGACAGGGTGTGCGCCTTTGACCTTCGGACCAGCGAGTAAGGCGTTCAACGGTGCTTGAAAACGAGCTGCATTGGGAATGAAGCGACGGTAAAAATTCAACATTCCTAGAAAGCGTCGAAGTTCCTTCACAGTCTTAGGTGGTGAGAAATCCTGAATTGCTTTCACCTTAGTTTCAAGCGGTTTAGTGCCAGCAGCAGACACAGTGTAACCTAGGAATGTAACCTTGTCCTGTCCAAAAGTACACTTTTTGGTGTTCACCAAAACTCCATAACGCTTCAGACGCTCAAAAAGCTGACGCAGGTGGATTTTGTGCAGCTCTGCTGATGAGGAGAACACCAAAATGTCATCAAGGTACCCATAGCAGAAATCTAGACCTAGAAGGACTTCATCCATAAATCGCTGAAAAGTCTGTGCAGCGTTTCTCAAACCAAAAGTCATAAACGGGAATTCGTACAGGCCGAAAGGTGTTGTGATTGCGGTTTTTGGAATATCGTCAGGATTTACAGGAAGTTGATTGTACGCTTTGACAAGGTCGATCGTAGAAAAGATGGTACAACCCGCAAGCTGGTATGAAAAATCGTGAATGTGGCGAATTGGATATCGGTCCGGGATTGTTCTTGAATTAAGCGCTCTGTAGTCTCCACACGGTCTCCAACCATCGTCCTTCTTCTTCACCAGATGTAGAGCTGATGACCAAGCGCTTTCAGACCGTCTAGCCACACCGCTAGCTACCATGTCCTCGTACTCTTTCTTTGCAATCTGCATACGAACAGGATCGAGACGGCGAGGTCTGCATGAAACAGGTGGGCCGGGAGTAGTTCTGATAAAGTGCAGCGTATTGTGTTTGGGAGGAGAATGAATTCCAGCAGGACGAGTGATCTCCGGATACTCTGATAAAATCTGATGATATTCTGACTCGGAATTACTACCTGAAGGCACTTTGACAGAAGCGACGTCATCATTTCCAGACGAAAAAGCAGCTACCGAGAGCGATGTAACTCCGTCGACTAATCGCTTATTACGGCAATCGACAAGTAAGTTGTAGTAGCTAAGGAAGTCGACTCCGATAATGGGCTTGGAAACTTCGGCCACAATAAAATTCCATACAAAATCGCGTCGAAGCCCTAAGTTTAGCTGTAGTCTGATTGGACCGTACGTATGTATCACCGAATTATTAGCTGCAGCGAGGTCAAACGTCGTCTTAGTGCAGGGTGTCTTGACAAATGATCGTGGGAAAACACACAAGTCAGAACCAGTGTCCACTAGAAACTGCATTTTCGAAGCATGATCAGTTACAAATAGACGGCCTGTAGCAGAAGGGCAGTCGTTGGCCGCTACTTGCGACCGCCCTGACAGTTTTCCGCCTTGAAACTGCAGGGCTGCTTGCACTTGTTTGCCTTGACGCCGTAATTGAAGTGATAAAAGCAATGCGGGTGATCAGCAGGAGGTTGACGAGGTTTTGTTGATCTAGCACGAGATCGATCACAGCATTTTATACAAGGTTCAGACGGAAACCTTTCCTTTGCATTGATTCTGCTCGCCAAGGAAGCAACTTGGTCAGCCAGGATGTCAACTTGCTGCCTCGTGTCATCGGACGACGAAGAAGTTGAAGCCGTAGCCGCTGAGGCGCTAGCCAGCTGAGGAGTTACAGGTGCAATCTCGAAGACTCTATCGGCCAACTCACCGAGTTTGTCCGCAGGAAGATCTATTTGCGACGCTATAGCTGTCTGGATATTTAGAGGTAATCTGCTAGACCACAAGGTAATGAGGAAATCCATGGGGACCGTAGGGCCAGCCAAGCTCCGCAGGTGACGCAAGAACTGCGAGGGCGTCCGATCACCGAGCTCCTCGTGCGTCAATAGTTGCTTATAGCGTTTCTCCGGTGTCGGTGAGAGGCGTTTAATAAGTTCCTGCTTAAGTTTACCATACTTATTTTCAGCCGGGGGGTCAGTTATGATGTCTCGTACCTCAATTGCAAACTGACGGTCAAGTTGAGAAACGAGGTAATAGAATTTCGTTTGATCGCTGCTAATACCAGACACGGCGAACTGTGCTTCTAGTTGCGCAAACCATAACGCAGGCTCTTCGGGCCAGAAGGGCGGTATGCGAATTCCGACTTTGAAAACTTCTTCCTTAGAGTCGTTCATTTTGTAAAATAAAAATTATAAAAAATATTCACCGCTTGCAGCAAGCCCCAGCCTTATGTAGCAACGTAGTAGATCGTGACGACGAGAAGTAAGCAGGTAAGTCTTCCACGTTGTCAGCAGACCGAAACTTTTTTCTTGCGTCTTCTTGTATACGGGGTCACCAATATGTGGGAGACGAATCGAACGCCTCCTCACATTACTTTACCAGAAACAGAATTTAGACAAATCATAAGCGACTTTGAATAAACAAATATATTTACAATTGACTATATTACAAAAACATAAAAGAAAATAAAATTAACAATCCGAATAAAATCAAAAGAGCAAATCGCAGTGAAGTGTCAAAGATGACAATATAAAATCTTCTTTTTTATTGCCGGCCAGGAGCGCGCGGGACGGAGCGCCGCGGGCGGACCAATGAGTTTTCATTGTGGCGTACGTTGTTATTGAAGCTTGATTAGTACTATGAATTGGAACAAAGGGATATGATTATGATTGTATACAAACACTCGTACTAATAATATAATTTTTACATAATTATGTTCTGAATAATATGATTAGTTATTAGTTTATACAATGCAAGCAAAGTAAAGTTTCTAAATAATATTTTTATTTCAATAAATATCATCAAAGTTTTACTTAATGAAATTAATTCAAAATAAGCTGATCGTGAGCTCATTATGAACAAATTTATTAATAACAATGTTTGTTATGAAAAAGGTTTAAATCTTATTTCAAATTAGCTTACTTAAGAATCTAGTGAAACTTGTTAAATGAACTTAAACCAATAATTCTTCATTGTTATTAATAATTTCGCTTATTACTGGGCGTTTTGGCAATTAATTCACAAAAGGTATAATATTCTAGTGGACAGATTTCTGGGAAACTCGTTAACTCGCAATAGCTCTTAGTCAAACTGAGCTTCTGGGCCAGTAGTTCGCGAGAACTTCGTAAGTACAGTTTCTAGGTATCGAGAGTTTATATTCTTCCTTCCTGTGTAGTCTGGGAGAGATCGCTTCTTATGATAAGACCGCCTAATTGGGCCGTTTCTAATTTGCATCTCTTTTGTATGACTGTTTTGTGTAGTACAAATGCTACTTTGCTGCAAGGACCTTATGGCCTACTCAATTCACGTATTTTGACACAGTCAAAATCTCGTTGACATTTAGAAGTCGTCCTATTGAAAAACAGTTCTAAATCCGTATTCACAAGGGTCATTTCGATAGAACGATTACTCGATAGGATCGCAACTCAGCGATTTGTTGTCGTTGAAGTTTTCTATCTGCGACTTCGATTGCATTATTTTTATACCTACCTATAGTTTTTTGACCTTAATAACTTTACAGTTTCAAAATATTTATAATCAACTAACTTATTAAAACATACTTGTAAAATCTTCTAGCTGTATAAGCTACAGCCCGTAGCATACTACGGCTACGAGGACTACGAGTATTTATATGGCTACGTTTTGTTACGCTACGCGCTATGATGCTACGACGCTACGAATGCAGATTTTAAAATTCATTTGCGAATTACGCAAAACTGATGACTCGGCGAACTTCGTACCGCCAATAAAAGTAGTTTTAATTACGTTAAATAAATACACTAAAACATGAAAATACACATTAAACTGAAATTTTTAAAGAGAATTAAGCCTAAAAGGAGTCAATAACGATTTCAAATTTCTTTAACTTTAAAAATCAATTATTATCACTCCAAGTCTGCGCTTCCATTTTCTTGGGGTACTTAATAAATGAATAAATGAAATTACTAGCCAATTACAGTTCTAACATCTGTTCTGAGAATCGGTTTTATAGTACTTTGGAATTGTGTAACTCAATAACCATCTCGCTTTTAATATTCAGAACAATGAAGTAAGATTTAAAGTTACAATTACTTATTGCTGAAACGAACTCAAATTAATGTCGAACATGCTTATGTTCGTCGTTAAATAAATAATACTAGCTGTGCCCCGCGGTGTTACCCGCGGTAAAACGTATTATCCTATGTGTTAAATCCAGAGTGTCAGCCAACTCCAATTCCAAATTTTATTAAAATCGCTCCAGCCGTTTAGACGTGAAGAAGTAACAAACATACACACTCACAAACTTTAGCCTTTAGTATGATATTCCGGAGGTAAAAAAACCCACCTATTGACTCGAATATTATTTTACAGACATTTTTTATTTATGAGGACCAAATTTTAATGATGGTGAGCAATCTTGATTATAGGAAAGTCTCTCTCTCTAAAATAAAATATAAAGTATTTAGAAAAATATTGTAAATGCTTCTAAGTTACGGGAAAGTTTTTATACCTTTGACATTTTCTTAAGATTCTAATAGAAAATTCTTGTTGGAAAATAGAGAAGCTTATCTTAAGTTAGTAGTGAATAAATAAAAAGCGACAAACGAAATTCCCTAGCGGTCGTGTTGTTATAGGTACTTGTTTAAAATGGGCTAAATCTTGTTATTTCATTTATTTTTAAATCTTTATGTAATGTATATTCTTATAGTTGCCACACTGCGTGGGTTTTGTCGCAATCTAATATGTTATTGTCAACAATACACAAGTATATTTTTATTTTAAAAATCTAGTATAAACAAATGGATTGTGCTTTTTTCACAGAGCCATTGTAAGGCGCATCTATTTGCTGAATAATAATAAGAGTGAAGAAGTCTTCTGTTTAAAGTAGTAAAATATATTTAAATACTGTTTTATAGCAAAGAGAAAACATTTTCTTTAAAAATAAAAGCTGTTTTAATTTAAAACTGTCCTAAAAATTTAATCTCTTTAAAATCCAGGCTAATAGAATCTACTTTGCATGTCTTATTAATATGAATGCTAATAAGTGGCTGTCTCTACTGCTTTTAAATGTTTTTCTATCTAAAAAGCATTTTAAAAGTGAGTCAGAAGACTTTTCCTAGAAGTCCACTGATGGTATTTTTAATAAAAGTTGAATTAGATCCAGAAACCTCATTTTATAACGCACAAAGAAAACGCCTGGAAACTTCGCTTGTTGCGTAGTTATACTTAATTTTTTCCTCTGGATTTCAAAGGATTAGTATTTAATCCTTTGGTATCTTATTACTGAGCGATTGAATTTCAATGCTTTAGATTGTAGTAATGTGATAAGAAAATTAATTCCCGTTTTCATCATCAATCCCTAATTTTTAAGTGACCCCTATGATAACAGTTAACAGGAATTTGGTTTTCATAGGGATCACTTACTGGAATTGATGGTGAAAACGGGCATAAGGCTGGGTTGCTCCACCTAACTAACCGTAACTTTGACAATAACCGGTGTTTTTCTATGGAGTTAAGTAAGATGCTGCAACCCAGCCAAATCAACTGCCACTTGCCGGGCTAGATTGTGTGCCGTGATAAAATCTTATCGATGATTTTAGACGACAAATGTATGGGCTTATCGCGTAAAATCAATGACGTGCTAACAAAAGCTTGTCTCGGGGCGCATCCAAGATCTTACAATTTTATTTTATTTTATTTTTCTTTATTCAGAAAACCACAGCTCTTTATCTATATCTATACTTATAATAAGTCTGTAGAGAGGTCAATTCTGTACATGAAATATATTTTTAAAATAACTATCAGGGGGTGATTAGTGATCGATACTGATGCCAAAAATGCAATCAGTAAAATTTTTGTCTGTCTGTCTGTCTGTCTGTCTGTCTGTCTGTCTGTATGTTCCTTATAGAAACAAAAACTACTCGACGGATTTTAACGAAACTTGGCACAATTATTCTTCATACACCTGGGCAGGTTATAGGATACTTAGGAATTCCCACGGGAACGGGCATTAGCGGGAAAATCCTTTTGTATGAAATATCTAAACCGCTTAAGTTAGACGCTTGAAATTTAGCAAGCAGGTACCTTAGTAAACTTGAAGCTTAGTTATAACAGGATATTGCAAAATTCCTACGAGAACGGGAATTAGCGAGAAAAAACATTTGTAAGAAAAATCTAAACCGCTTAAGTTAGACGCTTGAAATTTGGCATGCAGGTCCCTTAGTAAACTTAAAGCTTAGTTACAACAGGATATTGCAAAATTCCAACGAGACGGGAGTTAGCGGGAAAAAACATTTGTATGAAAAAATCTAAACCGCGTAAGATAGATGAAGGGGGTAAAACGGGATCCACGCGTATGAAGTCGCGGGCGGCCGCTAGTAATAATAATACAAACAGGTATTTTTGTTCTTACAGCCAATAATGGATTCTATATATTATTACAATCTCGTATTATACAAAATACTCTCGTATTATACACTCGTAATCATACAAATCTGGTGATTCGTGTAACATCGGTTGTGGGTGGGACTGTTTGTTTATAAGTAGGTAGTTAGTAATATAGCACTACGAGCACACATTGATGATGTACAGATTAATTAAATATTAAAATTGAAAAACCAACTACAGGTATCTATAGACGAAATATTTTAGGCCCACATCACTTCAATGTCACCAATATTTAGTAACATAATAAATACTATAAATTATGTAGGTACCTACTATTTAGTTCTGTTGCTCGTAAAATGGTTAACATTTACACGTGTCGATATTACCGATATCATGAATAGATTATATACCTATTTATAAAATAAATACTCACCTAATTTACACATATCTATCTCAAGAAGCTTATAATATTAAACTTGAATATTAAACGTGAACTGATTGATTAGGTAGGTAAATACTTTAAGTCTTGTACTACTTTGAAAGACTACCTACCTCTCTTTCCGCTCCGATTTCAGTAAATCACTTGCCTCTTTTTATTATTTATTTTGTTTCTTTTATGTGCTTACTGTATCAATAAAGTCTTTCTATTCTATTCTAAATTTTCTCGTCAGATAGGTAATTACTATCTCTATCTATAAAAAAAGTAGGTAGATAGTATTATAAACCAGCGGCCGCCCGCGACTTCGTACGCGTGGATCTCGTTTTACCCCCTTAGGGGTGGAGTTTCGTAAAATCCGTTCTCAGTGTGAGTACCTACGTTCTAAAAGGAAACCCAATGCAAAATTTGAGAATCCTAACACTTGTATTTTGTGATGAGTGAGTGAGTCAGTCAATCAGTGACCTGTTGCTTTTATAAATATAGAATAAATAGTACCTCCTTATTTAGTTACATTCTAATGTTTTTCATTTATGTTATTATCCTTGAGAAGCTTTTTTCATGGAGTAAAATTCACGCACGGCCTCAGACCCTAAAAGCTTATATTATTCATTTCGCGCAAGTTTTTCAGTTCTACCCTCAACTTTATGTACGTGACAACATCAGACTTCTCGAATGAGAATGAGTGTAAATGGATAAAGTTGGTAAAATCCGCAACGGACTTTTTTACTTTTGTTGTGAACAACAAACATATACGAGTACATCTACATAAGTCTAAAGTTACACAATAATCGACGGCGAGTGCCAACATGAAGTCGTGAGTTCGTAGTTTCATCACATTTTAGGTTTTCGCTTCTGTCTAGACATTACCAAAAGTTTGTTTCCACGCGCTGGAGAAGAGTAGGTTATTCTTAATAATATTAAGTTTGATTTTGCATCATTTATAAAACTTAAAGCCCAACGTTGAAAGTGTCGGACTGTCCGACTCGAAATTCGAGGAACACTGTACCTCTAGCATGAACAACTTTCGTCTTCGAATCGTTTGCGTATTCGACATAATTCGATACTCAAACTTCGAATTAAAGGATAACGTGACAATTTTGATTCTCAAAATAAGTTTCGTGCAACCATTTCTCATACTAAGTTCACTTTACGACACGTTCACAAGGGCGCTGTTGTAGTTTTCGTACTAACTCTTTTGATGGCGATTCGAATACGCAAACGATTCGATGGCTAGACTAGTGATGAACTCACTCGTAAAACAAGCAGATTTAGCTTAGAACGAGGTGTTAAAGAAAAACTAATATTCTTAAAAAAATAACTATAGTCAGATATGCTGGCGACGTTACCTAGAAATAAGTACCTTAATGTTTTTGTCTTTGACTACCTGCGGTCGTAACTCTGGTTTCGGCTTTCTGTCGTGTTCGATTCATACCATAGAGCCAGAGCCGTAAACTTAAACCGTACCGTAATACCGAACGCCGATATATTTTACGACGTTTGCGTCGTTAACCTCAAGGTGGCGCTATAATGGATGTGCTTAGAGTAGAGACCTGTTTATACGCGGGTAGGTTTACTACGAAAATTTATCATTTTTAGCAAATATTGACAAAAGAATTGGCTTATTGACAAAATAATCTGGGGGCACGGCAGTGCCCCCACCAAGTCGAGCAAAAAAGCGGCACGGCCGTACCATCCTTTTCTCGAAGCAATTCAGGCCATTTTCGACTGCCTGTAACTTCGTTGTGGATAAAACTAGAAGGCTGAATTTTCATTAGCTATGCAGGCATTGTAAAGACACGGTATATTTAAAATTTCATTCAATTTGAACCAGTAGTTTAAGAATTATAACGGGTCAAAGTTACTTAATTTTGTCACTCACTGACTGACTCACTGATCATCAAAATTCTAAGGCACTTCTAGCAGACCTAGAAGCTTCAAATTTGGAATATAAGTAGTGTTTGGTGTATGAATCAAGGAAAAACTAAAATATTTGGGGGCACGGTAGTGCAACCGCCAAGTCGAGTAAAATTTTTCAATTTCGGTTCAGTTTTCTAGATACATAACTGCTGTCTACAAAATACAAAAAGAAATGAGATCCCATCAAAAACAATACTTGTCAAAAAAACCAAGTCTCGCAACTCAGTAGTTCTACGGTAAAAAGTTGTGAGATCCATGTAATACCAAGTCCAGGCCAGGAAATCTTTAACGTTTTACATAAATATATTGACTTGGCCATCGCATGAAAACACGTGTAAATTAAATTATTTAGTGCGATGGCCAAGTCAATAATTTATGTAAAACGTTAAAGATTTCCTGGCCTGGACTTGGTATTACATGGATCTCACAACTTTTTACCGTAGAACTACTGAGTTGCGAGACTTGGTTTTTTTGACAAGTATTGTTTTTGATGGGATTTATATAACATTAAAGATTTTACCGACATCAAATCCTAATATTTATGTAAAGTTCAATTTTAATAATAAACTGTATTGTAATTTTACATGCTATTTGTAACGGCGAAACATGTGCACTACAGAAATCTATAACATCTTTATATGCCATATTTTTAAGCATATAAAGATTCTGATTCTTATAATAATTTAATACGAGTTACAAGAAGTAAACTGCAGCCGACAGAATATTTGATCTTTCGATTACCTACCTTAGAGAAAAATACGGAAAATATACCTATTTCTTACTAAAGTTTCGCTAAAGTGATGTCTGTGAATCCGATTGATGTACGGACTACAGCACAACAATACCTTCATACAGTTTTAAAAATAATTAAATAAATAAATAATAAAATATTTATTTTCATGAAAAGCTAGGTACAATACAAGGCAGCAGTAGTTATTGCACTAGGCTCGCAGACCTGTATCGCAATAACTATAAGTGTAAGTGTAATTTAAACAATACTGTATACCATTTGGCGCGTTCAGTCGTACACTATCGAAACTTGAAGCAAGGGTAGGTTGCTCAGCTACCACGCATGAATGCATCGAAACAATCATTGCTTTACTCAAGTAAAGGGCTAGGCGAGCTGAGTGCTCTACCAAGGCCATCTCCATTCTCAACTAGTGTGAATTCCAAAAATAGATTCAAGCCTCTGTATGGTCGAAAATCAACTTGAATTGAGTTTTTTTGATCGTCGCATCGGACTGTACTTATTCTAAAAGAAAATTCAAGTAAGAATTTACGATAAAATACGAATCTCTGATTTTTTGGAATCATTTTCGCTTCATACCTATAACTTTTAAAATATCGGAAAATTTTCAGGAAATAAGGAAAATTAAATTAAGTAGAAAAATTACAGTAGGCGTGGGAATTCGTTAAATTAATATCACTAAAATAAATAATTATTTTAAGCGGTCCGAAGTTCGCAAAAGTAAATTCAATTCTTAAAATAAAGTCTTGTTCCATTTCCTTTCAAATAACTGTTACAACTGATTTTTCGCGTTGGTTTCTTTACATTTCTTTACACGAGCTACAAAAGTTTATAATGGATGGAACTAGAACTTGTCCTGGGTCTTGCTTAACCACCGACAAATCCGGACAGTAAAGGTTGTGTAGTCCTGAGGGAAATTTAAGCTGAAACTGATCAGGAGCACACTGAAGTTTGGAGTGCCACTAAAATAACGGATGTATTGACATATTTGTTACCTCACATATTGGAATGTGTTTTGACTCTATATGATGGGACACAGTTTAGTTTAGTTTCGCTATGACGTTGTAGGTTTTGTACACCATAAATATCATACAGTCATAAGTTTACTTATGAAAGTCGCCTATGAAGTCACCAGGTTTTCTATACATATTATTGTCACAATCTACATCTACTAGTCTATACTTCTATACTAATATTATAAATGCGAAAGTAACTCTGTCTGTCTGTCTCTCTTTCACACCTAAACCAACTGAACCGATTTTGATGAAATTTGGCATAGAGATAGTTTGAGTCCCGGGAAAGGACATAGGATAGTTTTTATCCCGGTTTTTGAAACAGGGACGCGCGCGATAAAGTTTTTCTGTGACAGACAAAGTTCCACGCGGGCGAAGCCGCGGGCGGAAAGCTAGTAGTAACTAGTTTAAACTTTTTAAACCCTTGAAAAAGAAGATGGCGATTGTGACTGAGTTTCTTGCGCTTTTTCTCAATATTGGCCCATTTATTATCCCGAAGAAGTGGTAGAGTTAAAGTAATACTGGGAGATATAAAAGCGCCTTTAAAAGCCTACCTGTAAAAAACAAATGAGTTTATGATATTTTTATGAGAAGGAGAAATTCTTTTTTGTCAAGAGCCTTCTGGATACACTTCAATTATGTCCCCGGAAACGCCCAGAATCAATTACTGTAAATAGCTACGGCGACAAAGAGGCTATGATAATTAATTGTAGTTTGGGTTGGGACGATTTATGCAAATGCTTGAGTTGTTTTGAGCAAGTCAGTTGTACACTCCTGTACAAATATTACAAGTATTACAACCAACGATCGTGGCGAGTTCTCAGAAATACAAATCTTTGAAATAAATACATAGAATGATTTTCTTTCGCCAATTCTTCTCAGAATGAAACCGACTTTATGTCCCGAAGTGGTGTTAGGGCAAGCTATATTTGGGACGTTTAAAAGTGCCCTGAAAGGGCTACCTACGTAAAGAATTTAAATTTATGTTTACTGATGTAAAGCAAGCTAATAAGGGCTTCTACGAGTATGTGTGTAAAAAAAGACATTGATTGGATCATTAACATCTCGTTTACCCCGTTTTTTCCAATAATAGGGACCCAATTTTTGTTTTTCATAAAATAGCTTACTGTAAGATTCCACTCGTTACTTGCCCTATACGTAAAGTGGGGGTGATTTTTTCTCCAATTTCTCAGGGATCTAAATTATTCAAAACCATTAGGAATGTGTGACTAAGGGTTTGTTGCGGTGCTTCTTCTCAGCACTTGCCAAATGTTGGTCTCGAAGCTCTGGTAGGGTAAAAAGATTATAAGACATGTAGAGGCTCCTTAAGAGCAAAATATTTGACGATTTGTAAGAACTATTTATTAGTCTATACAATTAAAGAAATTTTGACTTTGACTTTGGATTCGACCTAACAAGAATAAATATTAATCTCAGAATTAATCGTCAGTTTTGACATATTTCCCATACTGAAACCAGTCGTTATTTATACCAGGAGTTATTCTCGGATAAAAGTTTGGTCGAATAGGGCTTAAAAGACAAACGGCAGCTTTGAATGGCTCGTTTGTGTTATGTATTAAGTGTCATGAAATTCGCCTTTTCATTACCAGCAACTCCTACGCCAAAAACCTCCATCCATTCTGGACTTTATTCGTACGATCACAATGGTACCGTGTTACATAATTCATTTTATGCTTCATAAGCGCCCAATATATTGCTTACGTCATGAGATCTTTCATAAGGCCCATGTGAAGGAGTTTAATGTGTTGCTATTCTATAAAGTAGTCTTCTCTCCATATTTTTTACTAGCGGCGGCCCGCGACTTCGTACGCGTGGATCCCGTTTTACCCCCTTCATCTATCTTACGCGGTTTAGATTTTTTCATACAAATGTTTTTTCCGCTAACTCCCGTTCCCGTGGGAATTTTGCAATATCCTGTTGTAACTAAGCTTTAAGTTTATTAAGGTACCTGCATGCCAAATTTCAAGCGTCTTACTTGAGCGGTTTAGATTTTTCATAATAATAATAATAATAATAATAATCATTTATTCGCCTTAAATAGGTGGTTACAGAGTAGTTCTTATTTGATTACATATAATGTTACTTAAGACCTATTTAGTCATAGACTATGACATGCAAATATACAGAGTGGTTACAGAGTGAGAAAAATTAAATATAATGTCAATTATGATAAGTCAATAAATCCATGCATCAACCATATTATCCATACAACATTTCAAGTTATTCTTTGTACTTCAAGAATTCATCCACTGAATAAAACGTAATACAAAAGGATTTTCCCGCTAATTCCCGTTCCCGTGGGAATTTCGGGAATTCCTTTCTTAGTGCACCTCTACAGTACCTAAGCTACGTCCCTTCCATATTTCTAGTGCCTACGTTTAGCGGTTTAGACTGTGCGTTGATATGTCACTACGAGTAAGTCAGTCAGTTTCTCCTTTTATATGTTACATATACAGTGTGAGTCACGTTAAAGTGTACATATGAAAATAAATGAAACTACACCTACTTTTATCGACAAAAAAGAGGTCAAAAAATTTTTGAGATTTTTTTTATTTTATTTATATAATTTTTTTTCTTCCAATTACTTATTGTAAAGAAAACGTAATAACTTTTAAACTAAGCGGTATATCCTGATAAAATAAAAACAGTAATAATTATAAATAACAGGCAATACTAAAAAAATACATAAAATACACAAAAAAGGCCAACAAATAATAAAAAATGATACTTTTTGAAAAAAATCTGCTTTTAAATTCGTGTTTTTTTGGTTACTTGATAAATTTCTCCAAAAAATGCCTCTATAACCGGTAGTTTTTATTACTTTTCATTATTCTCTATCGTATTACCTTTGTAAAACCAAAAATCACATGTCTCTATTCCTATCACAACATTTGCTATGATCGTTTGAACAAAGGCCTGCCACAACATTATTCTCCGCTACAGGTAGAGACAATTTTAATTTTAACTAAAATGCTTATTTTACTTCGAAATCTTTTGTTTTTATTTGAAATCTAACTTGTCTTTATCAAAATTACAAATCTAGAGCCATTTTCAGTTTCGTTGTTAACGAAGCGTTGAATGGCGCGCCCCGAGAGGCTTAGTTCAAACGATCATTGCAAACGTTGTGATAGGGATAGAGACATGCAATTTTTGGTTTTACGAAAGTAATACGATAGAGAATAATATAAAGTAATAAAAACCACCGGTTATAGGGGCATTTTTTGGAGAAATTTATCAAATAACCAAAAAAACACGAATTTAAAAGCAGATTTTTTTCAAAAAGTATCATTTTTTATTATTTGTTGGCCTTTTTTGTGTATTTTATGTATTTTTTTAGTATCGCCTGTTATTTAGAATTATTACTGTTTTTATTTTTTCAGAATATACCTCTTAGTTTAAAAGTTATTACGTTTTCTTTACAATAAGTAATTGGAAGAAAAAAAAAATCTATAAAAAATAAAAAAAAAAACTCAATATTTTTTTAACCTCTTTTTTGTCGATAAAAATAGGTCTAGTTTCATCTATTTTCATATGTGCACTTTAACGTGACTCACACTGTATTTAGAAGATTAAACACATAACATTTTTTTTAGAACCCGCTTCATTCCGTGGCAATCTGAACTGAGTAATATTCTTCACTAAAGGGTTTTATTTGAGGAGCCGTCTAATAAAAAAATACTCTTTCGTGTTATTAAAATCCCAGGTTTATTCAAAATCCAAGTTTCATAAGAACTTTCATGAAACCATACAGTTGCGCAATATTTCCCCAAAACTCTTGGGAAAGAAATTTTCCCCTTAGATTTTACGTCACTTTTTCTAATAAAGGGAACCCTTAGCTGCGAACTAGTGTAGAGGGTGAATACTTTTCATAAGCGTGGTTGGCAAAAGAAACATTTGAATAAATAACGAAAAACATCATTGATGTTAGGATTTTGATAAAAGTATTTCCAATAATACATTTTTAAAATAACATTTTGTTTAAGGTATGGTACAATAAAAGTATCCTAATTTTACTGACTAACCTTTTCTAACATCATTAAAATATAATTATCCTTATTTGTGCACCTAAAATTACGTAAATTAAAATATATTTCCATTATTCTATTTTATTTTGATTTTTTTTATTCTGTTTTTCTACTAATGAAGATAATTAACTTCATGGTAAGTGTGTGTGCATGTGCATTATTTATTATCTACTGTGTCTGGAATAAAATCGTAGTCTTATACAACTTAATTCCGATCATAATTGTGCCCAAATAAAGTACCACGATTCACGATTGTTTTAAAGTCTACAAAGTTTCTAATATGAAGCAACATTTTGTAAAAAAAAAAAGTAGCAGAAAGCGAACCATACATTTATTTGTCGCGAACTCGGTAAGAAGGAGAAGACCGTAGTGTAAGATGTTAAGAAGATGATGATAACCAATAGTGGCTGAAAGAAAAAAGCTGCATATCATGCTTTGTGGCGTTCTTAGGTCCATGTTGATGAATGATCACCCAGCTAATTAGTAGTTTCAGAGGGGACTAGTCACTTACTCGACTAGTTGGTCTAGTCCGTAGTTACCCCATCACTAGTAGTGCCAGATCAGACCCCATGAGAAGCACTTTGACCGCTATACCTCCATTGTTAACAAAAAATGCTTTGTTATCATTGTTTTCTGAAGTGGCTGAATTAAGTGCCTCCTAAATTAAATTAGGCAGTTTGAACGCTTCGCGACCAGAAACTTGGAATAAAAACCTGCCAAGTGCGTGTCGTGTCACGCGCAGTGTAGGGTTCCGTAGTTGTCCGTCGTTATCAGTTGTCGGCCGTTTGGTGTAGTGGTTCAGAACGGACTACTATGACGAGAGGTCCCGGGTTCGATTCCCGGTCGGGCAGAAATTGAAATGATGAATTTTAATTTCTGTGACGGGTCAGGGTGTTTTCTATGTAGTTATAATATGTATGTATTTACAAAAAAAAAAGTATTTAAGTATGTTTATCCCGTCGTCTAGTACCCATAGTACAAGCTTTGCTTAGTTTGGGACTAGAGGCGCAGTGTAAAATGTCCAAGGATATTTATTTATTTATTATTATTTATTTTAATAAGTTTCTTCTAAGTAATTTTTAGCTACCCTAATAATTTTTTTTTCAAAATTTTATTTTACCATTCACAAAATTACAGCTCTCGGACAGACAGACGGACATATCGAAACTATAAGGGTTCCTTGTCAGGACTACGGAACCCTAAAAATGTGTAGAAAAAATGAAAGGAAACGCTGGTTACGAAATATTTGACCTTTATGCCAGCGGTTGCTAGGATTTCGCTTGTTAGCTTTGACTTTTAGGACCTTTGTAGATGTTATTTATTATTATAAACTAGCTTTTGCCCGCGGTTTCACCCGCGTGAAATTTAGTATGTCACAGCCTATATGTTAATCTGGGTTATAAACAGTAATACTGTAAAGTTTCAACAAAATCCGTTCAGTAGTTTTTGCGTGAAAGAGTAACAAACATCCAGACATCCAAACATCATGACATCCAAACTTTCGCATTTATAATATTAGTAGGATAGTAGGAAGTAGGATGAAGAGAGGAGAGATACTTTTTTGCGACTACGTTTATGTTGGTATTGTCAGGGTGCAGAAACATCAATTTTACAAACAAAACAAAAGTTTTGCAATACTAACATCATACTTCGTTCGTTCGTTCGTTCGTTTCAGCCAAATGACGTCCACAGCTGGACAAAGGCCTCCGCCAAAGTTTTCCACAATTAACCTTTACCAGATCGTCGATCCACCTAGTAGGAGGCCTGCCCACGCTACGTCTTCCAGCCCGTGGTCGCCACTCGAAAACTTTCCTGCCCCAACGGCCATCGTCTCTACGAGCTATGTGCCCCGCCCACTGCCAAATTTATTACTATGTACCTAGTCTGGTCATAAGTTCTGTCACATGATCATTACTTTTGAATTTTGAATGAAAGTCTCAAAAATATTTATTGAATTAGAATTTAGAATATTTAAAGAAATTAAAAATGTGCACTGTTTTGAATTTTATTTGTTTTTAAATATGTAGTGGACGCATAAAGAAGACCGAACAGCAGTCGTCACGCTGCATTGGTGCGGTTACGCGCCAAAGCAGATTTTCGATGTGCAGAAAAAATTCAATTAAATATCAATTTTACATTTATCGTTTCATCAAACGATATAATGAAGTTTTAAGTGTAGAAGACACAAAACAAAAGTAATTGTCCTTGCACGGTTAGGACTCCAGCAGTGTTAAAAGCTGCGAAGGCGCGAACTCAAAAAAATTCCATGCGTTAGCAGACTTTTCCTGCCCTAGACGTAGGCATAAGCAGAACCAGGGTGAAATTGATATTTATGAAGACTCAAGGCTTCAAACTTTTTTAATAAAAATCAAAAATCACTTGGATGCGCGTTTAAAAGACCTGAGATTGAAGAAATCCCACATTTTGCTCAAGCGGTACGCGGGAAAAAAGTACCTTGAATTTTTTTTTCAGATTTTGTTTTTTACCATGGAAGAGAGTTACAAAAAAACAAAATGGTAAGTTAGATGCGTACATCAATGAAGAAGCACCAGCTTAATTTCGGCTGTCCAGCTAGGCCAGCTTTTATCGCCACTCAAGGTTTGGAAACATGTCTCAAATTTGGGCTTTTTTGAGGTATTTTTTGCATGAAAGGCATAAAAACGAATGCCATTCTGTATCAAAATTCAGTTCTCACAAAGCTTATGGAACCTTTTTCACATATCATGCCCAATAACAGACACTGGGAGTTCCAGCAGGATTCTGAGCCAGCTCATAGAGCAAAAAACGCGCAAAACCCGCTCGTAGGGCGTAAAATTGACCTCAGCCGGCACGAAGTCTGGCCCTCATCCAGTCCAGACTCTAATCCGTTGGATTACAAAATATAGCAACATTTGGAGAGGAAGGCCTGCTCTATGCGTCATACTGTTTTGGAGTCCCTCAAGGCATCCTGTATTAAACCAGCCGCCGATATTGATACGAAACTCGCTCGTGTTTCTAGAGACCACTGACCCCGCAGTTTGAACCCTTGTATTCATAATTGCGAGGAAATCTATATACATAAAAATGAAACCCGTTTTCCGTTGTCACGACATAACATGAAAACGGCTTGACCGATTTGGCTGATTTTTTTTTTGTAGTTTTCTAATACTCTGTACAAGGTTTTTACGGAAAAAAATATAAAGAAAATCTCTACGCTAAGGCGGTACGAAGTTCGCCGGGTCAGCTAGTTTTAAATATTTTTTATAAGCATAAAATCTTTGTTTTAGTACCTTTCTATTGGTATATAAATGATTACCGTAAAAACAAATATAGTATCAATTATCTATACTAATATTATAAAGCTGAAGAGTTTGTTTGTTTGTTTGTTTGTTTGTTTGTTTGTTTGGTTGAACGCGCTAATCTCAGGAACTACTAGACCGATTTGAAAAATTCTTTTTGTGTTGGATAGCCCGTTAGTTCCTGAAGGCTTTAGGCTATTTATCATCAGGCTAAGACCAATAGGAGCGGAGCACCAATCAAGAATATTTCAAATCAGTGAATTTTTTCCTTTTGAGAGCTGACGCTGCGTAAACGGTTAAAGTTTCGCAAAAATCATGTATGACAGGATTGTTCCCCTTTAAAAGTTCTTTAAAAAAGTCCGCGGTAGCATATGTCTATCTTTTAAGGTTGGCTCATAGTAACCATTTTTATGCAAAAAAAATCTGTTTTAAAATAATGCATTATTTGCGAAGGTGTTTTTATAAACATGATATTAATCCTTATCCAAATAAATAAATTATTCACCACAAGTATTTAATTTTAAACATTCTTGCCCTTTACACCATTCGATTTCAATAAATATCTTAGGAGATATCGCAGTTTTAAAATCACATCGCAGCAAAATAATGATCAAGTACTACGCGCGCTACTGATGGATCAATGCACAGCCTAAACCGCTGATCGCAAAGACCTGAAACTTGGACGGTGTGTTCTTTGTATGACGTAAGCATCTGATAAGAAAAGATTTTCCAAAATTCTACCCCTAAGGAGCTAAAAAGGAGGGGCAAAGTTTGTATGAAATAACGAGATTCCTTCGTCCAATCTACTTAAAATTTTGCATAAGCATTCTATAACAGAATTAATGGAAGACGTGTTTCGTATTTTAGTGAAATGCACCCCCTAACTATGTTAAAAAGGGATAGAAAGTTATTTTAGTGGTGATTTGCTTCAAAGTTGATATTAATTACTCATTAGTGCATTTTTTTACAATCATGACGTCATGTTAACGACTACCATACTCTAGGGGCCTCCACTTAACCTCGGAGTGGGTGCCCGCTGCGTGCGCTCGCCCAACAATGCATAGTAATGCATGAAAGTCATGCCGCGGGCACCTGCTTGCGCTGTATACATAAACTCATTTTCGCGCGAGAGTTTTGGCGGAGGCCCTTGAGGTAGTGGGAGTAGTCTTGAGGAAAAGCTCCTTCTCCCACGGCCAGTGGCATGCTGGAAGCTTGGTGATTCTAGCACCCGTAGGAAAATATAAAAACAAGTTTACCAATAATACTGCGGTAGGTGTAGTTTTCGATTTCGTTGTAAAAAAATAATACCACCGAGTAACTTTCACCGGATCAAAGGCCGAGCTGCATATTCATACAATAGAAGAAAAAAATATTTTCATGTTTATTTAACCAGATTTTTATATTTTAAAAGTATTCAAACATTTAGATAATAACGTTAAAACATTTAAAAATAATCGTATGAGAACGTTTTCGACTTCTCCACGGACGAAGTCGCGGGCAAAAGCTATTCGTAAAATAATTAGACTAAATTATTAAAAGTGCCTACCCAAAGTCATTATTCCACGCGGACGAAGTCGCGGGCACAGCTAGTTTCACTATAAACATGTGACAGAACTTATGACCCGACTAAGTATAAAAGCCAAGGGTTTAACAATGGCATGTACTCGTAATTTGGAATTACCTAAATAAAGTAACTTTTTTTTTTTTTTCATTTATTTACCAAATAAAAAGAATTACAGACAAAATTTGTTTTGACAGCATTCAGGAAACCACTAAGGTTTGTGTTGATGCTGTTGCAGTTCTACATCGATACTTATGGTTACAATAATAATTACAATTAATTTACAATATTTTATGACTTTAATTAATCATCCCGAATCTAAACAATACCCGATATGTTGACATCTCATTTATTTCATATTCAGAAGCAAATGCGTAATAGGTATACGTACCTCAATATAGTAAGTAAGATTTACCAACAGACTTTCTCTACAATTAGGCCTTATTTATCGTTATCAAGTCACAAGGCAAGAAAGGTTAAGTAAATTAATAAGGGTAACTTTTAACTGCTGCGATTACGCAGGTAAAGGTAGACGTTCAGAAAATTCATATTACTTAAACGCACCTTCATTTTACTTAGGTAATTGTTACCAGTGTTACCTACATTTAACCGTTTAAAAATTCTACAAAACAGCCTTTCAGCCTTACTTATATTAGCATAAGAATTTTCACGCTTCCCGAGCCCGCTAGGGATTATATGGTGCGTGTAACTGGAGGTCAAAGTTCACAGACATACTGATAATAGTTGATAACAGTTCCTTTTACAGGCCTATATTTAGCTTTATTTGATTTGTGTCTGTAAACCCAGTTTCTCACGTGAGTTGACGTCAATCTGCTGTCAGATATCAGGTTTATGATACAAAGCTTTTTGATCTAGAGAATTAGTAACCCACCCACTTCTTCTTGTCTTCGTGTGTCGACAACAAACCTACACAGTGTCAGCCCAAAACTCCGCCACGAGTGTGGCGTTGTCAGTAGCCTTCATTAAATTTTCCTACATGTAGTTGTTTAGGCACATAGGGCACAACATCATGAGCTTCGTCAACTGGGGAACAAAACCTACCCACTAAAGTAATGAGATGTTAAATCGTATCCATAAGTTAGGCTCGGTGAAATCTGATTTATTCAAAACATATTTCCGCTCTGCCTTGGTGGAAACCGGGCCTTAAGAATCCGTTTCACTACTTGTTGATTAAGTCCCCGAAAGCTTACCTGTTCAACCAGGCTAGTGACAACATTTTATCGATGATTTTATATGACAAATGTATCGCGTAATATCAATAAAATAGCCTGATATATAAAAAAAAATATAAGCATATCGCGGCGCACATCCGAGGCCTACAGAACTTATCTACTTACCACTAACACTACAACTTCTCAGGTCAGTTCCTCAGAACTAGAACAGATTTTTTTTCAGATTTTGGTAGGTATTTGGATTTATTTGTTAGATAGTTCCTAGTATAGTCAAACAACTAAAATTAAATATGATGAAACTGGTTGTTCAGAAACTTTTTGGAATCTGATTAACTTTCATGTTACCTAGTCAAAGCTACCAAAATACTGATAGTCTTGTAAAAAAAATGCAATCTAAGGACCCTCGCCCACGGCGCATTTGCAACGCACTACAGAAGTGATGCCAACGCGCTACTAAAGCGCTACAGCAGCGCGGCTGCATCGCTACAAAAAGTCGCCGTGGGCAAGGGCCCTAAAAGCACATATAAATATTTTGATTTTTTTTTACATGACATGTTTACAAACTAAAACACCAATTTGCACTGAATGTTTTATTGGTGATCTTGGTTGGGGCCCTACGTAAATTGCGATCTTTCTATTTTTACCTATGTCGTTATGTCACTAAGACCTGTCTAGACAAAGTGACATCTGTCAAACGTAAGAAGGGGCCAACGATACACTCGTAGCTTAGGTAAGTAAATGAAGGCAATACAACACGTATAATAAGCATTGAAGTAATATTACTACGTACCTAGTACATTATAACTCAATGATAATAAGGAGGTTCTGTAAATAGAAACATGTAGTTGGCATTGTTTTTATACTCTTTGAAAAGATATTCAATATACGAATATTTTAAGTTTCATAGTCACTGATACTGCAGCTCTCAATTTACAACAGGAATTTACCGCTACATGGTACGAATACATTTTTTATTTTAAAAGCTTTTATAAATCTTTCTATCTTTGTCTCTATGTTTATCTATATAATACTTACTTAATAGGTACGATACTAGTTTCATTTAACCTATCAAGTGGCAATAACATTCATAAATAAAGAAAATGTAGTAAAAAGTCTCTTGTAGTGTTTTTACTTGCGTGCGACGTACGACGTGGAGGGAGATCGTGCGGAGAGTTGTATCCGCCTTTACAACCGATGTGAACAACGCCTCAACGTGACCACGACCGCTCTGCCAAGAGCGTAACGAATAAGAAGAAGAAGAAGCGACGTACAACGTACTTTACTTTTGCGTGCGAGGGCCTTTGTAAGACGTGTAATGACACGTCTAAGAAAGGCCCTCGCACGCATCATTGAAGTCTGACAATCAGGCTGATTCGAGCGAGCTAAGTCTTAAACAAACTGGAACTTCTTCAAAGTGTAAAGGCGCACTATGGGTTTGTTTCCACTGAAGGGGAGCGGAGAAAAGACGTACAAAAAACGACACGTCAAGCTATTGAATTTTCTTCGATTTTATTTTAAGAAGAAGCGACTACAGTCGACATGAAAAAATATTATTATTATATTTGAATTGCTCAAAATGTCTTTTAGTCAGCAGTTTCTCTGTAAAGATAATATTTATGAATTTGCCTTTAACTTATTTCAGTGCGCTTCGCTTCAACGAAAGCCCATCCAGTTGTATATTCAAGCTATCGAGTGAGCAAAAAGCGGAGGTTTTCCTTTTAAGAATATTCATCAAAGCCGATCCGAGCTCTCGAATGCTCGATTGACTGTCGAGAGCACAAAGAATACTATCGATTCAGCGGTGTAGACACAATGGAGTTTTTTTCGAGCCAAAAAGCGAGTCAGTTTAAAATAAAATCGGATATTGCTCACCTCTGTGTTACCTTTTGGTTACTAGGTCAAGTTTAGATCAAGTTTTTTTTATCCACAACGAGGAAGCTCTTAGCCTGTATCTCACCTGATGGTAAGTGATGATCAGGCCGAAAACGAACGTACGTTTTCGAGTTGCCGTGCCGTTATTCCGTGAGCTAGCGACCCTCATCCCACATGTAATTGATTTTAATTTTTCTTACATCTTTACTTTTCATTTCTCTTGAGCTTGCTACGCTTCTGCGACTGCTACTTCTTGTTGTAATGCTACTTCTTCTTTTCTCTGGCTTACATAAACAAAAATGTTGAAAACCCAACTCAAATTAAAAAATTACGACGAGAATACGAGATGTCTGAAAATGCTTTTTAAAAGCACAGCATTGGCTTCTTCGGTAAGCCCCTACTTTTCTGTCAAAAGGAAAAAGTGAGGTGGCCTTTTTATGTCTCACTGCCCCAGGTACAAATGACCTTTAAATTGTTGTTTAACCTCTAGTTAAAACATTACATTTGCAGTGGTTGTAAAACATTACTTTGCTCTGACATTTACAATTTAAATCCACGTAAACTGTCGCCTACAAAGCTCATTGGGTTCGCCGATAAATATTTAAGTTTATTTAACCTTTTGATGTCAACGGTGGCATGTTTGGATTAGTTCGGTAGTGGCGGGATGAAGCTAATGCAAGACTTTTTTTAGATATGACTAACTAGCTTTTGCCCGCGGTTTCATCCGCGTGAAATTTGTTTGTCACAGAAGATCGTCCTAAATTATGGCCTATATGTCTGGGTTATAAAGAATAACACTGTAAAGTTTCATCAAAATCCGTTTAGTACTTCTTGCGTGAAAGAGTAACAAACATGTTAACATCCAGACATCCATACAAACTTTCGCATTTATAATATTAGTAAGTTTAATTAATCCACTAGTTAACCTTTAAGAGTAGTATACAAGGTTGGAAACGATAATTGTTTTCATTTGAGAAAATTGCCTTAAGTGGAAGTTTTTCACATAATTTAAATCATGTCTTTTATAATTTAAAATTATTTATGAACACAAAAATCCGTAAAATATTATCTTATTCGTATCGTTTACAATACTTTAGTAAAGTAAGAATTGTTTAACTTACAAAATTACCTTGTCTACAGGTAAAAGTCATCCGACCACACAACAGACGCGTCTCCGTAGTTTTCAAGGTAAGTAACGTTTATTTCCATAAACTAATTATTTAAAGTAACTCAACAAAACTTAAATACTTGCCAAGAGTAACAATCTCGTCGAAATTGTTTTACTAGTAGAATCAATATCAATTTGTAATGTACACTTAGTTAAGTCGCTGATTGGTATTACAGAAAATATGATATTATTAAAAAGGAAAAGGTAATATTTATTGAGAAAATATTAACAGATAGCTAAAAAACACGAAGCCACATCGGATATTTGATTTAATAATTGCTTTTGGTTAACCCACGCGCAATTTATTATGTGTACTTTATCAAAGTGAAGGAAGAAAAATTGCGCGAGGGCCTGTGTACACTCGGGGGCAATTAATTTGAATCAGTGTACGTCTCTGTCCACGTGTAGGCATTATTACTTGGTCTCCGGGCTCATAATCATCAGAAAAATAATTTTATTTATTTGTGGTCCCGTCTGGCTGGCGTGGGGAATGTAGGTCAAAAAATCTACCATTAATACCGTACCGCGCGGGAATAACTTGACATCTCGACCTGCACTTTTTTTTTTTTATTAGCTTAAACGTTTCCTCTACCTTATACCCTTCTGGTATAAAAAACTCAACTCGAAATACCCAAAAATACTTGAAATACAGCTCTTGTTCATAAGTAAATATCTCTAATTTAGGCAATAAATATTTGACATAACGATATATCCAATTAATATTATTCGTACAAACATTTATATTTCGATTTATCAATGTATGTCAGAACATGTATTTGTTAATATCTCGACTTATACATTTATGGATTTTCGTTTTTAATTTGACAAAAACAGTTATCAAGTTATGATCCCCTCTGAGTACTAAACATATCCATGATATGTGGAGTTGTCTAGTTATGCACACTGTCAAGAGTTTGGATATTTGGAGTTATCCAGCTATTACATTCGTATAATCATATTTTTATATGTGTCATTAGCAGTTTTTTAAATATAACATTGTCAGGATTTCGAGTGTCTTTAAATATTTTTTACTTAGCAACCCCTGAAAATATATTTTTAATATATTTAAGCGTTAATTATTACTTTTATTACTATTTTCAATAGTTTAAAACTAAATTAACGTTTAAATAGCAAGTTGAAAGTAGAAGGATATGTTTAGTCAATAGGTAGGTACTATCTACTAATGTTTTTTCATAACAGACTAAGATTTCGTTTGACAACCGAATATAAGTAAAAAATCTAATAATAAACTTTTAGGTCAACTTTAAGTTCCGGATATTTTTATAGTCTATTGACATCAATGACAATAATTAGGAATAATGATGAGGTAAGTAGGGTCGATATGCCAGATCTCGTCCATTTAGTGAGTTGGTAGATTTGAGGAATAAAAATAATATACAATTTTTCGTAATCATTTTGAACGAAAAATTGTTGTCATTATGCTCCCTTTAGTCTTTATAAGTATAGTATTAAACTTGCTCTAAACCATTAGAAGTTTTAATATCTTTGTAATATTAATATAATATAGAAAAAATGCATTCAAAATCACTAATAATTAATAACAGCATGGAAATAAAAAAATATAGATAAAATCTTACTAATTGGTATTCAAAATATTTAGGTATCACACTTAATAATTATAAACATACATTTATATTTTAGTTTATTTCATTTTTTTAAATTTCAATAGTATGGCTCAATTTGCAATAATTATGGTCTCCTCTCTAGGCACAGTTTGCTTTTTAATATTATTTACAACGTCTGTATTTAAAAAAATGTCGTGATAATGTGGACGCAAATTGGCTATCACAAAGGGTAAGCTACATTTGGAGCGTGTATTAGCGTCCAGGAAAAGGCCTAAGTACTGAAAAAAATCTTTGTGTTCGATAAGTCATGTAAATAACGTTTTAAATAATATACAACATGCATTGTTTTGTATATTTTAATATCTTAGACCCAGTTAGACCAGACCGCGATCACTTCTGACGCAAAGTGGAAATTTCATTGTAGTAAATTCGCATCCACCTTATTTTAAGTGTCATTTAATAAAGTACAATCACCGATATCATTATCCGTATTGTATGGTTCATGGTTAAGACTTAGAGACTGCGGTAAATCCCAAACTAGACCTAAATATATTAAAAACTTACCTTGAAACGCGCACCTGCTCACGTGGGATTTATTTTTGGCAAAAACGGTAGCATGATATAAGATTTTTTAATGTGGGTTTACCTGTCATACATTCAGGGAATCATAGCAATAGCTTACGTTCTAGAGTGATCCATCATTTGGACGTGAACTGGACGGTGGACGCGAAAGGGCGTGTCGACCTTACGCAAAAATATATCTAGTTAATTTTAATTATTTTAAGCCTAATGGTAAGCCTAAAATAATTAAAATTAATTGTGCTTGTTATGAAGCATGGCTTTTGTTCTTTTATTTGTCTTTTTTTTTAATTTTAAGTAAACGTACAATTATCTGATCAAAAGCAATCATAATCTGCGATTATATTTGATTTTTCTAATAAATTTGTTACTATTTCATTGCAAAAGTGATAAAAATATGTTCTATTTTTATGTTTTGTTTTTTTACTTAAACTTCATTCAAAATAATTAACTTAAATCCAATTTTTACACCTTAAATGTTTGTTTTTCTTTGGTGAATAACTTGACAAGTCGTCGGTACACAACTTGACAAGTCTTTTTTTTAATAGATTAAGAAGATAATTTAATCAAATTCTTACGCCAATCGAAAGATACGCATCAAATTAGCTTATTTCAATCATAAAAATATCAATTATCATTAATTCCGATTTACCAGAGAACTCTAAACTTTAAAATCGCTCCCCTGAAAAGTACGCAAAAATGACATGTCAAGTTATTCCCGCGCGGTACGGAATATACCTCTGATAAATTGGAGAGTCAAATTACTTATTCTACAATCGTCACAATTCAATTAGTTTTGTTATACAGTGTGTCCGGGCATGTAATGATCAAACTTTAAGTGTGTGATCTATGAACAATTTTATCGATGAAAATACTTCAAATTTGGGGCTTGACCCATTTCTCGAAAAATAACAAGGATTTAAGTTTTTAATTTTTAGTTTTCACCTCTTCCTTCAAAAACAAGTGAAAGCGTGGGTAACTTAATAAGCAAAAATTTTATATCATGCGTTAGCCAATAAAATTATCTATTAGTAGAAGTAGAAAACAGACACAAGTTTCATACGTTTTAAGGGAGTAAGAATAGATTTAATCAGAAAAAAACATGACTTTTTTCACTTCTTTTTCAGTTTTTTTCCCACACGCAATTTATTATGTTTACTTTATCAAAGTGAAGGAAGAAAAATTGCGGGAGGGCCTGTGTACACTCGGGGGCAATTAATTTGAATCAGTGTACGTCTCTGTCCACGTGTAGGCATTATTACTTGGTCTCCGGGCTCATAATCATCAGAAAAATAATTTTATTTATTGTGGTCCCATCTGGCCGACGTGGGGAATGTAGGTCAAAAAATCTACCATTAATGATAAATTGGAGAGTCAAATTACTTATTCTACAATCGTCACAATTCAATTAGTTTTGTTATACATATAGGTGAGGTTTTATCACTAAAACAAGTAAAGACTGTAATTCGGACCTCATCAGTTCTCTTAGACAAATTCTTCCTCCAACCGCGAGTCACCAAACTTGACCCTCAGCTAGAGTTTACCATCGATCGAACCCAAAGTCGCTTGTTTCAAAGTAACGAAAAGTAAGATCAAATTTACCCTTAAGCAATTGTAATCACTTCCAAAAAGAACCGGACCTTGAGACGTATATTGATAACAGTGGAAAGAAGTCTTTTAAGTTTTTTTTTACCTTTCTAAATTGACACAGTTCGTAATTCTTGGTTGCTACGAGCATTTGTATTATACCATGTTCCTGTGCAAATAAATGAATTTGATTTGATTTTTTCAGCATTTTGCATTAAATTACTTTTTTTTTTGCTCCTCACTGTACTAGACTTTGCCTGAAACAATGTTAGATTTTTATTCTTATTGAGGATGGTCCCAGTCACCGGAAGAACATATTAAATTACATAGATCCGACAAAGGGAACCGCGGCTTCTTTCCAAAGCGGTCCCGATCGCCGGAAGACTCCCAATTTTAGGGTTCTGTTCAAATTTTGAAAAAAATAACTCGGAACGTTTAACAGAGGTTGATAATGTGTACATGAAAACTATATTGTTATAGTCATACAAATGAACTTGACAATCAGATTTAAAAATAGTCGGAAAGCTCCACTCGCTTTTTGATAGATATTTTGTCCCTAGTGAACTTGAGAAAGCAAAACTGTGTACCTACGCCATAAAAGTTTTCTAGTCATAATCTACCAACACTCTACAAGGACCGGGGTCATCGTCTTCCATCGTCTTTTCCCTCCATTCTCTCCATTTACGAGTGGAATTAGAAATAAATAAATGAAAAATGTGTTTATTGTGAAAACAAAGAAGCTTACAAATTGTACACCGAAGGCAATTGGACATGGCCTTACAACGCTTACTTATTTTCAGCATTGAAATGAGCAAAAATTCTTCAAGTTTAACACATAATGTAGCAAACCCTTCTGCACGGTCTATTTGGATACCCGAACCACGAAGCCTTAAAAATAATATAAAAATAATCATTATTTAATGAGTAAAGTTTGTTCAAATTCAGCTATTGGATTTCCAAAAAAGGATTCTGGTAAAATTTGATTTGAGTTGATGACCAACGATTTACCTACCCTGTAAAAATCCGTCAAACATAATAATTATCATAAATAATAACATATTCTATTATATCTCAGGTTTTTTCAGTCCACGCAAGATTTTAGAATTAATATTTTGTATTGCGCCTATATTATTACTAGCTTTCCGCCCGCGGCTTCGCCCGCGTGGAATTTTGTCTGTCACAGAAAAACTTTATCGCGCGCGTCCCTGTTTCAAAAACCGGGATAAAAACTATCCTATGTTCTTTCCTGGGACTCAAACTATCTCTATGCCAAATTTCATCAAAATCGGTTGCGAGGTTTAAGCGGGAAAGCGTAACAGACAGACAGACAGACAGACAGACAGACAGACAGACAGAGTTACTTTCGCATTTATAATATTAGTTGGGATAGTTGGGATTAGTTGGGATTATCTTTACTCCTCAAAATAAATCTATTTCTAAAACAAATACTTAACAAGCGGGTGTTTGTGCTTGACCCGGAGCGCAAATAATCATTTCCTAAATAAATCCAAATAAACATTATTTAACACCATTCCATCTGTTACAAACTTTCCCTTAAACTCGAAACTATTCCTTAGTCAGAAGGATCTAAAAATATCTACAAGTCTGAAAAAACTCTCCTTTGAAAAGGATTAAAAGTTAAAGTTTAAACACTGCACTGAAAAGTGCGCGGATATTGACATCTTTAAAGCATCCGACTCTCTATTTGGAAAGATTGACACGCGTATTCACAAACGATGCTTGCTTAAGTGAAGCAGCAAATCGAACACACAGCGTTGAATAGAGCTCTGTGATTGGTTCGTTTGTCTTCCTATGCGTACACGCGCACTGTGAGATCTCATAGTCATGTTTGTGAATACGGGCGTGAATCTTTCATCACGGTTAAAGAACACGGAAAACTACTCTGCGTCTGAAAATAAGAAAAGGCGTGTTCTACTTTTGCGCGCACTATTAGGTACGACTTAATGCTATTTATTTAAAAAGGTTTCGGTCACCGAAGAGGCAAGTGTTTGGGATGACTGGTTCTTTGTTTGTAGTGTGTGAAAAGGAATTATTCTATTCATTCAAAAGCGGTTTGACCGATTTAGTCACAGGACTCTTTGTGTGTGATTAGATAGGTGCGGTTACTGGCCAAAGAAAAGAGATTTTAATGAGTTGGAACCATTGACTGCATTTTTTTGTATAGGTATAAATATGTGTAAGTACAGTAAATAAACGGTTTAAGAACTTTATTTCTCATAAGAATTAACAATAATTCACTTCCTGAGAAACATTTCAATTTAAATTATTTAAACATAATGAGTGTACAACTAATTACAAACAAAATCAAGGTAACTATCAACATTAACCAAAAATAAAAATAATGTGACGGTACACAACAAAAAACTTCGAGCCAAAGCCACAGAATAAGTAATAGTACAGGTACAGAAGGATTACTCCGCAAGACGATTTAAATAAATGCGAGTCTTGCTGCGACGCGATACAGTGGAATTCAGCTCGCACAGCACTACGTACCTACAATTTTATTCACCTACAAGTTTTGTCTCTTTCTATCGCGTGCCTCTGAACTCTTCTTACGCTGTTAGGGTTGCTGTCTAGTGAAAAAAATAATTAATCTACTTATATGTCATGAGGTACGTACCTCATGACACGTATGTATGTAAGTACGCATTCATTATGGAAAAACTTGGGAGAGGCCTTTGGCCAGCAGTGGACGTCATTTGGCTAAAACGAACGAACGCATTCTGAGCAGTAGTCATGGTAGGCTAGGTTCCTATGCTATCCTAAGAATTATTGATTACCTACATGGCCAACATACCTTTCAGCATCTTTGGGAAGCGAAAAAAAAGATAAATCCGGTAGATTTCTTTTCGAATTTAAACACCCGAACGCCGCACAATATTTCTTTCTCTTTATGTCCATTTTTAAATAATACTTCGATCATAGAATTAGGTACTACAACGCACGCCAGCGTCCTGACGGGCGCGCGCGTGACACTCGACTGATAATATAATACCCGCCGGCGGGGCGCTTCGCTGTAGGTAATTATCGGATGTACCGCGCGGAGTGAGCCAGGCCTGCCAAAGCATAACGAGTCGCCACACGCCAGTCAACCACGGATGTAATGCGCACTGAGCGAACTTTGTAAATTGGATGCGGCATATTAAATGGATTGTAAAAATAATATGGTTGTATGCAATAAATGTAATTTTAATTGTGTATAGAGAATTTCACGTATTTGTATTAGATTAATTAATAAAATTTAATTGTTATAGATGCTTAATTTATTGTTAATAGTATATAATTAAATAAATATAAGTATAATAATACCTGTGTAAATTTTCTAGTAATATTTTGATACTAATATTTAGACGATATAGAGTAAAGCGTTCTTCAAAGAAAATCTTAAAAGAAAAACGTGTGAAACACAGCGGATTAGTTCGTGTAAATAGAAAATTTAATTTTAAAAGACCTTCGAATTATTCGCGAATACAAATACTAAAGTTCTAAATATAAAATTATATTCTATAGTTGGAATTTGACTTGGGACCGCAATAAGTATAATATGCGGCCATCTTAATTTAAATCTGCAGCGCCTTGAGGTCAAGTTGGCGACCGGTCGGCGGCGGCGACCTTTTCACAAAATGTTTTTTTCAGCATACTGAAAAAAAATCTCTAATACTTTTACATACATTCTTCGACATTTTTCATGAAAAACTCGTTGCGAATATTGGAAAATAGTTAGCAAAAATTGTTTGGTACAGTCGACAGCTCGTCAACGTAAACACTGTGGTATCTTACGTAGTTGCGATAAGGGCGACTTTGCAACGAAAATGTAAAGTCTGATGTGCTGTCGTCTGTACATACAATTTGTCGTTAATTCCATTTTATCTACTACCAATTTTACATTGTCGATTTCTCTTCAATTTCCAACTCAAAGGGTTCTAATTCGACTTCTAAATTACAATCTGGATTCATGATTACCGAAAAAGGTTGTTTGCTAAGAAAAAATTGGGCATTCGAAATAAGATATCAAGTTACGAGTGTACTTCGAGCGTTGATACTCAGCAAATTTAATTTACAATTATTATTTTATTTTCGTGTAAATGTACAAAATATGTTGGAGTCTCTTTCAATTTCTAACCTTGGGATCTATTATTCGGTTGCTGTCAGCCTTCTACAGTGCCAGCTTTAATCAAGTATGTCTAATTGTACACAAAAATGCCAATGTAATATTTTGACGCGCGTTATTTTTCGAGTAATTTTCAGTCACGTTATACGTTCGAATAGTAAAAGCTTTATTTCGTACTACATTTTGTTTGTGTAGAGATTGTATAAAGATAACTAACGTATTTTCTATCGGTGCTGGAGCTCTATATTTACCTTGAAGCGCTTTACGCTCTACGTTTATTTTGTCGAGCTAAAACGGTAAAAATGTAGCATTTTTCACGGGACGCTTTAAATCACTTCCAATGCTGTCGAGAGCCATGACAGGCACGCGTCAAACTGCGCTCCGTGCTTTATTCCAGTTAAAATATTTTGTACAAGAAGTTATTATAGTTGACCATGACCTACATCAAGTAAAAATAGTTTTAACAAATGCAATACATTTGATTCAGCAGACACGTTATTATTAAACGCTCGATTGAAGGTACATGTCTACAGTCTGTTTATGTAAATTGATCACGATACGAAAAGAACACCTAAAAGGGCAAGGCTTTTTCTTTTCAACCGACTTCAAAAAAAGGAGGAGGTTCTCAATTCGACCCGTATGTTTTTTTTTTCTATGTTTGTTACGCGATAACTCCGCCAATTATGAACCGATTTGAACAAATCTTTTTTCGGCGTATAGGTAATACCTCAAGGGTGGTCCCATTTAAATTTAATAATAAAAAAAATAACCCCCAAGGGTGGAAAATTGGGGATGAACTTTTTTATACGCAATATCTCCGCCGATTATGAACCATAGTTAACCATAGAACCATAAGGATTTAGTGACGTGAATGTAGGTAGTGTCTACCAAAATCTCTATCCATACTACTTACCATACTAAAAAGGATTAATTCTACTGCTCAAATGCATCAACTTTACCCAAGAGAAGGAAGTTCAAATCTTTCTAAAAAATATACATCCTGTATTATGTCAGCCTATTGCGAGTTTTCACCATCAATCCCTAATTTTTAAGTGACCCATATGAAAACAAAATTCCTGTTATGTGTTACCATAGGGGCCACTTAAAAATTAGGGATTGATGGTGAAAACGGGCATATGACATTTAAATTCAAGTCCGATCTTTACACGAGTAGGTCATATGTTAACGTTTAAATATCACATAAGTGACGAAACGCCCGCCCACAGGCACAAATAATTGACAAAGTTCAATAATACCCATACTTTATCGTAGGAAAATTGCCCGAATTCGCAACTGAGTGGGCATGGGCATCTACACGAGGGATCATCGAGTCGTTGGAATGTAATTGGAACTGTACAAACAAATTAAATTGACTTTTTCTATTTTCGAGTTGTTTACTTACTTTTCATGAAAAAATATTGCAAAATATTATTTGTATAGATAGTAGGTATGTGCGCTTAGTAGCATGCGTAGGTAAATATTGGTTTCATTGCTTATGTGTTTTGCTGGCTATTATTTACGATATAAAGAATTATATGAATATGAACAACGATATAGCTACATTAAAATCTTGTACATTAAACTGTTAGGTAAATATGATTTAAATTCAACTGTCATGTTTGTAGTATCATTAAATCAGTGCAGTAGTTTTAGCATGTCGAATTTACAAACATACTCCATAATTTGTTAAGTTTTGCGTTATCATATTAGGATACCTTGATGTAGCAACATTGCGCATTTCAAACTAACTACGGTTCATGTAAACAAGATTTGTACAAACGGCGCGGTACATGTAACTTCATTTGGCATCTTAAGGCTGACTTACACGTATTAAGTAGTTAAGTAGGTAAATAATTGTTTGCTTTAGGCTGAGTTGCACCACCTAACGTTGACGGTAACCTTAGTGATAACCGATGCTTTTTGTATGGAGTTTGACAGATTTTTGACGTTTGTTAAAAGTCAAAGTAAGATGGTGCAATCCAGCCTTAATTTTACGGGTAAGTTGGTGGGCGGGGCTTGTCATGTGACACATTTTGACAAGCAGTTTCATAGTAGGTAAATAAGAGCTTGAACTTTAAATACGTTTGGACATAGACTTAAAATTAAGTTAAAATTTAGATACTTAAATACTAAAGTACCTACTTACGGATATAAATTATTCAGAAATAATTCAGCAGGAAAGTTTTACTAAGTCCTATCTGCCAAGTAGGGTTTGATTATTGGATGAGAGAACTTGAAAATCTTTCATTGCTGCGGGAAAATTAGTCGACAATCGGATGAAGACCCGACTGAAAAATTAATTAACTTAAAATTTAATTCATAGGATCAATCGTAACTGATTGATATAAGATAGACATAAAACTCATTTTATTTTTGCAAGTAGGCTTTTAAAAAGCACTTTTTACACGTCCCAATATTAATTCTACCACTGCTTTGGGACAATAAATGAACCAGTGTTGAGAAGAACCAGCGTAAGATACTCAGTCACTATTGTCAGTGCAATTTAGTAATATTGTAACATAAAATAAAAACTAATAACCGTTCATTAATTTGCTTTCATTGTTGAATTTGTGTTGGCTCCATGAATTAACAAAAATATAAAGTTATTACGTAATAAAATACTGTATCATAATCTCAATATTTTTATTAACAACATGATTTAATTAAAATCTCATTTACGATATTAAAGATTTTCAGATATCTTTTTATTTTCTAGTTTTTCGTTTTTTGAGTAAACGTGAAAAAGTACAATTTTGGTTTGATCCGTTGAACCCTAAAAAAATATCGACGATATGTAAAACTCATTTAATCAAGTGTTTAACGAGATAAAAGGATGCAGTCGAACGAAACAGGCTATTGACGTTCTTTCTAATGAAACAAAGGATCATTTAAATACACGAAACAGGAAGAGAGTCCTGACTACATCAAAAAGGTCTGTTAAAGCTGCGCACAAATTCTTTACACATTTTCATTCTTTAAAATATTCTGTAGAGCTTCTTCACCTTAAAGATGTGAGAAGAATATTTTGAACTTATCTACTCAGCTTCTGTCCCATTTCGTCACCATTTCGAAAAATGAAATTTTGATGTTGATTTTCCAGATTTAGTATTGAAATAGGGCTCAAAATCTTTATGTCAATTTTTCAGTCGGTTAGGCAAACGGTTCGTCTAGAATATTCTGTCCAAAATATAATTATTAAACTAGTAACTTATGTTTCAAATTCAATTTGCTAAGACTTTAAACTTTTTAACAGGAATTTTGGTGGAGTCAGAGATATTTATACTCCGCTCCGTTTATTTTGACGCGACGCGCCTCGCAAATGTAGGTACTAAAACTTGGTGAAAGTTAGATTTTAGCACCATCTCCTTTTAAACATAAGTTTGATACTCTTACATTGTACAGATGGTAAAATAAGCATTATAGAATAAAATAAAGTAAACTTTCAGAACAACAGTCGTAAAAACCGTTACATTCTTTCACGTAGTTTTTATACTAATTTAGAGCTTATGTGATGGTAAATGAAAAAATATTCTGCATGATGGAAAACATGATAAGTTTGTTCAAAAATCAGGCATAAAATTCTATGATTTAATGTCTCAGTTTTTAGTATATCAATCCAAAATACTTTATGAAAACTACCTATACTGAATGGAAGCATATTAAACATGGAATTTCCGTTCAGTGTTTTCGAAGTGTATAGCAGTGGTTAAATATAAGTACTTCCAGTAGAAAACGCTGTTAACTTCTAGGTCTCTTCACAAAGTAACATGACAGATGTAAATTTCTTTGTCGTTGAACTACGTCCTTTTTACTTTGTTACATGAAGCTATCACAAAATAAAATGGAATATTCGTCACAACGAATTTTAATTTGTATACATGCACTGTTCTACCTGAAAAAAGTAGTAAGTCTAGGATGGTGCATCTGCCCTGTAAGTGCCTATTCACTCTCACCTTGAAAAGGCCTGGATTATAGTGTTCAGGAAAGACAGCAGCAAGTTATCAACTCAGAATGCGTATCGAGAATGAGGACAAAGAGATAGGTACCTACATACTGTGTACATCAAGCTACTAAACTTTAGTTCTTATATCATTGAAACAGATGCTATTTTGCAACAAAAACATTGTCTGATGTGCTGTCGAATGTACGTAAAAATAAGAAACTTTCTAAAGGAAGAATTAGGCCCAGAATAGCACTGGCACCAGTAATATTTCCATTCGCTTTCTACATTAGGGTTGCCGGTGTAGAAAATTACCCCGTATTAATTGAAAAGTTTTCAATTAAGATTCTTATCAGAAATCTTAAAGAAAATTAATATCACAAAAGTGTGAGTTTGTGTGGACTGAGGAACGTGCTTGTTTCGCTTTTGTTCAAAAACTATTCCAAAAGTTTTTCAATGTCCTGATATGTTTTGTACTCTCCCAGAAAATGTAAAAGAAAGAATTCTTCTCATTCTCATCTTCTTTATCTTTAGTCAGTCAATTTCAAGTAATATTGAACCAAAACTAGTTACTTTACATTCAAATAAATCTTAACTCTGTCTAGTAGTAAACTCAGAATGACTTACACAAGACCGTAGCGACTTACAGACTTGTGAATGATCACTATCGTATTCAAACTTGCAACAAAATTTACTCGGCGTGTAGTGAAACAGAAATACCAAGTCTAAATTCACGGACAATCTTTTGAGGAGTTGACATCCTTACCCAATATCCAGTTTCCAATATGGCATCGCAAATACGCTGTGGCTAATCCATGTTTTACTCTTTTGACTTAATATTCCAAGAACACAATAAAACTTAGCTAGAAGGATACCAGCGACTTCACTTATTGAACATGATACTCCGGCAAAACGGTTGGAGGCTATGGCGATGGCAATCCTACTGATTTCTACCAATCGCCATCGCGCAGGCTGCACGAATTGGTTTGCCGAACCTTAAATGGTTTGCCACACTTAATGCGTTCTGCGATCAGCGGTCAGGTCAAACTGAACGCAGTCCGCATCATGCATGAACAACATTGTCGGTGACAAATATCATACACCACCCCACGCACTCACACACAATGCTGGAAATATATTTCCATGGTTTGTATCCTGTTATGGAAGGCTCAAAAACAAAGTCATTGGTTTTCAACCGTTACCACCGTTACTTCACAGCATAAGGTTCAAATTGATGTGGTATCTGTGGATACCAGAGCCTGGTTAAGGGTTAATAATATAAAAGCATTTTTTATTTATCGTTTTAACTACACAATGTAAAACTTTAAGCATACTGGTCGTTCATATCATTAGGTCAAATAGCTTTACTAACTACTTTTACCCTCGTAAATACCCTTTTAAATGTTTTACTCCCTCGTTCATATAAATTAAAACTGTACGTTCAGACCGTTTAGTTTAACAGCTTTGTAGGACTGTCACTTTGGTCGTATGTTATGTTGGATGTGGCAGAAAGAGACGAAATGTTTTGGTTTTTATGACTCAGGGTAATATAACTATACTCCTATTAAACTATACTACATATTATGAGAATGTTCAAAATTAGGCTCTATTACTCGTAAGTTACCAAACTGTTATGGAAAACAATTACAACTACACTCAACATCAAATAAACCGCACCTTCCGCGACGCGAACTTTAAAGATTTTCTTCTGACACAATCATGGTACCCCAACAATATTGGTGTTATTTGAAAGCCCAATAAATATCCTTAAAGAAAAATACATTTCATTTCTAAATAAATGATTAACATATACCATAAATGTGACTTGAAAATAGACCTCACTTTGGGCTCACCTCTGGGATCAATTAGACCAATTTTTATGGTTATAAAACCAAATAAAGATCTCACGTGTCCTCTTAACAGATGGATAGCGATTAATCCCAACTTAACAGTTTTATAGTAATAAAAAATGGCTATAGCGTAACTACCTATTTTTTGAAGAAGTGTCTCTGGATCCTTGTAAAGACACATTTTAGGGGTAAAAACCTTTCCTTTAATGAAATGAAGTTTAGAACTAGGCTTTCAAATGGTACCAATGTTGGTGGGAAGTGGGGATGCATACGTTGGATAAGTGCTTGTCGCGGGAGGTGCGATTTATTTGATGCCGAGTGTATTTGAGTATTACATACCTATATTAATGTATCTTAATTTTTAGGTCAAAGTCATTATTATGTGTACAGTCGGCGTCAAATAGTTTGTGACACCCAATGTGGCCAAAAAAATGACAACACAACCTAATTAAAAATTGGAAAAAAGACGTGTTGCGAACTTTTTGGTTACTTTGAGTGTCACGAACTATTTGACGCTGACTGTATCTACTTGCGAAAAATTCTGTTTACATGTAAAGTTCCAAAATACTGAACTGTCCTATCGATGACATTGACAGTGGGGCGCCACCGTCAATACCGGATGGCTGGTTCCGATTTTTGCCATGTTGGAAACCATATAGTTGAACGATGGTAGCGCCCCCCTGTCATTGAGTTTGGTGGGACAGTTCAGCGTGGGTCATCTATAAGAGTATATTCGAAATAAGAAGAATGAAGAATAGAATGCCAATGTTCTTTCGACCTATTTTATGATAGAAAAAATATTGTCATTATGAGATGTAAACAATCTAGATCACTCCAGTGAGTTAGAAAATTAGGTACTTACAGCTGCCTCATTACACAGCCGCTTCGTGGCCTAAGGACAAAAGTGAGAACTAAATAAAAGAAATAACAATATCAAGTAATTCAATATAAATCTCAGCTATTTTTCTTTGAAAATATAAGAACGATATATCTTTTTATATACAGGGTGGCCCAGAACAAAATTCACTTTTGAAAATTCAATGAAACGAAAACTGTACATTTTTGTAGAACTTTAACTATTGAAATTTAAAGGAAATTTAGTGCAATTTATTTTAAAATTTACTTTCTTTTATAAATTTTATCGTACATTTTATATGATTCCCTTGACGTTTACAACATTCGGTCAACATACATCAAAATTTTGGAAAACTTTCGTTAGAGTTACCTTGAAATGGATTCATGATGAATGAATGCTGCAGAGTTTTTGGATTATGAGAGTATACTCTGCTAATAAGGTAACCCCATAAAAAGAAGTCTGCTGGAATGAGATTAGCGCTTCTTAGAGGCAGTGAGATTTCACCCCTGCTTAATTGGTTTGTTGCATTGAAAGGATGATTAATTTTTGAGAGCGCTATACTGGTAGGCTGAAAAGCTTTTTGATTTCAAAGTGGCAAGATTCGCAAGGCTATGACCGGAGCACTTGTTTTCATCAAGATGGGGCTACGTGTCACACTTCAAATGAGAGCATTTAGATGGTAAGAGACATGTTCCCACAAAAAAATAATTTCAGGCAGGGGTGACTCTCCTGGCCACCAGGAAGCCCTGATCTCACTCCAGAAAATTATTTTTTGTGGTGTTACATTAAGAATAGAGTATATACTTTTATAATCCAACAACCATGCAGCAACTGAAGCAGAGCATTCGGCAAAAAATTGAAAATAGGTTTCAAGGTAATTCTAACGAACGCATTTCAAGATTTTGATGAATGTTGATCGAATGTTGTAAGCGTCAAGGAAATCGCCTGGGCGATGTAATTTAATGAAAGTAAATTTAAAAATAAATTGCAATAGTTAAAGTTCTATAAAAATGTACAGTTTTTATTTCCTTGAATTTTCAAAAGTGAATTTTCTTCTGTGCCACCCTGTACCTAATTTATGAATAGAACCTTTGCCAGGTACCTACACTGTTAACCCCGAATACTTTTGTATATTTTTTTTTATATTTTCCTACCAACTTCGTACATTAGCACAGAATAAGTAATAGTACAACATTAGGCAGGCCTATTGAAGACTTTAGTCAATAGGCACTTCCCGGCAGGTAAGTATACACTCACTGAACTGAAAAAGAAACTTAACACCAAAATAAATTATACACCAAAAATATCAAACTGCGTAACTTATTTGGTTTCTTGTAACGTAAGTATTAAGTCTCATTTAAATAAAATTATACTTGGTCGTTTTACACAGCGCCGTTAAATCCCAAAGTAAATAAAGCTTGTACCACACTTTTACTGTGTTTACCAGACGGCTACAAACATACTCAAAGGGTTTTTTGCAAAAACGCATATTTACTACCCTAATGTAGTTAAATAAATTGATAGTAAAAATGATACCGTCAAACATCTACTACCCCTTTAAAAAAATTTAAGATCAATTAAGCTTGATACTGGCTACACTGGCCAGCCAGTGTTGCACCATCTTAATTTAACTTTGACAACGTCAAAAATCTGTCAAACTCCATGAAAAAAACACCGGTCATATTTACGGTTAAAGTTAGGTGATGCAACTTAGCCTAAGTGGTGAGCACTATAATGTAGAAGTCCTAACCTTCCTAAAACTTTTTGTCAAACCTCATCGTCCTATCACTACAACTGGTAATTTTAATCGTTAGACTCAATTTTCCAACAAATTTTTATACGCTGTAGCATTAGCATTTAATTTACTTGAAACGGGATGGTGGAGTTTTTTCTAAAATTTAATTACTAGCTATATGGCTGGCAAAAACTGTAACAAACAACCACATCTAAAGCACAAAATATAACAGAAGGTAAACTCATGCATGTACCTCGCTTTGCATACCTCTCTCGCTCGCACGCTCGGCCGTCGCGCCAGGGTTGTCTTGTCATGTGTTGTGTTTATTTCGTTATGATAGAAAAATGATACTCTTAATACTATGCAAGAAAGACAATAACAGACATCCACGTATACTTATTTATATTTAGTACGTTATTATAGTAATAGTTTGCAAACAAATACACGAGAAGGAAGTAGTATTTAGTTGAGTGGTTGACACTATTATCCAACTAATATTATAAATGCAAAAGTTTGGATGTCTGGATGTTTGTTGCTCTTTCACGCAAAAACTACTGAACGGATTTTGATGTAACTTTACAGTATTATTGTTTACTAGCTTTCCGCCCGCGGCTTCGCCCGCGTGGAATTTTGTCTGTCACAGAAAAACTTTATCGCGCGCGTCCCTGTTTCAAAAACCGGGATAAAAACTATCCTATGTTCTTTCCCGGGACTCAAACTATCTCTATGCCAAATTTCATCAAAATCGGTTGCGAGGTTTAAGCGGGAAAGCGTAACAGACAGACAGACAGACAGAGTTACTTTCGCATTTATAATATTAGTTGGGATTAGTTGGGATAACCCTGAATAACATATAAGCTATAATTTATGACGATCTGTGACAAACTAAATTTCACGCGGGTGAAGCCGCGGGCAAAAGCTAGTTATCCAATAATTCCTAAAACCTCTCGAAAACAATTCGATATTCCTAATAATTGAGTTGGCTTTCAATTTCAATTGAAATTCAAATAAATAACTTACTTACCTCCCCGAATCAACTGGTAATTTAAAAAATGAAAATTCGGTATTTAATGATGAGTTTAAGCAACCAAATACCGAACAATTATAATACAACTTTTTCTGTTCACTCATTTTCGTCAATTTCGCAAAACAAAATAATATCACAAGCGGTTGACCGACGCGTGACTCAAGCGAACCACAGCGAACGTGTGGCGAACGTCTGTCGCGCCACGTCGCGCTCGCATTCGTCCAAGACAGTCTTGCTAGGAGCGGTGTCTATGTGTGCGTGGCTCGAGCGCGTTTAGTATGGAGTTTGTCTTACTGTTATATTTTGTGTCTAAAGGTTAATTAATAGGCATTTTCCCGGAAGTGAAATCCGGAAATCCGTCAAATATTTGTTACCAAATTGCACATAGGTTTGTACTTTAAAATTGATAAAAATGTGTTTTTCCATATTATAATTTTCCATAACTGTGTTACTGAAACACTAATAAAATTCAATGAATAAAAAATCGTGACTAACGCCCGTATTTACAAACATTACTATGAGGTATCACAGTGCGCGTAGACGCACAGGGTGACACACGAACCAATCACAGTGCTCTATTCAACGCTGTGCGTTCGATTTGCTGCTTCACTTATGCAAGTATCGCTTGTGAATACGGGCGTAACACGTTTTCAAATGCGGATCATATAAATGCATAATACTACTCGTAATTTACCATTTGTGTGGTTTGTTGATTGTCCTTGATTAAGTAAAATAAATGAATTCATGCCTAACGGTCGATATTGGGATTACGAATACACTAATTTGTTATTTGCATTCATTTTCCAACTACTATGGATCGATTAATTTCATTAATGATGAATAATTATTGTTTCATTCAAATATATTTTACCAAACTTAACACGCACTCTTCATCTGTTTTGAACGTTGATGATGATTTTGAGTGAGACACACGTTACGTTACCTTTTCAGCATTCCATTTCACGTATATGTGTGATGTACTTTTGTTAAGTTGAATAAAGATTATTTATCTTTATCTTTTCTAAACACTCAATTTATAGTTTATAGTTTTATAGTTTATTCATTAAAATAATAGCATTATAAGAACTTATTATGCTAGAGTTTACATATACAATTTCATAGTCTTTTGTAGCCTGAGCTAGCACACGTTAAAGTTTAACAGTGTGTAACCTATCACAGGCTTGAATCTAATCATGCCTGTAGGTTCGTATTTGAGTATCATTCCATAATACGGGTATTCCATAACCTCTGAAAGAGGAATAATTAGCTCCAAATTAGCCTGAACACGTGTAGCTTGCTAATACGTCAATCACGTATTTATGAGGCCGAAAGTGCTAAGCCTTGTGAAGTATACGAGTATTTACTGTTCTAATTAATTGAAACTGCATGTATCAAACAAGGCTATGCTAAAATAAATAAAGATAAATCTCTTATAAATGCGAAAGTAACTCTGTCTGTTTGTCTGTATCGCTTTCACGCCTAAACCACTGAATCGATTTTGATGAAAGACATAGAGATAGTTACGAGTCCCGGGAAAGGACATAGGATAGTTTTGATCCCGGTTTTTGAAACAGGGACGCGCGCGATGTAGTTTTTCTGTCACAGTCAATTCCACGCGGGCGAAGCCGCGGTCAGAAAGCTAGTAAACAAACAAAATAAGGACTTGAAACTTTTTATTAGCGTATATTTTACCTGTATCTTTACTAACGAAAAGGAGCATAAAATATTCTGTACCTTTTGTCTTATGATGTTAATCTTCAAACAGTCTGAACTAGCTGATCAGATTCCCGAGGAAGTTATGTACATAATTGATACACGCACAGCGGCAGATCACTGGGAGATATTAATTAATAATGTATATCTTCTGCTGCCCGTGGAATACATAATGCTATGGCTTAAGATGTTTCCTGTGTACCTACCATGAGTTTACGTTAGGTGTGCTCGCTAGCGAGTACGTCAAAAATCTCTTTGAAGATTTTGTTTCTTGAAAGTAGCCGCTAGGGGCGCTGCACAATATGTCATACAATTAATGTTATTTTTTTACGCAGTCGCTAGCGAGCACACCTAACGTAAACTCATGGTAAGCACACTGATTACTGTTTCGATTTTAATATACATAGCTGTTGCCTACAGCTTTTACCCGTGTAGATTGGAGGTCGGAAAATACTTCCTTATCCTTTGGAGTCTGTATCTGTGCAATCTTAGATTAAAACAAAAAGGGAAGATACGGCATGTGCTTTCGTTGCTATGGAAAAAAAAGGGCCTGACGACATGGCGAACGTCCGTGTCAGTGATTGGAATTATATATTATTTACGTATTTTTTTATCTAAACAAATTAAACTTCTTTTTATTATTTATTTGTCTTTATGCTGTTTATAATGTCGAATTTAGAGCTTGTTACAAAACAGTTCCTTGTCTGGACTACGGAACCCTAAAAAGGACACTTACGAAAAAGAAGAAGGTTACGGGTTACGCATAAAAAACTATAAACCCATGAAATTGGGCACAATGTCTGTGACAAACTGATAACCATGCGGGTCAAGCCTACGAGAAGATGAAACTAAGTAACACACTTTTAAAATTTCAACTTTTCAAAAACACAAGTTTATACTTTCGACATAAAAAGAACTTGACAAAGAGTTTAATTTTGTATATCAGTTTCAAAGAAAGCAGAGGAAATTTCCTACAAAACGTTTTTTATTTTAAATCTTTACGAGTAGGCGCACACCGTTGATTTTTCGTCGGCCGATAGCTTATAGTCCAGTCATTATAGTAAGTTCACCTCGGAATTCGAGATACCCAGCTGTAAGTCTGTAAATACGTGTATATTGACACCCTAAAAGTTGTCTCAAAACCTACATATGGTAGGGTGTAAGCAACTATTAAATTTCAAGGTCAACGGTCACAAAAATCGGTTTTTTGCGCTTTTTTTAGAAATATCTCATTTCCTGTGGGTTTTTTGCTATTTGTATTTATTATCAATATTGTAGAATACTAAATTCTCTACAAATTTTGTTTAAAAACTTTTTTTATACGGTGAACCGTTTTCGAGATAGAGGGCGGAGAGCGCGCGGTCACTGCATCACTTCAGGTCTACTTAAGCGGTTTAGATTTTTCATACAAAAGGATTTTCCCGCTAATTCCTGTTCCCGTGGGAATTCCTAAGTATACTATAACCTGCCCAGGTGTATGAAGAATAATTGTACCAAGTTTCGTTAAAATCCGTCGAGTAGTTTTTGTTTCTATAAGGATCATACAGACGGACAGAATTCTATACATGAAATATATTTTCAAAATAACTATCAGGGGGTGATTAGTGATCGATACTGATGCCAAAAATGCAATCAGTAAAATTTTTGTCTGTCTGTCTGTCCGTCTGTATGTTCCTTATAGAAACAAAAACTACTCGACGGATTTTAACGAAACTTGGTACAATTATTCTTCATACACCTGGGCAGGTTATAGTTTACTTAGGTATTCCCACGGGAACAGGAATTAGCGGGAAAATCCTTTTGTATGAAAAATCTAAACGCTTAACGGAAGTTAGACGCTTGAAATTTGGCATGTAGGTACCTTAGTAAACTTAAAGCTTATTTACAACAAGTAATTACCGAAATTCCCACGGGAATTAGCGGGAAAATCCTTTTGTATGAAAAACCTAAACCGCTTAAGTTGACCTGAAGTGATGCAGTGACCGCGCGCTCTCCGCCCTCTATCTCGAAAACGGTTCACCGTATAAAAAAAGTTTTTAAACAAAATTTGTAGAGAATTTAGTATTCTACAATATTGATAATAAATACAAATAGCAAAAAACCCATAGGAAATGAGTTATTTCCAAAAAAAGCGCAAAAAACCGATTTTTGTGACCTTTGACCTTAAAATTTAATAGTTGCTTACACCCTACCATATGTAGGTTTTGAGACAACTTTTAGGGTGTCAATATACAAGTATTTACAGACTTACAGCTGGGTATCTCTAATTCCGAGATTCTTACCTAATTTAAGCTTAAATGACTGGACTATTAGTCGGGCAGTTGATCAGTATGGGCATGTTGGGAGTGCGCACACTACGCCGATTCGATTTGGCCGATTCTTCATACAAATTAAAATCGGGCACAACTATCGGCTAACTAAAAATCAACGGTGTGCGCCTACTCTAACTTTTACCTGCTTATTAATAAATAGTTACACCTACTCGTAGAATGAACACTGGATTATAATGACATTTCCATACTAAATGACAACTAAAGCCAGAGTTTAACTAGGGTGTAACTTTTATTAAAGGGGGTTATACTTAATTTAGAAAAATTGGTAATTTTAAAGTTGAAAACTTAGTTTTGCAGGTCAGTGTAGTTTATAAAAAGCTTTAGTTATTTTGAGATATTGGCTTCCGTGGCGTTTGACATCGATATATGACTGACGAAGACAACGTCGGGACTTGATACCCTTTATGTTTGTGGCGTAATGGATCTCAGTGAATAATGGATGTAACAGTAACCGCTCGGCTACGAGTTTGGCAGAACTTAGAACAGGACGTGAGATGTTTTTGTGTGGTTAGAATCCGTAATTAATAGTTTCTTGGTATTACTTGTATTGTTACACGAAAACACTTAATCACTGTAATAGACAATTTGACACCATTCCCCAATAATTCGAAATCACAACTTTTCTAAAAAGACACTTCATTCTGGTCTTAAAAACTTAATTAATTTTAAATTACCTGTAAACTACGATTTTTGGTCGCATTGTAATTGAAAAAAGTAGTTTAATTGAATTGACAAAATAGTTACGTCATTTGCTTGTAGTGCCATACAAAATCTATGGGAGAGATTAGTTTTGTCAGTTTTAAAAAGTACGTCAATGAAGGTTTTCGCGATTGAAAAATCCGCCAGATGGCAATACGTAGACGGGAGGTCCAAATGCTGCATGTTTGGTGGATTTTGACATATCTTTGACAGATATGTCAAAATCCACCAATCATGCAGCATTTGGCTCATACGGCAGCATACGCTCGGTTTGTAGGGAAGTTATTTTAGTAATGTTCCAGTTATACCAGGAGTTATTCTCGGATAAAAGTTTGGTCGAATCGGGCCTAAGCAGTTATTAAAAATTGCTATAGTCAGCAAGCAATGTTGTTAGTATCATTGCCATTTTCAGGAATACTTTTGAAATAAAGAGAGAGAGAGCAGCTTACAATACATAAAAACTGTAAGAGTATACTTATGTATGTATATGTACAAATGATAATATTCAGTCTATTCTTTATAGAAGTTAAATTCAAAAGAATTTTATTCATTATATTTACTAGACTAATCCCCGCTGACCCCATGTTTGTTAAACCCTTCTAATTAAATTTGCTAAGGCTTGGAGTGTGGTTGTCTCGTTGTTAATATAACTTAAACATAATTAATTAATAATCTAGTAAACCAGTTCTCTTAATTATATTAAAAACTACCTTCTGCTCTTGACTTTGTTCGCCTGGATTTTACTTTTTCACGTTAGAAAGTTAGATATTTTAAAGTATTTTTATAAGACAGTCTTACTCCATAACATTTAGTTTTATCCAAGTCAGTCTATCCATTTGGATGGAGACAAACGGAAAGAAAGTTTTAAAAATTAATAAAAGATTTATTTTTTACTTCATAGTCCTACAATTATAATTTGATTTCCAAACAAATACAAATTCAATTGAAATACAAATGGCAGAAAATGTGGTTAATAGAAAAACCACAACACTGTTTAGTATAAACTGCATAAGATTATATCAGGAATACCTAAGTTTAAACAAATATGTAATAAATACTGCTTCTAAACTCTAAAGAGTTTCCTACGATCTATGGTAAACCCTTTGATCACTCGAGTGTCTGTTAGTCTATAGTTTTTTTGTACATGCCAAACCATAAAAGGAATATCGAAAATAAAAGTGCGACTCCGATAACAGGCTGTGGGTGCTTAAGTATTAGGTTTAAAAAACTACGTTACATCAAGTATGTAAAGTTTAATTAACCAATTCCAATAGCGGATAAGTAAAGTTTAAAAACAATTATTAACTTCCGATTGAAATTAATATTGTCGACGCTTCTAAAATATCCTCATCGTGTTAAATAGATACATACAGGGCAGAATAAATGTTAAATAATAAAATTAGTAAACATTAAAAAAATACTTACCTCCAAAGGTATAACACCACAGGTGACGCAGACATCAGCGAGCGCCAGATGCGTCATCAGAAGGTCAATCCTGGACTTCCTCCGTCTAGTCCTGGCCAAGGTCAACAGCACTGCCAAGTTCCCGATCCCTCCAACAGCCAGGAGCACCCCATAAGTAGCCAAGACTGCAGTCTGGTCCCTAGGGATGGTCTCCTCAACAGCCAGGCTCAAGTTCTGAGCCGAAGTGGTGGTGACATCAAAGTAATCCCAGAACTTCTTGTCGATCTCTGAAGTGCTGGGTATCACCAGCCCGTCCTCATACTCAAACATGTTCAACACCATTTTGAAGAACTTTAAAGTCAGTCACATCATTCAAAACTTAATAAAAACACTCCATAAAGCAAGTTACATTTTAATTATAACACCCCGTCGTTTTTTCGTCGGGGGTTACAAACAACAACTTCCATCCATAAAAATCAAAAACACACTAAAGAAATGTACACTGTACAACACCAAGATATTTTTTACGTAAAAAACTTGGTTGTTTCAAATTAGAAAAACTTTTCGGTTTCACAAATTAGGGAAGGAAACACAATTTGTTAGCACAATTGAGATCAACGACTAATTTGTTCTCAAATAAAAATGAAAGAACAACTTCGAAAGTTTGTCGCGAGTCGCGAAGTTTTCCTGAAAAGCGACGCGTGTCGCTCCCCGAAGCTCGTAGCGGCGACTGACTACAGCCGACCGTAGGAACGTAGTCGCTACGAGGACTGCGAGTACCTGTAGCTTCGTAGCTCATTGAATCGTAGCAACCAGGACTTTATAATAAGATCGTTTTATTAAATGAATAATGGAGATTAATAATGAAATATTATATTCTTAATAATAGGTTTAAGTTGTTTAGCTGATATGCCTTTGTATTTGCGAACTGTTGCGCCTTTAATTAATTCTGTTATACTCGCTCGGGAGATTTCAATGGTGTCAGCCACTAATATTAAATCCTTTTTGTATGTACGAGTATGTAGGTAGGTACGAGAATTTTTAAATGAAAGAGATTTCCGTACAAAATTCAACATGCTTTTTATAAAATGAAAGAAACATTTTCGGCTAAACGTATATTAATTTTTGTGGTAATAAGCTAGGTATTTCTAGATAAGCTTTTAACTGTAACCCTTTCTTCTTCTTACTAAATTATGAAAGATATTCATATCTATTTTACCAAAAGCTGTAACAAAATCCCAATAGTTCTTTCTGAGATATAAACGCCATATTAAAAGCATAATCTCAATTTTAACTAGTATTTAAAGAAGGAATTTAATAATATCATGTGCATTCCTTTTTTATTAATATCCAATTTAAAATACATCATACAGTACGCTTCAAGCTCGCGTTTCCTTTAATAAAGGATTCTTTTTAACATTTTCATCACGCGTGTTCAAACATACATTTTATATTTCCTGTTTGAGCTAAAGATAAATGGATCTACTCGTATAAATTCTAAATTAACTCTGTGTATTTGTTTTTGTGTTTATTGCGTTTTTACGCGTAAAGTGCTGACCAAATGGATACGGTATAAAGGTAGTTTAAGACTTTTGATAAGGACATGGGATGGGATACCTAGTATCAGTCGTGGGAACTAGTATCAACCACGACATAGTACTGAGCGGACGCTCTTATAAATAATACTTTAATTTAGTTTAGACGTCCACCCACAAGGTGGACCGACGACATCATAAAGGTAGCAGGAAGGCGCTGGACGCAGGCCGCTACCAACCGGGTAACATGGAAAGCATTGGGGGAGGCCTATGTTCAGCAGTGGACGTCCTATGGCTGAGATGATGATGAGTTTATTTTTTGTAAAAAGTTAAGTAAAAGTAAAAGTTATCTCGAAGTAGAAAGTTTTTCGTGCTAGTGGTAGGCATGGCCCATACCAATAATTAATATGTAGGTATATCTATTCAGACAAAAAAAAACATGGACTCAAAATATGATGAAAGTTTGTTTACTAGAGTTAGAAGAAGTTGTAGAGTTAGAAGTTTGGCTCTACATGAGATCAGATAACTTTTTTACGGTGCAAAACGTATATTGAAATGTTTCTGGTAAGGAAGAACGAAACCTTGAAAATTTCGACGAGTTCATCTAAGTAGCTCAAAGGGAAGAGCAGTCCGGCAAGAGAAAGGTTGTGAGTTCGATTCCTGTCTTAGGTAGTTAGATTTTTCAAGTTGTTTATCCTAAAGTCTGGTCTGTGAGCACGTAGAATTTTGTCCAATGACCCCTAGCTACCCATCCTTATCGCTCGCGCGTATATGATGCTATCGCGCTCGCACACTCACTGCGGGTGCCAGTCGCACAGTCGCGACAGCAATATAATTTCGCGCGAGCGATAAGGATGGGTAGCTAGGGGTCATTGGACAAAATTCTACGTGCTCACGGACCGGGCTTTACTAATATTATAAATGCGAAAATTAGGATGTGTGGATGTTTGTTACTCTTTCACGCAAAAACTACTGAACGGATTTTGATGAAACTTTACAGTATTATTGTTTATAACCCAGAATAACATATAAGATATAATTTATGACGATCTGTGACAAACGAAATTTCACGCGGGTGAAGCTGCGGGCATAAGCTAGTTTATAATAAAGTACGAATCTGTTAACAAGCACTCGATAGAACCATGAGCCATTATAGCGAGCGGACCGAATTCACGCAGCCTTGACTAAAACCCCTCTACGTGTCTATGAACTTCGCCTCTCCGGTTTCAAAGCATGTACTTTACTTGTTTGTGATGGAGTTTTGATCAGCGTTATGAGTAGACCATAAGCTCTACCATGATTAGATGGAACTATTAAATTCATGTTACATTGTTTTACTGTAAATAATAAGGGACTTTGGATTTCAATTTCAGCTGTATTTGAATAACTAAACAAACTTTTTGAGTTATATTAACATTACATTCCATTGCGGTTTCAATTTATACAATATTCTGTACTTGACGCTTTTTAAATAGTATTTGGTGAAGTTGTATTTTCGATACTAAGCTGTGGCGATAAATGAGCAAAAATTGTTTGATCTTAAAATTTAAAATCGAATTCTCAAATAATGAAGCCAAAACTAATGAAAAACTTAAAGGTCAGATTCTTCAATAATAAATATAATACCTTTCGTCTTCAAAGAAGTTTGACATAATATTAACATTAAAAAGTAGTCCAAAAAACATTTTTTTATTTTAGAGGGTGGTTTTTTTACATAATTAATGTTTGTTAAGTTATCAAATACCAGCTCCAGCTTCACTAAAACATTGGCAAAACAGTATAAGTAATCTTTTAATTAAAACCATATCTAAATCCCCAGAGATTAGGGTAAACAAACGAGGCGGCTTTCATTTATACAAGTATAGACTAAGAGCTAGTGAACGCCAGGCCAACATACGCTGACAAACTTTCAGCTTTTATAAAATGACGTATCATTTTATAAAAGCTGAAAGTTTGTCAGCGTATGCTCCAATATAGGATATAATGTTGGTGAATTATGAAGTTTGGGTCATGGTGGCTTTGGGAGCTACTATTAAATCTGATTTTTATGTATAATACTAGCTGACCCGGCGAACTTTGTTCCGCCTTAATGGCATTACATAGCTGTCATTTGCGTTTTGTTATTCCAAGTCTGATTCTTTTTTGTTATACCACGTTTTATAGTGACTGACGTTTCATGTCAAGTCACACGGGAATGCTGTCGAACGGGATAAAAAGTATCCTATGTCCTTCTCCTGGCTCTAAACTACCTCCCTGACAATTTTCAGCTAAATCGGTTCAGCCGTTCTTGAGTTATAAGTGGAGTAACTAACACGACTTTCTTTTATATATACTTATATAAGATTTGGACAATAATTAGAAGTATTTTCCCCAACAGCCAGACAGTTCCAACTCCTTGCCAGACTGTTTTTTTAGGGTAGCTCCCAAAGCCACGATGACCCATACTTCATAATTCACCAAAATTATACCTATCCTATATTGGGAGCATACGCTGACAAACTTTCAGCTTTTATAAAATGACGTAGGTCTGGCGTTCACTAGCTCTTAGTCTAGTAGTGATTAAATCTAATGAGTTCAAAGCCTAGTTGGGACTAAATTAAGTCATTAAATACGTAAAGGATTTCATCTTTTGCCTTTTGACTCGTGACTCGTTAGATTTAATGACTAATTTTATTGAAGTAGGTAGATAGGCTTCACAAATTTCTTCGCTTGATAATTAAATCTAAACTAATAAGAGGAAAGACTTGATTGTTTCTTTGTACATTTTACATTAAATATACTCCGAAGCTACTGGACGATTAGAAAAAATAATTCACTATTAAATCCTACATTAACTACTGATGAACATAGGTGATAAATATTTCCAAAAAAGTTAGGGATACGTATGAAAACTTCGATTATGTAATGTTGAAATAAATTAAGTTTCTCCGCCATTTTTCGCAATTGACACCTCATGTCACACATTAATTGTCAGGGCGGCACGTAGTTCGCCGGGCCAGATAGTTGATAAAGTGTTACAGTAACTACTTTGAAAAATCGGTTTTCAGGACCGATCCCAACTATAGCTGGGGGGATTATTCCTGTATAACGGTTTGTAGTAAATCCACTTTTATTTATTGAGCTTATCTGAAAAGCTTTATAGCAAGAGCCTTGATAACAGGAACTCCAGTATCTACCATTTGCCTAATTGTATAAAAGCACTGGAAAACCCAGAATTCAAAACGAAGCTGATGTACTGGTTGATTCTGAAATATTTTACATCATTGACATATTATTGTAAGTTTTCTTAGTTTTTACTATTAAGTACTTCTGAACCACCTGTTAAAGCATTATTATTTCTTAGGCTGGGTTGCATCATCTTACATTAACTTTAACAAACGTCAAAAATCTGTCAAACTCCATACAAAAAGCACCGGATTTCGTTATAATTTCGGTTTCAGTTAAGTGGTGCAACTCAACCTAAGAGTTTACGGGAATATTAAATTGTTGTAGTGAATTTGTTTTAAAATTAAATCTCCAAATGCGATTTAAAAATGCGAGAGTTTGTTATGAATTCCCGCAAATGAACGTATGCAAATATTGTATTGCATGTTGACTTCGAGCGATAAACGCGTAGAGCATTCACATGCAAATGATGTGGTGTTGGATAATGCGACTTCTATTAATTTGTTTATATTGTATCACTTAATTTTATTCCTTAATCGGGTTATTCAGATTTGTAAATTTATTGTGAGCAATAAGTACCTATAATCTGGTCTGCGAGCACGTAGAATTTTGTCCAATGACCCCAAGCTACCCATCCTTATCGCTCGCGCGTAATTATATTGCTGTCGCGACTGTGCGACGTGCGGCCGCAGTGAGTGTGCGAGCAAATTCTACGTGCTCAGCACAGACCGGGCTTTAGACTAGGTTAAAAATCATCTCGACACTGGCTCATTTACTGTTCTGAAGCAGTGGTAGGGTTAATACTGGGACGTATAAAAGTGCGTTTTAAAAGCCTACTTGCAAAAATAAAATGAGTTTTATTTCAATTAACAATGTAGATCCTGAAATTAATATGGCTTTTTATACATGTACCTACTAAACATTTAAACGCTAGTTGTAAGCATATTATAGTCCAGTCAATAAAGCATTATAGATGGAAAACTGTAGAACACAATTTCTGACTTCAGGACTTTATTTAGACTAGTTAGGAGGTGAACATAACAAAAGTCCCCGCCCTTAAATAGCCCTTGAGCCGGCGGGGAGAGGGGGGTTTAAAAGTGCCACTTTTCGGTTTTTCGCTTAATCCTCGGAAACTATGCGTCCTAGTGACATGACTACTTTGAACCAAAAAAAGCATATTCAATTTGCTACAGGTGAGATAAACAAGTTTTTCTATAAATTGTATAGTTTTCGCGGCATCTGCTCTAGAAGGTCTGTAATATTGGAAATTTTATTTTTGTCTTACATGTTCCCATCAGGAGAAAATCGACTAAATCAACATTGAGCAATCATTCTAGATATGCGGGAGCATGTTAAGCCTAGTTCCTGCGAGGGGACTACACCGTGCGTATATTTAGAGGAATCACTTTGAGCCACTTTTGACTCCTCATCACTCAAAAACTACTGTGCATTAACACTTCAAATTTGGCTCATGTGTTGAGACTGGCAAGATATACATCAGTTTCAAATTTCATAAATATGCCTCAAACGGTTCTTTAGATATTGACGTCCAAAAATCTACATGTCTGACCTATAGACCAAATTCTAACCACTTCCAGATGACCTCGAAGGTTCAAATTTGGCATCCAGAAAGGTAGTTATGTAAATACAAAGGAACAAATAAAAAACCAGTAAATTTTAACATTTCACATGTGATAGATAGATTTTAGTGCTCTAAATATCGATTTTTGAACGTCAATACCTAAAGAACCGTTTGAGGCATATTTATGAAATTTGAAACTGATGTATATCTTGCAAGTCTCAACACATGAGCCAAATTTGAAGTGTTAATACACAGTAGTTTTTGAGTGATGAGGAGTCAAAAGTGGCTCAAAGTGATTCATCTAAATATACGCACGGTGTAGTCCCCTCGCAGGAACTAGGCTTAACATGCTCCCGCATATCTAGAATGATTGCTCAATGTTGATTTAGTCGATTTTCTCCTGATGGGAACATGTAAGACAAAAATAAAATTTCCAATATTACAGACCTTCTAGAGCAGATGCCGCGAAAACTATACAATTTATGGAAAAACTTGTCCATCTCACCTGTAGCAAATTGAATATGCTTTTTTTGGTTCAAAGTAGTCATGTCACTAGGACGCATAGTTTCCGAGGATTAAGCGAAAAACCGAAAAGTGGCACCTTTAAACCCCCCTCTCCCCGCCGGCTCAAGGGCTAAGGGCGGGGACTTTTGCTATGTTCACCACCTAACTAGGCTAAATAAAGTCCCGAGGTCAGAAATTGTGTTCCACGGATTTCTCTCTACACCGTCGTTAAGACATTCATTGACTGGACTAATAACATTTAACCAATACATTGTTTGAGATATTGAAATCATACGAACGATTTGCCGCGTGGGGCGTAATTTGTCATTATAAATAGAAAAAAAAAACAAAAATAATTATGTAACATTTGCTAAAGATACAGAAACTGTTTATCTTAACTGCAGAATTGTTAAGTAAGAAAGGTCGGTTGTTTGTTATTGTAAAAAGTTCGAAAACTTTTACTTTTCGATTCCTTCCTTTCGCTCGCGGTCGTTTACTTACATTGGCTCTATTTTAGAAAAAAGAAAGAAACAATAATTTATTAGGCACATAGAAAAAAAGAGAAACAATAAATTAACACTACAAAAAATAACAATAATAATACGTATTAGGTCTATAATATAAGGCGTTGTGCCAAAAAGGACGCCCACTCAGTATATCCAGCCAAGGTTTTTCCACTTTTATTAATATCTTAGGTAGGTACTATATCGGCAATAAGGTTTCCATATTACAGTTTCAGTATTTTAGTTTTTTATCCATCTCGACGTATTATTTATAGTTGGACATAACCAACTAGATTAAGTAACTTAACTATGTAAATGTTTGCTACTACGCACGTAATAAGTAGGTATGTGTCTTGCTTTGCAATCATCATCATCATCATCATCATTTCAGCCATAGGACGTCCACTGCTGAACATAGGCCTCCCCCAATGCTTTCCATGTTGATCGATTGGTAGCGGCCTGCGTCCAGCGCTTCCCTGCTACCTTTACGATGTCGTCGGTCCACCTTGTAGGTGGACGTGCTTTGCAATGCTAATCTAAAATTGTAATGCTCTACAAGTTCATCTTACACCTAGACTATTGTCTAAATATTTGTTTATTTATTTATTTATAAATAGAACGGTAGTACCAATATGTCATAATATAACTTGCTAGAGTTCCTTTTGGTCTTTCAGATTTATTTTCAGTCTCTTGCACAAGCTACATTTGATGTCCTCAATATCATCATACAACGTAAATAAAATAACGTAACAAATAATTCAGCCATTATCTTCCTTCCTTTTCTTCTATCCATTCTAATAATCCCAGCACCTTTTTAGTGCTCATAATTTAAAAACTTTGGCAAGGTTCGCGTGCCTATCTAAGTTTGTACTTTTTTTTACCGCAGGGCGCGCCACAACAAAGTCGCGTAATCCGAGTTGATTTAGAGCACTTTCACTTTCACTTTGGTTGATTTAGGGGACTTTAGCAGTGCGACAAACGCGCGACAGACACGCCGCTGTCGCGCTTCTGATCGCACTCCCGCGACAAACACTAACTGAAAAAACTTAACTATAAATTTTAATTTCTGTAGCTCAAAAATGTTTTGTATTCTCTGAAAAAATATATGTAATACTACCTTTTGCCCGCGGCTTCACCCGCGTGAAATTTAGTTTGTCACAGATCGTCATAAATTATAGCCTACTTATATGTTATTCTGGGTTATAAACAATAATACTGTAAAGTTTCATCAAAATCCGTTCAGTAGTTTTTGCGTGAAAAAGTAACAAACATCCAGACATCCTGACATCCAGACATCCAAACTTTCGCATTAAAATTTATAATATTATAGTAGGATTACTTATAATCCGTTATTTGGTGATATAGTACTTATTATTATTCTGTGGTAGTACTTATTATTATTCTGTGGTAGTACTTATTATTATTCTGTGGTGATATGTAACAAGTCAGGGCTGAAAACCGCTCATATACGCTTAGAGTAAAAATCCGACGAAAAGGCCGACGAAAAATCAACGGTGTGCGCCTACTCTTAACGTTGCGGTTACCATAGCAACCAGACAAGCATAATTAGCCCATTGACTAGGTTCTAACAACAGCACTTTGTGATAATTTTGTGACAAAAAGTAACCGATAACTGACTGATATTATAGAAGTTGGTAATAAATAAAGATGTTATTATTAAACTAGCACTTTCAGGAACTACTGGTCCGATTTGAAAAATTCTTTCGGTGTTAGAAAGACCATTTATAGAGGAAGGTTATAGGCTATATACCATCACGCTACGAGTAATAGACGCAGAGCAACAATGAAAAATGTTGCAAAAACGAGTTTTCACGCGTATGAAGTCGCGGGCACAGCTAGTTTAATTAGATATTGCACAGGCACGTGAATTTAAAAACTGTGGTATCTTATTTACTTGTAATAAAAAGGATTTCCAACTAAAATGATGTAGAGTAACCTCGTTTTGACGTATCGTATAAACTCACGGCACAAAGTTGAAAATGGTTGGGAAGTTAAGTCGACTTGTTGCTGAGATGTTTCAAAGCGCTTTCAGCGTAAACTCTACAAGTTACCAAGTTTAATCCGAGCCAATAAACTGAAAAACTGAGTATAGTGGTCTACACTAATATTATAAAGAGGAAAGATTTGTATTTTTGTATTGAATAGGCTCAGAAACTACCAGACCGGAAGAAGACTCGAAATTAGTTCACTAGCGAGCTAATCGAAACAAATCAAGTTGAAGGCACATACGAGATGAGCTTTTTTACTGTAATGATGAAGCTTTAAAGCTTAATATACGTTAAAGCTTTTAGCCCAGACAGGTTCTTATACTTTTTATTTAGAGCTAATGTAACCAGATCAAGTTGAAGGTACGAGATGAGCTTTTTTACTGCCACTAGCTGCAAGTAAGCTTACAGATAGCTTAAAATATTTATCTGTCATATAATGTTTCTTACAAACAAAAGAATGGTAATTTTATCCGCGGATATCTCTATCTGAGACCTTTGAAACCAAAGACTTTCTCAGTAAGTTCTAGATAAACTTTAGAACAGGCTTCGGTACTCCAAGTTAAATTCTGTGGCATATTACTACCTGTTCGCGCTAAGTTTGCCAGTCCGTGGAATGCGCGTCCCCTTCCCCAATCGCGATTAAACGCAATTAGTTAGTGATTAAACGCAATTAATATGTCTTATTTATTTTATTTATTATTTATTTATTTATTATCAGAAAATGTATGTTTACAGACAGGTCCAAAACACATACATATAATATAATTAATTTAACATTTAGTTGTATGTCATAAATTAGGATTACCATGTCAAATCAAATACAAAAATAAAATACATTATGGTCATTAAATACAAGTCATAGCTCCAGAAACAGGCGTCCAAGGAAGAACATAATGTAAAACAGTCAGGTCAACACAAATCATTGCAAAGTTAGAAATAAACATCAAAACAAGTCACACAATGTTAATTAAGTTCAAATGTCATTAATAAACGAAAAGGCTTTGTAACACAACTGCCCAAAACTGTCAGCAAATAGGTCGGTATTTTACGCAAATACACAATTTTTATCAATAATAATAAATAAATAAAAAATATTGTAAATATAGTTTGTTATAGTTATAGACGCTTCCCTTCGAGTAACGTCATATCGCCAGCGGCAAACTTAAAGCGAACGGATAGTATATGGTTGAGTAGGTTCCATTTTACAATAAAAAATAAAATCTGATGTTCTGTTGACTGTAGGTACATACGGCCACACTGTAAACTATCCATTTCCGTTTTAGCTCTCGCTCTCATCAAATGGTGATTCCTTGCGATAGAATGACACATGACAGATAATGGATAGTTAACACTGTTGCCGATGGTACCACCAGGCTTATTCATCTCCGCGAGTTTACATCGAAAACAAAACACGCACGATGGGCCACCTACAGGATACTATTCGACAAGGCCTCACATACGAGCGAACATTGACTCACGCACGCGTATTCTTGTGTATGATAGAAGAAAATAAAGAAAATGGTGTACTAAATACTGTGCAGTATTTAACTACTTAAATAATTATAAAAACACAGAATGTACTTTTTTAAGTTGCCTCAAGACACTGAGAGGTAAATAAGTAGTTAATATTTTTCATGATAATTCATGCTAAATCATGTATTTCCTCCGCCATTTTCCGCAGTTTGGCACCTCACGTCACATCATTTTACCGAAGTCAGCCCTATAGCCCCGGCGCAGTGTCGATCACTGACGTTTGTCAACAAAACGGTGCTTGACTCTTGAGACAAGCTAAATTACACCATATTGTTAATGACATTGAGCATACATTTTTTTAAATACCTTCGCGAAGTAAAACTTCTGTACGTAGTACTTATTATTATTCTGTGATGGTACCTACATATCGTCTCTAACGCCCGTATTCACGAACATTACTATAAGGTCTCACAGTGCGCATGGACGCATAGGGTCACACACGAACCAATCACAGAGCTCTATTCAACGCTGTGCGTTCAATTTGCTGCTTCACTTAACACTAGAAAGGCCGCCGTCCCATTTTTGTCCCACTTGCGAGTTTGATCGTCTCTAACTTATTTATTTTTTAACGAAAGTCCATGAAACTTTTTGACTTTTTCTGATTTATTGAGTTTTATCATTTTTTAATGTTTTTGATACTATAATATTAATAAAAAATATTTAAAAATCGGTTTTACCTAGAAGCGCCACTGGGTCAATTTTGTCCCACCCTGGTATTTGCAACAATAATTCGACGAAGAGTACTTGTTTCGAGGAGATACGAGAGTGGAGAGGTGAGGAGCGTTTAGGTGACTCATGACAATGCAGAAAAGTAAATATATTGTACTAATTTTTGCCTGTGACTTCACCCATGAGAAATTAATTTTATCATAGAAAGACCTAATTTCTTTACATTTATCGTTGTTATTTGACCAAATAACTGAACATTATTCTAAATTATAGCCTATATTATGTTATTCTGATGTATTAGCAATAAAACTGCAAAGTTTTATTAAGATCGGCTTAGTATTTTTTGCATAAAAGAGTGAAAAAACATCCATCGATCTAACCATGAATCCATACTCACTTAGTTCAAGTTCAAAGCATATATCCACCCATTCATCCTTCAAATCCATTCATCAGTCCATCCATCCTTCAATTCATCAATCTTTATTAACTTTTACATTTATAATATTAGAAGAATATCTGAATTTCATACATTGTATGATTTGATACATTTTTAAAATGTGTGACTTATACAATTTTGAAAATGAAACGTACATACTTTTCATTGTAACTGGTAAAAAACTTCACTGTGTGTGTACGGATAACAGAAAAATAACCATACCTATAGATATTCCTAAACACATAGTACACCAGAGAGACAAAAAAACCATACAAAAAAACTTTGTGCAAAATGTGCACTGATATTTTTAAGATATTTATTTTTCTTTCAAAAATAATAATGACTAGTTAAAGTAGTGATTTCATAATTTTAATACACATGTAATATGAGACTATTTTTATATGAAACCAAAAATATTTAACTTTTGATCATTCAAAATTAAAATTGAATACATTTATATTTTTAAAGAAATAAGTACATATTGATTTAATTATATAGATAAACCTTTTTTAAGGATACTACAAATAGTTTTAACCATAATGTTCATGTCTGAAACTAAAAAATGATACAAAATATATGCTGGGACAAAATCGACCCAGCGGCGCTTTTAGGGGGGTCGCAATCTTCGGCACTTCTAGTGTTAAGCCATCGTTTGTGAATACGGGTGTAATAGCACAGAATAATAATAGTCAGACGCGTAGAGTCAGCCCAAAGTATTAGGTTACACAGAAGGTTATTTACAAATCTATTTGTTTGTAAATAATATAGTCTGCTATAAATAATATACTATAGTGAAGGAGGCTCATAGTCCAGCAGTGGACTGTAAAGGGCTGATGATGATGATGAATATAGTCTGCAACGTTGCGAACTAAAAATAGTTTTCAGCAGTTATTTTATCAATAACTAGCATCCGTCAGCGCCTTAGTGCAACTCTATTTTAGCTCAAACTGCGTTTATTTCGGCTCAAACCGTTTGAGTTGCAAGCCCGCGGTAGTTTTAGTGGATTCAGATAAACTATTTGACTTGCAAATTCAGCAAATAACCAATTAACCAAATGTTACTCATTGTGATTACTTTTTAATTTGCCCAATAAATAAATGTTTGATTACAGATAGTTGATTTCGATAGTTATTAAAAACTAGCTGGGCAAATAATACTTTACTGCTACTGTTGACTGTAGAGTAATGTTATCCTAAAGCCTTCATCGAAAAATGGGCTATCCAACACAAAAATAATTGTTAAAATCGGACCAGAAGTGCCTGGTATTAGCGCATTCAAGCAAACGAACAAACTCTTCAGCGTTATAATGTTAGTAAGTATACAGGGTGACCCAGAATGGGTGAATCAAACTGCTAGGGGAGGTAGCTCTACTAATGTACTATCCCTAAAAAATATGAAAAAAAAATAAAGCGCATAAGAAAACAATTTTTTTTTAAAAGTGAAAATAAATCAGCTTTGCCTAAGTATCTGGCTATAATTGCTGCGTTTGGAGTTTTTTTTCTTACTAATATTAATTGTACATGATCGCTTCGTTTATCTGTAAACAAACTTTTGAAAAGAATGACTAGATTTCGAGTTTAGAGTACTTTTTTAGGGATAATAGGTACATTAGTAGAGCTACCTCCCCTAGCAGTTTGATTCACCCATTCTGGGACACCCTGTAGATTCAAATACTTTACAATAAGAAACTGCTACAGTTTACTGTTAGCTTGACGTGTACCGTTAGTACAATAGGTTAGGAACGAGCGTTGGGAATAGTTGATAATTACTGACTAATAAGGTATTTCCAACTATCTGTAGCCTTTGTTTCAGGCACTACACGTGTCTAATATCAATCGAGTTGTTGATTATGAACATACACACCGCCAACTTAGGTACTTTGAAAGTTGAAACAACCGATACAAACTTAATAGCATTGCAAATGCATACTAATTTATACATACCTCTAAAACATCCAGATCAATACAAGAAAATTCATCCTTATAGATTAATTTAGTCAATTTAAAAAATATGTGGGATTTCCATCTGACAACCGTATATTTCAATACATAAAATAGGTACCTATAATATTTTTAACTTTCACATTAGCATTTTTTCAACGTCGGGAAAATACCTTTTTAAAAGTTTTTGTGTTGCCAAATCTTGTTTTAGTGAGAATTTCAATACTTAATTTGAATTCAGCGTAATTCTATTTATTTTAACACTAGCTTAAACCTCGAGCTATATCATAAATTATTTTGTACAAATTAACATTTATTAGAAACTCGAGATTTTCGATTTGAGAGCTTAAATTTTGTAAATGGAATTCATAATAGAACAGAAAAACCTTTATTTGACACGAAAATACAAATGAACAAATAAAAGAAGAGAAAAAAAAACAAATAGTTGGTATTTTGTGCAATCGAACGTTGAAATAGAGTTAAATATAAATGAAAGACACATACGATATCTTTTTTGCCAAAACGAACCAAGATAGCAAGGGCGAACCACGGGCAAACAAATAGTTTTATACACTAACAAAATAATTGGAATTGATCTAGTAGAATTTATTACAAATTGGCTAAAGGCTTAACTGGAATAATCCTGAGTTCGTAAATTCGTAAGATTTTCATCAATAATTAAGCTATCCTAGTTTGATCGGTCTATTGTATTGTATCTTCGGATTCATTAATTTTAATGAGTCCAGCCACGTTTACAGAGTGAAACAAAACCTTGCTCTATAATTTACGATGACTTATTTATAGTGATCAAGATGGATATTCTATTTTACGGGTCAAAGAACAGAATATACATTTTCATTCCAAAATAGTCTACAACTACATAGGTACACATATTTTATACAAGAAATAACAAGATAGGTAAGTATTTTTAAATTTTAGTTTGTAAGTCATTTTAAGTTAAGGTAAGTACCTATGTAAGTATTAATCATCATCATCATCATCATTTCAGCCATAGGACGTCCACTGCTGAACATAGGCCTCCCCCAATGCTTTCCATGTTGATCGATTGGCAGCGGTCTGCGTCCAGCGCTTCCCTGCTACCTTTACGATGTCGTCGGTCCACCTTGTAGGTGGACGTCCCACGCTGCGTTTTCCGGTACGCGGCCTCCATTCCAGTTCAAAGTTGCACAGCGTGCTATGGAGAGGGCTATGCTTGGTGTTTCTTTGCGAGATCGAATCAGAAATGAGGAGATCCGTAAACGAACCAAAGTCGCTGACATAGTCCGACGGATTAGCAAGCTGAAGTGGCAATGGGCAGGGCACATAGTACGCAGAACTGACGGCCGATGGGGCAGAAAGGTTCTGGAAGTATTAATACTTACTTAAAATTGTTGGAATGTACGAATAGTATTTGGAAATGAAACAAAGTTTTACTGTCTTGTCGTCCATACCATTAATTAATAGTAGCCGCTAGGAATATTCTAAATGCGGTTAAATTACATATTATATCATCATCATCATCATTTTCCTAGAGAACAGGATTACAGTATGGTCAGTATAATGTATGGTAATTGAAATGAATACTATCATGTCGTTTCAAGAATTTTCAATGGAACGCAAATTAATTTCACGAATTAACTGAAATGGTATCCCAATTTGGCCAAATTATAACACAATACAAAGTAAATGTTTAACATTTATTAATAAAGCTGCTAATAACTTTGCTTGTTGGTTTATCCAGTAAAGGTTAATAATAATAAAGTTACGGACAGAATAAACATTTCGCTTCAAATCAAAAGGATATGGAAACAAATAACTTTGAATGCCAATTACTTATACATATAACAGTTGTTTATTTTATTCGAACTTTACTGCATTATTAAAGTAAATAAGAGCCTACTTTAATATTCGTTTAAATAAATCTAAAAAGACTAAAGGTCAGATGTATTTGTATAATTTTAATTTTGTTGGAAAGCAAACAGTACTGTTTTATTAAAGTAACAAAGTTGTATCTGCTTTGATCCAACGGCCATTTGAATATGTTATCACTCTTAAAGCAAATTTTATGTTTAAAATCTTTGCAAACCTATCACTTGCGAGTATGTTCAAAAATAAATAAGAAAAGTTTTATTTATTCTATTTTACTATGCGTCTGGAGATGAAGATCTGAGTACATTGAATATCATAGTGTGATATTAACTTTAAAGTTCCTGCTAGATTACGGCATCTCTCCTTAGCTTATTCACCTCCACCTGGAGCTTCAGCTCCACCTGGAGGGAAAGTACTCTTAACACTGTAGATAGAAAATTTTACTCAAAGAAAACATTCCTTTTTTTTTCAAAAGAAATAGAACTGTATTCAAAGATTTCAAAAAAATTGCTTGCCACACCCTGGAATCGAACTAACTAAAATCTGTTAAAAATTACACCCCGTATTTTTATTGCATCGATCGACAGGGTTAAGTTTAAGGATGAAATCTCTCTAACAAACTTGATAAATCAAATGAAAGGAAAACCATGAAATCTTAAATTATTTGAATTATTTACAGAAAACTGAACTGGTTGAATTTTTGAAAAATTTACGAAAATCTTTGAATGCAGTTTTCTTTCTTTCCAAAAATAAAGGAATGTTTTCATTGAGTAAAATTTTCTAAGTACAGTATTAAGAGTACTTTCCCTCCAGGTGGCATTACAAAATTCCACCCTGAAAGGAACTAAATGCTTATTACCTACTTAGAATAGAATAGAATAGAATAGAATAACGTTTATTTTGCTGCCACATGAATACACATCCCAACTAATATTATAAATGCGAAAGTAACTCTGTCTGTCTGTCTGTCTGTCTGTCTGTCTGTCTGTCTGTTACGCTTTCCCGCTTAAACCTCGCAACCGATTTTGATGAAATTTGGCATAGAGATAGTTTGAGTCCCGGGAAAGAACATAGGATAGTTTTTATCCCGGTTTTTGAAACAGGGACGCGCGCGATAAAGTTTTTCTGTGACAGACAAAATTCCACGCGGGCGAAGCCGCGGGCGGAAAGCTAGTACATACATAAAACAAACGGTCAACATTACAGAACCAGTCAAAAGAATGATAATTAAAATTAAAATTAATCGGGACAGTTACTTGGCGGCGCTGCAGCAGCAAAAAGGTCCCCGTCTCAGCATGTGTCAAGTGCATACCACATGACGCTGATTTTCAGACGGCGGCCGTGGTCTTACTGATTTGGTATCCATAAAGTTTCACAAATATTGGTAATTTGGCCTTCATGGGCGATCACATGACATAATGGCGGTGAAAGTATATAATGCTTTACCCGAAGAAATTAGGACACTTGCAGGGCCTTTATATAAAACCAGATTGCATGCATGGTTATTAGAAAATACGTTCTATACTATGAATGAATATTTCAATCGAAAATGACATTTATTACTTATTTTTAATTATTCTTTTAATGGCATTATTTTTTTGTTTGATTTAATTATTTTGATTGTTTTGACATTGTTTTATTTTTTATATTTCTGACATATTTAATTATTTTCATGTAGTAAATGACATAATATTTGTAATTTATTCTTGTAGAAATTATTTAAATATTTGTACGCTGACTAATTATACAGCAAATTTTGGCGATCTACTTATACTAGTTTTAAGACCACTATGTTTACCCAAAATTGTGCAAATAAATATTTGAATTTGAATTTGAATTTGAATTTGAATGAATGGTCGATTCTATTGGACAATCTGTCTATCTAGGTATATAAAGTATGTGATTTAGGAAAAATTGGATCGCTCTTCTTTTCCTTTGAGTGAACATCTATTTTTTCGCATTCTATTGTTACGGAAAATATCGAAATCTTTCAGCAATGAACACTATTGTGTCAAGATATCTAGTCAAGTTTGTGCGGCGAGAAGACTTTATAAAAAAACTACAACTTTAAACTTTCAATGATTTTAATGAAATTATAAAGTTCAGAAATTACAACTAGGTGTTCAGCGATTGAACGGTTCTAACCTAACTAGCCTAAGGTGCTTCGAAGTGGGAAGCCTAAAATATAATGTTTCATACCATCATCACGGGCTCCTTATATAGGGCTGATTATCGGTCCGGTGGCGTGAGGCGTCTACCGGGAACTGCCGGATGTTGATTTCGATTATAATATGTCTTTGTTCCCGACTCAGCAGTTTAGATTGTTACATTGTAATATAATATGCTTATTTCGTTATCTTATATGCCTATTTAGGTACTTGGATAATGCGTGATGGCATGTTGGATGACATAACTATCTTAGTATTCCACCTCGATACACAATTTTCAAGATGTGTGCAAAAATCATAAGTACTTAATCAAAAATAACGTTGTTTAGAGTTATACTAATTAAATTAGTTCTCTTAAGTCTTAGGTAGTTCTCTTCAGTCTCACCTTACTTTAACGGTAACTATAACCAAAACCAGTGATTTTTGTAGGTAGTTTTACAGACTTTTCACGATTTTTTAATAGTTAAAGTAAGATGGTGCAACCCAACCTTACAGTACAAGTCTAATAAAGGGTAATTTTAACAAAAAGAGCCACGGGAGGAGCATAGTATGTATTAAAATTATTAAATAACATTAATCACCCACAGCTGCGTTTGAGCTGGATTACATTCCAAGATATTACCCGAATTAGGCTTGGTTACAAACCCTTTCATGGATTACTAGTTTTCCGCCCGCGGCTTCGCCCGCGTGGAATTTTGTCTGTCACAGAAAAACTTTATCGCGCGCGTCCCTGTTTCAAAAACCGGGATAAAAACTATCCTATGTTCTTTCCCGGGACTCAAACTATCTCTATGCCAAATTTCATCAAAATCGGTTGCGAGGTTTAAGCGGGAAAGCGTAACAGACAGACAGACAGACAGACAGAGTTACTTTCGCATTTATAATATTAGTTGGGATACGGTAATCCCTTTCGATTCGCAAAGTGGGAAATGCGTAGTTTTATTATTAAAAAACTTTTCTTTATAAGGAGCTAAGAGCTTTATTCCCTTGGCTTGGTGGTTCTGAATTCGTTATCTAACGTGAAGTCGACGTAATTGTTCAAAAGAATTCATGAGATAATGATCATCTTCATTAACCATAAGCCGTAGGTATTAAGTTATTCCAATAACAATATTAGATAGAATGTCTACTACTTTGAATAAATAAGGCCTCCCCCAATTTGGAAGTGACCTGCATCCAACGCTTTTTCAATCTTTACTGTCCCACCACACTGTGCTTGCCGGAACGTGGTCTCCATGCCACATCGTCGTCAGTTCTATAAATGTTCTATGATGAGATGGTAGTCAAGGATTACATTGGTGGCAAAAATGATAACCGGTTTCTTACTTCAAACTCTACAAAATATGTCCTTCCCAGTAATGATAACTTTTCATTCGCTCACTGTTCCCGACATTGAAAACCAATGTCTTAAGCTATGTAAAGGGATGATAGCAAAGCGAGCATTATCTTTTATTTTACAGCGCTGTCTTCGCAAAATGGCCGCGGCGGCTAGAAACATTTTGGTTTTATTGACTCTCTGCCTTTAGAATTGAGCAATCCTGTGAATAAAATATGATGAAAATGGATTGAAATTGAGATTGAACTGTTTAGAATAGAACAGAATAGAATAGAATAGAATACCTTTATTCAGCATTAACATTTATGTGCATACATGTACAGAGGTTAAATTACTGAGCCATGCTGAAAAGGCGCCCGCTCAGTGAAAATCGTGACATGACACAAGTCGTCAAGTCACGAAGCTGGTTTTCAGCTGGTACCAACAATCAAAATCAAAAATATTTTTAAATATACATTGATAACAAAAAACTTTACGAAGAATACGAGTAAGGTTGAGTTGCACCATCTTACTTTAACCGTACTAGTAACAATAACCGGTGTTTTTGTATGGAAATATAATCTCTAAACATACTGACAAACTCATCATTGTCTATAATTTTGTTAAATATCAACATTTGAATTGCAATTCATATTTGTTTTGACTCTACCTACATTACTCGTTGGTTGGAGCCAGCTTAAATTTTTACACTTTGATTAACATTTGCCTTTTAAACTTGCCAGGCGTTACGACAAACGTAATGTTCAACATTATTATTATCAACCGACTTCAAAAAAAGGAGGAGGTTCTCAATTCGACCCGTATTTTTTGTAAACTGCTTTTACTGCAACCAGCTAGCGGGATTTACCACCGCATAATACGAAAACAAAAAAATAATGGTCACTGGCTGGAAATAATTGAAGCAGGGTTTTTCAGGGGAATTCAATTCAAACATAATAAATATAAAAATACAAATCATTCCTCTTTATTAAATCCGTTCGTTCGTTTCAGCCAAATGACGTCCACAGCTGGCAAAGGCCTCCCCCAAGGACTTCCATAACGACCAGTCCTGCGATGCCCGCATCCAGGCTCTTCCCGCGACCTTCACCAGATCGTCGGTTCACCTAGTGGGAGGCCTGCCCACGCTACGTCCTCCGGCCCGTGGTCGCTACTGGAGAATTTTTCTGCCCCAACTTTTCTTTATAATATTACCATATACTCGTAGATCAGACAATGATCTGAGTAATGTCAGCTTGACTAACCATGGTCCCGGCTAATGATGTCGGCTCCCCATTAAGTGGGGGCGTGTTGGGTCCCGCCGTATAGGGCGGGACGTCCGCGGAAGACGCCTTGGTCGTTTCCCAAGGCGCCGACCACTATGCGGCAGAGGGAACACCCCAGATTTTAGTGGGTTCGAGCCCCACATAACCTGCCGCTCGTAGGTACGGATAGGCCATTTTCCTGGGTAAAAAAAAAAGCTTGACTAACCACCGTGTTGTTAATTAATAGGCTCCGAAACTACAAGACCGATTTGAAAAATTCTTTCACCATTACAATTCCACATTATTCCTAAACATAGGTGGTAAGAAGTTCCCCATAGCAACTAGTTAAATGATAAAATAAAAATTCATAAAATTCATTAATTTTTGCAAACAGGCTTTAAAAAAGCGCTTTTACACGTCCCAATATTAACCCTACCACTGCTTCGGGACAATAAATGGGCCAGGTTAAACAATACAAACTCGGTACAAAAAATCAAAGACTTTCATCAGCTAGACAGATAGACGTTTAATAAAGTCCTTCTAAACACTTGACGTTGCCATGATATTAATGATAATATAATAATCTATCTTTATAAATAAAAATGAATTGCTGTTCGTTAGTCTGATTAAAACTCGAGAACGGCTGGGCCGATTGAGCTGATTTTGGTTTTAAAATGTTTGTCGTACTACAGGGTAGGTGTAAACGAAATAAATAACTTTATTAACATACATAACAATACAATCGTTCGTTCGTTCGTTTCGTTCGTTCCAAATGACGTCCACTGCTGGACAAAGGCCCCCAAGGTTTTCCACAATGAACGGTCCTGCGCTGCCCGCATCCAGGCTCTTCCCGCGACCTTTACCAGATCGTCGGTCCACCTAGTAGGAGGCCTGCCTAACAATACAATAGTTAAATTTAAAAGAAAGAGACAAATGCTTGTTAATAGGGCGCCCGCTCACTTTCAGCAGGTAGCCTTATTAGCTACTGCGCAAGCGCATCCCTACCGGCGAGTCTGGTGTTAAAGAAGAAGAGGAAAAGGAATTATTATTATGTTAATTTATATTTATAAATTAAAACAGCACAGAAGGGATACGCAACAACTATTAGTCGCGGGGTACGTGGATGTCGCAGTAAGATAGTTAGAGCCGTAATATAGTTATATCCCTAGGGATATAATTATATACCGTAACATAGTTATACGAAAGCGATTCATTACTATCTCACTAGGAATATAGTTATAAAACGGCCCAAGTTTCCACGATATACTTATATTACTAGATTAAGTTCAGTGTTATAACTATATTACGGCTATAACTATCTTACTGCGACATGGACACGAATATATTTTTCAAATACAAATTGTTTATTAATTTAAAACTAACTAATACATTAAAACACAGCCACAATACGAGATAGTTACAAGGAAGAAATTATTTAAAATCAATGAGTACCTACCTACAGGCCGAACTGATAAGGTTATTTATTTGTGTACCAGCTGGTATTGAGCTCTTTTATACGGGTGTTTTAATGAGAATGTAAAAAAAAATAAAGGAATTGCCTCACTTGCGGTCCGGTCAAAATGAATACAGCCCGCATCATATTATTATGAAAAACTTTGTCTCTATCTATATACAGGGTGTGTTTTATTAATGAAATATTTTAAATTTTCATGAAAAATCCATGAAATCAGGAAAATACTATTATTACGCGGACGAGCTGTCGAACAGTCCCCCCGCTCTCCCGGGGCCGCATGTGCTCGGTGGTGTAGCGGGGTACGCGGGGGTGGTGCGGGCGGTAACAAGCTCCATCTCGAAAGTTTTAGGAGACGTTTGAACAAGGTTTTTTACTAATTAAAGTAATAGTTAAAATTTTATTTATATTTTTCTTGTAATTACTTTCATGTGTACTATCATCCCTGAGATGCTCGTTGTTTTACAAAACCACACACTACTTATTTTTTTGTTATATTTTTGTTCTGTAATGCGAACAGGTACATAAAGTGCTTACAGGTTTGCACCATCATCATCATTTCAGCCACAGGACGTTCACTTTCTTTTCTTTCTTTCATTCCTTTACCAGGTCGTCGGTCCACCTTGTGGATGGACGTCCCACGATGCGTTTTCCGGACGTGGCCTCCACTCCAGGACCTTGCTGCCCCATTGGCCGTCAGTTCTGCGTACTACTTATGTGCATCATTCGTTACTAAGCACAAGAACTATAATAGAAAAGTAATGAAGAACAGCGAATAATTTTTTTACCACGCCGGGCGCCCTGTGATGATAGCGAAACGACCATGCTACTTATTTTGCTTTTTCACAATACGATTCATATAACCTATTAGGGTCTCGTCTTGGCAACATTATACATGAAAATGTTTTTGGTGGGATAAAATTACTATGATACAAGTTGCCAGTAGAAATATTAATACCTGTTCTCCGTTAAAATATCTGCAACACCGGTTGCATCTTTAAATATCACATGATCAGAACAACTCATGTGAATACGGTGAGACACCCTTTCGGCCTCATTTTACTTCTATTTGAATTTGCGTTTCACCCCCAAACTGAGCTTTACCCCCTTGTAATACGACCGTTAGAGTTTTTGTAAAGGTAGGTATTGCCAGAGCAAAACTGAACTCTGCCAAATTGTTTCCCGAAGATCTTAATGTCTTAACAGATGTTGGAACAGTAGGTCTACCATCATTTCTTAAACGTTCTGATTTCTGGTATGATTTATCTTACTTTGGTATTCGTGATAATTGTTTTACTGATGTCACTTATAAATATTGTAGTTTCACTTATTACTCCTCAAGATTTAAAAGCATTTTCCTAGAGTCTAAGCATGTTTCGTAATTGTTAAATAAAAGGTAGCATAACATGAGTTTAAAATGTTAAATTGTATTTACCTGAAAACGCAGCGTGTGATGTCCACCCACAATTTTCATGAACTTCCTTCCTCTTTTTAATACTGCGAGACCTTCACAACTTAGTCTTTGAATTTCAATTGAGCTACTCATTAATACTAATTAACAGAGTTATATTAGTGGCTTCTACGATTAAATTCTTCATTAAATGTTTTTTATTACATACGAATTGCTTAGAGACTACTACTCAATTAATTCGTTCAGTGTGATTAATTATACACTGCCCAGTTAAGTAGTAAATGCTGTTATTGGGGTACCGCAGCGTAATTGGAAAAATAAATTCCACCAAAAATATTTTGCCAAGACGGAAACAAACTCATTTCAGGGTCGCTTTATTTTTGTTTATTCAGAAAACTTTGTGAAAAACTTATCAGATTTTATGTAACTGCAGAGACCAAACTTCTAACTCTACAAGCCCTGACTAAACAGATTCTATATCTTAGTCAAAATATGTGGCACGGCCGTTTCATTATCGTCACAAATGATGGACGTAAGGAGGGTTAAGGTGAATTTGTTAACTGTTCATACTTTTCTGTTACACAGTAGTTCTTGTAATATCAAAACGGAAGATGTTATGAAAACTGAACCTCATTTATTCACTTTACACTTATTAACTTTTTTCAGGAAAATTCTGAAAAATAGGTTTAATGAAAGCAAGTTTCACTAATTAAGTTTATACGGGAGCCTCAGAGTGCAATTCTACTCGCACTTGACCGGTTTTTATTGGTTGAGTTGATAGCTGACTCATTCGAATGTTCATTACGAAACGAACATAATGTAACTGAAAAATAATTAGTAATTGCGAGTAGCTGTTGCACACAGCACGTGTTTCTACATGAACAGTCATGGAATTTGAACTATGACATGACGCGGTTACGAACGCGGGCGCTGCATACATTTTCAGGAAGGAAAGTGAAAGAGAAAATCAATCGAATTATACCTACATAATATTTAGTATAAATTTTGCAAAAATTGTGTTCGGTGACGCGGTTTCATTCCGTGAACTAATGAATGTGCCATTTAAACCCCCGATATCATGTCAGTGATAATGGAGATTATGCAAAAACAAATGTGACAGGTAGGCACGCTTGCGAAGCCAAGATTTTGCGTTAGTTTTCACTTTCGACAATAGTCTGCGCCAATCAGAGTCTACGTCGGATTACACACACGTGACGTAGACCTGATCTTAATCTGCATACCTTGCAAACACAAACAGTCTCCAATAACAGAGCATGCAACATAAACAAGCACACACTTTACCATTACCCGGACCCAAATTATCAAGCCCACAGATGTTTTTATCGCTTACAGTTAGATTTTATCTTATCAATGAAATAGAGTGCATGGTATCAGTTACGGCGCGGTGTCGAAGCTAGCATCATGTACCCGGGCCCGCGCCACCGCGGCGGCGTGCGGCTGTACTTCGCCGTCGTGCTCATCGTGGCCACCGTCGGCTTCATGTACGCCGTCCTCCCTACCAGGGTCACGTACGATTACACCAAGCAGATGGACAACATATTATTCCAGTTCAACGTCACACCACATCAACCAATGAAGTTCATTCTGCAGTGGGCACCGAGATATTCTCCATTCGACGTGATGCGAGAAGGCCAAGAAGCGTTTTTCAAGCTCGACTGCGAATACAAAAACTGCTTCGTGACAGACAACAAATCGTTTTTTGATGACATCAAAAATTTCGACGCCATCGCTTTCAGTGGCAACCACTTGCCGAATGCGAATGACCTGCCTGCGCAGAGGTCTGCCAGTCAGAAGTACATCTTCGGAGCGACGGAGTCGGCGCACAACTACCGGGTGTGCGACCCAGTGTTCGATGGGTTCTTCAACTGGACGTGGACTTACAGACTGGACTCGGACGTCCGGTGGGGATACATAACAATTTACGACTTGAACGGCAAGAAAGTAGGCCCCAAAAGGGATATGACGTGGCCAGAACTGGCACCAGTGAGTGATGAGTTTAAAAAGAAGTTGGACAGTAAAAGTAAAGTGGTGGCGTGGTTTGTGTCTCATTGCAACACGTTGAGCAAGAGAGAGAGTTTTGTGAGGCAGTTGCAGCGTGAAGCAAAGACTAAGTACGGTTGGACGGTGGACGTGTACGGTTCGTGCGGGACGCTGAAGTGTCCGAGACAAAGCAGTTCGCATTGCTTCGACATCCTCCAGAGGGATTACTACTTCTACCTGTCGTTCGAGAACTCTTTCGCGGAGGACTACGTGACGGAGAAGCTGCTGAACGCAATAAACAACGACGCTGTGCCGGTGGTATATGGAGGCGCTAACTATTCAAGGTGAGCGTTTCACGACAACACATTGATTCTCAACTTTTACCAGTAATCTTTATTCATTTTCTAGATGATACGAATCTCTTACAATAAAGAGAAGTCTTTGTAATCTATAGAATAGGGATTTTAATTGATAAAACCCAGTTACAAGTATGATGTTTGTAATGTCAGCTAACGTGCCGGATGGGCTTGCATCTTGTCAGGAATTACGTCACAGTGCGTGTCACTCGCACGAACCTGCCACACAGTGGTCCCGATTTAATAAAACATGGACATTGATGCTAGAGGCACGAAAATTTTTTTGATGGTTACTGCTATGATAACTAATAAGGCAAAAAAATATTACAATCCTACGACGTCTATTTCATAGTAAAAAAATATATATACATATTTTTTGTATGGAAGAAATTACGTTTCTGTCAATTTTTCGAAATTCTTTAACGATGTCAAGATGCCGATCACACATGTTATAAAACAAGTGATTCTGAGTATTTCATGCGAAGATACTTGTCACTTATCTCTGCGTACTTTTGAGTTATCGAGGGTTGAAAAATCGATTTTTTTGTATTAAATATTTCCACGAAAAATTGCCAGAATTACAATATGGTGTATAAGGGACACTTTTGATGACACATAGTATTTCCCTTTATTTTTTATTTTATTTTATTAAAAGCTGATGCATACGAGCGCGCGCGAGTGCGAGTCGTTGTTGTGTCATCAAAGGTGTCCCTTGTACACCATATTGTAATTTTGGCAATTTTTCGTGGAAATATTTAATATAAAAAAATCGATTTCTCAACCCTCGATAACTCAAAAGTACGCAGAGATAAGTGACAAGTATCTTCGCATGAAATACTCAGAATCACTTGTTTTATAACATGTGTGATCGGCATCTTGACATCGTTTAAGAATTTCGAAAAATTTACAGAAACGTAATTTCTTCCATACAAAAAATATCTACATATTTTTTTTTACTACGAAATAGACGTCGTAGGATTGTAATATTTTTTTTTGCCTTATTAGTTATCATAGCAGTAACCATCAAAAAAAATTCGTGCTTCTAGCATCAATGTCCATGTTTTATTAAATCGGGACCACCGTGTGCCAGTCCAGTCAACTATCATATAAGTAGTTCTTGTCATGCATCCTTTACCTGGTGAACCCCTGGGCGTTCAAGTGCCCCAGTTATTGAAACTTGCCTTAACGCATTGGCTGTAAAAACGAGACACAATCTGCGTCTACCGCTTGAAGTAATATTGGAAACGTGTTAATTGATACTGTACATATTGCGGTGTGAAGATAACCCAAATAAGTGCATGTTGTAGGTGAGGTTAGTTACTCATTATATTGAACTGAAAGAAGTGTATTGACACACTTTTTAGTTTATTACTGTCTGAATAATTCGTGCGATTTGTATAAAATTGGTTACTACTACCCGTCTCCTATAATAGCCGTATCTAACAGTAAGCAAGCTATGATTTTTCTTATCTTAATCTGATAACGTGACATAACATCATAACTGTGTAACAGTCTTGACGATTTGTAAGTATTAACGATTTACCTTTACGTCTAACTCAACAATAATCATGATTTTTCTACGAAACTATCATGATTTCAATTTCACCTGTTATCAGGTCCGGATGGTTGTGTCTTTTGTTATCAGCTAGTGTTTTGGACATTCGGACGTGGGATTAAAATCCCACCTTCCGCTAATGAGTCAAACTGACGTTTCAATATTATATTCACATAAATATTACCTACATGTTTCAGGCTAAATCATCGTTTTAACAGACACATCTTAAGCCTTGTTTACTGTTCCTCAAATGAAAATAGTTAATCACGTTTTCTCTATTTTGTTGCGGGACTACTCGACATAACTCGAACTTCACCAACTGTACAGAAGTTGCAGTGGTGAGAATAGTCCCAGGACAAGACACGCCATCTTTTAAAAGATACTGTCATGAGATAGGTACGCCAATGGAAGCGGAGCCTGCTATTAGTGCTGTGAAGTGTGAACGTGCGTTCATAACACCCGAATTTGGCCATACTGATAGTTGTTACTCCATCTAACTATAGAACAATTTTTAAAAATATTCATTTTAATAGAGCAATTTTATTATTAAACTAGCTTTTGTCCGCGGCTTCACCCGCGTGAAATTTAGTTTGTCACAGATCGTCATAATTTATAGCCTATATGTTATTCTGGGTTATAAACAATAATACTGTATAGTTTCATCAAAATCCGTTCAGTAGTTTTTGCGTGAAAGAGTAACAAACATCCAGACATCTAGACATCCACACAAACTTTCGCATTTATAATATTATTAGTAGGAAGTAGGATGAAAAAAAACTTCTCACTAAATAGGTTAATAATACAATAATAATTGTAATAAGCAAAAATAACAATAAACAACAGAACAAATTGTAATACAATAACTTATACTAAAGTTTTGTTGTTACCCAGTAACTTTAGTCAGTTACTTAGTTTAAATCTAGGACTTGCTGATAGTCTATTAGGGACTGGCTTATCTAACCGAGTTAACAGAGTTATTAGATAGGGTTAAACTGGTCGTTAAGCTGTTAGTTACGAGTATTTCATCAACCAAAACATTATACCTACAAGGTGGAAAAATTTAAGTGATCTCACTCGATTATTTCTAAACTATACAAGATATTGAAAAAGTGGTTACTGATCCTAAAAGTGCTTCAAGAGCTCTTTCAAACGGTACCAATAATAGGTTACAGAATAAACTGGTTCTATCTGAAAATTCAATGTTTCCAGCTTCGTCGATTATAAAAAAAAAAGTAAATCACCTAGATAGTCAAACTCTCGATAATAATTTACCAACACTAGTGTAGTGGTATGATACGGAGATGGAATGGAAGCGTCAAATGCTTGCTCATGACCGTTGTATGTCAGGGGGTAGTGTTACAAAACATGTGCTGGGATCTCTACATCTGTTTGTATATTTTATTTAAATATCACACTTATTGTAAATACATTAGAAGCTTAAATGTGCTGTCGTACCTAATATGCGTTTTGACATGTTCATAGTTATCAAAATATCCAATAGATAAGAGACGTGAACGAACTAAAATGAATCATGTTTGTTTGTATACAAAACCCATCTCACGCGATGAGAGCCATTTAATTTTGCCATTTTATGAAATAACTTGATATCCAACTGGATATCGTTATTATTCCTACAAGAACACCAAAAGTTTATTTTCAAATAACCAGTTGGTTATTTGAAAATAAACTTTTGGTGTTCTTTTGATCGAGACCCTGCAAATGCCTGCATGTAGATATTTTAAAAAGAAACGGTTTGTATTAGGTATAATGAAATATCGAGCTGCATTTGATTCTAATGTAGGTAAAAGCATAGTGTAAAAGTATTTTCCACGTCAACTTTTGAATCTGCCTTAAAAGTAGGTCCTCACATCAATATTGGCAGATACTTTTCTAACTGCTTCGCATTGTGAAAGTGGATGCAATTTGATGTTTGTGTACCAGTTAGTCTGAAGTTTAAACGTTAGCTTGAAGTTAGGCGGCGTTCCATCCTAAAGTTACCAGTTGCAACGATCTACCACTTTTCCTTAACTATCCAGGTTTAGTTCACAACGTGGTAGAAAATATTTCAATTCTAAAATACTTCGTCGTTTCAGCCGAAAGACGTCCACTGCTGGACAAAGGCCTCCCCCAAGGATTTCCACAAAGACAGGTCCTGCGACGCTCGCATCCAGGCACCTCACCTATATTAATTGTCAGAAACATCGTAGCAGGCTACAAAGGATTTGCAGCGATATAACGGGACTATTCCCACCTCTCGTTCCCACCACTGCAACTCCTGTGTAGCCAGGATCTACAGCTTGACCGCCACAAAAACCCAACCAATGAAGGTCAAGTTTGTCCCGTTGCAGCGATATAGAAACGAGAGGTGCTAATTCTTCGTACATTACAAACGTACGTTTTATCTCTTTTCTCTCCTCGAGTTATTTGAAAAAGTTCGCTTCCTATAAGAAAGCCCAAATAAAATTGTGCCATTTCAGTACTTTACTTCGTACAATAAAGAATGCTTATGAGTACCTAAATATGTATAGTGTGAACGAAAATCGTAACCTCTCCTTCTTTTCATAAAAAAAAACTCATAAAACTCGTTTATTTTTGCAAATAGGCTTTTAAAAAGCACTTTTACACGTCCCAATATTAGCCCTACCTTTCTAGGATACAAGAATGCATGGTAAATTCAGTGAACTGCTCCTGAATCGAATGTACCTACTACTACTATTTCTATTTAGGTATTTATATTAACCGGCAGACAGTGGTGACTGAGTTTGTTGCGGCGCTTCTTCTCAGCACTTGCCAAATGTTGGTCTCGAAGCGCTGGTAGGGTAAAAAGATTATGAGACATGTAGAGGCTCCTTAAGAGCATATGACGATTTGTAAGAACGATTTATTAGTCTAAACAAATAAAGAAATTTTGACTTTGACTTTGGGCTTATTTCCAACAGTGATTTTTTTTGACCTGAAAATCTCTCATTCTCATAGTCGACGATACCATCGATATGAAAGCAGCCTTATTTATAGCCAGCTTCTACAGTGAAGTATTTTATAACTGTTACTGCAAGCAAACTCCACCATCAGGTACTAACTCACTAAGTTGGATCGGAACCGAACATTTAAGTGCGTCTGATACTTTCCCCAACTTTACCTTTCATGAAATACATATTTCACTGAATTCTACTTCATGAAGTACAAGTTAAATACATACTCGTATATGTATACTAGCGGCCGCCCGCGAGGATCCCGTTTTACCCTCTTAGGGGTGGAGTTTCGTAAAATCCGTTCTTAGTGAGCACCTATGTTCTAAAAATAACCCCCCATCTCTATGCCAAATTTCATCAAAATCGGTTCAGTGGTTTAGGCGTGAAAGCGCCACAGACAGAGTTACTTTCACATTTATAATGTAGGGATTAGGGGCAGTGAACATTTCGGAATTAAGTAATCTCACTTTAAAACGACTAAAATGAGCTTTAAACTGAAAAGTCACGTTCCTTTGAAACCTTAAATCCTTATCGAGAACTTTGATAAGGATTTAGGCATAGCTGGGCATTAACTCGTTAATCCGTTAATCGTTAATTAACGAAGTTAACATTTCTATTAACGGATTAACTTTTAAGTTAACTTTAAAAAATGTTAACGGACTCGTTAACTTCCGTTAAATTATCCTAAGTCCGTTAATCGTTAATCCAGTACCTACTATTTACCAAAAAGATACAGCAGGCACGCTGAAAAACGCTAGAAAAACGCGTTCTGACAAGTACGTTCGTGCTTCCAGAACTTCCAGAACCCAAAACAACAGTTTTTGTAACTCACTCACTCAGATCACTAACGACACCTTGTTAGTAGGTATGTGTGGGACAACTCTTGCAACTGAATTTAATGCCAGTTTTCCTCAACCGATTGAGCTGAAAGGTATACTTATGTAAGTACGATGACAATGCAATCTTAAGGTACCATTGAGCTGGTCTGATGTATGATGGAGTCATGAGGTAGCCATAGGAACTCCTAAATGAAACGGCGGCATCACATCGAATTTGAGTTCGTTGGATTTGTCTTTTCGAGCACTTTAGTACTAGATGATGTCCAGGGTCCTGATGATGGAGTCAGGAGGTGACCATAGGAATTCCAAAACGAAACGGTGAAAAATTATCGAGTTTGAGTTTGCTGGATTTGTCTTTTCGAGCACTTTGGTGCTAAATTGTATTGTAATTGAACCAAGGCTCTGAGATTGAGATGTAGTATCTCAATTAGAGATGAAACGGATAGTTGTTTGGCCGGATACCGGATACCGGATATCCGGCCTGCAGCTAGGCCGGATAGCCGGATATCCGGCGGCCGGATAGTTGGCCCATTGTCTCGTTGCATGTCGTGACGAGTATAGTATAGCACAGGTGCTTCGAACGCGATCAGTGGGTCTATTACGAGCCCCGATGCAAAATAGTTCGTCTAGTACGAAAAACATGGAGAAAGATTTTTTCTTAATTAATTATTTTTGTCCAGTTACGTAAACATAAAAACTATTCTACCATCTCATGTTCGGTTACTTATGCACTATTTAATGTTGAAGCAATAAACTGTTTCAGCCTTTTAAGTTAAGAGATACCGTGCTTTTAAGTCGAGCAAATCGTAAGCAAAATAGTTCATATAGTTGTTAGTCGATGCAAAAGAGTTTGTCTATCATTGAGTTAAATATTTTTTACCCTTTTTTAAATTCAATTTTAAAAGTTTACGTTTGGAAAAGTAATTCTGAGTCATTTTTACAAGTGGGATAGTATAAATTTCTGAAAAGTTCTATTAATTTCTTCAGTTTTCAAGTAAAAATGGGTCGTGCGTGGCAAACCAGTGGGTAAAGAAGTAGTTTGTGGGATTGAAATGGGCAAATCAAGTTACCAAATCTCGAAAGACTTGACACTGCCCAGATCTACAGTGCAATCTATCATTCAGCACTATAAAAATAATAGAAATACTTCTTCCTTGAAGAAAACTGGCCGACCCCGTATCACCAGTGAAACAGAAAACAGAATTCTTAAGGAAATTGACAAAAAAAATCGCCGTGCTCGAGCTGGAGAAGTCACGGTGCAATGGAGACTTGATTGACAAAAATTTCTCAGTTGATACCTGCAAAGAGTGTTGAAAAGAATGGGCTACGGATTTTATACAGCTAAGGAGAAAGCCCTATGGACTGCCTTACAAAAGAAAAAGAGATTGAAGTTTGCTCGTGATCACTTAAATTGGACTTCTGAACAGTGGCGTAGCATCATATGGAGTGAAGAGTCCAAATTTGAAGTCACAGTGGGCGATGGAAGAAAAAAAGTGGTTCGAAATAAACATGAAGCATTTCATACCGATTGCATTAAACGAAAAGTTAAGTTTCCAGCGTCTCTTATGAGATGGGGCTGCATGTCTGCACAAGGTGTTGGTGGGATGCAGTTTGTGGATGGTTCCATCAATGCAACAAGATACCAAACTATTTTGGAAGAAAGTCTATTGTCCTCCATTCCGTTACTCAAACATCAAGATTCTTTCATTTTTTAACAAAACGGTGCTTCCTGACATACTGCAACGACAACAAAGACATGGCTGCTGTCAAAGAGCATCCCAACCATCGAATGGTCATTTAACAGCCCGGAATGATCGCCGATTGATACCCTATGGTGAAAAATGAAGAAAGTCCTTCGCACAAATCCACCAATATCGAAGACGGACTTGAAGGCTAAACTCTTGGCTGTGTGGGAGTCAATTACGACCGACGAGTGTGCAGCGTTGGTTGCGACCATTTCTCTTCGCATTAAAGCAGTAATTGAAAGCAAAGGCGACAGAACTAAGTGGTAGACGAACTATTTTGCTTGAGAGCCAATGGTAGACGAACATTTTTGCGTCATTTGTTTCAGTATATTTTTTTATTTATTTATGATAAGTAAGGTCATGAAAGATTTTGAGATACGTTAAAATAAACTTTGGAATGTTACTCAAATTGTGGTTTACTTTCTTCTTAACTTTCTTAATTACTTTACCCAAATTCATTTCACATTATTACATAATTATCTTATTTTTCATACTAGACGAACTATTTTGCATCGGGGCTCGTAGTAGAATAGACTAGTCACACTTTTGGAAAATTGAATCCGTCCGAATAGAATGTCAGATTTTGCCACTTGTCTAGGGGGCAGATCAATTCAATTTCGGCTGCAATCGTGAGTATGTGATTGAATAGCGAAAATTTAACTAGTTGCATCATGTCATCAGACCATCAATGAAAAAAAAATCGCCTATTTTATTTGGCAATATTTCGACATTAACAGATATTTACTATTTATCTATGTATTGGTCATTAGAGTGAATAGCCCAGAAAAATAAATTAGTTTTAAAAGGCCTTAATATGGCTTTTTTGTAACTTTTTGGACTTTAAATAAAAGCAGTCATTATTGTAAGCCATTTTATTGATATTTACCTCAAAGATTAATGTATTTCATTTTAATAATAGGAAATTGTCGTAGTTTTTTAATATCCGGTATCCGGCCGGATAGTGAGTTACTATCCGGTATCCGGCCGGATAGTAAATTAGGGCCGGATATCCGGCCTACCGGATAGTTGCCGGATATCCGTTTCATCTCTAATCTCAATCTCAGAGCAAAAAAGTATAAAATAAAATTATAATAATTAAAAAACTTTTTTAAAAACAAGTTTATATTCTGAAATGCAGTTGTACTAAAACGAAAAAAATAATTGTACTTATGCAAGGTTCAAATAATTTCGAAAGCTTGTAGCGCAAACATAAAAGAGGAATAAATTCCATGCGCGATACAAGCTTTTGAAATTATTTGAACCTTGCATATAATTATTTTTTTCGTTTTATTATCATGTGTTAACGGATTAACGATTAACGTTAACTTGCGTTAAATCTTGCGAAATGTAACGTTTTAACGTTTAACGAAGTTAATTTTTTTATTAACGGTTTAACGATTAACGAAGTTAACTATTTGATTAACGGTGCCCAGCTATGGATTTAGGCTTCAGTGGAATAGCAGCAAGTATGTAGAAATAGAACAGTCCTGTTGACCTGTTATTAAGGCCCAATGCAAATTACCAAAAGCTAAACTTAAGTGCAAATTAAAAGTGGTATAATGTTACTCGTACTTACATAATAATGCAGGAGGTACAAAAGACAACCTCGTAAGTCAAATGTTTACCAAAAACACTTTTTAATGTAGTAAATAAGAAAATCTCTCAACGCACATTTCAAGCTCACCTGTATTCGAATAGGAGTATTTTAGTGCCATATACCGGGTTTCATTGAAACCTCCCTGTAGAAGGATAAACTCGGCAAGACGGCTGATGACGTGTGAATTCTTGCTCTAAGAAAAACTTCGTTCAATACTAAATGCTTTTCTTTGTAATAAACATCAAAAACCGAGAAAATGTCTCATACAAAAATAAGTATTCAAGAGACGATTTTTTCTCTCCTGAAAAATTTTGTTTTCGGTACTCCCGAGTTTTTCACTCGTCAACGACGATATTATGTAGTTGTAATAGGATTAGGTGTTAATGTAACAGTTATTATGTAATATAGGTAATAATGACTTATCTCAGATAAGAGTTATTTTACACTTTCCTACTTATTTCTTTTCCCCGACACGTCTAACCAGATTGAGCAGTTTAGTTAAGAAACTAAGTAGGTTTTCCTCCTGCCGGGCTAGGACGCGCACCATAATACAATTTTATCGACGATTTTAGACGTCAATTGTATGAGCTTATTGTGCAAAATCGATAAAACGCCTCGATATAAGTTTATCGTCGCGCATCTTACTTAGAGCTACTGTACGGTTAGCACGAAAAATTTTCGACTTCTAATCGGTTGCGTATTCGAATCGCCATCAAAAGATTTAGTACGAAAACTGCAACAGCGCCCTTGTGAACGTATCGTAAAGTGAACTTAGTATGAGAAATGGTAGGTAGCAACGTCGTAACGCAACGAAACTAATTTAGGCAATCGAGATCGTTTCGTTATCGTTGAATTCGAAGGCCGCGATAAGTGGTTATCACGTAATTTTATCGATTTTGCTCATACATTTTAACGTCGATAAGAGTATATCACGGCACGCATCCTAGCCCGGCTGGGTATCGAATTTTGTCGAATACGCAAACGATTCGAAGACGAAAGATGTTGGTGCTGGAGGTAAGTACAGGTGTGGAGACTGAACGAACCTGATGATGATGAAAGGTTTGCTCTCTTGCAGGTTCCTCCCGCCCGGCAGTTACCTGGACGCGCGGGAGCTGGGGCCTGCGAAGCTAGCGGAGACCATGGACGCCATCTACAGGAACAAGACGCGGTACTACGAGTTCTTTAGATGGCAAAACCACTTCAGGTAATACTAAATTACACTCGGCGCTGGCTAGCCAGTTCCTTTGCTTGAACATGGCTTGACACGCTGCCGATCATTTTTATTAAGTACTGTCTGTAAATTAATTTTATCTATAAACTTTACATTAATAAAGCAATGATCAAAGTTACTGAATTTAACAAAGCTAAAGACGCCAAAATTAAATAAATTGGGAGTTGTGAACCACGTACAGTTGGATAGTCTTCATACAACCGCTTCGTCAAAAGTGAGTAAAAATCTTGTCATTACTGTCAAAACTCTGTTAATTTTTTTTTCAATAGTGAGAGATTTTTATCCATAATATTTAATTAAAATGATAAAGTTTGAAATTTTCAAGTGGACTGTGGAACAGAATGATGATGCACTAAAAGTTGCCTTACATTTCATGCGTGCGTAAGGCAAAAATAGCACTTATTACAACAACATTAAGACACCACTGTGGTTAGCTTGACGAGCTGTCGTCCCTGTCGGTACGCACATCATTTAATTTTTGTTCTTTCACTCCCACTCGTTCGCTAGTTATTTTACTATTGTGGTAGTAAGCTTAAGCTAAGCTTAGCTAGCATAACAAGTACGAGTAAGTAATCGTACGTAAGTAGATTCATAAACTACAAATAAGTAGGAACTCGTGCGTGGTTGATTATTAAATTATTTCCTGGAAAATACTGGAAATTGATTAACAACAGTGTACCTACCTACATACATTATAATATTCAGCAATACTAGTGATTATTTTTATCTTCAATTGATTAGGGGTATCTCGGGCCATTACAGCCGTTCAAAAATTGCCATAGCGGACGGTATTTCACGTCCACAAGGCGGGGTATTGGTAAAGTTTTCAACTAGCAATAATCGCACCTCGGATTAACCTCATTGGTTACGATATTGCCTCTGCGCAAAGTTAATTAAATGAAAAGTCCACGGAAGTCTTATAATCCGGAAAAAAACAAATGATACCGCGGGCTAAGTAAGGATAGCGCCATCTGTTGAAATTTTGGCGAAGTAACTAACGAAACGCCTGACATTGTACAAAAGCATCAACAAAAGGTTCACCCCAAACTTACTAGGGTAAACTGCCAGTCATTGGACACTTAAGAAAGTTATTTACTGAATTAAAAATAGCATTTCCATTTCAACAACTGAGAGATTCCGACTGATGGAGATAAAAGGCCGTTTTTTTGAATGAATATTCATTGTATTTGAAGGAATATTCATTTTAAGAAAATTCAAGGGTTCTTTTGTCCAATGACTGGCAGCGTCCAATGACTGTCGGTTTACCCTAGGGTGTTTGAGACTATTTTCAACCATGCAGATGGGGAGAAAAAAAAGGGTCGCGGTCGGATCTTTTGTTTACCAACCAAGCTTCTCAGGTCGTACTTTGTCTAAGCAACTTTAGCATGTTTTAACCTGTGATTAATAAAGCCCGAGGTATAAAAATACTGACATAAATTAATTTTATTTACAGAGTAACATCACCTTTTTTTTTAATCATGCGAATTATTATAACATTGTAATTTTACTAGCCCAGTAAAGATTCATTAGTTAAGACATTAAAAAAGCGATTTCGAAATCACAACCTTCTAGCTAGGCAATCTTTTCTAGGTGCAGTTTTTTTTAATACAATTTTATTTTTCACTCTTTTGCATCAACTCAGAAGTTCGGTTTTGTGAAGCAAAGCGTGACCAGTCTACCTAGAAGATTAATTTTTTTCACAAAAATCAGTCATTCAGTTAAAAAGTATTAAAGTACCTAAGTACTAAGGTATTTTCTTTTTTTTTCAGGTACAAAGAGACCTTCGAACCGGATGTGTGCAACCTATGCGCTGCACTGAACGACGCAGGCGCAGTGAGCCGGCGCACCGAGTACCAGCACTTCCGGCGCTGGTGGAACGACGAGCAGTGGAACGGGCAGGACTGTGGGCAGGACACTGACAACTCACTGCGCCGCGGCTCACTGTGGTCAATTTTCAAACTTTAGCGGTAGAAAATTCAACTTTATCAATGTGAAGTGGTAATCCGAAAAATAAACGATATTTCTATTTTAGGGTTAGTTGTTTACATTATAAAGAAATATCATCAGTGTACTCTTATCGGTTTCTAAGATTCATTAATTTAAAGTTAAATAATTATAATCTGTGTGTTGTAGTATTTCTATTTTAACATAGACGGATTTGTGCGAGTTTTCTTTTGTTATTTGCTAAATACTTACCTATCCAATAGTGAGTTGAGTTAGTAAAAAAATTAGTTAGTGATAACTGTGACAAGCACATAGATTATTGTATGATCTGGAAGACTACTTACATTAACTGTTCATATTTTCAGTTATTTATTTCTTTTACGTCTAAGTAAAATAGGATAAAATAAAAAATATTGTACAGGGTTCGGTGCTATTTTCCTGTAGTTTTAGTTTTATAATACCATTGTACTTGTAAATAACTCTTGTAGTGGCAGAGCAAACAAAAAAATGAGTTAAAACTAGGCTTTCTAAAGTGTACTTACCTACCTACTTATGTAGCAGTTTTACCGTGGCATAGCCACTATTAGACATAATAATGACAATTACTGTAAAATATTACGCTTTACGAAGTGGCTCATGTATGTACTTACCTACTTAATCTATTGATTTTTCTATTGTGGGTAGGTGCGAATAAGGTGGGAATGACACATTCTTTTATCAGTGAATACCTTCCTAAAGATAATGTTTTATTGATTGTTAGATTATAATAACTATTGTTATTTTATAGATAAAGCAAGTATTCTGTCGTGTTCGTTTGTATCATGTCATAGTCATTTGTTAACATGGCCATTTTAGTTTTAAGGTAAACCACGCCAATGTCCTATGAATAAAAATCGTTTTCTACATTTTTTTTTAAATAAAATGACTTAAAAAATCACCTTTTTGAATTAATAATATCCAACTACCCCCAAATTTATAAAAATGAATTTAATTATTTATACAACTCACTTATAATTTACTATAGAAATGAAATAAATTATTTACCTAAAAACAATCATCATTCATCACTTACACACCAAGGTTTCAAGGTGCATGGAGATGGATGTTTAAAGTACCCATCTTAGCTTGCATAGCAAATAAATAAAATTGTTTTGCATGGAGTCACAGAACAGAAACATTACCCTATCAACCTAACCGCTCCGAATAGGATTGATTTTTAAAATGGTTTTTGTAAGAAACGGAACGTATTTGACGCTAACACTGCAGTTAAGTCAGCCAATCGTGTTCGTTCCGCCCCCTCATACAATAGCAAGTCAACCAATACAAAACCAGGATTGTTATCAATCCCGCTTCTCATTGGTCATTCAACTTTGGATCCGTCAAAGCTGTCAAAATGGGTGAAAGTTAAAGGAATTTCGGAATTCGGATGATTTTTCTCCAACGTCAACATTAAAATCACAGATATGGATAGATGCAGCATGTGTCAAAAATTGTATGAAGCCGAGCGTGCCACTTTTTAAACGTCATTAGTGTCATTTTAGCGAATTTTAGTGATTGCCGCAACGTAAAAGTAATCGTATCATCGTACTGCATTTGCAAAGTCATCGAATGATATCGTGTGACTCGATTCGAAAATTAATTAATTCCGATAAAACTGATAATTTGTTAAAATACAAAACCAAAAACATCTTTATTTACCTTTTTAAAATAAATTAATTCTTACAAATCGTCAAATCTCGTTATTTTTGTTACCCTACCAGCGTTTCAAGACATAAATTTGTCAAGTGCATGAATACATGCATCAGTGTGTGTCTTATTGTTATGAGTAAGTACGGTTCCTTGGGATCGGTATGAGTGCACCACATACAGGGACCATGGTTTTAACTCTTAAGAGTACATCGCAGGATATGTATTAAAAACAATGCTACTTTATACTTCTTCTACTGCTACTTTATTCTGATTAATTATTTGTTACTTGTGCTGTTAATTACAATTCTCAATCCGTAAATAATTTCTTCTTTCTACCGTGTTCGTACTACTGTCCTCGTAAAATCATCGTAACCGATTGTTGTAATCGGATTACATGAACATCACTCGACCATGTATGTCCATTCGGACATATCGGAATGGCACGCTTTGACGATCAACTTGCTGTATCTGTTACGGCTAAAGATAGGTGTGAACATAAACTTAAGATTAGCCGGCTAAACTTAAGTTTATCTTCGACGTGGTGTTAATGTTAGTTTCTTCTATCTTTAGCCGGCTAAACTTAAGTGTAACCGCAGGCCCTTGGCTAAAAATGTAGAAGTAAATGGAAAAGGAAACAATGTAATAATGTTTACTATTTTGACACGAAAACTTACTTTTATGTGCCTATGTAGGTTTTCAAAATTACAATTATTACAATAACAAAATATTAATTACTTAAAACAATATCTACATAATAATAATTAAAATAAAACAATAAGAAACCATTTGGTCATTACAGAATCTTCTGTAGGTATATAATATTACAAAATAAAACAGCGCGCGCGTTGTCTCCCCACCGCCCCCTCAAGCCCTCCGCTGGCCTGGCGCGCCCATCGAATACATTTTTAGCCGTTTTGTTTTGGCTAATGTGCACTTTAGCCGGCTAAAGATGGAATATCACGACGCAAACTAACATGTTATCGAACTTTAGCTGCTTCTCAAAGATAAACTTAAGTTTAGCCGGCTAATCTTAAGTTTATGTTCACAACTATCTTTAGCCGTAACATATCTACTCTAATCCATATCTGTGATTTGCACAGATATGGATAGATGCAGCATGTGTCAAAAATTGTATGAAGCCGAGCGTGCCACTTTTTAAACGTCATTAGTGTCATTTTAGCGAATTTTAGTGATTGCCGCAACGTAAAAGTAATCGTATCAGGGTATTTCGCCGAAACAGTAAATTTTCTGTGTCCAGGCAGGCGAACACATGTTTTTTTATATCTATCTGTATAAAACTATTTTTATGGGAAAGTTCATCAAAAGTTTTATTTGTTTTTGCTATTACAATAGCAGAAACTACAAATAATACCGTAGAAAAACTTAATCAAAAGTCGTTTTTCTAATTTCCTTGTTATGTCCATTACTGTTGTTTGCCAAAATGAAGGCTCATTATAACAAATTGAAGCGTAATTTAATTCTAATAGCACTCTCTTTACATTTGAGAAACGTTTGGCTATCGGAAAATAAAAACTTTAAATGTCAAATACTTATAGGAAGAAAACAAAGTGAAGTTAAGTTCTTGTCCAGGTCAAAACTATAATTTCCCTGGGTCTTCGTTTCGACCATTGTTGTAACGAAACGAAAAAACTTAGAATGTAACGCACTGCACCACTACACTCGGCCATTTCGTCCCAAGAGGCCATTGAGGCAGGACAGTACGTCGTTGATCAGTTTCGCGACAAATCGCATAAATAGGTCCCTCCTTGGGTTTTTGTTTACTAAAAAGTCAATTTCTTTGGACGGTTTTTTGCAACTAAACAATGGATTAATTTTTTTGTTTATTTACACAAATGTAGTGTCTGTAGGGGTAAACCCATGATTTAAATAGTAAATGCATAGGGTAAATAGGTTTTTGTCTGTGGTGTCTTTTAGGCATAAATCTAATTTCTTTGGTCCTAATTTCCTTGTTTTCCGTGGCATAAAATGACCTAGGAAATTATAAAAGACCATTAATAATTCGGCGTAAAGTCAAATTTTGAGTATTTCTTTATTGGAATAAGTTTAAAATTTACATTTTAAGAAATAGGTATCAGAATAGATATAGAAAAACTTGTTTTTAACTTTTAACTCAATCTACTGCATTTATCTTCCTTAGTTGTGTAAAAAGGTCGTAATGATATTAATATTCATTGGCATGTTTGCTTGCGAAAGTACACAAAAATAGGTCGAACAAAAAAAAAGCAAACCACAGAAGAAAACTTAGAGAAAAAAATATTTATAATAATTTCCTTGGCTACCAAAAATTTATGACCTCATAACTTTGTTTCTAAAACGAATTATGACACCCCTTCTAGATATATTAGCTTAGTTTTTACTACTTAATGCAATGGGAAACTAAAAATAGTTAAAAACAAAAATAAAATTCGTGCCATGGAAATTAGGCAAAATTGACCATTTTTGGCGAAATACCCATCATCGTACTGCATTTGCAAAGTCATCGAATGATATCGTGTGACTCGATTCGAAAATTAATTAATTCCGATAAAACTGATAATTTGTTAAATACAAAACCAAAAACATCTTTATTTACCTTTTTAAAATAAATTAATTCCTACAAATCGTCAAATCTCGTTATTTTTTTTACCCTACCAGCGTTGCAAGACATAAATTTGTCAAGTGCATGAATACATGGATCAGTGTGTGTCTTATTGTTATGAGTAAGTACGGTTCCTTGGGATCGGTATGAGTGCACCACATACAGGGACCATGGTTTTAACTCTTAAGAGTACATCGCAGGATATGTATTAAAAACAATGCTACTTTATACTTCTTCTACTGCTACTTTATTCTAATTAATTATTTGTTACTTGTGCTGTTAATTACAATTCTCAATCCGTAAATAATTTCTTCTTTCTACCGTGTTCGTACTACTGTCCTCGTAAAACCATCGTAACCGATTGTTGTAATCGGATTACATGAACATCACTCGACCATGTATGTCCATTTGGACATATCGGAATGGCACGCTTTGACGATCAACTTGCTGTATCTACTCTAATCCATATCTGTGATTAAAATAGTGTTTTATTTAATTTCGTGGGAAAATTATATGAAAAATATATTTAGTTGAAGTGAACAAAATGACGAGCACGTCATCCTACAATAATGACAAAGTGGTCACAGGAGAAGTGGAATATCCAGCGACTGATCCGGCTTCTGGGGCATTTTTCCAACCAGATTACAAAAAGTAAGTGAAAATAACATTTTAACTAACAACTAAAGTGAATTTCCATAAATTCGTTTTTCCTTGTGATCTGTGTTATTAACCAAACAGATAAATAGATGGATAGTTGATGAATAGACTGATATTTTATAGTTCTTTACACAACATAAGTATTTCTAATGAAAAAACTCACAAAAGTACCTTAAATCACAATACTTTAAAACCTGCATGCCAATTTTAGAAGCAGTTATTGGTATTTATGTGAATCTTGGACATAAATGAACTAATTATTTGTTTTAGGAATGGTGACTTGAAAATAATGCTGGATGGGTCAAAAGACTCCTTGAAACTTGAGGCTATGAAACGGATCATTGGCATGATTGCTAAAGGAAGAGATGCTTCTGATTTGTAAGTACATACTTTAGGCTTTTTTATCAAGTAAAGTACATTTTCAGAGAGCAATTTACTGTTACGATTGTTGGTCATGGAATACTGAGATTCCAGACACAATTAAAATAGTAAGACATGGCCGCCGCCAGTCTGCTTGTGACCACGGCTGCAGCATTGCAGCTGAAAACTCCAAGCCGTGAGTGCATAATGTAACTCATTAATAAATGTCGCTTTAAGACCCGTGTCTTACTATTTTAATTGAAATGGAACGCGAAAATTTAAATTCTTATATTCCAGACACAAGTCGAAATTATTTGTGTCTTGTCCTGATCAGTGCTAAGGCATCCTTAAAATTGTTACTTAGACTGCCCAAAACAACAGTGAAATTAAGAATATAGTTATATCTTATTTTAATTATTTCAGATTCCCAGCAGTAGTGAAGAATGTGGTGTCAAAGAACATTGAAGTGAAAAAGCTGGTGTATGTGTACCTTGTCCGGTACGCAGAGGAGCAGCAGGACCTGGCACTCCTTTCCATCAGTACTTTCCAGAGGGCTCTAAAGGTATTTATTGGAGAGTTTCACTCTTTAAAAATAAATAAACATCTTCGATCCTATTCAAAGTATTATTTTTCAGAACGTGTGCATTTATCTATGTATAATTTAAGTAGCTTTATTTAATACTAAACATGTTGTGTAGCCTAATTTTTAGGGTTCTGTAGTCCTGAAAGGGAACCCTTATAGTTTTGATATATCTGTCTGTCTGTCCGTCCGAGGTTTTGCTTGGAAACTTGGCACTAGAGAGCTGTAATTTTGTAGAGGTATGTATATTAATCACGCCGATAAAACGGTAGCATATTTTTTTTTTTTTAATTTTTACGGTAGCTCCCCTACATGTAAAGTGGGGATGAATTTTTTTCTTCTTCTTTTACCCCATTGTTGGATAGGTCTTTTAAAATGGCTTAGAGGTTTCTAAGACCATTTTTCGATTTAGAGATCCGTTTGCAAAATGTTAAAGTTTAAAGTGCCAATTTTTGTTCGAGTAGGGCGTCCCCCCCTCTAAAAACTAAACTGTTGGCTTGAAAAATCTGAAAAAAATCATGATAATAGTACTTTTTATGAACTTTCAAGGAAAACTATAGCGGTTAAGATAGATAAGTTAGTTTAAGATTAATTGTTGTTTTACTCAAAAAATTCCTTAGAAGAAAAAAATTAATGCAACCTTCGCATGGAAGGTGTGCTTCTTATGTTCTCACTAACATGAAGATTTTACTGACTCGTGACTTTATTTTGTAATTTTCTAATTACAGTGATGTAGGGTACTATAATCGTTATTTTTTTATCAAATCTTTTTAAAATTGTCTAAATGATCAACTCAGGATCCAAACCAGCTGATTCGCGCGAGCGCTCTCCGCGTGCTGTCGTCCATTCGCGTGACGATGATCGTGCCCATCGTCATGCTGGCCATCCGAGACTCGGCCAGTGATATGAGCCCTTACGTCAGGAAAACGGCTGCTCACGCCATCCCTAAGTTATATAGGTAGGTGTAGTTTTAACTTTGATTAAAGAAATTTTAAAATTCTGTGATGAAATATACTGTTTGCAAAAGACTTTTTATATCTTTTTAAAGATATTAAAAGTGGTATGTTCTGGCCACTAATTCACCTGAAATTATTTGGTATGATCTTGAAAAATTATTTTGTATCATTCTAGAATATTAGCACATACATATAGTACACTATTTCTAAAAATAATGATTTGTAGAGCTACAAATAAATGATTGAAGGCACGAAGTTTAACCATTGAACATTCGATATCAGTAGTGGATAGGGGGCAAAGACTGTTTACCTTCTATGCGGCAATTACAGAAATGTTTCTTGTCACAATTTTTTTATTCCAGCATCGACCCCGACCAGAAGGAGGAGCTGGTGGCTATAATAGACAAGCTGCTGTCGGACAAGGCACCGCTCGTGGTAGGCTCGGCTGCTATGGCCTTCTCGGAGGTCTGTCCTGACAGGATGAGCCTCATCCACAGGAGTTACCGGTGAGTGACAGCAATAACCAGGGAACAAGGGCTACCAGCTAATCAATCCAGATTTGCAGATTAGGAGCTACTGGTGAGCGGCTACATCGATCCACAGATAAGGTACAGGCAAAAGCTTCTGTTGAAAGACCGCATGTTTTTAAAGAAAAGGAGGTGATAGTGACTGCATAATCCCAGAGTCAAAAAGCTATAGCATTGACCCTGGCAAAAGAAACTCTTGTGTCTCTGAGATAAGTTGGTACTGGTCGTTGACCATATTAACTTAGAGCAGTGGTTCTTAACCTTTATGTCTCGAGGGACCATTTTACCAAATTTCTGTCTTGTCAGGGACCACTTTTTTTTTTCAAAATTCTATGAAAGGGGAGGTCGATTTCTCGCCCACTGTGCGCCGTTTGCGTTGTGTTGACTCGACTCATCACGTCACTTGTTTCTTACGATGTCCTCGCGGACCACTTGGAATGCCTCCAGAGACCACCAGTGGTCCGCGGACCACCGGTTAAGAACCACTGATCTAGAGACAGCAAACGGTGAATTACATATTCGATCCATAGACAAGAGCTACCGGTTTGGCCTTATTTATTACTGTGATGTTCAAAAAAATATTTGTACACTTTCAGGAAACTGTGCTCACTGCTAGCCGATGTGGATGAATGGGGTCAACTGGCGCTGCTTAATGTCCTGACCGTATATGCCAAGACTTGCTTCCCTGATCCCAATAGCGAGGTAAGAAAAACTTTAAATATACCTATGCTTCTGTAAAAAATTGTAGAGCTTTATACAATAAGGCCTCAGCCTCGAGTTTAGCGGGCAGCGGGGCGGGAGCGGCGGCGGCGCGGGAGCGGCAGGATCTTATGCGTAGAATCAAATAGACCGGTTCTCGAAAACAGCGGCGCGGGAGCGGCGCCGGAGCGGGCAGCGGCGCAGGAGCGGGCAACGAGCGGGCAGCGCACTCCTTCTTTTGCCCACAATAAATCGAGCGTTAGGAATAGAATCGAAATAAAATTGTCGCCGTTGTTCAAACATTTCGTTTGCGAATAAAAACAAATATCTCGACAACACAACCCCGAACACAACACTTCGCCGCTAAAGCGCCGCGCGAGCTGCCCGCTTGTTTCGAGAACGGGTCTGCGTTGCCCGCCCCGCTCCCGCGCCGCCGCCGCTCCCGCCCCGCTGCCCGCTAAACTCGAGGCTGAGGCCTAAGGCTTGAAACAGACAACGATAATCGTGCTGTTGCAGTGTCGTACATTTTGCATCAAACCGTGATCGCATGATTACCGCCTCATTGCCTTAGCTATAAAGTGCGCAATTTTTTTACTAGTGCACGTAGAATTTTGTCCAATTATGTTACTATCGCGCTCGCACACTCACTGCGGGTGCCAGTCGCACAGTCGCGACAGAAATAAAATTACGCGCGAGCGATAAGGATGGGTAGGTAGGGGTCATTGGACAAAATTCTACGTGCTCACGGACCGGGTTTTAGACAAATTCGAGTTGATTTCGAGAATTCAAAAACGATCTACGAGTATACTCTCTAATCTACATTCAAACTGTAGATTAGAGAGTATACTCATAGATCGTTTCATCCACGAAGACACGCCCCACCATTCTTCCGCTAATTTTTGAGTGTTATCGGTACACACTAAATTATCCATGAGTGCACACGCACACTACAATGACGCTCGGATTGCTCGGATCAAACTCCCCGCACCCCGCGCTTCCCTCGACCAAAAATTGGTGGGCGCGTCTTCGTGGGTGAAACGATTTATAGATATAGATTTTGAGCTTCTTTTAATAATAATAATACCTTTGTCCAGAACTACTCAAGCGACAGCGACTCGGACAAGCCGTTCTACGATTCCGACAGCGATGAACCTACGTCTCCTAAGAGACACTCGGCACAGTCGCCAAGTCTAGACCCCGACCATCGTCTATTACTGCGGGCAGCCAAGCCTTTACTGCAGAGCAGGAATTCAGGCGTCGTCATGGCTGTAGCCCAGCTGTTCTACCACTGCGGCCCGGGTGAGTAGAGAGAGGGAGCCTGTGAGGCCACAGGCTCTGCAGAAATTCGGACGTCGTCATGGCTGTGGGGCAGCTGTTCTATCACTGCCGACCGGGTGAGTGTAGCGGGAGCCTGTGAGGCCACAGTCTAGATCCAGACCACCGCCTGTTGCTGCGGGCAGCCAAGCCTCTGCTGCAGAGCAGAAACTCAGGCGTTGTCATGGCTGTAGCCCAGCTGTTCTACCACTGCGGCCCGGGTGAGTAGCGAGAGGAAGCCTGTGAGGCCACAGTCTCTGCAGCACTTCGAGGGTCGTCATAGCTGTAGGCTACTACTATGTATAATATGTATGTTGTTCTACAACTGCCGCCCGGGTGAGTGCGATGAAAAGGAGCCTGTGAGGCTACAGTCTAAATCCAGACCACCGCCTGTTGCTGCGGGCAGCCAAGCCTCTGCTGCAGAGCAGAAACTCAGGCGTCGTCATGGCTGTAGCCCAGCTGTTCTACCACTGCGGCCCGGGTGAGTAGCGAGAGGGAGCCTGTGAGGCCACAGTCTCTGCAGCACTTCGGGCGTCGTCATTTCTGCGGGGCAGCTGTTCTACCACTGCCGCCCGGGTGAGTGTATCGGGAGCCTGTGAGACTACAGTCTAGATCCAGACCACCGCCTGTTGCTGCGGGCAACTATGCCTCTGCTGTAGAGCAGGAACTCGGGCGTTGTCATGGCTGTAGCCCAGCTGTTTTACTACTGCGGCCGGGTGAATGTAGCGGGAGCCTGTGAGGCTACAGTCCAGATACAAACCACTGCCCACTGGTCTACATCTAGACCACCATCTCCTGCTGCGAGCCAAGCCCATACTTCAGAGCAGGAACTGAGAGGGAGCCTGTGAGGCGACAGTCTAGATTTAAACCACTGTCCGCTGCTGTATTACAGATCTATTTAGCTGCTCACTAACGCCCGATTCCCATAATCGATCCTTGTCCAAATCCGGATTACAACTGTCAAATTGAATTCAGTTTTAGATTATACAGGGTGTTTGGTAAATGGGTATATGAGCCGACACTAGCCCATGTTAACATGGTCATATAAATGGTATGGTGAAGTCAGAAAATTGATATCTTCATTTTAAATATTTTATTTTTCATACAAATCGGATTTTATAAAATTTATTTTGTATGAAAATTAAAAAAACTAAAATGATGTTATCAAATTTCTGACTTCACCATACCATTTATATGCCCATGTTAACATGGGCTAGTATCGGCTCATATACCCATTTACCTAACACCCTGTATTTCCAAAATTTTCGATGCATTTACACTTTAATATTTAAATAGTCTTATAAACAATATAAAAATGTAAAAACATCAAAAACCGCAGTTATTTTGGCCAAAAACATATTAAAATTTGACAGTTGACAATCCAAATCCGTATAACTTGGATTAGGATTGAATATAGAAATCCAGCATAAATGTTTGTGTTAAATATCATTCCAGTGCAAGAGTTACCCCCAGTGGCAAAGGCTATGGTGCGGCTCTTACGAGCTCCTACCGAGGTGCAAAGCGTGGTCCTCAACTCCATCGCCTCGCTCACAGTTACTAAACCGGTAAGTGCCTCAGTAGCTTGCAATATGAGTTTGTGATATTGACAGTAAATACTAGCAGTCTAAAAAAACCGGCCAAGTGCGTGTCGGACTCACACACCAAGGGTTCCGTATTTATGAAAGTATTATTTTTTTTAATTTATTTGTATGAAAGATTACGCGGTAATAAGCGGTTTACGATTTACAAGGTATTAAAAAAAACTGCTTACTAGATCTCGTTCAAAACAATTTTCGTTGGTAGTTTTTATAGTAATATACATCATAATAATATGTTTTTTTTTTAGATTTTTCATTTTCTTATTTTAGAAGTTAGAGGGGGGGACCAACTTTTTTCCACTTTGGAAGCGTCTGTCACGCAAACTATTCGGTTTAGAAAAAAAATGTTTTAGAAACCTCGATATCATTTTTGAAGACCTATCCATAGATACCCCACACGTATGTGTTTGATGAAAAAAAAAAATTTGAGTTTCAGTTCTAAGTATGGAGAGCCCCCAATATTTATTATTATTTTTTTATTTTTGCATCAAAATCTTAATGCGGTTCACAGAATACATCTACTTACCAAGTTTCAACAGTATAGCCACAGAATAATAATAAGTACTACGTACAGAAGTTTTACTTCGCGAAGGTATTTAAAAAAAATGTATGCTCAATGTCATTAACAATATGGTGTAATTTAGCCTGTCTCAAGAGTCAAGCACCATTTTGTTGACAAATGTCAGTGATCGGCACTGCGCCGAAGCTATAGGGCTGACTTCGGTAAAATGATGTGACGTGAGGTGCCAAACTGCGGAAAATGGTTGAGGAAATACATGATTTAGCATGCATTATTATGAATAATATTAACTATTTATTTACCTCTCAGTGTCTTGAGGCAACTTAAAAAAGTACATTCTGTGTTTTTTATTTAGGCAGTTAAATACTGCACAGTATTTAGTACACCATTTTGTTTATTTTCTTCCATCATACACAAGAATACGCGTGCGTGAGTCAATGTTCGCTCGTATGTGAGGCCTTGTCCAATAGTATCCTGTAGGTGGGCCATCGTGCGTGTTTTGTTTTCGATGTAAACTCGCGGAGATGAACAGGCCTGCTAGCAGTCTAAAAAAACATCACAGACCATGAGAGAGACATTTAGGTGACTTAATAATTTCATACTATGTGACAGCGGAAGCCTCCCTTCACATTATAAAAACGCCGCTGCCGCGCTGCTGTCGTGCTTCTAACGCTCTAATGTAAAAGCGCTTTGAATGTTTTCTTTTTTTCAGTGGAAATTTTATTTATTTATTAAAAGAACAATCAACCAGAATTTACTCACCAGTAGCAAATAAGAGTACATAAAGAATTCCAACCAACTGTGTATTTATGTAGTAACCTATGATTGAACACAAGTGGAGTGGGGTAGTCACGCGAGAGCGGACCACTCAAAATCGTCGGTTACAGATTAGTTAGTGTATCATAATAGGCTAGTTTCCTAAAAAAAATAGTTTAGTCCGTCAATTTTGATATAAAAAATATTGAACACGTATATTTTGAATTGTCAATCAAACAAATAATTACAAAGTTATAATGCGTTGAAGTTCCGCGCGACGTCACAAAGTGCTGCACTTTTACGCACTCACTGACGTCACGGGCCTTTTCTTTAGTACTTTGGCACGCTTTATCTCTTTACATTAACTGACGGACTAATTAAAACTTGCTTTTTTACCTAGGAAACATCCCTATTTTAATGTGTGTCAATTTATTCTATTTCTGTACAAGATATGTTTCTACCTTTCCGATACAGTGTTAAAGTGTAAAATCATTCGTTCCAGGGTCTCTTCGAGCCGTTCCTGAAATCGTTCTTCGTGCGCAACTCCGACCCCACGCACATCAAGCTGCTTAAGCTGGAGATCCTCACCAACCTCGCCACCGAGTCCAGCGCACCAGTCGTGCTGAGGGAGTTCCAAACATACGTCACTTCCAGCGACAAGGTAGGATCAAAACGCGTTAAAAACATTAAAGCTAGCATCCTGAGACTTCTCTACACGTTTCCCTGTAAGTAGTCCTTCGCTTCGCTATTTTGGTCCTTCGAGCCGGATTTCAACTAGCTACCATTGTGGGGATGGTTTAGAATTTTTAAAGCCTTTGATTGGACCCGACCCACATCTAGCTGCTCAAGCTGAACATTCTCACCAACCTCGCCACCGAGTCCAGCGCTCCGGTCGTGTTACGGGAGTTCCAGACATACGTCACTTCTAGTGATAAGGTAGGAATGCTAATATTTCTGTTGGATATAAATCCAGTGTATAGGATAACCTGGGATTTTCTAGACACAAGGCCGGATTAGAAGCACCCGCAAGCATATATTGCGTCAATAATCAAAAACGAAAGAAAAATAAGAAAATACCTTAAGTCCTTCATTTAACAGACATTCTGGTCCTCCGAGCCGGATTTGAACTAGCTATCTAGTATATTCTAGGTCTGGAATATTCTAGTCTTTGTATGTTGGACCCCACCCACATTAAGCTGCTTAAACTGGAGATCCTCACCAACCTCGCCACCGAGTCCAGCGCTCCTGTCGTGTTAAGGGAATTCCAGACATACGTCACTTCTAGTGATAAGGTACGATTAAAAATTACTCTACACAATTTATTATAAATAATTCGCTTACTTTCTTGGTCCTTCGAGCCGGATTTTATCTAGCGACCTAGTGTAGAGACCTAGTCGCATGTCCGATCCGATGCACATCAAGCTGCTCTACACATTTCCATGTAAGTAGTCCTTAGCTTACCATTCATTCTGGTCCTTCGAGCCGGATTTCAATCAGCCAACAAGTGTAGAGACCTAGTTGCACGTCCGACCCGACCCTCATCAAGCTGCTCAAGCTGCTCAAGCTGCTCAAGCTGGAGATCCTCACCAAACTTGCCACGGAGTCCAGCGCTCCTGTAGTGTTACGGGAATTTCAGACATACGTCACTTCTAGTGATAAGGTAGGAATGCTAATATTTCTGTTGGATATAAATCCAGTGTATAGGATAACCTGGGAATTTCTAGCCACAAGGCCGGGTTAGAAGCACCCGCAAGCATATATTGCGTCAATAATCAAAAACGAAAGAAAAATAAGAAAATACCTTAAGTCCTTCATTTAACAGACATTCTGGTCCTCCGAGCCGGATTTGAACCAGCTATCTAGTATATTCTAGGTCTGGAATATTCTAGTCTTTATGTTGGACCCCACTCACATTAAGCTAGGTAGGATTAAAAGCAAGCAAATACCACGAAAATACACGGGAAAGTGTTTGATAAAAAACAAGTGCAACATCCTAGGACCTCTCCCTGTAAGTAGTTCTTCGCTCCGCTATTCTGGTCCTTCGAGCCGGATTTTAACAAGCGACTTAGTAGACATAGTCTAGAATTTTCTAGCCTTTTCATGTCGGACCCGACGCACATCAAGCTGCTCAAGCTGGAGATCCTCACCAACCTCGCCACCGAGTCCAGCGCTCCTGTGGTGTTAAGGAAATTCCAGACCTACGTCACTTCTAGTAATAAGGTTGGAATATTATCCGGCTCGAAGGACCATTGTTTTCATATTAGATACAGACTTGAGATACTTTCTATACTGGCTTTTGCCCGTGGCGGTTTGATCAATTAAAAGTCCGTTACTTTTAATTTATCAAACTAGAGGTCGATTTATTTTTTTAAATTTTTAATTTCAGGCATTTGCTGGAGCTACCATTCAAGCGATAGGCAGGTTAGCGGTTGCCATACACTCGGAAACTGAGACTTGCCTCAATGGACTTTTGCATCTGCTGTCTAGCAAAGATGGTAAATATAAACATAATTAAATGTGATAGGGATAGAGATATGCGATTTTTAGTTTTACAAATGTAATACGATAGAGAATAATACAAGGTAATAAAAACCATCTGTTCATCATTTCAGCCATAGGACATCCACTGCTGAACATAGGCCTCCCCCAATGCTTTCCATGTTGATCGATTGGTAGCGGCCTGCGTCCAGCGCTTTCCTGCTACCTTTACGATGTCGTCGGTCCACCTTGTAGGTCAGTGGTTCTTAACCGGTGGTCCGCGGACCACTGGTGGTCCCTGGAGTCATTACAAGTGGTCCACGAACACATCGTAATATTCGTAATAAACAAGTGATGTGACCTGATGAGTCGAGGCAACACAACGCAAACGGCGCACAGTGGGCGAGAAATTGACCTCCCCTTTCATAATATTTTCAAAAAAAAGTGGTCCCTGGCAAGACAGATTTTTTTTTAAATGGTCCCTCGTGACATAAAGGTTAAGAACCACTGTTGTAGGTGGACGTCCCACGCTGCGTTTTCCGGTACGCGGCCTCCATTCCAGCTATTCCAAAAACCACCTGTTATGGGGAAATTATTTGGAGAAAATTATCAAATAACCAAAAAAACACGAATTTAAAAGCAGATTTTTTCAAAAAGTATTATTTTTTATTATTTGTTAGCATATTCTGAGTATTTTATGTATTTTTTAGTATCGCCTGTTATTATAGCATTATTAATTACTGTTTTTTATTTTATCAGGATATACCTCTTAGTTTAAAAGTTATTACGTTTTCTTTACAATAAGTAATTAGAAGAAAAAAAAAATTCTATAAAAAAAAATTACCTCTTTTTTGTCGATAAAAATAGGTCTAAAGCCTGGTCCGTGAGCACGTAGAATCCCGTCCAATGACCCCAAGCTACCCATCCTTATCGCTCGCGTGTAATTATATTGCTGTCGCGACTGTGCGACGGGCGCCCGCAGTGAGTGTGTGAGCGCGACAGCAACATAATTACGTGCGGGCGACAAGGATGGGCAGCTTGGGGTCATTGGACGGGATTCTACGTGCTCACGGACCAGGCTTTAGTTTCATCTATTTTTATATGTGCACTTTATCGTGACTAACACTGTATTATTCTGTGATGTCACGACCTATGCGACGCTGACTGAACAGTGACGTGTATTGTAGTATTATTGTTACTTGGTATGCAGAGTGGGTGGTGTGTGAAGCGGTGGTGGTGGTGAAACGCGTGGTGGGCGGTGGAGCCGCGTCCGCCCGTGCTGCCGTCGCGCGCGCCGCCAAGCTGCTACGACAGGACAGGTTAGTGTTACCAGGCCTGTTCATCTCCGCGAGTTTACATCGAAAACAAAACACGCACGATGGCCCACCTACAGGATACTATTCGACAAGGCCTCACATACGAGCGAACATTGACTCACGCACGCGTATTCTTGTGTTTGACGGAAGAAAATAAAGAAAATGGTGTACTAAATACTGTGCAGTATTTAACTGCCTAAATAATAATAAAAACACAGAATGTACTTTTTTAAGTTGCCTCAAGACACTGAGAGGTAAATAAGTAGTTAATATTATTCATGATAATTCATGCTAAACCAAGTATTTCCTCCGCCATTTTCAGCAGTTTGGCACCTCACGTCACATCATTTTACCGAAGTCAGCCCTATAGCTTCGGCGCAGTGCCGATCACTGACGTTTGTCAACAAAATGGTGCTTGACTCTTGAGACAGGCTAAATTACACCATATTGTTAATGACATTGAGCATACATTTTTTTAAATACCTTCGCGAAGTAAAACTTCTGTACGTAGTATTTATTACAACCACAGAATAATCTGTGGTTGTACTTGTAATATCGCAGAAGATTTCAGGTTCGTTCTTTTCAGCCAAATAACATCCACTGTTAAACGGAGGATGGATTTCCACAACGACTGATCGTATACTGCCGGCATTCAGGTACTTCTCACGACTTTAACCAGATCATCGGTTCACCTAGTGAAAGACCTGCCCACACTACGTATTCTAGCCTGAAGTCGGTACTCGAAAACTTCATTTTTTTGGTGGAAACCCGCTACAGACCGTCGAAATTGACGTTGCAGCGACGATAATTCAGCGCCACTTTGACACTGTGAGGGCTGAGACTTTGAGGCTGGCAGAACATCGACTCTCGAAAGGGGTTGCTAATAGCATAAAATTAAATTAAAAATTTCAAAAACTCCAGACACAAAAAATAAACTCTAAAAATTAACAATATTTTACCATTTTATGGCGGCGGCCATTTTGGACCGATTTTCATCAAACATAGCTAAGAACACTTTCGACTAATTCACCTTTCAAACAAAAAAAACAAAATCAAAACCGGTTCACCCGTTCGGGAGCTATGATGCCACAGACAGACACACACACAGATAAAGCCCGGTCTCCGAGCACGTAGAATTTTGTCCAATGACCCCAAGCTACCCATCCTTATCGCTCGCGCGTAATTATGTTGCTGTCGCGCTCGCACACTCACTGCGGGCGCCCGTCGCACAGTCGCGACGGCAATATAATTACGCGGAAGCGATAAGGATGGGTAGCTTGGGGTCATTGGACGAAATTCTACGTGCTCACAGACCGGACTATACCTTGAAACGCTATATGTTTCAGGCTGGCTCCAGCCGCGCGCGCGGCGGCCGTGTGGCTGGTGGCGGAGCACGGCGCCAAGCACCCGCGCGCCGCCGCCATCTTGGCACACATGGCTGCCAACTTCGCCGACCAGGTGCGTTGCAAGGATTTTGGACCTTAAAACCAGGGATGTTATGGATATCCGTAACCGTAACTTTCGGATATCCGAAAAAAAAATCCGTAACCGTAACCAGTATAATATTATTCCTATATCCGTAACCGTATCCATAACCGGTACTACATATCCATGACAACCCTACAAAACGGAGAAATAATGACCGTTTTCAATGGCAATCTGAGTGACCCCTTTGAAAATAAAATTCCTGCTATGTCACTAATAGGGGTCACTTAAAAATTAGGGATTAATGGTGAAAACGGGCATAAGTATGTCTGTCTCTGGAAACCATATTCCCATTAAAGGCACAGGGAGATCAACTCATTGCATTTTTGCTTCAAAGGATGGTCCTACTAATTTCCTAGTCCAGGTGTTCTTGTTCTGTCACTTTCCTATTCCAGGACGAGCTAGTAAAACTACAGCTCCTATCCTTAGCTATGAAGCTATCAATCACCCGACCAAGCTGCCAGCCAGCCGCTACATCGTTTTACTAGCTCGCGAGCTATGACGTCAGGACAGAAACGTGTGCCATCATTGTGGTGGACTGCAGTGGACTGTATGCGTTTGTGTGTGTTCGAGAGCGCTGACCGGACGATGATGACTGCCGTTGAGAGCTTGCCCTTACTATGTCAGGCGTAGTAGGTGCTACTTGCAGGAATAAAACCACTATTTCACTTGCTGAGACTTCTCGCGTTTATTATTCGCTTCCTTTTCTCAGTTCTTGCTTCTTCAGATCACTTGTTGCTCGGAGCACGTGTTCTCTGAACTGAACACAACAACAACATCATATAAACTTAACTACCGGAGCGCCTCGCTCCGTATTTATAGGGCCCCGGGCTATATCCATCCCTTTCTCTCCCGATATTCCTGTCTCTGTCTCTCATGTTCTGGAACATAGTTCTGGAATGTTCGAAGCGAGAGGTCCGATGTTGCCGTCCCGTTTCTTTTTCTCTCGAATATTCCAGAAGTGTGTGGAAGAGTAATTGATGTGCAAGCGAGATGACAGATAATGTGAGAAAGAGATGGAATGTTATTTATCACTAATCGACTCTAATTGATTATTTTAGTACATTTTCTGATTGTTAACGTTGCTAATCAATTCTAATTAATGAATTAGCGCATTTTCTCGGTTGACGGCGCTAACAATCATTCAACCTAAAATATTTATTTGATTCAGGACGAACTAGTGAAGCTACCAGCTCTTTTCCCTAGCGGTTAAACTATCAATCACCAAACCAGACAAGCTTCCAGTTCGCTATAATAGTCTCGCTAGCTCGCTAGCTCGCGAGCTATGACGTCAGAGACCGAAACTTGTGCCATTATTCAACCCAAAATATTTATTTTCCAGGACGAGCTAGTAAAACTCCAGCTTCTCTCTCTAGCTGTCAAACTCTCGATCACCCAACCAGACACGCTTCCAGTCTGCCGGTACATCGTCTCGCTAGCTCGCTACGACGCGAGCTATGACGTCAGAGACCGAGTCTTACCATCATTCTACCCAAAAATGTTGTTTTCCAGGACGAGCTAGTAAAACTCCAGCTGCTCTCACTAGCTGTCAAACTCTCGATCACCCAACCAGACACGCTTCCAGTCTGCCGGTACATAGTCTCGCTAGCTCGCTACGACGCGAGCTATGACGTCAGAGACCGAGTCTTACCATCATTCTACCCAAAAATGTTGTTTTCCAGGACGAGCTAGTAAAACTTCAGCTCCTTTTCCTAGCTATAACGCTATCAATCACCCAACCAGAATTACCAGTCTGCCACCACATCGTCTCACTAGCTCGCGAGCTATGACGTTAGAGACCGAAACTTGTGCCATCATTCACCATCATCATCATTTCAGCCATAGGACGTCCACTGCTAAACATAGGCCTCCCCCAATGCTTTCCATGTTGATCGATTGGTAGCGGCCTACGTCCAGCGCTTCCCGCGCTACCTTATGATGTCGGTCCACCTTGTAGGTGGACGTCCCACGCTGGGTTTTCCGGTACGCGGCCTCCATTCCAGAACCTTGCTGCCCCATCGGCCGTCAGTTCTGCGTACTATGTGCCCTGCCCACTGCCACTTCAGCTTGCTAATCCGTCGGGCTATGTCAGCGACTTTAGTTCGTTCACGGAAATCCTCATTTCTGATTCGATCTCGTAAAGAAACATCGGGCATAGCCCTCTCCAAAGCACGCTGTGCAACTTTGAGTGCCATCATTCAACCCAAAATATTTATTTTTCCAGGACGAGCTAGTAAAACTCCAGCTGCTCTCACTAGCTGTCAAACTCTCGATCACCCAACCAGACACGCTTCCAGTCTGCCGGTACATAGTCTCTCTAGCTCGCTACGACGCGAGCTATGACGTCAGAGACCGAGCTAGGATGCTGCGGAGGTTCATCGAACCGCAGAACGGAAAACTGTTGGCTGCGTTCGCGGCTGAAATATTCCGCCCGGATAAGCCGAAGCCGACTGTGGAGAGTAGTTTTAAAGGTGAATGTTGCTTGATAAATGATCGTGTTTAAAGCCCGGACTGTGAGCACGTAGAATTTTGTCCAATGACCCCAAGCTACCCATCCTTATCGCTCACGCGTGATTATATTGCTGTCGCGACTGTGCAGCGGGCGCCCGCATTGAGTGTGCGAGCAAAATTCTACGTGCTCACAGACCAGGCTATACATTTTGTTTACTCATTCTGTCATTGCATTCCAGTCCATACGAAACTGATAATTAACTCTACTGCCCAGATAACAATTTAAACTTGAATCTGACTTGCAATAAGTTTGATGTATCAAAAATGAAGCTTTGTTTCAAATTTGCCATGGCAAGTATATAAACTTGAGGCAAGTTTAAATCAAACTTTCTAGTTTCCGAGCGACAAACTTGCATTAATGTGTTTCTATAAAGTATATGCAAGTTTGCCTTAACAAACTTGCATTATGTCTGCTTCTATAAATTATATGTAAGTTTGCCTTAACAAACTTGCATTATGTCTGCTTCTATAAATTATATGTAAGTTTGCCTTAACAAACTTGCAATGAATATGCATGTTTGACATTAAATAAAACAACAAACATAACATATATTTTTTTATTATTTATACTTTTATCTTATCTTACTTTAAATGAGAAAAAATCGGTTTCATGGTCGCCGCTATTGGTTTTTTTCTTTATTTTGTGTTTCTGCTCTGAAACAAAAAGAAACAAGTATATTTACCACAGGTTAAGACATTATTTTACATTTAATTGTATAAGTTTCTGTACTACTAACAAAATTATGAACTACGTCTGAAATAAATATATTTATAGTAATCCTTAAAAACAACTATAAGGGTAAGGGGTTATTAGTTAAAATTCTGAAAGGAGCACATCTAAAATTTGTAAATCACTAGGTACATAGTATAAAAGAAAGTCGCTGTCTGTCTGTCCCTTGTGTAATAATAATGTAATATATGTATAACTAGCGACCCGCCCCGGATTCGTATGGGGTTCTATTATATAACCTTTCTCATAAATCCCTCTAACTATTGTTGAAAACCGCATCAAAATCCGTTGCATAGTTTTAAAGATTTAAGCATATGTATATAGGAACAGACAGCGACAGCAACTTTGTTTTATACATATGTATAATACATGTACCCGTGTGAAGCCGGGGCGGGTCGCTAGTGTAAAATAAAATACATCTAATGTAAATAAATTAAATCTTACCTTCTTGAAAGTCTAACTTTAGCTTGATTTAGCCAATCACTTATAATTTCTTTTAGACTTTCTACATATTTCTGAAAAATAGAAATAGAAACAATTAACACTAACAAACACGAATGATTCAGAAAATAATAGTAGTAGGTATATTGAGAGATATACAGGTGTATCTAAATGAATTCATTGGCAACCTTGCAGGGGGAAGCTCAGACCATCATTATGAACAACTTTATTTTCGTGATCAGTTTTTGTATGAAAACAGGAAAAATTGGTCATAGGAAAAGTTCATAATGATGGTCTGAGCCACCCCCTGCAAGGTTGCCTATGAATTCATTTACACCCTGTATAAGTTTGTAATAAAATAAAGGTACTTACGAAAGATTAATTTATAGGTTTCTGTACTCATAAATGACTTTTTATTCGAATTTTTCATCTGTTTCCCAGTTAACGAATACAACTCGGCTACATCATCTAGAATTATTCGTCTCAACATATTAGTCGTAAGGCTTCTTACATTTCTGCCGCCAATACCAGACAAAAATGACATCTGAAATTTAATTAAAGTAGCATTAGAATGTTTTCATAGAATAATAAAATTTGCCCTGTGTTTAAGTATTTAATTTATACATACTATTGCCTGTATTCTTGTTTATTTTTAAATGGTCATCGAAATTATTAAAACTTGCAATATCTTTACTGGTAGACTTGCCAAAAGTTCTGAAAGACCTGCATTGTCATCTGTTGGTGAAAATGTTTCTTCGGACCTAGCTAACGGTAAATCCAATTTTCTATTGATTTCAGCCATTTGGTTAGCTAGGTCTGACACAATCTGAATCATATGACTCTGCTGTATAGCATATTGCTTGTTTGTAATGCACTCTGTAACAAATAAAAAAACATGGAAAAGTCATAACTAAAACAAGTGAAAATATGAAATTTTGTCGCATTGCATCTTTGACGAGAGAAGCTCATTGCATGTTATAAAAACCTGTTACCTGATTGGCAGTTAACAGCTTTGAGTTGTGTTTGCTTGGCCTCTTTAGAACCGGAGGTGACTGGGTAATTTACAGCAGACATTATGTCCACTGTCACTTCATTTGTAACATCATTTTCTGCTTCGTCTGAGTCCAAATTTCAGGTTTCTTCCGCTTTTTTTAAATGTAATCGCGCTTCGCCATAAGTTTCTGAAATAAATAAAAAAGTCTCACAATAGTAAAATCTAGTGATAACTTAGCAATACAAAAATAAAGAAAATTATTTTACCATAACTTTTAAGTATTTTTATTTGATATTGTGACCATGTTGCTTCAGGTGCAGGCATCTTCTTCAAGTTTGTTTTTGATTTCTTCAGTGCATACATTAGGGTAATAACAAGTGTTGGTATCTTAACCACTTTGATGAAACTATGCCAGGAGCATCATCTTCATCTAAAAATGTAACCAAAAAAAATTTTTTTGATTCCATTATGCAGTCTGAAACCAAATAACACTATTAATTATAATTATATTATATAATAATAGATAGGTATGTAGGAGGAAATTTATGTTACCTTTGCTAAGACATAACTAACAATTTTAAGAATTAAACGAGGTAGGATAAAAGTACATGATAAGGTGGATAGGATGTTTAGGGGGTATTTTATATTTACATTTACAATTTTGAAGTGCTATGAGTGTAGCATTTTCATAGCAACATGATAATTATTGAAAGGAAAATCTATGACTTTTCCATCACTGTACAGCAATTAATTTATTTTATTTGAGGATATTTGTTAATTTTAGACGTTCTATTTATGTATTATTTTCCAATTGCAGTGCAAGACAGGGTCCACGATGTACATTTACAACTTACAATAACACCTTTCTGTTACACATAATTAGATAATTAGAAATAGATATTGAGTAATATGCATAACTAAACAGGATCGAACATGCAGGAACTATTTAGGGTTAGGAACACTTGGAACACGTTGCCTGGGTTTGAAAGTAGGTAAATAAGGTTTAAGGGATAGATATGAACTACATATTATCATTAATTCTGTTTGTAAAAGTAAAAATAAATGAACTAACCTTTAATCTTCAGCACGTCACGCGTCCAATTCGCACAACAGAAGCGTTTATTAAATAAAACACCGTGCAAAACAAAAAAACTTGTAGGTTCTACGTTCTACCACTGATTTTGTGCACTGCAAAACACAAATTATAGAGTATGCTGCAAAAGTGCAAAACACTTGGCTGTTTTTTCTTCCGGAACCGGAAGTTTTTGTTTTCTTTTTTATGGCTTCGGGCGAGTGACGTTGGCGTATGACCACTAGTGATTATTTGCAGTGTTGCCAGTCGGGTCTTGTCAGAAATTACCAGAAATATAAAAAAATGTAACCTTTTTGAATAAAAAGTAACCTTCATACGGGGGGGGGGGGGGTGGGGGGGGGGGGTGGAGCGATTGTGTAAGGTTGTTCATGGATGGTTCATGTTTACCTAAATTCGAAATTTTGACCATTCCATGAAGACCGAAAAGTGACCGGTCGTATAAAACCGTTTCATGGATTTGCGTTTTATTATCAAAAAAACATTTGCTAAAACTCATTGTCTTTAACAAATAATAAATCAAATTCATGTTTAAATGCAGTTTATGACATAATTTTTAAATTGTCACTATTAATATTTTTACTGAATAACCTGTAAAAGTTAATTCTACAATTTCTGAAAAATCACCTAAAAGTAACCTTTTCATTAGTGTAACCAATGCAGTTCAAAATTAACCTAAAAGGTTACAAAAGTAACCTTCTGGCAACACTGATTATTTGCTCCATGCGTATGACAGTTTAACGCAAGTTTGTAACAAACAAAAAACAAACTTGATACTTCATCTTTGAAACATAGCGCAAAATGCAAACTTGCTTCAAAATTAAAAAAGCCTTGAAACATCATACCTAAATCAAAAAGCAATATTGCCACAAACTTGATTTGTCATATTTGACGTGACAATCTAATTTCAAATAAAAATCATGTTTGCAGCAAGTTCGCTTGCTATCTGGGTGTTGTTGTATTCCAGACCGTACGCACCTTATAATCGTAGCAATACCTTTATTCACCTCTGCTGTCGTTGCATTCCAGACTGTACGCAGTTCGCCGTAGGCACATTATCGCAGTACATCGGCAGGGATAACATTGTTTATATCCCTGTTGTTTCACTACGTTGTAGTTTCATTCCAGACTATACGCACCTGAGCACCTGATAATCGTAGCAATACCTTTTAATTACCTTGACCACAGAATAATAATAAGTACTACGTACAGAAGTTTTACTTCGCGAAGGTATTTAAAAAAATGTATGCTCAATGTCATTAACAATATGGTGTAATTTAGCTTGTCTCAAGAGTCAAGCAAGTTTTTTAGAAGTTTTGTTGACAAACGTCAGTGATCGGTACTGCGCCGAAGCTATAGGGCTGACTTCGGTAAAATGATGTGACGTGAGGTGCCAATCTGCAGAAAATGGCGGAGGAAATACATGAATTATCATGAATAATATTAACTACTTATTTACCTCTCAGTGTCTTCAGGCAACTTAAAAAAGTACATTCTGTGTTTTTATTATTATTTAGGCAGTTAAATACTGCACAGTATTTAGTACACCATTTTCTTTATTTTTTTCCATCATACACAAGAATACGCGTGCGTGAGTCAATGTTCGCTCGTATGTGAGGCCTTGTCGAATAGTACTCTTGTAGGGGGCAATCGTGCGTGTTTTGTTTTCGATGTAAACTCGCGGAGATGAACAGGCCTGCCTTGACTGTCAATGCCTTCAAATTCAAATTCTTTATTGCTCCAATGTTGGTATATAAAAGTTCTTACATAGACCCAAAACATGGACCCTGTATTGCAACATGAGATTAAATCTAATAAGTATTGTAATTTGCAGCATTGCAGGCTGTATGCACCTAACAATCGTAGTAATACCTGTGTTTAACTCTACTATCGTTGTATCACGGTAATACTAACTATACAGTATTCCAACTCGGCCATATTTTTTAAATAAATGTCAACAGCCCCGCGGTACGTCACGGTGTGACAACATGCGATAGGGCTGCTCACCTACAGTACCCATTCTAATTACATCTGTCTACTTAGAATTTCTATTTATGATTAAATATACTAAAATAATTTTGAAATGCAATAAAGAATTGAGTATTGAGTATTGAATCTACTAATCATAATGAGTACTTAATGACATGTTACTTTAATTTCAGGCGGGTGAAATCGTTGGCAAAAGCTGGTCTTATACAATATATAATTTTCATTTCAAATCAAACTGACTGAGAATGACCATTTCTGACAGTTACATTCATGACTAGTTTTTGACAAATTTGACCTATCACCTTAGTCATTTTCAACACTAGGCCATCGACGTCCGTTCGGCACATTCGCGGCATCCCTAATTTTTTCATCTCGACCGCGTCCCGGTTTTTGAAATTCGAAGGAAAGCTCGCGTTTCGTCGGCTTATATGAAGTTACAATACTGTATGATATTATTACCGTGGTTGTATTCCAGACCGTACGCAGTTCGCGGTAGGCAGACTATCGCATTACATCGGTAGCTCTAGCTTTAGCTTTGTTTATATCTCTGTTGTTTCACTACATCGTCATTGCATTCCAGACCGTACGCAACTGATAATTAACTCTAAAGCCTGATCCGTGAGCACGTAGAATTTTGTCCAATGACCCCAAGCTATCCATCCTTATCGCTCGCGCGTAATTATGTTGCTGTCGCGACTGTGCGACGGGCGCCCGCAGTGAGTGTGCGAGCGCGACAGCAACATAATTACGCGCGAGTGATAAGGATGGGTAGCTTGGGGTCATTGGACAAAATTCTACATGCTCACGGACCAGATTATAGCCCGGCTGATTTTATAAATTATGTGTGATTATTATTATACATTTTGTTTACTCATTCTGTCATTGTATTCCAGATCGTACGCCCCTTATAATCTTACCTTTATTCACCTCTGCTGTCACTGCATTCCAGACCGTACGCAGTTCGCGGTAGGCACACTGTCGCAGTACATCGGGTCGGCGGCCAGCGGGTACCGCGCGCTGCCCGCCGCGCCGCCCGCCGCGCTCGCCGCCGCCGCCCGCCAGCGGGACGAGCGAGCTGACCGCGCGCCGCCGCCGGACCGCGCCGAACCGCCGGTATGAGATACTACACTATGGTTTGTTTTAGTTGCCACCGCTGTGATTCTAACTTGCAACTTTGTCGCCTATAAAGACAACGCTTGGCGCCGCCGCCGGACCGGGCCGAGCTGCCGGTATGAGATACAACACACTACATTATGGTTTGCTCTGGTTGCCGCCACTGTGATTCCAGTGCTAGATCTAAGTACATCGATTTATATCAGTGCGATTTCGCTGCCTATAAAGAGCACACTTACCGCCGCCGCCCGCAAGCGCGCCGACGCTGAGGTCAGTAACCGGGCACCGCCGCCGGACCGCGCCGAGCCGCCGGTAAGTACCACTAATCTCATCTCTATAAATTCACTGCCACACAAAATCACGCTAAAGCCTGGTCCGTGAGCACGTAGAATTTTGTCCAATGACCTCAAGCTACGGTACCCATCCTTATCGTTCGCGCGTAATTATGTTGCTGTCGCGCTCGCACACTCACTGCGAGCGCCCGTCGCACAGTCACGACAGCAATATAATTACGCGCGAGCGATAAGGATCCTTGAATAAGCGATAAGGAAGCTTGGGGTCATTGGACAAAATTCTACGTGCTCACGGACCAGGCTTTAATAAAGAACACGCTCGCCGCGCCGACGCCGAGGTCGCTGACCGGGCGCCGCCGCCGGACGGCCGAGCCGCCAGTATGTGGTACAACACTACATTATGGTTTGCTCTTGTTGCCGCCACTGTGACTCCAGTGCAAGATCTAAGTACATCGATTTATATCTGTGCGATTTCGCTAAGATGGTTGATAGGGCGCCGCTGCCGGATCGAGCTGAGCCGCCGGTAAGTACCACTAATCTCACCTCTACAAATTCACCGTCACACGAAATCACGCTACCGGTGCAACACTACAACAACGCATTCCTCTGCAAGATCTACACCTACCTACATCAGTGCAACTTCGCTGCCTATAAATACCACACTCGCCGCCGCCGGTATGTAGTGCAACATTACCACTGTCACTGCATTCTCGACCGTACGCAGTTCGCGGTAGGCACACTGTCGCAGTACATCGGGTCGGCGGCCAGCGGGTACCGCGCGCTGCCCGCCGCGCCGCCCGCCGCGCTCGCCGCCGCCGCCCGCCAGCGGGACGAGCGAGCTGACCGCGCGCCGCCGCCGGACCGCGCCGAGCCGCCGGTATGTAGTATTAAAGGCCGGTCGATCTATTCTCATAAATAAAACACTGAATACTCAACTTTCACACTATATTGCCTTATTTTAAATAGAATTCATCATTTAGCACAAAAGCGCGCGGAGTCATCTCCACGCGTCCCGCTATTCTGACGTCTAATCCTGGTGTGACATTGATTGTCAATGTCACTATGACAGCATCTCATTGGCCACAACGATACCATTATTTTAACGTTTTAGATTTTTCATAATTAACAGTAGTGTAATATACCTAAATAAATAACTACCTAGCTACTGTTTTCTCTGATGCATGGACCGGCTATAAAGATGACGCTAACCGTCGCCGCGGTAAGTATCACTTCTATAAATTCGCCACACAAAATCATGCTGCAGATGCAACACCAATATGTAGTGCAGCACTATTGCTCTTTTGGTTGCAGCACTATTGGTTGCCGCCGCCTATAATAGCCGCCGGTAAGTATCACTAATGCCACTTCTATAATTGACCGCCACACAAAATCACGCTATCACTAAAGAACAGGGTGTTCTTTAGTGATATATTCTTTAGTGAGCCGCCGCCCGCGAGCGCGCTGACGAGCTCGCTGATGGAGCGCCGTCGCCGGTATGTGGTGCAACATTACTACTGTCACTGCATTCCAGACCGTACGCAGTTCGCGGTAGGCACACTGTCGCAGTACATCGGGTCGGCGGCCAGCGGGTACCGCGCGCTGCCCGCCGCGCCGCCCGCCGCGCTCGCCGCCGCCGCCCGCCAGCGGGACGAGCGAGCTGACCGCGCGCCGCCGCCGGACCGCGCCGAGCCGCCGGTATGTGGTACAATATAGTTTGTTTTAGTTGCCACCACTGTGATTTCAACTTACAACTTCTCAACACTATGCTATGGTTTGCTCTGGTTGCCGCCGCTGTGATTCCAACTTGCAACTTTGTCGCCTATAAAGACGACGCTTGCTGCCGCCGGACCGGCACCGGGCCGAACCGCCGGTATGTAGTGTAATATACCTAAATAAATAACTACCTAGATACTGTTTTCACGCTCCAAAGAATCTGGAAATTTATAGACTCAACGGGACTAAGCAGTGAACTCTAAAGACAAGGGCTGCCACAATAGATCAAACCTGGTCGAGTTGGCACAAGTAAAGGCCCAAAAACCGATAATAATAAATACTGTTTTCTCTGATGCATGAACCGACTATAAATATGACGCTATCGGGCTGATCGGGCGCCGCCGCCGTAAGTATCATTTCTATAAATTCGCCACACAAAATCACGCTACAGGTGCAACACTATTGCTCTGGTTGCCGCCGTCTATAAAGAGCACGCTCGCCGCCGCAACGAGCTCGCTGATAAAGCGCCGCCGCCGGATAGGGCCGAGCCGCCGGTAAATATCACTAATGCCACTTCTATAATTGACCGCCACACAAAATCACTAATAAAGAACACCCTTCGCCGCCGCCGCCCACGAGCGAGACGAACTCGCCGATAGGGCGCCGCCGCCGGTATGTAGTGCAACATTACTACTATCACTGCATTCTCGACCGTAAGCAGTTCGCGGTAAGTATCACTAATGCCACTTCTATAATTGACCGCCACACAAAATCACGCTATCACTAAAGAACAGGGTGTTCTTTAGTGATATATTCTTTAGTGAGCCGCCGCCCGCGAGCGCGCCGACGAGCTCGCTGATAGAGCGCCCCCGCCGGTAGGTGGTGCAACATTACTACTGTCACTGCATTCTCGACCGTACGCAGTTCGCGGTAGGCACACTGTCGCAGTACATCGGGTCGGCGGCCAGCGGGTACCGCGCGCTGCCCGCCGCGCCGCCCGCCGCGCTCGCCGCCGCCGCCCGCCAGCGGGACGAGCGAGCTGACCGCGCGCCGCCGCCGGACCGCGCCGAGCCGCCGGTATGACTGTAGTGTTCGTTCGTTCGTTTCAGCCGAAAGACGTCCACTGCTGGACAAAGGCCTCCCCCAAGGATTTCCACAAAGACCGGTCCTGCGCCGCTCGCATCCAGGCGCCTCCCGCGACCTTCACCAGATCGTGAATCGTGGCAGTGGGCGGGGCACATAGCTCGGAGAGCTGATGGCCGCTGAGGCAGGAAAGTTCTTGAGTGGCGACCACGAGCCGGAAGACGCGTGGGCAGGCCTCCCACTAGGTGGACCGACGATCTGGTATGTAGTGTAATATACCTAAATAAATAACTACCTAGCTACTGTTTTCTCTGATGCATGTACCGGCTATAAAGATGACGATAACCGCCGCCGCCGTAAGTATCACTTCTATAAATTCTATAAATGCTACAGATGCAACACTAATATGTAGTGCAGCACCATTGCTCTGGTTGCCGCCGCCTATAAAGACCACGCTCGGCGCCGCCGCCCGCGAGCGAGACGAACTCGCTGATAGGGCGCCGCCGCCGGACCGCGCCGAACCGCCGGTAAGTACCAGTCAAGTTAACTTTGCACCTGGCTGCCGTGACGTCACATCCACGCTCTAGTACGGACGCGGACGGGGCGAACGCGGGGAGGTGTACATGTCGCAGGCAAATTGTATGATTCCGCATTTTACAAACGGCGTCGTCAGTTTACAAACGCTCGCTGTTCTATGAAATGCCGAAGGCAAATTGGCGACTCGTTCAATTGATAAAATTTCGAATATGATTGTTGCAATAGGGTGACCATCATAAAACACATGTTGGACAAATCAGACTTAATTTCAGAAATCAGGTAGGTGTCTATTCAGGTAAGACAAACCTAAAATACTAGCTACTCCTAAAGTAATTAAAATATTTTCGTAATAAAAACAACACTAAACTAATTTAAACTATTGACGTACCTATAGGTAGGTACATAAAACTATGACATAAAATAAGTTTCGATAGTCAGTCCTTTAATTAAGTCTTACATTTTAATTATACCTAGAAGAAGTCTAGAAGAGAACACAATATTTTTTTAAACCAATAATATTCCGCAGCAGTCCTCCACCAGTCCGAGCACCAGATTCCATTGTCACCTTAGCTTTTTTTACGTGCCGGATAACCTCAAAAACTATTTCATTTTTCCATAGCTTTTTCACTGCTCCTATTTGTGAATCGTAAAATAGTTTTAATTCACTAAGTATAATAAATGTCTTTTTTTGTGAAAAGTCCTTTGAATACGTAGAATTTGCACTGTTTTTTGTATCACAACACCACGACTCGACGCCATTTTTCTTGTTTTGATTAGCAGCGCCTCGCGTGGTAAGAAAAAGAACTAAATACTTCAATTTGCCGCGGCATTTTGTAAACAGCAATTGAATTGGCTATCAAATGTTTTGGCATATTATAAAGTGCCCAGGCAATTTACATTTTGCCTTCGGCATTTCATAGAGCAGCGATCGTTTGTGAACTGACGACGCCGTTTGTAAAATGCGGAATCATACAATTTTCCTGCGACATACACACAATATCGCGCCACCGATGCAGCACTGCAACACTATTGTTTGCTCTGGTTGCCGCCGCCTACGAACGCACCGACGCAGTAATTGTTGATCGGGCGTCGTCGCCGTATAGGACTAAGCCACCGACAGGCCTGTTCATCTCCGCGAGTTTACATCGAAAACAAAACACGCACGATGGCCCACTTACAGGATACTATTCGACAAGGCCTCACATACGAGCGAACATTGACTCACTCACGCACGCGTATTCTTGTGTACGATGGAAGAAAATAAAGAAAATGGTGTACTAAATACTGTGCAGTATTTAACTGCCTAAATAATAATAAAAACACAGAATGTACTTTTTTAAGTTGCCTCAAGACACTGAGAGGTAAATAAGTAGTTAATATTATTCATGATAATTCATGCTAAATCATGTATTTCCTCCGCCATTTTCCGCAGTTTGGCACCTCACGTCACATCATTTAACCGAAGTCAGCCCTATAGCTTCGGCGCAGTGCCGATCACTGACGTTTGTCAACAAAATGGTGCTTGACTCTTGAGACAGGCTAAATTACACCATATTGTTAATTACATTGAGCATACATTTTTTTAAATACCTTCGCGAAGTAAAACTTCTGTACGTAGTACTTATTATTATTCTGTGCCACCGATATGTCGGTAAAGCTGTAAATTCTGAACAAGAGTTGCACTAGATCTGAACAAGAGATATTGATCACGCCGCAGCAAATCGGCCATCACCGTCAATACCAACCACGTTGGCCGCAGGATAGGGCTGAGCCGCCGTTATATACAGCAGTATTCTATTCACTATTCACACGAAGCTAAGTGCCAAGTAGAGCCAAGCCACTATTATGAGGCTACAGCTAGTCACCACTCACATAAAATTTTAGTTCAATTCGATTATTGCATGTCACATTAAAGTTTAAAATTAGGTAAGACGAACGAACGGTACAAACTTCACAAGCATGTGCCTACTGATGCTAATCCTATGGAAGCTAAAACTTGACCGCTAATAAAAATCCCAATATTGAGAGCAGTTTATCCTAACAAAAACTTTTGTCATATAAATGATGATGATGATGATCCATCCGACCGATTTCGGCCATGGCGACCACTCCGACTCCTAGCTGTCTTGGCGGCGCTGGTGTGCCCGAAGATGGCTTACGTAGCCCATTTTCGCGGTAAAATCCAATCTAACTTGCTTACAATTAATGCTACAAAAACAAACTACATAATATTCGCCGCTAAAAATAAAAAGATTGATAACTTCAATCCTTTGTCAATTGATGGACAGGAAATTAATAGGGTAGCTAAAGAAAAATACTTGGGCCTCGTGCTAGATGAAAAACTAACATGGGAATCGCACATTGAAAAAATTCGTAGTAAAGTCTCTTCGCTAACTGGTGCAATAAAAAACATAGTTAGATGTCTACCAACATATGTTAGATACACAATCTATAATTCCCTAGTAAAACCCCACCTAGACTACCTTGTAGAAATTTGGGGCTCAGCTAACAAAACAAACATACAAAGATTACAAATATCTCAAAATAAATTCATTAAAACCTTATTTCAGTATAATTATCGAACACCTACTACAGACGTATACAAAAAATCAAAATTAATGAATTTGACCCAAATTTATAAATTTAATACATGTCACCTCATAAGAAAAATTCTAACTAAAGATATTCACTCCACTTTGACATTTACCAAAAAAATCGAGTATCATAAACGTATGACCAGGCGAGCTAACAACATCTGCTTAATAGCCCCCAGAACAGGTTACGGGAAAAAAAGTATCCTATATGAAGGAGTCCAATATTACAATAAATTGCCCAGAGATATAAAGGACGCTAAATCACTACATACCTTTAAAAAGCTTTTAAAACATCACATATTGAATGCCTAAAAATAAATTAATTCAAATATATATATATATATATATATATATATATACATTATATTATTTACAAATTACAAACATAAAAAAAAAATTAAATAAATAATCAAATTTAAACAATAAAAAATAATAATAATAAAAATAATTAAAACCCGCCAATCATCATTATTAAGTTATAATTAATAAGATGAGTAAGTTAATTACAAATATGTACATTATATTATACTAATTAATTATAATAAATAATCAAATTTAAACAATAAAAAATAATAATAATAATAAAAATAATTAAAACCCGCCAATCATCATTATTAAGTTATAATTAATAAGATGAGTAAGTTAATTACAAATATGTACATTATATTATACTAATTAATTATAATAATACACTTATTAATACCAATTATAATATTAATAAATATAACGTCAAAAACTAACTATCATTTATCATAAAATCATTATAAAATATCAAATTTGTCAAATTATTATGAAAACAGCCTATAAGCCACTCGCTCAAATGTTAAATGTGTCCTATCCCGTACAAAACATGTTTTCAAATTGTACCTATTCATGCCCGCCGCCGCGCCGCGCAGTGACTTACTGGATGGCTTGTATTTTATTTGCACCTACCTGCTTTATAAAAATAAAAAATCACTTTTAATAGAACTGCTACGCTAAATCGTTTTTGTATTGTTTATTATTATTAAGACAAATTAATGTTTCTCTGTAAGTGATTGCATTGTAATCTTTTTGAGAAAATAAATATCTTTAACCACAAATCCCTCGCGCATTGAGGGCATCTGAGCACGCCGCCAACATAGTTATAGTGAATGGCGGCAGATGGACGGGCCTTCAAGTCATCGCGCTTCGCGTCGAGTTCAGTCGTACGCTGCACCTCGAACTCGTGGACTTGCCTCTTCACAATCTCCCGCCATTCTGGACGCTGTGCTGACGCTGTGAAGATAGACTTTCAACGAAAAACTAAAAAAAATCGAAGAAATAATAAATTATCATCGGTTGTTTAAAACAGTCACATTATACATATCAGAACATCCTTTAAACATACATATTTTTCGTTTTCAGAAGAATAAGAGCTTCTACTCGGAGCCCGAAAGCAGTTCCGGCTCGTCGTCATCGTCTTCATCCGGCTCCGACAGCTCCGAGGACTCGTCAGACGACGAGTGAGTGGCAACAATATCAATACTGACATTTACATCATATTATTATAGTCGAACAATTTATTGGGCACCACTCTTCAATAATTCTAAAGCACAACTTTGAAAAACGCACCTCATTCTGGTCTTAAAAACTTAATTATATTTAAATTACCTGTAAATTAAGATTTTTGTTTGCATTGTAATTGAAAAAAGTAGTTGAATTGAGTTTACAAAATAGTAACGTCACTTGGCTAGTACTGTCATACAAAATCTATGGGAGAGTTGTTTTGACAGTTTTAAAAAGTACGTCAATTGATGGTTGTGGCAAATACCCTATTCTGAATCGTTATAGTCTATCCAAAATAGCTTGATTAGAATGACAGCTGTCAAACGAATGTGACTAGTGCTGGGTATGTTTCGTACGGTTCACATAGATGTATCGATAAGTTTTCGAAAAAATGATATAAAAAAATGCACCCAATTTTTCTTCATAATTATCTTTATTCATAAAAATGACAATTATAATTTAAATTTAAAGACAGTAAAATTTAAAATTCATGTCGATAGATTTTTGCCACGTTGGCAAAAATCGGAACCAGCGATCCGGTATTGACAGTTGCGCCCCCCTGTCAATGTCCCGGGCGGGACAGTTCACTGTATTGCGTCTATAGCGCCCTCCTGTAAATGTCATAACTGATAATTTTATGGGACACTTCTCACACTTCAGTGTTATCCAACGCAACGTGGCAAAAATCGGAACTAATAACTGAGTATCGATAGTAGCGTCCTCCTGTCAATGTTATATTTGGGACACTTCAGTGTTGTCCAACTGTGTCACATTTATCACTATTAAAATGTCAATATTTCAATTTTCAGGGAAGAAAGTAACAACGAGGAAAAGAAACAAGTGACACCGAAGCAATCCAACAATTATAGGTAAGTCCACAAAGGGTTTAGTCCACTTTAGTTATGAACTTATACAGTCGTGGTCAACTAATTAGGGACAGATAGAATACTAAGCAATACTAAGTGTTCATATCCTATTATTGTGAGCTTCATTCAATATTACTGGCTGTTACTTTGTAAACATATTGACTATCAAGTACTCTATTTAACAGAATACAATAACAACAAAAAAACTTAGTAACTTAATAAAAAATCTTAATCAAATCACATGAATCGGTAATTATGGTACGGACGGTCTGGCCACCTAATTAGGGACGGTTAAGTTTTTCCTTCTAAATTAAAAATAAAAAGTAATAACTTCTATTCTGTTCATTTGTAATTTCGGCGTCAATTTGAAAAGCGATATTCTTATCTTGCGAGTTAAAAACTCATCAAATTATTAAAGGTAATGGGCTGAAAGAAAAGCAACAATGCGCTAAGTTATAATCAATCTTTATCAGTGTGGATGGCCATACCGGTAAATTGCAGATCATCTTAAATGTTCCAAAAACATGAATCTACGATGCAGTGGCTTATTTCAAAATCATGAAACCACAGAAAGTATGCCTAGAAGGAAGAAGCCAATAAAAACAACCCCACAAGATGGATCGCAGAATGGTCACTCTCGCAAAGAGAGACCCCTTTAAAGGTTTCGTTCTGATCAAGAGCGAGATTTTTGGACCAGAACCGACTGCTGGAGTATCTGCGAGGACCGTCGGAAGGCGACTGGTGAAGCTTGTAGGAAGAGTTCCTCGAAAAGTTCCACTACTGAAGATGGAACACAAAGAAGCAAGATTGGCGTTTGCAAGAAAGTATGGACATTAGGCTTTTGCTCAATGGATAAATGTGCTGTTTTCTGATGAAGTCAAGATAAATCTTATTTCATCCGATGACAGACAATACGTGCGACGACCTGTAAAGTCCTAAATGATACCAAAGTAAACGAAGAAGCAGGTGAAACATACAGGCGGCAAAATAAAAATATGGGACTGTTTTTCTGGACATAGAGTGTAACCTATAAAAAGAACTGAAGTTAAACTTCAGCAATTCCAATACAAATAAATATTGGAGAAAACGATGCTATCGTATGCTGAAGAAGTCTTACCAGTCTCATGAACATTTCAACACGATAACGACCCAAAACATACCGCGTACTCTGTTTAATAATTCCTAGCGCAACAGTCAGTGACGGTACTAGATTGGCCCAAAAACAACTCAGACTTAAGCCCTATAGAGCTTATGGTATGAAACGAAGGAAAAAGTTGCAGCTCAACGTACTGGCACTAAAAATCAGCATTTCGTGGCATTTAATGGTATTTGGAATAATATTTCTTTAGAAACCTGTAATGATTTGATTGCATCCATGCCGCGCCGATGTCAAATGGTTATAACCAACAAAACCAACCATATTGGTTATAAAAATACGTTTGATGATTTTGTTTTGTATTCTATATTTATTAATGAAAACTTTTTATGTAATAAACACTTAAATAATTTCCAATTTATTTACATTTACAGTGAAAGTGTTACGTGTCCCTAATTAGTTGTCCATCCCTAGGTCAATAAATGTGTAGGTGGCAATAATTTATTTATTTTAAAAATATTGATCGCAACTAGCTAGTTTCTTTTCTGGCCTTCAAATATTTAGAATACTAGCCAAATTACTTGTTATTAATAGACACAAGCTACAAAGCCTCGTGAAGATTTTTTTTTGGGACTGGAGAGACGGTCTTGTGTTTTAGTCATATAACGTCCCTAATTAGTTGACCACGACTGTATATTAACAAGTGCTGGAATATTAATAATTAAAAAAAAATAGTCTGGACTATAACTTTAAAAAAACTGCCATTAAATTCCATTAAAAAACATTTGTATTGGATTTTAATTCATTTTTTACAATGACAGCCGATTGTTCCTGGGGTCAGTAGTTTCTTTTATTATTATTTTTTATAGGACCAAAAACCAACCCAAAATCCAAAACAGTTTTTATTTTATGTCTACTATTATTATTTTTCACTATTTTGTTGTGCTTACAAAGTTACTCTTTAAGCTACATCAAATCTTTTCCTTTTTTAAAAATAAAGTTTATTATTATTATTTATTAAAGTTAATAATTTATCACAATAATTTTATTTATTTCGCTAGCAAAAATCCACTACCAATATGAGCTTGCTTTCAATCTTGCATTGCAAGTACTTGCAGAAGTTAGTTCGCCAAAACGCCAACAGATGTCACTATCCGTTTTTAGCTCGCGGTTTAGTTTGCTTTTTTCCAGACTTTAAGACCTCCGCGGAGTTTTCGTTTAGTTAACTTTGCGCAGAGGCAATATCGTAACCAATGAGGTTAATCCGAGGTGCGATTATTGCTAGTTGAAAACTTTACCAATACCCCGCCTTGTGGACGTGAAATACCGTCCGCTATGGCAATTTTTGAACGGCCGTAATGGCCTAAGAAACTTTCTATACTCTACTTCAACAGTATTCAGTACTGTATGAAATCTTTTCCTTTACGGTAATTTCGTTGGAAAGGTTATGTTTGTGTGTGGTTTCTTTACAAATGGTTAGAAATGCGAGCGAAATTATGTGAGTAATTTGTTTTTAATTTTTTTTTTCGGAAAGTAGGTAATAAATTAATCCAGTGACTGGCGGTGCTTACTCACAAAAGATGACCCCGTGCACTTTTTTTTTCAAGAGATTAAATAAAATAATAATTATTTATTTTTATTTATAACAAAAGATTGTGTGATATTTTTATTTGAGTATTTTGTAATAAAATAATAGTAATTTATTTATGTTAAAGTGTGAAAATTATAGCACATTGTATTACTTTCTCGGCGTGTCATTTATTCAGAAACTTACTGTAATTCGTCAGGTCGTCGAACTCGGGCACGTCGGACAGCGAGTCGGACAGTGAGTCGTCCGGCTCGGACAGCTCGGACGCCAGCTCCGGCGAGAGCAGTCCCGAGGAGACGCCCAAACAGAACGCGCAGAAAACTGATAAAAAGGTTGGGTGTAATTGATTTTGTTTCATTTGTTATAAGTTGATTTTTTTAACCCTTTTATAACGTTTTATAATAATTAAATAAATGCTATTGCGGTAATTAATAATTATTTCTAATACATTGCGAGCATTCTTTATTCTATGAAAAATCTTGATAACAGTTAAACATACTACCCTCACAGTTCACATTAAGAATTTAAGATTTTAAACTTTCGCGTTCCATTTCAACTAAAATAGAAAGACACGGGTCTTAACGCGACGTTTATTAATGAGTTACAGCAGACTGCTTGTGACCACGGCTGCAGCATCGCAGCCGAAACGTCAAGCCGTGAGTACATAATGTAACTCATTAATAAACGTCGCGTTAAGACCCGTGTCTTACTATTTTAGTTCACATTAACTTTTCTCGTTGCAACTTGCAACTGGAATTAATTATTGTTCTGTGCAGAATATCGTAACTTTGTATGTAATCTTGAGATTACATTTATATTTATTTTTTCAGCAAAAACCAGAACAAAAACCCGAAACACCATCCAGCGCAGAGCACAAGAATGAGAAATCCAACCTGGAGCTGCTTCTAGAGCTGGATGAAGTGGCCAGCAGCCTGCCCACCATGACGCCCACTTGCGGCGGCTTCCTGTCGCCCACTACGGCGGCCCCGGGCTTTCCAGAAGGTAAATTTTATTTCGATCGTTTGTTTCAGACATTATTAGGCGTCCAGTAGGCCTAAGATGCGCGCCGTGATAACTTTTATCGACGTCAAAATGTATGGGCAAAATCGATCAAATGGCGTGATAACCGCTTATCGCGCCGCGCATCTTAGGCCTACAGTAGGCTGAGTGTGAGTTTACATAAAACACGCGTGAGAGCACATTTAAAAAATGTATGAAAATTATAGTTTTTGAACGTTTCCCGCTAGGGGCGCTGTACAATCCGTCATACATTTGTCATTTTTTGAGCGCGTTTGATGTAAACACACTAGGCCCTCAGTACCAGCTATATTGTATAGTTTCTAATATTGTGTGGTTTGGAAGCTGGAAACATCGCGTTTACGAATAGATCCAGTTCTGTTTATCTGTAACCTATTTAATCTTCAGCTTGCTTAGATAGCATTACCAACATGATGCAATAAACATTTATGACTATGACTATGACAACACTCATCGATATTATCTCTTAAAATTGAATGACTAGCTTGCTATGCTTTTTATTTGGCGACATTGATTTACTATTAGTTTTATTATATCTAATTGACTTTTATTTATTAGAATTTATTAGTTTTGCATTTCTGCGAGCATGTTCTTACCATAATATTATTACTTTTTCTTACTGTTTTTGGCAAGTAACATTTGAACTTACCTCCCTAGGTGACGCTATAGTCCCCATAGGTCCTTCCTAGTCCCAGACGAGAGCGTAGAGCTTAAAAATTCATAATTCGAACTACACAACTTTTTTTGTTTATACCCGTCTCATAGTACAGTATATTTTAGAGCTGGAACTGCATTCAATAATTATTGAAGTATTAAATAATACTTATTACGTCGGCCATTTGGTGTAGTGGTTCTAAAACGGACTACAATGCCGAGAGGTCCCGGGTTCGATTGCCGACCGGGCAGAAATTGAAATGATGAATTTAAAAAAAGTATATTTAGTGTGTCCGTTAAGCTAGCCATACCCATAACACAAGCATATTAATTGCTTACTTAAGGCTAGAGTGCTGTGTGAAATTGTCCAAAGATATTATACAGGTATTACTTATTCCCGCAGGCGACGCCATAATCCCCGTGGGCCCCTTCCTAGTCCCAGAAGAGAGCGTGGAGCTGGTCCCACGCGTGGTGTGGCGTGGCGTGGGCGCCCAAAGGCGGTGGTCGCGCGCGCCGCATCTCTACTCACGGTCTATGTGCGCTGTGGAGATTACATTCACCAACTCTAGCAACCAGGAGGTCACGAATATCAGGGTTAATAAGAAGGTAAGGTGTTATTAATGTTACTCTTTATTTTATAAAAAAATCTTTATAAAATAAGTGATCATTCTACCGCCGCTATTTCGCCCGCCGCGCTTGTACTCACGATCCATGTGCGCTGTGGAGATTACATTCACCAACTCTAGCAACCAGGAGGTCACGAATATCAGGGTTAATAAGAAGGTAAGGTGTTATTAATGTAACTCTTTATATTATAAAAAATCTCTGTCAAATAAGTGATTAGTCTGCGCGTTGCACCTGTATTCAAGGTCGATGTGCGCTGTGGAGATTACCTTCACCAACTCTAGCAACCAGGAGGTCACGAATATCAGGGTTAATAAGAAGGTGAGGTGGTTTTAATATTACTTATTATTATATTCCTTGCACTTAATTTTATAAGGTTTTTTTTTTAATAAATGATGAGATTTAATTCCCAATTCATCCTATTTAAAATTCCGTGTCAGCTATGAAATTAACAGGAGGGCGCTACTATGATGATATGATGCGGGGTTATTAGTTCCAATTTTTGTCATGTGACGTTTCAGAATCGTTAAACTATAGTATTGTTCAACGATTCTGAAACATCAAGTGCCATAAATCAAAAATTAACTACCCAGTATTGATATTGGCGTCCATATTTATATGGTTGTCCAACGTGGCAAAAAACAAAATAATAATCCAATATAGATAGTAGCGCCCTCCTGACAATGTTAAAGCTGATAGACCTATAGTTCCAAAATACTGTACTGTCCTGTCCATGACATTGACAAAGGGGCGCCACCGTCAATACAGGATCGCTGGTTCCGATTTTTGCCAGGTTGGAAACTATAGAGTTGAACGATGGTAGCGCCCCCCTGTCAATGACTTTGGTGGGACAGTTCAGTGTAGTTCATCTATACATAATAATATGTTACTCATATAAGAGTATGCGCACACCGTTGATTTTTAGTTGGCCGATAGTTGTGCCCGATTTTAATTTGTATGAAGAATCGGCCAAATCGAATAGGCGTAGTGTGCGCACTCCCATACATGCCCATACTGATCAACTGCCCGATTAAACTATCGGCCGATAAAAAATCAACGGTTTGCGCCTACTCTAAAATGTGGCGCGTTGAGACTCGTGTTTCTCTATTTCATTGAGCTAGTGATGCCTTCAAATTTTACATTTATCTACTACTTGACTATTTCCAGACGCTGACGGGCTCGCGCGCCATCCACGACTTCGCGCCAATCCCATTACTGTCTTGCGGCGCGCAGGCAACCACCACTATGGGGGTAGACTTCGCAGACTCCATCCAGCCCGTCGAGTTCACCATCGTCAGCTCCGTTGGTGAGTAGATCCTTTCACTTTAAAGCCGTTTTTGATGTATATTCAGTTTATCACAGATCATTATAAATTTTAATATCATCATCAACAGCCCTTTACAGTTCACTGCTGGACTATGAGCCTCCTCCACTATAGTGGAGGGTTTTGCCATAATCCCCACGCTTGGCAGGCGGGTTGGAGATCGCAGTTTAAAAGATTGATGTTTGTCAGAGAGCGCTGCTGCCCGTTCTCTGTTTGATGTGTAGTCCCTAAGTCGCCTCACGACACCCGCGGGAAGAGTAGGGGTTGGTGACAAATGTATTCTACTCTGCCGTCACCACACGGCATTGAATTTTAATATAGCCTACATGTTTAATCATGAGGGTCAATAACCCTCTTCTTTACTTTACTCTCCTTTTCTTTATTTTTATTTTTGCAAAAGGAATGAAAGATGAACAAGGGCACGTGAGGAAAAATGAAAGTTGATCATAATGCATTTATTTATCATCACTTACTCTGTCTCACATTCTTCATTGAGGTATGCCTTGATTATTTAAATAATCAATAAATTACAAAAATGTGGTGTATTTTTACTTATAAAAATATTCTGCTTTCTGGAGTTATTTTAAGCAGTGGACTGCCATTATCTGAAGTCATCAATTTAATTATAACGTTACAGCACAGTGACATACATTTTCTCTTCGTATTAGGCGAGGTGTGTGCGTCGATCACGCCTCCGGTGGGCGAGCTGATGCGAGCCGTCGTCATGTCGGAGGCGCGCTGGGACGCCGAGCACAGGAAGCTGCGCGGCATGACCGAGGTACGCACTTCAGTAATGTCTGTAAATTAATTCCCAGCTGTCCCCAGACTATCCCAACTAATATTATAAATGCGAAAGTAACTCTGTCTGTCTGTCTGTCTGTTGCGCTTTCCCGCTTAAACCTCGCAACCGATTTTGATGAAATTTGGCATAGAGATAGTTTGAGTCCCGGAAAAGAACATAGGATAGTTTTTATCCCGGTTTTTGAAACAGGGACGCGCGCGATAAAGTTTTTCTGTGAAAAATTCCACGCGGGCGAAGCCGCGGGCGGAAAGCTAGTTAGATATATTATAATGTAATATTAGTTTTTAAAAAGTAAGTGCAGGCGACCGGCGCACCAGGCTAGACACTGGAAGTGTCTGGTCTGATGTGCCGGCGACTGTAGGAACCAATTTTGCATGTGTGTATTATTACTTAGTTAATATGTACAATAAGTTACACTTATAACAGTTAGCACGAGAACGACTGCCGACAAACTGTTAAGCAGTTTGGTAGATTAGTATTAAGTATAATCGATGTAACTTTTATGAGACAATAAATTAAAAAAAAAGTAGAGTTGATACTGATGGAGGCAGCTGGGAATAACCCCAAATTTGTTGTTATCATAGTCACGTCAGCTTCGCAGAACAGTGACGAAATCGAAATTCAAGTGAATACAAATGAAAATTGATATTATTTCCTATTTTAAACTAATTAAAGTTATCAATTTTGTGTATAAACAATAACGTCTAAATTTTAAAAGCTAGAAAAGAATGAGGGTTTGCATTTTTGTCACCGATAAACCGCCGACACAACTTCCAAACTTTTGTAAAAAGTTATGTAGGACTAATCACTAGAGTGGTCTTTGCTTTTTACAAATTACTTTTTTTTTCAGTGTGATAAGAAGGCAGCAAAATTAGAAGATGAAGAGTCAATTTGCAAAAAAGTTTTTGAGACAGCGAATTTGGCAGGAATTACTACGTGCGGCGAGTTTTTGAGGTAAGTTACTTCAAACATATTTTTTCTAACTAAAAGATGTGTCCTCGACCCAGATGCACATAACTAAAGCCTTGATCACACGTACCGAGTAATCGGGCGAGACCCACCCTCCCGCTGCCCCGCACTGTCTCGCTCGCTCACTCGGCAGGTCTGAACGTGCACTGCCTCGCCACTCGCCACTCGGCCAAATGATTGACGTCACGTCCACAGATTAGAGAAAAAGAAAAGTCTCAATAGAACTGAACTGACTGTGCTAATTTCAAAACACGTGTGAACAGCTACTCGTTTACATCACTGTCTCGACCGAGTAAACATTTTACTGTCTCGCCCGTTTACTCGGTATGTGTGGTACGTCAATCATTTGGCCGAGTGGCGAGTGGCGAGACAGTGCACGTGCAGACCTGCCGAGCGAGCGAGCGAGACAGTGCGGGGCAGCGGGAGGGTGGGTACTCGGCCTAGTAAGTTGAACGGGAGTCGAGCTACTGTCTTCTCGTCGCTTTGCTCGGCCGAGCACTCGGCGTAATGTTCATACACGCCGAGTACTCGGCCGACAGCACTGTCTCGCCCGATTACTCGGTACGTGTGATCAAGGCTTAAAGGTGAAACTCGAGCGGCATCATTATTAATTTCACCATTATGAAAGTGAAAAAAGTACTTACTTAATGCCACCAAAAACAAATTAAAACTCACGTCCTTCCCCAGATTTGCCGGCCGCATGATGAGCTCCCAAGAGCTAGTTCTCCTCTCGGTCCGGACGGAGCGCTCGTGCTGCCGCGTGGCGGCCAGCTGCGGCAACATGGCCGTCGCCGCGCTGCTGGCCGCCGACGTCGCGCAGGCCATGGACCGGCCCTAAAATACAATGGAGCTGGTACCAGGCCTGTTCATCTCCGCGAGTTTACATCGAAAACAAAACACGCACGATGGCCCACCTACAGGATACTATTCGACAAGGCCTCACATACGAGCGAACATTGACTCACGCACGCGTATTCTTGTGTATGATGGAAAAAAATAAAGAAAATGGTGTACTAAATACTGTGCAGTATTTAACTGCCTAAATAATAATAAAAACACAGAATGTACTTTTTTAAGTTGCCTCAAGACACTGAGAGGTAAATAAGTAGTTAATGTTATTCATGATAATTCATGCTAAATTAATCATGTATTTCCTCCGCCATTTTCTGCAGATTGGCACCTCACGTCACATCATTTTACCGAAGTCAGCCCTATTCGCTGGGTGCGAAGTACTAGGTGGGGGGGACATAATCTATCGCAGCGCTCATGGTGGTCAAAAGTAGAAATAATGTAAGCTCTGTCATCAGATGTATCTGTCAATGGCAAAGCGATTCTACATAATACATTTTAATATCATTAATTAATCGCATGAAAAGGGTCCTACTGGGAACTTAAATAAAAGAGTGGACTGTATTTCGATAGGGCTGGTTTAATAGCCGTTTACAATTTGGAAATAACTAAAATATACAACGTGGTAGTACAAAAATGAGTCACAGTAGTTGTTGTGCACAGATGTTTGCCTTATGATGAGAGCGTGAATTATTGAACTCTGCCCTTGTTTTGTTCTTAATTCTTCTACATCTCGGACTTGTCCAGCCAATACCAACAACTTTCCTTTAAATACGGTTTGTGGTTGGAATTTGATATTGTAACTCTCACAAACCCGGTCTTCAAAACGATACTCATTTCGATCTGAAAACGATATTTAATTTATTACTAGCGATACAGAAACATTTAAATATATTTACTGTTATATAATGAAACCGTTAAAGTAGCTTTTTCTTTTTGTTTTACTGTAAAACTACAACTATAAATGAAGTAAACAAACCCTGACACAATCAAAATTAAACACACTTTTTGGACTTACCTCATTTGATTTGAATGACCAAAATGATTTCAAAACCTTTTTTCCACCCAAATCGTGGTATCACAACAATTTATTAGTTGAAAATATTTGTTATTTTTTCATTTCGATATTTTTTCACAAATATACGACCTAAATGTCAATGTGACAGAACCCACAAAGTTGTAGACGCTAGTTGGCGCTGTAATCGTGCACGGAGCCAATAGCTTCGGCGCAGTACCGATCACTGACGTTTGTCAACAAAACTTCTGACAAACTTGCTTGACTCTTGAGACAGGCTAAATTACACCATATTGTTAATGACATTGAGCATACATTTTTTTAAATACCTTCGCGAAGTAAAACTTCTGTACGTAGTACTTATTATTATTCTGTGCTGGTACGCCGATGTAGACCTACAGAGCTATGCATTACGTGCGTTTTAATTTTTTTCACACTGAAAACACCAATCCGAGGTCCATCGTGCTATGGAATACGTATGTTTTAAGTTTTTTCGTGCCCCACTACTGACACTACAATCGAGACCTACTGTGGGCGTAGTGAGTTTACATCAAACGTATTCTAAATCGAATGCGTCATAAAGGCTACCTAAGTAAACTCCGACAAACTTTACTTCGACATTACGTTACTCCGACATTTCTGAATATCGACATGACTTTACTTCGACACTACACTACTCCGACAAAGGATATTCGCCTTTGTCTAAGTAGTGTAGTGTCGAAGTAAAGTCATGTCGATATTCAGTAGTGTCGGAGTAACGTAATGTCGAAGTAACGTTTGTCGGAGTTCAGTTTTTGAGCCCGTCATAAAATCTATGAAGATTTTAGTTCTTGAAAGTATCCCCTAGGGCCGGTGTACAATCGGTCATACATTTAATGTAATTTTTTTACGCAGTCGATATCTAATACGTGTGATGTAAATTCACACTAAGCCCCCTGGACAATCAAAGAAAAAAACATTTATTGAAAATTTGCAACAATGTAAAATATTTTTCAAAATAAATAAACATTTTAGCTTATCGTTGTCCTGATCCCCCCAATATTATGGAATTTAACATTGCGGTTCTTGAAAACGCATTTTTGTAATGAAAAATAAAAGTTCTCGTTTCTCACATTTGTATGTGAGATGTGCAGTTTTGTAACGGCAATTCTTAGTTAAACAGAAACATTTACCAACGTGGGAAACTGTAGTATCGGACCAGCCGAAATTCCTATCGACTTTTTAATATAACGCGATGATTATGTACATATAGCATTAATATCACCCACACTTTAATCGAACTTCTTTTGGAGAGCCCACATCCGCACAGTAAAAGTTGGAAAGATAGCAACGTGTAACAACATTATTAAAATACAATAATTGATTACCGTAAAACAGACGTCTTATACAATCTGGCGTTAGGCCTCAGCCTCGAATTTAGCGGGCAGCGGGGCGGGAGCGGGGCGGGCAACGCAGACCCGTTCTCGAAACAAGGCCTTATGATTTTCATGAGTCGCGATAGAATTGTTTTGTTTTTCTTTTTTGTAAATTTCGTTATTTTGTGTTTTTCCGATCCTTAACTTTTACTAGAGCAGATAAATTATACCAAATCTAGGAATTACCACTTTTAATAGTTCAATGAAAACGCTGTTGGTCCTCCGAAAAAGACGGTTGATAGAAGCATGGTATTAAAACGCGGCCTTTTGATGTGTCGTTTGATCATTCAGGGTAAAAGGCATAAATATGGCGTTAAATTATGTGTCCTCACAGACACTGGGTTGACGCAAAAATGCACATGTATTGCGGATCACATTATTATTATCCCTCAAAAGAAATGGTCATGATAATAAAGTAGTGATGATGGAGGATTATATTATTTTTTTCAGTGCAAATAAATCCAGTAATGTTCACTCGGTTCTTCCATTGACATCGTTACTAATTAGGTTGTTAAGTTTTATTTTAATAGCTATTGCGTCATTCCTTGTGTCTGTGATTTACATAATACTAAGTTCTAATATGTAATACATTTCATTTTCAATGTTAATAGTTTTCCAGAAGTTATAACAAATTCATTATTTATCAAAAACGCTATGAATGTATGCTCTGCTACCCAGCTAGGCCGTCAATTTGTCAAGTAAGAATTTATCAATATATCATTTATCACTTAGTAAACTATCATATTTAAGCCCACTTATCATCTATTTTATATGCAATCATATTGTCTTCGTATCTAGTCTTTATGAATCATAATAATGGGCAGTCAGTGGAATAAAATAATCTTGCACCTACGAACAAGCCTCATGAATACCTGAAGACTGGATCTGTTTATGACTGTCTTAATTTTATAGTCAAGTAATTTAGTTATCTTATTAATATTCTATTAAACATTATTATTCAATTTCTCTGTTTTATTTAATTAGTTTTTAATTAATTGTTGTAGTGACACATTACAAGAAAGTCTGTATGCCTCGATGAAATGAAAAACGATGTATGTTGTATAGATATATTTTATAATACATGATTCTCATTGTGATCTCCACTATTGTAGTGTTACTTTTGTCGCCAACATTCATGGGAAGGTCTGAGCCGGATTCGTAATATAAACGCGTAATTTTGAGTCACCAAGTCGACGCACTATGGATCGAAATTGCGATTTATGGACATAGCGATTTTTTTCACAATTTCTATTCGAAAAAATTACCTATCGATAGGTTACGTTATTCTGATGAATAAATGCTGCACAAGTTTTTCTCTAAAACCAATAGTTTGGCTGGGTAAAAATATTTTCCATTTTCGTTGTATGGAATGAAACATAAAGTGGTCGATTTCGACTAAGCCTTGACAGATCTTGCTTTGAAACTACTTGAGCCTTGTTTTATGGCTTGTTGACTATAATCCTACGCAATCAGCGCGTGCCCAAAGTTGCCCGTTCACAAGTTATGAGGTTCTGAATTTAAAAAAAAAGTAAGTAAAAGTGACTTTTTTTTGGAATATCTTTAAAGATTTAACGAAAATATAAAGATTCTATACGTTAATAATGTGAATTAACCTTAAATTACTGCTAAAAACACATTTTAATAAAATTAAAAGGAATAAAATCAGCGATATTTTTTTCACAATTTCTGTTTGAAAAAAATACCAATCGATAGGGTATGTTATTCTGATGAATAAATATTATGAAACGTTTTTCTCTAAAACCAATAGTTTGGCTGGAAAAAAATATTTTCCATTTTCGTTGTATGGAATGAAACATAAAGTGGTCGATTTCGACTAAGCCTTGACAGATTTTGCTTTGAATCTACTTGAGCCTTGATCTATGGCTTGTTGACTATAATCCTACACTAACAGCGCGCGCACAAAGTTGCCCGTTCAGAAGTTATGAGGTTCCGAAAAATGAAAATTAAAGTAAGTAAAAGTATCTTTTTTTGGGACATATCTTTAAAGATTCAACTAAAACATGAAAATTCTATACTTAAGTAATGTAATTAACCTTTCTCTTGTCGTCTTATCTAAAGAAAAGTCAATTTTACTTACTTTAATTTTAATTTTTCGGAATTTTAATTTTCGTTAAAATGGAAAATATTTTTTTCCAGCCAAACTATTGGTTTTAGAGAAAAACTTGTGCAGCATTTATTCATCAGAATAACGTAACCTATCTATAGGTAATTTTTTCAAATAGAAATTGTGAAAAAAATCGCAATGTCCATAATTCGCAATTTCGATCCATAGTGCGACGTAGGAAACTGCGCTAGAGTTTAGTCTTGTTACTCTAGCAATATAGGGACAGTCCCGAAAGTTAAATCGTCTGTTTCTGGAGCTTGTAATGCAATTACTTATACGTGTAAATAGTGCGAATCCAGCATATAATCGTATTTATCAGCATTTTACAAAAACGAGTGAAAAAGAAGATTCATTTGGCACAAGATTGGAGCAAATGAAAAAGAAATTGAAAAATGAGTAAATGAAAAACGGTTAAACTTATCCTAATACAGTCAACCATGTTTTGTAAATATGTAGTAGGGCAAGTGACCCGGTTGTGGCCACCGACCCCTTTGTGGCCATTTAGAACTTCAAATCGTTATAACTAAGGCAAAGACTAATATATTACTCTATGGTTTACGGGAATAAAAATATCTAATATTAGCAACACTGATAGCGTTAACAGCTTTGATGTGTCAAGCTTCACTTCAATCCAACAAGTCATTATTTTTTTAAAAGCGTTAATTGTTTTAAGTCTTAGCAAAAAGGCTAAGGCGAGCGGGTGAGTAAAAAATCATTATTTTTTAAATCCTTCTTATTTTTTTAAATGTTTATGTTAATCCTTAATAAAGAATACACTGTCTAAGTGGTACTAATGATATTTTATCGCTATTTGTTTATTAAGTGGGTTTATGAGAGGTGGCCACTAATGGAGCCAGAATGCATGAATTTTCCCATCTTTGGCCACATGACTGGCCAAAAGTGGTGCACGAAGAACCCCACTTTTGGCCATTTAGTTTTTATCGTGATTTTTCAATTTAATTACTTAGCTATTTTGATATAAGTAATCGATTCATTTTCAGAGTTACGATTATAATGCCTCCATCGAAACTAAATACTAAAAAAATCGGTGTTGTGAAAGAAAATTGTTCCAGTACTGTACTGGAACAATTTTCTTTCACAACACCACCATTGTTCCAGTACTGTACTGGAACAATTTTCTTTCACAACACCGATTTTTTTAGTATGTAAGTTTATGCGGTTAGTTACTAACCGCATAAACTTATACTATAGGTTAATGTTGATCTCCTTAATTGTAATTTCAATTCAAGCTGAGATATTATATTTCATACTAGCGGCCGCCCACGACTTCGTACGCGTGGATCCCGTTTTACCCCTTCATCTATCTTACGCGGTTTAGATTTTTTCGTACAAATGTTTTTTCCCGCTAACTCCCGTTCCCGTGGGAATTTTGCAATATCCTGTTGTAACTAAGCTTTAAGTTTACTAAGGTACCTGCATGCAAAATTTCAAGCGTCTAACTTAAGCGGTTTAGATTTTTCATACAAAAGGATTTTCTTGCGAATTCCCGTTCCCGTGGGAATTTCGGGAATTCCTTGTAACTAAGCTTTAAGTTTACTAAGGTACCTACATACCAAATTTCAAGCGTCTAACTTAATCAGTTTAGATTTTTCATACAAAAGGATTTTCCCGCTAATTCCTGTTCCCGTGGGAATTCCTAAGTATACTATAACCTGCCCAGGAGTATGAAAAATAATTGTAATAATTGTTAGTTTCGTTAAAATCCGTCGAGTAGTTTTTGTTTTTTTTTTGATGAATTTTGATGGCCAGAACTGGCACATGACTGTGGCCAGAAATGGGGTAAAGCTGGCCAAAAATGGCACAAATGCCCATTTCTTTTTCTTTTCTACGGGATTATTTTTCCATTGAATCATTATGAAAAAAAATGTATCCTTAGGCTACATCTAAATATATTTAATCACTTTTTACAAGAAATAAGTCCGTGATAACAAAAACTGTAAAATGATATAACCTCAAAGTCTAAAAAAATCTTAAAATGGCCAAAACCGGGTCACCTGCCCTATAAATTCAAATATTACTTTTACTAAGTATCCAAATTTATTTCATATACAACATAATGTTATGTAAATAATAATGAGATCATGTTAAACTTTTTCGGCGTAGATAGTGCAAGAAATCCTCATTATAAAAACATTGTTTTTTCCAAAATTCTGTTCTCTTTTTTATCAGTAAATGAAAAAACACGGTGTGCTATTATTTATATTTTTATAAATAAAAGGTAATGTCGATTATGAGATTCAACAAAAGCAAATTGCTGATAGATACCTACTACCAGTGAAGTTCATAGATAATAATTGTGATAAAAAACTATACAATTTCGTTTTTCCCGATTAAACTTACACGTCATTTCTGCTCGTACATTATTTACAAAAGCACCAATATTGCTTTCTGTTGTATAAAATAACACTGCCATTTTAGTTGTAACAAAGTTACTTACTATAACTACTTCCTAAATATAATTTGAGTATCAAACTACTCATGGCTGCCTTTACGATTTGAGTCAGTAACTTGAAATTTATTGATATTTAGACCAGTCAAAGGTTTCATACTGGTTCTGACACACTGGTACACAATTCATAACAAATTACTGACTCCAAATAAACGTCTGTTCATGAACTAAACCTATCTTACAAGGAAACCTATTTATTTACATCTAAATAGTTCCTCACGTTTCATAAACTCAGTGGCACAGATTATAACGCAACACTCACATCCCTTCGGCGCCACGATTCATACTGTATTTACTAAACGTGCACTGACACTGAGTACTCTATGGTCTAGATGTCTCTTATATTGGAGCTTCTGGGTTTGAGTCCCAGTTTGGCTAGGACATTTCAGGTTTTAATCAACCTGATTTTCTTAAGATTCTGTCATTCGGAGGCTACATACAGTTCGATTAAGCCATGTCAAGGCCTACAGTGGCTCATCAACTGATACCAGGTTGTACTCAAGCGCTGGAAGGTTGCCTACTGCGGATAGTGTCCCCAGCCAGGCATCGCCAAGTTGTAGTTTGTGGTGTGGACGCTAATTATACGCGGGCGCTTACTATCATCATGTAGCGGAGGCGGCTGGCTAGCGGTTGGCGGCGGCTGTTGTTGGTGCTGATGACCTTCTAGCAATCTATCCTTCTTGGACATCCGCTTCTTAGGCACAGAACACTCCGGCATGACTCTCCGCTCGTTCCACAGCCGCTCCGCTAGAGATAACCTCGCTTGGATACCAGCTGGATGCTCAACCTGCTTCCTTGGTATCGGGCCATTGGCCACCTTTTGTTTCATCGCTTCGAGACGCTCCTCAGTTTGTGTCATGGGCGGCACTGGTAACCCCCGCCCGTTACATATGTTATGTAACACACAGCAGGCCACCACGATCATAGTAACGGAAGGCGGTTCGATCTGTTTATTGCAAGTGGCCTGCAGACATTTCCACCGGCTCTTCAGCTGTTTTATTGTCTCGGTCACGGCTGAAAATGTCTGCGTGTGGAGGTTCGAGTAATACTTTTCCGGTGTGATGGGGGATTTCTTCGTCATTTTCGGTATCGGCGTCATGATGTACGGTTTCTGTGTGTAAAATGGGCCACCTGGAATAAACAGAATAACATATTTTATTTTAAGCTGCTACTTCTTATATTGTCCTTCATTTTAAACCAACTATCCTTGATCCAAAAGATAGCATCACTGGTAGTGTCGTCACCAGTGATCATGATGAGTGTCACCGTGACTTAATAAAAGCTAACTATAAAAATAATGTATTTTATTATACTGATTTATTGCACACAAATGTTAGAAATTGGTCCTAAATTATAAATATCACTCCTATTAGGTCTGTAAGAAAATGACTAGCTGGGAAAACACTCAGTCTGTGAAGTTATAGTCTGGTCTGCGAGCACGTAGAATTTTGTCCAATGACCCCAAGCAACCCATCTGTGCCATGTTGGGAGACCGTATGAATGAGACACGGGTTGTAGTTAGTCTCTGCTTTAAGTCTGTTTATTAATGTGAACTGCGCGACTATTTATACGATATAGATCAAAGGTAAATGACGTCACAGCATCAGCACTATACGTGATAAATGTGCTGACACTGTGAACGTGATCAAGATAAGATATGAAGAGATTAAGTATTGTGCATACCGGCACAGTACTCCCCCCCTTTAAATAAGAAATAAAAAAAATAATGCGCTAATTACAATAACATACAACAAACATAAATTATCTACGTTAATACAGGTTCAATGTTCAATCTCTACATACTTACATACAAGAAATAAAAATAATGCGCTAATTACTTATTACAAATTACAATAACTATCTACGTTATACAAATCATGTGGAAAAAAATAGTGAAATGTTTATAAAGATGAGAATATAACAAAATATAACCACTGGCTTCTTCCTTATCTGGCGTTTTCACAGTCGTGGGATGCCCTCGCGCAAGCTCGGCTTTACGCGATGGGTGCGCTGTAGTCACAGCGTTCATGCCTTGTGTCCTTGCACATTTCATAAGCGTTATCGGCTTCTGAAGACCAAAAGATAGGCGAATTATCATTCTTGAAATATTCAAAGTATTCAGTATTCAATTACAAAACAACTTCGATACGCGGCTGCGTAATTTTCTCAATTCCTTGACTGTGTTTCAATTCATCGATTGTTTTGATTTCTGCTCTGTTGGGCGATTCCTTGGCTCGTTATCGGATAACCTAAGAAATTATTCGCTCTGGAGGGACTCACATTTTTCTAAATGATTGAATTCCCAAGTTAAGAGTCAGCGTTTTCTCACCGTAAGTGTTTATCTTTGAACCATTCGTGGTATATAACATATTGCTCATTTGGCATTGTTGATTATTATCACTGATATGTTGCTCCCGTAACGATTAAAAACCTCATACCACTTTTTCAGTCGGTAACAATGAGGCGGTTAGACGGGTAGATAGCACAAAGGCCATGCTGGCTGTGCGATTTTTAGTTTCCTTGTTTCGTTTGTTTCCAAATACATGATTTTTCACATTTTTCTGCATACGTTGATACATATTATAATAACAAAATCTTCTTACTTGACTAGGCGACCTTGGCCTGTAACTGCTGCGTCGCAAATTTTCACGGTCATGGCACAATCATTATTTCAATTGCACATGTTATAGCTGTGTTAGCACATTTTCCATTGTTTGGTCTTGAATTTTGCTGATGTTGTAGTTGACTGTTGAACTGCTGAGACTTCATTATTTTTTGCATTCTCTAATATTTTATTAGCGATTTGATTCGTTTGAAGTTCCAAGACTGATTCCAGCTACACAGACGAGGTTGGTCCTTTTAGAAATCGGGAATACGGATGTGACAGGGGTACTGGCAGCGACTTCTCGTAGTGTTGTGTTGCACGACGTGTACGGAGTTGACATGATGACGATGATTGGTGTTGAAGTGACGTCACGGATTTGCTCTGCTCAATCGGGGTAGCCAATTTGATTCCAAGTCAGATGAAAGCTGGCGGAGGCTGATGCTGAAGATGGTGGTGGGTGATGGAGGTTACGTCTCACATCACGTTGGCTTGGTACGTTTATCTTCGTCGTCGTTCGTCAGGCTTCTTCGACTTCGTCGGGATCGTCAGGTTCTTCTTCTTCGTCGGGGTCACCAATTTGTGCCATGGTAGGGGACCGTATGAATGAGACACGGGTTGTAGTTAGTCTCTGCTTTAAGTCTGTTTATTAATGTGAACTGCGCGACTATTTATACGATATAGATCAAAGGTAAATGACGTCACAGCATCAGCACTATACGTGATAAATGTGCTGACACTGTGAACGTGATCAAGATAAGATATGAAGAGATTAAGTATTGTGCATACCGGCACACATCCTTATCGCTCGCGCATAGTAGCTTGGGGTCATTGGACAAAATTCTACGTGCTCACAGACCGGGCTTTAGATCCCATCACTCGTTAGTGGCTAAGACAGTGGCGCCAACTAGTGAGCGCTGAAGCGGTAGGACTAATGCATTTGCACCCACCAAGGTGGCGCCACTGAGAGTAAGTTCAACCACATCAACACGTACAGATCACCATAGGCGCGCCGGCGCGGTCATAGGCCAATGACAGGACAGGTCGCGTGACCCATGACAGTTCGCGTTAACTGTCATTGGCCTATGATCGTGCCGGAGATGGCGATCTGCACGCGTTGGTGTGGTTGAAGCTTTACTCTACAGTGGCGCCTTCCAAGTGAACGCAAATGCGATTTATTACTCACCAGTTAGCGCCACTGTCTTAGCAAGTGACCTTAGGTTAGGACCTTACTCTACAGTGGTTTCAAGTGATGAGCGCTAAAACCAGAGTAAATACAAATGAGTAGGTCATCTTCATAGAAACGCCCGAGCGCGGTTTGTATGTGAGCGCGCCAATACGTATGCGGCGCGCACGCACACACTGACAAAATTCGGAGCAACTCCCCGCTAATTTTTTTCAGTGTGTGCGTGCGCGCCGCATACATATTGGCGCGCGCTCACATATAAACCGCGCTGGGTGCGTTTCTATGAAGATGACCTACTCATTCGTATTTACTCTGCTAAAACAATAACCCTCTTCTTTGAACTTAATGTAAAAGCACAGCTTACCAATGAGCCAGCACTGCTCGCCGGCGTTGTTCAGGCTGTCAAGGTCGACGCGCACGGCGTGCCGGTTGAGCACGGCGTCGCAGGACAACGCGCCGCCCGCGCTCGCCTCCACGCTCAAGATGTTGCAGTCGCTGTCGCAGATCTGAGCACGTGTCAAATAGAATAGAATAACTTTATTCAGCATTAATATTTATGTGCATACATGTACAGAGGTTAAATTACTGAGCCATGCTGAAAAGGCGCCCGCTCAGCGAAAATCGTGACATGACACACACAAGTCGTCAAGTCACGAAGCTGGTTTTCAGCGATTCAAATCATTGGGTTACTCCACTTGTAGAATAAAGACCGGTCGCCGAGCACGTAGAATTTCGTCCAATGACCCCAAGCTACCCATCCTTATCGCTCGCGCACTCACTGCGGCCGCCAGTCGCACAGTCGCGACAGCAATATAATTACGTGCGAACGATAAGGATGGGCAGCTTGGAGTCATTGGACAAATTTTACGTGCTCGGCGACCGGACTTTAGAAAGAATAGAAAAATCTTTATTCGACACAAACAAACAAAAATAATAACAGAATGAACTATACAAATAAAGGTGGGTATTTTGTGCCAAAAAGGTCTTTTGACTTATAACTTATCTTCGCCTAATCCCCATTCAGTGCTATGAACTGAATGTGGCAGAAATTTTCCACCATTTATGGGGAGATAGGTAGGAGGTAATTACGGCCGTATTCACAAACATTACTATGAGGTCTCACAGTGCGCGTGGACGCACAGGATGATACACGAACCAATCACAGAGCTCTATTCAACGCTGTGCGTTATATTTGCTACTTCACTTAAGCAAGCATTGTTTGTGAATACGGGCATTAGTCTCTGTTGCAGGAGGACTACCTCTTCTAATTTACCAGAGTTAGGCTGTAGCTAGGCTACACTTCGGAGAATGTGCGAAAGAATTACACGAATTAATTCCACCAGCCCCCTTCCATCATCGGGGAACCAGACGCAGGTTAGCGTACCATCCCTATATTGTTGACATTCCACCAGCTCGCACTAAGCGTTTCGATGACTCTTTTATAATGCGAACAGCTAGGGACTGGAATTCGTTGCCTGCTGCTGTCTTTCCCGAAAACTATAATCCGGGCCTCTTCAAGGCGAGAGTGAATAAGCACTTACAGGGCAGATATGTACCATCCTAGACTGCATCCCACTTAACATCAGGTGCGATTGTGGTCAAATACCTGCCTTGTTATGCATAAAAAAAAAAAAAAAAAAAAGTTCAATGGACGATTTGAACTGCACGTAATATTTGGCGTAGATATCACACGACAGTATATCAATGACGTATTTCACATATTGAGTACTAACAGTTTGCTCTCTCTTGTTGGGTTTATATTAACAATCAAGCTGTAGATGCTGACTAAACAAGATTTGTAAAAGCAACTATAACATTGGCTACATTTAGAAGTAAAATGCACCGACAATCAACATAGTATCTAGATAGTATTGAGTGAGTTATCATTATTTTCACATCGTTTTTCAAACATCTTTCACTATTATTACTAGAATGAAGTAATCAACTTACAATCTGCACCTTCTTGGAGTGGTACGACTTATTGAAATGTGCCTTGCGGTCGTCGTTGGGTGGCATGATGGGCACGTGCGTGCAGTCAATGCAGCCTACCACGTTCGGGATGCCATACTTCATGTAGAACCTGAAAACATGTTTGTTACTGGCTTAGTGTGACACTGTAAGCCACCTTATGCTGAGACCAGAAGTTTGACAACAGCTTAATAATGATTGTTATGAATTTAAATAATAAAAATAATAATTAAACCTTTATTACCAAAGATTACAAAAGATTACAATATACAGCTTACTAGTAGTCCCCAAACTAAATGATGAATTATAAAAATGATTTCTAAAAAACTGACATTGAATAATAGGTAAAATAAGGCTGGGGTGCACCATCTTACACCGTTCAAAAACACTGGTTATTGTTATAGTTGTGGTGCAGCTCAGCCTTGTGAATTTTGCACAGCTTAAAATGTCGCACTAGCATCACCTACAAAAACTTCACAAGATAAATAAGAATAAGAAAAACTTTATTTGACACAAAAAGAAAAAATAAAAAACAGAACAAAGGGACTTAAAACTATACACGCATATTTTTGTGCCAAAAAGGCGCCCGCTCAGCATTAATCGAGCCACGCGTGCCCCGACGCTGGTATAATAAAATAAATCAGCAAAATATTGTTGCTGGTATAATAAAATAAATAAGCAAAATATTTTTGCTGACTAGGACTACTTTGGCTAAATAAAAAAAAACAAAAGATTTTTGACGCCAGCTGTGTTGTACCTTGCTTTTATTATATCTCTCTCGCCCCTCAAATGTGGAAAGTGGATGTATTTCTTGACGATGGTCGGATGGTTCATAGCTTCGGTGACCTGTTGCATTGCCGTTGCCACAAAGTATGCTGTGAGATTCGGGTCAATTTTTCCTCCAAATGACTTCTGGAACTTGCCTGTTGCATAAAAGGATAATGCTGCCAGTACCTGCAATTTACATCAATGGTGTTTAAGTATAAAACTATGTATTACATAAAGTTTTGATTTTTATGTTATTTGGTTTTATTCAGAAAACAAACAGATTACCTACAAATGAAAAAATAACAGCTTGTAAATAACATTTTGCCAACAATATATTTTTTATCATAAAGAAAAATCAATTTATTGTCATTAATCTGACCTTACGAATTGTAAACACTTGAGTAAATAAATAAAAAGCAAACCAAAAGTTTCGGAGCTAAATTGTTTGAAAATTATTAAGTTACAAAAAAAAATTAAGAAGTAGGTACACAAATTAATAAAGCTCTGGTCACTCACTTTGCTCTCCACTGAGAACTCAAGGGACTTCAAAGAGTCTGGCATGACAGGTGCCACCTCCTCTATCAGGTTACGAACTAGGTCTTTAGACAGTCTGTAAGTCTCAATGAACGTCTGGTCTGGCAAGTCGAAGGGATCAACCTCCTCCCGGGACCTCGAGGGCCTTTTCTCGGGGCTTCGCGCTTTCTCTACTGGTCGGGGCTCCTGTTGTTTTTGTGTATGAGAGGAATCCCATTTTAACAACTCAAATATCTCCGGCTCCTCATCCACGACCGAGATGTAGCCCTCCTCAGGCGGTTTCTCAGCCATCCGAGTGTATTTTTGATTACTTTCAAATAAAATAGACGCAGCTTGGGATATTTCGTTGTCAACAGAATATGACATTTTAAGGCAATGTTGCCAGATTAATGAAATAATTTATTCCTACCTTTCAAATTTGGTGTTGCTAGAATAAAGTTTTAAAATAATCTAATTCTAAGGGATGGTTGAAATTCTTGTGCTTTTCGAAGATTTCTATGGTTTCTTTTCTTTAACCAACTTTTCCAACTGTTGGAGATTACTTATGATCAAAGAAGTTACTAAGTATAATACTTTTTTAGTCATCGAACTTTTATTTTGGGAACACACTGCTCTACCACCTGCTTCAGACCCAGAGGTCCCGGATTCGAATATGAGATGAAGTACAATGAATTTCTTCGCTTTCTTTCCAAATATTTCAGGCCTACAAAAGTTCAAAACAGACTGGGAACAAAATAGTTAATTGAAAGTGTTTTGGTCCCAACTCAAAATCGAACCCTGAACCAACGAGTCGAGTTATTCAACCACCGATCCACTGAGACGATAGAAATGGTAAAGAATGCAAATACCTCCCCAATTAATTCGTGTTATGGCACACGAAATCCCTAAAATGTGCGGTATTGATCTATTGCCAAAGGACTGACGCGTTTACGAACAGACGTCAGCACATAGCTGTCGTAAAAATAGTCTTTATTGCAACTATATAAGATGCTAGTTTTCAGGTAGATGTGCGGTCGTCTGTTCATCGTGCCACATCGTCGCTCACGGTGAGATCACCGCATCGGCGCCAGCGTCTGTGGAGCGAGACATGAGCCCATTACGAGGCAGACGCCCAGACATAATAACGGTGCATCCATATCAGTTATTGGGGGACAATATTTGGCTAAATTAAAATTCCCTAAATATTTTCGGCCAATTCAAACGACTTTAGCTATAAGCTGAAGGACTGAGCATTTTAAGCTTCGGTGGTTAAGTCAAGTCAATCTTAGTGAGTTGGATTCTTTTAAGCTGGATATCTCGATTTCCAATCTGGGTAAACAGTGTTGAAGGAGTGAGTCAGTTTTGAAACTAGTCCGTCATTATCATCATTGCAACTAATGCCTATCTATCTAGGTACCTACTGCATGCAAGTCAAGGTAGGTATCGAAAAATGCCACCAAGCACTTTTTTCACTAATATCAACTCAAAAAGAATCCCGTCTATTCTAAAAGAGTCACTTACTTATGGCGCTAACGAATGTGTTAAGAAATTCGAAACTTTGCACAACTCTATTGATAATACGCTGCATTTTGGAAAGTAGATCAAAAAGAAGCGTCAGTGTAAATGCAGCTTAATGTATATTTTCGCCCTCACCCTCCGAAAATAACTGGAGGTCATTGACTGTCGATCATCTGTTGAGATTATTGCGTGCGTACGGCTAGTTCTTCATGGGAAATCTCCACTAGTCAACCATTGAGCTTCGCAGTGACGTATCGTAGGAGAAGCACCAATTCCGTCGAAACTTACGTCTTCTTGATGAAATTATTCCTTTGCTATAGAAGAGAGCCTTCGCAATGTGAACAATAATATTTTTTTATCATGATACCTAAGTTTATAAATCTTTTAACTTTTAGGCGATTATCACACTGCACCGCGCTCCGCCGCGGTCCGCGTGGCGACATTTAAAAAATCCCGCGCGCAAACGCGTTGTTAGTGTGTTGTGCTACGCGTGTTTTCTATACAAACTGAGGTACTTGCATACAATGATTAAATCTGTCGTCCCGCGTACCGTGGCGGAGTGCGGTGCAGTGTGATAATCGCCTTAGTTTAGGCATTATGAATTCTGGAATACTTACAAAATCATATTCAACGTTTTGTTACAATAACTGTTATCGAATTCTCAAGGTACCTTATCACGTTCCCTGTAAAGACTTTGGAGAAAATAATGATGTGATTATTCCCTATCAAAGTATAGAAAAACTAGAGCAACAAATTGAACCGGTAACGTTTGGCCTGACCGACAGCCGACAGGGTCACTCATAAATTGTCTCACAATAATTTAGAAAAATTCTAAATATAAGTAAAGTGAGTGATAATATTTACCTAACACAGTGGCGGGGCAAGACCTATGGGCAAGACAGATTTCGCGAGGCCTTGTTCTGTGGCGACCTGAAGACGGATTTTATGAAATAATAAAAAAAAACGGGTCACTGGTCTATTCATTGACAGTTTCTGATTTCTTGATTCAGTGATTATTTTTAAAGGAATTTTGCGCCAAAGAATAATGTTTGTCACTTAAAACCGTGTTGTTGCTTAATTTTGTGTCTGATTATGGCTGAATTTGTTTGGAAAAAAAAAATTTTTAACTACATTGTTTAGCTATCAATAATTTATATTTAATAGTCAATGTCTATTCGCGCATCGCTTGCAGATGGACGTGCCATCTGCTATTATTGTTTAATAATTATTACAATGCAGACAACAAAATCTGTGTTAAAATAAAACTGTGCCGGCGCATGCACTGTCATGCACTTATGTGACACACTTACCTAGTGCAGTGTTGTTAATTGAATTTTAATTAAAAATGGAAAGTCCCTTTAATCGAAGTACAATGACCAGCCGAAGCCCGCCTCCACCACAGAGAAGACCAACTGAAGAAGATTCTACTCCCGCGACATCAATAATTGAAGTTGTATCGACCGAAGAAATCCAGAAATGGATATCCTCCATTGAGAAATGCCTTAACGACATATGCTATACATCAGGAGAAGGTAAACTGAACACAGAACAGAAGCTGAGAATCAGCAACACAAGCAGAAACGTGTTGGGTGGTGTCTCTCAATTGGCTGTGCAATATCAGTCACTAAAACAGAAATGTATCTCAGCCCAATCAATGATCAAAACATTAATTGATCAAAAGGAGTCATCTACCGCACTAGGAGATCAGATCGAGGACCTAAAAGTATCTATTCGCTCTACCCCAAAGGTTGAACAACCGAATGTATCTTTTGCCGACGTGCTGAGAACCAGTAAGAGCTCTATAGTAAGACCACCAAGCACCAGTAACATTGCTATTTACCCAGCTAGCAAAGATAAGACCAGTAAAGAGACTAAGAAACTTATTCAGACCATCATCAAGCCGGAAGAATTAAAACTGCATATCCGAGGGATGAGAAAAACCAGAGGCGGGGGTATTATAATCAGCGCTGAAGGCAAAGATAACCTTGAAAAATTGAAAAAATCAGAACTGCTGAAAACATCAGGTCTCAACGTAGAAGAGACCACAAAACGAAGGCCCAAAGTGATTTTGTTAGGAGTGCCCACCAACACATCTGAGAAGGATGTTTTTGAATGTCTCTACGAGCAAAACATCTCGGGTAAATATCAACACATTGACCGCAATAAGTTCTTAAGTTCTATTAAACTAAGCCACAAAACTGGCAAAAAAGACGGGCCCTACTGCAACTATGTGCTAGAACTTACTTCAGAACTGCGAAAAATTTTCATAGACCAGGAGAGAGCATACATTAATTGGACCTCCTGTCCAGTTAGAGACTATACACTTGTTACAAGGTGTTACAAGTGTCATCAATATGGTCACTCAGCAAAATTCTGCAGAGAAACTGAATCCACTTGTGGACACTGTGGCTGCGCTGGACACACAATCAAGGAATGCTCAAAATTACTAGCACCTTCGACCTGTGCCACGTGCCGGCGCTTCAATAAACCAAGCCAGCACAATACGGGAGCAGAGAGCTGCCCTGCAAGAAAAATTGCTGAAGCAAGATACATGAGCTCAATTGATTATGAGGGCGCATAGGGCGCCGCAAAGGCCGTTTACTTAACGCAGTCCAAAGATGTGCAATTACACTCTTAGGAATATTTAGTTATGTGACTCGCGATCGTATTATTTGTTTACACACAGAAACTATTTCAATTGTAATAATTATTTATTTTAAGAGTAGGTCAATGTAAAAATAATGCTTAGTAAGTAAGTAGTTAAGTATAGCAGTAAATGTAACCTACTTATTCTGAGTTTGATAATCTATTCCAATATTGTATAGTCAGCACTTTTTAAACAGATACCTAAGATACAGGCAATAAATTTTGCTTAGTTTAGGTATCATTAATTACTTACGCACACTAACCTTAATTTTATCGAAACCAAACTTGTACGTGTTTAGGCTAAGTTTTTATACAGTAATAAATTTATTCTTAATGTTTCAAAATTTTTGATGCGCGAGGCCCCTTGTTCCGCGAGGCCGTAGGCGGTGGCCCACGTCGCCTACGCCTTACGCCGCCTCTGACCTAACACCCTGTATACGGACGGGGTCGGTGTTGCGGTATATGAGAAACGTAACATGTTGACGTTTTCAGCTTCTTGCACGTGTTTGTAAACGAGGCGACCACTACGAGACGTATCTAAATTTAAAATTTCATATTTACGATACTGGATATAAGGATCACTCACGTGTTTGTCTCGCGTGACTTTCATAAACTGGGGAATTATCTTGGAAGCTTCTACGAGAACACTTCGAAATGAAATTAGTTAAATGTACAAGCTACAGGATCGTGTGAAGACCCAATAAGTAAGGGCGATGAAAACTCTTTCAAATTAATTTAGATGGATGTAACTTATGGACTAGACTAAGATCAAGTCAGCTTCAAACAGTTAAAAGTAAAAAAACTGCCTCAAAATAATCTATGTTAATAGGTAACTGTACCTATATGGTCATTAGCGACCAGTTATTTAATGTATCTAATTGCTGACTAATTACTTACCTTAAGTGCATGTAATTTAGCATGTAGGTTTCTGGATAACCAGCTTTAAAATGTGTTAATTTACTATGTAAGTAATTGTCTAAACTTCAAAGCAGCATTCATATCTTTAAGATCATTTCTGCTGAATCATTTATTACATGCCTTCAATGGATCGTTTGTTTCCTTTTTAGAATCATTAATGATCGAAGTACGCACCTACATAGTGTTATGCACATGAACCAAACCATTTGCTCTATTACAGGAGTCGAACTCGCGACCTGTTTTGGCTCTATGGTTTGTAGCACTAATCACTAGAACAAGCAACTTATAACTATGGAAGGTTCATGTTCAAATGGATACCAAAAAGTCGATATCTAGCAATGTACCTAATCGCGATAACGCATTAAAAGATACAACAAGTACCTATAGCAACTACACTAACTAGATGGGTTGCGAAATATAGCACAACCAATTTACACGAATTAATTGGGAAGCCTGTACGTCACCCATTCATGACAAATTACAGATATTTCGGTCCGCGCGACCTATTTCACAAGTTAGAAATGCCGGTTATCAATACCTTATGCCATTTTGTATTTTTGGGTAACCTAACGGTGCGTTGATAATCGTGGCGCCGTAGAGTGTTGGGCCCAAGTGGCAGTGTGGGCAGCCCAGACAGTCTTGTTGCAAACGCGTTTGAGGCACGACGCGTTAACGCCTCGTCAAAGGTCGAAATGTAGTTTGTTTGATAACGCGAGGTTACTAGTCAATGCTCTTTTCGGTTGATCTTGAATGTGAGTGAGTGAGTGCAGTGTAGCTATTTATCTAGGTAGGTACAGTCGCTTACGCACTTTGGTTAGACATCTACAGCCGGCGTGCGATTTTTGTGTTGTTGTGGGACATTTGGTGGTGATTCATTCATTAGCCACGAGGGTTATAATAGAACGTCATAGTAAGGGTTTAGTATCTCCGGTTCTGTGCTAAGATATTATGTATTAGGTTCTGTGTTACAAATTGTTGTTGACTTTGGAGCTGAATATTTGCTATATTAAATGAAATATAAAAACTCACAGAAACTTGAATGTCTTTTTTTTATATAACGCACATCAAGTGCATCAAAAACAAAAACACTGATGTTTTGCTCTTGCAGATGTTCTTACAGTGTAGTTCTCAATTAAAACATTTTGAATGGCATACCTGGAGCAGTCCCTCCCTATTTTGAATGCCCCTTACTTATACGGGAGTTGAACCCCAGACAAACCCCAAGCGACAATGCTCTTTATCTTATTAATTAGAATCGACTGGTGACTTTTATATCAAATTCAGGAGACGTGCAACTCGTTAATGTATTAAATAAATAAAATAGTAGGTTTCATAATCATAATAATAAGTAATATATGAATGAATCAAAGCGTTTGTAAATTACTAGCTCGCGGAGTTCGATAGTTACAGCAAAGCTGAAGAATTTTAAACACGTGATTTAGTTATGTCACCGACTCTCCAATACTCATGTGTTCTGACTTAATATTTATAACAATCACGATGAGGTCAGGGATTGGCAGGCTATTTAGGTACCTTTTGCTGAACAATATGGGGCAAATCAAATCACTTAATAATGATTGTTATGCACCATTGTTGATATCTTTCGCTTCAAGGATGTAAGGCTTATATGCTCTTACGTATTTTCTATAAATACCTATTGAACAGAGGCTAAGGAGGGGATTTGTCTTTACAGTGGCCGAGTTTGATGTACCGTTGTTTATAAAGTCTCTTTACAGTCAAACACATCGCACGTGCACGTTTTTAAGTGTTACAACGTACTAATATCATACTTATCTTTTAAATAATTAGTTCTTATCACCAAATAATGTTGCTTTATCAAATAATGAGTGCTCTACAAGGCTCTACACAGTTTAAAACATACGCTCTGAAATGTATTTACGTTTCTATCAAGTAATAAGTAAATAAAGTAAGTAGGTTAGAGACATACGATTAATACCTATTGATATCATAATTTTAAAGAATCTTCAAGTTTTAATGACTAAAGAATGAATTCAAGTCTGTGATTGATCCAAATACTGAAATTCAACCAATTATCAGGTTCTAATCATTCCTGAGTCAATCAAGTTTGGGTTATTTCAGAATAAGAGATAATTTTTCCTACAAAAAATTAAAAGGCCCTCAACATTCGTGGGAGTCAATTAATCCCTTATTGATTGTTTCTACGAACCTATAATTGGAAGAAGCGTAGGCATCTTTGTAGATGCTAACGATGTTTTGAAGTTCGAATAAAATTTGGTTAAGTATAATAAGTAGGTCTATTTCGGGTTCCCATTACAAAAGATAAATTGGGCAGGAGAGTCGCGATCAAATGAGAAACTCCTCATCATTTATAGCTAATTAATTTCTTATTTGTTTCAGAATCTAACCAAATGTAATGCTATGAATTGTTTATTTACTGGATTATAAAGAAACAATAAGATATGGCCGACCTAAGCGAAGATAAGCCAAACAATAATCAAAATGGAAACAACACGACGATGCTCAGTGATATTGACGAAGATATAAACAAAATTAATTCATTGAAATCAAAAAGCAAAGAAATCGTAGCCCATTATGAAAAGACAAATGGGACGCCAAATTCACCTCCAGTTGAGAGGGTTAAGTTCCAAGGTCTAACTGAGAGCGACTTCGATAGCGACAGTTCAGACGAATCAGAATCTTTTGTAGCAAAATTGCCGCCGGTCCCTGACGGAGGATGGGGATGGGTGGTCGTGATCTCAGCATTCCTGGTATCAGCCTGTGCTGATGGCCTAAGTTTTTCCTATGGGCTTCTTCAAGAAGAATTCGCCAGATACTTTGACACCACCCAGTCCCAAGTATCCATGATCGGCAGCTTGTTCATAGCCACGCCGCTATTGGCTGGACCAATCATGAGCGCTTTAGTGGACAGATATGGATGCAGGTGGATGACGATGATAGCTGGGCTGTTATCTACAATAAGCTTTTTACTAGCTTCTGTATGCAATTCAATTGAAATGTTGTGCTTGACATTCGGTTTCATGAGCGGCTTAGCGATGGGCATACTGTACGTAACTGCAGTCGTGTCAGTCGCGTTTTGGTTTGATAAGAAGAGGAATTTGGCTGTGTCTTTAGCATCAAGCGGTATCGGTTTTGGCACATTGATTTATTCGCCGATGACGCATTATTTCCTACAAGTCTACGACTGGAGGAACACCGTTGTCCTACTCGCCGGCACGTTGCTGAACATGTGCGTTTGCGGTGCTTTAATGAGAACTCCTGAATGGCTGGAAATAAAGCAGAAGAGAGAACGTAGATTGTCAAGATCTAGACGCTCGTCGAGCGCGGGATCTCTCTCATCTCGGTCGCTCGGTGGAGAATCACTTTTCTTGACCAACGATGAACTGAAGTCGTTGCTAAAGAGCGGGAAAAGTCCCGAATATATTTTAGAAACGTTGGCAACATCGATTGCTGAAGCTGAGCAATTAGAAAACACAACACAGATGAACGCCGAGGCAACGCTTAGGCAGCGTATGCATTCTGCCATACATTTGCCCACATTTATACAACAAAACGAAAGGGTGAGTAACTAATGTTCTGCCGATGCTCCGAACTTTTGGATTTGAAAATTACAAATTTGCTTACATAATCGTTATTTTTTCAGGTTCCACCAGAGGTGATAGATAAATTAATGAAGAACAACAGGCTGTACAATATTATTTTGCAAAACTACCCAGATATTTTGACTAGGCGACACTCAGAAATTAATCTGAACGTGGAAGCTCCGCCAGCAGATGCGGTGACAGAGCCGGCCAAGTTGCCCGTGCAAGTGAAAATTAAAAAGCCAAAGGATATGACAGAATCCGATGTGAACAAATCTAGCGAGAAGATTGTGGAACATGAAGGCGAGCATAAGAAAACAAAAGACGCCAGTAAGAGTACCGTCAATGATACGAAACAAACTCCAAGAGCGAAAGAACATTCTCCGAAGAAGGAGGTCAGGGGGCAGTCCTCGAGCTGGCTCGTGAGACAGCTGTCCACTGACCACCACTACTTCAAAGACATGCCGCTGTACCGCAACACGATCATGTATCGCGGAACTATGATGAACATCCCCCGGTACAGGCTGAAAGCGTCATCTCTACCAGATATTTATAAAAACTCTATGTGGTCAATAGAATCAGAATCAGATGACGAGTGGGTAAGTACTTTATAGACATATTTTCCTCCAACGTTATCTTGCTTCTACAGCAACAGTTAGTTTCTTAGTTTACTTATACCTACGACTACTTCATTGCATGTTCCTAGCACGGTTTTCCTGCTAAATCATGTATTTTTAACCTGAACAACTTCATCGTAAATTATGGCATTATAGTCTATCCAACATAGCTTGATTAGAATGACAGCTGTCATCAAAAGTAACGACATAACTTTGTAGTAGCGATCAATGAGAGCTAAATATTGGCGGACAAGAAATAATTCACGTCTGACCTACAAACAATATTTTCGACGACAGTGCTTCCAATAAAAATGATAATTTCGTGTAAATGCAGCGTTAAATTACACCAATAAGTAGTAATTCGAAATTATAAAAATCAAGCTAGAGTATTAACGACGTCTCTACAAGGTTATCTCGAGTTACAAAAATGTTAGTGTTGGGACATATCGACAAATGTCATATTAAATTAAAACTATTTTTTAAACATATTTAACAAATTTTTTTTCTAACTAATTTTTTAACATATTTAAGTCAAGTTATACGTTTTTCTAAATGTTCACTATTAAAAACCAAAAAACATTTCATTCTTAAATAATCAAACATCGGAAATCAATCACCGGTAATTTTTTGGGTATTCATAGCACCGTTGCTCTAGAAGAGATGTCCACCGCCCTCTAGCGAGAGGAAAAAACCACTGAAGAACACTGATGATAATGACTACGACTTAGGTTGTACACCCTTGACATGAATTTTAAATTTTACTGTCTTTAAATTTAAATCATAATTGTCATTTTTATGAATAAAGATATATGAAGAAAAATTGGGTGCATTTTTTCATCTCATTTTTTCGAAAACTTATCGATACATCTATGTGAACCGTACGAAACATACCCATCACTAGTCACATTCGTTTGACAGCCGTCATTCTAATCAAGCTATATTGGATAGACTTTAATGACACATTTGTAAGATTGCTCATTGTTATGAGTAGGTATTTCTCAAAAAAAATGTACATTTTGAAAAAAAAAGTGTGCTTTGAAACAGTTCAAAAGTTTTATATTTATAAATCATCACACAAAAAAAACACACACACAATTTTGAAGGATGAATATTAATCTTTAAGATAACGAAGAATTATAGCTATAATCCTACTTATTACCAAATATTTAGATATTTTAAAAATAGTCCTTTTTTACCTTTCATACAAAAACCTGTTTGCCACCCTAGCTTTTTCATGTGTTTTTGTTTCATAAAATGCGATACGTAACTAAATTATTGTAAATTTCTTTGTATTATCGTTCTACAGTAATCGCAGTTTCTGTATCAAATTGATTTTTTATGGGGTGTCATAATGAATTGGCAATTTAAAGCAAAAAAACAAAATGAGTCGCTCTCATTTACTATTTCGTTATTTACTCTTTAGTTACGATTTATTTCTACTTTCCCATGGTTTCTGAACAATTCCGTATTTATTTTACACGGACAACAATAGCTGCACTCTGAATGGCTGTTGGCCTGACGTCTCCGCCATAACATCTATCGCGAAAATTAGTGAAAACGTGAGTGTTTTGTGGGATTACTTTTTCGTAACAGGCAGTAAAATCAGCGATTTTATATAGAACGGTAAGTCTTCATTTAACCATTTTTTGTAATACGTGTGGTACGAACATTTAGTAAGCTTTTATATTTGCTGTAACAAATTTTATCAAAAAAATACTTGTTTCTGATCTCATTTTGTCTAATATTTCGTTACGTTTTTTACGAATTTCGTTACGTTACGAAAAAGTACAACATAATGCTGAGTGTATACTGTTATTGCCTGACTAAGCATAGTAATATTAACTATTTAATTTATTTAAAAAAATATAGAGCGTCAATAACAAAAGGATTGGATACTATCTGCTTTACAGAAGTGCCACCAGCAAAAAATAATCAAATCATTTAGATTACGTTTTTATGTGATTACTTCTTTTGTTTTTTTAGGAATGCCACCAAAAACCAATGCCAAAAGGCAAAAAGCTTACAGAGAACGACTCAAAATGGATAAACATGATGGAACAAAAATAATTTTATTAAAATAGTATGAATGATTACTCCCTTATTTTATTTCTAACCCCTTAATATTACCCCATATTTGGGTGCATACTTACAAATATTTCGAATTGAATAAATTTAGAGCATTCACAATATTTCGCCAATGTATAACAAGCCTTATGGCCTTACTATTTCGTTACTACCGTTTCGTTACGTACATTTTTTTTGAGAAATACTCTTATAAATACCTACCATAATTATTCAAATTACCGGTTCAGTACACACAACATAAAAATATACAATTAGATAAGTAACTTAGGTAGGTACTTACGAGTACAAGATATCCAAAAGTGATTGCAGTGATTGTGAGAAAATCGTGTCTTATTGTAGCAAACGTTTTGATCACAATTTTATTGTTTAACAACCACATTTATTAAGCACTCGTAACACATGATTAACGAAACCGAATTATTTACTGTATTATTCAGACTACTAAACTATCGATTACCGCCATTTTAAATTGAAGAAATCTACCCCGGAAATTGCATTAAATGAAACTGTAAAATGACGTTAGTGACAGCACTGATAGCAAAGAAAATGAGTTGAATTTATTTATAAATATTCTTATACCCTACCTACCCACTCGCAAGGTTGTTTGTATGTTCCAATAAATATTTAATTCGGATTAATGTAAATTAATACAATTTCTAATCACCGTTTTTATCAAACCACAATGTAATAGCCTAGAACAGGTACCTACTACTATAGTACGACTATAATAATGAGTATTCCATACTACTACCACAGAATAAGTAATAGTACTATTACTAAGGATATTACAGATGAATAATATTATTTAACAAAATAACTTCATTTACCTTTCCAGAGATGGTACCACCGACTGTTCGAGGTGCTCAAAAAGAGCTTTAACTTCGAGATGTTCACGGAGTTCCACTTCTTCATGTTCAACCTTTCGGAGCTGATCCTCTCTGTGTGGTTCATCGTGCCCTACTTCTTCCTCAAGTCCTACATGACCTCCCAGAACATGGAGGGCGGGGAGGTCATGATCAGTATCATCGGTATTGCCAGCGCTATCGGAATCGTAAGTCGTTTTCACGTTCAAGGTTGAATTGATTCAAATGCATATGATTTATTTTTAGACCACCTGATCGATAGTGGACAATTATGTGTTATGTAAACTCAATCCAGAACAACCATAGCCCTAGCTAGGATATCAATGTTTTACTGATGCAATTTCGTTAGCGTTACCTGGGGACAGTAATGAGAACGTAATATCAATTAGAATAGTGTTCTAGATCTCTAAAATGAAAGAATATTAATTCGAACAGCAAATAAAAGTGCCTTACTTACTCACAGGTGGTGCTGGGCTGGTCAGGTGATCAAAAGTGGTTGAACGTGACGAAGACCTTCTCATTCTTCCTGATCCTGTGCGGAGCATCCGTGGCCGCGTATCCCTTCTTCATCCACAACTACTGGCTTCTGAGCATCAACTCGGCAGTCTTCGGCTTTTCCTTCGCCAGCTCGTATTCTTACTCGCCAGCGATCCTGATGAAGCTCATACCGTTAGAACATTTTACTGTGGCTTACGGACTGATATTGCTGGCTCAGGGTATCGGGCATCTAGTCGGACCGCCTTTAGGAGGTAAGTCATGGCTTGTAATTGATGAACTAAACATTACGACATTGTTGTCTAGAGATATGTATCTGAGTTGAATGATCACAACAGATTATACCTAAAAGTGAGCGTGGGAATTACCAGTTATAGCAAATTACTCATGATGACAACATACCTAGGAAACTACTTTGAATACTGTCTAACTCAGTACCTATATTTGTCCAACTAGTATTAAAAAACGCTGGCGAATATTTCTTACAAAGAGTTTTATGGAAACTTGGTTCTTTTCATGAAATGACCTCACAGCACGACATCAATCTAAATAGCCCCCATAGAATAATTAAGTCGCCGGTCGACGTAATAAGCTCCCACGAAATAATCGTCCCTTAGAACGCCGACTAATAGTATTCCATTGGAGCAATTGACATCTGACCTTCCACATTGATAGGCATGCATTCGAATATTCTGACCATGTCGTAGTGAGTATTAATTATGGTTTAATCGGTACGTTGATTAAATGTCATCACATTTTCCCTAACCGATCAGGAACATACAGGAAGTTTTAAACTGAGATTGTAAATCAAAATTTACAAATTAGAGTGCCTATTTTGAAATATGAAATAGGAATGAAATAAGATTACCTATTTAACTAAGGTGAATTAAATCGGTATTTATTTATTTACTTTCCAGGGCTGCTGTACGACGTAACTGGATCATGGGAGCTGACGTTCTATGTAGGGGGCCTGTGGGTGGCGGTGTCAGGCCTCTGCCTGGTGGTCATCGCGTGCACGAACAACCGTCGCTTCTGCGGACGCAAGCCGCTGCTCAACGATGCCCAGGCAACCACTGAAGTTTAAAAGAATTTGGATCTAATTGCTTGTGGGTGACGGCTGAAAATAGCCTCCACAGAGACCCGTTGACGTGGGATAATCCACGTGGTTTTGGGTGAATGGCAGTAGGCGCTACGTTAAGCGGCAGCTACTGACGTGCAGCGAAAATGTTAATCTTTTGGCTTGAAGTGGAAAAAGTACTACAAAGCAAAGATGAAGACTTCTATGTAGATTTCTAGTTCATGATATAAATATTAATATCTGCAGATGGATATATACGAGGCTTACGGTCTAGGGGGCACTTGCCATAAGTGACATATTATTTCACTGGTCGTCACTATTTATAGTCAATGGCGCCATACTTATATGGTCACAACGACTACGTAAACTATTAATTGTACCTATTTATGTGGCACTTATACCAAGCCAGCCTATGTAAGGGCAAAAACGTAGATGTATGTTGCTGTCACGACAACATTTATGAACATTTATATGCGGCACCCTCTACAAATATGTACAACCATAACGAAACTAAATTTTGCACAAAAACGTCCAATGAAAATAGGACTAAGATAAAGCTAGTCGGATGATTGACGAATTTAAATGTAGAGACATATTCAAACCCGAATAACATAAAATTTCAAGTTCAACTTGACTTAAAAGGGATGACCCACTAGAACAAAAACTTCTCCTGAAACTGCTGAATGTGTGAACCGGACAATGTCAATGTGCTACCAAAAAAACGAGAACCAAAGTGATAAAAATATAAGAAAAGACTACTAGTCATAGTCATATTCATTCTTATATAGTCATTCTGCGTTAAAAATATTGAATTACGCCATCCTGATTCAGATTCTGAATCATGTTGCACCAAACACTAAAGAACGTGATTTATCAGATTATCCTCTTCGGCCATAATCGTGCCAGGATGACGTCAGACCATTTTTACCTGAAGTGTTTATGGAATAAATATTTTATACGCTACCTCGAACCAAACTATGATTATGACCAACTGATGTTAAACAGTTTGCTCAACCTTTTGATGTTCTGTGTTGTAGATTTCTTGAATATAGATCTGACTCAGCTGCTTTTGTTTTCCTCTTACACCCTACACTTTATGTATCTACTGCAATATCTAAGCAACTTAATATGTATACAGGATGATAGTTTTGAACTGTGCAATATTTGGTACAGTCGTCACAAATGCTTAGAAAACGCTAAAAATAATCTGAATACGAACGTACTCGTATAACTCTACATACAAAACTAAGCTATTCTATGGCGGCAGATGGCGGCTCATATGCCTGTCTATAAAAGTATCACTTGCAGCCTTTCACGGTTGCCAAGCCGTAATGTTGTAATATTTGAATTAAGATTAGGACCGATGACATCTGCGTCTACGCATGGAACTGCGGCAACACAAACATCTAATGGACGTGTATTTCTGTGAATAAATGAATTTGAATTTGAATTTATCTGTGGTTCACAATAAACAATGTGATCACTTTGCAAATATTTATTTATACGTCACATGTCATAAATAATGATTACACATTGAAAGGAAGTCTTACATTTGTGAACGATAACACACAACATTTTAAGATGATAAAAAAGAGGCTATTTGAATATGCCCAAGGTATTAATTCCAAAATTATCCTCCTGTAAACACATCTTAGGGTCCAATTCTGTGAAGTAATAAGCAGGTAATCTTTGAAAAAACAAAAGAAAGTTTAACAGAACAGGGTTAAATACAAAACCATCGTAACTTTACAATGACAACTTTATTGTGAAGGGAACAACAATCGATGGGGAACAAATATCAACAACAACAGTACGTAACACATCAACTGGCTACTGTAAGCACTGAGGAGACCTTTAACGTACACCGCAGTTTGAGCTACTCAAATCATCATACTACAAACTATTACACTAATTAATAACTGATTGGATAGTTACAAAATATAATTAAATAATTTTTTTATTTGATGATACAAAAAATATAGTTTTCGATAATTTCACTACTAACCCAATAATATCACTAAAATATCTGAATATAGTAAAATACTCTATTAAATATGCATTATAGAATTTACGTGAAATAACGAATTAGTATATTTTTATTTGAATTCTTAATCTATGCATAGCCTTATATTGAAGGAGGCATGCTCTGACACAGTTCGATTTGAAGAAAACTGATTCTAGGTAATATTTGATAAGAGTCCATTTGTTAAATACATTTTCCACAGCCATTGATGCAAACGCTTGCATTTATAGTGTCGTGTATAACTAGTACTTAACAAACGTGAAAATAATTTATTTAATTAAATACTTAGTGTGTGACACCAAAGAAGCATTTTAACCGCACTGATAAATCAAACCTGTTAAACTACATTGTTTTCATCAAACTATTCTAAAAATAAATTATAAATTGTTTCGAGAAGCTCATAAAAATATTTAGGTATTTGTAAATAACAGAATTTAGTTTAAAAATTAACTTACTTACATGAAACTCTTATATTTTAATACTTCAAGGAATAATTTGTATTCTGGCATCATTTTAATACCAATTATAATCAAGAAGGACCTACTATGTACTTTATAACGTACCTAAATAGAAAAAATACAGCATACTCTTTGAATTTCATAAAATATCAATGCGGCATCTTTTTATAATTAGTCATTAATTATTTAACAGTCCTTTGAGAAATATTCGGTAAGTTAGTACAGATTTGTATAAGTTACAATATATTTTTGTTTTTTAAGGTTACAGCAAGATTACTTTTGTCAGTTATCCTACAACATGATATTCGAGTTGAGAGCAACCCTCGAGTTAAATATAACATTCAACAACTTCGTAATTATTATTTAATATTTAGAATTTGTGTGAAGAGGTAGTTCAAAGAGTTTTAACATTGATCATTACGTATTTTATATTCTTATTATAATTCATAAGAGACTTTCAAAGCGTAGTTAATATAATTTCATAAGTGTCTCATGATGTGGTAGAAATAAAGACTATTCAATAGAATTAACTTACTTTCTAAACTTGAAGGAATAAGATAGTACCAGCTAGACAGGGAAGACGTTATTAACATAATTAAGCAAGTTAGTTCGGGACTTAATTTAATTTTCAGCATCAATAACCTTAAAGGTGCACAATAAAATGAGCTAAGTGAAGAGTACTGAAAATTTCCTAATTCCGCAATAACTAATTTTACTCTAGATCAAGGCAATCGTACATTGAATCTATTATATTGCTATAGAGTTCTAGACGCCAGTACTTGGCGTCTTATGTAGTTTTCTGTCAAACTAGAGAGACATCGAGGATAGGGCCCTACTTTCACATTTACAACCGAGTCATGACTAATTTACGTCCTTAAATACACAATGTTATCTCTAGAAATTCTCTTCTAAATGTTAATTTGAGACTGTCAATTTTATTTTCAGCATCTTTTTCGCAACTTATCTTGAGAAGGTCTCACTGCCGTTTTATTAGGATATCCCTAAGACTCTGCCTTCATATTTTTTAAAATCAGTGACAGTCTCAAATCACATTTAGACGAGCACATTCATTTTAACACTAACATTAAATGACATAGAAAAGGATGTAGAAAAGACTTACAGACAAAACTATTCTCACTTGAAATCACTTTAGGTTACATCAGACGTGGTGGACAGCTGGAGAACCGAGGTCCTGTCGCGCGTCCAGCATAAAATGTTCTAAAGGCCGTTATAAACTGCGTTGGCGTATAGTCGTATACGTGGGACACTATTTAAGTTGTGAGCCTAACTATGAAAACAAAGTAGTTTATTATTAAAATGGTATTGATTCCGTTTATTGGTATTGTCTTTCATGATTTATGTACTTTTTAATGTGTCCGAAACACTTTTCATAGCATTTTTTCCACTCAGCTTGAGGCACCTCCAAAGCATGGTTTTTGACCGCACCGACAGTTGCTTCTGGCTACATAAATCGCTGTTCACGCATTTAATTTTAATATATGGGTACCAAAAGAAGTGTTTAGATTCCAAGCAAGAATTTTGTAGCGTTGGACCTGTTTATTTCATATTTTGAGTGTTCAAATAGTCAGTTGTTTGACGAGACGTGTAAAAGCTCACATTTTCGTCACGAATGGCGATTCGACTATGCTGGTCAGTTTCCCTTATTAAACTCAAGACTTTTGGAAAAAAAGTGGCTGTTTACTATTAAGAATAGTTAATTCTAAATTTCTCTAGTGACGTTTCTGTCATATAATCGGATATTTCTGAAAAATAGGCGACCGTAAGTTTCAAAGTGTTCCGAGCGCATGGGACTTTTGTTAGAATTGGTTCATCTTAAAACACCTCCATAGTCGATAGCTGTTTATTTTCAGGATCATTATGCATAGATCCTTAATTCGTCAACTGTCACAATTTCAAAAACGGCTTTTAAAGCTTTTTAAACATATTTATCAAACATTTCCAAGGACTAAACGACACAAGCGTCCTATAGAGCGTTTGAAAAATTTTGTGACATCCATAATATGGTCATACAAAATTTTATTACTGCTAGTGGAATTAATGCTTAGGATTATCTCAATCCTACGATATATCACATGACGAGGTTTCTCTTCCATTTTTCTGACAACATCAATGTTTTCCGCCACTATTAGTCATTTTGGACGACTTTCGCAAAGTTCACTGGTGAGCCAATGACATACAATATTATACTTCTTAAACTAGCGTTTTACAATGGTAAAGGACAGATCTTTATCACCAAAAGTGAAATTTAGCTGACCGCTTCAGTTTTGTATTGATTAACCACGTCGAAAATCATAATAAATCTTCGCGCGAAAATTTCCGCAAGTCAATTCCATGTTTTTGTAGTCAAGCTAATTTTCAATTCAATGTTAATAATACAAAACGTGCTCAAATAATAAAAAGTTTTGAATAAGGTAGTAGTCAAAAATGTCAAACTTTTCAGTAAAAGTATCAGATGTCGTCTAACAACACGTTATGTTGTCGAGGCTCACAACTTAAATAGTGCCCTAGTAGATAAAATGTAACCCTCAAACTGTTATAATTTCTATAGAATCGTAGATTTTCTCAAGAATCAGAAGCAATTCGCGAAAAATGCGCATTGCAATGTTCTCTGAATTCCTAATCCTTCAAAACTACGACTTCAGTCTTGTAATATGAAGCTCTTGTTATAGTAACTGAATATTAAAATATAGTTCGTATAAGGTAAATAATATTATATCTGTAACAGACAATGCGAATGTGATTCCAATTAGTCAATTAGTTTGACATAATTGAAGATATTATAGGCTTTATATGCACGTTGACGTTATTTAGAAGATTGCAAAAACGGCCTAATACGCGGTATAAACGCGCCAGTCTATAACGGCTTTAAGTCTCAAATAGTAACATTTACTCTAATACTGACGAGCTCGTCGTTACAGGGAAACTAAGCTACTGAAACAGTCCTTACAACGATCTCATTAAAGATATGCTCTATCTTAATCAACTCTCATAAAATTGGCTTTGCGCTTCTCAACTGCACGACACTTATCCTATAAGCCGATAGAGTAACAGGAAATATGTAAAGACGACGTATAAAAGCAGTCGAAATGACTTAACAACCATTAGTAACAGGTAACAACCACAAGAATTATATTTATAATATACAGTGTGTCCGGGCTTGTAGTGATCAAACTTTAATGGCGTAATCTATGGACAATTTTATCGATGAAAATACTTCAAATTTGTGGCTTGACCCATTTGTCGCAAAATTACGAGGATTTAAGTTTTTAATTTTTAGTTTTCACCTCTTCCTTCAAAAACAAGTGAAAACGTGGGTAACTTAACATTAATAAGCGAATATTTGATATCATGCGATAGTCAATAAAATTATCTATTAGTAGAAGTAGAAAACGGACACAAGTTTCATACATTTTATGGAAGTAAGAATGGATTGAATTAGAAAAAGACACTATTTTTCAACCGACTTCAAAAAAAAAGGAGGAGGTTCTCAATTCGACCCGTATGTTTTTTTTTTTTTTTTTTTTTTTTTTTTTTCTATGTTTGTTACGCGATAACTCCGCCAATTATGAACCGATTTGAACAAATCTTTTTTCGGCGTATAGGTAATACCTCAAGGGTGGTCCCATTTAAATTTAATAATAAAAAAAACAACCCCCAAGGGTGGAAAATTGGGGATGAACTTTTTTATACGCAATATCTCCGCCGATTATAAACCAATTTGAACGATTATTTTTTTGTTGAATAGGTATTATCAAAAGGGTGGTTTCATGCGAATTTGAAGAAAATATTTCAACCCCAAGGGTGGAAAATTGGGGATGAACTTTTTTATACGCAATATCTCCGCCGATTATGAACCAATTTTTTTTGGTCTCAGTGTACTGCCTACCTTCAGTGGTAACATCAAGATAATAATTAGTTAACTAAAAAGCAAGAAATAAGTTAAATTTTATAAAAAAAAATAAAACCGACTCCAAAAAACCTACACTAAAACGTAGAAAAATAATTACTAATTACCTACTTATTTATTAGGACGAATTATTAATATTTATGTAGGTATACCATGATTGATACTTTTGGAGTCGGTGCAGGCAAACTTTACATGTTTCATAATCTTGGCACCGACTCCAGAAGTATCAATCATGGTATACCTACATAAATATTAATAATTCGTCCTAATAAATAAGTAGGTAATTAGTAATTATTTTTCTACGTTTTAGTGTAGGTTTTTTGGAGTCGGTTTTATTTTTTTTTATAAAATTTAACTTATTTCACTTCTTTTTCAGTTATTTTCCAACACAAGAAAAACCAGGTCGTTAAAGTATGTTTTATTTGCATTGTATTATTAGTATTTGAGCTATTCTACAAAACGAATGTAAATTTATTAGTCTATGTCTATTAGTTTCGACGTAATTGTTGAACAAAGATACCCCTTCCTAGCCGGTTCCATAGCGCGTCGGAATAGGTTGTGTGATTCTTTCAGGCAGTGCATTTTCGCATGTTAGCAGCGAATAGCTCAAATACTAATAATACAATGCAAATAAGACATACATTAACGACCTGGTTTTTATTGTGTTGGAAAATAACTGAAAAAGAAGTGAAAAAAATCATGTCTTTTTCTAATGCAATCCATTCTTACTTCCATAAAATGTATGAAACTTGTGTCCGTTTTCTACTTCTACTAATAGATAATTTTATTGACTATCACATGATATCATATATTCGATTATTAATGTTAAGTTACCCACGTTTTCACTTGTTTTTGAAAGAAGAGGTGAAAACTAAAAATTGAAAACTTAAATCCTCGTAATTTTGCGACAAATGGGTCAAGCCACAAATTTGAAGTATTTTCATCGATAAAATTGTCCATAGATTACGCCATTAAAGTTTGATCACTACAAGCCCGGACACACTGTATTATGTATACTCACTGATTAAAATACATTATATTATCTGCTTTAGTGGGGTTGTTATTATAATTTCAATAAATAGCACTATTTCCCGGAAATAGAACGGAAATAATTTCCGTTCTCTTTTATGTGTTTATATTATGTATATCGATTGAATATAGTAAAGTAATATAGATTTAAAAGACACTGGATTCATAATATTTTGAAGTATATTAATTCTAATATAATATCATTTATACCTTATTCATTTATTTCTAAAAAGATACATAGACGCTATAATTTTAAAAATAAAATTTTACTATACTAATAGGTCAGAGACGTCTTATAACTGATTTTTTAAATATAACGATCAGGAATATAGCTATACCTTATTTACCTATATTTTAATAGAATTAGGTAACGAAAAACAATAGCATTTTATATTTTTCAACACATTTGTTAGTAAAGTGACTCTGAAAGAACTGTTTTTATCATAGTTTTCCTCACAAGTATGTTGAAAAATGTCTTAAGAGACCCGTGTGCATTGGAAATAATTCAATTTCGCCATTCTCAAATTGGGACTGCAACTTCCCCCTTGTATTAAGTAATATAGAATAGAATATCCAACTTAGCACACTTGCACCGTTAATAACGTACCTATCATTCTTAGACAAGGGTCTGTGTGCGGTATTTACAATACAATCTTATAAAAATATTTACAAAACCCAGGTGAGGAGATGAGTACTTAATTAAAATACTTTTTTAAGGAATAATGTGCTCAAGTGATATGTTTCAATGATTTACAATATCACTTAATTGACAACGAAGATAATATACAAAAATAGGGCCGTAAGGCATTTGTATAAAATCATTTATAATATTTTTGTAGTTAGTAAATATATTTTGTTACATAGGTACATTAAATAAACACTGAATGATAAGATACTAAAGCAGTTAGAAGCTCTTCAAAAATATTTTATGTGAAATTGATTTTATTTATTTTCAATCATTTCGAGCGAGTATCAGAATGAAATAACTAATAACTCAAGCTCTCTTTATCGTTTGGATAAAAACTAATTTAGGTCTGTACCCAAATAAATAAAGTCGACTTCTAAATATATTTTACCTTTTTGGCGAAGAGACTATAATACAAGCACGTGCCAATTTACTTTAGTTACTAGCTTATATTACGAAATAGATTAAATCCCTGAAATCGGGAATGTTGTAATCAACCATGAAGTCAATTTTATGTAGGTATGTATTTTCATTTGAATGAATCATGTAAAAATATTAATTTAATGCGTCGAATGCTACGCATTATGGCTTATTATTGAACCTGACAATGACGTTTGGTTAGGCATTTACACTGGCACTAAGACTAGGTGTCCGTTGGCTGCAAACTTTCGAAGCACGTAGCCGTGTCATAGTACTACGGTATGCCGTAGCAGATTGCAGTGCCGTAGCAGCTGCTTTAGAACGCAGCAGTTTTCGTAGCAACTTTATAATGCTGTAGCGGTGTTTCGTAGCAGCATAACGTCGTAGTGCGTGGTTCATCAAAATGTATTTATGGGTGCAAGCAAGCACTCCGTATCAAATCAAAATAATAAAATTCAGCGTCCAAAACCACGTGCATTAAAGTGGTTTACGTAACGCGCACTCTTTAGCGTACAGAAGTACTGTCCGTAGCAAAACAAAAAAAACTCTGCAACCAAAACCGCTACATATAACTTCACGTAACGTGTACGAAAGCACTGTCAGTAGCAAAACAAAAGAACAAAACTCAGCGTCCCAAACCGCGTGCAATAAAGTGCTTCAGATAACGCGCACTCCTTAGCCTACGGAGAGGCACGAAAGCACTGTTCGTAGTAAAACAAAAGAACAAAACTCAGCGTCCAAAACCGCGTGCAATAAAGTGGTTAACGTAACGCGTACTCCTTAGCGTACAGAAGTACTGTCCGTAGAAAACAAATGAACAAAACTCAGCGTCCAAAACCGCATGCAGTAAATTGCTTCACTTAACGCGCACTCCTTAGCGTTCAGAAGTGCTGTCCAGTGTCCATAGCAAAACAAGTGAACAAAACTCAGCGTCCAAAACCGCGTGCAACAGTGGTTGATGTAACGCGCTCTCCTTAGCGGTCGGGCCTCAAGGGCGCGAGGGCCGCAAAGCGAGGCACGAAAGCACTGTCCGCAGCAAAACAAAAGAACAAAACTCAGCGTCCAAAAACCGCGTGCAATAAAGAGTTTCACGTAACGCTCACTGCTGAACGACTTTCCGTAGCGTGCGACAAAGTGGTCGGTGTAACGCGCTCTCCTTAGCGGTCGGGCCTCAAGGGCGCGAGGGCCGCAAAGCGAGGCACGAAAGCACTGTCCGTAGCTTAACAAAAGAACAAAACTCAGCGTCCAAAAACCGCGTGCAATAAAAAGTTTCACGTAACGCTCACTGCTGAACGACTGTCCGTAGCGTGCGACAAAGTGGCCGATGTAACGCGCTCTCCTTAGCGGTCGGGCCTCAAGGGCGCGAGGGCCGCCAAGGAGGCGCGTCGACGCCGCTAGGAGGCCGGGGAGGCCGGCGCCTGCTGCAGCCCCGCGGTGGAGCCGCGAGCAGCGCGCGGCTCCAGCTCCAGGGAGAGCGTGTATTGGCGCTCTTCGGGAGGACTAGGGAGCGTCCAAAACCATGATACAGTACTTCACGCAACGCTCACTCTTGAATAACTGTCCATAGCAAACCAAATGAACAAAACTCAGCGTTCAAAAACCGCGTGCAATGTAGTAGTTGAGATAACGCGCTCGCCTTAGCGGTCAGAAGTACTGTCCATAGCAAATTAAGAACAAAACTCAGCGTCCAAAAGCGCGTGCAATAAATTGCTTCAGTGATTCGCACTGCTTGAAGTTCTTTCTGTAGCAAAACAAGAACAAAAAATTCAGCGTCCAAAACCGCGTGCAATAAATTGCTTCAGTGATTCGCACTCCTTGAAGTTCTTTCCGTAGCAAAACAAGAACAAAAAAATCAGCGTCCAAAACCGCGTGCAACAAAGTGGTTGTTGTAACGCGCTCTCCTTAGCGGTCGGGCCTCAAGGGCGCGAGGGCCGCCAAGGAGGCGCGTCGACGCCGCTAGGAGGCCGGGGAGGCCGGCGCCTGCTGCAGCCCCGCGGTGGAGCCGCGAGCAGCGCGCGGCTCCAGCTCCAGGGAGAGCGTGTATTGGCGCTCCTCGGCGATGACTAGAGAGCGTCCAAAATCGCGTACAATACAGTACTTTACGTAACGCTTACTCTTGAATAATTGTCCGTAGCAAATCAAATGAACAAAACACTTAGCGTGCAAAACCGCGTGCGATAAAGTGGTTTACGTAACGCGCACTCTTTAGCGTACAGAAGTACTGTCCATACCAAAACAACAAAAAAAAACAAAAATCAACGTTCAAAAACCGCGTGCAATAATTGCTTCACGTAACACGCACTCCTTAGTGTTCAGAAGTACTATCCGTAGCAAAACAAAAAAAAAAAACTCAGCGTCCAAACCGCGTGCAATAAATTGCTTCAGTGATTCGCACTCCTTGAAGTTCTTTCAGTCGCAAAACAAGAACAAAAAACTCAGCGTCCAAAACCGCGTGCAACAGTGGTTGATGTAACGCGCTCTCCTTAGTATTCAGAAGTACTGTCCGCAGCAAAACAAATGAACAAATTTCAGCGTCCAAAACCGCGTGCAACAGTGGTCGATGTAACGCGCTCTCCTTAGCGGTCGGGCCTCAAGGGCGCGAGGGCCGCCAAGGAGGCGCGTCGACGCCGCTAGGAGGCCGGGGAGGCCGGCGCCTGCTGCAGCCCCGCGGTGGAGCCGCGAGCAGCGCGCGGCTCCAGCTCCAGGGAGAGCGTGTATTGGCGCTCCTCGGGAGGACTAGGGAGCGTCCATAACCACGTACAATACAGTACATCATGTAACGCTCACTCCTTAACAACTGTCCGCAGCAAACTAAAAGAACAAAACTCAGCGTCCAAAAACCGCGGGCAATAAATTGCTTCACCTAACGCGCACTCCTTAGCGTTCAGAAGTACTGTCCAGTGTCCATAGCAAAATAAGTGAACAAAACTCAGCGTCCAAAACCGCGCGCAACAAAGTGGTTGGTGTAACGCGCTCTCCTTAGCGGTCGGGCCTCAAGGGCGCGAGGGCCGCCAAGGAGGCGCGTCGACGCCGCTAGGAGGCCGGGGAGGCCGGCGCCTGCTGCAGCCCCGCGGTGGAGCCGCGAGCAGCGCGCGGCTCCAGCTCCAGGGAGAGCGTGTATTGGCGCTCTTCGGGAGGACTAGGGAGCGTCCAAAACCACGTGCAATACAGTACTTTATGTAACGCTCACTCCTTAAAAATTGTCCGTAGCAAACTAAAAAAACGAAACTCAGCGTGCAAAACCGCGTGCGATAAAGTGGTTTACGTAACGCGCACTCTTAAGCGTACAGAAGTACTGCCCGTCCTAAAACAAAAGAACAAAACTCAGCGTCCAAAAACCGCGTGCAATAAAGTGGTTCACGTAACGCGTAGCGTTCAGAAGTACTGTCCAGTGTCCATAGCAAAACAAGAACAAAAAAACTCAGCGTCCAAAGCCGCGTGCGACAAAGTGGTCGATGTAACGCGCTCTCCTTAGCGGTCGGGCCTCAAGGGCGCGAGGGCCGCCAAGGAGGCGCGTCGACGCCGCTAGGAGGCCGGGGAGGCCGGCGCCTGCTGCAGCCCCGCGGTGGAGCCGCGAGCAGCGCGCGGCTCCAGCTCCAGGGAGAGCGTGTATTGGCGCTCCTCGGCGATGACTAGGGAGCGGTCCAGGAGGAACTCGCAAACCTACAAAACACAATCGTATACAGTAGACTATTTGACACCACCAATCTATTGACGTACTTTTTAAAACTGTCAAAATGTGACTCCCATAGATTTTGTAGGGAAATACTAGCCAGTGACGTCACTATTTAGCCAACTCAATTAAACTACTTTTCTCAATTACAATGGAACCAAAAATCTTAATTTACAGGTAATTTAAAATTAATTAAGTTTTTAAGACCAGAATAAATTGTCTTTTTAAAAAAGTTGTGATTTGAAATTATTGGGGAATGGTGTCAAATAGTGTAATTTCTTGTTAATTCAATATAGCAATTACTGGTGACTGTTCCTAAAATGAATGTAGAAACATTATCAAATTAAGAAACAAACAAGACATATTTAAGATTACCTTCGGTATGTGATCGATCTTGTAAGGAGTTTGCTGGAAGTTCCTGATTTCTCGAATGACGTGCGCAATCTGAAAAATATAATAATTCATATCAGTGTCCCCATCTCTCTTGAGGGTGAAAATGAGATCAAAAAATTAATTGTGCTAGAAATAACTTAAAATACTCACCATCCTCATCTTAGAGAAATTAAGTAGTCCATCAGGGGTGTAGTTTGATGTGCCTTCTTCAATAAAAGACAAATCTGACAGATACATGCCCAAATATGGTATGCATGGCGGATCACACCTGCAAAAGAACAAAGAATTTGTATTTCAACTGCACCTTAGTAATTTAATTAACAAAATCACAAATAAAACAAACCTATGTAGAGCATCCCTGAGGATCCTGAATCGACACTCGGATGATATTATTGTCTGCATCCTTTCAATTGTTTGCTTGCTCTGAAAGAAGAAGAAAATACGACTTCCTTAATAACTTTTATCAAGTTCCATCTTTAACATTTTACTAATATTTCGTTTGTATCAACAACAACATAAATTATCTTCAAAACACATTTTCATGACATTTAGCCTAAATATGGAAGGTATATTATAACTACTAATGGTAAATGGTGTATTATTAAAAGTTTACAGAAATACAGGGTGACAGGTAAAGCGATACATTCCTTGATAGGGGTTAAAGTAGAGCTTATTTGCAGTCATTTAAGTCATATGACACCATGTCCGAAACTTGTTCATTTCCAAGTTATTCAAGATTTAAGTATTTTTTAAAAAATCTCCAGTTTTTATGTTAAAATGTACCCTTGTAATGAAGAATACGGAATAATGTTAACTTTTTTGTTGTATTCGTATAGCTAAATAATAAGATTGACATTTTAAATTAAAATTTGCAAGAAAGAATCGTCATTACTCAAGTAAAAGCTAAAAAACCATGTATCATTTTGCAAAAAAAATATGTCTTGGGTAATTAAACGAAGAATTTCCAAGAAAAAATGTATGGAATGTTATGTACAAATTACAGAATTTAGTTCCTTGATTCATTAGCTATTCAAAAAGGTACAGGTGTTTAATAAAAACTACATAATTATTTTTTTATTTGAATTTAAACGTCTAGTAAAATACTTTCATAAAAAAATTAATAAATAAAAAAGTCACACTAACAACTATTCTTGGGTCTCAATAAATGAAAAACTTAGTAGGGTAAACCGTATAGCTATTGCCCACTTACGGATTTCAAACACATTGAGATGAAAAATTAAAGAAAGTATTTTAATTATCGACCATTTATGACTTTTTTCTTATAACTCAATAAACTGTTAAACAGAATATTAAGGCGATTAGAGTCCTCAATCCGCGCCAAATGGGCATTTTGTAAAGCCTACTCCTCTTTTACTGGTGGACAGAAATAGTTGAAAAAAATATATGTTATACAACAGTTCAAGGACTACATTTGTGACGTTTGAATTTTCGCTACGTCTCTTTGTTTTGGATTAAAAAAATAAATACGGGACATCGATTTTTTACTTAAATTCCCTACTCCTCCAAAACGGCTATGTTAATTTAAAAGATTTTTGCACGAATAGATTGGGAATTCTTTAATCTTTAAATGACACGTTGCGTTTTTCAATCGAACATTACTTTCATTCATAAATTTTACTTTTGATAAATTCCGAACGTTTTGCTGTTGAGGGGGCCTTCGCGGGGTGCGGCCGGCAGTCGGCCGCTGGCCTTCAGACGGGGAGGTTGTGTCACTTGCTGCAAACTGACATTAGCGATTAAAATGAATTTTTTCTTTGGCTAAGTTGCACCACCTGACGTGACCTAACTTTGACCGTAGCTCTGGCGATAACCGGTGTTTTTTGTATGGAGTTAAACAGACTTTTGACGCTTTTCAAAGTTGAAGTAAGATGGTGCAACCCAGCTTTTGTTCGACAATAGATTTTATGTCAGAATTGTTCATAGAGTACGTGCAGCCAGACAATACAATTGAATTATGACGCGCTCAGACGCTATTTTCTACCTGAATAGAATCTATTAGTGTAAAAAAACTATAATTGACTCCAAAACAACTGCACTAGATAAATACAAGTAGAAAAATTATTACGTTATTTATTTACTAGGCCTTTGCAATCAGTATCCAAATTAGGAGCTAGTCAGAATCTGTAACTTAGTCGATTTACGTGAAGAAAACAATTTATATTTTTCATACTTATTAGAATTAGATTTTAAATATGTTTCTTCGCGAAAATACCACAATTAAAAATAACACCTGTAACGGCCATAGACAATACTAGGTACTAATGCGTTCCAATAGGGATGATGACTGGGTAATGAAATCGAAATTTTATTTAGTCCGTCAGACAGATAAGTAGAAAATATTAGACTCATATTTTTTTAATTTTTTCCATAATCGAATAATTTATATTGAGTTGAAATGTCGTGTGACGTCACATTTGAGTAAAAATTCTACTCAAGCGTGGCGTATCGCGCCATTTCAACTCGATGTAGCACTGTTATTATTTAATTATGAAAGAAAATAAAAAATATGAGTCTAATATTTTCTAATTATGTGTCTGGCGGACAAATAATTGAATTTTTTTTTATGCATAACAAGGCAGGTATTTGACCACAATCGCACCTGATGTTAAGTGGGATGCAGTCTAGGATGGTACATATCTGCCCTGTAAGTGCTTATTCACTCTCGCCTTGAAGAGGCCCGGATTATAGTTTTCGGGAAAGACAGCAGCAGGCAACGAATTCCAGTCCCTAGCTGTTCGCATTATAAAAGAGTCATCGAAACGCTTAGTGCGAGCTGGTGGAATGTCAACAATATAGGGATGGTACGCTAACCTGCGTCTGGTTCCCCGATGATGGAAGGGGGCTGGTGGAATTAATTCGTTAAAAATTTTGTCATCTAGCCTAGGTTGTCGTCAGGAAGTTGGTCTAACTAATTCAGCTTGCAAGATTCCACCCGAACAAACATTTATGTAATTACCTACATACATCATAAATTGCAAGCTAAATAAAAGCTTGTAATAAAGTCGGGTTTGTTCAAATTTCGAGAACGACTGAACCGACAAAAGCATTAGAAAATTTACGAAAAATTAAATAAAATGTTATACCGTACAAAATGTTCATGGATTTTGTTATTTTTATTAAATACCTTTTACGCCTGAGTTAAATGACACCGACACCAAGGTTCATCAATTTAAGTTTAAAATAATAGGCAGTAATGTATGAAGAAAGAGCTTCTATTCTGTATCTACCTATGTAACCTATGCCCGTGTATTTTTGATCGGTGTCAAATCGGAGTTTTTGGTGCGGGGTACGCGGGTGTTGCTCGCGGCGTGAAGGTCAAACGCCCAAGGTCATTGAGGACTCTAATCGCCTTAACAGTTTTTAGTTAAACCTTACGTAACTTAGAAAATATTGAAATATATTTAAAATCTTCCAAAAAGTACAGTCATTGCCCATTTCTTACACTAATTGCCCACATCAAAGCACAGTAATTGCCCAGTATCTTACAACAAAATAATCAGTTTTAAAATGACAAAATAGGCTTTTAAATAAACAAAACAAAACATTAAACTTAAATTATAGTAGTACAGTCTTCAAAATTTTAAAATAAATTGCGTTTGGCCTTATTAACTATATTATCAAATATTTCTTGAGCTGATGTTGATAAGTCAGAATTGGTAGAGACAGAATCATCTACTTCAAAACAAAGATGACGCAAAAATTTGAATTTGATATGTATTTATTTTTTTATCTTCTTTGATATCAGTTCAAGTGGTTACTCAGTATGTTCAATTAGCTGTTGGTTATTCTTCCCTAAAGTTGTATCTATTTCCTTACAATTAACATTTTCACTAGTAGATTTAACGCAGGATTTTAATTTTTTGTATTTGCGTTTGAATATCAATTTTTTCAAGCCAAACCATATTTTTCAGCAATTTATCTTGTAGATAAATTGTTGGATACATCTTGTACAGCTTCGATCGCTTTTTGCAAATTTTCTATGCTATATTGAACTTTTGGAGTCTTTGGCATACTGAAAATGAAACATTAAAAGCCATTTCAATATTTATGCCTGTAATGTGCAAAACAAGTCTAGCAATGAGCAACTTAAACACTGCTGCTGCATGGTGGCAACACTCTAATAATAATTGCCCTGGGCAATAACTATACCTACATTAACATATGGCAATAACTGAAATGATGGTGGGCAATAACTAAAAATATACAGATTTACGTGCAGTGATTACCCACCGTTAAAATGACCGTTAGAAATCAAATTTTATCAGATATTTTCATTGATAATGGAGAAAACACTTATAATTTCATCATGACTATACACCATTAGTTGAATATTAAATAACTTGCAAAAAAAATTTAACCTCTAAGCAAGTAATTCCTTAGTAAAATTGTTAAAGTCTTAACCTGTTTAAGTAACATTTTCACCCGTCTTGATAAAATCCGCCTTAACTGTTTTTTTTTTAGTGTTTCCTATTGTAAATTTTAAATCTACTGTACATTGATCTCGGAGCCATCTACTTAATAAATTCAAATCTAACTAGAGTGATTCAAAGTCAGCACCTGACAATATTATTCTTAAAGCGGGCAATCACTACCAGTGGGCAATCACTCTCTGGTTTACCCTATTTTAATAATAATTGTATCACCTAATTTTATCTAGGTACATTATTTTAAGTCCTGCTCAAACTGTGAGCCCCGTCTTCTAATACAAGCTCGTAGTCTGTTTCTCACTTTTGTTTTTGTGACTCTTGTTGTCAAACTGCTGAATATCTTGAGCTGCCCTCTGAATGCGCTCACGAAGCTCTTGCTCGTTGTTTACGGGGGTTACATACAAGAGATACTTTCATGTGACCCCATAAATAAAAATCGCAAGAGGTCAGATCCGGACTTCTGGCTGGCCAAGAAATGGGTCCACCGCGCCCAATCCAACGAAGTGGATATTGTTGATCCATCCATTGGCGTACACTGAGACGAAAGTGTGCTGTGTGTGAAAGCTTCGTGAGCGCATTCAGAGGGCAGCTCAAGATATTCAGCAAAGTTTGACAACAAGAGTCACAAAAACAGAAGTGAGAAACAGACTACGGGCTTGTATTAGAAGACGGGGCTCACAGTTTGAGCAGGACTTAAAATAATGTACCTAGATAAAATTAGGTGATACAATTTTTATTAAAATACTAAGTTTTTCATTTATTGAGACCCAAGAATAGTTGTTAGTGTGACTTTTTTTTTATTATTTTTTTTATGAAAGTATTTTACTAGACGTTTAAATTCAAATAAAAAAATAATTATGTAGTTTTTATTAAACACCTGTACCTTTTTGAATAGTTAATGAATCAAGGAACTAAATTCTGTAATTTGTACACAACATTCCATACATTTTTTCTTGGAAATTCTTCGTTTAATTACCTAAAACATTTTTTTTTGCAAAATGATACATGGTTTTTTAGCTTTTACTTGAGTAATGACGATTCTTTCTTGCAAATTTTAATTTAAAATGTCAATCTTATTATTTAGCTATACGAATACAACAAAAAAGTTAACATTATTCCGTATTCTTCATTACAAGGGTACATTTTAACATAAAAACTGGAGATTTTAAAAAAAATACTTAAATCTTGAATAACTTGGAAATGAACAAGTTTCGGACATGGTGTCATATGACTTAAATGACTGCAAATAAGCTCTACTTTAACCCCTATCAAGGAATGTATCGCTTTACCTGTCACCCTGTATACTTGGATGATATTTTTATAAATTCGTTGAAATTCAACACTCACAGTTCTGGACACCTTCTCCCAAGTTTTCTTGAGTCGATACACGGACGTGTTAGACAGGGCAGCACAGACTTGCAGAACACCGTTAAAGTTATGCAGGCATCGGGCTATATCGGCTACTGCCGCCCATTTCTCAATCGCTGCCACTCGACCTTAAAATGTTAGGGTAATCGATTAAATAGTTGTTAATCTATCTCTAGCAATATTCTATCAATAAAACATTAAAATATCATCATACCAGCAAGTGTATATTTTTTCAAGATCTCAGATATGACCAGGTTGGAAATATGGTTGAAATGGGACGTCATCATCAAAATATGAGGAGCTCGCTCCGCTTTATCTGCCTTTGTCCATGCTTGACCCAAGAACTCTCTGAAACAAATACAAATATTTGCAGTAAAAAAAAAATACTCCTTCCGAACTCAAAATTTTAATAGTTATTAGAATATGAAGAGAACATACTCGCTATTTATTGAGCTGAAGATTTGGTAGTCCAAATAAGTCATCTGTTCAGCAATCTCCAGCGCAGACAGAGTTTCAACACTTTCCTTCGTTGGCACCTAAAAACAAAATTACAGTTACTTAGTTAAATCGTAACGTACCTATACGATCTTACGAACTTAAAGGTACAGTTACACAGTTATGCTCATTACTAGCACAACACCACGATACTATTTTTGAAATTGCTACTTAGTAGCATTGTGCGTTGAAACATGCATGTTTAATGCATGCTCAATTCGAGTTTTTCGACCACGCTTATTTTAAGCATGCTAATAAGCACGTCATTTTGTGAGTATGTGTAACTGTACCATGTATTATGTATGTATATGTACTTACATGAGGGGGAACAAATAATGCTTTCAAATCCACAGCTCGGTCTGGAGCGCGTTCTAACAGACGGAGCAGTTGCGCAGCTGCCTTATGCTCAGCAGGAAGCAGTCCAGGGCTCCCTTCGATCTCCTTCAAGAAGTCCATCGTCAGTCCTCGCAGCCGCTCGTCCGCCCAGAAGTCGTGAGAATGTTTGGAAATCCAGTGCCTAAAAACAAGATTTTTACTTTAAATGACTATTCTACAGTTAGCTATCCCCCGGGACCTCAACCTTCACTGTTTGGGTTTCATTGTAGGCGAAGCTGTAGATCCTGGCAATACTGGAGTTGCAATGGTGGAAAATTGTTGCGGGATAAGTTCCATTTATGACTAACTATATTCTAACGATTTCCTCTAATCAATTAGAGAGAGCCTTACTCCTGCAGTGGAGACCAGAGACTTGATGATGATGATAATTTAAAGACAACACATTTATTGTAACTAGGCGCCTGCCTACTGCCTAGTAAGGCAAATCCTTGAAACTAGAATTACTAAAAAGATTAAGTTTGAATCTAAATAAAACAAGTGTTACCTCAATACATTCAGGACCCGCATAGTAGCAGCTGTAGATATAACCGAATCCCGCCTGGTAGCTGGAGGTGACGTCGGCGGCGGAGACCTAGGATTCGACGACGCTGAGGTGGCTACCGCGAAGGCTACGGCGGCGGTCGAGGTACTGCTCCTAGACCGAAATATCCAGTTATTGGAAGAACGGCTGAAAGTGCTAGTCCTTTATAATGTTTGTCGTTATTTCAATATTAGTAATTTGTATTGCACATAATATTATTACTAATAGTTAACCCCTCGTACTAAGCTAAATATGCTTGTGTTACGAGTGGGTTCACCACAATAGTCGAACGATGGTATGGTTCGAACCAGCGTTCCTCGGATCTCGAGTCGCTCAGTCCGAAACCTCTCACCGTTCGTCTATCGTCATCATTATCTAGAATGAATAAATGGTTTATTACTATCTTGATAGAGAATAAAAAATATTTATTAGTGAAAATTTTAAAGATTTTTCCGAATTGAAGATCAGTAAAATTTTAAACTAAGTAGAATAAAAGACTATAATAGTAAAATTAAAGGATTGCTTAAATATAGACAGAAAATATGCATGCAAAAACTAAGTAAGTAGTGAAAATTTTGAAGGAAATAGATGCAGGAAGAAAATAATAAAATAATAAACAGGTTAAGAATGGAAATCAATGTTATGCCAATTTTATCGTTGTAGTTTAATTTAGATAATAAAACATGCATATAAAATATATATTTTATGTTAATTATACTAGTTATTGTTATTTACTCTCGCCACCACTTAAGTTTATATTTTTTATTCATCTAAATGAATAAATGGAATAAAATCATAAAAAACCATAAAACGTCTTGAAATGCGAATGTCCCAAAAGATGAAATATTTCAGAAATTACCCGAATTTACCAGTCAGTACTTTCAGGACAACTGCATTGCTCCCCGTTACAATCATAAACTAAATTCCAAGGCTAGTTTGCTAAAGGTCTAACACACAGATCTGTACAATATACATTGTTTTGGTATAATCGTTGGTAGTGTTGATGATGTCCAAATTCTGTTTCAGTCTATTTAGGTTGTAGGTATTGATAGAAAGGTGAGGTTTAGGCAATTCGTCGAGTGTAAGGCGTGCTTTATTCAAAAGGTAAGTTTAAAACAGTAGGTATCATCATGTCACAATCAAACGTGTTTGGCATTTTCGTGGTGTTGTTTGTGATCGGGCCATGTATGCGTTGTTCACACTGGGTTTGCACATTAACTCTTCAAAAGGGTATAAAAACGGATGAATGTTCTATTAAAGCGAAATATTATTCAAAAATACTCCTCTACGCCAACTCTACATTCTTTTTCTCTACGTCGTTTACCTTCACCAATCACTCACCACAACAGGTCTTTTCCAAAGCTGTTAAACGAATATTAATTAATAAAGAATATTTTGAAGACTGAAGCTAAAATTGGCGATAAATATTCTAAAAATACAACGAGGTCTTAAAATGACGAAAGATCTCGTGCAAAGCGTTTAAAATTTTAGTAAAATGATCAATATCATAATATAATTTGACATCATGAATAAGAATGGTGAGATACATGCCACAACACTGAGAATTGTGAGCTCCCACTTTTGTGCTAGATAAATTAGTGAATTCACTAATCGAACAATGATTTGAAGAGAATCAAAGACGATTAGTAAGTCGTCTAGATATGAAACATAATGTGTTACCTTCTGTGAGACTGCCTAAATGACGTGATGACTACACCTGCTTTGGGCTGGCTGGTTTCCCGGCGGTAGTTCTGAAATCGTGCACATAAATAGATATCAGTTTTGACGCTTTGAGAGATCCTAATTAGAAACACATGTCATACAAAGTGACGATATTCTGAACGCCAAGCCTTTCTAGATGGCGCTTTAAAACATACGCAGAGATTGATACAGAAAATGAAAGTTGGTGTAAGTTTGCAGACTAAATCAAACAGTATCAAAGCCTTCACTGCGGCGGCTGTTTGCCACGCCTGCTGTTTATTATCAGGCAGATCTTTGATCTTGTTTTACATGACCTAAAGGGTTTGATTGACTAAAGGTATAGTGGAATATCTTAAAAAAATAGTAGTATAATATCAATAGATCCGAAAATATAGAAAAAATATATAAAATACCAGGATAAAGTCGTACTGCGGGAATCTTCTTAACCTTCATAGGTCCTACTTTTGGGGTGCAACTAAAGGGAAAAGAGTGCGAAACCTTACTTGAGCCACCTGTGAAACCTGCGAGGTGACGGAGGAGCGCGGCTCCGAGCCGCCCCAGTAGCGGCGCCGCTCGCTGTTGATCGACGAGTTGGTGTAGCGGCGCTCACTATGGACATACGGTTAAATAAATTATAAATACTTGTAAAACAAGAACATTTTAAGTTTTATTGATGTTATCATTCACTTGGAACTTTCAACGGTTGAATTTTATGAATTCATTGGTTAAAAAACAAACTGATGCTTTGCAACCGCAATATTATTATGAGTGTGACTTCTCACCTTAACATCACTGTATAAAAGTTAACTACCGCTACTCAATATGGTGCAGCTCAGCTAACGAAGGTTTCTTGATGGTCGCCGTAATGCCGTTTATTGTTGTTCGGCTTGACATTGCATGCTCTCTTCTCTGATTTTTTCTTTGTTTATATTCACAAGTAAGTACTCCTTCCTACAAAACTTACCTGACTGACATCTTAAATGCTGTAGGGTGTCTTAGTTAGATGAAGGTGTCCGTCGTGGTGACTCTACTTTAGCTTGACATTACTACTTCTTCCCTTTTGAAACCAGCTCCCAAGCAGGTATAGGTTAGCTACCTGACCAGGTACTAATCGAGCAGTGTTGTCCCGTGAGAGATGAATCGGCACCGATGCGTTACCACCAACCGGTACAACCTAGAAAAATTTACCTGAGGCATCGCGCTCGCTGTTGAAAGTTTCCCGTAATTAACACCGTAATGCATCGTGTCTCGCATCCACCTAGGTAGTTATGAATTACCTACCTGACCTGTTTGTCACCATCTAACGTTGTCTCGTGAGTCAGCCCCGACGCGTTGCCACCAGCCGTCACAACCTAGAAAAACTGACCTGACTAACCGCCTATGCGCGTATCTGGCAGCGTAGGAGTCAGAGGCGTCTCGCACGCTGTTGAAAATTTCTCGTAATGAACACCGTAATGCATCGTTGCTTGACTTTCTGCTTGACACTGCTCCTCCACTCCTTTTGAAATCAGCACCCATCTGGGCAGCTATAAGTTACTTACCTGACCTGTCACCAATTTATGCCCGTGGATAGAGGAGTCAGCCCCGACGCGTTGCCACTTGCCACCAGCCGTCACAACCTAGAAAAACTGACCTGACTGACCGCCTATTCGCGTATTTGGCAGCGTTGGAGTCAGAGGCGTCTCGCACGCTGTTGAAAATTTCCCGTATGAACACCGTAATGCATCGTGGCTTGACTTTCTTGCTTAATATTGCTCCTCCACTCCCTTTGAAACCAGCATACTAGTTACCTATCCACTAGTTACCTACCTGACCTGACTGTCACCAATCTAACGTTGTCTCGTGAGTCAGCCCCGACGCGTTGCCACCAGCCGTCACAACCTAGAAAAACTGACCTGACTGACCGCCTATGCGTATCTAGCAGCGTAGGAGTCAGAGGCGTCGCTGTTGAAAGTTTCCCGTAATTAACACCGTAATGCATCGTGGCTTGACTTTCTGCTTGACACTGCTCCTCCACTCCTTTTGAAATCAGCACCCATCTAGGCAGCTATAAGTTACTTACCTGACCTGTCACCAATTTATGCCCGTCGATAGAGGAGTCAGCCCCGACGCGTTGCCACTTGCCACCAGCCGGTACAACCTAGAAAAACTGACCTGACTGACCGCCTATGCGCGTATCTGGCGGCGTTGGAGTCGGACGCCCGGCGCGGCTCGGCGGCGGAGGCGTCGCGGGCACTCGCGGCGGCGGCGGCGGCGTCGCGCGCGCTGTCGGAGCGCCGCCGGGCTTCGGCCGCGCCTCCCGCTCCCGCAGCGGAGGAAGGAGCGAGGCGCCGCGGACTCTCGGACATCGTGCGAACACGCTGCACATACTTTTCAACTTAGGACGGATTTTTTCGGATCGAAGAAACTTGTAGATCCTAACGTTTTGTAAATATTAAGACGTCTGCTGCAGGAAAACTGAATCTACTATAATGCTCTATTATGATGACTAAAGGGTAAAGCCTGGTCCGTGAGCACGTAGAATTTTGTCCAATGACCCCATGCTACCCATCCTTATCGCTCGCGCGATAAGGATGGGTAGCATGGGGCTTGCACACTCACTGCGGGCGCGCGTTGCACTGTCGCGACAGCAATATAATTACGCGCGAGCGATAAGGATGGGTAGCTTGGGGTCATTGGACAAAATTCTACGTGTTCACGGACTAGGCTTTATACGAATAAATGATTCCAGAATGTATTTTCGGGTCGCGCGCGCTGTCGGAGCGCCGCCGGGTTTCGGCCGCGCCCCCCGCTCCCGCAGCAGACGATGGAGCGAGGCGGCGCGGGCTCTCGGACATCGTGCGAACACGCTGCACATACTTTTCAACTTAGGACGGATTTTTCGGATCGAAGAAGCTTGCAGATCCTAACGTTTTGTAAATATTAAGACGTCTGATATTTACAGGAAAACTGAATCTACTATAATGCTCTATTATGATGACTAAAGGTATGCGAATAAATGATTCCAGAATGTATTTCGGGTATTTTCGGCGTCGCGCGCGCTGTCGGAGCGCCGCCGGGCTTCGGCCGCGCCCCCCGCCCCCGCAGCAGAGGAAGGAGCGAGGCGGCGCGGACTTTCGGACATCGTGCGAACACGCTGCACATACTTTTCAACTTAGGACGGATTTTTTCGGATCGAAGAATCTTGTAGATCCTAACGTTTTGTAAATATTAAGACGTCTGCTATTTTTTTTTTATGTGACAGGAGGCAAACGAGCAGACGGATCACCTAATGGTAAGTGATTACCGTCGCCCATAGACACCCGCAGACCCAGGGGCGTTACAGGTGCGTTGCCGGCCTTTAAGATGAAGATAAGCTCTCCTCTTGAAAGCTTGCAGGTCATATCCGTCCGGAAACACCGCAGACGACAGTCCATTCCACAGTTTGGTTGTACGGGGCAGGAAGTTTCTAGAGAAACGTACTGTTGTGGACTGCCAACCATCTAAGTGATGGGGGTGGAAGTGCTGTCGGGTAGATCGGTGGCGAAAAGTTTTACAGGAAATTTACAGGAAAACTGAATCTACTATAATGCTCTATTATGATGACTAAAGGTATGCGAATAAATGATTCCAGAATGTATTTCGGGTATTTTCGGCGTCGCGCGCGCTGTCGGAGCGCCGCCGGGCCTCGGCCGCGCCCCCCGCCCCCGCAGCGGAGGAAGGAGCGAGGCGGCGCGGACTCTCGGACATCGTGCGAACACGCTGCACATACTTTTCAACTTAGGACGGATTTTTTCGGATCGAAGAAACTTGTAGATCCTAACGTTTTGTAAATATTAAGACGTCTGCTGCAGGAAAATTGAATCTACATAATGCTCTACGGACATTGTGCGAACACGCTGCACATATTTTTCAACTTAGGACGAATTTTTTCGGCCGGTAGTCAGCTGAATTTTAATGCATCGAGGAAGCTTAGTTTTAGTATTTTACACACTGTAGTTCTTTTCAATGTGAGTAAGTTTTCTGAACACAAAAGTTTCACATAAATCTGGGTCTATGGTACTTGTTATGATAAGTTCATCTAAATAGGAAGCCAAAGACCTAGGTATTCAATAAGAATACAATACGATCAAAATACAATTTTAAATAAGCAACAACGCGATGTATCTCTATGATGGGTTACCTACTACTAATAATAGCAATCACGTCCAAAAGTTTCATAAAAGAGCTACAAGAACCCTAAATAGGTACCTCCGAGAACCGCTGCGAGATCTTGAACTTGTCGTCGATCTTGTACTTGTTCTTCTCCTGCTCCTCCTCCTTGTACTTGATGTCTTCGTCGCTCTGGTCAACCAGCTCGATGCTCTCGTCCTTCAAAAAAGTTATGATATCATCCATAAATTGAATCTTTGTGACTACTAGAACAGTCAAATATCACCAGTAATCACGAAATATTATGATGGTAGATGGAAGTGTATACCTGAATTTCTGCTTAGAATAGTGTCACGTGTCTTGTATATTCTTTTAAGTTAATCATAGGTTGACCTATCCTATCTGCATTTGGGGCTGCCATAAATAGTAAGGCAGTCTTAAAACTATTTCAACCGCACTGGATCCATAACAGATAAATAATATCACTGTCTTTTGCCGACCCCAAATAATGGGAAAAAGGGCTAGGAAAAAGAAGACTGTCTTTTACCTTCTTCACTTTCATTATGGCAGCAGCTGCGTCGTTGTCTTTGGTAGGGGACTTCCTCTCCGGCTTATTAGCTGTGTGTTCCGGACTCGCCTTCTTCGGACTCCCCACCAGAGTCACTGAGCTGATAGCCCCGGGAGAAGACGGTGATGTCCCTTAGATGAAACACACAATTAGGTCTATTTCTCAGCTGAAACTTGTAACAAACTTGACTTCTTCGAGAGAAATACAGCTTAATACAAAAGGCCTTATAAGCTAAGAAGAATATTCTTCAGATTTGCCAAAGCAATAAAAGTTTTTAATTTTTTGAATTGATTTTTGCCAAACCTTGAGTAAGAGGGTGTTAATCCAGGACGACCAAGTCGGAAATTGTGTTGAGCTGAGTGGATTTTAGCTATGGCCACGGAGGATCATTTTCTATAACATCTATCAACATCAAGTAGGCATTATCATAAATTTACCTTCTTTTCCTTTACCTTTCAAGGTCTCATTGCTCGACGACGTAGCCATGATCTTGGGGATTGTCAAATGGCTGTTATCTTCTTCCGGCTTCAGTAAGCGTGTTCATTACAAATTGAGTGATTAGTAAAATAAAAGCGACTATATAAATTAGTTTTAGCTTTAGCAAAAGATACCTTGCTAACTGAAGATGTTCTGCGCGATGGAGCCATCAAGTATGGTGACAACTTGTCGTCCTCCTCACCTAAAACGATTAATAAAATCAATCGAAATACGAGTTACAATATCTTCAAGGTACTCGTACATTATAAATATCAAAGCCTGTGGGCGTTTCATCAATAGCGATATGGAAGTTTTTATAGAAGAAGGCTGTTTGCCGAGAAGAAAATTTAGATCGACCATTGTGTAGTATTTAGGGTAAGAATGAATTCCTCTGCGAAAATATCCCCAAGCTATTTTTATTCAAGATGTCTTATAAGTCTTATGATCTTACTTTTTCGTGAAGTTCTCCAGAATCGTGACTGCCAATCTCTGTCACTGTATTCTGATCCATAACCTGCGAAATATTTACTCGTTTGTATTAGTTCTACAATAAAAATGAATGAATTGGACTAAGCTACAAGTATCATGTAGGTCTTTTCCTAGAGAAGATGCACCAAAGCAGAATAACTGATAAGTCTCAAACAAACAAAAATGTAACATAATAATTTCAAATCCACAGGCATTGAACATAAGATATTGCAGCACATCAAAAACTGTACACATATTAAAACCTAGTTGTCTACAAAATAAATGTAAAAAGCTGCGGCTACATAAACCCCATTTCAAGTCCGAACAACTCTTCAAAGCTGGATAACTATAATGGCACAGAATACGCAATCGAGCATAATTATGGTGAATATGCTGATGGATTCGGCACTTTTCCAAGTACCTCACAATTTTAATCCTCTTCTTCCGATCTCAGGTATACATTTGCAGCCTTGCATCACATAAACTCCTGACAACTCACCAGACACGGAGCTAGCCGCACTGGTTTTCCTGGTGGCATCAGGCGGTGGGGCTAGTTCCAACTCCTGCTGCGACTGCTCGTAGAACACTTGCTTGAGCGCCTCGAGCACCGTCACGCCGTCCGTGAACACGCGGTACGTTAGTAGGAACGTGTTGAGGAAGTCCACTGAGAGGAAGCGGAGATCTGGAAATGTGATGTTTTTATACGGGTGACCCATATAAGCCATAATGTAGTGTACTACACGATAAATGAGCTGTCTTAGCTCTTTTATGCTGAAATGCCCATTTTACTTAAGTACCTACTTCAAACTATTCTTGGAAAGTAAATCAGTAAATAGAGACTTTTAAATCAAATCAAATCAAATCAAATCAAATTCGTTTATTTGTGGAACATAGGTAAATAACATATTACAGGTGTTAAAAATGAAGTCGGTATCACTATGTTTGGCCCAAGGTCGGCGTACAAATTTACATAACATCATTGAGTCGTATTAGGTTAGTAGAAATTAAATTAAATAAAAAGTAAGTTAGTAATGTCCAATAAGTAACAATTTCATAAACATTTAAACATAAAAAAAAAGTCAAGAATCTTACAATTTGTCAGTTAAAAACTCTGTCAATGTATAGTAGGCTTTGCTTAATAATAAGGATAGCAGCTGCTTGCGAAATATCTGAATATTTGTGTCTTTTAGTGTCTGTGGTAATTTATTGTAAATTTTTGGAGCCATACTAAAGAAGCTTTTTTGTTTTAAAGCAGTTTTTGAGACAGGTGCACTTAAAATGTGACCATGACGTCTACTCTTTTTCAATTGCCCAAAGGATATTGTGGGAAACAAGTGTGGATTTCTCTAAATGTACACTACACAAGCTGACAAGAAATTATAGGCAATTTGAATGGCATTCACGCTAACGAGCGATAACATCACAGTCAATCAACTCCAATATTATCAAAGAGGAAATGATTTGAATAGATTGTCTCAGATATAGTCACAAGTTAACTTACCAGTGAGCCTCTGCAAAAGCCTTTGAGGAGTGGCAGACCGAATCTGTGGCACTTTGCACGAGTTTAACGTGCGGCTGAACCGGATATCCACGTCATCAGTGAAGAGGGCCCGGTCGGAGCGACACGCGGGTAAAGATGCAGAGGCGGCGCCGCAAGCCCCGCAAGCGCGGAGTAGCTCGGTTAGAGCAGCGCTTTCCATGCATTGGGCCAGCTCGCTGGTCCAAGCTGCTTTCTCTTCAAGAGTTGCAGCCACTAGAATAAAAAGATTTTGGCTTGGCACTTTCTCGTGCTGCAACTCTGAATGGGTCATTGTTTGTGAAACACCTTGGTGAAGATGCTTCACCAAAAATATTGAGAAGATAATATGAAGCAGATACTTATGGATTATCAGTTTCCCTTAACCCAGTTGTATGGAAAGGAACTCAAACTTACCCAAATGTGCACAAATCTGTTCGCCTTTGACTTCGACTAGAATTTTGAAGTCTTTCCCTTGGTAAGCGTCGCCTCCAGGTGATGAGCATACTGAGGTGTCTGCAAAACGTGATTCGTTTGAAATGTTACTTGACGCTTTTAAATGTATGGTTTTTTGTGTATATCTAAATATTACCATCATCGTCATGGTTAGACGGGTCCTCGACCAACAACGCATCGTGAAGAGGCAGTCTCCCTGCAGGAGGCAGGTGCAGCCTTCCTCCAGTAGCCCTGGTAGTCAGTAACAGGTGGTTGCTGAACAGAAAGGCTTGCCTAGCTTGAAGAGTGGCTCTGCGACCTTTGCCTACCACTTGAGAGAGCGTGCCTGCGAACAAATATTGATTAGTATCAAAAGTTTCAGGTAAGGTATTTTGTAAATATGAACATTTCTTATGTACCTTGCCGTATGAAGACCTGGTTGACGTCCAACAAAATATCACAACCTTCGATGATCATCCTTTCTACCGCCAAATTCTTCCTCAAGTTCTCAGTCTCGCTGACCTGTAAACGGATAAGCGATTTATATTCTGAGCTTAAATTGAACAAGGATAAAATATTTAAGAATGAATTTGTGATGATGTGGACAAATAAATTGGTGTCAGTAGATTATGGCCCATCATGTGTGACGGACTCATCATTTGGAAACCATGGACTAACTGTAGTCTGATTAATAAAATATTTGAACTTGAATTGAATTTGAAAAGAAAGACAAATGACTGGGAGAAAAAGTGGCTCTTTTATTCATACCAGAATTCCTAATCCATACCTCATCATGCATCTGCCTCGATAGCTCTTCAAGCTGCGCACGCGCGTGCTGCAGGCTGCGGCGCTCGACGTGGTCGTGCGGCGTGTGCGCCAGCAGCTCGTGGAGAGTTATTATGTATCGAGGAATCTGGACAGACCGTGGCGGATCAGACTTAGTACTACAGTAGATCCGCAGACATAATGTATCACGATTAGTTAGATTGTGCGTCACATCAACATCTGTTACCCCTAGGCCACAAGCATCATTCGCGAATACTTCGGTGCTTTTTTGTATAGCCGCAAGGACACCGCTGTCACTTGAATATTATAGCGATGTGTGTGGCCCAGGGGTAAGAAGCAACTGCAGTGTAATGTTATAGTTTGTTTGTTAGTTCGAGTACACAGTTCTTTATGAGCGACTTGCAGCAAATAAGTGATGCTCATTTACATTGGGTGGGCCAGCTCTTGGTACCATCTGGCACAAGATTACATCCAGTAAGCTAATAACACGACACCCATTCATACCTGGTTCATGGGGATCGCGAGGAAGGAGTCCAGGCCTAGGCTCTGGTAAGCCGGCTTAGTCTTCCACCGCTCCAGTAACTGAGCAAACAGCTGGCTATGTTTAAAATCCGTTATCACTGAGGCCGCGAACGCACTGTTAGTGCTAGCATAACGCCTAGTATCTAGCTAATCCACGTGCTAATAATAATGCTATGTGAATAGTGAAGGACCAAGCAAGATAATAATTAAAAGAATCTAAAAAATATGCGCCTCAAACACACTAACTGTTCACCTGGATCCAGGAGAGCTGAATAGATTCATTCCGTTTATGATCTAAATAACTCTACTGGGACTCGAACCTGGGACAACTTACAGCTGAGGAAACCGTATCGTGGCCGTCGATCGTGCCTTCAATTTCACATATTTATTTGGGCGTCGTCTCGCTAGACACTAAGCGCAGTAAGGCATTTGCCAGTGCGTTTCAAGGCCAGAAAAATCAATAGTAAAGGGGGTACATGCAAGGGTTTTTGCTTATTGGTGATTGAATTCAAAAATCCCATTGCGTGGTAAAACAAGACAAGACCCTGAGGAATGAATAAAAACTAGAGGCAGTCCGAATTAAAAAGCAAGATGATTAGTTGTAGATTTTTGCGCCTTGTGTACCTAAAACTACCGTTACCTGATGCATTGGGTAGGTGAGGAAGGTCTCCAAGCTTCGGCTCTGGCAGGCTGACTTGCTTTCCAGACGGGCCAGGAGCTGAGCGAACGGCTGGGTCTGCTTGCACTCCGTCAGCACTTGCAGCGAGTAGTGGTGGTTGCGCACGTACTCCTGGTAGATCGTCAGCATCGGGAGCAGCATGTCGAATAGGTCTCCTATATGCAGTACACTACTAAGTATTGGTTCACATTACAGTAATAAAAAATGAGTCCCTAAAAATGCTGCGTTTTAGAACCAAGCATATGCGTTTTAATCGTCATGACCCTAATGGTTTTCTTTCAGGTAGCATACATAGAAAATCAAACACGTCGATCATCGTTTGTCTAATGATTATAAACAATTCACCTAATACGAGTGTGGGCCAGGACTCCATTCTCGAGGTGAGCCCTTTGAAGAAGATCTGGTGCAAGAACAGCACCGTCTCGCTGTTCAGGAAGATGGAGTTCACATCCTCGTGGGTGCACGGCGGCTTCTTCGAGCTCGCCGCCATTTTGAACGGACGGAGGAAGCAGGTCACCTATGATCATGATAAAATATTATGAATACAATTTTAAACTGTAAGAAATAATTTTAGGCTGGGTTGCACCATCTTACTTTAACTTTAGCAAACGTCTAAAATCTGACAAAAACATCGGTTATCATTATAGTTACCGTCAAAGTAAGACGGTGCAACTCAGCCTTAAAGTCGTTTATTATTATACTGACCAGAATCTCCATCTGCTCAAGATATTCTTCTTCGGCTTCAACCATTTTGAAAACGAGGCTGCAATAATAAATCATTATGTAGAGAACAAGTCAAACACTCATTCATACTTCTAAGTTACATCAGGTAAAAATGTTTTTGTTTTTTACCTGTTCCTCTTCCTCATGCTCTCAGCATGAGGACTCTTGATGTACTGCTCAACAATCTGCTTCCATCGACGTCTGCACAACCATCCTCTAAAGAAGCTCTGGAAAATTACACAACATTGAAAACAACTTAGATACCTAATATTTTGTAGAAGCCTGTAAAATATTGGAATCTTGAAGACTTACCTGAACCTTTTTGATCTTCCTCAACTCAGCCGGGTCAATTTCTGGAGAGTCGGTAGGCGATAGACTCGTGGTGGAATCAGCACGAGTGCTCGGTTCATGTTCCTTTTTGTAAGTGCACAGCTAAAACAACCGAACAGAATATTTTTACAACCAATAGGTAATTCCGCACACAATGATTTTATTCGTTTCATCAAAAACAAGGCCCGCACAAAAGAGGATCTATCTGGGATTTCAGGGAATGCGATGTGGTTGGGGTCAATACAGTGCCTCAATGGCACTATGGCTTAAATTTTTATAATTCAGCTAAAATTAAATAGTAGTTCTGGATTATTGTAAATATGGTAATCCTCTGTCTGTTTTAAGGTGGTCTATAAATGAATGACATATGCTATCCCTAATAAGTGACCCCTATGGTAACACACATAACAGGAATTTTGTTTTCATAGGGGTCACTTAAAAATTAGGGATTGATGGTGAAAACGGACATTAGGGTCCTTCACTGCAAGCTGTAGGTATATGCAGGCTGTAACTAAAATGTAAACCTTTTAGTGAAACATTTCATCGCTGCAATGTGCATAACTAACCTCAGTCCGGAGCTTCTTGACTTCGTTGCTGAGTTCGTCACACTGCTGTGCGTACTGCCAACGCGAAGTCCGCTCGCTTTCCACCACCTGCAGGAGATGCAGCTGCTTTTGCTCTAGTTCTTCTTTCTGCAGCAGCAGTTTGTTGAAACTGGAACAAACAGATGACTGTAAACTATAGAAACGAAAAGGTACTATGTATGTTCTTTGAAGTTTATTTTTCTTACGACTTTATTTAACCCAAAAGCGCCACCTATCTTTAACTAAATGTAGACTTGGTAACCACCTACTGATATTCGTATTTTTGTCTAACAAGTAGGCTTAGGATTAACAATTCATTATTGTAACAGTTCATCTAATCAACTCTTGAAGATGTTGGAAGCAACTTGACAATTTTCGAAACATTTTGAGTTATAGCCTGACCAGGAACATAAAAACCCTCGCCATGTTGCGGAAAACTAATGGTACTAATTTCTTTTAATGGCAACAGTAACTGAAAACTTCATTGACATGTCACCTTGCATGTCAGTCTATTGCTGTCAAAGTGTAAACAAACTTTATTTAAAATGTGCGCAATTGATTTTGTGAATTAAATTGCTAAAATCTTTTTATAGTCGTGAAAGAAAAGTGGTTCGCAATGTGTTAAAGTATTTGTCGAAGAGAAATACTAAGGGTTCGGACAATATTTTCATTGAATAATGTTTCCGACAAAGGTTGTCAAATTGATTGACATGTTTATCGTATAGTACAGTCCACTATGAAAATTTGCTGTGGTTTGTTTCAACTACCTATTTTAAAGTTTTTTGTCACTTTCTAAGTGTTGAATTTTATGGAATTGGGAAAGAAGTACCGAGTTTGAAGCGTTCATGAGCAGACATTGCAGTTGAATATTCAAGTTCTGAATTTGATTATTGATGAAAAATAAAATAAATCGTACTAGCTCGATTAATGGTTTCATTTAATTTATTTAAACCAGGTTACCTATAATAATTTTTTTTCGTTAATTTATGAAAATAACAAATTAGCCCGTAATTCTGAATCCTGATACATAAAGTTAGTCTATTAATTTAACACAGGTACGACTGTACTCAGTGTTGCACTATCAAATGCAACTGACGCGCCTCTATGCCAAGGTTTTTATGTTCCTGGTCAGGCTATAGTTAAGTTACTTAAAAGTAAATTGGTGATATTACTTAAAAAGCGCCTTTAGAATAAATTTGTAATTAAGTAATATTGATATTCTTCCCATGGGCGCAGTTAAAACTTTTAAATGACGTTCAAGTAAGCCGCCTTTGATCCACCCCTATACAGTAACTTTGTATTGTGACGAGGAAATGAGTTTTCTTCTTGTATACATATCTTGTGTACATTTTTTGGTAGAAAGTAGGTACATATGACAATAACAAATAAGTATATTCTCACTACCATATTATATCACGTAGGTCACTTCGATCCGATTCCACCAAACTTTTATCCGAGAATAACTCCTGGTATAACTGGCACATTGACAGTTTCAGTACATGGCAAAACTGACGATTTATTCTGAGATTAATTTTTACTCTTGTTTGGTCGAATCCACCCTTAATAGGATAAGCAGAACTGCTTTTCTACATGGCACGATAAAGTTAAAGTCAGTCTATTTGCTAAAAGCTATGCAAGTTAACTAAGCTCAGTTTAGGGACGAGCTACGAGCTACCAACGTTATACGAACTAAAATGTCGAGCTTCATACTGTATTACGTGTAACAGGAAGGGAGGCCACAAAGTTTACTCGGCGCTTAACCGGGATTGGCAGGAGAGCTGTGAGAATAATGTTCACAGTTCAGTTACTTCGTAAAAATGGCGAAATTTTTCCTCACATAAGTATGGATGTACGCATAAGCCGATGCATATAAGCAGTTATGTTGTCAAACGCCTTTTACTGGCAGTTACTATCTCACGTGTGAAATAAAGAATAAATAAATTGATCTCTATAATTTATAACACATTAAAATAAAAAATAAATAAACAAATTGAACTCTATACCTAATTTATAACACATTTTGCGCGATGTAAATATCACTATTAGAAGGGTATTAAACTATCTTTCCATCTCCAACTACGAGTACCTATCTCCAGTTTTCCATTACACAAAATAACCTACCCCGAACTTCTCCTGTTTCTCCTGATTAAGTTCAAGAGTTCAAGTATGTTTTCTATAAAAAAAAACTAACTCATACGAATACGAGGTAAATGAGTTACGCCCGGGGTAAACTGTAAAAACCAAAATTAAATCACAAACATTATAATATTAAAAACCAGAGTAAGCATATTTGAAACGTGAACGCAATTCATCAGGCAGATTGTGCGGTTAATAACTATAAAAGCCCGGACACCGTCATTAATTACGTCCGTTTGTCGCTCGCCGTGATATTGGGTGAAATATTAATACTCCTCCAGGGAAAACAGAAACAGCAGGTTCACTCTATAATGTGGGGTCGTGAATTCAGTCCTCTGAGCACATAAGGATTGCAAGATTCAAAGTAGATTTAGCATTTAAGAACGTTAATAATGTCATGAAAATGATAACATTGATTACCGAGTCATATAAAATCTCTTTAATTCGACAATAAATACATTGAGGATACAACATTGATGATTTCAAAAAATTTTTTTATCATTGTATCCGTTTGTTCTAGATATCATTTTTCAGTTAGTTCGTGTAACTATTTTAATAAAATGTACCAACATCAGTATTTTGTTAGAACAAAAAACTATTAACCCTAACCTAATCCAACTTTTTTAAGAAAGGTAATGGAAACCAACAAAAAAGTGTAAAAGTTAAAGCCACTTTACTTTGATACCTAAAAGTCGATCAGAAACAAATGCGCAAAAACAATCAGCCTTATGAAAAGCCGAGGCCGAAACAAAACAAGGCGGCTCTGTCCACTCATAATTGGAAATTGAATTGCAAATCTTTTAAATGTTTGCGACAAACTCAATTTGCTGAATTGTGATCCAATCTGCTAACATAATGTCCGGAGAATGCTTCGATTTTTATTCAATTGAGTAAACCTTTTATTGGTCTATACAATTTGTTCATAGTGTTCCATTTAGGTACTCGTATGTACCATAATATTTACTTTCACAACTTTTCCATATAAAAGTTATTTATCATATCGTAGAATTTTATTGTTTTTAAGTAATTAAAATTAAATTACTCACCAATCAGGCAACACAAAAGAAAAGAATCCAACTTAATTTTCATTTCAGTGTGTTAATTTAACTTTTCCAATGCTACTAAATTAACTAAATTGCAAAACGACTTTAACTTCAATCGAATAAACAATTGACAATCAGTAACGTGTATGTTGCTTTTCCAATTTGCATTTTTTCTTTTCGGTTCGCCGCCGTTTATTCGCACCAGCCAGTACCTAGTAAACAAGGCGTTCGAATTAAAAACAAATAATGAAAACTCCTTTGTTTTATTAACTTTTTCGAATCGACAAAAGAGAAACATTATTATTATTCTTCTTTTGAACATTGTTGTTACTTCGTGTACGTTTTGTATTGACAACTCTTTAACAGCTTTTTTACGTTAATGCGACTACAAAACGTAATTAATGTTATAGGTTCATTGTATGTAGTGCAAAAGGATATAATTTGAAGGTTCAAGGCTGTTTATTGTTCGCTATTTAAAATAAACCCACTGAATAACCCAATAGTCCAACGTATCTGCAGTTAAAGAACTGTAGCTGTGCTGTTTAAAAAATTCTGCACCCTTCCGCTATTTGCCGCCTGACTCCACACCGCGCCGTCCCTAAAGCGTAGGGAGTTTAGTAGAGATGCCAGGTGTCCCGATTTACTCGGAATGTCCCAGATTTTAGGAAAATTGTTGTTTTAAGGAAAACCCGAATTGAGGAATTTACCTAAATTATAACCACTATCATTAGATCATAGTATACATATAGCCAGCGTTTTCCATTGGTTTGTTTGAAACTGCAATAATTTCGCTTTTTTTATTAATAACAGCAATCTTTTCAGCGATGAAACTAATTTACAAAACAAGTCTAGTATTTGACTCTTACATTTTTTTGCTTCGTTCTAAATGTACCAAATAATTTTACCCTTGTCCCAGTCGTTGCTTATTGGCAACACTACTGAGGCCATGGGGTAAATGTGTTATGTCCGCACGTGCACCGTTCGCAATAACAGGGTATTTGCGGAGCTCGTTCAAACGAAATTAAACTGCTGGCGGTACACGCCTACTGGTAGTCCTACCTGCAAAATGCCTGCCATGACTCTGTAAAGGCTGAAGCCGTAGTTTAATAAATATTTGATGCCTCAAAGACATAGTAGGTAGCTTGAGCATTAATTAAGGTCTAGAGGAATCCTTTGCATTTATCCCTTTGACAAAAAACCTCAAAAGAATAAATTAATATAAAAGATTACAAAATAATTTGTTTCAGTATTTTTCCATTAAAACGATTGGCACAGATTAAAGTGTGTACCTCCATGCTGCAACGCATCAGGCACGACCAACACATTTTATCCATCAAAAATACCGCTTGTTTATTCTAATTTTCAAATTCACAGATGGATTCAAGCATAACAGGATATGAAATTAGATAATCCGTGACCATTCGGCTGCTTTGTATTCGCATCGCGACTCGCTCGAGCGATGTTTGCGCTCGACGGCGCTTCCACCGTTTACCTGTGAGGCTGTGACGTACCTTTCTGAATTCAAATGCAGGGTTTTCGTACCACTGATATAAGGTCTTTGACAGGTATTTTGTTACAACCATTAGGATGCAAACAAGGTTTACGATAAGGAGCTATTGCACGGACGTTTCTTTTTTCATCATTTACTCGGATCGAGCGTAGTTAGCTCTATATTGCTCTGAATTCTGTTGTGATTTATTGTTGTGCATTAATTTATTAGTATTTTACTGCAATCACACGATGTTATGAGAAATGCAGTTTAAGATAGTATATTGAAAAACTCACTGTTTTCAAAGTGGTTAAAAATTGTAACAATTTGAGATTTTAATAAAATACTTGTAGGCCTGGAAAAATTAAGAGAAAATAATAAAAACGCATTCAGTACTCGTCGCACAGCATGTAACCTCGTATCCATTTCCCAAACTATTCCTCTACCTGAAACTTCGACATTGGTTACAGCAGCCCAACTTGGCGGAACTTTGAGACGTGGCTTACTTTGATTAAACGGAGGCACGCTTAATTGTTTGCCAAGTCTTGGGGCGACCAGTTGCGCGCTGTGATAAAATCTTATCGATCATTTTAGACGACAAATGTATGGGCTTATCGTGTAAAATCGATAAAACGGAGATTATCGCGGCGCGCATCCTAGGCCTGGGCGAAACAATCAGCGGGGTAGTGTGGCATTTAAAAGCTAAGAGCGGGGTAGTGTGGCTAAGCTTTTAACTTCAAATAGTGTGGACTGTAATTAAATAAAATGAAATATCGATCGAAGATGCGATTATATCTAACATGATACATTCTGCTTCTAAATGTGTCATTGCAGTCAATATGAAAGTCACTTCACGCACCGAAATATACGAGTAGTTAAATTGAATATAGACGGGTCTGACTGCAGCGACCTCTTCCCAAGTGATCTGTAAACGTTGCCAGCGGATAGGTAAGATTAGATAGATAAACTCACTCACACTACTCATATTTTTGTCAGCCGTTTGGTGTAGTGGTTCGAAACGGACTACTATTCCGGAGGTAGTATGTATCTTGAACATAAAATACAATCTGGCCGTTATAAATAATCTATAACCAACCTTTATTTGTAAACAGTTCTGCCAAATTAATAACAGTGCATGCAATAACAACAGATTCCCGGACCGAGATAGAGTCGGGAGTCCCGGGGAAGGACGGGGCGTCCCGGGACGGGTCAAGGGCGCCTCGCGGGGCCGAGCCTGTACCTGCACATTATTGACAAGTGAAGAGTCCCCGCAACCCTTTGTTTACCGCCTCAGAATCAACGGAGAACGGAAGGCTCTTTCAATAATCACACATTGTGTACTATAACCAGGCCTGTTCATCTCCGCGAGTTTACATCGAAAACAAAACAAGCACGATAGCACCCTACAGGATTATTATTCGACAAGCTGTCACATACATAGACTCACGCACGCGTATTCTTGTGTATGATGAAAAAAAAAAGAAAATGGTGTACTAAATACTGTGCAGTATTTAACTGTCTAAATAATAATCAAAACACAGAAAGTACATTTTTAAGTTGCCTGAAGACATTGAGAGGTAAATAGTGGTTAATATTATTCATGATAATTCATGCTAAATCATGTATTTCCTCCGCCATTTTCTGTAGTTTGGCACCCCACGTCACACATCATTTTCGCAGTACCGATCACTGACGTTTGTCAACAAAATGGTGCTTGACTCTTGGGACAAGCTAAATTACACCATATTGTTAATGACATTGAGCATTCTTTTTTTTTTTTTAAATACCTTCGCGAAGTAAACCTTCTGTACGTAGTACTTATTATTATTCTGTGCTATAACTAACACTTGCCCGCGGGTTTCTCTGCGGGAATTTTGCCTGATACACACAGATATTCTCTACAATCTAATTTTCTATTGCCGTACCTATTCATAAACTTTGAAATAAATTACCAAAATGATAAAATAATTGTCTGATTGATATCGATTGCACTAATAGTTATAAGTTGTAAGAGTTAATTTTAAGCACTCTACATTAAAACACGTAGATACAAAAGCACCGAATAGGTACGGTACTTTTTAAATCACTAAAGTAAGATCTCTAAGAAACACTTTATGATATTACTAGCGGCCCGCCCCGGCTTCGCAAGGTTGCAATGGAATTTCCCCGCTTTTCTTTTCTATAATTTTATGCCTATAAATTATAAACCTTCCTCTTGAGTCACTCTATTAAAAACCGTATCAAAATCTGTTCGTTCGTTCGTTCGTTTCAGCCAAAAGACGTCTGGACAAAGGCCACCCCCAAGGATTTGCACGAAGACCTATCCTGCGCCGCAAAATCTGTTGCGTAGTTTTAAAGAGCCAAGCATACAGGGACAGACAGCGAAAAGCAACTTTGTTTTATACTATGTAGTGAAGTTCGTCTCATTCTGATATACTCGTACCTATCTGTGCAGTAGAATAAATAAACAACAAATAAACTGCTTTAAATATAACCCCGGCCTAACCCCATTATGTGTAACCACGGTCCGTCCGTAGCGTGGAATCTTTCATTAAAGAGGAACCGAATTAGAAGCGTCCTTCACCCGTGGCCATCTAATTCGCAAATTAAAGTATTTTTATCAAAATATTTTGTAAAGAAAAGCTAGCGGATAAATTACTCTCATATCCAAGACGATTGGTGAAAAATATTTTTTAGACAACACCGATTGTCAAAAAAAATGATTTTTATATTGCGGTGGACACACTTTTAACACAATAGGTATATCCTTGTGTAATGAGGGTTTTCGCGATTGAAAAATTCGCCAGATGGCAATACGTAAACGGGAGGTCCAAATGCTGCATGATTGGTTATTTTTGACATGACATTGACAGATATGTCAAAATCCACCTCATTAACTTGCCTTCATATTAACCTACTAATATTATAAATCCGAAAGTTTGGATGGCTGGATGGATCACAGATCATAGAAGGGAAGGATGGATGTTTGTTACTCTTTCACGCAAAAACTACTGAAAGGATTTTGATGAAACTTTACAGTATTATTGATTATAACCCAGAATAACATATAGGCTACAATTTATGACGATTTGTGACAAACTAAATTTCACGCGGGTGAAGCCGCGGGCAAAAGCTAGTAGACAATAATATACCTAACTTTAATGATACTAAACTAAGTAAGTACTAATGAAAAAACAATGAGTACAATAAAATTCCTTACTCGTAACTGTTTTAATGTGACAAAACAATGGAAAAGGCTTTCAAATAAACAAAAAGTAACTTAGGAAGGCTTCACTTTCGAACACATCCGTCATTATGTTAAATTGAATGAAAGAAAAAAATTTAACTTTAACAACATTTTGAATGAACTTTGGCGAAATATTTAGGCAACCTTTGGAGAATATTTTTCTTATCTTTAAATACAAATTTGGTAAAGGATATTTTTCATCCCATAAGCAGATGGGCGAAGGATCTTAGAATATTACTTGGATGGCTCATAAATAATTTGCGGGAGAGCTCGGGTTCAAGGAACTGGGTTAAGGCCAGAGGAGCCAGAAAATGGCAATATGTGGTTGTTCGGGATAAATTTCAAATTGAGACCTCGCGGAATTATTCAATTCCAATCTGTGACCGACCGCAGTTGATGATCTCAATTCTCCTCACTATTTCTCGCACAATATCACGTTATATGTACAGGTACTTTGTATATTTTTACTTACTTAGGTATATTTTTGTCTAGTCAATAAATTCCTGCAACTACAAGTAACGCTCTATGTAGGTAATCTACCTAAAATAAAATCTGAATAAATAAAATTTTTTTTTTCCAATATTCCAATTTCTGCTGGAACGCAGTATTTGCACGAGCAATAAATGAATTACAGGTCAATTTTCCAATCGACCTAGATCACTAACTGGATCTAGATGCAACAGGAAGCATTTCCAATAACCGAGCTTCGTGATTTCCTGCAGCCAGTTGAGGAATAAATTCACGAGCGGATTTTCAGGGTACACTATTTACATAAAACTCGTCTTTTTTTCAGGCAAAACGATTTTCAAAGCACATCTATATTGTTAATAACATTAACAGTTTATTTGAATGGCATTCTTAGCTTGTTTGGTATGATCTTAGTCCGTACATTCTATTAGCATGAACATGTTTTGCAAAATTATATTCACGGGAAGTAAAGGCAACTAATAAATTGTATTAGCTCCCGTGTACCCAACTTACGTGCAAGCCAGCCAAGGCCGCTCTCCACGGTAATGATATAATAACGAACCACTGTTAGTAAATGCATAATCACTGACGTTAAAGAGAAAATTGTAATAGCCAGGTTTTGAAACGAAAATATGGGTTTGCATAAACAGTATTTTGCGTTTTACATAAGTGTATGTATGTGCCGTTTTCACTGGCAAGGCTATGGCCCTGAAAAGTATAGGCTTTTTAATGTTGAATATAATTTTAATAAATAAATTATTCAGTTCTAATTCGGTTCAAAAATATTAATTAGATAAGTACAGTTTGTATTATGCGAATAACTAGTAGCTATACTTGAATAGATTCATTTTAATAAACTAAAGTAGGACTAAAACCTGAAACAGCGCCAGCTGCGGTTGACGTCCGGTCAACAAACTAAAAAGGCTGCGTCAAACGTTTACAACACATACTCGTACAATAGTATGTTGTACTAGCTTTCGCCCGCGGCTTCACCCGCGTGAAATTTAGTTTGTAAATTATAGCCTATATGTTAATCTGGGTTATAAACAATAATACTGTAAAGTTTCAACAAAATCCGTTCAGTATTTTTTGCGTGAAAGAGTAACAAACATCCAGACATCCAGACATCTAGACATCCACACAAACTTTCGCATTTATTATATTAGTAGGATAGTTCCTGGATTGCAACACAATAGGTATGCCAGTAAACACGGTCACTAAATGAATAGCAACAGCCTTGGGTTCAATTCAAGTCTGCCCACGGTTGGTAACCAGAGAAAGGTCACACACTCAGGAGAAACATTAGCACTCGCAACTGGCTCATTAGATGCAGGCTCTCGCTAACCGACACCAAACTCAACCTTCTGTTCAATAAACGTATTTTTTCTACCCACTTGCTGCCCACCATAACTATAGATACTAGTTATATTCCCTTTAGTCTGAGATGAATAAATCTTATATACGGAAGTCCGCACGTCAAGGTAATGTTTAGGTGTCTTACATAGTCGTTGTAGTTGTTAATTTTCAGTATAATGTGTATGCCGATCCGCTTTCAACTGTACAAAATAAATATAAGTGATACAATCCAGGGTATCGATAGAAAGCTAATCTTTCAAGTCAAGAGTAATTAAAACAAAATTAAATTATTTATTTAATAATAGAAAACAGACTACCTACCTTTTGTCTAAATTAAGTCCATTTTAACTGGTGCAGTAATAAAGCAACGAAGTTATGCTCAACGAAATTAAAATGCGCATGTAGGTACACGTCCGCGCCGTTACGAAACGCTACGAGCTACGAGATGCTACGGACTACGCGCCATATTTTTTATTGATCGTAGTATGTACTCGCTATGTTTTTAAATCAGGGATGTTATGGATATCCGTAACCGTAACCGAAACTATCGGATATCCGAAATAAAAAAATATCCGTAGCCGTAACCGATTCAAAAGTTTCGGAAAAAGACGGAGTCTAAATCTTAATATTTTTATTTTTTTTACTTGTCTGGCTTTCCCTGACACCATCTAACATCCCCGTCTATTTTACTGTGGCTATGTGGGTCGCCGCGCAGTATCTTGCAATATGAATTTTACATTTTTTAAATTCTAATTCATATCCGTAACCGAAATTATCTGAAATTTTTGGATATTCCGAAATGATTTTATATTATCCGCAACCGTAACCGAAACTTCATATTCTTAACATCCCTGTTTTAAATTATAATGTAAAAGATGGACGCTCAGCTGAATGCCTATTAGGAAGATACTACAAGTTTTTTATCGCCAGTCAACACGACATTGAATGTGAACGTGACCATGACATATTGTGCTGTGTGTGACTACTATTTCTATGTACCTATTATACAAGAGTTCATGACATTCAACTATAGAATACCTAACACAATTTAGGTTCTACGACATTAAATAAATATCTACTCTAAGCGGATTAATGTAGTAATTTGAAAGTCTGTTTCTACTCGAACATTTCTCAGACTGAGACAGAACTCTCAATAAAGACAAAATCAAAATACTATCTATTAGGTACATTTACTGTTTGCTCCACTTGCATATAAATGCAAAACATCCCATAAATATTGTGTGTGAGCAAATTCACAAAACAAAGACATCACGCTTGATAAAACATTCATGATAACGGTCTCTTGCCCGTCGCATTGCTCCATGTTTATGTATAGAATTGACAAACATGTCTCTCAATCTAGAAAAGTCCATACTAAGAGATACTGTTCAAACAAAAACTTCTATTCGTTTGTTTACGAATACTGTGTACACACACGAAGAAATCCCAATCCACTGTACATATAATGGCATTGTTGATAGTATTTGACGTCCATTGTGATATAGGGTTTTGCATTCATGTATTTCATAGGTTAACCTTACCAAAAACATTACTATATTACATCTATAGGATTTTTAGATTGCCGCACTACGGGTGTTCAAAAAGTAATGAGAATGGGATATTTCTAGCCATACAAATTCAGAAAAAAATAGGTAGATAGCTTAACACTAGAAACTGGTAAAGAAATCATTTAAGTTCACCGTTGTGTTTAAGAATTACATTCACCTGAACACCAGTCTGCAATTCAATACGTGTAGAATTGCTCCAAATTGTAATATGAGGTATTTCTTTTAATTTCATATGATCCAATTCTTTCGTTATGTGGTATAGTGATGGAATACTGGTAAACGGATTTATTTGTGCTACGAGATGCTACGAGCTACGAATTTCCGGTGCGGTGCAGCGTTTGTTTGTATTGCAACAGCAGAAGTTTGCGGGGTTATAGTGCCTTCCTAACAAACGGTATTTAATGGGTACTATCTACATTGAAATCTGATGTCCCTACCCATAAAAAATCGCGACTAAGAAATCTGATAGCTCTTGCTTATGTGTATGAGTCAAAATGACTATTAAAAGACTAGATCTAGTTATTGAACATGAACGTACTCGTAGTAGTTGATATCGATTGGGCGTATTCCGATGCAGCTCATAAAAAATGCACTCGTTGTTTTATAATGCATTCGTTGTGGCATAAATCTATAAAGCAATCTAAATGTCGCCTAAAAATAGCTTAATAATTGTTACCTATCATACAGTTTCAAAATATGATTGCAGGTACACGACATGACCATTATTGATTTAAATGATTATATTCATTGTATAGCAACAAAACGGATTTGGAGTTGGTCTGAAAACGATTCTCGATCGTACAAAAGTATATTTAATTTGTTATCAAGATATAGCAGATAACTCATTCTAATTTCCTCCTTCCAGATGAATGGCTTCAATTCCAGAAACAACGATAGAAAGATGGGCACAGTAGAATCGGTCGCCGTGACAAGAATAGCGTTCAAGAAGTTGCGTCTTTGGGAGAAAAATCTTAGAAGACCGGCTTTTGCCCCTATTAATGAATCTAAAATTAGTAGCCATGACTTAAATGCATGTAATACGAGTAGGTATGTTCAAGTGATCATCAGCTACCTCTACCTACTTGGAGTTGTGGTTCACTCTGGTAAAAATATACATAACATAGAGAACTCTTTCAGACCACAAATCATATCTGGTATAGTAGTAACTAGTTCGGTAGTAACTTTCAGCTTAGAGGTAAGCGTAATACTTAGACTAAGAGCTGGTGAACGCCAGACCTATGTCATCTTATAAAAGCTTAAAGTTTGTCAGCGTATGCTCCCAATATAGGTCTGGCGTTCACCAGCTCTTAGTCTATAAGCTGTATATGTACACAGACAGATACAAGATGTTATAGACACCAAGTGAGCCCACTTCCTCCGGTGTCATGTGACCATCCCGGCAGCATCGCGTCGCCATAGTAACGGATTAGGGCCGCGCCGGCCGTGACCCAGTCCCGGCCGGAGACTTTATTTTAATTTGCATAAAGGCCTATTTACAACGCACGAGGACGGAAGATCGTGATCTGGAGCACCTGAGATGTTCCAATGTCGTTTATTTTTAAACGGTCCATTTGCGTAGATTTTCGTAAGCAAGAATTACCCTAATTTTTGACTGAAACATTTTTCCGTAGCTGTATAGACAGCTACGACGTAAATAGTTACGTCGACTTATTTATGGTTTCAAATGACGTCACAGTCCTGACAAGCTTTATAAGGCCTCCTAAAGAGACAGTCAGGCAGAGCACCGTGACAGACTCTTTCTAAAGCACGAAATCAAAATGCAAATGTTCGTATTATCAGGTTTATTCAAGACTAGCGGCCGCCCGCGATTTCGTACGCGTGGATCCCGCGAAAAACATCCTACTGTGATGTATACTAACAAAATGATTTTTTAATCTGTTTAAAAGCTCCTAGGCATTGAACCCCCCGAATCGCAAGTTTTCATCTCTCCGACCACTAAGCGACGAAGGCGTTCGGAGCAGGAAGAGCCGTTTCTGTTTCAATCTGAGAGTAATTAAATCTTACAATTAAAATTTGACCCAGTTTCCGGATTTTGATTAAACTGGTGTTACCCGGATAACTTTAATAAGCGGGACTGATGATGATTTATTGCTTTCATAAAAATAAGCCTACACTTATAATGTCAGTCGCCTAAACTTATAACTGTGGAGTACAAACAGTAGAACGCATAAAACCAGTGAAAATAATGTAAAGTATCATACATTATAACAATATTTTTGTAGAGTTTTTGCAATTCAATGATGGTTAAATTGATGTTAAATCTAAAAATTTATAGTTTTAACTCTACCTACTAAAATCATTTTATTTAGTAAACGGTTTACAACGTCAACTGCAGGTACGAAGGTAATAAGCACAAGTCATTATGGAGTATGAACACTGTGTAGCCATTTAGTTAAGATTTATCAGTTATTTAGTTAACATGTTATTATGGTGAAGTTCTAGTTACCTACTTTAGGGTTAGATAAGTATTTTGTGATATCCAGATCAAATAATTTCCATCAGGATTGTTGTAGAGTCCCTTTCGTGTCGTAACGTGTATATGTGTAATATGGTACAGCCCTAGGAAGCCTGGACTAAAGAGGCAGGCATGGAATAAATGACTATCAATGTAACTGTGCCTTTAGCGACGCAAAGTTATTTTTGTCGGCTCGTTTGTGACGCGAGAGGCCATTTGCGAGTCTGACGAGTGCCGTACAGTCTCATAATGAGCTGGCGCGATGCATATTGTAGGCATTGCAATACTAGACTCGTGCTTGGATTGTTTGTGAAGAGAAAAAAGGTTAAGTACTTTAGTTAGGTATTGTGAAACTTTTTAGAATCAAACATTAAGGACCTCATTAACAAAAGTTACACCCTAGTTGAACCCTGGCTTACGTTGTCATTTAGTATGGAAATGACATTTGAATCCAGAGTTCATACTAGGTTTAACTTCTTATTAGTAAGCGGGTAAGTGTAGATAATAATAGGCATATTCCAACTCCTTTTTTCTTAGAAAAACATCGTGCGTTTTACAATTCCTCTTCATAATTTCTTAACCGACCCTTACTATATTCTATTTATTTCTATTACTATGTAATGGCTTCGACAGGTAAGTAACACTAGCTTGTTATGTGGTAGACCACAAATTAACCGCCATCAACAGCACTACTGCAACTGGTATGCATTTGCACTGAAACTGTGTAGCCCTGCCTTTAATATTATGATGACTTGACTGTCCTATATTTTAACCCAGTATGTAAAAATTTAACAACACTGACGTCCACAGCGAATTCCAACTATCTACTATACGCATCATAAAAGATTTTACAAAACGATAGTCGGTAACTATACATACATTACTAGCTTTCCGCCCGCGGCTACGCCCGCGTGGACTACATTATATAGCCTATAGCGGACCCGCCTATTTTTTTCCAAAATATAATGCCTATGTTACTCGTGGATAATGTAGCTTTCGAATGGTGTAAGAATTTTTAAAAACGGTCCAGTAGTTTTTGAGTCTATTCATTACAACCAAACTAACAAAGTTTTCCTCTTTATAATATTAGTGTAGATAAATGTGGTATTCCGCAGTACGCCTTATGGCTCCAAGGTAGGAAGGTGATGGTAGTATTATGCTTTAATCTGAAGAATACACTCTACAAAGCAGAGTTTATCAAAAACCGACATTTAAATCAACGCCAGTCGCCAAAATTACTCGTATTAAGATTTTCTAATGTATAAAATAAGCTGGTCTAACCCCTTTGATTTTACTGCATAAATAATAACAATATTAGTACTAACAACCGCCTGAGTGGAAACAAACACAATATTAGTCTGAATTCGAAGTAACTACAAATCTGCAATTATAATTAGAGTAGCGTTAAGTAAATGTTGAGCCGCAAGCGAGGCGAATTGAATGTCCTTGAACATCATATTTAGGGTTCTGTTCCTAAGGGTACCACAACCACCGGAACCATTACTAAAGTCTGTAAGATAATACTTTAAACTTTCGCATATGTTTTGCCATTGCATAGCAGCAATCCTATCTTCTTACTATAATATTATAAATGCAAAAGTTTGTGTGGATGTCTGGTTGCTGTTACTCTTTCACGCAAAAACTACTGAACGGATTTTGATGAAACTTTACAGTATTATTGTTTATAACCGAGAATAATATATAGGCTATAATTTATGTCCATCTGTGACAAAATAAATTTCATGCGGGTGAAGCGGCGGGCAAAAGCTAGTGATATAATAAAGAGGAGCTCATACAAGAAACAAGGTACCTAGTGTGTTTATATTGTTACACACAGTAATAAATTATATCACAACACAACTTACTCCCTAACTTCGTCTAGCTAGACCATTAATTTATTACCGCTACAAAAAGTGAGTTAGATTTCTACAGGTAGAATAATTTATTTGATGTTTCATTTACGTTAAAAAATGAAGACAATACCGATTATGAGTATTTCAAATATTTTTTGGACAGAGAAACTCAGCAATAAACGATCGCTGTCAGTGCGATTATACTTAGAGTAGGGTAACCACACTGCACAGTGTGGTTAGGTAATGATGACCGGGACATTTTGCATCAGAAATGTTTAACAAAGCTGAAATATTAAATCCTACAACCTTTATTCATACAATTTTTTAACCAAAAAAGAAGGCTCATCAACACTTACGAGATGAACTAAATTACAGAATACATTTGGTAGGTCATATTCGCGATTAATTTCAAATTATGAAATGTACGAAATGAACAAAAACATTGCGAAATATGCACTTTTAATAAGCGACTTTATCAAATCAAATCAATCACAATTACGAGTATTTACAACCCTTAGGTATATGTATAGGGAAATGAAAACAAACCAATTACAATATCAAAACAAAAAATATATTTTTGCAACAAATACAATTTTAAAATTAAATTCCACTTTTTACTCGTATACGCTAAAATTCCAAACAATATTCTCGTTTACTCAAATCTTCAAAGCGTATCAGTATCCCTGAGACGACAGGGGAATTTGAGACAAAGGAATAGCTAAAAGGAGGTTCGACCCGAGCGAACAGCAAAAAGCACTCATACGGCACACACGAGATCGTAAGAATTATTTGATTGTTGTCATCGTGGGACAGCCGAGATTCTGTTTCGTATTTTAAGTCGCCTTTTATACTGTAGGAAAGAAAACTCGGTTGTTTTTCTTTGGTTCGTATGGCGCTTATAAGATTAAGGCGACAGAACGAAACTCAATACTCAATTCAATTTCAAGCATAGATTTTAGGACTGCAGTTAAACCAATCAGTTGAATTTAACATTAAGAGCAATTACAGAACAGAATCAATGACTTAAATTGAGTTTTGAGCATTGTTTTGCAATACGGATTTAAGTGTAATCCCACATCTTGTCGCTCCCATTATAACTGCTGTACAGTCAGGATATAGTTTGGTCTCCAGTATAACCCAATCAGTGAAAATTGAGAGGTCCTGGGGGATGCTTACTGCCATGCACCTCGCAACGGATTTATCCAAAAGAATAAACTTATAGAGATAGGCTCAATACTCAATGATAGTTCGTCTTGGATTTCTAAGTACCTTCATAAACACCGGCCATAAGACCGGCTCCGCGCCGTGATTATCCACATGAGAGATATTTATCTTGTTACGCTGTCCATTAGATATTGCAGAAATAACCTATTGATTTTTCTGGCTACAACCTTTTGTAGTGCAGCCATAATCTACTACAAGTGTCAAAGGTGAACGTTTTCACCGTGCAAAACTGTACATCAAACTATTTTTTTTTAAAACAGCACCTACATCAACAGATGCTAAATTGTGCTATCCGCCGTACATGCATGGATAGAGCCTAAACCAAAAGCCAAACAAAAAAAGACTTTTTGAACAGTATCAAGATATTAAAAAAATAAACCTAAGTACCAAACTAATTTTTTTATCCCGATTTACCAATTAAATCGCAGTGTCACGACTGCCAGTATTTAGCCACCGTGTTGTCACAAATGTTCACATCGCGTGATTGCGCTGACTGTCACGACATCATTCTGTGCCTGTTATACCCACTTTGTACGCTGTATGTACATGCGAACCTTCATTTCAGAAAGCTAACTCAACTTTTAAGTCAGCTTATGTACTTATCTAGGCAAAGACGATGGAACAACGAACAGGATTAAAATGGTGGAGATACCAATCTCCGTGCATTATGAATACAAAGCCTTTTGCTTTTCCCCCTTTACTAAGACGGAATCTCCTTACACCTGGTTACACAACAAAGTTGGATTCTCTTAAACAAAATTAATTCGCTTTCCAGCGACATAATGGTATTTTAAACGTATCTGTTATAATCTAACTGATGAAATGACAAAACATTTTCAGGTTCGAATCAATTTTACAATTAATAGAGATGACTATGTAACTAAGAGCAAGTCGACTCTTCGAGTTTGATATGAAATGCCTATGAAGAACCAGACGTCGCTTACCGTTATCTGTCCCTATTGCGTGCTTAGAACTTTAAAACTACGCAACGGATTTTGATACGGTTTTTTAATAGATAGAGTGATTCAAGAAGAGGCTTTACAATATGTAATACTTAGCACCCATGCGAAGCCGGGGTGGGTCGCTAGAATAATAAACTAAGGAAACTTACAGAACTACTGTAACGAAATGTCTATCACGATGTAGATAGCATATAACGAGCCATCTTCGCGTATCGCGAATATGATTTAACCCTTCGTGCATGGATATGCACGCTGAAAGTGCTGACACGCTCGTGTAGCGCACATGTAACAATGTCTCGCTGTGAGCCTATTTATAGAGGCTTAGGAAATTAATAGCGAGCCAAGCGGATGATGGGATGAGCCGATATGCTGTTTAATTAGCGGACATATTGTCTACATATTAATTAATTACACACATTTTGAATGACATATTCTGTATAACACAGTCATATTTCGTATTGTTAGGTTAAAAGTCAAAGTGTAGTTACGTCGCAGAATACCTTTTGCTGACTGGTAGTACACAATACATTCCTTCAGTTTCCTGTTTCATTTTCATCACGAAAATGACTAAAGAAATATAGGCAAGCCGAGTTGTTTTTTGTTACTGATTTTTTTATTGATAAAAACATTGATACGATACCGAAAGTAACTGAGTATCCTTTAGAAAGTCAAATAGTTATATGCAGTTAAAAATGAAAACTATCTCACCTCTCGTACACACTATGCAACTCTTACGTTGTTAGGATCCTCAGCAGCTCTTATAAAGCAACTAGAGAAGGTCAAATTCATTCCGAAAGAAATTAATTAGAAAAAATAGGCCACAGTCCTTGCTTCTCCTTTCGTGTTTGTAAAATAGTCTCTGTAACAACTACTTATGTATGATACCACAGTGTACTTTGTATGACTAGCGTCCACTCGCGACTCCGTACGCGTGGATCCTGTTTTACCCCCTTGTGGATTGAATTTTGCAAAATCCCGTCTTAGAGAGTACCTACGTTCTAAAAGGAACCCCCATGCAAAATTTGAGACTCTTAACACTTGTAGTTTCTGAGATTACGTGATGAGTGACTGAGTCAGTCAGTGACCTTTAAAATCCTTTCTTAGCGGATGCCTACACACATCTACCTGCATGCCAAATTTCAGCCCGATCCATCCAATGGTTTGGGCTGTGCCTTGATAGATCACTATGTCAGTCAGTCAGTCACCTTTGAGTTATATATATTTAGATAGCTTGAGATGCCGTCGTCTGTTGACAAAGAAACCTGGTTGTTGACTTACCTGGCCTCGCGGATGGCGTCGACCCAGTGCACGCAGTCCACCTCGGAAGCAGCTCGCAGCTCGTACTGCCGCTGGCTCTCGCGCCGGTACGAGATCGTGAAGCAGAACTGCCGGCAACGAGGGTGGGTTAGTGGTTTTAACATCGAGCTGACGAATTGAGTGTTGTTACTTGATCGGTATTGTATTTTTAATTATTGGCCTTGTTTCTTATTGTTAGGGTTCCCTTCCCAAAGAATAAAAACGGGACCCAATTACTAAGTTACTAATGCCCATTTTCACCATCAATCCCTAATTTTTAAGTGACCCCTATGAAAACAAAATTCCTGTTATGTGTTACCATTAGGGGTCACTTTGTATAGTCAATGTATACAAGTTAACATAGTACCTACGTAAACGTTTTTCTTCAAATAAATAAATGTGTCGTTCTTTCATTTTCCTTAAATAAGTCCTCCTAAATATAACGTAACATAATGGTACTGGCACAGAAATACAAAACAATTTTCCTGCATTTAAGAAAGCGAATTCTAACTTAATCCGATCCAAGCGAACATAAAAACCATAACAAAACAGATTCCGAAGTATTCTCAAGGAAACAATATAACAATAAAAACGGCATCAGGCAAGTTGCTTAATTCCTTCAGAAATTTTCAGAAGTTAGTAGGAAACTTCCGAGTTCAGTTTCAGATTTGGTTTTTCAAAGAGAATAAAGCAGTCATTTTGTTAAAATGAAATTTCTTTGTTTTGAATTAATAGTCACAGAATATTATTAAATATTAGTTGAAAAATAATGAAGAGCTCGTAAAGTATGGAATTATTTTGCCAGAATGGGCAAGTTCATCGACCTTTTCTTGAATTAATGATGTAAATTGATGTACAACCTGCTGTGAGGTTATTTTTTATTCATGTTACGAACTTGGTGGCCACAACTAGGCAAAGGTTTTACTAGATCTCTGCAACCAAGGTTATCCAATGTTCTATTGTATAAAATAACCTGCTGTCCCAATGTTTTTGTCCTAACATTAGACTCGTACATAAGCAATCAATCTGTATGAAACTTATAATCAGGGATATCAAGTTAAAAAGCTCTTTTTCTATCTCTTTCTCTGTGGGTTAGTTACATACTTTGACCATAATAAATGTCTATTTATTTATTTTATTTATTTATTTTATTTATTCATGAATAGAACGGTAGTATCGATTACACTATTCAAACAAGACGTAACAAAGTTCAGAATAACATTTAAGTAGGTACTTATAAACAATTTAACTTAACTTAATTTAGGAAAAGTACATAAATCTAAAGTCTGCCAAACTCCATACACAAAACACCGAGTATATTACGTTTAAAGGAAGGTGGTGCAACTCAGCCTTAGACTTTATATTTTAACAAATTAATTAGTTTTTAACTTAGATATAACATGTAAGTATTTAAATGTTATTTTGTACTTTGTTACGTTCTCTTGAATAGTGGAATTGGTACTACGGTTCTATTCAAAAATAAATAAATAAACATGTAATGTACTTACCGACGCATTCCTTTCCATAGGCGCCTTGCTGAGCCGCTCGCAGTAAGAGCCTTCCAGGAGCAATACTCCCGTAGGCCGCGTGTTGTTCTCCGACTCGTAGTAGAACAGCATGTTCTGAGAGAAAACGTGAGAGTTACTAAGGACCCAGTCTCCCTAGACAAGGGGCAAAAAAGTGGAAATGCCTTCACTCCGGCATCCAGCTAGCAAGAGTATGATATCGTCCAAAATTTTCGTGGCGCGCATCCTAGCTTGGCAGTGACGATTCGAACCACCATTTAGTGTTTGAAAACGAGCTTTGTATGAACGAAACGTCATTCGATTTAAATATAATGAGTCCTCTCACTTAATTCACGTGCTGGAGGTCCCATAGTTTCACTTTATTTTGAACTGGAAGTTTATTTTCTAACATAAAAATACTATACTCAGAAATTATCTATACGTTCAGAACTCAAGTTGAGACTGATGTCAACAACGGAACAGTTTCATAAATAAATGGTCCTAACAAAATACACATTTGTAACTGTATGCTTGATATTTCCAAGACATTACCCGATTTATTCGCCCTGTATCGTTGCGTTTGGCCCGCTGATCTGTCGGGCGGGCCCGCTGGGCGGTACATAAGTAATGAGCGGGCCTAAAGGCACGGGTCTGCGCTCGCTCTACAAGCGGAATAGGTAATCGCCCGCTCATGTTGTTGTTTCGAATTTCATTGCAGTGTTTGGAAGATGTTTTCAATTCGTTTTGGCAGGGACAAAAGATATAAGTTCGTACAAAAAGGACTTAATTATGTCTGATCTCATTAGGTAGGTAACGCATTTTCAAAATATTTTTTTATAAAATAAAAGATTTTGCGTAGAGTAACAATTTCCATTCTAAACTTCGTACTATACCTATGGCGAACTAGCTAAAATGCATGCACTCTTTTAATTTGAACCATTAAAAACAAACTATTTATTTGTTCAGCAATGAATGTTCCCATTAACTCCACATGAGATAACCATTACATTTTAGCATTCACAGTGCTTGGTCTAAATGAGTTCAGAAATCTAAACCCTATTTCATTTGATCAAAAAGTCGTTTAGAAATTAAAAAATTTCACACTTTTATTTATTCTGCTAGATTCAGAGCCGAGAGCCATGGAGTCCTCGAGTCTCTCTCGGGCCGTCACTCCGTTTAGTTACGATAAATTTATTTGATTTGATTTGGTAAGTACTCATACTTCAAGTCACGTAGCAGTGTAAGTTATGAAACTTGTTAACAACAATATTTTTTACTGAACTGTTATTAAAACATCAACGGATATGAAGATTTAACAACGTATTCTAATACATACTTATTTGTAGCAAGTTAATTAAAGTTAAACACAAACATAACCTAACATAACATAACCTAAAGAACCTTAAGCGATTCCAGCCATTTTCTAATATAAGTCAGTAAGTAAATCTGAAAATATAAAGTAGAAAACGTAATAAAACTTAATACACATTAATTAAAAATTACATACCTGATACAAGATGAACCATCGCAGCTGCCACTTGGTGTTGTCGGCGCTTCGCTTGTGCAAGTACCCCGCCTGGAACAAAGAACAAATTAGATCTACCCTCAATATCAATTTATCGTATGAATACGCAACAATTTCTATTTCATTCTCGCTTAGTATGTACGCTTATAACGATCGGTCCGCATTAGAGCACATTTGTATTTTGAGCACAAGCAATCGGAACAAATAGCGATTGCATGTGCCCGATACAAATAACCAAATATCTACTAAAGGTCTGGTTTAATTAAGTTTTATGATTCACCATTTTTTTTTCTGACTTGTGTTAATATTTGTGTATCTAATTTACCATGTACAGTCACGGAATGAAAAGGTTCGTCAGTTTTCAAATTGATTCCTTCAACGAATCGCGAGCACATATTACCTTTTGAAACTATGTTACAGAATAATCTCGAGTTAGAGAAAATAATCTTTAACTGTTCGTCAATAAAGTTCAAAATTATTCAGATCAAAGTTGTTTGACGATTTAACTTGTCAAGAAGATCATTATGATTGATAAACTAAAACCTTCTTGTTGGTTCAACCTGCCATTATCTATTGAAAAAAAAACTACATTTTGTAACAATATTGCACTGATGGGATAGAAAAATAAACAAGCAAAACCTCATTCGTTAGCAAACGTCATATTTATTTAAATGTTAGCAGCATTGTTTCTTGCACGGTTATGTTGGCAGGTTTGACTCTTACTTACAGTACCTAGTGCAAGCGAAAACCGACACTAAGGTGACGAACCTTTTCATTCCGCGACTGTACATATTTATTTACTTTTAGGTAACATAACATTTTAATTTGTTGAGGAACTCTATTGCCCGTATTCACAAACGATGCTTGCTTATGTGAAGCAACAAATCGAACGCACAGCGTTGAATAGAGCTCTGTGATTGGTTCGTGTGTCACCCTGTGCGTCCACGCGCACTGTGAGACCTCGTAGTAATGTTTGTGAGTACGGGCGTTAATGTGGTCGCGATTCTCATCAGTGAGAGACCGAGGAAGAAAAAGAAGGACATAATAGGCTAGTTTCCTAAAAAAAATTTTTTAGTCCGCCATGTTTAATATCAAAAAATATTGGACACATATATTTTTATTTGTCAATCTAACAAATAATTACATAGTTATGGTGCGTTGAAGTTCCGCGCGACGTAACTAAGTGCGGCACTTTTATGCACTCATTGACGTCACGGGCCTCTTCTTATGAACTTTGGCGCGCTTTATCTCTTTAAATTTTCATTAGTTTGAAAAAGTGAGAAATACGTGTAGAGTATTTTTTGATAAGCTAACTGACGGACTAATTAAAACTCTTGCTTTTTGACCCAGGAAACATCCCTATTCATTAATTTAACATTGTAACTAGGTAAACGCATTTTTTATTGATGCCCTTATTTCTGAAATTCGCGGTGTCACTATAGTCTCGCTGTACCAAACTCACTGATTACAAGAGTACTACCATTGCAATATTTTATTCATCTGACCCCAATGCTGTAGGAGCGTTGGTGCAAGTTTGCCTCTTAGCACTCAGGAGCCAGAGTACATATTCCTCCACCAGCCCCTCGTCCATTAAACTTGTAATTAGCTGCCTTCCGTTGAGATACATTGCGAAACCTGAAACTGAGGGTAACTAACTAACGGGGACTGATGTTGAATATGTACACTCTTTAAGTGAGATATGATCAACTATCATTTAGTTTTAAATCTACTCCACTTTATTTTCTGATTTAATATAATGAGTGGAGATTATTTATGAATACAGAAAGACACTGAACTTGAAGAAATGAATTAACTTTTTGAGTTTTTACTTTATAAGGCTTGATTATTTGTTTTATGATCGATTAAGATTATGTATGTACATACAATGTACCTACTTCTAAGGTCCGATTCAACCAAACTTTTATCCGAGAATAACTCCTGGTATAACTGGCACATTGACAGTTTGAGTATAGGAAATATGCCAAAATGTCGAATAACTGACGATTTATTCTGAGATTAAAATTTACTCTTGTTTGGTCGAATCCACCCTATGTAGTACTGTGTTTTCTTTTACAATGGACACCTCAACACGAAGACCGTCGTAACGCGTTTACCTCTTTTCTTCGAGCTACAGCAGTCGCCCGCCGTAGCTACAAGTTGCTACGAGCACTACGTAGCACAATTCTACGAGCACGTAATTTAACTCTCAAAAATAAAAATATTTTCACTGTGAAACCTGAATAAAAATAAAGCTATGTGTATCTGTTATTGGCATGACATACTAAGCTCCTTTAAATAAAGTTTGTAGCATTTTTTTTAATGTCATAATATGTTGTTGGTAATAATATACCTAAATACATAAAATAAAAATAAAATACAAGCACATAGTAACGACTACGGCTAGCAACTGCAATGCGTAATCAATGTCAATGTTATACATGATAACTTCGTACACGTGTTGCTTCGCGTGGGAGCGAGTGAATGTAGTACAGATGTTATTTACAGTGAAACTTACATACAAAGGTGCAGTTCATTTTCATGTAACATTCGTATAATATTTTACATGTTATTCTCAATACTCTTAATGAAAATAAAATAATATGAATAATTAACTTTTAAAAAAAATAAAACCGACTTCAAATGCGTGAACACAAAAAAAAACTAAAAATTAAAAATATTGCGTATAAAAAAGTTCATCCCCAATTTTCCACCCTTGGGGGTGAAATATTTTCTTCAAATTCGCATGAAACCACCCTTTTGATAATACCTATTCAACAAAAAAATAATCAGTCAAATTGATTTATAATCGGCGGAGATATTGCGTATAAAAAAGTTCATCCCCAATTTTCCACCCTTGGGGGTTGTTTTTTCTATTATTAAATTTAAATGGGACCACCCTTGAGGTATTACCTATACGCCGAAAAAAGATTTGTTCAAATCGGTTCATAATTGGCGGAGTTATCGCGTAACAAACATAGAAAAAAAAAAACATACGGGTCGAATTGAGAACCTCCTCCTTTTTTGAAGTCGGTTGATAAGGCATCTTGTAAATATAACCATCGTCATTATTTGTAAATATTGTCTCCCGTCAATGGCTTTTTCAGTTTGATCAAAGAACTCTCTCAAACCTCAACAATAGTAATTTAATAATAACTTAACACCCAATAAAAAAAAATTATTCTGGTAGCAAAATACCAGTTAAAAAAACTATTTTTCAGTTCCCCTGTCGCTCTTTTATGTACCTACCTACTAAGTAACTGGCCGTGTATTTCTTCTTTTCAACTATCTTTTAACTACCAATTAATGTCACCAGCCCATTACCACTTTGGCTTACTCCCTGAGCTTCATTTTTTTTTATTCCATGTTCTTATTGTATCTTCAATCGAGAGACATTCCGAGCATAACGATCTCATTCAATCTCATCAAGCCAGAGGGACAAAAACCGGGTCATTATAATATGGAATTTTGTAATGCCACCTGGGGGGAAAGTACTCTTAATATTGTAGAAGGAAAAAAATTCTCAAAGAAAACATTCCTTTATTTTTGAAAACAAATAGAACTGCATTCAAAGATTTCCAAAAAATATTTGCCACACCCGGGAATCGAACAAACTAAAATCTGTTAAAAATTACACCCTGTATTTTTATTGCATCGATCGTTAGGGTCAAGTATAAGGATGAAATCTCTCTAACAAACTTGATAAATGAAATGAAAGGAAATCCATAAAATCTTAAATTATTTTAATTATGTACAGAAATTGTATGGTATGGTAGTGAATTTTAGAAAAAAAATCGAAAATCTATGAATGCAGTTCTCTTTCTTTTCAAAAATAAAGGAATGTTTTCTTTCAGTAAAATTTTCTATCTGCAGTATTATGAGTACTTTCCCTCCAGGTGGCATTACAAAATTCCACCCTGTATTGTTCTGGCATTAACTGATCCTTGGACAAAAGCCAGGCCAACCTGTTGCAAGTGTGCTTGCGTGCTGAGTGCCCAGATCGAATTGATCCATGACCATTCTTTGTGAAGGACTAGGGTTCAACAGTTGGGAGGTAAACAATACCCTAGCGTTAGGGTCAACTACCTAATGCAGGATTCGTCGTGTTCTTTTAAAGATACGATTAACATTAAAATTTCTTAGCGATTAGAGTCGCTTCTCAAACTAAATTATAAATAAACAACTTGCAAAAATCGAACTGCCTTAGGCGGGTCTGCGAAAGGTTGTGATTTCAATTCCCGCCTGAGTTTTTTATTTAAAAAATGATTTATTGTGAGTAAACTAGGTACTCTAAACATTGAATTGATACTTTTCTGAAAGCTGAAAAATTAGGAATCATTAAAAAAACAAAGTGCTTGCTCAAAACTTACATAATCTCAGAAATAAACGGTCATTAGCAGCAGTATTTTTTATTTTTTGATTTCTCCCGAACTTCGCCGTAAGGTATTGGAAAAAAACTGTATGGAAGTTGGCGTACAAATTAGTAGAATAACTAACGAGTTTCATTTTCCAAGAAGTTACAAAAGTTATCAACTTTCTTTGCTGTTTTTTTTATTATTATTATTTAAAAATCAGCCTAAGAGCGCTGTAGGTATTTTTTTTTTATTTCTAAATTGTATTTAGATCATAAAGACAACAGAACATTAAAGACTTAGTGCATTGGTTTCCACTTATTTGAGACGCGCCCCCTTTCGTCGAATCGAGCAGTCTGGAATGCATTGCATCTCAGCGGTCGCAGGTTTCTTACAGATGGCCCGCGCCACCCTTTAAAGGTCTTTGCGCTTTGTTTGGGAAACAATGACAAGACTTAATGTATGTTACTGTGACATCCATAGAAGAGTTGACGAAGAGGATATTGGTAGCTGCTGAACAATTATAAAACCTCACTTTCAACGCTAGTGACAGTGAGTGAAGTATGTCGTAGGCTCCGTGCTTGCATACAAAATAATGGTAGGTAGGCAGTTTGAACAGGATTTGTAATGTTTTTTTTATGTAAGTGAGACTGAGTACGATTGTAATTAACACGAAAACCAAACTCGAAAAACTGACTTGAAAACCTAACACGAAAACCTTACTCGAAAACCCAACTCGAAAACCTAACTCGAAAAACTAAATCGAAAACCGAAAACCTAACTTTTAACGGTTATATGACGGTTGTGTGTTTTCTACTGTAGAGCACCGGTTATTTGAACATACGAGTATGGATAAATTATACTCAATAATTTATCTTTGCAGAGATTTAACCAAACGTTTTGATTTCAGGTAAATAATCAATTTAATTTAATTGCTTTTTCATTATCATCGAACGAAGTTAGTTTACATGAGTTACAATGCAATGGTTGGCAGACATCTTTGTTTCTATGAATCTTCTGTAGCCACTTAGCCAGGCACTTGGAAGTTTGACCTCTCCCTGCTCAGAGGTCGCAGACTAGTAGATTTTAAGTAATGTGTTATTTTGGGACTGGTTGTTGTGCAATTTCTTTTACGCGATGTAATTTCTGCCAATTTAATTTACCCACGCCACAGACCTACGCAGAAGATCAAAAGGACCAGCTAATTTTAAAAATGTGATGAATATAATGCTTTAATGATATTATCATTTGGGTACTTCTCATTTACACTCAAATTTGATGGTCACACAATAATAGTTCATGAACGGTATACGTTAGATCAATACCTTTGGAATCAGATGATAAAATATCTATTTAGCTACATACAAAATAAATTGTATCGTAATAGAAGCAAAAATAATACGAAAAAATCACATGAAACGATAAAAAACGGGGTCATTTTTCGCGTTCTCATCGTGTCACACCTTCGGTTGCAATGAAACATTTGGTTACTGCACTCACAATTTTCATTCAATTTGTGTGTAGCATATACTAAAATCATCGTAATTAAATATACTTTCCACACAATAGTCAAAAAAATATCTTCTTATAATTATTTTGAATTGAGAAAGCGAAATACGTTGGTCACACGATTTTAGGTACCTAAAATTTTGAGTAATAATACAAGATTGCCGTTAAACCGAACACCAGGAACCAATCACAGTGTTCTATTCGGTTAACGTCAGTCACGCTTCGACCATTGGGGAGGTGAGATAAGTCGATCGTCGCTCCGCGAAAAAAATACGTAGCTTTTTGTGATTGTCCATAGACGTACCGTCGCTTGCTTGAACAATATTTTCTACTTCTAAAATTTAAACAATTTAATTGAAACTTTGCCATTGAAAACTTAACATGTTAGACTTATTTGTGTAGTATTCGACTTGAACCGTTAAATTCAAATTTAAGGATAATTCATAAAAAACTAAAATTTTCGTCACCTTCGTGGCATCACCTTCGTGGTGTTTTATACACGAAGGTGTTTTAGGCCACGAAAGTGATTTCTTGCTTTGGTTTATTTTAAAATATAGTGACTGGTGTTTATGTTTTTACAATATTTTAATAACTAATAAATTATAGGTACGTGGTAAAGTAGAGAATCAGATCAGTACATCAATAAATAAATAAGGGCCTCGTATTTTTGTTGTCTGTCTGTATGACTGTATGTATGTCTGTATATGTGACTGTGTATCTGTTTGTAAGATAAATTTAATCTGAAGTTTGAGTTAAAAGTTGTACAACAAAAATACGAGGCCCTCTGGCCTAAATAAACAATATATTTTTGTTGAGGGACTGATAATCAGTTAGAGTTCTTTTTTATTGAGGTACTGATAATCCGTTTTTTGCTTCTTTAGCATTTCAGAATGCCACCAGTGTCACCCTTAAAACCAATTGCGTAGAATCTTGTAACTTAGTAGGTGACCTAATCGGTAAAATTTAATCTTGTATTTAAGTAGGTACCTATTTATATTATGTTATTGCTATTTATCTATGAAAATAAGACAAAATATATGTTTTATAAACACTTAAGAGTCATTTACAGTAGGAAAGTTTGAAAAAATTATTGCTGTGAAGTAAAGAATCACTTTCGTGGCATCAAAAAATTCAAAACGTTAAATCTTCCAAACGAGACTCACTATTTGACTGATTTACTGAGAATACAATCTTCACATCAAGCGCTACAATTTTTGTTTACAAAAAGCTGAAATAAGTTAGAAATAAAATTCGCCACGAAGGTGACGATGAGAACCGTGGCGATGAGAAATACCCATTTACGTAAAGATTTGATTAAATTATATTATATGAGTATTGCTCATTCGCCTCTTATTGCAACCTATTAAAATCAGGGACCGCTAAGCGAAAAGCGAAAAGACCGCCTAAATAGCAACTGTGGGTCATTCCATAAAAATCTGTATAATTTCGACGTCATTTTGTCCTAAACTTTTTTAAGATGCTTTTGAATACTTTATTAGTGTAAATTATAGTTTCTTTATTAATTATGTTATGTCTAAAAGGGCCAGTCAATTTATGCTTTATTTTAGGAGAAATTATAATTTTTCAATTTTTTCATACTACACTACTCTTTTAAGACTTTTAATAAAGTATAAAACTTTAACCTTAACATTTATAGATAAGTTAATATACTTAATGTAGTTGTTTTGTTATTATCGCTGTATAAAAAACGTCATTCCCTAACTACTAACTTAGTCCCTTGTGCCATTTAAAGCTAGGGCCTGACGGTCTAGGGACTGACGATTTGGAGTAAAACTAAACACAAATGAAGATTAACTTTATATTATAAGATGCTTAATACAATGTGCCGAAAATAGCCGAAAATCCACACGTAAATACTATTAAATTATATACAATTTCCTATTGTAATCAATAAAGCTACTCAACTAGGGACTGACGAAGTGACTGGATCAACACATGTTTCCATAGCAACTGGCACGTTTGCACTTATTCAAAAAACGGCTGCCGCAAAGCCAGTATGGTCTGAGGATAACTTCGTATCGTACTTTAAACTCAACTAAATGTCATTCTCTCTAAATACATATTAAAGCGCAAAATTATAAAATCAGTGCGTGGCGAGGGAATGACGCTAAAAGCTGTAGACACTTTTTCAACTTAAGAAAATCTAATTATTGTTTATTGAAACCGCAAAATATTAATAGAATTTGGTGTAATGTACGTTTAAATAGATTATTCGTTAATTAAAACAAAGGATCAAGTTGATGTTTCTATAAATATGGGTTCCAAAATACAAACTTTTGGAGTACGGACCTGCCTAGGGAATGACGTTTTGGGTCATTTAAAAGGAATTTAAGATTTTTTAAAAACAGTTCTAGAAAATATAAATGGGTGATGAATAAAACACATTGCGAGCTGTTATTTAACAATTTTTGAATAAAAGATTAACAAATATTCCATGTGAAATGTGGCGCTGACTAAGAGTTGACATATTTTTGTGGAATGACCCCAATGTATCTTATAATGGGTACAATTAGTAATCATTGTTTTAGTTATTTTTACCACAGTTTAGTACAATGTATTTACTGACCTATGGCCACTTCTAGTTCAACACTGCAACTCCTGTGTAGCCAGGATCATTTATGACCGCCAAAAAAAACTATTTAATCGCCCTAATAGTACAAAATATGTCAGTTTTCACTTAAATCGCTTCATGGAGATAGGTATGTACTTCGAGTAATACCAAGAACCGCTGGAGTCAAGTGATTTTGGAACTACAACTGTCACGTTTTGTAACTTGTCCTGTTCATTGTATGGACTTACCTGCGAGTGGTCATACTGAGCGCGGTCGGAGAGTGCGATGAGCTGCCCGTCGTTCACTCGGATGCTACGTTGGATCTTCGGGCTAAGCATCATGCCGCTAGAAACATAAAATTAATAGATGACCAGAACATGTATAATTGAAGATAAACTTTGAAACGGATGCGTCGTTTAAAATTACACAGGGTTTTCTCTTAACTCTATAATCATGTGGATCTTAACAGCAATGAAGCAAAGTTTATGTTTTAACTAATCCCATAAGTTAATAAAACACATAAGAATGTTACAAACTCCTTAGCTATTTGGAATTTGAATGCCTTAAAAATACGCCCCATTCTTATGTTTTATTAATACAACGAGGCCCCACATTAGGCACAAGGCGTATGCATATTATGTTAATTAATAAAATTGAAGGTTTTGTACTCTAATAATTTTACTTTCTTATCTCTACAATTTACTTATTGGGCGTACTGAAATGTTTTAGTACTTAAATAAATAATACCTAGCTACAGAATTTAATTGCATGTATTAAAAAAACTGCTTTACAATACTTACTACGTATTTAAATCATCACGGTGACAAACTGAGTAGTAAACATCACGCTAGTTCACATTTATAAAATTCACTTGAATTTTAAGTCCACCCATAACAAGCTTCTCATTGTCATCATTATTTAACATAAAAGTCACTTCCAAAGGCTTCATTAAATTTTAAAAAGACACTTTTAATGTTAGGAAAATGGCACTCACATAAGATAACCAATAAAATATGAATTTCATAGATTACCGAAAACCGTAAGTAAGCAGAAACTAAGTAAGCGCCTGTTGAATTAGTAAACGCAAAGTTACAGAAATACAATATCACGGATACAGTTTTGGCAGGCGAGTTTTGCAAATCTGAGTGAGAATACAGACTATGATTAACTATTTTCACTTCAGTCAGTCATGATTTGTATTGACTTGTGATTATTTTGGGAGTCCGGTGAAGGGTGTGCGGTGTCGGCCTGCAGACGGCGACCAGTCGACTGCCGGGCGAGCACCTGTAGCTGGATCGACCGTGGCGCGCGTGCGTGCCCTTGATGACGTGCGAAATTAGCCATAGACCTACGAAGGGTGATCTTGTAACCTTGCAAATAATATTAATATGCAACATTATTTGTACCCTCTTACGAAAATGAATTTAAAATATTTTGGAGCTTTTTTAAGTGGCCAAAATATGCATGCATAAACTTTCGTAAACTTAGTAGTTTTCTTAATATGTCTGACCCGTATTAATCTCAACTCTAGCTCTAGTATTTTCCCCCAACATGAAATAGGCAACGGTTTGAATCAACGCAAAAAGCCAGACGTGTCAGCTGTAAAACTACATAGGTCTTCGTCTGAGAGATACGCAGTGGCGGCCGCGGAGAGCGGTTGATCGTAAAGGTCAGTTTACACTAACCTTAAACTCGTACATTAAGGTAAATGCCCCCTACTTCGGTATATTAAGGCTCTTACGACTTTAACATTTTATTTAAAAATAACCAAGCATGATATCAGTATGAAAGCTTTTGTATGCTAAACTTTGGTCTTTTGACAGTAAGTTAATACATAATTTATAGTTATATAGTTTGAACTTTTTTTTATATTAATTGTTCTGCGGACCTCTTGTTTGGATCCTGTTTCGTGACAAAATTTTGCTCTGTTTCTAAGTTCGTGAACTCATGTCCCCTATTTCGGGATAAGGTTTTATGCATACAGTTAGGATATTTTAATAATGATTAAGGGTTTAATAAATTTAAAAACGATAATAAAAATTTACAATAAAATAATTATGTGAAATTGACGATATTACTTACCTGAAATATTCATAAGAAATAATGTGTCTAGTATAATATTTTGATTTGTTAATTCTAACAATCTGTGAAAATATTTATATAACCATTAGAAATATAGAGGGGAGGGGGACTTAACCCCCCCCCCCCCCTCGTACCCATAAAATTTTGATTTGTTATTTCTAGCGATATGTGAAAATATTTATATAACCATTAGAAATGTGGGGGGACTTACCCCCCCCCCTTCGTACCCATAAAATTTTGATTTGTACCCCCCCCCCCCCTTCTCCCCATAATCCCACCCCTGGAGCTGTTTCAAGTGAGGGTAGCGCCCCCCCCCCCCCCCTGAAAATAACCCCAGATACGCCAATGACTCATAATAAAAGTAAGTAATTAATTAATTTCTTAGGTAGGTAAGTATTAAAAACTAAAAAATATGTCGATTTCTTTGATGGTGTGTGTCATAAAAGTACCTAACACCATACATTTATATATCACGAACTTGGAAAAAAGTAACAATAATACGGTTCCTTGTTTCGTGATACTGATTATTCCAAATTCCCCAGGTAAAATTCATGGATTATTGTCAAAATGTGTCAATTAACTATTATCTATCCCATATACAATACAAATAAACAAAGATAAATAAAACAAATCGAAATAAAACCAAAATTATGCTGGTACTACTTATGCTAATTTATCTTAAAATTGGTCATATATGTGAACTTCAAACTCGTGTCATATAAATTCTAGTGAACGAAACATATACCGAATTTAGGTCACGAGAAACTTAAATAAATGCATTATTTGTTTCATAACTTACATTTCAATTATCATAAATAATTATTTAAAAACCAAGCATCAAAATGTTATCCATAATATCCTTGAATCGGTAGTGTCACGAAATAGGGGACACACGAAAAATAATATGTACGCTATTTCGTGAGTCAATTAATCGCAATTTTAAAGGAATTCTACGTTTTCATATAACTTTTTTCTAAGCCAAATCAATTGTCAAGGAACACATGAAACCACTATTACAAGTTTTATTTAAATGGACGTTCCTTCGCCTTTTTATAAGCTTAAGAAGTTGGAGCGCTAACCTTACGGTGAGAGCAACCTTTTCAAGCCGCACGGCTGTTTTTGGCTCTCTGAGAGTTTGAAGCTTCGTATTACTCTCATTTTTGGCGCCACAATGCTGGTACTTGGTTTTTTAGATAGCTTAAATAATAGAGTTTTTGCAGTAATGAAGAATTTTTATAAATAATATTTCATTTGCTTATTATTTGAGCTAGAAAAAAAACTTACGAACTTACGTACTATCACGAACTAGTAGCCGTTTACCTTAATTGCTCTCGGTTTGTTATTTTGTAATTAATAATTGTCATTGAACTTATAAAATTCCATGAAATAGATTTACATGAGGTGGTCTATTAGAATATCCACTATATTTAACGATATTTTATTTAGGGGTTCTGGGATACTTGCTCTAGACCTAAAAGGGCTTAGGAAGGTTTAGAAGACTCACCTTCTACGAAGACTTTTCGTACACTTTCTTTGCTCATGACTCAGGCACAGTTCTGGCGCGTCTTTTTGCGCATCTCTCATCGGGCCACCGCTTTAGGTGCACTTTATCTTCAGAGTTGCGGTGAGTGAAACTGTGAAATAAGATGGGATTTTACCCTATAAACTGCTTGTAATTCGAGGCAATAGACTGGTAAAGTGCTTATAAATGCTTTTGAAAAAACTCAATTGAAACAAAAATTGATCATTTCACTTTAAAATAAAAGGAAATTACCAGGGCAGGGTTCGTTAACAATATTAGCTGTTAACTTTATTAGTTTTCAAAATTGCCAAAGCCTATTGGCGCAGAATTTACACAGAACAAAAATCACAAAAACAAAACTGGAACTTTAGCCGCTTGTTGAGACAGGCGTAATTTTATGGGAATGGACTTATATCTTTACCTAGCTAGCTCAAACCAAAACTTCCCGCTCTTAGACCTTGATCTACCGGTAAACTAAGTTACCGGTAATATTATTAAAATACCGTTATTTCTATATTTGGCAACACTGAAGAACGCCGCAGTCAGCTGTCAAATGTCAACGTCGTTGTCACCCAAGCGTCAAAATTTTATCCAAACTTCATCTCGTGATAAACACAATTCGAAGCTGTTTTCATCATAAAATCAAGTCCTTTTCATTGTAATTCACTGCTTTTGTTCATTTAACTATTATTACAAACATCTACATCTATTTTTACCCACCAAACTAAGATATTGAGTGTCATCGTAGTGTGCTATGTTCAGAAGCTAAACAGTTATTAGTGCGTGTTATTATTATGGCATCCGGCTCGAAGAATGATATTGTGAATAGACTGTTGAACGTGAGGATGGAAGATGCGGAAGCCGCCGAGGAGAACCCGCCTCAGAACATGCTGCCGTCGAATCAGCTCGCGAGACAAATCGAGCAGATGCGCGGCGACGACAACGGCCAGCCGAGCGAGCCAGCGCCGTCCTCGTCCGCCATAGAGAACATGCCCACCAACAACTCGAGCGGCCGCCTCCACAACTGGCAAGCGACTAAAACCACCGTAAAAGAACGCTTATCCTTCTTATTTAATAACGAAATCCTGAGCGACGTCCACTTCATTGTTGGAAAAGACTCAAACCAGCAGGTCATCCCGGCGCACAAATTCGTGCTGTCGGTAGGCAGCGCCGTCTTTGACGCCATGTTCAATGGAGTCCTGGCAACCAAATCTCATGAAGTAGAGTTACCTGATGTTGAGCCAGCTGCTTTCTTACTTTTGTTAAAGTTCCTATATTCTGATGAGGTTAGGATCGGTCCTGAGAGTGTAATGACCACTTTGTATACTGCCAAGAAGTATGCAGTTGCAGCCCTAGAGGAGCACTGTGTAGACTTCCTGAAAAGCAACTTAGGCACAGATAATGCTTTCTTGCTCTTGACACAGGCTCGGTTATTTGATGAGCCCCAGCTAGCTGCTCTGTGCCTAGAAATGATTGACAAGAACACAACAGACGCACTCAACGCTGAGGGCTTCACTGATATTGATCAAGACACCTTAAACGCTGTGCTGGAGAGGTACATGTTGTAATAAAGTTTTTATTTACTTGTGGATTATGTTTAACGTTTTATTATTTTATTAACTCTAAATTATTTAATTTTACAGGGATACATTAAGAATCAGAGAGGCTAAAATATTCGCAGCAGTATTACGCTGGTCTGAAGCAGAATGCACCAGACGTCACTTGCCCGTGACCCCTATAAACCAACGGACTGTTCTTGGTCGTGCTTTCAACGCAATCAGATTTCCCCTGATGTCTGTTGAAGAATTTGCCATGGGGCCTGCACAAAGTGGCCTGCTAGATGACAGGGAAATAGTTCAATTGTTTCTTTATTTCACTGTGAACCCTAAACCAAATGTTGGGTTCCTGGACACACCGAGATGCTGCATGACTGGCAAAGAACTGACGGTGAACAGGTTTCCGCAAACTGAGTCTAGGTGGGGTTACAGTGGCACTAGTGATAGGATCAGATTCACGGTAGACCAAAGGATTTTTGTGGTAGGGTTTGGGCTGTATGGATCATATTTTGGACCGTCAGAATATGAAGTTCATCTACAGGTTTGTTTATTGCATTTTACAGACTTCATGTTGCTCAGGAAAAAAAACGTGGTATTTTTTGGTGTGCATGCTGCACATTATAAAGTTCTTTTGTCATTACAGATCATCCACTTGGCCACAAAGAAAGTGTGTGGGTCCAATACGACAACATTTTGCTGTGATGGCACTGATGACACCTTCAGGGCCATGTTTAAAGAGCCTGTCGAAATATTACCCAACACTTCCTACATAGCCAGTGCTAAACTCAAGGTATGTTCACAAAATATTTGTATTAAAACTTAATTCCGTAACAATTAATATCTCAATGGATTTATCTTAGGTTCATTATCTATTAATTAAGTAAGAACTTAATTGAAAGTAATTGTTTTAATGCTGTTAATAAAACTTGTTAAGACGGACTACATTGATCATCTTGCAACACTTGCAATAACTGTAATTACAAAACTAAAATTAAGTAAGTAATTGCATTGATATTGCAATAGTGATTAGTATCAAATTGGCCTTAATATTTATAAAATTGTAAAACAAAGCACTGTTAAAGTAGAACAATAATAATTACAGTGGTAAAATAATATTTATTTGGAGTTTATGAATCGGAGAGTTTGTTACATCATTTTGTGAGATGTTTCAGATTATATAAATACTCACAGTGCATCTTTTACAGGTTAAATTATTGTAATTATGTAAATATTGTTTCTTTTTCTTAATTTTGCGATTGTCCATTATGATACTGTACCCAATCTGTGTAGCAGCAGTAGAGTAGATTTACTGATTTTCTTTTCTGCAAACTAACATTTAATTAACTTCTTATTATTTTCATCCTTCAGTCACCTATATTTTCTTACTTTGCATGGAATTAGATTTTAGATTTCACAAACATTTAAAAAGCAGAGCATTAAGTAAAAAATATTATAAAGATCGCCCTGGGTCCATCCATGGCCATCTTTACCCATCTCATGCCGTTTTTTTTCTCTACCAGCGCTTCGAGACAAAGAATTGGCGGGAGAAATATGCCGAAACTGACAAGACGGTCCTCCATTTAAAAATTGAATTGTTAGTTGATAGGCTGAAAAAGAAGTAGGTATCATCATTTAGGAGCATGAAGTACCCGCGCATCTTATCTCCGCTTGTCTGTCTTGGCTTTAGGTCTTACTGAATGCTACAACCATGTCTAAATAGCATGACGACTGACTTGAAATGCTGATTCGCGTACATAATCTAAGGCGGGTTTTAGAATCGCGCTGACCGCTCACTGATCGTCGGCGCTGACAGATCAATATGTATGTAATTGAAGGGAACGTTCCTGAGTGACGCTGATCGTTCGGCGCCGACGCTTCATACATTTCGGCTGTCAGCTCTGACGGTCAGCGTGCGTCAGCGTGGCTCTAAAACCAGTCTTAAGTAATTTGAAAGGCATCAATATCATATTTAAAATTTGTCAAACAAAAATACGAAAAAAATGTGCAAGTAGTTAAAAAAAATTAAGGTTTTGGTTTCTTGTATCGATATTATCGCCTATGGCTCAATTTGGCAGTAAAGAGCACTAATTTGATTGTCTCTTGTTTTATTTTTCAGGGGACGGACTCGTACTACGGCACCAAAGGTCTCCGCCGTGTGCCTGTAGACTGCAACAACGGCGAAAAGGTCGTGTTTCAGTTCTCATACGCGGCTGGAAACAACAACGGCACCTCCGTCGAGGACGGCCAGATACCCGCCATCATATTCTACATTTGAGAAGCGCCTGTCTGCTGGCAACACCACAGGCATACTTTAAACAAACACAAACTTAAAATAAAACGGACTTAAGGTGTGGCTTACAAGTTTCGGCTTTCGGATCCGCGGGAAAATTGACTTTGGTGTGAGTGAGAATTTCTTGTAAATACGTTCGTGTATCTAACATTAATCGGTTTATACAACTATGCTTATCGATAAAATAGATAAATAGTTGGCGAGAGTCAGAAATTGTTGTAAATACATTCGTGGATATAATTATTAATCGATTTGTAAACTATGCTTATGGATCAATAGAAAATAGTTTTTTACACGATACTGCGTTTATAAAATTATTGAATCTAGTGTTGTGTATTTTTAAATGTGTCAGTAGGAAGTAGTATCAGGCCTGTTCATCTCCGCGAGTTTACATCGAAAACAAAACACGCACGATTGCCCCCTACAAGAGTACTATTCGACAAGGCCTCACATACGAGCGAACATTGACTCACGCACGCGTATTCTTGTGTATGATGGAAAAAAATAAAGAAAATGGTGTACTAAATACTGTGCAGTATTTAACTGCCTAAATAATAATAAAAACACAGAATGTACTTTTTTAAGTTGCCTCAAGACACTGAGAGGTAAATAAGTAGTTAATATTATTCATGATAATTCATGCTAAATCATGTATTTCCTCCGCCATTTTCTGCAGATTGGCACCTCACGTCACATCATTTTACCGAAGTCAGCCCTATAGCTTCGGCGCAGTACCGATCACTGACGTTTGTCAACAAAACTTCTGACAAACTTGCTTGACTCTTGAGACAAGCTAAATTACACCATATTGTTAATGACATTGAGCATACATTTTTTTAAACACCTTCGCGAAGTAAAACTTCTGTACGTAGTACTTATTATTATTCTGTGGTAGTATGTTAATTTAAAATTGAACTTAAGGCGAGGGAGGCTGAATTAAATAAATTTAATGTGACGTCACAAAGTAAGGATCACATTCTGCCCTCGCGCCCTGTGATTACTGTCCACGAAAAAGTGATTTTATCTGAATAATACGGTTTGCACTTAAAATAATGATAAAAATGAGTGATGCTAAAACTAACCATAAATACCTGCTGATAAAGGTATAAAATATAGAATTTAGTAAAGTAATAAAGCCCGGTCTGTGAGCACGTAGAATTTTGTCCAATGACCCCAAGCTACCCATCCTTATCGCTCGCGCGTAATTATATTGCTGTCGCGACTGTGCGACGGGCGCCCGCAGTGAGTGTGCGAGCGCAACATAATTACGCGCGAGCGATAAGGATGGGTAGCTTGGGGTCATTGGACAAAATTCTACGTCCTCACAGACCAGACTATAGTAGCATAATTGTGTATCTTGTATTATTAATAATAACCACGCGTATTGTATCTTTCTAGTTCTTTAATTAGGATCCATTAACTGGAACTTGTATTAGCCATAATTACTCAACTTTGGTTAAATAAATTGCTTTTGGTGTTTGAATAATAAACTGTAAAAATGCTTCCGCGACGTGTTTGTTGACACTGGAACATGGCACAAGAATGTCACAATATCACAATGGGTATATTATGTACCTTTAGGTTCCATGCACACCACGTTTTTCGCAATATTATCGCGCACACAGCGCTTTCCATATTCACGAAACGCGGGTCGACGGTGTTTTTGAGAAAAATGCGGCGTGCGTGGTTTTAAAAAACAGGAAAACCGCAGAAATATAAATGAAGTATGCATTGAAGTTCATCAACATGAGGCTAATTTCTGTAAAAATAATAATAGCTTTGGCCCATCGCCAACAATAATCAAAAAATATTTTTCATTACTTTTGAACCTCAAAGTATGATGCGACGATTCAGTCATTGTTAAATATTTGAAAGATTACTATTCTGCGGGTGTAGGAACTGAACATGTTTTTAGATTATCATCATTTCTTTAAATTAAAAAGATCACTAAAATAACACGTCATCTCATGACTTTTAACTGTATTAGGAAATAGATCTGAACAAGTAAATAATGTGTTTGTATTTGTAAACTAAACGCAATGTTCCTGTAGCCGTGATTTAAGTATTATACATATCAATATACAAGCTAATTTCAAAGGTAGGAAGGGCGCCATTACATTATAGCGAACACAGTAACAGCCTTAAGACCCGTATTACAAAATGGCACTTAAAAATCGACCCAAACCAAGCTTCGAAAAATTAAACTTCCCGCGAAACTGCCAGTAAAACCAGACAATAGGGCAACTTACGAACCAAACTCAACCATAGACTGTTTATAATACGGGCCTATGGGACTGTTACTGTCAGTATTGCTAGCTTAAGCCCAGCTCCACCTACAAAATGGCCATAGACAATCACATACAGCTGTAAAAGTGTTGCCTGTTTTCCCATAATAGTTAAGGACTTTGTCTGTGGAACCTTTTTAATAAAAAAATAAAACAAAAATACCACGGCTAATACCATGAAAAAAAAAGGTTCACAGAACAATAATGTGATGACTTTTTTACATGAATTAGAATTTTGAAATAAATATAGAAATTCACATACCCCTAGGCCACACTCCTCGGGATAACCCGAAGATTCGCGCTATCGAGATGTGTGTAGCCAAGTATTAGCGTATACTGCTGTCGCCCGAATGTTATCCGCGATGTGTGTGGCCCAGGCATTATCACTATCAGTCCAGTAACTCCTGTGTGTCATTTACATTCACTGAAAAATTGTTTTGTATTACAATATAATTAGTTTTCCCATAATAGTTAAGGACTTTGTCCGTGGAACCTTTAAAAAAAAAAAAAAACTTACCACGACTAATACCATGAAAAAAAAAGGTTCACAGAACAATAATGTGATGACTTTTTTACATGAATTAGAATTTTGAAATAAACATAGAAATTCACATACCCCTAGGCCACACTCCTCGGGATAACCCGAAGATTCGCGCTATCGAGATGTGTGTAGCCAAGTATTAGCGTATACTGCTGTCGCCCGAATGTTATCCGCGATGTGTGTGGCCCAGGCATTATCACTATCAGTCCAGTAACTCCTGTGTGTCATTTACATTCACTGAAAAATTGTTTTGTTTTGTCAATTTGTTTCAATATTCAAAGTTTAATTTAATTTTAATGTTATGTATTTCAAACACCTCCGAATGGCTACATAGTTTCTCGAATAACGATATGAATAAAATTAACGAATAGATTTTTACGCTTGTATCCCCGCTGACATTTATTTCGATACGCAACAATTTTCTTAATATGCATAAAACCGACCATGACGTATATTCGGTTGAATTTTGAATAATACTTACCTCCTTTAAATGTCTGGCTTCAAAAAGACTGCTTTAACCGATCTATCAGAGTCGACAGCACTACAAGGTCTACAAGATAATACTTTCTGTTGTAAAAGCACATGTATTACCACCACAGAAGATACACACTTGATGTGCTGTCGTCAGTTGATTGTTGGTAACTCATTAGTTAAATTTATTTTTGTCCTTTCTTTTTACTTAGTCTATTGTTATACTATTTTTTATTTTAAAATCAACGAGTTTAATTATTCTCTCATACATGTAGAGCTGTGATAACATGTTATTGAGCTGTGGAAAATGTAGATAGAATTTAGTAAGGGCATCTAAATAACAACACAAAAGGCAAGTGAATCTATAAATACGAAGCTGATATCGAATTTTCTCCTCCATATTCATAGCCAGCTTGACAATAATTAGACAGTGAACTCGGAATATCCCAAAGTCGATGTATTTTTACCCGACTGCGCCAGAAGGAGGTTTATGTTTTTTATTACAATACTTATAATGTTATAGTTCCACAGAGTTAGAATAATAAATTAAGTAGTACGATGAGAGGTCACTGTTTAGTTTTCGCCAATCTGTGACTAGCCTGTCCAAGATCCATTTGAGCTGATCTGAGGCATCCACTATTAGGGCGACTTTAAACTTTGCCTTTGATCAACAATGGCAACACTTATAGCCCGTTAGTCCTATAAAGGTGACAAAATCGATATCAGCTGAAATAACGATTCACTCCAATATTTACAGCTTAGGGTACGTTAACACAAAAATTCGTTATCACTCAAGTAACGATTAAAACGTATACGATAAAACTAAAGAACGGACTGTTGTGTAAACGTGCCCTAAATTCGATAGAATATTTTGATACATAGATAATATTCATATTTTTTTATTCCGTACTAATATTTAATAATATAATTCATAGAATAGTGGTCATGTGAGACCTACTGCCAAAGGTCTTGTTTTCGGTTCCACTGAATTTCTTTCTATGCCTTATTTTTCGAGCTTTAGTATAAGTCCGCCTTATTTTTAATTTTGGTGAAAAGTGTATTTTTCTTTCTCATTATTTCTTCACTCGGTGCCAAAAGTATAAAGAATTTTCAATTACAAGAATTTTGATTTTCGTTTTGGAAAAAATTGTGAAGATATACAAAATCATCGAATAAAATATTAAATTTAAATTCCATGTTTCGTTTCATTTTGTGACAGAAAAATTGGTAATATCTAGTCAAAATAAAAGCAATGTATTATCGCTATTAATGTGTTAAAGTAAGAAAGGTAGTTGCACAATTTCCAAAATTAATGTTTCTGAACAGAATATAGTTCAGAACAAAATCAGCCTTAAGACAAGGTGATTAAGTCTTAATTGGCTCCTTAGGGTAAGCAAAATGTTTGTAACAGAATCGTGACGAGGAGGAATTGAGCTCTGTATTGAATTCCTAAGCTTAAGATGTGTATTTTTAAAAGGAAATTTTGTATAGCAAGTGATGTTGGTTTAGATCATCAATAAACAGTAACAATATTATTAGCGTTTTATTGTCTTCACAAAATCAATCATAATCTAATATCATTAACACGAAAACTTCAAAATCATTCTAGAAAAAAAATCACTAGAGAAATCTGGACAATGTAATCCAGAGATCTTCTAAAGCCTCAAGGTTGGTTAATCTGTCTAGAGAGACAGTATAGCGTCCGTTTAGGCCCAGAACAGACAGTGAAACGCAACTGCAATGAAACTGCAACTGCTAGTTACTTTTGAGTTGCATCTAAGTTTCTGCCATAGCGTCCGTTGAGAGACCACACATGACGCGACCAGTTTGAAACTTTCAGTTTCATTCATAAGAATCATCAGAAACTTGCAGTTGCGTTTCACCGTCTGTTCTGGGCCTTATAGTTTTGTTTATTGGAGATCTCTAATCAAAAATTCAATGTCATACCACAGAATAATAATAAGTACTAGGTACGTACAGAAGTTTTACTTCGCGAAGTTATTTAAAAAAATGTATGCTCAATGTCATTAACAATATGGTGTAATTTAGCCTGTCTCAAGAGTCAAGCACCATTTTGTTGACAAACGTCAGTGATCGGCACTGCGCCGAAGCTTTAGGGCTGACTTCGGTAAAATGATGTGACGTGAGGTGCCAAACTGCGGAAAATGGCGGAGGAAATACATGATTTAGCATGAATTATCATGAATAATATTAACTACTTATTTACCTCTCAGTGTCTTGAGGCAACTTAAAAAGTACATTCTGTGTTTTTATTATTATTTAGGCAGTTAAATACTACACAGTATTTAGTACACCATTTTCTTTATTTTCTTCCATCATACACAAGAATACGCGTGCGTGAGTCAATGTTCGCTCGTATGTGAGGCCTTGTCGAATAGTATCCTGTAGGTGGGCCATCGTGCGTGTTTTGTTTTCGATGTAAACTCGCGGAGATGAACAGGCCTGGTCATACTTAGTTTATGGGAAATTATAATCATCATCTGGTCAATCAATCTTCAGTGTAGGAGCACGACCCTCTCTAACTTCCAAAGGCAAATAGATTTGGCCTACACTCCACGTGTCCAGGATGGCCAGAAGGGTTGGGGAGAAATATTATTTATTTCTAAATAATATCCTTGAACTAGGAGGCAAATACCTAATCGGACGGGACGAGGGTTTGATAAAATTTTCCGCCTCAAATAAATGAGTTGGTAATAGTAAATGGACTCTAAAATACCGCTTTCACTTCTTCCATCGCTAGGAGCAGCCCATCTCACTCTGCCACGCCTCGTGTCTCTTGGCCAAGTTCTTGGAGACCGGCTTGGTCTTCTCTATGGCTGTCAAAATATCGGACAAGTTCAGTCTGTCTTTGCGATTGGCTTGGGAACCTGAAACAAAAGGAAGCTCCGTCATGATTTATATAAATCTTGCATACCTACTTAGCGCTTAGGTAGGTCGATACATAACAGCTACATCAACAGATATACAGGGTGTCCCAGAATGGGTGAATCAAACTGCTAGGGGAGGTAACTCTACTAATGTACTATCCCTAAAAAATATACCTATGTATGTAGGTAGTTACTGTGTCAACTGTAACTTGTGCTTCATTCGGTGCTACAATTTTCAGAATCAAAATTTCCTGTCAAAAAAAAAACGTTTTCACGTTCAAGTGGAACTCCAACATATTGAAATTTACTTCGACATCGACCAATCAAAAAGGGTTGCCACTCCAATTATCCACCCGTGACTATTTTAGCTAAGTGGTAGAGCCTGAACTCGTCCTTTATACAAAAAGATAATAAATGCTTTCGCACTAATTATGTATTTTGCATGGACCTTCGTAAGTGGCGTCCTTGCATTCTACATTTGCGACGTTCGTTTTAGCAACATAGGCTTGGTTGTACCATCTTACTTTAACTTTGACAAACGTCAAAAATCTCTCAAACTCCATACAAAAAGCACCGGTTATCGTCATAGTTACTGTCAAAGTAAGATGGTGCAACCCACCCTAAGTAAATTTAGGTAAGTGTTTAATTTATACTTCAAATCGCTGGAGGACATCGTCTACGATGCTCTACCTCTACAAAATAATGAGGATTTTAGTTTTCTCATCTAAGCCGTTTGCGTCCAGCATTCAGAAGCTTTTCACAACCTCAACAGATTTCAAGGAAAAAAACAAATTAAAGACGGTTAATATCAAATATTGAAAAACCTACCTTTGACCACCATACTTGGCAGCATCTTCCGCACAGTGGACATTAAGGCCTCCTTGCACACCAGCTTGATGTCGCTTCCAGAATACCCCTCGGTCTTTGCGGCCAGTTCCTGGAAGTCCACCTTCGGGTACAGTTCTATGCTCTTCGAGTCGAGGAACTTCTCGAACAGTTCGGCGCGCGTTTTGAAGTCGGGCAGCGGTATGTAGATGCGTTTTTCCAGTCTTCTTAGCATAGCTGGATCGATCTCCCTGAAAATGGTGATTTGTAGAAAGTTTTCCATGTAAAAACCTTTGAAAGATAATAAGGTAGCTCAAAGTAAATCAAATCAAATATTTTAAATAATCAATTAAATATTGATTGATTTGATTTGATTTGATTTACATAATTCAATCAATACCTTAGGTTCTATCATCATTATGATAAATCATTGTTGCCGAAATGCTACTGAAATGGGTAGAGAAAATTACGTTGGAAATCTAATAATAATCTTTGTAGTTACCTATTAGTTAGTTAAACAAGATAAAAGTTTCCTAAAAACATTAAAATCCTCGTGTATAAAAACTAACAATTTGCAGTAGTTTTAGCATTATCTACGGTAGGTAGTGATGATTTCTCCATCCATACTTTTCTTGGCAATGCCGCGAAATGTGGTTGTTTATTTCTTCACGCTGCAGCAGCGAGCGCATCAAAGAGAATGGGTCAAGGCTGTTAGGCAATATTTACTGGATATTGTCGATTGAAAAATACTTGGAATATTGGGGTAGGAATTTTTATATTTGAATTACGTAGCTTACTATTTTGTTTCATATCTGCGTGTGTTTCATCAGGTATCTAGTTCGAAATATCCGAGAAACCTCTCGTCAAAACGCAGCATTAATTGCCGTTAAGAATATGTCTATTTAATTTAATTGTTCTATTGACATTCGGTAATTTGATTTAAATCTATTGTTTAATTTAATTGACTTAATTATTATATTGACATTGAATTTACTATTATTATATTGACATGCATGATGATAACCTATGTACTATTGTACAATTAGTCTTATAAGCGCTTTGAAATATATTCTGTTAGCTTGTAAGATGATTGAATAATAATAAATAAATAAATATCTGTCTGGTCTTTTGAAAAAGCATGTCACCTATTAATGTGGTCTGTTAATTATCGTACCTACCTAACTTGTTAGAGCACAGCGATGATTCATCATCATCAACGTCATCATTTCAGCCATAGGACGTCCACTGCTGAACATAGGCCTCCCCCAATGCTTGATCGATTGGTAGCGGCCTGCGTCCAGCGCTTCCCTGATCCAGCGATGATTACCTAATAGGATTTCGAAATTGAAACCCCTGAACCTTTATGAAGTTTTACCTACCACGGCATGTTCGAGTTTGCTAGTAGAAACACCACGCCTTCTCTCGCACTGATGCCGTCCAGCTCAGTCAAGAGTTGAACCTTCAACCGACGGGAGGCCTCGTGCTCCCCCGGCGCGGACCGGTCGGAGGCTATCGTCTCCACTTCATCCACGAAGATGATTGACGGGGAGTAGTAGGAGGCCATCTCGAAGAGCACCTAGAAAGAAAACACTAAGTAGAGCAGGAGTGTTAGCGAATAAGCAACACCGTAGGCTGCTGATATGTCGTGTCAAGATTGAAGTGTTGAAAAGGAACCAAAATTGCAAATCACGTAAATAATCTTTCCCACGACAATCCAGTTTTGTGAATCCCGTGAAACTGGCCGGAAATGCAAAAAAAATAAGTGTCTTATGCCCGTTTTCAACATCAATCCCTAATTTTTAAGTGACCCCTTTGAAAACAAAATCCCTGTAATGTTTTACCACAGGTGAAACGAGGTGAAATTACTGAGGCTTGATTTCCTCCTACGCTGACGTCGTCACCGATGTCAGCCTAAAAGGAAATCAAGCCTGAAGAATATCATGCCCCGCGCAGACGTCGTCCCAGGAACGCTCTCAGCGATCCAGACGACGACATCACCCTAGCCATCGAGGCCGCCCAACAGCTCGCGAAAACTAGCACCACTCCACTCCAACCGATCTACCGTCCTCGCCGGCGAGGACTCGCGCCGCGGTCCCCTTCGACCCGTCCCTTTTTCTCGCGGTATCGGCACGTGCCGGGCCGCTTCTCTCCCCAAACCTACGTTAGGCTACCGTCCCCCAGCAACGCCCTAGGCCGAGGTCCGAGTCCGAGCCCCACTCGGGGGCACCCTTAGGCTCGTTGCTTAAATTTTGAGGTTGAGAGCCATCAGCGCTCACCTATTGTCCGGTGAAGCTGAAAAAGCCGCTCACGGCTATCAGCATAGTCCGTCCGAAAAAAAAAAAAAGAATATCATGCGATTGAATTCTGTAATGATGTAACAACTCTACCTACCCTTTTCTGACGTGAAGTTCAGAGTAAGGCCTAGGTGTAGAAGTAGGCTTCTATTTGTTACCTACTTTAAATTAACTTGCGATTTTTTGACTGACTGTGCTGATAGCCGTGAGCGGTTTTCGCAGCTTCACTGGGGAATAGGTGAGCGCCGATGGCTCTCAACCTCAAAATTTAAGCAACAGGCTCTCAACCTCAAAATTTAAGTAACAATTAACTTCTGAAATCTTGTTTCTGTTGCAATAAGTACCTTAACCAGCTTCTCAGACTCCCCCCGCCACTTGTTGACGATGGTGCTGCAGGACACGTTGAAGAAGGTGCAGCAGCTCTCGCAGGCCACCGCACGCGCCAGCATCGTCTTCCCCGTGCCCGGGGGCCCGTGCAGCAGCACCCCTCGCCACGGCTCTAGAAGACCGGTGAACACTTCTGGATACCTGGGTATTAAAAATAAAAAATAAAATAAATATCCTTGGACATTTTACACTGCGCTTCTAGTCCCAAACTAAGCAAAGCTTGTACTATGGGTACTAGACAACGGATATAAACATACTTAGATACTTTTTTTTTGTAAATCTATATATATAAAAGAAAGTCGTGTTAGTTACTCCACTTATAACTCAAGAACGGCTGAACCGATTTAGCTGAAAATTGTCAGGGAGGTAGTTTAGAGCCAGGAGAAGGACATAGGATACTTTTTATCCCGTTCGAAATAAAAAAAAGTCTGCTTATTTATTGCCATTAAGGCGGAACAAAGTTCGCCGGGTCAGCTAGTTATACATAAAAAACACCCAGTCCAATACAAACAAATATGTTCATGCACACAAATGTTTGTACTGTGCGAGAATTGAACCCGCTACCTCCGGAATAGTAGTCCGTTTCGAACCACTACACCAAACGGCCGACGATTTAAGATATTTTATAGCCCCTCAATGACTTCCACATCGCACGGTTGGTATACCTGCATCCAACGCCTCCCTGCTACCTTTATCAGGTCTATGTTTAGCAGTGGACGTCCTGTGGCTGAAATGATGATGATGGTGATCAAGTAGCCATCAGATGAAGATTCGGAATCAATCGGACATGACGCATCCCAAGAACATATTTTTCCCACTACAGGTCACAGGTTAGAGAAAAGACATTATTTTCTCTAACAAGTAAAACCAGTCGAGTAAGGTCAGGTAGACCGAAAAAGACAGCATAAAGACCTTAGACAAGATTAGGTCAGACACTATCAGATCCTTAAGGATCCATTCGGAGGCATTGAAGACACACAGCCTACTTCAGTATAAGTAGCTAAGGTGAGTATCTATTAAAATATTTTTTGGAAATTGATTTGCACGTTCAAGGTATCAATGGATGACCTCACCAGTGGCGAATTTACAGTTTTGCCGCCCGTAGGCTAGGGTGGGGTTGGATCTTTATTTAACTTTTATCTGAAATCGTGTAAACGTCACCTGAACGCTGCCGCCCCTAGGCTGTGGCCTATACGCCCTATTGATAGATTCAGGACTGGACCTCACCTTACAGGATAGACGACGGACTCCACAAGCAAGCTCTTAGCCGAGGCCAGCCCCTTGATGTCATCCCAGGCGACGCCCGAAGGCCTGACGATGTCCTGGTACAACATCTCCACCAACTGCTTCTTGTCAGGCGACACGTTTGACATGAAGGCCGCCAGAGATTTTCTTTCTACCGCAGGTATGTTCATTTCTTGATTTACTTCCTAGGTGAGAAAATGGGCAGTATTATTTTATTGGTTTCTACAAAGAATATGAAAGCAAGTAAATACTTAAAGCCTTTAATTTGCTATGACTAACAAATTGGTCTTCTACTAAGTATGTATTTAAAATAGGACCTTTGCATTACTTATAACTTATACGGTGTCATGAAAGTAGTTTTATACACTCATAGTCATTTCTGTTTACGTATGTCCCCATAAAAATAATTTTCATTCTTAGATATACCAGTAAGATCACTAGGTCTTAGGTAGATAGAGTCTTAGGTCGACTTAGTAGTCGATCTAAAATGCTGCCGACCTTAAATTTTGCTGCAGATAAGTTTGACTTAGTAGTCAACCTTATTGGCAGGAAAATTGAACTACTTACTTACAAAAGAAAAACAAATTCTTCTTTACCCTAGTCAACTTGGTGACAGTAAATGTAGAAGGCAAGTCCGCCTCCTTCTCTCCACAGGGCTCCAGGAACACCGCCCTCTTGTCCTCTTGAGGGCGGCCCTTTCTGGTGGGCGGGCGGCGGAGGGCCGGCTTCTCCTCCACCTGGCGGAGGAACTGCGGCTGCTTGTTGAACCTGATCAGGTAGTAGCTGCAGTAATCCTGTGGGCAATACATAATATTTACAATGTCAGCTATTTTATCTGCTCTTTGTAACCGGCTGTGAGTTGATAATGGGGGCTAGTTTAATTGAAAAGATGACGCCCCTATTTATACTTACAAATCAACACAGAAAGTTGATGCTATTAATTCATGCATGATCATCATAAAAGGAATATTCTTAAGTACATCCAACCCTCTACCACAGATAGCATTGTAAAGTTTGTAGTAGTTGTTAGTAGCATTCGTCAATCAACTTATGTATCGGCAGTCGTAAAAAGTCCTAGAAGAACATATTGCATAAGTAAACATGCAAAAACTGCGATGCAATAATATACAGGGTGTTAGGTAAATGGGTATATGAGCCGACACTAGCCCATGTTAACATGGTCATATAAATGGTATGGTTAAGTCAGAAAATTGATATCTGCATTTTAATTATTTTAATTTTAATACAAATCGGATTTTAGTAAATTTATTTTGTATGAAAATTAAAAACATTAAAATGATGCTATCAAATTTCTGACTTCACTATACTATTTATATGACCATGTTAACATGGGCTAGTGTCGGCTCATATACCCATTTACCTAACATCCTGTATACCGAGAATAGCAAATATAAAAATAAATAAGCAATAACCAGCAACAGTTATTTAATATCAAAGCGTATGGATTTACGGTCGGCAGGTAGCGACGGTGGGCGGGCGTCAGTAGGGTTGCCATTTATTTTTGTTTCAAAATATAAAGTAAATTGATCGACTCAGTTCAGCAGTGGACGTCCTATGGCTGAAATGATGATGATGATAAAGTAAATCAAAGGTCGGAGAAGGAAAACAGAGAGTATTTACAAAAAATAAACAGTTTAGCTCTACATCGCGTACCTAAATGTAGTGTTGGGCGGACTTTTAAAAAAATCTATAGATAGGTAATGGTGATGCTTGCTGAAAACAGTATTTTGCCTACTTTATTTTTGTTCAACAGTAAAAAGTATAATTTAGTGAAAAACAGTATAATACTGTTCATAAAAATAGATAACTTTTAAAAAAAAATAAAACCGACTTCAAATGCGTGAACACAAATAATACCTATTCAACAAAAAAATAATCGTTCAAATTGGTTCATAATCGGCGGAGATATTGCGTATAAAAAAGTTCATCCTGAAATTTCCACCCTTGGGGGTGAAATATTTTCTTCAAATTCGCATGAAACCACCCTTTTGATAATACATATTCAACAAAAAAATAATCGTTCAAATTGGTTTATAATCGGCGGAGATATTGCGTATAAAAAAGTTCATCCCCAATTTTCCACCCTTGGGGGTTGTTTTTTTTATTATTAAATTTAAATGGGACCACCCCTGAGGTATTACCTAATAGCCGAAAAAAGGTTTGTTCAAATCGGTTCATAATTGGCGGAGTTATCGCGTAACAAACATAGAAAAAAAAAACATACGGGTCGAATTGAGAACCTCCTCCTTTTTTTTGAAGTCGGTTGAAAAACCGCCTCTGTGGTCTAGTGGTAAGACCACCTGCTTCAGACGCAGAGGTCCCGGGTTCGATTCCCAGTGGAGGCAGAATTTTCTGTTCGGTTTGGTTGGTGGTAGGGCTTGTTCTAAGTCCGCCTGGCTACCACCATCTTACCTAAGCCTGTCAAGTGTGCTGTTGTGTTCTGGCAGTTAGAGGTAAGATAGCCAAATCCTCCGTGGTTGAGGATTCCGGGTGAAGCTCGCTTCCACCTTCGGTCTGATCGTCATTTACCATCAGGTGAGATACAGGCCAAGAGCTTCCTCGTTGCGGATAAAAAAAACAGTGTACTTAGTTGGCAACAACCCTAGGCGACAGACACAGATTCTTGGCGCCCGCGCGTCTCCCGCACGACTTAGGCACAGCTCCAAATGCACATCACTCGAGACACACGTGAATTAGATATGCACAGAAGGCCTGACTCAAATAAATACCCGACTACGAATGTAACACATTTGAATAGTTTTTACATCATAGAAAACACCTAGGTGTAGACACAAATTATTAAGCACACAAATTATTGTGAACCCTGAACTTCTGGCAAAAAAAGAATAAGTACTTAATGCCAATTTTAAAACTGAGTACATCAAGTTTCCAATAGGCTACTCATGCAATCGTCACAGTAAAACACTATTTTTCTATGAATTTACAAAGAAAATCTAGATCCGTTGTTATGGTTTAAACTTTTTAACGTCGTACTTTAACTACTCTTCTAGCCGAGCCTTCAACCCGCATAAATTCACATTAAAAAAATGTCTAGACAAGTTTACACCTTTTGTATCTCCCTACGTTATGATAATAATATAGCCCACTATTCACTCTCTGTCATAAAATAAACGCGTTTCACAAAATGTGTGACTTTGATCAAGTCTAATATTATTTAATGTCATGGAAGCAATAAGCAGTCTATAAATATGTTGTAGGGATTACGTAGAAGATATTCCGCAATATATTTCAGTTGATGCGGTGCTGTGCGTCAGGGTAAGTAGGAAGCGTTTTTATAAACAACATGCTCGTAGCTGCTCATAGTAAATTACCTATATTTTTGTTGCTTGAAGAGATATCTTTCCCCAAAAGACTATCGCCCGTATTCACAAACATTACTATGAGGTCTCACAGAGCGCGTGGACGCACAGGGTCACACACGAACCAATCACAGAGCTCTATTCAACGCGGGGTCACTTAAAAATTAGGGATTGATGGTGAAAACGGGCATTAGTCAGTTAGTTTATCTCAAGTCTTGTATTATTGGAGAAAACTCATGTGGTTTTTAAAATGTATATTTTTATTATAGTCAAAGTCATAGATAAACACATCATTTAGCTAAAAGTCTGTCACAGAGTGACCTTCAATCGGAGGGCATGTTTTCTCATTTCCGATCCGCACATCAGCCTTCTCGATATGATCAAATGGCTTCTCATATCCTGTACTTTTGGCGTGGCTAGGACGACACTCAATCACGTGAGTGTGCCACTACCAATATTACTTAGGTAGCAGTTAAATGTCTGGTTGCTAATAAATAAGTAAGCGGAACCATAAAATAGCTAACGCCTGGAACTACGAGTGTCTATGGGCGACAGTAATCCCTTACCATCAGGTGATCCGTCTGCTCGTTTGCCCTCTGTCTCATAAAAAAAGGCTAGAGCTCAAAACTTTTTCCAAAACTGAAACTAATCAAGAGTATCGTAGCTCTGCAAATAATTAAAACCTTTGTACCCTAAACCGTACAGAAATGAAACTTATGAATGAATACTCTCAATTATAACAAATCATAAAAGTACCAAAATATTGAATCGATCGAAACCTAAAAACACTAGGACAAGGTCGAGCGTTGGCAGCATCGCGTATGGGGCTATGGGGCCGCCATCCTCGGTCCATGGGAGCTGGCGCCAGCCTGACCTACATACCCCGTGCCCCATAACTACTAGTTACTCGTACTTTCCTTAGCACATACTGGATTTATGCAAGCGAATCTACTTGGCACTTATCGTCCACTAACTTTTACTATGGGATTTTTTTTGACAAAACTATTAGAACCGAAAGGCTGAGTTGCACCACCGAGTTTGACAGATTTTCGACGTTTCTCAAAGTTAAAGTGAGATGATGCAACCCAGCCAAGTATTTTTATGTAATTTATTTAGCAGGATTTTGTACTAAATTATCCAAAACTCTCGCACACGATATTAATAAAATTGTAAAAGTAAGTTGAGGTGATTTAACTTTCCATTCATGACATCCAAAAAATAGCCCCCAAGATAATACTAATCTAGGTTACGAGAGGACTTTGACATACATTTTTACCCCAGTAAGGCCATTTAGGAAAACACGATACGCAGACAACTTAGATAAATGATTTTTCCCCGCTTTTACTTACCCACCTCCCAAATATTGGGGGGGTTATACAACTCATCGCCGACTCATTGTCTCGAGCCCAACTTCGAGGCTTTGTTTTTGCTGGGCTTTGTTAACAGGTGATAGTTAAACACAACCACTGTGAAAGAAAATACAGTAACTTTACCGCAATGTATTGTGCGTAATCTAAAAGCGGAAAAAAGTTAAACTAGACTTTTTGAAGTCCACAAGTTGTTGCGAGTAATAATTCGAAGACATATGCGGGTGCGCTAACTACTACATACAGGCTACTTGCAACTCCAGCTCATCTCTGCAACTCCCGTATGGTAGCTTAGCTTTAAAATAAAACGAACCAGGAAAGTTTCACTGTCCTCACTCGCATCGAAATTGTAATGAGAAGAAAAGAGGCTGAAAATGCGCTAATAATATAGTAGTATTTAGGAGACTTATGTAGTTAGTATTACAGAACTATCGATAGTTAGAACAAGCAAGTAAAATCAATAATGTACGTAATGTGAGTACCTAGGAGAGAATTGAGTAACGCCCGTTTCCTATATTCAATCCTTGTCCAAATCCGGATCACAACTGTCAAATTGAATTCAGTTTTAGATTATATTTCCAAAATTTTCGATGCATTTACACTTTAATATTGTTTAAATAGTCTTATCTTATTGTTTACAATATAAAAATGTAAAAACATAAAAAACCGCAGATATTTTGGTCAAAAACATATTAAAATTTGACAGTTGACAATCCAAATCCGTCCAATTTGGATTAGGATTGAATTTAGAAATCCAGCATTAGTCAACTCAGTTGGTTTTCTCCTTTAGATCAAACCTAAATCTCTACATGGCGAGTCAGCGACCCTGCCATCCGAAAATAGCGTAGTGCGGCTACTGTACACATCCCCTGTCTTGTATAGCCTTATCAACGTCAAACTAGCACGAAGTAGGGACAATAGACGCCGTGTGGTGGCATTCCTAAAGTTTCTAAGACTTACCTATGAGAAAAGTTTCAATAGGAGATCGAGTAGGCAATTTCCGAAACTTATTAAAGGAAGGATAGTGTTTCGCACAATTCGGCAATTAATTCTTATAGAAACTAATTACATTTTTGTTTTATGTATTAGGAAGAAGAATAAGATTAGATTAAAACATGGTAGGCTACTTACCGGGGAGTAGTTATTACCTAAAATACCTGAAGCAGAGCCTTGAAAAGCAGTCATAGTTGAAACTGGCTGCTTTTGAGTAGTAAGTAGTATTTAATAAGACTTAAAGTGAAACAGAAAATGAAAAGTTAGTCAAGCAGCCAGGCCATAGCCTAGTTTACAGTTCGCAAAAATGTTACATTTACCAGTAAACCTTAGAAACCATAACAACCTAGAATACCTGTAGTATGATGTCCAGGTCAATGTTGTCGCAGAGCTCGTATTCTCCGGTGAGGCCGGCCTCGGACGCCAAAGTCTCGGCCGCGTGCATGTAGCCTTCCTGCTTCAGGAACCCCAGCACCAGATACTTCAGGATCCGCTTCCTGGCCCGGAATAACGCCTCTTTCTATATAAAAAAATCTGAATTAACAGGTAGTTAAATTAGATTTAAGACTGTATCAAAACTAGAGTTCTATATCGAAGTCGATGAATTATGTTCTTTTATACGCAATTCAAGGCGATAATCAAACACATGCCTGATTTTCCTAAATAAATAAATAAATATTATCAGAGGTATATTTTAGATACTACGATATACGATATAAATGGAAGATATTGACCAAAACGATCGCCGAAGATACATAATAATCATTTATGAAACTTTCCGTTTTGTTGACTCATATTGGCCCTGTGCATAGTAGAGCAATAAACTAATTACAAACATGTTTGCAAGAATATAAAGCCTTTCCGTACTAAATGCAAATAGCATAAACAGTAACAGCCGCCGCCATCTGCCTTCGCGGCGCAAGCGGCGCTACGTAACACGCACCGCCCGAATCAGATGCTTATTTGTTGCCCTATAAACAAAGCACGCAGCCAAACGAAAGAATTATGCAAACTGGCCGAATGGCAGGGAGAAAGTAGGCTAATCGACCGTCGCAGGAGCAAAAAACGCCAGAACCCTGCAGTTTATAGCCGGGACATCGATGTAGACGTCACGCGGGCTGTAAAAACTTTAGTCTGACTCTACCTTTAAAGGGAAAATTTTTGATTCATCTGAATCAGGGATGTTATGGATATCCGTAACCGTAACCGAAACCGGTATAATATATTATTCCTATATCCGTAACCGTATCCATAACCGAAATTACATATCCATAACATCCCTAACTGAATTAAGACTCCGCATGCCACAAATAGGTATACCAGCATAAATCCTGGTAACTTTCATTTAATCTTTTTTTCACTGCTTTAATTGTGCTTTAAAGCTCACCTTCTTAGCTGCTTTGATTGTGGTCGAACTAAAGCACACTTTCATAGTAAACAAGTATTTAAAGACTGAAGAGACAAGGCGCGTACTTTATCCAGTAAAAAAATATACCAACCAAATTGAGAACCTCCTCCTTTTTGTTGAAGTCGGTTAAAAATTACAAAGTTGTTGTGTGAAAAAGTACGAAAAATGGGTATTCTGTGTACTCTATCATAAACGGACATAATAATGATCTACCATATGATAAAAAGTACTCCGTATCTGCCAACATAATTTTCAAAGGTCGACCAAAACACCGATCGCCAAGAAACAGTTTGTTTAATGACTTTATTAAACTTACATCAAGTTTACAACACATCTGAATAAATTTACATAAACCCGTATATTCCTTTAGCCATGGTTTAGTTTACGTAACAGATAATATACTTAATCCGGGATTATCTAGCTTAGAGAAAGTAAATACTATTTTATATCGACATCGTAAAAAGAAGGGACAGTTTTATACTTTCACGCTTAGAGGCTTTTTTCCAATATGTTAGGATCCAATAGACTTAACTTAAAACCAATATTTACTTGCGAAATAAGAAGGGTCTGTAAAGCCTATAAGAGATTTTAATCTGGGTAATATCGCAACAACGATAAGTTAAAGTAGGAATATTAAAAAAAGTTTTTAGTGTATCGCCAAATAATCTTATAGATAATAGGTAATGATCTGCTGATTAGAATCACCATCATCAATACTACAGGACATTTACTGCCATTAGAAGGGGGAGCCCTCTGCCACAGCAATCTGTACCCAGCACCTACCTAGTATCAGTTCAGCAAATCAGTACCATGCGAAATTGTACTAGCACTTTGCTTAGTTGCATTTTCAATAATTGCTATAAAATTATGCGAAAATATAAATCAAAGGAAATCACTTGAAGTTCTATTGGCATAAAGTTCTTGGCTCGAACTCCACAGTAAAATAAAATATAATCAAAACTCACAGTCTCTAGCTTCCTCATCTGGCTCATGGGTCGATTGATGCCGGCCATGGCACAACTTTCACTCACAAATAATTAAACAATTAATAAATTAACAAAAGTTACAATAAAAGCACCCGTCAATGTTTCATTGACAAAATTACTGTCAAGTAGTTGCTAGGGGTTGTTAACTCGTTGCTAGGCAACCTGTAAAAAGTTTTGAACCAAAAAGTTTATGATGGAGGGGTCAAAGTTTAACGATAACTTTATTTCATTATCTTTTCCCCGAACAATAATTTTGTATTTAATTTTAACAATTAATATCGGTAATTATTGTCTTCAATAAAGTACAAATTAGTCAAACAATAAATGTATTCGTAATTGCAAAGGGTTAATTTAGAAACTTATCTGTAAACTCGTAAAAAACCTAACTTTATTGTGTTTTTGCACAATTATTTACTGAGGGAAAGTTTGTTATTACTTGTTTGTTAGGCTAGCTAATTAGGGTTAGTTAAAATACGGGTCAAAGTTTTTAACTCGTATTTAAAACTTGTATCATTCATGTATTTTGGACGAAGATACTACTTTTTTTAAAATTAGCTACCGCAGATAACAACGAGGTTATTGTCTAATATTAATATTTACACCTTTCTATTTAAGACCTACCTGTATTACCTGAAAATGTATTTATTTTCTGTTCTGCGAGTCATTCCCGAGCAAACAAAGGCAGGCCCTACTCAGGCGGAATGACTCTGCAACGAGCAGAGAGCTTGACAACAAAATTACACCGAAAATACCTTTAAACGGTCTTCACCGAGCCTTTTATATGTCAACCCGATGAACTATGCATTAAACATCTCATACATAAACAGGTAACATGAATTGAATTTGAGTGAATATTTACGTAACAAGTTATGTAAGAATAGTCGTGTAAGAATAACCGACTGGGGTTGAAAGTAACAAAATCGTCATTTTCAACCACAGTCGTCATTTTCAGTCCATGTGCTAATGATTCTTGAAGGAATTGTAGCTTTTGTGGTAAATAAAAGAAATATTGAGGAATATAACTTTCTATTCGGTTTAGAGCGCACACAAATCACAGAGTTCAAAATGGCAGTAACAATAGTGTCAACATGAAAAAACTAAACGGATTTCCGTATTGCCAACATACACAATATAAAATGGTTGCGTTCCATTTATTCTAACACCCTCCCCTGGAACGTAACCCTATTTTAGTTACACAATACAAATGCTTATCAGCAGTAGTACCCTTAGTTAAATTATCAGCAATCATGTCTTCACCTTTAACATAACAAAATTTAACATTTAAATTATTAACATGATCCTTCAGAAAATGATAACGAATGTCTATATGCTTAGACCTAGGTAAGTAACAGTCATTCATAGATAACTTGATCGCACTCTGGTTGTCACTGAAGATGATGAGCGGGCTGTGCGGCGGCTGGCCGAGCTCGCCGTGCAGCTGCTGCAGCCACAACGCTTCCTGCGTCGCGGAGGACATCGACATGTACTCGGCCTCGGCTGTCGACAAGGCAACAGTCTGCTGTTTATGTGACCGCCAAGAGATGGCGCCACCCTGTAACATAAAAATGTAACCTGTGCACGATTTTCGGTCGCACACATCTCCTGCCCAATCTGCATCACAATATCCTGTGATTTTCTCATTACCATCTTTGGTGTAAATCAATTTCAAATCTTTTGTGCCCTGTAGATATCGAAATATTCTCTTCACTGCAGTCCAATGCGTAACCTTGGGATTGTTGTTGAATCTGCTCAGTGTGTTAACTGCAAATGATATATCAGGCCGGGTAACCTGAGCCAGATAAAGCAATGAACCAATAGCTTGTTGATATGGACAGTTTAACAATGCTTCTTGTTCTTCATTTTCATTAAATTTCATACCAACTTCAATAGGGGTTTTCACAGGTTTGCAGTCCGACATTCTGAATCTTGCTAACATTTCTTTAATATATTTCTTCTGATCTAATACAACATCACTTCCACACCTAGTGATGTGCATGCCCAAGCACTGGCTAGCTGGGCCTAGATCTTTCATTTCCAAGTGTTCTTTTAATTTTTCCTTAAATAACATCTTTGTAGACTCTTGAGCAGTAGTTAAATAAAATTAGATCATCAACCCAGACAGCTATAAATGTGTTCTGTTCTATATTGAAATAAACACATGGATCTGTTTTCGATTGTTGCATTCCCAACTCATGTAGGACTTTGTTAAGTTTGACATTCCAAAGCCTACTGGCCTGTTTTAGCCCATATATCGATTTATGTAGAATGCATACCTGAGATCCCTGTTTATACTGTTCTGGTTGCTCCATATAGATAGTTTTATCTATCTCTCCTTGCAAAAAGGCTGATACAGCATCCATTTGATCTATTTCCAGATTATATTTAGCTGCCAATGCAAACAAGTAGCGGATAGTGGTGTACCTGACAACTGGTGAGTATGTTTCTTCATAGTCTAATCCATTTCTCTGAGCATAGCCTTTTATTACAAGCCTAGCCTTGTAACTGGTGATATTTCCACTCTGGTCGGTTTTCGTTTTGAATACCCACTTATAGGGTAGAGCCTTTTTCCCCGGTGGAAGGTCTGTCAAACTCCAGGTTTCATTTTTCATTAAAGAATTGTATTCTTTATCCATTGCCTTCTTCCATTCTGTGGCTTGAGGTGATGACAGAGCCTCTTCAACCGTCTGTGGATCAGATGAGTCAGTGTACAAACACAAATAACTATTTTTGTCACTCTCTTCATTCCTTTGCCTCTGAGACCGCAATGATCTTACTGTGATGTTGCTGTTAACATCCTGCTGCCGTCTCACTGAACACGGTGGATGATAAGTTTCATCAGAATCTCCAACATCAGTTTCATACTCACTTGAGTCTTCATGGACATCCGAGTCATTGGGCTCCGGAGTGAGTATTTCGGGATCAGAACTGTCTTTGCTGCTCTCACTTTCCACTGTATCACAATCAACAGGGAGATTTGCATGTGTATTCACAGTTTCTATAAAAGTGACATCTCTACTTTTTACTATTTTCTTTGTTTCAGGGTCAAACAATCGGTAACCCTTCGAGTTTTCACAATAGCCAACTAGTATCATCCTTGATGATTTCTTGTCCCACTTTTGGCGTTTTTCTTTTGGAACATAGACCATAGCAACAGAGCCAAATATCTTCATGTGTGACAAGTTGGGTTTCCGTCCTTTCCAAATTTCAAAAGGAGTTTTACCTTTTAGTGCCTTTGTTGGTGACCGGTTGACAACATATGCTGCAGTTGCCACAGCTTCAGCCCACAAGCTCTTTTCCAAACCAGCATAAAATAGCATGCACCTCGCTCGCTCAACCAGGGTTCGGTTCATCCGTTCAGCGAGGCCGTTGTGCTGAGGCGTGTAGGGAGTGGACGTCTGGTGAACAATACCATGATTAGACAAAAACTTCTCAAAATTATGATTACAATATTCTTTGCCATTATCTGTGCGTATAATTTTGATTTTGTGGTCCAATTCATTCTCTACCTTTGACTTGAAATCCTTAAAGGTGTCCAGAACATTCATTTTATCTTTGAGGAAGTACAAATGGACTTTTCGGGTAAAGTCATCGATGAAAGTGATAAAGTATTTCATACCTCCATATGATATGTTCTCCATCGGGCCGCACAAATCAGAATGTATTAGTTCCAGTGGTCTTGTTGCTCTGGAACCAACATTTTTGAACGGCAGTCTGGCTTGTTTCCCTTCCAGACAGTGGGTACAGGTGACATTACTTACATTCTGAGTCAGAGTCACACCCTCAGCACAACCAGGCAGCTTCTTCACATCTGTAACATTCAGATGGCCCATACGTAAATGCCATAAGTAAACATTATTACAGTTTATGTCACTAGATGATAAGTGAGCCATTTCTCCGCTAGTGTCCATGATATACAAGTTGTTATTTAATGTTGCAGTACATATGATGTCTCCTTTGATGTTTCTAATAAAACATCCTCTGTTATCAAATGTAACATTAAATCCTCCTTTCACTATAGTGCTAACTGAGAGAAGATTAGCAGCTAGTCCAGGAACAAATAAAACATTTTTTACCTGAATTTTATGTTCCTTATTTACTTGAATATCTACACAACCAACTCCCTTGACAGCCAATGGTTCCCTGTTGGCAACTGTAATGTGTTTCACTGACGGCTCGGTGACATTGTACATCCAGCCCCCCTAGACAAAACGCACTTTTTGATCGAATCGAAAATCGAATCCGTCAAAACTCCATACAAAAAAGGGGCTTTTCGACCACTTTTCGACTGGTTTGCGATTATAATTTGCACTTTGTCTAGACCCACAGTCTTCTCTACTTGTCATGTGCATGGATGCACCGGAGTCAATCAACCATTTATCACTGTTGTCACCAATGGTAGCTGAAAAAGCTGCAACAAAACTAGAAGTTTCTCCTTTACTACTTGTAGTTGATGGTTTCTTTGGCTGCTTACAAAACTTTGCAAAATGTCCTTGTTTGTTGCAATTAAAACATCTCGGTCCTTTTGATTTAGGTGGCTGCTCGTTGCTCTTCGTTTTCTTGGAGTTTGTATAGAATGCAGTAGATGTTGATATTTTTATTTCCTGAATAAGTTTGGATTTCACCGTGTCAGCACTAATTACTATACCAGAACTCTCCAGCCCCATGATCATGGGCTTATATTCATCAGGCAGTCCAGCCAACATTAGGGTTCCGAGCCACTCATCGTTCACATCAAATCCTATGTTCCGCAGTTTGTGCGCTGTGGTCATTATCTTACTGACATAGGTTTCAACACTGTTACTCGATTCTAAAGTGGTGTTTATCAAGTCTTTAAGCAAACCAACTCTTCTTGTAAGGCCATTGTCATCAAAAGCTCTCTGTAAGCTATCCCACACCTGTTTTGCCGTTGAGCATTCCTGAACATGGACATAATTCTGGGGATCCAGTAGCAAAATTAGCTTGGCCTTCGCCTTGACATCCTTGGCAGCATCAACAGGTTTGTTATCAGGCGGTTCCACACAGCACCACAAATCCTCGTGCTCTAAATATGTTTTCATGCTGAATTTCCAGGTGGCAAAGTTCTCTCGCCCGATCAGCTTTTCGAGACTGAACATATTTGCACTCATCCTGACGCGTTTTCACCAGATTAAGCAAGCAAGCAAGCGTTTTTCTGCAAACACGTTGTTGTACATAACCTCAATTCGGACTTCAATTGGAATTTCACCGACTGATTGAAGATTTTCTGATTTCTTCCAGATTTACCACAACTACGCTCTGCTACCATGAAGGAATTGTAGCTTTTGTGGTAAATAAAAGAAATATTGAGGAATATAACTTTCTATTCGGTTTAGAGCGCACACAAATCACAGAGTTCAAAATGGCAGTAACAATAGTGTCAACATGAAAAAACTAAACGGATTTCCGTATTGCCAACATACACAATATAAAATGGTTGCGTTCCATTTATTCTAACAATTCTCGATCTATTTATTATATTAAAAACCCACTCTTATTTATGTATAGACATCATCAGGTTACATAATATATTCTACACATTGTTACAAGTTTCATATTATCCCATATTTTTTCTGAGAAGGTAAAGATAATATTCAAGTTTACAAAGTAGATTCTTAGAACATACGAATTCGCTAGCAAGTTTCACAGTTACTTTGAAAATCATTCTTAATATTTAGCATGGCTCTTCATTCAAACTTCCTCAAGATATCTTTTAATCAACTCCGCTCTACATTTCTCAATTTGTAAGATGTTTAATTTGCGCAATCAGCAATTAGAAGACTCGAGCCGTATCTCAGTACAATTTAAAGCTTTTTCATTAAAGAGAGAGGGCGCGGGTGTGCTGGGAGGCCTGAAATTCAGGAGAGCTGCCTCTATGTGTAATGAAAGGGCTGCGAGGGCCATTTGACAATGAGTGACAGTTACTTGTGCGGAAGAGGCCGGCTCACGTTTCTCTTTTTCGTTTATTTTTTCACAAACCTGATTATTTTGAAACTAGCATTCAACGCGGTTTCGCTTGAAATTTTTGAATACATTTATATGTTTTATTATATTAAAAGTGTAGTTAGGCAGAATTATAAGCGTACAAGAAGACAGATGCGGGTAGTAAAGTGCACCTTTGTTTTGTCATAGTTTTCTATAGTGATCTTTAGGTAAGTACCGTTATATGAATTGGTGCTTGAATAAGTAGAAAATATCGCCATTTTATAAATAACTAGCTGACCCGGCGAACTTTGTTCCGCCTTAGTGGCAATAAATAACGGGATAAAAAGTATCCTATGTCCTTCTCCTGGCTCTAAACTACCTCCCTGACAATTTTCAGCTAAATCGGTTCAGCCGTTCTTGAGTTATAAGTGGAGTAACTAACACGACTTTCTTTTATATAATAGATTGTTTCCAATCGCTAACTCGTTAAGTAAAACACTTAAGTTTCGTCTGCACTGCGTCTTACATAAGGCTGCGACCACAAGATAAACATTCGACTATAAAAGAAGGGATTTACGACCACTTTCGATTCGCAAAACCTGGGTTTGTTTTGAAACCGTAATAAAGTGAGATATACCAATCCCTGCTACGTCTCACTATTATAAAGGCTCACGTAGATTTTAACGAAAATAGTTTCAGAACTTTCCATCTGCATCATTGAGGTTACCGGTGACCAGAAGGCTGGGTTCTACCTTGGCCAGCGTCTTAGCCTCGCAATTCAACGCGGAAACGCTGCCAGCCTTCTGGGCACCGCTAACTTCACTGACGGATCTGGGGATACTGCTTAGGATAGCTTAAGTGTATTTTTTATTATACTTTTATTTTCTGTAAATATTACATTTGTATATGTATATATTGTTTTGAATTTTTAAGTTCATTGTAAATTAATTGTAAATGTAGGTCTATCATTATAAATTATGTATAGTCAATTTAGCAGTGTTTCAGATAAACTTGTATTTAAGCGTCTTGTACAGGACCCAACATTAGCTAGTATTAAGACAGCAGACAAACTTGTGATAAGAATAATTATCTAATTTACTATTTTCAGGAAGCGTATTGCTAACTCTGTGTAAGTTCGTTTGTGTGTGTCTGTCGCTTTCATTCGTGCAAAGCTCTCTAGTGTGGGTGAAGCTTAACACGGCATTAGACGTACAATATGGAACCTGACTGCAGATATATTTTCAGTCGTAACATATCTCAAGCTCTTACTTCCTAACTCGATGGCATTGATACAAAGTTTAGTCTAAGTTGGAGTTAACATAACATTATGTGCGAATCAATGTGCTAGTTCACTTTGACAAGGAGTTGTAAGTTAAAGATAATAGTTACTACGTAATGAGTAACTCAGAGAAACTCTCAATAACTTTGTTACCAACATATCTAGATAAAACATAATAAAGAGGAGATTATAGAAATAAAACTTTGCATCTTACCGTAAATCACAATAAAGTTGTGGCCAGTTTTATTACCGCAGGTTTTACAAAACCAATCTTTAATAAAATGTCATCATGTACTACATTAAGAAACTTAAAATCAAATGCATATAGCGTAAATTCACATATGGGAATAAACAAACTTACCCACTTAAAATGCTTATTAAACTTCCATTTCTGTTTGGTAGACAGCGGTTTCCAGTGACGAACCGCATAGTCCAAGAGCCTTAGTTTCTATTGGCGTTTGATACAGAGTAGAGTCCTGCAACAAAATTAAACGGAAATCTAAATTCATTTAGTAACCATTTTTTTAATGTGTAAGTATTGAACAACATGTTAAATCATGCTTTAAATCTGAAATCAATGTTAAACAAAAGGTTTTGCCTTATTTACTTAAAAACCTGTAGGTAACTATCATTTCAATAGTTTGCGTATCTATTTTCAGATAAAATAGCAAATTTTTGTGGATATATTATTTATGCATGTAATAAAATGTATCACGATCTCCTGCACTAGGTAGCCCTTCTCAAAGATATGACGACCTGGAGAGGCTGGAGATAACAAATACAACGTTGTCGGGAGTCACGATACCCACGCTTTACGGCTGCCCAGGGACACTGCTTAGGTCCTGAAGGAATTATACCTAAATAATAAGACTGCCTGTAAACTTAGCCGATATAAAATGGCCCTCCTGTTGTATTGGGTTTTCTTGGGGGAAATCAGTCGCGTAAAATGAGACTTTTTGCTTATTTATTATATTCATCTCTCACATCTTTTGAAGTAATGTGACTTGTTCCCACTAAGGGAGCGTATGAACCAAAAGCATATGTGTGCCAAGCATAAAAATGTAATATAGTACCAAATTAATAATTAACTTTCATAATGAAATTAAGAACCATCGGTTTTATAAAATGTTTCACTTGATAATTGTAGTTATTGTCCTTTGTTTTGGGACTAAACTAAAGTTTTATGAATAAAAATGCCAGCTTTATTGGTAGTCCTGAAAGATATCAGAAATACAAAAGTTATTTATGGATTCTCAACAGTGGCAGGTATTTTCTGTTCAAACACTCACCTAACATTGTAGACGGTTACAGTGAGAAATATTTTACACTCATATTTCACTAGGTGTTATTTGCGGTATTTGTGTCGCTATTTTGGTGGAGCACGGAAACAACAGAGCTCAAATGGTATTAATACTCACAATAGGGTAAAATTTACCAAATTTTATTTGTGGGAGAGGTTCTTCCCGATTTTTAGATAAAGAAGATTATTTCACCAATAGTAAAGCTATAATATCAAGGGCAAGCGGAGTATAGCATAGTGATTAAACTGATTAAGCAGCTTTTGACAAAAATTAAGCTGCTTTAAAGTACATAGTACTCTTTATTTATGAGTAAGTCCCTCAGAATAAAATAAATGCCTGCCACTGCTGTACCTATATAAATAAATAAATAAATAAATAAACCTTTATTGTCACCATAACAAAAAAAATACAACTTTAACACAGCTTAACTATTAAAAATAAGGTGACAAGGGCATATCCAGATGGCTTTATCACAAGAATATTAAATATCCCGAGGGATGAGAAGGGAGGCAAAGATTAAGATAAGTTCACGACGTACGCGCATATGAATTAGAACATAAACAAAAACCATACCTTAAATACTAGCTTATGCCCGCGGCTTCACCCGCGTGAAATTTAGTTCGTCACAATCGATCGTCATAAATTATAGCCTATATGTTATTCTGAGTTATAAACAATAATACTGTAAAGTTTCATCAATACCCGTTCAGTAGTTTTTGCGTGAAAGAGTAACAAACATCCAGACATCCATACAAACTTTCGCATTTATAATATTAGTAGGATTATTTCCACTTGTTTATTTGCTAAAAATAATGGCAGAATTGTTATTAAAAGGTTAGGGTTAATTACATTTAACATTATTATTTTCTGCATGGCCCAAAGGCTGACTGGAACAGAACGCAATATGGCATTAAGTTCGCCTTTTGAACTCTGTTATTATGTGCAATAATGTTGTAAATAATAAAAAATATACACGGTCATTATAAAACTATCTACTCCACTACATAACTTCGCAATCTATGAAGTCACTCCACGTTATTAAAAATCGCTAGAGAAAAACGCTTCGCTGTTCGGAATGGCTCATTAACTTTATCGGGTTTCACTTTAAACGTTGAATTAAACTAATGTCATTTCTAAGCAAGGTTAGATAGTTTCTAGAAAATACGATCTTATTTTAATTTAACTAGAAAGTCTATTAGTCCTGCATTCAGTCAACGGCGACGGATTTGAATCCTAGCTTAGTGAAATTTATTTTTATGATGTATCTCAATTAAATTAAACTCGAAACGAATAACGGCATGAACGAGAAGTGATCAGTTTCCTACTGCTTAAGCTTTCAAATAATATGTGTCTATATCTCTAAAAAGTTTAATTTTCAGGTTGAGTTTCAAAACATTTAATCTTAACAAAACATCACCAAGTCTGTACCTACCTGTAAGCTCACTTGCATTTTAATTAATAAATAAATAAAATAAAATCAGTAAACACCCTCCAGTGCTACGTTAACACCAATCACAGCATCTACCAACCAACATACAAAATTGTATTAGACCTACCTCAGGAACTGGCCGTGACTCTATGATCCGTTAACCCGCCGGCGCCTGTTAACCCTTCGGCGACAGGAGCGGACGCAGACGTCCCGCGATGCACACCTGAGCGGGCACGCGTGCAAATTGAATGCGGGAGCGTGCGGGTACAACAATGTCTTTGTCCAATGCTGCCAATCGACATAAAACAATCAAAGGTCCATTACGTCCCTGTTTGATTCATTTGTTTTCATGAGGTTCTTTCCATAATAAAATTATTCTATACACAGGTTATTACTAAACAGGTTGACATTGCTGCGATCTTTTTTTCGCATCTTACACTGTCTCCCATGGGCCAAAATTGTTTCCTCTACAAAATTCTTAGGATTCTAAGCTAACATAAAATTTGGTGTAGGTAACTATAATGATAAATTTTAGTAATTAACTTTTATTTAATGAATATTAAAACACATCTAATGTATAAGGCTGAGTTGCACCAATTTACTTCAAGCGTAATTATAACAAGAACATATGTTTTTTGTATGGAGTTTGACAGATTTTTTACGAAGTAAGATGTTGCAACCCAGTCTAAGTAATAATGACAAGTTTATCTGTTTCAGATGAACTTCTAATATTACTTCTCTCTGAACAAAAAAAATCACTTATCTGCTACGCAATGCGCTACGAACGCTACAGACAGTAACCCGTAGCACGTCGTCCCGTAGGCCCTAGGATAAGTAGCGGGCCAGTGTCGTAGCACATGGAAAAGCATCTTGAGCGCAGTGCCGCATTCGGGGGCGCGGGGAGGGCGGTGCGGCGGGCACCGGCAGTCATGCCTCGCGCGCCCGCTCCGGCCGCCGTGCTCGCCGCCGCGCTCGCACTGCTCGCCGCGCTCGTCGGTGAGTTCCAAATTCAAATCACCCGCGAACTTTGAAAATAGAAAACCAAACTTGACAGCAGTTCACTTTTTAATTTTTATTCCTTTTTTTATTGACGTGAAAGTTTCGTTCCACAAAAAAGGTCGGAATAACAAATGCTCAACATTTAGTTTGCCGAATCACCTAGATTTACAAAGGACGAGACGGTCGACCTATCTGCATAATAAATGCATTCAGTTAAACTTTACGGAGATGGAAAATGCAAGAAAACTCAACGCGGAAGTGGAAAGCGCTTGAACTGGATAGCGCAATGTTTCTTTCAGATTTTAAAGATAAACAGCACAATTCACTTCAATATTATGATTCGGTAAAGCTTTTTAAGTTTCTATCAATCAAATAGGAAAAATATCCAGTCGTCAATTGATTTTTAACTACAGGCTAGGACTTCAAAGTATGTAAGTAAAGTGAAATTATTTACTCTTGAAATGTTTTACATTCTAACAGGTATCGTAAATAGGTTAAATAAATTTTTAAACAAATGTTTTAAGTAATAAATACTTTATTATATCACAAGCTAAGACTACTTTTACTGAAACTTTTCGCCATGAATTTGTTTACGTACTCACAATAACCCAAAAAGCAGCAATCGTTTCTTATTTCTCAATATTTAAACTAGTTTTATCCCCATTCATTTATTCATTGTTAACAGCGAGTTGACCCCGGAACACAGTTCAATTGACACTGGTTGTGCTAAAAGTTACGCATTAGACCTGCACCGTACCGCATCGGCAAGATACATTCAAGCTACTAGTACTTTTGCGAACAACCCAACGTTGAATTATAAATACAATCTCAGTTATTTTAAACAGAAATTCTTTCTTCATAAAAATGAGGCTAAAACACCAGAATGTTTTTATTTTGTTGTACCCATATCATCCCATCAGCTGAATGGGTTGTTGTCGTAACAATGTTTGCTTAAATACGGAATACAGCAAGATCTTTGAAAGGAAGATGAGAACTTATAAAATTCTAGAATGAAGCTCGTATTTTGAAACAATATTCAAGTATAAAAGTACTCGTTGTGAGGTAAAATAATAAACTCATTCATGCCCCATGTCACAGTGGCGCTAACAAGAGTGACCTATTTTAACACAGCGAAGTTTTAGATTAGGTTTTTAAATTATTCCCAACTTTTAACAATATGAAGTTACTTCTTCCTAAGCTCATTATTTTTTCTAGTCTAATTATACTGCGCAATTTATTAAGGTAACAAGCTTTTAAGTGCATTTACTTCTTTTATTTTTTAAATATACTTAATTAGGGTTTTTGCGTATTTTCATGTGGATAATTTTAAGAAAGGAAAAGCAAATTATGTAGCTATAAAATGACGGCTTTTCTTGGTGATATTCAAGTTCAAAAATAACTGGGTCATCCATTTTTTTATTAGCTTTTGCTTGTGGCTTTGTCTGCGTGAGTTTCGGTCTATCACAGAAACCATCAGAATTCGAATCCATAACAGCAGGTGGGCACAGTCGCAATCCACTAGGCTCATCTCAGTCGTATTGTTTGTTTTATTTTTCTCTAAGTTTTACATTGAGTTGTGTACAATTCTACAATACGTCTGTCTGTCACTCAAAAAGCTTTTACAACTTAAAATGACTATATCCAAAGCAAAGTGGGCCAGTTGCGTACATTTCACAATGTTTCTCTCGTGATTTATGATGGCGTCTAGATTTCCCTTAGGTCCAAGGATAATGAAAACAAGGACATTAAGGATATACCCGGATAAATGTTTATTATGGGGGGTGGATACGTTTTTATCCACTAAGTTGGCCCCACTTCCACACAGGTGATTTTTTTTTTTCACAGTATTTATACCAAGATATTAGATCCCTATTAATTTCATCAAAATTTAATTTTTTCTTTGTTTGTTAGTAGGTTAAACGAACAAGTTGTAAAAAGGTAATAAGATAAACTATGTACTCGTAGGTACATATAAAATAGAGTCGCCTGTACCCCAGACTACAAATTTTTGTTGCAAAATCTTTATAACTAAGCCTTCGTCCGCGCATTATTTAATACTGCGCTGTACAAAAGTTAAACAATTTTAAGTTTTGAACTATTTAATATCGTAATTAAATACGCTATTATCGGCAAACTTCTTGCTGCACAGAATTTCAAACTTCCACTTTACTGAAAGAGATTGGCCGTTATCCTGGAGTCGCTCGCCAACACCGCTCGATTGTGAGCGAGCGATGACAATCCGCTCTTGAATTTATGGCCTTTTGTTCCCTGCTCTTTAGCCTCTTTATTCATAGGGCTAACAAATTACACGCCTGAGCGACGTGTGTTGGACAGAGGGGTGTTTTCGTTTAATTTGAAATGGTGCATAACAAGTGAAACTGAAAAACTGTAATGAATAAGGAATGACCGAAATTTTATACGCTTTAAAACGGCAATTATTTGTAAACGACATGTAGGATGTAACTTATGGAACTTAAGCCTCGGAAATAATTATACGTGAGTACTGCGCGAGAGTGACGTTTTCATCTAAAAACCTTAGTGCATCTGTAACCCCTAGGCCATACACATTGCGATAACCCGAAGATTCGCACTATCACGATGAGTGTAGTCAAGTATTCGCATTTAATGTACTTCGATGCTTTGTTGCATAGTCGCAAGACTTCGCTCCGCCTGTCAAATTAATGTCGCCCGAATGTTATCGCGATATGTGTAGCCCAAGGGTAATGAGCGCTCATGTCTTATACTCGTAGATTAGCATGAATAAGATTCATTATTGTTATAAAATAATGTCAAGCATTGTCATGAAACTACACGTTTATCGTATTCTTTAAATATTCTATGAAATAGAATGGGAATGCGATTCGTAAGTCGTAATACCTTTGTAGATCATAAAAATGCGCATATCTTTGAATGGATTCCACTTTGTCTTCGGCCCACATTACAAGTTCTACGTGTATCTGAATTTGAGGCGTCTAGTTTCAAATCCCGCTAAAACGATTTTGATAAGATTTCGAGAAATTGAAAAAAACCGCTTATCCATATAGCTTTGGCCTTAGGCAAAAAAATATATGATACGAATTATTATTGTCATCTGGCAATACTAACAGTAATTGCTATTCATCTATAAATTAAATATAATTTGAATTATAATGAAAACTATTTTCATTTTGGCGTACTTTGTTACGAACATTCGGTTTTAATGGGATTTGAAACGGACATGTTGTATTTTAGCGGGATTTGATAAGAACAAATTGTAATGCATGAATGGCGTTCTACAATAAAGTCTAATATTAAATAAACCAAAAAAATGATAAAATAAATAATTGTCCGTATTAATTTGTCCATTCTATAATATTCAAAACGATTGCACTTATTGGTTAGGTTATTAGATTAATAAAGTTTTATCGGGTTATTAAAAAAAAAACAATTAAATTATAGCATGTAAATAAGAAACTTTTATAAATTATTTCCTCAATCTCGTCTTTGCCTTTTTATAACATAATATTTATTCCTGGACATCTGGACATCAGGTGATCCATCTGCTCGTTTGCCTCCTGTCACATAAAAAAAACATCCCACAATATTTATTTATTTACTTCACTGACTGACTGTACAGGGATATAAACATACACACATACATACCTACCTACTCTGGAAACACATTACCCTTCTGCACTCGGGTAAAAAGTAACATACCTTTATAATTAAATTCGTCTAAAGGCATTGAGCTACTGAAGTTTCTATAATCCCACTAGTGATCACCAACACTTAATAGTAACAATAACCAACGACAGCTACTTGGTTAATTTTGCATAACACCATCAAAGCTGCTTCAAAAGTAGTTTTTTAACAAATTTCTCTTTCCGTTTCTGGCGCTCCTTGGTGCGTTTCCAGGCTATTTCATAACGTGGTTTCTTTCTTGCTTCTTTAGGGTTACATTTTTCCACGAACTGAGATAAATCTTCCATTATTTTGGATCAAAAACAATAAAAACCGCAGCAACCTTAAGCACGTTATGAAAAAAATCTCCATACTGATTTCGCAGTCACGTGACCAAAATACCGTGCTGCCATTGGTCAATCAACTTTTAGAGGGTTTTGAAAGAAACGGACGGCGTTTTAGCGGAGTTTGTAACACAAACCAAATTTTAAGTGCTAGTTTAGTAGTCTTTTAGCGAATTTTGATCGAAAATGATTGAACAGTATGATGAGAAAATTGCAGTAGCGTCATTTAGAGATATAAACAGAAATTCGTTGCAGGAGCGTTTTAGCGGGTTTTGAAACTAGACGACTCATTTATGACTTGTTAAACAAGTGCCTATCGATAGAATCTGTATATACAGGGTGTACAAGTAAAATAGAAGTTTTTGAGATTTCTGTGATAATCCGAGATCTTTGTGGTAGCGTCGCGCGGAAAAGTAAGTTCCTCTATAAAACATACACACACAATGTTAGCTTTATTCTACTATCATAGAGAGTAACAAATTTTTTTTTTTTTTTTTTTTTGGGAAACATACAGTTATACAACATAAACATACACATAACATAAACAGTTATCTGGGGGCACGGCAGTGCCCCCACCAAGTCGAGCAAAAAAGCGGCACGGGCCGTACCATCCTTTTCTCGAAGCAATTCAGGCCATTTTCGACCGCCTGTAACTTCGTTGTGGATAAAACTAGAAGGCTGAATTTTCATTAGCTATGCAGGCATTGTAAAGACACGGTATATTTAAAATTTCATTCAATTTGAACCAGTAGTTTAAGAATTATAGCGGGTCAAAGTTACTTAATTTTGTCACTCACTGACTCACCGATCATCAAAACTCTAAGGCACTTCTAGCAGACCTAGAAGCTTCAAATTTGGAATATAAGTAATGTTTGGTGTATGAATCAAGGAAAAACTAAAATATTTGGGGGCACGGTAGTGCAACCGCCAAGTCGAGTAAAATGTTTCAATTTCGGTCCAGTTTTCTAGATACATAACTGCTGTCTACAAAATACAAAAAGAAATGAGATCCCATCAAAAACAATACTTGTCAAAAAAACCAAGTCTCGCAACTCAGTTGTTCTACGGTAAAAAGTTGTGAGATCCATGTAATACCAAGTCCAGGCCAGGAAATCTTTAACGTTTTACATAAATATATTGACTTGGCCATCGCATGAAAACACGTGTAAATTAAATTATTTAGTGCGATGGCCAAGTCAATATATTTATGTAAAACGTTAAAGATTTCCTGGCCTGGACTTGGTATTACATGGATCTCACAACTTTTTACCGTAGAACAACTGAGTTGCGAGACTTGGTTTTTTTGACAAGTATTGTTTTTGATGGGTATAAATATACATAGTATTCTCGTTTTCTTTAATTGAAAAGTGACAATCGAACGGGTTTAAGAATACTTACAAATACCCAAGACGATGTCGTGCAGTGGTACAACAATCGCAACGAGTTGGTAATTGAATTTAGTTAATATTCTCGTAATATTGGATTAAACGTCCACTTGGCCTTGCGGAGTAACGACCTTCAACTCTTCGTGAAAACCACCATACATGCCATGGGTTATGGAACTCTTGGAATAAATGAAGGATTCCATAAAATACTTAACGTATTTTATTGTAGTACAAAAATGTCTCTTATGTCTTTATGTCGTTTATTTTTATGTCTTTAAGTAGATCTTTTTTCCCAATTTAAAATAAGGTAAAGTCGCTTAAAGTCGTACCTACATATTTTCACACTCACCAATATTTTCAAGGTCAATTTCAAATAGTTATTTATAAACCTAGAAAACCTCTTGAAAAGTCAACGCATGATATTGGAGTGTAAGGTATTGCAATAAAGTTGTAAGTCCCTTCACCGAGTTTTTTCACCCGTATTTCAATTCAACGGAGGTTAGTGGACACAACAATCCAAATGTTTGTACGTCCACGCGTATCGGCACGCGATTCCGATACAATCGATTTATTACGAGTACCTGACTATCTGTGACTGATTGATTTATCATTTTTAGGGTCCCGTTGTTAAGACAATTTTATTTTACCAATATAGGGTGTCGAACCCTTAATCGACATCGAATTATTTATTATTAGATATCAAAACTTAAAATAAAACGATATCAAAAATTTGTATCTCACTTATGTCCAAACCACGTAAATTGTATACTTATGATTAATTAAATGATTACTTCAAAATATTAATAAATTTTCAGTGCAAATTCTTGATTGTTTACTTCACAAACAAGGACCCCGAATTTCAGACGAGTTTGTACAGGGCTGACGTGTTAAACAAATATAAAGTAGATTAGTTATTATACAATTTGCAAATATAATAAACTCCCGTCCTTTTTATAACAGTGGCTGAAACATTATAGAGCTACAAATGTGTGCAGCAGGCTCACTATACCGTTATACCAGTGGTTAGTTACTTACGTATATTCTGAGGTAATAATAAATAAGTTGACTTAAAAAAAAAGTTCATTAACATAAGGAAGCTAAAAACAATGAATTTTTAGACAGATCCAGTTTATTCTGTAACCTATATTATACTGTTTGATAGAGATCGTGAAGCACTTTCGAGTGAGATCACTTATCGTTTCCACGCTGTATACATTTCTGTTACAAATTGACCCCTTTCTTTGAGATGCTGTATTTAGCTTAACATGAGGATTTTCGTCTATGGGGAGGTTGCTCTTACTGGATCTTTTTCTATTACGTCAACAAAAGTGTCAGTCCCTAATAAGCGCTTGGGGACCGCAATTATTTCGTTTCGACAGGACAACAATGACCTAATTATGCCTTACCGCCAAAACTTCCTTAATCAGATGGATTCTTTTGTTATAGTTGTTTTTTGTTTTAATTTCGAACATCCGAAAAGAGAAGGTGCCAGTACTTTATCGGTTAAACTAATGACATTATTAACTAACTAGCGGCCGCCCGCGACTTGGTACGCGTGGATCCCGTTTTACCCCCTTTATCTATCTTACGCGGTTTAGATTTTTTCATACAAATGTTTTTTCCCGCTAACTCCCGTTCCCGTGGGAATTTTGCAATATCCTGTTGTAACTAAGCTTTAAGTTTACTAAGATACCTGCATGCCAAAATTTCAAGCATCCAACTTAAGCGGTTTAGATTTTTTCATACAAATGTTTATACCCGCTAACTCCCGATCCCGTGGGAATTTTGCAATATCCTGTTGTAACTAAGCTTTAAGTTTACTAAGATACCTGCATGCCAAATTTCAAGCGTCTAACTTAAGCGGTTTAGATTTTTTCATACAAATGTTTTTTCCCGCTAACTCCCGTTCTCGCGGAAATTTTGCAATATCCTGTTGTAAATAAGCTTTAAGTTTACTAAGATACCTACATGCCAAATTTCAAGCGTATAACTTAAGCGGTTTAGATTTTTCACACAAAAGGATTTTCCCGCTAATTCCCGTTCCCGTGGGAATTCCTAAGTATACTATAACCTGCCCAGGAGTATGAAGAATAATTGTACCAAGTTTCGTTAAAATCCGTCGGGTAGTTTTTGTTTCTATAAGGAACATACAGACAGACAGACAGACAAAAATTTTACTGCTTGCATTTTTGGCATCAGTATCGATCACTAATCACCCCCTAATAGTTATTTTGAAAATATATTTCATGTACTGAATTGACCTCTCTACAGATTTATTATAAGTAGGGGGAGTCCGGGACAGTTTAGCAGGTGGGAGACAATAGCCACTGCTCATAGAATTTTTATGGAACTAAATATTGCGACGTAGCCACACTTCTTAGACTCCTTAGGTGCGTCCCACCTCGCTCACGCATTACCGTTGCGATTGATAGTTTGGTTTAGGAGTGACAAGTGATAACACATTTTCGAGCCCAAAAAGTAACTTTTTTCAATTTTCTATATTTGATTTCAGTTGTTTACTATGAATAGATTCCAGCATGTCATTTATATACATAGTAAATGTAATTATCCTAGTTCCATTTACGGTAGACAGTTTTTACTTAAGTGTTATAGTTTTTTATAAAAATGTAATAATGGACAGCTTGGCCTGGGGTGGGAGACATTAGCCTGGCATCGGGAGGAGACTTTACCCAGGGTAATCTGGTACTTTTATTGCAGATAATCATCCAAAATGCCTTTCCAATATAAAAAGGAACATCTAGAAATAGGAACCATTTAGATCTGTCAGTAATAAGAAATGCTATGGGTATGTAACATTGATAAAGGAAAATTAGAGGTGTTGCCCCAGTAGAAACTAGTTTATCCAGATCAACCAGTTTTAATAGAAAAAACGTTGCTGATTTTTTTCAAAACCTCAAAGAATTAAATTGTTACACATTTTCATTCAAGAAGATTAAATTTCTTTATAGTATTATAATTTTTAGTGATTATTTTGCTTATTTTTAAACCCGGGTAAAGGCTCCCTACTTGGGGGGTAAAGTCTCCCACCTAGGCGGGAGATATTAGCCAAATATCACTTTGGTTAAAATTGTTAATTACTCTTAAACTAATAATGATGTATTAAACTTTCTTAGAAGAAAATATAGCTAAATAATGTAGCTTAACATACAATTAATAAAAAATAGCGATTTGTAAGTATAGAAATATTTATGAGCATTTTAGTGGAAGGCGGGTAAACTCTCCCGGACTCCCCCTACAGTAAGTATACTTGAGACTACAATAGCCCAACTGTGAAAGAGTCGGACTGCTCATTGGAGAGTCAGTAGTTTGAGCCTCACCGTTCGCTGGAAAATTGTTGTGAACCCTCTCCTACCTAACACAAGCATAATTTTAACTTTTGCTAGAGCTTTTTTAACAGCTTACAAGATTACTTATAAGTAATTTGTGCAATACAAATTAATACTAAGCTATAAAAAAAATTAAAGTGAAGTTTGTTCGTTCATAATCAAATATGCTTATTTAAAAAAAATGTTTGTCCCTTTTGATGTACCCGAATAAACCTTCATATTGTTATTCTACGTGTAGAATGTAGATTACTAATGGTTAACAGACATCCTAAGAACACATGACAGGTACACAGACACGCGGTTTCCTAGACCCTGGAGTGAGTAGTGGAGGGTTTAGCCGTCAATCAGCCAGCCGGTAGCGCTAGTGCGCGATCAATCTCGCCTAAATCCCGAACGAAGAGAACAGCCAACTCAGTCGGAACAAACTGTAGTAACACAGCAGCATGAAAACTTTGTTTACTATAAAGTAAGAAATGTAGCTGTGTTCTGTATGTATCCATGCCCATTTAGGTGCCCATTTGATGCCCCATTGAGAACTCTTCTTTCATTTTTACTATAGGTAGGTACAGTTTAATTTTAATTTGTACTTAGTTCTTGTCGTAATATTTATTTTCATAAAGAAAATTATTATTTTTAAAATTACCTCCGTGTTTTATTAATTCACGTGTAATTATTGTTTCTTACTACGAAAAGACCAATACTTATGGATATACGTTCCGGTAGTGGATACCAATGTTTTTGAAGTAGGGCTTCAGACTTTTTCGTAGTATGTTTTAGAAATAACGCGTGTAAACTTTGGAGTGTCCGTTTTATTTAGGCTATGTATAAACGCTGCGCCATCCATCTCCTGTAGAAATGTCCTCGACTTTAGTTTTGAGCCGTAAAGTGGGAATTAATTAGCCTTGATTAATGTCCCATGCGGGCGTTTAGTGCCGCATTCATTCTCGTATTAACACTCAGTACTATGGCACCTAACATAATATAAGAGTGTGTCCCGGACTTGAGTTGGTTATGTATGTATAAAAATCGGCTTTATAAGCAAGCTAAGAAAACTAGTGTGAGATAACATAATAATATAGTACTCGTGGTTATCTCACATCCAATCACCTCCCGCGACCTTCACCAGATCGTCGGTCCACCTAGTGGGAGGCCTGCCCACCATCACAAGCTTTCTGGGTTTTTTGTTAAGAAATTGCAACATCGGCAACTATATTGGACAAGCATAAGACTTGATCCTGGTACATACAATTGACCATAAATAATAATTGAGAAGAAGACTATGAATTTATTCTTTGTAAGTTGCCTAAGCAGCTACGAAGAGAAGTTTATAGATAGAGCCAGTAACCCATTTACCTTCCCGTGTTATTGAATTTTCTTAGGCTGGGTTGCACCATTTTACATTGACTTTAACAAACGTCAAAATTCTGTCAAAATCCGTACAAAAAATACCGGGTTGTTATAGTTACAATCAAAGTAAGATGGTGTAGGTAACTCAGCCTTAGTAATACACATTCAGAAAAAGAGTAATAACTTCAAGGTCCTGAGGATTGGAAGTTGAAGTGATTATCCCTTTTTATTGCTATTAAAATACCTCAGCCCTCGCGAGCCTGCTCGTAAATCACGTCTGTCCTCCGAGTGAATTTTTTCCCACCTCATACGAGTATTCATATTTTTTTAAATAAAGGACGGTTACTTTGTGGAAATCATATTATTCAGCAATGAATGAATAGTGTATTTTTCAAATAAAACTAAAATGTTTTCGAAATTAAACTGTACGCGCAAAATGAATTGAATAACTTTACATTCTAGGAAATAAAATGTACCTACACCCACGTAGGTATACGAGTACCTACATGTAGAGCGTGGGCAAATGAAACTACAGCTGGCTAAAAAAGTGGTTTTTAACTAGTTTATTGATGTTTTCTGTTTAACTACTACAACTCTCATTCCTTTTTAAAAATCTCAAAAATCTGTCAAACTCCATTTTAGATAACTTTTAAGATACGCCACAAATGAACGTTGTATAAATAAACAAGTACTAGCCTCCTTATAAAATTTAATAAGAAAATATATTAAATTATTCTCTCGACAGTTTAGAAAACAATGAAGTAAAGCTTTAAGCCTTAAATGTGATAAATAATGTGCTCTACCGTAATGAATGTTTGCCGCGTGCAGAGGCGCAAGTCCTCTCTACTAGTATAACGGATTTTATGCTGAATAATTTTCATTTGAACCTCTTCTTTCGTATGCACAACGACACTAAACTATTACATTTTTATTGCAAGCAAAATAGCGCCTACATACCTGTCCCTGTAGTCCATTGATTAAAAAGTTTCACTCCCTCGATTCTGAGTTCCATTCCCAATTTGATTAGCACAATATGGTTGTTCGAAAATATATGTTTCAATGCTTTAGAACGCATACATTTGAGACAAAGTAAGACACGACTTGTGCCCTCAGGTGTAGGTTTCATACCTTAAATGAAATTATTAAATTGGTATATTTTTATTAAATTTTCGACGAAATCGACAATCGAGTATTGAACAATTGTCGATTTGATTGCTTTTGCGGCAACAATAGCCGACCACTAGCCTGAAGGTCGTACATTGTAATAAGATGAAATATTTGAGTTCCTAAATAAATATTTCTCTGAACCCAAAGTAAATTAGCCCAATTTAATTGAAAATTTTAAATTTCTTTACTTTCTTTACTGGGTAGGTAATTAGCTCTTACATTTTTACCACATGAGAATACCTAATGCACGCATTGTAACTCATAATCCTGAAACTGAAATCTTTTTGTTTTTTATACTTGGGAAGAGAGCCTAGTGATTAAACGTACTCGTATAACTTTTTAACTCAATACATATTAATACATAGTAATTAATATTTTGCACATATGTTATTTCCCGTGTTTCTCTATTTTAGTTGAAATGGAACGCGAACCTTTAAAATATTTATATCATAATTTGTTGGTGAAAGTACCTTTATAGTCTTTTTAAAGACGAACTTTCATTCACAACTTCTTTCAAGTTTTACGTCACGTCATGGTTCTTTATATCTCAGTATGCGGACATGAACGTCTAATGAATAATTCTTCTAGTCCACGTGCAGGAAGTAATTATTGATTATTGAGGTCTTTAATGGATATTGATCACAGTTTAAACCGGGTTGAATGATCTCCCTGGAAATGTCAGCCTGGCCATTAAAAATGTAGCATATCGAATAGATGTGTTTACTTGTTTACGACTCCACTCAACAAGTCGCTGTCGATCGCGACAAAGTGACGGCTCATGTCATGCATGAACATGTGAACTTCACCTAGTGAAAGTTCAGCTGTGTTGCTAAGTTTATAGGTGTTTACTTTAGCATGTTGGTTTGTTCGAGTTTAGAGTAATATTTTGCTCAATTCCATTTGGGTTTTTTTATAAACAAGGTACAGTTTTTCAGATTTTGCAATAAGTAGCAAGTAAATCCTCAAACTACCGTATATTGGTAGCATAAACTATCAAAAACAAGTTGCCTAAATACGTCTTAGGTAGACCAAGTAGTAGGTAGGATTTTACTAATAACCATAAGGCTCTTACCATTTTAGTTAAGGTAAAATTTTAACTTCTATTTAGATTTGATCAATGCCATGATTAATGAATTGTGACTCATTACCATAAGACGATTTTGGCTCCTAATTTAATGTTAAATATCATGTTCTTAATCGTTACGATAACCTGTGCTATAACTTTATATACAGGGTGGCCCAGAAGAAAGTTCACTTTTGAAAATGTAAGGAAACGAAAACTGTAAATTTTTGTAGAACTTTAACCATTGTAATTTAAAGGAAATTTCATGCAATTTATTTTTAAATTTACCTTATTTTTTAAATTTCATCGTACATGTGATTCCCTTGACGTTTACAACATTCAGTCAACATACATAAAAATTTTGGAAAACTTTCGTAAGAGTTACCTTGAAATGGATTCAGGATGGATGAATGCTGCAGTTTTTGGATTTTTAGAGTATACTCTGCTCATAATGTAACCCCACAAAAAGAAGTCTGCTGGAATGAGATTAGGGCTTCTTAGTGGCAACGAGAATTCACCCCTGCTTAATTGGTTTGTTGCATCGAAAGGATGAATAATTTTTGAGAGCGCTATACTGGCATGCTGAAAAGCTTTTTGATTTCAAAGTGGCAAGATTCGCAAGGCTATGACAGGAGCACTTAGTTTCATCAAGATTGGGCTACGTGTCACACCACTTCAAATGAAAGCATTTAGATGGTATGAGACCATGTTCCCACAAAAAAATAATTTTAGGCAGGGGTGACATCTCCTGGCCACCAGGAAGCCCTGATCTCACTCCAGAAAACTTCTTTTTGTGGTGTTATCTTAAGAATAGAGTATACTTTTATAATCCAACAACCATGCAGCAATTGAAGCTGAACATTCGGCAAAAAATGGAAAATAGGTTTCGAGGTAATTCTAACGAACGCATTTCAAAATTTTGATGTATGTTGATCGAATGTTGTAAGCGTCAAGGAAATCTCCTGGACAATGTAATTTAATAAAGGTAAATTTAAAAATAAATTTCATTTAATTTTCTTTGAATTGTAATGAATAAAGTTCTACAAAATTACACAGAATTTTTTTCCTTGAATTTTCAAAAGTGAATTTCTTTCTGGGCCACCCTGTATTTTGTTTTATTTTGGTTCACTAAGTTTGGTAGTTACCTACTGTGTTTAGTACGCCTGTACGCAATGATTGATGGGCAACAAATAAGTAAGTTGTAATTACATCGTGGAAAGTAGATACAAGTATTTCTGAGGGAAAATTGGACACGCAATAACTGTAATCAAACTGAAACTAACTAGGTATACGAAAGAATCCCCTAACTTATTAATAGGTTTTTCTTTTTTTTAAGTTAGGCTTCATGCGGTTTGCACTGGCCAGTGTCGTGTTAAGGTCATGAGTACTTTAAAAAAAGGGAAATGACGTGAAAAGAGTCCGAGGGATGTTTGCTTTTCATAAAAATAAAACAAAGAGTATTCTCGGTTTCCGACCTCCGTAAAAAGCCGCCACATCAAAGGCAAGTGGGCAAGTGGCTGGCGACAGCGCTGCGGCGCCCACCACAACAAAAACTTTTTCGGATTTCCTCCTTCCTTGCTGACGTTCCGTGTACTTTTCTTTTTTCTTTGTCTGACTGTACGTACATACTGAACTTGCATTATTATTCTTACTATCTTTCTTAGTTTTAAGTACCTAGTTTTCTCGTATGCTAAACTATAACTTTATCTATTTAGATATTTTATCTAAGACATATTGAACTGTTAAAAGTGTTTTTTTAAAACCAGCTTGCTATTTTTATTTCAATGCTTTCTGTTAACTTTCATAAAATTATTTGAGTATTTTAATAGCTCTATAATCATGTTAATCGTTTAATCCAGGTGATGTGGTTAAATTCCCATTTTTATGTACTTTTTTTCTTTTTGTTCTGACTCTACCATTCTCTCCGGCCCAATAAGTACCCTCGCTACGACTGCGGCGTGCTATAAAGTATAATTAGTGTACTGAACCTCTGAGAGGCCCTAAATCGCGGCGAGGAGGGTCAGTAATGACCTAATAAGACCTGACCGGCGTCAAACCGACACTTCATATTTCATATTTTTGTTGCTGCCCATGTGAGGTCCGGAGCAACACTGATATCATCCTAAATTAATGTAGGTAAGCAATATTATATGAGGTTGATAATATACAGAAAAAAGATTGTAGGTACTCAACAGATTCATATTTTCTTTATATTATTAAAATCATTTTTATAGAAATGTGAAAAGGGTACTAAGCAGATTCGAATGTTTATACACTATTGTTACAAGCACAAGTTCGACTATCAGCACAGGAGAAAGTGCGATTTTGCCCGCATAAATAGGTATTCTTCTCTAAGAGTACCTATAACTCGTTTACTTCCCTATCTTGACTAAACCATCAGACTTAATAGCCTTAATTTCATCTTTAAGCGTACTATCTCCATGAATCCAAAAACGTGTAACTGTATTACATAGCTAAATGCCTGGGCCCTGGATTTGCATTGCAAATGACTAGGCATTCCTCGTATGTTCGGAAGATGGGTTATACCGTTATACCGTTATTCCGTTATTACCGCACAGCCTAGCGCTCATTATTCACGAATCCATTAGGTCAATACATCGATTTTGAAGAGCTTTAAATTACAAGATCGTTCAGGTGCGGAAAAGCTTTTGTCAAAACCTTTAAACGTTCACAGTTTCAAGTCAAGAGAAGTCAGCTTCTGTAAACGTTCTATTGTCTGCCTGGGCATTTTCTAGAAAAGCTCCGCTTTTAGTTTTAACACCGTCTTCTTGTCACATTTTCTATTAACTTAGTATTATTTACTTATAGGTAACCGATTACAATAAAATTGTGTTTATGCCTACCAATTACAATTTAAGTCTTAATCGTTATCTTGCGAATATATTCCCTGGAACCTAGGTACACTTTACAATGTAGTCACAAACAAATAAACTCTACCGTATTTTAACCGTAACCATAATCTTTAAGTTCTTCTTTTTCTTTTTCTAAGTAGATATAACCCTCCTTCTGGCGCACTAGGGTAAAAAGATTACATTTAATTCATACGAGTAAATTAACTTCATTTGTTTTCCTTATAACCGTGTTCCTAGTGTTCCTACTACTAGTTATGTCCTCTTACGTTCCACGCGATAGATAAAAAACAATTTAATGGGGCTAAATTATATTACCTACGTTTTTATGACATGATGTACTTGGTCCAAAACTAATATTGTTCCAAATCACACAGCAAATCCTTCGTTGAAAGCACGCCACGGGTGGCCTTGCTTCCATTTGCACGGTTCTGCGCTTTCATAAATAATTAATTATGCTATTCATTGCTCGTCATAACGCTTCACACCTGTCCAGAACCCATGACCATGGTTAACTCATGCCTAGATAATGGCATAATTTTCCCCTTACTTAATTTTCATTGCCAGAGTAATTCGGTGAAACTATGGTGTAGTTATATTCCGAATGGCCACTATTATTTTGGTGCCAAATACATACCTAGTTTGTATGGTATCCATTGTTTGTATGATTCAAAACCAAAAGGACTCTCGTTTACGCTACAGTTAGGACTCATTTACGCTACGGACTACGAGCGTCAACTACGACATTTTTTCGTAGCACGCGCCCGCATCGATGACCCTCTACGGCGCTACGTGCTACGAAACCATCGTTTATTTTCTTTAAACTTTTGTGACGTAACAACTATTCGTAAAATATTAATTAAATTTGAGATAATTAATTGTGATCCAGAAAAGTACAGTCATCTAATCCCTTCGACCTTTTATTACCCGCTGTCATCCTTTTCAGACGTAGCGTGGAGCGCTTGGTCCAAAAACTTTATTTAACTGTAACTTGAATGAATGAAAATGTTTATTTGTAACAATATTAGTAAAGTACGCTGTTTTTATAAAGATCGAGTGTAAAAATCTGTTTAAACAAAGTCGCGATCGCGATAATCCTGTTGCATAATGAAGTAGGTATAATAATGTAAATAAGTTAATGTTTTTCAGCACTAAACTGTAGGATACTGATCGTACCTTCATTTCAGCATAATAATATGATCATAAAATGTGTTTTTATTGCGCTGGATTCGCAACGGGATATTTTTCAACATTAAGGAGTTTAAATTAAAGCTGTAGATTACGCTACGGCGGGATCTGAACAATGTAGTTTATTGCTCGCTGGAGTAAGGCTGCGTTCACACTAATGGCATAGCTTACGGTAATAAATCTGGGTAGGTGGTTCTAGTGAACTTACGATCCCCTTCAAGTAACCGCGAATTGAGAGTTTGAGACGCAATAGAAATCAATGTTACCGCGGGCTCATGCGACCGTTTAAAGTTCCACGGTTTACTTCTGCAGCTTCCTTATTGAGTTTATTGTCCGTGATGCATATCTTTTCATAAAGGTTCTAAACCTTTTGTTTGTCACCTGTTATCCGCTTTGCAACGGAGGAAGTCGAACCTTAACTTCGAACTCCTCCTATGTTCTTCTGATTAATTTCGTTGCGGGTGCAATGACAGTTTAACTTTCCCCCGGGACAAACTTGACCTTCACTGGTTGGGTTTTTATTGGCGGTCAAGCTGTAGATCCTGGCTACACAGGAGTTGCAGCGGTGGGAATAGTCCCGGCTTGCCTTATTTGAGTTTATCACTATTAACCACTATGGTTCATGGTTAATTTTAATTACGTAACCTTACAACCATTAACCGTACGTTTCTCATTTGTTGTGTAGTTACCCTTACTCGGCTCTCAAATGTCAACGTCAGCGACCAACTACTTTGTTACGGTGAATGCAACACATTAAATGAATTAACAGTTCTCATCCTCGGAACAGCTAGATACGAAATGCAGCTTTTGACCGATATTAAAATAAATTATTTGCGGATTGTGTTGTTTTATCCTACGTAAAAATTAAAAAATTAATGAAATCAATTTCTTCGAAAGACACTTAAATTTAAGACGCAGGGTAGAACCAAAATATTTGAATATTGGCAACTTAACCCTTTCAAATTGTTATCATTTCAAATTTTATTTATTATACCCACTAAAACATCTTCAAAGTCATAAAACAAGCACTTAAATATAACGAAATTATCGTCGACTTGGCACCGGCATCTACGCATAATTTGTTTCTCGAACTCGGTTGTTGAATGATTTGTGTAGGTAAATATCTAGAGACCTATTAGATTTGTAGAACCAGAATATCTACAATCATTTTATACACTCACTCGTTACTCGAATCTACAAAAAGTGACGTCAAAAACATAACTTTTTCTTTTAGTCTTGTCATTAAGTATTCTTCGTCCCAACGTTCTGCTCGTGCGTAACTGAACGTATGAATTACTTTAGTAACGTGATATTACAGAATAAATAACGAAAAATGCCCGTGTAGTGCTTTTGGCAGCCGCCATAGCCATACAAAGCGTGACGCGAATTTTACTCTCGCCCGAGTTTATTTTCATATTTGCCGAGTATCTTTAAAAATTATGGTAAATAATAAAATAAACGAGAAAAACTTCTGCCATGAACATTGTATTTGATATCGTTTTCGATTACTAGGAGGAATGTTCCGGTTAACTTTAATCTTACATCACACTTGGGCTCATGCCAGAGGTTGACTGCATGTGCAACGTGTTCTTGTCCTGGCCTAGTCGCCACTAGAGATGGGTAGTGGGTAAAAACCCATTTCACCCGATTGGGTTAAAACTGGGTGATTTGGGTAAAAACCCGGTTTTTACCCATTATCACCCATTCTGGTGGGTGAAAACAAAAATAGCGTTTTTTTTAAAGTGAGAAGTGGTATTTGTTGCTAAGGGGGCGTTCTAGTGTTACGTAATGCAATCTGGGGGGAGAGGAGGTCTTGAAAAACGTTACAATGCGTTACAGTGGCGGAAGGGCGGTTCGATTTCAAATTTTTAAGCAGAAGTACTTTGTAGTTGATGTTGTTATTTGTAACTTTATACCGTAATGTCATCAAAGAGAGAGTTTGGCATCTTTGGCATCCCCCTCCCCCCACCCCCCTCCATGTCCTTGCCATGATCACAAATTGTTGTGTTCCTACTAAATTTCTTCTAAATCGGTTCAACGATTCTTGAAATAACACCATTTTATAAAATAATTGGTCACATCATCATAACGTGATCAATTTTACGATTTGGCCACGATATAAATGCATATTAGTGTTAAATTTGACTTATTACTTATTAATCAATAAACTTAAATGAGAAAAATTCAATAAAAATAAAGAAAAGATACCAATTGAAATAATTATAAAATTATTTGTTTTCACCCGGTGTAAACACCCACGGGTGGAATGAAACGGGTTTTTATTGGGTTTTTACCCTCATGTGGGTTTTTACCCGGGTGGAAACCCATCTCTAGTCGCCACTGACTCTGTGAAGTATTTGGGTGTCATGATTGACTGCTGCCTCAACTTCCAACCCCACTTAAATCTTCTTGCTTCCAGGATAAGGAAACTAATATATATATTTAAAACATTACGCCATGTTGCTGGCTATAAGGTCTTAAGGACAATCTATTTGTCTCTTTGCCAATCCCTCCTAGGCTACTGTATCTCCTCTTGGGGTGGTGCTGCAAAAGCTCATTTATTGAGAGTGGAGAGGGCGCAGAGAGCGGTGCTCAAGGTTGGTGCATTCTTACCCATTCTACATCCCACAACAGAGGTATATAAACATTGGAAAGTGTTAACTGTCCGACAACTGTTTGTACTTGCTGTCATACTTCGCAAACACGCCCTCTTCCCATATAACCCGCTTCTTAACGCTGACAAACGCAGGAAGGGTACTGTATGCTCCACCGTCCAATTCCAAACAAAATTTGCCCACAGATTCTTTTGTTTTCTGGGAAACCGACTCTACAACAATGCTAATTCTACCCTCACCATCTACCCTCTTCTGCATCGTGAGTGTAAAAAGAAAGTTTCAGAGTGGCTCATGGACTTGAGCTATGATGAAACCGAAAAGCTAATAACAGTGTTAACATAAATACCAAAACAAATAGGAAATTGTTATTATTATGGTAGTATAGGTTAATATATTATTTACTTAACATTCTCTAAAGAAGCACTCACATTCACGCACACACACACACACACACACACACACACACACACACACACACACACACACATTTCTTGTAATTCTTGTAATTCTGATACGAGTAAGTTAATATTAAAGTGTAAAATTAAAGCTTATTAGTGACCTGAGGTGGTGGGAGCCTGATGACCTGTAATACAGGTATACTAAATACCTAGCATAGGCATCAGACTCACACAAGAATGAACATCAAACGTACTTATACATTCACTATGTAATTTTGTTCGATTTTTTGTGTGAGTAAAATAAAGATTTATTTATTATTTATTTATTTATTGGGTAACTTCACGTTTGTTCCAGGAATTGGGCTAAGTATAATTTATTCAGTCTCAATTTTCTTCGATACCTACCTAAAGAAAGAGTGAGATGTTTAACCTTAGTGAACGATTGATTTAAAAACATTCTGGGAGTGGGTAGTCAATGCGAAAAAACGCTCAACGGTTGGAATGTGCGGGTGTCAAAATGTCCATACGGACCGGCTGTTAGTGTGGCAAAAAGTATGAACGTCGAAATGAGCAATGGTTAAAATTATCTGAAGTTAAAATTGAATTTTTTTTTTTTTTTTTTGAATTTTTGAATTTTTATATTTATTGAACTTTCAAGTAAGTACAAGAATTCCTCTTATAAGTAAAGTGTAATTTACAATTAACATCTCAGATAAATAATGGATAAGTACTTACGTACCCACATAACTTAACAAGAGGTACACGTTGACAGCTGTACTAGTATAAACTGTGTCACAGCTGCCAGCGCTTTCCACCCTGTGTTATACTAATTAGGTCTTAGGTAATTAGGTCTTATTATTGAAAATTTGGATTGGATAAGAGAAATTACCACTATGTTATCATGTGTGTATGTGTGCGTGCGTGTGTGTGTGTGTGTGTGTGTGTGTGTGTGTGTGTGTGTGTGTGTGTGTGTGTGTGTGTGTGTGTGTGTGTGTGTGTGTGTGTGTGTGTATGCGTGTGTATTCGAAAATTAATAAGTGCAGATTATAGTCTTAAAGACCATAAATTATGGGTTTATGAGGGTTTCCTCTGTTTCTCTATAACTGAGACTCATCAACCACTTTCGAACCTGTTTGCATTTGTACGAGGGCAATGCAACGATGTCATTGATTTTATTGGCTTTGTTGTATAAGAGGCAGCTACAAACATAGTATTGAGATTTTGCAAGGGACGTTCTATGGGGTTCAATGGGGCAAATGCGCTTGTTTTTACGAGGTGGAATTTTCGAGGGATCTATGTCTTTGTGTTTCCGGAGAATTGCATACAAGATAAAAAGTTGTCTTACCGTAATGCCTTTGGATTCTTGATATAGAAGAGAAGTATTATATCGACGGGGCTTACCAAACATGACTTTTAAAATTGCCCTTTGAGCACGTTCCAAGGGAAGCATAGCAGTAATTCCTACACCACCCCAAACGACGATACAATACTGGAGTAAGCTCTGAGCAAGAGAATAATAAACGCACATTAGGGTATCACGGTCAGCCGAACCTCTGAGACATCTAAATATCGGAATTAATTTTCTAATGCGACTGATCAAATTGTCTATGTGGTAACTCCATTTTAGCAAACAATCAACAGTGAGTCCCAGATACTTTATTGTAGTAGTTCTTGGGAGTACAGGGCAGGCACAATCAATAAGGCGATCACACTGATGCGCACGCACACTATAATTTGCAGGTGGTTGCGTACAGGCGGTTAGTGAGAAGGTGATGTATTTAGTTTTATTTATATTTAAAGTTAATAAGTTAAGGTTAAGCCATTGCATTACATTACGAAGCGCCACTTCAGTATGAGAACGAGTCTCATCCCAGCTCTTTCCGTGTACAATTAACGCTGTATCATCAGCGTACGTGATGATTTTGCAGTTTAGGAGAGATTTTTGACACAGGCTATTAATATATACCAGAAATAGGGTAGGTCCCAAGACACTACCCTGCGGCACACCGAACGAGAGATGAGCTTCATTACTTGTGAAGTCGTTTATTTTAACATACTGCGTTCTGTCACCGAGATAACTACGAAAAATATCAAGTGCTACTCCCCGTACTCCAATCAATTCCATTTTATTAATCAGTAGAGGAATGTAATAAAAATGTCTTCGGGTTTATTCGAATAAGCGTCTTATTGTATAATAGCTAACGTGAACACGTGCTTAAATGCATCAAGGTAAAAATGTCAAAAAAAAACTTTATGACTGGACTACAAGAACATTGAACATTTTGACATTTAATTTTATTAATTTAATCATGAGCACAATATATCAGTTGATCATTTTGTCTATCACACCTTTTGTTGTACTTGTATTTTGTGATGTGTACCATTTGTCACTAAACCATTGTAACCATGGTACCTAATAATGTACATTTTGACACTGGGACTTTTTGACGTTTATACTTTTTGCCACACTAACAGCCGGTCCGTATGGACATTTTGACACCTGCACATTCCAGCCGTAGAGCGTTTTTTCGCATTGACTACCCACTCCCAGAATGTTTAAAAAATTCTTTTTGTCCGTTTGTTGCATATCACACTCTACTCGCAATGAAATCTGAACGATTATAAATTCATTACTTCTTTTGGAAGTTTACCACTGATTAATGATACAATACCGAACATCAAGTTTGCGAACTTCCTAAAACCAGAGCCGCCAACCCGCATTTTAAAGGTTGGAAGACTTTAGTTATTCATAATACCAAACTAAGACAAAGAAATTGTTTTCTCCAGAGGAAAAAACTTCTTGTGTAAAAGTGGCACCTATTTTACTGTATATTTTTCTAAAAGCTATTTAGGTACCTTACCTCTTACCAACCTACACAATAGTCAATAGCTTTATTGCGTCATGCTTATAACGATTTTAAATATGTAATATGTTACATAGAGTACTAGTTGTGTACGCGTGAAAAGCCCGTGTCACCTAGGGGTATGAAAAATAGTTTTCGTCCTATTCCCAGAGCTACTAAATATACTACTACTACTAGGTATACACAAAATTTCATTAGAATCGGTCAAGCCGTTTCATAGAACTTTTGTCACAAATACAAACACTGTGATAGAATTTAGTAGAGATTAACTTTACCTTTCTGGTTTAAAACAAACAAAAAACTATCGTTAAGCATTGTACTCGTGCAAGTAATTACAACTATGACTCGTCAAGTTCGGGTAACGGCGGCCGCCTCATTATGCTAACAAGGCAAGGCATATGCTAATGGGGGAGAAAAACACCACTTTCCTTTCACAATGTGTTTATTTTGATACTAAAAAGAGATAGATAATAAACTGAGTCGTGAGAACAGTTGGTAAATATGGGAAGAATACAGGGTGTAGGTACTACTTAAACGAAATAAATAAACAAGATGGATTTTCAGTTCCAGGGTGTATTATTTTCTTGGTAAATAAAATCAAAGCATGGAGTTACATACCTACCTACTTAAAACAATACTTTTAATGCAAATGGCAGTACATAGCATAATCTTAGAATCGATTGTTTTTTTTAATCCTAAGGTAAGAATGTCGTTTTAATGAATAATATTAAAAACTTTGGCAGTTATTTCAAAAGTACATTTACCTGGTTTTATTGCCTATAAAAACTCAAGAGCATTGTATAAAATAAAAATGTCCCGGTCGATATTTTAGACCGCTTTTACGTCAGACGTTATATGATTACAATAGAAATATAGAATGAAAATTATAGCGGTTTTGAAATATTTTTGGCATTTTAAAAATAAATTAGAGCTGTGAAATGAAGATGTAAAGAGATTTTTTGTGATAAATAAATTAACAAGTCCACACAGATGATCGTATTGTTTTCAACGAGAATTGGGTAGTTGACTGACACAGTTGCAAAATATCGAGAGAAGAGTTCAATTTCAAAAGCACACAAAAATATAATCTCAACTGACTGGTAGAGTCACCTACTCTATTGCTTTCACACTGACTCCTGGACTATCATCTAAAGTTATTTTTTCTGACCCACAGCTTGCGTGGAGGAAGAATGCATCGACTGGGAGGGCAAGTCCGTGCCCCACGGCCTGCTGTATGTGCCCGGGCCCGGAGTATGTTCCCTGTGCGTGTGCTACCACTCTGAGCCGATGTGGTGTAAAGCCATCTACTGCGACCCGCCGTATGTAAGTATTATCCAGTCTTGAAAACTAGTGTCGTGTTCACCGTGGGTCACGGAATATGCTTAGTGTCCCATTGCAATGGGCATACATGAGAACTGCTTGGTACACTTCTTTTTCTTTCAGCACAACATCGTTTGTCCATGTGCCTACCTTTCTATCTCTGTGTTATTTCGTTCGTTCGTTCGTTTCAGCCGAAAGACGTCCACTGCTGGACAAAGACCTCCCCCAAGGATTTCTGTGTTATTTGCTTTGTAATAAATGTTTCTTTCTTTCTATTATGGAGGTGGTTTCTTAATACGTGAGCATTTTGAAAGATCTAAGCATTTCTGAGGTGACTCTACTCTTGGGGTTTGTTTAAACCCCTAAATTAATACAATCAAGTCGCCTTCCGTATACTTATACCTACCAATAGCGAATATGTTGTGTTGTTTGAGCCCTAGACATACTGTTGTGTGAATACCATGGAGAGCATTCATCTGAATCGATGCACTTGAATGGTTCTGTTCTGTAAAGGTGTTATTATAGTTGTTGTAACGAACTGAACATCCTCGTGAGCGTTACGATAACCTCATAAAGCCTAGTGTAGATAGATGTGTTTAAAAATTGCTAGTTCAAATTGAAACTTATTTAGACCAACGACACAACAGGCAAGAAAAATGTACCAAATCTGGCTTCTTTTTACGGCCCTCATCCACAGGCCCTTCGCTTGTTTTGTCTCACTTTGTGCAGCGGCCATACTTATTTCACCCAACTTTCCAAGCTCGCGATTTCCAAGGCTGACATTCGTTATTTCACCGTGACAAGGACTTGACCTTGTTCCAGAACTGGGTTATTATGTTATTGGAATTATACCTGATTAGCCAAAAGAGTAGAGCATTTATGGTTGTTTTTTTTATTACACTTTCGGAGCTTATTCTCTTTTATGTAACAAGTAGGTATTCGCACTACACGTAATATTATTTTTATTCTATGAATCACCAAGCAATCTTTATTGTATTTGATTAATAGTTTCTAAGCATCTCTCTCCACTTAGGTACCTATGTAATTTAGGTAGGTAGGTATTTTACAAAAATTTTGTTCTATTTAGTATCTACCGCAGCGCAGCCATATGTTTGGTGCATCTAATGATGGGCGAGCGTTTGCCAAAGAGCCAGTTATGTATTTTTGATAATTACCATGATACACTCGCTGCCAAGTAGGCAATCGGGACATGACGCAAATACGTCGCACTAAAAATAGGGCGAGTTATGTCGACCTTATTTAGGGAAATAACTTAACAGTTATTAATTGACTACAGTTACGTTTTAATTACAGTTATGAACTCTAGCCATTGCCCAAAACTTTAAATGACATGATGATAGTAGGTATATCTGCCTATCTATGCACGATTGTGTATGGCTACAAGCATATAAGTAGGTATTGCTCAAATATACGTAGGATACATTCTAAATTATCGACTCTACTGCACTTTACTTGTTGGAAGTTATTGTATTTCACGTACCCCACTATGAAATAAGCGGCCGTAGTTTCGAATCCCGCAAAAGATAAACCGTCTATTTATAATGCTGGTAGTAGTGGTGATTAATAGTGTTTTATTAACATAAGTTAACCTATTCTTTTACAGTTCTGCAAGAACTTCAGGGTCGGCGAGCGATGCTGCGAGTTCGAGTGCCTGGACCCTCCCGGGGAGGACACGCGGTACCGGGAACGGCAGCGTCTCCGAGCCCTCATCCTGGCTGGAAACTCCTCGGCTCCCCACACGGGACCCTCCGTCAAGCTTAAAGCTGGCATCTCGCTCCTCGCTGTAGCAGTCGCTAGATTCGTATGAAATCCGACCACAGATTAGGTTGAACTAATTGGAAATGATTGAGCTAACTCCATTCGACGTTTGGTTCTCAGGCTACACTTTAAAACAAAGCTGATGTTAGTCTGTTAGCGTCGATTACCTTTTACAGATTGGGTAGCACGATCCAATGAACAGTTGTGACAAATATATTTCATTTAAATAGGAAACCTTTACTGCATCCAAATACTTAATTACCTCTAAATAGGTATTTAACTTACTCAATTTAGTAATACATAACACTTCAGTGCCATAATTTGTCTGTGAAGATGCTACGTATAGTCATACAAGTCGCCTAAGCAAAACACATGTTTGGACCAATTTTATGTAACAAGTAGCAATCGTTTGATTTGATGGATTAATTTTGTCTTTGTGTGTTTAGAGTCCAACTTCGTTCGTGTCGTAGTGTAGTCTATGTGCTGCTGTTCTCATCACGGTTATTGTAAAAATTGAGTTTATCGACAATAAAAATGTCTTGATCCACAAATGCAGTCCTAAAATATCTCAAAGACATTCTTACCTACATTTTTCAGTCTCTCTACATAAATTCCCTAGAACACTATCCAGTAATATCGTTATAAGATGTCGAAAACTCGTTTGAGCTAAACTATCACAAAATAAAGTCACCAAATCTTAAAATAGTCATTCTCATATTAATATATTCACACTTCTATAAATATTCACGTAGCTAGAACACTTTCGGAATTGTAGCTTTAAGTATATCATATCATCGGCTATTTAGTGTAATTACCTTCTAGTGCATTACTCTCATCGTGTCACGAGGACCTGTGCTGTGAGGACGTAGTCCCTGTACCCTAGACCTTCATATTTTATATTTAGGTAAAGCAAATGTACCTATATAGTTATAGAAGTCTCCAGTCGACTTCAGACGATAATAAAATATTGTAACTTTGTAGTATTACGTTTTAGGTAAAAATGTTAAGTAACTTGATGGTATTACTTTGACCAAAAATCTAATCATTTCATTAATTTGGGCTGATTTTCTCCACATTCGTAGAATAGATTTATGTTATAATAATAGTTTTGGCATAGAAAACGTGTAAAATGCCAGTATTCAAAGATTAACTGCGGTTGAAAATCGGACCCAATAAGAAAAAGAAAGGTCTCTATTTGATTTTTATAATAAAATTGCTACGAACTCTATAAAAGCGTGCACCTATAAATCATTGTTCATCTAACGCTAATTATACCATTGGCATGGCATTTTACGAAAAAATATACTTATTAAATAATTTTCCACACGTTACGTCGCGTGTACACGATCACCCGATACAGTAATATAGAGTCGCCTATTACGTGCTCAAAAATATTAATATTTACGCCTTCAACCCCTACAGGTCACGCTTACAATGTTCATAGATATAAAAATACCTAAAGGTGCATTGAGTTAAATTATCATTTGTTTTTAAGAATAAAAGGTAAATCCCCAATTTTTTAACATAATTAATCGGAACGCGAGTCACAAACAATAGATTTTTTGCGAGTATCGTTGTGTGACATACCGGCCTTCAAAGGCTTAAAATTAGATGCCCCTTATCACACGCTTGATCCACACAGTTGGGATGAGGTCTATACTAATTACTGAATTTATATGTTTTTTAATTAAATAGCCTTAAAAATCACTTCGGTGGTCTGTATGGAGCTCGTTGCGGTTTATTTTGTTTTATTTCTGTGGAATTGATTAAATTGATTTCATTCACGCATTATTTGCAGTCTTAGAAGTAGATAGATTATACGTGTAGGTAGTAAAATAAAGAGATTAAATTAAGATTAGGGGGGTCCTTAGGGTACGTTAAGGTGGAACCCGAGCGGTCGTCAAAGGGAACACGTATTTAGAGGAAGTAGGTGTTCGTAGTTGATAGCTACAGGACAGACAGTACCACTGCATAGGAGAGTTGGAGTGCTATTATGTCAGATATACCTATGAAATAAGTCCCCTCCATTTGCTAGGAGGTACCTACAAATTACAGAAAGCTAGGACGCCCTAGAGAAATGAGTAGGCTAGGTAAAATCCTTAGGAATATTGAATAATAGCGTCCAGTCTTTGATTTTACTAAATACTCGTAGTTACTCAAAGCGTCCAATTGCACACCTTTTATCTTCAATTAGTCTAACTTTGGCCCACTTGCTTAACGTCTCTCGAATCCAAACTGAGCATGTATAAAATCAACAAATTGAAGTCGATAAGTTTTTTTTTATAAAGATTTAAGAATCTTTAATTAGTACATACTTACTAGGTACTTAAATAATAAATGGAAAAGATGGTAACTAAGAAATTAAAGTGCAAGAGGACCTATTGAAAACCACCTGAATCTACATACTTTAAATAGATATAGACTTTGATTTCTAATTAAATACTAATATTAGGACGATTTTAAAACTTCGTCTGTCTATTGTGCCTATCGTAATAAAAGCTACGGCAAATAAAACTAAATGAACACTATGATTAAGTCTAGCTCAAATTATAATTCCTCAAAAATTTGTCTGCACTAATTCTAAACACTAATTTCTTGAATTTTGTTTCCTTTATCCATAATTATGTAGATAGTTTATGATATTTAATTAAATAATATTGTCAAGTAGGTTATTTCTAATGACGGTGATAATATCTCGAAATATAAATGTCGAGCCAATTAATGAGTATGACGGATAATAATGTTGCAGGCAATATTTTACTAGGCGTTGTATAACCAATACGCCACACGCGCGTTACGAGTAAATAAATAAATAAATACCGCAACCATATGAATGCAACTAGGATCTTTTTAAGACAAACTCGTAAATGGGAAATAAATTTTAAAGATTTCTACACAAGATCCATGAACTAGCTGACATGGCTAGACTGAGTTTACTAACTCTTAAGTTGTCTGCATGTCTCACATAAATCCAAATACTTCACAGACGTTAATTAGGTAGTTTGTAAATGTATATTGAAGGTAATATTGTAATTTAATATTTAAGTAAAACAGGTCTAAGAACTTCAATTTATTTATAATTTTTACTCCTAATAAATATTTTGTCTTTCTATGCTGTAAAAGACTTGCAATACTTTTAATATTTGAAACACATCTCACTTCCATGAATCTCTCAGATTTTTTCAACTGGTTTTTATAAAACTAATGAACTTTCTTGTGACAAATTATAAAAATTCTCTTGTTTGTGCAATAATTAAAACTTAAGAAAATAATAAATGTATGTGATATTTTGCTGGTTGTTATATATTTTGCAATTTGCATGATAATTATTAAGATAAACAGCTTTAATATTTAGGTATAAGATGCCATATGTATTTAAATGCCTATTCACTTGAAACAAAATTGGCAAAACTTACTAAACAAATATTACTTGTACCTTCTTGACACAGGTTTACATACTTATTTGATTCAAAAGAATTTTGAATATGAATGAGCCTTTGGAATTGGACCAATTGTGGAAAACTTCTGTTCATGCTAAAAAAAGAATCAAAATGAGTGTATAATAGTGATTTTCACTTTAAACTATTACATAAAATTATTTTATTGTATTTTGCTATGTCCAAAAAAACCCTTTACTTAATTATTTTACCAGGAAGCCCATTGTAACTGTAAATATACTATTGTTACTATGCATAATTATAAATTATGTACTTTTAAATTAGCTTAAAATAAACTTAATCACATACACCTTTGTTGTTTTACTCCTTTGATTATTAACCCCAAGTCATGTAACATAATAACACAGAAGGAATGTATTAATAATATCTACAAATGGTTTAGGTAAATTAAATATAAAATTGTTAAGGTAAATTAAATTATATTTATTCAAAATTTACATCATTCCGTAGTAACAACTACAGCAGTTTATCTTAAATATAATAGCTATGTAATTTAACAGAATCACCATTTAAGTCCTTTGTCAAGTAAATCCTTTCTTGCTTCTGCAATTTCGAGTTGAAGCTCTTTTGCCGCGTCCTCACAGTTGTTGAAAGTAAACACCCGGTATAAAACGACAGACGCCGCGTACAGCCCGAATAATATCACGAAGATCACGGGCGATACCAGAACCAAGTTCATATTGTTCTCAATGAGGGGATGTTTGACATAACCTCCGATGAGGGAATACCAGACGGCGAACACCGCTGATATCACAGAAATCCATTCCAATAACTTCGTCATGATTCTGTGGAGCAAAACATAAACTATATTAGTTAATATAAACATTTAACGAGCAAAAACTACATCAAAACGCAAGCGGCTAATTATGCAAGCCGATTTTTAGTGGGTTTACCTTGCCTTCGAAGTTTAGAGATACTTTTTCCAACGCACACGTTTCTATGTCTCTCTAAGTATTACAATTCGTGTGCCAGACACATGAAATTCGTCTGTAAATACTTAATTTAATTCAAAACAAAGTTCACAAAACACAGTTTTCTTCGCAAAACTGCCCCCCTAGACAAAACGCACTTTTTGATCGAATCGAAAATCGAATCTGTCAAAACTCCATACAAAAAAGGGGCTTTTCGACCACTTTTCGACTGGTTTGCGATCATAATTTGCACTTTGTCTAGACCCACTGTTGACGTGACATTTTTGACAGCTGTGGCGCACAGCTGTTGATGACAGATGAAGACTAAAACCGGTTGTGGCGTGTCGTGGCCATAGGTCTTGGCGGTAATATCGGTTTTTATAACTAGACTGGGAACAAATCAGTCAGTGTTGATGGTAGTGCCCTCAAGAGAAAGTGGTACATAGATCCCAAAAAATCTAGGAAAAAATCCATAAAAATAATTTATTTCAAAAATAAATAACAATAACGTTATCGACATAAAATATTCCTCCTTTTTCTGGTATTTCCGGTATGACGCATTATTCAATTTCGACTAAATTGGCAACACTGACCCTTGTGTCGTAAAAGGGTGAGTGAACCGCCTCATTGTTATTTATTGCATTTGTCTCTAATAATACATTAATTAGCCGTTTTACGGGTACAGGCAGTGCAATAACATAGGTCGCGACAGCCATGCCGATGTGAGTAATATACAAAAGGTGTGGCACGTCGCAGGGGCGTCGTTTCGTGGTGCAGTGACATCGTTGGTGTGAAAAATATTTTGCCTATCTCGTAAGATGACCGAATATAAGTTGGTGGTGGTAGGCGCCGGAGGCGTCGGTAAATCGGCATTGACTATACAACTCATACAGAATCATTTTGTGGACGAGTACGACCCTACTATAGAGGATTCGTATAGGAAACAAGTGGTGATAGACGGTGAGACGTGTCTGCTGGATATTTTGGACACGGCAGGGCAGGAGGAGTACTCGGCGATGCGGGACCAGTATATGCGCACGGGGGAAGGCTTCCTGCTGGTGTTCGCGGTCAACAGCGCCAAGAGCTTCGAGGACATCGGCTCGTACCGGGAGCAGATCAAGCGCGTCAAGGACGCCGAGGAGGTGCCCATGGTGCTGGTCGGCAACAAGTGCGACCTGCAGGCTTGGGCCGTCGACATGACGCAAGCGCGCGAGGTAACTTTGTTTACATTCACTATTACATAGTATGTAGGTAGGTACTAAGCTTGTGGTTATTTTCCAACAAAACATCAAAAAATACCATGAGTTTTCAATTCTTAAGTTTAGATAATGTGTGTCAATAACTTGTTTCTGAATCTAGTTGCTTACAATTTCTAGGTATTACAAAAAAGCATTTAGAAAGCCTTAAATGTGTAACCCCTTTCCAGGCGTACAGTATTGTCTTAAAATGTGTTATTTATTTCGTAGGTAGTAAATAAAAAGTTTTCATTTAAGTCAAACTTCAAATGTATTAATTATCCTAATAACTGTTTGTTTTTAATACTCAAATATTTCCGCCTACACACTAAAATAGTTATCCTTTGACCTTGGTTGCAGACCTGACGTAAATATGTAAAATGTAAACACAAATGTGGTGCTTGACAGGAAAACAAACAATATAAAGGGGAGATAGGAAAGGACTGATTTGTTTGCTTATGTATCAAGGAAGTAGTAACACAAAGTACATAATGTTTAAGATTTTATTGTTTATTTATTTCGTAAATTACATGTTTACAAATAATGGATATTACTAAATGACTCAAAGTATGATTGTGTATCAAAATAAAAGAATAAATAATGATCATTTTTTAAACTATTGAAATGATGATATTAAAATATTGTAGAGGGTAGTTTCATTTTAAGAAGTAAGATGTTCAAATGTGATTATTTTAAAAACTTCTTTCTATGTTAAGAAGTAGATTATTCCTGAATTCCACTATTTGTATTTACATTGGTTAATTGGTCTTTTTGCAGTACATCATTATGTAAAAAATGTAATATCGGGGGGTATGCCCCTGCCAAGTGGAGTTGTATTTTTACAGTGACCTAGAGAAATTATAGTGTTAGGAAACCAGTAGCAGTAGATTTGTATGTACGTACATTGTATAGTTTTTAGTATTACATATTTTCTTTATGAATATGAGATGTAATTTAAATTTAATTTATGCTGTTAGTTTGATGAATTAACAGTATGCAATTAATTTGTTGTTCGTATGTATGTTCTATTTTATGTAAGTTTGTTTTGTGACAATTATATAATTTATTTATTTATTTGTCATCACCATTATGGCCCACGAGAGACTTTAATTTAACTAATTAATGTTTGTTAATATTTAGCTGCCTCAGTGGCCAAAATTCTTATCTTACTATTTAAATACCATTAGTCCCAAGTATAATGTTGTAATGTAATGCTTTAGTACCTATTTCTACACTCAACATTTCCTGATTTCAAATAAGGAGCATGGGCATTTATGTAGCTGAATGGCCCCCAGTAATATTGGTTACTTTTTCTGATAATTCCACATTTAGGACATTTCGCGCGATTATTGATCGCATAGGATATAACAGAAGGCGAAAGGCAAATATTGCATCAATGTGATAAAAAAATATTAGTTACTACTTATTTACTATCTACATGATGTAACCAAACTAAAATACCAGCTAGCTTTTCACATCATTCAAAACGCGCCCATGCCGCTCAAAAGGACTAAGCAGCGCGGGAACTGCTGCTTATGATACTGATACTAATATAGCGTTCCAGCTGCTGCGAGGTCCAGTCGTCTATGTAACAGCACGCCAAAAGCTCGACCCTTGCGCTTAGGAAGCCTTAATAGGCATATGAAGTTATTAGAGATGACGACTTTCTTAGGAGCATACTTAGGATTCGACAATGCCCTACGTCTACAAAAATCTACTAACTCCTACTGCAAAAGTCTGGCAATGTCTAAGTCAGGAGGCCACTCAACTCGCAACAAATATCATGCAGAACTAAAGCAATAACTCATCGTTTTCAGGTGGCGCGGAGTTACGGCGTGCCTTTCGTGGAGACGTCGGCTAAGACGCGCATGGGCGTCGACGACGCTTTCTACACGCTCGTCCGCGAAATCCGCAAAGATAAAGACAGCCGCGGCAAGCGCAACCGGAGAGGGAACAAGATGCCGCGCGGCCGGTTCAATAAGTGCGCCCTCCTGTAAATAACGCGTCTAACATTGGCGAGCGTGGGCATTCCCATAATTGGATACGAAGCGAGCGGGCTGAGCCGAGCGAGCGAATCTAAAACATGCAACCTACGCCGATCGGCGTCGCCAATGGGCTTCAGCTCGCGCCAAAACTTTACGCGACTATTACTCGCTTCCAAAAGATACTCCTAATAACTTTTTAGTGTTACCCACATTTACTCATTGCTTACAACGAAAATAAAAACTGTTCTTGTGGGCCGAGTACTTGCCTGTAAGACAAGAATAACTCAGCAGATGGTCTTTATTTTCACATAACTTTGATGTCCATGAATAATCCCATGGTTCTAGTCCAAGAAATCAAATAATTTACCTACCATTTTGAAAAGATCCACTTATCCACTTTAGTGACATTTGGTTGGCTTGTCCTCAAAACGAATTCGATTCAAAGCATTGATTTAATGCTATTGCTGTGATACTGACCCAATCCTGTCTTCCAGTGGGAAAGAAGACGTGGTTTCCTCCATATAGCGATGTCTATCCACCAAACCCCATACATTGTTGCCATATTTATCATTGACGAGTCAATAGGAAATGTCCACGGTCGTCGATACCTAATCTTATGTATTATACAGCTAATGTATGTCGGTCCCACTTCGGTACTTCGGCCAATAATCTCATGTGCGAAGTGCTGGCGGGATGACACGGTACGGGCTCGTGAGTGATGCAAATCGAGATTGAGTTTTTGACTGCCTATAACTAGATCTGAAGAGCAGCTTCTTACTACCTTAATTCGTATTGAATTATAGATAGGAATCCAATGTACCTACATTTTGTATTCGGCCATAATTTAATTTTGTTTTGTTGTATATTTTTGTTGATGCGATTGTGAAACTTTTCTGGAGTGCCTAATTACTGGAACCAAGCGTCAATTCGTAGTTTCGTATTCAATAACGCGTCTCTAATTTGATTAGAGACAAGTCCTCGTGGTTACCAGATGAATCTCTGAGCTTATGACATATGAATTCTAAATAGCAGAATAACTTTTTTATTACTTGTTATACTTGTAAAATCTGTACAACGTACCGCAATCGACCGCGGAGGGCAAATATCTACAAAAATCGTCCTATAGAAAATATCTCCGCTCTTGTTAAGACACATGCCGGCGGCCGACTAAAATCATTGAATTTATCTATAAAAAGTGATAGTGTTGTTCACCTATAGGCATGAAAACTCAATCTCGTAACTCTCAAGGTGCTATTATAAATCATAGTACACTTGCAGTGGGACGCGCCCAGTTTGCCATAGTCTTTTTATAAATATTGATCAAGTGTCGTTACGGTGAGGAGTTTTTTCAGGTTTTTAGAATTAAGCTTGCTACACTCTAAACTACTCTAATATAGGTAGTTAGAAACAAAGTCTATTAAAACATAGCCAAAATCATGTTTTACCGATACTTATTCGCTTGAGTCCGTTTGATCGACCGTCATTGAACAATGGTTGTGCACAAATACAGTTTAAACTATTTCAAGTACAATTTTAATTGGTTGTTAGCGCTTTATAATGAGTGCATTACATCACATTGTTTAATTTTAAATAAATGATTATAATCCAACCACTCCAGGTCAAGTTAACTGACGGTTCTGCTCCGTTGCACAACGTAAGTTTTCGTTTAGAGTCGACTGTTCATTAGTTGAATTGAAGATTAAAGTCTCTGGTGAGAGGAACGTCGTTTTCTCCACTCGCCACGACCTATGGCCTGGCCTTATCTACTTGTTCCTAGCGCTGCAACGTTGATGAATCACAATCAATTAATATTTTGAGCTGCCCAGTTTATGTGACTCAACAAACATAATAACGCGAGCTACATCATGCTTATTTTAACTCTATTTTATATGTACGATTTGAATTCAAATATCGAAACTATATTAATCAGTCTGAATTTTGTATCATGAAACACGAGCGTGTTACTATCTGAGCAATGAGAATTTAAATATCAAATTATTTGTTATAATAGTGTATTGAATATTAAGATCATTGTTAAATGTTTTCTACTGTAGCTAATTTTACATGTAGAGGGAATTTTTCATAATATTTCTACCGCTATTAGTTCTAATATACAGGGTGACAGGTAAAGCGATACATTCCTTGAAATGGGTTAAAGTAGAGCTTATTTGCAGTCATTTAAGTCATATGACACCATGTCCGAAACTTGTTCATTTCCAAGTTATTCAAGATTTAAGTATTTTTTAAAAAAACTCCAGTTTTTATGTTAAAATGTACCCTTGTAATGAAGAATACGGAATAATGTTAACTTTTTTGTTGTATTCGTATAGCTAAATAATAAGATTGACATTTTAAATTAAAATTTGCAAGATAGAATCGTCATTACTTAAGTAAAAGCTAAAAAACCATGTATTATTTTGCAAAAAAAATATGTTTTAGGTAATTAAACGACGAATTTCCAAGAAAAAATTTATGGAATGTTGTGTACAAATTACAGAATTTAGTTCCTTGATTCATTAGCTATTCAAAAAGGTACAGGTGTTTAACAAACACTACTTAATTATTTTTTTATTTGAATTTAAACGTCTAGTAAGATACTTTCATAAAAAAATAAATAAATAAAAAAGTCACACTAACAACATAACTGTTCTTGGGTCTCAATAAATGAAAAACTTAGTATTTTAATAATAATTGTATCACCTAATTTTATCTAGGTACATTATTTTAAGTCCTGCTCAAACTGTGAGCCCCGTCTTCTAATACAAGCTCGTAGTCTGTTTCTCACTTTTGTTTTTGTGACTCTTGTTGTCAAACTGCTGAATATCTTGAGCTGCCCTCTGAATGCGCTCACGAAGCTCTTGCTCGTTGTTTACGGGGGTTACATACAAGAGATACTTCATGTGACCCCATAAATAAAAATCGCAAGGGGTCAGATCCGGACTTCTGGCTGGCCAAGGAATGGGTTCACCGCGCCCAATCCAACGAAGTGGATATTGTTGATCCATCCATTGGCGTACACTGAGCCGAAAGTGTGCTGTGTGTGTGAAAGCTTCGTGAGCGCATTCAGAGGGCACCTCAAGATATTCAGCAAAGTTTGACAACAAGAGTCACAAAAACAGAAGTGAGAAACAGACTACGAGCTTGTATTAGAAGACGGGGCTCACAGTTTGAGCAGGACTTAAAATAATGTACCTAAATAAAATTAGGTGATACAATTATTATTAAAATACTAAGTTTTTCATTTATTGAGACCCAAGAATAGTTGTAAGTGTGACTTTTTTATTTATTATTTTTTTATAAAAGTATCTTACTAGACGTTTAAATTCAAATAAAAAAATAATTATGTAGTGTTTGTTAAACACCTGTACCTTTTTGAATACCTAATGAATCAAGGAACTAAATTCTGTAATTTGTACACAACATTCCATAAATTTTTTCTTGGAAATTCGTCGTTTAATTACCTAAAACATATTTTTTTTGCAAAATAATACATGGTTGTTTAGCTTTTACTTGAGTAATGACGATTCTTTCTTGCAAATTTTAATTTAAAATGTCAATCTTATTATTCAGCTATACGAATACAACAAAAAAGTTAACATTATTCCGTATTCTTCATCACAAGGGTACATTTTAACATAAAAACTGGAGATTTTTTAAAAAATACTTAAATCTTGAATAACTTGGAAATGAACAAGTTTCGGACATGGTGTCATATGACTTAAATGACTTCAAATAAGCTCTACTTTAACCCCTTTCAAGGAATGTATCGCTTTACCTGTCACCCTGTAGACTGCTGAAGTGATCACACAGTTCTCATTACTTGGCCAAGTTTACTTCTTCATGTTGGAGTCAAGTTGGTGTGTATTTCATAATCTAATATACAGTATTCATATCCACAGACAAATAGGATTGTTTATAGGTACTAAATACTTTAATTAGTTGAAGAAAACGCAATCGATTTAGTGAGACTGTGCCTTTTGCGTATGGCATGCGTCGATCGATACATTGGCGTCTAATTTATTTACTAATAACATTTGATTCTATCTTTCTCACTCATCTTGGAATATTTGCATGAGTGAAAGAGATAGATAATGCCAAAATTGTTTCTCGATGCGTTTGCACAGTTGACGCACTGGTCCACAGTCTAACTTGTTGATTGTACTTCCTACTGTTTTGTAAGACATTTTGTATGCAACTGAACTTATGATTATTACTGTATTTATGTTAACAAACTAGCAGTAAGGTCTGATTGCTCTGGGTTATAAGTAAAACTCTGAAATGAAATATCGTTCCATCGCTTTCAGTATGAAGTTAATAGTGAAAAAATGATTTAAATCATGTAAGACATAGACCTTTCTTTAGTCTGTTATCAGAAACTTGGTACATATATAGCTAAGCATCAATTTTTTTCTGTCATAACTTAAGTGTATGAAAACTGTCTGCCCATTGGTGACTCCTTTCCCGACTACATAACCGAAAACTTATTCTTTTGTAATTTGGCACGATGTGACTTAAGTTACTATTTTATTGGAGAATAAAGTACAAAACTAATATCTCGTGTTGATCGGCCGATTGTTACCAATGTGAAGACACATGATCGCAGTATTCGTGTACAGTGAGCTGGATTTACGATTTAGATTGCTTTGGGATATGAACACTTCTACGTCATACCGGTACTGCATTTGCTTGCTTCTCATAGCGTCGTCTCGTTTTACCTTCGGAGTCGGATGCTTTACAAATTTAAGACACTTACTGAAAGTTGGTGGTTGTTGAAAAGCTACATTTATTCAAAAATTGTGTTTACTTCCGTCTGTAGAGAGCTTAAAATATTAATTGATCTGTAGTGTTTAAAAGGAGAGGGGAAAATAGTAGCCCGTTCTAACTCCGCCTCTGGGTAAAGTGAAATGACGCTATAGGTACGAAAGATGGAAAGAATCTAATACACTTTTCTAATGTCGAGTAAATGATGGGGTGGTTAAATGTACAAATAAACAATTAAAATCGTTTTTCAGCTCACTGTTATAACAAAAACCATCAAGTACCTATGAATTGAAATGTTTTTTTTACTTAAATAAATTATAACTTAAGTTTTAGAGGGTCATCAAGAGCGCCATTTATTCATATGGATTGTATAGAATTTATTTGCATCAATGTATTTGTGTCTGCTGTAAAACAATGAATATTTTGAACGAATTTTTACAATAATCATGGTTAAACAATAGTTTCTGTAGGTTTTAAGGTATTACTTTATAAATATTATTAATTGATTAGACGAAAAACATGTATAGTTAATTGCTTTCTAAGAGTTTATGAACGACAAAGCTGCCATGAAATCAATTCATCATCAAAAACTATATTTTGTTTGCCATAATATTTGACATTTGTTCATGTTTTAATTGGATTATTTATTTTTAGTTTCAATTTTAAATACTGCGACGAATGAGAAAATCACAAACATTTTATTGTAATAAAAATCAACTTTGATGCTAGTGCACAATTTTGTTGGAAATAGTAGGTATTTTCGATTAATTCTGTAACAGTATAGCACAAGAATGTGTGCTAATTGAAATAAATAAATTGATGAATCAACGCGTGAGTGTTTTTGTTGTTAATGCTATGTTATATTTTATTTTATTCGACGCAGACTCGATGTAGCCATAAATCACTTTGGAAACAAGAGGTGCACACGCGCAAATATTTCTTACACAACTCATTCCCACCTCTGTGTGACGTCACCCATAACCAGCATAAACTGTCCGAGAGGAAAAGAAGTTATACGCGGTCTTATTGCACCGTCAGCTATGAGCCTTTTGCGCCGAAAATAGTCAACTCATCAGAAATATTTCCTAAACTAAGTACACTGTATTGTTTCGAAAATCATCAACACCCTGTATTTTGTAGATTTTAGTTTTTTTTTTCACGACAGCACAGTGCCAAAGCCAATAATTAAAAAAACAAATGTATGTTTCTGACCACAGATATGGATTAGAGTAGATATAGTTCCAAAATCCTGTCGATGACATTGACAGTGGGGCGCCACCGTCAATACCGGATCGCTGGTTCAGATTTTTGCCATGTTGGAAACCATAATAGTTGAACGATGGTAGCGCCCCCCTGTCATTGAGTTTGGCGGGACAGTTCAGCGTGGGTCATCTATACAGCAAGTTGATCGTCAAAGCGTGCCATTCCGATATGTCCAAATGGACATACATGGTCGAGTGATGTTCATGTAATCCGATTACAACAATCGATTACGATGATTTTACGAGGACAGTAGTACGAACACGGTAGAAAGAAGAAATTATTTACGGATTGAGAATTGTAATTAACAGCACAAGTAACAAATAATTAATTAGAATAAAGTAGCAGTAGAAGAAGTATAAAGTAGCATTGTTTTTAATACATATCCTGCGATGTACTCTTAAGAGTTAAAACCATGGTCCCTGTATGTGGTGCACTCATACCGATCCCAAGGAACCGTACTTACTCATAACAATAAGACACACACTGATGCATGTATTCATGCACTTGACAAATTTATGTCTTGAAACGCTGGTAGGGTAAAAAAAAATAACGAGATTTGACGATTTGTAAGAATTAATTTATTTTAAAAAGATAAATTAAGATGTTTTTGGTTTTGTATTTAACAAATTATCAGTTTTATCAGAATTAATTAATTTTCGAATCGAGTCACACGATATCATTCGATGACTTTGCAAATGTAGTACGATGATACGATTACTTTTACGTTGCGGCAATCACTAAAATTCGCTAAAATGACACTAATGACGTTTAAAAAGTGGCACGCTCGGCTTCACAGATATGGATTAGAGTAGATACAGCAAGTTGATCGTCAAAGCGTGCCATTCCGATATGTCCAAATGGACATACATGGTCGAGTGATGTTCATGTAATCCGATTACAACAATCGGTTACGATGATTTTACGAGAACAGTAGTACGAACACGGTAGAAAGAAGATATTATTTACGGATTGAGAATTGTAATTAACAGCACAAGTAGCAAATAATTAATTAGAATAAAGTAGCAGTAGAAGAAGTATGAAGTAGCATTGTTTTTAATACATATCCTGCGATGTACTCTTAAGAGTTAAAACCATGGTCCCTGTATGTGGTGCACTCATACCGATCCCAAGGAACCGTACTTACTCATAACAATAAGACACACACTGATCCATTGTATTCATGCACTTGACAAATTTATGTCTTGAAACGCTGGTAGGGTAAAAAAAATATCGAGATTTGACGATTTGTAAGAATTACTTTATTTGAAAAAGGTAAATAAAGATGTTTTTGGTTTTGTATTTAACAAATTATCAGTTTTATCGGAATTAATTAATTTTCGAATCGAGTCACACGACATCTTTCGATGACTTTGCGAATGCAGTACGATGATACGATTACTTTTACGTTGCGGCAATCACTAAAATTCGCTAAAATGACACTAATGACGTTTAAAAAGTGGCACGCTCGGCTTCATACAATTTTTGACACATGCTGCTTGTATCCATATCTGTGCTCGGCTTCATACAATTTTTGACACATGCTGCATCTATCCATATCTGTTTCTGACACAATGACATGTCATGTTGACATCTGTGGTTGACATTGACAACAACATGCAATGACGTGGGTTCTTGTAGAAAAATGTAAACAAGTTAATTGTTATAAATTGCTGTATATTTGTGTTTATACCTGTAATTATGGATGCTAAAGACGTTTGCGTTGAAATAGAAAACGATGAGTTCTACAGTAAGTTCTTGGATGAGTCCATAAAACCCGTCATAACCGAAAACGTCTCCGTTACCGAACAAGTCACAAAACTTGCCTTGGGAATTGAAAAATTGGGAAAAAGCCTAGAGAAACAAGTCCTAGCTAAGCACAATGATCTCCTTACGCAGGCAAGTCACATTTCAGACCTAGAAACTACGTTGGAGTCAGTGCAATCCCAGGTCCAGAGCTTACTTCGCGGCGCCGAAAAACTCAAAGAAAGAGTGGACACGCCTTATTATGCTCTGGAAAACCAAACTAAAATGCTAGAACGAGTTCAAACTACTTGCAATTTGCTGAGACATAGCTCTAAAATATTGACCCTATGGAATAAACTTGAAAGCGTGAAAGATAACCCAGCCAAAGAAGCCATCATCCTCTTTGAACTGAACGAACTCATTGGCGACTATGATTTCGATGGCATAGAGCTGCTGCAAGATGTATTGCGAGAGGTGCAACACAGGAGGAAAACCTTGCTGGCTGATTCCACTGAAGCCCTCCAAACCAGTTTGTTGAGTGGAGATAAAACCAAACTCCTACAGTGTTTCAAAGTATTCCATAATTTGCAATGCACTGATGAGCAAATAAAAAACACAGTGCAAAGTATTCTGAATGACCTGAAGAAGGAAATTTCCACAGCACTCAATGTGCAAATGGTTTCAATTGAAGTCAAAAAGTCAAGCTCTGGGAGAATGGCACCAGGGAAAGCAAACATCATGAATGCACAAGATTTTAAAATAAAACTATGGGAAAACATTGAAAAACTCTTTAAAGTGGAGATTTATAATAGCTGCACTAAAGTTATTATGTTGCAGAATGTAATAAATGAGCTGCATGCCATAGGCAATTTCAGGAACATCGCTAAAAACTTTTGGTCTGATCTATTAGTCACCTTTGCAAGTGAATTGGAGAGAAGCCCACATAATGTGAGCCAGTCTATTGAGATTGACTTCCCTAAGCTCCTGAAATGTTTCAATGATTTGCTGTCAAGGTTAAAATGCAAGGACTTGGAAATGAACCGTACCAGTTTGACCAAATGGGAGAATTCATTTTTATCTAAATCCCTTGGAAAACTGTTGGAGCCAGTCAGAAGCATGTGGCATCTGAGCCAAGTCCCCAACATGGACCAAATAGACAATGCCATTAGAGTTATTGCTGAGGCACTGAGCATATCTCTTGGTGACAAGCAACTGAGCATAAGTTTAGCCAACAGTGTGGCAAAGTCAATAAAGCAAATGAACATGGAAACTGAACAGAGGCTGTCTATGGACAGTGATGTGGCCCAGATTATAGAATCACCTACAAGTACCCAGCAGAAGAATGCAGACCTCTGCAACTCACTCTACTACTTTTCCTCCCAAATAAAAAGAGTCCTTCTAAACATGAACTCAATCTTACCACCAGAGAGCATCCAGATCGTTCAGACCAGTTTGAAAGACATTTCAAGCATGCCAATACTGCAATTATTTGCAGAATCCATTAAAAACTCACTTTATATCATTTTGATGACAATGCATGATGAATCTGACTTGGTGAGAGCTGATGATCCAACAGGAAAGTCCTTATCTTGTTCTCCATACATGAAGGAGCTCCAACAATTTGTTTCTAGATGTAAAGACATTTACTTATCTATGTTTCATGAAAAACCTGCTTTGAATGAGTGTTGTATTAACATCTCAGTGGCCTGTGTGGAGCGCTTCATAGTTCATGTGTGCAACGTGAGACCCTTGAGTAAATATGGACGAGTGAAACTTCAGATTGACTGCAAGCACCTGGAAATTGCATTATCACCACTGATAAATGATGTGACTGAACTTGGTGATCATTACAGGCAATTGAAAGCCTTGAACTTAATTCTGGAGAGGACCCCTCAAGAAATTGCTAAGAGTCAGTCTGAGGGGGCTTGCCTGCCCTACTCCTTAGTCTCCATGTTCTTATTCTCTTACGCCGGGCCGCAGTTGCTCGCGCCTCACGCGTGCGCCGGGTGGAACATACAACAGCTAACACAGTGGTTGGATACTCATAAGAATGAAAAGGAAAGACTCGAATTTGTTGCTGGTGCTTTACAGAGATACCAAAACCATGTAAGACAAAATCAGATCCAGACCTATGATGAGGTATACCCAGTATTAGTGCAATTACTTGAAGATGGAAGGAAAAGTTTGAAAAAATAATTGTATTGTTAAGAGAAACATTGTATAGTTTCATCATTTTATTTAATAAAGTTATTTAACAGGTTACTGGGTCTTGTCTTCTAGCAGGACACAGCTGAACTGCTCGAGTCTATGTCTCCCATCTGTTGTAACACAAAACTAAATCAGTAACTGCACCTGTTATTTCTATTTTAATCTAACAAACCCTAAAATACAATGTAATACAGGAATTCTACAGGACTACAGGAATTCTAGTTCTACAGGAATAAAGAATAAAATGCTGTTTTATAAAAAAATCATTATATTTCTTAGAGATAATATAACAAGATACAACAATAAACTACAGCTATTATACATACTTTATACAACAACAATATTAATGTATTCTCTCAAGTCTTAACCTTACTAACAACTCACCCAAACACGCTACACTACTGAAGTCTTAAATGCAAGGATTTGGTAGTTTTTTTTACACTGGCAACTTTATACATTTGCATTTGCGAATTTTACAATAAACTGGCAGTGTTCCAGCAAGGCAAATTAAATTGAAGAATACTGCTCAGAAACTTTTTTTTTTTACTCTTACTAGTCTTGCCATTATCTAAAGCCTTTTTATAGTTGAAAATAAGTATTTATCATTAAAGTCGGATGGAGAAAAAACAGCAGTCGAACATAACATGTGATGTAATTTGCAAAACATCTCATCTGAATTTCACTATCAGTGCATTGATACAAAATGATAATTGGTATTAAATTCGAAACGCATCATTTGGTTTCTTACAAAAATAGTATAACAGCCTGATACCAACAATATCTTACATTGGATCAAATATTTTCTTAAATAAAACATGTTCGTTTAATTTCCCAATACAATACTCCACTAATTAATGTACTTGTGTGATAATTGAAGCTGTTACGCTAGCTACTTGTAAATAATAATTACACTATCTTACGCTAACTAAAAACAACAGTTAAACTTGATGTATTTTATATCATAACTTTACATTTAAAACAGTTTTTACAACCATCTGATTTATATAAAATAAGAGACTGTTTTAAATGTAAAATTTGAAATAAATAACATCAAAATAATTCAACTTTTTATTTTCCTATTCTCACCATAAATTCAAATAGCCCCTAAATGAGAGGATATTTTATAATTACAGACTTGAATCCAGATGATTGTCATATAGTTCCAAAATACTGGACTGTCCTGTCGATGACATTGACAGTGGGGCGCCACCGTCAATACCGGATCGCTGGTTCAGATTTTTGCCATGTTGGAAACCATATAGTTGAACGATGGTAGCGCCCCCCTGTCATTGAGTTTGGCGGGACAGTTCAGTGTGGGTCATCTATAAAAGAAATACTAGTATTATTCTGTGCTTTATAGGACATGTATGGCATAAGGTCACGCTGACGTATTTGGCGGCCATCGACAGACCTCTCGGATTTTGACATATCTGTCAATGTCATGTCAAAAATAACCAATCATGCAGCATTTGGACCTCGCGTCTACGTATTGCCATCTGGCGGATTTTTCAATCGCGAAAACCCTCATTGGACAACGTGGGAATTCCATTTGCCTGTAGTAATTTAAAGATGAAGATGCTCCTACATTGGAGACCAAATGACCTGACGAAGATGCTGATCGTCTGACACAATTGGAAGAAGTCTAAGGAACCCTCAGAGCACGTCGTCAGAACACCAGAAGAACGATCAAGGAACTGAGGGCCTAGTGTACATTAAACGCGCTCACTAGCAGAGTAAATACAAATGAGTAGGTCATCTTGCTTGGATAGTGTGTGCGTGCGAGCCGCATACGTATTGGCGCGCTCACATACAAACCGCGCCCGTGCGTTTCTATGAAGATGACCTACTCATTTGTATTTACTCTGTCACTAGTGAGCGCGTTTGATGTAAACCCACTGATTAGGGGCTATTTACTCTACGGTGGTTAATATAACCGATTGCGAGGCTGCGTGCTAAGATACTAAACCTTGTCTTCCGCGAAGGCGACCCTGAACACGTCATCGTAGTGGCTCACGAAGTGGATATCGATGTTGTCCTTTATGAATTGAGGCAGGTCGTCGAAGTCGCGCCGGTTCTCCTCTGGTAGGATCACGCAGCTCACTCCCACGCGTTTCGCCTGGGGTAGTAAGAAAAGAAAGGTTATGATTATGTGATAAGTGGATAGTTATTATGTGGATAGTTTCAAGTTATTATGTGAATAATATCTATAGTCTTTTTCACGTAAGATGATCCGTATGACACTTCAAGGTTATCCATATTACGCATACTACATATGCAGAATATTTTTGAAAAAATATTTGTATTTTATTAGCAATATAATAAAAAAAAATAACTACCTTGTCTTGAAATATATAGTAAAATCTGAGTCTATTGATTATATTTTAATTAAAAACGATGTAAAAATATTTTTTATTTAATGTACGCAATGTGTGAAACGGAATAGATTTAGTGCTGGGGTATTTCTTGTATAATAAAATCGATTATTTCCGCGGTTCATTAATCGATTGAAGTGAATACTTAGTTATTAAAAACATCACAAAAATCAACTATATTTTTCGATTATTGACTTTAATAAACGCATTAAAAATAAATTAATAGTTTTTTATTTAAAGAAACAGAACCAGTACTTTTTAGGAATCGTTTTTTCGAACACGAACCATGAAATTTGAATATTATCAATAAAAAATTGTTACAATAATATTTGTAATTAAAAAAACATGTTTTTTGTTAAATAACACCTATACAAAATATTTCTCTAAAAGTAGGTTTTACTAACTCTTCGAAAAAAATCGATAGATAAATCGCTATGGTTTAGTTATGTGACATCTCTAAATCTTTCAAACTCGAAACGTCATACGGATCATCTTAGGTGAAAAAGACTATAGTTATTATGTGAATAGTGTCTACTTATTATGTGAAGTGTGAAACTGTCCATTAATATGTATACAGGGAGTTTCTTGTAAGGTGTCAAGCCGAAGGCAGGTGATAGGTGAGGACTAGACCTATCGATTTCACCCCCATGTATGTTCTACGATTTTTCGTAGTTTAGAAGTTATCGTTAATATTGTGATTTTTTCAAATTTTATGGCCTAGTAGGCTTTAAATTTTTTTATCTTTTTTTGGGTCGACTTTTCTCAGATTTCTTTTTTTTGACAGATTCCCTATTAATTGCAGATGTTTGAAAAAAATAATCACCTTCCTATCTTTGATGCAAGATACAAATTTTTTGCCAGAAACATAAAAAATATGCTTTTAAAAAAAAAGAACTTCCATAGGTCCAAAATAATTTTAAAAACTGTGCAGTTTTCTGAACTTTCATAATGACACAAAAAAACATGTACTTAATAGGCCATTATTTTCTGTAATCGCTCCACTAAAGTGGTAAGTCGAAGATTCCGTTACATGTTTTTGACTTTCTTAGGACTAACTAATGTTTGCAATCCCCTAAGTTTACGTTACGTAGAACACAATAGAGACAATAACTGAACATTTTTTTATCCACAACGAGGAAGCTCTTGCCCTTCATCTGACCTGATGGAAACTGATGGATGATCAGCGAGCTTCACCCGGAATTCTAAACCATAGAGGAATTGGCTGTCCTAAATAGGTGGTCTTACCACTATACCACTAGACCACAGTGGTGATTGTTACTTTACGATTACCTACATAGTAGTGTGAGAGAAAGGGAAAGAGTTTGTGTGTGTGTGTGTATGTGTTTGACGACGTTTGTGTGTCGTTGACCTGAATGCACATTCGACAACGACGCCAAAAATTCTTCGTTTTACAAAAGCTTCTTCCTGCATTCTAATGTGGTTTTGTGCTTCAGTCAGCTTTTCAATATTTTCATATTCCCTGTTGTATACCAGATGAAGGGCAGGAGCTTCCTCGTTGTGGATAAAAAAATGTTCTGTTCAGTTATTGTCTCTAAATGTGTTCTACGTAACGTAAACTTAGGGGATTGCAAACATTAGTTAGTCCTAAGAAAGTCAAAAACATGTAACGGAATCTTCGACTTACCACTTTAGTGGAGCGATTACAGAAAATAATGGCCTATTAAGTACATGTTTTTTTGTGTTATTATGAAAGTTCAGAAAACTGCGCAGTTTTTAAAATTATTTTGGACCTATGGAAGTTCTTTTTTATTTTCAAACTTTTAATTTGAAAATTTTGTAATGTTCTGCTAAAAGCATATTTTTTATGTTACTAGCAAAAATTTTGTATCTTGCATCAAAGATAGAAAGGTGATTATTTTTTTCAAACATCTGCAATTAATAGGGAATCTGTCAAAAAAAAGAAATCTGAGAAAAGTCGACCCAAAAAAAAGATAAAAAAATTTAAAGCCTACTAGGTCATACAATTTGAAAAATCACAAAACTAACGATAACTTCTAAACTACGAAAAATCGTAGAACATACATAGGGGTGAAATCGATAGGTCTAGTAATCACCTATCACCTGCCTTCGGCTTGACACCTTACAAGAAACACCCTGTATAATGCCTAGTAATTTCGTGAATAGTATCTAGTTTTTATGTGGATGACGTGTAGTTATTATGTGAATAGTGTCTAGTTGTTAATGTGAATAGTGCCTAGTTATTATGTGAATAATGTCTAGTTATTGTGTGTATGAATAATGTCTAGTAATTATGTGAATAATTTTTAGTTATTGTGTGAATAGTGTCTAATTACTAAATAAAGTGTCTAGTTGCTTTGTGAATAGTGACTAGTTGCTATGTGAATAGTGTCCGGTCCCTATCCCACTCACCGCAATGATTTTCTCCTTGATGCCTCCTACAGGCAACACCTGCCCTGTGAGCGATATCTCCCCAGTCATGGCCAGGTTGTCCCGCACAGAGCGGCGCGTGGCCAGCGATATGAGTGCCGTCGTGATGGTGCAACCAGCGGAGGGCCCGTCTTTGGGCGTCGCGCCTTCGGGCACGTGGAGGTGGATGTGGCTGGAAGGTGTGGGAGATTAGATCTTATGTTGTTGGGCTTTACGCTCGTATTCACAAACGATGCTTGCTTAAGTGAAGCAGCAAATCGAACGCACAGCGTTGAACAGAGCTCTGTGATTGGTTCGAGTGTCACCCTGTGCGTCCACGCGCACTGTGAGACCTCATAGTAATGTTTGTGAATACGGGCGTTAGGCTGATCTTTGTTTACAGTTTTGGGTGTGATTGTCTGGAAATTTATTTAATAAGACTTCCAAAAGTCAATCACACAAAAGGGTAGTTGATATTACTAGAGGAAACCAAGATGTTGAGTTGAGCTGAGCATGAGCTGTCAAAACGAGATTTTAATTAAGTATCTATGACGTCACTGGTTAGTGAATTCAATTGACTATATTGTGGTGAGCTCAATGCACGCGAACTCCTTCATGACGTCACCTAGGTGACCCGTGAGCTCCAACGACCCGAACGGCGACTTGTCGTCAATCTCGGTTGCGTTTTATGGAGAGGGTCTCTGAAACGCTGTTAACGTATCTGACTCCATCACTCTTGCTGGCTTCTCGCTTTGTGTGAGAGGGATGGCAACATTCGAAACTTCGGATAACGTTTTTTGAAGTATCCTTGCTGTAGTTAAAGCCTGGTCCGTGAGCTTGGGGTCATTGGACGGGATTCTACGTGCTCACGGACCAGGCTTTAGCTATTAACTCTTAAATGCTAATGCCACCTACCTAGTATTGAGGAATCTGTTGTCAGGCTGTTTGCTCGCGAGGTAGTTGCGTGCGACAGTGAGAGCGATGCGCGCAGACTCCTTCATGACGTCACCGAGATGGCCGGTGAGCTCCAGAGACCCGAATGGCGACTTGTCGTCAGTTTCCGCGTTGCGTAGTGCCGTTTCTATGTATAGCGTGCTGCCGCCTGGTGGAAAGAGAGAAAATTGTTTTTGTAGGAACAAATAAAATAGTTTTACTATTTTCTATCTATTTTTGCAATAGAAATCATCACATGACTTCATCGTGAAGTAAGTAGCAAAACTACTATCATATCGTCGTCGTCGTTTCAGCCAAATGACGTCCACTGCTGGACAAAGGCCTCCTCCAAGGATTTCCACAATGCACGGTCCTGCGCTGCCCGCATCCACTGCGTAGAGACGATGGCCGTTGGGGCAGAAAAGTTCTCGAGTGGCGACCACGGACTGGAAGACGTAGCATGGGCAGGCCTCCTACCAGGTGGACCGACGATCTGGTAAAGGTCGCGGGAAGAGCCTGGACTATCATATACGTAGATAAAATAAATCGATTTTACGATGTCCTAAAGAAAGAAAAAAGGAGAACTATCAGACACCTTTCTTTAGCAAGCATAAGCCAAATCAGCAGCCAAATTGTGGGAGTAAATAAGGGCTAAGGCAAAAGGATTGTAGTTCCCACCATATTTTTAACCTTATTTCCTTGGCTTAAAGCCCAAAACAAAGAAAATCTTATCTTGCGATATCTCTAGATTACAGTCTGGTCTGCGAGCACGTAGAATTTTGTCCAATGACCCCAAGCTGCTCATCCTTACCGCTCGCGCGTAATTATATTGCTGTCGCGACTGTGCGACGGCCGCCCGCAGTGACTGGGGTAGCTTGGGGTCATTGGACAAAATTCTACGTGCTCACAGACCGGGCTTTAGAAGAACGTTTAACTCACCCATGGCGGTCCATGCCAGTCCCATGACGACTCCCGGGGGCGTGATCTCATACATGCGGTCATGTTTGAACGTCGGCTTGCCCACCAGCTCCGTCAAGTTATCGCCTGTCACCACCAGCTTATCTGTTTCTTGTTTAACTATCTTGTATGCTACTTTCCGCGCGATCTGTTGGACAACATCACTTATAAGTTCCGTATAGTTTTAAGGTTATTTTATTTTAATCTTTAATAACAAAATCTTATCAAATCACATTTCTAAAATACATAATTTCAAGCTGTTTTTGGCACACATAAGCCAGATTTCTAAATAATGAGGGTTTTCGCGATTGAAAAATCCGCCAGATGGCAATACGTAGACGCGAGGTCCAAATGCTGCATGATTGGTGGATTTTGACATATCTGTCAATGTCATGTCAAAAATAACCAATCATGCAGCATTTGGACCTCGCGTCTACGTATTACCATCTGGCGGATTTTTCAATCACGAAAACCCTCATTCTGAAAATTAAGCTGAATTTTCGAAATATCTTACCTCAAATAAATAGGTTCTAAGCAAGCATGACCCATAACAAATTTGAACATAACTGACTATCAGGTGAGATTGAGTGATACATAAAATGAGTTTTCTTTAGCCTCAAGTAATTTAATTTCCACAACAGAAGAACGACCTCTTTAATTTTACCAAAGGCAAATGTAGGATTCGGCCTACAGTCCCCACGCTGAGACGGGTTGGAGTTTCCTGAAAGATGTTGTTACTGACAGAACACAGAAATTTCCACCTACCTTCTCGATGTGTTTCTGCAAGTTCCTGACGCCGCTCTCGCGGCAGTAAGACTTGATGAGCGCGTGCAGGGAGTCGGCAGTCAAGTCGAGCTGCTCGTCAGTTAGACCGCAGTTCTTGCGAGCAGTCGGCACCAGATACTGTTGGGCTATGGCTAGCTTTTCTTCTGCTACGTAGCCTGGTTGGATTTAAATAATTTATAAAACAGTGTCAATTATCCTGATTGCTGACCATTTCTAACCACTAACTCTAGGCGCCTTCACATTAGAGGCGTAAGGAAGCGCCGCAGTGACGCCACTATGACACGCCACGCCACTTCTAGAAGCCCAACAGCCGCACGTCTTTGCCACGGCAGTTTGAAGGCGCCTAAGACATACTGGTACTGCACAATTGTTATGTGTATACTATAAAGGTGTTTCCTTTTCAAGTGAGCGTAGTTTTGGGGCGATACTGGTTGTATGTCTAAAAAGTCCTACAGAAATGCGGGAGAAAATTACTGTATGTTCTGTATCTACATTTTCCCTGTATTACACTCACCGGACATGTCGATGAGTTCCATACGATCGCGGAGTGGCTCGGGGATGTGTTCAACGACGTTTGCAGTGCAGATGAACAGTACCTTTCGAAAGAAGAGAACAAAACAATAGGTTAAATATCTCTAGTCATTCCAGAGTAATCATGAAGCTCTATTTTTTTATCAACTATCATATTACGGGAATATTCCCGCCTTTCGTTCCCACCACTGCAACTCATGTGTAGCCAGGATCTACAGCTTGACCACCAATTAAAAACCAATCAGTGAAGGCCAAGTTTGAACTATAATATCAAAACCCAAAATGTGACGTATTTGCAGAGGGGTGGAGTACGTTACTAGCAGAATGTCTGGGTTACTGTTAAAATAATCGCATCAGATTTATGTAGTTTTCCTAAGTTAAATAAATTGTTTATAAGTACTTAAATGTTATTCTGAACTTTGTTACGTCTTATTTGAATAGTGTAATTGGTACTACCGTTCAATTCATAAATAAATAAATAGGGCTCAAAGCTTTATCCACTCACCTTGGACAAATCGACTGGCACATCCAGATAGTGGTCGAGGAAATTAGCGTTCTGCTCAGGGTCTAACAATTCCAGTAGCGCGGAAGCCGGGTCGCCGTGTACGCCCCTGTGAATCAACAATTCATGCTTTACACAAAATACAATATTTATTTTGGAAAACCTTGGGGGGGCCAGGAAACGAACGAACGAACAAAATACAGATGGGTTCTATGTTGTAATATAGTTGTGATAAGTGCGATTTTGCAGCAAAAATTTACAGTCTAATGTGCTGTAACACAGTAGTACTGGAATGGGACATCTTCATAGCTTTAGCTAATACAGTCCTATTCAAATTGAAACTAGCGTCGCTCATATCTCGATTCTTTATTGCGTGAAGGTGCAAGATTTTTGATTCTTGAGACACGGGAAACGTGTCCGCACGTTTTGGAACATTTAATCCATAATTAGGCAGTCGATATAGAACACTGCACTGGGACATTACGTGAGAAAAATAAATATTATCAACACAATAGACAATTTGACACCATTCCCCAATAATTCGAAATCACAACTTTTCTAAAAAGACACTTCGTGCTGGTCTTAAAAATTTAATTAATTTAAAATTACCTGTAAATTACGATTTACGGCCGCATTGTAATTGAAAAAAGTAATAGTGACGTCACTTGCTTGTAGTGCCATACAAAATCTATGGGAGAGTTTCTTTTTGACAGTTTTAAAAAGTACGTCAATTGATTGGTGGTGTCAACACGTCTATAGTTCCAAAATACTGAACTGTCCTATCGGTGACATTGACAGCGGGGCGCCACCGTCAATACCGAATCGCTGGTTCAGATTTTTGCCATGTTGGAAACCATTAAGTTGAACGATGGTAGCGCCCCCCTGTCATTGAGTTTGGCGGGACAGTTCAGCGTGGGTCATCTATATTATGACAGAACTCACTTGCCAATCTTGTCGACCTCGTCAATAAGCACGAGCGGGTTCTCCGTATTAGTTTTCTTGAGGCACTGCACCAGCTTGCCGGGCATGGCGCCCACGTAGGTGCGGCGGTGGCCCTTGATCAGATCGTCCACATAAACCGTACTCACTTGCCAATTTTGTCGACCTAGTCAATCTGTCACCGTCGCGCATGGTGGTATTTAGCTTTGCGTAAGAGGGACGGCCATGGCAACCTTCGAAACTTCAGATAACGTTTTTCGGAGTAACTCCTAAATCTATGGGAACTGCTGTTTTATGACGTCAAAGGTCAGCGACTAATGTACTCACTTGCCAATCTTATCCACCTCGTCAATAAGCACGAGCGGGTTCTCCGTATTAGTTTTCTTGAGGCACTGCACCAGCTTGCCGGGCATGGCGCCCACGTAGGTGCGGCGGTGGCCCTTGATCAGATCGTCAACATAACCGTACTCACTTGCCAATCTTGTCGACCTCGTCAATCAGCACGAACGAAGACCATCTTGAGGCACCAGCTTGCCGGGCATGGATAATAATATGCAGTACCCCGAAACACTTTTTATGTAGTTTCAGGTTTATCTGTCACCATCGCGCATACTGGCATTTAGCTTTGCGTGAGAGGGATGGCAGCATTCGAAACTTCGGATAACGTATTTTGGAGTAACCCCAGTAGCGTAAATCTATAGGATATAGGGGAGCGGAACGGGAGGGTGATTTTATGACGTCAAAGGTCAGCGACTAATGTGCTTCAGGTTTGTATGCCATATGTCACGGCTGCCATACTGCTCTTATACCTCAGGCACTGACTCAGGCTGGACCTATAATACCGTACTCACTTGCCAATCTTGTCCACCTTGTCAATCTGTCACCGTCGCGCATGGTGGTATTTAGCTTTGCGTAAGAGGGACGGCCATGGCAACCTTCGAAACTTCGGATAACGTTTTTCGGAGTAACTCCTAAATCTATGGGAACTGCTGTTTTATGACGTCAAAGGTCAGTGACTAATGGTTTGTATGCCATATGTCACGGCTGCCATACTGCTCTTATACCTCAGGCACTGACTCAGGCTGGACCTATAATACCGTACTCACTTGCCAATCTTGTCGACCTCGTCAATAAGCACGAGCGGGTTCTCCGTATTAGTCTTCTTGAGGCACTGCACCAGCTTGCCGGGCATGGCGCCCACGTAGGTGCGGCGGTGGCCCTTGATCAGATCGTCAACATAAACCGTACTCACTTGCCAATCTTGTCGACCTCGTCAATCTGTCACCGTCGCGCATGGTGGTATTTAGCTTTGCGTGAGAGGGATGGCAGCATTCGAAACTTCGGATAACGTATTTTTGAGTAACCCCAGTAGGGTAAATCTATAGGATATAGTGGAGCGGAATGGGAGGGTGATTTAATGACGTCAAACGTCAGCGACTATTGTGCTTCAGGTTTGTATACCATATGTCACGGCTGCCATACTGCTCTTATACCTCAGGCACTGACTCAGGCTGGACCTCTAATACCGTACTCACTTGCCAATCTGTCACCGTTGTGCATGGTGGCATCTCGCTTTGCGTAAGAGGGACGGCTATGGCAACCTTCGAAACTTCGGATAACGTTTTTCGGAGTAACCCCGATAGCGTAACTACAAAAAAGATCATCAATACATCTCACTCACTTGCCAATCTTGTCGACCCGTCAATCTGTCACTGTCGCGCATGGTGGTATTTTTAGCTTTGCGTGAGAGGGATGGCAGCATTCTAAACTTCGGATAACGTTTTTCGGAGTAACTGTCAGCGACTAATGTAGGTACTCAGTACTCACTTGCCAATCTTGTCGACCTCGTCAATAAGCACGAGCGGGTTCTCCGTGTTGGTCTTCTTGAGGCACTGCACCAGCTTGCCGGGCATGGCGCCCACGTAGGTGCGGCGGTGGCCCTTGATCAGATCGTCAACATAAACTGTACTTACTTGCCAATCTTGTCGACCTCGTCAATCAGCACGTACGAAGACCATCTTGAGGCACTAGCAGCTTGCCGGGCATGGGTAATATGCAGTGTCCCGAAACACTTTTTACGTAGTTTCAGGTCTATCTGTCACCATCGCGCATACTGGCATTTAGCTTTGCGTGAGTGGGATGGCAGCTTTCGAAACTTCGGATAACGTATTTTTGAGTAACCCCAGTAGCGTAAATCTATAGGATATAGGAGAGCGGAACGGGAGGGTGATTTTATGACGTCAAATGTCAGCGACTATTGTGCTTCAGGTTTGTATGCCATATGTCACGGCTGCCATACTGCTCTTATACTTCAGGCACTGACTCAGGTTGGACCTATAATACCGTACTCACTTGCCAATCTTGTCGACCTCGTCAATCTGTCACCGTTGCGCATGGTGGCATCTCGCTTTGCGTAAGAGGGACGGCCATGGCAACCTTCGAAACTTCGGATAACATTTTTCGTAGTAACCCCGATAGCGTAACCACAGAATAATAATAAGTACTACGTACAGAAGTTTTACTTCGCGAGGGTATTTAAAAAAATGTATGCTCAATGTCATTAACAATATGGTGTAATTTAGCCTGTCTCAAGAGTCAAGCACCATTTTGTTGACAAACGTCAGTGATCGGCACTGCGCCGAAGCTATAGGGTTGACTTCGGTTAAATGATGTGACGTGAGGTGCCAAACTGCGGAAAATGGCGGAGGAAATACATGATTTAGCATGAATTATCATGAATAATATTAACTACTTATTTACCTCTCAGTGTCTTCAGGCAACTTTATACATTACATTCTGTGTTTTTATTATTATTTAGGCAGTTAAATACTGCACAGTATTTAGTACACCATTTTCTTCATTTTTTTTCCATCATACACAAGAATACGCGTGCGTGAGTCAATGTTCGCTCGTATGTGAGGCCTTGTCGAATAGTATCCTGTAGGTGGGCCATCGTGCGTGTTTTGTTTTCGATGTAAACTCGCGGAGATGAACAGGCCTGGCGTAACTATAAATATATCATCAATATGTCACACTCACTTGCCAATCTTATCGACCTCGTCAATAAGCACGAGCGGGTTTTCCGTATTAGTCTTCTTGAGGCACTGCACCAGCTTGCCGGGCATGGCGCCGACGTCAACCTAAACAGTACTTACTTGCCAATCTTGTCGACCTAGTCAATCAGCACGAACGAAGACCATCTTGAGGCACTAGCAGCTTGCCGGGCATGGGTAATATGCAATACCCCGAAACACTTTTTATGTAGTTTCAGGTCTATCTGTCACCATCGCGCATACTGGCATTTAGCTTTGCGTGAGAGGGATGGCAGCTTTCGAAACTTCGGATAACGTTTTTCGGAGTAACTCCTAAATCTATGGGAACTGCTGTTTTATGACGTCAAAGGTCAGCGACTAATGTACTCACTTGCCAATCTTGTCGACCTCGTCAATAAGCACGAGCGGGTTCTCCGTGTTGGTCTTCTTGAGGCACTGCACCAGCTTGCCGGGCATGGCGCCCACGTAGGTGCGGCGGTGGCCCTTGATCAGATCGTCAACATAAACCGTACTCACTTGCCAATCTTGTCGACCCGTCAATCTGTCACCGTCGCGCATGGTGGTATTTAGCTTTGCGTGAGAGGGATGGCAGCCTTCGAAACTTCGGATAACGTTTTTCGGAGTAACTCCTAAATCTATGGGAACTGCTGTTTTATGACGTCAAAGGTCAGCGACTAATAGTTTGTATGCCATATGTCACGGCTGCCATACTGCTCTTATACCTCAGGCGCTGACTCAGGCTGGACCTATAATACCGTACTCACTTGCCAATTTTGTCGACCTCGTCAATCTGTCACTGTCGCGCATGGTGGCATCTCGCTATGCGTAAGAGGGACGGCTATGGCAACCTTCGAAACTTCGGATAACGTTTTTCGGAGTAACCCCGATAATGACTACGACTTAGGTTGTACACCCTTGACATGAATTTTAAATTTTACTGTCTTTCAATTTAAATCATAATTGTCATTTTTATGAATAAAGATATGAAGAAAAATTGGGTGCATTTTTTTATATAATTTTTTCGAAAACTTATCGATACATCTATGTGAACCGTACGAAACATACCCAGCACTAGTCACATTCGTTTGACAGCCGTCATTCTAATCAAGCTATATTGGATAGACTATAATACATCACACTCACTTGCCAATCTTGTCGACCTCGTCAATAAGCACGAGCGGGTTCTCCGTATTAGTCTTCTTGAGGCACTGCACCAGCTTGCCGGGCATGGCGCCGACGTAGGTGCGGCGGTGGCCCTTGATCTCCGCCACATCCGTCATGCCGCCGACGGAGAAACGGAAGTATTGACGGTTTAGCGCGCGAGCGATGGAACGCGCTAGAAACATGTTCGATATGATGAAACTTATCATACTCATAATTTTTAAGTGACCCCTATGAAAATAAAATTCCTATTATGTGTTACCATAGGGGTCACTTAATTTGGGATTGATTGTGAAAACGGGCATTAAAAGCTTAATTAGTTTTCAATCAACAGTAAGCAGGCATACAAAATCTATGGAATCGCCTTTTTTCACAAAAAGGAGATACGTCACCGACTGTAATTTTTAGGTAGGTACTATTACTATACTACCTACTTTATAATGACGAATAAACTCTTATCGATGAGACAAGTGCCAAACTCATTCACTCAAAATGTGCTGCTTGTTTTCAGCACATTATTTCCTGAATGTAAAAAAAATATAGAACTCTTTAAAAGTCAATTTACTGAGTCACTATTTTTAAGAAGATTACTTTAAAAAGTTCTTCCAACAATAATATGAATCAATTTCACTTTTTCTTAACTAGTAAGTGTCATAAATCTTACCTATACTAGTTTTCCCCACTCCGGGCGGTCCATGGAAGCACAGGATCTTGCCCTGAGTGGTGCCTTTCAGCTGCGACACCGCTATGAACTCCAGGATCCTCTTCTTGATGTCTTCCATCCCGTAATGATCCTCGTCTAAGATTACTTGTGCGTCTTCTAACTTGAGGTTTTCTTCGGAGGTGATGCCCCATGGGAGGGACGTCAGCCAGTCAAGGTAGCAACGTGTGACGCTGAATGAAAGGAATTAGTTAAAACTCATTTATTTCTGTAAATAGGCTTAAAAAAAGCACTTTTACACGTCCCAGTATTAACCCTACCACTGCTTCAGGACAATAAATGGGCCAGTGCTGAGAAGAAGCAGCGCAAGAAACAAAAAAATCAAAATTAGAAATGAGCGGGAGCCTTATAGGCATTTTTGCATGTTAAGCTGCCAGTCTTTATGGTAGGACCAGGGCCATAGTAATTGGTGAAGCAACTGCATATAAGATAAATAATTACAAAAACATCAGGTGTTAATTAGAACATTTTAGGTATACGGTCCATAATGGATCCCTGAGGAACACCCAATTGTATTAGCATTTTTTGAGTGATAGTTATAATTCATTTTTACGATTTGGGTTCTGTTATTTTATTTATGTAAACTTTATTAAAGTTATCACACTTGTTTCGACCCTCGCCATTTTATCGAGCAAATGAAGGTCATGAACAAGGTCAAAGGCTTTGAATAAAATGCTTAGAGCGTATACAACTAATAATGATACTCGAAGAGATCACAAGAGTTCGCGAAGAGAGAAAATAAACAAAATTGCAATTTCTATTCATCAAAGATGAAGGAGGCTGCATTGGTTTGAAGATACTTACTTGAATTCCGAGCTGTGGCTCTCGAGAAAGTTGAGTTTGTTGAGCTCCTCATCGATGACGGTCTGCACCGCGGCCGGCACGGTCTTATCGGCGAGCCGCTCGCGGAACTTCTCGCCTATCGCGTCTTTGTCGTCCTTCTCTAGGCCTAACTCCTTTTTTATCACCTACAAGAAATATTGCATTAGATTGTTAACTGTTTGGCGAAAGATAAAAAGAGTGGGGACATTTTGAGCCACACTGTTCAATTGTTGTCTTCTCTTTATTTGCAACTATTCATTTGAATAAATGTGACATTGAAGTGATTAGTCTTGTAGATGGAAAGATGAAAAGGTTTGGGCATCTTTATTTAGTGGTTTTCTTTTCTTTTATTTTTGTCTAAATAGGCAACTTCTTTAATAATATGTAAAATTGAAAATACCTATCTAAGACTACTTGTTGAAACCTCATGAAAATATGTCAATGCCTAAATCATCAGATTACCTTGAGCTGTTCATGCAGTATGTACTTTCTGTGTTGCTGCTTGACTTTTTCTTCTACTTCTTTGCCTATCTTCTGTTGCAGTTTCGATAGTTCGTACTCTTTCTTCAGAAGGGAAAGAGACATCATCAGTCTTTTTGGAATCTGTAAAAAGATAATCATAGAAGGAATAATTATTAGAATTTTACACTTTTACTAGTTCCAGACTTGATAGTGTAAGATTTTTTATACATACGTCCATCTCTTCGAGAATAGCCTGCAGTTCTGTGGTTTCAGCGCCGGTAAGCGCGGCGCCCAGGTCACTTAGATACACCGGATTGTCTACTACCCTCTGACCTTGGGCTAGCATGTGGTGAAGAGATTCTCTGCAAGATAAATGCAATATTTGACGAAGTTCACACACCATTGGTAAAGGCTCTTTAGCAGTTTGGCATAAGAATTAATAATAAGCCTTTTATTTCCGAACATTTTTACATTTTACATTTAACACTTTCTGAATTTAGGATAACACTGATATAAACTTTCACAAAATGCCTAAAATTTCGGTGTGCCTATTGGCAAAGGCCTCCTCCAACTCCTTCCATTGCCCTCTGTCCTTCGCCACTCTCATCCATAGAGGTCATAAGAATTAAAGTATCTTAAAAATAATCAATATTCTCACCTGTACAAAGGATTTAAGTTAATGATATCCCTAATAGTCTTAATGACCTCCTGTGTCAGTGCCTTCACCTCTTCCGTTTGCTGGAACTTCTCGTGCATCATATTCTCAACCTTGACCATCATGACTTGGTCGGGGGCAGCTTTCTCTTTCTTTTCCGGCTTCTCCTTCTGTTCTGGCTCGGGCTCCGCCTTCTGTTTGCGCGTGTTGCGATACTTGCGCCGGCGCCGCTCGGCGTCTGACTCTTCACGCGTAACGTTAAACTCCATGTTAAAAAGTGGGAACTTCAACTTCATTTCTGAAATGATTATCGTATCATTTCAGAAGTGAAGGAAGATAAATGTGGTGGTAGACTATTATTGACATAAATTGCATGAATTTGAGACATGCACACTAGGGTGTCCCATAATTTTCAAAGTTTTAAATTTGTAACGCATAGGTCTTAGTTTTGTTCGTTTGCCTCTAAAACACTCAGAAATAAATTTTTACTTTATTTGGAGTACGATAACCCGTGCCGACTTGCATCGAAACATGTTGCGCGGCAGTAGCGGTGCGGCGGCGGTTAATCATCACGACCAACTTACCAGCTCTGATGAAAGCCTTAAGGAACTCTTGACATCCACTTTCCAAAAGGTATATGAGAGTGTTGACAAATTGATTTCCAAAGCAGCCTTGAGCAAGTTTAGTCAAAATCTTTGTTACTTCATGTCAGAAGAAATTGCCGTTTTATCACTCTTTGATGATGAAGGTAATGAACAAACACCGTCAATACTGTAGTAAAAGTACAAAAAGAGAGTATGTATGATTCTGGGAAGATATACATTCCATCTGAAGAAGGTATGATAATTTCTATGGTAAATAGGACTAGTACTAATTTTTTTATCATGTTTTTAATGAATTGATAATAATACTGCCTTATTTATTGTTGCTGGAAACCCATTGAGTGATTTAGTGTCTGTCAAGACTATACATTTATTTTTTCCATTGAAAATTGATAAGAATTTTCCCCTGAGACCCATTTCTAAATGAGATGAAGATGTTGCCTATTTAAAAGCAAAAAAGTGCTTTCTTTAAGGGTAGTTAATGATACAGCTGAGAGAGCTATAAAGCTTATGCAAGATATACATTGTTTGATCACTGCAAAGGAAGAGAAAAAGCTATTTTTGCTAGGCACAGTGTAGCAAAAATCAGGCCAATATTCAGGAGCATGGAAATCTGTATCCAGAATGTAAAAAAGGGACCCTCAAAGGTAAAATATATTGTCTGATATCTTCTTTATATAAATATTTTATAAAATTTAAATATTTTAATTGATTAAGCTACATAACCAAAGGGGTAAAACCAGCATTTTTCAAAATCTTCAGAGCTCAGTCGGCACGGGTTAATGTTGACGTAGGAAGATGAAATTTTGTATTTAACTAAGTCTGAGTAGTACTAAAAGAAATAGAGGGTATGCATTTCAATATCTAAAAAAAAATTTTTTTCGGCCATTTATGGGACACCCTAATGCACACACATTTTTTAACAATGCATAGGTGTCAAAATTTTGAACATGGTGTGAGTGTAGTGTTACATGCATACAAATTACATTTATAAGCATTTATTTATGGTTTGTGGTTTGAAAAGACATTGCATGCAAATGTAACATTAATCTGCACTGACTTATACTAGGTTTGCTTCAGAGAGTCAAGAAAAAAATAAGCAAATTTGGGTGATACAATATCTTAAGATCATATTCACACCCTAATACTTTTTTTTTTACTTTCGTGATAATGTAGCAATTTATCGATCAGCAACTAATCTTACCAGCAGGTCCAGTCTCAATTTCATCCTCAATGAACTGTCCAGTGATCTTTATCCTCCGGTGAGCCATCACCACCAAACGTAACTTGTAGTCCATGTCTTGCATTTCGTGGATTTGAGCAAACACACCCACTTGGTGCAAGTCATCCAGGTTTGACACAATGTCAGACTTCTCATCCTCTTTCTTACGTAAGAAGATGCCAACATAAGGTTGATTTAGCTTCACTTTTCTTCTTATGAGGTCAATTAAAGCTGGGTTTGATATCTGAAAAGCAGGTATAATGATTTACTAAAAGTGATAAATTATATTCTCATACTTAAATTATATTCTCATACTTTCTATAGAACAAAATGTTGGAACAAGTTGATAATGTTACCAAATGCTAGAGTAAGACCTGCTTGTCTTAAATCTACCAGTTGGTTTGGTAACATTTTAGTAGGGTTTTTCTTTTACAGCAGAAGAAACAATAACTTTATTAAAGGAAGAGAACATTTTAGATATAAAAAGAAGTATCTAATTTCTGATTTGTTTTACAGATTGATTCCCCAATCAATAGACTTACCTCAATCAATTTGATGAATCTGGGGAACACTGGGTTCCTGTTGATGGCGATAACTGGCACCTGTGGCCACACCTCGGGCACGGCCACCGTGGCCGGCAGCTGGCTCGAGAAAAGCGGAGTCTCATCTTTCACCTCAGGATCCTCTTCAGGCGGGTCATTCTTATTGTTCGTCGAAAATAACCTCGTACTCCCAACTTGTCGCGACCCCGACAAAAAACTACCACTGTAACTGCAAATCCGCTGCTCCCGGCCATAAATACTGGACCCCCCACTCAATATCTTCCTCTGAACGTCCACCGGCTTCTTGTGTGATGCAACTTTTGCAACATTACGAGCAAGTCTCGATGACTTCAACTTCGGGTTGAAAAATAACGTGTTCCTCAATAAAGCGTTCGCAGAATGCATTGCTAATTATTTGGTTTTACTCCCTACGGTTTTAAATGCCAAAGTCCATTGATAAATTAAAGTTTGTAACTGTAAAAAGGTTATTTTTCCAGATTCTTCAAGATATTGAGGCGACTGACAGTGACATCCTTTTGACACTAATGACTTTTATAGTGCTTGCATGATTCCTAGGGAGTGTTAGTACATAGCTCAATAAACTGAGCTCAAAACAAAACTGGTTGCCCCTCTGTTTCCGAACGAAGTCATGTTGTGTAATTTTTTTTTACATCTGATTGTCACTGTCAAAATTGACAAGTATTAAATGCATGTTGATGCAAAATCGGTGCAATTTTTCTCCTATTTGTATGGAAACTAAAATTTTATGTTCTTGAGAAGGAAAACAACAATATTTTATGTGTTCAGACATGTATGTATGGCTATTTATTTACATTTAAGCCCTATAATCTCATTACATATACCTAACCTAAAATAAATTGTTACAGCTTGTTTTTAATAAGTTTCACATTCTTTTTTTTACCAACAGTGGCACCAAAATCGCCTGCTTACCACGATTTTAGTCGTTATCATTATGATAACATGTTAACAACGACGATGTGTGTGATATCAGAAGTTCTATCCATGTAAACATAACACTTATTTTTTCAATTATAGATAGTTAAAACTATGGAAACTTCAGCTACTGAGCAAGTCACACTTAAAAAAATAATCGAGGGTCCTGCCGAAATACACCTTGTGTCAGATGGAGTGTTTTATAACCCAGTACAAGAGTTCAACCGGGACCTCAGTATAGCAGTGCTGAATGTATTTTTAGATGAGTATATTGCTGAAAAAACAGAGCTTTTTAAGAAAAGGAATAAGAATAAAAATGAAGGTGAAGATAGTCAACCCCAGGTAAGTTTAACATTACAACTTTTTAATTTTTAGGACATTATTATTAATTTTCTATTTATTATTTGTTTTCTCTACTCAAATTAGTAAGTAAGTAGTAAAACTTAATCATTTTATTGATGCCAGATTTTTTATTTGCTTTGTAGATCGAAGTAAACCTGCTAGAAGCTTTAGCGGCCACCGGGTTACGGAGTATTCGGTATGCTAAAGAGGTGCCCAAGCTCAACAAAGTAGTGGCCAATGACCTCAGCAAGACAGCTGTTGAGACTATGAAAGTCAACTTTGAAAAAAATCTGGTGGCTGATAAAGTGGAACCAAGTCTAGATGATGCTTGGTAAGTTTCACATCTAAACTAAAAATTCTAAATGCTTTTATTTTTCAAAAAACAATATCCAGAGCTCTACTTGATACCTTTCACGATTAGTTGTATCTTTTTTTGTTTGGGTTATGCTGTAACCAGAGGTAGTGCCCTATGACTAAGCCCTTCTGTTGTCCATCTGTTTTCCAAATTGTACTTCTATTTCTGCTACAAGGATGATTAAAAATAAAACAAAATCAAAAAACTTGCTTTTATTACATTTTGTCATTAAAAGTTCAACAATGTGATAAATGAACTGTTTTAACAAGTGATTTGACACTAGGATTGTAACAATAGAAGAAGTTTTTGTAAAAACATAATCATGGTTAATAGAATGGATGGAATTACCTAAATAGTGCCTACTCTTTTGTGTATTTTCCTTTTTTTTTCGTGTTTTGTATGGTGCACAATAAACTGTTTTATCCATCTATTGTTCCAGCATGCTAATGTACAAACACAAGCACCCGTCCTCGCGCTTCGCCGCCATCGACTTAGACCCGTACGGCTGTCCGTCTCCCTTCCTAGACGCTGCTGTTCAGAGCGTGCAAGATGGCGGTCTGCTACTGGTGACGGCGACGGATATGGCTGTCCTGGCTGGCAACTCGCCGGAGACATGCTACAGTAAATACGGTGCTATTAGCTTGAAGACAAAATGCTGCCATGAGATGGTGAGCTATTATGATAAACATAAATATTAAAATTTATTGTTCCATTTATTTAGCTAAGTTCATGTGTTTTTATATTGTGTAAAGCACAAATTAAAATTATAATTGGATGGTGCCTCTTAGTCAATAGATGTTTTAAAACTCGGTATCTAGCAAGTAAATCTTTGAGATAAAAAATATTTTAAGTTATGCCATCCTCCTACCAATTCTCCCGTTCATTTGATGCCTCACATCATTCATTTTAAAATAATATATTATTGGTCCTGTATTCTAGACCAGGGGGCTACACAGTGGTCCCGATTTAATAAAACATGGACATTGATGCTAGAGGCACGAAAATTTTTTTGATGGTTACTGCTATGATAACTAATAAGGCAAAAAAATATTACAATCCTATGACGTCTATTTCGTAGAAGTGATTCTGAGTATTTCATGCGAAGATACTTGTCACTTATCTCTGCGTACTTTTGAGTTATCGAGGGTTGAAAAATCTATTTTTTTATATTAAATATTTCCACGAAAAATTGCCAGAATTACAATATGGTGTATAAGGGACACTTTTGATGACACATAACAACGACTCGCACTCGCGCGCGCTCGTATGCATCAACTTTTACAAAAATAAAAAAAAAATTAAGGGAAATACTTAATACAACGTTGTATGTATAGGTCCGCTGGCCGTCAAAAAGTAGCTTATACGAGAGGTTGCCCAATTTACAATATGTCCATCATTGATAACTCACACAAATATCGTCTCTCTCTGAAGGATAACAAGTTTTTTTTGTTACCAGAAGCTCTTGATAGGATGGAAGCCCATAAATACTCTCTGAAGCGAGAATGAATCTCAAATTGCGATATTGCCATTTTGACAAATTACATGATATAACTAGCGCTAACGTTTATGTAAAAATATAGATTTAAACAATGTTTTTTACCGGGTTAACACAACGCATAGACAACGTTAATACTGAGGAAGACGCTCCAGTTGATGAGACTGCGGAAGTAGATGTGCAACCATCGACTTTTAGTATAAATAAAAAACCTTTTGAAGATTTATGCAAAATTCTTCTTTTGCAGAAGAACAGGGGCTCTCTAACACTTTTAGATCATTCTGAGGAGGAATTAGTTTACGCTTTATGTGCTAAACTGAAAGAGTCTAACAAAACGAAATTAGCGACTACCTATAATCAAAGAACTGTTCCAAAACGAAGAATAGTGTGAAATAGTAGACAATCTTTTAACTTAAAACTGTGTCTACCTGAAGATAAACGTTAGCGCTAGTTACATCATGTAATTTGTCAAAATGGCAATATCGCAATTTGAGATTCATTCTCGCTTCAGAGAGTATTTATGGGCTTCCATCCTATCAAGAGCTTCTGGAAACAAAAAAAACTTGTTATCCTTCAGAGAGAGACGATATTTGTGTGAGTTATCAATGATGGACATATTGTAAATTGGGCAACCTCTCGTATAAGCTACTTTTTGACGGCCAGCGGACCTATACATACAACGTTGTATTAAGTATTTCCCTTAATTTATTTTTTATTTTTGTAAAAGTTGATGCATACGAGCGCGCGCGAGTGCGAGTCGTTGTTATGTGTCATCAAAAGTGTCCCTTATACACCATATTGTAATTCTGGCAATTTTTCGTGGAACTATTTAATATAAAAAAATCGATTTTTCAACCCTCGATAACTCAAAAGTACGCAGAGATAAGTGACAAGTATCTTCGCATGAAATACTCAGAATCACTTGTTTTATAACATGTGTGACCGGCATCTTGACATCGTTAAAGAATTTCGAAAAATTGACAGAAACGTAATTTCTTCCATACAAAAAATATGTTTATATTTTTTTTTACTACGAAATAGACGTCATAGGATTGTAATATTTTTTTGCCTTATTAGTTATCATAGCAGTAACCATCAAAAAAATTTTCGTGCCTCTAGCATCAATGTCCATGTTTTATTAAATCGGGACCACCGTGGGCTACTCCGAAAAAATTGATCCGAAATTTCGAATGCTGCCATCCCTCTCACGCATAGCGAGATGCCAGCATGAGCGACGGTGACAGATAGACCCAAAAACTACGTAAACAGCGTTTCGGAGTAACCCACCAGATATCATGAAACTTCAGTGGCCTAAATGACCTGATGATGATGATTCCAGGCACTAAGAATACTACTCCAGTGCATAGAGTCTCACGCGAACCGGTACAGCCGCTACATAGAGCCGCTGCTCAGTATATCGGCTGATTTCTACATACGAGTGTTCGTCAAGGTGCACACTGGAGCTCTGCAATGCAAACAGACGACTAGGTTCGAAAGTTTTAACATTTTCATAGATATAATATTGTTGTGATCTTAACGCTGCATGTCCACGGGAGCGGAGCGGTAAGCAAGGTAAAAATCCATCAATAGAGTTGCCTAAAATCTATCTTATCTTTAGTGGATAGGGAGTTCCGAACTGGTAACAGGTTGGACGCCACGCGGCTCAACAGTAAAACAAAACTCGTAATACTCATTTTATTTTTGCAAGCAGGATTTTAAAACAATTCAAACAGCTCGTAGCTCGCTCCGCTTCAGTGGACAGGCCGCCTCAAAACTTTTAAAATTAACAAAGCAAAACAATATTTTTCTCTCTATTATTTAAATTAAAATGAACAGCACAAATCTAAAAGCATCCTTTCCAACAGCAAGCTAGGCATGGTGTACCACTGCAAAGGCTGCGACAACATGACGCTGCAACCGCTAGGGGACTTCAAACCCAACCCTACAGAGAAGCGGCCCGATCAGCAGAAAGCCGTGCTACCACCCGCGCCTACCGTGGGTGCCCATTGTGAGAACTGCAACCAGAGGCACAGTGTGAGTCACCAATATTTCAGCATAATACTGCTGCTCGTATTAAGCCTCCTAAGGAGAAGCACAAAAAAATCACCTGCTTATTTCATCCAGTTACTGTCAGCTATCTTTTTTTATGGTCAGTGCATCATTATTAATGTTAGTGTTTTTCAATGTGTAAGTACGACCGACTCAAAACCACTTTAGCTTACTACATTCTTGAACTAAACCCACTGCTTTCCGCGACATACATCACAAAAGGTCTTATGCCCGTTTTCACCATCAATCCCTAATATTTAAGTGACCCTTATGAACAGGAATGACACATAACAGGAATTTTGTTTTCAAAGGGTACACTTAAATAAAAATTAGGGATTTATAGTGAAAACGGGCATTAGTGATATTTTCTTGAATAAATTAACCCGTTAACGAATTACGAAAGTTTTTATCACAGTCCCCCAGTCCCATACAAGTTTTAATTTACTATTTCTTTCCCAGTTAGGAGGCCCAGTGTGGGCAGCGCCGATCCACAGCGAGCGATTCGTCACGGACGTCCTGACTCGCGTGGAGACCGACGACACCCTCGCACTGCGCACTAGTAACAGGATACTCGGCGTACTGTCTATGGTCCGCGAGGAGCTGCACGACGCGCCCTTCTACCACGCGCTGGACAAGATGTGCGGCCGCGTGCACGTCACCTGCATGCCCGCGCTGCTCATGCGGTCAGTAGCGCACAGTGGCCCCCGGGTGACCCACCCTAGCGCTGCCATCGCAGCCGGACACTCGGCGTACTGTCTATGGTCCGCGAGGAGCTGCACGACGCGCCCTTCTACCACGCGCTGGACAAGATGTGCGGCCGCGTGCACGTCACCTGCATGCCCGCGCTGCTCATGCGGTCAGTAGCGCACAGTGGCCCCCGGGTGACCCACCCTAGCGCTGCCATCGCAGCCGGACACTCGGCGTACTGTCTATGGTCCGCGAGGAGCTGCACGACGCGCCCTTCTACCACGCGCTGGACAAGATGTGCGGCCGCGTGCACGTCACCTGCATGCCCGCGCTGCTCATGCGGTCAGTAGCGCACAGTGGCCCCCGGGTGACCCACCCTAGCGCTGCCATCGCAGCCGGACACTCGGCGTACTGTCTATGGTCCGCGAGGAGCTGCACGACGCGCCCTTCTACCACGCGCTGGACAAGATGTGCGGCCGCGTGCACGTCACCTGCATGCCCGCGCTGCTCATGCGGTCAGTAGCGCACAGTGGCCCCCGGGTGACCCACCCTAGCGCTGCCATCGCAGCCGGACACTCGGCGTACTGTCTATGGTCCGCGAGGAGCTGCACGACGCGCCCTTCTACCACGCGCTGGACAAGATGTGCGGCCGCGTGCACGTCACCTGCATGCCCGCGCTGCTCATGCGGTCAGTAGCGCACAGTGGCCCCCGGGTGACCCACCCTAGCGCTGCCATCGCAGCCGGACACTCGGCGTACTGTCTATGGTCCGCGAGGAGCTGCACGACGCGCCCTTCTACCACGCGCTGGACAAGATGTGCGGCCGCGTGCACGTCACCTGCATGCCCGCGCTGCTCATGCGGTCAGTAGCGCACAGTGGCCCCCGGGTGACCCACCCTAGCGCTGCCATCGCAGCCGGACACTCGGCGTACTGTCTATGGTCCGCGAGGAGCTGCACGACGCGCCCTTCTACCACGCGCTGGACAAGATGTGCGGCCGCGTGCACGTCACCTGCATGCCCGCGCTGCTCATGCGGTCAGTAGCGCACAGTGGCCCCCGGGTGACCCACCCTAGCGCTGCCATCGCAGCCGGACACTCGGCGTACTGTCTATGGTCCGCGAGGAGCTGCACGACGCGCCCTTCTACCACGCGCTGGACAAGATGTGCGGCCGCGTGCACGTCACCTGCATGCCCGCGCTGCTCATGCGGTCAGTAGCGCACAGTGGCCCCCGGGTGACCCACCCTAGCGCTGCCATCGCAGCCGGACACTCGGCGTACTGTCTATGGTCCGCGAGGAGCTGCACGACGCGCCCTTCTACCACGCGCTGGACAAGATGTGCGGCCGCGTGCACGTCACCTGCATGCCCGCGCTGCTCATGCGGTCAGTAGCGCACAGTGGCCCCCGGGTGACCCACCCTAGCGCTGCCATCGCAGCCGGACACTCGGCGTACTGTCTATGGTCCGCGAGGAGCTGCACGACGCGCCCTTCTACCACGCGCTGGACAAGATGTGCGGCCGCGTGCACGTCACCTGCATGCCCGCGCTGCTCATGCGGTCAGTAGCGCACAGTGGCCCCCGGGTGACCCACCCTAGCGCTGCCATCGCAGCCGGACACTCGGCGTACTGTCTATGGTCCGCGAGGAGCTGCACGACGCGCCCTTCTACCACGCGCTGGACAAGATGTGCGGCCGCGTGCACGTCACCTGCATGCCCGCGCTGCTCATGCGGTCAGTAGCGCACAGTGGCCCCCGGGTGACCCACCCTAGCGCTGCCATCGCAGCCGGACACTCGGCGTACTGTCTATGGTCCGCGAGGAGCTGCACGACGCGCCCTTCTACCACGCGCTGGACAAGATGTGCGGCCGCGTGCACGTCACCTGCATGCCCGCGCTGCTCATGCGGTCAGTAGCGCACAGTGGCCCCCGGGTGACCCACCCTAGCGCTGCCATCGCAGCCGGACACTCGGCGTACTGTCTATGGTCCGCGAGGAGCTGCACGACGCGCCCTTCTACCACGCGCTGGACAAGATGTGCGGCCGCGTGCACGTCACCTGCATGCCCGCGCTGCTCATGCGGTCAGTAGCGCACAGTGGCCCCCGGGTGACCCACCCTAGCGCTGCCATCGCAGCCGGACACTCGGCGTACTGTCTATGGTCCGCGAGGAGCTGCACGACGCGCCCTTCTACCACGCGCTGGACAAGATGTGCGGCCGCGTGCACGTCACCTGCATGCCCGCGCTGCTCATGCGGTCAGTAGCGCACAGTGGCCCCCGGGTGACCCACCCTAGCGCTGCCATCGCAGCCGGACACTCGGCGTACTGTCTATGGTCCGCGAGGAGCTGCACGACGCGCCCTTCTACCACGCGCTGGACAAGATGTGCGGCCGCGTGCACGTCACCTGCATGCCCGCGCTGCTCATGCGGTCAGTAGCGCACAGTGGCCCCCGGGTGACCCACCCTAGCGCTGCCATCGCAGCCGGACACTCGGCGTACTGTCTATGGTCCGCGAGGAGCTGCACGACGCGCCCTTCTACCACGCGCTGGACAAGATGTGCGGCCGCGTGCACGTCACCTGCATGCCCGCGCTGCTCATGCGGTCAGTAGCGCACAGTGGCCCCCGGGTGACCCACCCTAGCGCTGCCATCGCAGCCGGACACTCGGCGTACTGTCTATGGTCCGCGAGGAGCTGCACGACGCGCCCTTCTACCACGCGCTGGACAAGATGTGCGGCCGCGTGCACGTCACCTGCATGCCCGCGCTGCTCATGCGGTCAGTAGCGCACAGTGGCCCCCGGGTGACCCACCCTAGCGCTGCCATCGCAGCCGGACACTCGGCGTACTGTCTATGGTCCGCGAGGAGCTGCACGACGCGCCCTTCTACCACGCGCTGGACAAGATGTGCGGCCGCGTGCACGTCACCTGCATGCCCGCGCTGCTCATGCGGTCAGTAGCGCACAGTGGCCCCCGGAGTGACCCATGCGGTCAGTAGGGCACAGTGTCCCCCGGGGAGTGACCCATGCGGTCAGTAGGGGTACAGTGTCCCCTGGGGAGTGATCCATGCGGTCAGTAGGGTACAGTGTCCCCTGGGGAGTGATCCATGCGGTCAGTAGGGGCACAGTGTCCCCTGGGGAGTGACCCATGCGGTCAGTAGGGTACAGTGTCCCCTCGGGGTAGTGACCCATGCGGTCAGTAGGGGTACAGTGTCCCCTGGGGAGTGACCCATGCGTTCAGTAGGAGCACAGTGTCCCATCGGGGAGTGACCCATGCGGTCAGTAGGGCACAGTGGCCCCCGGGTGACCCACCCTAGCGCTGCCATCGCAGCCGGACACTCGGCGTACTGTCTATGGTCCGCGAGGAGCTGCACGACGCGCCCTTCTACCACGCGCTGGACAAGATGTGCGGCCGCGTGCACGTCACCTGCATGCCCGCGCTGCTCATGCGGTCAGTAGCGCACAGTGGCCCCCGGGTGACCCACCCTAGCGCTGCCATCGCAGCCGGACACTCGGCGTACTGTCTATGGTCCGCGAGGAGCTGCACGACGCGCCCTTCTACCACGCGCTGGACAAGATGTGCGGCCGCGTGCACGTCACCTGCATGCCCGCGCTGCTCATGCGGTCAGTAGCGCACAGTGGCCCCTCGGGGTAGTGACCCATGCGGTCAGTAGGGTACAGTGTCCCCTCGGGGTAGTGACCCATGCGGTCAGTAGGGTACAGTGATAGGACTCCTATCGGGGAGTGACCCATGCTTTCAGTTTTGACAAGGGGCACAGTGTCCCTTCGGGAAATGACCGATGCGGTCAATAGGGGCACAGTGTCCCTTCGGGAAATGACCCATGCGGTCAATAGGTAGGGGCACAGTGTCCCGTCGGGGGGAGTGACCCTACGCGCTGTCACTCGCAGCTGGAGAAGAAGTCCACTAATAGACAGAGGCTCCTATCCCAAGGATTTCCAGAATGACCGGCCCTGCGCCATCCGCATCCAGGCCCCTCCCGCGACACACCAGATTGTTGGTCTACCTAATGGAGAGTCTGCCCACACTACGTTTTCGGGCCCGTGGTCGCCATTCGAAAACTTTTCTGCCCCAGCGGACTTCAGCAAGCGTCAGCTCTCCGAACTATGATAATACAAATATGGCACCCTATTTATTCATTACATTATATGAGGAGCCGTATTACGATGCCGACGTCAACGACGCGTGTATTGCCGCTGATACCTACATCAGCGTAGGAGGAAATCATGCCTTAAACTGTTCTCGTCACAAGTGCCCTGCTAATCTGTTGACACGCTGTCAAATATTTCTATTAAATACTCCGCCACGTATGTTCAACATGACAGTCCATATTCTAAAATGGCCAAAACTTCCCTCCAGGTCAGCGATCCTGAACGCAGGCTACAAGGTGTCGTATTCACACGCGTCGAAGCTGTCCGTCAAAAGTCCCGCGCCCGCGCGTCTGCTTTGGGACATCATCCGTGCCTGGGCAAAGGAACACCCCGTCAACCCCAAGAGGTGAGACCTAGCTCAGTTCCATGTTCCCAGTTGTCTCCTAAGACAAACTGGGAACATCCAGACTGATCGAACTTCTGTTTATTTGTACAGGGCTGTTGAAGGCTGTGGGCTTTAGTGCCAATACAAGTCGCGTAACGTGTATTGGAGTATTTTCATTTATAATGTATTGGAAAATTTTGAGTTCAATATCGTATTTGAGTAGTTTCGATAAGGTCTGAACAAAAGACACACCAACCATAGAGAGGTTATCTTTTACAAATATTTTAAACTGGCAACACTAACATATTTTGACAGCTAACCCAATTCCTTACAGAGTGGAAGCTGACCCGATAGCGAAGCACATCCTCTCTCATGAAATAACGCACACCATAGACTTCAGCGAGCGGCCCGATGCTAATCCGTGTAGCAGACGGGATGGTCGCCTGCGTTTCCAGTTTAACCCTGAACCGCATTGGGGGCCAGGTTCCCGCGCTGTCGTCAAGTAAGTAAACCCCACGCTGCACACTGGATCGAGCCCATACAAAGCGTTGGACATCGCTTCCTTACTCAGTGTTTTTAAAATAAAATGAGATTGCGTCAACGTAGTAACTTCAAATTTTTACAGTGTAAGGTTGACAAGTTTATCTTTCTAATGTGATAGATTTTACTTATTAGATGGCAATTAATATAAGTGAAAAAAAATCTTAAAATATAGTGATGAAAAACTTGTATTTATTGTTCAATTAAAAGCAAATACTCACTCATTTTGGTCTGTTTCCATATTTAAAGAGTAACATAGTCTAACAATACTCTAAATTTATTCTCATTAAGTGTTAAAATTATTAAAGAAATATTTTTGTAAACGCCTGATTTTTCATTGCACACAATCACTTTGTTCGATTTTGTCGAGCTTGTTTTCATATTCTGTTAACTGTTAGATACATAATCTAACAATACTCTAAATTTATTCTCATTAAGTGTTAAACTTATGAAAGAAATGTTTTTGCAAACGCCTGATTTTCCATTGCACACAATCACTTTGTTCGATTTTGTCGAGCTTGATTTTATATTCTGTTAGCTGTTAGATACATACTAATGCAATTTTATAGGGACTTAGCGGACTACAAAACTGACTCCAATCAACAGATTGCCTAAGCCAATCTACGTTTGTAGCTAAAAACTGGTGCTCATTATAATGACACTACTTCTTCTTGCGACAAACAATGTCAATGAAATTATTGTTTTTTTTTTATAGTTATCTGATAAATAAAATGTGTAACTCAGTACCTACCTAACACAATCATAAATGAAGAAAAAAATACATACAAAATGTATGTATGGTATGTACTAAATTCAACGACAATCTTTTGAGATGATGACAATATGATTTTTTTACTATATCTGTTTTATAGTATTTCTTTATGTTCATAAAGTATTAACTACGTTAGTACTTACCTCTGTTTATCTGAAGAGAGTGTATGCGAAAACAGCTCTAGTATCCTAGCTAAAGAACTAGCGCGATCTTTCATCGTGGTTTTTAATAATGCATACAAATCTCTATTTGACTTGAGGTTTTTCATTTTAATGAGTATTTTTACTGAATTGCACACGATAAACAACTCATAAACCAAAATAAACATCTTTGGTTTACCTGACATTATTTTAGTGTAACGAATTTTACCTAAGTTAATTTTGCTATGCGGAAAAATGAGGCGCTTTTATTTAGTTTTTTGTGATTTTCTCGAAAATAGGGATGAATAAGGGTCTAAAAACTGAGTAATAATATCGCCCACGTTGTCATCTATCATCTCTCATTCATGGTTTGTTAAAGATCGCCCAAGATGTCAACTAAAACACGCAGTTTTCATTAAAAAAAATACCTTTTAAAAATACGTCAAAATAGCCAAGCTAGAAGTTTTTTAGGCACTCATTTTAACACACAGATTAAGATAAAGGTATAAGATAATACATTAATAAGTAATAACATAAAACCAGTGAACGAAATTGGATAAATTGACAATACAAACAGAAGTCAGAAAATCCATGATTTTGACTTTGTTCACTTTACGGTCGCACCACATAACTATGATAGTAGATCATGACTTGATATTAGTGATATTTGATAGAATGAAGTCTCATCTTTCAATTTATATGCAAATCAATCTTGTTTTAAGTAGTTGCATTTAAAGCACCATGTCCAACACCTTGTATGGGCTCGATCCACCGTGCGCTGTACAAAATGGCGTCTAATGTCATTCCTATACAGGCTATTTTGCAACAAAAATATTGTCCAACTACAACGAACCGTCCCATCGGTGACATTGACAGGGGGCGCCACCGTCAATACCGGATCGCTGGTTCGATTTTTGACATGTTGGAAACTTATGTAGTTGAACGATGGTGGCGCCTCACTGTCAATGAGTTTGGTGGGACCGTTCAGTGTAGGTCATCTCTATGTATTCTGATGTGCTGTTGTCTTTAAATAGTAGGAAATTATAATATTTTAAACTATTATGTTGCATTTTTACTATAAAATTATCACTTCACGGGATTTATTGCAACAATATCTATTTTAACGGTAAATAAAATATTTACCCTCCCGACGTTTCGGCTCGGTTGCACGAGTCATGGTCGCGGGCAGACTGATATACCCAGGATTTCAATTAACCCTCTTTTTTTCTTCCAGTACTGGAGACAACAGGATGGAAAAGGCGAAACGGAACCAAAATAAATATACAAAAGATAAAGTTGCAAAGCGACAGCATTCGGAGAGTGATGAGGAAACTAGGAAGAAATGTAATGTTGACAATGAGAACAATGTGTAAAATAAATGTGAATATCGACATGTTGAGTATGATTTTTACCCATTTTTGCCCCATATAATAATAATTATGATACAGTTGTAAATGTTGTAATCAAAAGTTAGTAGCCAAGGTTTTATGTTAAGGTCGAGAGAAAGTAACATAGGTGGGCGAAACCACTAAATTATGCCTAAATCATAAGCTCTCCTAATAGAATCTGATTTAGCTTGCTAAAATTACAAATTCGCAAAACAAGAAGATAAACTTCAAGTTTATTAAGATAAAAACAAAGCCCTTCTTCTAGCGCAGTGGGGTAAAAAGACCACTCAAAAAAAATAGAAAGTAATTGTTTCTGAACGTTCCTATTACCAATGACAGCAGTCAAAACTGACACGAATTTTTGAACGCGACCTATTTATGCGCCCAAATTCAAGAGGTTACGGCGTATTTAAGTAACTTGTTCTGTTTCATCACTAATCGGTAAGGCTACTAGCGCCAGTGTCCTTATCAAATGTGTCTACTTTATTCTGTTGGTTATTAGTATTATGACGCAAAGGAACGGAAGAGTCGTGTTTTACTGGGAGAAATTAATCGAATTTATCTTTTACATTCAAGTGTTATCATTAAATTATTGCGGACGCTCGTAGACGCTGGAGTATTTATCGCACGTGCTTATGTGTTTATCTTTTTACTATTGAACTCTGTTAAATAACAACAGTATAAAAGTAGATAGTGGTTTTATGGAAAGAATAATGATTCCAACAACGATAAAAGCGTGTTTTCAGACTTTGTTCATTGTTGTCTTATCACAAATTGCAAATGGGCAAGATCGAAAGGTATGTATAAGTGATAAAAAGTACTTTTGAATTTTGTCAACCACCCCCTTTTTTATATATGAAAAAACCATTGTTACCAATAAATGGATTGTCAGCCTGATATTTATTGTTATTGTTATCAATCCCAACATCTTGTGAAAGATAAAAATGTTTTTATCTATAGACAAGGTCATATTATTAGAACAGGAGTCTGAAACATATGTTCTCATCCAAACAACATTCAGGCAAAAAATTTATTATTATATAATGTACAAAAAATACATAACCTTTTGTTTCTAATCCTAAATTACCTAGTTGTTTTTTATGTGTTCAATTACTTTCTTGAATTACTATATCTGAATGTTTTTTTCTATATCAAGCTCTTTCTTAAGTACTATTACTAATATATTAATCATTATAATCATGGCCATGTCATAATATCACCATAAAATTAATTTCAGATAACATACAAATTCAACCCAGGCTGCGATGCGTGTGTTGACGAAAACAACACCCTAGTGTACACACGAGCACAAGGCTCCCACGATACCGTCCACCAAATATGGGACTTCACAGCTGGATCCCCCACAGTGATCCTGTCCGTGGCCGGAGTCAATTCTACACTGAACATTACATGGGATGGCACTGTACCGTCCAGATTCAAGTTTTCTGAGACCCCAAAGTATAGTTTTGCAACTGCTATTGATAAGGTAAGAAAACACATAATATCTGGTCATTAGTTACCTTGAAAAAAAATCACCATTACAAAATTAAATACCTACTTATAATTTCAAAACAATAATCATTAGTGTATTAAAGTTATTAATTGACTTTAATTACACCAGCAGATTTAGAAAGGCTCATATTCCACAATAAGTCACTATTGGCTAATCCAAAAATATTACAGTTCCCTATAATCCCCAATGATAATAATCGCCTTTTGTACCGCATTTTTTGTGTGCAATAAAGATTTTAAATTAATAATGTAATTTATGACCCATATGCACCACATGACCTTGTAATAATAATAACTTTTAATGCACTCTCAAAAAGCATTATTATATTGAACTCCACTAGAGGGGAGTTATTGATGATGCATGAGAAATTGATATCACAAAGCAATAATATGATACAGTGACTAAAGTCGCCCATTGTGGTGATATTTGGTTGATCAAAATATGCGCGCCCGCCGTGAGTCACTGGGCCGACAACTGGCGTTTGCAGTAATCGGTGTTAGTGGGCTTAACCTAGTTCATTTTGATGTATTGTATCCTATTACCAATAGAATTGTACAATAATTGGAATAGGTATGATTTTTGCTGCTAGTATCAATGAATCCCCTAATTCCCATATAATCCAAGGCAGTCTTTTTCTAGCGCAACACACAGTCTTCCGCCGTGCCCGGCAATAGTCCCCCTAGCTAGTCAAAGTTACATTTTGAGTTGAGATAGATGCAATTTCGCGATCGCTTCACGGCGCGAAATAGTTACTTACGAACATGCAAAAAAAACAGCGAGCAATTTCGAAATTGTACTTTGTCTAGGGGTAGGCAGTCTATAGAAATGGTCATCAATCACATTCCCCGAAATAATGAGGGCTATCGTTTTAGCGCTCACCAGTTGGCGCCACTGTAGAGTAAGGTCCTGTCACTTGCTAGTAGCGAAGACAGTGGCGCCAGCTGGTGAGCGCGAAAGTGGTAGTAGGACTATCGCATTTGCACTCATCAAGATGGCGCCACTGTAGAGTAAGGTCCTGTGAATCGGAAGAGGTGCCAACTGTTAGGTAAAAAAACGATAGCCCTCATTATGTACCGTGTCATTTATTATTTACTCTTCCCAGATATACGAATACAACGACCTTCAAGACGCGGGGTACATAGACGCGCGTAGCTCGCGCCGGGTGGTGCCGCTGCGACATGTCTCGTGGCGGCTCGCGACCGACGTACGGACGGATGACGAGGTCATGGTGCTCATGAGGGGACACCTGAGGAGCGAGCACAGGCATGGAACGATCGATGTTAAGGTGAGACCTACGAAGCTCCGCACTGCAAATTATTAACATTAACGAGTCAAACTTATGGCGCGAGGGTTGCCAGGCGCCCGGCTTTAGCCGGACATGTTTGGCTTTTTAGGGTCTTGTCCGGCCAAATATTGCCTTGTCCGGCCTGTCCGGCTTTTGTTAGGCTTTTTATTTGGTTGCCACGCCAGGCGAAAGTCGAGCCACAGAATCATTTGAAGCGCATGCATCAGGATGTTGGTTAGCAACCAATGATGATGAGCCTCACTCATGAGCTGACACTAATTGCAAATTGCCGGCCAAATGAAACACAAAGTCCGGCTTTTGTGATTTTGGACCTGGCACCCCTAGGCGCGGAGATACTTTCTGTCGCCAAGTCCAAAAACCCAGAAGCCAGACTCAGTGCTTAATTTAGCCGGACATTTTACCCTAAAAGCCTTATGGGCTATATGTAAATGTGTGGGTTCCTCATACTTTAATCTTTCACCCCCTATTTTAGCTCTTCAAGGATTTTTTGAAATAAATAAAACGCACCCTTAATAATATAGGGGCACAACTCAAAATTTTTGGTTTTTTACTTTTTGTACTAGAGAGGCACATTTTCGTCAGTTCTACAAGATGGCTTTCACAGAAATCGAAAAAAATTATCAGATAAAAGAGTTCTACATTTTGTGCCCCTTCCATACTTTCGTCTATCTTCCCGCTAGAAGGGCTGAATCAGAGACATGCCGATATTTGTCGAATCCGGCCCCAGCGACTGTGGTTCAATTTGGAGTTGTGCCTTTGTGTGACAAACTTTTAAGTAAGTGTTAGTGAGCTAAGACTAATTAATTCCATATATTTCTAATAATATGTTACATTTTCATTTTTATTACATTGATAAAGTCCCGTTAATCATAGAAAATTATAAAATATAACTTTAACTTTAGTTAGGCGGACCATGGATGGGTGTTTGTAGTTAAATTTACAACTCTCCTATAAAAGTAATTTGCTTCTTGGTATTAATTTTCATACCTATTGGTTGATTAGGAGCTTATAGAATGTTTTATCGCGATGCTAAGAAATAAAGCGGTGGTTATGAAATACTTCCCGACAAATAAACTAATGATTAATAAAATAAGAGACATACCTACTCGGCTCGGGTTGGCTTTTTTCTTTGTTTATTTTATGAATAAACGCACTAGTCAGCCAAAAGGTGAATTACTTTAATATGATAGTGTTATAACTTTTAATTATATTATTCATTAATTTATTACGGTCACATAAATTGATGCTAGTTAATCACTCAGATTCTGAGGACTGAGGATACATCGAATTTATTTTAAAATTATCTTTTCACGTATTAAGTTACTACAATTTTACTGATCAGCTATTAGACCTTGAAATTTTCAGTTTGTCTAAATTTAAGTTCTAAAGTGCTTTTTGTCTTAAAAAATATGAGTTCGTAATGAAATCTTGATGTTAACACCACTAACAGTTTTTATTAATATGTGGCAAATATTGTACACAGAAGCAAAGAAAAAAGATCACGGAGTTTGTGATAACAAACCAAGCATACTTTGGGATACAAATTGTACAAAATAATAAATATTGGGTGTCCAATATCGTCGTAAACCTTGTGTACCTAGACTCTTTGCAATACTGAAGTCAAGCAGGACGTAAAGGGCTTCTATTTAGAGGGCCAAAGATATGTATTGAGCTTTCTAATCACTAAAATGATCAAAAGCAAAATGATGATGAGTACGGAAAAATTAAAAACAGCTATCTTCGATGGACTGCAAATCCGTGCTCTTATAAAAGACTGTATTTGTAAACCATATAACACAAATTGAATCTGAAGCATGGCTAAGGTGCTTTAGTAGTAAAATATTATTTGGGGAATGTTAGAACACCAGAATGGATATTCTTGTGTTCAAAATTGGTTGCTAAAATCCTTCAAAAATTACACACGCCAATTTGAGTATTAAATTGTATTTTTTACAATAGCCATTTGAACTGATTCCCACATAATGTGGGTGATTATAGTAAGGGACAAGGAGAACGGTTCCTTCCACCAGGACAGCAGGATAGTGGAAAAAAGATACCAAGGTACTGGCTGTTGGACTTTAATAAGTGATTATCCTGAACAAATCCATAACAGAAAACCTTACAGAAAAAGTTTTTGTAGGTTTTTTCTTGATTTGATGAAAAGCATATTTTTTATAGGGTAAGAGTCCCTATCTAAGTAAAAATATTTTGAATGCATAAAATTAGTATTTTCATGTCGTTTTTCTCAGAGAAATAGCTAATAGTCTTTATTTTAATCTAATTCGACATATCTAATAATTTTCTAGTATTCAGCACCCTACTCTTATACTGAATTGGCTATAAGCTACTATACCGCACAATAACTGTCCCCAATGTTATTGGGCGTAAATCAATATAAAAATCGAATAATACACTTATTTTTAAATATTAGAGAGCAATATTAGGGAATATGCCATATAAAACAATTCAGCCTAAGGATTAGATGGGCACAAGTACAAGTAATACCCAAAATCACAACAACAGAAATAGTAAAATAAAGGCCTAACTTTGAAATATTTTTTTAAACAATTTTTTTAAATACTCATAATCAATATTTTCAAAAATGTCTTATGTCAAATTATATAACAGATACCAGTGATGAAGTATGCTTAATTTCAAAGTTGTAGCTGATAAAATAAAGATTTTAGAGCCAATTATGTAAAAAACCGCGATCCGCCGATTGGTTTTTTGGCTTTTCCCAAAAAACTGAATTTTGGAGTTGTGCCCATTCATTATTAAGGGTGCGAAAAGTCCAATCTATCTCTCACATATTAGCACTGATGTTTTCTTTACATCACGTATTCGCGTAACAACCAGATAAAGAATCGTACAATTATATAAAAATAATATAATAAATCTGTAATAAGCGTACATAGTTACATAAACATTGCGATTGCATAAACATCTGTGTCAAGGCAGTCAAATGACCCCCGCCACGTGCAAGGGGGAATGGGCAAGATAGTGTTCATAAATGCCATTGTCCTTTACAAATCTTATGACTCGTCGTTTTTATTTAATTAATAATGATGAATAAACTTCACGCCAAAATGACTCATATTGTCACACATTCTTTGATGACTATACTGCAAATGATTGTATTATGAATGCAGTTAAAAATAATGCAAATATATTGCCTCTATATTTATTTCTAAAATTGTAAATTATGGTTAAATGTGGAAAGGAAAAATGCGTAGCTAAAATAAAAAGACAGGGGCAGTTTTACCACATTGGAAAAATGCTATTTAATGCCTGTTCAATTAAATAAATATACATTATTTATCATTCTCTTTGTTTTAGTCTACTTGAACAGAATGTACTGGAAATGTACTATATCAATTAATTAACAGACACATTTTGGCTAATAAGTTATTATCAATGCATGACGTGGTTCGTTGGCGTCTTTCTAAATAAAGTACATAAATTATGCAACCGGCTTGTGCATGCGTGCTAGAATCTATCCTTGAACAGATAAAAATCCTTCTAAATCTAAATTACCAATCATCGTCATCATTTCAGCCATATGACGTCCACTGCTGAACATAGGCCTCCCCCAATGATTTCTATATTGACCGGTTCGTAGCGGCCAACAAACATCCAGCGCCTTCCTGCTACCTTTATGATGTCGTTGGTCCCGGACGTCACATGCTGCGTTTTCCGGTACGCGGCCTCCACTCCAGAACCTTGCTGCCCCATTGGCCGTCAGTTCTGCGTATTATTATGTGCCTTGCCCATTGCCACTTCAGCTTGCTAATCCGTCGGGCTATGTCAGCGACTTTAGTTCGTCTACGGATCTCTTTATTTCTTTATGAAATCTATACTAATATTATAAAGAGGTAAAGTTTGTGTGTTTGTATATTTGTTAAAATGTAAGGGGTAATCTCGGGATCTACTGAACCGATTTCAAAAAATCTTTTACCAATAGAAAGCCACAGTCATAGGTTATATGTATAAAAAACCGAAAAATTCCACGCGGGCGAAGCCGCGGGCGGCAAGCCAGTTACTAATAAGAGTTATATTATGTTTCTGACTTATTTGTTTCCCTCCACAGCTAGATCTAATCCCGTTCAAGGACTACGCAGTGGACCTCCCTCATCTGATCCATACGGCTAACTCCACGCTCGCCGATATTAGCCTCGTGAACCTGACGGCGTCGCGAGACTACAATTCGTCACGGTTCGCGCTGCGAGTGTTACTGGCCAGTGTGGATGACAGTAACGATACGATGCGCTATGCTATGCGCAAGAGTCTGGATGACGAACACACGCCTGGGGTCTTTGAGGTAAGCTACTATAAGGATTTATCTACCAAAGATAGGCAGCTAGCAACCTTGCTTGTTGACGTCAGTATGTTAAACCTGACGGCATCGCGAGACTACAAACGCTTCGCGGTTCGCGCTGCGAGTGTTATTGGCCAGTGTGGATGACAGTAACGATACGATGCGCTATGCTATGCGCAAGAGTCTGGATGACGAACACACGCCTGGGGTGTTTGAGGTGAATTACTAGTTAGGACTTATCTTCCTGTAGAATATAACGATATAACATGACATACAGTAATAAACACAAAAAAAAATTAAGTTAAAATTTCAAGCTACGAGTAACTGCTCCCATGCAAACAATAACACCTATTTTTTGTCTCTTTAAAAGAAAATGGGTCTATGAAACCTATGACTCAGTTATTACAGCTCATCGAAGTGTGCCTTGGACTAAGCGGCGCCGTCTCATAAGACACCATGGTGGCGCCAACAACGGTCGTGTAACTTGTAAGCTACGAATGTACCAAATAGCAACATTTTCGGTTGCCAGCAATAAATTGGTTGCGCGACCATGTTGATACAATAGTCTGGTCTGTGAGCACGTAGAATTTTGTCCAATGACCCCAAGCTACCCATCCTTATCGCTCGCGCGTAATTATGTTGCTGTCGCACTCGCACACTCACTGCGGGCGCCCGCTGCACAGTCGCGACAGCAATATAATAATTACGCGCGAGCGATAAGGATGGGTAGCTTGGGGTCATTGGACAAAATTCTACGTGCTCACGGACCAGGCTTTAGTTGAGGTATACATTTATTGGCGAGCAGTGGCGCTACTATAGTGTCCTAAGAGTTATTTAGGCTTGTTCTAATTTCATCTTTCCCCTCTAGATAATAGAGATCAAATCTCCCGAGTCGGCTCGGAGCGGCGACGGCGGCTTCCTGCAGTTCCGGCCCGTGGCTTACACCACGCCAGAGCGCGGCGTCACCACCTCTACGATAGTGCACGTGTCCGCTTTCAACAGGTTCGGTTCTTTTACAAGTTCGTAGTTTCAGCCAAATGACGTCCACTGCTGGACAAAGGCCTCCCCCAAGGTTTTCCACAATGAACGGTCCTGCGCTGCCCGCATCCAGGCTCTTCCCGCGACCTTTACCAGATCGTCGGTCCACCTAGTAGGAGGCCTGCCCACGCTACGTCTTCCAGCCCGTGGTCGCCACTCGAGAACTTTCCTGCCCCAACGGCCATCGTCTCTACGAGCTATGTGCCCCGCCCACTGCCTCTTTTACAAGACAACTTTATATTTATTGCTTTTGTTAAAGCTTTTAGTGGTGATCATTTGTGGCTTGTGTTTAGGATAAAGACTATAAAGCCAATTGCATTCGGTGCACGGAAGTAGGTTCACCATAATAGTTCAGCATTCGTCGTCCGTCGAATCGGCGGTCCTATGCCGACTATACATTTTTAAAATTTTTTAGCCCCACTTGCCGTGGATGTCGTAATGTTTATATTTGTAAATTACTAATATTATTTTTTTATAAAAAAGGATAAATATGCAAACATAAGCTCTTCGCAACCCGTCTGGCCAGCATAGGGATTGTATGCCAAAATCCTTTTTTACATCTGGTATATTAGATAGGGTCGTCCATCTGCAAAGTAGACTAATGCCCGTTTTCACCATCAATCCCTAATTTTTAAGCGACCCCTATGAAAACAAAATGCCTGTTATGTGTTACCATGGGGGTCACTTAAAAATTAGGGATTGATGGTGAAAACGGCCATACTTAAGTAACCTGATGATATTTTTTATGTATTCGTACAGGACGTCAATCCCCAAAGGCAGCACGTTGGAGACGTTCTTCCGTCACGCCGATGCCAGCCGCCTGCTGCTGCAGGACTTGCTGGTGTCCTTCGGCGAGGCCGGCGACGGGTTCTACGAGAAGCACAACTACACTTCTTGGTAAGTGTTTTACCTTTTGAAGTTCCTTTTTAAACTTTTATATTTCTTGTCGTTAAAAACCAGTGTGTTACTACATGTAAATACATGTATATCACGGTTGGAATAGAGAGCCCTCTGGGTTCATAACTAGGGCCCTGTGAGCAAGAGAGACTCGGCTACTTTTAAAAAAATTGTATAAACCTACGATCCTGTAAATACGAATCGCTGAAAAGTTCTACATCGCTGAACTATTTTTTATTTTCTGGATATTGTATTTTTTTCTTTATTCATAAAACCACAGCTCTTTAAAATATAATTACAAAAAGGTATTTTTATAAATAGTAGCAATAATGCCCGCACTCTAATTTTTTTGTCTACTTGTCTACTAAATACATTACAAATAATACTGCAAATACTATTTAAAAGTCTTAGGTCTGACATGGCTATAAATGTTTGCGTGAAGGTCTTTCTCACTCTGACTTATGCCTCAAAGAGGTCACTTCTTAATGATAAAACCAAAAATTATTTGTCTTTTCGTCGCAATCTAATGTCGTTTCGATTTGTAATTTCTTTTGTGTCTATTTTAGTTTACAATAAAGTCCTATTTTCTATCTAGGTCGTTCACGGTGGGCTACGGCGCGCCTCCCCTAGAAGGCTTCTCGGCCTTCGTGATCGGCATCATCTGCGTGGGGTTAGGGCTGCCGGTGGCGCTGGCGGCGTCGGGCGCGGTTTATGCGCTGGTGCGCCGACGCCGCGCCGCGCCGCGCCGGTTGCTGGACGACGAATGACCTTATAGCTTCAGCGCGCTGAGGGAGCATGACTGATGTAAGTATTAGATTAAAGTCTGTTCGCCGAGAGCAGATAAAAAAAAATATCAGAGGTTCTAAACTCATTATAAATTGCGGCCCGCTAATTATTCTTGTCGATATAATGAAAAAGTTGGTAGATTATCATTATTATCTCTTTTAAATTTACGGGAATTATTCCGGTTAGGGCATACGTGGGGATACGGATCAAACACGTGGCGTCCATGTGTTGGATAAAAAGTATTTCATTATTATCAAGTGGCTTATAGTGTATCCCAATGTTGGGCAAAGCCCTACCCACTGTCATACCATTCATTTCGGTCTTATGTAAAATAAATCTATTCCGTTTCACACATTGCGGCCCGCCGGCCGGGGCGCTTGACGACAGCTGCGTGGCTCGTACCATGGTACTCAGTGCGCGTTGTGACAAACGACGCCCGCCATACAGAATGCGATAATTAAGCGACAGTCGCTATTGCAAGACATTTCATAATATTTATCAACTCTCGGCGAACAGACTTTAGATAGAAGCTATAGTAGGGTTCGAAATTATCAAGATAATTACGTTTCATGATAATTTTATCAACAGTATAAGAAGATTGTTGTCAAGTTATGCATATCGCTTAAATCTTGGAAAATTGATAAATATTTTGACGCTAGATAACTACTGATAATTGTAGAGCTAAATAGATAGGTTTTATAACTATCTATGTTGTATTGTTGATTAGCCCACCACTAGACGCAAGTGCGGAAATACACGTTCGGAAACTTCGAATACAGTTCATTTTTACGAGCGCATCTTTTTGTTATTATCAACCGATAATTATCCATCTTTTATTATCACGATAATTATCATGATAATTATCTCGAACCCTGAGCTATGCAATAGCAATATTTGGGATTGGTATCTAAGTTCAAATGAGTCGTTCTGTTCGTTATAAAAACCTTAAATTTTAATTTTAAGACGATATACTGACGACAACAAAGTCATCAGCAAAACACCGTGACATTTAATTTTGATACATTTAAAATAGCTCAGCCACAGATCCAAGAGCTAAGCTAACCCGATACTATACCGAGGATATCCCGGATATCAGCCTATACGAGATTAGGATGGCTCTCAAACAACTTAAGAACAACAAGGCACCGGGTGATGACGGAATAACCTCGGAGCTTCTGAACGCGGGTGGTACACCGATACTGAAGGTCCTTCAGAGGCTCTTTAACTCAGTTTTACTCGAGGGAATAACGCCAGAGGCATGGAACAGAAGCGTGGTGGTGCTTTTCTTCAAGAAAGGAGATAACACCTTACTGAAGAATTACAGACCCATCTCGCTTCTGAGCCATGTTTACAAGCTGTTTTCGAGTCATCACGAATCGTCTCGCACATAGGTTCGATGACTTCCAGCCTCCCGAACAAGCCGGTTTCCGGAAAGGTTATAGTACCATAGACCACATCCATACGCTGCGGCAGGTTATACAGAAGACTGAGGAGTATAACTTGCCACTATGCTTGGCGTTCGTGGACTATGAGAAGGCCTTTGATTCGATTGAGACGTGGGCAGTGCTGCAGTCTCTCCAGCGGTGCCGTATCGACTATCGGTACATCGAGGTACTAAAGTGCTTGTACAAAAACGCCACCATGTCGGTCCGAGTACAGGAGCAAAGCACGAGGGCGATTCCTCTACAGCGAGGCGTAAGACAGGGAGATGTTATATCTCCGAAACTCTTCACCGCGGCATTGGAAGACGCTTTCAAACTCCTGGAATGGAAAGGATACGGCATAAACGTTAACGGCGAGTACATCACTCACCTTCGGTTTGCCGACGATATCGTGGTCATGGCAGAATCGCTGGAGGACCTCGGCACCATGCTCGAAGACCTTAATCGAGTTTCCCAACAGGTAGGCCTTCGGATGAACATGGACAAAACGAAGCTTATGTCCAGAGGCGGCGTTAAGCGTGGGCGATGTGGGCCACCGCCTACGGCCTCGCTGTACAAGGGGCCTCGCGACTCAAAAATGTTTAAAGCGAGAATAAAACAAAAATAAGCCGTAATGGGTGCGACTCTGGATGGGTGTGACTCTGCAAAGTATATTATTTGTTATGGATGTGATTCTGGTTTGGTGGCATCTTGCCTAATGGCAAATCGCAAAAACTTCCCGATTAATCGGGACTATACGACGTTTACAGTTGATTTTCCAGAATATCGCAAATTCTTTGATACATAACGTTTGTACTGCCGGAATTCATTCTCCTCTGGAATGTCCCCAAAATTCCATTATTTTTGCCGTATCACTTACCGTTTTCGACATATCTGCGTGTGCAAATGACCTGCGCGTATCGATACGATTAATATTATAGGGAGTCCTTCGTACTTACATACAGGGTGACTGGAACTGAACCCGCCATAGCTAATACGCGTATAGACGAGGTCATTTGCTAATTATTGAACCTTACTTTCTATGACTAAAGTTTTATAGTTTAGGAGATATGACAATTTTTATACTTGTTTCAGATTTTCCCGAAATTTGACCTAAAAACTGCTTAATTTTTTTTTCTCGCATTATTTTAACCGTTTTTTTTATTTGATACTAATATCGAATAAACCTTTAGTCAAATAAAATAAATTTCAGATCTAGATAATGATTCAATAACTAGTTACGAGCCGCCAAAGTTCAACAAAAGTACAAACCACGATAAAAAATTCAAATTCGATTTCGATTTAAGAAATAACTAATGGTGATAATGGATTGCCAATGATCTTAAAAATATCTCTACCTTCTCTTCTTTCCAATGACATATCACACGTAGTAATTAGATATTGAAATTTATTAAAAATTCAAAGTTTATGGAAGAAAATGGAGTAATTTACGAAAATTATCCATACAAAGTTTCTTCAAACAACTCATATTTTCTGCTATACTCCTTTTCATAACTATTTTCGTGTTTTTTTTTAAATGAATTTAAAAATAATAATCACATTATAAAGAAAAAAAAAATAAAAAAATTCAAAATCAACTTTGTATGGATAATTTTTGTATTATTACTCCATTTTCTTCCATAAACTTTGAATTTTTGATAAATTTCAATATCCAATTACAACGTGTGATATATCATTGGAAAGAAGAGAAGCTGGAGATATTTTTAAGATTATTGGCAATCCATTACCACCATTAATTTTTGTTTCAATCGAATTTGAAGTAGAATTTTTTATCGTGGTTTGTACTTTTGTTGAACTTTGGCGGCTTGTAACTAGCTATTCAATCATTATCTGGATCAGAAATTTATTTTATTTGAATAAAGACATATTCGATATTAATATCAAATATAAAAAACTGTTGAAATCACGCCAGAAAAAAAAATTGAAGCAGTTTTTAGGTCAAATTTCGGAAAAATCCGAAAAAAGTATAAAAATTGACATATCTCCTAAACTATAAAACTTTAGCCATAGAAAGTAAGGTTCAATAATTAGCAAATGACCTCCTCTCACAGTGATCTGTGCCTCCTCTATACGCCTATTAGCTATGGCGGGTTCAGTTCCAGTCACCCTGTATATTATGAACCTCAAGATGTATAACTCAAAAACATTTTACGAAACTATTGAATAAATAATTGATTTTTTGCAATATTGCAAATATCATAGGACTCATTGTTAGTACTGCTAAAGTTCATCACCCCTTCAGGAAACCCCCAAAATTTCATTATTTTTGCCGTATCTCTTACAGTTTTCGAGATATTTGCATTTGCAACCAATTGTGCTGTATATATATACATGCATGTACATTGAAAATGTTTGATTTTCTCGTAATTCGTCAGTAACTCGTAAACTATCATAAATACGAAAAAAAACGTTAATAATCAATTTTGTAGACATTCCAATTTTTCACAAAAAAGTGTCATTACATTTTTCATTTCAGACAATAGTTTTTTAGTTATAACAAAAACAATGCTCTTTTCAATTGTTTAAACAATTTGCGAATAGCCGATAGTCTACACAAACTAATGGCCACGATTCCACCACGAGACAAACCTACTGTCAAAATTTTAAATCGATTGCTTCATTTCCCTATTAGTAATCGTTCGCCAAAATTTGAATCCGAACATCCATCCATCCATACACACACACACACACACATACATACATTTTTCTAAAAATAGCATATAATCATTTTAGTGACCCTAAAACGCGAAGATATCACAAAATTTTCACTTCCGACTTTTGGGGTGAAAACAATAACTTCCCCATATCGGGAAGTTAAAAATATAAATCAATTTTGTTGTGAAACATGTTTTCTTAGTCTGGCAACATTTGCCGCCGACCAGAGTGCGGGGAATCCCCGGTTTATTTGTTTACTTTAATAAAAACTTGGCAGTGTTAATTGTTTTGTTTGTTTTTATTATTTTATAAAATCCGTCTTCAGGTCGCCATAGAACAGGGCCTCGCGAAATCTGTCTTGCCCACATCAAATTTAGTTGTTGCCCCGCCACTGCTTATGTCGAACGTCCATGTTGCGCCCTACCCGGTGTCGGTTGGGAGCTCGATTCTTGAGATTGTTGACAAGTATGTCTACCTCGGACAAACGATCCAGCTAGGTAGGTCCAATTTCGAGAAGGAGGTCAATCGTCGAATCCAACTCGGCTGGGCAGCGTTCGGGAAACTACGCAACATCTTTTCGTCCAAAATACCCCAGTGCCTGAAGACGAAAGTCTACAACCAATGTGTGTTACCTGTGATGACTTATGGCTCGGAAACGTGGCCCCTCACTATAGGCCTTATACAGAAGCTCAAAGTTGCACAGCGTGCTATGGAGAGGGCTATGCTCGGTGTTTCTTTACGAGATCGAATCAGAAATGAGGAGATCCGTAAACGAACTAAAGTCGCTGACATAGCCCGACGGATCAGCAAGCTGAAGTGGCAGTGGGCTGGGCACATAGTACGCAGAACTGACGGCCGATGGGGCAGCAAGGTTCTGGAATGGAGGCCACGTACCGGAAAACGCAGCGTGGGACGTCCACCCACAAGGTGGACCGATGACCTGATAAAGGTAGCGGGAAGGCGCTGGATGCAGGCCGCTACCAACCGTGCGATGTGGAAGTCATTGGGGGAGGCCTATGTTCAGCAGTGGACGTCCTGTGGCTGAAATGATGATGATGAACATTTAAAATACACAAATACAACGTGCCTCTTGCCGCCAAATAATGAATCAGATTAACATTTTTAATATACAGTATTTTTAATTCGACTAAGTGCAGCACAAAAATAGACATTTCGAAAGACCCTTCAATAAAGAGCCAACGTTTTTCCTTACAGGTTTTCAGAGCCACCATCGCAAAGTCAACCAATAACATGTTACTGTAGGAAACCGATGCCTTCTTACAATTTTCCCAACATTTTACATCATGGATTCAATTGAAATCGTCCCGCCCGCGCCCTTAGAAAAATAAACTTTTAGCTTAGTTGTTCACAGAATACAGGTAATGATTGGCTCAAAGATGGACTGCGTATTGGTCTAAAACAGTGGTTCTTAACCGGTGGTCCGCGGACCACTGGTGGTCCCTGGAGGCATTCCAAGTGGTCCGCGAAAACATCGTAATAAACAAGTGACGTGACGTGATGAGTCGAGTCAACACAACGCAAACGGCGCACAGTGGGCGAGAAATCGACCTCCCCTTTCATAGGATTTTGAAAAAAAAGTGGTCCCTGACAAGACAGAAATTTGGTAAAATGGTCCCTCGTGACTTAAAGGTTAAGAACCACTGGTCTAAAAGGACCCCTACCAAAGTACATAATATATTGGGGAGGAACTTAAGAACCAATGGAAATGCAAGATAGACGCATGGCACCAAATTAATTATATTATTACGGTGTACATAATATTTGAATTGAGTTTGAGTTGGATGGTATTATTCATTTTTTGCAACTTAACTGCATCCTAAAATTTTATAGCACTTAACCAAAGTGTTCTCAATAACAACAAGAACCTTTTACATAACAGCGTCTTAGAGAGCACGATTTTAATTTTAATTGACCATAAACAAACCAGAGACAGTTTACGTTTGATTAGATATTCGTTTTAGTGAAATTTAAATTAATTTAGACTGTAATTCAATGATCTGTGTAATTTAAATATGAATATACAGGGTGATAGATTAAACGTAGAAATAACTTCTAGAGGTGATCCTAATTACTTTACTATGGAACCAATGGTTTTTTTAAATCCTGCTATTTCATACATTCTACTCGAGTAACCTTGATTTTGTTTGGGACAGGTATTTTTTTTTCACGGAAAAGAGTCCTGAAGTTTTTCTCGCGTTCCATCTATCACCCTATGTATAATTATACTAATTTATGTGTATGATGTATTTTGTAAGTGCTAACCAAACTTTTGTATTATGACGTTTAAAGTACTAAAATAGCTGCGGCTTAATATGTAATCAATAATCATTTTAAATCCTATGACTAATTAGTAAATACAAGCATTCATATAACAGCATTCCAATAAATGCCTTCAAAACATTTGTAACTCAATGCGTTACTAGAGTTAATTTAATGTTCAAAACCTCTTAAAGTGCCTGCACAGTGTGCGTAAAAAAGCAAAAATAAAGTCTTTATATGTATAAAATATTTCGAAAACAACATTTACATGAATTAATTGTGTAACTTATGCATATTGAATGTTAATTGATTGTTGTATGTTATAGTTAAATAATGTTAGCCTTTTTTACAATAAGCCCGACGGTACTACAGCATACAAACTTACCCTTGAACGTGAATGGCTATGCGTACGGATCGGATAATATAACCTGGTCGAGTTTACTGCACACCTATCAGCCGTGACGTCACATCGACGGTCTGATACGACTCTATTCTGGTTTGATTCTAACGAGGTGCGCAGTTATGCTCGATCGGGTTGTACGAGGGGCGGCTGAAAATTTCGCGGCCTAAGGTACTTAGCGATGAGTAATTAGCTTGTTACTCATATCACTAGTTGCGACACTCAGTAGTATTATAAAAAGCAATCACTAATTAAGTTTGCACTGATAGTTCAATTTCTATCGAACAAATGACATCACCCACCATGTCCGCCGAATCTGGAGATTTGCGGAATTTCGACACCGCGCGCCGCGGACATAATTCCTCGTAAAGAAGGAAAATAGACCGAAAGACATTTTTGAAGAGATGTCATTGGTTCTTCAGGATTCTGGACCTTCATATACTATGGTTAAAAAATGGGCCCGACTATTTCATCACGGACGAGAGACCTGTGAAAACGACCCCCGCCCTGTCACGATACTGAGTGAAGGAAACGTTCAAAAGTCGAAAAAATCGTTCCGGCTGACCAAAGAATTAAATCGTGGCAGATAGCTGAAAAATATTTCTTTGTGTTCGCGAGGCTTTTGTACAGAAATGACGGGGGAAACTGACACGCGGATTGCTCTTTCCGCAAGACAACGCGCCCGTTCACGCCGCACGTGTTGCGAGGCCAAGCCCTGAAAGACACCGGGTTCTCAGAGATTGACCACCCACCATATAGCCAAGACCTATTACCTAGCGATATTTTCCTGTTTTTCGATTTGAAAAAGGACTTACGGGGCCGGAGATATGCAGATGACAACGAAATTAAAGCTGCGGTTGGTCGTCATTTTGAAAAAAAATTTTTTGGGTGGGTAAAAGGCATTGTATGCGAGATTTAAGAAATGTATTTCTTTTGAGGGAGATTATATTACAAAATAAAAAATAGAAACCATTTATTTTATTTCATTAAGTACCTTAGGCCGCGAAATTATCAGCCGGCCCTCGTAGTGTTTCTTTCTTGATCTCATTTAACATAAGTCTGTGAATACAGGGTGGTTTGATCGACAACCTGTACCTGTCGAGCTAAAGGGCTATTTAGATATTGGGTTTATGTAATCTTTGCTTTATTGGTCGAGTATTAGAAAATGCGACGCGTTTCAGTATTTTATGCTAAATTACGTGTATGCAAATAGACGTCCTTCGATGCTGCATTATAATTAATTCATTGTTTTCTTTTGTAAATACAAATGTTTCTAGATAAATTTTATTTTTTAATAGTAGGTAAATTTGGTTCCTCAATATTGTTGGCATTGATCAAAGCCTTCATTAGCCATAGTTGGAAAGATATTTAAACGAAATAATCCTGATACTAAGATCTTAGTTTTAATGCGACGCCAAGACCAAGAGTTTTATTTTTAGAACAATTTGTATATTTTGTAAGTTATTTTAAGTTTTAATTTTATTAGCGCTATATTTTTGATGTGATATTAATTTCATTATGAGATTGTTTGTATGGATTACACAAATAAAATCATACTAATATTATTTTTTTTGTTTCTTTCAGTCTGCTAATCCGCAAAATCCGATATCCATCTGGTATTGGCCACCTTGTAGATATTTATGTGACAAACAGCTTGAAAATATGGAAACTTGTTTCAGATTCGATTCAACAATGCCATGTAAACAAATTCACAGTACTTATCCTTAATACATGTGACTGACTAGTGAGAGACAAGGACTTGCATCATTCCTTACTGTAACACTCCAGACACTAATTACAAGTTTACTACGCAGTTATTAATTAACGTACGATAGCCTGGCACGCGAAGTGCATAAATCAAAACGCACATGCAATTTGTGTCAGTTATTTTACTATCGTGCGCAGTTCTTGGGTTCAAATTCCGTTTTGAACATGATAAAGAAACTAGAATGAACTGCTTCCTAACTTTAATGAGGGTACTTTCCTTTATTATAGGGACTGTACCTGATTGAGATGAATAAAAGAATAGTTGATATCTAAGTAGTTTATTAGTATCGAAAAATATCAATACTTAAACAGTAATTTTGAATAACAAAACTTTTTTAAATTATTAAAGCCAATTGTTGAGTTCACAAACATCAATTGCTTTAGCATTTGAGGTAACCGCGCGGCACTCTGGCCTATTTCAGGTGAGGCAGTCCAGGATCGCGCGTCGGTCGAACTTGAAGTTGGCCCACGACGGCGCCACGAAGTTAAAGAACGCGTTATAATCGTCCGGGACCTCCGCATTAGGACTAGAATCTTTTTGCACGGGCGAAAAATTATTGGTATGAGTATTCTGCGGCGTAAACAGCTGGCGCTTCGAGTTTTTCTTATCCTTTTTATTACCACTTCCTTGGTTGTTGCCATTTTTAGAGGCACTGCCATGGTTGGGCTGACTGTGGCCGTGGCTTTGAGAGCCACTTTGAGTACTTGGGCCACTGCTATGAGAATGATTGTTGGCATGCACATTATTGCTGCTATTACTATTGTTGAGATGGCCATTGTTGTTAACATAAGCATTATTACTGTTAACATGGTTATTATTCTTCGGATATGTCTTCTGAGGGGTATTCTGCTGCTGATACTCTTGTATCTCATTTTGAAGCCCCTGAGAAATGGATTTCGTTTTAGTCTTGCTTGATGTAGACTCGATGTCGCCCATAGATTTGTGCCTTGTCCTTCGTGTACTATTATTAAACACTTTAGAATTACGTTCCGAGACCCAACGTCTCATGCGTTTCACAAACGGTAGCACCATAAAGAATGCATTCGGGCTGACCCCCATTTTGACTTTTGGAGTCATATCCTTCTTGTTTGATGGGAGATCGGCCAGTGGAAACCACTCGCAAGCTTTGATTTCATTCCTTGTTCGAGGCTGGAACTTAGTTTCGCGCGGGATGTAGCCAATGAGATACAAACGGACTATTTGATCGTGAATAATAGCCTCAATGTAGTCATTTTTGTTGATTAGTTTACTTATGTCAAAGCCAGTTTCTTCCAATACCTGCAAGACAAATTATATCAAATTAGTTTGATATGTTAAGAAGGAAAATCATATAAGTAGGATAATTTAGAATTCAATACAATCTAGAGCCTTACTCTTAATTTTAATAGAAACCTTCATAACTACTCCATTGTACAGTCAATAGCATGTCAGGCTATATTATGAGATACATAAGCATGTTAAGCTTCGTGCTGTCAACTGTACACTGGTGATAGCTAAATAAACCCAATTGTAAACAACTCATTTATTATGAAACCTACCTCTCTTGCGGCACACTTCCACGGCTCTTCGTCTTCGTTGACCTTGCCCTTGGGGAAGCCCCAGGAGGCCTTGGTCCAGTAGGATTGCACGAGCAGCACGTGCGTCAGGTCGGTGTCCAGCAGGATGGCCCCGTACGTGGGCACCTTCAACTTGTACTCCCTCCAGTTGTCCAGCACCGCGTCTAGGCTGCTTACGTGCTCTCGGAGTTGCGGGACGTGCTAGAAATAGACAAATAAGTTTCTTCTTAAAAAGATGTAGGTAATTATTATTTTTTTTTATTTAAAAATGCAGGTAGACACTAATTCAGTTAAGTACAGACGACAGCTGGACAAGCTAAACACTGTGGGTCCCTAACTAGTTGTAATATAGATGATATTTTACAAACAAAAATGGTATAAAATTTATGTTCTGTGGTCCCTAAGTCTTCCTTTCACAAACCGAAATAAAATCGCAATTCAATGCTGGTCGTCACAATAAAAAATTATAACAAAATAAACACTATGCTTCTTACTTGAAAAATATGTGCAGCAAACTCCCTGATACCACACGGGTTTAACTTTGTCGTCTCGTCAGTGCAGTAGTAGTCCAAATAAAACCAATGGGCGAGCTCGATTTGAAAACATATTCGCACGAGGTTCCCTCTGTCTTCAGGAGGGAGATTTATGATGAACCGGCTGAAGAAAACAAAATAATAAAGATTAAAATGTTTTGAAAACAAAGCACATTCATGCTCCAAATTCTTGCAGCAATCTTACCTGCACAAATCATCTAAAATATCAGTTGGTATAGAATGCTTTTGTTTGGGATGATTTGAACTAGGCCCAGTTGATCCCATGGTATTAATTTTGATGATTATGGACTAAAAAACTAATTAGAATAAATTTATTTACCGACAAATAATCAACTTTACTCCAGAAACGTCAAGAAAATGTCAAATTCACGAACGAACGGAACGAAATTGAACGAATGATGAATGTATTAGCGATGGGCGTTATTCGTTATCACGGGTTATTAAACGAGTGATCAGCCTGACCAGTGATCACTCGTTATCCAGAAACGCCTAAACTAGTTTTTTTCTTAACGTCATACAACGTTAGAATCTCTTCGTTATTCAACACAATTGTTTCCACAACGCTCTAAAGCTAAACTGAATTCACTCTTAAGCATACAACATAAGGTAGATGTTTGGTTGACATAAAAAATAACGTGTTTCCCGCTTCGTTATGACATATTTGAGGACAACGTCGTACATTGACGATTCTCAAACATATTTTTTGTAACCTAAAGGAGTAAAGCGAGTAATGTATGGTGTCGAACTAATAAGGATCGCAACGAAACGAGTGCGTGTGCGAGTGAGAAAGCCATAGGACGTTAACATAAGTGTGGATGAAATAGGTATAATGTTCGTCGTACGTTAGATATTCAATCGAATTTGAGTCTTATTTTCAAGGTCATAAGTTCCTAAATGCCTTGCAGCTAACCAAACACCTAACGTTATAATTATCACGCTTGCTTGAGAGTTGTGGAAATAACTTCGTTTAAAAAAAACTAGTTTTGAAAACGTTATTCGTGATTCGAAAACCGTCGCGTTTAGTTATTTCAAAAACCCATAACGACACATCTTTAGAATGTATGTACTAGAAAATAATCAGTCGGGGGGAGTAGGTAGGGTGAATGCGTGAATTCATTGCAACACTATTTCTTTCTTCTTGAAACGTTAAAATAAACTTGTCATAGCTGTCATTTTGTAAACCTTTGAAAAACCATAGAGAAAAGTAATACATAGGAAATAGAGAACCCTCTCTGTCAAATTTTTGAACCTACTAATTGACAGCCTGGTGTTAAATTCCCTGTACTTAACCTACGTACGTAACGCTCACATACATACATAGTCCACGCACACATACATACATAAAGTCCACGCACACATACACACAGTTCACGCACACATAGGCCCTCATAACCTTCAAAGAATTATTGTTTTTTTGATGTACAATGTAGAATTTTTTCAAATCCATTATTTTGAAAGTATTTATCTTTATGGTGTACGTATTGTATTATTTTCAAAACAATGGATTTGGAAAAATTCTACATTGCACATGGAAATGCAAATAAACAAAAACTTTTCAATTTAATAATTTTACTTTATTTATGAACACACATAATATTATACACCAAAAGCGTCTTTTCGCAAAGTTTTCAACAACACTAAAAAAGCATTTGCACTTTGAGAAAACTCAGATCACTTGTGAACATAACAGAAAGTTTCTTCGCGATTCACGAAGGAACGAACAAAACTCCGATGAACCAGAACAGCAGCAGGTACGAAGGAATGAACTTGAATTTGACTCGACTCTTCAATACTTTAATAGGGCCACAGAACTTATAAACGATGGCTAAGAAAACAAGAATGCATTCAACCCAATGATATTACAGAACTATAGATATGTTACGTTCATAGAAATTACGATTTTAATCCGTGCCGAGCTATTCCAAATTGCACACATTGACAAATGTAATTGATAAGTGAAACAAAAGATACGAAATAGCACGCAAATGAAAGAGATAGCTATAGTTTTAACGATTCTGCACTAACTAATCTATGTCCGCAGCGCACGCATCCTTATCGCTCTAACGTTAAAACAAGATCGCTTTCTCTTTCTTAACTTGAACATGGCGCATGGCGTCTTGATTGTTTGCATAAATAATTGAAAATATAAATACTAAATAATTTTGCATAATCACATGTGGTAAGAGATCCCTTGTATTTTGTTTACTTTAGAGTCATAATTGGTACACTTTCGAAACACACACGATGGCATTTTTTATTTATTTTGGTAAGAACACAGGAACTTACGGTGTGGTACGCACGCGATTGCGCACGACGCAGGCCACACGAAGACTAAACACAAGACGTCCCAATTGGGACGTATTTGAGTATTCACAGCGCGAGCGCTTATAACCTATCTGCTTTTGTTTTTATATAATATCATTGATTCAACCTAACAAAAACAACACCGGCCATTTTGGAGGAAAAACAAAGTTGCCATATGTTAAATAGTAATTTCTACTACTCTATTATGTAAATTATAACAAAAAATGTCACCGTTCAGTTTTAAATTAAAACAAATTAATTTCATTTTAAAAAAAGTTTTCACATTGTAATTAACAATATTCTGAAATATATTTTAATTAAGAAAAAAATGAAAATATGAAGGAAACAGGAGCAGCGACATCTAAAGCGTTTTAGGGTAGTTAAAAAGTATTGCTTCCTCATTGTTATAGCATTGCTGCAAAATCTGAAAAGCTTTTAAATATTTTAAGATGTGTTTCTGGAGTCTGGTGGGGTGCTCACCCAGCGTCATTAAGACTTTTATACAATGCTATTATAAGAAGTGTACTTGACTATGGCAGTTTCTATCTAGAGCCTTGTAATTTAGTTGGTTTAAGTAAATTGGATGCGATTCAATCTAAAGCGCTAAGGATTATAGCTGGTGCTATGCAATGCCTTGCAAGCTGAATGTGTTGAGCCCCCATTGAAATTACGCCGCCAATATTTATGTGACAAGTATCTTTTCCGTGTACTTCAATTTGCTGACCATCCTATATATAGCAAACTCAACAGACTTAATGATTTAATTGATACTTCCTCTTATTGGTCACGTAAATCTCCTCCTTGTGTGATTATTAGTTTTCGTAAATTTATATCAATCCAAGCCCCAGTCCACAGAACCTCCTTTCTTCCGATATTTTCTGTAAATTTTGAATCCCTTATTCTTACTCCGACAATTCATTTCAACCTAGACATACATAAGGATGACTACAATGCTAACATTAAGTTCAATCAGATCGTAGACGAACACTGGGGCGATTGGCATCATAATATCTATTGCGATGCATCTAAGCACTCTCCAACGGGTCATGTTGGCGTTGGCGCATACCATAAACAATATCATATTGTCCAGAAAATAAAACTCCGTCCAGAATCATCAGTCTTTACAGGAGAATGTTTTGGACTGTTTAAGGCTTTAGAGTATGCTCTCCTTATGAAATTAAACACAACTGTAATATTTTGTGACTCTAAAAGTGCTTTGCAGGCATTACATAAATTTCCATTTAAGAACAATACTAATTATCCTATTATTACAGAATGCAGGAAATTACTTCACAAATGTAGTCTTAACAGTCATTTAATTAATTTTGCGTGGATTCCTAGTCATACCAATATTCCAGGAAATGATAAAGCTGATAAGCTGGCCAATGAAGCGGTTGAGTGTGGAGATATACATCCGTACACAAATTATTGCCATGACTTAACGGCAGCCCTTCCCAAAGCTTATCTCAAATCTGCCTGGGATGAGAATTGGGAGTTCACTAGCCAATCTAAGGGGAAACATTACAAGCTCATTCAACCATCCATCCTTTGTAAACCATGGTTTGTTAAAATTAATCTTTCCAAAACAGTTACTACCATTTTAACTAGAATGCGACTTGGTCACGTGTGCACTCCAGCACACTTGGCTAAAATTCATGTACTTGATTATGATTCGTGCACTTGTGGTTCTGGCGTCGGAGACTTAAATCACATATTTTTTTACTGTTGCCTATATGATCGTTCCTCTTTTATTAGTTCTCTTTTAGCCATTAAAATTCCTTTTCCTACATCCATCACTTGCCTATTATATACCAATAACATTGATGTTTATAATATCCTAGCCGAATTTATTACCCATAATAATATAAAATTGTAAATAGTAATGTATATTGTACTTATGTAAATATTATTTTATTTTTATTATTTTGTACTTATATCACACCTAAATTGATCCTATGAAAACCATCCTTTGTTCCGTTTCCTTCCGTAATTGATTCGTTTCCCTACCTTTTAACTTTAACCCAATCCCACCCTGTCTAAACGCAATGTCCGCAAAACTTATGGCAAAACTGAACGCAAAAATCAAGAACCCCGTCGTGGCTAAACGCAATCCGCGAGAGCCATAAAGAAGAAAAAAAAAAAAAAAGTATTGGAATTTATCGACTGAAGTCGCTGTTTGGAAGCAAGTTTGATCGTAGTATGGAAGTTTCCGTACCCTGTGAAAAACTTCCAACACAGCGAATCAATCCGAAATATTTCGATTAATTCCGAAAAAATGGATATCACTCCATTATTTAAAGCGTGCATAAAAACCGTGAAAACACGAAACAAAGCTTTTGGCATCCATAGCCCCATAAGCGAAGACAAACAGCGAATACTGCGAACGAAACCTAAGAGTGCTTTTATGACTACAGCGAGGGACATAAATTCGCAAATAACAAGACTGCGCGACTTTCTGTTGGAGTACAGAGATAAATATTTAAGTTTTTTCGATAATGTTACTGGGGACGAGATGTCAGATTCGGAGAGGGACCAAATAGACGCGGGGGCACAGCGCATTATAAACACCTGTTCTCACTTGCTGAAAGAGTTCCGGAACGATAACCGCAAGGTGGCCGTGTCCCAGCAGATGCGGGACTACATGGACGGCGTGATGGATCTCATAGATATGTACTTAAAAGCTGTGTGTAAGATACACAGCGAGCTGAAGGCCCTGCGGGTGCAACGAGCGTTGGATGTACGCAAGTTATCGCGACTGGAACTGCCGCAAACTAAGTCTAACATTCCAAACCCTTTTGTAACAGAGAAAGATATTATAGTCAAAGAAAATATCAAAGAAGAAGAAGAAACAGCGGAAGTGGAAGAAACTGACAATGCTAAGAGAAGTCTGGATTTGTCAGAGAATGAAACTGCAGTGTTGGCAGATGAGGAGCAGCTGAGTGCAGAAGAGATGCAGATGTTTGAGGCAGAGAATGTGCAGCTTCTGAACGAACTGAACAACATGACTGAAGAAGTGCGGCAGATTGAGAGCAAAGTCTTGCATATAGCTGAATTACAAGAAGTTTTCACTGAAAAGGTAATGAAACACTATCTTGATTTTAATCTTTACATATTTTTATAAAAACCAAGTTTAGTTAGGGAAATCTTATAAAATGGGTTTTGTATCCAAAATTAATGAATTTAAATAAAAAGATTTTGTTAATTTCAGCCAAATGATGTCCACTGCTGGACAAAGGCCTCCCCCAAGGTTTAAATAAAAGGATAAAAGTTTAAAAGTATTTCAAGCTAGACGTTTTTATTTTACAGATTCTTCAGCAAGAGCAGGACATAGATAGGATATCCACAACAGTAGTAGGAGCCACAGAAAACGTCAAAGATGCTAATGAACAAATTAAGCAAGCCATTCAGAGGAACGCTGGTTTGCGCGTCTACATCCTGTTTGTTTTACTGGTTATGTCTTTCACACTTTTGTTCCTTGATTGGTACAATGATTAAACCTATATCAGTGAAATTACTTTTATTATTACTAACATGATGTATGATATTATATTAAGCGATAAAGATAATGTAATTGACTTGTATTGAGGTACTTTTGTAGTTTGGTGAATGAAATCCAATAAAAATCCAAAACTAACCATGATTTTGTTATGTAGGAATTGTTCATTCATTAGAAACTTTGATGTAGCGCTTTATTGAGTAGATTCCTGCAGTATTCTAGTCACTAGTGGAACAATGGTCTATCATAAGTAAGCACAAGAGGAGATACTTTTGAAAACGGGTAGATTATCCATTGTAAATTGAAAAAATTAAAAGTTTCTATCTGATTTTAAATTAAAATAGCTTCAAGGTATGCTTCTTTAGATGATTTCAGAAAGATCTCCACTTTGCTAATGAAACGAGGCTTAAATCACATCGTTCCATTGCCAAAATATTGTATAAAAAAGTACAAAGGCTGTCAATGTGACATTTTGGTTTTTTTTATCAGCTGTCAATGCTGTCATGCAACATGACAACCCGCACAACAACAAATTAATTGATTTGCGTATTTCTTTAAATTTTCCTGGTTTTAATCCCATTAATTCTATTCTCTGATAATTAAACTGATTTCTCATGATATATAAATTTATATCAGCACAGTTTTTAGGAGTAATATTGTGTTAATGCTTCGCAAACATATTAGTAAGTTGGGATTGTGTTGCCGCTCCGTTTATCCTATAAAACCGATTGTACCTCAAATAAATTACACTGCAAGTGCTACGACATTAAAGAATATGGAAGCTGTGAAAAGCATGAAGGATTTGGGTTATGCATTCAACAGTGGTAAGGATTTTCACTTAAAATAATACTAGCTAAGAATGGTCTGATGTTTTCATACAATCATACTTTACTTAAATTTTAGATGGGCAATTAAGAAAAATAGGTCCTGATGGCAAACCTAGTGAGGAGCCGTTTCAGTTTAACATCAGTGATCAACATCAAGAGTGTCAGGCTCACTATGAGGAGTTGGGTAGTGCCATCACTGAGCACATATACAGCCTCCTTGAAACCAAATATAATCTAGTTAGATTGCCTGTGCCCGTGGGCTCCACGCCGGCGACGGGCACCTTTATATTTGCATCCAAAGACTACAACCATAAGGATGTGCTCCTTGTTCTAATTAATGGATCAGGAGCAGTCAGAGCTGGGCAATGGGCTAGATCGTAAGTGTTCTAGATCAATACTTGTTTAAAATTTACTGGTAAAATAACTAGTACAATAGTTTTACTGAATTTAATGTCATCTACTGGAATTTGAGTTTTGTTTATTTTACAATTTTGCAGGCTAATCATCAACGAAAACCTAGAACAAGGAACTCAGATCCCTTACATTGAAAGAGCTATTGCCAAAGGCTATGGAGTTATGATTCTGAATACCAATGATAATTACCAAGCAGATGGGAAGAAGATACCACATAGCAGCAGTGCTGAAGAGCATGCTTACTATGTGTGGGAGACATACATATCTAAAGCCAAAGCAACTTCTGTAGTCATTGTAGCACACAGCTACGGAGGAGTGGTGACAGTCAGTCTAGCAGACCAGTTGAAAAGTGAATTTGAGAAGAGAGTCAAAGCCATAGCATTTACAGATTCTGTTCATGCATTCTCTCCAATAAAAATGCCCACATTTATGAAGGAGGTAACTACAGATTTTTATAGAAAGTTACTCAATGTTATTTTTTGAAGGAGCTTAACAATGTTTTATTATTTTAGATAACAAGAAACTGGATTTCCTCATCTGCACCACTGGACACACCTATGAAAACTCCTGAATTTGATTGCCCTAGGGTGTCTGCTGGTAAATATTTATCATATTCAGACACTTAACAGACTTGTCTTACATGGGTTACTTTTCAAAAGATTCACAGAACTCTAAAATGTGTTGTATTATGTTACAGGTCACCCAAGACATGAGATGTCCTCATGCTCATGCATCGAATCCGCCTTTATATTTGTTGAAGAGAAACTTACAAATAAGTAGTTATTTACAAGCACAATGTACACTGTTATTTACTGTAGGGTTGAATGATACGAATCACTGAATGTATAGTTGTTTTTAATAATAAGACAATAGATTCTATTTTACAATAATAAATAGTGTTATTTCTTCTTTCCCTTGGAGTAGTTTTTCATCCAGTATTTGACATCTTGTTTGTTGGCTCGGACTCCCAGAACCGCAGACTTTGAGTTGACATCTTTCATGACAAAAGGTGAGAAGCCAGCGATGTAGTCAGGGTCTAAGGCATTAGTTTTGCTCCTGGCCATTTTGGTTGCAAATCTTTTATGAATATGCTGGTCCTCAGTGAGGATTGGGTACTGGAAGTGCTGTCCACCTTTGGGTGTGGGCAAGCTGAATCTCTTCCCTCTTGCAGACAAGGGCTTACGACCATTGATGTGGATATGCTGGTTGCCATCATCATCTATGCTGACCCCCACTTTCTTCAGTGTGGCATGGCCACATTTGGGACAAAACAGTTTTGTCATCACACTGGTTGTCTTGAAACAGGTTGTGCAGCGAAAAATAAAGGTACGAAGCTGTTTGATTATCCTTCCATCTATAGCTGTAACATTTAAACCTATTTGTTTGAGGACATTCTGCATGGCGAAGTCTGAGGTGATACAGGCAACTTCTACAGCTTTATCTTCAAATTCTCCCATGTCCATTTCCTTCTTCTTTTCAGCCAGGTTGCCCGGGGTTATCCAGTCTCCTCCATCACTGTCAGAGTCTTCTTCTTCATTTGATTCATTCTCTTCTTCATCTGTATCTACCTTGACTATAAGGTTATCTACTTCTTCATCTTTCAAGTCGATATTTTGCATTTGCTCTGCAATTTTTTGTGCTAATTCATCAGTTTCTTCTGCAGTTTTGGACTGATTACCAACATCATCTGGTGTATTTGTATCGCTTTCAGTGACAGGCTCAGATTCATTGTCTGCATTGTTTTCACTGCTTTGAACTTCAGCAGTGTTCGGTGCACTTTCACTAGACTGGTTACCATTGTAGCCCCCTAGACCTGTTACCTTTATAGTCCGTTGCATTGTAGGCTCAGTTTTTAAGTGTTCCGTGCCAATCATTTCCTTTTCAAGTTGGTAAGTCAGTGCCATAACCTTTATGTCTGTTGCCGACAGGCTTGTGTAGTCTCCGGTTTTCTTGGAGAAATCTGTGACAAATTTGATATTTTCAGCAAACACATTCTTCACTTTCAAGTCGTACGGCAAGACAACAAGTTTTCTTCTCTGACGATCATTTGTAATTTCATCAATCACTTCCTGAATTGTGTAAACGTTCTCAGCTAGATCTTGTAAATTGGCTGCTTTAATAAAGGCCGTTGTATCAACAACTAAATGCTTAATTTTCTTCGACATTTTATGGATATAATTTTACTTAATTTGCATTGAAAATACAAGAAAAAATAAATCGCACGCACGTGTATTTGCGTGAGATTTTTTACATTTCACATCTGACAACTGTCAAATTCTGACAATCTTTTTTTTTTTTATATCACAGAAAACCAAACGGAATGATTAAGGTAATAGCACACCAATCAATTCGGAAAGGGAACCGTATCGCTTTTCGCCCCGCCAACTATTAGGCGTAAAGCTCAAACCGGGTCTCCATCTCCAGCGCTTGTTAAGTTTTGCTCTACACTCGTGTAGGGTAAAACACGCGCTAAAGACCCGGCTTAACGTTGACTACCCTTTGCGTTGAAAAAGGGAGAATACTGAACGAATAATGCGAGTTGATATCCGAATTCAAAGGTATGCGTCGACCTTAAACTTTTTTTTCACTCGCCGTTTTTTTACCTGTATTGGTTTACTTCCGGATCCGGACTGTCAGTTTGACGCTGACTGCAGCGTGACCACTTTCAGTAGATTTCTACTTTTTTGGTAGATTTGAGGCAAAGAGAACGATGATTTAGTAGTGCGAAATCGTTTAGTAGATTTTGGTAGATAATTGGTATTTTTAGAAAATTCTTATAAATGGTAGTCCAAAATTAAATTGTAAACGAGCCGAGAATCCAGGCCAAAAAAAAAGAACTTTAGGGTCCGTTTATGGTCACTTCTTCTTCTTCTTTTATTTTGGCGACGGCTTGGTTTTGAGAACCATGATTTCGCCAATGTCACGTAAACTATGGTCATTTTATGAAGGCGAACTAACTTGACAGTTCAATTCAATTCAATGCACACAAATGTTGCCACATATTGGCTAGTGTTGTTAATATCGACATCAAAAAATTCAAACGTTCAAACCAAGGGTTTATTTTTAAGAAGTACTTTTATTTATCAATGAAATTAAACTTTTAAAACTTGTATTATTAAATAGTACTAATTTTAAAAGTGTTATAATTATCTATATTAATATTATAAAGAGCGCTGGAAATTGCACAAATTTTAAACCTAAAGCATCCATGCTACAAGTAATGAACTAGATCTCGTTCAAAACAATTTTCGTTGGTAGTTTTTATAGTAATGTACATCATGTTTTTTTTAGATTTTTCATTTTCTTATTTTAGAAGTTAGAGGGGGGGGGGGGGGGGGGGTCCAACTTTTTTCCACTTTGGAAGCTTCTGTCACGCAAACTATTCGGTTTAGAAAAAAAATATTATAGAAACCTCGATATCATTTTTGAAGACCTATCCATATAGATTTTTGAGTTTCAGTTCTAAGTATGGGGAGCCCCCAATATTTATTATTATTTTTTTATTTTTGCATCAAAATCCTAATGCGGTTCACAGAATACATCTACTTACCAAGTTTCAACAGTATAGCTCTTATAGTTTCGGAAAAAAATGGCTGTGACATACGGACGGACAGACGGACGGACGGACAGACAGACATGACGAATCTATAAGTTCCGTAGCCAAATGGCAAAAAACGGAACCCTAAAAATGACAAAAAATTATATAAAAATGTTAAAAAAAAAGATTATTTATAATGATGATGATAAATAAATAAAAATACTATATTTTGTTCAAATTATATGTTTTACTTTATGTGCCAACCACCTGGATTAGATAGGTATTAGTGGTAGAATTTAAGTAGAATTTTAAATAGGTCTTGGTAGATTTTGGTAGATTTGAGCATCCTTTTTGGTAGATTGTCTGATGAAAAAGTGGTCACACTGGCTGACTGTCAGATTTTGACAGATAGAGGCAGAAGAAGAGAAGAGGTGATTTTTTGTTGGCCTTCTGATGAACGAATTGAGGCGATTGGCGATAATTTTAGTGTAAATAAAATTATCTAAGGAGTATGGTGATTACCAATATTCCTGGTTAGAAAAGACTAAAATTAGATCACGCTTCAACATGAGTTCGAAGAAAGGAAGGCGCCAATTAGGCAATAAACATTTTCCAATAGCCGAGTCAGTGAGTATAGCTCTGAAGATCCAACTGGATAAGTTCTTGAGCGATGAAAATGAGACTGAACTTAAGTTTCCGACGTTTCTGTCGGCTCAAGAGAGAGGCTTCATCCATGAGACAGTGGCGAAGTTGGGGTTGAAGTCAAAATCGCGCGGGAAAGGTAAATCTCTTGGCTTTGACTTTTAGTTTACAAACAATAACTCGAGCGTTTGCTGACATTATGTACAGTTAAATAACTGTTGCGCACAGAAATTTGTTTTATGCTTTAATTATCTCGTTATCTTTGTAGTTCAAACCAAATTTCTTGGCATTGTGCAATCTTCATAATCCAGAGTAGGCAAAATAGTTGTGCAATTAAAAGTAATACTAACTTTCTAACATGTTTCTTTTTATTTTAAGGTGTCAACCGCTACCTGACGATATACAAGCGTCTTGGCTCAACCATAATCCAGAATGATGCGAAACTCATCTTGGATTCCAACATGCGGTGTACCATAGCAGAGCTGTTCAATGCTTTCCCTATCACCAGCAAGGAGAAGGATGACCTGAGCTGTTGTCCGGAGAAGGAACGCAGCCCACAACTAGCTCATAAGACTCTTGGGCAGTTGAACAATGGAGTAGCTCAGGTATGGGAAGGCGTAATTTAATATTATTGTCATTGTACAGTAGAACCTCGATAAGATAAAGACCAAGGGAAACGTTAAATAATTTGAGTTATAGAGGTTTTTACTTACTAAGGGTTTAAGTTAAAGAGTTTTTATCGGTTTATATTTTTACTTACAGAGGTTCGATTAAGGGCTTTGTTTAAGACTATTAAAGATAGACGAGGTAGGTTAATTTACTTTATTTTACATTTAAAGGTAGGTATATTTATTGAAGTTTATTCTGCATAAAATTCTCAGCATATGTTAATGCTTTCAGTTTTCGTTTTGAATTCATTTTCACTCACAGTGTGTAAAGAGATGCTGCCGAAACGAAGGCTAAAAGATACTGACACAAACAAACAAATAAGTTACTGTACTTAAACTTTAGTCTATTGTTTACATTTTGAAGCCATTTGGTAAACACGTGTAAGCAATGGACAATAACAATGGTCTACAGGAAACCTTCTTTGATTGCACATTCGTCTCATTGACAGATGATTGAAGTTACAAAGGTCGTCGTCAGTACAACTTTGAGTTACTGAGGTGTGAAGCCCAAATTATTCGTTTAAGTTATAGAGGGTTCATATTTTAAGTAAAAGAGGTTTTGGACTCCGAGGGGAAGGGAACACAACATTTTATGAATTTATAGAGGTTATTACGTTATCGAGGTTTAAGTTATCAAGGTTCTACTGTATTAAGCATTGTTACAGTCAATAAATTAATTTTTACCTTGTAAGACTTATTGTTACATTTTATTGTCTTTCATAATTAGCTAAGTTGCAAATGGTATTATTTCATTAAAAAATGTAATTCTGCATCAAAAGAAGTATAGTTACCTCCAGACAATTTACTCCATTGTTGTAAGACATTGATAAAATATCATTTTTACTTAAAAACAATAATTTCTTGTAACCATAACAAAAAGTAACTGAAAGTAAGTTTTAAGAATTTTCTTGCATGCTACTTTTGTTTTTGCTGAATAAGATCTATGTATATGGAGTATTTTTTCAATACATTTACTAGATATCTACTGATTGATATTAAGAAATACTATCAAGTGAAATTCAGGGTATAAATTTTTCAAGTAATAGTAATTAATATTTTTGTATTCTTTTTATTTATAAGCTAATCATATTTGCTGACTATACAGAAACAAAAATATTTCTTTGTAGGTGCCAAATACTACATACAACCCAGACCTCATAAAGTTCAGGGAGAAACTGCCAGTGTACGAACAGAGGCAAGAACTACTCCATGCCATCACACACAACCAGGTAAGCATAGTTCCAGATACTTTTATCTTTTTGTGAACTCAAGTCAACTTTCACAAAAACATAAAACTTTCTACCTTGGTTATTGTGAACAAGTTCCTTAAAATGTTAAATAGTATAAAATTTATTGAATATTATGTCATACAATACAAGTAGACATGCTGCAACATTGGTCCTCATAGGGTCTGTTGGCTAAAAGTAATTTCTTCAAGTTTTATGGCTAATATTTTTTTTACAATAGAGCTTTTGTATCATCTAATGGTGAACTATCACCATTACTCATTGACATTCAGAACACCAGAAGAAATAATGAGGCATGCATGCATATTGTGGTGCAACTTCCATATTGTAATGTAGGCTGAAAAGTGACGTGAGTTTCATCTTCATTCAGCATGGCTTCCTCTAAGCATTATTGTCCTAAAGCAGTGGTAGTAGACTTTAGACTCGCGCTACAATCGCGCAGTTTCTAGGTGGTTCTCATTGCCGAGGCGGTAACCGAGCGTTATCGGTTTGATGCAAATGTGCGAGAACTGTCCAGCAACCATTGTTTCTGAACCAGACCTTAAGATTTTTTAATGATGAAAGTTTCTTTATTTATCCTTGATTTTTTCTCATAGGTTATAATAGTGGCGGGTGCCACCGGCTGCGGCAAAACGACGCAGCTGCCGCAACTGGTGTTAGAGCACTGCCAGGAGCACAAACAACCTGCGAGAATCTACTGCACGCAGCCGCGACGCATCTCTGCCGTGTCCGTCGCCGAGCGGGTGAGAGGCTGGCGGGGAGACGTGTCTGGCATAGAGACGTGTCTAGCACAGATACATGTCTAGCATAGATACACGTCTAGCATAGATACACTTCTAGCATAGATACATGTCTAGCAGGTGCAGTCCTGTTGTCCCCCCTGCTTGGCCCCCCTAGGGGAGCCAACAGGATTTCGAAATCCTGTTGTCCCCCCTGGCTAGGGGAGACAACAGGACTAGATTTTCAATCAATGATTTGAGGACTGTTGTCCCCCCCTGGCAAACATTGGGTATTTAGAAGCCATATATTTTTGTAACATTTAAGAAGTTCTGGAGTACCTGACTAAATGCCATATTGCCAAACTAAATACCTAAACGTAGGATGTCAAATAATAATTAACATTTAACGAAAAAAATATATTTCTGACTGTTCCAAAATCTCGGACTGGATTTTTAATCAATGATTTGAGGACTGTTGTCCCCCCTGACAAACATTATTTAAAAGCCATGTATTTTTATAACACAATTTGTAAAATACTGAATACCTACTTGACTGAATGCCAAATTCCCAAACTGAGTGAATACCTAAACGGACTCTACTCGTACGAAGTTGCGGGCGGCCGCTAGTTGAATCACTGAGCAATTAATTTGTTGAGAATTAATTATGATTAATTTAAAATTATGCAGTTTTAGTGTCCTACCTTCTAATATTATAAATGCGAAAATTTGTGAGTATGGAATAGTATAGATGTTTGATACTCTTTCACGTTAAAACTACTAAACGGATTTTTAGTCAACTTTACAGAAGACAATATTTTTTATACATGAGAATAGCATATACTTACTTAGCTTTTGTTTACAGCTTTGTCCACGTAAATTTTTTTCTGTCACAGAAAAAATATAGAGCGCATTCCTGTTTAAAAAACCGGGATAAAAACTGTCCAAAGTCCTTTCCTGGGACTCAAAACTATCTCTTTACCAAATATCAAAATCGGTTCAATGGTTTATGCGTGAATTCGTAACAGATAGACAGATAAAGTTTTTTTCGCATTTACTTGTATTATATTATTTAAAAGCAAGTAAAGCAGATTTTGGAATAGTCAGAAATATTACCGGTACCAACAACTTATATTTTTTTCGTTAAATGTTAATTATTATTTGACATCCTACGTTTAGGTATTTAGTTCGGCAATATGGCATTTAGTCAGGTACTCCAGAACTTCTTAAATGTTACAAAAATATATGGCTTCTAAATACCCAATGTTTGCCAGGGGGTGACAACAGTCCTCAAATCATTGATTGAAAATCTAGTCCTGTTGTCTCCCCTAGCCAGGGGGGACAACAGGATTTCGAAATCCTGTTGGCTCCCCCAGGGGGGCCAAGCAGGGGGGACAACAGGACTGCACCGTCTAGCATAGACACATGTCTAGCATAGATACACTTCTAACATAGAGACATGTCTCTGAGCAGGTGAGTGGCTAACTTAGATACTTGCAGCCAAGTGGGTGTGTAATTAAGCTTATAGATCATTTGCTGAGAGAGAGTGGCTTAGAATATCTGGTGTCGAGGCTAGCACAGAAAATCACCCGTTATCGCGAGTACTGTTGTAAAGATAAAGTGTTCGAGACATGTATTCAAACCACGCTTTAATTTCCCCCAGGTTGCATACGAGCGCATGGAGAAGATAGGCCAGTCCATCGGCTACCAGATCCGTTTAGAGTCGCGTGTGAGCCCCCGTACTGTGCTCACGTACTGTACCAACGGTGTACTGCTACGCACGCTTATGGGCGGCGACACCGCGCTCGCAGGTCAGTGACCCCGCAGGTGTGGGAGCTGTGGATTCCCGAGACAATCCTGACAGCTGAATGCCGACAACGTGATACCAGATAACTCGTCAACTCATGACAATTTATATCATTTGTCGGCCGTTTGGTGTAGTGGTTCAGAACGGACTACTATGCCGAGAGGTCCCGGGTTCGATTCCCGGCCGGGCAGAAATTGAAATGATGAATTTTGATTTCTGTGACGGGTCTGAGTGTTACTATGTATAGCCTGACCAGGAACATAAAAACCCTGGCATAGAGGCGCTTCAATTGCATTTGATAGTGCAACACTGAGTACAGTCGTACCTGTGTTAAATTAATAGGCTAACTTTATGTATCAGGATTCAGGATTACGGGCTAATTTGATATTTTCATAAATTAACGAGAAAATATTATTATAGGTAACCTGGTTTAAATAAATTAAATGAAACCATCAATCGAGCTAGTAGGATTTATTTTATTATTCATTCATAATCAAATTCAGAACTTGAATATTTAACTGCAATGTCTGCTCATGAACGCTTCAAACTCGGTACTTCTTTCCCAATTCCATAAAATTCAACACTTAGAAAGTGACAAAAAACTTTAAAATAGGTAGTTGAAACAAACCACGGCTAATTTTCATAGTGGACTGTACTATACGATAAACATGTCAGTCAATTTGACAACCTATGTTGGAAACATTATTCAATGAAAATATTGTCCGAACCCTTGGTATTTCTCTTCGACAAATACTTTAACACATTGTGTTAAGTCTATTAAATAACATAAATAAATAAATAAAGTACATAATTAAATTCATAGATATAATATACAATAATAATAAACATAATGTTTGTAATAGAAAATAATTTTACAAATTGTACGTACACCACATTAGTTAAGTTCAAAAGGTTGCCAATAGATGGCGCTGTGCTTCTTTAGATCGCGCAAGCGTTGTGTTTTTTCCGAACTACTTATACCTTTCTTACAAACATTAAATCGCCTCCGTTCTGAGATTGGAGTTTTATTTGAATTTCAACTCAAGGATTTTGGGATCCTGTACCGATATCGTACAAGGTCCTACGAGCCGAAGGACGGTTTTTGAGTGAACGCACAAGTCCTCCCTTGGAAATTGTATGCAAAGTATTAAGTGCCTAGTGAAGTGATCCAATGTATGGAGTCTCGAGCACCGCTGCCGCGCTGTACTACCTGGAAGCTGCCCCTACCGTACCGTGCTGTGTGAGCAACCATCGCCGGCGCTGGGAACTGGATGAGCGAGCAAGGAGCAGTAGCCGTAATCAGTGATAAGTAAAGTGCAAGTGAAACCGTGAGTACATTGACGTGTTACAAAGTGTTAAGTAAAGTAAATTGGACTTAGAATAAATCAGTAGATCTTGGACTTAGAATAATTCGCTTAAAAGTGACGAGACGGGGAATCCACGCCGGTTTTCATAGCGATTGCAAGCTTCAAAAGACTTAGAAAATTTACGCAACAATTGGACCGGACTTAGAATTTTCAACTCAACGTCTCAGTCACACCCCAACATCTGCACTTCGAGTTACAATCACTTCACTAGGATTACAACCAGAAATAACTTTATTTATTTTTCATAATGGATAAAGCCTTGCGTGTATTGATAGATTTAAAATCACAGATTGAGAAAGGATTTACCAACTACAAAAGGTCACCTAAAGATCGGATAACTGAGAACTACATTAGGGCGAGATTGGATATTCTAGATAAGCAGTATCAAGACTTTATAAAGAAACATGAAAGGCTAGTTGCAGATTTTACTACTGAAGATTTAAGTAAATCAAGTTACATACAGGATGATGCATTCGATAACGTTTTCGAGACATTTTTAGCTTATAAGGTTGAACTTCAGAATGTACTTTCAAAATTCGAGTCTAACAATGTTTCACCTGACAATAAAAATAATGATGGCCCTAAGGGGGAGTCTGTCTTACAATTACCTAAGATTCAGCTGCCCACTTTCAGCGGAAAGTACGTTGAATGGACGTCGTTTCGCGATTTGTTCACTTCCCTCGTACATAACAACGCGTCACTTGACGACGTTCAGAAATTGCATTATTTAAAGACACAATTGTCAGGTGAAGCAGATCAGCTCATACGCCATGTACCAATTACGCAGAATAACTATGTTAAATGTTGGAATATGTTAACAGATCGATATAATAACAAAAGATACATATCATTTTGCATTCTGAAACGTCTGTTCAGTCAACGCAATATTGTACAAGAGTCTTCTAGCGCCCTTAAAGAATTGTTAGATGTAACTACCGATTGTTTGCATGAATTAACAAATTTAGGTATTGACGTCACTTCCTGGGACGTTATTGTAATATACGTTGTAAGTATGAAGTTGGACGCCGAGTCGCGCAAGCAATGGGAGTTGCAGGTTAGTAGCACTTCCAATGATTTACCTACACTAACCCAATTCAAAGATTTCTTAGGTACTCGTTTCCGCGCTTTAGAGTTTGTTGAACCTAAAACCAAACCCAAGGCCACTCCTAATGTAGTTTCTAACCCGAAAGCTTTGCATACAACCACAAATATTTCATGCCCGCATTGTTCTGAAGAACACAAGTTGTATAATTGCAAGAAGTTTGCTAATGAGGATGTTGATAAACGTCGTAGCATTACCAACTCGTTGGGGCTATGTTTCAACTGCCTCGGATACAACCATTCGAGCAAGGTTTGTCGCTCGTTCACCAAATGCCGTATTTGCAAACGCAAACACCACAGCCTATTGCATCCCAAAAGCCAATCCGACACAACCACGACTACATTAACTGCTGCCCACAGCGCTGCCGATGTTGTGTCGAATAGCGAGGCCGTCACTAATATTGCCGCCCATTTTTCTAAAGGTACTACAGTCCACCAACAAGTTTTATTAGCAACAGCCCTTATTAAGGCTGAATCGAAAGATGGGTCGTCTCAAGTTTTGAGAGCGTTGTTGGATCAGGGGTCACAGGCCTCATTTATATCAGAAGCTGCCGTTCAATTGCTGCGGCTGAAAAAGACATCTACCCAAAGCGCCATATCAGGTTTAGGTGGGGGACAAGGTGATCTTACCTCTAAATATACGGTAATGCTCAACATTCAGTCCCGTTGTGACCCTACCTTTTCTATTCAGGTCAGAGCCCATGTACTCGGTACTCTTACGTCAGTTTTACCTGAAAGGAAATTTGCTTTAGTAGATTGGCCTGAGATCGCTAATATTGAATTAGCTGACCCGAACTTTAATTCCCCAAACAAAATTGACGTTTTGTTAGGAGCCGAGACTTATTGTCATATTTTAAAGGAGGGACTAATTAAAGCCCCGCAAGGCACGCCTATTGCCCAAGACACTTACCTTGGATGGATCCTCTCCGGAACAATTGAAGATTTGCGTAGGGAGTGTCATCACAATGTTATTGTCAGCATGCACACACAAGTTGAAGAAAATGACTTGCTGAAACGAATATGGGAGCTAGAACCAGAACCAGTTTCCCTCAAGAAGCGTCTAACGCAAGAAGAACAGGCTTGTGAAGACTACTACGATGCTACCACTCGAAGAGATGAGTCTGGCCGATACGTTGTGAATCTTCCTTTCCGATGCGCGGATCCTCCATGTAAGTATGGAAACTCGAAGAACATCGCCGTGAAGAGACTTCAAGGTCTTGAACGGAAGTTCTTGAAACACCCTGAAATTAAAAAACAATACACAGAGGTGATTAATGAGTACTTGACACTTGGGCACATGGAAAAGATCACAGATGAAACTCAAAGAAACAAACCTGATGCGGTATATCTGCCACATCATGCGGTGATTAGGGAGGATAAGAGCACTACCAAGTTGAGGGTGGTTTTTGATGCATCGTGTAAGGGAACGAACGGCCTTTCCTTGAACGATACCTTAATGGTAGGACCCACACTGCAAGCAGATTTACGACACATTATCATGAAGTGGCGCGTTCATCCTATATGCTTGTCTGCTGATGTTATTAAAATGTTCAGACAGGTAAAAGTTTCTGAAGAACACGTCGATTTTCAACGAATTGTGTGGAGAGAAAGACCGGAAGAGGAGATTGAAGATTATCGCATTTTGGTTGTGTCATTTGGTACCGGTTGTGCACCATACTTAGCGGTCAAAACAATGCAAAGAATTGCTTGTGATGAAGGCCATAAATATCCATTAGCCGCTGAGAGGATAAAATCAGATGTGTACATCGATGATGTCATGACAGGGTGTCAATCGGAAGCCGAAGCAATCGAAGTCTACAAGCAGTTAAACCAACTCCTAGCAAAGGGTGGTTTCAAATTGCAGAAATGGACAAGCAATTCTAACAAACTCTTAGAAGTTTTTAAAGAAGATACAGGAAGAGATGTAGAGATAAAGCAAGATCAAGTAACGAAAGTTTTAGGACTTACCTGGAACAGAACTACTGATGAATTTGATTACTCGGTGAAGCTGCCTCCGCGCGCCGCTACGTCCGCACCTGAAACAAAAAGAAAAATTATTTCCGAGATTTCACGTCTGTTTGACCCACTAGGTTGGATTGCACCATGCATAATTACCTCAAAGGTTTTCATTCAACGACTGTGGATCGCTGGAATGGGTTGGGATGATGAGCTGCCGCCGGAGCTTCTGAAACAGTGGGAATCATATCGCAGTGAATTAAACAAATTGATAAATTTTCACATACCGAGATGGGTTGACACCACGAATGACGCCAAGGTTGAACTACATGGATTCAGCGATGCTTCCAATATTGCTTACGCGGCCGTCATCTACATCCGTGTGATTGATCCAATCGGTAATGTTCAAACCCACTTAATTACTGCCAAGTCCAAAGTAGCACCGATAAAACAAGTATCCATTCCGCGACTCGAGTTGTGTGGTGCTGTCCTTGTGAGTAACTTGCTGGTTGAGGTAGCCGAAGTGCTGGGAGTACCGAAGTCTCGCCTACATGCGTGGACTGACTCTACAGTGGTGTTGGCATGGCTAAACGATCACCCAAGTCGATGGAAGACGTTTGTAGCCAACCGCACGTCGGAAATCCTCGGTCTTCTGGACAATTCACAGTGGTCTCATGTACAATCAAAGGACAACCCCGCCGATATTGCGTCGCGAGGCACTACTCCAACTGAGCTTTTACATAATCCTCTTTGGCTACAAGGACCAAGTTGGTTACGCGGCGAATCTTTGAATTACGGCAGACCTAGCTCTATAAACCACAACGACGAAGAAAAAGTAGTCCGCGTTCATGCGACGGCGATAACTCCCGAAGATGAAGATAATTGGTTGTGGGACAGATTTTCTTCGTTACGAAAGCTGGTCAGAGTAGTCGCTCTTTGCAAAAGGTTCATAAAAAGATGTCGCGAGCCCAAACTTAAGTTGTTACCTTACATTTCTGTGTCCGAAATAAAGGAGTCTCTACAGCTATGCATTCTGAAATGTCAAAAAACCTGGTTCCAAGATGACCTTCGAACTCTCCATTCAAAGGAAGAGGTTAGCAAGAGTAGTCCTCTTTCTTCGCTGTCGCCGTTTCTTCACGACGACGGAATTTTAAGAGTTGGTGGGAGAATTCGTCATTCCGAATTACCACCTGAAAGCAAGCACCCTATTGTTGTCCCAAATAAATCAAGGCTAGCTAAATTGTTAGTGGCTGATGCTCACGAACGAACGTTTCACGGCGGGCAACAATTGATGCTCCGGTTCTTACAGACTAAATATTGGATATTGAGGGTCAAAGGTTTAATAAGATCACACATTCACAACTGTGTTCCTTGTATCCGTTACGCAGGAGCTTCTCGAAATGCGTTAATGGGAGAGCTACCTTCTTGTCGAGTTACACCTAGTAAACCGTTTTTAAATGCAGGTGTCGACTTCGCAGGCCCCATAAACATTCGATTTTCCAAGGGGCGAGGACAAAAATCATACAAGGGATACATCTGTTTATTCGTTTGTATGGCCACCCGCGCCGTACACATCGAAGCCGTCTCGGATTTGACGTCAGCAGGGTTTCTCGCCGCCTTCAAAAGGTTTGTCGCCAGACGTGGCCATTGTAGCCACCTCTGGAGCGACAATGGCACGAATTTTGTGGGTGCTTCTCGCGAACTGCGTTGTCTGTTCGGGGATGAGAGGAGTCAGGTCGCTTGTGAAATAGCCGATGCTCTAGCAAACAACAACACTGACTGGCATTTCATCCCTCCTCATTCTCCAAATTTTGGAGGGTTATGGGAGGCAGGGATCAAAAGCGTAAAACACCATTTTAAACGTGTGATAGGAGATAGCACTCTCACTTTTGAAGAGATATGCACAGTATTAAGCCAAATAGAAGCGTGTCTTAATTCGAGACCGCTGTCTAAGGCCAGTTCTGAACCAGATGTAGCTCCGCTTACACCTGGTCATTTTCTGGTTGGGCAATCTCTTGTATTGCCCCCAGATTACAACTTTGAACAACATGTTCATCTCAGCACTTTAAGGCGCTGGCAGTTGACGCAAAGGATGGTGCAATGCTTCTGGCGACGGTGGTCGGCTGAATACCTGACAAACTTTTTTCAACGACATAAGTGGTCAGTACGCACACCAGGATTTAAATTAGGAGATGTAGTCCTGATTAAGGAAGATAATTTACCTCCGGCTAGGTGGTTGTATGGAAAGATTGTCGAATTGCACCCGGGTAGAGACAACATTACACGCGTGGTCTCACTTCGTTGTAAAAACTCCGTCATCAAGCGTCCAACTTCAAAGTTGTGTCTTTTACCTACAGCTGATTGTTAAATCTATTTAGAATTAGATAGATACTTGGAATGTCGATTTTATTGTGTTACTTTGTCCATACTTATTCCGTAGCCAAAGAAAAATGTATTGTTAAAAATTTAAAAATGTTGCTAATGTTTCCAATTCATTTTAGATGTTTACCATGAGCCTATTTAAAATGTTTAAATTTTGTAATTTGTAACTTACTATTCTCATGGTGGGCGGATTGTAAAGACTAGTCTTTGGTGGGCGGAATGTTAAGTCTATTAAATAACATAAATAAATAAATAAAGTACATAATTAAATTCATAGATATAATATACAATAATAATAAACATAATGTTTGTAATAGAAAATAATTTTACAAATTGTACGTACACCACATTAGTTAAGTTCAAAAGGTTGCCAATAGATGGCGCTGTGCTTCTTTAGATCGCGCAAGCGTTGTGTTTTTTCCGAACTACTTATACCTTTCTTACAAACATTAAATCGCCTCCGTTCTGAGATTGGAGTTTTATTTGAATTTCAACTCAAGGATTTTGGGATCCTGTACCGATATCGTACACATTGCGAACCACTTTTCTTTCACGACTATAAAAAGATTTTAGCAATTTCATTCACAAAATCAATTGCGCACATTTAAAATAAAGTTTGTTTACACTTTGACAGCAATAGACTGACATGCAAGGTGACATGTCAATGAAGTTTTCAGTTACTGTTGCCATTAAAAGAAATTAGTACCATTAGTTTTCCGCAACATGGCGAGGGTTTTTATGTTCCTGGTCAGGCTTTATGTATTTAAATGTAGTAGATCCGTTAAGGTAGCACCCACCACAATACAATACAAGCATATTAATTGCTTATTTTGGGGCTAAATAGCGCTGTGTGAAATTGTCCAAAGACATTTATTTATTTATACCGCAACGTTGGAAGATGTGTACCGGCCAAACGTTGCCCGGTTGGACGATGACGAACACTACCAGTCGCAACACAGTTTTTACTTAGCGGCGGGTAGGGGACGGAATCTGATACATTTTGCCACCCTCATTATTGCTTATTCAGTAGTACTTTTTACTATTAATATAATTTATGTAAAACTATATTGTGTAAACAAACAATGTACCTACACTTACTGATAAGTTATGTTTTTGTTGATTAGTTAGTAAGAATAATGGATGGCTCAATAAAAATATTTTTGATTTTGATTTTTGATTTATTTGTTGGTTCGTTTCGACCTCCCCCCCAAGGATTTCTATAACGACCGGTCCTGCGCTGCCCGCTTGCGTCCAGATACTACCCGTGACCTTCTTCACCGAGCACCGTATTAGATAAAAAAAAATCATAAACTTTAATTGAGAACCTTCTCCTTTTTTTGAAGTCGGTTAAAAAATACTCTTGTAAGTTAATATTGCTTGTCGTGACGGAACACGAAAGGTGGAGTAATTAAGCGGTCACATCACATTAGCGTTTAAAGTTTCGATTTTCAAACGTCTGCGATGCATGCGCCGCGTGAATCATGATCGCTGAAATAGCGTTGGGACGACGCTGTGTGATCAACTTATCATTTTGATAATGTAATGATTTGTAAAAATAAAACTTTCCTTGTCCAGGCGTGACGCACGTGTTCGTGGACGAAGTGCACGAGCGGGACAAGTTTAGCGACTTCTTGCTGATCGCGCTGCGGGACGCCCTTCCTCGGCAAAAGGACATGAAGCTCATCCTCATGTCTGCTACTATGGACACGCAGATATTCTCACGGTAAGTCACATTGAGCCTCTTTGTTCCTCTGTGGGAACAAAAGCGGAACAAGTTCAGCGACTTCCTGCTGATCGCGCTGTGTGTGGGACGCCCTGCCCCGGCAGAAGGACATGAAGCTCATCCTCATGTCTGCTACCATGGACACGCAGATTCTCGCGGTGAGTCACATTGAGAGCCTCTTTGTTCCTCTGTGGGAACAACAGCGGAACAAGTTTAGCGACTTCTTGCTCATCGCGCTGCGAGCCTTAGTGTGCCTTAGTTAAGCGACGAAAAGTATCAACATTCTTTATCTTCCTCAGGTACTTCAACAACTGCCCCGTGGTGACCATCCCGGGGCGTTTACACGAAGTCCAGCGGTACTACCTGGAAGATGTCCTGCGCATCACCAACTATAAGACCAAGCGCATGGCGCAGCTCGAGACCGAGCTCAAGGCCAAGCTCAAGGCTGGGAACAGCTACTGGTCGCACCTGGAAGGTATGTTTACTGTAGAAAAGTCTCTTAAGTCACAGGTTGAAGTCAAATTCAAATAGTTTATTCAGTACTTAGGCCCTTTCCAGAGCACTTATACGCGTACTAATGGTATGCTTCTGAGATGATGGGAATGCAAAAACAACATTATATAATTAGTAGTGGTGACTGCCGGAGTGTTTTTTCTATCAGACAGTTTCTCTGGAGCAGCATTGAGCCGAGTCGAGTGTTACAACTTGTTTCGTTGCGTTAGAGTTGCCCGATTTCATCATCGTAATTTTCTACATAAATATAACACTGTCCGCTTAAGAAACTCACGAAGCGATTTTCACCCATGCCCGCTGTGATGGAAAGTGCGTATTTTATTTCCAAACCCAAGAGATAGGAGTTCTATGCAGTTAAGCAGCTGCCGCGGTTGCTATTGTTGCCGGTGAAAACCGATTTGTTAGTTCTCTGCCTCAAGTTTATCATAGTTTGTGTAGTCGCATCTTTAGTGCAGCCGACTCTTTGGTTTCGATGTTCAGTGATTAAACCTTGTCTTACCTCTACAGGTCAGAAGCAGACCACGCCGGACAGTAGCAGTAATAGCAGCAAGGAGCCGGCGCGCGAAGAGAAAGAAGCATTGGAGCCGGCGCTGCAGGCAGACATGGACGAGTTCCTGGACGACTGCTTCAAGGACGGCAGCCTGGTGAGTGCCACTAGCAGCTAGGATCCAAGTGGGAGACACCAAGATGAAATGAAAATGAAAAATGTTTATTTCGTTAACAACAACAATTAATAGGATTTGAGGTGGACTCTTTCTTGTAAGTGCAATGGCGCCTGTGCCAGAAGGAGTCGCTCTCCCTTAACAAATTAACATTAAGTAACATTTTTTTTTATCATAACCAAAAAGTAACAAAATCACCACATATTTTAGGTTGCGTTTGGTGTGTGTGTGTGCTTGCGTATGTGTGTGTGTGTGTGTGTGTGTGTGCTTGCGCGTGTGCGTGTGTGAGTGTGTGTGTGTATGCTTGCGTGTGTGTGTGTGTGTGTATGTACATGATACAAGATGTGGTCTTCATTCGAGAATCATCTGACTATTACTCGTCGATTCTACTATAGATATGGCAAGCCCAATGCCACTTCGCTTGCTATCATCTTCGTCCTGAGCCTGCTTAGATGTTTTTGTCGGTTCTTCGACAGACATGGCCAGTCTAAGCTGTCTAAGGCCTGGTTTCCACCAAGGATCTCCGCCTTCTCAGGAGCGGAGAAGTGTTTGAATAACCAATCAGATTTCCCGGTTTCCTGAATAATAAAATCTGATGATGATTATGTTATATGGCGACCACTCCGACTCCTAGCTGTCTTGGCGGCGCTGGTGTGTCCGAAGATGGCTTACGTAGCCGATCTTCACGGCAAACCCCCGATGGCAAAGAAATCTGATTGGTCATGCAAGACATTCCTTTTACTTCATTTTACGCTTTTGTTATTATTTATTTCATTAGTGTCGACACCGCCTTCCCCTTCATTTGTTTTAAGTAACTGTCCTCTCTATAGGTTGTCTGGAAGAGATCGCTTCATAGCGATAAGACCGCCTAATTGTACCTTATGTGTTCCTTTTCTTTCTGTCCTTTTTATGTGGTGTGCAATAAAGAGTATTTATTATTATTCCTCTGCTTCACCTTGGTGGAAACCTGGCCTAATGGCACTTTTAACTCGCTGACAAAGAAATTTAATTTAGTGTAGTCCCTTAATGAGATCCCAATACATATTCTTGAGTTACATAGAGCAGGGGGAGCTTCCCCCTTCCATTTAGATTTTAGAAAGGCACATCAAGCTAAACACTGTGGCATTTTATCTAGTTGTAACAGTTGCTATTTTTCAACAAAACCGTATTGTCTGCTAACGTGTGTTTCTCCCGCAGGACTCATTCTGCCAAATCCTGTACATGTACCTGTCAGAAGGCGTGCACGTGGACTGCGCGCATTCGCGCTCGCGCCGAACCGGGCTTATGGCCGCCGCGCACCATGGCTTGGCTGAGACCGCCGCCAATATATTGCAGATCGGTAAGTTAGTGTACATTGTGGTACATGACACGTACATTGTGGTACATGACACGTACATTGTGGTACATGACACGTACAAGAGGTACATTATGGTACAAGACACGTGCATGCGGTACTTTGTGGTACATGACACGTACATGCGGTACATTGTGGTACATGTCGCCTACATGCGGTAAATTTTGTACATGACACGTACAAAAAGTACATTGTGGTACATGACACGTACAAGAGGTACACTAGGTACATGAGTCGACACTAGCCCATGTTAACATGTTCATATAAATGGTATGGTGAAGTCAGAAAATTGATATCATTTTATTTTTTTTAATTTTCATACAAAATAAATTTGATAAAATCCGATTTGTATGAAAATTAAAATGAAGATGTCAATTTTCTGACTTCAACATACCATTTATATGAACATGTTAACATGGGCTAGTGTCGGCTCATATACCCATTTACCTAACACCCTGTATAAATTATAATCTTTTGTTCGTATTCATTCAGGCGCGGACCCCACAATAAAAGACTCAAACGGCAAGACAGCGTTCGACTACGCGACAGAGAGCGGGCACACTGAGTGCGCTCAACTATTGGCCTCGTTCGACCACGCGGGCGAAGCCACCAAGGACGTCGAGGAGGAATCCGCGGCAGACGCCTTCGCTCTGGATGTATACCACCATGCCTTCTCCGAGGAGCTCATTGACCATGACCTGATGCTGGCTTTGGTGAAGCACATTCATTTGAACTTGCCGAAAGGCAGCATCCTGATTTTCCTGCCTGGGTAAGTTTAGTTCTTGTTGTGACCGGTTTCTGTTAGACGTAATAAAATAGTTCTTGATTAGAGATAACGTCTAACTAAGGCTTCTTATACACGAGCGGCTCATAGCTGACGGCAGTGGCAACTGCCGCCAAAAGGCGGCGACAGGTCGACGACTGCCGCCGACGAGTCGACAACTGCCGCCAAAAGTTGGCGACAGTTGATGTTGCCACTCCCGTTGGCTATGACCCGCTCGTGTATAAGAACACTTAGCAAACATAGTGAAGGATGACCCTTAGCCTGATAAATTGACAACCTCATAAACGCAGTGAGCAAAAGCAAACATCCTTGGGTCATAATAGGCTAGTTGCCTAAAAAAATTTTTTTAGTCCGTAATGTTTAATATCAAAAAATATTGGACACATATATTTTTATTTGTCAATCTAACAAATAATTACATAGTTATGGTGCGTTGAAGTTGCGCACGACGTCACAACGTGCGGCATTTTTAAGCAAGCGTTGACGTCACGGGCCTCTTCTTATGAACTTTGGGGCGCTTTATCTCTTTAAATTTTCATTAGTTTGAAAAAGTGAAAAATACGTGTAGAGTATTTTTTGATAAGTTAACTGACGGACTAATTAAAACTCTTGCTTTTTGACCCAGGCAACATCCCCATTGATCTAATACAATTTATTTTTGTCAAGTAACTAACTGCTAAAGTTCCCAGTTTAGCGCAAAAGTGCGTTTACCAACTCATCTTCAGATATCTTGCTCATCATTATCAGCTTATAGCAGTCCATAGTTGAGCATGTAGATGCCTCTAGATTCCACTTGCCGTATCTTGCTTGATCTTTCACAACTCCATATTCTACCTAACTTTCTTCTCAGTCGTTACACTTATGGCAGAGTGGTCGTGGTCCTCAGGAGTGTGGATTGTTGTGGGTGGATGTTGTTCGCCTTACAATATTAATGTCTTGCCATCTTTGCCTGTTACTGTGACGTACAATTAGCGTCAAATAGTTCGTTACACCCAAAGTAGCCAAAAACTTTGCAACACGTCTTCGTTACAATTGAAATAATGTTGTATCAACTCATCCTAGACTGCATCTCACTTAACACCAGGTGCGATTGCGGTCAAATACCTGCCTCGTCATGCATAAAAAAATCTTTTTGGCCACTTTGGGTGACACGAACTATTTGACACTGCTGTACACACGGCCACACTGTTAACTATCCATTTCCGTTTTTGCTCTCGCTCTCATCAAATGGTGATTCTTTGCGCTAGAACGAGACGACATGACAGGCAAAGGATAGTTAACACTGTTGCCGATGGTACCTAACTGGAGGCGTTCTATTTTGCATCAGATACGACGACATCGTAACCCTCCGCGATATGATAACCAGCGACACAGAGATGGCCACGCTGAAGTATCAGACCTTCACGCTGCACAGCAACATGCAGACCCTCGACCAGAAGAAGGTGTTCAACCCGCTGCCCGGCGCTCGCAAGGTCATCATCTCCACCAACATCGCCGAGACCTCCGTCACCATCGACGACGTGGTCTACGTGGTGGACTCCTGCAAGGTACGTGTCGCGGACCCACGTCACAGACAGACCGTCGACCAGAAGGTGTTCAACCCGCTGCCCGGCGCTCGCAAGGTCATCATCTCCACCAACATCGCCGAGACCTCCGTCACCATCGACGACGTGGTCTACGTGGTGGACTCCTGCAAGGTACGTGTCGCGGACCTACGTCACACACAGACCCTCGACCAGAAGGTGTTCAACCCGCTGCCCGGCTCATATTTGTCTCTATAACTTACTAGCGGCCGCCCGTGACTTCGTACGCGTGGATCCCGTTTTACCCCTTTCATCTATCTTACGCGGTTTAGATTTTTTCATACAAATCTTTTTTCCCGCTAACTCCCGTTCCCGTGGGAATTTTGCAATATCCTGTTGTAACTAAGCTTTAAGTTTACTAAGGTACCTGCATGCCAAATTTCAAGCGTCAAACTTAAAAGCGGTTTAGATTTTTCATACAAAAGGGTTTTTCCGCTAATTCCCGTTCCCGTGGGAATTTCGGGAATTCCTTTCTTAGTGCACCTCTGCGGTACTTAAGCTACGTCCCTTCCAAATTTCAAGTGCCTACGTTTAGTCGTTTAGGCTGTGCGTTGATATGTCACTAAATCAGTCAGTTTCTCCTTTTATACATATACTAGCTGACCCGGCGAACTTTGTTCCGCCTTAATGGCAATAAATAAGCAGACTTTTTTTTAATTTCGAACGGGATAAAAAGTATCCTATGTCCTTCTCCTGGCTCTAAACTACCTCCCTGACAATTTTCAGCTAAATCGGTTCAGTCGTTCTTGAGTTATAAGTGGTGTAACTAACACGACTTTCTTTTATACTCGTATATATAAGATTTAGATTTACTTGAGCTTCTTTTTGTCACAGATTGTGAACAACTATTGCGTAATTTTTGTCCTACAGGTTTAGCGCATACTGAGCGGCACGGGAGGGGTGACATTATATGCTAGACCTGTAGTATTTATATCGCATAGCAAGGACATTGCGTCACTGATGACACTCTTCAAGATGGTTCCGTCCTACAGAGCAGCGTTATGTTCTGTACACATGCTGAGCCATTATGCTTTAATAAATTCTGTCAAATATCTGCTAATATGATAAACTGTGTTTGAAACTAATAAATTATTTTTCTTTCAATTAAAATTGTCTCCACCAGGTGAAAGAAAAATACTACGAGTCCAGCGGCGGCGTGTGTTCCCTACAATGCGTGTGGACCTCTCGCGCGTGCTGCCAACAGCGCGCGGGCCGCGCCGGCCGCACGCGCCCCGGCCTGGCCTTCCACTTGTGCTCAAAACGACGTGCCCGAGCACTCCCTTTGCACGCCATACCAGAAATCCTCCGTGTGCCTTTGCAAGAGTTGTGCCTCCACACGAAACTATTGGCCCCGCCCAATACACCCATAGCTGACTTCCTATCACGAGCATTGGAACCCCCGTCGTTCTTAGCGGTGCGAAACGCGGTCGCCTTGCTCAAAACTCTCGGTGCGTTGACCCCTACTGAAGATCTAACCGAAATCGGGCAGCATTTATTGGACTTGACAGTGGAACCGCGTCTTGGAAAGATGTTGCTATACGCGTGTGTGCTAAAGTGCCTGGACCCAGTGTTGACGATTGTGTGTGCGCTGGCCAATCGGGAGCCCTTCCAGATATCAATGAGCCCTGAAACTAGGAAGAGAGGAAGTGTGTCAAGAAAGGAGTTCGCCGCTGATGCGTATTCTGACCATATGGCGCTGCTGAGAGCTTTTCAGGTGAGTAATTTTGAATCTTTATTTTAGTATTGAGTATGTGTTTTAAGCCAGTAATTGAAATCAGATTATTGTTCTGGATATGATTTAAATATTTCCAAGAAAGTTTAGATTTACGGATTGTAACACAAGACGTCCACTGCTGAGCATAAGCCTTCCCCCAATGACTTCCAGATTGACTGATTGGTAGCGATCATCCAACCTCTTTCTATTACCTTTATTAGGTCGTTCCACGCTACGTTTTCCAGTTTATAACGTCCACTCCAGGGGCAGCAAGGTTTGTCGCGGAAGTCTAATGCCCGTCAAACGATGCTTACTTAAGTGAAGCAGCAAATCGAACGCACAGCTTTGAATAGAGCTCTGTGATTGGTTCGTGTGTCACACTGTGCTTCCACGCGCACTGTGAGACCTCATAGTAATGTTTGTGAATACGAGCATAAGACTACGACCAGATACTCGCGACACCCCCACTCGGGCGTTGACGGAACGCCGCGGAGGTTTTAGTGGTTTACCCCGTCCTTTTCAGGACGGAGCAGCGTCGGGAATCCCACACACCACCCTGTCTCCCAGTAGTGGTGACGGTGCGTAAATCATTTCCTCCGCGACAAAATAAAGGGGACAGCAAGGTTCTGTAGTGGAGACTGGATTGTATCATCATTTCAGCCATAAGACGTCCACTGCTGAACATAGGCCTCCCCCAATGACTTCCACATCACACGGTTGGTAGCGGCCTGCATCCAGCGCCTTCCTGCTACCTTTATCAGGTCGTCGGTCCACCTTGTGGGTGGACGTCTCACGCTATGTTTTCCAGTACGTGGTCTCCATTCCAGAGGTAGCAAGGTTCTGTAAAGCCTGGTCCGTGAGCACGTAGAATCCCGTCCAATGACCCCAAGCTGCCCATTCTTGTCGCTCGCACGTAATTATGTTGCTGTCGCGCTCGCACACTCACTGCGGGCGCGCGTCGCACAGTCGCGACAGCAATATAATTACGCGCGAGCGATAAGGATGGGTAGCTTGGAGTCATTGGACGGGATTCTACGTGCTCACGGACCAGGCTTTAGTGTAAACCACGCACTGGATTGTAAGTAGATAAGAAAAAAATCTCATTTTTATGAATGAATGATTGTTTTTGTTGCTTTAGGCGTGGCAGGCGGCCCGAGCGGCGGGTACAGAGCGGGCCTTCTGCGCTCGCAACCTCATCTGCGGCGCCACCATGGAAATGATCGTCGGCCACCGCGCGCAACTTCTAGCCCAGCTACGGGCACTTTGCCTCGTCAAGGTAACTAAAAAATGAAATAAAATAATAAATCTTTATTTGGCACGGGACAAAAAAATGACAATTACAAGTGTAAAAAGGTACATAAAGAAGAAAAAAAAAATAAAACAAAAAACAGTAAAATAATCCAGCCATACCAGTAAAGATCCCGAGCCAAAAGGGCGCCCGCTCAGCGATACTCGGGACTTATGTGAAAGTCCCGACGCTGATTTTCAGCGAGTACCCTTCCCTAGCCTAACTACATTCTAAGCTCTCTTCTTTTTAGTAATTTCGCTCTTGGCAGAGCGGTCGTGGTCACGTTGAGGCGTTCACGTGGGTTGTAGGTAAATACAGCTCTTCGCACGATCTCCCACTATTTCTTTTTGTTGGCAGACTGCCTGGCGTAGTTACATACGCGGTTTTCTACTGCGGACTTTACTTTGTCAGTCTCATAGGTAACCTGCCACGCGATTGGGTTCCTTCAACCTTTCCCTCGACGACTTTATGGAGTTGTTAGTGATACCGAGCTCTTAAAGTATGGACACATTGTTATGGCACTCCGTTCGTGATATTCCGAACATCTTCATCCAGCATCACAAGCTTTTTCGTCGTCGCATTAATCGTCCAAGAGCGTCGTGATTGTTGGAAAGTTAGAAACTTTTTGGTTAAACGCAAGAATTTAACATTTGAATTTGGCACTACGCTGTCAATGTAAGGCTTCCAGGTTTCTGGATCAATCACTCGATCTCATGACGTCTCTGTGTGCTCTGAAATAAATCCGTTCTAAACGTGATAGTAACCTATTAATTCGTGTCATGTGTTGCAGGCGCGCGGCCCCGGCGATATCAAAGACGTGAACGTGAACTCGGAGCGCTGGCACGCGGTGAAGGCCGTCCTCGTGTCAGGCCTGTACCCGTGCCTGGCGCGCGTGGACCGCACGGCCGGCGGCCTGCGCACGAGCCGCGAGCCGCGCGTCGCCTTCCACCCCAGGTGACACACTAGGGGCGTCATGTACCCGTGCCTGGCGCGCGTGGACCGCACGGCCGGCGGCCTGCGCACGAGCCGCGAGCCGCGCGTCGCCTTCCACCCCAGGTGACACACTAGGGGCGTCATGTACCCGTGCCTGGCGCGCGTGGACCGCACGGCCGGCGGCCTGCGCACGAGCCGCGAGCCGCGCGTCGCCTTCCACCCCAGGTGACACACTAGCGGCGTCATGTACCCGTGCCTGGCGCGCGTGGACCGCACGGCCGGCGGCCTGCGCACGAGCCGCGAGCCGCGCGTCGCCTTCCACCCCAGGTGACACACTAGGGGCGTCATGTACCGTGCCTGGCGCGCGTGGACCGCACGGCCGGCGGCCTGCGCACGAGCCGCGAGCCGCGCGTCGCCTTCCACCCCAGGTGACACACTAGGGGCGTCATGTACCGTGCCTGGCGCGCGTGGACCGCACGGCCGGCGGCCTGCGCACGAGCCGCGAGCCGCGCGTCGCCTTCCACCCCAGGTGACACACTAGGGGCGTCATGTACCGTGCCTGGCGCGCGTGGACCGCACGGCCGGCGGCCTGCGCACGAGCCGCGAGCCGCGCGTCGCCTTCCACCCCAGGTGACACACTAGCGGCGTCATGTACCGTGCCTGGCGCGCGTGGACCGCACGGCCGGCGGCCTGCGCACGAGCCGCGAGCCGCGCGTCGCCTTCCACCCCAGGTGACACACTAGCGGCGTCATGTACCGTGCCTGGCGCGCGTGGACCGCACGGCCGGCGGCCTGCGCACGAGCCGCGAGCCGCGCGTCGCCTTCCACCCCAGGTGACACACTAGCGGCGTCATGTACCGTGCCTGGCGCGCGTGGACCGCACGGCCGGCGGCCTGCGCACGAGCCGCGAGCCGCGCGTCGCCTTCCACCCCAGGTGACACACTAGGGGCGTCATGTACCCGTGCCTGGCGCGCGTGGACCGCACGGCCGGCGGCCTGCGCACGAGCCGCGAGCCGCGCGTCGCCTTCCACCCCAGGTGACACACTAGGGGCGTCATGTACCGTGCCTGGCGCGGCGGCCTGCGCACCGATTAGATAACCACACATTTTTTTTGGTGGTGTTGCCAGCTCTACGTAATACATCAATTCTACGTAAATAAACATGTTTTTTGCTAGAAAAACTAAAGAAATGATCGCAAAACCTAATAAAAATCGAAAAAATCAAACTAATTAAAAAAACGTGTTTTTTTTAATCTGATTTAGTTTGATTAAAATAAAAAAAAAATTTTTTACCACCTTGTTCACAAGGGTCATTTCGATAGAACGATTACTCGATAGGATCGCAACTCAGCGATTTGTTGTCGTTGAAGTTTTGTTACGTGAATAAGGCTACAGGCTGCTTTGGCTTAGTCATCAAAATGACAACCGGGACGCAAAATGTCCACAAATAATCGAAATATCCAAAATAGACAATATTATTATGAGAAGTTGTCTTTTAGCGAAGTTGACATTTTAAGAAGTTGTAATTTCGAGAAGTGGACATTTTGCATCCCGGTTGTCATTTTGAGAAGTTGTCATTTTGATGACTAAGCCACTGCTTTTGGCTCCTCTAGAGAGGCTCGTGCTCGTCTCATGGAGACTGACAGCTGCTAATATTGTTGCAGTTCAACGTTACACCGTGGCGGCGGCGCGGCGAGCGCGAAAGCCGCGGTTCGCAGCCTGCCCGCCGACTGGGTGGCGTTCGAAGAGATCTCGCGCGCCGGCCGCTTCTGCTTCATCCGCTGCTGCACGCTCGTCACGCCGCTCACCGTGGCTCTGTTCGGAGGTGGGTGTTTATAGATATAGCACAGAATAATAATAAGTACTACGTACAGAAGTTTTACTTCGCGAAGGTATTTAAAAAAATGTATGCTCAATGTCATTAACAACATGGTGTAATTTAGCCTGTCTCAAGAGTCAAGCACCATTTTGTTGACAAACGTCAGTGATCGGCACTACGCCGAAGCTATAGGGCTGACTTCGGTAAAATGATGTGACGTGAGGTGCCAAACTGCGGAAAATGGCGGAGGAAATACATGATTTAGCATGAATTATGATGAATAATATTAACTACTTATTTACCTCTCAGTGTCTTGAGGCAACTTAAAAAAGTACATTATGTGTTTTTATTATTATTTAGGCAGTTAAATACTGCACAGTATTTAGTACACCATTTTCTTTATTTTCTTCCATCATACACAAGAATACGCGTGCGTGAGTCAATGTTCGCTCGTATGTGAGGCCTTGTCGAATAGTATCCTGTAGGTGGGCCATCGTGCGTGTTTTGTTTTCGATGTAAACTCGCGGAGATGAACAGGCCTGCTTCAACGAACATTTAAAAAAAAGAATTGGTAAAATTGGTCCAGGAGTTGTTGAGTTAGGCGCTTACCAACACATTTTGCGATTCATTTTTATATTATAGATAGCTTTCCGCCCGCGGCTTCGCCCGCGTGGAATTTTGTCTGTCACAGAAAAACTTTATCGCGCGCGTCCCTGTTTCAAAAACCGGGATAAAAACTATCCTATGTTCTTTCCCGGGACTCAAACTATCTCTATGCCAAATTTCATCAAAATCGGTTGCGAGGTTTAAGCGGGAAAGCGTAACAGACAGACAGACAGACAGAGTTACTTTCGCATTTATAATATTAGTTGGGATTAAAATAAAGTCGAGATAGTTACACCATTTGTATAGGCCTTGATTAATTAAAAATTAATCCTTAATTTTCCGCGTACGAAGTATAAGCACACCTCGCTGGAATGCGACTCTCCCTCCTACTTACTCGCGCACTTCCTCGTGTTTGCCCCGTCCGTACTAGAGCGTTGATGTGACGTCACGGCCGCCAGGTGCGAACTCAACACGAAAGGATTTTTTTTAAATGGCTTGCGCTGTGACAGAGTTAAGTAACTCGACCGAGTTGTATGATTCATATAGTCTTCGAGTCTTACTTATTCGAAATGTTCATTCTTCGCGGCTCTTTGACTATCTCCGAGCATTTTGCAATTTGATATTAAAATTAGATTTGAATAATTTATTACTTTGTTGTATCCGTCAGGTCCACTGCGTCTCCCAGCGGGTGCATTAACCCAGCGCGCCAACCCGCCGGGTTTATCCTCGGACTCAGACTCCGACGCTGACGCAGACGCCGCGCCCGACAGCGCCACGCTCACGCTTGACGATTGGACGGCCTTCGCGGCTGACGCTTCTGACGCCATCAGTGTATATTACTTGCGTCAGAAGCTGTGTGCCTTGGTTGTGAGGCGCATGTCGAACCCGGCAAGACCTACTACGCCTTTAGATGAACAGATCTTGGCTGCTGTGGTCCAAGGTACGTATTGCAATGTTTGACGACTGGACGGCCTTCGCGGCTGACGCTTCTGACGCCATCAGTGTATATTACTTACGTCAGAAGCTGTGCGCCTTGGTCGTGAGGCGCATGTCAAACCCGGCAAGACCTACTACACCGCTGGATGAGCAGATCTTGGCTGCCGTAGTTCAAGGTATGTAACATGTCACGCTCATAGTTGAAGACTGGACGGCTTTCGCGGCTGACGCTTCTGACGCCATCAGTGTATATTACTTACGTCAGAAGCTGTGTGCCTTGGTCGTTAGGCGCATGTCAAACCCGGCCAGACCTACTACGCCTTTGGATGAACAGATACTAGCTGCTGTGGTCCAAGGTATGTATCGTAACGTTTGACGATTGAACGGCTTTCGCGGCTGACGCTTCTGACGCCATCAGTGTATATTACTTACGTCAGAAGCTGTGTGCCTTGGTTGTGAGACGCATGTCAAACCCGGCAAGACCTACCACGCCTTTGGATGAACAGATCTTGGCTGCTGTGGTTCAAGGTATGTATACGCTCGACGACTGGACGTCCTTCGCGGCTGACGCTTCTGACGCCATCAGTGTATATTACTTACGTCAGAAGCTGTGCGCCTTGGTTGTGAGGCGCATGTCGAACCCGGCAAGACCTACCACACCTTTAGATGAATAGATCTTGGCTGCTGTGGTCCAAGGTATGTATCGTAACGTTTGACGATTGAACAGCTTTCGTAGCAAATGCTTCTGACGCTATGAGTGTATATTACTTACGTCAGAAGCTGTGCGCCTTGGTTGTGAGACGCATGTCGAATCCAGCAAGACCTGCTACACCGCTAAATGAACAGATCTTGGCTGCCGTAGTTCAAGGTATGTAACATGTCACACTCATAGTTGAAGACTGGACGGCCTTCGCGGCTGACGCTTCTGACGCCATCAGTGTATATTACTTACGTCAGAAGCTCTGTGCCTTGGTTGTGAGACGCATGTCGAATCCAGCAAGACCTACCACGCCTTTGGATGAGCAGATACTAGCTGCTGTGGTCCAAGGTATGTATACGCTTGACGACTGGACGGCTTTCGCGGCTGACGCTTCTGACGCCATCAGTGTTTACTACCTGCGTCAGAAGCTGTGTGCCTTGGTCGTGAGGCGCATGTCGAACCCGGCAAGACCTACTACGCCCTTGGATGAACAGATCTTGGCTGCTGTGGTTTAAGGTATGTATCGTAACGTTTGACGATTGAACAGCTTTCGTAGCAAATGCTTCTGACGCTATGAGTGTACATTACTTGCGTCAGAAGCTGTGTGCCTTGGTTGTGAGGCGCATGTCGAATCCAGCAAGTCCTACTACGCCTTTGGATGAACAAATTTTGGCTGCTGTGGTCCAAGGTATGTATAGGCTCGACGACTGGACGGACTTCGCGGCTGACGCTTCTTTTTTTTTTTTTTTATGTGATAGGAGGCAAACGAGCAGACGGATCACCTGACGCTATCAGTGTATTTACCTACGTCAGAAGCTGTGTGCCTTGGTCGTGAGACGCATGTCGAACCCGGCCAGACCTACTACGCCTTTGGATGAACAGATAATAACTGCTGTGGTCCAAGGTATGTATACGCTCGACGACTGGACGGCCTTCGCGGCTAACGCTTCTGACGCCATCAGTGTATATTACTTACGTCAGAAGCTGTGTGCCTTGGTTGTGAGGCGCATGTCGAGTGTGTGAAGTGACTTTTGGTTCATACATAGACTTACGATTAGGATCAATATCACCCAAGGGCCAAGAGATCCAGTCATAATGCTTTCTATTTTCTGGTTTTACTGGTACTTATGGATCAAAATCATCATTAATTCCAGTGCTAGGCGCCGAAGAGCGCAACGTGGGTCTCAGCCAGCCAGCCGGCATAGGACAACGGCCCAAACCGCTGACAGTAGAAGCGGGCGGCTGGCGGCGCGAGGAGCCCCACTCAGAATTCGCAGCGGCCCTGAATCGCGCTCGCGGGCCCGCCTGGCGCTCGGGGCCCGCGTCGCCGGAGGGCCCGGGGGCCCCGGGGCCCGCGGGGCCCGAGGCGCGGTACTTCCTGTCGCGGGTCGATGACCTGCACGCGCTGGAGACGGCGCAGGCGACTGGAGTGTATCCGTTCGCGCAGGCCACCGCTAAGAAGCTGCTGAAGGTTAAACAGGTGAGGATGGTCACTTTGTTTAATTTATATTGTTATTTTTAGTGTATTGATTCATGATATGATATTTTTATACGCATGTAATTGTTCAAAATGAAAATACTTTGCCACCGTAATCTAATTCATAGGCATGTACAAATATCATGGCGTTGTAGTCTCTATGAAATAAAGTCACGATAAACCGTGACCTTCAAGTGAACGATATGTAGGTCGTTACCTTGGTTCGTATAGAGATGATTTTTTTTTTACATTACATTTAATGAATGCCATTTCCATTACATGTCTATGTGATGTACAGTGATCTTCAGTCTCAATAATTAGTATCGAATGTTGCTTTACTAAACAGCCAATTTATTGACTGTGAATTTCAACTTAAGATTTCACACAAACGGTATTTTTTAGAGTGAAAGTTAGTTCAACTAATCAGTTAAACTGACTGTAAATGTCTATTTGCCACCAGGAGGGCTCGCGCGTGGTAGTGGTGTTTAGTTGCGCGCGCGCCGGTGCTTTGCTAGGCTGCGCGCGGCTACAGGACTCACCGCCGGCCTCGCTCGCGCTCGAGTGGCTGAGCACGCAGCACGTGCCGCACCACGCCATACGGTAAGCATATTTATTTATTTATTTGGTTCACCAATACATTGTTACACTAATACATTTTAGTTTATCAAATACAATTATTAGGACTAAGTGTACAACTATAAGTAGGTAAACACCACATGCATAAGTGAGTTGTTAAAGAGTGTAGGTATCTAAGTAAATTTTAATGCAACAATTAATAATGAATTATTTTTTTTATGATATGGATAAAAAGGGATTAAATTAAGCAAACTCTAACTGATGTATCTGACGCTTAATTTTGTGGATAGATGTGCAAAATAGGGAAAGTTGGTCGCAGTATTTATTATGAAGCTTACAGAGTCTCGAAACCGGGGAATTGGAACCTAGCACGGATTTTCGGAAAGGAGGACTTAATAGGTTTATAGGTTTCCTTGGGTATCTGAAGGGAATTCTAAAATTAAATTTCGACAGCAATTATATAAACTATATACATGACAGTTATCACGCCATGTGGAATGAATATTACAATTTACATAACAATTAATATGCAATTCGATACAGGCCATTGCCTGCGTCGTAAGTACGTCACGATATACACGATGGGAAACTATGCTATGTTGGGTATTTATTGGCGGTCTAATGGTAGATTCTGGCTACATAAGAGTTGCATTAGTGGGTGGGAACGAGAGGTGGGAATAGTCCTGTTTATATGGAGTTGTCATTTTACGCGTATGTGGCAGTATTACATGGCATGCTGGTATCACAGTGACATTTTATTAAAAAAGCTCAAAATTTTTATTTAAATAGAATGAATAATTGTACACAGTTTTGGCAATTAAGATTATATTATTTCATTTTATTTTATTGATTTTAGAAATTCAACACCTATTCGTTTAGAGGTTTAAGGCTGCGTTTCCACCAGAGATGTGCGAGAATGCGTAACGAGGGATGTGTTTGCAAAGAACCAATAGAATCGCTTAATTTAGTTCGCCTCGGTAAACACATCCCTCGCTACGCATCCTCGCACATCTCTAGTGAAAACGCAGCCGAAATCTATTCTCGGTACGGGTTCATATTCGACGGTCATTTCACTAAATACACTCGGCATCAAATAAATCGCACCTCCTGCGACAAGCACTCATCAAACGTATGCATCCCCACTTCCCACCACATTGGTACCATTTGAAAGCCTAGTTCTAAACTTCATTTCATTAAAGGAAAGGTTTTTACCCCAAAAATGTGTCTTTACAAGGATCCAGAGTCACTTCTTCAATAAATAGGTAGTTACGCTATAGCCATTTTTTATGACTATAAAACTGTTAAGTTGGGATTAATCGCTATCCATCTGTTAAAGAGGACACGTGTGATCATTATTTGGTTTTATAATCATAAAATTTGGTCTAATTGATCCCAGAGGTGAGCTCAAAGTGAGGTCTATTTTCAAGTCACATTTATGGTATATGTTAATCATTTATTTAGAAATGAAATGTATTTTTCTTTAAGTATATTTATTGGGCTTTCAAATAACACCAATTTTGTTGGGGTACCATAATTGTGTCAGAAGAAAATCTTTAAAGTTCGCGTCGCGGAAGGTGCGGTTTATTTGATGTCAAAGTCAAAGTCAAAGTCAAAATTTCTTTATTTGTTTAGACTAATAAATAGTTCTTACAAATCGTCATTGATGTTGAGTGTAGATAGGCTGTGTAACAAAACATTTTTACAGGCACATAACCAATTCTCTCGCGGGAGGCGCTCGCGCAGCCGGTGCCCGGGATGGCACAGAACTATGCTGTGCCGCCGCCCGCGCGCTGCTCGCCGCCGCGCCGCGCCGCCACCCGCGGCACACGCACCATCCGCACCAGCCCAGACCCATACAGAAGCACGAGCCGTGACACATCAGACAAGTACACCACCCGGGGGATACCACGCGTGGGGCGGCAGCTGGCGCGTGAGTCGCTTAAACCTCAAATTCCCTGAACGCGTCAAGATCTGTTGCTCTATTTCCACCACTGCGCCACGCACACCACCCCAGGCCCATACAAAAGCACGAGCCGTGACACACCACCAGACCACACCACCCGGGGGAAGTGCATAGAACGTATGGGGCAGCCGGCGCGTGAGACACTAATGCCCGTTTTCACCATCAATTCCTAATTTTTAAGTGTCCCCTATAAAAACAAAATGCCTGTTATGTTCTACCATAGGGGTCACTTAAAAATTAGGGATTGATGGTAAAAAACGGGCATATAACTCGACTTTGATGGCCCATGAGTCCTTCGTCACGTCAGTTTCTATCAAAACTGTGACACATCACCACACATCTGCTACACCACCCGGGACTAGTGCATCGGACGCATGGGGCAGCCGGAGCGTGAGTCGCTTTTAGGCCTCAAATTTGATGGCCCATGAGCCACCTTTGTCACTCAGTTTCGATCGAAATCCCTGAACGCGTCAGGATCTTTGTTACTTTGATAATTTTTTCCATCAGCACCTGGGATTATCCCAAATTTGAGATACTAGTTGAGTCGACTGCGTCACACCCGCGCCACCCGCACCACCCGCGCCCCATACAGAAGCACGAGCCGTGACACATCAGACAACTACACCACCCGGGGGATACCACGCGTGGGGCTGCAGCTGGCGCGTGAGTCGCTTAAGCCTCAAATTCCCTGAACGCGTCTGTATCTGTTGCTCCGTTGCGACACCTGCACCACCCCAGACCCATACAGAAGCACGAGCCGTGACACACCACGGAACTACACCACCCGGGGGATACCACGCGTGGGGCGGCAGCCGGCGCGTGAGACACTAATGCCCGTTTTCACCATCAATTCCTAATTTTTAAGTGTCCCCTATAAAAACAAACATGGACTCTTCGTGAAACCGAAAGGAAGAAGATTGACGCATTGGAGATGTGGTGCTGGAGACGGATGCTGGGAATATCGTGGACCGAGTTTCGTACCAATGACTCCATATTAAAAGAACTCGGCATCAGACAGCGCCTATCAACCACAGTACAGTCACGCATTTTAAACTTCTTCGGCCATGTATCTCGGCGCAGTAATGACTCCATAGAGCGTCTCGTAGTGCAGGGAAAAGTTGAGGGCACCAGACCACGTGGTAGATCACCAATGAGATGGACGGACCAGATCAAGGCCGCAACTAAGTGCTCGGTTAGCGAAAGTACCCGGAAAGCTGCAGTCCGCGAGGAATGGCGCCGTATTACGAGGAACATCACTCTGAATCGTGATTCAAGATGATGACCACGACCACTCTGACAAGAGTGTACCGACTGAGAAGAAGAAGATAAAAACAAAATGCCTGTTATGTGCTACCATAGGGGTCACTTAAAAATTAGGGATTGATGGTGAAAACGGGCATAAAACTCGACTTTGATGGCCCATGAGTCCTTCGTCACGTCAGTTTCTATCAAAACTGTGACACATCACCACACATCTGCTACACCACCCGGGACTAGTGCATCGGACGTATGGGGCACCTGGCGCGTGAGCCTCAAGTCTGGTGGCCCATGAGTCCTTTGTCAATCAGATTCGGTCGAATTCCCTGAATGCGACAGGATCTGTTACTGTATTTTCACCGCCGCCCGCGCGCTGCTCGCCGCCGCGCCGCGCCGGCACCCGCGGCACACGCACCATCCGCACCAGCCCAGACCCATACAGAAGCACGAGCCGTGACACATCAGACAACTACACCACCCGGGGAATACCACGCGTGGGGCGGCAGCAACCGGCGCGTAAGACACTAAGAGTGCATCGGGCAGCCGGCGCGTGAGTCGCTTAAGCCTCAAGTTTGATGACCTTCGTCACTCAGTTTCATCTTTGTTACTTTGATCATTATTTCCACCAGCACCCGGGATTATCACAAATTTCAGACACTCATTGAGTCGACTGCGGCACACGCACCATCCGCACCACCCCAGACCCATACAGAAGCACGAGCCGTGACACAACACGGAACTACACCACCCGGGCGTAGTGCATCGGTCGTATGGGGCAGCCGGCGCGTGAGACACTTAAGCCTCAAAATTAGTGGCCCATGAGTCCTTTGCTACTCAGTTTTGATCAAAACTGTGACACGTCACCACACATTTGCTACACCACCCGGGACTAGTGCATCGGACGCATGGGACAGCCGGAGCGTGAGTCGCTTTTAGGCCTCAAATTTGATGGCCCATGAGCTACCTTCGTCACTCAGTTTCGATCGAAATCCCTGAACACGTCAGGATCTTTGTTACTTTGATCATTATTTCCACCAGCACCCGGGATTATCACAAATTTCAGACACTAATTGAGTCGACTGCGTCACACCCGCGCCACCCGCACCACCCCAGACCCATACAGAAGCACGAGCCGTGACACATCAGACAAATAAACCACCCGGGGGTAGTGCATCGGACGTATGGGGCACCTGGACACCACCCGGGGGATACCACGCGTGGGGCTGCAGCTGGCGCGTGAGACCCTTTTAAGTCTCAAGTTACATAGCGCATGAGTTAGTGACCTTCGTCACTCAGTTTCGATCGAATTACCTGAACGCGTCAGGATATTATTATATATTACGCCTATATTTCCACCAACATCCGGGATTATCCCGAATTTGTAGCGGTTGAGTCAGCTGCGACACACGCACCATCCGCACCACCCCAGACCCATACAGAAGCACGAGCCGTGACACATCAGACAAGTACAACACCCGGGCGTAGTGCATCCGACGTATGGGGCAGCAGCAGCCGGCGCGTGAGATACTAACGCCCGTATTCACAAACATTACTATGAGGTCTCACAGTGCACGTGGACGCACAGGGTCACACACGAACCAATCACAGAGCTTTATTCAACGCTTTGCGTTCGATTTGCTGCTTCACTTAAGCAAGCATCGTTTGTGAATACGGGTGTTAGAGTGCATCGGACGCATGGGGCACCTGGACACCACCCGGGGGATACCACGCGAGGAGCAGCAGTTGGCGCGTGAGTCGCTTAAGTCTCAAATTCCCTGAACGCGTCAGAATCTTTGTTACTGTATTTAGCGGGATTATCCCGTATATGGGACAGCTAGCTATTAAGTTACCGTCACTACTCGCGCCCCATACAGAAGCACGAGCCGTGACACAACACGGAACTACACCACCCGGGGGATAACACGCGTGGGGCGGCAGCTGGCGCGTAAGACACTAAGAGTGCATCGGACGCATGGGGCAGCCGGCGCGTGAGTCGCTTAAGCCTCAAGTTTGATGACCTTCGTCACTCAGTTTCATCTTTGTTACTTTGATCATTATTTCCACCAGCACCCGGGATTATCACAAATTTCAGACACTAATTGAGTCGACTGCGTCACACCCGCGCCACCCACACCACCCGCGCCCCATACAGAAGCACGAGCCGTGACACAACACGGAACTACACCACCCGGGCGTAGTGCATCGGACGTATGGGGCAGCCGGCGCGTGAGACAAAGCCTCGACTTTGACGGCCCATGAGTCCTTCGTCACGTTAGATGTGTCACGGTTTTGATCGAATCAAAACCGTGACACATCTCCACACAACTACACTCGGGGATTACCACGCGTGAAGCTGGCTTGCAGCTGCTAGCACCTGGCGCGTGAGACACTTAAGCCTCAAATTCCCTGAACGCGTCAGGATCTGTTGCTCTATTTCCATCAGCACCCGGGACTATCCGATATTTGGAACAGCTAGCGAGTAACCATCACTACTCGCGCCTATACAGAAGCGCGAGCCGTGACACACCACCACGGAACTACACCACCCGGGAGTAGTTTTCCCCACCCTTTTAAGCTTCAAGTTTCATAACGCATGAGTGAGTGACCTTCGTCACTCAGTTACGTTTGAATTCCCTGAACGCGTCAGGATCCAGGTTACCCTATGAGTCCTTCGTCACTCAGATTCGATCGAAATCCCTGAACAAGTCAGGATCTTTGTTACTTTGATCATTGTTTCCATCAGCACCCGGGATTATCCCAAATTTGAGACACTACTTGAGTCGACTGCGTCGCACCCGCGCCACCCGCGCCCCATACAGAAGCACGAGCCGTGACACACCACCAGACCACACCACCCGGGGGATACCACGCGTGGGGCTGCAGCCGGCGCGTGAGACAAAGCCTCGACTTTGACGGCCCATGAGTCCTTCGTCACGTTAGATGTGTCATGGTTTTGATCGAATCAAAACCGTGACACATTTCAACACAACTACACCACTCGGGGATTACCACGCGTGAAGCTGGCTTGCAGCTGCTAGCACCTGGCGCGTCAGACACTTAAGCCTCAAATTCCCTGAACGCGTCAGGATCTGTTGCTCTATTTCCATCAGCACCCGGGACTATCCCGTATTTGGGACAGCTAGCGAGTTACCATCACTACTCGCGCCCCATTCAGAAGCACGAGCCGTGACACACGACTTCATCTTTAGAATAAAATATTTCATATTTCACATCATCAGACAAGTACACCACCCTGGGGTAGTGCATCGGACGTATGGGGCAACTAGCGCGTGAGACCCTTTTAAGCTCCAAGTTTCATAGCGCATGAGTGAGTGACCTTCGGCACTCAGTTTCGATCGAATTCCCTGAACGCGTCAGGATCCAGGTTACCCTATGAGTCCTTCGTCACTCAGATTCGATCGAAATCCCTGAATGCGTCAGGATCTTTGTTACTTTGATCATTGTTTCCACCAGCACCTGGGATTATCCCGTATTTGAGACAGCTAGCGGTTGAGTCGACTGCGTCACTCAGGTTTGCACCATCCGCGCCATACAGAAACACGAGCCGTGATACACCACGGAACCACACCACCCGGGAATAGTGCATCCGACGCATGGGGCACAGTCAACAGGTCCAAACTCATAGATTATAATATGCAACAACAGAAATTATGCTAGTGGTCTGATGTCATATAAACTAAATTGTGTGTGCAAACAGAATAGCTGCACGAATTCTTATAGTATTTAACTTTAGGCCAAAACAGGAAAACCTATAAAAAATCGTGCAGTTGCCACGTTTATGTCACGAAGACGCGAAATTTAAGCAGCTGTTTAGATGTTCTACTATTCTATTTCTCTTTTCTGTCTCTTACTATTTCTGTAATACTCTTTAAAACTATACATGCCTTTAGGTCCACATGCGGTACTTTCTTTTGATTATTAGTTTGAATGTTTATTTTAGGAACAACATGCAGGCATGTTACACTATATTAAAGTTTTAAGTAATAATATTTAAAATTAAAGCAGCTAAACATTTTATTTTATAGAAAATTAGGAAGTGGCACATGTGGATCTTACTTATACTCCTTCTTTATAATATTTCAATTGTTATATGTCGTACTTAGGTCGTTCATTTTCATTATATTTAATATTTATTAGCTAAACCAAGTTTTGAAGCCCCACTATTACAAACTGAAACTGTATCAGTATTTTTTAACTTTTTTAACCTGCAAAGATACTTACAATTTCCAGGTTTTTATGAATACACGAGTAGGTAATATATTTATACTAAATTCTTCCATTCTTCCAAAGCCAGCAAAATTGTGACTTATAGATAGGATGCTAAGTCCCAATATCCAGTGTGTGGAAGTCTTATCGTGGTGTCAGTATTTGGCCAGTTGTCTTAATCTAAGTAATTAATATAACTGCTTTAAATGTCGATCTATAACTCTCTTACTAAAGCCTGGTCCGTGAGCACGTAGAATCCCGTCCAATGACCCCAAGCTGCCCATCCTTGTCGCTCGCACGTAATTATGTTGCTGTCGCGCTCGCACACACTGCGGGCGCCCGTCGCACAGTCGCGACAGCAATATAATTACGCGCGAGCGATAAGGATGGGCAGCTTGGGGTCATTGGACGGGATTCTACGTGCTCACGGACCAGGCTTTAGTAAGAGAGTTATAGATCGACATTTAAAGCAGTTATAAGCAGTGAAGTATACATATAAAAGCAACTACAAACATTCCTGTTCTCATCATGGTAGGGAAGCTTTTTGGAAATCTAAATATCATATTAAGATAAGATAAGATAAGATAAATTTATTGAATAAAAACTTAGCCTAAATACAAGAAACTTAAATGGGACTATGAAATTATTTGGTTAGTAACAATATGTTAATTAGGGTAGTATACCTAAACTAAGCAAAAATGTTTGCCTGTGTTTTAGGTATCCATACTTATTATGTAAGTTAGTGCTTATTAAACAGATATTATAAATAATTACACCAAAACAATGTTGATAAAGGTAAAGGTTGACAATTTTGTTACATAAATAAAATTTTGCTGACAGAATGTTTATTTATAGCTAGCATACCTAAAGTAAGTAATTTAACTAATAACTATTAACAGGTTTTCTGTGTCATCATATGTTTTACCCTTGAGCCATTTCTGCAGTGCATATTTACATTCTTTGCTGTTCATTGGGTATATACAGAGATACTTGTTTATACTGTTGTACAAAAAGCTTCCTAGAAAACAAAAGAATTTGTGGGTATGCTGTCTGTTAAATCGCTCAGAGGGACATACGATGTCGGCGCGCCTTTTGTTGGCTTTGAGGTCGGGATTAAAGGGAGTTAGTGAGTGTTTTTTGAGGATTGTTAGTAATACGAAAAGTTGACGTACTGATAGAACGTCGCATTTCGTAAGAAGCTCTACTGTAGGGAAGCGTGTTGGTCGGAAAGTGCTTACTTTCAGAACAGCTCTTTGAGCTATTTCTAAGCGTATTAGTGTAGTTTTATGCGTGCCTCCCCAGGATGTAATACAGTAAGTAATTAATGACTGACATAGCGTGAGGTAGACAGTTTTGAGAAGAGGACCCTTAGCCACGTGTCTCAGATTTTTGAAGGCAAATATCAATTTTCTGACTCTAGATGTGAGAGCTTCGACGTGAGCTTTAAAGTTCAGGTGTTTGTCAATGATTAGACCTAAGTATTTCATATTATCAGTACTATTTAAATAAGGGCATGCACATGCTTGTTGAGAATTAGTGCAGGAATGGGCTTTAATGGAGTATAAGTTTGAGGTAGGCTGCGAGAAAGCATTGTAGGAGAATGTTATGAACTTAGTTTTATCTACATTAAGGGTTAGTAAGTTGTTTTTAAGCCACTGATTGACAGAGTCGAAACCGAGTTGAGCTTGTGCGAACGCGTCACTCCAGGTGTTTGCGCTAAACATTAGAGCTGTATCATCGGCGTACGATATTATTTTCCCTTTGTTGTCGGGAAGTGGAAGTAGGCATAGGTCATTGATATACGTGAGAAATAACAGCGGCCCCAGTATGCTACCCTGTGGAACCCCATATTCGACAGTTAACTCTTCACTCACTTCATCATCTATAATTACACGTTGAGTTCTTTCCGAAAGATAATCCTTGATTAGAGTATGAGGAATTCCTCTAATACCGAGGTCGTATAATTTCTTTAGAAGCATTGGTATCGAAATTGTATCGAAAGCTTTTGCAAGATCAAGGAAGATGACTAAGCATTTATTACCTGAGTCTAGTTGTCTCGCAATGTAATTGGTGAGCTCATGTACTGCGTCATCAGTAGACCTATTCGGTCTGAAACCGAATTGAGTGTCTGCCAAAAGTTTATTTTTTTCTAAATAATTTAAGAGTCTGTTATAAATAAGCCTTTCAAGGATCTTGGAAATGGATGGCAGTAAAGCTATTGGGCGGTAGTTATTCATACAGGTTTTATCTCCACTTTTATGTATGGGTCGTATTATTGCTTTCTTTAGTACGTTGGGAAAAATTCCTTTCGACATGCATTGATTGAAAAGATGTGTGAGCGGAGGAGTAAGTTGTTTTTTGAATTGTTTAATAAAAGAGCAGGGGATTTTGTCAATTCCTGACGCACAGTCATTCTTCAGCGTCATGATAATTTGCTCAACTTCGGCCTCGTCAGTGTTAAATAGGGCAAACGAGTGTAATGTTTGTAATTTGGAAGGGTTTTGCATAGAGGGAAAAAGTTGCGTGCAATTTAGTTTAGCTTTTTCAGCGAGATTTTTGCCTATATTAGTAAAGAACTTGTTTACACAATTTACGGATTGTGCAGCCGAGGCGGAATTCGTGATTAGTTGCCGAGCGGAAGATTTGGTGTTAGTAGTGTAGGTGATATTTTTGATGACTTTCCACAATTTCTTTTTGTCATGACCTGCTTTATGAATTTCGTCACGTTCATACTGACGCTTTAATTTTTTTAAAAGATTATTACAGAAATTTCTATACCTAAAATAAATTATTTTATGAGTTTCACTGTCTGGTGTTCTTGTGTATTTTTTATGAAGTTTGTCTCGATGTCTTATGCAGCGCAGAAGACCTGGAGTTATCCATGGTTTCTTAATTTTGGAACTACTGGTTGAATATACAGTCCGTGTATTTTGTACAATTATCTTTTTTAGTGAATTTATAAGATAATTGGCCGATGTATTGACGTCATCTGAACTGTAAAAAGGCGTTAAATCTAAGTTTTCAAGGTCATGGAGCGCTGATTGAGCACACATAGTTGATCGTTTCGGCATACTGTAAGATTTTTGGTAGCGCTTTTCTAAGCACAACAGCAAGGAATTGTGGTCGGTCAATGAGGAAGTTAGTACTAAAGTTTGTAGTGGGATGATACTTTTTGCTAATATATGGTCTAAGCAGTTACCCGACCTAGTGGGATGGAGATGAGTAGGTAGGAAACCTAGATAAGCTGCAAAGGTCAGGTATTCCTGTGACCTACTTTCGATATTGCCGAGTTTGATGTCGATATTTATATCGCCCATAATGAATACATTTTTAAAGTTTGATACTTGTTGTAAAATTTGATTCAATGACTGTAGGAAATTGGTAATATTATGATATGATGGTGAACGATATATAGCTACAATTGCCGTATCTGTCCCTATCTTTGCTATGAGACAATTTGCATCCACTATGTCGGGTTCCTCCACAGTGACCTTGCTCAAATTACTTTTAATGTACAGAGTTACGCCGTCGTTTTGTAAAATATTAGTTTTGTTAGTTACGTACGAATCATACCCTAGTAGCTGAGGAATTGGAGGGGAAGAGGTGAGCCAGCATTCAGTTAAGACTAACATGTCTATTTCCACATTAATTTGGCTAAGTATCGCTAACATTCCATTAAAGTTACAATTGATGCTACGAATATTCTGCATGAAAATGTTAAGACTACTTTTAATATTATTATTAGATAAATAGGACGAGCATGAATGTGGGTCACATACTATTGATTCAAATTCGTAAGAAGAGTCTATGTCCTTAATAAAATCAGGTGATATATTACCCATCCCTGTGCTTGTAGAACTGGTTGTGTGGCGCTCTAGGCGCCTCCATAGTCTATGGAATTCAGATATCGAGCCTCAGCAGTTTTCCGAGCGGGACATTGTTCATCTCCTGTTTTATGTTGGCTCGGTTTGTTGCTCGCACACACTGCGGGCGCCCGTCGCACAGTCGCGACAGCAATATAATTACGCGCGAGCGATAAGGATGGGCAGCTTGGGGTCATTGGACGGGATTCTACGTGCTCACGGACCAGGCTTTACACGAAAAATTTACAAACTTTTGTTGCAGCTCATTATAATGCTTGTAGACTCATAAACTGTATTTGTTTGATGAGATTTGTATCAACGAATCATTATACCCATAGTTTATGAGCTGTTAACTACTGTCCCATGCATTTCACATAAACAGTACAAGTAGGTATGGTTTTCACGTGTTATTAGGAGTAGTTATTGTTTGACAATATCTAGTTTATTTAGTTGTTGTGATGCTAACGACAATTATTAGTATACTATACTAATATGATATTTAGATTTCCAAAAAGCTTCCCTACCATGATGAGAACAGGAATGTTTGTAGTTGCTTTTATATGTATACTTCAATTTTATTATCATTTAAAAAAATAAGTGTTAGAGTAATGAATTTTATACTAACTATAGATTTGTTTTAAGTACCACTTAATTTTATTCTCCTAGACATTGATTTGCTCATATTTTTTATGTATATTTTAAGTTATTTTGGCTCCGATACTAGCTCTGAGATGCATAAATAAACATATTGTTTGATCGCTAGTTTTAACTTTAAAATTGTGAAAATAACACCATTAAAAGTAAAAGTGCAATAAAATTAAGACCAAATTATTTGCAATATTTTACCAGTGTCGCGTGATTATGGATGGTTGATGAGTTACAAGAATATTTAGTAGAATAACGTATATGTCCTGTTTTTACTATGCCCGTGACTCGGTGTTAGTAATACCGAGTTAGTTTTTAGAGTATGCCCTCGCAGGATTAATGCTTGTTCCTTAGGTACTAGAAGATTTTATAAGTATAGATGAACTACACTGAACCGTCCCACCCACCAAGGCGCCACCATCGTTCAACTTTAAAGTTTTGAATGTGGAATTGACGGTGGCGCCCCCCTGTCAATGTCACGGGTGGGACGGTTCAGTGTAGTTCATCTATAGTGGGTAAACACCAGCAACTTGTGTAAATATAGGTTTAATGGTGCGTGAAGTCTACTTTTGACACCAAACGAAGTAAATTGCCGTGTTTTAATATGAAATAATATGTTACTATTTTATCAAAGCTTTAGGTGGACCAATATGTAGTCCTAAGACGCATCATTTGTTTTAAATTAGTGTTTATTGATTTCTGTACCTTTTTCTACAGAAGTTGTGTAGACAGCATTTTATAATATACATATTAGGGTGGTCCTTATTTTTCGACTTTTGAATTCTCCCCGGGGCACTTTCTCATTCGATTATATACCTCTAAATATGAAATTAGCTTTTTTTGTTTTTTTTTTGGTTAAGATTTAGAGGTCGCTACCAGCTGTCAAAATATTTACAAAAAGCTTTGAAGATCTTAAATCATGGTTTCATAAATGTTTTATATAAGTGTTTATATCACATTTTAGGTGCAAATGAACATCGCACAGATAGAATAGACAATCGCTTCTTGTCCCCTTCTCCCCTTAACCCCTCTTCTGTACCGACCATGGTACCGACGCGTCGAGATACTAACAAGTAAACTCTTATAAAATATCTTAAAAATAATTGATTCAAATATGTACATTGTACATAATATCTTAGTTCATAGCAACAGCAATAATTTTGTAATATTTTTATTTGGCTTTGGCTAAAAATAAATGAATCTAACAAATACAGATTTTGTGTTTTTACTTAAAATTCAAACCTTGGTAGCGACCCCTAAATGTCTTTTAAAAATTAAAAAAAAAATAATGAAAGACTTTCATATGGTATATATTCAAATTACGTGGTGCCCCGCAAAATATAAGAAAAAATTTTTTTTTCGTAGGAATAAGGACCACCCTAATACATATACCACAGTTGTAAACGGTTTTTATGTGTAGATAATGATTTTTAAATGTTGTAAAAACTCACTAGGAACTAATTTAATCGAGAAGAGTATGATAATAATATTTTCTCAAATTTCGAGCGAAAGAATAAAATTATACTTACGATAGTGCACTTTGAAGTATTCTCACGAAGATATAAATAGTTGTAAGAGTGATGTAACCTGTGCTACAGGGATAGTTCGATGGATTTATTTATATTGCATGTTTTGTGATGCTGTTTTTACATATTTATGATAGTTTATATTGTGTATTAATTTATAGTTTGTTTCTGTTGTTGTCGCGAATGAGCAAAACGACATCATAACTTAATGCCTACATAAGTAGGGAGTTGTCATGAGCAGCCAATATCAAAATATAATATTTGTCGTCCTTTTTTATTTATTCGTGACATATAATTTAAAACGAACTATACTCAGTGGTAGCACTGCAATAATGAAATAAAATAAGATGTTAAAAAGCCAATCGCATGATTGTTATAAATAAACCGATTATCTATTACGTTTGCATTTCATATTCATTATAAGTCATCGTTGGGATGTTATACTAACTTAAACTTACCATGAGAATGCTTTAATAGACCCATATGTTATACGAATAGCAATACCACATAACTACACACTAACCTTTGAAGTTGAATTAGAAGTCCGGTAGTTGGATAAGTAATTGTTATACGTTATATTGTATACTATGTATATTATAGTATATATTTTCACTACATTGCACATTTGGATATCAATATTTTTGAAAGTTTAAACCAAACTGGGTTGTGATGGAAGAAGGTTGGTACTTATAAACATACGGCTCTTAGACAGTAGGGCTACCATTCGACTTGCAAATCGCAGTTAAGACACAATTAATATTATGACTGCAATGATACCAGTTATTCTGTCAAGAGCCCAACAAATAGACCACAATACTGCGCAACGACTATTTGATATCAATAAAATAAGAAAAGGCTTTCCCTTTTTCGTCTTAGTTCTGAAGGAACGGCAAGACAGTCCTGTTATACATAATGTATCGTCCCATTAACTATAACGGGTATAAATTGTCTATGGTCTATGGATTTTCTATCTTAACATAAGCTTTTGTTCGTTTGACTAAAGGCGGAAAAGAGAGGACCTAAAAAGTACCGAGAGATTAATTTATAAGACCGCAATAACTCAAATGCCTTTGGAGAACTTCAAACACTTTTATATTCTAGCATTTTTTGAATTTCAAACTTTTTAAATTGGTTTCATACCGACTGTAATGGACAGACAAGATGTGACACATAATAAACGAAAGTTGTTTCAATTTTAATAAACTATATTCAAGAGCAGATCCACATTTTGTATTATTTCCTCATGATTCAAACATTTTAAACATAGACATATTCTAAGATAAGAATAAAACTGCAAAAAGTAAACAATAAAAAAACTTTCATCGAGTCTTTTAGTTTTTACAATTATATTATTATAGTTTTGTACAAAATACTTATTGTACTTAGCCTATGTACCCTTACATTAAGATCAGCCTGATTTTACCACGAAATTGCTCCTCAATTCTTTTGTATTAAATGCTCTACGACAGCAATGGAAGATTTCTTCTGTGTCACATGGCATCAACATTGGGGCGTGGCTTATACTAAATGATGCTTGTCAGAAAAGGGTAGGTCTTTGACCTCGTGGCCCGCGCCAGCGCTTGGCTCACTCTCACTTCTGTATTACGCATTCTTAGATAACTGGGAGTTTTCGTGAGTCATGTAGCAACAACTTTTCAGCATCAGGGCGTGGCGGACTTGTATGTTGCAATTCTTGCCTGCAGAGAGTGAGTCACTGAGCTCGTGGCCTGTGCCAGCGTTTGACTTATACGACGCGCTCTTGAGGTTGCGTCACTAGCCCCTGTTGGCTCACTTCTGTAAGACGCGCTCCTCGATGGACTTTTGATGAACATTTGGGCTTTTATACGACGCGCTATTCCCAGCAGAGGTGTCGTCACTCCAGTAGCTTGGCTCACTTGTGTATGACGCGCTTCTCGATAGCAGTGGCAGATTACTAATTTGCGAAGGTCATGTGGCAACATTTGGGCTTTATACGACGCGCTTTTCCCAGCAGCGGCAGCGTCACTAGCCCTGCTGTCTCATTTCTGTATGACGCGCTCCTCGATGAACATTTGGGCTTTTATGCAACGCGCTCTTACCAGCAGAGGTTGCGTCACTAGCCCTGCTGCCTCACTTCTGTATGACGCGCTCCTCGAGGCTGCGTCACTAGCCCTGCTGCCTCACTTCTGTATGACGCGCTCCTCGATGCGCTGCTGCTGCTGCGGGCTCTGCAGCTGGGCCAGCGTGAGCAGCGACACGCCCAGCTGGTCTCGAGGCTGCGTCACTAGCCCTGCTGCCTCACTTCTGTATGACGCGCTCCTCGAGGCTGCGTCACTAGCCCTGCTGCCTCACTTCTGTATGACGCGCTCCTCGATGCGCTGCTGCTGCTGCGGGCTCTGCAGCTGGGCCAGCGTGAGCAGCGACCCGCCCAGCTGGTCTCGAGGCTGCGTCACTAGCCCTGCTGCCTCACTTCTGTATGACGCGCTCCTCGATGCGCTGCTGCTGCTGCGGGCTCTGCAGCTGGGCCAGCGTGAGCAGCGACACGCCCAGCTGGTCTCGAGGCTGCGTCACTAGCCCTGCTGCCTCACTTCTGTATGACGCGCTCCTCGAGGCTGCGTCACTAGCCCTGCTGCCTCACTTCTGTATGACGCGCTCCTCGATGCGCTGCTGCTGCTGCGGGCTCTGCAGCTGGGCCAGCGTGAGCAGCGACACGCCCAGCTGGTCTCGAGGCTGCGTCACTAGCCCTGCTGCCTCACTTCTGTATGACGCGCTCCTCGAGGCTGCGTCACTAGCCCTGCTGCCTCACTTCTGTATGACGCGCTCCTCGATGCGCTGCTGCTGCTGCGGGCTCTGCAGCTGGGCCAGCGTGAGCAGCGACACGCCCAGCTGGTCTCGAGGCTGCGTCACTAGCCCTGCTGCCTCACTTCTGTATGACGCGCTCCTCGAGGCTGCGTCACTAGCCCTGCTGCCTCACTTCTGTATGACGCGCTCCTCGATGCGCTGCTGCTGCTGCGGGCTCTGCAGCTGGGCCAGCGTGAGCAGCGACACGCCCAGCTGGTCTCGAGGCTGCGTCACTAGCCCTGCTGCCTCACTTCTGTATGACGCGCTCCTCGATGCGCTGCTGCTGCTGCGGGCTCTGCAGCTGGGCCAGCGTGAGCAGCGACACGCCCAGCTGGTCTCGAGGCTGCGTCACTAGCCCTGCTGCCTCACTTCTGTATGACGCGCTCCTCGATGCGCTGCTGCTGCTGCGGGCTCTGCAGCTGGGCCAGCGTGAGCAGCGACACGCCCAGCTGGTCTCGAGGCTGCGTCACTAGCCCTGCTGCCTCACTTCTGTATGACGCGCTCCTCGATGCGCTGCTGCTGCTGCGGGCTCTGCAGCTGGGCCAGCGTGAGCAGCGACACGCCCAGCTGGTCTTCGCGCGTGAAGGGCTGCGCCATGGCTCGCAACCAGCGTTTGCAGATCTGCAAACAAAGGTTTATTGAGATCACGTTTGGCAATGAAGATCAGTGGGTCTACACCAGCGGTTCCCAAACTTATTTAGTCTACTGCCCACTTTGAGAATAAATTATTTTTAGCGCCCCCCATTTTTGTAGTCGAGTCGAGCTCAGTTGGTGTCTAAGAGACACATTTAATATTACTTTTTTATGCAGTCGATATCGAATGCGTTTGACGTAAACTCACACTACGCCCCCAGATGTTTGTGCCGCGACAGAGACGGAAGACTGCGATTGTTACTTGTCTTTAGGCAATAGGATAAGCTAACAGTTGACGAGCGAGACAGAGGGTGATCTCCCCTCTTGGTCACTTGTCTCTGTCGCAGCGCGAAACACCTATTGCGCGGGTGTATCCTTAGACAACTGTCACTCATTGCCAATACTTTTTGGCAATTTGGACAGTTATCCGATAGGACACTGGAAATCAATAGCTTATTTTCAGCAAACGCTTCAAATCTTATGAGTCTTTCTTTGCACACTAGCACTTTTTCCTACGATATCCTACTTCCTACCAATATTATATGCGAAAGTTTGGATGTCTGGTTGTTTGTTACTCTTTCACGCAAAAACTACTGAACGGATTTTGTTGAAACTACAGTATTATTGTTTATAACCCAGAATAACATATAGGCTATAATTTATGACGATATGTGACAAACTAAATTTCACGCGGGTGCTTTGCCGTGCCAAGCTAGATAGGCTATAAATTATAATAGCCAACAAGCTACACGTGTGGCAAGCAAGCACGCGCAAAGTTAAATCCTTGCATAATCGCTAGCATTTAAAGGCTCCCAAACAATTTCAAGTACAAATGAATACCTGCACAGCCTCCTCTGTGCTGAGGTTGCAGAGGGAATCCTTGAGGTGTTCCTGTATCCAGCGCGGCAGCTTGCAGCGCTTGTCGGCGCGGCTGAAGCGCTTGTCTGCGAAAATCATGATGCCGTAGTCCGTCTTGCCTCTGTAATGGATAATACGGTTGCAGGTTCGATTCCCAATGGAAGCAAAACACAAAAAATGCAACAGATTGACTCGTAAAGTGAGAAAAAAACTAAAATGTTACCTCAATGCTCTTCCGACGCATTGCGCAGCGTGTCGCATCGCATCAAAAGTTAGGAAGTCATTTTCTCGAATCTGAAAAATAATATTTTTCATTTAAATGGTCCAATTGGCGAGTTTTGATGGATGTTAGTTCAATCGAAGTCGATCGCTGTTAGAAAATGATGGGTTCATTTCATCTCTTTAACATAAGCGTAATATTTAGTTTATTAGGATATTTTAAGCTACTTATTTTACTACTTATAGAGGCATACCGTATACCCAGTAGGTTTTTGCGGTAGTAGAGCGGTACGAGAGAGATTTCTTTTTGTTTAGTGACAATTTTATTCATGTGATATTGGAATGCAGTGTTGCTACACTGGCGAAAAAACTAAACTTCATAGCCATTACCAAAAGAAGAAGGTACTTTTGTTACCTAGCATCCGCACTGCTCCACAACTGTAGGAATTTACTGACTTATGTATTGTGCCAGTATAGTCTGGTCTCCGAGCACGTAGAATTTTGTCCAATGACCCTAAGCTCCCCCATCCTTATCGCTCGCGCGTAATTATGTTGCTGTCGCGCTCGCACACTCACTGCGGGCGCCCGTCGCACAGTCGCGACAGCAACATAATTACGCGCGAGCGATAAGGATGGGAGCTTAGGGTCATTGGACAAAATTCTACGTGCTCACAGACCGAGATTTTTTTACATTAAAAAAAAGTGTTTCTGTAAAATAAATAAGCAGTCGTGTGTACCTGGAACTGGTCGCGCAGGTAGTCGAGGCGCGCCTTGAGGATGCGCGACTGCGTGAACACGTAGGGGATGCCGAACATCAGCACGCAGCGGCCCAGGTGGTGCTCGAAGTCCACGCCTTCAGACACCTTGCCGCGAGCCACTGACAGTAGTACTGCCCCTCGCCCGCTCTCGCACGCCTAGACAAAGTACGAATAAACAATCTTAGTACTTAAACTAATTTATTGTTGACAATTCGTTCGTCGTCGTACTGACAGCGCGCTTACTGGTCGCGGGAAGAGCCTGGATGCGGGCAGCGCAGGACCGTGCATTGTGGAAAACCTTGGAGGAGGCCTTTGTCCAGCAGTGGACGTCATTTGGCTGAAACGAACGAACGTACTGACAGCAGCACCACGCCCCGCCCACTTTCGCAAGCCTAATTGCCTACATGTGTACACTAGACAGTCCACACCCTCCGACACCTTGCCGCGAGCCACTGACAGTAATACTGCCCCTCGCCCACTCTCGCACGCCTAGACAAAGTACGAATACACAAACGATGCTTGCTTGAACATTTAAGCAATAGACATGTTGACACCACCAATCAATTGACGTACTTTTTAAAACTGTCAAAACGAAACTCTCCTATAGATTTTGAATGGCACTACAAGCAAGTGACGTCAATATTTTGTCAACTCAAACTAAACCTTTTTTTCAATTACAATGCAACCAAAAATCTTAATTTACACGTAGGTAATTTAAAATCAATTCAAGTTTTTAAGAGCAGAATAACATCTTTTTTAAAAAGTTGTGATTTCGAATTATTGGAGAATGGTATCAAAAAATAGTCTATTTTGGAGATATCTGGTGAAACTTGTATCAAATGTTTAACGTAATGTTTAATTTTGTTAGCAAAGTGTACACGTGCCCATTTAGCTAACTCCCCTTTTTGAGAAATCCCCGTTTTGAGAAGTACACATTTTAAGAAATCTCCATAATGCTCCAAAAGGTAAAGCCTTTGGAGCATTACCACTCTTCGGGACAATAAACGGTTCTGAGAAGAAACAGCGCACAGGCGAAGTAGACCTGACACTTAATCTCCATTAATATTTCAGTTTACATACATAGACTTCTTCATTTTACCGGAAATCTGCTGTAACTTGAGCGTTAAACTTAATTAATGTTGCCTAGTGCGCCGACTCCGAGGAAATAAGTTTCTGGCATGCGAGGCTGCACATGTGTAGATATGCGTTTCGAACTTTAAATAAGGTATTCAACTACATCCACAGGAAGAGTGATTGGATCCGTCGCAACGAAATTTATAAGTATTTTACTTTCATCAACTTACCTTGATATAATTTATTAGCGCGAAACTTGTCTCGGCCGAGTCTTGCGTCTCAATAAACAGCAGTTTATGCCTTTGTAAACTCGCTACTACACCTGGAAACAAACAAAATTATGGGTAAAACAATACTAATGTGATAAACAACAAAACATAAAAGTAACCTAACGAAATACCTTGATCGTACCAGGCGCCGACCACGCTCTCGAGGTACATGTAGGATGTGAAAAAGCACACTACGCCGTCTGGGACGCACGCTGAGATCTACATACAAATAATAAGAAAAAAGTTAAATTAATTTCGGCTTCACAAGTTGACCCCAACGCCATTCGTCCAATGTGTGGGTATAGATAATAGCTTGACCCAACGTTGGTGCTAATACTATTCTAGAATCACACGTTGGACGAGTGGCGCTGGCAACTTGGGACCAACGTGTGGAACGAGCCTTAACCTGACAGTGTCAGAATTTGTTGCCATCATACTTTGAACATGAATGAGAGGAAATAAGATTTAAAATAAATGAAAAAGATTTTAATTTTAGGGCCAATAGTGCGTAAAGTTTAAAGTCCGGTCACCGAGCACATAGAATTTTCGTCTAATGACCCCAAGCTACCCATCCTTATCGCGCACGTGTAATAATATTGCTGTCACGACTGTGCGACGGACAGCTATAGTGATTGTGGGAGCGCGACAGCAATACAATTACGCGTGAGCAATAAGGATGGGTAGCTTGGGGTCATTGGACGAAATTCTATGTGTTCGGCGACCGGACTTTAGAGCACTCACCTCGACGAGCAGCTGCCCGTAGTTGCGGATGACGGCGACGTCCTCGCGAGTCTCGTACTTGGACGAGATGGCCACCTGGTCGCTGCCTTTCGACACTATCTGGAAATGGACCCTATTGTAATCCTACTAATATTATAAATGCGCAAGTTTATAACCCAGATTAACATATAGGCTATAATTTATGACGGTATGTGACCAACTAAATTTCAATAAATAAAACGTGGGTAAAAAGCGCCATCTATCGTATTGGTTAAAATCTACAGCGCTATACAAAAAATTTTGACGTTCGTAAATTATTCATGCGGGGGAAGCTGTGAAACGCCATCTATCAACAAGTGATGCAATAAATTCCATTTGAAGAAGCAAAGCTAGTCTTTTACGTAGTCTTGTGTATGTCTGTCACTCGTCGTTTCAGCCAAATGACGTCCACTGCTGGACAAAGGCCTCTACTAAGATTTTCCATAATGAACGGTCCTGCGCTGCCAGCATCCAGGTTCTTCCCGCGACCTTTACCAGATCGTCGGTCCACCTAGTAGGAAACCTGCCCTCGCTACGACTTCCAGCCCCTGGTCGCCACTCGAGAACTTTTCTGCCGCTCATGTCTGTCGCTCATGCTGGCATATATCTTTGCATAAGAGGGATGAAAACATTGGAAACTTCGAGAAACGTTGTTGGGAGGAACTCCGCTGACTTATATTAGAAACGTATACGTTACGAGACATCAAGGTAGGATCTTGTTGCCTAATGTTAAACTGACGTTTTTCAAACGCAGTCCTCATTGTATGGCTATAAAAATCTATAATAAATTACCTGATAAGTTCAAAGATCTACCCTTGCTGTCTTTTAAAAGACAAATACACGCTTGGCTCCTAACTAAGTGCTATTTATTATTCAATCAGGGAATACCTCGACGAACAATTGAATTTTAATCAGACTAACGAACAGCAATTACGTAAGTTGGACAACATCGCGTGCGCGGCTATGTTTCTTTCAATCGAATCCCGGAATTTTCCCGAAACAAAGTAGAATTTTGACTACAATATCCATATTTATGATTTTTGCAGTAAATAAATCAAAATAACTATTGAACCTACTCTGATCCTTACTTAAATACGGATGGAATAACTCACCATGGGTAAGATACAGGGCCTGGCCAGCGTCATGGTGAAGGAGCTCATGATGACGGGGTTGAAGTCCAGGATCTTGGGGTACATGTCCAGCGGAGACAACGTTCCTACAACATTCGTAAATATTTAATAATAACGTCTGGCAACATCTGGCACAGAAATGAGGAGATCCGTAAACGAACCAAAGTCGCTGACATAGCCCGACGGATTAGCAAGCTGAAGTGGCAATGGGCAGGGCACATAGTACGCAGAACTGACGGCCGATGGGGCAGAAAGGTTCTGGAATGGAGGCCGCGTACCGGAAAACGCAGCGTGGGACGTCCACCTACAAGGTGGACCGACGACATCGTAAAGGTAGCAGGGAAGCGCTGGACGCAGGCCGCTACCAATCGATCGACATGGAAAGCATTGGGGGAGGCATATGTTCAGCAGTGGACGTCCTATGGCTGAAATGATGATGATGATGATGAACGTCTGGCAACACCAAGACGACGCCTATGCTCTATGATATAAAAATGTAATTGTAATTCGAAGCATGCTTGCATTCAACACCATGTCTTAAAGCGTGATATTACCTGACGTTATGATCACCGTTTGAAACCTGGAGAATACTGGTCGCATCGCTATCGAGGAGTCCATACATCTGAAAACAAATTAAGACATTTTAAACTGAAAGATTTATTTCAATAGGTACTCAATACTCTATTGCGTTCATTATAAATTTAAAACTTCAATTTACATAGTGAAATCCATCGTCAAATGGGTTTGACGCAGACCATTCCATTCACATTTTGTCACGAATTAAAAAACGGTCTGCGTCATACCTCGTCAAGTCAGTAAAATCACGTTGGAGCTACAATGTACTGCTAAGATTTTACTGATAGTTGTGATACAATCAGTCACAAATGACCAGTGAGGATTATTGATATGATTTATCAAAGCAAGGATCGAATATAACAAAGCAAGTATAGCTGCGTGCAGGCCTGTTCATCTCCGCGAGTTTACATCGAAAACAAAACACGCACGATGGCCCACCTACAGGATACTATTCGACAAGGCCTCACATACGAGCGAGCATTGACTCACGCACGCGTATTCTTGTGTATGATGGAAGAAAATAAAGAAAATGGTGTACTAAATACTGTGCAGTATTTAACTGCCTAAATAATAATAAAAACACAGAATGTACTTTTTTAAGTTGCCTCAAGACACTGAGAGGTAAATAAGTAGTTAATATTATTCATGATAATTCATGCTAAATCATGTATTTCCTCCGCCATTTTCCGCAGTTTGGCACCTCACGTCACATCATTTTACCGAAGTCAGCCCTATAGCTTCGGCGCAGTGCCGATCACTGACGTTTGTCAACAAAATGGTGCTTGACTCTTGAGACAAGCTAAATTACACCATATTGTTAATGACATTGAGCATATTTTTTTTTAAATACCTTCGCGAAGTAAACCTTCTGTACGTAGTATTATTATTCTGTGCTGCGAGTAGATGTGACAAGTACGGGCTATTTATACTTACGAAAAATGCAATATCGGGTTCGACACCGTCGGAGTCTTATCGTCAAACGGCTCTATGATGATCGTGAATCCTTTGGTATAAGTAGACACTAGTGTTGCCAGGTGCGTGACTAAGGTTAACGCGGAGAAGTTGCTCGGGTCTGGAATTTCTAGCGTCTTCATGAGCGAGGACAGTCGGGTGGCGCAGAATCGGAGCGGCTTGCGTTCGATGCACACGCGAGCCGCCACGTCTTTTAGGAAACCTGGTCGGGATATACAGGGTTAGTTAAGGACCAACAACAAGATGAATAAGGTTGGCAAGCTAGCTTTGGGACGCCGGACGTGGCCCTGAAAAGAACTTGCACATAACAAAACATTTTGTTATGATTTTTCAGATTAAAAATGTGCATTTTTATAAGGCTCCTTTTTAAGAAGGGTTCTACCTATAATTCCAAACAACTTACTTTGAGATCAATAATATCACCAACATCATGTAAAAACGACCGTTTTGAAATGTATCATCAGTTTTAAAATAACCCTGTTTACAGACACATTTTTATTCTGGAAAATTCACAAATTATGTCACAAGTGAAAGTAGGATATCAAGTGTATTTTGTTGTTAAACACAAGTTGTTAAAAACCCTTAGGCCCAGAACAGACAATGAAACGCAACTGCAACGAAACTGCAACTGCTAGTTACTTTTGAGTTGCATCTAAGTTTCTGCCATAGCGTCCGTTGAGAGACCACACATGACGCGACCAGTTTGAAACTTTCAGTTTCATTCATCAGAATCATCAGAAAGTTGCAGTTTCGTTGCAGTTGCGTTTCACCGTCTGTTCTGGGCCTTACTCGAATGAAGAAAGTGATTATTTTTTAATTATTTTGGACCTCAACACAAGGTAATAAAGTTGAAAATGCAACGTACCGGCGGGCGACTCCTGCACGACGTGTTGGATGCGCAGGCGCGTCTTGAGGTACTCGATGAAGCGCTTCAGGAAGCTCAGGAAGTGCTCCGCGTTGCGGATCGTTCCCGGGACCACCTCTAAACATTCACACAATAGACAGTTTGACACCATTCTCCAATAATTTAAATCACAACTTTTCTAAAAGGACACTTCATTCTGGTCTGAAAAACTTAATTAATTTTAAATTACCTGTAAATTACGATTTTTGGTCGCATTGTAATTGAAAAATTATAATAAAAAAAAAACTTTTTTAATAACAAACTTTATTCTGAAATGCCCTTGTACTAAAACAAAAAAAATAATTGTATGCAAGATTCAAATAATTTCGAAAGCTTGTATCGCGCATGGAATTTATTCCGCTTTTCTTATGTTTGCGCTACAAGCTTTCGAAATTATTTGAATCTTGCATACAATTATTTTTTTAGTTTTAGTACAAGGGCATTTCAGAATAAAGCTTGTTATTAAAAAAGTTTTTTTTTATTATAATTTTATTTTACACTTTTTAGTTGTTTATCAATCTCAGGATCCTGAACATCATCTAGCACTAAAGTGCTCAAAAAGAGAAATCCAACGAACCCAAATTCGATGCGATTCCGTCGATTCGTTTAGGAGTTCCTATGGCCACCTCCTGACTCCATCATCAGACCAGGTCAATGGTACCATAATATTGCATTGTCATCGTACTTACATAAGTATACCAAATTTCAGCTCAATCGGTTGAGGAGAACTGGTCTAAAATTTAGTTGCAAGATTTGTCCCACACATACTAACAAGTGAAGTCAATATAAAGCTTGTAATATAAAGCTTGTAAAAAGGAGTTTGATTGAGTTGACAAAATAGTGACGTCACTTGCTTGTAATGCCATACAAAATCTATGGGAGAGTTTTGTTTTGACAGTTTTAAAAAGTACGTCAATTGAGTGGTGGTGTCAACATGTCTATTCACTTATCTATACTTATACACTTATCTATACTTATTCACTTATCTATACTTATATTAAACAAAAATAAACTTGCCGTTCCAAATTTCAGACTGCACAAGATTGGTAATTCATTTATGGGGAAATGTATTAAACTTTTCAATAAATTACCACAAACTGTTGTAGAATTGCCCATTCATAAATTTAAAACACATCAAAAGCACCTTAATGAAAAAGGGCTACTATAAAGTTGATGATTATATAAAAGATAAAAATGTTTGGAATGTTTAACTACCTAGCTCGCATCAATACTTATGACTATAATTTGTATATTTTAAAGACTGTAAACCCTTGAAAAGGAGGCTGACAATAGTGACTGAGTTTCTTGCGCTGCTTCTTCTCAGCACTGGCCCATTTATTGTCCCGAAGCAGTGGTAGGGTTAATATTGGGACGTGTAAAAGTGCTTTTTTAAAGCCTATTTGCAAAAATAAATGAATTTTATTTTATTTTATTTTATAACTAGCTGACCCCGCGAACTCTGTTCCGCCTTAAGGGCAATAAATAAGCCATCGCAATTTTTCCTTATTTGCTCACCGTTTAGACCTACCCTGGACTACGACAAACATTTTAAAACCAAAATCAGCTCAATCGGCCCAGCCGTTCTCGAGTTTTAATCTGTCTAATTTTTGTCTGTCTGTCTGTCTGTTTGTATGTTCCTTATAGAAACAAAAACTACTCGACGGATTTTAACGAAACTTGGTACAATTATTCTTCATACACCTAGGCAGGTTACAGTATACTTAGGAATTCCCACGGGAACGGGAATTAGCGGGAAAATCCTTTTGTATGAAAAATCTAAACCGCTTAAGTTACGACGCTTGAAATTTGGCATGCCTGGTACCTTAATAAACTTAAAGCTTAGTTACAACGGGATATTGCAAAATTCCCACGGGGACGGGAGTTAGCGGGAAAAAACATTTGTATGAAAAAATCTAAACCGCGTAAGATAAATGAAGGGGGTAAAACGGGATCCACGCGTACGAAGTCGCGGGTGGCCGCTAGTTATCTAAATAGGCTTTTAAAAAGCACTTTTGCTCGTCCCAATCCTATGACGCAGTTCCACTATGCGAACTTGATCAAACACGCGCATGGAAATATGGGCGACGCAATGTAAAACGAAGTGAACTGTGTGTTTACACTATCTGATTGAATCAAGTTCATGCATAGTGCAACTACGCCATTACACTGCTTCGGGACTATAATATGGGCCAGTGCTGCGAACAATGCAAGCTCTGCCGAACATACGTAACTGACGTTAATGAAGACACCATTCATTAATAGGGATGATGACTGGGTAATGAAATCGAAATTCTATTTAGTCCGTCAGACAGATAATATTACAGTATTATATTGAGTTGAAATGTCGCGTGACGTCACTTTTGAGTAAATATCTACTCAAGCGTGACGTATCGCGCCATTTCAACTCGATTTAACACTTTTATTATTCAATTATGAAAGAAAATAATAAATATGAGTAAAATACTTTCTAATTATTATCTGTCTGACGAACAAATAATTGAAATTTTGTCATCTAGCCTATTACTCTAATGTCGGTCTCACGACTGTGATTTGAACTGAAGTGATTGAGTCTGAAACGACGAAATGATTTGATGAAGATGAGGCTTACCGTTGAGCACCTCGTCAGGCAGGATGGGGTTTCCTAGTATAGTGTCCGTGTCTCGAGCCACGGCCGCCTCACGTAAGCCTGACACTAGTTGCTCATACTCTAGCGTCAGCCGCGCCGCGTCTTCCTCGCGAATCCTGAAGAGAGTACAAACCATTTTAGAATCTATACGTCCATAATCTATATAAATAAAAATGAATTGATGTTCGTTAGTCTGATTAAAACTCGAGAACGGCTGGGCCGATTGAGCTGATTTTGGTTTTAAAATGTTTGTCGTAGTCCAGGGTAGGTCTAAACGGTGAGCGCGTATTTGCGCGCGATATTGTTTTTCTGTGTCAGACAAAATTCACGCGGGCGAAACCGCGGGCGGAAAGCTAGTAAAGAATAAAGACCATACACCATAACTGCAAGGTGGATCATTACTCAATCATTTATTACATCCTACTTCCTTCCTACTATCCTACTTAATCCTACATAATATTATAAATGCGAAAGTTTGGATGTCTGGACTTGTTACTCTTTCACGGAAAAACTACAGAACGGATTTTGATGAAACTTTACAGTATTATTGTTTATAACCCAGAATAACATATAGGCTATAATTTATGACGATCTGTGACAAACGAAATTTCACGCGGGTGAAGCCGCGGGCAAAAGCTAGTCCATTATAAAAACTTAAAACTAGAACATTATGGGTCCTGTAGGGCACGGCAATTAGGACAGAGCTGAATGAACCCAGCTGGCCAGTGTAGGGAGGGTAAGCCAAGTCCTTTAGCTTGCCTCTGGTAAATTAGAAAGGGTAGGTTTAATAAAGCATAGATTATGAACATAGCTCACTGTGCCACAGTCTTCTCCAGCTGCTGAAGCGCCTGCGTGCTCTTGTCTATGGTCCGGCGAGTCACCTTCACGCTCGAGTCGATGCACACGTTGTCTATGGTGTGCGCCTCAATATAATAGTAAAGCATAGATAATAAACATAGCTCACTGTGCCACAGTCTTCTCCAGCTGCTGTAGCGCCTGCGTGCTCTTGTCTATGGTCCGGCGAGTCACCTTCACGCTCAAAGAGTCGATGCACACGTTGTCTATGTTGTGGGCCTCGTCGAACACCACCACCGCCTCCTTTTGAAGCTCCTTGGATACCACTTCGGCTATCTTCGGATCGAGGAGGTAGTGGTAGGAGTACACTATGATCTCTGCGTGGATTATCTGTGGGAAAAAAACATTCACCATCAGTTTTACAAATTAGTATATCAAGAAGTCTTTCGTCGGACTCGGCGCGCGCTGACTGGCGATATTTACGGATCGCGCGCAAATTGTGAAGTACCCACATTTAGTTAATTTATAAAGCTGTTGTTTTTTATCTTTTAGTTTGTACATCTATCCAAACCTATTGTAACAAAATATTTTATTTAATTATCTCACGTAAGGGGGCGTCCATAAATTACGTGAGACAATTTTGGCCATTTTTCAACCCCCCCGCCCCCCTTGGTGAGATTTGGTGAGATTTTGCCTGACCCCCTCCCCCACCCCCCTAATCTCACGTGATATTTAATAAATGCCTATTTTGCAACGTCTCTGCTTCGAGTCTATTAGATTTATATGAAAAAATCAGTAACCCAGTGTCGTGCCACGCGCAGTGCAGGGTTCCGTAGCTTCCCGTCGTTTAGTAAGACAAGCAATTGCTTCAACCTAGGACCAGTTTTTTGATTCATAGTTAAAATAACTATAGCCTGACCAGGAACATAAAAACCCTGGCATAGAGGCGCGTCAAATGCATTTGATAGTGCAACACTGAGTACAGTCGTACCTGTGTTAAATTAATAGGCTAACTTTATGTATCACAGGATTCAGGATTACGGGCTAATTTGATATTTTCATAAATTAACGAAAAAAGATTATATAGGTAACCTGGTTTAAATTAATTAAATGAAACCATCAATAGAGCTAGTAGGATTTATTTTATTATTCATCAATAATCAAATTCAGAACTTGAATATTCAACTGCAATGTCTGCTCAGGAACGCTTCAAACTCGGTACTTCTTTCCCAATTCCATAAAATTCAATACTTACAAAGTGACAAAAAACTTTAAAATAGGTAGTTAAAACAAACCACAGTCAATTTTCATAGTGGACTGTACTATACGATAAACATGTCAGTCAATTTGACAATCTTTGTTGGAAACATTATTCAATGAAAATATTATCCGAAACCTTAGTATTTCTCTTCGATAAATACTTTAACACATTGTGAACCACTTTTCTTTCACGACTATAAAAAGATTTTAGCAATTTAATTCACAAAATCAATTGCACACTTTTAAAATAAAGTTTGTTTACACTTTGACAGCAAATTAATGACATGCAAGGTGACATGACAATGAAGTTTTCAGTAACTGTTGCCATTAAAAGAAATTAGTACCATTAGTTTTCCGCAACATGGCGAGGGTTTTTATGTTCCTGGTCGGGCTATAATTGTTAAATTTTGCTACTAATGGTTAAATATTAATAAAATTTAAACTAATAAATAGTTAAAAAATGTACTAAAAGTCAAGTTAAACATTGTTATAAAAACATTTTTTCTGTTATGTAACTATAACTACGAATACATAATATTTTCATACGTATGTAATGACATTTTTTAGGGTTCCGTAGTCCTGACAAGGAACCCTTATAGTTTCGATATGTCTGTCTGTCCGTCCGAGGTTTCGCTTGGAAACTATTGGCACTGGGGAGCTGTAACTTTGTGAAGGTAGGTATGTATATTAATCACGCCGAAAAAACGGTAAAATAAAATTTTGAAAAAAAAAATCTGGGGTAGCTCCCCTGCATGTAAAGTGGGGATGAATTTTTTCAAGGAAAACTACAACGGTTAATATACATTACTTAGTTTAAGAGTAATAGTCATTTGACTCATGTATTATACAATTTCTTAACCAGTAAAAATTCCTAAGAAGAAAATATGAAAAGTGACTTTGCTTGCTTCTGAAATATATTGTGGTAACGACAGACAACTACGGAACCCTACACTGCGCGTAGCATGACACGCACTTGGCCAATTTTTTACGCAATAGCGATGCCGATGACGTTTTTTTTTTATTTCGTATTTTCTTAATTTCGACATTTATTCTGCATCTTTAGTGTTCACAAATGCGGATTAGACGGTTTGGAATAAATTGTCATTATCATCATAAAAAAATCATTTTTTTTTACTTCAATAACCCAGTTTTCTGGCAATTTTACTCTATTTCTTGCGGGAAAAATTACGTGATATTTTCCAAGACCCCCCCTCTCCCCCACGTGAGATTTAGTGAGGTTTTCGTTGACCCCCTCCCCCCCCTAAAAGTCTCACGTAATTTATGGACGCCCCCTAAGTGAATTATTATGTATTAAAAAATTATATAAAATCTGTAATTGATGAATGATGAAAGAACATAAAATCTTAGATATCCCAATGATTTCCACTATTATAAAATACAGCATTTTTTATAAATGAATATTTATTCCTACTAATTTGTCTTGTTAGCACACAGATCATAGTTTTGCATCAATTATTCAAGTATGTTCATATAAAAAATGTGACTCACTGCAAATCTAGCTAAGAAATACGGGCACCAGTTTCTGTCAGCACCGTACTGCTTCAAATCGTCAATGGTGTACACTCCAAATGGTAGCATTGACTCTTTGCCTTCTCTGTTGAACCCTTCGTAGAACTGGCCTGTAATTTGGAATTAGCTTGTCAGTAAACATACCTTTATTGTTTTATGTGCCAACTCAAGTCAATGAGGGTTTTCGCGTTTAAAAAATCCGCCAGATGGCATGATTGGTTATTTTTGACATGACATTGACAGATATGTCAAAATCCACCAATCACGCAGCAGTCAGACCCCACATCCACGTCCCGCCTTCTAGCGGATCTTTCATACACAAAAATCCTAATTTCAAGCTAAAATATTTTGATACTTACATATTGGTACCGTGCTGTCGCGTTCATGCCTCTCTCGTATGTAACTGGCAGTCAGGGCGTGACATTTACCATCCACTAGTTTGCCTTCTCTCTCCCTTGACACCTTTAGTAATTACAAGAATTAGCAATAAACTATGATAGACCCTACTCTATTTAAGAATTATATCTCATCCTATAAAAATGTACAATACACATTATATTTATGCTTTAGTAAAAAAAAAGATGTAATCAAGTGTCAAGTTTAACTAACACATTTTCAGACTGAAATTCACACAAGTAAGTTCTTAATTAATTAATTTATTACATGACCATCAATATTATACATATGTAAATCCACAGGTAGAAGCTAGTAAAAATAAAGAGCTCTTACATCAGGATGTATGCATAGATTCTTGCGGGATGTGAGCACAACTCCAGTGAGGCTCGGCTTCTCACCCTGGCTCTTCTCGTAATATTTGATCAGGTTTTTGAGCTCCTCCAGAACCTTTTCAATCTCTGGCACAGTTCGGGAACAGTAGATTAGTTTCCTAAAACATTTATCATTGCAATTTGTAATAAAAAAACAAATTAAAGCCTAGTCCGTGAGTACATAGAATTTTGTCCAATGACCCCAAGCTACCCATCCTTATCGCTCGCGCGTTATTATATTGCTGTCGCGACTGTGCGACGGGCGCCCGCAGTGAGTGTGCGAGCGCGACAGCAACATAATAACGCGCGAGCGATAAGGATGGGTAGCTTGGGGTCATTGGACAAAATTCTATGTACTCACGGACCAGGCTTTAGCTTATTTTGTAAGAGTGTTATATTTTATCAATAAAGTAAATTAATATATTTTTGAAGTTTCTAACGATACAGCTTTAATCATTGATGAGAATTTAAAGCACTCTTGAGGTTTTTCAATAGACATCCTGTAGGCATTGGTTTCTTACCTAACATGATGTGGATTCTGGATCATATAAGCCACAATCAAAGATAACAGTGAAATGGTTTTGCCTGTGCCTGAAGGCATTTCTAACAATCCATGACCCTGGAAAAGAGATGAATCAAACATATTGAAACATTTTTTTTTGGTGCATTCAGTTTTCACATCTTAAATTACTTAGAATATTCTCCGACTTACTTTAGCATCCAAGGCACGTTTAAGCTCCAGCATGTAGGCATATTGTTCGGGGTAAATGTAATCGTACGGAAAATAAACCAACAGTCCATCAACAGTTAACCTAAAATCACAAAGTGTATAAATTATGAGAAATCCAAAAGCAAAGATACATACATAATTATTCCATTTATTAATGCTTACTTCATTGTAATTCACTTAGTTGTTTATTAAATTAATAAATAAACTTTCAAGAAAATGTAGAGAAGCCGCCGAGTTTATTTTGTGTTTTGTGTAAAGAATTGTTCTGTTTCAATGTTTTTATTCAATTTCTTGACGACGAAGATTATGATCATTGAAATATTAACGTATAAATTCACAAACGGATAATTTTTCAGCGAAAGTAAAATTGTATGCAAAATTCTGTTGAAATGGAACTGGTTTTTTAGGCACTCTTTCATTTTTTGACATTGGCAGTATTTGGCAGTCAGATCAGATAACATTTACGGGGATAGTCCTCACTCTCAGTTACATGAATGTTACGAATACAATGATAGAATAATATTTTACTCAATCTTCATAAATCCAATTGTTTAGAAGAGATCGCTCTCTGGCGATAAGACCTTCTAAATTGTGCTGTTTAAATTTTTAATTCTCGTCAGTTTGGTTTGTTTATTTTTATTAAATACTTTTAATTAATTGCTTGAATTTATTTTAAAATTATTTTTTTTATTTTCATTTCACTGTCGATCCTGTAAGTATGCTATAAATTCACAAATCAAGATTTGTAGTGTGAATGAATATTATAAAGCACTTTCACACGCACGTTCCTTTTTACTAGAGATTGGTTACTTACTCGCATTAATTACCTTTGACCTGTATGGTGATAAGAACTGATAGCCACTTAAAAGTCGATGAACTAGAGAATTTTTCTTCAAAAATTTATCAATATGAAAGTGAAAATTGCTGTTTTAGGAGCTGGAGCAAATGGACTAGCTTCTGCGGTCAAAATTCAGGAGGCTTACAAACATGCAGAGGTAGGAGACATCCAGATTGTGTTAAGCAAAAATAGATTTATCTTTATTAACATATTATATTGCTATGTTCATTAGGTGGTGATAGTTTCTAATGAGTTCTCCCCAGACACGACGGCTGATGGGTCTGGAGGATTATGGTACCCGTATCTTTGCGGATCTACTTCAGAAAACTTATTAGCGTAAGAGTTTTATTGTGTTTGCGTACTTTGCGTTAAATTTAATCTGTGCAATGAAGAAGCGTTTGTTGTTCTTGACTTTGTGTTAACGGTAGCGCCTGAAATTTTATTAATGGCAATTTTTTATTAAAGTTAAAGTGTTGTAAAATGTTTTGCAGACAGTCAGATATTTAAAATAATGTTTTACAGAAAATGGGGAGCTGAAACTTATAACTTTCTGCATGAAATCTGGTTTGAAGGAGGAAATAACGTTTGCTTGATACCATTCTATGAATTCTATCGGGACATCCAATATCAACAACCTCCAAAATGGCTTAATTCGGTGTTTGGTTACCACCAACTTAATGAAACTCAGTTAAATTACTATAGCAAATTGTACAATGTAGAGTTCAGGTAAGCTTATTCTCAATATTGTCTAAATTTCTTGACAAAATATAAAAAAATGGTGCAGGATGTAAGAAATTACACATAACATTAAGTACAAGTCCCATTTTTTTCTTTTAAAGATCAGGGATGACATTTCTTACCTTCGTGCTCCATCCTTCTTCACTCCTAAAGTATTTTACTGAAAGATTCAAATGCGCGAATGGGAAAATCTTACGGGCCGAAATTACCTCCTTGGATGATCCCTTACTTACCGATTTCGACGTGGTAGTGAACTGCACTGGCCTAGGGGCTAGGAATTTGGTACCAGATAGTTCAGTATTCCCTATAAGGGGACAGATTTCAAAGGTAAAGTTTTTTATTTATTTTTTAATACATTATTTACTTTTGTAATTAGGTTACTTTACTGAAATTGAGTGGATATTCATATGTGATCGACTTTTAAAATTTTTTTTAGGTGATAGCACCATGGGTCAACGCGGTCATTGTTGAAGATGGCGGAAACTACATCATTCCAAAGTAAGAATCATCAGAGTAGCAAATATGTTTTATACCTTTTCCTATAGCAAACTGTAAGTTTTGTATAATTTGTGGTATTTTTCAGTACGGAAACCTGTGTGCTGGGCGGGACGCACCAGGAGCATGACTACAACACTAAAATAAATGATACGGACACCGACTTCATTCATAACGGTTGCAGGACGATCATCCCTGGACTAGAGGTGAGACTATCCCTGACTATCAATTGTTAAGATCCTTCTACCTAGGTACTACGTATAGGTAATGGATAAGGGATAGATATGCTGTTAGTGTTTGATAAATTAACCGTGCTCCTACGCTATAAAAATAGTCAGTCTACATAATATAGGTATTAGGTACCTAGGTAATTAATTTGCTTTCAAATTATTATTAAGTAAATAAATGTTGATTCCAGCACGCAAAACTGGTCCGGCAATGGGTAGGTCTCAGGCCCGGGAGGCATGAAATCAGACTGGACCACGAAGTAAGAAATGGAAAGCTCGTCATACATAACTACGGCCACGGTGAGTTCTTAGCCTTTACCAGAACCTAGCCTTCGTTAGTGGAAAAAGAATAAGAGACCAAAGTCTCACTCATTGCCTTACTTGCAGGTGGAAGCGGCTTGACCTTGTTCTGGGGGTGTGCTCAGGAGGTGGTGGATATATTGAAGAATAAAACGCCGATTGAGATTAAACATTCAAAACTTTAATGAGTACTTATCAATGTGTTAATATAAAGATGTTAATAATAAACGTCATTTAATTTAGCATAGAACGTACATTTACATTTTTATGAAGACATCTTCATCTTCCGCACGGTGTTGTATAAGTCTGTCCTCCTCTGAGGCTTAATAGGCATTTGTCTTCTCACTTCTTCCACGACATTGAGGTCTGTAAAAATAAAGTTTGTTCTCTAACTTTAGCAGTCTCACACCGGAGGGCTTACTAGTGCGGCCCTAAAGTAATGCTACTCACCAATATCTTCCAGTATAGTCCCAACATTCTCGTCCAGTTGGGCCTTGATGTTTCCCCAGGGGTCCACGAGCATGGAGTGCCCCCAGGACTGGTAGTCAGCGCTGGTGTCACGCGCGGGGCTCACTAGCGCCACCCACAGCTGGTGGTCGAGCGCGCGAATGCGGCCGATTAGCTCCCAGTACCTCCTACCAGCCGTGACATTGAAATCACCGGGGAAAATTAGGAGGGAACATCCTGCAGGTTACAAAACTATTAGTACCCTTAACGACACAAATATTAACAAATCAATCGAGCTAACTGCGCACACCCCTCGCTAGAATGCGAATCTCATCCCATTTCACCCGCACACCACTACGTGTTCGCCCCGTTCCGTACCAGGGCATCGATGTGACGTCACGGCTGCCAGGTGCGCAGTTTACTCGACCGGGTTGTACTATTTACAAATTTTCACTACAGAGTTTAGGTATTTATAGGGGGGAAAATGCAGTTTGACTGACCATCTTGAGCCATGAGCTCTGCCATCTCGGAAAAGCACATGTCGAAGCAGATGCCGAGCCCGATCTTGACGCCGTTGAACACGAAGGTGGTGATCTGGTTTCCAGCCGATAGCATCTCAGATTCTTTGTGCTTTAACTTTTTCGGAATGTCTATGTCGTACAAGTGTACCTGTAATCATTTTTAAGTAGTCTAGGTATAGCAGGTACTCTGAAATGTTACAGTTCTCATGAAAAAGTAAAACATAACACCACAACGCTATCTGCAGTGTGTGATGTGTTTGAATAACAAAACATATTTCCAAACCGAGGCTGAGCGGAGAGGTCATGTGAATGCGTTGTAACCAACCTCATAAAGGTAGCAGGAAGGCGCTGGATGCAGGCCACCGCTACCAACGGGTCAAAAAGGAAATCATTGGGAGAGGCCCATTGTTCAGCAGTGGACGTCTTAAGGCTGAAATTATGATGATAAAACATGTCCTCTCCACTTGGTGGAAACCAGGCTCGAACACTACCTTGCTGTGGCGCGCCAGTAGCGCCCCGTCGCGGCCCCACACGGTGCTGGTGCTGTACAGGGCGCCGCCCTGCCGCTCGGGCAGCGTGCCGCCCACCAGCAGCGCCCTAACATACCGCACCTTCCTGTGGCGCGCCAGTAGCGTCCCGTCGCGGCCCCACACGGTGCTGTACAGGGCGCCGCCCTGCCGCTCGGGCAGCGTGCCGCCCACCAGCAGCGCCCTAACATACCGCACCTTCCTGTGGCGCGCCAGCAGCGCCCCGTCGGGGCCCCACACGGTGCTGGTGCTGTACAGGGCGCCGCCCTGCCGCTCGGGCAGCGTGCCGCCCACCAGCAGCGCCCTAACATACCCACCTTCCTGTGGCGCGCCAGCAGCGCCCCATCGGGGCCCCACACGGTGCTGGTGCTGTACAGGTCGCCGCCCTGCCGCTCGGGCAGCGTGCCGCCCACCAGCAGCGCCCTAACATACCCACCTTCCTGTGGCGCGCCAGCAGCGTCCCGTCGCGGCCCCACACGGTGCTGGTGCTGTACAGGGCGCCGCCCTGCCGCTCGGGCAGCGTGCCGCCCACCAGCAGCTCCCTAACATACCCACCTTCCTGTGGCGCGCCAGCAGCGCCCCTTCGGGGCCCCACACGGTGCTGGTGCTGTACAGGGCGCCGCCCTGCCGCTCGGGCAGCGTGCCGCCCACCAGCAGCGCCCTAACATACCCACCTTCCTGTGGCGCGCCAGCAGCGCCCCATCGGGGCCCCACACGGTGCTGGTGCTGTACAGGGCGCCGCCCTGCCGCTCGGGCAGCGTGCCGCCCACCACACACACGCCTGCCTCCGCCGCCGCCGCCGACAGCGCGCGACACGTCTCCCCGAATGGCACTTCCTCTGCGTTCACTGTCACGGAGTTAACTAAATTTAGCACAGTGTTTCTAAACCTGTGGTCCGCGGACCCCTGACAAGCATATGTATGGGAGTCCGCAGCCTATATGAACCATTTAACAATCATAAATAAATGCCACCAAAAGTCTCGTAATTGCAGATTTTTTATTTAAGGGGGTCCTTAAAATTGTGCTTGGTTTCCTAAGAGGTCCGTGGACAAAAAAGTTAAGAAACTGGAAGAATTTGAAAGAGTAACACATGGAAATATAAACAACGCAGTGTCACTTATTAGAAAACACCCAGACAAATTCATGCACACAAATGCTTGTAAGGTGCTGGAACGAACCCGCGACCTCTGATTAATACGTCACATCAAACAGCCTACTGAATAATATCACAGTCACTTAAGTAGGTATAGGTAATGTAATGTACCTACTACCCATAACATTGACCGCAGACGCATCACACCACACGCAACAGAATTTAGTTTGCTTTCATATAACGCTGCGTCCACTATCCGCGAACCCGAATCACCGAAACACCGAACGCAACTTAAATCCGTTGATGATTGACTACCCTTAAAGAAATGGCCAGGTGCTTACTGTTCTCCTTTGGCGAGTTAAAGCATTCCGGCAGAGCGACCAGCTGTGCGCCTTGTTGCTTGGCCTTGTGGATCTCCTTCACGGCGGCCGCGACATTCTTGGCCTTGTCCGGGCCCACGAGCATTTGGACGAGAGCTATCTTCAAACCTGGAAGTAGTCTTGATAGTGACATATTAAATGCTCAACTAGCACTGATGCTGGCACGGAGACGGTGTATTGTCTTATAACGCGATATATATACAGGGTGGCCCTGAAAGAAAGCTTTTCAAAATGTTGATGCCCGATTAGAAGAATGTTGTAGTTAACCGTCAAGGAAATTACTTGGACGATGTAATTAAAAAAAAGTAAATATAAAAATATATTTTATTCCATTTTCCTTAAATTGTAATAAAGAAAATTATACCACAGAATAATAATAAGTACTACGACTTACAGATTTTGTTCCTTTAATTTTCTAACACGCATTTCTTTCTGGGGCCCCCTGTATTTTACCTTGCACGGTTCACGCTGCAAGACGAGCAAGCAATCCGTAAAATTGAGGACAAAGCTTTAATTTTGAAGTAGTAAATACATAATAACATGTTGTATGCATGCATATTACTTAGTACAAAGTAGGTTTTATCTAAATATGTATACAGGGTGTTTGGCGGAAGGTTAGTCAAACTTCGTGGGTGTATTAGGTAAGGTCATTTTAAGAATACAAGTTCGCCCATTTGACCCTAAGTGAGCTACTTTTTTTAAATTGATATTTTTGTCCACAGCAAGCGGTAAACGTCATTCTATATTATTAATTATTTTCTTATTAATTTGCAAATAATATTTTTATTGTGCTTAATGTACTTATATCACTTATATCAAAGTAATGATCGTTATTCCATTGTGTTAAATAGTACTACTAGTAATTCATACCTAGCTAATTTCATACTTTTAAATATCCTAGTACCTGACCTAGTTTCATAAAATAAAGACTATTAACTCAAGCTTTTTATTTTCAATAAATGTAAAAATGCGTAGTTTTGCCAATACGCTTTCTTTCATAAAGCTAAGTCAGGTAGGTACCTAGTTTTGAAGATATTTCTAAACGACAAAATCCCGGTCGTATACATCCCAAGTAGCATTTTACTCCATTTAAGAGTTCACATTTAGTTCCAATGTGTACTTAAAGCATTAGTACAGTTCACTCGTGATGTATAAGCTGTATTATTGCAATTAATTACACCTATACCTGTCTAAGGGACTTATAGGAGTGTAGACTAGTGTAGAGTTATACTTTTATACGATTGTTGGTGTTATAATACTCTAACAACTATCCTTTAGTCAGCCATCTGACTAAGAGCATTATAGGAGGGTAGACATACGGCAACCGCTGTTTAACGGCCTACTTGTACGATGTTATAGAGCTAGCATTTTAATAGAACACACGTGGTCATTTATAAAGCCAAAGGCTGTTATGTTTACTTGTTTTAGACTGTTATACAGCTAGTAGCTGTAGTAGGACTTGTTTGTGATAATTAAAATAACCTTTTTTTACTATCTGTACAAAAGTGTTTCAATGGTTCGCATGTACACTGTAGGCTGTTAAAAGGACTATATGTGTTGTCCATTAACATCAATAGCAGTTTATTTGTCCACAAGTACTAACTCTTATATGCTTTAAGCTGAACATGAATGTGATATTCTATTACACATTTCCCCAAGCCTGTTTTTAGTTGTTCATGGTGGTTCTGTACATGATGCAGAGGAAAATATTATGCCTGAACCTGAAATTTCCCTTCAAAATATACAGATATCAGAGTGTGATGATTGCAGTTCTAGTGATAGTGAATATACCATTCTGATTTGGACAATTATTTAACCTTTCGCAAAAAAAATAAGAACATGGGCTATTGAAAATCGTATTCCTCATTCCGCTTTGAATAAATTGTCAAGCATAATAAACGAATTTAAACCGGGAACACTACCGTCTGATGCTTTAGGTATTCATACTTGACTATTAGTACCTGGGCTAGGCGATTTAACGGACATTAATAATTTTTATTGCGGATCTCTAAAATTTCAGTATTTGAAAGAATTAAAGATACACAATTGACCTGAACTAGGTACATCTTAAAGCTGTACATAAGTTCACATTAGAATAAATTTATAGACATTAGCGCTGTAGTGGTACAAATGTGGAACTTCATATAGATAACAGCATTCTAACAGAACACATGTGAACCTAATATACGCTCACCGCATTAAATTGGAGTTATAACAGTTCACATAGCCGTATTTCATATCCACCATTTTGTTCTACATAACCTAAAATATTTACCAAATAAGTCTCCAAAATTAATGCAGATTTATCACAAAATTCGCAGATAGAGCGATTGAGTTTTGGTTTCATGTTATAATTAATTACCGTAATACAATTATAATGCCAATCCAATATCAAAAACTGAAAATTGTAGATTTCCTCTCAGCCAGTTTTAAATATTTTAAAATGAATATCGCGTTTTTACAGAGGCGCGTAAAAATTTTAGCTGTAAATATGTATACATTTCACGATAAAGTTGCATTCCCAATGGCATTAACATTATTAAGTATTTAAAACCCGTGTTATTATTTGCATAAATGATTATCCGCCCGAGTTGTTTCCCTCTTGGCACTCACGTACAAATACCAAACTAATATTAAAATGTGGAAATAATTTAAGACACACGTGAACTTTAGGTAGCATTGGAGTACTTTTGTCGGACTTTATAACTTTGAAAGCTGTATATTTAGCCACTTGTTACTCTTTATTACACTCCGTACGTTGTATGGTTCACACTGCGTCCCATATAGTGCCGTAAGTCAGCCTTAAGTCCGATGTTACTACTTAAACTGCTATTATAATGCTATTATACTGCTAATGTACAGCCATAGTGAACTTAAGGCTGTCTAATTTGTGCCCAAACTGGTTCTATAAAAGCATTATAGCAAGCTATACAGCTCGTATACAGCTGACATACACAGCTAGTGGAGTACATGTGAACGACTATTGAACTCTTAAATGGAGTAAAATGCTACTTGGGATAGACTAGTAAAGTAATCCTATACTGCGATCACTGACCTAACTTCTTGATTTGTATATTTCGACGTTACACAGTCTTCCGCGATCACTGACCTAACTTGTTTTATAATTCTTCTACTGCTACTTTATTCTAATTAATTATTTGTTACTTGTGCTGTTAATTACAATTCTCAATCCGTAAATAATTTCTTCTTTCTACCGTGTTCGTACTACTGTCTTCGTAAAATCATCGTAACCGATTATTGTAATCGGATTACATGAACATCAGTTAACATCACTCGACCACGTATGTCCATTTGGACATATCGGAATGGCACGCTTTGACGAGCAACTTGCTGTATCTACTCTAATCCAATGATATTAAAGAACTATAGATATGTTACGTTCATAGAAATTACGATTTGAATCCGTGCCGAGCTATTCCAAATCGCACACATTGACAAATGTAACTGATAAGTGAAACAAAAGATACGAAATAGCACGCAAATGAAAGAGATAGCTATAGTTTTAACGATTCTGCACTAACTAATCTATGTCCGTAGCGCACGCATCCTTATCGCTCTAACGTCAAAACAAGATCGCTTTCTCTTTCTTAACTTGAACATGGCGCATGGCGTCTTGATTGTTTGCATAAATAATTGAAAACATAAATACTAAATAATTTTGCATAATCACATGTGGTAAGAGATCCCTTGTATTTTGTTTACTTTAGAGTCATAATTGGTACACTTTCGAAACACACACGATGGCATTTTTTATTTATTTTGGTAAGAACAGGAACTTACGGTGTGGTACGCACGCGATTGCGCACGACGCAGGCCACTCGAAGACTAAACACAAGACGTCCCAATTGGGACGTATTTGAGTATTCACAGCGCGAGCGCTTATAACATATCTGCTTTTGTTTTTATATAATATCATTGCTCTAATCCATATCTGTGGGCGTGACCGTTCTTCTTTGCATGTCTGAAAGGACTAAAAAGGCGATTATAATATGTTGTTTTCATCCTTTGTTACCAGTTTTTAAGCAAATAAATTATTTCTTTTCTTTTGTATTACATTTAACATATTGTATGCATTCAAATGACTTACTTACTTTTTTTTATCATAAGTAACAATTTGCGTCAATAACAATTCGCAATGTTATGCGCATAATATGTCCTGTCGACGTGGCGTAAAAACGGCGTATTGAAGTCAGACGACTTTTGAGAGTAGGATTGAGAGTTCGCCTGAGTGAAACGCCTGGCCTCTGGTATGGTAAGTCACCATCAGGATCTGGATGATGCTATTCTAGGGTCACCTAGGACTGTGATTTGTATTGTGACCTTTTTTGGCCCGCTTAAAAAATACTACACCTGACCCTACACAAAATTATGTTAGACATAGGGATGTTAGGCAGGGGCCTAATTAATGCGCGTTTTCACCATCAATTCCTAATCTTTAAGTGACCCCTATGAAAACAAAATTATTATTCCTGTTATGTGTTACATAGGGTCACTTAAAAATTAGGGATTGATGGCGAAAACGGGCATCCGGTGCCGTAAGTAGCAATTATGGGATTCAATTTACAACACCGGATATACAGAAGTATTTTTAGTAACAAAACTAACAAACCCAAAATATGAAATAAATTTTAACCCAAAACATCTTTGTCTTTTTGAAGAAAATAAAAATAAAATATGATGTTATGCTGGTGTTGGCGCTTCTCGAGTCCTCGGGCTTCATCGAGATCGATCGGCCATCATCGGCTCCGCGCGAGGCGCCGGCACACTCCGTACGTGCCCGACGCCCACTCAGCCTCACGACCGTCACCGGTGTCAGACGCGGCCCTCCCACATTGGTCCTTATCTCGCCGTCTACTCGTCTGGTTCCTGAGTGATCGCTGTACAACTGCGTGTCACCGTTCGTCGTGGACTTTGACCGGAACAACGTGGAACCGTCGTCACCTTAGCCGCGTGGAAGAGGATCCTGGAGCTGATGTCACCTATTGTTGGGGAGTATACAGTTCATGCGTGAGTCGTTCCAATTAGTCGCTTCCCTATTTGTCTATTTTTTTTCAACTTTGCCGAAAATCGTTCCTATTTGCCAACTTAATTCATATTTTCTCATTCATCGTCTTGCTTCTCACTTTATCAGCCCGCAAACCTACTATCTGTCTCTTTCTTTGCGTCTTTTTTTGCCAGCTCGTGTTTACGTACACGCGGTCAATAACCCTAACGGGACCCGCCTTCCTTACGTAATCGCACTAAACTGCATTGACTGCATCAATCAGCTGTTTGCGCGCTATTCATTCATTTTATTACGCATAATTTCCCTTTCTTTCATTAAACTTTACACGTGCTTGCTCAAATCAAAATGGCTGACATAAAATCTTTACTTAAAAAACGAAGCACGTATAAATGTAAGCTTACAATCTTTACCAATTATTTAAATTTATTAAACACTGGATCCACAATTTCAGAATTGCAACGATTAGACCTCGAGGAACGCTTTAGTAGATTCAATGTTATGTACACTGAATTCGATGCATTGCAGAGCGAGATCGAGATGCTCGAGGAGGACCCCGAGGACCTGCTCGAGGAGCGCGAGGACTTCGAGCGCCAGTACTTCAGCCAGGTGGCCCTCGCACGCTCTCTGCTTGGGGTTTCTTCCAAAGGTTCCGTATCAGACTCCAAACATGATAACACTAATGCACAATTCAATAACAACTTTGTTCGATTACCCAAAATCAATCTACCTAGCTTCGATGGGAACTATCAATACTGGCTCGAGTTTAGAGACACATTTATTTCGTTAATTCATGATAATAATAGCATAGACAATATTAACAAATTTCATTATTTGCGAGCTTCACTCCAAGGAAATGCAGCCTTAATTATAAAAAATATTGATTTTACCGGCGATAACTATAATGTGGCATGGGACTTATTATGCGAACGTTATAATAACAATCGACTTCTTATAGACAATCATTTGCAGGCAATATTTGATGTTGAGCCCGTATTGAGGGAGTCCAGTACTTCTCTTAGAAACTTAGTTGATGTAATAAATAAAAACATTAGAGCTCTTACAACATTAAAACAGCCTACTGAACATTGGCATACTCTTCTTATTTTTATATTGGCTAAAAAGTTGGACATAACAACAAGTCGCCACTGGGAAGAGTATCGCAATGAGTTGTCTACTGAACCCACTTTACATCAATTTTGTACTTTTATAGGAAGGAAAGCGGACTTATTAGAATCAATTGAAACAAATCATAACTCGTCTAATAATAATATATTGGTTGCCTTAAATAATAATCATACAAACTTAAATAAACAAACACAACAAAATAAAAAATCAAACAATAACAGTTATAATAATAGTAAACAAAACCTTTTAAATTGTCCGCTTTGCTCCCAACGCCATTTACTATTTTCGTGTGAATCTTTTAGAGCTTTGTCTATTGAGAACCGTATACAAAAAGCAAAGGATTTTAAAGTTTGTCTTAACTGCTTACGCCCTGGTCATTTTGCTAAGCAATGCAAGCTCACTCATTGCAAATATTGTAAAAGTAAACACAACACTCTTTTACATTTGGAATCACAAAATTTAGTACCTTTTATTAATCCTTTGCCTTCTGCTATTGACAATGTTACCTCCGCAGCTACTTCCTTGCAGATTGCTACTTCTTCCCATGTTTTACTGTCCACAGCATTGGTGAACGTCTTGAACACTTCGGGCGAGAAGTACACTGCCCGGCTACTACTGGACAACGGTAGTACAGCCAACTTCGTAACGCAACGCTTGTGTGACAAGTTGGGTTTGTCACGATGCGGCACGAGAACAAAGGTCACAGGTATCAACAACCATATCTCTTCAAGTTCACAGTCTTGTAACCTCACAATCGAGTCTTTATGCTGTGCCTACAATCTAGATATAGTGTGTCATGTCTTGCCTGAGATCTCTAATGTTCTGCCCTCTTCTTTCGTGAACATTAATCACGTACCTATTCCCCCAGGTCTTCAGTTAGCTGACCCGAATTTCAATATTCCGTCGGTCATCGACATCCTGGTAGGCGCGGAAGTCTTTTGGAATGTCTTAGGTTCCAATTTCATTGATTTAGGTAAAAATCTCCCCAAATTGTGTGAAACAAAGTTTGGCTGGTTGGTTTCAGGAAGCGTATCATGCCAAAAGAATAGCACTACTTTTCAGTCCTGTAACCACACAAGTTTAGCCCCTACTCCTGACCTATCTCAATTTTGGGAACTTGATTATGTCTCACCTAATCACTCACAATCTTTAGAGGAAAGAGCATGTGAGAAACATTTTTTTGAGACAACCTTCCGCAAGGACGACGGTCGTTTTGTCGTCTCTATGCCACTGAAACAAGATCCAAGTTTACTGGGACTCTCTTACGAAAACGCTAAATGTAGGTTCTTGTCGTTAGAACGACGTTTTCACCGCGATTCCATCTTCAAAGATCGATATTTTGATTTCATGCACGAGTATGAATCACTAGGTCACATGACATTAGACAATGATTGCGCCTCTATGCCTAACAGCTCTAAGGGAAGTTATTTTATTCCACATCACGGCGTTATTAGGGAGTCTAGTTCCACTACTAAGCTTCGCGTAGTTTTCGACGCTTCAGCTCCCACTTCTTCAGGAGTGTCTCTTAATGACCTCCAAATGGTAGGGCCTGTCGTTCAGGATGATCTATTCTCCATTTTAATACGCTTTCGCCAACATAGGTACGTGATTTCGGGCGACGTAGAGAAAATGTACAGAGCGATAGAATTAAATCCCATCCAACGACCCTTACAAAAAATCATATTTCGGTTCGATACAAAGGAACCTCTTAAAACCTACACTTTAAATACAGTAACTTATGGTACTGCTTCTGCGCCATATTTGGCCACCAAATGTCTAGTGAGCCTCGCGGACAATTTAGAAGACAGTCACGTTAAATCCGCTATACAACGTGATTTTTACGTAGATGACTTCCTCCATTCTGCTAGTTCAATTTCAGAAACCATCGATGTTGCTAAACAAGTAGCATCGGTACTGTCTTCAGCCCAACTTCATCTACGTAAATGGAAATCAAATTCTCCCGAAATTTTGTCTCAAATTAGTGGCGCGCATTCTGGTGAGCCAAATAATTCTATTGACTTTTCAGAGCAGGGCCAAGGCAACTGTCAGTCTAAAACTTTAGGTCTTCATTGGATTTGTAATACAGACAACTTAACCTTTTCAATTCATATAGAACATTCTAAAATTATAACAAAACGTCACATTCTTTCGGTAATAAGCCAAATTTTTGATCCCCTGGGACTTGTGGGACCATGTGTCGTCGAAGCAAAAATCATTATGCAACGTTTGTGGCTAGAAAAGTACGATTGGGATGACACGGTTTCACTTGAAATTAGTGACTTATGGTTTTTGTTTGAAAGTACTTTATCTTTTCTTAATAAACTTAACATCCCACGCTGGATTTCCAGTGAGGAATCGTCTATTTACGAGGTCCATGTTTTCACAGATGCATCCGAGAAGGCCTATGGAGCTTGCCTGTACATTCGATCTTACAACCCTGGCTCAAACTCGGTGCATGTTCAACTTGTGGCGTCTAGAAACCGCATAGCTCCCATAAAACCCACCACCATACCTAGACTTGAACTCTGTGGTGCGTTGTTAGGTGCAAGACTGTGTACAAAAGTAGTTAACTCGCTTACTTTGCACATAGATAAATGTAGATTTTGGTGTGACTCCACAATAGTTTTAGGTTGGCTGTCAACTCCATCTACTCAATTAAAACCCTTTGTGCGAAATAGAGTCAACGAAATTCAAGAGAGTACTTGTGGTCATACCTGGAGCTACGTGCCGTCAAAGGACAACCCGGCAGATCTCGTTTCACGGGGCCTAAGAGCTGACGTCATTGGCGACACCCGTCTATGGTGGTCTGGACCTTCATTTTTAACACAGAGTGAAAATGAATGGCCCGTCATGCCTAATGTCGTGAAGCGTGATCTACCTGAAGTAGCTTCTCACATCATTAGCAGTAGTGATGCTGTAGATAATGCTTGTAGTCGTAGTAGCGCTTTCTTAACCAATAACATTGACATAACAATTATTCAATCTTTAATATCGCAATACTCAAGCTTTACTAAGTTACAGCGAGTGGTAGCCTATTTGTGTAGATTTGTTCATAACCTTAAAAACATAAATAATAAAAGGTGTGGCAATCTCTCTTTATTTGAATTAAAAAGTTCTCATGACTTAATTTTACATTGTGCTCAACTTCAAATGTTTCCTAACGAATACAAATTATTACAGTCCAAGAAGGCATTGCCACACAAAAATAAATTGATTCCATTATCACCATTTTTAGATAACAATGGTCTTATTCGCGTAGGCGGGAGGCTTGATAATTCCCCCTACGACTATAATTTAAAACATCCAATCTTATTATGTGGCTCTCATTACATTACTAAACTTATCTTTCAAATGCAACATATAAAACTTTTACATGCCGGCCCTCAATTACTTTTGGCTAGCGTTCGCCAAACCTATTGGCCTCTTAAAGGCAGAAATCTTTCAAAGCATGTTGTTAACAAATGTGTAATTTGTTACAGACATAGAGCTCAAAATGTACAACCTGTAATGGGACAGCTACCTCTTAATAGAACACAATTAGATTTTCCATTTCAAAACTGTAATGTTGACTATGCTGGCCCAGTTTTGATAGCCGATCGAAAGGGACGTGGTTGTAAGTTGTTGAAATCTTATCTGTGCATTTTTGTTTGTTCTGCAGTGAAGGCTGTACATTTGGAGCTTGTTACGGACCTCACCACCGAAGCTTACATGGCTGCTCTGAATCGGTTCGTGGCGCGGCGAGGCAAGCCTCAAAGCATCACGTCCGATAATGGCACTAACTTTGTCGGTGCATCGAATGATCTTCAAAGGTTCCTTTCGAGTAATAATCTTGCATCTCATATAGCCCAGGAAGGCATTGAATTTATTTTTACTCCTCCCTACACACCCCATTTTAATTCATTGGCCGAAGCTGCAGTCAAATCATGTAAGCATCATTTAAAAAGATTATTGCATCTCACTCATTTTACATTCGAGGAAATGATAACTTGCCTTTGTAAAATCGAGGCCGTCCTCAATTCACGACCTCTTACCTCTCTTTCTTCTGACCCTAACGATTTTTCGGCTCTTACACCTTCCCATTTCCTAATTGGGCGACCATTGCTGACTGTACCTCACCCTCATGTGGCTGACGTCACTATCACCCGTCTGGATCGATGGAAACGCATCCAACACGTTCAACAACACTTCTGGCGACGGTTTCATAACGAATATGTCTCTCTGCTACAGACCAAGACGAAATGGTTGGCATCCACAGGCGAGGTCAAGCCTGGACAGCTGGTGCTTATCAAGGAGAAGACCCCGCCACTGCTCTGGTCACTAGGGCGGGTCGTGAAGACCTATCCAGGCGTGGATGGCATCACCAGGGTGGCCGAATTGAGGACCAAGAGGGGGACCATACGTCGAGCCTTCAACTGCATCTGCCCGCTTCCACTTCATTGAAGAAGATGACTCTTCAACCCGGGGAGTATGTTGGCGCTTCTCGAGTCCTCGGGCTTCATCGAGATCGATCGGCCATCATCGGCTCCGCGCGAGGCGCCGGCACACTCCGTACGTGCCCGACGCCCACTCAGCCTCACGACCGTCACCGGTGTCAGACGCGGCCCTCCCACGTAGGCGCGAACTAGCGATTATTTATAATCATTACACCTATGAAATACAGTCCGCCTTTAATTTATATCTAACGTCTAGTAAGACCCTAACAGCTGGTAAATCCTAAAGTCAAACCTACTTTTTCTAACTAAGGGCAGAATCGGTTTAACCGGTCGCTGGTTGTAATGTATTAGGAAAAAGAAAACAAAACACCAAATTATAAAGTTATAAACTTTAATGGTAACCATCACAAAACTGTCAAAAAACAATAGTATTTTATCATGATAACATAATTCATAGATCTTTCGTTCGCACACCACCTCTCAAAATAACAAAAAATATAAGTAACATTTAACACATTTTTATAAGTATTGCGATATAAAGGAGTGCCCACGTGGGTCTAACTAAATGCTCCTATTGATATGACAATTTTGACAAGAAATATAATATCATTCTTCTATTTCCTCTTAATCGTATCGTACAGGTCTGTCCTCCTCTGCGTCCTTATAGGTATTTGGCTTCGTACTTCTTCCACCACATTGAAATCTATAAAAGGAGAGTTCGTTTTTTAATATCTTTTTTTTTATATTAATAGAGGACCTCTTCTTCCTTTTTATTTTAGGCATACAAGCTTCAATTTATATAGGATATAATAAACTGTTCTTTGTCTCAAAATTCGTGGTTTCAAGGCGATTCAAGACTTTACAATGACTCAGTTATGACAAGTTATATTGTTTCGTTTGAATAATAATTATCTGATTTCATACTATTTCTATGCAGTGTATTTTTAAAGGTTGGTGCAGAATCGAGAAAAAATATTATTTTTGAACTTTTACAAAATCACCAATCATAGAATCAACTTAAGGGTCAACTGTATTATTATTGATAATGTGTTAATCCAGGGTGTCAGCTAACTCCATATTAAATTATGCTCAGAACCACAGAATAATAATAAGTACTACGTACAAAAGTTTTACTTCGCGAAGGTATTTAAAAAAATGTATGCTCAATGTCATTAACAATACGGTGTAATTTAGTCTGTCTCAAGAGTCAAGCACCATTTTGTTGACAAACGTCAGTGATCGGCACTGCGCCGAAGCTATAGGGCTGACTTCGGTAAAATGATGTGACGTAAGGTGCCAAACTGCGGAAAATGGCGGAGGAAATACATGATTTCGCATGAATTATCATGAATAATATTAACTACTTATTTACCTCTCAGTGTCTTGAGGCAACTTAAAAAAGTACATTCTGTGTTTTTATTATTATTTAGGCAGTTAAATACTGCACAGTATTTAGTACACCATTTTCTTTATTTTCTTCCATCATACACAAGAATACGAGTGCGTGAGTCAATGTTCGCTCGTATGTAAGGCCTTGTCGAATAGTATCCTGTAGGTGGGCCATCGTGCGTGTTTTGTTTTCGATGTAAACTCGCGGAGATGAACAGGCCTGTCAGAACTTCCAAAGTTTAATAAACTGTGAGCACACTATTAGTTACTTTAACCAAAATCGCAAAAGTGCCGAAGACGAAAAAAAACTCCATCCTAATTTTATTAAAATCACTCCAGCCGTTTAGACGTGAAGCAGTAAAAAACATTCACACTCACAAACTTTCGTCTTTATAATTAGTGTGATTGCTCACCAATATCAGCCAGCAGCGTGCCTTGCTTCTCGTCCAGTTTCGCCGCGACGGCCCCCCAGGGGTCCACAAGTGTGGAGTGTCCCCACGCCACGTAGCCGGCGCTGGTGTCGCGCGCGGAGCTTACTAGCGCCAGAGTAAATACAAATGAGAAGGTCATCTTATTGGCGCGCTCACATACAAACCGCGCTCGGGCGTTTCTATGAAGATGACCTACTCATTTGTATTTACTCTGCTAGCGCCACCTACAGCTGGTGGTTGTTGGCGCGCGCCCGCCCTACAGCTCCCATACAAGGGTCAACTGTATTATTGATCGCTCACCAATATCAGCCAGCAGCGTGCCTTGCTTCTCGTCTAACTTCGCCGCGACGGCCCCCCAGGGGTCCACAAGTGTGGAGTGTCCCCACGCGACGTAGCCGGCGCTGGTGTCGCGCGCGGGGCTCACTAGCGCCACCCACAGCTGGTGGTCCCATACTTAAGGGTCAACTGTATTATTGATCGCTCACCAATATCAGCCAGCAGCGTGCCTTGCTTCTCGTCTAACTTCGCCGCGACGGCCCCCCAGGGGTCCACAAGGGTCGAGTGGCCCCACGCGACGTAACCGCCCACAGCTGGTGGTATGTTGGCGCGTGCCCGCCCTACAGCTCCCATACTTAAGGCAACTGTATTATTGACTGCTCACCAATATCAGCCAGCAGCGTGCCTTGCTTCTCGTCCAGTTTGGCCGCGACGGCCCCCCAGGGGTCCACAAGTGTGGAGTGTCCCCACGCGACGTAGCCGGCGCTGGTGTGGCGCGCGGGGCTTACTAGCGCCAGGGTAAATACAAATGAGTAGGTCATCTTATTGGCGCGCTCACATACAAACCGCGCTCGGGCGTTTCTATGAAGATGACCTACTCATTTGTATTTACTCTGCTAGCGCCACCCACAGCTGGTGGTCGTTGGCGCGCTCCCGCCCTACAGCTCCCATACTTACGGGTCAACATTAGTGATTGCTCACCAATATCAGCCAGCAGCGTGCCTTGCTTCTCGTCTAACTTCGCCGCGACGGCCCCCCAGGGGTCCACAAGTGTGGAGTGTCCCCACGCGACGTAGCCGGCGCTGGTGTCGCGCGCCCGCCCTACAGCTCCCATACAAGGGTCAACTGTATTATTGATTGCTCACCAATATCAGCTAGCAGCGTGCCTTGCTTCTCGTCTAACTTCGCCGCGACGGCCCCCCAGGGGACCACAAGTGTTGAGTGGCCCCACGCGACGTAGCCGCCCACAGCTGGTGGTCGTTGACGCGCGCCCGCCCTACAGCTCCCATACTTAAGGGGCTGTATTATTATTGATTGCTCACCAATATCAGCCAGCAGCGTGCCTTGCTTCTCGTCTAACTTCGCCGCGACGGCCCCCCAGGGGTCCACAAGTGTGGAGTGGCCCCACGCGACGTAGCCGCCCACAGCTGGTGGTATGTTGGCGCGCGCCCGTCCTCGAAGCTCCCATACTTAAGGGTCAACTGTATTATTGATCGCTCACCAATATCAGCCAGCAGCGTGCCTTGCTTCTCGTCTAACTTCGCCGCGACGGCCCCCCAGGGGTCCACGAGTGTGGAGTGGCCCCACGCGACGTAGCCGGCGCTGGTGTCGCGCGCGGGACTCACTAGCGCCACCCACAGCTGGTGGTCGTTGGCGCGCGCCCGCCCTAGAAGCTCCCAGTGGCGGGGGCCGGTCGTCATGTTGAAGGCACCAGGGTAGATTAGCAGGGAACAGCCTTAGAATAATAAAAGAAGATTTTATTATTTTTGTCGATATAATGAAAAAGTTGGTAGATTATTTGGCCTGGCCTTTTTTTTGCCTGGATTCTCGGCTCGGTTACAATTTAATTTTGGATTACAATTTATAAGAATGTTCTAAAAATACCAATTATCTACCAAAATCTACTAAACGATTTCGCACTACTAAATCATCGTTCTCTTTGCCTCAAATCTACCAAAAAAGTAGAAATCTACTAAAAGTGGTCACGCTGTGGCCGCCGCCGCCCGCCGGCCGGGGCGCTTGACGACAGCTGCGTGGCTCGTACCATGGTACTCAGTGCGCGTTGTGACAAACGACGCCCGCCATACAGAATGCGATAATTAAGCGACAGTCGCTATTCAAAATCAAAATTAAAATTATCTTTATTTGTTTAGACTAATTAAATTAGTTCTTGCAAATCGTCAAATGCTCTTAAGGAGCCTATACATGTCTCATTCTTTTTTTGCCCTACCAGCGCTTCGAGACAAACATTTGGCAAGTTCTATTGCAAGACATTTCATAATATTTATCAACTCTCGGCGAACAGACTTTAGTAGTATTTATTGCGCTAACCTTCTTGTGCCATGATGTGCGACATCTCGCCGAAGCGCAGGTCGTAGCAGATGCCGAGCCCGATCTTGACGCCGTTGAACTCGAATGTGGTGATCTGGTCTCCAGCCGAGAGGACTTCAGACTCTTTGAACGTTATCTTGTTCGGAATGTCTATGTCGAATAGGTGCACCTGCAAGTAATTTGTTTATTTCAAAAGTTAACACTTAAATTTGGGAATGGTAGTGTCTTAGTATTGGGAATAGGAGGAGAATATTAAATCACTTCGAGACTGATTGGTCTTTGGTCGAGTAGTAAGTTTGGCATTTAGTCTAACCGCAGACCACCAATTTTTTGTCAGCCGATAGTTGGGCCCGATTTTAGTTGGTGTGAGAATCAAATCGGTGTAGGTAATGTGCACACTTCCATACATGTCCACATTGATTAACTGCCCGACTAAATTATCGGCCGACGAAAAATCGGGGATCTGCGCCTAGGCTTACACAGCGCCCCTGGTGACGTCATTTACGATATACGAGTGTAAAAAAGGATTTAAAAATGGTTACACCACAGCTATTGTCCAACGGTAGAAGGGGGGCGAACAACTAAGGCTACGGTCCGGTTTCTTCCACCAAGGCGGAGCGGAGAAGAGCGTAGCGGTGCGGAGACGAGATGTATAAGCTGTGCGCAGCTGTGAGCTGCTCACACATCTCCGCAACGCTCCGCTATGGTGGAAACTGAGCCTAATCTTCGAACTGCCCGACGCTGTCACCGTTATGCTATTGTCGCCTTTATTTCTCCAGCATTACAGTATACCTTCCTGTGCTGAGCTAGTAGTTTCCCGCTGGCGTCCCACACGGTGCAGGTGTTGTAAAGGTCGCCGCCGACTCGCTCGGGCACGGTGCCGCCCACCACGCACACGCCGTTCTCGGCCTACCGGGACAGAGCGGGCACGTATCCCAGAAGGAACCGATCTTTTTTTTTGTCCACAACGAGGAAGCTCTTGGCCTGTATCTCACCTGATGGTAAGTGACGATCAGGCCGAAGGTGGAAGCGAGCTTCACCCGGAATCCTCAACCACGGAGGAATTGGCTTTCTTACCTCTAACCGGTGGAACACAATAACGCTGTTAACATTATTGTTATGGCACTGGGAATCGAAGCCGGGACCTCTGCGTCTGAAGCAGGTGGTCTTACCACTAGACCACAGAGGCTGTAAAGATGATCTACCTTCTTACACTGCCCACGCACTATACCTACCTTCCTGTGCTGAGCAAGCAGCTTCCCGCTGGCGTCCCACACGGTGCAGGTGTTGTAAAGGTCACCGCCGACTCGCTCGGGCACTGTGCCGCCCACCACGCAAACACCGTTCACAGCCGCCGCCCGGGTCAGAGCCGGCACGTATCCCAGAAGAAACCGATCTATCTTCTTACGCTGTCTACCAGTTCACTACACACAGGTCGCCGCCGACTCGCTCGGGCACGGTGCCGCCCACCACGCACACGCCGTTCTCGGCCACCCGGGACAGAGCGGGCACGTATCCCGCAAGGAACCACTCTATCTTCTTACGCTGCCCACCAGTCCACCACGCACTATACCTACCTTCCTGTGGTGAGCCAATAGCTTCCCGCTGGCGTCCCACACGGTGCAGGTGTTGTAAAGGTCGCCGCCGACTCGCTCGGGCACGGTGCCGCCCACCACGCACACGCCGTTCTCGGCCGTCCGGGACAGAGCGGTCGTTGTCCCGCAAGGAACCTATTCTATCTTCTTACGCTGCCCACGCACTAACTTACCTTTCTGTGCTGAGCCAATAGCTTCCCGCTGGCATCCCACACGGTGCAGGTGTTGTAAAGGTCGCCGCCGACTCGCTCGGGCACGGTGCCGCCCACCACGCACACGCCGTTCTCGGCCGTCCGGGACAGAGCGGTCGTTGTCCCGCAAGGAACCTATTCTATCTTCTTACGCTGCCCACGCACTAACTTACCTTCCTGTGCTGAGCGAGGAGCTTCGCGCTGGCGTCCCACACGGTGCAGGTGTTGTAGAGGTCGCCGCCTGGGACAGCGTGGACATTGTCCCGCAAGGAACCGCTCTACCTCTCTATCTTCTTGCGCTGCCCACGCACTATACTATACCTTTCTGTGCTGAGCCAGCAGCTTCCCGCTAGCGTCCCACACGGTGCAGGTGTTGTAAAGGTCACCGCCGACTCGCTCGGGCACGGTGCCTCCCACCACGCACACGCCGTTCTCGGCCTACCGGGACAGAGCGGACACGTATCCCGCAAGGAACCGCTCTATCTTCTTACGCTGTCTACCAGTTCACTATACACTATACCTACCTTCCTGTGCTGAGCCAATAGCTTCCCGCTAGCGTCCCATACGGTGCAGGTGTTGTAGAGGTCGCCGCCTGGGACAGTGAGGGCATTGTCCCACAGGGAACCTCTCTATCTGTCTACCAGTCCACCATACACTATACCTACCTTCCTGTGCTGAGCGAGTAGCTTCCCGCTGGCATCCCACACGATGCAGGTGTTGTAGAGGTCGCCGCCTGGGACAGTGAGGGCATTGTCCCGCAAGGTACCTCTCTATCTGTCTACCAGTCCACCATACACTATACTTACCTTCCTGTGCTGAGCGAGTAGCTTCCCGCTGGCGTCCCACACGGTGCAGGTGTTGTAAAGGTCGCCGCCGACTCGCTCGGGCACGGTGCCGCCCACCACGCACACGCCGTTTTCGGCCGTCCGGGACAGCGCGGGCATTGTCCCACAAGGAACCGCTCTACCTTCTTACGCTGCCCACCACTATACAGTATACTCTTACCTTTCTGTGCTGAGCCAATAGCTTCCCGCTGGCATCCCACACGGTGCAGGTGTTGTAAAGGTCGCCGCCGACTCGCTCGGGCACGGTGCCGCCCACCACGCACACGCCGTTTTCGGCCGTCCGGGACAGCGCGGGCATTGTCCCACAAGGAACCGCTCTACCTTCTTACGCTGCCCACCACTATACAGTATACTCTTACCTTTCTGTGCTGAGCCAATAGCTTCCCGCTGGCATCCCACACGGTGCAGGTGTTGTAAAGGTCGCCGCCGACTCGCTCGGGCACGGTGCCGCCCACCACGCAAACACCGTTTTCGGCCGCCGCCCGGGATAGAGCGCGGCATGTTTCCCCAGAAGGCACTTCCTCTGCGTACTCGTCGAAGAATTCTACAACATTTTACGATGTTTGAAACTGTGCACGCATTTTTTAACCCTTAGGAGCACCACACATCGAACGTTTCGCTACGTGTCAACGTATCGCCTGGCAATTTTACCACACTGCGTCGCTTGGTGTATGCTCAATTATTTCACTAGTTTTCATCTACATTTTAGAGCATGAAGTTGAAAATGACTGGTGTCTTAATTATGCTTATCAATATTTTATTTTGTATTGTCACTACCTTGTTTAATATACCACGCAATTTTGTATACCCATTCTTATAAGATACACTATACAAGAATGCATGGTAAATTCAGTGAACTGCTCCTGAATCGAATGTACCTACTACTGCTATTTCTATTTATTTATATTAACCGGCAGACAGTGGTGACTGAGTTTGTTGCGGCGCTTCTTCTCAGCACTTGCCAAATGTTGGTCTCGAAGCGCTGGTAGGGTAAAAAGATTATGAGACATGTAGAGGCTCCTTAAGAGCAAAATGACGATTTGTAAGAACTATTTATTAGTCTAAACAAATAAAGAAATTTTGACTTTGACTTTGACTTTGACAATTAAGTGGGGTGTAAAATTTCAGAGAACCAATCTATCTATTATTACGACTTAGACCAGGGGTCTCTAAGCTTTGAAGCCTTGGGGCCTTAATATTTTTTCGGTATGTTGCAAGGGCCATAACAATTTTTCTGCCCACCTATACAAACATAGGCTTAGTCACGGCTTACGTCTTAAGCTATCACGGGCCGAATTGATGGCAGTGGCGGGTCGGATATGGCCCGCGGGCCGTAGTTTGGAGACCCCTGACTTAGACGATGCATCAGGGTTTAAAAAGTGTATTATTATAATATCGCAACACAATAAGTCAGGCAAAATGTTTACTTACTGGTCCCATAAGGCGAGTTGAAACACTCCGGCAAGGCCACAAGTTGCGCGCCATCTTTCTTGGCCTTGTGGATCTCCTTCACGGCGGCCGCCACGTTCTTGGCTTTGTCCGGGCCCACCGCCATCTGCACCAGAGCTATCTTCAAGCCTAGAACCAGTTCAAAAGACAATGTTTATTATTACATCTACAATAAGATACAAAATGCAAAATACAATGAGAATATTATTAAAAGCTTTTTTCCTTATTAATGAACGAGACAAAAAGACGTTTTATCACTTACAAGATTTCTTGTTCTTTTTACCCATGGTTGCAAACTAATTAATTTATTAAAAACTTCAGAAAAAAATACTATGATAATATTTAAAGCTATAAATGTACCAGCCTGTCTGTATATTCACTAGCAAGTGTCTAATAATACAATAAACTTCTATTTATAAAACTCTTACTTATGTTTACAAGCCTAATTGCTGATGTTTGATGACATAAGTGCCACTTGTGGTCTAAACTGAATAAATATTTTTGATTTTGATTACACTCATATCTACACATAGTTAAGTAAAAGTAATTATGTAATGATTATTACTATTAATTAAGTAGTATTGTTACTTAATTACTTACAAAAAATTCTCAGTGTTCAGAGTTGTTTTTAAAACAAAATTATAAAGGACTTAAACATTAAATTTTTTCAAGTTATTTATACCTAATTGTTATTATGCTGTAATTTTTAAACATTATACAAGAATTTGAATGAAGTAAAAACTGTCAAAACTTAGAATACTAGGCCAAGTAATAGTCCTCAATTTCATTGCTTATGTAACATACAGTGCTCAGCACATAAGTATGTTAAGTATATTTCTATGTTATTTTGATATAAGTCTGTCTGTCGACTTTGGCATTATTTACATTGTGTTGGTTAAAAATTTTTTTTTTGAAAAAGTAATTTTGCTTAGTTAAGTAATTGCTAAGTAATAATAAGTAATGATTATACAGGGTGTTACAAAAAAACCCCTAATAACTGAAGGGTATTTAATAGACGTCTATAAAGAGTCCCTTGTTAATTTCTTACAGTCATAGCGACATATTCAAATTTCGGGTAAATTTATGTAAAATAAAAATATCGATTATAAAAATTCCCATCACTAATTTGGGTTCATTGTCCTACCAGGAGTGACCAGGAGTAACTTTCTATGTTCACGCCCCCGGCCACGCCTCTTTAAAACATTCTGTGCGCCTAGTATTTACTAGGCGCACAGAATGTTTTTATTATTATTTTATTATTATTTAATACCTACGGAGAAAAAAATACACGCACGTCGTTAACAAAACAACAAGCATTCAAAATTATGGTTAGGTACATACCTACAAAAGTGGCTCAAAATGACGTCCTCCTTGCTGCACGCATATTCTTGCCCGTCTTGATATGGCCTGTGTTGCATTTCGCACCATGGTAGGCGTTATTGACGCAAACACAGACCTCACGCTGTTCCATTTCCTCCACGGTATGGCAGTCCGTAAAATAAACTTGGTTTTTCACAAAACCCCACAAAAAAAAGTCCAACGGGGTAATATCAGGAGAACGGGCAGGCCAAGGTATCGGTCCCGAGCGTCCGATCCAGCCTCCTGGAAATCTTCGATCTAAATGCGCTCGTACACTACGAGCAAAATGTGCGGGAGCGCCGTCGTGCTGGAATACCATGTCTCGCTGCTGTTCAAAGTACTCCGTTTCGATGACTGGAATGTCGTCAATAGCGTCCTCGAAGTCCGTTTGTAAGAAGGAGAGGTAATTATCTCCGTTCAGGCGCGCGGGTAAAATGACAGGGCCGATGACATGGCCATTGTAAATTCCGGCCCACACATTGAGGCGCCACTGATGCTGGAAATTTCCTTGGCGAGATACGCGGGGGTTTACGTGCGACCAAACGTGTTCATTGTGGATGTTGGAAATCCCGCTCCTAGTGAACGTAGCCTCATCCGTCCAAATAACACGGTTCACGTAGTTCGGGTCGGCTTCCAGTTGCGCTAGGTACCACTGACAAAAGGTTATTCGCGGCGCAAAGTCAGTAGGAATCAATTCCTGTGTGCGGCGGTAGTGGTACGGATGTTGACCATCTTCTTTCAGTGTTCGCCAAACTGAAACATGGTTCATTCCAAGTCGCGCCCCGGCGCGCCTTGTACTGGTCGTCGGTTCGTCTTCAAAGAGTTGCAGAACCTCTTCTGCACGCATTTCGTTTGTATTTGGGCGTCCACTAGAACCCGATCGATGAAAAGAGCCCGTAGAATGGAGACGTGTCACCATATCATGGAAACACTGATACGACGGAAGCCGTCGCTGGTCAGCCGCCGGTCTACCTTCGATAAACTGTTCCCGATAAAGTTCACGGGCTTGAGTTAAATTTCCATCAGCTCGACCCACACACAACATCATCTCATAATATTCGGAATTAGAAAACATTGCCATTGTAGCAAAACAACACAAAACACAAAGCTTTCGAAAGTAGTTAAACGATAGGAAAACACACCGATCACGCACGAAGCATATGAACGACTAAATCAAAGAAGAGCCGACGGCCGGTGTCGCGATCTTTCGGCGCTTCCGCAGTGCAAAGTGGTGCGAACGGGATCGTGCCACATGCCAAATTTTTGCAACTTCTTATTATGACAATGCAACATTTCAACAACATTTTAACAATGATTTTAGTACGCTAATTTTTATTTCGCAGGTAAAGGAATGTCGCAATGTCGTTTATGTACCTACTTTGTCTACCAAGTTACGTCTCATTTTAAAATAGAAGAAATGTTATTGAATTCTCAAATTTATTTTCATATCAACATTCTAAAGCGTCCCTCAATAATTTTCACTTTTACAAAAGCAGCCTAAGACTGATTTACACGTATTAAATAGTTAAGTAGGTAACTAAATTTTAACTTAATTTTAGGTCTATGTCCAAATGTCTCATAATTAGTATGAAACTGCTTATCAAAAGGTGTCAAGTGACAAGCCCCACCCACCAACTTACCCGAAAAATGAAGGTAAAATTTAGTTACCTACTTAACTACATAATACGTGAAAATCATCCTTTAAGACTTAATTTTAAGTGATTAAATTGCATTTAAACGACATGCAAATTCAAATTTAGTTACCTACTTATTACGTGTAAATCAGCCTTAATCATTTGTAAAACTTGATGTGAACGACTCTGTACCTACTAATATCTAAAGATAGAACACTATTCGAATTCCGAACCTTGATGATCTCGTGTGGGAATCGAACCCGCGTTTTCCGCAATCCCGGTGGCTAACCTTTGAGCTACCGAAGCCCCAATGGACCGAACTAATCTTTAACCTCCTTAATAATAATATGATAAAACATGCAGCGTCCCATTGTCACTTGATGGTGAGTGACGTAGACAACAACGGGACGCTGCACGTGCTGTCAGCAGTTACAGTCGGCAGCTCGGTTCCAAATAGTACCTTAATTTATTCATTTAAGAAAAACACTACAAATTACAATCATGAAAAGACATTGCATTGCAGACTTGTTAGAAAGTATTGTACTAGATAATAATCCTAAACGTGTTTACACGGGAACATTAATTGCATCTCTGTTAATAATAAACTTTCCTCTTAAACTTACTGCAACATCAGAAACATGACTGTTCTACAATTAATGTAAAACCAGAATCAGCTAGCCAAATATGCATTCCGAAAACAGATGAGTATGCAATTCAAATAAGTTGTGCTTAGACGAAAGCTGATGCCAAGTTTGAATTACATAGATTGCGTTTTTCGTGTAAAGGTCAGTTTTTTTTTTGCTATTTTTGATTTATGTTGTTTGACAAAGAGATAATTACAAAACGATTAAATACATGCCATTAAGTAGGTAGTGGCTAAACTTAAATTTAACAAAACATTGAGTGAATGTGTTCAAACACGCAAAGTAAATAATAGGCTCGGCGAGTTAAGGAACAAAGGTCACCTTCTCTTTGACTGAGCCTCAATGTTTACACGTTCTGATATCAGTGCAGTGTCAATAACGCGCACCTACTTAGTATTTCTCCCATACCTTTATTCAGCCGCCTTGTTTAGTTTAAGCATAAAAGTAATGGCATCCCGTGATTATGTTCTAGCATTACCTTTGTAATAAGTTTACGTTTACAGTAAGAGTTTGCTGAATTAGAATTACATACACAATCTTAAGAGTATTAATTGTACCACCAAAAGTCTGATAATAAACGTATTATTATATTATTATTATTATTATTAACATACAAAAGGCATAATGTTTAAAATTATTTGTGTATAAAAAAATATTGTTGGTCCGGAATTAGTACGCAATGCATATTTCGGCCCATTGTGTACCAGGCGCGCAGCGCTGCGCACGAGTTAGCCGTTAGAGTGGGCTCCAGGGCGGGGGGTGGTGTTCCCCCCGAGCCCACTCACTAATGAGGTTGCCAACATTTTCTTTGGGTATTATTTTAATTTTTCATTGATTTTTAAGATTTTAAGTTTAAAAGTACGAGACGATTTTGAAATTTATTAAAGAAAGGTTTATGAGTAAATAAAAGCATATTTTTTAAATGAATAGTTTAACAATTGGCCGCGATCTCACCTGATGGTAAGTTAGTATTACGATATTGTATCATGCATGAATCATGCCTGACTAGTAGACTAGGCATTTATGTGTTTTGAAATAATGATTATGGATGTGAGTAGTTAATGTTTTTTGATTTTCTGTTACGACAAATTTTATCGAATGGAGGGAAAAACTTACACGGAGTTGTACGATACGATGCTGCAGTATGACGTCATGTTCTTCATACCAACTTAAAATTTCATTTTTGGGATATTTGAAAAATGTAATAAGGCGCCCCACTCGCCCCCGCGAACGCGCGGGTTTAAAAGGTGCCAACCGTTACTATGCAAATGTGCAAACTCAAAACATGCCACCAAAAAAAATTCTAAGTAAAAATGTTTACAATCACTGTCTATTAGGGTTTCGTAAAAGAAACTGAAAACCCGAAATGCTTAAGCTCAAGCACTGATGTTTCCCTAGTACTTTTGCTTCCACGTTGGCCTTTCTTTGAGCACTTGCCTTACTAAATAAAATGTTTGTCAAAATGTACCTACGTTTTTTGTTGTTGTTATTATTATTATTTTAGAATTGTTTTAAATTCTCAGCATTTTTTTAAATGCCGCTATTAATGTTATTATTATTGGCAAATTATTACAAAATAATAATAATGGTACAGATGCGTTCACATCAACCTTTTGCTGCTTAAATAAGACCCATTTTGCAAGGATTTTGTAAAATATGATGTGAACGCCTCTGTATCCAATGACTACTCAACAAATTGTTAAAATAAAAAAATGAAATAAAACTAAGGCCTCATTTACGGAGACGCCGGGCATCTTACGCTGTGCGACCAACTGAGTTCAAACATTGGCATTGTGTGTGCATGAGTGCTTTTACGGAAAAGCGATTTAAGTCGCGTATTCTTGAAATGGAACGTTATTTGCAGCCGAATCCTGCGGATGGCTTCGATGCGTCTCACACGGCGTTTATTGTTGCGGCATGCGTGGCAATACTCGCTGAAGGATTCACCGCGGGAAGAGAGGTTGGCACACCACTTCACCCGACTCGCATCAATATTTTTTGTGTTTATCATGCGCTGCGGCTCCGTAATTATGAGGCCTTATTGGTGCTTATGGTGAACTTACAAACGGGTTACTAAATGCTTATTTTTATACGGAACACAATTCAATCTTACTCCTGGTGGTACCAGGAAAGGTACTAGGAGTAAGCTAAAGAGGGGCGGAAAGATGGGCGGAAATGCAATTTCAAAGATTAAATAATAACAGAATTCGACTAAAGGTACGGTAACGTAACCTACCTGGAATTTCACGGATTTTTTTATTTTTTTTCTGTTGTCTAAGAATGTTTGAAAACTATCATTAGTAGTGATGTTGCTATCGGAAAAAGTTATTTACTTACGATTTTTTTTCCATCAAGTGGCCTGGTTTCGATAGATGAAGTTTTCACAAAATTTTTCAAATGTACGTACACATGTAAAGTGTTAGTGAGTACCTATTTAAAATGTTTATTTAACGAACAAACATGCTTTGAACACATCGATAAAGGAAGTAGGCAAAAAATGCGGCTAATTGACATTCTGAAAAATACAAAGTCTATGATTTGCGTTCGATGAACCCCGCTGCAGCTGATCGATAGTGAGGGAATTCATATCGATATTTTTGGAAACTTTCGATGTACGTTATTTCCAAAACCGTTCAAGATATGACAATAGGAACAACGGCTTCTATTTCAGATTGTTTCAGTTTCTGTGCCCTTTCAGGCTTTAGGGGGTATTTTGAAACACCCTGTAGATCTATATGAGTGTAAGTGTAAACATTTGAATTGAGAATGAACTGGTCTGGTATCTTAGTTTACATTAAGATAAGTCTCCTCTTATCTTTAAATAACAAAACTAGGCTCAATTACTGAAACAATATATAAATTAATGAAAATACTTTATCTGACTCATAATGTATGATATTATCATTTATTAGGCTTCGTATAAAAATGATCTTAGATATCTAATTATTGCGCAATTAATATGTATAAGATTTATAACTTTAAAAATGTTTTTCTAACCTCGAAGTTTTCAAGAACAGTAAACAAACATAAAGCAATGAGAACGATTTAAAAGTAACAATATTATTAGGAAACATTCTTCACGTAAATAAATAAATAAATACCACCTCCAACGCTGCCTCCTCCACCAACGACGGGGGGATTCTTCCTAAACCGCCAGTGCACCGCGTCAGTAGAAGTAAGATCACACATTTTGACAAACACGCAACTAAACGAGAGCTATTCTAATATATCTAGTAACAAATTTTACCTCTTTTGAGCATACTTCTGATTAGTTATACAGATAAAAGGATTTATTATCACAGTTTATCACAAAATCAAACTTTCTGAAACTGAAGAGGAAATAGAAAAACTTCGGCAAATGACAAATATGACAATGTCACAATGACAGTCAGCTGATGATAATACATATTATTTGTCATGAAATAAAAGCAAAGACGTACAGGATTATACAATTTACTATTTTTGCGAAACATTTTAAAATAAAAAAATATTCTATAAATATATTATGCGTATTTTATAAAAGGGTGAGCTTTTTTTTACTGACATGCTTGCAATTTATATTTGTTTCATTTTTTAGGGGTAGTAGGTTAGAGGTCAAGCTGCCTCGCTGCCTCCCATAGCATAGCAGACTAGCAGTCTGCTTGATTCACTTCACTCTGGGACATTCTGTATATTATTCCCGCGGTTCCGTTTAGTTAAATTCAATAAAAGTAGATTGGTACCTTCTTAACTACAGGTGAAGCTTAATAAATAAAACTCGCGAATGTTATAAAATGAATTTATTATCTACTATACATACTTATTATAATGATATCCATTTAAAATAAAACATATTTAAATATAGGAAATCTCGTCACATAATCCTAATAGTAATATTATAAAATGCGAAAAATATGTAAAGTAATATTTCTATGGAACATACATGTTCAACAAAAGATAATAATACTATTTTAATTTACTCGTAGACAGTCGTATAATATTTTACAGGTAGTGATGTTTCAAAGGCACAGTTGATCGTCACTATCCTCTTGACCCGAACGCTGCTGTTATCCGCTTTGCAATAGAGGGAAGTCGAACCTTAATTTCGAACTCCTCCTATGTTCTTCTGATTAATTTCGTTGCGGGTCCAATGACAGTTTAACTTTCCCCCGGGACAAACTTGACCTTCATTGGTTGGGTTTTTGTGGCGGTCAAGCTGTAGATCCTGGCTACACAGGAGTTGCAGCGGTGGGAATAGTCCCGTTAGTCGGCTGACGTAGGGCGCGGGCTGCTTGAGGTGCACGGTGAGCACGTGCAGCTGGCGGCTGTCGGCCTGGCCTCGCCTACAGTCGGCGCGAGTGCCGACAGCCGGCGCTAGTAGAGCGGCTTGTCGGCGGGCTTGCCCTTGCCGCGCGGCTGACGTAGGGCGCGGGCAGCTGGCGGCTGTCGGCCTGGCCTCGCCTACAGTCGGCGCGAGTGCCGACAGCCGGCGCTAGTAGAGCGGCTTGTCGGCGGGCTTGCCCTTGCCGCGCGGCTGACGTAGGGCGCGGGCAGCTGGCGGCTGTCGGCCTGGCCTCGCCTACAGTCGGCGCGAGTGCCGACAGCCGGCGCTAGTAGAGCGGCTTGTCGGCGGGCTTGCCCTTGCCGCGCGGCTGACGTAGGGCGCGGGCAGCTGGCGGCTGTCGGCCTGGCCTCGCCTACAGTCGGCGCGAGTGCCGCCAGCCGGCGCTAGTAGAGCGGCTTGTCGGCGGGCTTGCCCTTGCCGCGCGGCTGACGTAGGGCGCGGGCAGCTGGCGGCTGTCGGCCTGGCCTCGCCTACAGTCGGCGCGAGTGCCGACAGCCGGCGCTAGTAGAGCGGCTTGTCGGCGGGCTTGCCCTTGCCGCGCGGCTGACGTAGGGCGCGGGCAGCTGGCGGCTGTCGGCCTGGCCTCGCCTACAGTCGGCGCGAGTGCCGACAGCCGGCGCTAGTAGAGCGGCTTGTCGGCGGGCTTGCCCTTGCCGCGCTGCAGGCGCGCGCGGCTGACGGCTGTCGGCCTGGCCTCGCCTACAGTCGGCGCGAGTGCCGACAGCCGGCGCTAGTAGAGCGGTTTGTCGGCGGGCTTGCCCTTGCCACGCTGCAGACGCGCGCGGCTGACGTAGGGCGCGGGCTGCTTAAGGTGCACAGTGAGCACGTGAAGCTTGCGGCTGTTGGACTGGCCGAAACCTTTGCCGCAGACTTCGCACTCGTACGGCTTCTCGCCTGTGTGGATCTGAAAAAGAGATTACGACATTGAAATTAGGCCCCCATTTCTCACTAGACATTCTGAGTACGTGCCCAGGGCCCCGCAATCAACAGTAAATGAGCTGCCACACTGGCGGATTGCAAGCGTTTTCAACGCGGAGCGTCTTCGCCGCGTCGCCGCTCCGCTTTGAAACCCGTTTGTAATCCGCCAGTGTGGCAAGGCCCTAACTTTTGAATACATATTCATATTGACATTTTTATTTATTTTATTTTTTATTTTATTTATTAGGACAACCAACAAGACAAACACGCATACCATGGAATTACTATAACTAAAAGTTGTTGAAACGTTTTTTCAATTTGCAAATTCCTTTTTCAAGGCCTCCTCACACTAGCGTCTTTATAGCGTCGTCATGTCTGGAAGATCTACAAAATGCTGGCGTCGCGTAGTCCATTTTCACACTTATCGGACACGAATGCTAGGGCGCTGACAAAGCTCGAAACACACTAAAGAATGACCTTAGAGAAAAGTTCAATGAAATCTAAGGATAAATAGTGACGTCAACATAGCTGATGTAATTTTCGGCGCTACACTATTGTTCTATTTATACAAGACCCAGTGAAAAAAATGACTTTTATTCTTATTAAAGGGAAATGTCCCCAGTTTGCCAATAGTTACCCTGAAATGCCGCACGAGAGCGCTGTTGTCCTTGAACGCCTTGGAGCAGACGGAGCAGGGGAAAGGCCGGGCATCCGCGAGTTTCCTCTCGTGCATCTGTAGGACGAGGACAATTACCCTGGCTGGCCCATCTAGGAGATTACCCTGGCTGTCCTTGGGAGTCTGACGTGGTATACTAACCAACTGCACATCTACTGGTTTTTACAAACTGGACTCTATTACAACTGCATAGATGCCAGTATTTGATGTGCTGCTGTTTGAGAAGCATGTGTACCGCTTTCATTTGCAATGTATCGGTGGTAAGAGGGGCAGTAGTCGGGCCAGCCTGACGTTTTCAGCCCTATTATCATATTAGGCGGCAATCACAACATAATACGCTAGAAATAAACAATGTGCTTATACACCGTGTTACTTTGCATTCTTGCCATATTCACAGAGATAAAAGTAGGGAACAATACCTATTATTTAAGATAAACAAGAGACTCCCATAAAGAAAGTACACTAAGTATTTAGTAAATTTGGTTTTTCAGTACAAATTGGAAAAAACCAATTTCATCTCGCACGTTCTACAGGTGCAAGTGGAATACACCTAGTGGGCGTGGCCTAGTTCTTATTAATCTGTTATTTTATGGCTCTGGGTACCAGCCTTTTTATCCAGTCATAATAATTATTTTAAAATACTATTCAGTTGATTTCAGATTTTCCTTTCTACTGTACGGGCTTAGGACCGTCAAAAATACGTAATAATGATTAGGGTTTTAATTAATTATAACATTGTTCCCTATTTTGCAAATTAACAAATTAAGTATGAAATGATATCACCTTATTCACAATTAATTATTTATTCATAAGTTCCTACTTACAAAGTTACGTACTACGAAGCAAGTGTTCAAAGTGTCCTCCGTTCTGATGAAGGCACAGTCTAGCACGGCGAAGCGTAGGTATTTCGCTTTAGTTTTCGCAACACATAAACGTTTTATCTCACAGTTTCGCTGAAACAATCCTTTCATGTGACACGTTTACACTGTTTATCTCTTCTAGTCGTTTCAAGTCATTTCAAAAATAATAGTCCATTGGTGTTAGGTCCGAGGATCGTGGTGGCCAAGCTACTGGACCCCCTCGTCCAATCCACTGTTCACCAAACGTATTATTCGCGCACTTGACGTCCTTATTGTGGGGGAGCACCATCTTGCTGGTAGTAGAGCATTTGGTGTAACGCTAAGAGTACGTCATCAAGCATTTCGTCTCAAGACGTCTTGCAGACACTTTAAGCCCCATTTTGATTAAATTAATTCGTTGTTTGAATACACTTCAGTCATTTTTGTATTATTTATAACGTGATTTGTGATTGACGGATTTCTCAGTTTTTTACAAATGTGTCAAAAAGACATTTTAAAGACAATAGATTGCAATAGATATTTAAAAATACAATAAAAAGTAAAAAAGTCTCCATCACCATCGCCAACAAGTGATGTGCATGCGTTACGATAATTAGTGGTGTGCTTAACAGATTGTCGATAAAATAAAATAATTGAGATTAAAAAAAATTTTTTTCGGTCTTTATTTTTTTACGGATTTGTGTTCAGTATCAGTAATATAGTTACCTCTGTAAATATGGCAAGAATGCAAAGTAACACCCTGTATATTCAGCACAATGAACCTATTTTTTTTTTAAATAAACAACTTGAAAACCCACGACCTTTCGCTTGCCGGGCGACTGCTCTTCCAACTGAGCTACTTAGACACTGGAAGAACCCGTCGAAATTTTCAAGTGTAATACGCTGTTATGGCCGCGTTTTTTATTTCATCAATGTTGGGTAGTAACTACTATTATAGCCCGACCAGGAACATAAAAACCCTCGCCATGTTGCGGAAAACTAATGGTACTAATTTCTTTTAATGGCAACAGTAACTGAAAACTTCATTGACATGTCACCTTGCATGTCAGTCTATTGCTGTCAAAGTGTAAACAAACTTTATTTTAAATGTGCGCAATTGATTTTGTGAATTAAATTGCTATAATCTTTTTATAGTCGTGAAAGAAAAGTGGTTCACAATGTGTTAAAGTATTTGTCGAAGAGAAATAGTAAGGGTTCGGATAATATTTTCATTGAATAATGTTTCCGACAAAGGTTGTCAAATTGACTGACATGTTTATCGCATAGTACAGTCCACTATGAAAATTAGCTGTGGTTTGTTTCAACTACCTAATTTAAAAAAAAATTGTCACTTTCTAAGTGTTGAATTTTATGGAATTGGGAAAGAAGTACCGAGTTTGAAGCGTTCATGAGCAAACATTGCAGTTGAATATTCAAGTTCTGAATTTGATTATTGATGAATAATAAAATAAACCCTACTAGCTCGATTGATGGTTTCATTTAATTTATTTAAACCAGGTTACCTATAATAATATTTTTTCGTTAATTTAGGAAAATATCAAATTAGCCCGTAATCCTGAATCCTGATACATAAAGTTAGCCTATTAATTTAACACAGGTACGACTGTACTCAGTGTTGCACTATCAAATGAAATTGACGCGCCTCTATGCCAGGGTTTTTATGTTCCTGGTCAGGCTATACAATGAACCTAATGTAAAGAAAATCCAGACAAAATATGCAGACAATATGCTTTTGTATGCGGATACAGTGCAGTTCCGTCTATTATGATAAAAATACTTCTTCTCGGTTGCAGTGCAGCGTAGCGAGAGGATTTGTTTGGAAACGTCTGGCTGACCCGGTCCTGATTAAATGCATGCTACAAATTTACATATTTTTAATTACTTAATATTGACAATGAAATCGGTACTATGTTTATCAAACGGAGTTAAATTTATGAACCACGACAACCTCCGGTATGGGGCCCAGGCCAAATACAAGTACATAGATGGATGATATGGATAGTTACAATAGAAATTATAAATTAATTTGCGAAATAAATGATGCTCAATGAACGGTGAGACACATGTTTTTGAGTAGTGATCTAAAGCGGTAAATATACTAAACGTGTGTACATTTCTGTAATGTAATGTTATTTTTCAAGTACTTGTGATTGCCGCGTGGAAAACGTCAGTCTGGCACGGGTTTAACCACCAAGCCCGGGCCGAAATGGGTGAGCGTTACATTCTTACCGTAGATGTCGTACAAAGCAACCAAGGGAACCTTAATCTTCTTCAATGGAGGGAAGTCGAACCTTAATTTCGAACTCCTCCTATGTTCTTCTGATTAATTTCGTTGCGGGTCCAATCACAGTTTAACTTTCCCCCGGGACAAACTTGATCTTCATTGGTTGGGTTTTTGTGGCGGTCAAGCTGTAGATCCTGGCTACACAGGAGTTGCAGTGGTGGGAACGAGAGGTGGGAATAGTCCCGTTTAATCTTCTTCAACCCTTCTGGCCAGAGCGGCGTGGGGAATGTAGGCTTAGTCTTCGATTTGTTTCTGGTAAATTCGATAGGACGACCTGCATTGGAAACTCGTGACCTGGTGACCTTGAAGTGGCTGTCTAGGGCCCCTTGGTCTTAGAGGCCTCGAAGCCAGTTCGGATGCATGATGCACGCTCAGTGTTGTGTCTGTCAGTATAGTTACCCTAAAGTGGCGGTCGAAGGCACCCTTGGCCTTGAAGGCCTTGAAGCAGACGGAGCAGGGTAAGAGCACAGCTTGGATGCGTAGTGCCTGCTCAGTGTCGTGTCAGTATAGTTACCCTAAAGTGGCGGTCCACGGCGCCAGTGCCGTATTATCCATAAGGCACTTTAGGCCAGTGCCTAGGGGCCCACTATGACCAGGGGCCCAGCACTCCCGATTAAAAAATGAAAAAAAATAAAATGTTAAAGATTATTTTTATGCAACAAAACTCAAACCACCTCAAAACATCGCCTTATTTTGATTTACACATTCAATCGTCATATTTCGATATTGTGGAAACTAATTCATTTTCGTAACATTCGTATTACTGCTTTGGTTTACATGACAGGTCGACCGTTGATGCCCTTCAGAGGCTAAAAAGCCTCACTGCAGAGGCTAGGGAGAGGGGTGAGGGTGTGTTGACTGTATCATTCGATATAGCCAACGCTTTCAATACCATCCCTCATTCCACCATACTCGAGGCACTTCAACATCACAGAGTGCCTCAGTACCTTCGAGGGCTGCTGGCCGATTACTTACGGGCCCGCGAAGTCCTGTATATTGACAGAGACGGCCAGCTCAAACGGCGCGGCGTAGCCATCGGGGTTTCGCAGGGTTCGGTGCTCGGTCCACTCTTGTGGAACCTAGGCTTCAACTGGCTCCTCCGGGGCGTCCTTCTCGCGGGCATGAGTGTCATATGCTATGCGGATGACACTCTGGTCACTGCTCGGGGGAAGACATATGGGACCGCGGCACGGCTGGCGTCGGCGGGCGGCACATTAGTCGGTCACAGAATACGACGCCTCGGCCTGAAAGTCGCGCTGGAGAAGACTGAGGCCCTCTTCTTACCGGGGCCTCACGAGCACACCCCTCCCGACGCCCACATTGTGGTTAAGGACGTTAGGATTGACGTCAAAGGCCAGATGAAATATCTGGGCCTCACGCTTGACGGGAGGTGGCATTTTAGCCCACACTTCAACGGGCTAGCGCCATGCCTCTTCAAGGCAGCTGGCGCACTGAGTTAGCCCCTCCCGAATTTGGAAGGGCCACAAACGAGGTGTCGTCGACTTTATGCCGGCGTTCTGAGGAGCATGGTGATGTATGTCGCCCCAATCTGGGCGGACGCACTCAACAAGAGGGAGAATGCTGCCCTTCTGCGCAGGCTCCAGCGGGCCATAGCGCAGAAAGTCGCAAGGACCTACCGCACGGTAAGGCACGCTGTGGCGTGCGTCCTCGCTGGTACTCCTTCTTGGGAGCTAGAAGCTGGGGTCTTATCTGTCATCTATCACTAGATGGCAGACCAGAAGGCGCGTGGAAAGCGCCTGGCCCCGGAGCGGCGCGGTGCCGTCAGGCAGGAAGAGCGCGAGATCATGATCGCCCGCAGGAAGGAAGACATGACTCGTGCGCAGTTTGGCTGCCGCACTCTGGACGACAATGGTTGGAACGACCGCACGGGTTCCTCACGTTCCGTCTGGCGCAGGTGCTGACCGATGGCTGCTTCGGTTCGTACCTGCATAGGATCGGGCGAGAGGAATCCCCGCTGTACCACAAATGCGGCGCGGCGGATGACACGGTGCAGCACACCCTCGCGGTCTACACAAGCTGGGAGGAGCAGCGCCGTGTCCTCACTGCGGTCGTGGGCCGGGATCTTTCGCTTCCGAGCCTGGTCAACGCCATGCTGGGAAGTGAAGGATGCTGGATGGTGGTCGCCTTCTTTTGCGAAGAGATCATCCTTCAGAAGGAGGTAGCGGAGCGCGAGCGGTAGAACGATCCTCTCGCCTCATCGCTCCGCAGGCGGAGAAGGGAGTGGAGAAGGCGGTTGTACGACCATTCTACTCAGCCCCCAAGTGGCGGCCAGCAGGCCGGGGGTGCGGGGGCACCCTTGTCACCTCCGTCTGACGGAACGGCTTGGCGTTTCGGGCCATTCCCGTCGGACCCCCACAAGGGGGGCGTTTAGGGTCCGCCGTGTAGGCGAGATGTCGCCGGTGATGTCGCGGAAGTCTAAGGTTACAGCCCGATACTATAAAGCATTTCCTCCACGACAAAAAAGGGGGGCCCGAAACGAGCTGTGCCTAGGGGCCCCGAGAAGGTTAATCCGGCCCTGCACGGCGCCCTTGGCCTGTGAGATCTCAAAGCAAACGGAGCAGGGTAAGAGCGCAGCTTGGATGCGTAGTGCCTGCTCAGTGTTGTGTCAGTATAGTTACCCTAAAGTGGCGGTCCAGGGCGCCCTTGGCCTGTGAGACCTCAAAGCAAACGGAGCAGGGTAAGAGCGCAGCTTGGATGCGTAGTGCCTGCTTAGTGTCGTGTCAGTATAGTTACCCTAAAGTGGCGGTCCAGGGCGCCTTTGGCCTTGAAGGCCTTGAAGCAGACGGAGCATGGATAGGGCCGCGTGTCGGAGTGCGTCTTCTCATGCAGCTGGAGGTTGGTGCGGTTGTAGAAGGCCTTCGGGCACTGCGCACACTTGTACATGCGCTCTTCGGAGTGCGTCCGCTTGTGGTATGTTAGGAACGCGTTGCCCTGCGAAAGGGTTACGTGATAGTGAGAACAACAGTCGACAGCACATCAGAATATAGGTTTTTGCAGGACTACGGCCCGATTTTTTCGCCTGAATTAGTAGTGGTGTATGGTTTATAATGAAAGTGTGCACATGCATCGGACATAGGGATATCCGTTTTTTGACGGTCCGTTGTCCGGTGAAAAAACGGATGTCTACGAACGGCCTTAAGTCACAAATATCCCATAACATGCAACGCCCACTACTCGTTTTGGGTGGTTAACACCATTGAATACACAACTTCTCCAAAATTACCTACACAAAATTCTTGCCCTGAAAATGACTTAGATCGTCAATTCGCCCACAAGGTGGACCAACGACCTCATAAAGGTATCAGGAAGGCGCTGAATGCAGGCCGCTACCAACCGAACGATGTGTAAATCATTGAAATGATGATGATGAGTCAATTCAGTTGGCGAAAAAAGTAATGACGTCACGTTACATCTTGTGTTTGCAAAATACATATCAAATAATCGTGATTCTTTTTACAGGTTTTTTTCTTATGCATAACAAGGCCTGCCTTATGTCAAATACCTGTATTTGACCACAATCGCACCTGATGTTAAGTGGGATGCAGTCTAGGATGGTACATATCTTCATTGTAAGTACCTATTCACTCTTGCCTTGAAAAGACCCGGATTATAGTCTTCGGGTTTATAAAGACTGGCATTGGGTCACATACCCGGAAGCTCTTCCCGCAGATGTCGCAGACGTAGTTCTTCTGGATGGGGTAGGGCTGGTCGGGGTGCACGCGCCTGAAGTGCGACCAGTAGTCCCGCGCATTCTCTATTGTCTCCGGGCACTGTTGGCAGAACGAGTTCAAATACATTTATTTTGAGTTATAGCCTGACCAGGAACATAAAAACCCTGGCATAGAGGCGCGTCAATTGCATTTGATAGTGCAACACTGAGTACAGTCGTACCTGTGTTAAATTAATGGCTAACTTTATGTATCAGGATTCAGGATTACGGGCTAATTTGATATTTTCATAAATTAACGAAAAAAAGTTATTATAGGTAACCTGGTTTAAATAAATTAAATGAAACCATCAATCGAGCTAGTAGGATTTATTTTATTATTCATCAATAATCAAATTCAGAACTTGAATATTCAACTGCAATGTTTGCTCATGAACGCTTCAAACTCGGTACTTCTTTCCCAATTCCATAAAATTCAACACTAAGAAAGTGACAAAAAATTTTAAAATAGGTAGTTGAAACAAACCACAGCTAATTTTCATAGTGGACTGTACTATGCGATAAACATGTCAGTCAATTTGACAACCTTTGTCGGAAACATTATTCAATGAAAATATTGTCCGAACCCTTAGTATTTCTCTTCGACAAATACTTTAACACATTGTGAACCACTTTTCTTTCACGACTATAAAAAGATTTTAGCAATTTAATTCACAAAATCAATTGCGCAAATTTAAAATAAAGTTTGTTTACACTTTGACAGCAATAGACTGACATGCAAGGTGACATGTCAATGAAGTTTTCAGTTACTGTTGCCATTAAAAGAAATTAGTACCATTAGTTTTCCGCAACATGGCGAGGGTTTTTATGTTCCTGGTCGGGCTATAAGTGCTAAACCTATAGCGACGACGTTCAATGCAAACTCGCACTAAGCATAATAGTCGATAATTATGGGCCTCATTAAGAAGGCTCAAGGTCACCCAAAGGGCGATGGAACGCGTGCTATGCTCGGAGTTTCGCTGTAAGATCGAATCAGAATGAGGAGATACGCAAGAGAACTGAAGTGACTGACATAGAACGCAGAATCGCTAAAATCAAGTGGCAGTGGGCGGGGCACATAGCTCGCAGAGCTTATGGCCGCTAAGGCAGGACGTAGTTGCTAAATATCTCGCCGCACAGCCGTTCTTAGGTGGAGGCCTTTGTCCAGCAGTGGACGTCATGTGGCTGAGACGATGAGCTCGTTACGAGTGTACTCACATACGGACAGAGCGCTGGGGGGAGGCCTTTGTTCCGCAGTGGACGTCATTCAGTTGAGACAATGAGTGGTATTTGAAGATACTCCAATAAGGAACCTAAGATGTGATCGCTTCCTTCCGAGCGGGTGCTGTGCTCGGGGACCACAGTTCAGTTATTACCATCTCGGTTAGGCAGAGAACTCTGTCACCGCCATACACGTTTGTAGGCGCGGAAGGTAGGTGTCAGCGCCATCTGTTGGTTGGTGACTGTAGTGGCGTGTCGATAGACTATGTCGCCACAAGCTCTAGGTTTTTGTCCAGCAGTGGACGATGAGTTTGTCACGTGTGTACTCACGTGAGGACAGAGCGTAGGGAAGGTGAATGGGCAGGGCTTCTTGCCGTAGTTCTTGGGCCGCTTGCGCGCGTGTTGGCGGCGGTGGTGCGCGCGGAGTTGTTCCTCGCTGGTGAACGTCTCGCCGCACTCGCGACAGCCGTTCCTGGGGGGACGATTTTGTTCATAATATACATTACATAATCAGTAGCAGTCTGCTGCTGGACAGCAAGCAGGGGTTAGCCTAGGCGCAGACCACCGGATGGCCCCCCATTAAGTGGGGGCGTGTTGGGTCCCGCCGTGTAGGGCGGGACGTCCGCGGAAGGCGCCTTGGTCGTTTCTAGTACCCATGGCGCTGACGACTATGCGGCAGAGGGAACACCCCAGGTTTTTAGTGGGTTCGAGTCCCACATACCCAACCATCCCCGGGCGGTAGGTATGGATAGGCCATTTTCCTGTCAGTCTGAACTTCAAATATGAAAGCATAGTCTTTAGCGGGATATGACGTAAAGTTTCTATTATGGCGTTAACCGCTGGTTACGACCGTGACGAGTCGACGTAATAGAGCCCTCTCAATAAGGACCATTTTACCTTGTCTCCGGCTGGTAATAGTATCCAGCTTCTGCTAACGACTTTTCAAGAAAGTCACTCCTAGCTGGTATTAGATTAGCTGGATTACGCCATAAGAGAAATGAACTTGAAGTAATTTCCCACTAAAGCAGATCTATGTTTCCGTATTTGAAGTTCTGATTGTGTGATCAATTGGCCCGGTTTAGTGTCAACCTTATCGCTTTGTACCTACATAAAGCGTGTTAGGATATGCCGTTACTACAATTTCATAAAAATCAGCTTAAATTCACATGTCATGCTAAATTGATCTCTACTACTACTTACTTAAAGTCCTGGTCCTGCGTGTGCTTGGCCGAGGTGACCATGTGCCGGCGGTAGGCCTCCATTGACGAGAATTTGACATCACAAAGCGCACAGTAACCGCCTTCAGTGCTATCACCTTCAGCTTCTTCTGGTTCCTGTCAAATTATATGGTATCTGTAGAAACATGTTAAATGAGCAATTGAAGTTTACAACCCGGTTAAGTTAACTGCGCACCTGGCAGCCATGACGTCACATTGACGCTCTGATACGGTCAGGGCGAACGCGGAGAGGTGAGCGGGTGAGTGCGAGGGAGAGAATCCTGAATCCTGTTTTTAAGGCTTGGTATTTCTGCTAAAGTAGGTATTTCACGCTGTCAAAATCTGCGCGCGCAATACTTCGCCGAAGACAGCGCGCCAAAGAGCTCTCCCAGCTACACAGTATAAAAATACCAGTTGGTTAGGTTAGGTTGACTTCCTTCCGTTCAAGCGTCACACTCACAACACTTTCTAATACAAATCATATCCAAGTGATGCAAAGAATTTTTTTTTCAACCTTTCAGAATTTTTGGGAATATATTTTAGAATCGAATAAATATAAAATATAACTGCCAAAGTAAACACGGTTCAAAGAGGCGTAGCATCACCCGACCTTCCGGAAGTTCAAAAGAATTTCAAGATTACGTCACCCGACCTATCGGTAGGTCATTTAATGATCAGTTCATCAGAAAAACATTTTATGATCAGTTACTCGTAGTAGCGATTATTTAGAGCTTGGATAATAAATTATAGTTGTTGCAATTCACGAAACTTTGCATGTGGTTAATTACATTAATCAGTACACGCATCAATTTTGTTCAGTCTTTTTGTTTATTAATAAATTAAAATATCATACTAAAATTGCATACATATTTGTTTGTATTGGTCTGGGTGTTTTCTTTCCATAATTTATGTACAACGTATTACGGGGCTCTGTATCGAAAATCACTATGAGCATCACACGCGGTTACCTGGCGCAGGCACCCGCTCTGAGCACTCATAGGAGTTTATGCAGAGGTTGCTAGAGTTTGACTTTGAGCTTTGTTTATACAGGGTGTTAGGTAAATGGGTATATGAGCCGACACTAGCCCATGTTAACATGGGCATATAAATGGTATGGTGAAGTTAGAAATTTGATATTGTCATTTTATTTTTTTTAATTTTCATACAAAATAAATTTTTTAAAATCCGATTTGTATGAAAATTAAAATAATTAAAATGAAGATATCAATTTTCTGACTTCACCATACCATTTATATGCCCATGTTAACATGGGCTAGTGTCGGCTCATATACCCATTTACCTAACACCCTGTAGTCATTACGAAGCAGATTTTGATGGGAAACTGCACTGTCTTGAATTCGAAAGGGTAATTTGACGGTGTTAGGGGAATTCTAGGAATAAATGCAGAGCCTCCTCATTGAGATTGAGACATTTCAATTTGAGATTTCACTTGACATTGATTGCAATCTGACATGGAGTTTTCAAACACTTGTAAAAATAAAAAGTAATTAAATCAAAAGCAGTAAGTATCTAGTATTGATATCAACTTCGACGCAAATAACTCCCAAAATAACTTTCTACCCCTTTCACACGTTTGTCATGAATTATAATATTAAGGAATTGTTAAGCAAAATTTTAAGTAGATTAAACCAAAGAATCACTGTCCCATACAATCTTTGCCCCCTTTTTTCACCCACTTCATTTCATGACCCCATTTCGGAAAATCGGATGCCTACGTCATACAAAGAACACACCTTCCAACTTTCAGGTCTCTACGATATCCGTCAGTCATTTAGGACAAAGCATTTTTACTAGTTGTCTAATACTCTAACGTTCCAGGTATGTCATTGACAGGAGGGCGTTACTATCTTAATGGGTTATTTATTAGTTCCAACTTTATGCCACTTGACATTTCAGAATCGTTTGACTTTAGATACCTAAGCGATTTGATATCCAGAGTCTTTTAATGAAATCAAGTTCTAAAATAACTTGAGGTGTTGTACCCGATCAAGCTTTTCATTGCAGGACAGTTAAATAGTTTTATTATTAGTTTCTTCTTTAAGTCTTGATTTGTCAGAGTAGGTAAAGGCTCCATGAGAGCAAAATTGAGCTTTATAATAGTTTTTAATTTTTTTCTTTAAATATTTGACGCCTTGTAATCTCTCGTTAATATAGGTCCAAACAAATAAAGAATGTTTGACTTAGACTTTAATAATTATTATGCTCGTACATAATTATAAATAAACTAGCTTTCCGCCCGCCGCTTCGCCCGCGTAGTATTTTTCGGTTTTTATTTTATATAACCTATTACCGTTAGCCGTGTGGTGACGGCAGAGTAGAATACATTTGTCACCAACCCCTACTCTTCCCGCGGGTGTCGTAAGAGGCGACTTAGGGACTACACATCAAACAGAGAATGGGCAGCAGCGCTCTCTGAAAAACATCAATCTTTTAAACTGCGATCTCCAACCCGCCTGTCAAGCGTGGAGATTATGGCAAAACCCTCCACTATAGTGGAGGAGGCTCATAGTCCAGCAGTGGACTGTAAAGGGCTGTTGATGATGATAACCTATTACACTCAGATAATAATATAATGTGGCTTTCTATTGGTGAAAGATTTTTTAAAATCGGTTCAGCAGATCCCGAGATTATCCCTTACAATTTAACAAATATACAAACACACAAACTTTACCTCTTTATAAATTAGATAAAGATAGGTAATTTGAAACCCTATTTTGTTTTATTCTTTTTTTTTATTTTAAACATTTCACAATCCAAACTAATATTTACTGTAGGTAAGTAAATGCTAAACTAAATAGTAAAATATTAGTTTGGATTGTGAAATATCCTACTTCCTACTAATATTATAAAGGCGAAAGTTTGGATGTCTGGATGTTTGTTACTCTTTCACGCAAAAACTACTGAACGGATTTTGTTGAAACTTTACAGTATTATTGTTTATAACCCAGATTAACATATAGGCTAACACTTATGACGATATGTGACAAATAAATTTAAATAAATAAATAAGACGTGTCTAAAAAGCGCCATCTACCTATCGTCATTGGTTAAAATCTACAGCGCTGGACAAACTACTGTATGACGTTCGTAAATATTCATTTGGGGAAAGCCGTGAAATGCCATCTATCAACATGATATCTAACGGGGGTAAAACGAGGTCTACGCGAACGAAGTCGCGGGCGGCCGCTAGTTTATATAGGTAGCTTTCCCTCCGCAACCTTATTGGTATTCCATGTATGTGTCTTTTAACTGATTTCTGTTACACATTTCATGTAAAATTTGTCCAGTTATAACTCCATTTACATCTGCATCTGCAAACAAGGGTTCATGTTCTCCAGCCCAGATGCCGAGTAAACAGAATCGTCTTTCAGTGACGTGCAGCTGCCCCTATATTTGACCCATTGATCTATTTTTTTATTATTTATTTGTATCAGTGTCAGTGTCTTCTAAAGAGTGTAAAGACGATTGTATGTAGGTACTATTAAAATGTAATTTTAACTCATTGGTTTTGTCTCATATTTGAGGAATGTACTATGTACCTATCATGAGTAGAGTCTTCGTTTAAAAGAATGCGAACGATTTAAATTTCAATAGGTAGACAAAATTGATAATTCTTAATTATCAAAAATTTTAGCTTTCTCCAGTAGCACTGATATTATTATACTGTGACTCATCAAAGTCATCATTGTCAAAAATATTGACAAATCGCGAACTGTCACGGCCATAAAACTGACACGCGTCCGTCCTCCGTAAGCGCCACCGCGCGACTGATTGAGATTGTCCAAGCCGTCATGGACGATTTTTTCCACATTTTTTAACATAGTAACTAAATAAGACGCAATATAAAAATTTCATCCGTTAAAAGCCCTCAAGTTATTTCTGAACTTTAGTTTAGTAAAAGATTTAGAATCTCAAATCGCTTATTTTAAAAATAAAACCATAAATAGAAAACGAATAGAGGTAACTTTGGGAATTTATTCTATCGAGTCAACATCATCAAATCGTGTTTCCATCCGTTAATTGCCCTAGAAAATATCCTCGACTATGCCCAATAAAAATCTTAGCCTTTAATTTTACTGTTTAGTACCTCAAAAATGATAAATGAAAACCTCATTTTCGCCATTTTCTCTGCTACCCGGCCTTAACTACCAAAGACTGTCTTAGGCTAAGTTCAGATGGTCGCAAGTCGAGTCTAGTTCGATGTTAAAATCGATCACTTCGATCACATTTTCACGCCTCAAATTTCTGTTCGGTTTGGTAGGTAGGGCTTGTTCTAAGTCCGCCTGGCTAGCTACCACCATCTTACCTAAGTCTGTCGCCCTAACAACAATGTTAACAGCATTGTTGTATTCCGGCAGTTAGAGGTAAGATAGCCAGTTCCTCCGTGGTTGAGGATTCCGGGTGAAGCTCGCTACCACCTTCGGCCTGATCATCACTTACCATCAGGTGAGATACAGGCCAAGAGCTCCTCGTTGTGGATAAAAAAAAATCGAGCGGAACACCTGTAGGCCTAAGATGCACGCCGTGATAACTTTTATCGACGTCAAAATGTATGGGCAAAATCGATAAAATGGCGTGATAACCGCTTATCGCGGCGCGCATCTTAGGCCTACTGAACAGGTCTATTCTTCAAATATACAGGGTGTCCGTCGCATTTCAGGGAGGTTCGCAGTTAGCTCGGTCGGGTTGTAGGCAGGAAATGAGTAAGTAATAATAATATACTCGTAGCAGTGGGAATAAAGTTCCCAACATATTCTGAACTTTATCCCCTTGGCTTAAGGTCCAATGAAATGTTCTAACTCACGGCGTCCTTGTGCATCATGGTGCGGTGCATGCTGAGCCCGAGCCGGCTGACGAAGGAGTACCCGCACGAGCCGCAGATAAACTCCGACGGGTGCTTCAGCCGCACGTGGCTCAGGTACGACCACAGAATAATAATAAGTACTACGTACAGAAGTTTTACTTCGCGAAGGTATTTAAAAAAATGTATGCTCAATGTCATTAACAATATGGTGTAATTTAGCCTGTCTCAAGAGTCAAGCACCATTTTGTTGACAAACGTCAGTGATCGGCACTGCGCCGAAGCTATAGGGCTGACTTCGGAAAAATGATGTGACGTGTAGTGCCAAACTGCGGAAAATGGCGGAGGAAGTACATGATTTAGCATGAATTATCATGAATAATATTAACTACTTATTTACCTCTCAGCTTCTTGAGGCAACTTAAAAAAGTACATTCTGTGTTTTTATTATTACCTATTTAGGCAGTTAAATACTGCACAGTATTTAGTACACTATTTTCTTTATTTTCTTCCATCATACACAAGAATACGCGTGCGTGAGTCAATGTTCGCTCGTATGTGAGGCCTTGTCGAATAGTATCCTGCTGGTGGGCCATCGTGCGTGTTTTGTTTTCGATGTAAACTCGCGGAGATGAACAGGCCTGGTACGACGTCCACTCGCTCGACCACAAGTGTTACAACTCACGGCGTCCTTGTGCATCATGGTGCGGTGCATGCTGAGCCCGAGCCGGCTGACGAAGGAGTACCCGCACGAGCCGCAGATGAACTCCGACGGGTGCTTCAGCCGCACGTGGCTCAGGTACGACCACAGAATAATAATAAGTACTACGTACAGAAGTTTTACTTCGCGAAGGTATTTAAAAAAATGTATGCTCAATGTCATTAACAATGTGGTGTAATTTAGCCTGTCTCAAGAGTCAAGCACCATTTTGTTGACAAACGTCAGTGATCGGCACTGCGCCGAAGCTATTGACTGACGGCTGACTTCGGTAAAATGATGTGACGTGAGGTGCCAAACTGCGGAAAATGGCGGAGGAAATACATGATTTAGCATGAATTATCATGAATAATATTAACTACTTATTTACCTCTCAGCTTCTTGAGGCAACTTAAAAAAGTACATTCTGTGTTTTTATTATTACCTATTTAGGCAGTTAAATACTGCACAGTATTTAGTACACTATTTTCTTTATTTTCTTCCATCATACACAAGAATACGCGTGCGTGAGTCAATGTTCGCTCGTATGTGAGGCCTTGTCGAATAGTATCCTGCTGGTGGGCCATCGTGCGTGTTTTGTTTTCGATGTAAACTCGCGGAGATGAACAGGCCTGGTACGACGTCCACTCGCTCGACCACAAGTGTTACAACTCACGGCGTCCTTGTGCATCATGGTGCGGTGCATGCTGAGCCCGAGCCGGCTGACGAAGGAGTACCCGCACGAGCCGCAGATGAACTCCGACGGGTGCTTCAGCCGCACGTGGCTCAGGTACGACCACAGAATAATAATAAGTACTACGTACAGAAGTTTTACTTCGCGAAGGTATTTAAAAAAATGTATGCTCAATGTCATTAACAATGTGGTGTAATTTAGCCTGTCTCAAGAGTCAAGCACCATTTTGTTGACAAACGTCAGTGATCGGCACTGCGCCGAAGCTATTGACTGACGGCTGACTTCGGTAAAATGATGTGACGTGAGGTGCCAAACTGCGGAAAATGGCGGAGGAAATACATGATTTAGCATGAATTATCATGAATAATATTAACTACTTATTTACCTCTCAGCTTCTTGAGGCAACTTAAAAAAGTACATTCTGTGTTTTTATTATTACCTATTTAGGCAGTTAAATACTGCACAGTATTTAGTACACTATTTTCTTTATTTTCTTCCATCATACACAAGAATACGCGTGCGTGAGTCAATGTTCGCTCGTATGTGAGGCCTTGTCGAATAGTATCCTGTAGGTGGGCCATCGTGCGTGTTTTGTTTTCGATGTAAACTCGCGGAGATGAACAGGCCTGGTACGACGTCCACTCGCTCGACCACAAATGTTACAACTCACGGCGTCCTTGTGCATCATGGTGCGGTGCATGCTGAGCCCGAGCCGGCTGACGAAGGAGTACCCGCACGAGCCGCAGATGAACTCCGACGGGTGCTTCAGCCGCACGTGGCTCAGGTACGACGTCCATTTGCTGGACCACAAATATTTGTTAGCGTGAATCAGAGGTGTAGCTATTAAGAGGCAAGGCGGGGCAGTGCCCCGGGGCCCCCAAGTTCAGGGGGATCCTTACCAGAGAATCTCAATGAGGGCTATCGTTTTTATACTTAACAGTTGGCACCCCCGGCCAGTTTGATAAGGTTATAGACGCTTCCCTTCGAGTGACGTCATATCATCGTCATCATCATTTCAGCCATAGGACGTCCACTGCTGAACATAGGCCTCCCCCAATGCTTTCCATGTTGATCGATTGGTAGCGGCCTGCGTCCAGCGCTTCTCGCTATCTTTACGATGTCGTCGGTCCATACGCCATATCGCCAGCGGCAAACTTAAAGCGAACGGATAGTAAAATACCGTCAAACAGAGCGCCAGCGCTAAGCGCAACGCTCTGTCGAGGCGTTAGCATGGTGTGACGCCGGATTCTACATTTTACCAATACGATTCGGCGCTATAGCGGAACGTTAGGTTAACGCTCTACGCCGTGTAAGTACGCGTTCTATCTGGCGAAGCCTTAAGTAAGAAGTGTGGTAACCGTCATTTCAGCCACAAGAAGTCCACTGCTGAACATGGGTGACCTTATGTTCGGCAGGATGCAGGCCGCTATGAACTGGTCAAGCTAGAAATCATTGGTGATTTTCAGATTGGCCGGTTCGTAACGGCCTGCTTGATGTTTTATAGTTTTATCTTGTCCACCTAGTGTAAAGTGTGGTAAGTGCGATACTACTAATCATTATTTCGGCATGTTGCCGTCCAGAAAAACTCCAAGGAAAAGACCGATCTAGGAACTGGCACGAATGGATTCGTTTAAGAAAGGACTAGCAAAGGCCTCCCCCAAGGATTTTCACAACAAACGATCCTATTTTGTCAAGATTCAGGACTTCTCAAAGTTTCAAGAATGGATTATTTACAGATTATAAAACAATACGGTTATATAAAAATACTAGGTAACTTACGACAATATTTCATCGCAGTGCTGACATTTGTACGTGACGCCTTTGTGCCATCTTTGATGCTGTTTCGCTTGAGTTCTGAAAAGATGACACTACAATTAAAAAAAACATATTTAACTCTCGTCACCAACTTGTACGTGTAAACTTCGGTACCACAAACTAGAAACTTACGAGAAGCCACGCCCACTTCTCTATACTAATGATTAATGCGTTTGATCTATAGGTGAGCGTATATGCTGTCAAAGTAACGTTAAATATACTCCTTATTCCCGTGGAATAAGGTACACATAATGTTCAAACAGAACTCAAGTGCACTTGCAAGACGCAGGGCAGGCCTTGCATGCGTATTTCTTCTAGGTTTAGCAAATCTCGCACAAATAGCATGAAATCTGCACCTTATTCCCATGGCATAGGACACACAATGTTCAATGTAGCGTACAGAACAGAACTCACGTGCACTTGGAGACGTAGGGGCAGGCCTTGCAGGCGTATTTCTTCTCGTAGAAGGCGCTTGTTCTTAAAGTAGGATTATCAAATCTCGCACAAATAGCATGTAATCTGCACCTTATTCCCATGTCATAGGATACACAATGTTCAATGTAGCGTACAAAACAGAACTCACGTGCACTTGGAGACGTAGGGGCAGGCCTTGCAGGCGTATTTCTTCTCGTGAAGGGCCACGTGTTTGGACAGGTGGCGCTTGCTCTTGAAGCGGAATTTGCAAATCTCGCACTCCACGTCACCTGGTTTCTGTTGGGGAAAACATTATACATATGTATATTGTACAGTGCGGGCTAAAACGATTCGAAACGTGACTCCTCCCTCCTCTCTAAGATCTACGGAACTAATGCTTTTCGTCTCTTGTACACCTGTACAGCAAGGATCTATAATTTCCCGCCAATTACCCAACCAGTGATGGTTGAATAGTCCAGGAGGATAGCTGATTGTCTTGGAAACAGCGACGAATTTAACTGGAGGGTTTAAAGTAGGTAGGTATTTACAATATCGAATTCCCTCGATTGCAATGTTTATTATTAGCTTTCTAATAATGTAATGAGATATACCCCATTGAAAGATGCGATATTGGTAAATTGGAAGACCTATCAGTTGACCTCTCCTACTTATTTGACAGTTGCTGCTCTGCCAGTTCTACCGTAGTAGTAGGCGTGGCTAGATCGAATGACGTATACTACTAACTATGCTCGCACTTGAACACCGAGTTCAGATAGATGGACAAGGTCTTGCGGTTTACTATCTCTTGCAGCTGTTAGAGGACCTATCACGTGACCTGCTATCTATCTGCCAGCAGTAGGCGTGGTTAGATCTAATGACGTATACTCACGGGCTCGTGCCGCGACAGGTGATGCTTTCTCTATCTCTTGCAGCTGTTAAGAGGACCTATCCCGTGACTTGTTATCTATCTGGCAGTAGTAGACGTTAGGCGTGGCTAATGCTCGCACTTGAACACAGCGTTAGATAGTAGAACGAAGTCTTGCGTTTTACCAAGTCTTGCAGCTGTTAAAAGGACCTATCACGACGTTGTATACTCACGGGCTAGTGTCGCGACAGGTGATGCATTCAGGCCGTGCCGTCTATGAAGCCCTTGTAGCAATGCTCGCACTTGAACACCGAGTTCAGATAGTTGGACAAGGTCTTGCGGTTTACTATCTCTTGCAGCTGTTAGAGGACCTATCACGTGACCTGCTATCTATCTGCCAGCAGTAGGCGTGGCTAGATCTAATGACGTATACTCACAGGCTCGTGCCGCGACAGGTGATGCTTTCTCTATCTCTTGCAGCTGTTAAGATGACCTATCACGTGACTTGATATCTATCTGCCAGTAGTAGACGTTAGGCGTGGCTAATGCTCGCACTTGCACACAGCGTTAGATAGTAGAACGATAAATGTATATCTATGTTTATTAATATTTATGTTATTAAAATATAGCCTGATACGGCTATATGTATTTTATCCTTTTTATGTCATAAAAATATTTTCTGTCTATCTGTACATAGATATGATTAGTTAAATATCCTGTAAATAATATCACCTACCTGCCTGATCCTTCAAAATTTTCGCTCTTCCCGGTTATTTTCCTTTAAAATCCGTTTCCCAACCTTTACACCTCGTCATTGGCAAGTGCACAAGCCGTGCGTGCCAGAAAAAAACAAAAAAAAAGTCTTGCGTTTTACCAAGTCTTGCAGCTGTTAACCGCTTGAGTCCCAGACGGCATTCATTAATGTCATAACAATTGATTATCTATTGTGTCTAGATTCGCGGGCCTTGAAGGATTAAAATTACCTACCACGACCTATCTGCCAGTATAGTATAATAGGTATAAGCGTGTACGTCGTATACTCACGGGCTCGTGTCGCGACAGGTGATGCTTCCAAGCCTTGCCGTCTATGAAGCCCTTGTAGCAATGCTCGCACTTGAACACCGAGTTCAGATAGTTGGACGAGGTCTTGCGGTTTTCTATCTCCTGAAACTGTTCTTCTCTCTGGAAATAAATGGTACATTAGAGTCTCTAGTGATCATTTCAGCCACAGGACGTCCACTGCTGAACATAGGCCTCCCCCAATGACTTCCACATCGCACGGTTGGTAGCGGCCTGCATCCAGCGCCTTCGCTACCTTTATCAGGTCGTCGGTCCACCTTGTGGGTGGACGTCCCACGCTAGTGAGTAGTGAATCTAGTGGGCTGTAAAAGGAAATGATCTCTAACCTCAATTAACACAGAGCTCAATTTAGCATAGTAACTGTAATTAAACCGAGAATAAAAGACCATGTAATCTGCTCTTTTGGTCAAATTGGTTGATTCAAATCTTCAAATCCTGGCCAAACTAAAAATACACAATAGTTATTTTTACATTATGTTACATACAACAACATTACAACATTACATACAACTGGAAATCGAATCTAGAACAAGGGTTCACCTCTCCCGCCGGATTTCGGACTCCAGGTATGCCATAATGATTGCCGCTACGTCATTACACTTACGGAGAGCGTGATGATGTTGACATACTCCTCCATAGTGCTATCATATCCCGGCATCGCCTGTGTTAGCAGTCCGCCGAACGCGCGCCGCTTTAGGCTTAATTTTGGATGGATCCTTCCTAGGGCGACCCCTCGACCGACGCAACGGTGTTGCCACTGTATTATTACACTTACGGAGAGCGTGCTGATGTTGACGTACTCCTCCATGCTGCTATCATTTCTCGGCACCCCGCCTGTGTTAGCCGTTCGCCGTCCGCGCGCCGCTTTTGGTTTAATTTTGGATGGATCCTTCCTAGGGCGATCTCTCGACCGAAGCAACGGTGTTACCACTGTATTATTACACTAGCGGCCGCCCGCGACTTCGTACGCGTGGATCCCGTTTTAACCCCTTAGGGGTGGAGTTTCGTAAAATCTTAGCGGATGCCTACGTCATAACATCTACCTGCATGCCAAATTTCAGCCCGATCCGTCCAGTGGTTTGGGCTGTGCGGTGATAGATCACTATGTCAGTCAGTCAGTCACCTTTGAGTCATTATTTAGACTTACGGAGAGCGTGATGATGTTGACGTACTCCCTCATGTTGCTGTCATCTCCCGGCACCCCGCCTGTGTTAGCAGTTCGCCGTCCGCGCGCCGCTTTAGCTTTCACTTTGGCTGAAAGATCCTTCCTAGGTCGACCGCTCGACCGACCGCGCGCCGCTTTAGGCTTAATTTTGGATGGATCCTTCTTAGGGCGACCGCTCGACCGACGCATCTGTGATGCGACTAGTATCATTACACTTACGGAGAGCGTGATAATGTTGACGTACTCCTCCATGTTGCTATCATCTCCCGGCACCCCGCCTGTGTTAGCAGTTCGCCGTCCGCGTGCCGCTTTAGGCTTAATTTTGGATGGATCCTTCTTGGGGCGACCCCTCGACCGAGGCAATGGTGACTCTGGTGGTGGATCTAGTTGATCGTCAAGCGGTAACTGAGAAGAAGCAATTATTGGTGATTGTTAAATAAAGAACTTCAGAAGAATTAACCACCTCCACCTTTTTTGAAGTTGGTTAAAAATATGGATGATCAGTTTTGGGGGAAGTCAAGTAATTTGTAGAAAGTTGCATTTGCAAATCTAATTAACTGAATGAATTTTAATTAATTTTAATTTTGAGATAGATCCTAGCAAACCTAGAATAAAGATAGCCTACCTACCTATTGCTGGAAGAAATCTCAAAATGATGAAATTAAGTTTAATAATATCCATAAGATATTACTGTTGAATACAGATAAAAGGGTATGTGCATGGAACTTTAATAAATAAATAAATATCCTTGGACATTTTACACTACTATCTATATTAATGAAAGTATATTATATCTCTATTATTATAAGTACTTATTTATTTTTTTTATTTCTAAGCTTAATTATTTACCTCAAATTCAGCACTATCTTCTAAATCCACTTCAAGTATTTGTTTATCTGCTTTCTTTTTCTTCCCTTTGCTTTTGGTGGCCTTTTGTTTATTTCTTTTGTGTAACACCAATGGTTCATCATCATCATCACTGGAGAATCTGATATCATCACCACTGATCTCATGCTTGAAGAAACCTAAGTCCAAATTATACTTTTGTTCATCATCCACTGCATCTTCATTAGTCAGTTCATGTTTTATAGCTAATAACTCCGACTCTTCACTCGCTATATTTATTGTATTATCCATACAAATACTTTGACATGAAAGACTAGAAACTAAATTTAATTCATGTCTATTAAGTTGTTTTACGCTTCGTTCTGTTACCTGTAACGAGGAAAAAAATATTGTTTGAATAAAAAAAAGTTATTTAATAATTCACCATAAATGAGAAACTTATTTTTATTATTATTGCAAAATTATCATTAGAAGCTTACATGCTGTCTAAAATAGTTGTAATTTTTATCATGTAGGTAACTTATTACTTACCATGCCAATGGAATTGATAATGTTGTAAAGAGCTGTTTGACCCCACATACATTTCTCTCTGAAATGGTAGGTCTTTGTGATCAACGCGGCACATTCGAAACAAGCGTAAGGCGGAAGATCCATTGAAGTCAAGGTCTGGAAATAAATTATTGCAAATTATTTTATAACAATTTACTGGATAATATAGGCAAGCCCAATTACTACTTATTAATTAGTAGTTAGTGTAATTAAATTTCATAATAGCTCAAATTAATATTTTTAAAACTAAAAAAACTTTGTTTACCATTTACTTACTTTTATTGATTTTGAATAATAGTCCAGAGGATGTAACCGCAAGTCATACATTTTTACGTCCATAATAAGACAAATTCTACACACTTTCACTTGCTCCATGCTGTATTTAATAACTAAGTCATTCATAAAAATAATCGGAAAACTTATTTTGTAGGTTCGCGGTAACAGATAGAGCTATAAAATCATAGAATTTCTGCATCTAAAAACTATTTGAAAACAGTCTATGATGAGTTCCATTAAATCACAATTAAAGGCATTTGTTTAGAAATGAAATTCTACTTATCTTCTTCTCTTTAATTTGCCTGAATATCCTCTAAATATCGTGGTATTAAATAAATACAAAAATCAACCAAGAATGTCTAATTTTACACAAGACGCCAAGCTTCCATCTTTGACAGACAAAGCGTTTTGTTATCTTTAATCAAAAAGTTTGACACATGACGAAAGTTCTGCGTTTCGTTACATGATATTTCAGATTTTAAAAAATGGGATTAATGGGACACCCACAGATATATATTTTTTTTTGTAGTAAACAGCACTCGTTAACTTATTAGCTAGGTATTTATAATTAGGGTTTTCACTTTTCATAAAACATCAAAATAGAGCATTCTAAAACGTCAACGGTGCAGTCCAGTCAGGCAGGCATGGGTGGGCGTACCCAGGGGGAAGCATGGGCGTACCCCTGGTACTCCTGGAAGTCGCTTGGAAGGAACAAGTCAAACTATCTGACCTAAAAATTCTCTTGAGTGAGAGAAATGATCTTGAGTGAGAGAAACGACGAATATCAGACTGTAGTTCGGGGTGACGAATGGGCCTTTTACCTATTCGCATTAATGTAAGGAAAATGTCCTTTGATGTTGTAATTGGGTATTTTCTTGTAAATTGACGTCTACATAGATAGGTAGGTACATAATGAATAACTCAGGGAAAACTCTTCTCCTAACTGAACTAAAAAATCGACTTACGAAAGCACATATTTTATTACTACTCAAATGCAAAACTAAACTACCTATTCTGCCTATTTCTACAAATTATTGCGAGAAAGTCACCTAGTTACCTATTGCAAGCTAATCAAACTGTAGGCTGTAGGTACCTATACTTATTTTTAACCTGCAAACAATAGCAAGTTAAGAATCTGCCTTCTTAATCTTACCCCTTAACTTAGATTAATAAAATAATCTAAGCCCCTTAATCAATCTTGAAACTTTTTTGCATGAAGCCGGACTTAATGGAAGGACTTCTACCAGTCAACCACCCGGAGTTTACTAGGTAAACTTACTCTTGAAAGTCTTGAAGAATATGGCGAGCGATGGAAGAAGTAGGAAGGTAATAGTAAATAAAATGGAAGTACGAGGGGATAATGCTGGTAAGTGATTGACAAAGTCAAAGAACCCGAATAGACTAGATTGTCCATTGTCTTTACGGAACCACAAAACACAAAAAAAAGGAATATTCCGACGAATATTCCGTGATCTGGGTCAAACCATGGTCACCCATGGTGCAACTTGCATGGGGTAGAGCCTCAGGGTAGAGCTGCAGTGGTGGGGGCAATGGTGGGGGTCACCAACCCCGTTCGTTACATCGAATCGAATCAATATCTAAACATCGTTCGAGAAGCATTGGAGTCCATGACAATATTTTAGGTTTACGGTTTTGTAGAGGGTGCTAGTTTCCGACAATATTTTAGGTTTACCTACGGTTTTCTAGAGGGTAGGTATAATATTGTAGGTATATTGCTGAAGAGAATTTTATTGTCGTAATTTTATTAGAAATCAACCCTTAACGATTGTGCTAAGTATGCAGAAAGTAGGTACCTATCACCTGTATGTAGAAGAAGAAATCGTCGAAATTTTCGTCGTGACCTTCACCAAAGCTAAGTACCAAAACTACTTGTAAGTTGTATGTACCTACTTAACTGTTAGTTGTATATGTGCCTGGATGCAAGCTGCACTGCACAGGACCGGTCTTTGTGGAAATCCTTGGGGGACGCCTTTGTCCAGCAGTGGACGTCTTTCGGCTGAAACGAACAAACGAACGAACCTACTTAACTAACCCGTTCAATGTATGCTAGGTTTGCTTTTTAAAATCTGGTTACAAAAAACGCAATGGTACCAAATTAAGCATGATGACAATGATAAATAATTTATTAATCATTATTACCATAGGTATTACTCTGCTATTACTCTTAAGTCTTATCAAACTCATTCAACCTCAGCCAACTACGTTTTCACTCGTGGAAATAAATTCCAATCAACCAAGATCTCTCATTTGTAAGGTACATTATGAAGTTGAGGGGTCTTAGTAAACTGGTCGTATAAAAAACTGACACGTATTTTTTTTCTTAAGGTAATTAAAAGGATTATGTATTTTTATTTACCTAAAGATGCTGACTGCAGGCGCAGCATATCTCTAGGTTTCAATCAAGAAAATTGACTCAATCGGGAATCGAACCTGGAGTTCATTGTGCTGAAAGCGATTGAACGTGCTAAGTATAGGTATCGTATCTTGATAATATCGGGCTTTTTCAAATGAGCAGGCTGTAAGCAATAACCAAATAAAGACCAAAGTTAGGCCTACCTAGGTAGGAAGTCAAGTAGGTAGGTATTGAAGACCTACCTATCCCCATATTAGCGTGAAAAAACTGGAGTTCCAGTTTAACTTTACTTTTTCAAAATACCTATCTATCGGAATTCTTGTTTAAATGAAAGCCCCATAAGTAAAAGTAATCAGTGACATTTATTTTTAACTTCTCAATTATAATCTAATTAAACCTACGCACAACACGTCCGCCATTGCGAGTACGAGGGGACCGGGAATAAGGTTGTCATTTTGACAGCTCCACAGATAAAGTATTTTATCGAATAAAACCGAATGAATGATTATATTCAACACCCCGGCTCAAGATCAAGTCTCAATTTTCTTGGCCAAATTGACTTGAACTTGCAGACAATAAATTTAATCTTTAAATAGCAACACTTGGCATGAGCTGTCACAATGACACTTGACATTTGACATTGACACTAAAATTTTAGGTTATACTATACTTATCTTACGTCTCGATACAAAACAAGTCTGAAATATTCAAAAAATCAATATTAATCAACACAACTCTGATGCTATAATGTGGTTAAAACATAATACAACTAAAATATTAATCGCAAACTAATACAATCCAAGAGATTTACAGAAATAGTTATGTTTAACCTGGCACAAAGACTTTGTAAGTATATCTGCTTTATTTTCATTAGTACACACATATTTCAATGTAATTAAGCCTTTTTTAACAATATCCTTAATAAAATGAACTTTGATATCGATATGTTTCGACCTTTTGCTATTTTCGTAACTTTCTATCATCTTAATTGTACTCTGATTATCTATATATAATGAGCAAATCAAATCTTTATCACAATGCAAATCTTTTAACACTTCTCTAATATATACTGTTTCACTTACAGATAACGATGCTGCGTAGTATTCAGATTCCGCTGTGGACAGTGAGACCGATGATTGCTTCTTGGAACTCCAACTGACCAAGTTGCCTTTGTGGAAGATTGCAACTCCACTCACACTTTTGCGGTCCATTTGCTCGGATCCCCAATCTGAATCTGAAAAAGCTATTAAATTATTATTTTCTTCTCTTTTATATATTAATCCCATATGTTTTGTTTGTTGCAGGTATCTGAGGATTCTCTTCGCAGCTGTCCATAAAGTTGGTGTTGGGCAGTGCAAGTATCTACTTAAAAACCCAGTGGCATAAGCGATGTCTGGCCTGCTGATAGTAGCCAAGTACATGAGTGAGCCTATGAGCTCTCTGTAAGGGATGTTTTCCATGATTTCTTCGTTTTCATTTATTTTTAGTCCGACTTCCATTGGTGTATTGCAACCCTTGCAATCTTGCATATGAAATTTTAATAAAATCTTTTCAATTATTTGTGTTTGTTTTATTTCTATTTTATCCAGTGTTTGTGTTATTTCCATTCCTAGAAATTTGCTTATATTTCCCATATCTTTAGCTTGAAATTCTTCTTTTAATTTATTTATTATTTTCTGTCCATCTCCAATTACTAGTATGTCATCCACAAATATAAGTATGTATACATTTCTTCCTGAGTACAGACAAAAGTCACTTTGAGATTGCTTTAGTCCATTTTCTGTCAAGAACTGATTTAACTTTTCATTCCAGCATCTGGGAGCTTCTTTTAATCCGTAAAGAGCTTTTCTGAGTTTTAGTACTTTTCCTTGTTTTTTATTTACACCTTCGGGATAATCTATATATATATCTGTATTTAATTCTCCATTTAAAAACGCTGTTGGGATATCTAGTTGTTTGATACTTAGATTTTCTTGAACTGCTTTGTTTATAAATAATCTTATTGTTGTCATTCTTGCTACTGGTGCGTAAACATTCTGAGTGGTTTCTTCTTGAAAGCCTTTAGCCACTAATCTGGCTTTCTTAGTGTTGTCAGATTTTGTACGGAATACCCATTTTGTATCGATTATCTTGTGACCTTTGGGTAATTCACACTCTTCCCATGTGCTCAGCTTTTTATGTGCTTCTAGTTCCTTCTCTATAGCTTCTGACCATCCTTCTTTCTGTATTGCTTCTTTGTAGCTTATAGGATCTTCTGAGATTAATGCATACGCTATATTTGTCATGTCATAGTCATCATATTTCTTAGGAATCTTTACTTGTCTCTTTTCACGATGTAGTTCCTGGCTTTCTTCTGTGCCTTGTACTGGTTCTTCTGTCATATCCATGTTTGTCATATCCGTGTCTGTCATATCCGGTGTAATATTCTTAGAGTTTTCTTCTTCTTCACTTTCTTCTATGTGAATAGTATTATGATTCTTTTCTTCTTCATATCTGTAATCTGCCTCATCAAATCTTACATCTCTTGACTCTATTATCTCATTAGTCTTTGGATCCCATAGTCTATAGCCTGATCCACAGTATCCTATCATTCTCATAGGTTTTGCTCTTGGCTCTAATTTGCTAGGCCTTGGAAGTATTAGGCTCCAAGCCTTTGCTCCGAAAACTCTCACTTTATCCAGATTGTTTTTGCCATACCATATTTTTGCTGGTGTGTCACCTTTAAGTGCTTTCGTTGGTGACCTGTTTATTATATAGGCCGCACATCTGATTGCCTCACCCCAGAGATACTTTGGGAGGTTGGTTTCTAATAACATTGCTCTTACTTTGTTTAGTAAAGTTAAGTTCATTCTCTCACAGATAGAGTTCTGCTGTGGAGTGTATGCGCATGTAGTTTCTTGTATAATTCCATGCTCTTCATAGAATGAATGCAGTTCCTCATTTAAAAATTCTCCACCTTGGTCGGTTCTGATTCTTCTAACATTGTTTCCATTATTTTTCATAATCTTTATGTACCTCATAATATAATCCTTGGCTTCATTCTTTGATTGCAGAAGATGTACCTCCAAGAAATGTGAACAGTCATCTATGATGGTTAAGTAGTACCTTTCTCCTTCTAGTGTTACAGGTGTGACTGGCCCACCTATGTCACAGTATACCAATTGACCTATTTTGTGTGTTCTCGGTATAGGATTTTCTGTAAATGGGTTTCTGCCCGCTTTTGCCTCCATGCATACAGTACATTTTTCTTTGGATAAGGGCAAATCCAGGATTTTCATACTACTGTAATTTAAGTGGCCCATTCTTCTATGCCATAGAAGCTCTTGCTCTTCTTTTGTGATCAATCCGTGTGACGCATTTAGATTCAATTTCATTTTAAATAGTTTCCCATCACAGTTTCCTTCAATTTTAATATTACCTTTTCTCATCATGGCTTTTTCTTTGTTAAATATCACTTGAATTCCTTTCTCATTTAGTTTTAATACTGACAGCAGATTGTGTGTTAAGTTTTCTACAATTAAACAATCTTCTATAGTCACTCTGTATCCTTCTTCAGACATTCCAATTAAGTCTCCTTTGTATAAAGCTGTCATAATTCCTCCATTTGCTGCTCTTATATTTATTTGTGAAATCTTCTTTATGTTTGTCATGTATTTTTCATATTTTTTATTTATCAAATGGTAAGTAGATCCTGAGTCTATAACTAGTTGTATATCTTCATCATGTGACATTGTCTCAGCCGGTATAGTTTGTGTGGCTACAAATGATACATTCTTGTCTTTGGTGTTCTGTCTCTCTCCGATATTTGCCGAGGCTCCTCGGTTTCCTCTTCCTCTGCCTCTGTAGTTGCCTCGTCCTCTATAGTTATTGTAATTTCTCTTCGTGCAATTTCTAGCAATATGACCGAGTCCTCCGCAACTGTAGCATTTGAATGTGGTGCTCTGAAATACATATTCTCCTTTTGTATTATTTGTTGCTTTGTTATGAGCCTTCTCTTTCATTTCCACATCAAGTAATTTGCATTTTATAAATTCCACAGTGAGTTCGGTGTTAGACATTTCCAAAGCTGTTACTAAAGGTTGATATACTTTCTCAATACTAAGTAATAATTGACAGACTTTTTCTTTTTCATCTACTTTTGTACCGCTCGCTTCTATGTCTTGTATTATTTTCTCGAACTTATTTAGAAATTCTTGTACGTTTTCTTCTTTTCCTATTTTTAGGTTACTGAGCTGGCGTTTTAGGCATAAAGTGCTGAGAGTGCTCTTTCTTTGGAAGACAGATTTCAGCTTCACAATCATTTCAAATGCTGATTGGGCTCCTTTGACGTACTCCAAGTATTTATCAGGTATTCCTTGTATTATCAAGTTTCGTGCCTTCGCATCATTCTTGTTTGTTTTCTCTTCACTTTTGGTATAAATTGTTTCTTTTATTCCTTTTTCATCGAGTGCCATCTCAATCCTGAAAAGCCAGTTTTCAAAATTTCCACTATCCAATTGTGGCACATTGCTTGTTGTTGCAGACATTGTATATATTTTCTCTGAAATCAAGAGCCTACCCCAAGAGAATTTCTATAACACGTGTGGACCTTTTTTTATGACCACGTTTTTTGATTAGACTTTTTTTTTTACTGCCTATTCTATCCTTTGTCCATCTGACTTACTTATGGGACTGGGCCCATAACCTATCGGAATTCTTGTTTAAATGAAAGCCCCATAAGTAAAAGTAATCAGTGACATTTATTTTTAACTTCTCAATTATAATCTAATTAAACCTACGCACAACACGTCCGCCATTGCGAGTACGAGGGGACCGGGAATAAGGTTGTCATTTTGACAGCTCCACAGATAAAGTATTTTATCGAATAAAACCGAATGAATGATTATATTCAACACTATCTACCTAGCAATAAACCTAGCAATTAGTTTTTATTTTAATTAATAATAAGTAGGTGAGTAGGTATTTTATTAAGATTTTTCTTTGGCGTAGCGAGTCTTCTTAATCTTCTTATGCTTGACGACAGTATTAAAGGGAAATTATTCTCTGAGAGCTAATCGGAAGTAACCTACATAGATAAAACTATTTAGGAGTGATCTTCTGAGACCCACTGATCCGTAACAAAGGCAAGTTTTTGAAAAAATTAGGCCATCGCCAGTCCAAAACGCCAATTTAACCAAAAAACCGCTAGCAGCAAAGTAGGTTAGAGGTGCTTACGTAAGCTTGTAATTGCATTATATACCTACCTACGTTCTCTTTACGTTCATAGTAAAATACCTAAACATTTGACATCTACTTTTTAGTAACGCTATCTCGCTCCCTCACTCTGGGGATTATTGTTCATGGAATGCGCGCGTCGGCTAGTCTCGCTACACGCGGCCGTAAGGAGCATAATTGAAAACAAGTTTGGTATAATAAACCTTATTTGCCACAGCATAAGGTCTGTTTTATTAATATTGTTAAGTTGAAACCACCTTACAGTAACGAGAACTGTGTAGCGAGACTAGTCATAGTGACTACTTTGTAAAAGTACATTCATAAATTATTATTAAGTTAGCGGTGTTTTAATTTTTAAATCAATTTCTGCAGTAGGCAGATAACTAGAGATGATTGGATTTTTAGATGACATAATAGAATGATTTTTCTGAGCACTTTCATGCAGTTTCTAGGTTCTAAACTATACCTAAATCAAAAGTCCTTGAGAAGTAGTCTCGTGGGGAGTGCGTCGACGTCATCGTAAGAACTTTTTGTAGGTATGTATAGCTGAAAGCAGCTGTTTGATTGGCTAACAAAGCCTCGTCGGCGGCCATTTTGTCGAGCTGAGTCACCAAAAGGTGAAAAATGTACATGAATTGATGCGCACTCCCCACGAGACTACATTACGGTATTGGGCATTTCCCTGAACAGAACACAAAATTTGGGTTTCATGTTCCTTACCTACCACAGCGTGTCTTGCTGAAATTATTTTTCCAAGTTATTGATAAGTTTATACAAATAAAAAAAGTACTGATAACAATATAATAATCACCGGAAAACAGTTTGAAAAAGTTTGTTTGCGGCTACAGTAAATAAACTTCAGTTTTCCGGCGGCAACCATCGACCCTCGTCACATGGTGGACGGATCCGAGTTTTGTGAAGACAGTGCAAAGTGTTTTCATGAAAAATAATTGTTATCAATCGAAACTGCTGCAACTGTCAAAACGGTGAAGTGATAAGTTTATGTCACGATCAGCAAGTGCGATTGTTTACGTGCATCGTCATGACTGAAAAGTGCTAGCGGATCTTCGCAGGATGTAGTCCTGAGTCGTGATGTCCTGTGCTGCTACCGTGGAAGTGTCGTTTTGAAAGCAGCCTTGAAGAGTGCGTTTAACGCCGCCAACATGACGGACCCGGCGGTCAAGGTGAAGACGGAGCGGCCCGATGAGGCCGAAATCAGGGAGTTGGCCGCCAAAATGGTGGAGGCCAACAAGGCGAAGGCGCTGGCGGCTTCGGTGGCGGCCGCTCGGCCTCCGCCCGGCGCGCTGGTGGGCGTGCCGCCGGCGGGCGCGGGAGGCCAGATGGGCATCCTGAACTTCCTGACGCGGAAGCCCGGCGCGCCCGCGGCGGCCGACGCGCGGCTGGCGCCCGACGCCGACAAGAAGAGCCCGACGCCCGACGAGGCCAGCTGGAAGGGCCACTTCGGCTGGGACATGCTGGGCAAGTGTCACATTCCCTACATCTACCGCTCCGGCGAGAAGTACGTGGCGGTCCGGATGGTGGAGATTAAACTCCTCAACAAGTACCTGAACTACCTTCACGCGGACATCTACTCGTGTACCTGCATCAGGAGCTACTACATCACGGAGGTGGAGTCGCGACTCCTGAACGAAATCAACAACAGGCATTGTGACGGCCAGTTTGGCCGGGAACCTTTCACTCAAAAGGACCTAGTGGTGCGGTTAATGGACGCGTATGAGTTTTACAATTTCCTAGATGTTTGTTATAATAAGTTATTAAGGGGCACAACTAACAATAAAGACAAGTGTGGGTTTATTCGTATAAATAAGGAATCTGTGGTTCCGTATACAGTGAGAGACAATCAAAAGTTTGTGCCGTTGTTCTATTTTGAAGGTGAAACTGACAATTTGAAATTAAAGGCTGATCAGTTGAAAGGCTGGGACTTATCGTACCTTAAGTTTTGTTGTAAAGTGCAGGGGATAAGGAACGAGCTGTTTGCTAGTGAGACGTGTTCAGTGATAAGTTTGTCGGACATTAAGAGCTACTTCCCTCCGGGGACGGAGTTCGAGGAGTACTGGCCCAACAAAGTGGTTGACTCACAGCTGCTTATCTCGGCAAAAGGTGAGCTTGAGTTTGTCATGTATTATCTATTTTATCAACTTGTTGTGGAGTTCATAAATAACATTCAAAAGTTTTTTAAATGGAAGCAGTTGGTGGAAACTGATGTTTTAAATTTTGTTTTGGCTTTAGAATGATGCAGTAAGTAGCCATTCTTTCAAAAGTTGTTTCCTGCTTGATTCTAAATTTTCTCTTATTTATAGCATTTAATGGTGGATTATTCATTCAAAATGATAATATTTTTGTGTGTAACTTTCATGAAACTTACCGCAGTATCTTTTTTATCATTTACCATAATTTATTAAGTATTTTGTAATTTTTTTATGAGCTATTATAAGTAAACCTAAAGAAATCCAACTAGAATCAGCTCTATATTACTCAGTCATTAATCAAACTGTTTAAGTAGACGTTCTCCATTTTTTGGCTTTAGACTGAATATAATAATTATGCAAGAAAAAGACAATAAGGTAAATTGAAAGTCCATTAAGACAGAATCTCAATCTCAATGAGTAAAGTGCTATGTTGGTGCAACAGGATAATCAAATGCAATTCGTCCAAACTTTCCTTGGTAAATTCAAGAATAATTAATTATGGCTAAAAATATCAGACTATGCCAATACAAAACTGAAATGGATATTTAAAATCCACACTAGTTGGCAGACACCTATTTATGTTTTTTCTCATAATCTCTTTGTAGGTCAAGGCAAAATAATTGCATGAAGGTTTTTGCTACCTTTACACCTGCAACCAAATGTAGACCTTAGCAGCCTTACTATAAGTATACTTTTTCATTGACCCACATTAGGTAGTTTCTGGGCTAAGTTCTCAACTCAAATGACTGTAAAAGGCTAAGAGATAATGTTTAAAAATGTCTAGATCTTTATTCTGTTTCTAAAATCATATTTTATTTTAATTAAACTTTTTTAAGTCATTATTCAGACTATTTAACCCCTTTACCGATAGTGGCTGAATTGTTGCCACCATATTTTGAACTTTATTGAGATGAGATGAGGTTTAAAACCAATGAAAAATATTTTTCTCTATTAATTTATTTAGCTTAATAGTAGTATTTTTTACTTATTAAAACTTATAAATTTTAATGTAATGAGTATAATGTTAGGTAATTTGTAAATGTAATTATTTATTCAAAATAACAGAAACAGATAGAATTAGGTATAATTACCACATAGAAAACTCTTTGGCGCGCTTTTTTGCAAACAAGTTTATAGTGAACAGCCACTTTTGGGTACTTGCTTGACCTTTCTGAACACTTAAGTTTACTTCCAGTCTAGGTATTTTAATCGTTTAGTAGATTTGGAACATAAATCTGTCTGTGTGTGAAATATCCCATCCCAACTAATATTATAAATGCGAAAATAACTCTGTCTGTCTGTCTGTCTGTCTGTCTGTTACGCTTTCCCGCTTAAACCTCGCAACCGATTTTGATGAAATTTGGCATAGAGATAGTTTGAGTCCCGGGAAAGAACATAGGATAGTTTTTATCCCGGTTTTTGAAACAGGGACGCGCGCGATAAAGTTTTTCTGTGACAGACAAAATTCCACGCGGGCGAAGCCGCGGGCGGAAAGCTAGTATTCAATAAATTGTTTCATATTTATAGCATTCATAGTTGAACATGTATACCTTGCAATAACAGGATGTTTCACTTGAAAAAAGTGACTTATTGAAATAGTGAAAACATTAAAATATGACTTACTAGCTTTCCGCCCGCGGCTTCGCCCGCGTGGAATTTTGTCTGTCACAGAAAAACTTTATCGCGCGCGTCCCTGTTTCAAAAACCGGGATAAAAACTATCCTATGTTCTTTCCCGGGACTCAAACTACATATCTCTATGCCAAATTTCATCAAAATCGGTTGCGAGGTTTAAGCGGGAAAGCGTAACAGACAGACAGACAGACAGACAGAGTTACTTTCGCATTTATAATATTAGTTGGGATGTAGATATTCTGATTTGCACCACAATATAAATGTCGCACAATAAACGAAAGGTCGTGGACATTAATCACTTTCAAGTTAAAGATCCTGTTCTATTCAGATACAAATTACAAACGCGGGAAACTGCAATGCACCTATGTGTAGATTGACTCAATGTTAGCTATGTGTCAAAGGATCAGTCGCCGGCGGCGGGCAATGGACGCGGGCGCCGCCCGCGCCGCCCCCAGGAGGCGTCGGCGGTGTGGGTGTGGGCGTGGGAGGCGCTGCGAGCATGGGCGTCGGGACGGCGTCCACGCGTGGGCGCCGGCCGGGCTCCCAACGACACTCCCCGGCCTCGGCCGCCATGCAAATGCCCCACGCGGCTAGCATATCCGCTGCAGCAGTACAAGCCCTGGCCAACGGCTGGAGCCTCCCCGGGACCCTCACTCAAGCGCAAACGCAGCACGTGTTGCGGCTTGCTCAGGTACATTGACGAGTTGTTGATGTTGGCAACGGCACACGCCGGTAATAAGTTAGCCTCATATCACGCACCTGATGCTTATCGAAGCCGTTAAGCCGAAAGTGCAGCAGGCTGCCTACAACTGTCGAAGGCAGCAGTGGTGACTTTGGCGCTGGCGAAAATTCTCACCTGGCTCAGGTAAATACTGACGGATTAGCTTGTTAAATTGACATAGAGCTGTCTCTATCATCTGGAATGATTCGGAGATACAACTTACGATGACGATGCCCTGAGCCCTGACAACAGTTACTACTTTTTGTTAAAGTCTGCCTATCCTAATACCCTAATTGAAGCGACGACATTCGCAGTCACTTTGCAACCTATCCGATGTTCGCAGACACTTTACAGTACTGAATAACTTCATTTATCCAAGGGTCTGGCTCGTCGGCGACTAATCATCCATTGAGCGAAGCATTGCCCATCTGATATTAATGATTCTTATCCTCCTAAAGCCCGCGGTCATGCTCGCAGACCAGACTATACCCTAAACTCCATCTATGTTAGATATTAATGGGCGGTGTTTCCCATAGGCGCAAGTGGCAGCGCAGGCACAGGCGGCGGCGCGGTACAGCAACGCGGCCATCGCCGCCGCCGCCGCCATGCCGCAGCACCGCTCGCAGCATCAGAGGAATAACCAGGTACCTACTAGTACTAAACCATTATTATTATAATATGACAGCTTATTAATTAACTGCTGTTACAGTGCTATCAGCCACAGCAACCCATTTCCGTACCTCTAGCATGAACAACTTTCGTCTTCGAATCGTTTGCGTATTCGATGAAATTCGATACTCAATCTTCGAATTAAACGATAACGTGACAATTTTGATTCCCAAAATAAGTTTCGTGCAACCACATCTCATACTAAGACACGTTCACAAGGGCGCTGTTGTAGTTTTCTTACTAAATCTTTTGATGGCGATTCGAGTACGCAAACGATTTGAACTCGAAAGTTTTTCGTGCTAGCCGTACCGTTCCTATCGTCTCGTTCTATCGCAGAGTCGCCATTTCATGAGAGCGAGAGAAAAAACGGAAATGGGTAGCTGGAAGTGTGGATAAATAAATTTTTTCTCACACACTGTCATTACTTTTGCAAACCGGTAGATAAAGCGTAATTTAATTTTTCTCCAGTTGGAGATGTATGATCAAGTTTAGGATTAACATCATCATAGTAGTTGTAACGGATACGACGCGATTTCAATAAAAAGACACGAATACATTTACGAAAATGGTGATTACGGAGGAGACGCAAAGTACGTGCGTGCGCGATCGTGCCAAAAGATGACTGAAAAAATTGATCGATCGATTTCCGTATTCGACAAAAACTAGCGGGCACGCGCCCGCCCCTCCCGCGCCTCTCGCCCCTCGCGAATCTGCTGTCTTCGCGTCACCTGCGCAACACCTTACGTTTAATTAAGACAAATAAAGAATACATAGTTAGGTATTTAACAAAGGAACTAGGTATTTAAGTAAAAACAAATAATGCATTCACGCGTCGCCTACACTCCCCCCCTTAGTGCTGCTACAGCACTCATCACCCATTGCTATACGTGCGACGCGGGTCGCATTCCGCCGCAAGAGCCCGGACTTTGTCTTTATGTCAACTACTCGGACTCGCCCATCTCTGCCGGCTAGTACAGCTTGGATCAAGCCTTTCAGCCACACGTTTCTAGGGGAGCTGGGGTCTACAATCAGGACAAGATCGCCCACTTTCAGGGGTTTCTGCTCATCTTGCCACTTCTGTCTCGGACGCATATCAGGAAGCACCTCCCGCACCCAGCGCCTCCAAAACATGTCTGCCAATCTTTGACTTATACGCCATTGTTTTCGAAGGTTCATATCAGATTCATCAAAGGCACCAAGGGTTGGTGAGCCTGAGGAGGTTCCGAGTAAGAAATGATTTGGAGTAAGTGATTCTGTACTATCTGGTTCAACTGTGACATGTGTGAGGGGACGGCTGTTTATTATCTGTTCCACTTCAGCCATCAGTGTTTGGAGTGTTTCGTCACGTGGAGCTCGTTCTTTCAATACTACCTTAAGTGTAGTCTTCACACTTCTAATCAGCCGTTCCCACGCACCTCCCCAGTGTGGGCTAGCTGGGGGTATAAAAATCCAAGAAGTTTGCATACCGTAGGTTGTAGCCCCCTCTTTCAGCAGTTTTTCGTCTAGTTCTAGGATGCATTTCTTCAGCTCAGCATCAGCCCCTCTCAGGTTCGTACCATTGTCCGAATATAAGTATCGTGGCCACCCTCTTCTGGCCGCCATCCGCCGGAGAGCCATTATTAGTGCATCAGTAGTCAGACAGTTCACGATTTCAATATGAATGGCTCTAACGGTTAAACAGGTAAAAATTACACCGTACCTTTTTTCTCGATGGCGGCCGACAGTCGCTTCCAGAGGTCCAAACAAGTCAACTCCGGTAAAAGTAAAGGGGCGCTGATGGTGAGCGACCCGAGCTTCAGGTAAGTCACCCATTCTGGGTGGTTGAGGTTGAGCCCTCTTGATGCGACACAACATACATTTCGAGGTTATATATTTCACCGTCGGTCGAAGTCGTAAAATCCAGTACCTCTGCTTCAATTCATTCACGACCGTTTCCTGATTACCGTGGCATGCTTTTATGTGGTAGTACTTAACAATGAGGTGAGTGATATGGCAGCGGCCGTCGAGTATAACAGGTTGTTTCACGTAGGTAGGTATATCTTTTGCAGCATCGATGCGGCCAGCCAGCTTCAACAGACCATCATCGGCGAGCACCGGCGATAAGGTAAGTAACTTACTTTTACTATCTAACCTTTTGTTATGTTGCAGGTTGTGCAGGTCATCTGGGAATGCTTTCATCTGGGAGTATTTCAACAACAAGTTCTCAGCGCGTTCCATTGTCGCGCCATCTGCACCACCAGTAGAAGCTTTCTTGCATCTATCTATAAAACATAACACAGCACACATAGATCTTACCAACCGGAGCCATGAAGAAAACCTTTCAGGTTCAGGGACAGCAGGTAAACACTCACTTGTAACTTGAATATTGTTTACACATTCTAGGTCGCAAATTTCAGGTGGTTGTATTTCTACCTCTCGGGGCCACGATTGCTCTTCGTTGTACAAAAATAATGGCCCGTAGATCCACTCATTTTTCAAAGTATTGATATCGCAGGATTCTCGTGTGGCGATATCGGCGATGTTCAATTTAGTAGGTATGTATCTCCATTCATTTATTTCCGTTAGTTCGTCCAACTCGCCTAATCTATGAGCGATGTACGCCTTATAATTCCGTGCATCATTGCGTATCCAATATAATACCGTAGATGAATCACACCAAAATATTTTTCTTTCAGGTTTAATTCTGTGTTCGTGAATTATGCTGTCGGCTAATCTTCCCGCCATAACGGCCGCCTGTAACTCCAAGCGCGGCATAGATACGTACTTCACAGGTGCGACGCGGCATTTACTAGATACAAAGGCGACTTGAACGTTTTGTTTATAATCAATCCAACGCCAGTAAGCTGCTGCACACATCGCTTGTGTGGACGCATCACAAAATATGTGTAGCTGTAGGTGTGTATAGCGCTCAGCTGCGGGTCGCTGCGAGCTGTGCAACGCGCTCGCTCCCACATCGTGTGTCGCGCCCTCTCGCACAGCTTCTGAGTCGTCGCGGTAATTATCTCTCGTTGCCGCCTCGTAGTGTCTCGGTAGACGTATTTGACTTATCGACGGTTAAGAATCAATACCATCTATCTCAAGTTTTGGCGGTTTTCACTTTTTAATGCCAATAGATTTAAAGTCCAATTTGGCACAGGTTGTTCACACTCTTATCTCAATATTCACAGTATTTCCAAAGTTATTTGCTATAGAAATACCACCTATGTTAAGAGCACGAAAAATTTTCTGCCAATATTGTCTATCTCTCCTCAAAGAATTATAGAAAGGTGGTAAAAAGTTACTTTATTCAGTATTTTTTACTTTCATTGTACAGTAGACGTGTTTCATTATATTTTTAGCGTATGAGAACTTGATAATTGTAATTTGAAAATCAGAAATACATGAGATAAAGTTGACAAAATGTTCACAACTTTAACTATTAATAGTACTCTTATTCAAAAGGCGATAGAGCGGAACCAAGGCTGAAAAGTGTTCGCAAGAGACAACTCTATTAAGCTAAGCCAGCTCACTAAGTTCAAGACGGTGTACGGTAGTGTGACCGAGGTTCTGGGTGAGACTGAGAGGTTTTACAGGCATACCTTGGTCACCAAACCTGTTAATATGTAAGCCACAGATCTAAGAGCTGAGCTAACTCGACACTATACCGAAGATATACCGGATATCAGCCTATACGAGATTAGAATGACTCTCAAACAGCTTAAGAACAACAAGGCACCAGGTGATGACGGAATAACCTCGGAACTTCTGAACGCGATTGGAACACCGATACTGATGATCCTTCAGAGGCTTTTAATTTCGTCTTACCCGAGGGAATAGCGCCAGAGGCATAGAACAGAACCATGGTAGTGCTTTTCTTCAAAAAGAGAGATAACACCTTACTGAAGAATTACAGACCCATCTCCCTACTGCGCCATGTCTACAAGCTGTTTTCAAGAGTCATCACGAATCGTCTCACGCGTAGGTTTGATGACTTTAAGCCTCCCAGGCACAAGCCAATTTTCGCAAAGACCACATCCATACGCTGTGGCAGGTATACAGAAGACCGAGGAGTATAAGTTGCCCTTTGCTTGGCGTTCGTGGACTTCGATTCGATCGAAACTTGGGCATTGCTGTAGTCTCTCTAGTGGTGCCGTATCGACTATCGGTACATCGAGGTGCTTGTACAAAATGCTTCCAAACTCCAGAATTGGAAAGGATTCTGCATAAATATAAATTAATGGCGAGTAGGTACATCACTCACCTTCGGTTTGCCGAAAATATTATGGTCATTCGCTGGAAGATCTCTACACAATGTTTAAAGACCTTAATCGAGTTTCCCAACAAGTAGGTCTTCGGATGAAAATGTTATTAACGTAAAACACAATTTTGACTAAGATTTTGATATGCCTTATGCCACAGCCATAACTGCGTCAAAAAACCAACATCTGCAAGAACTCAAACTAGTTCTACCAGCAGAATGCCATGACTTTTATGATTCTTTGCCTCATTTGTAAAATACAAATTAATGTAAGGTATTTAACAACCTCATTTCATGTTATTGATTAATAAGCTACTTGATTTTTTACTAGTTATTTTTGTCCAATAGCACCTATCTAGTAGATAAATATTTTTATTTTAACTCTTTTGAACCAATACCATCTAACTCAGGTTATCTTGGTATATGGCAATATTACGACAATCTAAGTTTACATAACATTTTCCAGTATTTATTTACCTTTTTTAGCGATTTTAACATTTCTAGTAACTTATAAGCTAAAGCGATGAAACGTTTTTTTTATCTCCTGTAAAGTTGACTTTTTTGAGATAGATGGTATTGATTCTTAACCGTCGTTATGTTTTTCAGTATGTTTAGCCACTCTGTCCACTTGATAAATATTTTGTCTGTTATTTCATCGTCCCAATTAATGCCAGATCTCCAGGTGTCCTGTAACATTATTTTCCCCTTGATAGTGATAGGCGATAAAAACCCGTAGACATCAAATATCGACATGAGCACACGCAGCATCTCTCGTTTAGTAGGTTTTTTGTGTCCTGCTAATATTGGCGCGGGAATTCGTTTGAATGACACATCAAAACTTAGGCTGTCCTCAGACGGGAACCAAATTAGGCCCAAAGTACGTTCGCCTTCATATTCTTGTCCACTTCTGAAAGTTACAGGTGTCGATTTCAGGCTTTCTTTAGGTAGATCGCGAAGTACAGACTGAATATTTGAATTCCAGTTTCTCAATTCGAAGCCGCCTTGCCCGTGAATGTAGGTGACGTCATTCACAAGCTGAGTTGCCATATTTTCATTTTCTATGGAGTCAATGTAGTCGTCCATGTAGTGTTGCTTATGGACTGCTAGGACAGCGGCCGGCATGGATGACTCAAATCTCTCGGCGTTTTTATTTTTCACAAACTGTGATACGAAGGGCGAGCAGTTGGCACCAAAAATAAGGCTCGTCATGACATACGTCTTGACAGGTTCTAAGGGCGATTCTCGCCATAAGAAACGCAAGGCATCTCGGTCTTCAGCGCGTATTTTTATCCTTAAGAACATGTCTTTAATATCAGCAGTTACTGCCACTTTATTTTCTCGAAATCGAAGCATTATTCCATAGAGTGAAATAAGTAGGTCAGGACCCTTCAACAGGTAATCATTCAAACACAAGCCTTTGTTTTTTGCAGCGGCATCGAATACAAGTCGTAGCTTTTGCTTATTAGGGTTGTCAACGCCGAAGTGCGGGAGATACCAAATTTTTTCTTCAGTTAAGGTTTTAGTGAACTCAGCCGCGTAGTCATTACTAAACAGGTGGTCAATTCTATCTTTGTATCGAGATGCGAAGCTTGGACTCGATTTCATCTTCTTCTCGACTCCTTTTAATCTCATCAATGCATTATCATACGAGTTTGGCATTTCACCGAAGGTGCCCTTCCATGGGAGCCCCACATACCACCTGCCGTTTTCTAATTTTGCAGTTTTTTGTAAATATTCATCGGCTTGTACATCCAGTATATTTTGTCTAAGTTTACTTGACACACCCATCGACTCAATTGCAAAAGATCGGCGCATTTCATCTTGCATTTCTCTTAAAATCATTTCACATTCATTGTTTTCTCTTTCTGACAGGAACAGAGTAGACTGAAGCTTCACTCCATCATCAGACCCCGAGCTAGTGCGCGCGCACCCGTGCATGCACCACCCCAACGGAGTACGAGTGAAATAAGGGTCGGTAGATTTACCCTTAATTATTTCCAAAGGTAAGAGCAAATCGTAATTGTCCTGCCCTATCAAGATTTCCGGTTTGTTTTGTCCATCACAAATTAAACGTTTTATTTCAGGTTTTATCAGTTCATAATTACTTAAGTTCACATTTTGCACAGGTAAGTTCATGTTTTCAACACTACGCGCACGAATAGTAAAGTTTATTCCTTCACAGTTAGATAGGTTAAGGTCCAGTATCTCACTATGGCACACCACTTCACTATCGTCCCAGGCACCGCAAACACGCATAGTTTGTTTATCACCGCGCAGCCCTACTCTCGATGCAAGTGCAGCGCTTATTAATGTCACAGTGGAGCCGTCATCCAGTAACGCCACGCACTTGTAAGATCCGTTAGGTCCGTGTAGGTAAATAGGCACTGTTTTTAACAAAACCTTACAACTGTTCACTTTTAAATGATTTACGGTTTCCACTCGCGATTCAGTTCCCAGTTCAGACACATCGGTTACGTTCACACTGTTACGCGGCGGCACTGAGTTCTTGTTCGTTACGTAATGTAATAAACGATGATGGGACTGTCCACAATCGTCTACGTCACAGACCGGCGCGGGGCAGTTATCTTGTTTATGTTGTGGCGTTAGACACTTATAACAAATACCGTGCTTTTTAACATACGCCCATCGGTCCCTACGCATCGATTTTTTAAACTTTTTACAGTCCTGTAACGCATGTTCAGATACACGACAGTACCTACACATATCACTATCACTTTTGCTGGCACTTTGTTCATTGTTTACGATTAAAGTACGATGTTTATAGTTCTCACTGTAACTTTGTTTACTAAAGTTTTGTAAGTTTGGCAAATTAACTGAAGTTTTCGTGATTTTCACAGCTTCTTCGTTCAGGAACTCGGACAATATGAGCAATTTCGGTTTTTGTTTATCACTGATAAGAGGATAGCTGTAGTCGGTCCACTTTGAGATCAGTACTATTGGTAGCTTAGAAAGTATCACTGAAACTACGTTCATTCCTTTCAGGTAATCTTCACATCCGATGGCGGTTACGGCTGCCACGTAGTTCCTTACTTTTATGGAGAAGGGAATGATATCTTTGTGATATTCTTGGGCCATTGGACGTAATTTATTTATGTCTTGCAAGATCCTGGAAATTATGACGTCAGGATTCCCAAAGCGAAGCTCCAGTGTGTTCATCACATCGTCTGCAGAAGTAGCACCAATGAGTAACGCTGTCACTGCTTCCTTTGCCGGTCCTTGAAGGCTTTTTCTTAGACGCCACAGGTTTTCTTTATCACTGAAGTTGCAGACTTGAGAGGATTCTTCATAGGCCTGCTTGAACTGAAGCCATTCAAGTGGGTCGCCAGAGTAAAATGGTAAGTCTCGAGGTGTACACAAACGATTTAGCAGTCTATCGTTAGGTTTGCTAGCTCCAGCAGCAGATGCAGCGGCCAGGTCTTTTAGTGCGCTTGCTAAGGCGTGCACGGTTCCAGCAGTGGCAGCAGCGGACGGCGGGTGAGTATTAGGTAAGTTTTCAGTAGGAGGCAGTGGGCCGGCGGCCCTCATACGGTGCAGGTCTGATTCCTGCGGTGCCGGACACAATTCGTCGTGAACAACGCACTGAGTTTTTACCTCCTGCTGGTTACTTTCTAGCCACTTTTCCACTACATGGTCACCACAATCGCTTCGACCTTTAACAGACGGTAAGGAGGAGCTGCTCATATCTTCAAGATCCGCGAGATCGACTTCCAGCTGTTTATCAATCAGCTCCATTCTAATTTTAGCCTTAGCCTGAGCTGCTTCAAGTTCTAGCTTCTTTCTTCGTGCGGTTATCGATGAAGTTGAAGATAATTTTTTGAGGTTAGAATTGCGAACGCTTTGAGCCGTAGAAGGTCCGGGCTGATTTTCATCCATCATCTTGTTCCCGGGTTCAATTGGGTCTACAGGTTCTTTACATTCATCTGAGCGTTCGATTTTCATTTCTTCGTCCTTTGCTTGTTGAGTATCTTTTTGCAGCGCTTCTTTTCTTCTCGTAGCACTCCTAGTGCCCACCATAGTTCGTGAGGTCGTGGTATACACTGATTCGGCTCGAAGACCACTTTTGTAACGGATACGACGCGATTTCAATAAAAAGACACGAATACATTTACGAAAATGGTGATTACGGAGGAGACGCAAAGTACGTGCGTGCGCGATCGTGCCAAAAGATGACTGAAAAAATTGATCGATCGATTTCCGTATTCGACAAAAACTAGCGGGCACGCGCCCGCCCCTCCCGCGCCTCTCGCCCCTCGCGAATCTGCTGTCTTCGCGTCACCTGCGCAACACCTTACGTTTAATTAAGACAAATAAAGAATACATAGTTAGGTATTTAACAAAGGAACTAGGTATTTAAGTAAAAACAAATAATGCATTCACGCGTCGCCTACAGTAGTAGTAGTAGTTTGGGCGCCCCAACATGTGCAAATGAAATCGCGGGGTTGGTTAGTTATTGTATTCAAAAGGCTAGGCTAATCTTGCCTTTTCTCAACGTATTATTTCTTTATGTAAATCTGCTAGGAATATTGGTCTACACTTTATTTTTAAGTAGGCCACTGTTATGTGAAGTATCTATCTATAACAAGAATGACTTGACCAATTTTGAATTTTATTGCATCACCTCCATACATGAAGATATAGATAAAAGTAAACACGTATTTATCGTATTTATTTATGTAACTATGTCGATCAACCGTGTGATTTCCTTTTGTTCATTATGCGGTGTTTAATGTATACTATTCTCGTTAAGTAATTAACACTTCAAACGCCGCTAATAACGCGTTAATAACGTGATAAGTATCTCGCCAAACACAGTTTCTTTATTTGTATTGCATCGGTATGTTGACTAACGCCGGTCCTCATCTCAGCTACGGCACCCATTTGGTATTATAGCGGCACGTAAACCATATTTGTGTTATCGTTTATTTCAGTTTCCGAACAGTGCAATAACAATGGCGATGGGCCAGCAGCACCCTCCACCTCTGGTGAGGAGCTCAGCCAACACATCGACAATGAAGTGAGCATCTTTTTCAATCAAGTTTCTGTAAAGCCCGGTCTGTGAGCACGTAGAATTTTGTCCAATGACCCCAAGCTACCCATCCTTATCGCTCACGCGTGATTATATTGCTGTCGCGACTGTGCGACGGGCGCCCGCAGTGAGTGCGAGCGCGACAGCAACATAATTACGCGCGAGCGATAAGGATGTGTAGCTTGATGTCATTGGACAAAATTCTACGTGCTTACAGACCAGACTATAGTCCACTGGAGAACAGCTTTTATTAGCGAACTTGGCTCAGGCCCGCTACCGTGCGCGTTTGAGTCAAGTGACCTTTCTTTTAATCTATTTTTGTGAGTTATTATGACCTAAATGCTACATTTTTATTTTGTAAAGAAATAATAATAGCTGTTCTCAAAGTATTTGGTGTAACGTTAGTAATTTCCACTCGCCATTGTCTTGACACTGTTTATGGCTTCCATAAAACTAGTGTTTACTTTTATTTCCAATCACCATATTTTTCTAAAAAACTGTTTGATTTCCAGATATATTTTAATATATTGGCTATCATAATATTGTGATGTTCTTACATTTATTATGTATATTTTATTTGGCTTTTATAAGAAAAAAAATCTGGTTTATGTATTTTCTAAGCAGTCTTAATTTCTCATCACCAATATTTAAATTAGAGGACAAAGAATAATTTTGTATCTTTATTAGGAAAGTCTAAATAAAATAATGTACGTTCAATATGGTTGAATTAGATGAAATAGAATAAGAGGTGACTGAAAAAAGACTGCCATATCAGGACTCAGGAGTTTGAAACCGTGGGTTCTCACGGACAACCAAAGTCACGGTATCTCACAGTTCTAATAGGATAATCGAGGTACCCAAAATACATAGAAGCTTTAACTAATCTGATAGAAAATATAAATCAGATTAGTGTAAAGAAACGTGGGATTTAGGTTTACTAAGTAACAGAAACGCGTCATTTGAATGTTTGACGTAAAAAAGTAAAGTACTTAATTATATGACAAAATTACCCCATATTGTCCAAGATGGAACATAGGCCTTCCATCAGACCTAACTGACTTCAGAGTGTTTCGCTTACATTGCGGGGTATTTTCTCAGCTTGCAAAACTTCAGTCACAGTGCCTCGTGTGCTTAGACCTGTAGCATAGTGTGTGTGAACTTGCAGTGAATCTGTTGTGTTTTACCAGCAGCGTGCCGTCGCAGGTGACTGGGACAATGAATGGCCACTCAACCTCTCACTCCGTCGACAGCCGCAAAAGGCTTACAGCGATACCAGATATTCACATTACTGGCAACCATACGCCGTATAAGGTGAGCTAAAGCGTCTTCCCTATTTAGTTTTCTATTCCTTACTTCTTTTGTTTTTCTTTCGTTCGCTGGATGAGGTTTTTCTCCTTTTTTCTTCTTTTTTATTTCTGTTGTGCCTGTGTGGTTTTCTATCTTGTATGATAAGTGGTGTTGGGCTCGTCTTCGTAACATTGACATCCTTGATTTATTTACGTTAACTCCCAATTTTGCGTCACCTCGCTTCTTCTGCTTGCTCTAAGCGCATTTTCATCAAAAGCATTCGTTAACTGCCGTTAAAAAAACTAAAAAAACGAGAACATACCAGAATAAATTGAAAATCTTGGCATCGAGTATCATCGAGCCTTAGTTGACCTAAATTACTAGGCAACCTAAAAATGACCTTGAGTAATGATAATAGATACGCAAAGTCTTTAATGCTGGTAATCGATGTCGAGGTACGTGAGGGTGACCTTGAACTACTACCCACGGCTTCTAGTGGGTTCAGACTTCAGATAACGAATTGAGGATATTTAATGGCCTAAACACTCGAAACCGAGAACATGCTATGCATTCGAATGCAATTGATGAGAATGCAGTAGCTTATATGAAACTTTGGAAAGAATGCACATCAATGAGAGACTGCGTGTGCTTGAATTGAATAGACCTGCACAATTTAAGCTGCGACACTTAATTAATTGTTATCCTGATTGGCCAATGACGTAGGTACCTACATACATTTAGCATTAAAAGTTACAAAAACAAGTAACAATTACCTACGTCATAAAAACTGAACTTTGAAACGTGATTAGTCTATTTCTTTTTTCGATTAGTACTTTGGAAAATACGCCTTTAAATTTATTCTGGCTAATTATAGACTATCATCCCAGGTTGAAGGTTAAAACTTTCGCTTGTTATCAAGTCTATATCGTACACACCACTCTGAAAACTGAAAAGTATGATGCATTGGAGATATTAACTTTATTCCGGATTCGAACTAAATTCTGATAATATTTGATGGCGACTACGATCGCAACCGTTCTCTCTCGCCCTCACCGCTGCAACTCCTGTGTAGGCAGGATAATCGACCTTCAATAAAACTTGACAGCGACTAACTAGCGTTCTATTTCAGGTTCAGAAAGCGTTAGTGGAGAACACCATGGTGCCGTGCATCAACGCCAAGCCCTACCAGTACACCGAACTACTCATGACGCTGCCCGACCTGGCCAGCCACTTCTTCCCGCGCGTGTCGCTCACCACCTGCCGCGCCATGCTCGACGCGCTCGGCCTCACGCTCTTCCGCCCCAACCAGTCAGTACCCGCACTAGCAGTACAGTACACAGTCACCGGCGGTACAGTACACGGTCACCGGCCGCTCATGACGCTGCCCGACCTGGCCAGCCACTTCTTCCCGCGCGTGTCGCTCACCACCTGCCGCGCCATGCTCGACGCGCTCGGCCTCACGCTCTTCCGGCCCAACCAGTCAGTACCCGCACTAGCAGTACAGTACACAGTCACCGGCGGTACAGTACACGGTCACCGGCCGCTCATGACGCTGCCCGACCTGGCCAGCCACTTCTTCCCGCGCGTGTCGCTCACCACCTGCCGCGCCATGCTCGACGCGCTCGGCCTCACGCTCTTCCGGCCCAACCAGTCAGTACCCGCACTAGCAGTACAGTACACAGTCACCGGCGGTACAGTACACGGTCACCGGCCGCTCGTGACGCTGCCCGACCTGGCCAGCCACTTCTTCCCGCGCGTGTCGCTCACCACCTGCCGCGCCATGCTCGACGCGCTCGGCCTCACGCTCTTCCGGCCCAACCAGTCAGTACCCGCACTAGCAGTACAGTACACAGTCACCGGCGGCACAGTACACGGTCACCGGCCGCTCATGACGCTGCCCGACCTGGCCAGCCACTTCTTCCCGCGCGTGTCGCTCACCACCTGCCGCGCCATGCTCGACGCGCTCGGCCTCACGCTCTTCCGCCCCAACCAGTCAGTACCCGCACTAGCAGTACAGTACACAGTCACCGGCGGTACAGTACACGGTCACCGGCCGCTCATGACGCTGCCCGACCTGGCCAGCCACTTCTTCCCGCGCGTGTCGCTCACCACCTGCCGCGCCATGCTCGACGCGCTCGGCCTCACGCTCTTCCGCCCCAACCAGTCAGTACCCGCACTAGCAGTACAGTACACAGTCACCGGCGGCACAGTACACGGTCACCGGCCGCTCATGACGCTGCCCGACCTGGCCAGCCACTTCTCTAGCAATACAGTACACAGTCACTGACGGTACAGTATACAGTCCCTAGCAGTACAGTACAGAATCACTATCAATACAGTACACAGTCACTATCAGTAGAGTACCTACATAATCATTAGGAGTACCTGTGTATCGTGTATCTTGCTCCTAGAAGTGCAAAACGCTGTCAATAGAATTACAGTACTACTACATGTAATAAACAGACAGTAATTCCCACCACTAATAGCAGTACTAAAGTAGTCTATAGTCTGGTCCGGGAGCAAGTAGAATTTTGTCCAATGACCCCAGGCTATCCATCTTTATCGCTCGCTATTATGTTGCTGTCGCGCTCGCACACTCACTGCGGGTGCCCGTCCCACAGTCGCGACAGCAATATAATAATTACGCGCGAGCGATAAGGATGGGTAGCTTGGGGTCATTGGACAAAATTCTACGTGCTCCCGGACCAGACTAGTAGGTTTCGAATTTTCGATATTCTAAAGCAGACATTCTATTCCAGAACCCAACTGCAAGTGCTGCGCAACTCTGGCAAGTGCAAATCGGCGGCCGCCGGCGAGAACGGCATGGCGCTCGTTCAGATCCGTGACGTCATGCAACACATGCCGCAGTTCAAGTACATGCTGCGGTCCGGGCTGGCCGCCGACGACTCCCCGCTCGCGCCGCTGGCACCACGCCCCGCCCACGCCCACGCCCAGTCCCACGCCCCGCCCCACGCTAAGCGAGCGCGCGCCAACTGAGAGACGAGCCCACGTGATCAAGCGCTCCGGGATCATGATTACTGCCTTCGCGCGCCGCCTGTTGAACTGTCCCCTGAAGTCAAAGTGAAACTCGAAGTCAAAATTTCTTTATTTCGTTTAGACCAGTGTTTTTCAACCTGTGGGTCGCGACCCCCTGGGGGGCCGTGAAGCCTTTATAAGGGGGTCGCGAGAGGTCTTAAAAACTACCTCAGTAAAAAAACATTATCTTTATCCGAAATCTAATTATGCAAATGCATAAAAAAATGTTGTATGGATTGAAGTATTCGGTCCTTATAAACGTCTTTGTAACATTATAAAATGCATGAAAAAAAAGCGAACAGTCGGGGGGTCGCCAAATATTTTTTCATACTAAGGGGGTCGTGTTATGAAAAAGGTTGAAAAACACTGGTTTAGACTAATAAATAGTTCTTACAAATCGTCATTTTGCTCTTACGGAGCATCTACATCAGGGTTTCCCAATTTTTTTTTGCCAAGGAACCTTAATTGATTATACTTTTCCTAGCGGAACCCCCGCACTATTCCGCCCGCACGCCCTGCCCCTCCCTTGTGCGTAAACAAGTCGGTGCGCGCGAACAACGTCGGTCACGAAACGTGGATAATATTTTTTACGGAACCCTTGCGGCCTTTCCACGGAACCCCAGGGTTCCGCGGACTACCTTTCGGGAACCGCTGCTCTACATGTTTCATAATCTTTTTGCCCTACCAGCGCTTCGACACCAACATTTGGCAAGTGCTGAGAAGAAGCCGCAACAAACTCACCTACTGCTGCATCCCCCGGCAGAGGGCCGTAAGATCGTATCTCACGTGACCGTGTCGCATCACAATAAAGCTGATTGGAAACTGCGGCTGGAGCGCTCTTAATGGCTGTACACTACACCACGTGATTGTGCATTACGAGAACATGATCACCAACTGAACCGCACTACCCCACGGCTGCATCTCGCGGCAGAGGGCCGTAAGGATCGTACCTCACGTGACCGTGCCGCATCACAATAAAGCTGATAGAAAACCGGGGAGTGCTGTTAACGGCCGCACACCACGTGATTGTGCATTACGAGAACACGAGTACTGCCTGTGCGAAATCAACTGGACCGCACAACCTCGCGGCTGCAACCGTGACAGAGGGCCGCGTCATTACAGAACTGCAGAACCTACTACACATCACGAAAATACGGCCGATGCGCGCGCCATCTAAAACAGTTCCACTGCGCGATTATGTCGCTTTATATGACCATGCAGCTGATTGAACCCCTCGGCAGCTGGAGTACTATAGTAACGACGTGGTCGTGCTGCTTTACAATAGTATACAATCCGGCGCGTGCGCCTAAACTGCACAATTTAAGTTGGCTACAGAAGGAACCCTAGTGATCTGATAAGAAGGATATGAAAAGGCTTTATTAATTACATAGTGTGGCAGGTGTCGTGGCGAATAATAAGAACTAAAATAACATCAATGACTGGAGTGTCCTCATAATCCGCTGTCAAGTTATGTTCTGTATAGTTTAAAAATTGGACTATCTGACAAACATTGAACTTTCTACATAGGTGTAGTAAAAATATTTTCCACTAATGAAAGACTTAGCAAATTGTAATGTAAATGTGAAATTGTCAGATATAGATGTGCTTCCGTAGCTGTGAATATCACAAGTGATCCTTATCAATGTTAGAGGTATTGTGTCGGCCGTCACCGGCTGAGTGTTGCACGGGCTACCATAGTGTTAATGTCAATTTCCACAATGCTGTACAAAATGTATGATACCTTAATGTAAATGGGAAGATCTAATTTATATGATCAATGATAACTATTTAATAGAAGACTGAGATTTTATTTTAAATTATTTTGTAATCAAAAAAAGTATAGAAAGTTGTGAATGCTAATATTTTAGTTCAATAATATCAGAGTGTTTCGATGGTACAGAGTTTCTTTTGAGTAAGTCTTGGCATTGTATGTACAATATTTTGTAAATAGGTAGATGTGCGTGTAAAGTTAAACTGCATTTTCACAGTAATGTGATTTCAAGCAATACATTTGATATGTACCTATTGTAAAATAACTCTTAAATTTTAGTGTACTAAAAATAAGTATTATTTTCGAATTCTTAAGACGCTTATAAATTATCATCACAATTTTAATAAGTCTTCAATTAAGTCACAAGTATGTAGGCGAATATTAGGATACTTTATATTATTTGAGCTACATCGAAAACTTATCTATACTGATTGGCCATAACGTGATCACTTGCTGCTTGATACAATTATTTTAACTCATTATCTAAAAAGATTTAGATTTGAGACATACCAGTGACAAAAAAATTAGTTGAACTAATGATAATTTAGCTATCATTTTTAAAGGAAATTTGTTCCTGATACACTTTTTCTGTGAATGTATACGCTAGACAAAGTCTACAAAACTGTAAAACAGATCCAATGCTGAAGTTTTTATGTAAGTTCAAAAATTATAAATTTTGGCTACTTGAGCTTCGGCTTGTGGATATACAGGGAGTCTGGTCGCACGACGTGTGGAGAATTGAACAAAGATTTTTTAATTAATTAACGAAATTAAAATTGTCTTCATCTTTTAAGAAATAAAATACTTTATATTGTTAGGATCTTTACGCATGTCTGTCGTTCGACCAGTCAACCTGTATTTTAGTGTTAATTTAGAATTTATGTTCTACTTTCGATAATTAAGTATCTTAAAACTAAAACACTTTGGACTGCACATGTAATTCTAAAAATGTGGAATCGAAAATTTTCCATACTTTTGATACAAAGAAGTGTTTTGTAAAAATGTAACTGAATATTTTCGTCGTTTGGAAATGCTTGCTTACTTAATTTGTTCTTCAGGTGATGTCCCTAACATTTTGTAGCAGTACCTATTTGAATGTTGGACATTACTTGTGGTTATTTTCTATGGTTCATCAAATCTTGATACAGTCTGTTCTTTTTTCTAAAATTAATTTATGATTGTTTAGACAACAATTAAAATCTCATTGTAACAAATTGAGGGTACTTTTGTTGGATAGACTACGAATTTCAAACACGTACTTGCTTTCTTAATTCCTAACATTAGTACTGTGAATCGGGAATCCAACGTACTTGACAATGGCTATGTATAGCGAAAATGCAAATTTATTTTATTTAATCCTTTTGTAAATTTTATAATCGCTGATTAGGCCTCTAGAGTTGCTATACAATCAAAATTTTAGATGTAACATTTATTGTATGCAGAGCTGTGTACGCGTGGTATGTTAATTTATTTATGACATAGCTGTAAGTAACAGGATATAAAATTATATCAGATGTAAATTGCAGTTTTACGCAATAGCTCTTCAAGCAATGTCCATTTGGACTGTTCGATTCTGTATTTAAACAAATTAAAGAAAAGGATTCTTATAACACTGTGTTTTAATTTGAGAGCAAATAGCGGAGACACCCAATCCCGTCGTCAGCATACAGGGTGAGCGAGGCAGAAGAGAGGAGACTGGAGGAGATAAGGTCACCCTTCGTCACGGTAATACTATATGATAATATTACCATGCCTTCGTTGCCTACCACACACGGTTTTGTCCTCCTCTCCTCTCTTTTCGCCTCCTCTCGCATCGTCTCTTCTTTTGCTATTTAGGTAGGTAGGTACCTATGCGATTTATGCTGGATTTCTATATTCAATCCTAATCCAAATTATACGGATTTGGATTGTCAACTGTCAAATTTTAATATGTTTTTGGCCAAAATAACTGCGGTTTTTGATGTTTTTACATTTTTATATTGTTTATAAGACTATTTAAACAATATTAAAGTGTAAATGCATCGAAAATTTTGGAAATATAATCTAAAACTGAATTCAATTTGACAGTTGTAATCCGGATTTGGACAAGGATTGAATATGGGAATCGGGCGTTAGAAAATAAGAAGCGTTATGCGATGCCCTATTACGTGCTCTGCTGTGGTTATGCCTTGTCTACATTATGGGACGTGCTTATGTGCCAGAGTTGTCGATTTCGACATTGCAACTGTCACTTTTAGTAAGTAGTAAGCCATTGTCTTAAAGAGGTATGGGGAGTAGGTAGTAGGGAGGTAGGGTTTATTATTTGATACCTATTTACATAGGGTTAATAACAGGGTGAAGAAACTTCCATACAACGGTCATCTAAGTGAAACTTGCTTCCAAACAGCGACATCGGTGAATAAATTCAAATACTTTTTAACTACCCTAAAACGCTCTAGATGTCGCTGCTCCTGTTTCCTTCATTATTTTCATTTTTTTCTTAATTAAAATATATTTGAGAATATTGTTAATTACAATGTGAAAACTTTTTTTAAATGAAATTAATTTGTTTTAATTTAAAACTGAACATTGACATTTTTGTTATAATTTACATAATAGAGTAGTAGAAATTACTATTTAACATATGGCAACTTTGTTTTTCCTCCAAAATGGCCGGTGTTGTTTTTGTTAGGTTGAATTGAATGCATTATTTATTGTTTTCTTAGCCATCGTTTATGAGTTCTGTGGCCCTATTAAAGTATTGAAGAGTCGAGTCAAATTCAAGTTCATTCCTTCGTACCTGCTGCTGTTCTGGTTCATCGGAGTTTTGTTCGTTCCTTCGTGAATCGCGAAGAAACTTTCTGTTATGTTCACAAGTGATCTGAGTTTTCTCAATGTGCTGTGTTCTGTGTTTAGTGTTGAAAACTTTGCGAAAAGACGCTTTTGGTGTATAATATTATGTGTGTTCATAAATAAAGTAAAATTATTAAATTCAAAAGTTTTTGTTTACTTATTTGCATTTCCATGTGCAATGTAGAATTTTTCCAAATACATTGTTTTGAAAATACGTACACCATAAAGATAAATATTTTCAAAATAATGGATTTGAAAAAATTCTACATTGTACATCATAAAAACAATAATTCTTTGAAGGTTATGCGGGCCTATGTGTGCGTGAACTGTGTGTATGTGTGCGTGGACTTTATGTATGTATGTGTGCGTGTACTATGTATGTATGTGAGCGTTACGTACGTAGGTTAAGTACAGGGAATTTAACACCAGGCTATCAATTAGTAGGCTCAAAAATTTGACAGAGAGGGTTCTCTATTTCCTATGTATTACTTTTCTCTATGGTTAATAACTCTATGCCTATTTAAGGTAAAAATGTATATGTACCTTATATCATCTCTTGAAATCGAATCGAATTGACTTTTTTTAAATGCTCAATATCAGTTGCCTAAATATGGAACTGCAATGGTTACTGGTTAAAAAAAAGAACGTCATGTGTCAAAAAATCGAGCGAAAAATTTCTTTGCCGATTCGTCATTAAAATTATCGAAAATTATCCCACAAATTGTTATCACAATTAAATAAGAACAAGTGTTTTAGTTTAAAACTTTAAAAATATAACATTCTTTCTTTTTGCTTCAAGACTGTGCCGCGGAAACGAAGGAAAATGGGAGCAGACGCTGAATATTTTGGTCATTTCTTTCATATACCTACTTAGGATTTTGTAGGGTTTAAGCTTGTTAGGATCATTCCATTTTGTTTTATTTGTGTTAATTTTCATTATTCGATGTACTGGAATAGTTGTTTACTAATACTTACGAAATAGGGTAGAGTAACTTTCACGATGAACATAACAGTATGTAGGGACACATCAGACGCTGTGGCTCTGTATTTGCCGCAGCGTTTGTACCTAAAATCTTTCGCAAAGCTAAATATTTCTATTCAGCTCCCTACTCACAAGGTCCACGGCAAGTCGCTTTCCAACTGGGAATTGATGGAGAAGATACGGAAAATGGTCCAACCTGAGTCCTTTTCGGTGTTAAAAGTGAGCAAGCATAGTTCTGAGGTGATAAAGTACGAAGCAGAGTTAGAAGATCGCGACAAGTTGGAACGAGTTCTGTCACGTCTGGAGAATCGGATAGTGCAGTTGAAAGATTATCCAGAGCCTCTGAAGGTGCGAGTGGCTGAAGCCAAGTCGGATTTCCCGATCCGCCATTCGTGGGATTCATTCTTCCGCGATGCAACGGATATGGATGAAATGAAACCAGGGGAAAGACCAGATACTATTCACATTACCAACTTGCCAATACGTTGGTTTGTGTCTGATCGAGACCACGATGAAGATTCCCCACCATCTGAGAATCTGATTAAAAAGATCTTTGAAAAATATGGCACAGTTCGTCAAGTGGACGTGCCAGCAGCTGATCCATATAGGATGCAGATGAAAGCAGCTATCAGGGGCTTAACCACACCTCCCCAAGAAGCTAAGGTTTATTTTGAAGCTTATATTCAGTACAGTGAATATGTTAGTTTTGTTCGATGTATGGATGCTCTGAGGGGGCGCAAGCTGTTGCGCAAAAAGGATGACATTGCTGAGTGGTGCAGTATTAAAGTTGACTTCGACAAAACCAAACACATGACCGATGCTGCTGTGAAGCGAAGAGCGATCGTCCGGGAGAGACTTCTGGTCCGTCAGAAAGCTAAGGATGAGGAAGAAAGACTGGAAAAAGAGAGAATTTCTAAAAGAGAAGCCAAAGAAAGGTAATTTCCAATTTTTCTTCATAACTTAATCATTAATTCATATTATTTTCTGTTTAGCATATCGATAGTGGAAGTATCAATTAATGTAAGGGACATTTTGGCCAAAATGAGTTATATATACCAACGCATTCAGAATTTTCGGCTCTATCGATTGGTATACTTGAAATGTTGATATCTTTAAAAAAATGTCCCTTACCTTAAACATTTTTAGTCGTCTGAATACGACTTTTGGGGAAACAAATGATTTAAAGGACGTAAATTCCTTTTAATAATACAATTCAGCCCTTACCCTAAACTGTTGGTTTTAACTTTTGAACTCATTGAACCTTACTTCATTTAAAACTTTTTGATTTATTATAATTAGGCCCTTACGTTAATATGCATATAGGATATCAATTACTTTTTTTGGTGGTGATATGTATTTAATGCCTCCCACTCCTACTACACTTATGAACACTAAGTTGTCTTGTTTCTATCTATTTTCTGTTCATTTTTACGCAGTTGGGTTTTTGACCGAGGGGCTGCAGGCTCTTCAGAAGCTGTTCAATTCCGTCATCCTCGAAGGAAAAACGCCTACGGTATGGCACAGAAGTGTGGTGACACTCTTCTTCAAAAAAGGCGACAAAACCTTGTTGAAGAATTATAGACCCATCTCACTTCCGAGCCATGTCTACAAGCTGTTTTCGAGAGTCATTACGAATCGTCTCGCTCGTAAGCTCGATGACTTCCAGCCTCTCAATCTCTCAATCGCTTTAGTACACCACATACATACGCCACGGCAGATTATACAGAAGACCGAGGAGTATAGTCAGTCACTTTGCCTGGCGTTTGTGGACTATGAGAAAGCTTCGATCGAGACCTGGGCAGTACCTACTACAGTTTCTCCAACGGTGTCAAATTGACTACCTATATCGATACATCGAAATGTTGAAAGGCTTGTACGAAAACGCCACAATGTCGTTCCGTCTCCAGGATCAAGACTCGAAACCAGTTGCAGCAGCAGACAGGGGGAACTGAAAACTCCGAAACAGTTTCTGGACTGGAACGGATTCGGCATAAATATCAACGGTGAGTAAATAACCCACCTTCGATTCGCAAACGATATCATAGCCATGGCTGAGACCGTGGAAGATCTAGGCACAATGCACAATGGCCTGAGTCGAGCCTCTCAACAAGGGGGTCTTAAAATGAAACATGGACAAGACAAAATCATGTCAAATGTCCGTGTTGCACCCACTCCTCTAAAGGTTGGATACTCTACACTCGGCAGTTGTTGACACTTATATATACCTAGTACAAACAGTCCAGTTAGGCTGGTTATAGTGTCACGCGGACCGTCCGGTGCGGATCCGCTTCACACAGCCGATCTGTAAACTTCGAGGAAGCGTTTTAGAGTAATGCGGTCCGCAGGAATCGCTCGCTCCCTATCAGTTCATACAGATTGGCTGTGCGGAGCGATCCGCACTGACGGTCTGCGTGACACTAAAACCAGCCTTAGGTAGGTCTAACTTCGAGGAAGAGGTCAATCGTCGAATCCAACTCGGCTGGCAACGTTCAGGAAGCTTCGTGATATTCTCACGTCTGAAATATCGCACTGTCTCAAGACAAAAGTCTTTGATAACTTATGGATCTGAGACGTGGTCGCTTACTGTGGGCCTCATAAGAAGACTCAAGGTCAAAGGCGATGGAGCGTGCTATGCTCGTACGTGATTGAACCAGAAATGACGTGATCCGCAGGAGAACCAAAGTGACTGACATAGTCCGCAGAATCGCTAAAATCAAGTGGCAGTGGATGGAGCTCGTAGCTTGCAAAGCTGATGGCCGCTGGGGCAGAAAAATTCTTGAGTGGCGACCACGAGCTGGAAGACGTAATGTGCTGCAGACCCCCGCTAGGTCGACCGACGATCTGGTGAAGGTTGTAGGAGGTGCCTGGATGCGGGCGGCGCAGGACCGGTTGTTGTGGAAATCCTTGGGGGAAGACCTTTGTCCAGCAGTGGACGTCATTCGGCTAAAACGAACGAACGATGATTGAAAAAAAAAAAACCTAACTGCGTAAAAATGAACAGAAAAAGATAGAAACAAGACAACTTGTTCACAAATGCAGACGTAGGCATCATCAGTGACTAAATGTTTTGTTGGTGATGTGTATTTGATGCCTCCAACTGCATTTGTGAACACTAAGTTGTCTTGTTTCTATCTCTTCTCTTCGTTTTGTTAATGAATACTCGAATGCAACCTCTACTTACATCAGGTTTCAATGTTAAAATTGTCAAGTTACAATAATATTACTGTCGTGTTTATTCTTAAATGTACCTTACAACATACATGACATTCCATACTGTGAAATTTCAACATTGTAAGGTACAGTCAAGCTCGTTTTTTTAATGTAAGGGACATGCTATCTTTTAAACTACCCATTTTTCGGAAATTTGGCGTTTATATTATGAAAGAACAGAAAATTCTAAGAAACTTTGCCATAGAAACTATTTAAATCGTAACATCACATAAAAAGATATTGAGGTATAAAGAAAAAAAAAATCGTTTTTTGGCTCTCCTGAAAAGTCGTGTTTTGTCCCTTACAGTAATTGATATTTCCACTATCGATATACGTGTCCCAAAATTCAACGATAAGCCGGCGCCGCAGGGTGGGCATAGTCATGACTACTTTAGGAAAAATAAGAAAAAAAATCTAACTTAATTATTTTTTAAGTTACACAATAAATTATGAAATTCGTCGAAAATTGACACCCCTTATGATATTTTACATTACCACGACCACTGTTTTTTAAATATTTCTGTTTTTTTGTTTGTATCGGCAACTTAAGTAGTGTTGCTATCCACCCCAACTCTTAAAACCCCCAGAATCCTTGCAGTTTTTACACAAAAGTTAATCAAAATATGTTATTTCCTTAAAATTTTCAACGATTTTTACTTTCACTTCACTTTGACTCGTCGTTTTGTAAAAAAAAAGTATGAACACTACTGCGGCAAGTTTTTTATAAAGTTGACGCAACTATTCAAGATTCCAAAATGGTATAATACTCTAAGAAAACTAGTCACAAAAAAGATATCCGTACCATTTTTACAAGCACTTCGCTTGTTAGTTAGTATGGGACAAATCTTCCAACTGAATTTAAGACCAGTTCTCCTCAACCGATTGAGCTGAAAAGACAATGCCGGAAATTGGCGTCTTTTTTTTTTCGCGCGGCCATCGACCAAACTTTGTTTTTTGATTACAAAATAGTGTAATAAACCAAACTTACTATGACATGTATACCTCTAAACCCAGTCTGAACTGAGTTACGAGCATTAGAAGTTTGATGATTTTCATACTAGATTTGCTTTTTGCGCGCAAAGTTTTCTAACAAATTGCAACAAAATAGTGAGATTGTATGTGTAAACAAACAATACCATCCATTAAAGGCTCCAGACATCAGTATGGAGCAGAATCAGCGCAATAAAAAAATAGCGCAATATTTTGTTGCAATTTCTTACAAAACTTGCGCACAAAAAGCAAATCTAGTATGAAAATCATCAAACTTCTAATGCTCGTAACTCAGTTCAGACTGAGTTTAGAGGTATACATGCCATAGTAAGTTTGGTTTATTACACTATTTTGTAATCAAAAAACAAAGTTTGGTAGATGGCCGCGCGAAAAAAAAAAGACGCCACTTTCCATACAAAATCTGGCATTGCCATTTGGTATACTTATGTAAGTACGATGACAATGCAATATTATGGTACCATTGAGCTGGATGGAGTCTGGAGGTGGCCATAGGAACTTCTAAACGAAACGGCGGAATCGCATCAAGTTTGGGTTCGTTAGATTTGTATTTTCGAGCACTTTAATGCTAGATGATGTCCAGGGTACTGATGATTAAGTCAAGAGCTGGCCAGGAGCTGGCCATGGGAACTCCTAAATGAAATGGCGGAAGCTTATCAAGTTTGGGTTCGTTGGATTTGTCTTCCCGAGTACTTGGACCATGAGATTGAGAAACAACTAAAAAGTTTAAAATAAAGTTATGATAAAACAAAACAAACTTTTTTAAAAACAAGTTTTAATGCGAAATTTTACGAAAGAATTTAACGATAAAAATAATTGTAGGTATGCAAGGTTCAAATAATTTCGAAAGCTTGTAGCGCAAACAGAAAAAAAGAGGAATAAATTCCATGCGCGAATATAACTTTATTTTAAACTTTTTAGTTGTTTCTCAATCTCATGGTCCAAGTACTCGGGAAGACAAATCCAACGAACCCAAACTCGATAAGCTTCCGCCATTTCATTTAGGAGTTCCCATGGCCAGCTCCAGGCCAGCTCTTGACTTAATCATCAGGACCCTGGACATCATCTAGCACTAAAGTGCTCGAAAATACAAATCTAACGAACCCAAACTTGATGCGATTCCGCCGTTTCGTTTAGAAGTTCCTATGGCCACCACCAGACTCCATCCAGCTCAATGGTACCATAATATTGCATTGTCATCGTACTTACATAAGTATACCAAATTTCAGCTCAATCGGTTGAGGAGAACTGGTCTTAAATTCAGTTGGAAGATTTGTCCCATACTAACTAACAAGCGAAGTGCTTGTAAAAATGGTACGGATATCTTTTTTGTGACTAGTTTTCTTAGAGTATTATACCATTTTGGAATCTTGAATAGTTGCGTCAACTTTATAAAAAACTTGCCGCAGTAGTGTTCATACTTTTTTTTTACAAAACGACGAGTCAAAGTGGAGTGAAAGTAAAAATCGTTGAAAATTTTAAGGAAATAACATATTTTGATTAACTTTTGTGTAAAAACTGCAAGGATTCTGGGGGTTTTAAGAGTTGGGGTGGACAGCAACACTACTTAAGTTGCCGATACAAACAAATAAACAGAAATATTTAAAAAACAGTGGTCGTGGTAATGTAAAATATCATAAGGGGTGTCAATTTTCGACGAATTTCATAATTTATTGTGTAACTTAAAAAATAATTAAGTTAGATTTTTTTTCTTATTTTTCCTAAAGTAGTCATGACTATGTCCAGCCTGCGGCGCCGGCTTATCCTTGAATTTTGGGACACGTTGTATACAGCATGTGGAATTGTGGTACAGTTTACTAGGATGTTTAAAACTGCTTTTGTTTGCAAAAAATAAATGACATGAGTTTTTAGTGGTGACGGTTAGGCATAGCATTTTTCTTAATTTTATTAAACACCATTATTTGTAAAGTAGTAGCAAACTTGTTGCAGACAAAAAGAAAGAGTCTCACGTATAATTTTTCACTCTTTAAGACAAAAGTATGAGCGCACTGAGCGTGAGAAGCTTCAGAAGATGAAGGAGCGTGAAGAACGGAGGAAGAGGAAGCAGCTGGCCAAGTTGATGGAGCGTGATGACGTGGACTTGAGCAGCCGAGTGGTTGAAGAGAAGAACAAGCTTATGAAGGAACAGAAGAAATTGCAGGCTATCAGATTAATTGAAGAGTTGTTTAGGAGGATAGAGGTATGTAACACATTTCCTTTTGGTAGTTATTTTCTCTTTATTTGGAACTAAATACTTTGAGAGCTTATGTGCTAAAATATTCTTTCAGAATTTATTAATGACGTAACTGTTTAACCACTAAAGCTATTTAGACTGAAATTAATGTTGATCTTTTGAACTCAAAATTAATGATAACTGAATAAAGAACATGCATTTTTTTCCATTGTCTTCTGTACAAGTAAGCAAGTTATTTATTTTATAGGTGCATATACCTAAATGATAAGATTTATGTAATCACAGTTGAACACCTGTATGTAATATTGGAAAAAGATAGTTACATCTTATTGCACATTAACAAAATATGCATTCTAAAATGTCTTGTCAATGTTTTATAAAAATGGTTTAAATTGTTGCAGCTACGGCCGGATCTGCAGCAAAAACAGGGTCAGAAGCACGAGCGCTATTACGCGGCGGGCGAGCGTTCGGCGCGCGCGCGAATGGTCGAGCGCTACAAGCGCCAACAGGAGGTCATGCTCGAATCTCAGCGGGAGCAACTCAAATGCGCGCTTGATGGTAAGACTGTATGAGCCTCAGGAAGAATGTATCTACGAGGAGCTGCTTTTGTGAAAAATTTTCCATTTCCTAACATCTGCATAAGAAAATCTTATATTTCTCCATTTGAGGGAAGATTGTTAGCCTAGGCTCAGACCACCGACTTTTAGTCGGCCGATAGTTGGATCCGATTCTAATTTGTATGAAGAGTCGACTGATAAATCGGTCAGTGTAATCTCCATACTGATTAAAAGCCTGACCCAACTATCAGCCAACTAAAAGTCGGTGGTCTGCGCCCGGCTTAAGGACATATGGTATGTCCATGCTCTTTAGAAAAAGTAAATTAGGTCTGAATTCTGTGGGAAAAGATTTATTGAGAGCAGTTTTTTTACTTAACCGGCTATATGATGCATTGTAACTAGAGATGAAACGGATATCCGGTAACTATCCGGTAGGCCGGATATCCGGCCTAAATTTACTATCCGGCCGGATACCGGATAGTAGCTCACTATCCGGCCGGATACCTGATATTAAAAAACTACGACAATTTCCTGTTAATAAAATAAAATACATTAATCTTTGAGGTAAATATCAGTAAAATGGCTTATAATAATGGCGGCTTTTATTTAAAGTCCAAAAAGTTACAAAAAAGCCATATTAAGGCCTTTCAAAAACTAATTTCTTTTTCTGGGCTATTCACTCTAAGGACAAATACATAAATAGTAAATATCTGTTAATGTCGAAATATTGTCAAATAAAATATGCGATCTTTTTTTCACTGATGGTCTGATGACATGATGCAGTTTAGTCAGATTATGCAGCAAGTAAACTAATTTAATTTTCGCTATTCAATTACACACTCACGATAGCAACCGAAATCGCCCGAATTGATCTGCCCTCTTTTCAAGTGGCAAACGGCCGAATACTGAAACGCCATTTAAATATTTGACGGCTTCTCAAATAGTTAAGCAGCTCCTAAACTTACATTTCGCATACTCAAAACAATATCTGAGCAGTTCTCAATTTTTAAGCACCTCTCAAATTAAGTTGCACTTAAACGCCACTCAAATGAATTTTCGCATACTGAAACGCCATTTAACGCTAAGCATTACTCAAACAACTGTCAAATCGTCTTAAGCAGCTGTTAAATTTGAGAGTGCTTGCCCGGTATCTTAAATCCTATTCTTATACCTAAATCGACCTAAATAGTGGTAAATAATGTGTGTCATCGTTATCATTTCTTTCGAGCCTCGAGGAAATACCTAGATCTAATCGCAGGAACGCAATAAGGCTGAACGCTATTGAAAAATATTATTATAATGACATGCAATTCCGAGCGAGGTTCCGCGTCTCTAAAGAAACGGTGTTGTTTCTGGATTCATAATTTGGAAGCTCTTTGAAACCCCTCACCAAACGCCAAACAACCAGTGGACCAAATACTTATTATAACCCTACTGTTCTACGCAACGGGAAGTTATGAACGTGTACTAGGTGATATCTTCCACATCTAACAGCCAACTGTGCATCGTATAGTGCACGAAGTAACAACCAAAATAGCTGCTATGAAATCGCAATACATAAACATGCCTATTTCTGAGGATTAAGGGGACATCGCATAGCAGCATTTCCAAGAGTTGTTGATTTGTCAATTTGATGCTCTGTCAACAATGATAAATGTCAATTGTGGTTACGTTTCGGTCCACGATCGCCACTTAATAGATTTCAACAATAAAAAGTATCATATTTAAAATTATTTTTTTAATTAAATAAAAATGCAAGCATTATCATTTTTATATGATAAAACGAGATTTATATATAATAGAAACTAAAAATAAACTGTTCTAAGTTAAGTTGATTGAGTATATTTCCATAAAAGACAATACATAACCAAACGATGCTGCGTGTAATGGATAAAAGACGTAAAGTTATCATTTGTGTAAATGAAAACATACTTTTTTTGGTAAATGTTGCCATTATGTAAACATTTGAGAGCTGCTTAGCTGATCACGGCTTCAAATCCGTTGAGTAGCGTTTGAGAATACCATTTAAAATTGAAGGATACTTAAATTTAGGAGCCCGTCAGCTGAGTGACAGATTTGATTAGTGTTTCAGTATTCGGTCGAAAATCTGATATTCTATTCGGACGGATTCGATTTTCGAAAAGTTTGACTAGTCTAGTCTACTAATAGACCCACTGGTCGCGTTCGAAGCACCTGTGCGGCGTTAAACTCGTCACGACATGCAACGAGACAATGGGCCAACTATCCGGCCGCCGGATATCCGGCTATCCGGCCTAGCAGCTGGCCGGATATCCGGTATCCGGTATCCGGCCAAACAACTATCCGTTTCATCTCTAATTGTAACACCATTGGCATAGGAAGGACATTATTTCTTTGACGTCAGGCTATTAGTGTGCTCTCTTCACCCTATTATAATTTACATTTTACACCAATTCCATCAAAAAATACTCAGATCCATACAAACTTAGTGCGCTCTATCTTCAGGTCGCATCGTGATCCGTTCGGCTCTCGAGACCAAGAAGCCGCGCCATAAGTCAGCCAGCTCGTCCTCTGGCGAGGAGGATGTCAAGAGGATCAAAACGGAACGCGTCACTACACCCGATCGGGAGATGCAATATAAAGGTATCTATTACTTTGTATGAAATTTTATTGGTATGGGTTCACGATGTTGGGAAATTATTTGAGTAAGTAGGAGGACCAGTCCTGCAAAGACTACACTACTGTCTTGCACAAACTTACGTCGTCGTAACACGTCTTATTTTAAAAAAGCAAAGGTTGGAATTTGGGACCAAATTTTTTTGAATTTTAGGAAAAAGTGAACATGTAATGGGATTAAATTGATACATTTATGAATACAACTCATGATTACAATAAAGAATATGATTCGTTTTTTTCAAACCCTAGAAAAGTCTAGTTTACGTCTAGAAATACTATTTCCCTATCTACCTACCTACCTTTATTCTATATACTTTTTTTGAGTTTAAAAAAAAACGAATCATATTCTTTCTTTCAAAGGTTTTTTTTAATGGCCTCAATGTAATGGAGTGTGTTCATAGCACACTGATTTCCCTAATATCAAGTGAATCACACAACTGTCTCATCAGACAATTAATTAATAAATGTTGAATTGTTTTCCAGCTGCGGGCATGTACCAGATGCCGTACGGTTACGGCTACCCATTTGCGGCCATGGCACCGCCCGCCTTCCCCTTCCCGCCGCAAAGTATGAGTAGCAGTTACATTTGTTTATTATTCTTTTATTTATCTAGCTCAGGGTTTCTCAAACTTTCGGCTCCACGAACCCCTGTAAAAATTACCAGTACGGCTAGCACGAAAAACTTTCTAGTTCGAATCGTTTGCGTATTTGAATCGCCATCATAGATTTAGTAAGAAAACTACAACAGCGCCCTTGTGAACGTGTCGTAAAGTGAACTCAGTATGAGAAATGGTTGCACGAATCTTAATTTGAGAATCAATATTGTCAGGTTATCGTTTAATTCGAAGGTTGAGTATCGAATTTTGTCGAATACACAAACGATTCGAAAACGAAAGTTGTTCATGCTAGAGGTACAGGTGACAGCAAACCCCATAAAGATGAACTACACTGAACTGTCCTACCAAACACATTGACAGGGGGGCGCCACCATCGGTTAACTGTATGGTTTCCAACGTGGCAAAAATCGGAACCAGCGATCCGGTAAGTATTAACGGTGACGCCGCCCTGTCAATGTTACTGGTGGGACGGTTTGTTGTAGTTCATCTATAGTTAGCTAATTAGCCCTAAAGTAAATTTAATTTCAATAAATTACAAAATATTAATATGATAGGTATGCTTGTTAACTGTCGCAAATGGAGTCAATATTAGGAGTAATTTTAGACAATTTTAATTCTGCCACCATTACTTTTAATACTCGCATCAAATAAATACTTTCTTTCTAAATCTTGTCGCAAACGAATGGCGAATCCTGCTTTGAGAATCCCTGACTATCTTACCTATCTATATCAGCCTTTGGGGTTGTCTTCGAACACAGGCATAGCATTTTATTTATACTTAAAACTATTTTTACAGGTTTTAATGTAGTGCGATGTTACGGTAAATTTATATTACACTGGACCGCAAAGAAAAAGGATTGGTTAGAAAATCTTCGAACGTACTTAACCTAGCTTTATGAAATGAAGACTAAATTGACTCAAGATTTTTATTTTAATGAAATAAATGCGTAGTTTTTTATTTGTTTTTTTTTTCATAGAGCTAGTATGTAGGTATTTTTTTCTTTGCGGTCCAGTGTATTTTTACAGGTTTTAATCTAGTACGTGTAACGGTAAATTTATATCATTATTAATAATTAAGTAATCCGGTACGCGAACCACTGCACTAAACGGGCTTAAATTGAGTAGCCAGCCCCCCTAGACATGTGGCAAATCCCTTTGCTTTGGAGTTTTTTGTATGTATTTTACTTCGCTTTTTGAAGGGATTTCGAGATCACACTTGTCTAGGGGGGCTGAATTGCTAAAGGGATTGGTGCGTTTTGACAGCTAAAGCATAAATATTATGTCAAAAAGGGCTATCGTTTTAACGCTCACCAGTTGGCATCACTGTAGACTTGCTAGTGGTGAAGACAGTGGCGCCAACTGGTGAGCGCTGAAGCGGTAGGAGGACTATCGCTTTTATACTCACCAAGATGGCGCCACTGTAGAGTAAGGTTCTGTCACTCGCCAGTGCTGCCAACTGTTATGTATAACAACGATAGCCCCATTGACTGTGGTATTAAGTTCCCAACAGAGTATAATGACAATACCAATCTTGACATATTTTTTAAAACTGTCGCAACGTGAATCCCGTATATTTTGTAGGGCAATTCAAGCTAATGACGTCACTATTTGGCCAACTCAACTGACTAATTTTTTATCATTACAAAACAATCAAAAATCATAATTTACAGTTGATTTAAGATTATATCTTAACTTATCACACCCACCCGCATACCCACCACTTTATAGCCTCCTGCATAGCCAGGTTCTACAGCTTGGCTTCCAATAAAACCCCACCAGTGAAGTTTTTAAGATTAGAATGAATTCTGTTTCAAAAAAGTTCTGCTTTCGAATTATGTGGTTATCGTTTGTGTGGGAGCAATTAGCTAGAGACCTTTGGCTTAATTTTTTTTGTTGTGTTTAATACTGTATCTTATGTTGATAGCCCATTAAAATCATCATTATCATCATCTCAGCCATAGGACGTCCACCGCTGAACATAGGTCTCCCCCAATGCTTTCCATGTTGCCCGGTTGGTAGCGGCCTGCGTCCAGCGCCTTCCTGCTACCTTGTCTGTCGGGCTATGTCAGCGACTTTAGTTCGTTAAAATAAATAAATAAATTTGTGAATGGTGTCAAAGTCAAAGTCAAAATTTCTTTATTTGTTAAGACTAATAAATAGTTCTTACAAATCGTCATTTTGCTCTTAAGGAGCCTCTACATGTCTCATAATCTTTTTACCCTACCAGCGCTTCGAGACCAACATTTGGCAAGTGCTGAGAAGAAGCGCCGCAACAAACTCAGTCACCACTGTCTGCCGGTTAATATAAATAAATAAAAATAGCAGTAGTAGGTGGTACATCGATTCAGGAGCAGTTCACTGAATTTACCATGCATTCTTGTATGGTGTATCTTATAAGAATGGGTATACAAAATTGTGTGGTATATTAAACAAGGTAGTGACGTGCTAATATCTAGACTTACAGATTAAGATACTAGTAGAAATGACTCGCATACATAAATTTGAATAACTTGGATTGACCAGTCCCCGAAAGCAGCGCCTGTTCACAGACATGACGAGTGAATCAGCCATCGCTTCACTCGACCATATTAGAGGGAATGTAACGACCCGCCTCACTACGCCACCACCCCAGAGACATTTTAGTGTCAGAGCCCCGATTACGGTAACTTTTATAACGTCTACAATCCAGACGCGTTTCTGATTCTGCGATACGATTGGTCAAAACAGCTGACGTACGCTGTTGAACGACCAATCGTATCGCAGAATCGAGAAGCGTGTCTGGATTGTTGACGTTAAAAATTACCGTAATCGGGGCTCAGATTGTAATGAGGGCTATCGTTTTAGCGCTCACCAGTTAGCGCCACTGTAGAGTAAGGTCCTGTCACTTGCTAGTAGCGAAGACAGTGGCACCAACTGGTGAGCGCTAAAGTGGTAGGAGGACTATCGCATTTGCACTCATCAAGATGGCGCCACTGTAGAGTGAGGTCCTGTCACTTGCCAGTAGCGAAGACAGTGGCACCATCTGGTGAGTGCTAAAGTGGTAGGAGGACTATTGCATTTGCACTCATCAAGATGGCGCCACTGTAGAGTAAGGTCGTGTCAATCGCCAGGGGCGCCAACTGTTAAGTATAAAAACGATAGCCCTCATTGGCTATGGTGTTAAGTCCCTATTAGGTTCACACCACCAATCCATTGATGTTGTACCTATTATTATAAATTGTCAAAACGAGACTCATAGATTTTGTATGGCAATACAAGCCTGTGACGTTACTATTTTGTCAACTGAAACTACTTTTATCATTTTTTTTATCAATGCAACCAAAAATCTTAATTTACAGGTAATTTAAAGTTAATAAAGTTTTTAAGACCACAAAGTGTCTTTTAAAAAATGTTGTGGTTTCGAATTATTGGTGAATAGTGCCACAAACCAAATAGGCTAGTTTCCTAAAAAAAATTTTTTAGTCCGTCATGTTTAATATCAAAAAATATTGGACACATATATTTTTATTTGTCAATCTAACAAATAATTACATAGTTATGGTGCGTTGAAGTTCCACACGACGTCACAACGTGCGGCACTTTTATGCACGCATTGACGTCACGGGCCTCTTCTTATGAACTTTGGCGCGCTTTCATCATCAACAGCTCTTTACAGTCCACTGCTGGACTATGAGCCTCCTCCACTATAGTGGAGGGTTTTGCCATAATCTCCACGCTAGGCAGGCGGGTTGGAGATCGCAGTTTAAAAGATTGATGTTTTTCAGAGAGCGCTGCTGCCCATTCTCTGTTTGATGTGTAGTCCCTAAGTCGCCTCTTACGACACCCGCGGGAAGAGTAGGGGTTGGTGACAAATGTATTCTACTCTGCCGTCACCACACGCGCGCTTTATCTCTTTAAATTTTCATTAGTTTGAAAAAGTGAAAAATACGTGTAGAGTATTTTTTGATAAGTTAACTGACGGACTAATTAAAACTCTTGCTTTTTGACCCAGGAAACATCCCTATTGTTACGTTAAAAACAGATGGCGTGTACCAGGCCGACCCGTCGATGTATTACCCGGTGCGCGGCTACTACCCGCCGCCGGAGTCCTACGCGCCGCGCCGCCCGCGCCTGAGGGGGCGCGGCCGCGGCCGCGGGTACATGCATTATAACAAGTGAGTATAGGTACCCGCATAGAAGATGAACATTGATGGTTTTTGAAGCTTTGTGGACGCGATGCAACTCTAATATAATCCTCCTACTAATATTATAAATGTGAAAGTTTGGATGTCTGGATGTTTGTTACTCTTTCACGCAAAAACTATTGAACGGATTTTGATGAAACTAGTTATAACGCCGCCGTAATATATATTACGACGCCGCATCTCTTCAGTCTGCCCGCGACCATGACTCGTGCAACCGAGCCGAAACGTCGGGAGGGTAAATATTTTATTTACCGTTAAAATAGATATTGTTGCAATAAATCCCGTAAAGTGATAATTTTAAAGTGAGTACATACCCGCATAGGAGATGAACATTGATGATTTTTGAAGCTTTGTATACGTGGGACACTATTTAAGTTGTGAGCCTAACTATGAAAACAAAGTAGTTTATTATTAAAATGGTATTGATTCCGTTTATTGGTATTGTCTTTCATGATTTATGTACTTTTTAATGTGTCCGAAACACTTTTCATAGCATTTTTTCCACTCAGCTTGAGGCACCTCCAAAGCATGGTTTTTGACCGCACCGACAGTTGCTTCTGGCTACATAAATCGCTGTTCACGCATTTAATTTTAATATATGGGTACCAAAAGAAGTGTTTAGATTCCAAGCAAGAATTTTGTAGCGTTGGACCTGTTTATTTCATATTTTGAGTGTTCAAATAGTCAGTTGTTTGACGAGACGTGTAAAAGCTCACATTTTCGTCACGAATGGCGATTCGACTATGCTGGTCAGTTTCCCTTATTAAACTCAAGACTTTTGGAAAAAAAGTGGCTGTTTACTATTAAGAATAGTTAATTCTAAATTTCTCTAGTGACGTTTCTGTCATATAATCGGATATTTCTGAAAACTAGGCGACCGTAAGTTTCAAAGTGTTCCGAGCGCATGGGACTTTTGTTAGAATTGGTTCATCTTAAAACACCTCCATAGTCGATAGCTGTTTATTTTCAGGATCATTATGCATAGATCCTTAATTCGTCAACTGTCACAATTTTAAAAACGGCTTTTAAAGCTTTTTAAACATATTTATCAAACATTTCCAAGGACTAAACGACACAAGCGTCCTATAGAGCGTTTGAAAAATTTTGTGACATCCGTAAAGAAAAAAACGTATTAACCATAATATGGTCATACAATATTTTATTACTGCTAGTGGAATTAATGCTTAGGATTATCTCAATCCTACGATATATCACATGACGAGGTTTCTCTTCCATTTTTCTGACAACATCAATGTTTTCCGCCACTATTAGTCATTTTGGACGACTTTCGCAAAGTTCACTGGTGAGCCAATGACGTACAATATTATACTTCTTAAACTAGCGTTTTACAATGGTAAAGGACAGATCTTTATCACCAAAAGTGAAATTTAGCTGACCGCTTCAGTTTTGTATTGATTAACCACGTCGAAAGTCATAATAAATCTTCGCGCGAAAATTTCCGCAAGTCAATTCCATGTTTTTGTAGTCAAGATAATTTTCAATTCAATGTTAATAATACAAAACGTGCTCAAATGATAAAAAGTTTTGAATAAGGTAGTAGTCAAAAATGTCAAACTTTTCATTAAAAGTATCAGATGTTGTCTAACAACACGTTATGTTGTCGAGGCTCACAACTTAAATAGTGCCCTAGTAAGTAATGCAGCCATAACTGTGGTAGTTGAAAGCTTTGTCCGGATTCCCATAGTTTTTACCCGACTACGGCAAAGCAAAAGGAGGGTTATGATTTTGACAGGCTATGTATGTATGTATGTATGTATGTATGTATGTATGTATGTATGTATGTATGTATGTTCATCGGTTCCCTTGTAACTTCTAAACTACTTATCAGAATTCGACAAATGATATATCATTAGAAGCGTCTTAATTGTCCGCTGGTTATAGGCTGTATGGGGTTTCACAAAATCTAATGTGGCGCCCTCTAGCGGACAAAACATATACAGGGTGTTAGGTAAATGGGTATATGAGCCGACACTAGCCCATGTTAACATGGGCATATAAATGGTATGGTGAAGTCAGAAATTTGATATCATCATTTCAATTTTTTATATTTTCATACAAAATAAATTTTATAAAATCCGATTTGTATGAAAATTAAAATAATTAAAATGAAGATATCAATTTTCTGACTTCACCATACCATTTATATGCCCATGTTAACATGGGCTAGTGTCGGCTCATATACCCATTTACCTAACACCCTGTAGAGTAAAAAAATAAAGTTAAGATAAATATAATAATTCTAATAATGTAACGATGTAAGTAAATTGATATGTTGTTGGTAAATCTTCAACAATAAATAAATAAATAAATATGCCGTGTTTGGTATAATTTGAAAGCGCTTTATTCCCACTAAGATGATCGACGGAGCACCTGGGTTATTTTAGCGGGTATGCGTCATCTCATTCTTCTGATGAGGGGAGCTTCCACACAACCCTGTCCTTGCAGGGTAGGTATGCTATTTCATGAATTTTTCCCTGAAAAAAAAAAAAGGTGATGCAGCCCTACAAGATGTGAGTGTAGCTATACCCTTCTTGATAGATGCCATCTTAAAAACTCCAAAGCTTTGTACGCGATGCAGCTTTGTAACAGATGAATGTCGCTATACGCTTTTAGGTGTAGTGACTATCTTGTGAATCCCCAAGAATAGCGTCTTGCCCTCAGATCATAGAAGGGAATAGATGTGAAACGGGGGCGTGGCGCGTGTCTCCGCGATATGCCCAGAAACGAACATCGCCCGCGACGCCAGGTTAGTCGCGATTCAGTCGTACTGAGGAAATGTTCTCCGATATTGTTGGATAATGCGTCGTAACGTGCAATAACATAAGTGAAACGAAGAACTACAGGAACAATGAAGTCATTTACCACATGTAAGTATTGCAAATCCATTGGTATTTTGCTTATAAATAAAAAAAACTAAACATTTTTACGAACGAATTCAGTGCTGTGACATTTACTGCGATATCGAAATTAGTGGTGATAAAAATTCAAACACGTTGTACATTGACGATTTAGTTAGCAACCACTTTATGTCATGCGTAACTACTGCGCAATGTATTTTATTTCTTCCGATATCCACTGACGCGTGAAAATACACAGTACGGCCGCATGTGCCGGTCGTAACATAGTGCAGGGCTCGTGTTCTAATACGGTTTCCTATTATCGATAAATAGAAGTAAATTATTATTTTCTATTTTCTAATTTTGAATGAAAAAATCATGAGTTGCTTGCGATTTTTAAGTTTTTACAAAAACAATAACAATAGTAGAAGGGATTAGTAACTGTCAACTATGTAATTACTATAAGAGCTAGTTGAAAGCCTAATAATAGGCATTATTTTTGATAAACATAGGCGGTATGAATTTCGCCATAATTAAAAAGTTAATGCGCGATAGTAGTTAATAATAATTACAGTGATCCTGTTATTATTATTAAAGTAAATAATAATATATTACCAATATTGTAAATACTGGTAAAAATCGCAAGTACCTACTTAACCCATGACTTTTCATACAAACTTTGTCAGTCTATAACTTCTATACTCCATCGATAACGACATTGAGCTTTGGTTGGGGTAAATTAATATAAGGTAACTTCATTTAGTCCCAATAATTGATTCTGAGTTTTTCGTCCATACAAAATGGAACTGAATCCTTTATGCAAAAATCGTTAAAGAACATAATAATAACGTATAATAATAAAAAGATTTTCATACAAGCATTTTTTAAACCAATTTCGAGCCTTGCCCCCAGGATTTAAAGTATCGATATCTTATCGACTCCATTTTATCTTTCTTCTCTCTAATTGCTTTTTTCAAAGTGTGCGTCACGTCACGCGGCCATTGATTGGCCATAAGGCACGCCTTCTGGCCAATCACAGCACTTTTAAGCCGGTTGCACATGTCGTAGACTCTCGCTCGCTTTGTTTTTACACAGTTGAATGTGTGTGTGGGAGCTGTGGTGGGGGAAATGTGGGGACACTGGTTCTCGTTATAGTTACGCGCGACTTCATATCTATTCTCTTTCTATGATCTGAGGTCTTGCCAGTGCCCGCGCGTTCGGGTTCAATCAGTGTGAAAAAAATTGGCGACGCGACCTTAATTAAATCGGGCAGTGGACTACATTTTATTTTAGCCCAATACAGTTGTATCAATTCGAGCATTATCCGTGCTAAAACGTAAAAGTTGTCTGCGACGTTATGTATTGGAATTTGTAACATGTATTTTTCTGTTTCCACAGTAGATACAACAAGAACTTCGACGGCCACGATGACCGGGACAGAGAACGCACTCGGTCGCGCTCGCGCTCGCGGTCCCGGCGGCGTTCATACTCGCGGTCGCGGTCGCGGTCGCGGCGGCGGTCGCGGTCGCGCTCGCGGCGGTCTAGGAGCCGGCGGTCGCGGAGCAACAGGCGCTCGCGCTCTCGAAGCAGAAGATCCAGGTGAGCCCGTCTAGTGGTTGACTTTAACCGTTAGTGCTTGTTCACGTTGACTCGCGGGCGCGGTGGCGGACGCGGTGACGAAATATCAAACATATGTAGTGATTCCAAGTGTTCACGTACGAAACGCACGTGCGGTCTAACTAGCGGGCAACCTAGCGACTGGTGCGCGCGGAGCGCTCGCGGTAATTTCAACGCGTGAAGATGTTTGTGTGTGTTCATGTCAAACTAGCGGCGGCGCGCGCGTTTCACTCGCGACGTCAGGTAAGTTCAACCAGTTTGAACTTGTCGCTAGAAACGATAGTACGTCACACTCGCGCGAACGCCTGGTCGTCAATGTGAACACGAGCTCGCGACGTTTCCCGCGCCCGCGCCCGCCCCCGCGCCCGCGCGTACCTACGTGAACAAGCACTTAGACTCGCGCTCGCAGTCGCGGCGGCGGTCATTCTCGCGGTCGCGGTCGCGGTCGCGGTCGCGGTCGCGGCGGCGGTCGCGGTCGCGCTCGCGGCGGTCACGGAGCCGGCGGTCGCGGAGCAACAGGCGCTCGCGCTCTCGAAGCAGAAGATCCAGGTGAGCCAGTCACGTGGTTAACTTTAACCCTTCAGGCAGTGGAAAAGTTCCCACCTTAAATTCAACGTTACACCCTTGTCTTAAGGATTACCCTTACTTCGTTCTGGCTTGTACATAATTACAACATATTACAACTCGCAAGTAGGTTCAGACATATATCGTCGTAATACAAGCTGTTTTGCAACAAAATTTTATAGTCTGATGTGTGCGGTCGTCTGTACCAAAAACCAACTACCCATTGAACAGTGAACATGTTATAATAGTGCAGTGCAAGACATAATAGGCTCCGCTTTTTAGTCCCCTGGCTTATGAGTTTATTTCTAATAGTTAGTAGTTCTCTCGATCAATTTAAATATAAACCACCGTCTTTTGTTAACACAAAATGTCTTGCGTACGAAGACCTACTTAATAACAAATTCGAAAAGCAATGCTCTTTGACCCAAACTGAACACGTAAAAAACATTTAAAAAATTTACATAATATGCTACATACGCCAGGTCAAAGAATAAGCTTGCTTTATAGTATCAGTTGACATCATTTCGGCTTTTATTGGCAAATATACGTACCATCCCTATATGGTTGACATTCCACTAGCTCGCACTAAGCGTTTCGATGACTCTTATAATGCGAACAGATAGGGACTGGAATTCGCTGCCTGCTGCTGTCTTTCCCGAAGACTATAATCCGGGCCTTTTCAAGGCGAGTGTGAATAGGCACTTATAGGGCAGATATGTACCATCCTAAACTGCATCCCACATCCCACTTAACACCAGGTGCGATTGTGGTCAAATACCTGCCTTGTTATGCATAAAAAAAAAACATTAAGATTGCGTTTTGACAGCTCATACAAATTCGTCAGTAGATACACAGGTAGTGTCAAACTGTCAACTACCATATTCCCTTACATGTCTGGACCAAGTTACGGCGGAATATTACGCCCGCCTACTAAATACGCACTGACATCCTAAAATAAACATTTATCAGAATACAGCACTTAAGAAGAAATAAGAACAAGTAAACAGTAATTAATTTATAACTCAGTTTTGCTGCTGATACTCTGTCACAATTTAAAATAATAATCAACAATTCCTCCTTGTAGCTGATAAAAAAAAGTTAAATAACAATAGTTTTCCATTTTTTGCCTAACCTCAACACACTGTCACACCTCTAGACCCCTGACCTCGTCTGGGCTATGTCTCAAAATACTTACATGACGCGTAAGGTTTTTAATAGACACCGTAAGGCCCAGAACAGACGGTGAAACGCAACTGCAACGAAACTGCAACTGCTAGTTACTTTTGAGTTGCTTGCATCTAAGTTTCTGCCATAGCGTCCGTTGAGAGACCACACATGATGCGACCAGTTTGATACTTTTAGTTTCAGTTTCATTCATCAGAATCATCAGAAAGTTGCAGTTTCGTTGCAGTTGCGTTTCACCGTCTGTTCTGGGCATAAGTGATGTTCATTATAAATTGTAGTTGCAGCTTCCAGTTAGCGTTTCAAGTGGTGGATGTGCGTTTTTCTTTTGATGCGGATTTCGGCACGCGTGCGTGTAGTCCGCATAATAAGAAATAATTAAATGCGAGCAGTCCGCATTGCGGACCAGATCCGCACGCGTGGCGAAATCCGCAACACAGGAAAAAGGCACAAAAGCTGGGAATGGCTTTTGCGTTCACCAGTTCGCGCCACCAGCGAGTGAGGTGTTCGTGGAACATACAAATAACAAGATTTTGTACTTTAATCTTGACTTTTATTTATAAAAACACAATATTTACAAAAACCAGTACGAGTTGGTGAGAGTGTGATGAGGAAGAGAGATATAAAATTTAGTGTTGCCAACATTAACCATAAAAATAAGGCATAGACACATTAGACACATTCAGTATGAAATTAAGCCGTGTTTACATCTACGGATGTGGACATTCTCCCGGGCAAAAGGTTACAAAAATAGCTATGCAGTTACATTAATAGTTATGCAGTTACGTTAATAGTTATGCAGTTACAGTAATAGTCATGAAGTTACATTAGTAATGACTTGCATGATACAATTGAAGTTATATCTTAATTAAATCTTTATTCTTAAGTTTAAGTAACACCCTATACATATTACTACTTAGTTATCACAGTTTACAGACTCAAAATTGCCATAAATATTTAATAAAATTCGCATGTCATAACTACAAGTTAACATTTGCTTAAAAACCTATGGTTAAAAATTATTTAACAGTTTTAAAATGGCTTGTTACTTAATAATCTATGGGAAGGATACACATTTTATTAATAGACCTACGGGTTAGACCAGTAGCGGTTTTGAGCTCCGCGACCCTTACCCTCCCATCGCTTCCCCGAAACACCCGCGTCACTCGCGCCATGGGCCACTGCAGCGGGGGAACGTTGTCTCCTTTTAGTAAAACTAAACTGCCTTCTTCCACATCTGGTAACTGTTTGCTCCACTTGTTTCTAACATTTAGCTGCGATAAATATTGGCTGTACCAGGCTTTCCAAAAATGTTGCTTGACCTGAGTACAGCGCCTCCAGAATCTTAGTCTATTTAGAGGGATATCGGTTAGATCCGGCTCAGGGATACATATGAGTGGACGACCAGTCAGGAAGTGTCCTGGGGTTAGGGCTGTTAGGTCTGCAGGGTCGCTTGAAAGCGGCGTGAGGGGCCTGGAATTCAGGATACCCTCTATTTCGGATAAAATAGTGGTCAATTCTTCGTACGTGAATTTATTCTCCCCCACCACTCTTTTGAAATGGAACTTAAAACTCTTAACGGCGGCCTCCCAGAGGCCTCCGTGGTTGGGGGAGTAGGAGGGGATGTAGCGAAAGGTTATTCCTTTCTCTACAGCAGCCACACTCACTTGAGATTGATGCTTTTTGGAATTGACTAATTTATACAAGTCGTGGAGCACGTTGTCGGCTCCTTTAAACGTTTGTGCATTATCGCAATTAATAATGGCGGGAATACCGCGTCTGCCAATGAATCTTTTTAAGGCTGCTAAGAATGTTTGAGTTGTCATGTCTGAAACTAGCTCAAGGTGGACAGCCTTAGTGGCGAAGCAAACAATTACCAGTGTGTAGCCTTTGGTGACAACGGCCCTCCGCATGCCCGATTGTTTTACTTGAAACGGACCACAGAAGTCGATTCCAACTTTGTCGAACGGGTGGCTCTCGGTGACGCGATCGGAGGGCAGGGATCCCATAAACTGGCTGGCTGCTTGAGCCTTAAACCTGTAACATTTTAAGCACTTGTTAATAATTTTCTTTACTTCGCGACCGGCGCTAATGATCCAATACTTAAGTTTCAGACTACTTAATACGAGGGTGATACCAGCATGCATTAATACACAGTGTTCATTTTGAATAATTGAATTCGTGACATGACACTTATTGGGCAAAATAATCGGATGCTTTTGCGTGTATGGCACTGGGGCGTTTTGCAACCGGCCACCAACCCTCATTATGCCATTTCCATCTATGAATGGAGCCAAGGCTTTTAAATTAGATTTTATTGGCAAATTATTTTTTATTTTTGATATTTCCGAAGGAAAATACAAGCCTTGCGTTATAGAAATTATCCTGTATTGAGCATTTAACAATTCTTTTACAGTCAAATTTCCTTTAATTTTATTATGTTTATTTAAACAATTGAATTTAAACCTTAATATCCAAGCTACAATTCTTTGCATAGTGAACCATGAAGAATATTTTTCAAACAATTGTGGTTCTTGTGTCACAACCAAACAAGCTGCTTGCTCGCTCTCGGCAGGTCCCCTCTCGCAAAGTAAGTGGTTGCATGAAGCCAATGATGGTGAAGGCTCATACTCCAGTGAGTCAAGTTGAGGAGGCCCATGCCACCATAAGGTGTTCGATGGCAGGTCTTGGGGATTGCAGCCTCGAGACAAGCAATCAGCTGGATTGGAAGCTCCATCTATGTGAAACCATTTACATTCTGTAGTACTTGAATTTATTAAATTTATTCTGTTTTTGACATAAGCCGGTATATTATTTCTGCTAGACTTCAACCAACACAGAACAACTTGGGAGTCAGAAAATAAATGTACAGCATTGAAGTTAATTTTAGCATAGATTGCTTTGACTTTGCAATACAGTTTGGCTAGCAACACTGCACCATTTAACTCTAGCTTAGGTATAGTCAAGGCGTTTTTTACTGGAGCAATTCTAGACTTTGAACACAAAAGTGTTGTGGTTACTTTGCTGCCTTGAATAACCCTTATATATATGCAGCAGCCGTAGGCGACGCTAGAAGCGTCACAATATCCTAGCAATTGTATTACCTGCGCATTATTTATATTTATGTTTCTTTGTACAGAAATTGTAGGCACTTGTTCTAGCTGTTCATAGAATGTTAACCAGGCCTTAAGCAATGACATTGGTATGGGCGAGTCCCACTCGAGATTCTCCTTCCACACTTTTTGTAGAAATTCCTTTGCTCGAACTATTATTGGCCCAGCGAGCCCTAAGGGGTCAAAGAAAGAGCCTATGACACTCAAAATGGACCTTTTATTCCAGGACTGCACCTGCTTTATAGGACATGATACTTTAAAAACATCATCTCTAACATTGAATGAGACCCCTAAAGCTTTCATTGAGAGGTCCTCATTACCGAGCTCATGCTCTTCGAAATGCTGCTTGTCAGCTGGTATGCCAGCCAGTAATTGGTCATCATTTGCAGCCCATTTATGCAGCTGCAGATTGGCACGTCCTAGCAGGTCTATAAATTGATCTCTTACCTCAAGAGCTTCATCGATGGTCTGTGCTCCAAAAAGAGCATCGTCAACGTACATAGCTGTCCGGATGACCTCAGCAGCCAGCGGCATATTGCTCCCAAACCGGTCTGCTAACTCCTGGAGACATCTGGTGGCCAGGTAGCTTGAGCTCTTGAGTCCATAGGTGACTGTCTGTAATTGCAGAATAATTCTTTGATTATTTTCATCTTTCCATAATATATTTTGTAGATGCCTAAATGATGGATCAATTTTTATAGCTCTGTACATATGCCTGATATCCGTTAACATTACATACTTGAATGACCTGAATAAAATCAGAATGTCAAAGAGATCTTTTTGAACCTTAGGGCCATTTAGCAAAACATCATTTAAACTTTGATGCTGCGAACTAGCTTTTGTGTTACCATTAAAAACAACTCTTACTTTATTGGTCTTTTTATCGTTCCTTATGACTGGCAAGTGTTGCATGAAATATGCATTTTTTAAATTTGACTGGCACAGTGGGATGACCTTTGCATGACCCATTTCTATGTATTTATTCATGAAGTCATTATAATTTCTATTTAATTGATCATCTTTGGCTAACCTTTTTTCGATGGCATTTAATGTTTTTGATGCTATAGGAAATGTATTTCCTAGGTCTAGCTGATCTACGGGGACTTTGAGCGGGAGGGACACCTGAAACTCGCTGGTGAGCTGTACCGAGCTTTTAAACTCGGCTTCGCAGGCATCCTGCTTTGCTGTAACCTCCAATTTCGTTTCAGGGACCATTTCAGTCTCCCAAAACTTTTGTAGGAGGTGATCAACATTGTTGTCACATATAGCATGCAAGGTGACATGGTGACTGGATGCACAAAACTCACTATTGTTTACTTCACCTGACAATATTGAACCAAACTGGGTATCAATAAGATACAAATTACTATTTTGCAGCTTGATTTTGCGAGGCAGCAATATTTGGAAGAATATGTCCGCTGACAGCAGAAATGAAATGTCTCCCGGAGTGTCAAAGTCACTATCTGCAAGCACCACAGAGTCTGGCAGCTGTATATTTTGCCAGCTTACTTGTTGCTGTGGCAGCTTGGTTGTAATTTGGTCCACTATGGAACAATTAACTTGGCACTTATAATTATTTTGAAGTGACACAAATTCAGCATTGACAGCTTTTGAGGTTGTTTTGTTTTGTTTCCCCAAGGCTGTGATATTTAAATTGCTATCAATTAGCGGTAATTGCAATGCTTTTGCTAAGTCAGCTGTCATAAATGACACTTGGCTGCCACTGTCAACTAGTCCCCGGACTACTTTGTGTGATTTGCCATCCCGGCAGAGCACTTTGGCCTTGATGGTGGGCAGCAATATTGTGCTAACATTAGAATTACTGTGCATTGATACTTTTTCATTGCAGTGCAAGAGAGTATTATGCGATTTGTCCTTGCACTGTTCACATTTGAAGTGAAATTTACATTTATTTGTGTGAGAATTGAAACATATTTTGCATAAATTATTTTGTGAAATGAAATTGAGCCTTTCCTCTGGTGAGATGGCTAGAAATTTGTCACATTTGAATAATCTATGTGTTTGCTCACTACAATATTTGCAAGACCACGACTGTGTGGCAGTTTTGCTTGCATAGTTTGACACTTTAGTTTTGTAAGTGTTATTATTATTGTTGCTCTTACCTTCACTTCTTTGGCTCTCCTCGAAGCTGCTAGCTCTCCGCTCCACAAAAGCGAAGAAGTCATCCAGTAGGGGCAGCTTTGTGGTGTCACGCTCCGAATGATAGGCTCTGCAAGTAAACTGGTCGACCTTTCGCAACAAAATGGGTAAAACTATCATGTCCCAGCTGTCGGTCGGTTGTCCTAATGTTTTCAGTGCACCTAAGTGCTGGCGAGCATGTGACACTAACTCTCTTAAGTTGGTAGCCGCTCCCTTTACTAGTGGATTGAAGTCTAGCAGCTCTTGTACATGGTTAGTGATAATAAGAAACTTATTGTCATATCTATTTCTCAACAATTCAAGAGCTTTTCCATATGAGTCCCCGGTGACGGGTAATCCTTCGATTAATGACAATGGCTCACCTTTTAAGTATTTTCTAAGATAGAAAAGCTTTTGAATTGCGGCTAATTTAGAATTATTATCTATCACTGCACTAAAGAGTTCGATGAACGAGTGGTATTTTGTGTAGTCCTTGCCGTCAAACGCAGGAATGCCTATTTCTGGCAGCCTCACACTGGTAGCGCACGCGTCTGTAGACTGCTGCGCGCCCGATGCTGGAGCCGGCGACGGCGGCTGCGGCGCCAGTAGGCCTCGAAGGCTCGCCACGATCGCCAAATACCGGTCCTCGAACGCGTCGTTTCCGAAATAGTCTTCATCAAGGGTGTCGTCCAAAGTACTTAATTCGATCAGTAGCTGCTCATGCCTTGGCAGCACCTCCTGCAGTTGTTGTAGCCGCGCAGATACCACGTCCTTGTTGATTGGCGATTCCAATGTGCGGATAAAATTTTCTGCCTTTGTCAACGACGCTTTACACTGTGCGATTTTTCTTATGATACCTTTCCTTGCGTTCTTGTCCACTTCCTTTTCAGCCGAATCGCTATCCATGGTCATGGCGAAAAATGGCAGGGCGTGGTGATATTTTTTCTCGATGCAAAGTAAAGGGAACCAAAATGGCGGCCGGTTATTTTCTTGCAAAGTTGAATAAAATTGTTCACTTTTGGCTACTGCGACTTGCAAATCAATATGGCACAATAGTGTATTGATTGGCCTTCGATTTATTTATTCTTGTGCAAGTGTATGTTCAGCAATATGTAGTGAAATCAGCTTACTTTTCTTGCCGGCCGGCGAAGGCCTGGTTTCGTTGCTCGAAGTTTATTGTCGAAGCTTGTTTATACTGTTTCGGCACCATTTATGTTCGTGGAACATACAAATAACAAGATTTTGTACTTTAATCTTGACTTTTATTTATAAAAACACAATATTTACAAAAACCAGTACGAGTTGGTGAGAGTGTGATGAGGAAGAGAGCGATATAAAATTTAGTGTTGCCAACATTAACCATAAAAATAAGGCATAGACACAACACAGGAAAAAGGCGTTTCAAGTGGTGGATGTGCGTTTTTCTTTTGATGCGGATTTCGGCACGCGTGCGTGTAGTCCGCATAATAAGAAATAATTAAATGCGAGCAGTCCGCATTGCGGACCAGATCCGCACGCGTGGCGAAATCCGCAACACAGGAAAAAGGCACAAAAGCTGGGAATGGCTTTTGCGTTCACCAGTTCGCGCCACCAGCGAGTGAGGCGACCTTATTCTATGGTGGAACCGGAACCTAGTGAGTGCTATTGCGATCCAAATCCGAAGTGAGTGACTAAGAGAGGGAGCCAACTGGCTAGAGCAAATACAGTAGCGCTCACTTAACTCGCATAAACAGAATACAATTTTCCATCTGCATACTTAGGTACTTATTCTTATGCACAACACATCCGGGAATTGTCTGTCTGAAGTAGTAGTATTATTTGCATAACAAGTTGCGCAAATCAAAAGTCCGAAGTTTGAAACATTTTCCTAGGATATATTAATTTGCTCAAAAGTGGCGTAGTAGAAACAGTAAAAAACTGTCAAAGGACAATGGGCAAAATGGTACCCGGCTCCAATAGATATGTGTCTAGTATCGTTTGAAAGGTCTTACCAAGATGAACAACTTTTACTATGACCACCAGCCTCAGATCTGGTTGTGTACGAAGATATATACTTTTTTGCAGAATGGTACCCGGCTCCAAAAGTTATGCTTGTAGTGTCATTTGAAAGGTCTTACCTTGGTAAGACGTCGTCTTGACGAACAACATTTACTATGGCCACCAGCCTCAGATCTGTTTGCGTTCGAAGATAAAGATACTTTTTGTGTAGCCTTAGTATCATACAGTATGAAGGGGGACGCGCTCGGGGCAGGGCACCGACGAGATGGTCGGACGCGGTGAGGAAGACGGTGGGCGGGGTTTGCATCGTGCGGTCCACACAGCTTATGACCGCAGTCTGTGGAGGAACACTATCTGTGGTCGCGATCCTCATCAGTGAGGGACCGAGGAAGAAGAAGAAGAAGTATCATACGTGTCCATCGTATGGTACTTAGGTTATGCTAGGCAGGAAGGGTTTACTGCTCCAGCATACTTCCTTAACTCTATAATTATATTGATGGGGATAATTGTGAAATAAATATTTTTATTTAAAGAAGTACTACCCCCCTTATTAATAAAAAGTTACACCTAGGAAGAACCTTGGATTAAAATGACATTTCCATACCAAATGACAATTTAAGCCAGAGTTCAACTAGGGTGTAACTTTTATTAATAAAGGGGTTAAAGTTTTATTACTTCTTAAGGGTTTTATTATGAGTTGCTAAAGCGAATAAACCCACAAGACCCAATAAGTCCACCCACAAGATGGACCGACGACCTCATAAAGGTAGCGGGAAGGCGCTGGATGCAGGCCGCCACCAACCGGCCATTGTGGAAATCATTGGGGGAGGCCTATGTTCAACTGGACGTCCTATGGCTAAAATGATCATGATGATGATGATGAAAGCGAATAAAGGGCTAATAGCTTGGGTAGTTCATCGTAGGTATAATCCTTTCCTTTTCAATGATTCTTTTAGTTATACATATTAATAGATTGTAGTCATAATACATACTCGTATACATGGATGATTGTGTTATACTTTCATTATAATACTTAGTGGAATTACTGCTTTCAAAACGTGAATTAGAACTGGCCCCATAGCAGACATTTTCCTACATCTAAATGCCTTTTAAAATATATATTGGTTATGGCTATTGGAGCGGGTACCACTTTCCATACATTTGTGCCCATCATCCTTTAGATAGATAGAACACACTGTATTGTACACCACACTTGACCAGAAAAGAAACAAAGAAATAAGAATAGGAATAAAGATAGGCACAAGTAGGCGGTTTAACGCTATTACACTAAGGCTGGGTTGCTCCATTTTACTTTGACTGTAACAAACGTCAAAAATCTGTCAAACTCAATACAAAATCCACCGGTTATCGTTATAGTTACGGTCAAAGTTTGGTAGTGCAACTCTGCCTAAGACGGGTGGATTGGACCAGACAAGAGTAAATATTAATCTCAGAATAAATAGTTTGTTATTCGACATTTTGACATATTTCCAACTGAAACTGTCAATGTGCCAGTTATGCCAGGAGTTATTCTCAGATAAAAGTTTGGTTGATCGGGTCTAAGATTTAGTTTTATTGCCCTAAGACAAAATTGAAATTGTTTCAGATCGCATCACAGCCGCTCCCGCTCCCGCCGCCGCTCCCGCTCCCGCACTCGCTCGCGATCGCGCCGCCGCTCGCGCAGCAAGTCGCAGGCCGCGCCCGCAGCCGCGCCGGAACCCGCCACCCCTATGGTGCCCCGCGCGCGGTCGAAAAGCTGGTCCTTGCCCCGGGAGGCCGGCAACGGCAAGTCTTGGTCGAAGAGCCCCAAGAGCCCTAAAAACGACTAATAAATGATTGTTGTTGAAAACTTGTCTTATTTCTTTCTTATAGCCCAGAGGTATCAGTGCTTTTAAAACCTCACGCGCCGGAGCCCGCCACCACTATGGTGCCCCGCGCGCGGTCGAAAAGCTGGTCCTTGCCCCGGGAGGCCGGCAACGGCAAGTCTTGGTCGAAGAGCCCCAAGAGCCCTAAAAACGACTAATAAATGATTGTTGTTGAAAACTTGTCTTATTTCTTTCTTATAGCCCAGAGGTATCAGTGCTTTTAAAACCTCACGCGCCGGAGCCCGCCACCACTATGGTGCCCCGCGCGCGGTCGAAAAGCTGGTCCTTGCCCCGGGAGGCCGGCAACGGCAAGTCTTGGTCGAAGAGCCCCAAGAGCCCTAAAAATGACTAATAAATGATTGTTGTTGAAAACTGCTTGTCTTTTAATTGATATAGCCCAGAGGTATCAGTGCTTTTAAAACCTCACGCGCCGGAGCCCGCCACCCCTATGGTGCCCCGCGCGCGGTCGAAAAGCTGGTCCTTGCCCCGGGAGGCCGGCAACGGCAAGTCTTGGTCGAAGAGCCCTAAAAACGACTAATAAATGATTGTTGTTGAAAATTGCTTGTCTTTTATTGATATAGCCCAGAGGTATCAGTGCTTTTAAAACTTCACGCGTCCGAGCCTGCCACCCCTATGGTGCCCCGCGAGCGGTCCAAGGTCCTTGCCGCGGGAGGCCGGCAACCAGTGGCGGGGCAAGACCTAAATTTGATGTGGGCAAGACAGATTTCGCGAGGCCTTGTTCTGTGGCGAACTGAATTATAAAAAAAGTAATAATAAAAAAACAATGAACACTGACAAGTTTTTATTCATAAAAATACAAATTAGATTAATATTAAACAAAAATTTTTTTGAGTCGCGAGGCCCCTTGTACCGCGAGGCCGTAGGCGGTGGCCCACGTCGCCTACGCCTTACGCCGCCACTGCCGGCAACGGCTGTTTTGGTCGAAGAGCCCTAAAAATTACTAATGATTGTTGCTGAAAACTGCTTATCTTTTAATTGATAATATAGCCCAGAGGTATCAGTGCTTTTAAAACCTCCGCGCCCGAGCCCGCCACCCCTATGGTGCCCCGCGCGCGGTCCAAGAGCTGGTCCTTGCCCCGGGAGGCCGGCAACGGCAAGTCTTGGTCGAAGAGCCCCAAGAGCCCTAAAACGACTAATAAATGATTGTTGTTGAAAATTGCTTGTCTTTTAATTGATATAGCCCAGAGGTATCTGTGCGTGGGTTTTAAAACCTCATTTTCTTTGGTTAGTTGGATTTCTAATCAGCCTATCAATATTTATAACTGCCTATTGTGTTGCGTTGCGTAGCCGTGGGTTTATTATTTTTATTTCATTTATTGGTTTATAATTTAAATTCCAACTTAGTGGCAATTAGCATTATTATTGCTCATGGTTATGGTCAAAGAAATAAAAATCCTACATTACTTAGGTTTTATTTTTTTCGTACTTACAAGACTACTTATTTATCACATACCGATTAAGTATCTTTGCAACTTCCGATTGACCAATTGATACACCTAAAATAACTAGTTACTGAATTAAAGCATTAGCATCTAATTGCCGAGTTCTGTCTTCGATTAACGCGATGGTTTTATCCCAGACTCGTTCCGCAAATTCGTCGTTAACCGACCAATTAATGGGTTTTGAGATTTCGCAATCATAGAAATACTGCCCCGACACCTCGGCCAGGTCTGGGGAGCTGGCCGCGTGCACCGACGTCTGGGCGCACTGCTCCGGCGTCTTGCAGAACGTCCCCAGCAGAAAATGCGATACAGCCTTCAAAGGCCCCGGAACCACTTCGTAAATCTCCGTTTTCGCCACCCCGGGGTGGAGCGAGTTGACCGTCACTCCCTTGGGAACGCGTTTCGCCAACGCCTTCGCCGATAACACGTTACACAGCTTCGTATTACTGTACCGGGTCCAAACGTTCACCGGCTTGTTGCCCACCATGTCGTTCGGATCGAACCAGTGCCACATGTGCGCCCCGGACGCCACGAATATTATCCTGCTCGGTCTGGAGCTCACGATCTTGTTCAGCAGCAGGTTAGTCAAATAGACGTGACCGACGTGGTTCACCTGCATCACCTTTTCGATGCCGTCTTCGGTCTTGACTTGCTCGAAGGTCGAGAAGCCGGCGTTGTTGATCAGAATGTCCAAGCGGTCGTAATTCTCGTTGAAGTCGTCGGCGAACCGCTTTATGCTGGAAAATTTGCTGAGATCCAGTGACTTGCACTCTACTTTCTTGTTTCCCGTGGCGGCAATGATCGCCTGCACCGCTGCCTGGGATTTGGAGACGTTGCGGCTCGCGATGACCACCCGAGCCCCGCGCTCGGCGAGAATTTTCGCCGTCTCAAAGCCTATGCCCGTGTTCCCACCGGTGATGACAACAGTTTTACCGTCCAAATTCGATTTGCACGTGCACGTACGCAGGGTTAATACCAAATATATTTTTATTAAAACTAATAAACCGAACAATATTATGAGAAAATAAAAGCATGTTGTAAATAAAGTAATCAAATAATTTAAAACCATGGTGAAGTAAGTGCGGTGGCTTTTCTCAGCTTGAAAACATTCGAAAATTCTTTTATAAGTGTTGAATGGCCAAGTGTGAGTCGAGAAATGTATCTAACGTCAAAGATTAATTCAGTGGTAAAAAACAAGTTACTAAAATGACGGTTATCTTTTGCTTAGTAGTCCAGTAGGTACACTATCCACTGGAGGAGCACAACCCTCTTTAATTTATCAGACCAGAGGTAAATGTAGGGTTTGGTCTATACAGTCCATACTCATCAGACGGGTTGGGGAGGCTTGGTTGGTGCTCACTTAAGTATTTGTCCCTTAGTTACCTCTTAAATCATCCGCAGGGTGTGTGAGTATAGTTTATTAATTTATTGCACGTAAATAGATAGGTACATCGTATATTGTTAGGATCTACCTACTTGCGGAAATCATACAGCCAAAAGTACATTTACCTGTGCGTGTGATAAACAACAAGTTTAGTTTTGCTGGACCGCGGAACTCTAAAAACTTGAGTTCAGAAGGTTAGAAGATGTTCTCAGTGTGTGAACTTGGTATCTAACTGTTTTTTGTAAATAAAGTTAATGTATAAATAGATATCTTTGGACAATATCACACAGCGCCATCTAGCTCTAATTATGCCTGTGATAAGGGTTCTAAGGCTAACGGATTTTAATACATTTTTTACAGTAACACCCAGTATGGTAGGTATACAGGGTGTCTCAGAATGGGTGAGAATGAAATCCATATAGGGGAATTAGCTTTATTTAGTTATTTAATTTTTAGCGTTAAGGCTGACATCACACGGACTGCATCGCAGCTACCGCGCGCGGTCGATATATTTAACTGCATGCAGTTGTACGTTCGATAGTTATGATATTAACTGCACGCGGTCGGCAGCAGTCGAGTGAGTCACACGCAGTTAGTCTTGGAGCCGAAAGCGCGTTGGTTGCGTCAAATACAAATACAAATTCATACAAATAAGTTTATTGTGCATAATGTTACAATTTGTACAAACCGAAAAATAGTTAAATAACTAACTGTATCTCTTTAACTTAAAACCAATTTTAAAGCAATACAATTTTATTAGGAAAATGTAGGTAGGTACAGAAACACAAATCCTTTACCTTCCGTACTAGTACAAGACTGTGTTACGGCCAGGTAATGATAAAATCGTCCTAGGCATAAGGTACATTTTGAAATGCGTGCGTTTGAGTTTAACCTAACGCTGGCGTTAAATATTGCTAACGGTAGAATTAAAAACATTCGGGTGAGATGAACAACTTTGCACAGTATAAGGTGGTATAAGCAAGGCGTAAAGATAAAACAGATAAACAGAAACTTAAACTATTATGAGTCAATCTATTTTTAGGCTAATGAGAGCAGGACATTTTATTATTTCCCAGATAACAATTTAAACTTGAATCTGACTTGCAGTAAGTTTGATGTATCAAAAATGAAGCTTTGTTTCAAATTTGCCATGGCAAGTATATAAACTTGAGGCAAGTTTAAATCAAACTTTCTAGTTTCCGAGCGACAAACTTGCATTAATGTGTTTCTATAAAGTATATGCAAGTTTGCCTTAACAAACTTGCATTATGTCTGCTTCTATAAATTATATGTAAGTTTGCCTTAACAAACTTGCATTATGTCTGCTTCTATAAATAATATGTAAGTTTGCCTTAACAAACTTGCAATGAATATGCATGTTTGACATTAAATAAAACAACAAACATAACATATATTTTTTTATTATTTATACTTTTATCTTATCTTACTTTAAATGAGAAAAAATCGGTTTCATGGTCGCCGCTATTGGTTTTTTTCTTTATTTTGTGTTTCTGCTCTGAAACAAAAAGAAACAAGTATATTTACCACAGGTTAAGACATTATTTTACATTTAATTGTATAAGTTTCTGTACTACTAACAAAATTATGAACTATGTCTGAAATAAATATATTTATAGTAATCCTTAAAAACTACTATAAGGGTAAGGGGTTATTAGTTAAAATTCTGAAAGGAGCACATCTAAAATTTGTAAATCACTAGGTACATAGTATAAAAGAAAGTCGCTGTCTGTCTGTTCCTTGTGTAATAATAATGTAATATATGTATAACTAGCGACCCGCCCCGGATTCGTATGGGGTTCTATTATATAACCTTTCTCATAAATCCCTCTAACTATTGTTGAAAACCGCATCAAAATCCGTTGCATAGTTTTAAAGATTTAAGCATATGTATATAGGAACAGACAGCGACAGCAACTTTGTTTTATACATATGTATAATACATGTACCCGTGTGAAGCCGGGGCGGGTCGCTAGTGTAAAATAAAATACATCTAATGTAAATAAATTAAATCTTACCTTCTTGAAAGTCTAACTTTAGCTTGATTTAGCCAATCACTTATAATTTCTTTTAGACTGTCTTCAGTTACATCTTCGTTGATTTTTCTACATATTTCTGAAAAATAAAATAGAAATAACACTAACAAACACGAATGATTCAGAAAATAATAGTAGTAGGTATATTGAGAGATATACAGGTGTATCTAAATGAATTCATTGGCAACCTTGCAGGGGGAAGCTCAGACCATCATTATGAACAACTTTATTTTCGTGATCAGTTTTTGTATGAAAACAAGAAAAATTGGTCATAGGAAAAGTTCATAATGATGGTCTGAGCCACCCCCTGCAAGGTTGCCTATGAATTCATTTACACCCTGTATAAGTTTGTAATAAAATAAAGGTACTTACGAAAGATTAATTTATAGGTTTCTGTACTCATAAATGACTTTTTATTCAAATTTTTCATCTGTTTCCCAGTTAACGAATACAACTCGGCTACATCATCTAGAATTATTCGTCTCAACATATTAGTCGTAAGGCTTCTTACATTTCTGCCGCCAATACCAGACAAAAATGACATCTGAAATTTAATTAAAGTAGCATTAGAATGTTTTCATAGAATAATAAAATTTGCCCTGTGTTTAAGTATTTAATTTATACATACTATTGCCTGTATTCTTGTTTATTTTTAAATGGTCATCGAAATTATTAAAACTTGCAATGTCTTTACTGGTAGACTTGCCAAAAGTTCTGAAAGACCTGCATTGTCATCTGTTGGTGAAAATGTTTCTTCGGACCTAGCTAACGGTAAATCCAATTTTCTATTGATTTCAGCCATTTGGTTAGCTAGGTCTGACACAATCTGAATCATATGACTCTGCTGTATAGCATATTGCTTGTTTGTAATGCACTCTGTAACAAATAAAAAAACATGGAAAAGTCATAACTAAAACAAGTGAAAATATGAAATTTTGTCGCATTGCATCTTTGACGAGAGAAGCTCATTGCATGTTATAAAAACCTGTTACCTGATTGGCAGTTAACAGCTTTGAGTTGTGTTTGCTTGGCCTCTTTAGAACCGGAGGTGACTGGGTAATTTACAGCAGACATTATGTCCACTGTCACTTCATTTGTAACATCATTTTCTGCTTCGTCTGAGTCCAAATTTCAGGTTTCTTCCGCTTTTTTTAAATGTAATCGTGCTTCGCCATAAGTTTCTGAAATAAATAAAAAAGTCTCACAATAGTAAAATCTAGTTATAACTTAGCAATACAAAAATAAAGAAAATTATTTTACCATAACTTTTAAGTATTTTTATTTGATATTGTGACCATGTTGCTTCAGGTGCAGGCATCTTCTTCAAGTTTGTTTTTGATTTCTTCAGTGCATACATTAGGGTAATAACAAGTGTTGGTATCTTAACCACTTTGATGAAACTATGCCAGGAGCATCATCTTCATCTAAAAATGTAACCAAAAAAAATTTTTTTGATTCCATTATGCAAAGTCTGAAACCAAATAACACTATTAATTATAATTATATTATATAATAATAGATAGGTATGTAGGAGGAAATTTATGTTACCTTTGCTAAGACATAACTAACAATTTTAAGAATTAAACGAGGTAGGATAAAAGTACATGATAAGGTGGATAGGATGTTTAGGGGGTATTTTATATTTACATTTACAATTTTGAAGTGAAGACATGATAATTATTGAAAGGAAAAACTATGACTTTTCCATCAATGTCAGTCACTGTACAGCAATTAATTTATTTTATTTGAGGATATTTGTTAATTTTAGACGTTCTATTTATGTATTATTTTCCAATTGCAGTGCAAGACAGGGTCCACGATGTACATTTACAACTTACAATAACACCTTTCTGTTACACATAGATAATTAGAAATAGATATTGAGTAATATGCATAACTAAACAGGATCGAACATGCAGGAACTATTTAGGGTTAGGAACACTTGGAACACGTTGCCTGGGTTTGAAAGTAGGTAAATAAGGTTTAAGGGATAGATATGAACTACATATTATCATTAATTCTGTTTGTAAAAGTAAAAATAAATGAACTAACCTTTAATCTTCAGCACGTCACGCGTCCAATTCGCACAACAGAAGCGTTTATTAAATAAAACACCGTGCAAAACAAAAAAACTTGTAGGTTCTACGTTCTACCACTGATTTTGTGCACTGCAAAACACAGATTAGAGAGTATGCTGCAAAAGTGCAAAACACTTGGCTGTTTTTTTTCCGGAACCGGAAGTTTTTGTTTTCTTTTTTATGGCTTCGGGCGAGTGACGTTGGCGTATGACCACTAGTGATTATTTGCAGTGTTGCCAGTCGGGTCTTGTCAGAAATTACCAGAAATATAAAAAAATGTAACCTTTTTGAATAAAAAGTAACCTTCATACGGGGGGGGGGGGGGGTGCGGAGCGATTGTGTAAGGTTGTTCATGGATGGTTCATGTTTACCTAAATTCGAAATTTTGACCATTCCATGAAGACCGAAAAGTGACCGGTCGTATAAAACCGTTTCATGGATTTGCGTTTTATTATCAAAAAAACATTTGCTAAAACTCATTATCTTTAACAAATAATAAATCAAATTCATGTTTAAATGCAGTTTATGACATAATTTTTAAATTGTCACTATTAATATTTTTACTGAATAACCTGTAAAAGTTAATTCTACAATTTCTGAAAAATCACCTAAAAGTAACCTTTTCATTAGTGTAACCAATGCAGTTCAAAAGTAACCTAAAAGGTTACAAAAGTAACCGTCTGGCAACACTGATTATTTGCTCCATGCGTATGACAGTTTAACCATAAAGTTAATATTCCTTCGGAAGGAATATTAACTTTATGAGTTTAACGCAAGTTTGTAACAAACAAAAAACAAACTTGATACTTCATCTTTGAAACATAGCGCAAAATGCAAACTTGCTTCAAAATTAAAAAAGCCTTGAAACATCATACCTAAATCAAAAAGCTTACAGCAATATTGCCACAAACTTGATTTGTCATATTTGACGTGACAATCTAATTTCAAATAAAAATCATGTTTGCAGCAAGTTCGCTTGCTATCTGGGTTAGGTAATAAAATAAAATGTTGATACATGTATATTGTTTTACTTTATTATTATGGTTTTTAGTATTTTTGTAGAAAGATGCTAAAAGTTCAGTTAATAATGTTATTTATGGGTCATTCCATAAAAATCTGTATATTTTCGACGTCATTTTGTCCGTAACTTTTTTAAGATACTTTTGAATACTTTATTAGTGTAAATTATAGTTTATTAATAATTATGTTAAATGTCTAAAAGGGCCAGTCATTTTATGCTTTATTTTAGGAGAAATTATAATTTTCAATTTTTTCATACTACATTACTCCTATATGACTTCTAATAAAGTATAAAACTTATAACCTTAACATTTATAAATAAGTTAATATACTTAATGTAGTTGTTTTGTTATTATCACTATATAAAAAACGTCATTCCCTAACTATTAATTCAGTCCCAAGCGCTGTTTAAAGCTAGGGCCTGACGGTCTAGGGACTGATGATTTGGAGTAAAACTTAACACAAATGCAGATTAACTTTATACAGTGTGTCCGGGCTTGTAGTGATCAAACTTTAATGGCGTAATCTATGGACAATTGTATCGATGAAAATACTTCAAATTTGGGGCTTGACCCATTTGTCGCAAAATTACGAGGATTTAAGTTTTTAATTTTTAGTTTTCACCTCTTCCTTCAAAAACAAGTGAATACGTGGGTAACTTAACATTAATAAGCGAATATTTGATATCATGCAATAGTCAATAAAATTAGTTATTAGTAGAAGTAGAAAACGGACACAAGTTTCATACATTTTATGGAAGTAAGAATGGATTGAATTATTTATTTATTTTATTTTATTTATTTTCTTTATTAGGAAAACATACAGCTTATATTATGATACATGTAGAATAAAAATAATAAGTCTTACACAAGCCTATGAGTTTTCACTGATAATTTAAAATTGAAAAGACAGATTCACAATACTTAATTATCTAACTTAAACATTTATAAACCATGTGCAAATCTTATTTGTAAGGTGTATTAATACACATTTTATGCCTTTATTAGACCACGGAACCGCATAGGCATCTCGTGAAATATGTCAACGTGACCATAATCACTGTCATACTTTTTGCAGGCTCTAATGACAAAACAGTTATTTCTATAATTAGTCCTACATAGTGGCGTCATAAAAGTTTTTCCGTGTCTTGCGTTAGGTCTAGAACACCTGAAAGACAACTTACTCAATAAATAGGGCGAGTCAACAATACTATTTATGATTTTATATAAAAGAAATTGATCTCTAAATTCGCGTCTAATGGCCAGGGGCTCAATTTTATCCACGGCTTCGGAATCCTTAAAACGATACCTCAAACGCCTTACAAACTTGTCCTGGATACTCTGCAAGATATTTACGTACTTTGAGTACATAGGGTTCCACACAGTAGAGGCGTATTCTAATTGCGACCGGACGTATGCATTATAGAGAAGTTTTAAGGTGCCAATATTTTTAAAATCAGTGCTTTGTCTAAAGATAAAACCCAACAATTTATATGCCTTAGCAATTATCTTATTGATATGTTGCTCAAAATATAGTCCGCTATCCAAGACAACCCCCAGATCTCGCACCTCATTTACCCTTTTTAATTTTTTCGCATCAAGTTTATAATCGTATTGAATTATTTTTTTCTTTCTACTAAAGGTTATGACATTACACTTATCAACATTTAGGTACAATTTATTGAGAGAACAATATTCACATAAAGTGTTTAAATCTCTTTGCAATTTTTGGCAGTCACTTTCTGACTTTATAACTGAGAATATTTTCGTATCATCTGCATATAGTAATATTTTGGAATTTTGAAAATTAGAAAAAGACATGATTTTTTTCACTTCTTTTTCAGTTATTTTCCAACACAAGAAAAACCAGGTTGTTAAAGTATGTTTTATTTGCATTGTATTATTAGTATTTGAGCTATTCTACAAAACGAATGTAAATTTATTAGTCTACGTCTATTAGTTTCGACGTAATTGTTGAACAAAGATACCTCTTCCCAGCCGGTTTTATAAGATACTTAATACGATGTACCGAAAATAGCCGAAAAACCACACGTAAATACTATTAAATTATATACAATTTCCTATTGTAATCAATAAAGCTACTCAACTAGGGACTGACGAAGTGCCTGGATCAACACATGTTTCCGCAACAACTGCCACGTTTGCACTAATTCAAAAAACGGCTACTGCAAAGCCAGTATGGTCTGAGGATAACTTCGTATCGTACTTTAAACTCAACTAAATGTCATTCACTCTAAATACATATTAAAGCGCAAAATTATAAAATCAGTGCGTGGCGAGGGAATGACGACTTTTTCAACTAAAGAAAATCAAATTATTGTTTATTGAAACCGCAAAATATTAATAGAATTTGGTGTAATATACATTTAAATTGATTATTCGTTAATTAAAACAAAGGAGATAGTTGATGCTTTTATAAATATGGGTTCCAAAACACAAACTTTTGGAGTACGGACATGCCTAGGGAATGACGTTTTGGGTCATTTAAAAGGAATTTAAGATGTTTTAAAAATAGTTTCAAAAAATACAAATGGGTGATGAATAAAGCACATTGCGAGCTGTTTGTTATTTAACAAATTTTTGAATAAAATATTAACAATTATTTCATGTGAAATGTGGCACGGACTAAGAGTTGACATATTTTTGTGGAATGACTGATGATAATTTATCTACATATCTACCTACTTAATTTGTCAAAAAAAAATATATATATTAATATTTTTATGTCTACAAATATGATAAATGCGAAAGGATTTTTGTCACTCTTCCACGCAAAAACCACTATACGGAACGGAACTACTGACTACAACTACAACGGATTTTGATAAAACTCCACAGTATTATCTATACTAATATTATAAAGAGGAAAGATTTGTACCTATTTTTGTATGTTTGTAATGAATAGGCTCAAAACCCACTGAACGGATTTTGATGAAACTTTACAGTATTATTGTTCATAATCCAGAATAACATACAGTGTGAGTCACGTTAAAGTGTACATATGAAAATAGATGAAACTAGACCTATTTTTATCGACAAAAAAGAGGTCAAAAAATTTTTGAGTTTTTTTTTTTAATTTTTTATAGAATTTTTTTTCTTCCAATTACTTATTGTAAAGAAAACGTAATAACTTTTAAACTAAGCGGTAGATCCTGATAAAATAAAAACAGTAATAATGCTAAATAACAGGCGATACTAAAAAAATACATAAAATACACAAAAAAGGCCAACAAATAATAAAAAATGATACTTTTTGAAAAAAAAACTGCTTAAAAATTCGTGTTTTTTTGGTTATTTGATAAATTTCTCCAAAAAATGCCCCTATAACCGGTGGTTTTTATTGCTTTTTATTGTTCTCTATCGTATTATCTTTGTAAAACCAAAAATCGCATGCCTCTATCCCTTTCACAACATTTGCTATGATCGTTTCCTTATATACGGTATATGGCCTCCTATTTGAATCATTATTTCGGGGTAAAGAATGTTGTTTCAGTATAATTTCTATGACAAATAATTGTCGGACGGAGAGGACCTGGAATTCCTTATAAAGCTCTGCTGTAGGATATCTTATGTGCTTGAACAGAATAACTTTCAAAATGGCTCTCTGAGCTCTCTCTATCTTTAATAATGTTGTTTTAAGTGAGCCACCCCACGCTGTTATGCCATAAGAAAGTAATGATTGACATAAACTATAGTATACAATCTTATTTATATTCTCATTTCCAGGTGCCTTAATTTTTTAAAAACCGGTATTAATTTACGCACACGACCCTTCGAATTGTCTATATGCTCCTTCCAGTTCAGATTCTTATCAATAAAAATACCCAAGTACTTAATACTAGAAGCCCGATAGTAGTGTAGCAGTTACAATTTGCATCATCTGTGCAAGTATGTGCTTTCAGAGTAAAATTTAATGAATCTTGTGAAGACTTAATCGAAAACATAATGTATTTCGTTTTCATCAAATTCAGCGTTAGTAAATTATTATTCAGTAAGCTTATTATATTCCTCATACCTCTCTCAGCCTCCGTCTTCACACCATCCCATGTCCTATCAGTAAAAAGCAGAACTGTGTCGTCTGCATATGTGATTATTTTACAGTTTACTAGGTTTGCACTACAGATATTGTTGAATAGACTAAAAAGAGTGTGGGTCCAAGTATGGAGCCCTGGGGAACACCATAGTTTATGGGTTGCAATGAACTGAGAGCGTTACCAACCTTAGTGGACTGAGTTCTATCAGACAAGTAATCCCTGAACAGATCCAGCGGTAGGCCCCTAACACCGATTTCTTCCAATTTGCAGAGTAGCAATGGTATTGAAAAAGTGTCAAAAGCCTTGGCCAAGTCCAGAAACACACCGAGGCATTTCAACTTCTTATCCAAACTCTCTACTACATGAGAAACTAGGTCATCAATTGCATCACCTGTAGATTTATTTTGTCTAAACCCAAATTGGTTTGCAGACAGCAGGTTATTTGATTCTAAGTATTGAATAAGACGACCTTTTCCAGAATTTTGGCCAGTGTGGGCAGCAATGATATAGGGCGATAATTTGATATATCATGCTTATCCCCCTGTTTGAAAATTGGGATAACGACAGATTTTTTAAGAGCTTTAGGAAACAGTCCCGAGGAGATACTGAGATTGCAAATGTGAGTTATTGGCATAAGTAACAATCCAGAGAATTTCTTTAAGAAGTTTGCTGAGAGACTATCCCAACCAGTCGATGATGTATTTTTTCAGTTGCTAAAAGTACAAAAGAATCCCTTGGACTGTTTTCATATTTATATTGTCTTGTCAAATCTTCCTGTGTTGTGTTTGATTTCCGCAAGATCTGCTCGGCTAGTTTGCTACCTACACCTACAAAAAAGTTGTTAATGTGAGTCAAGGAATCCTCAGGAGTATCCTTCATTTTGAGCAGATTTGATTTATCAATTTTATTGCTGGATCTATTCAAGGAACAAGCTCGTTTTATTGTTGCCCAAGTTTTTTTAACATCTTTTTGATTTTATTCTAATTCCGAAATATCATGAGCTTTCTTAAGATTATGCAATATGTTGGTGCAGTAATTTCTGTAGCGTTTATATGTTATATGTAGATTTACGTCATTGGGATATTTTTTATGTCTCTGGTGCAGGGCATCTCTGAATTTTACACACCGCAAGAGACCCGGCGTCATCCAGGGTTTAACAATATTTTTTCTATTTGGCTGTCTAAAACTAAAAGAAGATTCCTTTATAATCCCATTCATCTGAGCAATGAAGGTTTCAGTGGCAATGTTTACGTCAGTGATCTCACAAAAACTATTCCAATCAACCTGTTCTAATAAATGTGAAGCCTTAAGATCGTCAATCTTTGTATACACTAAACTTGCCTTCCTGAGAGTATTATTGAAAGTAGATGATATTTCAACAAACACCGTATTATGATCTGTGATCGAGGAGGAACAAACCAAGGTTAGAATTTTGTCATTTAGATTTAACAAAGGAGTGATCAAGACATCTGTCTTCACGAGTTGGCAAGATGTGGCTAGGCATCAGCCCATGCATCGCAAGGAGATCCATGTATTCGTCTGATCTATGATCATTATTAGATTTACTAATGTCGATATTGATATCTCCAATCAATCATAAAGATGTTTGGAACGTGTTTTATGTTGTGTAGCAATAAATCAATGGAATTTTGAAAATTTATTGTAGAAGTAAATGATGGCGATCTATACACGCAAACAAAAGAGTAGTTATTACCAAGTTGTACCACCAAACAATCAGCCTCATCTATCATTGGTTCATACACAGATACGTCCTGCAGATTTTGCCGAATATATACTACGACACCACTATTTTGATTTATATGCCTAGTAGTAGAGTAGCAGTTATAACTTTTCATATCCGGGATAAGATCAGAGTTTTGAAGCCAACATTCCGTCAAAACAATAACATCACATTCAATTTCGCTCCTAGCCAGAATTTTTTTTATTTATACTCCTGATGTTCTGTGTAATTATTTTAAGTGAGGTATTTGATTCAGTCATATGCAATTGAAAAGCACTCGGATCACCAACTAAAGCTGATTTACCAACATTGATTTTGTCAATGTCAGTAGCAAATTCATTAATGTGACTATCCATATTTTAAACAGAGATATTCTTGTATTGGATTTAATTGGTGATCAGTAGTTAGCAAAGAATTGGACCGCGAAATGACTGTTTATATTTTTGTATGAGTTTTTAATATTATGTGTGCAAAGTTGGTTATAAGATACATAATAAATATCCTGCTACTAGCCTTAATTTGACTCAATTTATAAGGATAACTAAGGTTACATACTATTATTACATAAAGAAATGATTTCCCAGGTAACAAACAAAACAATAAAAATAATGAAAACTAAGAAGTGCTGTATGAGACGGCTTTTCTGGCTTACTAGTCATGTAGAACGTAGGGCTTCTACTTGGGCGCATGACCTCAGCACCACCGCAGGCTCACCATCAGATTTTCGGATAAGGACATTTCCACGAGAGGTCCAGCAATACTTGTAGTTTCCATCCTTTACAAGAACACGAGCAGCAGCTAGAATTTTTTTGTTGAGTGGGGTCAGCGCTTCAGATAAATGGTTTGAAAAATGAATTTCGACACCGACTTCTTTATTTCTTTAATAAAAAGTAAAGTCAGCATGTTATGGAATTATAAAACTCAGGTATTAGTAACAAAATAAAGCGCAATAATGATTGGGCTTAATGCGTATGCGAATCAATGATACCAAATTTTGCAGAAAAGAATAATAAGGAAAGTAATGCAATTGGTAAGTTTACAACTAAAAATTGTATAAAAACTTTTAATTTTTACTTATACATGGTGCAAAAACAACTATGAGCAATATTTTGCAGGGCTTAAGAGCTTCAAATTGTGATAGTAAACAACTTGTTTAAAAAACGTGGGGCAAAATATGAAAAATATTTGGACCTCCCATACAAAGTTCATGATAGTTTTTATATTTTGAACCTTGTCTCTTTGACAAAGTCAGCAGACAACTGCATGCAGTTGAATATAGCGACTGCGTGCGGTTGTTGTGGTGCAGTCCGTGTGATGTGAGCCTAAGAGTTGTTGTATCCAAACTTATTTGAGAATGATAATTAACTAGAAAAAATCGAACTGCCTAAGGCGGGAATTGAACCCACGAACTTTCGCTTGCCGTTCGACTGCTCTTCCAACTGAGCTACTTAGACACTGAATTCAATTCATCGTGGGTTCATTTCCCGCCTTAGGCAGTTTGATTTTTCCAAGTTATTTATATTTAAAACTAGCTGACCCGGCGAACTCTGTTCCGCCTTAAAGGCAATAAATTAGCAAATCTTTCCTTATTTGCTCACTGTTTAGACCTACCCTGGACTACGACAAACATTTTAACACCAAAATCAGCTCAATCGGCCCAGCCGTTCTCGAGTTTTAATCAGACTTACGAACATCAATTCATTTTTATATAATTATATAAAAGATTAGCTTTATTTAGTCTGTAAGTAATTAATTTTGATTTGTTTATAGGCAGCACAATATTCAGTTTAAAGAAAACCTGGTAAGATTACGTTATTCCGTACCGATCTTCTCGAATCTTTTAGTTCTGTCTTCGATCAAGGACAAAGTGTCAGTCCAGACCTGTTCAGCCAGTTCATCAGTGACTGTATGGTGCGGAGTGGTAACTTCGCAATCATCGAAGTACAGGCCCGACACGCTCGCCAGAGAGGGCGCGCAGGCCAGGTGCACCGACGTTTGCGCGCATTCCACCACCGTCTTACATATGCGGTCCATGATGAAATACAGTATCTTCTTAGGACAATCCGGGATTTTCTCAAATATGTCTGACTTTCCCATTCCTGGATGCAGAGAATTTACTGTGACGCCTTCCGGAAGGCGCTTCGCCATAGCCTTAGCGGATAATAAATTGCACAGTTTGCTATTGGCATATTATTATCTTGTCCAGAAGTTAAGACGTCGTTTTCCAAGCAGTAAGTCGTCACGTTGGAACTTATGGGTTTCATGGGCAATCGAAGTTACAATTATGATGCGGCTAGGTTTGGAAGCAACTATCTTGGGCATCAGCAGGTTAGTGAGATAAATGTGAGCGACGTGGTTGACCTGCATCACGTTTTCGATTCCGTCTTCGCTGTGGCGTTGCTCGGCCTCGGTGAAGCCGGCGTTGTTGATCAGAACGTCTAAGCGGTCGAATGATTTGTCAAAATCCTCGGCAAATTTCTTCACGCTGGCTAGCCTTCCAAGATCTAAATGTTTGTAGAAGATGTTGGGGTTTCCCGTGACTTCGGTGATCTTTTCCGCGGCAGCCTTTGACTTGGCGTCGTTGCGGCTGGCGATCACGACGGTGGCTCCACGCTTGGCCAGTATTTTCGCAGTTTCGAACCCTATGCCCGCGTTACCACCAGTAATTACAACGATTTTACCTTCCAGATTCACTTTGCACGAACACATTTTTTTTGTTACTTCTACCCATATTTTAATTCCAACTAGCCCTAATAAAATAAGACCGGTTAACATTAACAACATAAACCCCACGTATACGATCATTGTGCGAGTCTGGTTAGATTAGAATGCACGGTTTTACAATGGTTCAATAGGTTAAATCACAATACAAGTAGGTACCTAATATTATACTTTACGTTTTTATGACGTGATATCTAAGTAGGTTGAAAATGTAACAAGAATATAAATATGTTTCAGGAATATTAAACATTACCTACACTTTTGTCTTCAAAAATTGTAATAAATTAAATATTATTATTTTTTATGTTTTTTTGTCCACAACGAGGAAGCTCTTGGCCTGTATCTCACCTGATGGTAAATGATGATTCAATCAGGCCGAACGAGCTTCACCCGGAATCCTCAACCACGGAGGAACTCTAACTGCCGGAACACAACAATGCTGTTAACATTGTTGTTATGACGACAGACTTAGGTAAGAATAGTGGTAGCTAGCCAGGCGAACTTAGAACAAGCAATGCACAATGTATGTATTAAAATAAATAACGGCCTAGGTACCACCGAAGAACAAACTTTTAACACGATAAAAAAGGTTAAATACGGAGCCTCAATAAAATTGCTGTTATATTTAATTTTTTACAGGATTTAGCTCCTCCTCGATTCCGAATCCTCGATTTTTATAATGGACGATGATGAACAAGATAAAAAGATAATTTATAAATCAAAAACAAGGGTGGCAGCGAAATGATATGCCCTTACAAGCATGTCAAGATAAATGCTGAGCGGGTCTATTGACATGCAGTGGCTTAGAAGTTAAAACCTAATTGTTTTTGTTCTTGTTGTATTGTTGTTTAAATGTACTGTGTCCTGCTACTAGGTGGTTCGACGATCTGGTAAAGGCCGCGGGAGGAACCTGGATGCGGGCGGCGCAGGACCGTTCATTATGGAAAGCCTTGGGGGAAGCCTTTGTCCAACAGTGGACGTCATTGGGCTGAAACGAGCGAACGAACTTACTGTGTCAACAAAGTTTTTCTGTCTATTTTCTATAATGCTGGATTTTCAATTTCAGGCATTATCTGTTTAAGAAGGAAATCGGATAACTCGGATTAATACATCGAATTAGGTTGAGTATTTTTTTAATTAATCTGCCGATAACAAAGATTATGACACTCTGACGTGGTGATAATGATAATAATATAATTACTTATGTTATAAGTTAATTAGTGAGTTTCAATTATTAGTGTGTCGTTGACTGTTAAACATGAAGGGCTTTGCTTTGGTCTTGTTGTGCGCGGTGGCTGCGTCCCAGGTAAGGGTCTTCCCATTGTTAATATGCAAATTCATAAAACTGAAATAATTTTAACGTCATTACTGATTTGTTTTTATCGTCACAGTGATTAGGTTAATCATCTAACAAAGAGACATACTGCGTCTTTACTTTAAAAAATTGCTTTAGGAAGTACCTACTCGTACTTGACCTGTACTACCTCATTTTTCTTCAAGAGATATCTTTACATGATGTTTAGCTCTATAAACTAGCACTATAGGAATTTTAATGAAAACGAGCTTGCATTTGACTCATAAAAATATGCTCGTAAAAAGTTATGTTATATGGACATACTTAGGTATTTGGTATTTCTTTAATCATATTTTAGATTTTAGTAGGTAATTTGATGCTTAACCCTCGTCTGGTTAACTTAATCGACCCAATGACTAGGTATTACTATTACCACAGCTATTACTTCCAAAGCACTAGTTCATAATTATTTTTTGATAATGTGAATGTTTGTGGTTTCTTTTTAGACGATACACATTTCAAACCAATTTTTTCTTATTCAGGAGTATCGCAATGATTTACCCGCTTTTTGTTTCCTACGGGATGGTATATGTACGTGAGAATCGAACGCAGGACCATAGGAGCATCTCAAGTCTATTGTCCACTCCAAGGGTTGCTAATTGCTATTAGTATCGCATTTCCTTAATTTTTATGGTATTAATAGTGAACTTTCTGAATCCTGGTAAATTAAGAATTCGATTATTAAACTAGCCTAACAAATATGGTAATCCATATTATCCATAAAATATTGTGCTCATAGAAGCGTTTAAAGATCCTGCTAGAGTGTACTTTGGTAACGCTTGGCTACTACAAACTCTATTAATCGGCCAGTGTGCTGTTTAATTGGTAACATTTTACTCTATTATTCAGTTAATGTTCAGCTCTTAGGGTGACAGTTACCTGTAATAATGCTCAAATAATGTTGTTATAATGCTAAAGTGACAGTTGTTCACCTAATAGCTGATTAATTTGTGCCCAAATTAGAGTTAAATAAGCACTTACAGCGCCTCTAACTCTCTTATTCAAAAGGCTTGTACAGCTAAGGATTATATTGTGGACAGTAGTTCAGCTATTATACAGCATTTCTGTGCTACTTGGGCAATCAGATGTCATTCAGATTGAATGAAATTGATAGAATGAAATCTGATTGGTTATTCAAAACGTTTCTCCGCTCTTCTCCGCCTTTATAGAAAACGGGTCTAAGATTTTGTAATTTTAAACCGTTAATTGAAGTCTAAGTAAGTAAGTAATGCTAAGTACATAAGTAATTAAACTTATAAAAATATGTAAATACTTTATATCTATAGGCAAAGATTTAGCTTAGTCGATTAATTTGGGTTTTCCAAACACACTATCTTTATACTTGATGTCCCTTTCTTATCATAATTATAATGAGCCGTTAAACTGAAAATATTCCTAATTTATGTTATCTAATCTTAAAGCGGCCATGCATCATGTTAATCCTGCTTAATTCGAAGATAATAAAGTACATCATGACTATGAGTTTAGTTCGTAAGTATGTAGTTAAGTTTACTTTACCTAAACATTTTAGTTTTAAAACCTAAACATAGGGCCCGATTTCCAGCAAAGGTGAGAATATGTGATCGAATAACCAATCAGTGATTCTTTATGAGATCAAATCAGAAATGAGGTGATCCGTAAATGAACTACAGTCACTGACATAGCCCGACGGATTAGCAAGCTGAAGTGGCAATGGGCAGGGCACGCAGTTCGCAGAACTGACGGCCGATGGGGCAGCAAGGTTCTGGAGTGGAGGCCACGTACCGGAAAACACAGCGTGGGACGAAGACCTGATAAAGGTAGCAGGAAGGCGCTGGATGCAGGCCGCTACCAACCGTGTGATGTGGAAGTCATTGGGGAAGGCCTATGTTCAGCAGTGGACGCCCTGTCGCTGAAATGATGATGATGATGATGATGATGAACCGATCAGATTTAGTTATTTCCACATCACCACACCGCTCAGCTTTGGTTCGGAGATCCGAGTGGTCATTGAAACATCTCTTCACTTCTCCGCTTTAGTGGAAATCGGGCCTTACCCAACTGTAGGTGCTAAAGTGCAAATCTTACACGCGTCTTGTAAAGTTATGTATTATTATAATAAATTATGTCAAGAAGTTTAAAAAAATATTATAGAAATTGTTAAAAAATGTTATTTCTGATAGGCGGAACTAAGAGTAAGAACTTAATGTTACATGTCAAGATGATTTTACGCAAATTTTAACATATTTTTCTTATTTGCAGGCTCGCAGCACTGGCGTCGAAAGTAAGTATTAGGTATATGGCTAAGCAAATACTTAGGTAGGACCTGCTTTTTTAATTATTTAAAGAAAACCTTCATCCGAGATGTAGATATTGGGCCCGTGTAAAAGTAAATAAATACTCTATCTTGTTTTTGTTGTTTTTTGTTTTACCTAAATAAAAAATATATTTAAGCTAAGTAACTTGTGTTCTTCACCACAATAGTCGAGCGGCGGGGATCGAACCCGCGTTCCTCGGATCACGAGTCGGCCAGTTCTTTACTCCCTCACCGTTCGGCTATTGTCGCCTACCTATACCTTGATGGGTAGCATCACCTTTAAAGTGGCTCAAACGTATTAACACGATACCTAAAGTACTCTTAAAACAAGACAAGACAATCAGTTAGTTTGCGTTCCAGATCTTTAAGCTGAATAGACCCAAAAAATTTTCGAATTCTAAAAATCATTTCCAGTTTATGAGTTTACGTTCGGTGTACTCGCTAGCGAGTGCATCAAAAAAATCTATGAAGATTTTAGTTCTTGAAAATAGCCTTAAAAATTAAGTAATTTTTTTACGCATTCGCTAGCGAGCACACCTAACGTAAACTCATGGTAAGCCCACAGAAACTTCCACGACACTGACATATGTGCCTGCTTCCAGTCGGGCGTGAAGCCGCGTCCTTGGGCGAGAACCCTTGGCTGGTGCATTTGCGCCTGGCCGTGACCAACAGCGGCGGCCTCCTGAACTCCTGCATCGGCTCGCTCGTCGACCCTCGCTGGGTGCTCACCTCTGCCAGCTGCGTCAACAGGTAACTGCTCAACTCATCATCATCATCATCAACAGCCCTTTACAGTCCACTGCTGGACTATGAGCCCCCTCCACTATAGTGGAGGGTTTTGCCATAATCCCCACGCTTGGCAGGCGGGTTGGAGATCGCAGTTGAAAAGATTGATGTTTTTCAGAGAGCGCTGCTGCCCGTTCTTTGTTTGATGACTTTGAAGTTTGATGTGTAGTCCCTAAGTCGCCTCTTACGACATCCGCGGGAAGAGTACGAGTTGGTGACAAATGTATTCTACTCTGCCGTCACCACACGGCTTAACTGCTCAGCTAGAACTAATCTTGTATGACTTACTTGACAATTCTTGCCGATTTTCTTCGCCTCGTCTGCTACAGTGCGCCGCCAAGTTTGCTTGGGCGACCACGTTTGCGTTTTTCTTCGAGGTTCCAATCCAGAGCCTGCTTGGATGTATGACGTCACTCTTAGTTCTAACCCGTGGCTGGCGTACAAGCTGTCATCCCAACTCGACGGTCACCGGGAGCTCACTTCCTCCAGTTGATATAACAAGTAAGAACTGCCCAAAAAAGATTATTCTCCAGACAGTTTACTACCGAATCCGATAAAATGCAGATATTTGAAAACTAATTGGAGACATCGGATGACGGATATACGGAGTGCGTATAAATTATCGTCATCTACGATTAGGTACTCCAGAGGTGGAATTGTGTAAAGCAATCGTTATCATTTGACAGTTCATAACGTACGATTATTCTATCAAACGCTTTGTTTAACTGACTTTATCGTACGTTATTAACTGTCAACTGATTACGATTGCTTTACACAATTCCACCTCTGATTTTATTTTCACAGATTCACATCGTATTTGCGAAATTGCTCTAAAAATTTATGATTTTAAACTTTCGCGTTCCATTTCGACTAAAGTAAAAAAAAATAAGTTTTTTTTTAGAGACGAGACGTTTATTAATGAGTCATAATGTACTCATGGCTTGACGTTTCGGCTGCGATGCTGCAGCCGTGGTCACAAGCAGACTGGCGGCTCGCGGCGTCGTCCATTCGGGCGGGCTTGAAAATTTTCAACTACCTTCATATTGTCATTTAAACCACTAGTGATTAATAAACGTCGCGTTAAGACCCGTGTCTTTCTACTTTAGTTGCTCTAAAAATTACTTAGACCTCCTTCATTTCCAGTGTCAACTTCGTGTGGATCCGCTACGGCGCCGTCGACGTGTTCACGCCGGAGTTGGTGACGGAGGGAGGCGCCGCAGCCGGACACCTCGTGCAACGCCACCCTCAGTACGACCCTGTGACCGGCGCCAACGACATCGCTCTGATCAGAGTCAACAGATACGTGCTCAACCCTCGTAAGTTCTACTTGAGTTTCAGTCATCCTCATCTTTTCTTATTGCTAAGACCTTAGTAAGTGTAGCGCCACAGCAACGCCGCACCCGTGCACCGCCACCCTTAGTACGACCCTGTGACCGGCGCCAACGACATCGCTCTGATCAGGGTCAACAGATACGTGCTCAACCCTCGTAAGTTCTACTTCAGTCATCCTCATCTTTTCTTATTGCTAAGACCTTAGTAAGTGTAGCGCCACAGCAACGCCGCATCCGTGCTCCGCCACCCTCAGTACGACCCTGTGACCGGCGCCAACGACATCGCTCTGATCAGGATCAACAGATACGTGCCCAACCCTCGTAAGTACTACTACAGTCATCATTAACTTTTCTTATTGCTGAAACCTTAGTAAGTGTAGCGCCACAGCAACACTGCACCCGTGCACCGCCACCCTTAGTACGACCCTGTGACCGGCGCCAACGACATCGCTCTGATCAGGATCAACATACGTGCTCAACCCTCGTAAGTTCTACTACAGTCATCATTAACTTCTCTTATTTATTTATTTATTTATTTATTTAAGGATAGTACACAGCACAATATCAATCTGTAATATTTATTTATTTATTTATTTATTTATTTATTATTCATTATTGAGCAATTACATATTTGATCCAAATAGCGTCCTAAATCCTTTTTAGGTTTGTCTAGACACTATTGTTCTCTATACAAATAAAAACAAACGTTTTAGTATAAGCATTCACAACACTTTCAGATATACAAAATATTATTTTAGCGAGTGCAATAACAATGTTTTTTAGTACATTTTGTAGGCTATCCAATTATGACTATCCAACATTAAACATTTCTACATACCTTCTCGAGTGACAACCATTATGGATTTAAATATCCTACTGAAGGGAAGCTAAAACATTATGTAATTTAAACAATGATCCATCACACACTGCACCATGCATAGTGCATACCGCAAGTTTTTTATTTTTTTTTGTATCCTTAATGGCTGTATCGTGTCGTGCGCTGCCAATGTGCTTATTGCTAAGACCTTAGTAATTTAGTAGATTCTCTGCAGGTAGGTACGCATCTTCGTACAGCTTCGTTGAAATGGCGGATCACGACGATGAAATTACCTCAAAAGCCAGACATAATTAATGAAAATGTCACGAGTTTTGCAAATATGGACGCACTATTGGCAAACTATGGCCTTTCCGGCACAATTAAAACTTTTAGAGGCCTCCGGTCTATTAATTAAAAACTTTCTGCAGTTGACGCTTTTACGCTGGCGGATTTAAAACTAAAAGCGATTTATTGAATCCATTCCGAGTTGTAAACTAAAGCTGATCGATACGTTTAACTATTTACTTAACTAGGTAATAAAGACTTCTACATATTTGTGTATTTATGTAATAACTACAAATACAAATATTTTATTATGAAACACATGTTACATTGTCATTACAAATTAGCCTTTTCCATTTAAGTTTTAAAAAACTTGTCCTAGGATAAGGCCGCTCTTCACAATGTTTAAAATTTCTAACATGAGTAGGTAACTAATAATTTTACGTTTAACAATTCCACGAAACTCAGCAATATGTTATAAACAAAATTCTAACTAGCTTGCCGCCCGCGGCTTCGACCGTGAGGAATTTTGTCTTTCACAGAAAAACTTTATCGCGCGCGTCCCTGTTTCAAAAACCGGGATAAAAACTATCCTATGTCCTTTCTCGGGACTCAAACTAGGTATCTCTATGCAAAATTTCATCAAAATCGGTTAATTGGTTTAGGCGTAAAAGCAAGCCAGACAGATAGACAGAGTTACTTTCGCATTTATAATATTACTAGCTGACCCGGCGAACTTTGTTCCGCCTTAATGGCAATAAATAAGCAGACTTTTTTTTTTGTTTCGAACGGGATAAAAAGTATCCTATGTCCTTCTCCTGGCTCTAAACTACCTCCCTGACAATTTTCAGCTAAATCAGTTCAGCCGTTCTTGAGTTATAAGCGAAGTAACTAACACGACTTTCTTTTATATATATAGATAGCTGACCCGGCGAACTTTGTTCCGCCTTAATGGCAATAAATAAGCAGACTTTTTTTTTTGTTTCGAACGGGATAAAAAGTATCCTATGTCCTTCTCCTGGCTCTAAACTACCTCCCTGACAATTTTCAGCTAAATCAGTTCAGCCGTTCTTGAGTTATAAGCGAAGTAACTAACACGACTTTCTTTTATATATATAGATAGTATAGATAGATAGTATAGATTATGTACCTACGTAAATTGCAACAATTCGTAGTTTCTTATCAAAGAAAAATACGTGAATATGCTGCCGATGGTTTAACCAGCTTCTTTAGACAATCGGTATCGTTATCATATTATTATTATGATTATTTCGAGACTGTTCACAATCAGTTGTACCTTATAGATTTCTAATAGCAAGTTTAAAGAAATGCGAAGCGACCTACAGAGCATTTATTTTGCTCATTTAATTTGTAGGTACATAGCCAATTGTTAAGCTCTAAGACCTCCTAGCTAGAGCTTTCGCGATTGCTGAAGTGCTGCTATAAATATCTTTCTTTCGTTACTGTGTAGTTCGTTCATCCACAAGATGGACAGATGACCTTATAGAGTTGCAGGAAGCTGCTCGATGCAGGCAATTTCCAACCGAAATCATTGGAGGCTTTAGTAAATATGTTCAGCAGTATAATGTAACCTATGACTGGAATGATGATCTTGAATTAGTTGTTGCTGATCAAGCAGTTGAAGTTGATAGCTTTCTAACGTTTTCTTACTTTCCAGCCAGCGCAAACATCGCCGTTGTGGAGTTGGCTGCCGCTGATGCTGAAGTGCCCTCATCCGGCAAGGTCTGCACATACGGAGCTGATGCTGATGGCGGTATGTATTCTAATTTTGAATTCAATCAAATATTTTACAAAATATGTTACCTACTCGTATGAGTAATAAACTTACTAAGGCTGGGTTGCACCATCTTACTTTAACTTTGACAAACGTCAAAAATCTGTCAAGCTTCATACAAAATAAACCGGTTATCGTCAAAGTTACAGTCAAAGTTAGGTGGTGCGACTCAGCCTAAATCTGTCATAGATAGATTTTTGGTATTTAATCAAAACATGCGTTTCTTCTTGCTGATACATCAAATATCAGGTAAATTCAAAATTTCTGCTGACGTAACTGCTCCGTGTTGTATTTGATAGTCCTGGATGAATTGAGGGTTTTTATGAATACTTGTCAAAGCTCCAATAGAAAATTATGACGTCACTTGATCGCCAACTGAATTTAAATTGTGCAGATGTCATGGTTCTTCCTTTTCTGGTTGTTGATTACCTTTATTTGCTTGTGACAGCCGCTGGTGAGTTCCTGAGCTGCGTCGATGCTGACGTGAGCACCGACGATGACGGTGTCATCTCTGCCGATGCCGAGAGCACCATCGTGAGTATCATCTACAAAGTATACCTACAAAGCCTGTGCAGTGACTAGAATGCTAACCGGTCACTGCAAACTAAACAAACATAAATCAAACATGAACATGACCGAGGAAACTCTGTGCAGATTCTGCCATACAGAAGAAGAAACGGCCATGCATGTTCTTTGCTCATGCGGCCCGCTTATGAGCAAAAGAAGCATCCATCTCGGGCGACACATCATGCACCCGGATGAGATAGCAGATATCACGCTCCAAAGAATCTGGAAATGTAGACTCAACGGGACTAAGCAGTGAACCCTAAAGACAAGGGCTGCCACAATAGATCAAACCTGGTCGAGTTGGCGCAAGTAAAGGCCCAAAAACCAATAATAATAAAAATCATCTACCACTCTTAGGCTGAGTTGCACCATCTTACTTTAACTTCGAAAACGTCAAAAATCTGTCAAAGTCCATACAAAAAGCACATGTTATTGTTACGGTTAAAATAAGGTGGTGCAACTGAGCCTTAGCCATAACACCCTAGGCGTGGTGCTTTATAAAGTGACTAACGTAGAAATATGTTTCTAGTTCGATCTTGGATCCCCCCTGGTGAAAGACGGAATGCAGTACGGTATCCTGACCAGGGCTGGTGATAGCAGCAGTAAGTACATTCTACTACACTTTCTTGAATTCTGATTTTCCAAATAAGTGACTATTTTTGTTCTTATAGCAAATAATCGAATTTTCTGACCCGGTTGGGCCTCATCTACACCACCTACGCTTTGTATTACAGTCCCTAACAGGGCGTAGGGTTATCATTGGAGTTGACGCGAACGCGTCATCTCCACTTTGGCACGGCAAGCTCCGCTCGACTGATGTGGAGCGTCGCTCAGCCGTGGAAGACTTCATAGCTGAAATGAACTTAGTTATTCACAACACCCCTAATGCACCACCAACCTACAGTAGCCCAACGGGCGAGTCTCATATTGACGTCACGCTTTCTAGCGCAGACGTCCAGCTGGATAGGTGGCGTGTCCTCCCCGACGCGTCCTGTAGTGATCATCGCTTGATAGTGTACGAGTTTAAACCAATGTCGCGACAAGACACAGTTCATGAGTGCAACAACAACTATAGATATAAATGTCGTGGGGCCGACTGGGCTTTTTTCAGTACTCTTTTTGCGTCTCATGCCAAAGATTTTACTCGTGCCGACCTGAGCGCGACTGATAGTGCAGAAATTATGTCCGATACTTTTACGTATTGTGCAGATGTTGCGATTGGTCGCGCTCCAACTAGAGGTGTACGTAGATGTGATTGGTGGAATGAATCGCTGGTAGAAATTAGGAAAAAGTTTCGCCGGGCTCGCCGTAAGCTTAACACACTTCGAAAGGCAAATGTTACTGGGGATGCATATGAAAATGCTTTATGTTCTTTGAGGGTTGCCAGGTCCCATTATCGAGCTGCTGTAAATAGCCAAGGGCGTGTTACTGCGGAAAACAGTCGAGAGATTAGAAAAAGAGGGTCCGTGGTCTCCGATATATCATGAATTCAAAGCTAACCGTAAATTAGATATTGCTTATATTTCTAACATAAAAATTAACAACACTCATACGGTGGGTGTAGAGGAAACAACAGGTGCTCTTCTTAACGCGCTTATACCCGACGATAGTGTGTCTGACGATAACGATTATCATCGGGACGTCAGAAATGCTATTGCGGTGCTGCCTGAGTCGCCTGTGTCTTCTATTCCTAGCCTTGATGAGTTTTACGATATAGTAAATAGTTTACCCTTAAACAAAGCATCGGGCGAAGATAAAATATCAAATAAAATGATTAAAGCAGCGTGTAAAACAGCCGGAACGGATATTCTTAATGTTTTCACTCGTTGTATCTCGGAGGGCGTGTTTCCGAGTATATGGCGTCGCGGATTTATTAAAATTATACCAAAGGGAGGTGACAAACCGCCCGAAGATCCTAAATCGTACCGACCTATTACATTACTTCCCTCATTAGGTAAACTGTTAGAGCGATTAGTAGTGCCGCGTTTGCTACCGGGTGGTCCAATTTTTCACGAGCAGCAGTTTGGCTTCACCGCCGGGAAGTCTACTGCAGATGCAGTAATATCTGTTAGACAAAAAGTGACGTCCTCGGTGGCAAAGTACGTTGTAGGAATATTCCTCGATATTTCAGGTGCCTTCGACAATGCTTGGTGGCCGATCCTGCTCTTAAAACTGAAAGTTCGTGGATGCTATAGTAATATATATTCACTACTGCACTCGTACTTTTGTAACGGTACAACTAAATTAAAACTCGGCCATCATGCTGAATCAAAGGTGCTCACGCGCGGCTGTCCCCAAGGATCGGTCCTAGGGCCCTACCTTTGGAATTTGGGTTTCGATGATTTTCTAGCATTACCATTACCCGAAGGCTGTTCGTTAACCGGGTACGCTGATGACGGTCTCCTTTTAATAGAGGCTGACACTAGATCAAAGCTTGAAAATCTAGCGGATACATGCTTGAATTTAATATCTCAATGGGGAGACAGGAATCGTTTGCAGTTTGCCCCTCACAAAACTTATCAGCTTCTATTAAAAGGTAATCTTAAAGTTTTGCCTCGCATTAAATTCAATGAAATAACTGTTAAAAAACGGGAATCTGTTTGCTATCTCGGACTAATTTTAGAGAAAAACTTTAGTTTTGTCGAGCACATTAAACAGATCGGTGAAAAAGCTAAAAAGAACTTTTATGCCTTAAGTCACATTTCAACCTCGACGTGGGGTCTAACGTTTAAAATCCTCCGAGTAATATATGGGCATTTCTACTGTACGGTGTATTTTTTCTCAATTCGGTGCTAAAATTTATATTTAGTTTTTTAAGTAGTTTCAATACAAAAAAATAAATGTTACTCCATTCTGAATGTAAAAATAGCATTGTCACTAAATATTGTGAAGTGATTTATGAGAAATGTTAAGCATCGAATTGAGAGAGCACCGAATTGAGAAAATGAATCACGGAATTGAGAAATGAATCTCCAAATATAAAAATCGCTCCGCAATCTTAGAATTGATGACATTATGAAGAAATAACTAATGTATTTCAATAATTAATATAATAAATACTTAAAACGTTTTGATATCTGATTGCTGGTCTATTAGTTAGATGGTTCATTTTAGGTTTATGTGTCTGAAATACCAATGGAATAAAACAAAAATCCTAATCAATATGTTTAATTTTTTAATAAGGAACTATAATAAATTCTTAATTTTTATATATTATTTTAATTTTATTTAAATAAATACATAACACAGGGTCTCTTTGTTTATTTATTCTTAACCTTAAACATAAAACAAATATTGCAAAACCCAAGAGCTAGATTGACCTGACACTATACCGAAGATAATTATTATATCGGACGTCAGTTTGTACACTATTAAAATGGCACTCAAATAGCTGAAATACAACAAGGCACCAGGTGTTACGGCATTATAGCTGAGCTTCGCCGGTACTAAAGGCTCTACAGAAGCAGTTCAATTCCGTCATTCTCGAAGAAAAAACGCCTCCGGCATGACACAGAAGTGTGGTGATAGCATTATAGACTCATCTCACTTATGAGGCGTGTTTACAAGCTGTTTTCGAGAGTCCTTACGAATCATCTCGCTCGCAGACTCGACGACTTCCAGTCTTCCTAACAAGCTTGCGGCAGATTATGCAGAAGACCAAGGAGTCGCGATATCGGGGATGATATGGGAGTCATGGCCTCCGTAGAGCCTTTCAACAAGTGGGTCTCAAAATGAACATGGGCAAGACAAAAATCCTGTCAAATGTCCGTGTTGCACCCAGGTTCCTCCTCTGAAGGTTGGAGACTACACTCGAAGTTGTTGACAATTGTGTATACCTGGGACAAGAGTCCAGATAGTTATGTCCAACTTTGAGAAAGAGGTCTATCGCTGAATTCAACTCAGCTAAGCATCAATCGGGAAGCTTCGCTATTACGTCTGAAATACCGCAGAGTCTTAAGACAAAAGTCTTCTACCAGTGTGTGTTGCCAGTGATGGTGTATGGATGTGAAACTTGGTCGCTTACTATGAGCCTAATAAGAATCATAAATGTGAATATCAGCAAGAGAACCAAAGTGACCGGCATAGCCCGTAAAATTGCATAAATCAAGTAGCAGTAGGCGGGGCACATAGCTCGTACAGATAATGTCTGTTGGGACTGAAAAGTTGTCGAGTGGAAACCACGGACCAGTGAGCAGGCCCCCACTAGGTAGACCGACGATCTGGCGAAGGTCGAGGGAAGAACCTGGAAGAAATATTTTAATAAGATAGCAATAGCAGTGTATTTTTTTTTTCATGAAACCTCAAAAAAATAGTTTTATTGTCTTCTGTCCAATGACTGGTACGGTCCAATGATTGGTAGTTCACCCTATTATTATGCTTTATTGATTTCATTATTATTTTAAGTTACACAAACAATTTATAGCACAATAAAAGTATCTATTTTCATTTAATATCAATTCGGTGTACGTGTTTTCTCAATTCGATGCCCCACTATCCGCGGAATTGAGATCCACGGAATTGAGGAAAAATCACATTTCATCAAATTACTCGAAAATATTATAAATTACAGCGATTTCTACCAAACGTAATGGCAGATATCAGTTAAATACTTAATTAATTCAGCAGTAATCTCATTAAATACTTCATGAACATTATTAATATCGCACACCGGTTTGAGAAATGACCAGTGACCAAAAATTCTGAGTGATTTCAAACCTCTGAAAAATGCTCCTCAAAGCGACTGATCCCTCTTTTATAGTGCTTGACCACTCGAGTGCAACTGCTAGTTTATGGGAATCAGGCGTGGGTGTTCGTATTGTGCGTTGTTAGTGATATAGGAGCACAAAAGTAAAAATCACGGAATTGAGGCACACACGTCGGACAAAATTTAAATGTGTTATTGTATTAAAACCCAAGGACTTGCAATAAAGAAACTCATTTATATAGCTTTATTAACTATCCCTTGTTCTGTGAATGTGGGTTTCATAATGGGGAAGTTATTATTTCAAAAGTTATGAAGCAAAAACGAGTAAATTCTGGAAACCGGACACTCCATTTTAGGCCAAATTTCGCCCGTTTTTGAACTTTCGGATTTTTTCAAGGCGAGATGTAAAACCTGGCGGTCTTCTAAATATGCTCTCCATCAAGTCAAGAGTCCTATAAATACGTGTGATTTTTTTCAAGTCCGTACTTCAATTTTAAAGGTACTTTTTTCGCCCCAGTAGGTCGATCGGTCGTCCCCGTAGAAATGCCCATATTCGGCCACTTATTTAAGCTCCATTTGCTATGGTGCACCAGTTTGGGCTGACAGAGCTACTATAGGAGCCGCTCGACGGAAACTACTCCAAAGTCAACGCCTTGCATTGATTTTTCTTTGCAAAGCTTACAGAACTGTGAGCACGGAGGCTCTGCCAGTCCTGGCTGGTGTACTGCCGGTCGACTTAGAGGTACAAAAGCGTGCGGCTATGTACTTCGCATCAAGGGAAAATATAACCTCCGATTTCTTAAATAGCCGCGATCGTTCTAAAATAAGTCGATTATTTGATTCCCGAGAAGTCGTTGAAGAAGATTTACTTAATGAATGGCAAAAAAGATGGGATACGTCAGTCAAAGGACGTCACTTATATAAATTCTTCCCGAATGTACGCGAACGTCTAACTAGGCGATGGTTAGAAATCGACCATTGCTCGTCGCAGTTCCTCACGGGACATGGCAACTTTAAACATAAACTTCACGAATTCAAACTAGTTCCGTCTCCTTTTTGCGAGTGTTCCACTGATGATGTCAGTCATGAGCAGTCTGCCCATCATATCTTGTGGGAGTGTGATCTTTGGAAACATGAACGTGATATAATGCTTAATTCAATACAACATACATCTGTTTCCGCAATTTATTACACCGATCTTGTCGCGACAAGGAAAAATTTCCGTGCTTTTAAGCGATTTTGTGAAAAATATTATTGGCAGGTAGTTGCTAATTGCTCATAAGATAGGCCCCCTTAATTTAATTTATTGTCCGTGGTGCATAATCTTTTTCTTAAAGGTTTTAAACCTTTGTTTGTCACCTGTCATCCGCTTTGCAATGGAGGGAAGTCGAACCTTAATTTCGAACTCCTCCTATGTTCTTCTGATTAATTTCGTTGCGGGTCCAATGACAGTTTAACTTTCCCCCGGGACAAACTTGACCTTCATTGGTTGGGTTTTTGTGGCGGTCAAGCTGTAGATCCTGGCTACACAGGAGTTGCAGTGGTGGGAACGAGAGGTGGGAATAGTCCCGAAATAATCGAATTTTCTTTTTAACCATAGGAATTTAAAGAAATTTATGACACTATAAACTATACTCAATAATTTATTCATCATCATCATCATCTCAGCCATAGGACGTCCACTGCTGAACATAGGCTTCCGCCAATGATTTCCATGTTGCCCGGTTGGCAATTTATTATTGCATCCATAATTTTACAAAAGGTGGTATGGTAAGTTAGATACAATTATGAACCCTTCGGGGCACTGCATTATAGACAGTGCTAGTCTTTTTCACTGGTGCCGGATTTTTATTTGCATCTATTTGTAGGCTTCATCAACCCTGCCGCCTACCGCGACTGGATCGAGCAGACCGCTGAAATCCAGCTCCCTGGCGGTAACGACAGTGGAGACAGCGACGACAACGGTGATGACAGCGACGACAATGGCGATGACAGCGACGACAACGGTGATGACAGCGACGACAATGGTGATGACAGCGACGACAATGGTGATGACAGCAATGACAGCGACGACAGCGAAGACAGCGAGGGTCTTAAAATCAACTTCGTCAACTAAAGTCATCACCGATGGACACTTGATGTCTCTTACTACTAAATAAAACAATAAAGAAATAAAATGGTTTATTTTTTAAGCAGATTGTATATTCATTGAATTTAAAATGTATAATTCAGATTAAAATCAACAGCGCTTCGTTTAAGATAATAACCGCTTAAAATGCATGTTAATTTTCAGAAAATGCATTAACATATTGTGAAGAGCCATTATGTTGTTCAATTAAATTAATTTAACATTACTGATTTGTGTAAATAAATGCTCCGTAAATTAGAGAATCTTGTCATTAATTATTATTGAGTGGACTTCATTATATTCGTTGATTTCAGCACTTCTTAGGTAAGTACAGGATTTCCCCGTGATTTTGCTTGCATGTATTTGCACTGGTCTGTCTATAGTATGTCCCAGGAGGACCTCATCCCATGACACATGATTAGGTTTACCTAAGACTTAATGACATAATATAAGACATAAATATCTAATACCATTCTTGATAAAAAGTAGGTTTCCGATACAAACTTTTGTGTAGAGATTCATCAAAATTGGTTCAGCAGTATATGCATGAAAACTTAACAAACAGACAGTCGGATATAGTAGGATTAGTATCTATAGACCACTGCTTCTACCATAAGCAAGCTATGAGCTACCACAGGCCGTTTATTAAGTTCGATCAAGTCCAATCGTTTTGTAGAGCGAATTCGAGTCACTTTGTCGAACTATTACGTTGATTCATAGTAAATTTAATGTTCTAACTATTAATATTTGTTATCCTAACAGAAGACCAACCAAAATGTTGTAGAACTTCGACATCCGGCGTTCATAGAATTTGAGAATTTGGGTGTGTTGTGTAAGAAGTTAGGTAACTGTTTAGTGACCGAGTTAGCCGACTGAGTAGGCCAAGACACCGCAGACTTTAGCTAAATGGGCTCGGTTATGAATGTAAACTGTATAATGGCTGTCGAAATGGCTATTTACTTAATTTGTGGCCATGAGTCCTGTATGGAATTCCGTACTGAGCATGGTTTGAAGCGCGCACCGCTAGGTGACGCCACAGAAAGGCTGCGCGTGCTCAGTCTATACTGAATCTGAGGACAGGTAAAGTACTTACTTATTTGTTTGTTTTTACTCTCTACAGTCATATGAGAACTAGAGTGTGACGAACGATTCACTAAAAAGAAGTAGATTTTGGATTTGTAGACTTGTTACTTTCCTTATTTAGATTAGTATTCTTGATGATTGCATTGACGTCTACACACCATCCTCTTAGTCACAGCAAAATAATGGCATGCGATGGTATTCCGAGTCGGAATACAAATGAATTCAATGTTTAAAAGGCCAATTTTTGCAATTATGCAATTGCAATAAATGTTTCTTTCTTCCTTTCAATTTTTTGGCAACGTTGGCAAAATTATTACGTTGCTACGCGTTGCAGAATTTCTGATATTGCTTTTCCTAAATAAAAATATGTAAATGCAGCGAATATTACTGCCTGCTTATCACTAAAATATGTAGGTAACTACAGTCTGATAATTATAAAGGCAGCGACTTATTTAATGTCTACAATCTAGATTTGGTGGACCGACGACATCGTAAAGGTAGCAGGGAAGCGCTGGACGCAGGCCGCTACCAATCGATCAACATGGAAAGCATTGGGGGAGGCCTATGTTCAGCAGTGGACGTCCTATGGCTGAAATGATGATGATGATGATGAATCTAGATTTAATTTTCATTATGGTCAAAACTGTATTTTAACTTCTGCGCTAGGCTCTAAATAAAAATAATGCACAATGTTCAAAATGTGGTTTTTAATTTCAGGTTTAGCAATCATTAGTATGAATTACGTTCATTTTTCTGTCTAATCGGTGCTCCTGTGGACATCTGTTTTATCCACATAGTTTTTTTAATTCAGCTAGACGGATTAATGCGCCCACCTGGGTCTACCTGGCTTTATCCAGGCACGTCGCGAGGGCGGTAGAAATTGTAATCCTTTATTTTTTTTGTTTTTGTAGTCGCGTATTTATGAGCTTATGGTAAATGTGTAGCTAAATTTTTAGTATTTCTCACGTGTGATACTGCTGAAGTCCTACAGAAAAATTAATTTTCACCCTTAAGTATCTGGTACAGTGTAAAATGCTAGCATGCAGATAATTGAAACGAAAGCGTTAATTAAATTAAATCGAGCAAGCCCGTTGAAACATTAGAGTTTGCTTCTATCAAAGAAAATCCTAATATTAGACACTAAAAAGCTTTGGAATCGCACCTTTTAAATCACAAAGCCAGTCCTGTGGGACCTGCGCATTTTTGGATCAATCCATCTCTGTCACACGTTGGGAGCTGTGCTGACAGGAGTGAAAGCAACATTATTATATTATTATACATTACCAACAATATGAAAAGATCTCTCTGCAAATATGCAATATTTAGGTATTACGAATAGTCCTCACTCAGAAGTTAAGGAATACTTCTTGCATCAGGTTTTCTTTCGGAATGCAGTATTAAAAGCGATGTTATTTTTAGAACATTAGTGACTCTACTTTTTTCGACTTTTGTTCCACAATGTAGAGTCAGAGAACCTGTTAAAGGCAAGTTAAGTTTTTCCGAGTGAGTCATCGTATCTGCCATAAGCGAAAATTATGGAATTAAATACGTATAAACATAACATGTTAACTGTTTTTTATATTGTAGATTCTGTCTGTAAAATGCAGGTTTCTCAGATCTATTTTAAGGAAATTTAAAATAGGTCTCTTTATGATTTGCCCGAGCCCGATCGTCGAATCCGGGCCCTTTACGTTTAAGGAGATTTAAGCCACACCATCGGACAAGTAACTGGTGTCTCACCGACCCATTGTCCGAATCCCAATCATCGCACTCGTATGTTTACGAATATGCGTCTACAAACTTTCTCTATTACAGCATCACTGCGCCCGCGCTCGAGTCGACGCATGTCACTCGCGGTTCCAAATTCAAATTCGTATGGTGTTTTTATTTCGAAGTTTAAATTACAAAAATTTTAATCGTCGAGTGCGCCTCTGTCAAATGAGTGTGTTTTGTTCTTCGGACATGCGAGTGTGATGTGTTGTGCATTTAAACGATCTTGTTTTGTTTATATTACGGAGTTGCTGCATTAATGGAACGATTTTTAGAATAAGAAAGGTTTGGATACTAAACATATTTATTAATATTTTATGTACTTAAGAGTTCATTACTATTTACAATATTATGAGTTGTTTTGAACTTTTGTAAACGTAGGCTTGTAAAATATAGAGAAAGTTATCGAATGACTCAGATTTAATTCCAGATAATCCTGCTTTAAGAGGCAATGGAAAATTTTGTTGGATCATAAAACTTTCCGTTACATAAACATCTATCGAATCTTGGGCCTTAACAGTAGCGGCGTAAGGGGGGGGGGCGGTGGGGGCGGTCCGCCCCGGGTGCCAAGCATCAGGGGGTGACACAAGTCGCACAGATTAGTACTCACTGGCACATCTGCATGGCAAGTCAGCGGTCTATTTCATGACATGGGGTGCGAATCGGTAGGTAACCCCAAAATCCTGGGGGGGTACCAAGGGGTGCCTTAGGACTTATGACGGGGGGGTGATCGCCCCGGGTGCCAACCCATGCTACGCCGCCACTGGGCCTTAATGCTATTTTGTTGAAGCCGGCAAGTTCTTAAAGTAGAAGTAAATACAGTGTATATAGTTCACTCTTTTATTATGCAAGTGTTAACGGTTTGTTTTGTGACGTAATATTTGACGAAGTAACTATTACGTTAGATCCCGGTAACGCTAAATTATCTATAGTTAGTTCGATACTATTCGAATTGGCATCGAACTTTATTAAAATTAAGTTATTTAAAAGATTAAATTTAAATAATAAGACTGTATGGCTTTGTGGTTAACTGCAAAAGTTGCTGTAACGAAGACGCGGGTTCGAATCCCACAGACGGTCACAGAAAGTTTGTGTTATGAACCGAAAGAAGGAAAGACCAAAAATGTTTATTTGCCATATAAAAACAATACTAATAATCAGCATAAAAACCAGTTATAAGTTTTATGTTAATTTGAATTCACCCATTTAAATTGCCACTTAGGCACTTTTTATTTGCGAAAAAAGCTTACATTTTTTATTAAATTGTGCAAATAAAATGTCAATGTTTTAGGTATGTTTTTACAAGTGACAGTATTAGGTAAATTGAGCTGCGTTGAGGCTCATCGTTCATTTACACTCAGTTGGTGAAATTGAGGTCACACGCAGGCTCAGATTTAAGCAAAAAGTTAAATATCGGCATAAAAATAAACCAAATTATATTACAATTTATCGGTTTTACTGTAGGTGCTGTAGGTAAGTAATAATAATAATTAAACTGGTCTTATTCCGCTCTGCTCTGGAATAGATAGTAATAGATCTGGTGGGATTCCGTTGTCTTAGAAAACTTTTTGCTTACCATTTAACATATATTTTTTTAATCAGAACACGGCAGGTTTTTACCGCAATCGTACCTGATGTAAAGTGATTTTATTTGGGGTTTTGCTATCATTTTGAATGAATGAAACGTTTGCTACGATTTTTTAAAACCAAATGAAAAGTAAAAATCCACCAAAAAGCTCCGTTACCTCTACATTTTTTTCCGTGTGCAAAGGACACAGATTCTAATATAGTAAGTGATAAGATAATAAATACCCCATCATTACACTTGCAAGTTGCTTCTTTACGTAGGTACTTACGACTGTATAGGTCTTAAGTATTAAGAAATCACGATAAGCGATTTACATAGAGTGTTCACATTTGCATCGTATGTAATCATGTAAGTTGCTTACTTACGTGAGTAAAACTTATAAATGTAAAGGCAGTTTTCAATGTAGAGTTCTTCTTCTTAGTCGGGCACTCTTGTCAGAGTGGTCGTGGTTGCGCTGACGAGGTACATGGTGGGGTAATTTCATCTCCGAGTGTAGCTCTCCTGGTGATGTGCTTCCATTTCTAACGGTTAGAGGCGTCGCGAGTACACTGGATGGTGGACTCAGTGGCCTTTGTGATAGCCTCTATCCAGCGGGTTGGCGATCGACCGCATGCTCTCTTGCCTTCCGCAATTCCTGTAAATGTAGAGTTATTAAACATTAATTATTTCTGACCCACAGATTAACCAAAGACAGTGGATGTAGAGACTAGAGACCAAAGATGTTCGGGTTTAAACGATCAGTCGCCTTCCTGGTGGTGACCCTAGCGTGGGCCCTGCAATACTACACCTTCGGGAGCGTACTATTATGGTACATTTTCGCAGTACCACTGTCGCTCGCCGTGGTATATGCAGTGGGGACCTATGACCATGAGTACTGGGCCGATCGCGGGATCTTCGCCCCTCCTGCTTTGCCCTTCGTAGGGCATATCAAGACTGTCGTCACCTTCAAGGAGCAAGGAGGACTCTTCTTCAAGAGAATCTACGATCAATACAAGGATCTGAGGTTTTTGGGTGAGTATTTAAAAATTTAAAAGCCAGCATTTATCTCAAAGTACTCGCTGACAAGTATAAAATGAAAATAGGACATAATAGCAGCAGGTTTATTATAAAATTGATGTTATTAATCTGAACAATCTTATCACGTAGGTAAATTTAATGTACTGTCTACCGATGTCAAAACTTTAAACTTCGCCGACGCTCTACTTTGTTATGCACTTAAACATTTGAAACGTAGTATTATTGTTGTTTATTAAACACGAGGTTAATTTAATCAAATGAAATATTTTATTCAGCGACACCAATATTCATACTTATTGTAGGTATTTCTTGTTTTTTACGATTCCAAAATCTAGCTTGCTCAATATCAGAGGAACTTTAGTCGAAACTTATTAATCTAAATCGTTTAGCCACTAAACAAGTCTATAGATAACAAAGCAGTATCGATGCCCATCACTAATGTACTGCACCATCCATATTAATTCTGCTCAGAGACCGGAGCCGGACACTTCACGGACTCCGGGGTCCGGACAGCCCGGACGCTGCTCTCGGGGTGCAAGAATAATTGATTCTTCCTGTACCACCTTTAGTAACATTGCTATTGATACTTATTTGGTCTAGATAAAAGCTAACTGAAAAGCGGGGCAAGTGAAATAGGATTTTGCTCCGTGAATTCAAATTCAAAATTCAAATAGTTTATTCAGTACATAGGCCCTTTCTAGGGCACTTATACACGTCCCAAATATAGCTTGCCCTACCACCACTTCACTACCAATATTACTACATAAAAGTATCATCAATTTAGTTAGCCACAGGGCGTGCTAAAACAACACCTTCCCCAATGATTTCCCCAGATTGGCCGTTTATTCTGACTTGATCCATCGCTAAAATTCATGTTTGACCTGTGTAGGTCAAACATGAATTTTAGCGATCTCCTCGACTCGTCTCGTCAGCGTAAGGAGTGTTCCTTACGCTGACAAGACGAGTCGAGGAGGCCTGATATTTGAATTTCTGTCCCTTAAACGCCTTTTACACTATCCACGAGAATAGCCATAACGGCTACTATTCATAATAAATGGTTCAAAACCTTTTCCAGAATTTCTGAAAACTAGGAACAATTTTTTCCAGGAACGCACCAATTCTACCAGAGGACCCTCGTGGTCCGCGACCCTGAGCTGATAAAGAGGATCTGCGTGAACGACTTCCAGCACTTCGTGGACCGCGGCTTCTTCTTCAGGGAGGACGTGGACCCCCTCGCCGGGTCCGTGCTGTTCCTCCGGGGGGCCAAATGGAAGCGCCTTAGAGCCAAGATATCACCTATATTTTCGTAAGTTGCCAGATATTCTCTTCTTCTTTGTCCTAGCCATTTTCCACTTTCATCCCAAGTTGCCTGACAAATATGTGGATAAAACTGTATCAAATACATTCTTATACCATTTCCACAATCCAAACAAAACAAAAGCCATACTAATATGATTAAAATAAACTTAAATATTTTCCTTGCCTAAATTCATTTGTCACATTTCAATAAATTCAAAAAGATTTACGCACTTCATCAAATTATTATTTACCTACTATTTGTTTCCCATTTAGCAACGAATGGAGTGCTTTCTTCTTCTTCTTTATTACAAACATACGCAGACACCCACCCAAGGACCACCGAATATTTTCAAATTGAGTTTCCTCTAGATTCTAGCTTTAGAGGAATTATTGCAAATTTTAAACATATAACTTTAACTCAATATCTCTTCAATATCACTTTCCAGACCAAATAAACTACGAAGCATGTTTCCACTAATTGACAACACGGCAAAAGAATTTCTAGTTCGAGTGAAAAAGCAATGTACCAAAAACAAACACGATGCTAGTAACAACGCCAGTGAAGAAGACAAAATGGTGGCTGAAAAAGCGAATACTGCAGAAGTAAAGTTTGAGAAGTTCGTTGGAGGTTTTACGGCAGATGCAATAGTGCCGTGTGCCTTTGGACTGAAAAGCAATGTCATGGATAATGAGGATGATCCGTTTGCTGTAGCCCTGCATGCCTTTTATGAGATGTCGCTGTTCAACATTTTTGAGAAGTAAGTGTACCTCTGCCTTTGAAGAGAGAAAATAAGACCAATCTTTCGGTGCTCTCTTAAAGTAGTAACTTTCTATGTAATTGTATCTTACTTAATTGCAATTACATCGCGTTAAATGAAGTAACATAAACGGAATAATTACATAATTGGTTAAGAATAGAGCAATTATTATAATATTAGATGAGTTTCAGTCAAATATAATACGAATACATTTGTAATAATGTAAGTACATTGGAGATAAAACATTTCTCTAAAGTTATTGCCGACCTCCCCTTTTTAGAAGTAGTACAATAATTCCCTTATCAATCATAAATTATACTAATTTCAGGACCATGCGTCAATTCTGGCCCGCCTTCGTGCTGTTCTTCCGCATGCGAATCATTCCGAAGAAGACCCATGACTTCTTCTGTAACATCGTCTGCAGTGTACTCAGGGCCAGGGAAAAAGGTGTGTGTAAGAAGTTTGTAATAAGCATAATTAATATTATTCTTAGCCTGGATACGTTTGTAAACGTGAAAAGTCAGTCAAACTCCATAGAAAAACACAGGTTAAATTTAAAGTTACGGCTAAAGTTAAGGTAATACCGTGACTCGGCCTTAGTAGGCATACGCTTCTCAGTCACCGTTATAATTTATCGTTTAGAAAAGCAACCTCTTCAATTAGATTAACATAGGAGAATGTCACAGTATTTGTGATTACAGGTGACCAGGAGAAACGCGGAGACTTCATTGACATGATGATGGCACTGCGCAACGATGACACCAATCAAAATAACAAGCCGGTTGAAGACGACATCGAAATTAGTGAGTTGACGAACTTCGAAATCGAAATTAGTTAAAGAAAACAGTCATTCTAGTTGAGTGCGAATCCCATAGGCGTGAGCTTATTTTGGTTCACATTAGAAAATCCTGACGATCTTGTAACCCAGATCCCTCCAACTACCTAGAGGAACAGGTTAGGAGGAACAGCTCTAAGCCTGATACTAACCAGAAGACGGGATTAATTGTCAGTAGTGTCGCTCTATTCTTTCTTGTTTACGACGACTTGTATAAACGGCCTCCCAAATAGTTGTAATTTTTGTGTTGTATGTACCTAAACATAATCTACAAGGTGGATCGGCAACAGCATAAAGGTAGTAGGGAGGCGCTGGATGCAAGCCGCTACCAAACAGTCAACATGGAAACAGGTCTATACTTTGCAGTGGAAGTCATAAGGCTGAAATGATGATGATGATGATGTTATAAAGAGTACCTGAATGTCTCTTATGTCTTCAGCTGATATGGTGATAGCAGCGAACGCGTTCATAATCTTCCTGGGCGGCTTCGAAACCACATCTTCGACCCTGGCTTTCTTGTTCCTGGAGCTGGCGGCGCATCCGGAAGTCCAGGACAAGATGAGGAGCGAGATCGAGGAAGTTATCGCCAAGCACGGCCAGATGACGTACGAGGCGTTACAGGACTTGACGTATATGGAGATGGTTATATTGGGTATGTATAATAATTTAAGTTATAGAAAAATAGAACTCAGGAAATCATCAAAAAATGTTCTGCCTTCTAGGTACCACCCTCGACTTTGATATCAGTTTAATTAACATAACAAATCACTTTATTTATTAGGAGTAAGAAATTATGTTTTGATATCGCTGACATGGGAAATGATGGATTTTATTCTTCTGTTGTCTCGTTAACATGGGTAATAATGGATTCTACAATAAACGTTCTTTTCCTATTCTCGATCCCGTATCAGACTAAAATGTAGACTTCTTATTTATGTCCGTCCTGGGTCGTATCACTTGTATCTAGGTATCTCTTTTGGTGAACTTCTTTCAGCAGTTAGGCGTGTCTACATATCATGCAGATACAGCTTTAGCATTTAAAATATTGTGCCATGAATTTTTATGATGTGAAATGCTTAACATCTTATAATAAGTAAGCCGAGTTGCAATCGAAAGCTTATGGTTTATTCCACCAGGTGCAAAATATTTTTTTAAGTTGTATCTTCCTGCACATTTATGTACAATTTAATGCTGTTGAAACATTGTTAAACAAATAAAATAAAATAAATTAATTAAATGTTAGCTACTTTGTCACAAAACAACTACTTAGAGTTACTATATTATTCATTTTACAGAGACTCTTCGCCTGTACCCGCCGTTCCCGACCATCCAGCGGATGTGCACGAAAGACTACACCATCCCGGGGACCACTACAGTCGTGGAGGAGGGCACCATTGTGCTGTTCCCAACGCTGGGCATACACAGAGATGAACAGGTTTGTACCTATTCCATTCACTGACCACAATATTCTAGTTCAGGTTTGTCCCACTAACTTACTGATGACAAATACTTAAGACCTTCTAGTTCTTTTTACAGACCTTAGTTAAGTATGCATTCTGTCTGATACAAAAATAATGGATGGAAGGGCAAAGCGTCATGATACTTGGCGAAAAGATAATGCGAACCTATACCTACAACCACAACTGCAGATATTTAATAATTGTGACAGTCAGACTATTTAGTAAGTTTGAAAAAATACTGATACTGAAATAATAATAGTTGATTGGGCACAGAACTATTCCCACCTCTCGTTCGCACCGCTCAACTCCTGTGTAGCAAGGATCTACAAATTTTGACCGTCAATAAAAACCCAACCAGTGAAGGCCAAGTTTGTCCTGGAAGAAACTGTCATTGGAACTGCAACAAAATTAATCAACTGCTAGTGCAATAAACTAGAAACTTATTAAACTAAAAAAAATCTGTTTGAACAGTATGCTTGTCCGCGATTACTCGCGTTTGACTAAACCCATTTTGACGCGGTTTTCAGAAGCGTTATTTGTATTTAATAATTTTGTATTCCAGTACTTCCCCGATGCGGAAGCGTTCCGCCCCTCGCGCTGGGCGGGCGCCGCGCCGCCGCCCGGTGTGTATGCGCCCTTCGGCGACGGGCCCCGCTACTGCATAGGTAAGCAACCTACTGCAATACCTCATCACCATCATATACTCAATCTAAATATATAAAAGGAGAAACTGACTGACTGCGTGACAGATCAACGCACAGCCTAAACGGCTAAACGTAGGCACTTGAAATTTGGAAGGGACGTAGCTTAGGTACCGTATAGGTGCACTAAGAAAGGAATTCCCGAAATTCCCACGGAAACGGGAGTTAGCGGGAAAAAACTTTTGTATGAAAATATCTAAACCGCTTAAGATAGATGAAGGGGGTAAAACGGGATCCACGCGTACGAAGTCGCGGGCGGCCGCTTGTACTCTATAAGATTCGTTCGTTCGTTCGTTCGTTTCAGGCGAAAGACGTCCACTGCTGGACAAAGGCCTCCCCCAAGGATTTCCACAAAGACCGGTCCTGCGTCGCTCGCATCCAGGCGCCACCCGCGACCTTCACCAGATCGTCGGCCCATCAGATCTATAAGTTTATTGCTTCCTTCATAGTACATTTAGGTGTTACATTATAGTTGTAGATCATTAAGGACCCTGTTGGGCGCTGCAAACTAAAACTCAATAGGAAAGGAGGCTTCTTTTTATCATAGATAGAAAGTTATACTTTAGGTACATCGCTAATGAATTTTATCATCTAGATATTATTTTATGGTGTAATAGTATTTCGTAGTTAATAGCTCTTTTAGCCCAGTTATGAATTTACTATTATTATTTTCTTTTAAATGATCATCATCATCTCAGCCATAGGACGTCCACTGCTGAACATAGGCGTCCCCCAATGATATCCATGTTGCCCGGTTGGTAGCGGCCTGCGTCCAGCGCCTTCCTGCTACTTTTACGTTGATAATAATTAATGCTATAAGTACTTTAATGGAATATTTTTTTATTCATTACGTACATACACCAACGACAACAGTACACTTTATATGTTGTATAATTTTATATTCATAATATTAAGCCAATTGCACTATCCCATAAACAACACAGTTTCCTAGAAATATAAATAGCTGCTTAGTAGCGTAAATGGTATTTAAGTTGATATCTAAAAACCGCAATTCGCCTTATGTACTCTGTTATCTAAAGTGCAATAAAGTTTTAAATAAACAAACAAACCGTATTAGTAATATACTTTAATCAATGAGTAGTTCAAAATAAATTTACTACTTTATAATCTTAGCCTAAATACCTACTTATAAGTTTGGTTTCAGTTAAATTAAGTACCTATGCTAAGTTAGTAATGACACCAGCACTTATCGCAATAGCAATTTGAAGTAAATAGTTCTTCCACTGTATGTATTTTTAGGTGTAAAATAGTATTTATTACGAAGACCATATGCTTTAGTATTTAACTTGGTGTTTTGCATTATCTGTACGCACAGATAATAATAATACTGGTCTGTAAGTATACTTAAATGTTGCATGCTGGCCAGTAGCTACTGCTTATCTTGCGGATGCATTATGTATAGCATGTGAGATTGTGTGGGTCAATAGTTTAATTACAAATGTATGGTTAAATAATTGTAGATACACATTTTAACCAGTGCAATAATTAATTTAACATGAATGAACAGTAATTACTATGAGACCAACCGTCCTTATTTATGTTTTTGTTTAGCAGTTTTTGCATGAAACAATGACAGTTACGGAGATTTATCAATTAATATTACCTACTTAGGTTCAGCAGTGGACGTCCTATGGCTGAAATGATGATGATGATTACTTAGGTAGGTAGGTACTTATTCAGAATTATCTCTGTTTCAAAATAAAACAAAGTAGGCCAAAATCACATATTTTTTTAGGATTTATTAGGTACCATTTGAAAATTTTTGGTTACACTCTTTAAGTAGGAAAATCTTGGAAAGGGTTAAATAAGGTCGGTAGGTCTCATAGTGATATCTGTCAGAATAACCCTAGAACATCTAGACTAACTCCCCTTAAACCTTAACGGCTCCGCCACTAATTAGGTACCAGTCACCCTGTATGATTAACAATAAACGACACAATAACTACAAATGCTTATGTTATCATTGATATTTTACAATTAAACTTATCAATTTACGTGTAAATTATCTCCTAATTTAGCCATTAATTAATTATAATGATGTAAATGTAAATATAACAGGGCATTCCAGGGTCAAAAACAAAAATCCTTGTAACTATTGATCATGGCTTCCAAAATAAGTAGATACTTATTTAGTTTTTTCCAAGTTCCTGTCGTTTCATTAACATTTGATTTATAACTTATCAGCAGAATCGCTTCATTCAAAGTTATTGTTAACTTAGCTGAATTCCTGTGGTTACGACACATTGTTATGTGTTTTGCAATGGTATCAAATTTTGAATTTGTATTACTTATCGGATCACATTCTTATAACGGGACTATTGTGTAGCCAGGATCTACAGCTTGACAATAAAAACCCAACCAGTGAAGCTAAAGCTTGTCCTGGGGGAAAGCTAACTGTCATTGGACCCACAACGAAATTAATCAGAAGAACATAGGAGTTCGAAGTTAAAGAAGAAAAGGTGTGGCCTGCTGTCTGTCTTTGGTTTTTGATGATATTTAGGATCTAGGTGGACCGACGATCTGGTAAAATCCAGGGTACGCAGAACTGACGGCCGATGGGGCAGCAAGGTTCTAGAGTGGAGGCCACGTACCGGAAAACGCAGCGTGGGACGTCCACCCACAAGGTGGACCGACGACCTGATAAAGGTAGCAGGAAGGCGCTGGATGCAGGCCGCTACCAACCGTGCGATGTGGAAGTCATTGGTTAAGTAAAGGTAGCAGAAAGGCGCTGGATGCAGGCCGCTACCAACCGTGCGATGTGAAAGTCATTGGGGGAGGTCTATGTTCAGCAGTGGGCGTCCTGTGGCTGAAATGATGATGATGATGGACGTCATTTGGCTGAAACGAACGAACTTGATGATATTGTGTGCATTGCAGGGAAGCGGTTCGCGATGATCCAGATGAAGAGCTGCCTGTCGCAGGTGGTCCCGCGGGTGCGGGTCTTCCCGGTAACGCCCCGCGCCGGGCCCTTCGCGGCGGACCCGCGTTCCCCGCTCACGCTGCACCCCTACGACTCCCGCGTCAGAATCAGCCTCATTCAGACAGACAATTTTACTTTTACTGCTGGACAGAAATAGTTGAAAAAAATATATGTTATACAACAGTTCAAGGACTACATTTGTGACGTTTGAATTTTCGCTACGTCTCTTTGTTTTGGATTAAAAAAATAAATACGGGACATCGATTTTTTACTTAAATTCCCTACTCCTCCAAAACGGCTATGTTAATTTAAAAGATTTTTGCACGAATAGATTAGGAATTCTTTAATCTTTAAATGACACGTTGCGTTTTTCAATCGAATAATAATTTCATTCATAAATTTTACTTTTGATAAATTCCGAACGTTTTGCTGTTGAGGGGGCCTTCGCGGGGTGCGGGCGGCAGTCGGCCGCTGGCCTTCAGACGGGGAGGTTGTGTCACTCGCTGCAAACTGACATTAGCGATCAAAATGAATTTTTTCTTTGGCTGAGTTGCACCACATGACGTGACCTAACTTTGACCGTAGCTTTGGCGATAACCGGTGTTTTTTTGTATGGAGTTTGACAGATTTTTGACTTTTGTCAAATTTAAAATAAGATGGTGCAACCTAGTCTTTGTTTGACAATAGTTTTTATGTCAGAGTTGTTCATAGAGCACGTTCAGTCAGACGATACGATTGAATTAAGGCATGCTCGGACTAGGGCATGTAATATCGGAAGGTTTTCAATTCCGATATTGGATTCCGATATTAGATCTCAATATCGGAATTCCGATATTAATATCGGAATTGAGTTCATGTGCTATAAAATTAATATTTGGTTATATTCTTAAGAATTTTGGATTGTTTACAATAAAATAATGATTTTCATCAAAATCTTAAATTTGGTTCATAAAATTGAAGTTTTTTAAAACCATATTTTTTACGTTATGGGTATCCATTGTATTTGGTTTTTTATGTGACAAGAGGCAAACGAGCAGACGGATCACCTGATAATGAATGGTTACTGATAATGAGCCTATATGGACTAGCAAATAATTAAAGTGTTTTTGTAAAATCACAGGTATCAAACAAACTTTTACTCCTTCATTATATTACCTTGTTTTATGTAGGCGGAACGAATTTTAGAGTCATTCAAATCACGTGTTACAAAAATTGTAGAGAGTGGTAAAAAACTTGAATATGCTTGTAATTTGTTCCTTTTTGATTATCGATGTACAACTCACAAAATCACGAGCCATCATGATCATCATGTCAGCCATAGGACGTCCACTGCTGAACACAGGCTCCGATGCTGATTTTCACAATGGCCGGTTGGTGGCGGCCTGCATCCAGCGCCTTTCTGAGGTCGTCGGTCCACCTTGTGGTTATGAGTCCTACGCTGCGCTTTCCGTTACGTGGCCTCCACTTCAGAATCTTGCTGCCTCATCGTCCGTCTGTTTTGCGTACTAAGGCTAAACCGTTGGAAGACCTTGTCACAATGCTTGAAGACCTTAATCGAGTTTCCCAACAGGTAGGCCTTCGGATGAATATGGAAAAAACGAAGCTTATGTCGAATGTCCATGTTGCTCCTTTCCTTACCCTGTTTCGGTTAGGAGCTCGATTCTCGAGATTGTTGACAAGTAAGTATGTCTATATCGGACAAACGATCAGCTAGGTAGTTAGATGCAATTTCGAGAAAGAGGTAAATCGTCGAATACGAAGACGAAAGTCTTCAATTAGTGTGTGTTACCAGTGATGATATACGGCTCGAAAACGTGGCCTTTGAATATAGGACACAACGTGCTATGGAGTGGGATAAGCTTGGTGTTTCTTTACGAGATCTAATCAGAAATGAGGAGCTCCGTAAACCAACTAAGGTCGCTGACGTAGTCCGACGGATTAGCAAGCTGAAGTGGCAATGGGCAAGGCACATAGTACGCAGAACTGACGGTCCATAGTCCAGTAAAATTAATGTTTGAAAGGGAGTTGAGACGTCGTTCTTTGTTGACCAAGTACCTATGGCAAATGCTAAAATTGATTTAGAACAAGTTAAATTAACCATAAATAGTAAAGATATTAAAATATTTGCAGTGGAACAAAAAGTGATGGTGAGAGACATGAAAAAATCATTGGTCTTTGCCAATCATGTACTTTGGGCTTTGTGGCAGGTTGTGGCGAGTTTAAACGCTTTGTTTAAAATCTCAATTAAAACTTTTATCTGATTCCGATATTACGATATTGGGTCGCTCAATATCGGAATTGAAATATCGGATCTCGCAGTCCGAGATTCCGATATTACGAGATTCCGAGATTCCGATATTCATGCCCTAGCTCGGACGCTATTATCTACCTAAATAGAATCTAGTGTAAAAAAATCGACTCCAAAAAAAACGGCACTAGATAAGTAAAAGTTGAAAATATATTCCGTTATTTATTTACTAGGCCTTTGCAATCAGTATCCAAATTAGGAGCGAGTCAGAATCAGTAACTTAATCGATTTACGTGAAGAAAACAATTTATATTTTTCATACTTAGCCTCGGCGCAAATGGGCCATTTAGAATTAGATTTTCAATATGTTTCTTCGCGAAAATACCACAGTTAAAAAAAATAAGATAAAGTGGTATTGATAAATTATAGAGCTTATTAAAAAATGTGGATACTGATTACAAATGCCCGTATATTATCATGATTGATATTTTCGGAGTCGGTGATTTTTTGGTGATTCGTTTTGGAGTAGGTTTTAATTTTTGGTGAAAATTAATTTATTTCATGCCTTTAGTAGACTATAGGTACTCAATAGACTTTGTTGTTGCCACTGAAGGTGCATAGGTACACAGTACATTGATACCATATTTTTCATGTTAAGTGCAAATAAACTTCCCTAAATTACCTGTTTGTTGACAAATAAAAATATCCCGTGTCCAATATTTTTGATAGTGTAATTGACGGACTAAAAGTGTTTTTTTAAGAAACTAGCCTATTCCTACGGCCACATTCCAGCTCCATCATCAGACCCTGTTTGTCTTTGAGAATTGAAGTAGGTAGGTACTCGTGATTTTTAAAGTAGCTTACTTACATAATATTACTTACTTATATTTATATAAATAAATAAATAAATACAAATCAAACGAGCCTAAACTCGATGGAATCGTTTAATCCCGGAGTTGCTATGGGGCCACTGGCATTCCAGCTCTATCATCAGATCGACTCCATGTCATCACAATATTGTCCAAAATTTTAACTCAATCAGCTGTTGAAGGATTTCTAATAAGAAGACGAGATTAAACATATTTTCAGTATATTCTTCATAAGTGACACAAAGAGAATGACAATAGACAAAAGAAGAAACATTTGTTTTTTTAAACCATAGACAATACTACTATGTGTTCCAATACCTATCTACAGTTGTCGTCAGGAAGTTGGTCTAACAAATTCAGCTTGCAAGATTCCACCCGAAGTTACCTACATATTACATGTTCAAATTTCGAGAACGGCTGAACCGACAAAAACATTAGAAAATTTACGACAAAATTTAATAAAATAAAAAAAAAATATCCCGTACAAAATGTTCATGGATTTTTATTAAATACCTTTACGCCTGAGCTAAATGACACTGACATCAAGGTTCATCAATTCAAATTTAAAATAATAGGCAGTAATGTCATGAAAAAAGAGCTTCTATTCTGTATCTACCTATGCCCGTGTAATTTTGATCGGTGTCAAATCGAAGTTTTCGTGCGGGGTGCGCGGGTGTTTCGCGCGGCGTGAAGGTCAAACGCCTAAGGTCATTGAGGACTCTAATCGCCTTAAGGCTGGGTTGCACCATCTTACTTTAAATTTAACAAACGTCAAAAGTCTGTCAAACTCCACTCCATACTAAACACATGTTAACGTTATTGTCACGGTTAAAACAAGATGGTGCAACTTAAACTTAGCCTTAAAATTGCAACTTTGGACTTCGTGTCTTCTGCTATTAGTGTCAAAGAAAACTGATAGGATTTGCTATAAATGTTGTATTTAAATAAGCTCTAACTTCTATAGTGTACAAAAAATTTAAGTAACTGCCCGTTTTCACCATCAATCCCTAATTTTTAAGTGACCCCTATATGGTAACACTTCAGAAATTTTGTTTACATAGGGGTCACTTAAAAATTAGGGATTGATGGGCATTAGTTTTGCAGGCCAGTATGATATAATGCAGTTTTTAGCAAGTGATTCAAGAAGCAAGTTTATTTACTTAGCATTCTAGCGAAGCCGTGGCGTTAGTGTAAATAAAATAAACTAAGAGTGATCAAAATTCCTTCTCAGCTAGTTGTAGAATTAAAACATCTGTCGATTTGTTATTTTTATTGGAGTTAAAAGTTTTTATGGATTTTTTATCAACTGTTAAAATAATAACGACCGACGATTGAATAGAATAAAAAGTTAAGTTCAATTCTTATTTGTTTTCTTTTTATTGCAATTCAAAATTGTAAAATTTAACTGTTATAAACCCACCCTGTTATCCATAAGCATCACTTTAGATTGTTTTTATGTACCTATTGTAATTTTGTGTGTGTGTTTCAAATTATGGCAGTTTAATTCAGGTTAAGTAGTCGACAGCATTAAGGTTTTATTACAAAACTAGCTGACCCGGAGAACTTTGTTCCGCCTTAATGGCAATAAATAAGCAGACTTTTTTTTAAAAGTATCCTATGTCCTTCTCCTGGCTCTAAACTACCTCCCTGACAATTTTCAGCTAAATCGGTTCAGCCGTTCTTGAGTTATAAGTGGAGTAACTAACACGACTTTCTTTTATATATATAATATAAGATAAAATATGACGTCAACTATTTTTCATACCCTATGTCTTAGATTAATAAAACCTAGATGGATAGTCTTCATACAAACGCTTCGTCAAGAGTGAGGCAAAAATCTTATGTCATTAGTGTCAATTTTGTTGGGGAGTGTAGACAGTGAAGGCGATTTTCCCGAAAGTAGGGAAATTTTTAATACGTTTTTAATTATTTTATAATTAACAATAACAAAACGCATCATGTACTTACTTATTTATTGAATTCAAAGTACCTACATAGTAACAATAAGATAAATCGACTTAAAAGTCTCGATTTCATAAAAAAGGAAGTGTATTTGTACGGCGAACAATTGGGAAATAAATTTTCTTGTTACTGGTATCATTCCCGTATTTAATTTTTGAAAGCCAAATTCAAGCAAAATACGCGTCGAATTGTAGTACTCACTTATGAAATGTATCACTGGTCACTTTCTTTCGTTTTTCTGATGTATTTTAGACACCCTTTCACAGCACAAACCGTTTTAATTAATTAAAATTCGTCGGACGTGTTTACCAATTTTTCACTTTGACAGTTCATGTGACGTTTACGGGTGAGCCGTGCCGGCTCCCTAAAAACTGCCTCACCTTTCGTGCACTGACTATCTATCTAGGTTTTATTAATCTAAGCCCTATGTTGATAAAGGTTTTTCACGCGTACGCGTACGTGGGATCCTGCTGCGTTACTGGATTACTGATTTTTTATTAAAAAACCTCGCTTTAACTAATCCCAACTAATATTATAAATGCGAAAGTAACTCTGTCTGTCTGTCTGTTACGCTTTCCCGCTTAAACCTCGCAACCGATTTTGATGAAATTTGGCATAGAGATAGTTTGAGTCCCGGGAAAGAACATAGGATAGTTTTTATCCCGGTTTTTGAAACAGGGACGCGCGCGATAAAGTTTTTCTGTGACAGACAAAATTCCACGCGGGCGAAGCCGCGGGCGGAAAGCTAGTATTGCATAATTTGTAGAAGTAAATTGAATCTATATGGCCTAAAAAAGATTTGCTAGAGGATTAAGTACGAAAAAATACATTATTTGCAAACCAGGGCAACTCATAAAATGAAACAAGCAGCTATAAATGTAGAAAAATATATTCTTTGGATTTATTTACATAAAGGTTATTTTTAACCGTCAAATCTTTTCAACCGAGACCTTTTTTGCCAGCGGCATTTGAAGAAACTTATACACTAAAATACATGCATTATTTTTTGCAAAAAACAACAAGAAAATATTTACGCTAAGAAAAAGACATCAACGTTGTTCTCAAGAAATAAATCAAGAGATTACTTAAAGTCCATACTTAAAATAAAATAATAACTAAATAAATGCATAACTATTTGAATTGCATCGAACTTCATCATGTAACAGTCCTATGATTAAACTTAAACGTAATTTTTTTCAAAATAATCTGAAAATAATATTTAATATGAAAACATTATCTTAGCTCCATCTATATCTACCTATAGGTATTAAATTTATGAACTACTTATGTAAATGCGTTAAATTAAACATTTTATACAAACATAATTACTTATTATAGTTGTTGCAATTCACGAAAGGCGAGTGAGCTTTATATGTGTGATGGCTCGCTATTGTTCGTTATTCTAAATTATTAAAAGTTTTGATAGACTATCGTTAAGTGCACATGCACTTAACGATAGTCTATCATACATACACGTACACACAAGTAAAGCTCACTCGCCTTCGTGAGTTGCAAGAACTAAAACAGTATTTGAGTTTTTTCAAAAAAGCTTACAAATATCAATCAACTAAAATATCTTTGGACATAAAATTAAATCTAGTTATTTATAAATGTATTTTATTTTGCATGAGTAAATGCTTCCCTTTATGCGCAAATTGTCCTACCTAACAAGCGCACTAGGATGAACCTATTTATACTTAATTCTATTTACTAGAAGAGGTAATTTACTAGGAACTATGACTTTAAATATAAGATTCAGCATTAATTGCACAAAATGAAAGAAACTAAATTTCATACTCTTGTCTCATGTTGACGATATCGTTTAACGATTTAGGTGACTTGCACGTATTTTCACATTTCCTAGCAGATTTCTTTGCTTGGCCTTTAAAGCTTTTTGGCGCTCTAGAATTTGTGGGTGTATTTGTGTCAGCATTGGGAAATAACATTGGGTTCATTTGGGCCTGTAGTCTTGCCAATATTTCATTTTGCGGACTTAGCGCCGGAGAGTAGCCTCTATTTGGCTGAGGACCATGTGACTGTGCCTTTATGTTTGGTTCAAGACACATTTTTTTGACGGCGAAAGGTCCTGTCTTATTCTTCATGCAAAGAGGGCCAGGTTTCGATGTTTTACTTTTATCAATATTAGGCATATTATCACCATTACGAAGTACATTGCTACTATTCGTTGACTGTTTCAAAGTTGTATCAGCACCTTTCGCTTCTACGTGTTGGTTTTCAAATGTTAAATTGTTGTTGTTTATAGGAGTAATAATTACATCATTACGTTTTAATATCGTGGGCACATTACGACTCCCAATAGTGTTATCGTCTCTGGCGATTTCTCCAGCAGGTTTGTTGCCATAGATTTGTGGTTGGTTTTTGTTTTGATATTGTTCTGGTATAGGTGGAGGGGGATGTGTGAACCACAGAGGCTGGAGTGACGTTAGTAGGTGCTGAGGAGGTAATGGCGGCGGTGGCAGCGACGTGACGTGTGGAGTTGGAGGCGGCGGCGGCGGCGGCGGCGGTGGGCACTGCAGAGGGGGCGGTGGGTACTGCAGAGGGGGCGGTGGATAAGACGGATTTGGAAGGTGTGAAATGGGATGCCCTCCAGTGTAAGGTATATGTGGATATCCTATATTTACAGCTGATTGAGTGACATTTGTGTGATTGCGTGTAAAGTTATTCGGGGATCCATTTACTGTAATATCATGGCTATAAAATTTCGGTTGGTTTCGCATGTTCGTAGATACAGGAGTTTTATTCTTTGCTGGAGCTGCAGAATTCTTGTTTGGGGGCTCGGTTTTAGAAATCTTTCCTGGTTGCAATACCTGATTTGGCACTTGTATATTTGTTACAGTTGTAGCATAGTTCCGCTGATAAATGGCCTGTTCATTAAGTGCGCTATCATTCGTATTCATATTTGCTCTTATGCTCTCATTCATGTTAGAGCCGGTTTTTTGCTCCTGTATTTGAACCAAGTTGCCTGGGTGTTTCATAGTGTTGGTAGCGGGTATTTTGTTAACATCAACTATTGGGGAATGTGTTGACTCGGTACGTAAATTGGGAACGGGCAGAGTCTTGGAACTGTTGGAAGATTTCGACTTACAAGTAGACTTATGAATGATGTTGCTGTTATGATTAATTAAGCTAGGTTTTCGAGCTCCATTGTGTGTGTGATACTGATTGTTGGAAGTGGCTGACATTGCGTTATTATTGTCATAAATATGTTTATCAGAATTTTTTAGATCGGTTTTCTTTGAAGGTGTTAACTTAAATTTATTAGCTGGATTCATCCTCTCTTTAGTAATAGAATTCATATTATCATTAGACATTGCACTATGGAGACTTGTTTTAGATGCTTCAATATTTTTCACATCATTATCATTTCCTTTTGTCAATTTATCTAATTCACTTGGCAGTGGCTGCTTCTGAGAATTTTTGGAATTGCTTGGCACTGTAATAATAATATTTTCATTTTTATAAACTACATTATTTGTAACAGTTGGTTTCATCGAGTGTGCATTTTTGTCTTTTGCGACTTTAGTATACTGGATATCTTTTCTTAGTAGTTGCTTAAGTTCTGAATTACTATTGCATGGTAATATTGGAGAATTGGATCTAAATGAGCTAGAACTTGCAGCTACTACATTAGTCGAATCTCTCTCTACGATACTCGTAGGGGTTATTTGTTTAATCAAATTATTCTTCGATTGTTCATTAAGATTATTTTTAATCAATGAAGCACTTGAATTATTAAGTTCCAAATATTTTTTGTAATGTGCTATGTAAACTGGAGATATAGTAGGCATATTTTTTTGTTTTTTTCTCTTAAAAATATTATTTTGACGTGACTTAACTGCTGAATTACTTGGAGATACAGGAGTTTCATTATTGCTAATTCTGACATTTCCATTGGTTGGGTTTGCTCTGTTTTCTAAGTTCTTATTGTCCATAGGTTGAATTATAGTGCCTAAAAGGCCTAAACTTTCAGAAGCTGAGGTAATGTAATATTTTTTTTCATTTGGGCTAGGCTTAGTACAAGTTGTAGTAGCAGGGAGAACAGGCAGGCTTATGTTTGCATTTCTACTGGTTGGGTTTCTTCCATTTTCAGGGTTTTTAATAGTCACCGGTTCAACTGTAGTCCGCAAAGTTTCTGAAGCTGCGGTAATATTATATTTTTTTTCTTTTGGTTTAGGCTTAGAACAGGTTACAGTAGCAGGAAGAACAGGCAGGCGTGCATTTCCAGTAGTTGAGTTACTTTTATTCTCAGGGTTTTTATTAACTGCCGGTTGAACTGTAGTCCCCAAAGTTCCTGAAGATGAGGTATTAGTTTTATTTTTTTCTTTTAGTTTAGGCGTAACACATGTTATAGTAGCAGGAACAATAGGCAGGTTTATGCTTGCATTTCTACTGGTTGGGTTTCTTTCATTTTCAGGGTTTTTATTAACCACCGGTTGAACTGTAGTCCTCAAAGTTCCTGAAGCTGCGGTAACAGTTTCATTTCTTGTTTTTGGTTTAGGCTTAGCACATGTTATAGTGGCAGAAAGAATAGGCAGACTTATGCTTGCATTTCTACTGGTTGGGTTTCTTTCATTTTCAAGGTTTCTATTAACCACCGGTTGTATTATAGTCCGCAACGTTTCTGAAGCTGTGGTAACAGTTTCATTTCTTGTTTTTGGTTTAGGCTTAGCACATGTTATAGTGGCAGGAAGAATAGGCAGACTTATGCTTGCATTTCTACTGGTTGGGTTTCTTTCATTTTCAAGGTTTCTATTAACCACCGGTTGTATTATAGTCCGCAACGTTTCTGAAGCTGTGGTAACAGTTTCATTTTTTGCTTTTGGTTTAGGCTTAGTACATGTTATAGTAGCAGGAAGAATAGGCAGGCTTATGCTTGCATTTCTACTAGTTGGGTTTCTTTCATTCTCAAGGTTTTTATTAACCACCGGTATTGTAGTCCGCAACGTTTCTGAAGCTGAGGTAAAAGTTTCATTTTTTTCTTTTGATTTAGGCTTAGCACATGTTGTAGTCTTCAGAAAGCCTATTATGCTTGCATTGCCATTGGTTGGGTTTGCTCCACTACTCTCAGTGTTTATATTAGTTACAGTGTGAATTGTAGTCCCTAAATTTCTTAAAAGTTTTAAAGCAGAGGTAATGGTTTCATTTTTTTCTATTGGTTTAGGCTTTGGTCGAGCTTTGGCCGTTTTGCATTTACTCGGTTTTGGCACTTTGGTGAATTTGGTTTTATTTGTATTTGCGCTCGATGAAATATTGTTAAGTTGCTCAGATGATACGACTTTTAAACCTATCAAACCAGTATTATGTTTATAATTATAATCTAATTTAGATACGTTTGCTTGACTAAGAGCTAAATCTGCATCGCTTTTATATCGTTTACATGAAATGTTTTTTGTTTGATCATTTTTACGTTTCTTATCAACATTTTTTGATTGGCATATAATATTATGGGGTATATTAACCATTTCATTTTTATTTAGAAAACCGTCGCACGTATAATCAGTTAGATCTATGGTAATTGGATTATGTAAGTTTTCACTGGAATTATTATCCATGTTTAATTTGTTTTCTTGTGTGTAGGACAAGTTATATTTCTTATAATACCAGGGATGCTCTTTGCAATCGACCACTTGAATACTTAGAGGGCAGCACTCGTTCAAAAAGTCTATGTTGGATTGTAGATCAAAGAAACTCGTAGGCAGAAAACAACTGCTTTTCCCGTACCAAGAAGTTTCTTTTTGTTCACCCTGGTCTTGAGTCGCCAGTTCGTCTTGAGGTAAATTGGAATCTGGAACGGAATTAACATCTTATGATTTCTGATCACTCTGACAAACTCCTTATTAACTTGAGTAGTGATCATGAAGAAGTGACGTTAAATTTTTAGGATTCTAGAATTTTTATGCATTAACAAGAGTCTTGACTAAAATGTTTTGACCTAAGACAAATATTATGTTGACTAAATACTGGCTTTCACGTTTGTGTCGCGTTCTAAAGCAATAAGTTCAGCCAAAGTCATTCATTATTAGGTATGACTTGCTGATAAGAAGACCCACGTCACAAAGCTGTGATCGCGTCAAGGCCAATCTCCTCGCGTATCGCGTAGCGAAGTAGTAGATAATTTTGTGATCCATATTATGACCGATTTGGCGTAGTGGCTGAAAATTTCACTACTATGTCAGTGAGCGCGAGTTCGATCCCGTCTGTTTGTTGTTGACAAAAAAGTGTTTATGATCGTATTTTCATAAAATAAAAATCCCGTGCCGTATTTTCAGAAAATTGTGATGTGAACAATAAGTGTTAAAATTGATTTCGCACCGGGATAACTTAGTAGCAGTATTGTATCATAAAAGTTTGTAAAAATTGTTTCACCTTTAAAGAAAATATAACACTAAGACAGGGTTGCACCATCTTACTTTGACTTTGAAAAAAAAATAATTCAAACTTCATACAAAAAACATCGGTTATCGTTATAGTTACGGTCAAAGTTAGGTGGTGCAACTCAGCCTAAGAAGCGTATTTGTACGCTAAGCTTACATTGCCACGCCATGAACAGTAGGTAACGCCATAGAAAAACGCTTAGATGCGCTGATTTCTATAATCAATTCCAATCTCAATCCGTTCGTCAACTGTCAAATTTATATCTGTTTTTGGTCGAAATAGATATAACAGTTTTCGATGTTTTTACTTTACATATTGTTTATAACATTAATTTTCATATTGTTTATAATATTAAAACAATGTGAAAGTGTAAAAGCATCGAAAATTATGGATATTTGATCGACAACATATTAAAAGACAGTTGATGGACGGATTTGTATTGGGATTTGGCAATCCGGCGTTAGTGTATCAGGCGTCCCAAAAAGTATCGACAGAAATGACTCACCGTCCGGATACGGCAAGTCGCGTGGCCCGTGGTCTCCGTCCGGTTCCGAAGGCTGACCGTGGAAGTGACGATCAGCGTCGGCTGACTCCTGGCGACTCATAGCTACGACAAAACAAAACAAAACAAAACATAGAAAAAAGAAATAAATAAATAATAATAAATGGCGGTCAGGAAGGGAAAATTGGCTTATGGCAAAACATACTTTAAACACAAATCAACAATAAACAATCCTTAGAAAATACCAATTTTTGTTATGGAAAAATGCATTTTTTATAATAAAACAAACTTAAAACAGGAAAAATCATAACACAAAACGATAATCTTTATAAACTCAAAAACATAAGCCAAAGCACATTAATAAAGTAAATTAAAAAAGGTACGATTCAGACTTTTTTTCAATAAAAAACAAAGTTTTGTTAGACACACACACTTTTGTTAGGAGTTAAAAGTTCATCTCATTCATCCGTCAATAAGCCAAGGGACCGGAAATTGATAACGGTAAAATAAAGGTCAAAGTTTAAAACAGAAGTTACATTAAACGGTTAACTCTTTCGCAAATATGTATAAATATATAATAATATAACCTACCTATCGTAAAACTAAATATTTTATTAAAACAGGAAATTTTTATTTAGCAAATAGAGTAAACAGTATGCAGTAGTTTTATTTTACTGAACAACGAACCACTCGAATTTATGTTCTGCATCAAATTCCGCAATGATTCCATAATATTTACGTTTTATGCACTTTTATTCAGATGTATGCGCGTGCGCAACATACATGTGCGACTGACAATATTACTCGATCAATAAAATAAGCTACGTTGTTGAGACATGGGACTCAATTTAAATTTCCAATCACACATCGCGGTGAACACACCGACGACCTTCAAGACATAGATTTTAGACTGCCTAAATTGTGCCTTGTATCTTATGGCGCAAGTACATTATGCGGGAAGTGCCAAGACTTAATAGTGTGAACACCATCTCGGTTACTTTCTCCTCTCTCCTCGCGTGGGTCGCCCATACTTCGGTGTGCGGGCTAGTGCTTCGACTTGGACAATTTCCCGCAAAGTGTACTTGCGCCATTACAATTTGTCGGCTTAATCCGTAGAGCACATTAAGCTAAGCGTTGTCGATCTTATGTTGTTACAATAGGGGCGATTTTGCAACGATAAAGTATTGTCTGTTGTGCTATCTATGTTCGACGAGGCAACACCATGAGACGCTGATTACTTTATAGTAATCTTTAGTATATAGTTTATAGTAAGTAATATTTATTTTTTATATTGACGTCCTGAAACGGGTTTTTAAGTGATGATGTGGAAGCACATCACCTAATAAATGTTGATTATTTAACACAATATCACATCAAAATAGGGCTGCTTTAAAGTAAATATTTGTAGACGATGCAATACCAAAAGCTTAATTCTCTCTTATTAATAAAATAGTTTATAATTATCTGATTGTTATATTTTCACACGTAAACGTTTAGACACATTTTGTTATCACATTCATTCATTAATATAAGACGAAAATTAATAAAACAAATAAAGAGTAACATTGTCACAGAACTATTGATAAAAGTACACAGAACTAAGACTGGGTTGCGTCAAAAATCTGTCAAACTCCATACAAAAACACCGGTTATCGTTATAGTTACGGTTAAAGTTAGGTGGTGCAACTCAGCCTAAGCTGAGATGGTTCAATCACTACGAGTAAATTTTTATCAAACTTTGTTTGCCGGTGTTTATTGGCGTGGACACTATGTGCTATTAAGCAGACACTGCAAAATATTAACACAATCAACAAAAGTGATTTACGTACCCAAGCATTGCCCATATTGAATAGCTTCTTGAAAGACGACACGCAAGTGCACACTACTACTCTATACTACACAAATAACCTCATGTCAATTATTAAAATTTACAATTCATAAATTTATAATTCACGAATCCAAATAAATTTATAATTCATGAATAATTTATTGCTCGGATTCGCACGTCCATTTCAGTCGCGTACTACAAATGGTATGATGGCTGCCTGTGCCTGTCTGTATGAGCAAAACTTTTAAATGAGAGCGCAAATCAAAATATGGATGTATTTTGATAAAATTATTCATGTTGGGTTTTTCTGACTTTAGACCTTTAGATAAACTATAGCGCGTAAAAACCGCTTGGTTGGGAGCGGAAGAGCGTGCGAGTGTAGCTATATTATCTATCTATATGCTATTATGAACTCAATGCGATACTGGGTCCACAATGAATTCTCAGAAGAGATAAACTTGCTAAGAGTTTTGTTTTGCGCAGGAGACAACGAAGCACATGTATTATCTGCACCAATAGGGAATTTGTAAAAAGATAACAGTTAAATTATGTATTTAATTTAGTAACTGTGCGATATTATCAGCTCTCGTTGCTCGTATTACATATTTCAATATGTTTACATTACATTGTGGGATTTAACGTGATTATGGTGCAGAAATGTGATTACAGGAACTCCGCAATAAAACAACACAACCCCATCGAGTTTGGGCTCGTTTGATTCGTATTGACGAGTTCTTCAATCCTATTTGGTAACCAGGGTCTGATGATGGAGCTGGAAGGTGGGCATGGGCATAGGAACTCCGCAGTAAAACGATACAACCCTACTGAGTTTGGGCTCTTTTGATTCGTATTGAGGAGTTCTTCAATCCTGTTTGGTAACCAGGGTCTCATGATGGTGCTGGAAGGTGGGCATGGGCATAGCAACTCTGCAGTAAAACGAGACAACCCCATCGAGTTTGGGTTCGTTTGATTCGTCTTGACGAGTTCTTCAATCCTATTTGGTAACCAGGGTCTTATGATGGTGCTGGAAGGTGGGCATGGGCATAGGAACTCCGCAGTAAAACTACACAACCCCATCGAGTTTGGGTTCGTTTGATTCGTATTGACGAGTTCTTCAATCCTGTTTGGTAACCAGGGTCTGATGATGGAGCTGGAAGGTGATTACAGGAACTCCGCAATAAAACGATACAACCTCATCGAGTTTGGGCTCTTTTGATTCGTGTTGATAAGAACTTCAATGACATTTGGTAACTAGGGTCTGATGATGGAGCTGGAAGGTGGGCATCGGCATAGGAACTCCGCAGTAAAACGACACAACCCCATCGAGTTTGGGCTCTTTTGATTCATATTGACGGATACTCGGATTCAATCGTATATGGTAGGGTCTGATGATGGAGCTGGAAGGTGGCATAGGAACTCCACAATAAAACGACATCAATTCATCGAATTTTGACTTGTGATTCCTATTGACTAGTACTTCAAGGCAATATGGTAGCCAGGGTCTGATGATGGAGCTGGAAGGTGGGCAAGGGCATAGGAACTCCGCAGTAAAACGACACAACCCCATCGAGTTTGGGCTCTTTTGATTCGTATTGAGGAGTTCTTCAATCCTATTTGGTAACCAGGGTCTTATGATGGTGCTGGAAGGTGGGCATGGGCATAGGAACTCCGTAGTAAAACGATACAACCCCATTGAGTTTGGGCTCTTTTGATTCATATTGACGGATACTTCAATCGTATATGGTAGCCATGGTCTGATGATGGAGCTAGAAGGTGGCCAAAGGAACTCCGCAATAACACTACACAACCCCACCGAGTTTGGGCTCCTTTGATTCGTATTGACGAGTACTTCAATCCTAAAATGTGTGTTCTATCTATCTAACTAGGACCATGAGATAGCTGATGCTGGTCTGGCATGGTCCTTGGTGCTGCGCTGCGCGAAGTCAAAAACTAAGTATCATCATAATATGAGTAGGTAATATCTATTTCTTTTGTAAGGCATGTTTATTAAAAGCTACAGAAGCGTTTGCAACGTTAATGGACACGCTGTATTGTGTTTTAATACGATTCAGCATGATCGTATATCGTATGCATGCGGACCGATTGCCGAAGCGCATGATATTCCCGACACGGATTACATTTAATAAGAGAACTAGTATCCCGGGAATAAAGTCTAATTTTACATTATCTTTCAGGAGATCTGTTTATAGTAGCAATTGGTTTTTCCAATAACCTTGGCGCCAATTCAAGGAACGCTTGTAAAACATGCTAGGGTTCATTACTCGACGCCGAAAAAAGATGTGTGTGTATTTTTTATCCTTGAATAGTTTAACCGATTTTTTTTTATTAGGACAAGCCATCAAGACAAACACGTATACAAGAAAATTAATTATTGTAATAATAAGTACTAAGAACTAAGTATTGACTTAATTAGAGGTGATTTTGCAACAAAAGAGAAACTGCAAGAAAACTTGCAAAAAATTTAACTACTAGTTGGATCGGAAATTGACACGACTGGAATAGAACTAGGGAACTTACTATTCTGTGCTTTTACGTTCAAGCAAGGTCGTCCAACGTCGTGTTGACATATAGGTATCCGAGACGATGCGAAAATAAAAACTAGTATATTTTATGAACGAAATGTATTTTTTCTTTTTAACGATGTTTTGGGTTAGCTGCCAAGAATGTAAAAAGAAGTCAATGTTTTGAGTTGATACCAGTTTCTTTATAAGTTGTTTATTGGTTTTTTAGTTAATTTAGTGCCTATAAAACATTTTTTAATATTACAAATTGGCACTTCAATGTTATTAACTTAAAACAGTTTAAAAATCATTTAAAACAATTGTTCAGAATTGTTATGAATTCATTCTTAGTAAGCATTCTACTAAAGCTTGAGAAAAATATTTAAATATCACCTATTTACAGTTACAAGTAACTTACACCTACTTACTTTTTTTTAAATATTTTATAGCACAGAAAAGTACAGTTGATTTAATCACTTACAGTCTTACCACATGCTCTAAATATACTCTACCAGTTAAATTATAAAATTAAATAATTTAGGCATAAGATCTGTGAATAATAACACACAGATAAAATTTGTTAGTTACTTAGTTTTGTACTTCTCTGACCTAAGTCTTAATAAGTAGGTACCAAAGCAATATCCAATTCTATCACCTTAAGTTTGCCAAGTAATAATAATGTAATATAATAATATTAAATAAATTGTTAATCCAGTTCAATATTATGAATTTGAATCAGAATGCACACAACTTGAGTTCATGAATTCCACATTTACTTATGTTTTACAAATAAATGATTTGATTTGAATTTTTTCAAGTAGCTGGTAGTAGTAGTTAAATCTTTGTAAAAATAATTTGTATTACCTAAGTAACTAAAGATAAAGAAAATATCTAAATCATTTTATTTACAATTCAAAGAATTTGATAATAAATTTACAAACCATTAAATATTACTTATGTGTTAGTGCACATAATCAAATTTTATATTATTAAAATAAGAATCTAATGTTCAAATATTATTGTTATTAAAACATTTATTCCATTTCTGGTGTGGCCTATTAATACTTTACAAATATCTATAATACCTATAAAAATATTTATCTGGTACTTAAAATAGAATGATACAAATTTACATAAAGAGCAAAAAGAATATGTATTATATGTATGTTTGCTGTCTGTAAAATTAAAATGAAATTATATTCTGATAAAATAATTTAATCAAGTAGATCAACTAAAAATATGTAAGCATAGCAATAAGCTAAATATTTTTTTGTGAAGGCTTTCTTTTTTCATAAATTCCTTGAGAGTTTTTTATTGATTGCATGAAGTCACATTTTATTTGTTATTCTAAACAAATAGGACTTTAATTTAAAATAAATAAATTAAGCTATAATATTAGGAACAGAAAGGACAATCTGGCAAGATTATAGTTTAGCAAGGATTTGTCAATAGTTATGCAAGGGCTTAGATTAATAAAACCTAGATGGATAGTCTTCATACAAACGCTTCGTCAAGAGTGAGGCAAAAATCTTACGTCATTAGTGTCAATTTTGTTGGGGAGTGTAGACGGTGAAGGCGATTATCCCGAAAGTAGGGAAATTTTTAATACGTTTTTAATTATTTTATAATTAACAAAAACAAAACGCATCATGTACTTACTTATTTATTGAATTCAAAGTACCTACCTAATAACAATAAGATAAATCGACTTAAAAGTCTCGATTTCATAAAAAAGGAAGTGTATTTGTACGGCGAACAATTGGGAAATAAATTTTCTTGTTACTGGTATCATTCCCGTATTTAATTTTTGAAAGCCAAATTCAAGCAAAATACGCGTCGAATTGTAGTACTTACTTATGAAATGTAACACTGGTCACTTTCTTTCGTTTTTCTGATGTATTTTAGACACCCTTTCACAGCACAAACCGTTTTAATTAATTAAAATTCGTCGGACGTGTTTACCAATTTTTCACTTTGACAGTTCATGTGACGTTTACGGGTGAGCCGTGCCGGCTCCCTAAAAACTGCCTCACCTTTCGTGCACTGACTATCTATCTAGGTTTTATTAATCTAAGTGCAAGGGCTTTTAAAAATATTTGAATAAAGATGTTTTTATACTGAGTAGAAGAGATAAAAAAATACTAAGCTAATAGTAGCTAGGTAAATCTAATTATTGTGGAGTTCTTACCTGGTTATGATAATAAGTTGTTTCTTCTCAAGCCAGTTCAAAAGATTTTTCTGAAGAACTTTTCAAATCATTTATTTTAATAACTAATAATATTGATTACACACATTATTATCAGCAGGATATTCTCGTAAGTATTGCATAATGCAGAATTAGTTAATTAAATTCTCAATAGCTATAAATTTATTTTTACGAAAGAAAAATTAATGCCGAAAATCGGAAATAATTTTAGTGACAGTTGTTTTTTTTTATTTCATTGACAAGGGAAGCGCGCAAAGGAAATGCATACCTTACTGATTTATTTATTTGCTCTGTGCATAAATTATGTTTTCTGTGGCGTGTGCCGCGTGTGTTCCCGCGCTAAAGTTTTAGTTTAAAAAACTTTTAAATATTTTAGATATTATGTTAGTACTGAATTTTTATTATCTTTGTATGTCTGTTAAAGGAATTGACTTAATTAAGATTAATACCTTAGATATTAAAAGGATTGATTGTAGATTCACTTATTATAATCATGTAAGTAAATAAAATTCGTCATGGCAGCGGAATAATGATAGGGTTGCAGTAAGGGCCTTGAACTTATGACCTTCTCCAAAATCACATGTAATTAAGTACAGGAAATTAATATGAATAGCATTTAATATTTTTTATTACAAAAACTTATTTTGTAATAAAAAGTTGATTAAACTCTCAAAATAGCCACAGTTCTGTCACGATGTAGGTGTGTTCAATTTTTTTAATTTAGATGCCGTCGGCCCTCGTCTCCAAGACAAATCTAGTCATTGCAAAGTAAACAGAGCTTTATTGCTCATCTACGGGGCATTAGGCGGTAATCCGGCGCATGCACGCTTCCATATTGCCCCGGGCTGTCATTTAGTCTTTTTTTGCTGGACACAAGAAAATGTATTTTATGCTTTAATGTAACTTATTAAATTCTTTGGTCCTAAGTTTGCAAAACATTTAAAAAAATGAACGTTAGTATTAGATTGATTCAAATTCAAATTCAAATTGTTTATTACATGAAACACGGTACATAGGATGGAACACAAAATTGATGATACAGTTCAACATGTCTCGCCAAATTATGGCGTGTAACAATTAATCCAGTCATAATAATATAAGTCACACATAATAATAAAGTAGGTAAACAAAGTAGGTAATATTACAGTCCAATATAGGTAATTTAAACATTTATTTTTACACAATTAATTCTTTAATGTCATAAAAATTGTTATCTAGAAGCCACGCATACAACTTCTTTTTAAATAATTTCAATGGCAATTCTTTTATATTTGCAGGTATCTTGTTATATATCTTTATACACATATTTAAGCAACTTTTTACATACAGTGCGGTTCTAGGAACAGATTTTAAAACAAGTCTATCAGGGTTCCTTTTATTCCGAGGATATATATCACCAGCCCTATAAAATAAACGAGCATTTGTTTTAACAAAATTACAGATTTCAAAAATGTAAAGGCCTGGCAAGGTCAACAGCTTAAGTTCCTTAAAGATAGGTTTACATGTCTGGTAGGGTGGTACGCCATATTGATTGATAACAAACCTATATGATTGTTTACTTAAAACTTTTAAAATTCCATAATGAGTTATACAAGTTTCAGAATTTTTAAACGCACTGTACGGACATCCATCAATAGCAAAGCAAAAAAAATCAATCAAGTTTTTTCTAAGTTTACAGATTTGCATTATTGGCGCGCGCCGCAGTTGCAAGCCGCAGTGGAGATTTACCTTACCCACGAAGACATCCCGTTTGTTGCAGGAACTGTTTTTTGCAGGAGCCAGTTTAGTAGTATACGACATACGTGTTTTAATAATAACATTTACACAAACATCTCGTTGCAGTGTCCCGCAAAAACCTGTCCTACATTACTGGATCCCGCAAAACTGGATTGCAGGGGGAAAGGGCATTTAAGGCTATATGTAAGTACTCGTAGTTTAGGTATATTTAGGCAGCCCTACCGACCAACCCGACGCATTGAGTCTTTTATCCAGGGCTCCCGCCATTCACGGCGTCAGATCGCAATTACGATAGGGAATGTCGCTGGCAAGTGACTTGAAAGGAGCCTCACACAGCGGGCACTTTAAAAAACCAACAGATTATTTTTTTTAAATCGTCCCCGTTTTGAAACGGAGATAAATAGGCTTAAACAGCCCTTTTATTTTTTTTTATAAACGCAAAGGAATAAAGGGGTGCAAGTTTTGGTTTTAGGCCTTTATTGTTTCAGTCATGAAACAGACTGGTTTTGGTTGGGTTATTCGAGAGTTGAACTGACCCGAAGGTCATGAGCTCTATTTTCCAGACAAGAGTCATAAGTGTTTAAATAGTAAAGACACATATATCCTTTCAAACAATGGACGTCCACTGCTGGACATAGGCCCCTCCTAATGATTTCCACGACAACTCGTGCGCTGCCCGCAGGCCTCTCCATGTGTATGAGCTTTAGTTACCTTGGTACTATTACTTATTCTGTGATTTAGTGTAATGGCGCCAGCGTTGCCAGTTTTTTTTTTCGCCAAGTCGGGACTTTGGTACTTTTTGAGTGAAAATAGCGGGATTTTTCCGTCAGAAGCGGGACATAGTAAAAAAACGTATATAATCAAAGGTTTTCAAATATTTATCTTTTTATTTGACTTAAAATTACGTTTTTTTTTATCCACAACGAGGAAGCTCTTGGCCTGTATCTCACCTGATGGTAAGTGATGATCAGGCCGAAGGTGGAAGCGAGCTTCACCCGGAATCCTCAACCACGGAGGAACTGGCTATCTTACCTCTAACTGCTGGAACACAACAATGCTGTTAAATTGTTTTTTTTTTTTTAATGGCAACCAAACCTCTCTGGGAGGGTTATTTCGAAGTATTTCAATGTTTTTAATAATTTATCACTTCACTGCACTTTAGAACACAAAATAACACCTAATTTGTACACTAAAGTCCATTAAATAATAAATTGAAACCATTAAAACAGATCGACCATGCTTCCAGTTCAACTACCCTCCACGGAATCTGTTAAATTGTTGTTATGGCATGTTTACGTGACAATAGATATCAAAAGTAGCCATAGAAAATGTATTTTAACAAAAAAATAATATTTTAAATCAGAATTACTCTATCTTTAAATTCGTCTTTAGAATAAAAAACGAAAAAAAAAAATCGAAATTAAAAAAGTATTATTCTTTACAATAATATGGCGTTTCAAACAATGGTCTGATGAAGTGAGTGTCTCTCTCCGAAAAGCGGGACCGAGCCTGTCCCGCGCGGGACATTTAAATTTGATTTAAAAATCGGGACGTCCCGCCAAAATCGGGACGTCTGGCAACGCTGAATGGCGCCCTCTGCAAAATTTTGCATCATTCGTATGCATTAATTCGCAGTAAATTATTTTAAAACGAAACGAAATTATGTACTTGTTTAGAATTTACACTAACCATTTTTGCATCAATTTCAAGTGTGGTGCAGTTTCATTTTTGCTGAACTTTTGAAATAATTCTCTATTGCACATTACACATCCGGTCGAGTCAGCTTACTTATTTTGAACACTGTTAATTTTTATTACACTGGCTGACAACAAAACATAATTGAGAAAAAAACACAATATGACAAGTTCCTGGTCGAAAATTATTAAAAAGAAAAGAAAACAAAAGTCGGTCGGATTAACCACGCAGGTCAAACGTCCTCAGAGCACAGATAATACACTGCACACTGGTATATGGTATCAGAATAATATCGGCGTACGCGCATTGAGACAAGTCAATTAACTACTATACATGGTGGAAACGATAACATCTCACTCGATTATTTATAAACTATACAAGATATCGAAAAACTGTTTACTGATCCTGAAAGTGCTTTACGAGCTCTATCAAACGGTATCAATAATAGGTTACCGAATAAACTTGATCTCTTTGATAATTTTTCCAGCTTCCATTTACATGGCGTGGATTTTATCTTTCTAAATTCCCTAGCGGAATCTTGCACTTTTCTGAAAAATGACGTATAGCCTAGATTTTATGTGTAGATAGATAGATTCGTAGTTCACGACTACAGCGTATCAAATCAACATAGCAACACTGAAAGACAGAAGCTAAAGGTTGTAAGTACCATGTTCATGTGTGCAAATTCCAAGAATTAAGTATGTTAAGTACACGTGGTGTGCCTGTGATGATATGATGTAAACTAACACCAGAGCTTACTTGCTTGACGGGATGCAATCTAAAAAGAGGCTTATGTAGTTTTAATAAATACGATTTTGCAACGAAAATATCATAGTCTGATTTACTGGTGTTTGTAGTAGTTGTATGCGCCGTGTAAGCAAGATGCGATGATTTTTCAGTAGGACAGAAGTCTCAGTGAACTTAACATAATATTAAACTCACCACCAAGATAAGTTTGTAAATATATTTGCATAGATTTGGTCTCAAATGATATTCGAACTTATTTTACTTCTTCTTCTTTACTTACCTTGGTCGGCCGTTTGGTGTAGTGGTTCAGAACGGACTACTATGCCGAGAGGTCCCGGGTTGGATTCCCGGCCGGGCAGAAATTGAAATGATGAATTTTAATTTCTGTGACGGGTCTGGGTGTGACTATGTATAATATTTATGTATTAAAAAAAAAAGTACATATGTACCTAAGTAGTATATCCGTTAAGCTAGCACCCATAACACAAGCATTAAGTTGCTTACTTTGGGGCTAGCTGGCGCTGTGTGAAATTGTCCAAAGATTTATTTATTTATTTATTTATATTTATTTGCATGCTAAAATCTTGACGTAAGCTAGTTACCAACATACCAAACATTTGGTGTTAAATAAGCTTCGATCTTATTCATGCTAAAATCATGAATTTAAAGCCACCAACATACTCAATTCGTTTTCTTACCAGAAAATTGATAGACGTAACGATGGATGAACCACGTCCACTGCACCTCACGATTCACTGTGAGTCTTTGACCCAATCTCTATTATACACCAAAACAGCTATTTATTCACAGGTATCTAATAAAGAACTTCCTTGAAAATGGATTGATTTTGGGAACTAAGAGACGCGTTAAGTCTTCAAATGTATTTTCGCTACTAAGAACAGAGCAGTTGGCGCAATGGACATCCCGTCAACGCCTATATTTTTTCGCTAAGGCCATGTACAGACGGATCACGCGATGCATAATACGTTAAAACAAACTTTTCATGTGAGTATAACTCTTATCATTGTTACTTAGCATCAAACCCTTTATTACAAAAAGTTAGACTCTGGTTTAAATTAAATTGAAATGCCATTTTAAACCAGTGTTCATCCCGGGTTTAACTTTTTGGGGGCAACAGTTTATATTTTCATACTTAGTCAATCACAGACTCGGATCTGTAGAATTTATCTAGCGTAGGATTGGTAGAATGGATTGAAGGGATTTGTGTATTGGTAGGTTACTCAGACATAGATAAATATTCCTTATCCATGCTACAGGCAACAAATAAAATCCCAAAATATTCGCCTTTGATGTTATGGCAATTTTTTATGGGAAACTTAAAAATATGTATCGCCTAATTGGTACAAACGAAGTCCATGTTTCACATAAAATCATATCCCACGTAAACCAATTAGGTATGTAGGTTGTAGGTACTTGTGCGAAAAAACGATGTTTCCCATCCATTTCGCTGAAAGGTTTTCCAAACTGATAGGATTATAAAAGGCTTCGGTTGTTTGTATTGTTTGTGGAATTAATTAAGGCTTGGTATTTCTGCTAAAGTAGGTATTTCGCGCTGTCAAAATCTGCGCGCGCAATACTTCGCCGAAGACAGCGCGCCAAAGAGCTCTCGCGGCTACACAGTATAGAAATACGCACTTAGAAATACGCAGTTGGTTAGGTTAGGTTGACTTCCTTCCGTTCAAGCGTCACACTCACAGCACTTTCTAATACAAATCATATCCAAATGATACAAATTAAAACAACTTTCCAAAATTTTTGGGAATATATTTTAGAATCGAATAAATATGGAATATAACTGCCAAAGTAAACACGGTTCAAAGAGGCGTGGCGTCACCCGACCTCCCGGAAGTTCCGCGCGGGCTAAAAGAATTTCAAGATTACGTCACCCGACCTATCGGTAGATCCTCGGGAGCTTGAGCGATTGGAAAAACATTTTATGATCAGTTACTCGTAGTAGCGATTATTTAGAGCTTGGATAATAAATTATAGTTGTTGCAATTCACAAAGCTTTGCATGTGGTTAATTACATTAATCAGTACATGCATCAATTTTGTTCAGTCTTTTTGTTTATTAATAAATAAAAATATCATACTAAAATTGCATACATATTTGTTTGTATTGGTCTGGGTGTTTTCTTTCCATAATTTATGTATAACGTATGTACGGGGCTCTGTATCGAAAATCACTATGAGCAATAAGCATCACACACGGTTACCTGGAGTGCATTACCGCAGCAAAAAGCTTGCCATCTTAAATGAACGGTATAATATCGAGGTTTCGTCAGTACAGTTGCGAACAAAGGTGTTTGTGTAGTGTAGTTGAGTTGAGAGGTCAGATTATTGAAATAATAAAACGATCATTTTATTTTTTAAATACATTTTATAAATAATTTACATTACAGATAACAATGAGAGGATGACATTGCAAGGTGGTGCCAGTCCAGTCTTAAATCCGTTGATATATGCTGCATCTGCCATGTTTTTGGCTAAAAGATTCTTCTATCATGCAGTTTAGACTTTTATTACAGACCTCAGACAGTATTTTTGGAAAACTTTTACGCATGGTGGATGAAGGGACGCTCGAGAGACTCAAGTCTAGAAGAAGTCATATGAACTCCAAGTTTTAAATCCGTTGACATCTGCTGCATCTGCCATCTTTTTGGCTAGAAGATTCTTCTGTCTTGCAGCTTAGACCTTTAGCTACAGACCTTAGACAGTATTTTTTATTATTTATTTGTGTCAGTGTGCTCTTCTAAAGAGTGTAAGATGATTGTATGTAGGTACTATTAAAATGTAATTTTAACTCATTGGTTTTGTCTCATATTTGAGGAATGTACTATATATCATGAGTAGAGTCTTCGTTTAAAAGGATGCGAACGATTTAAATTTCAATAGGTAGACAAAATTGATAATTCTTATTTATCAAAAATTTTAGCTTTCTATAGTAACACTGATATTATTATACTGTGACTCATCAAAGTCATCATTGTCAAAAATATTGACAAATCGCGAACTGTCACGGCCAAAAAACTGACACGCGTCCGTCCTCCGTAAGCGCCACCGCGCGACTGATTGAGATTGTCCAAGCCGTCATGGACGATTTTTTCCACATTTTTTAACATAGTAACTAAATAAGACGCAATATAAAAATTTCATCCGTTAAAAGCCCTCAAGTTATTTCTGAACTTTAATTTAGTAAAAGATTTAGAATCTCAAATCGCTTATTTTAAAAATAAAACCATAAATAGAAAACGAATAGAGGTAACTTTGGGAATTTATTCTATCGAGTCAACTTCATCAAATCGTGTTTCCATCCGTTAATAGCCCTAGAAAATATCCTCAACTATGCCCAATAAAAATCTTAGCCTTTAATTTTACTGTTTAGTACCTCAAAAATGAAAAATGAAAACCTCATTTTCGCCATTTTCTCTGCTACCCGGCCTTAACCGACTCTTTGTCTCGCCGACAAAGCTCGGAGTACAGGTGCTGATAGACTAAGAGCTAGTGAACGCCAAACCTACATCATTTTATAAAAGCTGAAAACTTTCAGCTTCAGTCAGTCAGCGTATGCTCCCAATATGTAAAAATCAGCTTTTATGGTATAACGTAAGCCTAACTTTTACGGTGGCTTTTTCTGCATATTCAATACTACTTATTAATTATTAATTCTACTTACGTTATACCTACCATAAAATCTGATTTTTATGTATAATATTTGGGCAATGATTAGAAGTTGTTTCCACATCAGCCAGACAGTTTTGACAGTTCCAACTCCTTGCCAGACAGTTTCTTTAGGATAGCTGCCAAAGCAACGATGACCCAAACTTCATAATCCACCAACATTCTAACCTATATTGGTAGCATACGCTGACAAACTTTCAGCTTTTATAAAATGATGTAGGTCTGGCGTTCACTAGCTCTTAGTCTATGAGGTACACTTGGAATATGCCTTTGTTACGATGAGAACGTATATTTATTTAATTTATTTCATCGACCGTTTTTTGGCACGATGACATTTATTATACCAACACTTGTTTGTTGATTGTTTGTAAACTCATAAATTCACATATTCACACAAATACTGGTGGTATTCGCGGTGGTATTGGTGGTGGTGTTGACATAGTTCAGGGATCATCCAGACAAAAGCAAAGCTCCAATATGAATGAATGAAGTAGGTAAGTGTACTTTCGAAAGTACCAAGTTTCCGTTGGTGTTTTTCATTTAATTGCATATTTGCATATCTATATAAATAAATAAATAAATATCCTCATACAATTTACACTGCGTCACCTAGCCCCAAATTAAGCAAAGCTAGTACTAGGGTATCAGACAACAGATATAAACATACTGATAGAAAACTTCCAGACTTTCGTGAGGATCGAACCCGCAACCTCTGGCATAGAAGACCAGTGCAGCATTTTTCACTCACTTGTTCCATTTATGTACGTATATCCCCATATAGAAGCAGCTTTTCATCCAGTCAAGTGTTTAATTGGGACCATCTACACCACAGAATTTTTAGTAAACAACTTTTTTTATTTATTTTCGTTTTTCATTTGCGCTAGTTTGTCCGGCCGCGATGCAAATTCGAGTCGACGAATTTAAATGTCTATGAATTTTAAAATCCTACGGATACGGTGTTAGTGTAAAATATACTTAAATATAAAATACAGGGAATAGAAAGTTATTGTTTGGAGTAGACATTGGTATAATTCAAATTGTTTAGTTAGGTAGAGTTCACTCTATCTTTTTGTTTTGTTAGCTAGTAAGCAGGTTGTTCAAGGAAATGTTTGAAATGTACCTACTACATAATGTTATCTGTTCTATAAACAAAATATGTATTATTTTCAATCCCACTGTATTTTAATGCGTATGAATTTAAAGTAGGTAGGTATTTCGAAATTGACATAGTTTATAATAGGTAGCTTGCTGTATTCACTATGAGGATAAACAATGTGCGATTTGACAACAAATTATTTAATTGGAAGTCTGATACTAGCGATTATCATCATCATCATCAAATGTTTGTGGAAATAAATAAATAAATAAAAATCATCATCATCATCATCATTTCAGCCACAGGATATCCACTACTGAACCTAGGCCTCCCCCAATGATTTCCTTATTGATCGGTTGGTAGCGGCCTGCATCCAGCCCCTTCATCCAGCTTTGTTTGTGAGATCGTCGGTCCACCTTGGTGGGTGGACGTCCCACGCTGCGACTTGCCGTAGGTATTTACAATAAAATAATCTATTTATCTGAAGAAAAACATCGCTATTGAGGCATGGTATCTCAGAATTCATTAATGATTGAGACGGAAACCTTGTTCTCCGTTAAACAAGTTGGTTCGTTAGCGTGATCACGAAGAAAAGAATCGTTAATCTCGAGGCAGGACTTACTACTTACTCTCTTTTATTGCCAAGGTTAATATGAAATTAAAAAGATTTATTATGATGTTGTACAGCTATTGTTTCAGGGCTCATTTGTTTGGTAATAGTTGTTAAGAAATATACCTCTTTGGTATATTGTCTTGTCTATGATTGAAGAAACGTAGTTTTTAAAAAGAAATTAAATACTCTTCACTCTATAGTTGTCAAACGATGTGGGTCACCTAAAATAGTAAAAACCATGTACCTACCTAAAACTATTGTAAAACCTTGAAAATATTAAATATAGGATGTCATCCTTAAAACAAGTGGTTTCCTTGTCCAAAAGGACATCAAACCTTAACAATAGTTAGGTACTGTAACCTTGACCATTAAAGATGTTCGCTCCATTTAAATCTAGTCAGGAATCCCTGGAAAAAGCTAAGTCCGTGCTACACGTTGAAAATATTTTACTATTCACTCCAAAGCCGCGTAGCCACTGCCGAGCGCCTGATCGTTCTTTACTTGCAATGTTTTATATTTGCAACATTGCGAGATGCGATGAGTGTCGTCAGAACTCATTCTTTTTGTTTTCACGCTTATACAACTGCAGTAAATCAAACTACATTAAACCATATCAGAAGAAAATTCACAAAACATTGTATTTTCTCCAGTGGACGACATATTTTTTATTGTCTATTGCCGATTCTTTTATTAACCATCGCGTTGCCGCGTTGGTTAGTGTGAACATATACAACTCTTTTGAAAAAACTGCAATTTCTGGGTGATTCTCGCTATTATATAGCAATAACGATATTAGTGTAAAACAACGGTAGTCGTTAAGATGAGTGCGTTATAAATTATTCAGTGAACGATTGGAGCGGCCTGATTATGGGAGTTTTATTAACGAGGAAAGTTACCGGATTGTGCCGTGGTGGTAGCATATCAGGCTTCACATTTTTGTGGCAATATGGCACTTATTACAACGACATAAGGTTTAGTTTTGCACTTGACGTGCTGCTTTGGTAATAGCCCGAGTTTTCATGGGCCGGAGCGTGTGTAACAATGAAGAAAGTTGCACTATTAAAATCTTGTTAACGGTAAATCATGAAGGAAGCTGAACTTATTACATTAGACTAATTTGAAAATCAAAAGCCGGTAAAGGAGGTAGATAAACCTATAAGAGATGAATTTATACTGCAGATTTGGTAAGAAAAAATAAATAAATAAATCTTTGGACAATTTCACACAGCGCCAGCTAGCACCAAAGTAAACAACTTAATGCTTGTGTTATGGGTGCTAGCTTAACGGATATTGGTTGGGCCTATGTCCAACTTTCTTCTCTTCCTTTTCTTCGGTGGCTCCAACTCTCAAATTATCTAGCTGCATGAGATGGTTTCCCACTAATCTGTTTATCGGATTCGGGGCCAGCACCTTCGCAGGAGCCAACCTTCGCGAAAAACCTCTATAGAAAATTAAGAAAATTAAGAAAAAACTCTATGTTGTCTTGGAACGTCTGTCAACGAAGTCAATTGTGAAAAATCCGCTGAATCTGAATATAAATTGAAATAATCAAAACCGCAAGAAATATCGACGGGTCGACCCTCGAAGCCTGGTCTCCGTCTTCTGATCCGCAGGTTGGTGGTTTCCGTTTTATGCAGCTGTATTTTTGAGTTGTTTGGAGTCACCAGCCGACCCCCGCATCATCTTCCTTCCCCGCAATTTTTATTCCTGGTGTGGCTATTTACACGCCACACCAGATATACTACTTATATACTTTTTTTTAATACATACATAATATTATACATAATAACACCCAGACCCGTCACAGAAATTAAAATTCATCATTTCAATTTCTGCCCGGCCGGGAATCGAACCCAGGACCTCTCGGCATAGTAGTCCGTTCTGAACCACTACACCAAACGGCCGACGAAAAAAGTAATGTTTGATTTGACATAGGATACATTATTTGGAACATTACTACGGATTGCATCTCTCTAATAGAAGTAGTTCATAGAAGTCTGAAGCAAACCTAAATTAAATTGTAATGGATCTACGCGTCGCTTTGAAAAACAGTTCGATTTCAAGCTCATCTAGCAATCGAACCCACGCCTTTGGTTTGAGAGAGTTCTACCACAGAATAATAATAAGTACTGTTCTACTCTTATATATGAAGAAAACTGTTCTTTGATTCGGTTGTAATAAGCGTTACTTTGCAACAAAACTTTGATGTGCTCGCGACTGTACATTCGCCAACACTGGTCCAAAGTCCGAGACAAGTGACCAATACATTATGTGATCAAATGAACTTCAAAGTGAAGTTCGATCATTATTATATGAGTCGCTCCATTCGAAGATATAATATTACCTGGTAGTTCCCCTAGCCTACATGGCAACGACGCACTTAAATTTTTAGAGATAAGTCGAATTTTTTCGACAGACAACAGTAGTTTTTTCGATTTTTGACTGGCAACACTAAGTAATAGTCTACCTTCACTCACTCACTCGCTCTGCTACCTCATTCATTTTAGAGATTGCATTAAGTTCTTAACAAAATCATTAAATTGGGTAGGGTGGGCTGGGTTGTTATATCTTCGAATGGAGCGACTCATATAATAATGATCGAACTTCACTTTGAAGTTCATTTGATCACATATTATATTTCGTCGCTCCATTCTTCAGATATAATATTACCTGGTAGACCTTTAGAGAAATGATTTTGTTAGGACTAAACAATGTTGTGTAATGCATATCACAATAAAAAACATTAATAACATTGACATGTTGGTTTTATTTATTTTTATAAATGAAAATAAAGAAAATACAATTTCTCTTTCTATAATTATTGACTATAGTTATTGTAATCAATATCTAATGATAACAATATAATCATTCGCATAACCAAAAGTATAACTAAGGGCGAAAACAAACTGATTCCGCAAATACATTTTTTGTAATTATATTTAATCGATAGAATTTTGCAAAAGTATGATTATTGGTCCACCCAGCTGCTTTACGGATAGTTTCGATGCATACACCCGCGGCACTGGCCGTAGAGGTTGATGCGTGTCGTGTACTGTGCGCACTGAAAATTGAAACATCTATTCCACTCTCGGATAATACTGATTTTAACCATCTACTGATGGTCTGGGGAGAAATCGGTTTATGAGGTTTTTTGAAAGATAGCAGCAAATTATTTGAGTTTCTAATATTTTCTGTACAGCTAATATAGTCTTGAAGTACTGTAGCTGGACAAATTTTTAAGTTTTCTTCGAAAAAAGGTAAAAAGAGAAGCGGTTGGTCACGACCAGGCGCTGAAGTTTTTATTATATCTGTGATACTTATTGTGATACCATTAGATAGGACTTTGATGTTATCTAATTTAATTAAGGATAAGGTTTGAACTCTTTGAGCAGTGCATAGTGCTAGAAGAGTCACTAACTTTTTTGTTAGTTTTTCAAGAGTGATCTCTTTGTTTGGATACCAATTTGCTATTAAGGTAAGTACTAATTGCGGATCCCACGTATGGGAGTATTTGGGCTTCAGAGGCTTTGACTTGAAGACACCTTTTAGAAGACGCTTTATGCACTCATTAGAACCTAAGTCATTTCCTAGTAACAAAGAGAGAGCAGATCTGTGATTGTTAATAGTTCCATAGCTAGCGCCCTTATGAAATTCTTGGGTCAAAAAAGATATAACTTCAGGGACAGAAGATTGAAAACTGTTTATATGTCTACTCTCACAGAACTGCCACCAGGCTTTATAACTTACGTTGTACTGTTTTTTAGTGTTATTTGAGAGTGAAGCTAACATCAGATTTATGGCTTCTGGTGGGATATTGCGGTTTAAAAACGCCTTCCGGAGAGTTTCGCTGCAGCCAATGTAAGATGATGATGCAGTCGGTATGGAGGTGTATTCCTGAAACAGGATTGAAGAAAGTTTTCATCTGGCTTAAAATAAATTATATCGGAAACTAATAAGCGTTTCATTAGCGGATACCATGGCTGTGATGGCCACTTAGGGAAAACTAAGATGCCTACAGCTTGGTCATGGATAATTTTTTGTAAACACTTCAGTAATAAGGGAAAAGGGGGAAACGCGTAGAAATAATAATCTTTCCAGGAAATGGTAAATGCGTCTACACATAAAGCATCAGGGTCTGGAAACCATGAAACATAAGTTTCGCATTTGGCATTGATGCGGGAAGCGAATAAATCAATATTAGGTTTACCAAGTTTAAAAACTATTTTTCCAAACACATCGTCCGTCAATCCCCATTCTGTGTCAGGGTTTTGTTTTCTAGATTCAATATCAGCCTCTTTATTATCTTTAGTATTAATATACGAACCAAATAATGTTATATTACGCTTCTCGCACCATTGCCAAATTTGTCTGGATAGGTCATTCAAATGGGGGAATTGTATGCCTCCCATTCGGTTAATATAGCTAAGAGCTGTAGTATTATCGATACGCAATAAGATTGCACAATCTTTTACGTTTCGAGCAATGGTTTTCAATGCAAAGTAAATTGCTAACAACTCTAAGTAATTTATATGTAATGATCTTTCATTCGTTTTCCATGCTCCATGCACCCGAGTATTTTTACAGGAAGCCCCCCAACCTGTCTTAGATGCGTCTGTAAAGATTTCTAATTCAAAATTCGTGACATTTATATTGTTTTTACATTTAAAAACTTGTTGGTCCCACCAGTTCAGATCATTCAAAATACACTCGGGAAGTTTCACTTTTGAATTGTAATTGTTATTATTATTATTTAACATCAGATATTTTTGTCTTTCTAATGTTTTGGTGTACAAAAAACCGTACTTGACTGCTGGACAAGCTGCTACTAGTACTCCTATAAGCTGAGAAAAATCCCTGATTGTGCATGTGGGCAGTTTAGAAAACCTTTGTATTAATTGTGCAATCTTCTTGCGTTTTTCGTCGGGCAGTGAGATAGTCAAGTTTGTGGTATCAAAATAAAAGCCTAAGAACTTACATTTCTGTTTAGGTTCTAAACAGCTTTTGTCGGTATTGATTATGAATCCGAGGTCTGTTAGTAATTGCAGGGTTTTATTTACATTATTTAGACACTCATTATAATCGCAACCGATACAAAGTATGTCATCAAGGTAGATGACGGATTGAAAACCTTGATTCCTAATAAATTTTACTATTTCTTTCATGATTTTAGTAAAAATTCTAGGAACTATGCAAAGACCATAGGGCATTGCGTTAAATTCGTACGTAGTCAAATTTGATTTAGGATTTTCGAACTGAAAACGTAAATATTTTCGGAAACTCATATTTACAGGTACTAATAAATATGCCTCTTTAAGGTCGATTGTAGCTAAAAAGCAATCTTTCGAAATTAATTTTGCAACTGTTCTATGGTCTTCCATCTTAAAATGTGATTTGGTTATACAGGGTGTCCCGTAATGTAACGTCAAGCCGGAACTGGGTGTTGAGGCAAGTTGTGCTGGTTATCAGAAAAATACAAAAAAAAATCTATGTGGCATATTTTAAAAATAATAGGCATTTAAAAAAAATCAAAAAATTCTACTCCAGGTGACGGTCCTTTTACTCGTGTTGCCACAAATCTTCACTTTTTCCAAATTTTTTTTTTGTTATGTAACCCTGAATAATGCTTCTCTAAATTGTTATCAAAATTACAAAACCAGCTGCTCCAACTTGGATGAAAAAAATACATTATTCCCAAAAAAAAATATCAAAATAAAATTTTTGCCTTGTTTAAACTGACTGTACTGAAAAAAAATTGTACTACGCGAGTGTGGCAAGTGACGTCATAATTTGGCGCATTTAGTAAGGATTCCAAAATGGTATAACACTTGGTAAATTCTTGCTGTAATTGTCAACAATTTTTGGTTTTTTGGAAATAATCCCATTTTTAACTTTATCTACCTTGGTTAAAAATTATTATTCTAATGAAACCAAAATTCAAGTTTCTGTGACTGACTACCGTACAATCAATCACAGAAACTTTTGTCACCATGACAGTAATTAGTAGTTGACATACTGTGACAAAAGTCACCCGTGCGCGCGCGCCTTTACTACCTGCCCTGCCTGCACTTGTACTTGGTAACAGGGATAATAAGGATATGAAGTTTCGGTTATGGATACGGTTACGTATATTAGAATAATATTATACCGGTTTCGGTTACGGTCACGGATATGAAATCATTTCAGATTATCCGAAAGTCTCGGATAATTTCGGTTACGGAATTATTAGAATTTCAAAAATGTAGGTATAATACAAATAGCAAGATGCTGCGTGAGCGTGACCCACATAGCTACTTTATGTACCAACTAAGACGACACCTATGTATGATAAAGATAAAACAGGCTGGCATATTAGATGGTGCCAGCGAATGCCAGACAAGTTGGTAACAAATATTAAGATTTAAGGTACAATTCCAAGACGGGCCGCAGACCGCAAACTGCATCCGCAAACTGCAAAACTATGAAATCGGCAGCGCGGCATTGCAGCTGCGGCGTGTATACTGCAAATTTCATAGAGTTTTGCAGTTTGGCCTTTATCCGAAACTATCCGTAACTTTTGAATCAGTTTCGGTTACGGTTATGGACATTTTTTTATTTCGGATATCCGATAGTTTCGGTTACGGTTACGGATATCCATAACATCCCTGCTTGGTAAGATGGCTCTCTCCGTCCCGCTCATACCTTTTAAAATGGCTTCTCCACCTCACTTAAGCCAGAAACTTAAATTTTGGGCACATTAGAATAATATTTTTAACCAAGGTAGATAAAGTTAAAAACGGGATTATTTCCAACTAGCTTTCCGCCCGCGGCTTCGCCCGCGTGGAATTTTGTCTGTCACAGAAAAACTTTATCGCGCGCGTCCCTGTTTCAAAAACCGGGATAAAAACTATCCTATGTTCTTTCCCGGGACTCAAACTATCTCTATGCCAAATTTCATCAAAATCGGTTGCGAGGTTTAAGCGGGAAAGCGTAACAGACAGACAGACAGAGTTACTTTCGCATTTATAATATTAGTTGGGATGGGATAAACAAAAATTGTCGACAATTACAGCAAGATTTTACAAAGTGTTATACCATTTTGGAATCCTTACTAAATGCGCCAAATTATGACGTCACTTGCCACACTCGCGTAGTACAATTTTTTTTCAGTACAGTCAGTTTAAACAAGGCAAAAATTTTATTTTGATATTTTTTTTTGGGAATAATGTATTTTTTTCATCCAAGTTGGAGCAGCTGGTTTTGTAATTTTGATAACAATTTAGAGAAGCATTATTCAGGGTTACATAACAAAAAAAAAATTTGGAAAAAGTGAAGATTTGTGGCAACACGAGTAAAAGGACCGTCACCTGGAGTATAATTTTTTGATTTTTTTTAAATGCCTATTATTTTTAAAATATGCCACATAGATTTTTTTTATATTTTTCTGATAACCAGCACAACTTGCCTCAACACCCAGTTCCGGCTTGACGTTACATTACGGGACACCCTGTATATCGGTTTAAAGATTTAAGGTTTAGAATAAACCGCTTATCGCCGTTGGGTTTCGGTGCTAAGAATATCTTTGAGATGTACTGATCGACATCAGGCTTACATATGGATACGGCACCCAAATCTAAAAGTTTTTGAATAGCGAGTACCATATCACATTTTTCTTGTGCACTAAAAGTAGGGCTAACAAAATCGGTTTGACAAAAATCTTTTTCGAATGGAATGTCAATACCGTACCTAATCCAGTTAAGAATTTGACTATTATTAGTAATATTAAGCCAATGTTTATAAAAATATTGAAGCCTTCCTGCATGTACCTGAGATGGTCCTACGTCTGGTGATGAGGTTGCCGAGACGTCCCCCGAGTCTTGGTTTGTTGATAAGGTTTTGGTTGTGATTGCGCTTGAGATGTCTGCGTAGAGGTTTGTTGACCCCGTGGGTTGGTTCTCTTGTAACCTCCGCGCCCCCCCCTGTTCTGCGAAAACCGAGGAGGGCCCTGCCAGTTTCCCTGGCTGTTGGCCCGAGTTACAGTTTGGGCTACGGATGGTTTAGGAGTAACCGTATTCTTTTTTATTTGTTGACTCTGAGTCGTGATAGCTTTTGAAGCCTTGATTTTTTCGGATAAATTATTACCATATAGGGTGTCGTCGCGTTCCGCGACTTGAATCAATTGCAAGAAACCTTTGTCTAAGCAGGGGGTGATGAATTTTTTCCTTGTTTCGGTTTGTTGGTGATGCAGATCTGACAGTAAGCGACAACCGTCACTGATACATTTTATTGCTTCGATTTTTTTATCAGATGTAAGCAACGTGTTAAGGCCTCTATTAATGGCAGGAAATGCCTACTCCTAATTGATTTTGCGAAGAGCAAATTTTTTTGTCTCGAAATCTCCCGGTTTCGGGAATGGCAGCCATAATTTCGGGATTTAAAGTCGGTGACTTTAGAAGGGGACAATTTTCGGGTATAAGGTAATCCTTTAATAATTTATCGCGGTTTTCTTTTAATAAAGCCTTTTTTAACAAAGGTGTCCATATTTTGGCTAAGCTATCGTGGATTTTTTCGCCAAAATCTGGGGACTCATCAACGATTTCCCCTAGGGCCGCTAATATATTAGGATCTAATTCTGGGGTGATCGGGGGTGGCTCTTCTGCGCTGGGCGCAGAGGCTGGTTCCGCTACATTAGGCAGCTCGACGGTTTCCTCGGTGTTGTGGATATCCGCAGGTACTTCAGGGGCGCCAACATCCACCAACTCCTCGACCGATGATGCATCGTCTTCTTCTGGAGGATGACCCTCGATTTCCCCGGGGTTAACGATGTCAGCGTCTGTAGACAAGACATGACTTGGTTAATTTTATCACTATTAACATAATTCTAATTTTAGAATATGTTTATCGTGATGATGCTAAGCCTTCGTGTTGTTATCGCGAACAACCTCCCGGTACAATGATACAAACTAGTTTTTTGCCATTGTGTTAACATCGCGGTCAACCTCCAGGCATAAGTATGGCCTAAATTATTATTATAGATAATATTAACCATCGTGTTACCATCTCGGGCAACCTCCCGGTATTTTTTCTTTAATAATAGAACTGGATTAATATAATTGAATAATGAATTTCACCACTTTTGTAATACACAAAAAAATGTGGGTAGGTTTAGTAGGTACTTACTATTTTCTGGTTCCGAATCCGACGCGGCAAGGCATGTTAACCTTCGTTTCTTCTGCAACTTCTCAATCTTTTTGAGATATTTTTCAATTTTTTCTTCGGCACTGCGTTTAGACATACCTAATTATTTTTTAACTATTTTTCCTACAATAATACTTATTTAGCACTTTAGAGAGAACGTCCGTTCGTTGCCACGCACTTTAAAGGAATGAGGTAGCAGAGCGAGTGAGTGAGTGAAGGTAGACTATTACTTAGTGTTGCCAGTCAAAAATCGAAAAAACTACTGTTGTCTGTCGAAAAAATTCGACTTATCTCTAAAAATTTAAGTGCGTCGTTGCCATGTAGGCTAGGGGAACTACCAGGTAATATTATATCTGAAGAATGGAGCGACGAAATATAATTAACTAGCTGACTTCCAAAGTAAGGACAAGTTGAACCAATTTGCGAACTAAGTTAGCCTCAGAACTGTCGCTAAACGCTCAGTGATCTTGAATATCGTGACTTATTGTTATTTAGCCCAGAAACTAGTTGCGAACGTGAAATAGAAAATGGATGGATTTGCTAAGTTATGGATTGAGTTAATGAGGGATATTTGTATTTGCGCTCGCCTTTATGCTCCTTGGACTACCAAAGCTGAAAAATGCTTCATAGGAAACAACAGCATGAAATACATAATATATCTTTACGAATATAAAGCTATTAGCGGCCGCCCGCGACTTCGTGCGCATGGATCCCGTTTCACCCCTTAGGGTTTGAATTTTGCAAAATTTGAGACTTGTAGTTTCTGAGATTTCGTGATGTGTCAGTGTGAGTAAGTGAAGTGAGTCAGTCAATCAGTGACCTTTCGCTTTTATAAATATAGATGTACTCATTTTTAACTGATTTATAAGTTACCACGGTAATCAATGTAAGTACTACAACATAACATTTTTGCCAGGGTAAGCATTACATAATTGCACTGCAAGCGACATTGCAATAGTGCTGAGAGTGTATTTATTCTATATACGTGTATATTCTGATACATTCGACTAAATTTCCAAAGTTGGACTCAAATCTAATGCAAATAATCTGTGTAACTTCTCTTGACACCTCCTTAGGAATAGAGAATACAGTATTATACACATCTCAAGTTTCAAACTAACTTGCATAAATCGATGCATTTCTATGCACATAATGTATTACTTATCAATACTGTTTGATTTTGAACTTTACTATCAGGGAATAAGAGCGATGTATTTATTGCTGGACTTAGTTGAATTTTACATTAAAAGTTGGTAAGCGGTCAGCGAACTCTTCAGGATTTCTATTCTCTAAGTTTTCACATTACACCCGACGCGATCAGTTCATGATGTAAAGAACATTTTGGATCTAAACTGGATGTAGTAAGGTGCAATGTTGATTACTCTCAGTGGCTTGCTATAAAAATTCTGGTAATAAAATGCATGAGACGGATTCCAAGTACAAAATGCGACGGTTTTCTACTAATCTCAACCAGAAACTGTGATAGAGTCTTAAAAGCTGGAAGTTTTTTTTCTATATGGCTTCGTGCGGTTTGCAAATCCAGCCAGTAGCTATTATGTATTGAAATAAATAGTTAAATAAGAACAAAATAATAATAAAATGAAAATTAATAAGTAAATCTCTATTTTAAGGATTAGTAAAAACTTTTTGTGGGGCGAAACTTTGGGCGGGGACATAGCTCGTAGAGACGATGGCCGTTGGGGCAGAAAATCTACGGGCCGGAAACCGTGGTCGCCACTCGAGAGTAGTGTGGGCAGGCCTCCCACTAGGTGGACCGACGACCAGGTGAAGGTCGCGGGAAGAGCCTGGATGCGGGCAGCGCAGGATCGGTCGTTATTTGTCCAAGTGGACGTCATTTGGCTGAAACGAACGAACGAAAAATTTGTGAAGTCTTTTATATTAATATCGCCTTAATAAAAGATGCGGTTTCGATCCTTGTGTAATACAAACGTCTTTGAGTATTTGAAAATCTGTATCTGATATTACAAAAAGTATGATAAGTAAGTTAGTACCTAGGTATCCGTTGTCCATTGTTTCATTACGGTCCTTACTCAAAGTAAAGCACAACTACCATAATTCAATACCAACTAATAGCGCATTGCGGCACTATTGACTTCGTTGGTCAAATATTAGTCCAGTTATTGGACAAAGTCTAGGCTAAGACTTGCAGAAGTGGGACGGAGACTTCTCTAACTTCTCTAACTTCTAGTAACTTCTAACAACGTTTGAGCGGAGGTTACATGACACGATCCGAGGTAAGTTCGGCTTTAGCGCCGACAGATGGCGGCTCGGAGTAAGGAACGTGAGCAAGTGTGCGCACGTAAAAACTATTGAACGGATTTTAATGAAAATTTACCATATTATTCTATCCTACATCAAATACAAATAAATGAGAATCATCAGAATAATATATCACTACATAGTATAAAATAAAACAATGTCGCTTCGCTGTGTCTGTCCCTATGTATGCTTAAATCTTTAAAACAACAAAACGGATTTTAATGCGGTTTTTTTAATAGATAGAGTGATTCAATAGGAAGGTTTTTAAGTACATATAATAAGTACATCAAAATTGTACCTGTGCGAAGCAGGGGTGGGTCGCTAGTAGGCTATAATTTATAACGATCTGTCACAAGCCTAATTTCACGCGGGCGAAGCCGTGGGCAAAAGCTAGTTTATTATAAAGTCTCATTTATTTACAAATCTTCTGCTACTTTTGCCCTGGGATATCAGGGAAAACTATAAATCTCCCCAACGCATTTAAGAATCGACTTAATTTGCTTAATTAGGGGCTACTTAACCCTCTCGTGATAACTCTCTACAGCAACGGCCGGAAGTCAACCCTCCTTCTAACTAATCCTTCAATATCCCTTTTGTTCATGGTCATTTGTTTAACCCTTCCATTAAAATGCGATTTGAATTGACTTGACTAATATTACAAAGCTCACGCCCATATTCACAAACGATGCTTGCTTAAGTGAAGCAGCAAATCGAACGCACAACGTGTCAGCGTTGAGCTCTGTGATTGGTTCGTGTGTCACCCTGTGCTTCCACGCGCACTGTGAGACTTCATAGTAATGTTTGTGAATACGTTATACCAAACTCTTTATTTTTTTTTTCAGTCAATTGAAGTCCACTGCTGAACTAAGGCCTCCTCCAAGGGTTTCCACAACGACCGGTGTTACACACAGGTACATAGTTCATACAGGTAAATAGTTCCCGGGTTGCTCCACTCCATTTATATCTGGTAAAATAGTTTTCTGTATAACTATTATTTTAAACTTTCATAGTCACTATCATAATATTATTACTGACGTGATTGCTACCATGTACCTTAATTTTGAGTTTCCATACATCATAACATAACATCTCACCCGCAAGTTTCCTCAGTTACTCCGTGACCATGGCGCTTGTAACAGTCCTGAAATATCGGAAACTCAAAATTAAGGTAGGTACATGGTAGCAATCCCGTCAGTAATAAATAAAAATTAGTTTTCTATTGATTCTATGACGAATGTCAATGTCTAGCTAGACGAAGTGCTTTCTTCTAAAACTATCAATCAAGATGAAGAAGGGTTAACTGACCGTCATCTGGCATCCAATACAAACGCAACTGTGATTAATAAACTTTCAAAGGCAAGGGTCTCTACACTGATAATTCGAAATTGCCTATCGGCTCATGTTTATTGACTAATAGCTTTTGCCCGCGGTTTCACCCGTGAATTTCAATCAGTCTCAGAAATACTTGATAGTGTGCGTATCTCCCTTTAAAAAGAACTGTAACAACTTGTACTTCATACCTGTGATATAATGAATAAATAAAATTCTAATTCTAAATTCTGAAAAAAAAAAAGGATCGTCTTAGCAACATTTTCATGTAAAATGTTGCTTAGACGATCTGTACTCGTATAGCTCGCATTGCAAAAAAGTTATTTGAACTCATGTAGAGCCTCAGATCATAGAAGGCCAAGCTTCTGGTTCCTGGTTCTTGGCGGGGGCACTCCCGTGCCCCTAGATACAGTTTTCTATTGTTTTTCCTTTGTCTCAAAGTATCCCTGTCCTTTTCTTCAAAATCCGTCCTGTACGTTTTCTCTGAAGTGTAACAAACATCCTACCATACACAACATTACGAATATGATATACTTATAATATAAAGGAGGATTAATTTACATGCACACACAATACACATAATATACATGCAGCAAGTATTGCGAGTGCCGGATGGCTGAACGTATCTCTCGCGACTCAGTGGGCAGGAGCCTTTGTCTCCCGCCTCATTCGTAAGGAAGCTAATGAAATGCGTACTGAAGGAACAAATACATTTGCAGGAGTAAATATAATATGTTTAAAAGGAAATATAAAATGTATTTTTATACATATGTATAAGGGACTCGTTTTTACGTTTTTTACAGGATCCAGTTTAGTAGTAGTATACGTATTTTTTAATATTGACATGCACACAAACATCCCAATTACAGTATGCCGAAAAACATTTGGAATTAATTTCAAATACACACTTGTTCACACGATAGTCCAATTTTGTGGGATTCTGCGTTCCTGAAATACTGGATTGCCTTGGGACAGGGCCCTAAGAAGACTTACGCCCGTTTTCACCATCAATCCCAAATTTTTAAGTGACCCCTATGAAAACAAAACTCCTGTTATGGGTCACCATAGGGTTCACCTAAAAATTTGGGATTGATGGTGAAAACGGCCATGTCTCTACTGACTGATCTATCAACTCACAGGCAGACAGCTCAAACTCTAAACGAATGAGGGTTTTCGCGATTGAAAAATCCGCCAGATGGCAATACGTAGACGCGAGGTCCAAATGCTGCATGATTGATTATTTTTGACATGACATTGACAGATATGTCAAAATCCACCAATCATGCAGCATTTGGACCTCCCGTCTACGTATTGCCATATAACGGATTTTTCAATCGCGAAAACCCTCATTGAAATATAGCAATAGCTTATTATTATGACTTAGCACATTCTAAGAAAGGTCCGGTCTGGTATCTTACGTTAATAAGAAATGGTTTTCCAGGAAAACCTATTATCTCGAATTCATTTATTGGAAGACTTTATACCGGAACACAATTACAACGAGCCCCAAGCTAAATGCGTGGGTAGATGCCTTAATTATGTAATTATACGTTATGTAGGTACAAGTCGCTTCATTACTGATAATAATTACGTGTAGGTAACGTTAAAATATGTTCGGGGTTATCAATAAGCAGCAAAGAGTTATTTTTAACCTTTTTTACGTCGGGAAATGCTTTGCGCATATCCATGGCCGATGGGGCCAACCAGTGGGTTCCACTATGCCATAGTACTACGGCATTCTCTCACAGTTGAGTTACTCTTGAAGTAAAAAATCGGAAAAGGCGACCTCAAATTTTACTGCTCACTAAAATCTATCTACGAGTAGGTACCTACATCAAAGCGAAAGGTAAGATCATCGACTGACACATTCAACACGAAATCTCAGGAAATACAAGTGCTATGAGTCTCAAATTTTGCATGGATTTCCTTTTAGAAAGTAGGTGCTCTCTAAGACGGGATTTTGCAAAATTCAACCACTAAGGGGTAAAACGGGATCCACGCGTACGAAGTCGCGGGCGGCCGCTAGTCCGCTATTGTATCTTAAAATGAATATTGATTAAAGATAAAGTATTTTAATCATTCTCAGACATTCGCACTCAATATTCGCCCGGATTAAAAACGGAGGATCCGGGCAATATCTCAATTCTGCTTATTGGATAGCGGAATGAGACGACGTCAGTTGCTCCGAATTTGATATTGTCGTAAAAAAATCAACGGAGTTTATTGAAATCGAAAGAGGATGGTGAATGTTCCAAGTTAAGATGAAAATTTAAATAAAAGCATGTTATATGCAAGAGTTACTACGTAACAAAACGTTATCGCATTTATGTAGGCGCACGCTGAAATATGACGTACGTATCCTATCTTCCGTACTTCTACTATTTTATCGCTTTATAAATTATATAATTTTAATAATGTGAAACAAGATACAATAAAGAATTACAATCTATCTACTATCTATCTATGATTCTGATTATTATAATTAAATCAGTAGAACGACTAACTATGCCTTACAAATGTTACTGTAATAATACTGAAACAGTAAAGCGACATTTCCTCGACTAAATGAACTTGTACCAGAAAAAGTAGGTGATTTTGAATTTCATTTCACAGTCCATTTACTGGTTACTGGAAGACTAAATATAAATGCTTCTACAAGTTGTTACAATTCAAACATAACCACAAAACGAAGTGGGGCTTAACGGAGAAACGCGTTGGAAAATGTTCAGGGAGCTTTATTTTTTATAACGGAACGCAATAGTTGGCGTTAGGGTTACCGCATGCTGACCTCATAAGGTTAAAACGATGAGGTATATGAGATACATGAAGAGGTATATGAGTAACTAGCTTTCCGACAGATGTTGTCTTGTCTTAAGAAAAGTTAATATGGCCGTTGAGTTTGCTTCTTTAACTTTATCGCAGTGGATAATCAGCACATATTTTGATTACTTTGTGTACCTACGTGAATTTCCATTTCTTATACGACACAGAGTTTCGAACTCAGCGCATTAGTTGGCATCTCTCAATATCTCTATGTGGATAGGCAATGACCATCATCATCATCATTATCATTTCAGCCATAGGACGTTCACTGCTGAACATAGGCCTACGTTTAGCCAATAATGATGCCTATAAATAAGTAGGTAGTTATATTTTTTTTAGAAAACTTCGTTTATCTTTTCATAACAATGCTGTTGAAATTGTTGTTATGGCGACAGACTTAGATAAGATGGTGGTAGCTAGCCAGGCGGGCTTGGAACAAGCCCTACCAACCAAACCGAACAGAAAATTCTGCCCCCACTGGGAATCGAACCCGCGACCTCTGCGTCTGAAGCAGGAGGTCTAACCACTAGACCACAGAGGCGGTTGAAGATGATGTATTTGTATTGATGACATAAAATAATTGCACAACAGTTACGGATGCTTGCATCATTGTAGGTACATAAGATTGTGTGGGTCAATACCTACTCGTAACTCACATGCCCCGTGCGTCGTTAGGCGTCAAAATACCAGACGATTAAAGCTCTTATCAGAAATAGGTAATTATTATTATAAATCCCGCTTTGTTTGTACATAATTTTCCTAATTATCAGAAGATAAAAAGTTTTTTTTTATTTACAACGAGGAAGCTCTTGGCTTGTATCTCACCTGATGGTAAGTGATGATCAGGCCGAAGGTGGAAGCGAGCTTCACCCGGAATCCTCAACCACAGAGGAACTGGCTATCTTACCTCTAACTGCCGGAACGTAACAATGCTGTTTAAATTGTTGTTATGGCGACAGACTTAGATAAGATGGTGGTAGCTAGCCAGGCGGACTTGAAACAAGCCCTACCACCAACCAAACCGAACAGAAAATTCTGCCCCCACTGGGAATCGAACCCGGGACCTTTGCGTCTGAAGCAGGAGGTCTAACCACTAGACTACAGAGGCGGTTGAAGATAATGTATTTGTACTGATGACATAAAATAATTGCACAACAGTTACGGATGCTTGCATCATTGTAGGTACATAAGATTGTGTGGGTCAATACCTACTCGTAACTCATATCTCATATGCCCCGTGCGTCGTTAGGCGTCAAAATACCAGACGATTAAAGCTCTTATCAGTAATAGGTAATTATTATTATAAATCCCGCTTTGTTTGCACATAATTTTCCTAATTATGAGAAGATAATGTATTTATATTGATGACATAAAATAATTGCACAACAGTTACGGATGCTTGCATCATTGTAGGTACATAAGATTGTGTGGGTCAATACCTACTCGTAACTCATATCTCATATGCCCCGTGCGTCGTTAGGCGTCAAAATACCAGACGATTAAAGCTCTTATCAGTAATAGGTAATTATTATTATAAATCCCGCTTTGTTTGTACATAATTTTCCTAATTATCAGAAGATAAAAAGTTTTTTTTTTATTTACAACGAGGAAGCTCTTGGCTTGTATCTCACCTGATGGTAAGTGATGATCAGGCCGAAGGTGGAAGCGAGCTTAGCCCGGAATCCTCAACCACAGAGTAACTGGTTATCTTACCTGTAACTGCCGGAACATAACAATGCTGTTTAAATTGTTGTTATGGCGACAGACTTAGATAAAATGGTGGTAGCTAGCCAGGCGGACTTGGAACAAGCCCTACCACCAACCAAACGGAACAGAAAATTCTGCCCCCACTGGGAATCGAACCCGGGACCTTTGCGTCTGAAGCAGGAGGTCTAACCACTAGACCACAGAGGCGGTTGAAGATAATGTATTTGTATTGATGACATTATATAATTGCACAACGGTTACGGATGCTTGCATCATTGTAGGTACATAAGATTGTGTGGGTCAATACCTACTCGTAAGTCACATGCCCCGTGCGTCGTTAGGCGTCAAAATATCAGAAGATTAAAGCTCTTATCAGTAATAGGTAATTATTATTATAAATGCCGCGTTGTTTGTACATAATTTTCCTAATTATGAGAAGATAATGTATTTATATTGATGACATAAAATAATTGCACAACAGTTACGGACCTTTGCATCATTGTAGGTACATAAGATTGTGTGGGTCAATACCTACTCGTAACTCACTTAACCCGTGCGTCGTTAGGCGTCAAAATACCAGACGATTAGAACTCTTATCAGTCATTATTATTATTAAAAAATGCTACGTTGTTTATACATAATTTTCCTAATAATGAGAAGATAAATAATATGTATTTATATCGATGACATAAAATAATTGCACAACAGTTACGGATGCTTGCATCATTGTAGGTACATAAGATTGTGTGGGTCAATACCTACTCGTAACTCACATGCCCCGTGCGTCGTTAGGCGTCAAAATACCAGCCGATTAAAGCTTTTATCAGTACCTAATAGATAATTATTATTATAAAATGCCGCGTTGTTTGTACATAATTTTCCTTATTATAAGAAGATAAATAATATGTATTTATATCGATGACTTAAAATAATTGCACAACAGTTACGGATGCTTGCATCATTGTAGGTACATAAGATTGTGTGGGTCAATACCTACTCGTAACTCACATGCCCCGTGCGTCGTTAGGCGTCAAAATACCAGACGATTAAAGCTCTTATCAGTAATAGGTAATTATTATTATAAATCCCGCTTTGTTTGTACATAATTTTCCTAATTATGAGAAGATAATGTATTTATATTGATGACATAAAATAATTGCACAACAGTTACGGATGCTTGCATCATTGTAGGTGTACATAAGATTGTGTGGGTCAATACCTACTCGTAACTCACATGCCCCGTGCGTCGTTAGGCGTCAAAATACCAGAAGATTAAAGCTCTTATCAGTAATAGGTAATTATTATTATAAATGCCGCGTTATTTATACATAATTTTCCTAATAATGAGAAGATAATGTATTTATATTGATGACATAAAATAATTGCACAACAGTTACGGATGCTTGCATCATTGTAGGTACATAAGATAGTGCAGGTCAATACCTACTCAACTCTTGAGATTTACGAGTAGGTATTCTCGTAGCGGTCAGTTCTCGTGGCAAATTACCTACCCAGACTTGATAAAACGATTAAAGTTTTTATCATTATTGTAATTATAAGATATGGCGCATTTGCACAGCGATTTGTGAGTAAACATTTATAAACACAGCGATAAACAGACCAAAATAAACTGGACCAAGTCAATAATTTCATTCTTTCTTCGTAATCAGTGTAGCGGGCCCTCAACCTTTAGGCTTCTTGTACATGCTAAGAAACACCGTGTCTGCCACAGACAAGACAGAATTTCGTCGGACCTAGCTACGAAAATTCGTCACATAGTGCGCGTCTGCCGCGTGTCGTATCATATCTAGCGCAGATAAGAATTATTGTTTCTAGGTCAGCGTCGGATTGACTACGACCGACGATCTGGTGAAGGTTGCAGGATGTGCTTGGATGCGGGTGGCGTAGGACCTGTCTTTGTGGAAATCCTTGGGGGAGGCCTTTGTCCAGCAGTGGACGTCATTCGGCTGAAACGAACAGCGCCGGAGCAATGTGCATTGTACATGGTTCATGTGTAGAAATCGACAGGAATTCTTGCGTAGGCTCGGCGACTTTTCTTAAAACGCGTATAAGCGGCCTTAAAGCGCGGATTCCAGTAATTCTAAACTTTAATTATGTTAAATTGTATCATTGTTTTTAGTACTGGTATTTTGGGACGGAATATTTCTCAGGAGCCATTAAATTAGAATTCCTTTGTTCGTACCTGTTATGTAAAGAAAATGTAATGTAATACGCTAATTTGCGACCTCTGGGAGTTCGGGAAATATTTTTTTCCTCTTCCAAAGTATAAAAGATTTACTCCGAGAAAATTCTAGCGTTGTTCGTTATATTCTGGATAATACTTTGATTACCAATTAGCTAACCATTGTGGTTGCTGATATTCTGATATTCTATTATTAAACAATACTTATTTATCTCTTATGGAAACAAAATATGAGCTTAAAAAAGATAATTCCATTCGTACATTTCAGCATTTGTACAGAGTATGCCATTACTGATTTTCACAAGTAACACTAATGTTTTCCTGCTGGTTTGTCTGCGTGAAATTCAGTTTGGCACAGATCTATAATGTTGTTGTAATTCTGATGATTTATTTAAACAATAATACTGTAAATCCTCAAAATCCATTCGTACGTGGAAGAATAATAAACAGGTATACATTCATACAAACTTTTCGCGTTTTCTATTACCTAATATTTTTACCACAACGGGGAAACTGTGTTTCACTCATGGTGGAAGCGACCTTTACCCAGTAACCAAAGAAACTGTTAACTCTGACTTCCAAAACATCATTGTGTTATTTTCGAAACTATTTACCTAATCTAATTTAAACTATCGATAGTTGACTAATACCCAACACTACCAGAATTAATTATTTCTTTGATCCTTAATTTGCTTATCAAATATTAAACTTCCGAGTCGGAAAGCCTCTCTAAAAAGACAAATAGTTACGCATTTTTCTCTCGGGATCGAATAAAAAACTTCAATATTTAACCGAGGCTGGGTCGAGGCGTCAAATGTTTCACGTCGGAAACTATCAGGTTAAAAGGGCGAAGGGCGAGTCCCCAGTTCTAGCTGGTTGACTCAGCGGAGGAAGAAAAAAAAAGACTAAAGTTTCAGTCAAACCAACGCGATCAGCCGGCGTGCAGCGATGGCGATCAATGCATTTGTCTGATCGCCATCGCTGCACGCCGGCTGTACCTTACGGCGTTGGTTTGGCTGTACCTTAAACCAGCTTTGGTATCGTGAGTTATGAAATTGGTTTAATCAGCTAAATCTTAGCATCTGATGAATGTACTTAAAAAAGATTTTGTTAGTTTAGTGAAAGCTTTTTAATAAAAACTTTACTGTTTTTAAACACTGTCTTCCAACACGCGGTCGCCACTCGAGAACTTTTCTACCCATACGTCCATCAGCTCTACGAGCTATATGCCTCGCTCACTGCCACTGAAGTTTGGCAATTCTGCGGGCTACGGTTTCTTTGGTTTTCCTGCGGATCTCCTTATTTTTGATTCGATCACGCAGCCACTCATAAGGTCAAGCCTCCCACTAGGTGGAACGTCAAATTCAAATTCAAATTCAAATTCATTTATTCACAGAAATACACGTCCATTAGATGTTTGTAAATAATCAATTTCGTTACAGTGTACCTTGCCATGACTGGCATGTGAAAGTTAATTAGGAGAACATGTCAAAATATTAATAATCTTATGAAAAGTCATTTGATAAAATCATAACAATGTCAACAATCCAATTATACTAATAATTACAATTAAATGTCAATTACATAAAATAACACACAACCAATATTAATACATAAAATTTCACAATTATTTAATTCTAAAAAAACTCATTTACAGAGTAGAAACATTTATCGAGCAGCCACTTGTGCAATACATTTCTAAATTCAGGCATAGAAGCTCCCTGTATATAAGCTGGCAGTTTATTGAAAACTCTTATAGCCATACAAAATACATTTCTTTTATATAACGTTAAATTACGTCACGATCTGGTGAAGGTCGCAGCGCAGGAGAATGCGGGCAACGCAGTACCGGTCATTGAAGAAACCCTTGGGAGAGGCCTTTGTCCAGCATTGGACGTCATTTGGCTGAAACATACGAATGAATTGTTATTTTCAGGTCCAAACTACGCTAATTTGAAGGCTGTCTTTTGCCTCCTCTTGGCTCTACAACAGAAAAACATAGGTCTCTAATTGACATCTTTATGTACATATTAATACACTATTATTACCCAACTATACTTATCTCAATTCCTCGATTATCGCTGCCCTCGGCACCACACTGCAAGAAATGCGGTTCAACTCCGTGGAAATACTGTGCAATTAAAGGAATTGGTGTCCGTCCGTCACGGCTTGTCCACCCGCTTACAGGTGACCAATTTTTCCTTTTCAATTTGCTGGAAAGCTTTTGCCCTAGAGGCGGGGACTCACTGAGGCGCATTAATTGAAATGGACTGAAAAATTGCTTGGACTTTTACTGATATACCTCATTATTCTGATGGTAATCGTCATTTTCTGACTTGGTCTGTATTGTTATTTAATTTTTTTGCGTTAACACGTTGAGTGCGAAACCAGGTCTATAGACCTTGTGTACGTCTCGCTTACCGTGCGGCTAAGAAAATTATAGTCTTCCTTGTCGTGCGAAAGGCATAACTTCAATTGGGTCCGGTGTAGGAAAGTGATGAATATATATCTATGATGTATTCTTAAAATAGAATCCAATGATGTACCTACCTTAATACCAGGTTTTTAGACCTGGTACCGCACGGAAGTAATAAAATGTCTTCACAATGCGAAACCAGGTCGAAGCACCTTGTACCCTGCGCACCTGGTACCGCACTCCACGCTAGCTTCGTGCAGCCAGTGTTGCCTCGCATTCGTAAGAAACGCACATGTCGACATGGCGTCAAGAGAAACAAACAAAATCAAAACTGCAAATTGATTATAATTTAATTTGCTACACGATTTATTGCTAATTTAAATAGTTTTTCGTGACAAACATTTGAAGTTGTAACTAAATGTTATTAAATAATATGTTTTCTTTAAATATAGCTTATTTAAGTATTTATGCACGTATGTCTTATTTGTAAAATATTTAGACTAAATTATTAAAACATCTTTGTTTGTTACTTTTTAAAATTTTTATCAAAACTTAATTAAAACTATCGATATTTGTATTTCACATCCCTAGAATACCCACCAGACTTCCCTACTTCAGTGCGGCACAGGGTGCATAAGCCTTGTATTTTGAATATAGCTATAATTTTTATACTAAACAAGTTATTCACGAACGCTTTCAGGTGTATGTCAATAAATGCATTATTATTAATATTCAAAGAAAAAAGACACAATATCTATTAACATGAAGCCAAAAATAAAATAAATATATCTTAAATATTACAAGGTCTTTAAGCCTTGTGCCGCCACAATGTAAGTTTTAATACCAGGTTTACTGACCTTGTACCGAAGGAATGGAAAGTATTAGAAAATTACTGCCGCAGCAAAGGTGTTAAGAGTCGCATCTCAAACTAATTTGAAAATTATAAATAACTTGAAACAAACGAACTGCCTAAGGCGGGAATTGAATTCCCGTGGGTTCAATACCCGCCTTAGGCAGTTCGATTTTTTCAAGTTATTTATAATTTTCAAATTGGTCTGTATTGTCTAAGGCCCGGTTTTCACCAAGGCGGACTAGAGCGGAGCGGAGAAGTGTATTGAATAACCAATCAGTTCATTATTTCCAGTTCAGCACATCTCCGCTCCACGCCGCGCAGCCGCCGCAGTCAAATTCTATAGAAAAATTTGACAGCTTGACACTTTTCCGCTCTGCTCCGCTCTGCTCCGCTCCGCTTTGATGGAAACCTGAACTAAAGGACAACCAATCTTTTGGTTTCCAACTTGTGCATGTAGACATCACCTAATAATGTAGACCGTATATTTTTTATAGATCTATAAATATACATATAGGTATAGTTGTATGTAATAGCTTAAAACCAAATCGCTATACACAACCGTGTTTGTGTGCCTAGTTCATTTATACCTACCATGCAAAAGAATTTGACGTAGTAGAATTTCAAATTAGATAAATTGCTCGTAAGATATTGGACCACTCAAAATAATAGTTCAATAAGTAGGTATGTTGATTAGTATGCAAAGGCTGGTTTTTCGCTACGTAATTTATTAACTCTTCTTCTTTTACCTGAAAGTAGGTAGTTTTAATTAGATTTGAATAATCCAGTATTGAAAGCTGCTGAAACTTCTAGAGAGAAGTGGCTGCGACAAATAGAAAAGAAGCTTCCCTTTGAAGGCCATTTTCTTTTGAGGGCTTATATACTCTTAATGCCTTTACAGTGCTAGCGTTTGGTTAGTAAATTAAATATTTATGTCAGTGGCGCAGTGAGTCCTAAGCTAGCGCGACGGTTCTTGATTTGTTTTCTCAGTCGTATCAATTTAGTTCTAAATAAATAAACTAATAAAATAATTTATTTAGTTTTTGAGGGTGATATACAGTGCATTTCACAAATAAAGGTTTTGGTATCATAATATTACAATGGTTGGCTAATAGTCACCTACACCTGACATAAACTAGTTCTTCTTGCAACTCACGAAGGCGAGTGAACTTTACTTGTGTGTGTATGTGTACATGCACATAACGATAGTGTAATGTCTATCAATTTTTTTTTAATACGGACTGTAGTGAGCCACCACACATGTAAAGCTTTAGTGAATTGCAACAACTATACTTTTTACGAGTTAAAAAGTGACTCTACCATAGATTTTGTTTGTAAAAGTGTAGATAGAGGACCAAAGGGGCAAAGGGGACACGACGTATGACATCACGAGTTCACGTGACGAACTCAAGTGAATTAGCTATTAATTTATTTCAGAGCTAAGAAAATATAATTTTACAGCAAATTGAAATCCAAATCGTTTTTCAAAGAAAGAAGAAAGAAAAAATATATATTTGACAACTAATAAAAAAAGAACAAAAACAATGGAGAGAAAAGAGGAAAAAAAAGTTGCCAAAGAGGTCGCCCACTCAGTATTATCTTAACAGTTGACATTTTACTGCTAAGTGCCAAGACACTGGTTTTCAGTGGGTACCTTGTACGCAGGGAGAGTTTAAGGCGTTTTTCAAAGAACTCGTGTGTTGAAGCACTAACATGACATTGCCCTAGACAATCCCACTTTCCAGGTGTTACATGTATAACTTATGAGATGAAAAGTACTCGGACAGAATGAATATGCCGTAAGTGTTCAGAGCGCCGCGTCTCCCGCCGCATTTCAAGGCAAGTGGCGACGTGAGCCCAGGGATTTCTAAAGATAGATAAAAGATTGGATATGACAAACAATAAGTATAAGAATAAGAGTCCGCTCAGCAATATTCGCGACATAACAAGCGCCATGTCGAGAAGCTGGTTTTCAGCGGGAACAAACACACGATGAGGATTGCGGATTGCGCGCCCTCTTGACCGAGACCATATTGAGTCTACCAGCCAAGAAGGCGCGCAACAATGGGCGTTATGGACGGTGCAATAAGTGCAATAAGTAAGTAGAATTTTCCGTAATTAGCTTTATTAGTCGTCCATCTTTTGTTTCAGGATATGCCAGTCAACTGCTGGCGTAAGCTTCCCCTGTAAATCGCACACAAAACATGACTTGCCACATTTTGTATCCAGTCGTTGCCAGCTTTCTTCTCTAGTTCATCAAACAGAACAGGGTATCGTTTACACTACGTTGCAAAGATGTAGTTTTTATTCGAGAACTCGAGTTTCAACGGTTTTGCAGCTGAAACGCCTGGCCAAATTTTCAGTAATAAGAATCTTGCCTTGGAATATTTGCCCTTATCAATTTGATAGTTATACACATTCCTCGGGCTGGAAGACGTAGCGTGGGCAGGCCTCCTACTAGGTGGACCGACGATCTGGTAAAGGTCGCGGGAAGAGCCTGGATGCGGGCAGCGCAGGACCGTTCATTATGGAAAACCTTGGGGGAGGCCTTTGTCCAGCAGTGGACGTCATTTGGCTGAATGCATCTACGTTTTTAAATAACAAACTGACATTTAAAAAATTAGACTGTTTGTGCTTGACTTTGCAGTTACAAAGAGATTGATAGTTGTAAGAGCGACCTACGTACACATTAAGAGTTTGTTTTTAGCCAAATGACATCCATTGCTGGACAAAGGCCTCCCCCAAGGATTTCCACCATCGACCGGTCCGAACTTGACTGTTTGTCTCAGGTACACATAATCGTCAATAACTTTGAGCGTAGAGTCTCTAACCTTTAAAGGACGGTAAATGCAACGCAATACGGACATTTGCCGTGCAACGGCAAATTTTGAGACCCATTGAGAGTAGCTAGTGGTTGCGAGCCGCGCGTGTACTACGCTCCCAACAAGTACCGAATGCGCTGGCCGGTACATTTGTCTATCCAAACCTGGCATTGCAAAATTAACCTTACTACAACGCCTTAGAAACCGCAGCGTTGGAAGATGTGTACCGGCCAAACTTTGCCCGGTTGGACGATGACGAACACTACCAGTCGCAAAACAGTTTTTACTTAGCGGCGGGTAGGGGACGGAATCTGATACATTTCGCCACCCTCATTATTGCATTCAATAGTACTATGGGTAGGTCCTGAAATGCCGCGTCTACCACATTGATAATTTTGCAGCTCTTTGTCCGCTAAGTTCCCCTGTGTCAACACGTGCACTAAGAATGTTTGCCGCCTCGCACCTGTGAACATCGCACCTGGAACTCGAGTGGCGAGGCCCAACATCTGGAACTAAGCCGGGAATAGAAATTAAGACACGTTTTTTGTAAACTGAAAGAGGCTCTAACATAATCAAAGATTCCACTGAGTGTCTTCCGAACAATAGTTTTATTTAATGTTTTGGTCTCTACAATAGTTAGATTGTTTAAGTTTATATAAGTAAGACAATAATTCACAAGAACACTCTTTTAATGATAAAACACAAGAATAGTGAAACACACTTTAAATATAGGTACATAATGGTGGGAATATGCTCTACTATTTGTAAAAATAGGTACACTGTTAAAGATATGTATTTGAATAAAATTTTTGTTATTGGACTGCTCTACCAACAAGTCTACGCAATTGGGTATATACGACTCTATTAGAGAGAGTTTTCAAAGTGTGTCATGTTATTTAAAGATGTAAAGAACTAATTTAATTTGTGCGTAAATTGAAAATATTTCGAGGAATATTCTATAACTTGTCAAACACGTCACACTTGAGGCGAAATTACATTTTTATTATAATATCCTAGGCGTACTGAAGTTCATAACGGCTGGCAGTGTTGCCAGGTGTCTGCGAAGAATTTTAATCAAAATATTTTGCTTGACAACCAGGGTTGCGTCATAAGTAGCCTCTGTTTTGAAGATGCCTACGTTTTAGAGACTTGTTTTCAACTCTTGGTGCACGTATTTATAATCGGGTTTCCAGTTTGAAATAATGATTGACGGTATTTTGTAAAATTGTGTACAATAAACTTTTTCCCGCGGCTTACTACGTGTAGAGTTCGGCCTGTTTGTTTAAAGTCACTATGAACTAAACGTATTTCCTTTGAGATTTAAGACATATTCTTCATACTGACTCTATTCCATTAGTAAGTCTTTATCAGATTAAATACATAGTTTATTTGGGTATTTCTCCGGAGGCAAAATTTTCGATGTCTTTGGGTATAGTTCTGTAACCAAATAACAAAATGGCATGCAATATTTTTTTTAGTATAACTTAGCTTTATCCCTATCTGGCGCAAATTACATTTTTGAAATAATTGCTGTCTTTTTACAAAATAAAAATATTTGAAGTGTGATTCTCTGATTCATATGGTGTGTCCGTTAGCCATTTTCCGGAACAAAATGGTTGATGTAGCATTTTCCTTTTGATATATCAATATAAATTAAAATTATTTCGAAAGCTAATGAGTTGTCCTTCTACAAAAAAAATGTGTCATAATTTTAATTAAGTTAGTGTGTTCGCAAAAAAATAAATAAGCAGTGTCCGGCGTAAAATACTGATTCATATGGCGTGAGCTGTTCTTGACCATAACTGGTCAGGTTTTAATCATGAGAGTCTGGTTTCTAGCGTGGAGGCAAGCCCATCTTGCAACGGATGAGCTAGAAGGCAGACGTGGAGCTGGTTGGCATAAAACCCGGTGTGACGAAGTCAAATACTTGATTCATCTGTGTTTGGTTCAGGTGGCATGCTGATTACAATGCCTACTTTATAAAATTACATTATTGCATTAAAAATCTAATCTGTCTTTCTAGTGATGCTTTTGGGTTATAGATACATGTAGAAAAATGACAACACTGTAGTCTGTATGTATGACGAGTTTTGCTCGATTTTAGGCAAAAAACTGATTTATCTGTGCGTGATTCATATGGTCAGGGCCCTATATGAATCATAAAATAAATTCGTTTTTGGTCTATTAAGCACCAAAAAAGTGTTTTTTTTAGCTAAGAATGACATCCCAGACTGCATCTTACTTAAGAACAGGTGCGATTGCGGTTATTATTTTTATGCTAAGAATAATTTATGTGTTTAAACAGTGAATAAGTAGTATATCCGTTAAGCTAGCAACCATAACACAAGCATATTTGTTGCTTATTTTGTGGCTAAATGGCGCTGTATGAAATTGCCCAACGATTTATTTATTTTTATTATTATTTCAGCTACACCTAATTATGGCGTCCATAGTACATAATAATATACTGCTGAGCATAGGCCTCCAATGATTTCGAGATTAACTGATTGCCATTGCCACAACCTCTATAAGCTCATCTCACCTTCTTCACCTTGTGGGTTGACGTCTTAACAACAATAGCTTGGATAAGTGATACAGCTCGGTAGAGTCATCTAAAATACCTTAGTGCCATAAGATGAAAGTCTACATCCAGTGTGTGTTATCAGTGATGACAAATTGTACTGAAAAGCGGCCTCTCACTGTAGGCTTACGAACCACAAAGTTGCATAGTGTACTATGGAGTGGACTATGCTTGTTTTTTATATGCAATCAAATCTGAAATGAGGAGATCCGTAAATGATCTAAAGTCGCATGGTGGCATAGTCCGATGTTTTAGTGAGCTGAAGTGATAATGGGCAGTACACATAGTAAGAAATGATGGCCGATGGGATAGCACGTTTCTGGAGTAGAAGCCACGTGCCGGAAAGCTCAATGTAGAACGTCCTCCCACAGGAAGGCGCAGGATGCAGGCCGCTACCAACCGGTCATTATGGAAATCATTGCGAGAGGCTTATGTTCAGTAGTGAATCCAATGGTATGTATGGTTGAAATGATTATGATGATGACAAAATATTATGGATGTATACTAAAGTTTCAAAAAAATGTTTTTTCAAGAATTATTGTGGAATCGTTACATTTTTTCATAACAACAGATCATTGTTTTTGTTATAATATGATTATTTTCATAATTTAGAGCCAATTGTACATAAATATTATAAATTTTATTTCTATTTTTGATTAATATGTAACAAATTCTGATTCATATGGGCACAAAATATTTGAACGTCGATATCTTGAAAACTACTTTACAAAAACGAGTCCCTTATCCAAATATATGTTATTGGGTGTACCTATTTTCATATGAGTCTATGTTACAAACTTAAAATTGAATTTGTAATTTGTCCATATGCCGTAATCAGCCGAAGAATTTGATTTCGAAGAAGTGCCCATTTAATACATTGGCCCTAGGGCGCTTTACACGTCCCAAATATAGCTTGCCCTACCCGCACTTGGGACAACATTTATGGGCTAAGAAGAAGTGGCGAAAAGATACTCAACTTTAATCCCCTCTATCCTCCATTAATGAAAAGTTACCTACACCTAGGATGAACCCTGGATTAAAACGACATTTCCATACTAAATGGTAATTTAAGCCAGAGTTCAACTAGGGTGTAACTTTTATTAATAAGGGGGTATGAGTTTTAGCGTCAGTAACATCAGTCTTGGTTATTTTCTATTAGTTTTCCATAACTTGACACTAAATGGTGCCGTTTTAAAATGTTAAACACTGTACTAGTTTAAGAATATGTACCTTAAAGTGTAAACCTACTTCAACAAAAATGTTGACAGTGCTAAAAATGTTGTAAAGATAGCGCGTTGTTTTATTGTGAAATTGTAGGGTTTTCAAGGAAATTTTACTAGCGTATTTTTTTATTGCTGGAAGGTATATTGTCTAGTCAAAGATTTAAACCCGCTTTTTAACCGAGTGTTCTCACAGTGAATGAGTATATTTTTATAGTAGTACAAATATAAAACATTATATAGTTTCCTTCTTGTTCAATTTTAATTATGTGGACACCCATTCGTGAGTGATTTTGAAATTGTTAAGTTTTGGATTGTATTCTCTCTAATTGTGATTATGATCTTGCTTTTTACTAAATTTTGTCATTCTAGGTCTATGACACGTAGGTACCCTAGATTTTGATTCTCTTGCGAAGTATTGCTTTTCATTTGTTAAATATAGGTTTTTAAAAAAGTCGCACCGTTTAGAGAGATTACCTATTTGAGATTTTAATTAAAAATCTTTATACGACTCTACCAAAAGTAGGAACGTCATTTATGTATTTATTTCTCTATGAGTAGTTCTAAACGAATAGTTCATTCGTGTGAAACTAACCTAATAGAATGAATTATAAGGCCCGTCGCACACAGAAGTGAAGTCAGTAAATCACGGTCAGAAATTCAGAATGCAATATTTTATTCCTTTGTGTGGATAAAGCCTTTGTAAATGTATCAGAAAATCTATTCTTTGCATGAATATGTAGCTTACTGATTCCTGAATTGATAGTATCTTTACTGAAGTAATATTTTTTGTTTGTATGACTATTTTTGTCTGAAAATTATTCGTATTATTAATAAGACGAGTGTGTTTTCTTGAAAATAGAAAAATTACAAAATGTGAAGTGGTCAATGAATTTCTTTGTGGCTGAATTTTTTGTATTTCTTTACAACTTACTTGCTTAATTGTATGAGTCGAACTTAATGAAATAATAATCTATAACTAAAATCTCATATTTTATATTTGGGAAAAGTTTTCTTTCTGATTCGACCACGTAGGGAACCTCCAGCAAGTATCTCTTCCTTACTCCTCCCTTTAGGTGGCATGGTGCCTTCTTATGAGCTCACTGGCAATACAACAAAAACCATATCGTAATTATAATAAAAGTTGCACAGCGTGCTATGGAGAGGGCTATGCTTGGTGTTTCTTTGCGAGATCGAATCAGAAATGAGGAGATCCGTAAACGAACTAAAGTCGCTGACATAGCCCGAAGGATTAGCAAGCTGAAGTGGCAATGGGCAGGGCACATAGTACGCAGAACTGACGGCCGATGGGGCAGCAAGGTTCTGGAATGGAGGCCGCGTACCGGAAAAAGCAGCGTGGGACGTCCATCTACAAGGTGCGCTGGACGCAGGCCGCTACCAATCGATCAACATGGAAAGCATTGGGGGAGGCCTATATTCAGCAGTGGACGTCCTATGGGTGAAATGATGATGATGATGATGATGATGAATTATAATAAAACAAAATGTCTTAAAACAAAACACTATCAACAACCACAGTTAATTTCCTAATTCTGTCCAATCTCTAAAGACCTGCGCTGAACAGTCCCCTAACAAGCCCACATTTAAATCATTAAGGAGCATTCAGATTACCCGCGTCGGTCTGCAGCGGGCTCGTTAGGACAGATTCTGGGACCACGACAAAGCATTAAGGCGCAAGCAAAATGGCACCGTTACGCCACAGAGTACAAATCCTTGATTTAAATACGTAATGAAGAATTGGTTTTGTCTGTGGTAGCGATAGATCTTCTTTTATCCTGTTTTGATTTAACGTAAGTACCTATTAGGTACTATAGTATTTTATAATTTGGATATATTTAAAACTACACTCGACATCAAATAAATCGCACCTCCCGCGAAAAGCATTTTCAAACGTATGCATCCCCACTTCCCACCAATATTGGCACCATTTAAAAGCCTAGTTCTAACCTTCATTTCATTAAAGGAAACGTTTTTACCCCAAAAATGTGTCTTTAGAAGGACCCAGAGTCACTTCTTCAAAAATAGGTAGTTACGCTAGAGCCAACTTTTATGGCTATAAAACTGTTAAGTTGGGATTAATCGCTATCCATCTGTTAAAGAGGACACGTGAGATCATTATTTGGTTTTATAACCATAAAAATTGGTCTAATTGATCCCATAGGTGGGCCCAAAGTGAGGTATTTTTTCAAGTCACATTTATGGTATATGTTAATCATTTATTAAGAAATTAAATGTGTTTTTCTTTAAGGATATTTATTGGGCTTTCAAATAACACCAATATTGTTGGGACACCATGATTGTGTCAGAAGAAAATCGTTAAAGTTCGCGTCGCGGAAGGTGCGGTTTATTTGATGTTGAGTATAGTTGCCCCAGCGAATTTCGGACCGCCCCAGTCAATTAATATAGTCGATTTCGTGACGCAGTTGTCAATGGCGGAATATTTTTATTATTTATTCTTATCATTAAATGATTATGTTTTACAATCGCTTGAGATAAATTTCCGCTGTCATGAAGGGACTTCATGAAGTTACCCAAAAAAGCGAGTAAAACCGCCATCTTCACCTAGACAAGAACAGCTTCAGTCGTTTTTTTAAAGTGGCCCAACAAACGGCCATTGCGTGGGAAATGGACCAGCAACGTAAAACGAGTTTCTGAAGGATATAAAGAAAATCACGATAAAGGAAAAAATCACTGCGGCTATAAGGAAAATATTAAGGAAATTCATTTAACTAGCGTCGCTTTAATTACAGATTTGGTACTTTTAAATATTTCACCACTTACTAATAATGTCCTTGTTAAAATATCAAGATCAGATTAATTAATTTTTGAGCGGTAATTATCTTTGAGTGGTGCTATATTTTCGTTTTACTGGCCTTGGGTAGAGATATTTAAAGGATAAGTAATGAAAAAATTAGTGGTCTCAGCCTGATATTTTTAGTAAGTTTCGACTGTATTACTACAACCTTTATTTATTACACTTAAAGCTTTATCAAGATCGTGTGAAATTTGGCCCCTTAGCTTTTTGTTCTTGTAGAAGAACAAAAGGCTAAGGGCCTATTTAAAAAGTAGTTTTTAAATAACTTTAACTATTTTGTTCTTTTTTACTTTAGTGAAATTATATCCTAGACCGTACGTCACTACACTGTGGCACGGACTCTCGGAAGAATAGTGTCGTTAAAGAAAGTGCTGTTTGACCTCAGGCTAAGTACTCTAGACTTGTCATTTAATACTGCATTTATACGACTAGCATGCACGTCAACTGTTCTTCAATTCATTTTATACCTTAATTGCATTGGGATTAAGACTTCAGTTACTCAAAATAGAAGATGAAGATATTTTATATGTAATTTTTTTTGTGTCCTAAATAAATTCGCCGTGTATTTTTTGGCAATCTTGAGGTAAGTATAAACGAGACCATTTCTTTGTACTTAATGTACCTTCTTACGAATGGTACAATGCAGGTAATGGTACGTTTGGTTCTTGAAATGGTGACACTGACACTAGTTCATTTCATAGAGCGACTCATTGTTTCTAGGCACTCATTTTTAATTATGTAAAATTATTATCAAGCATTGTTTTAATGATATTTTACGCCTGTAGCGTCATGTCAACGATTTTCCTCAATGGGGGAGAGATGACCAAGCAGAGTGAGATATTATTTAGTCAGATAAATCTTTCACGGCGGACAAAGACACAATCCTCGTGCCAAACGGAGTCTATAAATCTGGATCTTGTACCAGTTGACCCTCTGAGCGTCTATTTTAGGGTTCTGTAACAGTTTTTTAAATGAAGCGAAAGGTCACTGACTGACTCATTCATTCATCACAAAATCTCAGAAACTACAAGTGCTAGGAGTCTCAAATTTTGCATGGGGGTTCCTTTTAGAACGTAGATGCTCACTAAGACGGGATTTTGCAAAATTCAACCTCTAAGCTTTTTAAGAACTATTTTTTTTAACGCTCTCTCTAGTAAGGACGTTTGAATTAAACTCACACTAAGCCCTCTGGTAGAGTAAGGGCTGATTGGAAACTGCTCACAGCTTTTCCGTCCAAAGTTTAAACATTTTGTATCTTTTTTATTTCCAGTCTTTGATCGTCCAGGCTTTGACTAAATTGTTTATTTTTGAAATAATTACACGCACATTTTATTACTTAAATAAGTAAATAACTTATCTACGGAACCTTTTCTCAACTCAATATTCAGCTTGACTTATTTCAAGTAACATAAGCGTTGAATTGTGCCCGCGCAGGGTATCTCGACAATTGAACTGTGTCATATTTCATACAAAATGTAGATTTATCCGTTGACCTTTTCTGGGGCTGGAATGGAGACTTACAACTGGATTTGGGCACTAAAGGTCAGAGTGGGCGTCATATTGTATACATATTTATTGAGATTAAAACCGCGTTGAATGTAATCATGTACAAATGGAGATAACATCTGATTCTGTTCTAGTGGCAGTCCAATAGTCGAATATAAATGGAGGTTTTCATTGTCAAGAAATTATGATGGAGTAGTTACAAAGCTGCTACATAACATTCTTCTGAAGTTTTTTCTTCTTTACTATTCGATAACAATATATTTTTTACAGTATATTAGAATGAAAGCAGGTAATTACCCCAAGTTGTTTTAACTGCGAATATAATTTTATTAAAGTTTGTAATTATACCTACTTGTCACAATTTTCAGAAAAAAGTTCTTATCATTTACTTCATTTTATTGATATCCAAATTCGACATGAGTAGAGACCGCAGTAATTGGCGAGTAAAATTAGAAATCACGTTCCGTACTCATACCATTTCACTTGGTAATAAACGTAGAAATCACGTTCCATATCTATACCAATTCATTTGGTACACTTGTACTCGGAAAACGTGCATCGACATACACGAGCCCAAGAGCTCGTCAACAAGATTAAATTTGCAAGAAAGTTCTCGCAAACTTCTTACACCTGTTAAAATTCCGAAAACCTGGCATGTGCCCGAAACTTTGGAATTCGCAAGTAGCAAACACGAAATGTGCTAACGAATCAAGTGGGCGTCATCGAGGTACGCATTGGAGACGGCTTGTGGTAAATACTGCGTGAAACTCAATTTCGGTGAAAAGGCATCCTGATGACGCATAAAATATGATGAGATGCGTGTAAATTCCAACATACGTTCACGAATTATTTTTTTTTGGCATTCATGAGTTACCTATTATGAATACTGGGATATGGCTCTACCATTTGAACACATTGGTAGATAAGTGGGTAATATGGTAGTTAGCCAGCTTTGTTGTCAGATGTTATAAAATCTGACTAGTAGCACAGAATAATAATAGGTCTAGTAGTCTTGATCTTTACCAAGAATATTGTATAATATGTCATATTTAAAAATAACTACATGACTTATTAGTGGTGGAAAATTTATGGTTATGGTCATGATACTTTGTTTCTCACAGGAGTCAGTCTGACCTCTCCTTTGGCCGCCACAAAGTCGACTTAAGTTAATAAATCAATACCGTTTGATGAAGATTGACGTTATTCGCATGGGAATGCGAACTGGCCAAATGAAATCGGAATACAACAAAGAGCGGGAAAAGAAAAAGAATTAGTTAACAAAATCCATCTACATCTACCCTCGAATTTCGCGAATTTGACCTTTCGTGTTGTTTATTAACTAAAACATTATTTTGTTAATACACACGTACTATTACATAGTAATTATTATTACATAGAAAACATCCTATCGAAGACCTGTGCTGATGTTTTATATTACCCTTATCATCATCATCATCATCATCATTTCAGCCATAGGACGTCCACTGCTGAACATAGGCCTCCCCCAATGCTTTCCATGTTGATCGATTGGTAGCGGCCTGCGTCCAGCGCTTCCCTGCCACCTTTACGATGTCGTCGGTCCACCTTACAATACACTTCACGACCGGGTACCCGGCGCCGGTTAGCCGGCAACCGGGACGTGTGAAAAGGGCCTTACCTTTAAAAAGCCGCTAATAACTCAGAATTTTCCATAACAAAGACCTAGACTTTTTATTTTTACATATCCCATTTCAGATCCAAGCCAAAAAATAAACAATATTAAATTTCAAAATACACCTTCAAAATTGTAAGGCGTAGGGTATATTGATGACGGGCTGCCACCGTGACAAGGGTCAGACGTAATTTGTATCGCCTCTCGTGCCGTCTTTATCTCACGTCACGCACGTCAGAATGACAGAACCGGGGCGAGTGTGGCCGCGGCCCAATGGTAACAAAAGTATATTCTCCTCACGCCGCGATTACACGCCTCGTGGCGATTCGGTCAGAATTACCCACAGTTTTTAAGTATTGTTTAGATGCTGGGGACTTTGTTAATCTTCTTAGTAGTGTTAATTGTGAAAAATATAAAACGTTAAAATAGCGGTATCGTTATAGCCAATGAGCTGCTGTCATAGTGACATTGACGTATTGTCAATGTCACACGAGAATCAAACGTCAGAATAGAGGTACGCGCGGAGACGACTTCGCGCGCTTTTGTGCTAAGTGATGAATTGTATTTAAAATAAGGCAATATAATGTGAAAGTTAAGTATCCAGTGTTTTATTTATGAGAATAGATCTACCGGCCTCTAATAGTAGCTAGAATTCATGAAGTCACACACATCTTATTTCACCTTTAATCGTTATTGATTACTTAGTGCCATATTAATTTAGTGAGCAATCTCTCAGTTAAGCACAGCTTGTCTCCCACCTAATTATGTGTAGGTGTATGTATTCCTACAGACTGCAGTAAACTATGCGGAGATCTATATCTATACTAATACACTCGGCATCAAATAAATCGCACCTCCCGCGACAAGCACTTATCAAACGTATGCATCCCCACTTCCCACCAACATTGGTATCATTTGAAAGCCTAGTTCTAAACTTCATTTCATTAAAGAAAAAGTTTTTACCCAAAAAATGTGTCTTTAGAAGGATCCAGAGTCACTTCTTCAAAAAATAGGTAGTAACGCTTAAGCAACTTTTATGGCTATAAAGCTGTTAAATTGGGATTAATCGCTATCCATCTGTTAAAAAGGACACGTAAGATCATTATCTGGTTTTATAACCACAAAAATTGGTCTACTTGATCCCAGAGGTGAGCCCCAAGGTGAGGCCTTTTTTCAAGTCACATTTATGGTACCTGTTAATTGTTTATAAAAAAATTAAATGTGTTTTTCTTTAAGTTTATTTATTGGGCTTTCAAATAACACCAATATTGTTGGGGCAACATGATTGTGTCCGAAGAAAATCTTTAAAGTTCGCGTCGCGGAAGGTGCGATTTATTTGATGTTGAGTGTATTATAAATGCAAAAGTAACTCTGTCTGTCCGTCTTGCTTTCACGCCTAAACCACTGAACCGATTTTGATTAAATTTGGCATAGAGGTAGTTTGAGTCCCGGGAAAGGACATAGGATAGTTTTTATCCCGGTTTTTGAAACAGGGAAGCGCGCGATGAAGTCTTTCTGTGACAGACAAAATTCAACGCGGGCGAAGCCGCGGGCCGAAAGCTAGCAAATAATAAAATAATTGTGTAATTATACTGTAGGTTGGGGTTCAAAATTACTCGACACTTATTTTGTCTATGGCATTGTAAAATCGCTCGGGACGTTGTTTTTAATCTGCCACTTTCTGAAATGTTTATTAGCAAATTTTGTAAATTTCATTCCATATTTGCTTTAATACTCGCGTTGTTTGACCAAAACGAAATACCCTTTGTTACACATCCTTTGTTTCTTCGAAACAACGAAATACGCGAAAATTTCGTGCAAATACACTTTTGTAGTTCAAACTCTATAAACGAAAAAATGATCGCAATCGCCAACACATCAACCTAGCAAAAAATATTTTTTCTCAATTGGTTTTGAATGTAAATTTTAAAATTTACACAATACCAGACTCTAGCACAGTGTTGATAGTAGGTATGATAAAATATATATAAATAAAAATGAATTGATGTTCGTTAGTCTGATTAAAACTCGAGAACGGCTGGGCCGATTGAGCTGATTTTGGTTTTAAAATGTTTGTCGTAGTCCAGGGTAGGACTAAACGGTGAGCAAATACGCGCGCGATATTGTTTTTCTGTGACAGACAAAATTCCACGCGGGCGAAGCCGCGGGCGGAAAGCTAGTATTAAATATTTGTTCCCAGCGGGTATAGACACCGCAATCATAGTTCTAGTAGGGAATTTAGTGCAAGAACCCCTCCACTTTGGTATAGAAGGCTCATTTTTGCACCAGTTGTTCTTTGGGTGCTCCTGAGTAGATTTCCGTCGGTAGACATCGGGAGCCCCCCCTGTGGTAGCAGGGGGAGGGGGGGCAAGTTTTCTTCTGCCGCGCTTCACTTTAAGGCCCATATCTTCAAAACTATAGGTATTAACGCAAGTGTGGTGTCATTTTCGGATAATTAAAGAATGGCGAATTCATTTTGCAGTTTATCGTAGGAGATTTAAATCACTATGCAAAAACTGTTATAATACTTATATTAGTTCAATCGAAACTGGTATGCATAGGGATTTGAGATTCTTTTGGTCATTTGTGAAAACACGTAAGGATAAGAATGGCATTCCTGATAATATGACATGTAATGATTGGCAGTCCAACAACCCGCAGGATATATGCAACATGTTCTCAAAATATTTTGGATCCGTGTATGTGGACAGTGATGCAGCATCGGTGGACCTGGATTCCTTGCCATGTATTACTACTAATGACGTCATTCTAAGTGATATTTCCTTTTCATTAGACACGATAATTAGAACACTTAAATCATTGGACGTAGCTAAGGGTTCAGGACCTGATGGTCTTCCGCCGTTCTTTTTTAAGCATACTGCAGACTCCATTAGCATTCCTCTCTTTCATATTTTCAACCGTAGTTTATGCGAAGGACACGTACCACTGGTGTGGAAGGCAGCAAATATTACCCCTGTCTTCAAGGGAGGATCAAAAAATGTTATTTCTAACTACCGCCCGATCTCGCTTCTGTCCACCTTATCGAAGGTATTGGAAAGGTTAGTCCATAACTGTGTCTATCCAAGCTTACATAACTCCATTATCCCTGAACAACATGGATTTGTCAAAAACCGCTCGACTGTAAGTAATCTTGTGTTATATGCTAACTTTTTATTTGAAAATATGGACAGGCGCACTCAAATTGACTCAATCTATACAGATTTTTGCAAGGCCTTCGATAAGGTGGATCACGTAATTCTCCTTCGAAAAATCGCTTACAACGGTATACGCGGAAACTTATTGCGATGGTTTTCATCCTACGTCACAAACAGGACACAAAGGGTGGTCATTAATGGATTCTCATCCGATGAAATAAATGTGTCATCCGGTGTGCCGCAAGGCTCAATTATGGGTCCTCTTCTGTTTTTAATCTTTATTAATGACATAACGACATGTTTTAAAAATTCACATTTCTTGCTCTATGCTGATGACCTTAAAATTTTCCGTAGTATAAAAACATTTAATGACTGTGTTCTACTTCAAGATGATTTGGATCGTTTAACTTCCTATTGTCAAGAAAATAAACTAATTCTTAGCCTGCCTAAATGTAAATTCATCACCTTCACTAAAAAAAGTAATATAATTAGATTCACATATTCTCTTTGTAATACCCCTCTTGAAAACGTTTCACTTATTAAAGACCTTGGCGTGTTTTTTGACTCTAAGCTTCATTTTGACATCCACATTGACCATATTATAAACAAGGCCTTTCAACTTTATGGTTTTGTCATGAGAACTTGTAGGCCATTCAAAAAATCTGGCACCTATCTACTGCTTTATAAATCACTTATTAGACCTCAAGTCGAATATGCCACACAGGTTTGGAATCCTTTTTATCAAAAGTACCGTGATTTGCTAGAATCGATTCAAAGTAAATATCTACGCTCTGTAAACTACAGATGTCACCATTCTAGGTCCTCTTATGATAACCTCTTGCATAAATATTCTTTAACTACACTAAGCAAAAGGCGATCACTACTTGATTGTATTTTTCTATACAAAATTTGTCATAACTTCTTTGACTGTTCTCAATTTGTTAATTGTATACGCTTTCGCGTACCAAGTCGGTCACTAAGAATACGAAACACATACGTCCATCGTTTGTTTTTTCATGATATGTGCAAAACAAATGCAGGTAAACGTGCACCTTTGCGTCGCATAATGGAACTATACGACAACAGCTTCTCCGATGTAGATTTATTCAATATGTCACTGCCTCAATTTAGAAAGGCTATAAACCTTATATTGAAAGAATTGTAAATTTAATTTAATTCAGGTACTTAGTGAAAAACAGTTTTTATGTTTTCCTATTCAAAAATAATGTTTCTTTTGTTTTTATTAACTGTATAAAATCGCACGTTTGGCACGTCTTGTGCTTTAATATCCTTGTTTTTTCTATCTGTGCCTTTTCACTTTTATTAGTAGATACAGTGGGTTTATAGTGCGCTCCGTGATAGAATCTTATCAATTATTTTGGATGGTAAATGTATGGACTTATCACGTTAAATCGATAAAATCGCGCGGTTGCATCGTTTCGCGGCGCGCATTCTAGACCCACAGTCCTCTTGTGGATAACGGTGTTGGTTGTATAATTACTTAAATGTTTACATAAGGTTTTAATTGTAATTCTTATTGTACAACTGTTTGTTTTCCTTAATAAAATAAAATAAAATAAAATAAATTTCTAGAACAAACTTTTTGCCTTTTCATACAAAAAAATAGAAATATTGAGGAAAATTCACAAAAACCAAAAAGTATTTTTTTAAATAAACGTCGTTAACTTTTAAACCATTGGATTTAATCTAATAAAAAAAATATGTACTGAAAGCTACATTTACCAGGATTATAAATATATACCATTGTATGGTACTTTTTTCGAAAAAAGTAGGTGAAAAAAATTTTTTCTTCAGAACACAGCGGGCGAATTTTACTGCGCGTCAGAAAAAAATATTTATTTTATCCATGAATTCATACTATTTGGTTCATAAGCAAGTAAGGATTATTATTTTAGAATTTATTTAGAGTTCCTGGCACATCAAGCTAACATGATTTGTAATTTTTCTTCAATTAATTTTGAACTCTATGTGTAAGACATAAGGTTGAAAATAGCTTAAATACATTTTAATATTGAAAATATCATAAGAAGAAAGCACTAAATAAAGAACTTGAATGTGTCTAACTAAATGTCTAATGATTATTATTTTAATTAACACTTATTTCTACATACTATTGTACCAGTGATTTAACGGAAAGGTAAGTGTGAGGAAAGTGAGGATTAATAATCATAGTACGGGAGATTATTTTTAGCACAAACGGCTGTGACCATTATAGTTGTTTGTTCAGACAGCACCAGCTTCTGCACTTACATCTCACCATTTCCAGGCAAGCTTCGGCAGCTACGGGCAAATCAGTCCATGTAAGCTCCATGTTGCTATCGACTCTGGTCCACCCCCAACCAGTCGGGTAAAGGGAAGACTGAGTCGGTTGCTTGCAACTGACCCTATACGCGAAACCCCTTGATATACCTACTAAATTTTAAATAACTTGAAAAAATCATAATAATTACTGCCCTTGATATACTGCCCGTAGCCGACTCTGATACAAGACTGCCTAGGTTTGTGGGCACTTACAGCACTCGTTCATAGTCAAGCATGTAGTAATAGTAGGAGGTACCTACTTGATCTAAAACAATACCAGTGGATTAATATGATAAGTGAGAAAAAAAACAGTGGATTGAGCTAATAAGTGGATAGATCTTGAACAAGGGACGACTAGAAAAGAGGACCAAAATCCCAACAGGACAGCCTAATCTGGTTTACTGACAGCTCTAAGCCAAGATGGCCTTGGGAACGGGAGCGGGCGTCTACTGTAAACACGAACACAGTGAACGTTTAAGAAGGTTTGCTACAGTATTTCAAGCTGAATTCTACTCTATAATTATGTGTGCACTAAAAAACAGGGGTTTAAAAAACGCAATATTTACATCCTGAGCCACAGCCAGGCAGCACTCAAACAAAGCCATCGCCTCAGTGAAGGTTGAGTCTAGAATTATTCTAGATGCAATCTTAAAGATGAACAAACTCGGAAGGCATGACAAAGTGTACCTGATGTGGGATACCTGGACATACAAGGATCGAATGCAATGAGAGAGCCGACAGTCTAGCGAGACAAGGGTCAGAGACGATACCTATTGGGTCAGAACTGATAGTATCTTTATCTAAAAGCATACCTCAAGCACATAGCTGAATGGGAAAGCTCCAACGATATAAGCCTCTCCAAATCAGTCCTAAAGGGAAATACAGGGTCATGGAGAAAACTCATCAAAGGTAAGCCCAAGCAATTACAGGTACGCAAACTGGGGAATGAACCACATGTCCCACAAAATGGGCCTAACAACAGAAGCTCTCGAGAATTTGGAATAAATGTAAGGTCCATGAAACACTTATACTGTAAGGATGGGTCTGCTTGGGTCAGCATATCCGGCATCAGAAGACTTTAGCTGGCTTTCACTCAGACGCTTAATTCACCTAACTAATGGATAGGATTTTTTTGGATGATAGGGAATAAAAAAGGGGGAATAAAGATCCTAATGGGTCGCTGTGGACTACGCTTAGGTGTGGCCCTATATAAGATACCTAACCCAGACAGCTTTGTATCAGCATTGGCTACTGGCAGTATATCAAGGGGTTTCGCGTATAGGGTCAGTTGCAAGCAACCGACTCAGTCTTCCCTTTACCCGACTGGTTGGGGGTGGACCAGAGTCGATAGCAACATGGAGCTTACATGGACTGATTTGCCCGTAGCTGCCGAAGCTTGCCTGGAAATGGTGAGATGTAAGTGCAGAAGCTGGTGCTGTCTGAACAAACAACTATAATGGTCACAGCCGTAGCCTTTGTGCTAAAAATAATCTCCCGTACTATGATTATTAATCCTCACTTTCCTCACACTTACCTTTCCGTTAAGTCACTGGTACAATAGTATGTAGAAATAAGTGTTAATTAAAATAATAATCATTAGACATTTAGTTAGACACATTCAAGTTCTTTATTTAGTGCTTTCTTCTTATGATATTTTCAATATTAAAATGTATTTAAGCTATTTTCAACCTTATGTCCTACACATAGAGTTCAAAATTAATTGAAGAAAAATTACAAATCATGTTAGCTTGATGTGCCAGGAACTCTAAATAAATTCTAAAATAATAATCCTTACTTGCTTATGAACCAAATAGTATGAATTCATGGATAAAATAAATATTTTTTTCTGACGCGCAGTAAAATTCGCCCGCTGTGTTCTGAAGAAAAAATTTTTTTCACCTACTTTTTTCGAAAAAAGTACCATACAATGGTATATATTTATAATCCTGGTAAATGTAGCTTTCAGTACATATTTTTTTTATTAGATTAAATCCAATGGTTTAAAAGTTAACGACGTTTATTTAAAAAAATACTAATCAATATTTCTATTTTTTTGTATGAAAAGGCAAAAAGTTTGTTCTAGAAATGAATTCGCCATTCTTTAATTATCCGAAAATGACACCACACTTGCCCTAATACCTATAGTTTTGAAGATATGGGCCTTAAAGTGAAGCGCGGCAGAAGAAAACTTGCCCCCCCCCTCCCCCTGCTACCACAGGGGGGGCTCCCGATGTCTACCGACGGAAATCTACTCAGGAGCACCCAAAGAACAACTGGTGCAAAAATGAGCCTTCTATACCAAAGTGGAGGGGTCTCCATACAAATCATTGCACTAAATTCCCTACTATTCGTCATCATCATCATTTCAGCCACAGGACGTCCACTGATGAACATAGGCCTCCTTCAATGATTTCCACATCGCCCGGTTGGTAACAGGTATAGTTGGTTCCGTAGATGAACAAACCCATCAAAATTGACAGGGAGCATATTAACAAACAATGGATGAAAGTCTGAAATAAATGATTGTTTTTATATATTTTTTTTTATGTGATAGGAGGCAAACGAGCAGATCCCCTAAGGACCAAAGTTATATTACAGAAAGTTCTTTACTTCATGTAGAAATTCATGAGCCGAGACGAACCAACAACAAAATACAAATCCACTCAATATCGACGTAATGTCACGTTAAGATCCACGTTATTGTATTGTAAAATTTCGATCATGTCGCCGTAATACGTTGTAAAACTCACACATCTTATTACTCCAGTCACAAGAAAAATTATATTACAGTAGACTCTTCCCTCTGTCTGTACACTTTTTTCAACTCTCCGCCCTTAGGCCCCGGCTTTAAGTTTTTTACTGAAAATATTTATTAGTTACCTACCTGTGCCACAGAAAGATGACACTACTTTCTAGAATTGTTTGGCAGCAGCAGCTCTGGTGTTCGGGACTATTCCCACCTCTAGTTCCCACCGCTGTAACTCCTGAGTAATCAGAATCTACAGTCCAGACTGTTAACTCTACAGTTTGGTCGTTAATAAAAACCCAACCATTGAAGGCGAGGTTTGTCGCGGGGGCAAGTTAACTGTCATTGGACCTGCAATGAAATCTTTTGTGTTTGCGTAGCTACTAAAGTGATCTTGCCTAAGTTGTCCTTATTCTAAACTTTTCACGTTTGAACCGAGTACTATGTAGACTGTACCTAAGGTAAAAATGCAGTCAAATCAACCTTCCAAAAGCCGAATAAGAAAGAAAACATTTTTTTAAGCCCGGGTCTTCTGAATCTCCGTCAGTTCTGGAAGCACGTGGAAAATAAAATCGTGTGTTTTTATGTTAAAAGTCCCCTGGCACGATAAATCCAACGGGACCTGTCGACACATTACTTTCTCCTTATTCCCGTTATCCCTGTTTTCCATTCTATCCCGACTCCTGGCTTACCTGAGGTAAAATGTTCATTTAATTCGTCTTGTTTTCTTACTGATATTGGTATGATAATGCTGTTTTTATTCAAAATCGTGTTTTTTTCAGACGAAATGAAGATCGTAATACGTTCGTATCCATACAGCCCAGAACGTTATTCGGTTTGTAATTTATTCCCTGGTGTAATACATACAGTGTTTCTTTATTCTGTTCTTCGTAACTTAAGCTCTAGAGTATCTAAAGTAAAGCTTTTTAACTTTCAGAATAACTTTTAGGTATAAGAATAACATTTTAGTTCAGGTAAAGTGAGATAATTTTGATCATTATTAATAGTTATTATCAGGGATAGGTACAGCATTTCTTTTTCTAGAATTAATTATTTTTTCTGGATCACCATAGAGTCTGTTTTTGACATTGTCTCGTATTATTTTTTATTCTTTTGGTTAAATTAGGGGTACGTATCCTAGATAGTGAGTATCACGGATCTACTCAATCTTTATTAGTTAGTTATAATTTGCGGTCAAGCTGTAGATCGCAGTTTTAGAGCGATCACACTGTTGAAACCGAAAGCTGTTTATCTGCAAACTTGTCATCATTTTAAGTCTAGGCGCAGACCACCGACTTTTGACTGGCCGATAGTTGGGCCCGATCCTAATTTGAATGAAGAATCGGCCGATTCTAAATCGTACAAATCATACATCTCCATACTGCTCAACAGCCCGATCCAATGAGGGCTATCGTTTTAGCGCTCACCAGTTAGCGCCACTGTAGAGTAAGGTCCTGTCACTTGCTAGTAGCGAAGACAGTGGCGCCAACTTGTGAGTGCGAAAGTGTTAGGAGGACTATCGCATTTGCACTCATCAAGATGGCGCCACTGTAGAGTAAGGTCCTGTCAATCGCCAGGGGTGCCAACTGTTAAGTATAAAAACGATAGATCATTATCGGCCAACTAAAAGTCGGTGGTCTTCGCCTAGGCCAGCTTTCACAGTTTACTATTCCTTTAGCTAAATTGACACCAAGTTAAGTAACAGTATTGTAATAAATAAGTTTTCCACCAGATATTGCTATAACAGCGATATTGGCGAACTCTACAGCGTACGAAACATTACTTATGCATCGAAAAGACGAAAATATACAGAGGATATTGTCTAGAGCAATAACTCGGCCGCGGACCGGGCTCATACCAATAACTTCATAGGTTATGTCGGTCGTGTCAACAGAATCATGTTCGCTGAATTGTTGATCGTATTGAGTAATGTATTTATGTTTTATTACTGAGAACTTGATGCTGAAGGGGCAGAAACTAAATATTTATAGGGTGGTTGTGTGAACTTTATCACTTGACTTACTAGTTTTATGAACTTTTCACAATCGTATTAAATTCATACTTGAGAAGAAGATGAGCTTACTCAAACTGGATATCTCTGGACTTTGAGAGTACATTATTATTCTGGACAAAGGCCTCCTCCAAGGTTTTCCACAATGAACGGTCCTGCGCTGCCCACATCCAGGCTCTTCCCGCGACCTTCACCAGGTCGTCGGTCCACCTAGTAGGAGGCCTGCCCACGCTACGTCTTCCAGCCCGTGGTCGCCACTCGAGAACTTTTCTGCCCCAACGGCCATCGTCTCTACGAGCTATGTGCCCTGCCCACTGCCACTTGATTTTAGCAATTCTGCGAGCTATGTCGGTCACTTTGGTTCTCCTGTTCTTAGTAAGCACCCACGTTCTAAAAGGAACCCCCATGCAAAATTGGAGACTCCTAGCACTTGTAGTTTTTGAGATTTTGTGATGAGTGAGTGAGTCAGTTAATCAATGACTTTCCGCTTCTATAGATTAGATACTAAAGTTATAAATCACTACCTTTTTAGGAGCTAAACCTAGAGCTGGATGGAGAGTTCAGTTCAGTTTTTTCGCCATCTTTTTCGACTCTGTCCATCATAACCTGGCTGATTTGCCTCCTTTTCAATGGAAATAGCACCATAATAACAATAAAACCATTTTATGTTATTACTTAGTCGCCTTACGTAATTGACTTGACTTCATGCCAATATTTTGTTGTATTTCCTCGTAATTTGGCCAGCCCCATAAATTCATAGGGAAATGTTGGTATAATTCATTTCTGGACATATATCCAGCTTATGTATTTGATCTCTTCCTCGATACTGTTTATGTTAATATGAAGATGGACCGTCCGTTTCTTTTTTCTTGGTTTCTTTTTTCCATATTAGGTAACTTTCCAAGCGCCATATGAGCAAGGGCGTGCTTAGCATATAAGTAAATAATGCTTACGCGGCAAACTATGTTTCTTTATAACACCTGTGTCTTGAATTTTGTAACGTAGTAACAATACCCCAAAATAACCTAAATTCAACACAAACTTGAGCGTGAAAATGTAATGAATACAATAAAAGCATAAGAATGGATCTATGTTTGTAATAGGCATAGGGATATAACTTCTAATTAAAATTTATCGAAACTGAAATCGGAAAACGCAAAATCAATCCTAAGTTTAGAACTTTCGGAATCGAGCCCCAACAACATCTCTAGTTTGTAACTCCTTCAGAAATCTGAAATAAATAGGTAGGTAATTCCTTGACCGTTCTATCCATACTGTTCAACGATGTTCAAACAAGCTCTAAATAGGACCAATAATAAACAATCACTTGCTTCAAGCGACCTCCCTAAGGGCTGGAGATAAATGAAAATGTCAATAGCGAGAAAGGACTGTATTATAGGCGTTTTATATCTTATCACTTATCAGTGCTTAGATCTCTATTGTTGATAATGCACCACAGCCAAGTTGGAGGAAGATTGGTTATGTACCTAAGTATAATTATGTTTAAAGCGTTCTTATAGTCTTTATTTTACACCAAATTATATAAGGAAATTCATCTACATGTCTGTTACTTTTTCACACCTACTGAGCTAATCATCATCATCATTTCAGTCACAGGACGTCCACTGCTGAAAATAGGCCTCCCCTAATGATTTCCACATCGCCCGGTTGGTAGCGGCCTGCATCCAGCGTCTTCCTGCTTGCTACCTTTATGAGGACTGAGCCCATACTGGGTGAAATTGAATTGAAATCGTTGGCATCTTTTTAAAATAAAACTCTACCCATGATACATAGTACACTCCACAAAGATGAGACAAATCCAAAGAGTTAAAATGGAAATAATTAAAATCTTGTATGATCGTTCTTTGTAAGAGCACAGCAATACAAAAAAAAAAGTTATATTAAAGGTCCTAAGTTTACACGAAGTGTATTGAATTAAATAAAGGTGCTTTTAAAGCACATGTTATTTTAGTACATATGTAGTTGAATTCACTTTGTGTTTTTCAATTAATTTATGTTACGTTTCTGTGTAACAACCCGGAAAATCTCAAGTAACCTTCAAAAGAATCACTTCTCTCCAGTTACCAGTAACTTGTTATTATCAAAAGGTATAATTAACCAGCTAATAATGGCATACAACAGAAGGGAAGTTCGTGAATTTTTCACAAAACAGTCCATCTGCCCGAGGCAAGCGTAATTTTGTTTGAGGGTTATCATACAACATTTCATTTGAGGGTAATTTGCTGAATGTCATATTGTTTGGGAGTTCATCTGTGTTGTGAAGTTAATATAAATTAGTCACAAAGCCTTGTCTTCAAGTTTTTATTAAAGGTACGTTCTACTTTTCATGTTTTTGCAATACAGCGATTTCTTAAAAAAAAAAGCTCTCTAAATGTAGGTATGACTGGTATTACTTGAACTTCCTCCAATAAGTCACCGTGTGTACTAATCCATTTGCTGTATTATTATTTGTTACAAACATTTTCCTACGTTTTAAAGGTCATAGCACACTTAGCAATCCGGAAATGGATCAGCACCGTATTGCTTTTCGCCGCGCTGTCAACCGCGAGGCGGGGCGTTTACGTTACGGTTCGGATAAGTGTGCGAAGTTTCATACAAAGAATACTGACTGCCTCGAGTTGATACGGTTACGATCCGTTTCTGTTCCGGGTTGATAAGTGTTCTACGTCTTTATAGAGCCTCACAAATAGACAAAAAGCAGGCATTGTAGGTACGGATGGCGGCACATCAAACTTAGTCTGTACTCTTTCTATCTTTGTAATCTATATTTATAAAAGCGAAAGGTCACTGATTGACTGACTCACTCATCACGAAATCTCAGAAACTACAAGTGCTAGGAGTCTTAAATTTTGTTTAGGAGTCAAAAATTCAACCCCTAAGGGGTGAAACGGGATCCACGCGTACGAAGTCGCGGGCGGCCGCTAGTGGGTGACATTTTGTAACATACCGTAGTCTGATAGTATGTTGTGTGGTCGACTGTATTTTCTACGATAGAAAATCTAATTTATTAAAGCAACAGCACTGGTAGCTAAGCCGCCTGTTCTTTTGTTGTAGTGTTTGTTCGACCTAGCTTAAGTGGAAGAAATTACTTTAAGATACTAGGAGAGATACCTGGAATTTGTCGAAACAAGTTCTCTCTACTCAATCTTATTTTAAATAAGAGTATAAAAGGCTTTGTAACAGTTTCACATCACGTTTTCAATTCAAGGAACTCTTTGTAATTAACATTCGTAGGTAATTGTGATTTGAATGACATGTTTGAAATAATGAGTATAATATGATATTAAAATAATTATGTATAATTGAATCTTGTTTTTATTTCTTTTCTTTTAATTGTTTTTAATTCTGACTAAAATTTTGCTTAAGAATGTCAAAAATAGAAATGAAAACAAAAAAGACAAAAATATCTCTATCTTTTTTGTACTCGTTTGTTCTTGTTTGTACTCGTACAATTTGGTTTAATAGACTACGATATAATTAATGTATATAAGATAATGCTGGATATTGAGGACAGGGTAGATAGCGCGTATTACAGAAGGCTTATGTCCAGCAGTAGCGATTATGATGATGATGATGATGTTAGATAAAATAGGTAATATATTGTTCCAATTTTTATGCCATAGCTTATATAAGGTAATAAGCTAAAAATCTGTACTCCTGGCCCACCCATTGTGCCAGGAGTACTGATGTAGTTATGAAGTCTACACTTCATAACTACATCTTTTATTTAAATTTCTTTACGGTTTAAGAACTTTATTTCTCATAAGAATTAACAATAATTCACTTCCTGAGAAACATTTCAATTTAAATTATTTAAACATAATGAGTGTACAGCTAATTACAAACAAAATCAAGGTAACTATCAACATTAACCAAAAATAAAAATAATGTGACGGTACACAACAAAAAACTTCGAGCCAAAGCATAACGAGTCGCCACACGCCAGTCAACCACGGATGTAATGCGCACTGAGCGAACTTTGTAAATTGGATGCGGCATATTAAATGGATTGTAAAAATAATATGGTTGTATGCAATAAATGTAATTTTAATTGTCTTATTAAATCTTTCTAATCTAGATCTACTTCACGTCGATTGTCGATCTATCTAACCACTGTACCGTCGAGTTAAGGAGATAGCCGCAAACTTTAAGTGTGAATGCGATTATGCTGATGTGAGGGTAGGTGTTTTGTATAGGGATTCCGAGCTCACTGGCTGAACTGAGCTGGCAGAACAATAGAAATAAAGTACAGTAGCTTTGGTTTCAGCCGAAAGACGTCCACTGCTGGACAAAGGACTCCCCCGATAATTTCTACGAAGACCGATCCTGCGCCGCTTGCATCCAGGCATCTCCTGCGACCTTCACCAGATCGTCGGTCCACCTAGTGCACCTAGGCTCGTGGTCGCCACTCAAGAACTTTCCTGCCCCAGCGGCCATCAGCTCTACGAGCTATGTGCCCCTATGGTTGGTGAGTTTCAAAATTCTAAAGGTTGACTGGGTCTGGAAGAAATATCGCATGGTATTAAGTTCGCCTTATGTAGTTCAGTATTGTGTGTAAAATAGTTTTAAATAAAGCATTAATTCAAAACATGGGAGCACTTTCTTTTTCTGCTTTTTTGGCACATAGTGTTCCTTAAGTTTTTTTATCTATGTTTAACATACGACAAATCTAAATCTAAGAACTTTTGTATACCAACATGGAGCAATAAAGTATTTGAATGTTTGAATTTGAATAATGCCTTGATTCTCTAGAGTTTATTTAGTTTTTCAACAGGACCTCGCAAGAAACAACCCACATCATTTAAGAAGAAGTATTTAAAAAAACAAATTCGTTTTGACGTATCTACTGCACAGTGTACTCTCTGTGGTCTAGTGGTAAGACCACCTGGCTTCAGACGCAGAGGTCCCGGGTTCGATTCCCAGTGGGGGCAGATTTTTCTGTTCGGTTTGGTTGGTGGTAGGGCTTGTTCTATGTCCGCCTGGCTAGCTACCACCATCTTATCTAAGTCTGTCGCCATAACAACTATGTTAACAGCATTGTTGTGTTCCGGCAGTTAGAGGTAAGATAGCCAGTTCCTCTGTGGTTGAGGTTTCCGGGTGAAGCTCGCTTCCACCTTCGGCCTGATCGTCACTTACCATCAGGTGAGATACAGTATACAGGCCAATAGCTTCAAGAGGGCATTATTTGGGCCTACCGCGTATCTCCTTCATTACGTGGAAGCTATATAGAGTTACCCTCGATGTATGTCTGTAGAGAAGCGGCATGTATGAATAAGTTTGTCCTAGTCCACTCTGATGAAAATGGTATAACTTTCATGAGCAATTCTATCATGAAATCTGCTTTTAGTTTGAATAGATGCGCTTACGGAGAGCTGGTATAATTCGCTCAAAATTATTTTATTAGCCTTGAATAATTCATCGTTTACCTAAAATGTGCTCGCAAAAACTTTATTAAAGCTATTTTTTTCAGGTATTTGACCGCAATCGCACCTGGTGTTTTATAAGCGAGATGCAGTCTAGGATTTTACATATTTTACGTGTATAGGTACTGTTAGAACCCCTTCTTTTTTCGAAGTCTCTTCGAAGAATCTCTTAAAAAGATAGAGCGAGTTCAGTTTTAGGCCCGTTTGTTTTGTACAAGTGTGGTTCAGCCCTTGTGGTCAAACTATAGTAGGTACAGTCGACATCAATCAGACGTTACATTAATTTTGTGCTCCAAAATAGCATTTATGTCAACTAAACAAGATACCACAGTGTTTGTACTTTCATGTGTCGATGCTGACATTCGACAACGCTGGAATTTTCACGTAACATCCACGCCGTAGCTAATTTTCCTTCCTCAGATTTTGGTCGAGTAATTCGGTCCGAAACGGTCGGACATTTCAAATTAACCAGGCATTTGCAAATAGCAAATCTTTTACTAGGCTATTCGGACTGGATCCTGTCACTAAGCTTCTCTATGACGAAAACTCTAAAATAGAGCTGTATTTCAGATCCAGGTTCATTACAAAGGTGGTCACATGTAGTTGGTAAAAACATTTGCCCTATTAGTTTTAGAGTAGCAGAATTTGAGCCAATTGTTCATTCAATTTATGTCGAACGCTCATAGAAATCCCATTATTTATTAGATCGTCTATTGTTGAAGCTTTTATTGAAAGTAGGTAAGCGGTAACAAAGAAAGTAACAAATTGTAATCCTGCATTGTAATGATATCGAAATACAATAGTTACGAAGTTAATACAAAAATGGTTTGACGTGTTTCTTTTGATTAATTAATACCTATTTTTTGTGTTCATTTATACAAATAGGTAGATTAAATTTCAAAAACGCTTCGTGAAGCGTGAGCGAAGTGACTTCAGAATAAAAAGAGTCACTCACTAGGTACTTTGTCTGGAGACTCTATGATTTTTCAGAGATATAATAAATTATAGTTGTTGCAATTCACGAAAACGAGTGAGCTTTGCATGTGTGGTGGCTCACTACTGTTCGTTTTTCAAATGTTTTGATAGACATTACACTATTGTTGTGTGCATGTACACGTACACATACACAAGTAAAGCTCACTCGCCTTCGTGAGTTGCAAGAACTATAGCAAGGTATGCTCTAGTCTGTGATATACCGCAAAGTGAAAAGCTTATGTTAGTCATTTGCAATTTTAAACGTTAATTTCGAGGCTTTCAGGCTAAGTCCCTTTTGTAATAACTGTCAAGACTGAATTAATTACTTAGTAGGCGTTTAGGCACTAGTGAGGAAACTACGTAAGGTTGTAGTGCGCTAAAATATCCTACTAATATTATAAAGGTGAAAGTTTGTGTGGATGTTTGTTACTCTTTCACGCAAAAATTACTGAACGGATTTTGTTGAAACTTTACAGTATTATTATTTGTAACCCAGATTAACATTAGGCTATAATTTATGCCAATCTATGGCACTAAATTTCACGCGGGTGAAGCCGCGGGCAAAAGCTAGTACTTAAATAATGTAACCACCAACTTATTAGTATTGTGTAGTATACACACGTTCAATAAAAAGTTGAAACAATACTTAACAAATAAATGTTACCTACTATAAATTAGATGAATATTTAAATAATAAATAAAATAATAATACATGACTATTTGTGACATGACAACTAATGCACTAAAGTAATGGCGCTCTGAGACTGTAAATAAATACTTAAAATATAATATTATACTTACCTACAAAATAAATAATTATAAAGCATGCATGCAGCCCTCCAAAAAAAATTGCAATAGGTACCTTAACTAGGTTACAAAGTTTTAAGCACTGTATTTAGTTATAAGATCGTATGTACCTCCACTTAGTGAGCAAATAAAGAATATGAATATGAATACTATACTTGCAGGTATATTTTAAGACATTGTCGTCTATTCATATTCAAATGGAAAATAATTAATAATTAAGTCAATAAAATTCTTTTAATTTCCAGGTTACCTATAATAAGACTAACGTTAGCATAATACACTACCAAACTAAGTTTTGAATTTCGACGCCCAATTTCCAAAATCACTCTCGAATATCTATTTTGTTTTAATATACATGTATCAGTGACAAATTACGAACTAAATTAACTATGTCATAGTTACAAAGTTGAATAGGACAATCTGCTATAAGTCTAAAACTGAAATACATACATTATTAAGTTCAAGTAGTAATTTCATTGTTTTAAACACACAATTAGATTAGATTCTTTGTTTAGTACACTATACAATACAAACTTTGCTCAGTTTGGGACTCACAAACTTACTTTGGGGTCTCTCAGTGCGCGTGGGCGCACAGAGTCACGCATGGACCAATCACAGTGCTCTATTAAAACGCTGTGCGTCCGATTTGCTGATTCACTTATGCAAGCATAGTTTGTGAATACGAGTAAAATGTCCAACAAAAAAGTAAGAGTCCCCGTAGAAGCGTCGACTATAGAATTTTTATCGGCGATAGTTTGGTTGGGTTCTAATTTGTACGAGGAATCGGCCGATACCAAATTGGTGTAAAGTCCGACTAAACTGTAGGCCGACAAGATGTCTGTAGTCTCTGGACTCTAAAATGTTATTGATAGTTAAAAGTCACGGCAATTTTTGGTTAGATCACATATTTGTAAGCCATAGATTATAGGCCCCTCGCACCCAAGCACTTGATTCACTATGGATAGGATTTTTGTGGATGAGGGGTAATAAAGGTATACCTAGATCGTTTCATCCACGAAGACGCGCCGAGAATGTTTGAGTGTTATCGGTACACGCTAAATTATCGTTATGCACACGCACTCTACAATAATGACGCTCGGATTGCTCGGATCAAACTCCCTGCACCCCGCGCTTTCCTCGACCAAAAATTAATCGGGCGCGTCTTCGTGGATGAAACTATCTATAAAGGGAAGCACAAGCAAGTGTACTGCACTCATGCGCGCCACTAAATAAGATAAAAGCAAGAAATAAGTAAAATTTTATAAAAAAAAATAAAACCGACTCCAAAAAACCTACACTAAAAAGTAGAAAAATAATTACTAATTACCTTTACTCTGATTTTTAATTCGACGGAATTTTGACATTTCAGAAGTGTTGTCAACATTGAAACATTCCCACTAAGAATGGAGAGCATTTTCACAAATTAAAAAATAATCCTTTCTTGAATTTAAGGTTTCACTTGAAAAACTAAGGCTTAAAAATGTACTGATCCTTTCAAAATGGTCATTTGAATTTTTATTATCATATTTTTGAAGTTACAAAAAAAATTGGGAAATTATTTTTCTATTACTGGACTCCCTGGCCAATAATCCATGGGTTACAAACCTTTTTTATGAAAATCCTTTTGTTAGTAAAATTTAGCTTCATAAAATAATCAATTTAACAAGATGCCAATTTTATAATCCAAGTTGATTATGATGACGGTAATGATGATTGATGATCGATACATATTTTCGTTTATGTTAAGATGTCGTTTTTCTGTGTTAAAAACACGTTTTTTTCTATTTAATCTCTAAAATATACATAATAATTAGTGAACATTGAATTCACAAAACAAACAATAGTTAATTCTTAAAAGTTGTACTTGATGAAATTTCATTTCATATTATTTATTATTAATTCAAAGCAAAAAAGGCTTATTACATCTGAATTGTCAAAAAATTACAGCTGTCAGAATTCCGTCGAATTAAAAATCGAACTTTACTTATTTATTAGGACGAATTATTAATATTTATGTAGGTATACCATGATTGATACTTCTGGAGTCGGTGCCAAGATTATGAAACATGTAAAGTTTGCCTGCACCGACTCCAAAAGTATCAATCATGGTATACCTACATAAATATTAATAATTCGTCCTAATAAATAAGTAGGTAATTAGTAATTATTTTTCTACTTTTTAGTGTAGGTTTTTTGGAGTCGGTTTTATTTTTTTTTATAAAATTTTACTTATTTCTTGCTTTTTAGTTAACTAATTATTACCTTGATGTTACCACTGAAGGTAGGCAGTAAATTGAGACCATATTCTTAATGTATATTATAAAAAAGTTCATCCCCGATTTTCCACCCTTGGGGGTGACATATTTTCTTCAAATTCGCATGAAACTACCCTTTTGATAATACCTATTCAACAAAAAAATAATCGTTCAAATTGTTTCATAATCGGCGGAGATATTGCGTATAAAAAAGTTCATCCCCAATTTTCCACCCTTGGGGGTAAAATATTTTCTTCAAATTCGCATGAAACCACCCTTTTGATAATACCTATTCAACAAAAAAGTAATCGTTCTAATTGGTTTATAATCGGCGGAGATATTGCGCATAAAAAAGTTCATCCCCAATTTTCCACCCTTGGGGGTTGTTTTTTTTATTATTAAATTTAAATGGGACCACCCTTGAGGTATTACCTATACGCTGAAAAAAGATTTGTTTAAATCGGTTCATAATTGGCGGAGTTATCGCGTAACAAACATAAAAAAAAAAACATACGGGTCGAATTGAGAACCTCCTCCTTTTTTGAAGTCGGTTGAAAACAAGATAATCCATAGCGGTACTCGGCAATTACAAAATTTTCTGAGTGTATAAATAATTCACCGAGCTGCAACATATTAATTTGATCACTATCTATTCAAAGATAAGTTATTGTTTCCAAATTAGTAGCGCCAAAATTAATACGCAATAACACGATTCCAATTTCGGTGGTGCAGTGGCAAATAATGCGATGGAATTAATTATGTATTTGTTTTATAGTTAATGAGCACTGGTACTGTTATAAGTACATTAGTTCTAAATATTATTAGGCCGAGTTGCACCACCTAAATTTGACGTAACTATAACGATAACCGGTGTATTTTGTATGGAGTTTGACAGATTTTTGACGTTTGTCAAAGTTAAAGCAAGATGGTGCAACCCAGCCTTAATGCTTCATGTTTCCTAACACAATTGAATTGATACTATTTTAGCAAATTAATTCAATATGATTACACAATTAATGATTAATGTATTTACTTAAAAAGTATTCATGTTGTTTATATCCATCGTGTGGTAGTGGTACCCATAGTACAAATTTTGCTTACTTTGGTTTTTTTGTGGCGCAGTGTAAAATATCTAAAGAAGTATATTTATTAATTTTATACAATAATGGGTATGGAATTTGTTATTTCCATTTTATTTACCACCAAAGAATTCAAAATCTTTTTTTGCTGCCAAAATGCATTAATTCTTACAAAGAAAGACGGTCATGGTCACAGTCAACTCAATTGACCAACTATTTAATAATATCAAAGCAACTAAAAATCTAAATTTACGGTTAATTGAAAAGTAATTGAGTTTTTAGTACTAGAATAATGTATTATTTTAGTAAATTTGTGTCCTCGATTTATTGGTAAATTTTGTAAAATCGTAAAATTAAAAAAGGATTTTTTCCATCTTAGATCTGAAGTCGCCGAGCTTGTACATTGTGAGGGTAGTGAATCTGACAGTTCAGTTGGAAAATGGCCGCGCGGAACATTCGGAGTGTTTAATTATTTATTTTATTTGGAAATAATGACAGAATGAAAAACTAGATCTTTAATATGTTTCGATATAATGCCCATTTCCAAGAATCCGCGAGTGAGACAATATAGTAGCTCTAAAATTGGTGATGTTTTAAAATGTGATAGTGCGTGTGTGTGTTGTGTGTAGTGATGAATAGTGAACATTCGGGCACGGCTGAACATGCGGCTGTGATGCGGCTTACAGCGAGGAGACAAGGTTAGTGCGCTTTTTTACTGTAATATCTATTATACAGAGTAGGTACACGGAAATTACTGCCAAATCTTAAAGAGAAAAGCGCAGCACCGAACGCTTGTGCGGTCGGTAGCATATCAGACTATACGTGTTTGTTGCAAAGTCACCAGTACTACGTCGAAATAAGTTTTGTCTCGATGTGGCATCGTCTGTACAATTTAATATTGCATGCTCAATATGAGCAATCTGTTGTAACGAATTTTATGCCCAAACAACTGCAAACTGTACACAGAAAAAGCAATAAATAAATTCTATTCTATTCTATTCTTAAAGCACGGTGAACACAAGGTGAACAGAGGACTTGGCTTCATTAGCTTGCTGGTCTAATAAGCTTTCCAGTTATAGATCTAGGTCTAGCATTTAAATCAGTCAGTGCCTGAGGTATGGGAGACGCACGGGAGGGGTGACATTTAAATACACTCAACATCAAATAAACCGCACCTTCCGCGACGCGAACTTTAAAGATTTTCTTCTGACACAATCATGGTACCCCAACAATATTGGTGTTATTTGAAAGCCCAATAAATATCCTTAAAGAAAAATACATTTCATTTCTAAATAAATGATTAACATATACCATAAATGTGACTTGAAAATAGACCTCACTTTGGGCTCACCTCTGGGATCAATTAGACCAATTTTTATGGTTATAAAACCAAATAAAGATCTCACGTGTCCTCTTTAACAGATGGATAGCGATTAATCCCAACTTAACAGTTTTATAGTCATAAAAAATGGCTATAGCGTTATTACCTATTTTTTGAAGAAGTGACTCTGGATCCTTGTAAAGACACATTTTTGGGGTAAAAACCTTTCCTTTAATGAAATGAAGTTTAGAACTAGGCTTTCAAATGGTACCAATGTTGGTGGGAAGTGGGGATGCATACGTTTGACAAGTGCTTGTCGCGGGAGGTGCGATTTATTTGATGCCGAGTGTATTATGACGTGACCGAACATACAAATCTGAAGCATATCTGAACCCTCGCGGACGTTTGACGTCTTCAAAAACTTCCCATACCGCTCCCATACCACAGGCACTGACTGATTTAACCGTTATCTATGTATCACTTATATTTTTGGCGTTTCGTGTAATAGAAGTATCTAACTGTTTAAATTTGTAAACTTTATCAATGCTTTGTCCATTAGCTTTCATTTATTTCATTCTAATAAATAAAAAAACTCGTCCCATATTGCCCTCGGTTCCAACTTCGTTCCCACCATAGGCTGTTCTATAAAATATTAACCATAGTTTGGCCGTTACTAAACGTATCGAGCGGTTTAATTTCTAACTGGTCCCTACTGGCTACTGGTAACTACAAAATTGCAGTCCCAACCCGATTTCGCGTTCATTATTTAACAGTTAGTTAACGGTTTACTTGGTTAAATAGGACGTGGGTAATATTCTATTTTGGGACGTAGTAGAGGCCATTTATAGTATCGGTGATTGTCGATTTTGTTTTGTGGTGAAACTTTACATCCCTACCTAGGCTTTTAGACTTCTAGAGGTTATAAGAAAATAAAGTAGATTTATTGATTAAAATGAACTAGTTACAACTAATTTGAAAATTATAAATAACTTGAAAAAATCGAACTGCCTAAGGCGGGAATTGAACCCACGACCTTCCGCTTGCCGAGCGACTGCTCTTCGTGGGTTCAATTCCCGCCTTAGGCAGTTCGATTTTTTCAAGTTATTTATAATTTTCAAATTAGTTTGAGATGCGACTCTTAACGCTAATTAAATAACTAAATTACAACTAGGTAGGTACTCCTGGTAACCTAGGGTTTAAGAAGGCAAAATACATACTTATTAAGATTGGGATTAATCCATAATAGTGTAATGGTCAGTATCGTTTATTGCGGTCTTAGTTAAGAATAAGTTCATAAAGGCACAAAGTTTACAGTATTTTACTACGCCCAAAGACTAGGTTAAAAACGGGACTATTCCCACCTCTCGTTCCCACCACTGCAACTCCTGTGTATCCAGGATCTACAGCTTGACCGCCACAAAAACCCAACCAATGAAGGTCAAGTTTGTCCCGGGGAAAGTTAAACTGTCATTGGACCCGCAACGAAATTAATCAGAAGAACATAGGAGGAGTTCGAAATTAAGGTTCGACTTCCCTCCATTGCAAAGCGGATGACAGGTGACAAACAAAGGTTTAAAACCTTTAAGAAAAAGATTATGCACTACGGACAATAAATTAAATTAAGGGGGCCTATCTTATGAGCAATTAGCAACTACCTGCCAATAATATTTTTCACAAAATCGCTTAAAAGCACGGAAATTTTTCCTTGTCGCGACAAGATCGGTGTAATAAATTGCGGAAACAGATGTATGTTGTATTGAATTGAGCATTATATCACGTTCATGTTTCCAAAGACTAGGTTCTAAAATATGCTTTGATGCTCGTAATTTTCAAACGATCTTGCAAATAGAAAACTGAATATTATAACGGAAATAAGAAAAACTGTTGCAATACCCATCTAAATATATTATATAACTCAAAAGTGACTGACTGACTGACAGTGATCTATCAACGCACAGCCCAAACCACTGGACGGATCGGGCTGAAATTTGGCATGCAGGTAGATGTTATGACGTAGGCATCCGCTAAGAAAGTATTTTACGATACTCCACCCCTAAGGGGGTAAAACGGGATCCACGCGTACGAAGTCGCGGGCGGCAGCTAGTTTTTATAAATAGCTATTAAAGAGAGTGAACATATCGGTTTTCTGCCCACACAAAAAAGACAAAGAGAGGTCCAATTTAACAGTCGACTGCAGCAGACCGACGTCGATAGACTGACGAGGGTGCGCCTCAGTACCAAGGAGTTTTATTGTCTCCCGGTATACAGGGTGTAGGGCAGGCAGGAATTTTAACGGTGAAGTAAGGTTGCGTTTCAGTTGCTGAGAATTATTGACTAAAAAGAAATAACCAAGGAAAACTAGGTAGGTATAACACAGAATGAGAATCTTATAATTTGTGTATGTTTGTGTTTTTTATCGTTGTAGTCTTTGGTTACACACATAGTACACGGTTCTTGACAAATTGATTTGAGTTAGAATTTAGAATAAAAGATTGAAAAACGATAAAAATTTCTTTCTACATTTCGAAATATGAAAAATAATATTTTGGAAATATTTTTAATCTGTTGATGACAGGCTATATTTTTTAAACTGCTGAGAAATTTTTGAATTCAGAACTGTAAATCAGTCTGGACTTTAATCTGTGCGATAGCTATCAGAGTTCTGAAAAAAAAAGAAGATTAAAATGTCGTTTCATTTATCATTGTAAATGATACTTCTCTTGGAATCCTTACACCCTGTATGTAAGGGCTTGCACGTGTAGAATATTATAGATTTCTTAAGAAAATAAGAATTCCTAATACGTAAAGGTTAGACCGAGGACAAAATAAAATAATTTCGTCTTTGCCATTGCATCGCTAGACAATCAAGTACAAAGCGATTCTTTCTGTCTGTAACTAGCTTATTTCGAGTTTGGAGGTCTACTCCGGAACGCTGTTCACGTAGTTCCAGGTCTATCTGTCACCTTCGCTCATGCTGGCATCTCGCTTTGCGTGAGAGAGATGGGAACACTCGAAATTTCGGGTAACGTTTTTGGAATTAAACCCGTTGGTACGGGCTTTAGCTACTCGTCTACACAAAGGTACAAATTCGCTTTACATATTAGTCTTTGTGACAGAATCGGGTTTGTACCGCACAATGTACAATACTTTCATTTCACGAGATGCACCTTACAGAATTCTGGGTCTTATGTGATAAGGTATAGGAACGGTTTTGACAAGTTAAAGAATACTAGTTTCTACAAAGCAGCAGTTGACCTTTGATGATATACAAGAGTAGTCTATCTCGTTTAGTATTTGTATGAGGTTCAATTTAGATTTAAATGAAAATTCGTATTTTTATCCCTAATTTTAAAGTTCTCACCATAAAATGTTTATCTTCTTTCATAAAGCTTCACTCACTCTTAGGTTTCGGTACTACAGAATCTGATTAGTCCGTGCGCATCTTGAATTAAAAAATCCATTCTTTTATTTTACGTACGTTTTTATACAATGTAAAATCAAAATTGATGGCTTGGACGTGAAGTCGTAGTAGAGAGAGAGAGAGAGATAGCTAATTTCCCCTTTTATTATTAAATCACAATGAAAATATACATAGTTAACCTAAACCATGCAACACACTAACTTGACCTGAGTCGACGTTAAGTCCTTAATCTACTAGATCAAAGCTACCACTAACCATCGCTCCTCCTAACGCAATACCGCTAATTCCAGTCAAAATATTTTGCGCCCCTAAAAAGTTTGCATGAAAATTTAAGGGCACTCAAAAAGCTTAACTAGAGCTGAAGTCATAATTAATGGAATTATGTTAGTAACTTCGACATAACAAAACCTTTGAGTGATAATGAAGTTGGGAGGGACGTCGTAACACTCGAAAGTCAATTAGGGTGTAGTAACTTGTGTAATGCATTAATCGTTTTAGATTACGCCAGGGAAGTTGAATGGTTAAATAGCCGGTTACTTTAGGTTTAATATGTGGACTGGTTAATGAGAGTTTTGAAGTTCAGAGTATGAATAATTTGGATATGCGGAAACTAACTAAACTGAGAAACTTTCGGATTCAGTCAAACATTTTGTATGGGAAATAGAAAAATAAGGATTTTCCGGATACTTAGTTGTTCAAATTTTTTCTTATGGTGGCAGCGAATATTTGAAAAAACTTTGGCAGATTGGTATAGGTAGTCGTACTAGAGTTTTGAGAATTGCAAAACATTTGACCACATTTTTTATTTAGACTAGACACATAACTCGTAGATAGAGCTCTATTGACTAAAGTTTTACTTTCGAGCGCTTGGCATACAATTAGCCTGGGTTGAAATAAAGATTTTGTTCAGAAGATGATTGTGCTTTGAATTGGTTTCCAATCCCCAATCGGAAAAACATAGCTCTCACGTTTATAAATCACTATATTCTCAGAAACGCCTAATATAAGTCGGAAATCATTCTCCAATTTCTTATAATATCACCATATTCTGAGACACGCCTAATCCAAAGGGAATCGAGTCCCTTGTCTTTTCTTTGGCAAGTATACCCAAGTGTTCACGTATCAGGAAGATGGTTGTTTCAGGGTGCTCGTGTCGTCTTCAGTCGAGCACCCTCGCCGATGTCATAAGGCGCACTTCAGTTTGGGACTGGAAGCATAAAAACTTTGTGTAAGCATTTACACTTGACGACTTTTTGGCAGAAACGTCTATAATTCTACCGATTTGGCTGTGGTATGACTCGAAATCATTAATATCAAATAAACCTAATTTTTTCTTATTCGTTTCGCTTTTGGCAGAGCGGTCATGGTCACGTTGAAGCGTTGTTCACGTCGGTTGTAGAGGCGGATACAACTCTCCGCACGATCTCCCGCCATCTCTCTCTGTTGGCAGACTACTTGGGGCAGTTACATACATGATTTCCCACTGTCTATTTTTATTGGGAACGCATAGGTGACCTGCCACGCGATAGGGCTCCTTTAACTTTGCTCCTTCAACTTTTCGTACGTTACGTAAGGGGTCTCCAAAAAGCCTTCGCACTAAACATTTTTAGAAACATGTTTTCTTATACATACATAACAATGATATTGCTTCTTAGATTCTTCTTACTTCTTAGAATCGTTTGATGTAAAGTTCCTTAAAAGTGAGTAGGTGTATCACTGAGCATAATGTGCTGTATAAATTTGTATGCGATAAAAATTCCGTGGGTGGTCCACCATCTTATCTAAAGAGCAACCTTGGAAACTTTGGGAAGTTGATATTATTACTGTATAATTGACTGGACGTTGCCTGCATATTCAGTTTTAAGTTATTTTTAACATTATAAAATAGTAGTTTATAAAGGTTATACGATTTTTAATCTTATAGGTTATAATTTATAAGTTTCATGGCTATTCTTTAAAGAAACGCTGCTGCGTAAAATTATGTTAAATCCGCCGACCCGCCGATATGAGTCGTCGACTTTTGACAAGTTGTTAAAAGTCATAGAAAATACAGGTGGTCCACATGTAACAACGGACATGTGACAACGGACTACTATGCCGAGAGGTCCCGCCCGGGCAGAAATTGAAATGATGAATTTTAATTTCTGTGACGGGTCTGGGCTGGGTGTTTTCTATGTATAATATGTGTATGTATTTACAAAAAAAAAAGTATTTAAGTATGTTTATATCCGTTGTCTAGTACCCATAGTACAAGCAGCTTTGCTAAGTTTGGGACTAGAGACGCAGTGTAAAATGTCCAAGGATATTTATTTTATGTTTTTTTTAATAAAGCCCGCCTACCACCTAACCAAACCGCCTGGCTTGGTATGTAGAGTCCTTTAGGTAACGTCAAACTATACCGCGATCTAACCAGGGATAGTGCCATCTATACGCGTTAATTTACACTAGATTTATTATCTCTGGGTTCCTATTGACTGAAGTATTTTTGGGGCAGAATATATATTTTTTAAAGATTATGAGCAATTTGTATTACACAAATTACTAACTAATAGTCCCGTTAGCCCCTCGTGTTAAGCTAAATAAGCTTGTGTTACGAGTGGGCTCACCACAATAGTCGAGCGGCGGTGGGATTCGAACCCGCGTTCCTCGGATCTCGAGTCTTCCAGTCCGATCCTTCACCATTCGGCTATCGTGGCTATGAATTTTAAAAAAAAAGGTAATTCACAATTTCTTTGATATTTACTAGCTCTATAAGATGTTTCGGTATGAATTTTCGGAGGTTATTGACCGCAGATAGCTTTTACTGAAAACGGCCTAGATAAATAAGGAATGTAGATGTTTCTGTCTGTCGTTAATGGCGCTGTCGGGGCCTCACGCAGGCAAATTGACACTGACGGTCGACCGGACTGACGGCCCATAGTGCAAGTAGGTGAGATAATTCACTTGCTTCGGTGGTTGATGGTAAAACCTTTTTCTGATGGTGGCTGTTAGTTTTAACTGACTTCAGAAAGAGAGAGTTCTTAATTCGGTACCATGGCCATGTGAAAAAACAAGATTATGATACCACAACAAGGAAGTTCTTGGCCTGTATCTCACTCTTGGCCTGCATCAGGTGAGATACAGGCCAAGAGCTTCCTCGTTGTGGATAAAAAAAAATTAGGAGCGGTTTTTTATCTCTTTCTCTTTTCTTAAATTATATTTTATTTTTCAGTCATTTTTCCTTTTTTTTCAGAATTTTTTTGTTGCCATCGACGTAAATTAATATTTATTTTTAATTCTATTAAAGCTCGATTTTAATACAAAATAATTCTAGTTTTTAAAATAGTTATGGGAAAGAAATTGCAACCGAAGTAGACTGCTTTGTTCTCACTATTAAGGATAAAGTACCACGTTTCTCTACGCCTATGAGATGAATAACTTTTGTATCTTCCTAACAGTACATTTATTCGGACCTCTATAATGTCATGTCACTTAACATAATAATATTTTTAGTTTCTCTGAAACAGATTTGTGTGTTAAAACGGTCTCATTAAACATCAGGAAAAGAAGATATAGTACAGCTCTTTATATTTTTAACATCTTGATGTTCTTTTTTATTGGATTAAAAAATAATTGATTTCGTACCTCAGGTGTCAGATGTGATGTCGACTATTAAAGGATTGCCTATTAGACTAAGAGCTAGTGAACGCCAGACCTATGTCATTTCATAAAAGTTGAAAGTTTGTCAGCTGCTGCTGCAAAGCTGATTTTTATGTAGAATATTTGGGCAATTCATTTGTCTATTACTAGTTGTTTCCTCATCAGCCAGATAGTTAAATGAAACAGTATAGTTTTGTACACAATCATGTAGTATTTTTTGCCTTGTCACGATCGACTGGACTAATATTCGTAATCGACCGGTTGGCCACCCCTGGTTTAGACCGTTCCAACTCCTTTTCCGACAATCTTTTTACGGTGCCCACCAAAGCCACGATGACCCAAACTGAAATTGAAAATGTTGGTAACAATATCATGAGATGTACTAACTATCTAACCTTTATCTGCATTAACTCCGCCACAGCACAGTGCATTGGATGTATGTGCAAAAGTTTAAATAAATAAATAAATATATTGGGAGCATGCGCTGACAAACTTTCAGCTTTTATAAAATAACGTAGGTCTGGCGTTCACTAGCTCTTAGTCCATATCTCTGTTTTTGATTAAAATGTTTGAATGAAACTCGAAAATAAACGTCGACTAAAACAATAGAGTGTTAGGAGTCATTGTTAGGCACGAACTTCAGTTTATTAAATGCATGAATAACAGAATGGAAAATTCTATGGTTCATTCATACACAACCTACCTACACCTACATATACACACAATAGGAAAGAACAGCGATTAATTGATATAATTTGTGGCCATTTCTTGATTAATTGATAAAATTGGTGGACCGACGACATCATAAAGGTAGCAGGGAAGCGCTGGACACAGGGCGCTATCAATCGATCAACATGGAAAGCATTGGGGGAGGCCTATGGTCAGCAGTGAACGTCCTATGGCTGAAATTATGATGATGTGGACATTTCTAAATCTCATGGTATAGAAGACAGAAAAGGTAATTTAATAAAAAGGATTAAGGATTTTACACCCATTTACTCGGATAACGTTACTCGCAAACCCTCACTCAAAGTTTAAGGTCAATTTATTCGTATAATTTTCAAAACAAGGACGCTTATTAAATTGAAGTGGTGTCAACCATACAAGTATAACATACACACATTACAGAAGGTCTAATCCATTGTTGAACCAAATATTTTTTTAAATTTTTTACCTTTTTTTTTAATCAAATCAATTACTTTATTCCGTACCTACATAAGATCTTTCCAGGACACTTACGTACATACGTCCCCAACAAAACTTGCCCTACTACTACTTCGGGAAAACATATTATGGGCTGGTGCTGAGAAGAAGTGGCGGAATAAACTCAGTCACCTTTGTGAATGGAATAATTTTCAAAATCGTATGTTTTGTTACTGCTTGCAATCCATTGTAGTTTGTATTAGTAGCAATTTAATATTATTATAATTATTAAGCTGTAGTAGCACTGGGCATGCAGAACTGACGGCAAGGTTCTGGAATGGAGGCCATGTACCGACAAGCGTGGTGTGGGACATCCACACACAAGGTGCAGGTTGTTACCAACCGCCAATCAAGAAATCACTGGGGAGACTTATGTTCAGCAGTGGACGTTTGTGGCTGAAATAATGATGATTCGATACCCACATTCGAGAAAACCTTCTGTACCAACTTAGCCTATGATTAGATTACCACTTCTCGACAGATTCAAGTGCCTTTTGTTTCAAACCAATTACAGTCCAGCTAGGCTTCTAATTGGGAAACAATTTCAGGCCCTGAAATAAATTTGTTATCTGAAGCTGGAGGGGCCCACTTTGTAACTTTAGTACTGCCCTTTTATTTGCTTTGTAATGTAATAACGATACAAGTGTATTCAATTTAGATAAGTAAATTACTGTAAAAACTTTTTGTATTTTATTGTGATAGACTTTACATTGTCTTGGAGTCCATTTAATTAAACTACCTGTATAGGCTTGATGTTATCCCTTCAAATGATAATGATTTCTCATTCATCATCATTATCATCTCAACTACTTATAGGACGTCCACTGCTGAACATAGGCCTCCCCCAATGCTTTCCATGTTGCCCCGTTGGTAGCGGCCTGCGTCCAGCGCTTCCCTGCTACTTTTATAATGTCATCGGTCCACCTTGTGGGTGGACGTCCCACGCTTCGTTTTCCGGTACGCGGCCTCCACTGCAGAACCTTGTTGCCCCATCGGCCGTCATAAAAATAAAAATAAAATAAAATAAGTTTATTCAGTACATAGGCCCTTTCCAGGGCACTTATAGCTTGCTCTACCACCATTCCATCGGGACAACATTTATGGGCTGGTACTGAGAAGAAGCGGCGGAAGAAACTCATGCCCGTTTTCACCATCAACCCCTAATTTTTTAAGTGACCCCTATGACATCAAAATACCATTTATTTTTTACCATAGGGGTCACTTAAAAATTAGGGATTGATGGTGAAAACGGGAATCAGTCACCTTTGTCATTTGCCTTTGTCTAGAAATAGGCTAGTTTCCTAAAAAATATTTTTAGTCCGTCAATTTTAGTATAAAAAAGTATTGGACTAGTATATTTTTAATTGTCAATCAAACAAATAATTACAAAGTTATAGTGCGATGAAGTTCCGCGCGACGTCACAAAGTGCTGCACTTTTACGCACTCACTGACGTCACGAGCCTTTTCTTTAGAACTTTGGCACGCTTTATCTCTTTACATTTTCATTAGTTCTAAAAAGTGAAAAATATGTGTTGAGTAGTTTTTGATAAGTTAACTGACGGACTAATTAAAACTCTTGCTTTTTTACCCAGGAAACATCCCTATTACAGATGATGGATGATAAACAAAAGTATTATCAACTTAAGTTGATAAGAACATCTGCTCATGGACAAAATTAAAGTTAGTAAAGTAGCCGAAGCGTAAAAAAACAATTTTAAAAACTCCGCGGAAACTGAAAATCCAATTTGTAACGTCAATATTTGGCAACTTGGAATATTTTCATCTTCAATAAAGCTTACGATCATAAAAATGGCTGATGGCTTAAAACAATTTCGTTGCGGACAATGTTTTGTTAGGCTACCACGTAATTACACTGGTCGGGTTGAAATAATAATCCAGAGCTTATTTACTTATTTACCTACTCGTATGTCAAAAATTGTATGTTGGTTATTAACCATTTGAAGGTATGGTAAATGTATACGGGTGTAAATTGAAAATGAAGAATAAACCTTTTTATACGCTTTAGCCCGCGCGCCCCCGCGTTAATTTCGGTCTGCCACAGTATCCTTAAATTGTGGTGAAAAAATTTCCAATCGGTCTAGTAGTTTCGGAGCCTATTCAATACAAACAATCATATTTTTCCTCTTTATATTATTAGGTAGACTAGACAAAATGACGTTATTTTTTAAAATGTAAAAATGATGTTTGATGAAATGAAGACCAACCAGAAAATATTAAGTAGTCCCGAGGGATAGTTGACTGTCTTAGAATCGGCATTTGATTAGAAGAACATAGGAGGAATTCAAAGTATTATGATTATTCTCCGTTGCAAAGCAGACGAGCTAGGATGCGCGCCGTTAACAAAATCGTTGATTGTAAACGACAAATGTATGGGCGATATAAGTTTATATCGTGGCGCGCATCTTAAGTGTACTGGAGACCGATATTTCAACCAATCAGTAGATTACTGTTGCTAGTTAATTGAACCGTCCGCTAACTACATACCTACTCCCTGAAAGTTGTTTTAAATTAATCTTTCAGCCTCAGGGAAAATGGGCAAGGCTCGAGTCGTGTCAAGAAGAAAAAGTTTTTGAATAATAATTACAGTTTCGGACTTCCTGCTTCTGAAGTCTTTTTTTGTTTTATGTGATAATTAACTTTGTACAAGTTGTTGGCGTTAGTCGAGTGTTTTGACTCACAAGTAAGTTTGGAGATGTTTGTAAGAATTACCGCTGTGAATAAATTTTGTGGATTGATCTCGATTTTATGTTGCAAATAAATTCATGTATTCACAAGGAAATTCGGCTTGAATTCAGGTTTTTACTGAGGGAAAAACTCTGATCAAAAGTTTGAAGTATTTGTGGTGATTAGTGGTTTAGAATTTAAAGCAAGTAGTGTAGGATGCACGGACAACCTGCTTGATGGACTGACAACTTAAGCGAAATAGCTGACAGCAGCTGGATTTAAATGGCGAGAGATCATGCTTTGTGGCTTACCTACGTTCTGCAATGGACTAGGCTGCCATAGAACAGGGGTCGGCAACCTGTGGATCTTTAGATCTAAAATTGCAGCTCTTTAGTTCCTTAATTTATTATTTAAACCGTTAAAAACAGAAAATCTTCGATGTCACTTTAAAAACAGTTTTTTAAGATATAAATTAAACATTGACATTTCAAAAGGTTGCCTACCCCTGCCATAAACTAAAATGACGTAGTCTGCCTTCCCATTTAATTTTTCCCCACATGTCGCATACACCCTGTATCATTTAAATAAAGGCAGAGTTTCGATTAATTAAGTATCCCGGTTAAAATGACCGATAAAACGCGTAAATTCCAATTGGGCTGATAATAAAGAGAAAAGAGGTTATTTAAAATTAATTGCCAGTCTGCTTTTGGGATATTTTAAAGTGTGTTTAATTTTTTACCCGGCCATTTGTGCTGTGAGGTATTCTATATTTTTCGTGCAAAAAATTAATTTAAGAATTGAGATATTTTTCATTAAGGCCCAGAACAGACGGTGAAACGCAACTGGAACAAAACTGCAACTACTAGTTACTTTTGAGTTGCATCTAAGTTTCTGCCATAGCGTCCGTTGAGAGACCACACATGACGCGACCAGTTTGAAACTTACATTTTCAGTTTTATTCATCAGAATCATCAGAAAGTTGCAGTTTCGTTGCAGTTGCGTTTCACCGTCTGTTCTGGGCTTAAGCTGTTAATTTTGCGAGTGGTCGGCTCGTGTAGGCTGTAGTCGATAAACTAACTCGTTTAATGATAATTACAATTCGACCTAATAAAAGCGTGTTAATATAAAATCGACATTGTTATACATGCGCATTTTGTTTACGGGATTTCAAGTTATTTTTAAGTCAGAATTTTTCAAAAAGAGAGCGTATCTTCACCTTAAACGCCGGCAACGCACCTGTAACGCCCATGGCACTACGGGTGTCTATGGGCGACGGTAATCACTGACCATCAGGTGATCCGTTTGCTCGTTTGCCTCCTGTCACATAAAAAAAAAAGTAACTGACGCACGCCTGTGTTGTGTTGCGACACAATTTTTATTATGAACAATGAACATTTTTTCAAGTGGAAAGTCTTTTCCTACTGATATAAATATAACACAATCTGTAGTGAAATCAAAGAAAATCTACACATCTTTATTAATATACTTACGAGCAAAAGTATGGAATCATCCCCTTGTGTTTTGTTCCGAGCCATCATAAGAACTGAAGGTCTATGAATGTCTCTATGGTATTAATTTTAAGTATAATATAATATTACCATTAAAATGGTACCATTTTTATTTATTTTCTGTTAGTCATTTAGTTCTTACGATCATCATCATCATCATCTTACGATCGTTCATAACAAATAGGGTGATTCCATACTTTTGCTCGCGAGTGTATAATAATCATACGTGTGACAGCTAGCTATTCAATGTATCGTCATAACAATAAGTCAGAAGCGGCACCTTTCCAAAGCTCTGTATTATGCCTACAAGCAATTTGCCCACGTCAAATAAAGCCCGGTATCTGCACATTTGTAAGTAATGTAACATAATTTAATTCACCCGAGATATGAGTATCTTCATGTACAAACATAGAATATTAAGTGTGCAGAAGGGTTTCTAAGTTTCAGCCTTTTCGGGTAGTCGATGTATTAGATGATCAATAAAGATTTTACAAATGTTTGCATATTAAATAAGTTTTACGATGAAAGTTGGTAGAGATAGAAAGTATTATATTTCGTACTTGTTGATCTTTGCACAACATGGTGCGTTGTACAAAGATTGGAAAACCGCAGTTTGTTTCTTAATAATCTACTTAAGTAGAGTCAGTATTGCACTTGTTTCGTTTATTTTTAAGCCAATAATTAAAATATATATTTGTCTTATACCATCAATCCCTATGGTGAAAACGGGCATCAATCCGTCAAAAATAATTTTTACTCCACATTTTACTCTTCTCTTTTTCCATAATACAAACGTTCTTTTTTAACTAGAAAGGGTCTTTGACTACTCTGCAATTATTTTATTCTTTGCGTGTACTCCGTCATAAGGGTAGTTAGGGTTGCGATTATTTAATTTTTCCGAGGTGCACGCATTACTGTAATGTCCCGGGAAGCGTTTGTTGTTTAAGCACATTTGTCTTCCAGATAATGTTATAATGCGAGAAGCCAAATGGGCTGTTTATGTCACTCGTAAGTGACTTGAAAGATACAGGGCCAAAGCGCTGTACGGCAGCTTATCAAATTACCATTGACATTATTTTGAAGCTTATTTTTTTATCCACAACGAGGAAGCTCCTGGCCTGTATCTCACCTGATGGTAAGTGATGATCAGGCCGAAGCGCGAAGGTGGAAGCGACCTTCACCCGGAATCCTCAACCACGGAGGAACTGGGTATCTTACTTCTAACTGCCGGAACACAACAATGCTGTTAACATTGTTGTTATAGCGACAGACTTAGGTAAGATGGTGGTAGCTAGCCAGGCGGACTTAGAACAAGCCCTACCACCAACCAAATCGAACAGAAAAATTTGCCCGCACTGGGAATCGAACCCGGGACCTCTGCGTCTGAAGCAGGTGGTCTTACCACTAGACCACAGAGGCGGTTAATATTATAAATATACATAGTTCAACATTAATTAGAGTTTGTTATTGTGTAGTAGGTGAACTTACAGGCGATTGTAGATACATACGGTATCACCCTTGTTTTTTTGCACCTATACTGCACTGATGCGTGGCGTTGATTTCTTACAATTCTAATTTGGTAATTCAAGTACGCCTAGCTATTTTGTACCTATACGAGTATATCCATCCTGAAACCCCATTCAAACTTTGAAATTGAGTGTGCAGTTCCAGAGATCAACCCATTAGTTCAAACTTCCAAACAATAACCTGTTTGTTGTATTAGGCTGAGTTACACCACCTTCACCACCACCGGTCGAGTGGCGACCACGGACTGGAAGACGTAGCGTGGGCAGGCCTCCTACTAGGTGGACCGACGATCTGGTGAAGGTCGCGGGAAGAGCCTGGATGCGGGCAGCGCAGGACCGTTCATTGTGGAAAACCTTGGAGGAGGCCTTTGTCCAGCAGTGGACGTCATTCGGCTGAAACGAACGAACGCACCACCTTATTTTAACCGTAACATTGACAATAGCCGGTGCTTTCTGTGTCCACACAGAAAGCACCGGCTATTGTCAATGTTACGGTCAAACTCCAGTTTGACAGATTTTTGACGTTTGTCAAAGTTAAAGTAAGATGGTGCAACCCAGCCTTAGTGTGTAGGTGCTCTAGATATTCAAATTAGTGTACAAAAGGTACATTACACTGAAAGTGCGTGCATATTTATTTAGGACCAAAAATACCTAAAAGCATCCCGGGCCCATACAAAGCGGACGTCCGTGGAATGAAATTTAAAACTTTTTTAAGCTAATGTAATTTTGCTTTAGTCCATTAAAGTGCCTTTTTTGATATTCACAGAGGCGTGATTAAGGGCCTCGTAATTGAGACGACACGGGGGATTTGATTAGTCGTGTCGTGCGCCTTAAAAGGGTGTATGAAAAGATTCTGAAATGGGTAACCTCATTCTTTTACGACTTTTTTTATGGAACTTAAGGAAATTATTTAATTTGGGAATTATTTTTGTCAATGAAATAAAGAAATACGCGTTGAATTTCGCGTGACCGCGTGTAGCACTTTTTAAAACGTAGTGAGTGTGTAAGAACACATCTTGGAGCTTTAGGCGCTTTATGCCCGTTTTCACCATCAATCCCTAATTTTTAAGTGACCCCTATGAAAACAAAATTCCTGTTAAGTGTTACCATAGGGGTCACTTAAAAATTTGGGAAAACGGGCGTTATTCTATCAAACATTTATTTGATAAAAACGAAAAACACTTGTCGAGTATTTTAATTCCAGCTGACGGAATAATTACAATTATTGTTTTTTATACAAGAATCATCCCTAAGCATTGTGTATGCAGTGTAGAGCGGTTAATGGCTATTCATTTGACTCTTGAAGGGACTCAGACAACAAAGAACTGTATTCTAAAACCGACGTTCAGGTATGATGTAAAGTCAAGCATACTTAACATGGCTTGAGTTATAAAGTTTGCTATATTGTTTGGGGAAAATGTTGCAGGTATTGTATAAAGCTCTTTTATTTTCACCAAATAGTATGAACTTTTCAAGTTCAACCTGTTGAAAACGTTACAAAATTAACACGTACCTACTTTTTCATCTAGTGTTAACGAACAACGTTTTGTTCTGAGGCGGCGCAATTCACAGAGGATATTTCTTTTAACGAAATGTTAGAATTAAGTTTAGTTAATCTGATTCCAAAGGTTAAGTTTTGAGTAAATATTTACGAAAGAACGATTAAAAGGGCCTAAAGGGCTCTAAAGCTGTTTCAATTTCCAACATCGATGTCTCAATTTGAAAACTATCTAATAACGTTTCAACTTGTTACAAAACTTTATTCTCCAAAACGTTTTATTGGGACGTAAAAAAATAATTTTATGGCGTATAACCGAGCATTAAAAAGCTTTAATTCAAAACACATTTATCAGGGGTGCCTTTTGAGCATTTTTTATCGGTCCTCGGAATGTTATTTATTCCCGGGCCGCCGTTAAAAGGTACGGCCTTATAAATATGACAAAATTGTTCAATTTTCGCGTGTCGCAAAAATTAATGATGACATTTCGCTCGACTGTTCCGTTCGGTTGTATTTTTTTTTCGTTTGAGCAGGCAAGGGCTTTCTGAATTTCTAATTAAGGGTATCGCGTTTTGATACTCTTCGTAGCGACGAGTGATTTCGTTCGGGAATGTTTTTGTTATCAAGATGAGATAATAAAGTACGTGTACTTCAATAAAGTACACGACATTAAAGTCAAGCGGTTTTTAAGACTGGGATGTGTTAATATGTTAACAACTTACACGTTTTATGTCATGTCACGTGCACGCATTCGGTTATGTATTAAATCCAAGCTTGGTTCCTTTGAAAAGCTACTACCTATCTAATGTTATGAATCTAATAACATCTAGCCATCGCACACCATTTTTACCATATATTATATTATTTTATCCTTGTTGGTGGCTAATAACCAACACGAGTCAAGATTGATACACAAACGGAAATACTAGACCCAAGACTATGTATAAAATGTATAGGTCATCATCATCATTTCAGCCATAGGACGTCTTCCACATCGCACGGTTGGTAGCGGCCTGCATCCAGCGCCTTCCTGCGACCTGATAAAATGTATATTATTAGTTCTTAATATAACCTAAGTATGGACGCGGTGTGTTTTGGTAAACTAAAGTATAAGCTGTGGTATAAGATAGTGTCCGTTTCATCATCAATCCCTAATTTTTAAGTAACTCCAATGGTAACACAACAGGAATTTTGTTTTCATAGTGGTCACTTAAAAATTAGGGATTAATGGTGAAAACGGGCATTAAACTTATCAGTAGTTGAGGTGGGAGTACTTTTGTGGATGACGGTACATCAATATTGTGGCATCATGAAGTTGTAACAGTTTCTATTTTTGTACTAAAATGTTTAGTCTGGAGATTAAATACCTGAGACAAGGAACTCTTTGTGTTCCAAGGAAAGGTAGGTCTCACAAATATACCGTTGAAAAACAACTAAGTATTCCATTTTCTTTGTCCATTTATCTTGACTGGAAACAATAGAATCCTCAGGTTTTGTTATATTAGCGTTGCTAATGACTCTTGTGGGCGTACTCGCTCTACCTGAAGTTGGTAAAAACTATGACCTGTATTATAGAACTAGCGGCCGCCCGCGACTTCGTACGCGTGGATCCCGTTCTACCCCCTTAGGGGTGGAGTTTCGTAAAATCCTTTCTTAGAGGATGCCTACGTCATAACATCTACTTGCATGCCAAATTTAAACCCGATCCGTCCAGTGGTTTGGGCTGTGCGTTGATAGATCACTATGGGCCGTTTTTTAAATATACAGGGTGACAGGGAAACCCCTGGTTCACTGGACTTAGTTTGTTGTAGTATTAATCCCTTTTAAGGAATAGATCGAGTTTCCCTGTCACCCTGTAGAGTTAGAACATGAAAGAAAAGTATGGCGAGGCAGCCCATGTCACATGTTACGGCCATCGAATACTGAACAAGTGGCACGGGCCTGATTTGAAAACCCATTTACATACAAACTTTATGCACATACCTGTCTCAAATGCCTGGCCTACCTCGAAGTAAATAAGCACCTATGTGCATAATATACGGCACATATGGCACAGGTACTCGTATTAGAGGTAAATATCTCGGAATCGGCCCCAAACTTTTGTTTTGCAATCGCAAACGCTTTTAGAAACAAACGAACGTGTTAAACAATGTACAGTCAGCATATCAGGAGCAACTCTATTACATTTTTGTTGCAAAAAAGCCTTTATTGCAACGAGATAAGACGTCACTGTTTTAGTTTGATCTGCTGTCATGTACAGTGTGTACACTCGTGTAGTGTACATTCTACACTCGACCGTGAAAAGACGGTCCGTTTTTCACTGTTCTAAGAGGGGTTCACTGATTGCAGCATAAACACTGATTCCGTATTACAGAGGAGTGTGTGTCTCAGTTCGGGCCGTGTAATTTCAGCGGGTATTTTTACAGTCGCGGCGGAATGTCTAATCAACAGAGTGTTTCAGATTTTTTTTTGGGTTCACTGTCGGTGATGCGCGAAACGGAACGCGTTTGCTCCAAGAAAATTGGCCTGTTTAAAAGGTTGCTATGAATTTAGGTTTTTATTGCTGTGTACTATGAGAAAATAATAAAATAATAATTTTATTCATTTACATATTTTGTAATATCCATGTGAATCCATACAAGTGTATGTGCAGAAATATATTTATATTCATTGGACTTGAAACCTTCGGAATTATTTAGTAGTTTGTTACATTTTAATACTCGTTAAATTATGGTTTTGCGTTCTAAGTTTTTGATGAGTTATGGTAGGTGAGAATAAATATTAAATAAGTATATTAATACGGAAATTATGTAGCATGCAGTAGTTACATACTTACTTCTTAATGTTTGACTCCCATTATAAATCCAAGGCTGAGTTGCATCACCTTAACTTTGACTGTAACTATAACTATCCAGTGTTTTTTTATGGAGTTTGACAGTCTTTTGAAGTTTGTAGTTAAAGTATTACTATTATATTAAAACACTGGAATTGTGTGCTTTTGAATTTTGAAGAAAATATCGACCATCTACAAAACTATGGGCTTCTGTAATGTAACACGCTTGGCTCGCAGTTTACTTTATATTTGCGTTGCTGAGGCGTTACTCTATCTTACTTTATGGACGGTCTGAAACCACGGAACATTGAACATGCTGTCTGAACATAGACATCACTGCAACTTTAAAGCATGTAGATATTTTTGTTGTCTAAATATTTTTGTATTTTACCCAAGATCCTGGCTTATTCTGGCTGCATTGAACTGAGCCAAGTGAGATTTCATTTCGCGCACCACCTTACTTTAAATGAAGCAGCAAGTCGAACGCACATAAAAAACTCATTAAACTCATATATTTTTGTAAACAGGCTTTTAAAAAGCAGTAGTAGTAAAGTAGAATAAGTAGAGCTCTGTGATTGGTTCATATGTCACCCTGTACGTCCACGCTCACTGTGAGACCTCAGTAATGTTTGTGAATACAGGAGTAAGAGTTGTGTAAATGTGTAAGTACTTGTATCGCGTAAGTTTAATAAGTTGTATGGTAGTTTCTAACCGGTTTTAATTGCATTGTCCTCACTCAGTCTGAGAATGTTTAGGACTAGAAAGTCTTTACCTAGAAAGGTAAAGACAATAATAAGAGAAAGTGGTACAAATGCTGGAATCCAATTTCATTTTGATAAAAAGAAAAAGCCTCGCAAGTTGGATGGAGTTTAAAATAAAAGCTGGTCGTTGAACATTACTCTAAGTTGGCAGAAGTTGTTTGGAACTTTTTAATTGATTCGTTTCGAGCAGTTGCTGTCTACCGATTTTTAGAAATTCAATTCAAATTAGTTTGACAAATTGAGACAGTATTGTCAGTGACTAATCACGTTGGAAAGGAAAGAATTAAAGTTTTAATGTAATTAGAGAATTGTTGAATTAGACTGCCGGGACGAGTAGGCAAAGATCGGTTAGGGTTAAAATTTTGTATCTACCCTAATATCTTAAAACTGGATTCAAATTCAATTTTAAATTCAAGCGGCTGAACCAAATTTATGTTCGCATAAAAATAGATTGATTAGGACACTCGCCAAATATTATGCTGGGAATTTCAGCATTTCTCATGAAATGAAAACTTAAACTTTGGCACAGCTATGGAAAGCGGGTGAAACCCATAAAACCATTGTCTATTTTCTAAGTTTTGGGTATGCTTATCTAGTGAAAATGGACCATAATACAAAATTTATTTTTACTCAAACATAATACTCGCTACGTCACTGAAAATTCCGCAACGATCTTTTAAACATTCCTAGCGATCACTTACAAAAGTTCGATAACACGTTCGCAGCGGTAGCTCGGATCTCGGTAGCTCGGTAGGTCGGTAGCTGGTAGCTCGGTGGCTCGGTACAGTGGTCGTTAAAAGTGCCGGGCGCCGTTTGCATAAGCCTCACGCCCGAATCAACGGGACGACACGCAATCACGTGTAGGCTCGGCGCACAGGGAGATACAGGCCACCGAAATTAGCGAATCAATTGCCACGGTTATTTGCCAATTTCTGTGACCTGTATCTCATACTGGAGAGAAGGCGATCGTTATTTTCGAACTGGCACACAGAATTTTTTATTTGTGGGAGCAATGCAATCATAGTCACTTTAATCGAGTGTGAAGTGCTGGAATATACATTACATTCAATATCATCATACAAACATTTTCTTGAACGCATCATGTCGTCTTGATCTCCCTTATTCTTTCCTTTTCTCCCTTATCCTCTCCTATCCTCCCTTACCTCTCGTCATCCATTTTATATAAATTATATGTATGTATTTATGTATATATTTTGTATAAATATATATTATAATATTTTATGTATTATATTGTGTACATTTTTGTAGCTTTTTAGCACCGCCTACTAAATATCTCTGTTTTGCTCAAGGTCAGCTGGTAGAGAATGACGTATGGCATTAAGCTCGCCTTTTTGTACAGAACATTGTTGTGTGTGCAATAAAGTCTTTAAATAAATAAATAAATATCCACAATATCCATATATTAAACATCTAGAGAAAATAATTTATGTTCGCAGCTAGTGGAAGAAATAACATTAAATGTTATATTATAACTAAGAAAACTAAGCATGTGTACATTGAGTTCAAGATTTTTCCACTCAATTACATAATTAACTAGGGCAATTATAATTAACTAGTTAATATTTCAAATGAGAAATAGTTCTCTTAATAATAAAACGATTTTTTCTGAAAATCTAAAAGAGGAAATTCACACCTAAATAACTTCATTCTCCCTTATGCCTCTTGTGAATTAAAGAGGGACATCCTCCTTCAGTAGAAACTAAAATGATCTGTTCTGTGTATGATAAAATAGACTCTACATGCTAAAAAAAAGTCAGTCTACCTTCATGTTAAATGACATTTCGTTAAAAATCATCAAGTTCATGTTGTATTTTTCTCGTGTGTCTCTATTGAGCGGAGGGCCTTACACAAATGAGCGCCTCTTACTCGATAATTATGTTTGAGAGGGATGTGTCTTATGTGCAGTTCGAAATGCACTATGTGCCTCTGTTGACACTGCGAAACGCATTTCAGCACTTGTTAATGTATGTGTGCGTTTAGAGAACTTTAAACTTACTTTTTATTGGTACGTAATTATTTATGTTTGAAATTAATATTGTTATGAAAATAATGGATTACTATCAACATTACCTCTTTGCTACTGAGTTTCCAATATTTTAAAGTAGTTGTACGAGTATGAGCACGGAACTGAACTAGATTCAACGACTACACCTTGCCGACTATTTATCGGCCGATAGTACCTATAGTCGGGCTGTTAATCAGTGTGCTTATCATAAGTTTATGTTAGGTGTGCTCGCTAGCGAGTACGTTAAAAAAATCTGTGAAGATTTTATTTCTTGTAAATAGCCGCTAGGGGCGCTGCACAATATGTCATACATATCGTCGCTAGCGAGCACACCTAACGTAAAGTCATGGTAAGTACATAGTATAAACAAACATGTATGAAATTGCACACATTTTACGAGTAGATACACCGATTTGGTATCGGCCGATTGTTTATACAAATTAGAAGTCGATCAAACTCGTCTCAGCCAAATGACGTCCACTGCTGGACAAATGCCTCCCCCAAGGTTTTCCACAATGAACGGTCCTGCGCTGCCCGCATCCAGGCTCTTTCCGCGACCTTTATCAGATCGTCGGTCCACCTAGTAGGACTATCGACCAAACTATCTGCCAACATAAAGTCGTAATCTGCGGGAACTCTTACATTAACTAGGTTAATTGATACAAATGATATTTCTTCTAACCAACTACTACCACTACTACGAACAACAATGCATAGTTCTATAGTAAATTTACGACAGTATACGACCCCGGAAGCTTTCTAACAAAGAACTAATAAATTCACGTCGTAAAAAATACAGATTATGTGACATAATATGATGAAATATAACTCGGTCGCGGAAGTGGGACGATCAAGTGCAGTGTTTTCGAGATACGCATGTTTTTGTTTGGGGAAACACAACATTTTAAAAGGGTTCAGTAGGTCTATTGAAAAAAAACCTGATTATATTTCCATATTAAGACACTGTAATATTGCCTGGTAGAGTCAGCGTCCAATAGTTCGTGACACCCAAAGTAGCCAAAAAATAACAACAAAACCTTATTCCAACAACAAATAGTTGCGAACTTACTTGAACAGGTGAGATGCAGGCTAAGAGGCATCTATTACATTTTATTTAAACTTTAAAATTGCTGAGATTTGTTAAAATTTGATACAGCTTTGGTAACATTGCATCGAACTGTATCGCATAAATTACAAATAGTCTGTGGTACCTACCTTAGGGCTTAGGGCAAGCGCGTTAAAAAAATATATAAAGATTTTAGTAGGTACTTGAAAGTTTCCGCTAGGAGCGCTGTATTATACATTTAATTTCAATTTTTTATGCAGTCGACATCGAATGCGTTTGACATAAACTCACACTATGCCCCATGTTAACCCCTCGTGGTAAGCTAAATAAATGTGCTTGTGTTACGAGATGGGTTCACCACAATAATCGAGCGCCGCGGCGCCGGCGAGGTTTTAACGGAGCTGAGTCGTCCAGTCCGACACCTTCACCCGTTTTGGGTCACCTTTTGGGATAGGATTGAGTCTACTGTATTTAACTGAATTAGGAAAGAACACTTTCTCATACACAGATAAAGATATTTAAGGAAGATATAAAATGCGGTGGGAAAAGTAATAAATGCATTGAATTATGAGCTTAATCTTTTATGTTTCAGTGCGCAATGTTTTTTATGACAAGTGATAAAATAGGCTTGATGAAAATATGAATTATATTATTGATGTTGTTTATTGCATTTTTTGCTTTTACTTAATCAGAATAAAGTGTCATATCTCTCATGCCACTTACATAGTTGTAACGTAATACTTCTTATTCTCTTTTTTACGCTAGATTTACTTATTTCAGATCTAGGTCGTACTATTTACTATCTCAACCATAGGTACAATATATCAGACAGCTCAACAGTTAAACTAGATTAAACTTATCTGCAACTGTAAAGATAAAAAAAATGTAGAGCAACGCGTAAACCGTACTTCCATACATGCCCATATTGGTTTTAACTGCCCGACTAAACTATCGGCCGAATAAAGTCGGTGATCTGCGCATATGCTTTAAATTAGTCTCTCTCTTTCTCAAGACAACTAAATTAATTAAAATCTTTACTATCTATATACTTCTATAATGTTATAAATGCAAAAGTAATTCCGTCTGTCTGTTTGTCTGTCTGTCTTGCTTTCACGCTTTAACCACAGAACCGATTTTGATTAAATTTGGCATAGAGATAGTTTGAGTCCCGGGAAAGGACATAGGATAGTTTTTATCCCGGTTTTTAAAACAGAGACGTGGACGTTTTTCTGTGACAGACAAAATTCAACGCGGGCGAAGCCGCGGCTAAATAAATGTCAAAATGACATGGCTATTCTTTAGTTGAAAGGTATCTGAAGATTGAAAAATCAGCCCTTATTAGGCTTTCCATAATGCTTTTGGTTTGGCGGGTTCCAATTTTAAAACTTGTGGTGTTCTTTTGTTTTAGTATACAACCTACTAAAACAAAAGACTGCAACAAACATTGCTTTCAGCTGAAATGAGCAAGCTGTTCTGTTTGACATACGTCTGTGGAACGTAAAATGAATGTGGTGATTGGAGCCCACATATATCTGTTTGCGAACTCTCTTACGACGCGAGTATGTGACGGCTCGATTGTCGACGTCATTCGATTCTATTGTCGTTTTAAATCACTTTCGAGCGATGAGTTTTGAATTGGACGCTCGCGACGAATAAAGGTGTACGTAAAATCCGTTTTATTTTTGCCCGCTTGATGAAGGTTGTGTTTATTCTAACCACATTTTATTACGCATGTTAAGTTAAAAATATGATAAAAACAGCTTGTTTAAAGGGAAAATCTAAAAACATTTTCAAACATACGAATATCGAAATACAGGAATGTTTGGTTTGTCTGAGTTCAAATTTAGGTTTGTTTGTTGGCTAATACCGATATTTCAGCGGTCGCTTTTCTTGCTAACATGTGTTTTTTTTTGTGAACTCCTGTTGTGGATTTTATTCGTTTATTTTAGCTAGCTGCAATTTAATTTTTAACCTACCTATGTGTAATTATATTTGTTATGAACGTGAGCCCATGAACATAAAAATTTGTTAGAAGCATCACTGCAATATTTTTTCAACTGAAAAGTTGTCCTTTACGTCTTTCTGCGGTGGGCCCGTCGCATTGTGTTTTTAACGAATACCGATCGCTTTTTGTTTGTTTTCATCTAATCAATCAAGTAGAATTTGAATTTCAACGCCTTGTTTTTTGACACGATGCAACATCGTGACACCTATTACTTGTATACTTACGCCCGTATTCACAAACGATACTTGCTTAAGTGAAGCAGCAAATTGAACGCACAGCGTTGAATAGAGCTCAGTACGGCTAGCACGAAAAACTTTCGAGTTCAAATCGTTTGCGTACTCGAATCGCCATCAAAAGATTTAGTAAGAAAACTACAACAGCGCCCTTGTGAACGTGTCGTAAAGTGAACTTATACTGAGATGTGGCTGCACGAAACTTATTTTGAGAATTAAAATTGTCACGTTATTGTTTAATTCGAAGATTGAGTATCGAATTTTATTAAATTATGTTAGTAAAAAACGATTCGAAGACGAAAGTTGTTCATGCTAGAGGTACTGTGATTGGTTCACATGTCACCCTGTGCGTCCACGCGCACTGTGATACCTCATAGTAATGTTCGTGAATACGGGCGTTAGTTCACATGAAAGAAGAAGATCTAGAGCTCGTGACATACAAATTTCTTTCTAGGCTATCAAGGACTTTCTTCGCACTTCTATTCTGTTGAGTTGTTGATGGATGGCTCAATAGAGCTTTCTTTCAGCTTTAGAAGTCTCGGGACACATTCCTGTTACAAAAAGGACGGAAAAATCAAGATTCAAATTCAAATCTTAAGTCTCTTATGTTCGTCTCTCTAAATATTCCTAAGTTGACACCTATCGCCGCTTGAATGGCATCCTATAGGGAGTTCGCTTGCAAAAACGTAAGGACTTAAGGCCATCTGCTATTAGTTATCCTGTTCGCAAGCGAGCGTCCCTGAATAGTCCCGTCACCTGGAGATTGATGGTCACGCTAATGTGCTCACACCTTTATGAAAATGAATGGAAATTTTGGCACACGTTGAAATAGACTTTGTGGAAAACGATTTATGGTCTATTTTGGGAAGTTTGATGCGGTAGATTATAGAGACTTTGGTAATTCGCGCCTATATTTAGTTACATTCATCACGCATATTTTGAATTCATTTAATGTCTATTTACGCCAAAGTATGCTGATAATTTTTTGTATTATGACTAGAAAACTTTGTTAAATTGCCGAATCATTGATGATTTCAAATGTTATTCGCTGGGTGCGAAGTACTAGGTGGGGGTAACATAATCTATCGCAGCGCTTATGGTGGTCAAAAGTAGAAATAATGTAAGCTCTGTCATCAGATGTATCTGTCAATGGCAAAGCGATTCTACATAATACATTTTAATATCATTAATTAATCGCATGAAAAGGGTCCTACTAGGAACTTAAATAAAAGAGTGGACTGTATTTCGATAGGGCTGGTTTAATAGCCGTTTACAATTTGGAAATAACTAGACTATACAACGTGGTAGTACAAAAATGAGTCACAGTAGTTGTTGTGCACAGATGTTTGCCTTATGATGAGAGCGTGAATTATTGAACTCTGCCCTTGTTTTGTTCTTAATTCTTCTACATCTCGGACTTGTCCAGCCAATACCAACAACTTTCTTTTAAATACGGTTTGTGGTTGGAATTTGATATTGTAACACTCACAAACCCGGTCTTCAAAACAATACACATTTCGATCTGAAAACGATATTTAATTTATTACTAGCGATACAGGAACATTTAAATATATTTACTGTTATATAATGAAAACGTTAAAGTAGCTTTTTCTTTTTGTTTTACTGTAAAACTACAACTATAAATGAAGTAAACAAACCCTGACACAATCAAAATTAAACACACTTTTTGGACTTACCTCATTTGATTTGAATGACCAAAATGATTTCAAAACCTTTTTTCCACCCAAATCGTGGTATCACAACAATTTATTAGTTGAAAATATTTGTTATTTTTTCATTTCGATTGTTTTTCACAAATATACGACCTAAATGTCAATTTGACAGAGCCCACAAAGTTGTGGACGCTAGTTGGCGCTGTAATCGTGCACAGAGCCAATAGAAACTATTTTTAAAATAGGATTAAAAAGAAACAAACGATTCCAAATCGCAAATTCAAATTTTCAAAACAAAAGCCTAACGTCGAAAGTTGTTTACTTCAATTTCTTTTACTGCTAATGTTTCTTTTACGCCAGTACGACTTAACAACATTGTTAATAGATTTATACAGACTCGTCTTAAAAACACACTCTTGAATCTTTAAATTACTCGTAATTTGTATTAAATAAATAACAGGCTTAAATTGTTTAGAGTAGCTTCATATTTGGAGTCTTTTCATAGGGCCTTTGAACTCTACCATTATTATTTTATGCAATTTTTCTTAATGTGCGTTGAAATTGCGTGGATTACATTTGAATATACTAAAACAGAATTTCATATTTCAGTTAATTTTCTGAAGGAAATTTCGAAAATGGTTTTCCCTTGACAGGAAAAACGGGGAAAAAACACAATATTGACGGAATTTTGGAAATCTGAATGTCTGCCAAACTCATTTCGTAGACAAATGAGCCTTCATTCAGCCAGGTGGTTCACCCCGAGTAATTTTTCGACAATTTATTCGGCGGTCGTTAGCGGGTAATCCCCGTTTATCCTCGGCAGGTTAGAAGATGATCAAATAAGTCAGCTAGCACAGGTATTCTGGATGCTCTACTTACGTACTTTATTTGTAGAAAACAGTAACTAAGATATAACTAGGTAAGTTATTTTGGAAGAAAAATGATTTACAAGACATGTGAAAAAAATAGCATATCAAACCAAAACTAGTTTTTGTGACATCGTCAATGGTCATTATTAATATTTGGAAATACTGTGTACCTTGTTTTAAATAAATAAAATAGAATTTAAGGCTGACTTACTTTCACCGTAACTATTACAATAACCGGTGCTTTTTGTATGGAGTTTGACATATTTTTGACGTTTGTAAAAGTAAGGTGTGACTCGGCCTTACTAGTCCAGTAGAATTAGATTTCAAATCGGAAATAATTCCTACAAAAGATTTTATTGCTTTAATGGCTTCATTGGTTGCATTTTTGGCGTCGAACCTTAGACCAGGCATACGGCTAGGCATTGTAGTCGTGCAGGAGGATACAAGGAAGAGGGGCAGCCACAGTAGGTAACACAGAGTCGTTCAGGTAAGTTCTAGAAAGAGGTGCAGCAACCGCAGTTAAGGGACGGCTGGGACGAACAAGGATAGGCGCATCCAGCTCGTAAGCCTTGATAGGGTTTCACTAGTTGAGGCGCTCCTTTTCAAGACTTGGAAGCCTGCGGGTAACGAGCCATTGGACGTGGAGAGGGTCATTAATTATACACATATTTTCTATTTTGCCGAACATTTTCACGAGAACGGTTTGTTCAAAACATATGAATTTGGTCTTATTTAATGCAGAATTAAATGCCCTTCAACCGTCAGGAAGACCACTTTTCGATAGGGTAAGTCCTTTACGCGGTATAACCGGAAAACCGAAAAAGCGCCCCTTTCGGGGGCCCCCACCACTTAAGCACAGCTCCGTCGAAGTCGAAAACCTAGGAGAGTCTTTATGGGCAACTAATGAAGGTATTAAAGCACTAAAATATTTAGTAGGAATTATTTCCGATTTATTTCATTTTTGTGTTTAATTCTACTGGCCTATACACCCGTATTCACAAATATTACTATGAGGTCTCATAGCGCGCGTGGATGCACAGGGTGACACACGAACCAATCACAGAGCTCTTTTCAACGCTGTGTATTCGATTTGCTGCTTCACTTAAGCAAGCATCGTTTGTGAATACGGGCGTTAGTGATTTAGTTGTTTAGCAACTCTATCATTCTAAAGATAATATTTAATTCTTAACCACACAAAAACCAGACTTTTCCATACAGAAATCACCATCAGACTACTCATTTTTGTTGCAAACTCGCTGCTATTGCAACTACTTAAGATCTAAAAGTGTTTAGCATAAAGTGCCGTTGTCTGTGCAAGATTTTTTTTGCTGTCGAATTACTGCTTTATTTGCACTGTGATAAAGATGAGTTTGACTTTACAAAAAGCTGTAAAGTCGCCGAGTCAGCGTTAGTTGGCCTGTCTGCGGTTCAAAGATAATGAGGACGTTAAAACTAAAATAAAGTAAATATTCGTATTATTTGCAAAATGGTAAATGTAGGGATAGTTATAAAACATTATTAGGGCTTGTTCCCACGGAGACATCCCGTTTTTTGCAGGATCCAGTTTACTGCTGGACAAAGGCTTCCACCAAGGACTTCCATAACAAATGGTCCTTCGCTGCTCGCATCCAGGTTGTTGGCGCTTCGCGGGTCCTCGGGCTTCATCGACATCGATCGGCCATCATCAGCTCCGCGCGAGGCGCCGGCACACTCCGTACACACGCCCACACTGTTAACTATCTATTTCAGTTTTTGCTCTCGCTCTAATCAAATGGCGATTCTTTGCGATAGAACGAGATGACATGACTTTCAATGGGCAGTTAACACTGTTGGCGATAGTACGTGCCCGACGCCCACTCAGCCTCTCGACCGTCACCGGTGTCAGACGCGGCCCTCCCACGTAGGCGCGAACTAGCGATATATTTTATATTATACCTATGAAATACAGTCCGCCTTTAATTTATATATCATAAGTCTAGTCAGACCCTAACAAGGTACTTCTTGCGACCTTCACCAGACCGTCGGTCCACCTAATGGGAGGCCTAACCACTACTTCTACTTTAGCACTTTTCTGCCTCAGCGGCCATCAGCTCTACGAGCTATGTAATCCGTCCACTGCCAAATTGCCACTTGATTTTAGCAATTCTGCGGGACATTATGGTCGTCATAAGAAGGCTCAAGGTCACCCAAAGGGCAATGGAGCGTGCTATGCTCGGAGTTTCCTTGGGTGATCGTATCAGAAATGAGGAGATTCGCAGAAAGACCAAAGTGACCGAAAAATAGGTAGGTATATTTATGACTGTATAATAATTAAAACTCGGTCGGTAAACGAATGTATCCGTCGTTTATGAAGTCTTTCAACCTTGACTGATATCATGGCTTATAATTGTTTGTCTTGCGTTGTCGTAACTATATAAAGATAAAGAGACATTAATAACTCAGGCATTTGCAATCGCTTGCTTTCGCATAAAGGGAAATAAAGTGAATCAGTGCGGTTGATTGCGAAGTGTGTAATTAGCGAATTAATCATGTTAACATTAATTATTCTATCAGTAGTTCTCGTAGCTGGGTACTTTTACTGTGTGAAAAACTATGACTACTGGAAAAAACGCGGTGTGCCATACGTACAGCCGGTGGTGATTTTCGGTTGTACGATAGATCCATTCTTGCAGAGAAGGAGTATGACAGAGTTGTTTGTGGAATGGTACAAGAAGTACCCAGACGAGAAGGTCGTTGGATTATTCGAGGGGACCAAGCCTTGTCTTTTGATCAGAGATCCGGAGTTGGTGAAACGTGTGCTCATTACAGACTTTGTGAGTTTCCATGAACGTGGCCTTCACCCTGATCAAGAAGGCATCGAACCCCTTCTAAGTAATTTGTTTTTCGTTGAAGGAGATCTGTGGCGGTCTCTGCGACAGCGTATGACGCCAGCTTTCACCAGTGGCAAACTAAAAGCCATGTTTCCATTGATCGTTGAACGTGCGGAGAAACTACAAACTCGTGCGTTGAATGCTGCCCGCCAGGGTAAAGTAATCGATGCTCGTGATCTGATGGCGAGGTACACCACTGACTTCATCGGAGCATGTGGTTTTGGACTCGATGCCGACTCGCTCAACGAAGAAAACTCCGATTTCCGAAAACTTGGCAAGGAAATCTTCCGATTCGGTTTCATGCACGGTGTCAAATCAGTGCTCAAAGATTTGTTCCCTAGATTTTTCAGGAGCGTAAAGTTTTTTGGAAATATCGAAAATCAGGTGCTGTCACTTGTGTATAATATTCAGAAGCAAAGGAATTTCCAGCCGTCGAATAGACATGACTTCATAGATTTGTTAATGGAATGCCAAAGGAAAGGGCCTATCGAGATTGAGTCGCTGGTAAAAGTGAAGGCTGATGGTACTCCATCGAGAACCATAATTGAAATGACGGATCAGTTATTAGCTGCTCAGGTGTTCATCTTCTTCGCTGCAGGATTTGAGACTTCCTCGTCGTCTACTAGCTATACATTGCACCAGCTTGCTTATAATCCGGAAGTTTTGAAGAAAGTGCAAAAAGAAATTGATAAGGTGTTGAGTAAGCATGATAACAAGTTATCTTTTGAAGCTGTAAAAGAGATGACGTATTTGGAATGGACGTTCAGAGAAGGAATGAGAATGTTTCCGTCCCTCGGGTATTTATCAAGAATGTGCACCCAGAAGTATACGTTCCCTGAGCTGGATCTGACAATTGACAAGGTTGGAATCATAATTCCTCTTCAAGCTTTACACATGGACCCACAGTACTTCGAGAACCCAGAAGAGTTCAGGCCTGAACGATTTGATCCTGAAAATGAGAAGGAATCAAATAAATATGTTTATTTGCCGTTTGGGCAAGGCCCAAGAGCTTGTATAGGTAATATTTTTTTCTTATAGATTAACCGCGATTGTTTACTGAAATGTACATTAAAACGCTTTTGTAGCTGCTGGCATTTTGTAGTGCATTGTATAAGATTCAGTTTAAATTAATTCTAATTCAGTTCAATACTTAAATAATTTATTAGTGCAGTGAAAAAAAATTCAAGGACAGAGATAGATATATTCATAATACATATACAATATTATAAGTTTATCTGATAATGGCACAATGACGCGGTCTTATCGCTTGAAAATGACCTTTTCTAGACGACCCAGGGAGAGAACAGTTGTTTATTTATTAATTACATGAAACATTGTTTAAAGGTTGTTTGAGACAAACATTTATATTGTTTTTAAATCTTACAGGAGAACGACTAGGCCTGATGCAATCCTTGGCTGGTCTCGCGGCAGTTCTCTCAAAGTTCGACGTGACTCCCGCTCCTGAGAGCAAACGGGTTCTGGACGTGAAACCCCAGTATGACATCGTCCAGAACATTGCGGGGTGAATACCGCTGTTGTTTAAAGAAAGAAAGAAAGTTGATTAAAGGTTACCTTTTTATTATTACTGAATAAATTACTGAGTTATCTACACCATCATAATCAATTTTGCAAGACGAATCGATCTGTCTAATCGCCTGAAAATTTTGCAAAATGTCAGTTACGTCAGTTAGACAGGCAAGCGACGAGTTTTAACCTATGGAAATATACATAAAGAGTAAGAGTACCATAAGGTATGATTTACCGCTTTTTTCTTCCATGATACTGTCCCTAGAGTAGGTATTAGGTAGTATGTCCACCTAGACCCTTTCAATTCGAGATCTCGTTTATCCCACTTTTTACCTACTCAGTAACAGCTGTCTTACACTTAACGATGGTAGCTTTTTGTCACAAAATTTCTGTTTTATGTTGTTTCTTTTGATAAATTATGTCAGTAGGCACGAGATTTAAATACCTCCTTAAATTCCCGGTACACTTTTATAAGACTCAGAATTAGGCCCTTAGTACTACAAATCTTGTCTAAATTACGTGATAATCACCGCTCTATCTCTACAGTCTGGAGGAGACAAAAAACTTGACAAATCGCTTTGTAAATTTGTCACTCCTCCGTAGTGCCTCCTGACAAATTGTTAAATCCCTTTTAGCTGCATGCCTTATTTTTAACGTGTCTAAATAGGAAAAAAACTTTCTAATAATTATTATTATGTGCTTGATGAACATTGTGGTTGCCAATTTTGTAACTGGCAACACATAAATACAAATAATGTACTTACCTATTAGAAGGAACATAATCTATAATTTTTGATTCAACGTAATTACTTTTTATTTAAATTGATTTTGAATATCTTAACCTTATAAAACAATGCAATACTTTATTATGTTGTATTTTTATATTCTACCTAGAATGTAAGAGATAAAAAATTCGACCTTATTTTGTATTATCATAATTATTATTATTTTTTTATTGAAAAGAAGCCTTGAAAAGAAGAATTAAAAAGAAGGGCTAAGATCCTTTTGGATCGATCCTGCCGATTGTCTTTCATCATTTCATTCTCATTCGATGAAAAAAGATCGTATTAACAGAATGTCATTTGTAAGGCCTTAAATACTTAGGTAATCCATCGTCAAAGCTTGCGCGTTACGTGGACGCATTTTTCATGCTATCGGGATAGACGGGTGACGTCATCGTGGTAGCTATTTGTTCACGTCTCAGTGACAATCAGGGTGCGGGCAGGAAAATGGGGAAAAATGTGGTTTTTCTCCCGGTTTTCACGGTCTTAATTTAGCCATAACGGAACTGGTTGGATGTAATTTTTGATTATCATTTTTTTTTAAATTATAGCGTAGTAATGCCAGTCTTAAAGTTAAATATATTTGTGTAATGAAAGTAGCGCAATTAATAATATGTATTTGATGAATAATACGTAGATATATCTTCTCGTTTCCCTTGAGTTTCAGCAAAGATTTGGAGACATTTAACCAGTCCTAGCGCGGAATTTTTGAAGGATTTGAAAGTGATGATGATGCGCAGTTGCACTCATTCACGTCAACAAACATATAGTGGCTAGTAACCCCTTATTATTACAAATTAATTGGCTAATAATCCCCCATAAATACAAGTAAATATTTCGCTAAATACTAGAAAATGGGCTGCTAACCATGACACGTCACTTCACTTTCCCGCCAAAAACCAGCCAGTCGAACGACGTCCACTGCTGGACAAAGGCCTCCCCCAAGGATTTCCACAAAGACCTGTCCTGCGCTACCCGCATCCAGGCACTTTTCTGCCCCAGCGGCCATCAGCTCTGCGAGTTATGTGCCCCGCCCACTGCCACTTGAATTTAGCGATTCTGAGGGCTATGTCAGTCACTTTGATATGCCCAAGAACCTTTAAATTTACTAAATTAAATAGTACATAATAAATTGATCCTAAGCTCGGCACTCACTTAAGCAACATCTGTTTTTGTGTAAAACGGCCTTAATGGTAAACAAATAACATACGACGTTGTTTGTCCCTCCGTGTGTACTTAGGCTATGTACACAACAACTCCCGGTACATTGTTGTACTTGCAAAACATTGTAAGTTTAAAATAATTTAATTTTCAAGAGCTGCTCATGTAATGTTCATGATCAAATGAACACGTTATTCTATTTGTTTTAATCTAAGTTAAAGTTTATACTCTATGTTTTTTCATTCTGTTGTTAGGGTCTGACTAGACTTTAGATTTATAAATTAAAAGCGGACTGTATTTCATAGGTATAATATTGTAAAATATACAGTGTGAGTCACGTTAAAGTGTACATCTGAAAATAGATGAAACTAGACCTATTTTTATGGACAAAAAAGAGGTCAAAATTTTTTTGAGATTTTTTTTTAATTTTTTATAGAATTTTTTTTCTTCCAATTACTTATTTTAAAGAAAACGTAATAACTTTTAAACTAAGCGGTATATCCTGATAAAATAAAAACAGTAATAATGCTAAATAACAGGCAATACTAAAAAAATACATAAAATACACAAAAAAGGCCAACAAATAATAAAAAATGATACTTTTTGAAAAAAATCTGCTTAAAAATTCGTGTTTTTTTTGGTTATTTGATAAATTTCTCCAAAAAATGCCCCTATAACCGGTGGTTTTTATTACTTTGTATTATTCTCTATCGTATTACCTTCGTAAAACCAAAAATCGCATGTCTCTATCCCTATCACAACGTTTGCAATTATTGTTTGAACTATGCCTCTCCGGGCGCGCCATTCAACGCTTCGTTAACAACGAAACTGAAAATGGCTCTAAATTTGTAATTTTGATAAAGACAAGTTAGATTTCAAATAAAAACAAAAGATTTCGAAGTAAAATAAGCATTTTAGTTAAAATTAAAATTGTCTCTACCTGTAGCGGAGAATAATGTTGTGGCAGGCCTTTGTTCAAACGATCATAGCAAATGTTGTGATAGGGATTGAGACATGCGATTTTTGGTTTTACAAAGATAATACGATAGAGAATAATACAAAGTAATAAAAACCACCTGTTATAGGGACATTTTTTTGAGAAATTTATCAAATAACCAAAAAAATACGAATTTTTAAGCAGATTTTTTTCAAAAAGTCTCATTATTTATTATTTGTTGGCATTTTCTGGGTAGTTTATGTATTTTTTCAGTATCGCCTGTTATTTAGCATTATTACTGTTTTTATTTTATCAGGATATACCGCTTAGTTTAAAAGTTATTACGTTTTCTTTACAATAAGTAATTGGAAGAAAAAAAATTCGATAAAAAAATAAAAAAAAAATCTCAAAAAAATTTTGACCTCTTTTTTGTCGATAAAAATATGTCTAGTTTCATCTATTTTCATATGTACACTTTAACGTGACTCACACTGTATATCGCTAGTTCGCGCCTACGTGGGAGGGCCGCGTCTGACACCGGTGACGGTCGTGAGGCTGAGTGGGCGTCGGGCACTTACGGAGTGTGCCGGCGTCTCGCGCGCAGCCGATGATGGCCGATCGATCTCGATGAAGCCCGAGGACTCGATAAGCGCCAACACTGTTGTTCAAATGGTAAAATTTATGGGATTCTCAATTTCTGAGAATTACTTTTTCATGTGTCTTGTTAAATTTTTATTTCGACTCCGAAAATTCACTATCAATACATATAGAATTCAATAGTTTTCCGTTAGGTATTTCCATTTTTGCAGCTTTCACTTTAAAGTTAAATATTCCATGTCGTTCTATTAAAAATCCTTTAAACATAAAACACATAACAAAAGTACATTAGACGAATTTTGCAAAAATGTACTGTAACTTAGGTTGCTGCAATAAATAAATAAAAATAACTTAACAGTTTGATTGTTAAAGTAAAAACATTAAAACCAAACAGTCAATTAAATTCTTCGGTTTATTGTAAATAAAATTGGCATTGAAAGATTGGATAACAATGTATTTTATTTCACCAGAGCCTATAACAAAGAACCACACTTTGAACATCGTAATTCGAACTTTTCCCAGAAAATGGCGTCTCAATTATCTTTTAATTAAGAACAACCGTCAAGTGTTATCTACATCATTGGTATTGAAAGGGGTTCATATTATTGTTACGTTCCTATCGCTTTTTCCCTTCGATTCTCAAAACATCGTGGGTACCAGGCTTGTATCGTAGATACTACGTTTGGCGAGCATCTAGTCTATATTTTTTCGTTCGTTTCAACCGAATGACGTCCACTGCTGGACAAAGACCTCCACCAAGGATTTCGTCCAGTGACCTTCACCAGATCGTCGGTCCACCAAGTGGGGGGCCTGCCTAAGCTAAGTCTTTCGGCCCGTGGTGCCTCTCGAGAATTTTTCTGCCAGCGTCTTATCTATATTTTTTATACGTACAATATGATAAAACTGAAGAGTTTATTTGGTTGAATGCGCTTTTAGCGAACTACTGGTTCAAAGTAAAACAAATATATTTTTGATTTGAATATTCAATTTGTCGAGGAAGGCATTTTGCTATGCATTAGAGAAGTGTAGCATTACTGAAAAATGTTGCAAAAACAAAAAAATATACCCTAACTATTTTCACGCGTGCGAAGTCGTATGTACAGCTAGTACAAAAATAAACTTGGCAATAGCTATTAGCGATGATAGCAATGAATTATAAATTGGCATGTTCAAACGCCACCGCGCTGTAACACGATAAGCCCAGTGGATTACTAAGTACCCAAAATTACTTGTCATTTTGACTGTAGAAAATTAAATTGTAAAGGTCTACTCACACAAAGACAATTACGCGAGCATTCGACCGCGAGCTATGAAGAAAATTAAGTTATTTAGAAAAGGAAGGAATAATGTGTTTCTGTGTTAAGCATTTTAATCAGAGTTTCTTATCAAAGTTTAACTAAAGCAATGTCTTTCAGTAAGGGAGTAATCAGTAAGGGAGACCAAGTATTAGGCTGGGTTGCACCCTTAGAGTTGTAACAAAATTGTGATATTGTCGATTTTTTGGAATGTATAACTACTAGCGAGCTCGTAACAGTGTGCGTTTTTCAAATCAAATCAAACATTTTTATTTTCAGTTCAAGTTTCGAGCTAACAAATATACGCGCTGTTGCGAGCTCGCTGATAGTTAACAAGTTTTCAAAAATCGACAATGTCACAACTGTCCTTGGTCTCCTCTACCTAAGATTCTGAGGAAATTTAGTCGTAGGTAAAACTTACACAAAAGACACGTGTTCTCTCTTCGTATTCGTAGAAAAACACAACATCTTCCTGCTGGCATAATAAATAAATAAATCCCGGAACATAAATATTAGCCATCCCTTATCGTTTAATCTAAATTCTAAACAATTTCTAGAACAGAATCCCATTCTTGGAATCCGATATTACGTAAAATTACTTTGTTCCACAACAGTGTACCAATTTCGTGTACAGACAAAGTGGTACCTATCTTAAGTATTCGTAATAGGTGTTGTTTTTCAACAAAAATGTTATAGACTGTAGTTCACGTAACAAATTTCGTTAACGCGCCTAACAAAACGGAAGAGCAGTACGGCTAGCACGAAAAACTTTCGAGCTTGAATCGTTTGCGTATTCGAATCGCCACTAAAAGATTTAGTACGAAAACTACAACTGCGCCCTTGTGAACGTGTCGTAAAGTGAACCTAGTATGAGAAATGTTATGAACTTATTTTGAGAATCAAAATTGTCACATTAGCGTTTAATTCGAAGGTTGAGTATAGAGTTTTGTCGAATACGCAAAAGATTCGAAGACGAAAGTTGTTCATGCTAGAGGTACTGGATCCAGCGGATAACTAACGCCCGTATTCACAAACATTACTATGAGGTCTCACAGTGCGCGTGGACGCCCAGGGTGACACACGAACCAATCACAGAGCTTTATTCAACGCTGTGCGTTCGATTTTCTGTTTCACTTAAGCAAGCATCGTTTGTGAATACGGATGTAAGCGTGAAACCGTGAAACTTCACAAAACACATTGTAGGGAAAATATGAGAAACACATTAGCGGATAGCTAAATGGGAGAAAATTTACAGTTTTTAGTTGAGCAGGGTTGTCGAATGAAGGTACTCTTTATTTGGCAGGTCCAATTAGTTTGGCCCAATTTAATACTTTGTACTTGTTAAATGATGTCTTGTTATTACGAATATAAATAACCTAATTCTGTAAACGCATCTTTATTTCCTACGTAAGGGATGGTGGTTACTTGTATAATTTACAAGATATTAAATGTAAAATTAGGTACAAACTCGTAAAGCGAGCTAGCCAATTAGTCTATAGGTAGGTATTATGAACATAACATAGTATCTGTGTATATTTTTTGAATTGATAGAAAGGTTCCTACGAAAAAGGAAATAATACCGGAAAATCCACGAAGACGTAGGAGAAAATTCTAGTTATTTATAGATTTCTATAAAGTCGCAATAAATATCTTTTATTTTGTATGTAATTGAAAGACGTAGCGCATCGATAACGATCTTGAACATAGGTTTTACATAATTATAGCCGTCTAGACAATGTTACTGTCAGCACTAATGACATTAGTATTGATATTGATGTCATTATTAACCTTTTCAACGCCAATTACGGATACATCCGTACATCAGGTTGACCGCCAACGACGCGGACGGATTAATCCGCCTTAAAAATGATGTGAGTATTATGTAAACTGAATAATAATGAATACAATGATTATATTGATATCATAATTTATCAAGCGTGGCGTCAGACAGAGTGATGGCTTTTGTATTTGACGTGGCGCTGAAAAGGTTAAATCTGTTGTTTTGAGGACCAGTTGTAGAAAATTTGATATTTCTTCTATTATGCGCTCGAAATCGAATGTAACTTTGTCTACAGCAGTTATAGACTTTTCGCAAATCATTGTGTTTACCATGAGTTTACATTTGGTGTGCTCGCTTGCGACTGCCTAAAAATTACACAAAATGTATGGCAGATTGTACAATGGCGCTGTACAATGTACAGCGCCCTTAGCGGTTACTTTCAAAAACTAGGGCTCAGTTGCACCACCTTATTTTAATCGTAGCAATGACATTATCCGGTGCTTTTTATATGGAGATTGAATTTGAAGTTTGTCAAAGTTAAATTAAGATGGTACAACTCAGTCTAAAATTCATAGATTTTTTTAACACGCTCGCTAGCGATGACGTTTCATGTAAACTCATGGTAAAGCTACCGAGTAGCGCGTGTAAGCGACAACGCATTGCATTGCGAATCCTCCTGCATTTTGTATGAACCATCGTTGGTTTATACGGGCCGCAGTGCAATTTATCCTTGACGCAGTGAAAAGACGCTTTGGCATGGCGATGCGGCTAAATATAGACTTTATGTCTGAAAATGTAAGGTTTTAGTTTAATTATATTCTGTCTTAGAAATGTGTCAAAACTTGATTTTATGAGTGAAATAATAGTAAGTAAATAAGAAATCTAAATAATCTTCGCTTCGTTATAACTCCTATCGTTGACAGCAGTCTTATAGAGATGTTTTAATAGGTATTATTTACACAGATTTCTTTACTACGTACTACACAATATCCCAACGCGTTGTAGCAAAGCGTGTGGTTATTAAAGCTAATATAAAATATACCAGGGAACCAGACGCAGGTTAGCGTACCATCCCTACATTGTCGACATTCCACCAGCTCGCACTAAGCGTTTCGACGACTCGTTTATAATGCGAACAGCTAGGGACTGGAATTTGCTGCCTGCTGCTGTATTTCCTGAACACTATAATCCGGGCGTTTTCAAAGCGAGAGTGAATAGGCACTTACAGGGCAGATATGTACCATCCTAGACTGCAACACCAGGTGCGATTGCGGTTAAATACCTGCCTTGTCTAGCATAAAAAAATATACTTGTCAGTCTGTACAACACGTTTTCACGCCCAAAACTCAGAATTGTTTCAATACTAAGTAAAATTTTCGTATGAACCACAAGTCAACCAAAAGCGCTACAGTGTTTACCGATGTTACACAATTTTTTGCCTTGGCATCCCTGAAAAACGGAATCGGGAGCGAACGGTGCATTCTGTAAGGCGTAGATTTAGAGTCGGGCTAAATTCTGGTAAGTAGGTAAATCTCGCCTTGCCAACGCTCTGGGATTAAATACGTACGAGTGAGACACACAAACGTTGGGGATGTCCAACTTACTATCTTCGTATTGAAAACGAAATCTTTTGCTTCTATTGTTTTAACTTCAAGTCTGTGGAGAGTAGGATTCCTTCGATTCTCATGGAGATTTTGATTTCGGAGTCGTATCTGACGTAAACATTTCTAAAGTCTATTCAATATTGTCTTTAAATGAAAATGTTATGTCTGCCTTTAGTGAAATTTTTGCTGAAAACAGTATTGCCGTCTTGGAAAATGTTTTTTTTTTAATATGATCTTTTGTTATGCCTCGCAAAAGGTGCTATTGGATTACTCCAGTTGCAAGACGGTGTGCTATTTTTTTTTTGATATACGTTGGATTACGTTCTATTTGTTGAATTCTTTTAGGTAATTTACAATATAGGTGATGAATATGTTGTAATGCGTTCCCCAGTTGATGGATCGACAAATTCGAGATAGCTGGCAGAGGCTGAATGAAAAAACATAGTGCTCTTCGGCACTCCTTGAGAATGTGGGCTGCCATTGACTGCTATTATTAAATTAAGATATGAAAATAAGAAACGTACCGGCGACCTCATAAAGGTAGCGGGAAGGCGCTGGATGCAAGCCGCCAGCCAGCCTTTGTGGAAATTATTGGAGGAGGCATTGTGTTCAGCGGACGTCCTATGGCTGAAATGATGATGATGATGAAAATAAGAGTTGTTCCCTAAACTTGATGCCAGTGTGTATTTCTGAATATACAGTTAAATTCCAGCCATGGTGTTGTTACTCACCTAAAGTAAACCGGATTGTTGCTCAGCGCTTCGTTCCTAGAATTTATAGTTAGCGACGATCTGTTTACTCCCTCGAGTTTTATTTACAAATAAAAATACTTTTAACCATTTCCTACAGTGATACGTTAAACATTGTGTCTCAGACTCGATGTGTATTGCAGAATGAAGCACGAAAAGTAATTTAATTTCTAGCATAGATTTTGGGTTTTGATTCATGATCCGAATAATCATTTCAGCACACGACGTTCACTGCTGAACATAGGCCTCCAACGATTTCCACATCGCCCGCTTGTTGGCAGCCTGCATCTGAATGCAGCGCCTTCGTGCTACATTTATGACGGCCGATGGGGCAGCAAGGTTCTGGGATGGAGGCCACGTACCCGAAAACGAACGTCCAGTTGTCCACCCACAAGGTGGACCGGTGACCTCATAAAAGTTTGTATTTAAATGCTTAGACCAACTACAGGACAGAAGTTATGACTGAGAGATAGGAAGACGTAGTGTAGGTGTTGATATTTCGGGGAAAACCATTGAAACACGGAAATATTAACAAACGTATTATATTCGAGACTTCACAAGTTTACAGGAAGAAAGATGGCGAGAGAGAGAAAAAAGTGCTGCCAACATGAAACGTTTAAACTAAACAATAAAGCCAACCTTAATAAACTAATCGATTGCGTTCTCATTTACCAACACTCCCTCTAGAACGCAAACCCATTTCATTAATACAATACAAATGCTTAGCAAGCGTTACACCCTTGGTTAAATTGTCAGCTACCATGTAACTACCATTAACAAATAGAAATTTAACTTTACAATCAACAACATTCTCTCTCAGGAAATGCAACTTTATATCTATGTGTTTAGTTTTAGGTTTATAACATTCATTTGAAGCTAGTCTTATTGCACTTTGGTTATCACTATAGATTAGTAACGCAGTGTCCACTCCTTGGCCGAGCTCAGCTTGCAGTTGCCGAAGCCACAACGCCTCCTGGGTCGCCGAAGCCATCGCCATATATTCAGCCTCTGCAGTCGAGAGCGCCACAGTCTGCTGCTTACACGAGTTCCAAGATATGCAAGCATTCTGAAAAATAAAAGAATAACCAGAGCATGATCTTCTATTATGTGGGTCACTAGCCCAGTCTGCGTCGCAATACCCGGTTATTTCCATGGAGTCATCTTTGACATAACATAGCTTCAAGCTTTTGGTCCCCTGTAGGTATCTCATAACCCTTTTAACTCCAAGCCAGTGTTGAATCCCTGGTTCATTACAGAACTGACTCAATTTGTTCACAGCATACATAATGTCAGGCCGTGTCACTTGTGATAAGTACATCAGACAACCCACCGCTTCCCTGTATGGGAAATTACTATCTTCATTTTCAGGTTTCTTATCAAATTTCATATTCACTTCTATTGGAGTGCGCACTGGTTTGCACTCAGACATGCCAAATCGTTCCAATACCTGGTTTATATATTTCTCTTGGTCCAACATGATCTCACCTGCCTCACGACATCTGTTAACATTTATGCCAATGCACTGCTGTATCTCACCCATATCTTTCATACAAAATTCTTCCTCCAGTTTTGTTTTGATATCTGTGGCAACAATCTTGTCATTCGCAAAAATCATGAGATCATCCACCCAAACTGCAATAAAAATCATTTTAGATTCATTTACAGAATAATAAATGCACGGATCTATTTTTGATCTCTCCAATCCGATTTTTAGTATAGCACTATTCAGTTTCAGGTTCCACTGCCGACTAGCCTGCTTGAGCCCATAGATTGATTTATGTAAGTGACATACCTGATCACTGCTTTCATAGCATTCTGGTTGGGACATATACATTTCTGTGTCTATGTCGCCCTGAAGAAATGCGCATATAGCATCCATCTGAATCATTTCTAGGTCGTATTTAGCAGCTAGAGCAAGTAAGTAGCGGACCGACGTGTATCTTACCACTGGAGCATAGACCTCGTCATAGTCAATTCCTTTTCTTTGTGCACACCCCTTAATTACCAATCTTGCCTTATAACGAACTATCTCACCTTTCTTATTTGTCTTGGTTTTGAAGACCCATTTACTTGGTAAAGCTCTCTTGCCTGGTGGCAAATCCACCAGTGACCAAGTCCCGTTCTTTATTAGAGAATCGTATTCCTCATTCATGGCCTTCTTCCACTCTTCAGCATGAGGAGACGAGAGAGCTTCTTCAACAGTAAGCGGGTCACCCAAATTAATAACTGGACAAAAATAACTCACATCATGATCATCCCTTTCTGCATACCTGACAGCTCTGCGTGGACGTAAGTTTATTTCACGTGCTGGAGAGGAAATGTCAACTGATTCCTCTGGTATGTAGGATGGATCATCATTGTCACCTGACAGGTATTCATCGCTTGACTGGTCTAAACTGGTTTGTGGTTCTTCATTGCAGGGTTCTTCATTCAGCTGCACTTCAGGATCTCTGTGAGGTGAGCAAGGTAAGTACACATTATTCTCAAGTCTTCGAACATTTTCTAAAAATATCACATCTCTGCTTTTGATAACTTTATTAGTGTCAGGATCAAGTAGCCGGTATGCCTTACTAGATTCACAATAGCCAACAAATAAGTACTTTCTAGACTTAGAATCCCACTTTCTACGCTTTTCTTTGGGCACTTGAACCATTGCTTCTGAACCAAAAATTCTCAAATTAGATAAATTAGGTTTCTTGCCTGACCACATTTCTATAGGGGTTTTGCCATCAAGTGATTTAATCGGTGATCTATTGACTACATAGGCCGCAGTTGCTAGTGCTTCTGCCCAAAATTCCTTTGACAAATGAGCATCGAACAACATACACCTAGCTCTTTCTACTAATGTCCTATTCATTCTTTCAGCTAGCCCGTTCTGCTGGGGTGAGTATGGTGCACTTGTTTGATGTTCAATCCCATGTTTACTCAGAAAACTGTCAAATTCTCTGCCACAGTACTCCTTACCATTATCTGATCGAACAGATTTAATTTTGGAATCAAGTTCATTCTCAACTTTACTCTTATAATCCTTAAAAACTTCCAATATATTCAGTTTGTTAGTCAAAAAATAAACATGAACCTTTCTAGTGTAGTCATCTATAAAGGTAATGAAATACTTCATACCTCCCAGTGATGTATGTTCCATCGGTCCACACAAGTCAGTATGGATAAGTTGCAGCGGGCGTGAAGCTCTGGAACCGATGTTGTTGAAAGGCAATCTGCATTGTTTACCTTCGAGGCAGGTGGTACATGTCAGTGAAGCTTTACTCTTGTTGGGAAATGCATCTACTCCCTCTGCGCACTCCGGTAACTTGTTGAGATCTGAAAAATTCAGGTGTCCCATGCGCCTGTGCCATAGGACAACATCATTTAAATTATCTGAACATAAGTTAGAAAATACCTCTCTGTGAGTGTTCAACTGATACAATTTATTCACTAGTGTGGCTGAGCAGATGAGATTATCATTTTTATCACAAATATCACAACCTTCTTTACTAAAATTTACTTTACAGCCATTGTTTACCATGGCACTTACTGAAAGGAGATTTGCAGCAAGTTTAGGTATGTAAAGGACATCCCTTACCTGAATCTTCTGTTCATTACCATTTATAAATAAATTGACCTTTCCCATACTTTCTACAGGTAGCGGTGTGTTACTGGCCACAGTTATGGTGGGTATTGGTGGACTTGTGACATCATACATCCATTCTCGTTTGTTGGTCATGTGCATTGAGGCACCTGAGTCCACATACCACAGGTCCGGATTCATTGTCTGTGAACATGCTGAAAATGCTGCAACAAAGCCTTTATTTTCATCAACCTTTTCAGTAATCTTCTTCGGAGCACGGCAGTTCCTGGCAAAGTGTCCATGCTTGTTACAGTTGTAACAACGGGGTCCTTTTTGTGTGTACATCTTTCCTGTGCTGTCATTCCTGTGAACGGCTGTCTTCCTTGTGAAGAATGCTGTGCTATCTGAGCATTGAACTTCCTGCAGGAGTTTTGTCTTGATGGAATCTGCGCTGATCGTGATCCCGGAGCTCTCCAATCCCATGATCATTGGCTTATAAGCTTCAGGTAAGCCAGCCAGCATCAGCGTTCCAAGCCATTCATCATTAATGTCGAATTTTATGTTCCTGAGCTTGTGTGCAGTCGACATTATCTTATTCACATAATCATCCACATTACGAGAACTGTCCAATGTAGTTGTGATGAGGTCTCTCAGCAAGGCGACTTTTCTGTACAATCCACTGTCATCGAAAGCCTGCTGCAAACTGTCCCAGACTTCTTTACATGTAGTTGCACTCTGTACATGTACGTAATTGATAGGATCTAGCAGTAAAATAAGCTTCGATTTCGCCTTGATTTCCCTCTTGGCATCAGTATTGGTTCCTTCAACACAACTCCACAAATCTTCAAGACGAAAATATGCTTCCACTGCGAATTTCCAACTCGCATAATTGTCTCTTCCGACAAGTCTGTCTATATGAAACGGATTGTGGCCCGGATTGGACATTTTCTTCGTGATTATTGTGAATTCAGCACCGAGCAGACCGTTACGTTGAAAAAACAATTGATGTACGTCGGTGAAAAAACGTATCAGAATACGCCGTGTTCGGAATTTCCTTATTTATGTTATTTTCAATGGTTTCCATCAACTACGCTCTGCTACCATGTTGATATTTCGGGGAAAACCATTGAAACACGGAAATATTAACAAACGTATTATATTCGAGACTTCACAAGTTTACAGGAAGAAAGATGGCGAGAGAGAGAAAAAAGTGCTGCCAACATGAAACGTTTAAACTAAACAATAAAGCCAACCTTAATAAACTAATCGATTGCGTTCTCATTTACCAACAGTAGGCTGATCTCCTATTCGGTGAACCAACGATCTTAGACCTAGGTAATAGGTGTCAGATAGTAGGTGTTAGGTGTTGCAGGAAGCCGAATGCACCGGTCGTGGTAGAAATCTATGTTGGAGGCATTTGACAGCAGCAGTCTGTTGGTTTATACGAACGAACTTTTCAAATCTGAGGTGCAATTGTGTAAAGCAATCGTAATCATTTGACAGTTCATAACGTACGATAAAGTCAGTTAAACAAAGCGTTTGACAGAATAATCGTAAGTTATGAACTGTCAAATGATTACGATTGCTTTACACAATTCCACCTCTGAGTTGGTTCAATTGCTGACGGAGGTGTTACCGATCTCTACCTTCAATTTATTACACTTTATCCTCAATAGGCGTTTATTAATAGCAAAGCAATATTGACTCGGCGAGCGTTGACTCGGTTCATAGTTTATTTAAGCCGAGTCTACACTCTCTGGAAGCCGGCCGCCACGAATCGAATATTCCTCTTGCTTAATATCCAGCTTTGGTCGCATCGCAATCCGGTTGTGTACCGCTCACCTTCAGATCGTAAATCGAAGTACCTAGTAGTCCTAGACAGTTTACAAATGAATTCATGAAGGTTTTCTTATCATTAATAACAATTAAGGGCAGACCTCCTACTAGGTGGACCGACGATCTGGTGAAGGTCGCGGGAATAACCTGGATGCGGGCAGCGCAGGACCAGTCGTTATGGAAAGTCTTGGGGGAAGCCTGTGTCCAGCAATGGACGCCATTTGGCTGAAACGAACGAACGAACTGCAACTTGAGCCACAGAATAATAATAAGTACTACGTACAGAAGATTTACTTCGCGAAGGTATTTAAAAAAAATTATGCTCAATGTCATTAACAATATGGTGTAATTTAGCCTGTCTCAAGAGTCAGCACCATTTTGTTGACAAACGTCAGTGATCGGCACTGCGCCAAAGCTATAGGGCTGACTTCGGTAAAATGATGTGACGTGAGGTGCCAAACTGCGGAAAATGGCGGAGGAAATACATGATTTAGCATGAATTATCATGAATAATATTAACTACTTATTTACCTCTCAGTGTCTTGAGGCAACTTAAAAAAGTACATTCTGTGTTTTTATTATTATTTAGTTAAATACTGCACAGTATTTAGTACACCATTTTCTTATTTTTTTTTCCATCATACACAAGAATACGCGTGCGTGAGTCAATGTTCGCTCGTATGTGAGGCCTTGTCGAATAGTTAGTATCCTGTAGGTGGGCCATCGTGCGTGTTTTGTTTTCGATGTAAACTCGCGAAGATGAACAGGCCGTACAAAATTTTTGGACATCCTTTGTTTTTCAATGAACTCATTCCAGATTTTATCACTTACAGAGACCCAAGCATAAGTGTAACAATTAAATAAAATGTAAATAACCTAACATATTCATAGTTTGTGAGCAAAGTTCAACACGCCGGCACACACGAGGCGCCTCGGAACTGGCGACTGTTCCTTCAACTCCAATATTTAGCTAACATTGGCCCACACTTGTGCCACTGCAGCTATTAAAAGAAATTTCCTAAAATAGGGTGCAACATTGCATTTTATTTTACATTACATTACATTTTACATTCACAACATTTTAGTAAGATAATTTAGTGTGAACCCTTGCGCAGCTTCTTCTCAGCACTGATCTACATTGTTGTTCTTATTAATGCGACAATTTACTGACAATAAATTTTAAAGCCACACATAAAATAAAATAAAAAAATAAATAAAAACTGTCAAATACTCTTTTAATACACAAAGTGTGGTTTATCTACTAGATCTCTCTAAATCTTGGACATTTATAAATACCCCATGATCATAAATAAACTATTAATCAAGTTAATAGTTGACTAAAGCCATATCCGGGCCTCTTCAAGGCGAGAGTGAATAGGCACTTACAGGGTAGATATGTACCATCCTAGACTGCATCCCACTTAACATCAGGTGCGATTGTGGTCAAATACCTGCCTTGTTATGCATTAAAAAAAATATTTTAGGCTTTCCGAAATGCCTTGTAAAGTCAACAGTCTTATGAGACTATCAGGATAAGATGTTACAGTTTGGCCTTAAATGATTGCACCATAATTCGTCGAACGCACCACATTCAGTTATACCAAGGCTGCACAACGTTTATGCAAAGGAAATGGATTTTAAAATGAGTTTGTGGAAACATTCGCGTGGATTTCGTCCCGATGGTGATACACGAGATCTTCGGATTGCTTTCGAATACTTAAATATTTTTATTACTCCATTCGTAGCGATTATTAGTTTCATTTTGAAAAGTTCTTGCGAAATTTAAAACGGGGATATAAGATTTTAAACTTTTGCGTTCCATTTCAAATAAAATGGAAAGACACGGGTCTTAACGTAGGTAATACGACGCAACGTAATACGTTTTTAAACATAAAATGACTTCATAAAATGTAAATTAAGTTCAATCACTTCAATATAAACAAAGCAAATATTTTGAATATGACCTTTTTCAGACATGAAACGTAAGTAAATGAAATGAAATTGAAGAATATAAAATATTAGCTTCAGCTTGAGTAAAAAAGTTCATAGCTTCATTAATAGCAGCAACTAGAAGTTAGAATGTATTTAAGTCAATTGTAATAATAATATTAATAAAGAACATCTTCATTGCTAGACGCTGTTAAAAGAAACCTCGCTTAGCAAACACAAAGAAAAATATTATTTTAAAGTCTCATTCCGTGTAAGGTATCTTGCACACTCACGCATCCAAAACTATTATTATAACTAAGAAAGTTAGTCTGTCTGTCTGTTACGATTTAGTGCTTAACTGCTGAACCAATGTTGATAAATTTTCATAGTTTGAGAACAAAGACAACATTTTGTCGCAGAATTAAAGGGGTGAAGTTGGGGACCCATTTTTATGGGATATAACAATTCATAGTTATAGTTTTGATAAGACATAAAAAGTAATTAATAGAGTTGAAAATAGTTGCAATATTTGTGGCGGAAAATGTGAGTTTCTTGCACTGCTTCTTCTCAATAATACTTGTTTCCAGGACTGTAATATTGTCCCAAAGCTGTAGTGAGCTCAAAAGTAAACAAAAATACGCAATTTTTCAATTTACCTTAACTCCTCACACTACCATTGTTTAAAACGGACTGGAAGCTACCATCTTACTTTAACTATAACAGACGTCAAAATCTGTCAAACGCCATACAAAAATAACGATTAAAGTTATAGTCACGGTTAAAACTAAGATAGTGCAACTGAGGCTAAGGCTGGGTTGCACCATCTTACTTTAACTTTGACAAACGTCAAAAATCTGTCAAACTCCATACAAAATACACCGGATAACATTAAAGTTACGGTCAAAGTTAGGAGGTGCAACTCAGCCCAAGTGTACAACCCCTCTTAGCCATTTCAGCGAATCTGAAAACCTTTTACAATGCAAAAGGCGTATCACCAAAGTAAATCTCGCTAAAGCACATTACGTACTCTTTCAAAGGAAGCAAAGAGCTGTAACTTAAATTTTTACGATCTAGAGTAGAAATAATATTAAAAAAACCTACCAAGAGCGAGTTGAAAATACGCTTTAGGTTTTTGAGTTCAGTTTTCAGTTTCATAAAAATTTGTTTAGGTAAGAACATTATTGGTAGAAATTTTCAGGAAGAAAATAATACTGTAATAGCTCTTTACGTTTAAGTTACATACTTACATAATGTAAAATTATAAGTTGACTAGCTGTTGCCGTTGCGTGAAATTCAGTTTGCATTATTTGATTGTTACGAATCTTTAATACTTTAAAAGACACAATGATAACTCAATTTATCTAGAGCCATCAGCGTCTCTGATATTAGATGGAGTCAATGACTTTCCAATCGCTTATTAAACGGGGGAAATCTTGATTATTAACTTTTTATCCGATCGTTGAACCCTAAAATTTTCCAGGAAAATTTCCAGTGACAGAATTTTAAAATATAGTAACATTACAGGCCCTGTGTCGTTATGATAACGAATTCAACACTGGTTACGGTTTTTGTAAATTTTCAAATTCAAATTCAAATAATATTTAAGGCGCTCTTTCGCTATTTGGGATTATATCGTCCATTTTATGTTGGATTTTGAAAGCTTTTTGATTTAAAAAACGGATTTTGTAATTATAAATCGAGCGTGAACGTTAAAAAAGAAGAAATTTTTTAAAACAAAAGATTGTTCGACAGAAAATAAGGTAAAAAGAATTATTGGAAACTTTTACACGGAAATATAGCAGAAAATTTTAAGAGTATGTGAAATTTTGTGGGTGCTATTTATTGAAATTATATTTCATTCGAGCTATTGTATTTGTTGTTCAAACACAAAAGTTCTGAAATATGATTTTAAAGTTGAAACAAAACTGAATTTATTCCAATTTTGAACTGAATTTTCTATTTGTGTATATCTTTTTGTCAGTTTTAAAAATTAGGCACATTATGATTTTGGTAGCCAGATGTTTAATCGCACCATATAGAGTTACGGTTAACTTGCACTAAACTGCATTAACATCATCTACATTAACATTGTTAATTATAAAGAAATATTCTACAAAATTAGTAACATGATTCTATCGCTCCTAGGCTAGAATGAAAATATAAGAAATCAAATGCATTTGTAAATGTTTCTTTACATTCTATTTCGCTATTTCACCATTAAAATAATCGTTTAAGAACCACTAAATGCCACTTTGTAACTTATTTCATGGGCAATAAAGCGTAATAAAAGTGCATTATAACTATTACGGTCTTTTAAAATGTCACCACAACTAACGAGAACAACTACTTCAGAAAAGCTGTAAGAATTATGTTGTTACTGAAATGACTTTTAGTGCTTCGAAGCAAACAACATTTTACACTTTTACTTTACTTTGTCGCATAGAAAATGAATTATACCTATTATAACTAAAGACTAAAAGTACTTTATTACCATACTGTATCACCTCTGTAACATTATGGATGCAATAAACAATTGTGTATTGAGTTTAATGCGTTTAGAGCATAAAATAACTAATTTATTGAAAACTAGCTTTTGCCTGCGGCTTCACCCGCGTGAAATTTAATTTGTCATAGATCGTCATAAATTATAGCCTATGTTATTTTGGGTTATAAACAATAATAGGTACTGTAAAGTTTCATCAAAATCCGTTCAGTAGTTTTTGCGTGAAAGAGTAACAAACATCCAGACATCCTGACATCAAGACATCCAAACTTTCGCATTTTTATTAGTAGGATTCCCTGTTTCATCAAAATTATTCCGACAAAAGTCTCATAAAGCGTGTAAAATCCATTTTTCTTTAAACAAATTGACAACATAGACAAGACAAGAGATAACAATAGCTTAGGCGTAACAGATAGACGTACGGACTTATCTATAACTTAAGTATACACAAATAATAAGGTTTGATGTAGGTAACATAAACAGGTTACGTCTATCCTTTATTCTAACCTAGAGTAGAATTACAAAGTAGGCCTTCAATCTTCTGATTAAGTTTCAGCTTTGTTTGTCTCCATTAGCTCTAATTCCAAGGTCAGACTGAATGGGATTTAGGAAGTTTAGAGACCCTAAACTTTGACGTTCAGAGCATCATTAGACCCAAGTATCTGTCAAATCTGAGATGGATTATTGAAGAATATGATAATTATGGGCATTATTGTAGTATCGACGCTTCTAACTTGATTACAGCTTTGGGTCAAACTTTATAGTAAATGATCTAAAGTCGCTGATATAGTCGGAAAGATTAGCAAGCTGAGGTGGCAATGGACAGCGCACATAGTATGTAGAATTGACGGCCGATGGGGCAGCAAGGTTCTGAGAGTACCGGAGTAGGAGACGTACCGAAAGCGTAACGTGGGACGTCCACCCATATGGAATCCGATATGGAAATCATTAGGGGTGGCCTTTACACAGCAGTGGACGTCTTATGGCTGAAATAATGGAAATGATGATGACGAATAACAAAGTTTAATGGTCATAAGAACCAAAGAAAGATGGAAATCAATTTAGTTTTATGTTTTCGATTTTGGGTGGAAAGCAAAAGCAAATAGATCGACTCATTCACCTTTCGACTTGCAAAGATCATATCAATTTATTTATCCAGACTACAACCTTAAATAGGTTAACCTTAGCGATATAAGGTGGTCTATTTATACTACCAATTAAGTTTTCAATATCAAATTAGGATTTTGAACAATCGCAAACTTGAATCTTACTTATTGAGTGTAGTAGATAAGTACCTACTTGTTGTAATTTCAGAATATAAACTGGTCAAACTTGTGAAGATCGCGAGAAGTGCCTGGATGCGGGCAGCGCGGTCGTTGTGCAAATCCTTAGGGGAAGCCTTTGTCTAGCAGTGGACGGGGTTGAAAAAAAGTATTTGAACTGATAAGGGAGATAAGGGAAATGCATCTTTGACACCTTGGCTTGAAGGTTTTATTTCCAGATCGGACACCTGAAATAGTCAGTCGTATTATTTTCTTCTTCTTCGTCGCTACACTCTTGCCAGAGTGGTCGTGGTCGTCACACCAGGTCCGGTGGCAAGCCTCACAATTTGTCGCCATTCCTCCCGCACTGCAGCCTTTCTTGTGCACTTGTGCAGTCGTATTTAGACAGTTAATAATAACTTGTTGCCAGTTATTATAGTTATAGCGTTTAATTGATGTACGCTGAGCGGGTGCCTTTTTGTCAGAGGGGCACAAGCAGTTAATTGTCCACTTGTTTATTTCTCTCTGTTTTAATCTATGTCTTACCTGCTTGTATACCTTTCTTGCAAATAAAAAGTTTTCTATTCTATTCTATTCTATTCTAATTGAGTCAGTAATAATAATAATAATAATGAATTTTTTATTTATCTCTCACACACATAACATCAATTACATTGATTGATACATGGATTGATACATGGACCTATAAAAAAAGTCGGACGGATTCTCATCAACAAAATACTGTGACATTAGGATACACCAGCTTGCCTGTACGTACAGGCCGGCACGCACACATTCAAACCCTGACGCACCACTTCGAGTGCAAACTTCACACAGTTGACACATTTAGGCGGCGAAAAAACAACACGAATACGACATTTCTTGTGTGATGAAATTGTGTAAAAACTGTTCTGTTCGAACAAACAAAAATTAAGGAATCACATTTCACAGGTAAAATAATAATCCAATCACTTATTTCCCGACATTAAAATATTGAAATTAATTGAAATCAAACGTCATTCACTCGAAAAAATAATACATCAAAGACTAGTGTTCTCAGTTATTTACGTGGGAAAATTACCCGAAATATGGGAAATTAATAATAATTTTAGGACTTTTTAATATCATAATAATTGTGTTTTAATGGGATATATTTTCATAGGCAGATTTGATCCTTCCCAAAAATGTGGAACTGCGAAATTCAAATTTTCTTACATTGATTGCAAGTCAGTGTCAGGTTGTATGTCAGTGCATGAGGTATGCACAGAAAAAAATGTTTGGTTACTGCTTACACAACAAAAGTGACCACCAAACACTTTGGTTAGAGGAACAAAATGTTGTGTAAATTAAACAAATAATTCTGTAGTGAGCTAGACTTAGTTTGGTAATACACTCAACATCAAATAAACCGCACCTTCCGCGACGCGAACTTCAAAGATTTTCTCCTGACACAATCATGGTGCCCCAACAATATTAGTGTTATTTGAAAGCCCAATAAATATCCTATAAGAAAAACACATTTAATTTCTTAATAAATTATTAACATATACCTACCATAAATGTGACTTGAAAATAGACCTCACTTTGGGCTCACCTCTGGGATCAATTAGACCAAATTTAATGGTTATAAAACTAAATAATGATCACACGTATCCTCTTTAACAGATGGATAGCGATTAATCCCAACATTCCCAACTTAACAGTTTTATAACCATAAAAGTTGGCACAAGCGTAACTACCAATTTTTGAAGAAGTGACTCTGGATCCTTCTAAAGACACATTTTTGGAGTAAAAACCTTTAATGAAATGAAGTTTAGAACTAGGCTTTTAAACGGTGCCAATATTGGTAGGAAGTGGGGATGCATACGTTTGAAAGTGCTTGTCGCGAGAGGTGCGATTTATTTGATGCCGAGTGTAGTTAACACTTAGTTCGGCCAAACGTCAACGAGACTCCTTTAGATTTGTCTGCTCTTTCACGTCATAATTATGTATTATGTCAATATCACCCCTCTCATGCCACTCCCATACCTCAGGCACTCACTTAGCTAAGCGCTATATCTATAATATGATACACGAAAATTAAATTAATTAAATTAAACCACCACAAAAGCAGAAGTAATACCAGCCTAAACAGCTATTGATAACTTGAGCTTCATAGCGTAATCTTCACACAATTTCGCGCAAACAAAAACTGGGGTAACATCAGTAAGCTTGCCCATCTGATTCGCTAGTTGGCGATTAGCCGCGGTGCGCCAGTGTAGTGGTTCAGATAAACCGATTACGCCTAATGACTTTTGGGTAGTGATGTGCTGGAATATTTTATACGATACTACACACTATATTTTGTTATCGAAAGCTTTGGTTGAGATGAAACTGTTCATAAACCCTTGAAAAGGAGGCTGACAATAGTGACTGAGTTTCTTGCGCTGCTTCTTCTCAGCACTGGCTCATTTATTGTCCCGAAGCAGTGGTAGGGTTAATACTGGGACGTGTATAAGTGCTTTTTAAAATCCTACTTGCAAAAATAAATGAGTTTTATGAGTTTTTTTTCACCATATAAGTAAGTAAGTAAACATTTATTTGCTGCGCACAAAGTCACATACATGCTAGTAAATAGGCTCGTTTAGTCGCCAGCTGAAACACAAGATGCTAAAACCTTGATGTGAAGAAATATTACGATACTATTAACATAAAGTGAAAGAGGAACTTCAGTCGAAATAAGTTTTAGTTGAGAGGAACAGAATTTTGGACATGAGAATCAAGATAAAGCTCAAAATTAGGAAAGCTTTTGTTGATAGGAAAGAAAAAAATCGGGGATTCAAAAGTATAATACCTAATTTCAGTACCAAAGTTACCAAAATAATAATATTAAATAACTCATACAAAATCGGAAAAACTTCAAATTCAATGTGTAGAAGTGGTGAAGGAGCAGAGCACAAAACAAAACATTGATAATCTTAATTATTTATTATTTAATCATTTTCTTGATAACAGAAGTAAAGACGAAAGTTAATAGGAAAGCTTTATCTTCTAATTATAACTAATTCAATTGAAAACATTCCACATTGGGACGAAATTAGAATCCTTGGGGATCTCCCCAAAAGGATCTCCTATTCAGCCATATTACATCGTTTCTCAGAAATAAACCGGTATTTTATCGACAACACGCGCAACGGGCGTCATTCATTTATTCATTAAAGGCTACAAACCTGCTACTTAGCATTGGCGATCGGAGATCTTGCGACTGTATCGATGCAATATCGAGAATTCGTGACATCATGCGTTCGGACGAGGTATTGGAATCGTGCGTTTTAGCGACTCTATCGATGCAGCATCGCGATTTCGCGACTCCATGCGTTCGGACGCGGTGTCGGAATGGTGATTTTTAGCAGGGATGTTATGGATATCCGTAACCGTAACCGAAACTTTCGGCTATCCGATATAAAAAAATATCCGAAACCGTAACCGTAACTGATTCAAAAGTTTCGGATGTAGGCAGTTTAAATTGTTTTTTGTATAGCATTATGTAAAGGCGTAACAGCCTGATTTACTTATAATGCCATCTAGTATTAATTTTTATTTTTCACCCGACTGCGCCAGAAGGAGTGTTATGTTTTTTATTACTTTTTATTCGATGTAAAGTGTGCGACCATGAATGAACCGTGTTGGACAACTATTGCAAATTGCATTCTAAAGCACAGATATCCGTAACCGTAACTTTCGGATATCCGAAATAACAAAAAATATCCGTAACCGTAACCGAAACCGTATGATATTATTCCTATATATCCGTAACCGTATCCATAACCGAAACTACATATCCATAACATCCCTGCTTTTTAGACACTCTATCGCTGTCTAGATCACTACTGCTTTTGCTACCTCAAAAAGCGATTCAATCGCTGTATTTGGCATTTTTAATAATAATTGTGCGATGTGGAATGTGTGATCGCTGCATTCAGCTTCTAAAAAAGCGGCTAAATTGCCGATGCTGAAAGTAGCATGTCTGTTGTGACCTTAAGGGTGGGTTGCACCATCTTACTTTAACTTTGACAAACGTCAAAAATCTGTCAAACTCCATATAAAAAGCACCGGTTATCGTAATGGTTACGGTTAAAATTAGATGGTGCAACCCAGCCTAAGAGTGGCATTTGAAGCTGCGTCGTTAAAAGAACCCGCTGCCCATTTTATCCCGGAATTAAACCGGGATTGTTGCACATCCCTACCCGGAATGGCAGCCCAAATTTGAGTGTGAGATACTGTTGGGTTGAGCTTTTATGGTGTCACATAATTACGGTAAATCGAGTTGGTTATGATTAAATCTCGGACTATGTACACCATTCGTCAGCACTAATTTATTTAAATTTACACTTTGTTTGTATTTTCTACCCGAAAATAATGTGACTTTACTTCATAAATATATCTCTAGCTAAAGGATCTAAAAGAGTTAATATGTCATCATAAAACTTTGTTATAAGAAGTATCTAACTTTACTACATACTTAATAATCTTTTAAGAAATATTCAATATAACTAAAAGGTTTATACAGGGTGTCCCGTAATGTAACGTCAAGCCGGAACTGGGTGTTGAGGCAAGTTATGCTGGTTATCAGAAAAATATAAAAAAAAATCTATGTGTCATTTTCTCAAAATAATAGGCATTTAAAAAAAAAACAAAAAAATCTACTCCCGGTGACGGTCTTTTTACTCGTGTTGCCACAAATCTTCACTTTTTCCAAATTTTTTTTTTGTTATGTAACCCTGAATAATGCTTCTCTAAATTGTTATCAAAATTACAAAACCAGCTGCTCCAACTTGGATGAAAAAAATACATAATTCCCAAAAAAAATTTCAAAATAAAAATTTTGCCTAGTTTAAACTGACTGTACTGAAAAAAAATTGTACTACGCGAGTGTGGCAAGTGACGTCATAATTTGGCGCATTTAGTAAGGATTCCAAAATGGTATAACACTTGGTAAACTCTTGCTGTAATTGTCGACAATTTTTGGTTTTTTGGAAATAATCCCGTTTTTAACTTTATCTACCTTGGTTAAAAATTATTATTCTAATGTGCCCAAAATTCAAGCTGACTGTACGGTAGTCAGTCACAGAAACTTTTGTCACCATGACAGTAATTAGTAGTTGACATACTGTGACAAAAGTCACCCGTTCGTGCGCGCCGTCACTACCTGCTCTGCCTGCACTTGTACTTGGTAACAGGGATAATAAGGATATGAAGTTTCGGTTATGGATACGGTTACGGATATTAGAATAATATTATACCGGTTTCGGTTACGGTCACGGATATGAAATCATTTCAGATTATCCGAAAGTTTCGGATAATTTCGGTTACGGAATTATTCGAATTTCAAAAATGTAGGTATAATTCAAATAGCAAGATGCTGCGTGACCCACATAGCTACTTTATGTACCAACTAAGACGACACCTAGGTATGATAAAGGTAAAACAGGCTGGCATATTAGATGGTGCCAGGGAATGCCAGACAAGTTGGTAACAAATATTAAGATTTAAGGTACAATTCCAAGACGGGCCGCAGACCGCAAACTGCAAAACACTATGAAATCGGCAGCGCGGCATTGCAGCTGCGGCGTGTATACTGCAGATTTCATAGAGTTTTGCAGTTTGGAATAATTGTACCCTTAGACTCCGCCTTTATCCGAAACTATCCGTAACTTTTGAATCAGTTTCGGTTACGGTTATGGATATTTTTTTATTTCGGATATCCGATAGTTTCGGTTACGGTTACGGATATCCATAACATCCCTGCTTGGTAAGATGGCCCTCTCCGTCCCACTCATACCTTTTAAAATGGCTTCTCCACCTCATTTAAGCCAGAAACTTGAATTTTGGGCACATTAGAATAATAATTTTTAACCAAGGTAGATAAAGTTAAAAACGGGATTATTTCCAAAAAACCAAAAATTGTCGACAATTACAGCAAGAATTTACCAAGTGTTATACCATTTTGGAATCCTTACTAAATGCGCCAAATTATGACGTCACTTGCCACACTCGCGTAGTACAATTTTTTTTCAGTACAGTCAGTTTAAACTAGGCAAAATTTTTATTTTGAAAAATTTTTTGGGAATAATGTATTTTTTTCATCCAAGCTGGAGCAGCTGGTTTTGTAATTTTGATAACAATTTAGAGAAGCATTATTCAGGGTTACATAACAAAAAAAAATTTGGAAAAAGTGAAGATTTGTGGCAACACGAGTAAAAAGAGCGTCACCTGGAGTAGAAATTTTTGATTTTTTTTAAATGCCCGTTATTTTGAAAATATGACACATAGAATTTTTTTTATATTTTTCTGATAACCAGCATAACTTGCCTCAACACCCAGTTCCGGCTTGACGTTACATTACGGGACACCCTGTATAAGTAAACTTTATTTTGAGTGCTGCTGGTTAAATGTTTCATAGTCTATTACAAAATTCCTCCTAGTTACTTAAATATTAATTAATATTGCTTCTAACAAAAATATACTTTTAAAGACCTATTAAGATTATCTTTTATAATATCCTTAACAATAAAGGTAATTGTTAATTATTACAACCTTATGTTAACATAATTTTTTTAGCTCTTTAGCTCTTTTAACGCACAGTATCTTAAGCTAATTAGTAATTAGGCTAAAAGAACTCCCTGCCTAAAGAAATTAAGGCATTTAAAAAATATTTACGATAAAGAGTTTTAGAATTGTGGGTAGTTTCAAAGCCTTTTGTCGAAAAACAAAGCTCTATTCAAAGGAATCCTTTCTGGTAAAAAACATGGCGGCCTCGGTTCAACTTCCAGACATACAATAAAAAGGTAGAGTAAGCCCTGTGTAAAGTACATCCCATCAAAAACAATACTTGTCAAAAAAACCAAGTCTCGCAACTCAGTTGTTCTACGGTAAAAATTTGTGAGATCCATGTAATACCAAGTCCAGGCCAGGAAATCTTTAACGTTTTACATAAATATATTGACTTGGCCATCGCACTAAATAATTTAATTTACACGTGTTTTCATGCGATGGCCAAGTCTATATATTTATGTAAAACGTTAAAGATTTCCTGGCCTGGACTTGGTATTACATGGATCTCACAAATTTTTACCGTAGAACAACTGAGTTGCGAGACTTGGTTTTTTTGACAAGTATTGTTTTTGATGGGATCTCATTTCTTTTTGTATTTTGTAGACAGCAGTTATGTGTCTAGAAAACTGGACCGAAATTGAAAAATTTTACTCGACTTGGCGGTTGCACTACCGTGCCCCCAAATATTTAAGTTTTTCCTTGATTCATACACCAAACACTACTTATATTCCAAATTTGAAGCTTCTAGGTCTGCTAGAAGTGCCTTAGAGTTTTGATGATCGGTGAGTCAGTGAGTCAGTGAGTGACAAAATTAAGTAACTTTGACCCGTTATAATTCTTAAACTACTGGTTCAAATTGAATGAAATTTTAAATATGCCGTGTCTTTACAATGCCTGCATAGCTAATGAAAATTCAGCCTTCTAGTTTTATCCACAACGAAGTTACAGGCGGTCGAAAATGGCCTGAATTGCTTCGAGAAAAGGATGGTACGGCCGTGCCGCTTTTTTGCTCGACTTGGTGGGGGCACTGCCGTGCCCCCAGATAGATGGCAATGCACGCGTGCAAAATTAACGTATCTAGTTTTAAATCTCTTTGTTCTTTTTATTTTGTTTTTATTTGTGTCAAATAAAGTTTTTCTTATCATATCTTATCTTCTTGTGAATCACTCGATTAGTTTACTTTGAAAAACAGAACGTACAAGTGACTTTGCGGCTTCCTATGCTTTTTAATGCGTACTTAACTGGATCCCATATTTCCATCAAACCATTGATATCTGTCTATTGCTTGCACTTCAAATCGTGGCGTGAATAAGTAGCTCTTGGACAAACCTTCTGATAAAGACTCAAGGTTCGATATCAGACATAAATGGAAAACCAAACTGCTTATCTGTCAAGAGTAAAGCTTCAACAAACAACAATAGGCTAATGACAGGTCGTGTGACCAATGAGAGGTAGTGCGACCTGTCATTCGCCTATGATCGCGTCGGCGATGGCGATTTGCACGCGTTGGTTTGGTTGAAGCTTAATACCGGCACCTCTCTACATTATTCCATTAGCCTAGCCTCCTTCATTTGTCTTCATTGTAAGAGTGTTAATTTTTGTATTTCGTTTTTTACTGCGGAGTTTTGGTGTTAATTGAATTTTGCAGCGAGCATAAATCAGGTTTGTAGATTTATTGCATTAATAACTTCGGTTCTCGAGTGTCTTGACTTTGCGTTTTATACTTTGTTAATGGGCGTTTTTATTTTTGTTTGTTTATTTACTGTGAATTTTACAGTTTAGTTAAGGATCTCCAACAAAGTAATTAGTACACCTTTAATAATACCTACAAAAATATAGCAAGGTGCATTCAATAGTGTTGCTTTAATAGTAGGCTGTCGATGTTGTCAGTGCGTTTGGTTTGGAAAGTTACGTACTACGTGGTGCACGTAAGTTAGTTACGTGCCACAGTTACAGCTACCCATTACCGGTCATGTCGTCTCGTTCTATCGCAAAGAATTACCATTGAGAGAGAGAGAAAAAAAACGGAAATGGGTAGCTGGAACTGTGGCCGATAGTACCTATGTCGGACATAGACAACTTTCCAAAAACACTTTGGTTGCATACTTACTTCGATCATCTTACTTTAACGGTAACTACCTATAACAATGACCGGTATTTTTTGTATGGAATTTGACAGATTTTTGACGTTTGTTAAAGTCAAAGTAAGATGGTGCAACTCGGCCTTAAAAACAGACCATTGTAAAAGTATGAACTATGAAAATATGAAAAGTTAATACGTACTTAACTAGAATACGAGCACGCTTGAGCGCCTTGAGCCTTGGTTAAAAATCGCAATTCAGAAACCGGGAGTTAGTCCATTAAGGGCCGAGTTCACCAACTGTCATTTAACCAATGTTTGAGTAATCGGCCGATTAATTTTTAAACGTTGGTTACGCAGCCGGTTAACTATTCGCTGTTCACCACGAATATTTTAACCGTGATTAGTAAATCGGGGAATCACCATCCGTTCAGGAGTGAATGAATGAATGCTATAAGTTTACTCAATAGCGAAGTCACGTCGTTATATTTAGTCAACACGAGTTTTGGTGACATTTACATTTAGTAGCTTAATATAAAACACTTTCAACTTGAGAAGTTCGAGAAAGCATTGGGATCATTAAGCTAGCCTGTAGTGTTCAATATGGACGCGTAATAACGTCACGGCGCTGTTACTGTCAAATGTCACTCGTGCTAATTTTATTTACCGTGTTGATCATAGAGGGTTGATGTTATGTTTGTTTGCTGTGAATTGGGATGATAACTGGGTAATGAAATCGAAATTCTATTTAGTCCGTCAGACAGATAATAAAAAAAAATTGGACGCGTATTTTTTTCATAATTGAATAATTACAGTATTATATTGAGATGAAATGTCGCGTGACGTCATTGTTGAGTAAAAAATCTACATAGGCGTGACGTAACGCGCCATTTCAACTCGATGTAGCACTGTGAAAAAAAAAAGAGATAAGGTAATATTTTTGAGTTTAATATTTTCTAATTATCTGTCTGGCGAACAAATAATTGAATTTTTGTCATATAGCCTCTAGGTCGCCTTGGTCTGGACTCTTATATCTTTAAGAATTTCAAGATTTTCAAGAAGGCTTGTAGTGATCTTGATAGTTATCAATTAATGCATTGAACATTTACTGCATGTTTGTTATCTATTCTCAAAACCAGCGAAATTCGAAACAATGATGCATCTGTTGCAGTCAAACTCATAGAAAAATGCCATGTGTCCAACAAATGGTACTAAACGACGGTTAAACGATGCTTTGGACCTCGGTTATAATGATCGGCTGTTTAAGGGCTATAAACACTGGTTAACGTGTGGTGAACATTAAAAATGACTTGATCAGTAGTTTAAGTGTTAAACAGCCGTTTTAAAACTCGGTGAACTCGGCCCTAAGTACGAGGTTACAAACCAATTGTTAGTTCAAAATAAATGACTTACATTCGTCAACTAAATTGACAAATCTATCTATGATTTGAATTGGTAAACCTAACAATTGGTCCAGCGCTAGCTCCAATTCTAGAGCAATCTGACTAGGGCCGCCTGGTTAATTACCTAGCTTTGTTTGCTTGGCTAAGAATTAGATCTAGGCCAGACTCAAACGGAGATGTAGCTCTGTAGATATTCCGGTCGATTTTGGTTTGAACGTGTTTAAACTAAGCTTTAATTCAATATTCATCGAGTACATATTTAAAATGTAAGTATCACACATAATTAAAATATAAGTTCTTAGAAACACTAGAATTACAACTTTAATCATAATCATAACCGAATCTCTAGTGTGTTCTCCACTAAAATGAAGTTTAACTAACAGATAATAAATTTAATGCTATTATTAAGTTGCCTTCTGTATTAAATTAATGTGGTATTAATGACTAGATAAATACCTAAGATCGTACCTATTCATTTTACTCCGACTTTCAGGTTGACTAAAGTCTCAACCAAACGGTGAGAGCAAGCTTAGACTAATTTGCAACACCTTATTTAAAAAAAAAACCTATTTAAGAAAGTCAACATCTACATTTATCTCTAATTATCTGGTAATAAACTACCAGACTAAAAAAAAAACCGTAAGACTAACCAGTGGTTTTTGTATGGAGTTTGACAGATTTATGACATTGTCAATGTAAAGTAAGATAGTGCAACTCAGCCTTTTATACCAAGTGAATTTTTATTTCGTATGCCTCATCTATAAATTGAATTCGGGGCACCAGGACTCAAGCAAGATTCTAGGGGGTTAAGGTACCTATTGTAGGCGTAACCGAATTCCCAAACCAAATGACCAAACTTAGTAACAAGTATGCACAGTAATACACATTTCTACGAGTACTAGTAATTAAGCATCCACTCAATAGAGACTTCAAATAGTCTCAATTTTCTACCTAAATTTAGACATGTCGATCGGCAACTTCATTAGACCGTTTCAATTTTGCCGTAAACGATCAATTCGCTAGTGATGCTCATTTGGTTGTAGTATCGATTTGTAATTTGATATCGAAGTTCCGTATTCTTCGAGCTTGAAACGCGTGTCGATGGATGAGTAAATCGGTAAAAGTAGGGATGTTCACTTTGCGACTATTTTATGTTGATAACTCATTCTAACCTATTCTAGTGAACAAAATTGTCTCAATTCCAGGTTCGACAAAATATGATTCCGTGTTTCAGACGTCACGATAATTAGAAATTTCTGACTTCTTACCAAAAACCATTAATTGATAAATAAACTACTCCACTCTAAACATTGAATTAATACTTTTTTGAAGGATGTAAAATTATTATCCTTAAAAAAAGTGCTTGCCCAAAATTTACAGTAGGTAAATAGTCGTTAATTGCGTAGAAAAGAGACTTCATAGCCTGAATACGAACAGCTCGTCATTGGTTCCCATACGGTATTGTTTAGTACTTTAGTTGGTTAGCACGCAATCTGCGCACGGCACTAAGTGGTCCATTGTTTGGGGCTTTGCAGTGGCAAATCGCATAATAGCCCGCCTGAAACGTGAAACAAAGCATCAAATTGGGGGTGTCCTCGCTGTTATTGGGGGTTGAAATTTGTATACGCTGAAAGTGATAACCAAAGCTTTGGTAGGTGTTACCTGCATTAAAATCAGCTGGACTAGGATACGCACCGTGATATACTCTTATCGACATCAAAATGTATGGGCAAAATCGATAAAATGGCGTGATAACCGCTTATCGCGGCACGCATCCTAGGCCTAATGGTCGTCTCTAGACATGATTTTAACCGACTTTAAAAAAAGAAGGAGGTCCAATTCGACTGTATGTTTTTTCTTCTATCTTCACGAACAGTCGTCACTTCAGCCACAGGACGTCTACTGCTGAATATAGGGAAGTCATTGGGACTCTTTGAAATTGGCCAGTTGTCAGCGAACGAACGGTAGGTACTTATTTATTAACACAATTTCCAATGCGAATGCGTTCTGCTTTCAAAATAGCAGTCAGTTCCAACAGAGTTTCAAATACGATACGCAAAAGATAAAAAAAATATTTAAAAACTATAGTTAGTTACATGTTATCCGTGCTAGAGTTGAAGGCAGTTCGCCAGAACTAAAATGTTCCAAAAAGTCTGCATTTAATTTGTTCGTGTACTGTAGGCACTACTAGTAGTAGCTAAATCTAAAAGTGAGTAAAATCGAAAATATGAATTAAATGGCCATCATCGAATTTAATCGTACGTTATCGATATTTCAAAATGCTTAATCGTGCCATCTCAAAATGCTTAATGTCGATATTTAGTGTAGGAGACATGTAAAGTGCCCCATAAGGGCTACCTTTTTCTTTTTTTATTATTTTCTATTGACGTTCATAAGTGCCACTTGTGGTCTAAACTGAATAAATATTTTTGATTTGATTTGATTTGATTTGATCTAAAAGTCACTCAACCCATATTGAACGGTCTCAAAGAAATTAAGGTTTGATAATTGTAACGATTCTACCCTCAATTTGTGGAAAGCGACATGCAATGATGACCCTTATTGCGAGTACCGTTAGTTTTATAATAGGTTGTAGTGCCTTTAAAAGGACAACAGCACAAAGTCTCTACAATTTTATACAAAGTGGCATTGTCTTGGATCTTTTGTCTGCAGGCTCCATCCGGTTATGGTGATGAGTGGTCGAGATAAAAAAAAAGATCTTGTTTCGTGTAATCGACATTTTAATTTTGTTTTCCGAAAAAGAAATAAGATTTCGTTCTTCAAAGGGCACGTTAAGCCGACTACTATTCGATTGAGCAATGTCAGACGCCTTACGGTTCTTAAATACAATATTGGCAGGTTATAGGTATGTATAGTTGTCATAAATGCTATTTTGTTGCAAAATTATGATATGCTTCCGACTGTACAACGCATTTTATGGCTATCTTACCCTTTTTCTTCTATTTTAAGACTTCCCCTTAAAAGAGGACACTCGAGTCTAGTCCTTCAATCTGTAACGAGCGCCACCTACAATGCGCCACCTTCATTAATTTGAAAACTAAGTTTCCAACCTCCTTTACTTCAGTGTTCTAACGGCAATATTAAAAACCTGAAGATTTTGTTAAATACTCAACTTAACTTAACTTTTGATCACAGTAAGATTGGGATTACTACTGAATAAATAATTAACTAAGGGGATCATGGTGTGATATTTAATCATTTGACTGATATTTTCTTATTAAGTTAATAGTCTATTTAAAACAAAAATGAAACGTTTTAAAAGTTTTTTTGTTTTTCCATAAAATATCTACTTACATTAACTATAGGTCCCATCGACCTGTCTCGAAAACACTTACTAAACTATCAGATACTTAATTATCTTTCTTAAATTAAAATTAAATATAAAGTTATTAAGAGCAACGCACATAAATTAATCTAGACGAGTATTTAAAAAGTTATAATAGTGTAGATAATAGTGTTATTATTTAATTACTTAATTAGTTTCATCAACATTTATTTCAAAATCCATCTTGTTTGGTTTCATAATATTTGAAAACATAAGCTATATTTTTATGTCTCTAATTTCATAGTAAGTATATCGTGTTTCAAAAGGAAAAAATGGAACCCCTATCAAGTCGCTGTCCTATGTCAATCAGTCTGACAAGAAGCTCAGGAAAACGTAAAAATAATAAATTCTAATGAAAATAAATCGCTCAATTTGTTACAAAACGCAAATCTCAAGTGTCATGAATCGGATTTTTTTTCAAATATTGGAAGTTTCAGGAAAGTTCTTATGAAGAGGAAAATTGGGAAAATTTCCCGGAAAAATGATGAAGCTTTCCATTGAATCCAACTGTTTGACAGAATAAGTTATACAGGCTATTTTGTTTTGATACCAATAACTTAATAAATACGTATTTTATTTTAGTAAGTAATACAATAAAAGGTAAACACAGAAGTATATTTTCTTTCTGATCAAATCTTGAAAATATAATCCCTACAAATGCGAAATTAACTGTCTGTCACTCTTTCACGCCTAAACTATTGAACCGATTTCGATGGAAGGCATAGAGATAGTTTGAGTCCCGGGTAAGGACATAGGATAATTTTTATCCCGGTTTTTGAAACAGAGACGCGCATGTTAAAGTTTTTATGTGACAGACAAAATTTCACGAGAGCGTAGCCACGGGCAAAAGCTAGTAGGCCATAAATACATGTATGATGTAATGCTAAATACTAGTCCAATAAAAGAATTCTCCATATTCCTGATATTCCTAAATTTCTGAGACTCAAACATCGTTATACAAAGGCATTTCATACAAAATCCTTTCATAGACTCGACTAAGGTAGAATTTTCGATCCTCTAGGAATGCGTTCACCCGGGTTATTTTATCCTCGCTATGAACATTGGGGGAGGAATTTCATATCGACTTTGAAAACGGTAGTTTAGACCGATAAGACGAGAGCCAGGTTGAAGGTATCGGCATATTTGGTTGCTTGTATTACCGCGTATCTAGTACGCGGTTTTATAAAATGTGTAACTTCATCGGAAGACTTTCAATTTAGCAAAATAGATGTTGATTGAATATTTATTGTTTGAAAGAGTATCACTGTGGTATCACTGAGCTCAGAACAGTTTTCAATCTATAAAGTCAATTAACTAGATTAAAGAGAGATTATTCTATTTGCATTATTCGGTCAAAATGGGAAAACGATAGTAGGTATGTGCGTGGAATGACTGGAACAAATTAATTGTTAAAGTTTCCCTTTATGATTCTCCGTTCGTTCGTTCGTTTCAGCCAAATGACATGCACTGCTGGACAAAGGTCCTCCTAAAGGATTGAAAGCTGTCGTTTATGACCTTCATAAATTGTCTGTAATTAAATGAAGACTATAAGGCTGGGTTGCATCATCTTACTTTAACTTTGACAAACGTCAAAAATCTGTCAAACTCCATACAAAAAACACTGGTTAACGTTATAGTTACGGTCAAAGTTAGGTGGTGCAACTCAGTCTAAGTATGCCAAAAGCACAACATATCCAAAACTTGAAAGGCGGTCTTGTCACTTTAACCCAATTCTGATCCGAAGCGTTAAATATATCTTAAACCTATTTTCACGTTGTCCAACCGATTTATCGTCAGCGAATTATATCTATGGAAATGAGGCATTAACATAACAGGGATTGCAACGTCAAACCCTCAAACTTGAGGGCCCAATAAGGGGGAATAGTTTAATATTAATTTTATTGTTCGGCCCCGGTTGAGTAGGTAATCAAGTTTCGGGCCGATTATATTTGCGCTTTCTGGGGTTAAAGGAAAGACATAGAAGTATAAATTATCTGAGCCTCTTCTTTTTTATTTTTACTGACGGGATTGCTACCATGTAGGTACCTTAATTTTGAGTTTTCGATATTTCGGCACTCTTGCAAGCGCCATGGTCATGGAGTAACTGAAGAGTGAAGAAACTTGCAGGTGAGATGTTATGGGCAGACATAATTATCGGTCTACCCTCTTTCGCAGTCTTTTGTTACAATTGCCTCCCGTACCTGTAGGTACTCTTCGTGAATAAGCATTTACTCGTACTGGGTAGGTATGGCTACCCTAGGTGTAGACTCCACTTCACTTAACATTAGGTGCGATTGCGGTCAGATGCATGCCACAACACACAACAAAAAAGAAAAACTCATAGAAAAATTTCACTTCTGAGAAGAAGCATGACTCTTCAGAATGAACTTTACTGCGTATAGTAAGAAAGTTATACTATTCATAAAGTGATCTAACTCAATAGAAAGTTATCTACTGCAGTAGGGAAGTTTCCTAGAACAAGTGAAGTGATTTAATTTGTGATGAAGACTCGTATTGAGTTGTTTATTGTGTTAGAAAGAGAACAAAATAAAATTTAATTTACGTCTGAGAGACTTTTCGTAAACCAAACAAAATTAACCAGTAGTCGGTTGCGGTCACGTGGGTAAAATTGATAAAACGCTTTAAGTACCATGTCATGTTCAATGAATGCTTAAAGCTTCAATCACACTAACGCATGCAGATCGCCATCGCCGGCGCGATCATAGGCCAATGACAGGTCGCGCGTACTATCATGTGTCGTGTGACCTGTCATTGGCATTGGTGTGATTGAAGCTCAAGTTCTTAATATCATTCTATGCTTTTTTCGTCAGTCAACCCCAGAGAGATCTGTCGATTAAAATTTTAGGCCTGACAAATATTGACTTGGTATCGAAACTCCTGTTTTAGGAACAGGGTGACGAGAGCTAGAAATTTAATCTGATTGCTCCAGTAAGATTACAGTCTACTTTACTCCCACGTTCTTGGTTTAATCTCGCAAAATGTTCGAATTAATACGAGTTATTCATACAGCACGTGGGTGTAGATTAGTGCCGATTGCTGTTATCAATAATAAATAAATCAATGGAAACGAGGTATATGAATTTATCAAATTTTAATAATACTTAATTTAATCACTGACCGCAACGTAGTGTAGGCAGGTCTCCCACTCGATGGACCGACGATATGGTAAAGGTCGCTGAAAGTCCTTGATGCGAGTAGCGCAGGACGTGTCGTTGTGAAAAGCTTTGGGTAGCTTTTCTCCAGCAGTGGACCGCATTTGATTTCAAAAGAAAGAACGATCATTTTTTTTATAAAGGTAACGTTACTTCAGAACAGAATCTACTAGTATGTCAAACTTTGATTTATATTTTTGATGTTAATTTTTCTTTCTTTCATCATATTTTTAGGTATTTAAGTAATCGCTGGAAATTGGCCTTTCCCAAAAACCGATACAAATTAATATCTTTCGCTTTTATCTACTTTTGTGAGGTTGTCGGTCCATCGCGCATGATGATACATCTATCTTCTATACTATATCTATAAAATCGAAAGGTTCTGCGACTGACTCACTCACTCATCAGGAAATCTCAGAAACTACAAGTGCTAGGAGTCTCGAATTTTGCATGGGGGTTCCTTTTAGAACGTAGGTGCTCACTAAGACGGAATTCTGCAAAATTCAATCCCTAAGGTATTCATCATCAGACGCTGTGCTGGACGCAGGCCTCTACCAACCGGGCAACATGGAAAGCATTAGGGGAGGCCAATGTTCAGCAGTGGACGTCCTATGGCTGAGATGATGATGATGATGAATCCCTAAGGGGGTACAACGGGAACCACGCGTATGAAGTCGCGAGCGGCCGCTAGTACTTTATATGGCGTAAAGTTACAAGACCTTAATTTTTCATGACGACAATAATATTTAACCTTGTGGCTGTTAGATAATAAAATTAATAGTTGCTTAAGATTAAGATAAGGTAGATTCTTACCAAATAACTAAGACGAAGAACAACAATTCTAATGTAATTTCACCCCAATTTCTAGAAAACTATGCAAGACAATAATTGAAATTCAGTACGAAAGGCATCTCGAATTGAAATAAAACTAGAATTAGTACCTAAACCTAAAGTGAAAAAGAACATTCTAGAATAATGCGATGCTAAAGCTAAAATCGATTAGGTCTAATTGCATTGGAGACTTTCTTGGCTGAGCGTATTTATTTCAATAGAAATAACTCTGTCGATTGCTTGACTAAGTGAGTTGTACTCGCATACAGAGGGTTCCGTACTTATTGATTTCTTTGAATCACTTCTTTTTATACTCTGAAACTATCATTATTAATCATAATATTAGTATTCTCTGAATAGATAGGTAAATTAGGTACCGAAATAAGCAATGTTATTCATTTATTTTAGAATGGATTTTTCCACCTCAACCAAGACTTGTTACTACGGATACGCTAAATCATTTTTGATCACGAAACTTGGCACAGTTTTATAATGAGGTACCTAGTGATCTCATAAGGGTCCATTTTCATTAAAGTTGCAGGGAATCCTAAAAATAATTGGTTTTGTCACTATCTTGAAAATGGCAAGGCAAACTATAAAATACGTAGCAATGAAATCTTTTCTTATCCAGAATCTACAATGATATTTTATAGGAATGATTTGATTGTTTGTATCCGAAACTACTGTACCGATTTTAAAAATTCCTTCACTGTTGGATTCCTACATTATTTTTGATGAACATAAGCGGTACGAAGTTCGCCGGGTCAGCTAGTAAATAATAGTAAACTAGCACAGTTTATCATCTAAAACCTTCACGGACCTCGAGACATTATTATGTTTCTTTCGCTCGCTCTCAATGGACTAATAAAATTGAGATTTTAAACTTTCGCGTTCCATTTCAACTAAAATAGAAAGACACGGGTCCTAATGCGACGTTTATTAATGAGTTACATAATGTACGTGAGCTTGACGTTTTGGCTGCTATACTGCAGCCGTGGTCACAAGCAGACTGGCAAGTCGTGAGTACATACCTAATGTAACTTTTTTTTTTAATTTATTTCAAATTAAAATTCTTTATTGCTCCAATATTGGTATATAAAAGTTCTTACATATAGACATAGACCCAAAACATGGACTCTGCTAGGGTATTGCAACATGAGATTAAATCTGACAGCTTAAAGACAGTTACATTTAGATAGCTTTAACCTCGTAAGCCCGGATGTGCCTCAGAAGGAACTGAAACTTTGTAGTCAGTAACGCCGAGACATTTTCGGAGGTGAATTGTAAGTATCGCCGGATGTGCCCTCAGAGGAACTAAAACTTTAGCGATAATTTTAAGTTCAAAAATTCGCGCCTATTGAATAAAAAGAGTAATAGTCTATGGCTTAAAGTATTCAAAATCAGGTAACCGAACTTATTAATGTAAAAAAAACAAAATGTTACTGTCAAATTATCATTTTTCTTTGACAAGGTGGTTCTTCCGAGAGGACGTGATGTACGATTAATTTTTTTTCTTCACGTAAACGTAGTTTAATTGAAAAACTAACCAGTATAATTTAAGTTCAAATACTGCTAAACAAGCAAAAAAAAATTTTTACCAATTCGAAGAAGTTTTGTAAGATTTTTTTTCGTTTGAAAATAATAGTTCTTTGCAAGGAACATTCGGTCTTGATGGTGAAAGTTTTATTTTTGTATATTTTTTCTATTGAGATGGATTGAATATTGGACTTTTAAAATTATGATATGATTGAGAAAATTTACCATGAGAACGTTCTGGTTTTTAGTTTAATAAATATTATAATTAACATGAATATTCACTTTACTTCTTATACATTCTAACCTATCATTATTGTATGTTATAAAACCGATAGTACTTTTAAAAGTACTATTAATGAAACATTAAATAAAATTAAAATACTTGTGCCTTTTCAGTTACATTTATTTTTATCATTATTGTATCTTTATGTAGTATTAATTTATTAAGGAGGTTACATTTATGTTTTACGTTTATGTATATGTTTTAATTTAAAGTATAAAATACAATTTATTTACTTTTTCTTTTTAAAGTCTGTAATACCGAATGTTCTTTTAAGAGAAAACATTTTTTTATTATTTTTTACCTAAAATAAGCTTTATGCACTATTATATAGGGTCCCTGAAAATATGGGTGCAAAAGAAAATCTCTAACATAGAAATTTTTTTACTCGAAGTGCTCGGCGTTTACGACTTCAAATTGTTCGTTCTTCCGAAAGCACATTCGGCGATACTTAGAAGTCGACAAAATTTGCTCTTCGGTCTTACGAGGTTAAACTATTTATAAATGTCTCGTTAAGAGCGTTGTAGCAAAAAGTTGGCGTTCGAATTTTAGGTTTTTATTGCTTGACGTCGCGTAGTGAGTGCGCAAACTGCATTTATCTGTACAATTTCAACGCTGCGTCGACTAAACGATCTTAATCCGTAGTTGTATCGTACCTAAGACAGTACATCATACATAATAATAAAGAAATAATGTATAATTTACCTATTTGATTTTTTCTCAGATCAGACTTTTAGCAAAATCAAGTTACGTAATTAATGTATTTTTTGCACTAGTAAATCCCGCGACAAGTTTTTAATCTTTAAATTGAGTAAAGTAATAAGTTGATGGGTTTGAAAGAATTTATGTTTTATTTTATTCTTTTTACAGCATCAAAAGCTTGTTTATGAAAAATATTTACTATTTAAATTTTACTTTTGACTTTTTAGTTTTTATGATTTTGTGACGTTTCCGCACATAAATATGGATTAGGTAAATAGAATGAAATGTATGAAAACGAGCGTGCCATTTTTTAAACGTTATCTATAATATCTGTGTCCATCAAAGAGCTCGTAACTAAACATCGTAAGCGCCATTCAAATTATTATCTAAAAGTTAATAATAAATATTTAGTTTTTGTAAATCTAAACAAGTCAGGAAATCAAAGAGGTAAATACTGATATCATTGTGATTTTATAGAATTTATTATTATAAACCACGGTCGTATAATGCTAAAAAATCTGAGGTAACTTTAAGATGTTTATCCATAGAGCAAAATTTATCTAATCGTGTTTTTAAACAGTTATCCCATTAGGTACACATGCGTTCTGGAATACAAACCCATCAAAAACAATACTTGTCAAAAAACCAAGTCTCACTACTCAGTTGTTCTACGGTAAAAAGTTGTGAGATCCATGTAATACCAAGTCCAGTCCAGGAAATCATTAACGTTTTACATAAATATATTGACTTGGCCATCGCATGAAAACACGTGTAAATTAAATTATTTAGTGCGAAATGAAACGAAATTTTGCATGCCTGTGTAGACATGCAAAATTTCAGCTCAATGGGAAAACGGGAAGTAAGTAAATTTTAAGTTGCAAGATTTTACAACTCCAGATGTCAAAGAAAATAAAAGCTTGTAGATAGCTTTACAAAGAAAATAAAGATTTATGAAGAAAATAAAAGGTACTGCCTACGATACATTTGTTAGGCCGTGTTGCACCGTCTTACTTTAACATTGACATCAAAATTTTGGATGTCAAAAATCTGTCTAACATAAAACACCGGTTATTGTCAGTTAGGGTCAAAGTTAGGTGGTGCATCTCAGCCTTAGTGTATTTTAATTAAATTTAATACAAATAAGGATGACGAAAATAATCGATAAGTGATCTCACTCGAATATTTCTTATAGTAGGTATAAAAGATGTCGAACAACTCATGCTGTTTGTTTCCTTAATAAAGAAAAATAAAAAATAAAAATAAAAAAACAAATGGTTACTTACTGAAAAAGTGCTTCATGAGACCTAGCAAACGGCATCAATAATAATGTTTAAGAACGAACTGAATCTATTCAAAAAACCTATATTTCCAGCTTTCATACATTTAATACAGTTACTAACTAACACGAAATCAATGGTTTCTGAGAATTCTGAGTGTCTTAATGCCGTCCCCTTTATCTGTTTATTTAGTATTTATTAATTAGTATCTCTTGATGATATTGTAGCAAGTTAAACCTAAAATCATGTTTTCCGTAAATAATTTAAATAAGAATGCAATTTACGAGTTTGTCGTTTGATTGTTATATATAACTCAATTAAAAAAATAAATTTAAAAAATTAACACTTCTAATATGGTAGGTATGGCTGGCGGCATACATTTAGTATGAAATTCGGAAACATTGAATTTTCGCATAGATCCAGTTTATTCTTTGACCTATTTATTGTTATTGTTTTAAAGAGCTCATGAAGCACTTACAGGAACAGTAAACAGTTTCTCGATATCTTGTATAATTAAAAATCAAGTGAAATCACTTATCGTTTCCACCCTGTACCTATACTTTTAAAAATAAACTCATTTTATACGTTCATCTACACTAATATTATAAAGAGGAAAACTTTGTTTGTTTGTTTGTTTGTTTGTTTAGTTGTAATGGATAGGCTCAAAAACTACTGGACCGATTTTAAAAATTCTTTCACCATTCGAAAGCTACATAACTCACGAGTAACATAGGCTAAGTTTTATTTTGGAAAAAAATAGGGTCCCGTAAAATATTTAGGATTTTCATAAGACGTGGAAAAGTGCCATCTATCTTCATTGGTTAAAATCTTCTTGCGCCTGAAAAACATTTTTGAGGTACGTAAATATTCATGAAGGCAAAGCTGTCAAACGCCATCTATCGACATCATAGTAAATTAGTAACTAAATATTACATGTACTATGAATAGCGCTGTTCGTAAATAATATTGAAAATTTAATAAATAAAGATATCTTATGTAATTGAACCATTCACTGCATGTACCTATTTGAATCATTCACTGTGTTTAAACGAGCAAATCAAAGTGTTAATTAGTGACTTTTTACAAACCTTACTTGCAAATTCTTACTATGTGCCGCCATCTACCGAGATGAATATTAGGGTACGGTTCAGCGGCGGACAAATGGGATGGGCGCGTGGGCGATTGTAGTTAAATAGGATAAGAATTACTTCGTTTTTATTTTCTGTATGTAATTTGTAAATTTTTTGATAGGGTCTTTATTTTAATTACTTAGGTTGGTAGGTACTTACTTATTTGATTTTAATGATAATTACTATAGGTACGTGTAATTTTAGTAGAAAGAAAGGTCATTGAATGACTAAGAGACTCACTCACTCATCACGAAGTCTCGGAAACTACAAGTCTCAAAAGAGTTCTCATAGGGGTTAATGGTCTATCTATTCCACTTGGATCACCTGGCTTTGATCACCAAGATGATCAAAGTGGACTCCAATTAAATGATTTTTTTAGTGTTCTTACGAAAAATAGATTGGAATCAGATTATTTTTGACAACAGATCACTAAACGACAACTATAACTTATTTGACAAGACATTGCAAACGTTATTAAATAAATGTATTCCACTAAAACAAATAACTTTAAAACAAAATAAGAAAAAGAAATGGTTAACTAGGGGTATACAAAGTTCTTGTAAGCATAAACGGTTATTAAGGACGTTCCTAACACAAACTAATAATCCAATTCTAAAAAAATATTACAAAACATACCAAAAAGTATTGAAAAAGGCTGTTAAAACATCTAAAAAAATACAATATATACACGAAATAAAAAAATCTGATAATATTACGAAATCAATGTGGAAAATAATAAAAGAAAGAACGAATAAAATTCCTAAAAAAAGTAAACAAAATGTACGATTGCGCATCCATAATAAACTAACGTCAGATCCGAAGCTAGTATCTAATGAATTCAATAGATTTTTTGCGACGGTGGGAGGGATTGTGCATGCAAACGACGCCTGCGCAGGCTCGAGGCCGAGACCGGTCGGCCGGCCAGTACTACAGCCTACTGATAATACAATGTTCCTGTCACCCGTCAGTGTATCTGAGGTTAATCGAACGATAAAAAGCCTTAAAAGCAAATACAGTTATGGAATTGATCAGTTATCGCCAAAACTTTTAAAAAACTGCGCAGATGAATTGTCAATACCATTTCAAAAATTAATCAATCAATCGTTTACCGATGGCGAATTCCCCGACTTGCTAAAACAATCTATAGTAAAACCGGTTCATAAAAAAGGAGATCGTACAGACCCAAGTAATTATAGACCTATTTCTTTGCTACCAACATCTTCAAAAGTATTTGAAAAGGTTATGTGTGAGCGGTTGTACTCTTTCTGTGAGAAATATAGAATCTTTGATGCAAACCAAAACGGGTTCCGAAAAAACCATTCCACAACCTTAGCGGTCTATACATATATCCAAGAAATACTTGACATATTGAACAGAAAAAGCTATGCAGTAGGTATCTTACTTGATATGACAAAAGCGTACGATAAAGTTATGTATAATATACTATTAAATAAAATGTACGGCATCGGAATACGTGGACAGACATACAAATGGTTTAAGTCTTATTTGTCAAACCGAAAACAATACGTAGAAGTAGAATATTTTGACGAAAAAAATAAAAGTATAATATTTTCAAGATCAGACGTATTACAAATGTGTCAGTCTATACCTCAAGGAAGCGTCTTAGGTTGTGTCCTTTTTTTAATTTATATAAATGACCTCCCGAAAATATTAAGTGACAAATGTGTATTATTTGCAGATGACATTTCTTTATTATTACCTTGCACAAATAGCCAAAATCTTAATTTTAAACTCAATGACATTTTTAATAAAATTAGTGACTGGATGATTGACCACAACTTAGAAATTAACTATAAAAAAACAAAATTAATGCAATTTAGACCCCACCAAAAACTCCCCCTTGACATTGAATTTTCATTTAATAACATAAAAATAGAATGCGTGGACACATTTACTCTTTTAGGGCTGAATATAGACACACACGTAAATTGGAAAGCTCATATACAAAATGTAAAAACGAAATTATCTTCCTTTATCTACGCGCTAAGAGAACTAAAGAAAACAACGGACAAAAAATCAGCTTTAACTGCGTATTATGCCTACGCGTACGGATGGTTGCGATACGGAGTAATCATGTGGGGTAATAGCACACATGTAAATGATCTGTTTATACTCCAAAAGAAATGCGTCCGCATTATAGAAAATATTGACGAATCTGTTAGTTGCAAAGATTACTTTAAAAAACACAAGTTATTAACCCTTACTTCGATTTATATATTTGAAATTTGCAAATTCGTAAGGAAATACCCAGCGTTCACTACGAAGATCGTGGACCAAACACACCGTCGTTACCCTACACGATACAAGAACAACCTAGCATTACCACAATCCAAGTTAACACTACACACTAAAGGGCCACTTATTATGTCAATAAAAATATACAATCACCTACCTGAACACCTAAAAGCTGAAACAAATAGCAGGACATTTGAAAATAGACTAAGGAATATACTTAATCAGAAAACTTATTATAATTTGAAAGAATTTTTAGACGATAAGTTTTTGACATGATTTAACATTTTGACATGATTTTACATTTTTGACATTATTTAATTTATACACATATTTATTTATATTTATTTTGAAAATTTCTTGACATTTAAGGATTTTTAGGTTATTATTTATTAATGTTGACCTGAATAATAAATTAGTAGGACCTAACTGCTTACCACTTGATATTTAACATGACATTTCAACACTTGACAATAATTAGCATGACATTTTAACAATATTTTTCCATTTTTAATAATTCATTAATTCTAACTTTATTTTATAATTATCGAAACGTTTAATAATGACATTTCCACCAAACTCAATTTGACTAGTAAGATCGTCGTTCTGTCTCCTTCCTAAAGTTGCTGTGCCCTAACTGGGTCCACATTGTATAACTGCCTAAATTGTAAGACCTATAAATGTGAATGCTAATGTGGTTATGCAATAAAAGTATTGAGTATTGAGTATTGAGTATCAAAGTGGCATACACCTCCTTTTAGAACGTAGGTAGTCACTAAGACGAAATTTTGCAAAATTAAACCCTTATGGGAGTTAAAAAGGGGGTTAGAAGTTTGTATTGCAGTCCTCGGTTTTTAAAGTAAGACACTTGAAAGTTAAAATGTATGCTCACTATGATCTCTAGATATTGTGGAGGTGTACATATACTGTTCGGTACACTGTGGTACGTGTACACATCGGTTTGCCGACGATTGTGGTCATGCCAGAATCGTTGGAAGATCTTGGCACAATGCTCGAAGACCTTAATCGATGTTCCTAACAGGTAGGCCTGAGGATGAACATGGACAAAACGAAGCTTATGTCGAATGTCTATGTTGCGCCCTACCCAGTTTCAGTTGGGAGCTCAATTCTCGAGATTGTCGACAAGTAGGTATGTCTACCTCGGACAAACGATCCAGCTAGATAGGTCTAATTTCGGTCTAATTTCGAGAAGGAGGTCAATCGTCGAATCCAACTCGGCTGGGCAGCGTTCGGGAAACTACGCAACATCTTTTCGTCCAAAATACCTCAATGCCTGAAGACTAGAGTGTATAACCAATGTGTGTTACCAGTGATAACTTATGGCTCGGAATCGTGGCCTCTCACTATAGGCCTTATACAGAAGCTCAGTTGCACAGCGTGCTATGGAGAGGGCTATGCTTGGTGTTTCTTTGCGAGATCGAATCAGAAACGAGGAGATCCGTAAACGAACCAAAGTCGCTGACATAGCCCGACGGATTAGCAAGCTGAAGTGGCAATGGGCAGGGCACATAGTACGCAGAACTGATGGCCGATGGCGCAGAATGGTTCTGGAATGGAGGCCGCGTACCGGAAAACGTAGCGTGGGACTTCCACCTACAAGGTGGACCGACGACATCGTAAAGGGAAGCGCTGGACGCAGGCCGCTTCCAATCGATCAACATGGAAAGCATTGGGGGAGGCCTATGTTCAGCAGTGGACGTCCTATGGCTGAAATGGTGGTGGTGGTGGTGGTACATATACTGAAAATGTATCATTAGAAATCAACTACGGGGGCTAAGGAGATAAAAGGAGGGTTGGAAGTTTATATTATGAAAGTCCTATGTGTTTAAAGTAAGACAGTTGAAATTTAAAATGTATGCGCTATAGATGCTAAGAGCGGATTTTACGAAACTCCACCCCTAATAGATTAAAACGTGAACGTGTACCTCCCACGCGTACGAAGTCGCGGGCGGCCGCTAGTTTGTATATAAGTATCTACAATACAAATACCTAACCAACTTAGTTGACGTTTTATAAAACTATTTGTCTAAGTGTCATCGAGCGACCGCTGGTGGATTTGCCATTTACCTGACCTAACCCTTTATTACTAAACGTTTAATATCAGATGAATAGTTACGCACCAATTTCTTTCATTCAGTGGTCAGTAATTGAACTTTCGGAAAAACATGACGAAGCGTTGTGTGACCATACAGACGCTATTCAACTTTTATTAGTAAGGAAGGGTATATTTTATGTTGGTAGAAACACAATAGCATAGACTAATGTTTTGACACCCTGTTAAAATTTTTATTAGTCATTTATTTTTTCCTGACCAAACAGATACCATAATAATATCTTTTATCTATTCTACCCATATTCTGTAAGTAAAATAATAAAAAGTTTGAAAAGAAAGAAATTACAAGTCCGATTTTCCTAAACAAATAAATTAAAAATACTTGCGGATCAAAAGTACTCAATCATACTACAATTTACGAAAAAATCACGCGTGACGCATATACGTCAGTGGGCAGTCAACTGACATAGACCCGGCGTCTACGAGTGCCAAAGCACGACTGATTTATGCCATTTGATGCACCCGATTTTATAGTATTTTCAAATTAATTTTTCATTTGAAGATTGAAGATAGATATTTTTTCTTTTTCACACAATAATAGTACTATGTTTCTTCTTAAGTATAAAGTAGTTTATGTTGCCAAATGACTTTTAGATTATGAGATGTGACCTGTTTTCTTGCAGTAATTTTCTCGAATTTTGACTATCTTAGACATGATAAAAATGCATTTTAATGAATTAAACATCAAAATTTTCTCAATACACTTTCTTCTTCAGGGTATGCTTATTCTAATGAATACATTCTATCTTCTTACTTAGAAATAAATTTGTTGTAATATTAGTTCAAAGTTGTGCCTTCGCGAGTTACCTGGAAATCGGGCTTTCGAAATTCGCTGTTTTCGTAGGCAAAAATCCAATTTGAACGAGATTTTGTCAATAGACATTCCGTAAAAACGTATGATAATTACGATGATATATGAAAAGGGTCCTACTTGGAACTTAAATGAAAGAGTGGACTGTATTTCGATAGGGCTGGTTTAATAGCCGTTTACAATTAGGTTTAAGTATTAAACTACGACGTGGTGATACAAAATGGCGATCGCGAGTTGGAGGTCCGATCGAGTAGTACGTGCTATGTACGGCTGGGGGCCCAAGCGAGTGTGTGGCGCGCTCGGCGGACGGCGCGCTGCTCGTGGTGGTGGGATTCCTCCCGCACGTCTCCTCCCGTGCGTCAAGACCGGTCCGCGACATGCTCCCCGGGTTGAAGGCTGCTGAAGAAGGCTTCAAAGTTCTGGAAGAGGGCAGATGTTATTAAAGGCCCTTCGGATGGTTCCTCTTTTTGTCCTCAACTCGGCGACTCTGACGATTCCATCACTCCCAGGGTAGGTTGCGATTACCCTTCCTAACGACCATAGCAGGGGAGGAAGAGTACGGTCCTTAATGAGAACAAGGGAGCCGAGTTTTATCTCGCTCCTAGAGTCTTGCCACTTGAGCTTTTGTTGCAGCTGACTAACGTACTCCAGCGAGAAGCGTTGCCAAAAATGCTGTTTGATGTGCTCGATTCTTTTGTAGCGGTCAAGGCGAGTTATGTGATCGTCTATGATTTGCGGATGCGGTATGGATATGAGTGATCGTCCAATTAAGAAATGAGCAGGAGTAAGGGGGGAAAGGTCAAAAGGATCAGATGAAAGCTGGGTCAAGGGACGTGAATTGAGAATAGCCTCAACTTGCGTGAGGCACGTAGACATTTCCTCGTAAGTAAGGTGAGTGACATCTAACAGCCGCTTAAGGTGGTGCTTCGTGGAACGAACAGCTGACTCTGCCAAGCCGTTAAAGTGGGGACTGTACGCTGGAACAAACTTGAAGTCAATACCCTCCTGAGCTATTACGCCCTCAACATCGGACTGAATTAAGAATTTTGAAAGATCATTGTAAGTACCAACGAAATTAGTTCCATTGTCAGACGTTATGCTTTGAGGCTTGCCACGACGTGACACAAAACGATTTAAAGCGGCTAAGTAAGCTTCACTCGACAGAGCCGTAACGAGCTCGATGTGTATGGCTTTAACTGAATTGCAAACAAATATGGCTAAAAATGACTTAATGAGTTTGCAACCTCTCCCTTTCCGATCGGCTATCAGAACTGGCCCAGCGTAGTCAACACTACAGTGTAAGAATGGGTACTCTAGTTCGGTGCGAGACGATGGCAATTGACCCATAATAGGCTGAATAGTTTTGGCTCTATACCTACAGCACCGAACGCATTTATTAACACATTTTTTTGACAAGTTGCGGCCACCCAACGGCCAATAATTCTGCCTAATATTTGCAAGTAAGAGTTGGGGGCCTGCGTGTATATATTTTTTATGAAAATAATCAAAAAGAATTGTAGTAAAGTGATGCTTACTACAAAGCAAAATAGGATGCTTAACATCATAAGTATAGGGGGAATTATTCAGGCGACCGCCGACACGAATAATATCGTTAGAGTCTAAGAATGGGGATAGAGAAAGCAAGCGATGTTTGTGAGGTAATGATTGCTGTGATTTAAGAATGGCATACTCATTTGGAAATATTTCAATTTGTACTTTACGAATTATTAAATTTAATGCATTTTGAAGTTCTTGTGTTGAAAGATGACCGACTAATTTGTTATCTTTATGTTTACAATTGTGTATAAATCGTAATAAGTATGCTATTGAGCGTTGTAATGACATGAAATTTGATTTTTTATGAATAAAACAGCTAACTACGTCCTCAGCATTACTATCTACTAAAGCGACTAAATAAGCATTAGGTTGATCATTGCGCGCTACTGCTGAAGAAACCAACTCTGGTAGATCTTGCTTCTCATTGGGCCTTTTAGGCCAATGGGTTGGATCCCGTAATAAGAAGGTGGGGCCTGACCACCACAAAGTAGAACCGCTGATAAGATCGGCCTTCAGCCCCCGGGAAACAAGATCCGCCGGATTGTCGGCCGACGGTACGTATCTCCACGTGTGACCCTCCGTGCTCTCCTGTATCTCGTGAACACGGTTCCGAACGAAACTTTTAAGTTCACCAGCCGCAGTTTTTAACCATCCGAGCACTATGGTGGAATCACACCAAAAGGTACATTTGTGAATAGGTATGGTTAAGGAAGCTAGAACCTTTGTACACAGTCTAGTGGCCAGTAAAGCAGCGGACAGCTCCAAACGAGGAATGCTAAGGGGCTTGATGGGTGCTACTCTACTTTTTGAAGTGAGCAAATAAACTTTGATTGACCCTGAATTATCGATTGAACGTATGTATATACATACTCCGTACGCTCGTTCTGAAGCGTCTGAAAAGACGTGAACTTCGTGGGTCACGGAGTTGTTTATGAGTATCCAACGAGGTATTTTTAATTGATTAAGAAAGGGCAGTGTATTTGCAAAGGCTAACCATGATTTTTTTTATTTCATGACAAACTTCCTCGTCCCATGTGCATTGTTTTATCCATAAACTTTGCATGATAATTTTAGCTTCAACGACACATGGACCTACAAGGCCTAAAGGGTCAAATATCTGACTAATAACTGAAAGTATGTGCCGTTTAGTTACTTTACTATTTAAATTAATATCAATAGAGAAAGACAAAAAATCTGTACTCCAAATCCAATTTAATCCAAGTGTTTTAGAATTTGAATTTAAATCAATATCTGATAAATTTAATACTTCAGTTAATTCAGGGGAGGAAGGTGAAATTTGGTCAAGTATTTTTTGACTATTTGATTTGAATTTTCTAAGATGAAATTTGGCACTTTCTAACGTGGCTATGACGCCTTTGCAAATTCTTACCGTGTCCTCTATAGAAGATGAGCCTCCTAAATAGTCGTCGACGTAGAAGTCTCGCTTAATAGCCTGTTTCACGTCCTCGTCCTGAGCACTCGATGCTAAACTAACCAAACACTTGGTGGCTAAATAAGGGGCACATGCAGTACCAAAGCTAACTGTGTTAAGAGTGTAGGTTTTTAAGGGCTCCTTAACATCGGTGCGAAAAATTATTTGTTGAAGGGGACGTTGGGAAGGATCGAGTTCAATAGCCCTGTACATTTTTTCGATGTCGCCAGTTACGACATATTTATGCTGCCGAAAGCGAATAAGAATTGAAAAAAGATCTTCTTGTACAGTGGGACCAACCATTAAGATGCTATTAAGCGACAAACCGGAAGTAGTGGCGGCTGAAGCGTCGAAGACCGTTCGGAGCTTCGTGGTAGTGCTCGCCTCGCGAAGTACACCGTGATGCGGTAAAAAATATTGTTGACTCTGTTGAAGACAGCTAGCTGAAGGCTCCCTATTTTCAGTCATGTGATTCAAGCGCTCATATTCGAGCATAAAATCTAAGTACATGCCTTTAAATACGGGATCTCTACTGAACCTACGTTCTAAGGATAGAAAACGGCACTTTGCCTGTTGAAACGAATCGCCCAAGACTGAAGGGTCCCCCTTCAGCGGCATAGTCACAACGAAGCGACCGTCATCCTTGCGTTTGGTGTTTAAGAGGAAGCTTTTCTCACAGGCACGCTCTTCAGGGGATAAGGAGTGCTTGGCTGCTACAGTGTCTAATTCCCAGAAACGAGTTAAGTCTGGATTGGTTTGCTCGTTTAAAAAATTGCAAACGGGCGAAGGAGAAGAGTGTTTAAGACGGGCCACACGCCCAGACACTAACCAACCCAGTTTCGTTTCATATAACTTGGGTTGATCTTTACCCAAGTCAATATGATTATTGCCCAGAACGGACCAAAAGACTTCTGCCCCTACTAATATGTCTATGACAGATGGTATATTAAAGGTGGGGTCAGCAAGTTGAATTCCTTTGGGAATAGGAATGCTTTCTAAGTCTATGAAGGAAGACGGTAAACATTTGGTGATGTCAGGTAATATAAGACAATCTACAGTAAATTTAAAGTCGTCATGATTTGACATTATAGTAAGGCTGCAAGACTGTGTACACTGAGAAATGTTTTTATTAATACCTGTCACCATGGAGTACGCATCGCGGCGCGACAGACCCAGCTTACCGCACAACGACTGCGTCACAATGTTCGCGGTACTTCCGTTGTCGAGCAGGAGGCGCGCGGAGTGCGCGGCGCCGCTGCCGTCCAACACCCGCACGATCGCTGTGGATAGTAATACATGCGCAGGAGTAGTAAACTGTGTAAGACCATTCGAATCATTAGCAAAATGATTTACATTGACTGGAATGGCGGTTATAGGAGTAGGTTCTGGCTCATGTAGATGCAAAAGTGTGTTGTGTCTCTTTTTACAGTACCGACAAGGGACTAGAGTGCATTTAATTTCATAATGACCAGGACGCAGACAATTAAGACACACTTTTGTCTCTTTGGCCTTTTTAATTCTCTCCTCAACTGAAAGGGACCTGAATGTTTCACAGTTAAATAAATAATGACTTTCATTGCAAAGAAAACATTTAAAAGACTTCTGATTATAATTATTTTGATTTGATTTTATGTTTTGATTATTATTTGATTTATTATTATTAGGATAAGTGCTATTTTTATTATTGTTTGTATTTTGTGTTAGAAAATAAGTATTTTGTTTGTATGAATTATTATTATGCATGTTACCTTTTTCTTGTATGGTCTCCAATAAGTCTGCTCTATTACTGAGAAATTGAATAAATATCTTTAAAGACGGAGAATCAGATAATGTGTTTCTATGCTCTTCCCAAACTCTGTAGGTAACACTATCTAACTTTTCAGAGATCATATGAATGACCAAAGTGTCCCAGTGCTGAGTGGGTTGATCCAAAGAAGCTAAGGCACGCAAGTTTTTATTAGTCACGTCTATAAGATGGCGAATAGATGTGAAAGATTCTTTTTGCATGCGTTCAATATTAAATAATGCTTGAACGTGGTTGTTCACTAACAATCGTTTATTATCGTATCTATTGCATAGCAACTTCCAAGCAGCTTCATAATTATCTGCTTTAAAATCTAAATTATCAATAATGAGCAAAGCGCTGCCTTTAAGAGAAGCGTGAAGATAATGTAATTTATTTATGTTATCCATATCTTGTCTAGAGTGTATTAAAGAAATAAAGGTGTCTCTAAACTTAAGCCAGTGCTGATAATTACCATGGAAAATGGGCAAGTCAATTTTAGGCAGTTGAACGCAATTATGTAAGTGAGAATTACTCGCCTGAACATCATCGTTGCCCGAAACGGAACCGTTATCGCGCTGCTGGCAGCGACGCGCGCTGAGCAAGCCCCGCGCGGCCGCGGCCAGCTTGTGGTACTGGTCTTCAAACTGCTCGCGTTCCTTCATTTCAGCGTCGGAATCCTCCGTAAGCATCTCGATGTCAGACTGCAAATCATCAAAAATAGGGTATATGGCATCAAATTTGTTTAAGCGCCCTTCCAGGTCTAAATATTGTTCCTGACTAGGTTCAGTGCAAGTCTTAAGAAGAGAAATGAAGTTATTAAAAATAGTTAATTTTGATTTCAAACAGCTACGTTTCTTTGTTAATTTTTCGTGTTCCTTTGATTGAGCCATATTAATAAATAAAAAACAAAAATATTGCCCAAATTATCAATAAATAACGAAACTACTGCAAAAAATATAGATAAGAATTATGAATGGAAAGGTTACTTTATGCAAATTAACGGGACAAAAGAATGCGGCAAGCAGTGCGATAAGGATTCGGGCGAACAAAAGAACAGCTGTGCGAGCCGGCCGGTGGCTATAAATAGATTTGTGCACGTAATTATTTATTTACAAGATGCACTTTGACGTTCGCACGGTTTTGACGTAAGCTTTAAGCACTGATAAAACAAGTATGAAATAAGAAGAAGATGTTAAATTGCAATGAAATGAAAATATGCACTCACTAAATCGGGCTATTAGCAATTCTGTAGCGAAAAGAAAGGGAAAAAGAAGGAAATAAATTGGAACGAACTCACAAAATACCCAAACCGGCTTCCGATCCAAGTTCGTTTCCTCGCTACGCCTCGAACAATCGACGGGTCCAAAGTCCAACTCGTTGGTCGATCGGCTAAAAAGCTTCTTTCTTGAGCTTCAGTGGCTGCGATGCGTGGATTCTTCACCAGGGATAAGACCTGTCAGGTTCCCGAAGAAATCTTGCTGCTGAAGACCACCCTGAAGAGCTCTTGAAATCTTGCGTACGTCGACAGTCCGATACTATTTCCTAATCGCGCGACTTTTTGCGAAGAAGGACCAATGAAAAGGGTCCTACTGGGAACTTAAATGAAAGAGTGGACTGTATTTCGATAGGGCTGGTTTAATAGCCGTTTACAATTAGGTTTAAGTATTAAACTACGACGTGGTGATACAAAATGGCGATCGCGAGTTGGAGGTCCGATCGAGTAGTACGTGCTATGTACGGCTGGGGGCCCAAGCGAGTGTGTGGCGCGCTCGGCGGACGGCGCGCTGCTCGTGGTGGTGGGATTCCTCCCGCACGTCTCCTCCCGTGCGTCAAGACCGGTCCGCGACAATATAAGTCAAAAGAAGCTATAACAATAAATTATATGACTAAAATCATTTCGAAATCTGCCAAATTCTCGATTTCTGCATGAAAAATGTGACAACGCTCTTAAGACTTGTCTTTCTATTCTAATTGAGATAGCAATCCCATTATTTAGTGTGCATAGAAGTTTAATAAGTACGTAGTCTTAGATAATATCTGTTATTTTCCATAGTGTATTTCGGTCACGTTTCTTAATAATCATATTATCTACAGCCGTTTCATTTTCTAAGCCCCGCTGTTATAGCCACAGGCTACAAGTTTCTCAACCGCGCTTTAGTCGCTTTGCAAATTGCGGTGGAATTTGGAGAAAATTCTGGCTAGTGTCAAAGACTAAATAGTTCAGTATACTATTTTTAATGTAGATTAACAATTGAGGGATTCAAAAGCGATAAATAGAAAAGTGAGATAGGTCAGAAGAGTCAGTTTCTTCATGAATTGAAGGCCATAAGGTTTTATGATTAATTTTCAGCTTATTATTGTAACAAGTAAGTTTGAACTTAATAAGATTATTCTCATTTCCACTACAGTAACTCTTATGTCTATTGCTTTAACCTATACCGCTAATTAAATACAACCAGTGAATACTAAGTTAGTCTCTAGGAAAGGGAAAATGTCAAGCAATATCAATAATCAGATAGAAAAACAATTAATAAGTTAGACATTTAGGATACTAAACAAAACTCCTCAAGTTTTCAGCCCTGGGCATGAGGGCAGCCTTATGATATGACCAGTAAAAGCCCACAATAAAGACTTTGGTCTTACTGTTCTCCAACTGTCTGTGGCATTAAGGCTGATACCTTAATTTGAATCGCGAAGTAAAGAGGTGTACTACAAACCGTATTTAGTCGATCCTCATCCAAGTCACGTGTTCCCGTTGTTTCCATTTAACTAATTGACGGCAATGTGGTTCGAAGTTTTAATTAACGATCTTTAATGGACTGCGCGTGGGGTAAAGTTGGACCATTTTGATGTAATATTGACTGGAGAACGCCATGAATGGCGTTTGTCTTTTTCATTCTGGCGTGTACCTACTAACGTGCAATTAAGTTTTAAAGTTAATAAATCATTTCTTGGACGTTTAAAATTAGAACATTGCGTTGTGAAGACCGGGACAGCCCGGGCTGGAAGAGTTAGTGTGGGCAGGCCTCCCACTAGCTAGGGCATTGGTTCCCAAAGTGGGGGTCGCGGGCCATCTGTGTACACGTATAAAAAACCTAGGACCGCTGAGAGAATGCATTCCAGACTGCTCGATACAACCAATAAATAATCTTGAGTGACCCCTCCTTCACGGGCGCGTAATTTTTTGTATGGTCGAAAGGGGGCGCGTCTCAAATAAGTTTGGGAACCAATGCACTAGATGGACCGAGGATCTGGTGACGGTCGCGGAAAGTACCTGGATGCAGCCAGCGCAGGTCCGGTCGTTGTGGAAATCATTTGGCTATTTGGCTGAAACAAAACGAACGAACGAACGAAAAGCCTGGTAAAAATAATATGGATTTTAGACTTATGATTATTCGTTTCAGCCAAATGACGTCCTCTGCTGGATAAAGGTATCATCGTTCGTTCGAGGTACAAACGTCCTCCTGAACGATTGAAAGCTATTGTTTATCGTCGTTTCAGCCGAAAGACGTCCACTGCTGGACAAAGGCCTTCCCCAAGGATTTCCACAAAGACCGGTCCTGCGCCGCTCGCATCCAGGCACCTTCCACGACCTTCACCAGATCGTCGGTCCACCTAGTGGGAGGCTTGCCCACGCTACGTCTTCCGGCTCGTGGTCGCCACTCAAGAACTTTCCTGTCCCAGCGGCCATCAGATCTACGAGCTATGTGCCCCGCCCACCAGATTATATCACAATTAAAGATAATACCCATTACAAATAATAATAAATAGAAACTTTCTTATTATTTCTTATTATTATTAACGCTTATTTCGTAAGCTGTCGCAACTCGCCATAATCCAATGTAATGTACGGGTTTGAATAGAGGTGGCGCGATGAATAGCAAGAAATAATCCTTCGAGGAGCACTTCGGAACGAATAGTTCTGCAATTAGTGGTCACGGAACTTTGTAAAGGAACGTCCCCATTGAAGCTGAAGTTGCAAACTTCAAAAAGATCTCAGCTTTCGTGACGATATCGTTATTGTGAGGACAGTATTGAAAACAGACAAGTGATATTTATCGTGTTTCTTATTTACCTTATTTCCTAAAAAGTTCCTTTAGGTTTATCTTATTTTTTTAAAAAAGTGATTCCATAAAGTGGTTCGTTCGTTTCAGCCGAAAGAAGTCCAAAGCTGGACAAAGGCCTCCCCCAAAGATTTCCACAAAGACCGGTCCTGTGCCAGAAAGTTCCATAAAGTGGTGTAGTGGTTTAATAACTAAGTAAAGAAAAAAAGAACGATATTATCAATATTGTCGGCATTATCTTTTTAATATGTTGCAGCCTTGCAGCACTGAAATTAATCTAGGTAAAATAAATAAATACTTACACAAACTGTTACAGGAAGGCTTGGCTTTGTAACAAAAATGATCTAAATAAATGTACTTTTTATACATAGCTACACCAAATACCGAGAAATATTACAGCCAATATAGAGAATTTTGGGTAGAAAACAGAAATTGCAACGTTTTAAAATATTAGCTTTTTTGTCAAGTTGGCCACTAGTTCGTCTTCGCCTTTGAAACTTTTGATTGTTTCAGAAAAGAACAAAAGTTAGCAACGTAATGTGTGGGCGTAGGTAATGCTTTCAAAACGCTTTCTCAAGGATACTTCAGGGATTTTGAATGTTTTAGAACTAATAAAAGAAAAAACTTAATACTTACTCTCTATTTAAGTTACGTTAAATCTTGACAAAAGGTCCTGGACAGTCATGTCAAGACCAATTTAAGTCGCGCAAGATCTTAAAATAAGTGGTGGGAATAGTAAAATGGGTACCACTATTGGCGATCAATACATTTTTTCTTGTTAACCTCTCGTGGTAAGTATTAATATGCATAAGTGTTACAGTGGGTTCACCACAGTAGGCTAGTTTCCTTAAAAAAATTGTTTAGTCCGTCATGTTTAATATCAAAAAATATTGTACACATATATTTTTATTTGTCAATCTAACAAATAATTACATAGGTGCGTTGAAGTTCCGCGCGACGTCACAAAGTTCGGCACTTTTATGCACTCATTGACGTCACGGGCCTCTTCTTATGAACTTTGGCGCGCTTTATCTCTTTAAATTTTCATTGGTTTGGAAAAGTGAAAAATACGTGTAGAGTATTTTTTGATAAATTAACTGACGGACTAATTAAAACTCTTGCTTTTTGATCCAGGAAACATCCCTATAGTCCAGCGGTGGATAAGTTCGAATCAGGGTTTTTTAATCTCGATTGCGCGAGTCCGACACCGATTGACGATCATTGTCGCATTATTGCCAGTAACCGAAGTTTTTCTTTTGAATGCAACATGCACCAAGTCTCTATTTTACAAAATATTTTACGAACTAAGTAAGTTTTAGTAAGTCCTAAGTTATCCAATTGTTTTAATTACACCAGTGAATTTTTTGAATTTGTTGTGTACCTTTCGGAAATAAAGTTTTTATTATTATTCTCTTTATTAACTTTGGTTCTTAATTTTAAATATTTTTTTACAATGTAAATTATCAAAAAAATAAAAATAAAAATACATTATAAAAAAATACTTAAAAATAGTTATTCGTATGTAGTTGAAACTTCCTTCTCAGTTTCAAGTTGCACAATATTTTTGAACGTATTGAACTGGTTGTGTTTGAAGCGCATCACGTACCTATTGCTTGGGCAATTTGTCTTCGATATGTTTTCACAGATGTGCTGGGAAAGCTATAGAGCTGTTGCACTATAGAAAGAGATAAAGATATTGCTAAGTATTTAGGTTTATACCAGAAAGCACAGTGTAGGACGTCCACCCACAAGGTGGATCGACGACCTCATAAAGGCAGCACGAAGGTGCTAGATGCAGGTTATAAATGTACAGCAGTCTTATGGCTGAAACGATGATGATGATGATGATGATGATTTAGATTTATGAGGGCTGTGGTATTTGCACTCACAAGTTCGGTGTCATTTAAAAAAAAAATCCAACTTACATGAAAACAAAATTCAAATGTGAATGACATGTTTACATGCATTATCACCATCAGAAAAGAAAGAGAGAAAATAAAAACGTTTATTTACCTACTAAAATCACAAATTAAAACAAAACTTTATCAAAATGGTCTGAAACTGAAATGAGCATAAATACTGTAGCTCTATCGAAATTTAAAATAATTGTGTGCAGCCCCTTATCCTAAACCCTTCACATTAATTCCAATTACATTTAAAAATTACCACAAAGAATGGGGAATTGGAATGGAACATGGCATGATATCTTGGAATATAATGAAACTGAACTGGCAATAAACAGTTTTGATTTAATCAGAATCTGACTTGCAAGAAAAAGTGGTATAAATGTTTAACGATATGCTAATTTGTCATGGCAAATATCAATGAGTCAACGACAGTATGAAATGATGACTTTAGCTAAGTAATTATTTATTTTACACATTGACAAAAAATAACTTTGCAACAGAAAGTAAAGTCTCAATGCAGACATGTCATATGCCGTCGCCACAGTGTCAAGATTATTTCCAGCAGCTGATTCGATGATAAAAAGTCATTTGTTCCCAGGATTTCTAAACCTACTCGTAATAAAAGTTGCGAAATCCATGTAATGTACTTTATAGAAAATAGTTATAAAAAAAGATACCGACCGAATTGAGAACCTCCCCCTTTTGTTGAAGTCGGTTAAAAACTCATAAAAATAATTTATTTATGCAAGTAGGCTTTAAAAAGCACCTTTAGACGTCCCAATATTAACCCTAGCACTGCTAAAATAAGTATTAGTTACCTACTTTACATTTATTTGATCTCATTTTAGATGATGATTTTATTTTAAAATGTGCTATCTGAAATGATCATCTTAGTGCCCTAATAGATCTAACTGACTACATTCTCCTAAATAACATAAAGCTGTAAATGCATACCAACATTTATTGTCTATTGACATTATGAGGAAGCCCATCAAGTCAAATAACCCCATTATGTCCAAGGATCAATATCATCAGGCAAATGGTGCGCCATGGATGTGCCAAAACCAACATCATGGATTGATTATATTTGGCCACAGCATCTGTAGCCGTGCATATTCCACGGCCATTTGGCTACGGCTAGTATGTGTTGGAGTTATTGCAAGAAGCTGCTTGTGGTTGGGGCATCTTAGGTACAAATAGCTGTGTATTAACACTGTGGTTTGAGGGATAGGTAGGGCTATTTGGTCTATGAGATTGTTAGTTGAATATCAGGGGAATGCCCTGAAAATTTCAATCATGTTTGCTAAATTTGGTTTGGTATATTTTTTGTTTTATACGCCCCATCATAGAGAATTGAAACAAATCTGTATAAAAAATAATAGTCAGATGTGTTATGAAGCGTACAACTCAGGAACACCTGGACCAATTTGGTTTTCTATAAATAAGGTTGTTATGTAATTTTTTTGTATGTCATGTACTTACAAACATAAAAATACATAACACTTATTTTTCAACTTTGGCCATTCTGTGAAAGTTTTTATAAAGAGAAAAAATCCCATTTAACTGTGTAACCGAGTATCTGACAGGTCAGCTATTAACAAATTAACAGTTCACAAGTTGCAAGCAAATGAAGCAAAGTCATAAATACAGCTAATAAAAACACATGCCTCCTCATTCCAGCATTTAACAACCATCTCCGTCTTCATTAATAGGCTGTATAAATCAACCAGTAACCACGCTTCAATGTAAATGCTAATCGGTACGCCCTGAATTTAATCGCCCCATTAGAATCACTGAACACGGCTCCTGCAGCCTTCAGCCAATGGACTGGTGTTGAATCGTTAAACAATGGTTTAAACGGGCAATTAGGACACCAAGGGATGAATTACCGGTTTTGTAGACAAAACATTTTAGGTTTCTGCTGACTGACTAGGCGCACACCACCGACTTTTAGTTGGCCGATAGTTGGGTCAGGCTGTTAATCAGTATGGACATGTATGAAAGTGCTCACTTTACACCGATTTGGTATCGGCGGATTCTTCATACAAAAGAGAATCGGGCCCAACTATAACTTACTTGACTTATGGTCCTATGTCCCCTAGATGGGGCAGAGGGCGTCCACAACAGTTCTCCATCTCGTCCGGTCTTGAGCTTCTCGCTTGATTTCGCTCCAGGTCTTGCCGATCTTCTTCGCCTCGTCCGCTACAGTGCGCCGCCAAGTTTGCCTGGGGCGACCACGTTTGCGTTTTCCTTGGGGATTCCAATCCAGAGCCTGCTCAGGGATTTGATCGGGGTCCCTTCGGAGAATGTGGCCAATCCAGTTCCACTTGCGGCGCTTGATCTGCTGGTCGATCGGAATTTCGTGGCAGCGTTCCAATAGCTCGACGTTGGAGATTTTCTCGGGCCAGTATATGCCGAGAATTCGGCGAAGGCAGCGGTTGATGAAGACCTGCAGCTGGTGCGCCCAACTATCGGCCAACTAAAAGTCGGTGGTCTGTGCCTAGTTTTAGGCTATAATTGACTGCTAAGGGCTACTTTGTACAGACTACAAATAGGCTGTTCTGAACAGAGACATTAATCATTCAATTATAATAGATCGTTTCATTCACGAAGACGTGCCCCACCATTTTTGGTCGAGGGAAGCGCGGAGTGCAGGGAGTTGGATCCGAGGAATCCGAGCGTCATTATTGTAGTGTGCGTGCATTCATAGATTTATGCGTGTACCGGTAACACTCAAACATTAGCGGAAGAATGGTGGGGCGCGTCTTCGTGGCTGAAACGATCTATATGTGGCGTATAATTTATGACGCCTAAGATTTCATTTTAATGTTCTGGGTATACATTAAAGTTTTATCTCCGTAAGTATTCGTATTCATAAATTCAATTTATTTCCCTCAATATATACGAGTATAGAAAAAAATACCGAAAAAATGTTATTTTTATTCAAATCTGTCTTCTACTTTATTCAAAAATAACTTTCTTATTGTACGTTGTTTTTAAAACACTACGTTTCCTTTTACTAAAATATAGAGCAGAAAAGCTAAAAGATATTTTTGTTATCTGATCCGGCACCCACTGTCAGCTATACATTCTTTCTGATCCTCTGCACGGCAAAGAAAGTTTCGCGATTTACAGAAGACACTTTTCAGTAATCAGATCAATGCCTAATAATCATCCAATCTAAAACTCTTTTTTATGTGACTAGAAAATATATAGGTTAATGTTGCGGTAATAACATTTTTTTTTGACTGTGTAATTATTTCATATTAACGAGTGCAAAGCACCGTAGTCAAATAATTAATAATGAAGCTTACAAGCTTACATCCAAAACGATCCCTAAGCACTTCCAATTTCAAGTGATTTAAGTTTAAGTGCTCTATAATAACTGTATTAGATATCTTGTTCTACATAACTATTTAAACATACGTTCATCTTTTGAAACAGATTACGTCCACATTTTCTCGCATAGAGTACTTTTCATAAACCGGCGATATGCCATACCTAGTGCGATTTCTGTGAAATCTTCTTCAAAAACCATCCTAACCGCCCTCATAAACTTACCATAAATTCAAAATTAAGGCCGAAGAACTAAGCGTGATCTCTCACGTAGGCAGCTCCTGCAAGCGTGTCGCGTCTGCCCCGTTTGTCATTGACAGCACACACAGGTGTAGACTTTTATTGAGATAAATGCCTGTGGCGCGAGCCAAGTAGAGGTGTACCACCTACTTAAGTCTAGTGCTGGTTGTATCAAACTTTTGGGATAAGTAGGCCGAAATGGAGTTCGGTTGTTTCACATTATGTAGGTAAAGGTACTTGAAGACGAATAAAAGTAATGTGAACGGTAGGTATGGATAGGCCATTTTCCTGGGTAAAAAAAGAGGCCCGAGCAAATCAAATTACAAATGTCTTTATTACTTATTGCAATCTAAATCATCAGTCTTAATCAATCACTGCAGGAGCAAGACTGTTTCTAATTTACAATGGAGGTAATGGAGGAATTGGCTTACACTCCCCACGCTGGCCAGACGGGTTAGAGAGGTCTATTATAGAATTTTTGTCCGTTAGTCGCCTGGCAGAAAGACTTAAAAATGATCCTATCGTACAAATTAAAAATTTTCTAAAGGTTCGGCCAAACCAACGCGATCACACGCGATCAGCCGGCGTGCAGCGATGGCGATCAATGCATTTTAGTCTGGTCGCCATCGCTGCACGCCGGCTGATCGCGTGTGATCGCGTTGGTTTGGCCGAACCTTAACTATAAACACTAGGAGCCTGGATATGTCCCATAATGTTAGAACTATGACTGCTCTATTTACAACAACTCACAGAGAACATAATGCAACATCGCAATGACAATTGTAAAATAACGACAGCAGAAAAGTGACTCGCGTCCATGGAACTCTTTTGCTTTACGCAGTATACATAATACGGTATTGTTTTTTGTCAGCGATTTATTGTCCGGTTTATGCCCCCGCGAGTGTCCGGAATACGTAACCATTGGGCTGGCCAGTTGATAGCTTTCTGTTATAAGTTATTGTCGGGGTCACTGATCAGGGAATCAGATGGGAAAGTGAGTGAGGCAATGGGATAGCGCGCGTGAGTCTATTATTAAAACGTGACATAGTAACTGTTTAGATTTTTGATTTAGTGGTTTGGATTTTCATATGAATAGTGGATTTTATTTTGAATTAAGCAATAGGACTAAAGGACTATCTCACCTGGTGGTTTGCGGGTTCGAATTGCGATGGGGACAAAAGTTATTGAAATAAGTCTAGAGACTTGCGGCGATACCATGTAATCCAACATGATGTTGATTTTAGGAGATTCTTATTCAATGAAAAAATTACACTCTAATATTGTGTGGCATACATAGAATGGAAGCAAACATTGAATTTTCTGACATAATCCTGTTTATTGTGTAACCTAATTGATACCGTTTGAAAGAGCTAGATAGCGTTTAGAAGCACTTTCAGGATCAGTAATTATTTTTTTGATATCTTGTATAGTTTATAAATAATAGAGTGAGATCTTTTATCGTTTCCACCCTGTATAGGTACATATTATAAATATGACATAGTGCTAGGTGAATACGATACGAAACATTTACTGACTTTATAGTTTACTAGCTTTCCGCCCGCGGCTTCGCGCGCGTGGACTACATTATCTACATATTTTACGGAACCCTATTCTTTTCCAAAATAAAATTTAGCCTATGTTACTCGTGGATAATGTAGCTTTCGAATGGTGAAAGAATTTTTAAAAACGGTCCAGTTGTTTTTGAGCCTATTCATTACAACCAAACAAACAAACAAAGTTTTCCTCTTTATAATATTAGTGTAGATACGAAACATTTACTGACTTTATAGTTTAAATCTATTAAAAGTCGCATTACCAATTCAAGCGGTCTTTACAAAATCACAAGGTACACTAAGGACTAACTAGAGACAACTGAGTCGGGCTAGACCAAGACAAATGTTTCGTCAACAAACATTGGCTTTGCGTGGGAACCGACCCGTGGACCGCGTAATGGCTCCGATTGAATCACAAACAGACCCTAGGACGATGACAATTGGACTGAATGGATATCTACCCATTTCTATTACATTCTAAGTAAAACAACCAGTTGGAATCTATCAAATATCTATCTGTCTACAGTAGACAAGACAAATTCGAATTATTAATTTCAAAGGATGATGGGCACAAATGTATGGAAAGTGGTACCCGCTCCAATAGCCATAACCAATATATATTTCAAAAGGCCTCTAGATGTAGGAAAATATCTGCTATGGGGCCAGTTCTAATTCACGTTTTGAAAGCAGTAATTCCACTAAGTATTATAAGAAAGTATAACACAATCATCCATGTATACGAGTGTGTACTATGACTACAATCTATTAATATAACTAAAAGAAGCATTGAAAAGGAAAGGATTATACCTACGACGAACTACCCAAGCTATTAGCCCTTGATTCTCTTTCATCATCATCATCATAATCATTTTAGCCATAGCACGTCCAGTTGAACATAGGCCTCCCCCAATGATTTCCACAATGGCCGGTTGGTTGCAGCCTGCATCCAGCGTATTCCCGTTACCTTTATGAGGTCGTCGGTCCATCTTGTGGGTGGACTTATTGGGACTCGTGGATTTTTTCACTTTAGCAACCCATAATAAAATCCTTAAGAAGTAATAAAATTCTAACCCCTTTATTAAGAAAATTAAGTTACACCCTAGTTGAACTCTGGTTTAAATTGTCATTTGGTATGGAAATGTCATTTTAATCCATGGTTCATCCTAGGTGTAACTTTTTATTAATAAGGGGTAGTAGTTCTTCAAATAAAAATATTTATTTCACAATTATCCCCATAAATAATTATAGAGTTAAGGAAGGATGCTGGAGCAGTAAACCCTTCATGCCTCGCATAACCTAAGTACCAAACGATGGACACGTGTGATACTTCGACTACACAAAAAGTATGTTTATCTTCGAACGCAACCAGATCTGAGGCTGGTGGCTATAGTAAATGTTGTTCGTCTTGGTAAGACCTTTCAAATGACACTACAAACATAACTATTGGAGCCGGGTACCATTCTGCAAAAAAGTATGTTTATCTTCGAACACAACCAGATCTGAGGCTGGTCGTCATAGTAAAAGTTTTTTGTCTTGGTAAGACCTTTCAAATGACACTAGAAGCATATCTATTGGAGCCGGGTACCATTTTGCCCATTGTCCTTTTCACGTTGCATAATTGAATTAATTTAAACAGGTTACGCGGATAGATAACATTTAAATATTACCTGTATTTGTCTGACGTTTTGACCGAGTTGCACCGGCCGTGGTATTTTACCTATCCGCGTATCGCGTTAAAACCTATTTAAATTAATTCAACAAATTCAAATTATTTATAGCTATTCCACACGTTTGATAGGATCTTCAAAAATAGTATAGGACAGTCGGTTATTCAGGATGAAATTCTGTCATATCACGAGCGTGTGTCCAGTTACTTAGTTATTCAAATTCAAATTCTTTATTAGTGTAGGCACTTTTTAGGGCACTTATACTCGTACACACTACTTCAAATCATGTAAAAATGCGTACAACATTTTATCGTTCATTGAAAGAGTTTTAAATTTTCAGTCGAATAAATAGCGATACTGAAACTTTTATTAAGAGTTTTTCAAATGAAATCATGCATTAAAAATGCAGTTAGGCCGCTCTCACTCTCGAGGCCTCTTTTTGTATTTATTTATATCAATAATGAATTGAAACTGGAGATGAAAAAAACTGAATTATTTGTACGAGTATGTTTGGCAGAACGTGAAAATAGCGCGGTATGCCAAACATACTCTTGAAAAACTAGAACTATTCAGGTTCGATTTAGATTGTCCTTTAGTGTTGGATACCTACTCCATTTATTGAGGAAGGCTATAGGTTATATAACATCACGCTACTTCTAGTTGTAGTGGATCATCAATGGACAATTTTGCGAAAATAGGAAAAAATATTCAAACGATTTTCACGCGCACGAAGTCACGGGCACAGCTAGTCTACTAACAGCAACTAGTTTTATACAAATGTAGTACGCACTATAAATACTTTCTAGATTTGTAAAGCATCAATTTTGTTCTGTGAAACATTTTTATTAAGGCTGAGTTGCACCACCAAACATTGACCGTAACTATAACGATAGACGATGATTTTTGTATGGAGTTTGACAGATTTTTGACGTTTGTTACAGTCAAAGTAAGATAGAGAAAGTATAAGAAAATAAGAAGAGTTTGGGCTGACAGAGCTACTATAGGAGCCGCTCGACGGAAACTACTCCAAAGTCAACGCCTTGCATTGATTTTTCTTTGCAAAGCTTACAGAACTGTGAGCACGGAGGCTCTGCCAGTCAGTCCTGGCTGGTGTACTGCCGGTCGACTTAGAGGTACAAAAGCGTGCGGCTATGTACTTCGCATCAAGGGAAAATATAACCACCGATTTCTTAAATAGCCGCGATCGTTCTAAAATAAGTCGATTATTTGATTCCCGAGAAGTCGTTGAAGAAGATTTGAAAGAAAGAAAGAAAGAAAATTGTTTATTTGGTTCAAACATAGTAATGTTACACAATTTGGTTAATAATTATAGATAAATTGTTGAACCAAAATGGCTCCTACTCAGCTTGTATCATATTCCGTAAAGAACATGATGCTGGTATTCTGTAGGAACCATTTTGAAAAGAGCGTCACCAGGGACGCAATAAACATTGGCATTTCACCATAAACATTAATAAACTTTTACATAAAAATGTAACACTTAACAATATGAAATAAAATCTACTCTTTATTGCTTAAAAAAATACCTAGACTTTTCTCTCTTAGGTGAGCATGTGAGCGTGTTGTGTACTATGAGTGTATTAGTGTGAGTGTGTGTGAAGCAGGCAGAAAATAATAACAATAATAATATCTACAAACATTACTTTAAAGCTACTTAAACACCGGATATCTGGTCATTGAAAATAAACTTCTTTAAACTACATTTGAAGGCTGCAATTGTTGTAGAATTTCGGACTGGCGGCGGTAAATTGTTCCAACACTTCGTGGCAGAATACCGGAAGCTGCCACGAAAAGCAGCTGTTCTGTGTTCTGGACATATTAGACGTGAAGCGATTCTCATTTTACGCTGAGACACCCTCAGTTTAGCGAATAAATATGCAGGCTCCTCATTGTTAATTACTCCAAAAAGTAAAGAAGCAAAGTGTAATTTCTGTCTGGCTGCCATATTCAAGAGATTGTTACGGTTCAGAAATGGAGTGACATGTGATCGTGGCGGTATTGGAAAGCAGAACCGCGCACAAGCATTTTGGACACGTTGTATCAATTTCTTCGTACGCACTAATAAACACCCTCCAAAAACATTGTCACAATAATTTAGCTTTGAAAGGACAAGTGATTCGCATAAATTAACTCTCGTCTCTACATCTATGTATTGGCGGATTTTATATAAAACTCTAAGCCTATAAAAACAATTACGCATTATTTCATGAATGTGTCCTTCAAATCGTAACCTTCCATCCATCAGTAGACCCAGATTGCGAGCTTGTGGAACATTTTCCAAACTTAAACCCATCATAGACACATTTGGACACTTGGCAGAAACTGTAGCGATACCAGTTTTAGAACCTAAAATCATATATTTGGATTTCTTTGGGTTTAATATTAAGTTATGTCGATCACTCCACATGCTAATACGGTTTAGGTCTTCGTTTAATTTATCTACAGCAGAAGAAGTCGATTCAGGCTCGAATGAAATGTATATTTGGAGGTCATCGGCATATAAGTTGTTTAATAGAAAAATGCTAGTTCAGCTTGTGAATACATTTATTGGAGTGAATCGACATATTTGACAAATACATGGTTTAAAACTTAACGGTAGGGGTAGCAGCGCGTCCATTGGCTGCTTAGATATCACGCGATCGCAGCCTCTTCTGATTGGCTGTTGCGGAGATCACGTCACAAGAACGGTAGCCATCAATTCTGTGGTACGATGCGGATAACGCGAGACAGTAGGGTGACAATGGGTTTGGTCGGCTCGAACATCCTCCCGGCCGTTGAAAGCTCTACTGTAGCTTTCGACTCTCAGTCATCAGACATTGGTAGGAGATAAAGTCGGTTCAGGGCCCGTCGAATGGTGCCATGAGCAGTGGTTACGTCGACCACCCGAGGTATTCCATCTGGTCCAGGGAACAGCTTGGCAATTCTTCCTAGTCGCCAGCAAAGAGGAGGTGCGTTTGCTTCCTTTATTAGAACCATGTCGTTGAGTTTGACATCTCTACATCTCGTTTGCCATTTGGTTCTCTGCTGGAGCTCCGCGATGTACTCAGAGGTCCACCTTTGCCAGAAATGTTGTCGCGCCTGCTCTAGGCGCTGGAACCGGTCGAGACGATGCAGCTTGGAGTCCACGAAGCTCGGTGACGGCAGCGCGGTGAGTTGTATACCAATCAAAAAGTGAGCCGGGGTGAGTGGTTGGAAATCAGTGGGTGATGGACTGAGGGGACATAGGGGTCGGCTATTTAGGATAGCTTCGACTTGTGCGAACAAAGAAGACAACTCCTCAAAGGTTAGGTGAGTATTTCCTAAAATTCTGTGAATGTGGTGTTTGGCTGATTTAACTCCGGCCTCAGCTAGACCGTTGAAGTGAGGAGCGTATGCAGGCGAGAATTTAAAATCTATTCCTTGACGAGTTGCAAACTCGTGTATAGAATCCTGATTTGAATTTATAAAATTACTAATTTCTTTGGCTGCAGCAACAAAGTTTGTGCCGTTGTCACAATAAATAGTAGTAGGTATGCCTCTACGTGCAATAAATCTTTTGAGAGTGAGAACAAATGCATCTTTACTTAATTCACTGACAGCCTCTAAGTGAATGCAGTGATATCTAAAACATATGAATATACATAAATAACATTTGGTTATTTTACAGCCACGACCTTTACGGTCAGTAATTAGAAAAGGTCCAGCAAAATCAGTAGCTACAGTAATAAAGGGAAAATCAGGCTCTACGCGGTCCTTGGGCAAGTTTCCCATAATATTGCTCATAGTTTTACCCTTAACACGTCGACAGACAAAACAGGATCGAGCTACGTTTCTGGCTAGGTTTCTACCGCCAATAGGCCAATAGCGATCTCTGACTGAAGCGAGCATCTGCTGGGGTCCTGCGTGTAGGAGACGCTCGTGTTCTTCATGAAAAATAAGCTTGGTTAAGGGATGATTGGCCTTTAAAATGATTTGATGTTTTTTGTCGTATTGGTAAGTAGAGGTTTCTATGCGGCCTTGAACTCGTAAGATGCCTTGATCATCTAAGAAAGGAGTTAATGAAGCTAACATACACTTCGCTGGTAGAGTTTTATTTTGGCGCAACTGAGAGATTTCATTTGAAAATGATTCGTTTTGGGATGCAATGATAAGAGTTTGTAGAGATTTGTTAAGTTCGCTTACTTGAAGTTCGCCTACGAGTTTGCTGTTGGGGTTTCTACAATTGTTAACAAATCGGAGGACTCTAGCATAGACTCTTTGAAGCATGGAGAGTTTGGAAAATCTTTGAAAATCCACTGCTGGTGTCGAAGACGCTACCTCCGCCACCAAGGCAGGCATGGCTTTAAGTTCAGGTAACTCGACAGCTAGAATAGGGAACGGCGGCCATGAAGATTCGTCTTGTTGTAAGAAGGTTGGCCCGTGCCACCACATAGAGCAATCTCTAATGTGTTGCGGCTCTACTCCTCGCGAGAGTAAGTCGGCTGGGTTCTCTGATGTAGGGACGTGACGCCAAGACGAATAATCAGTTAGCTCACCTATAACCGCCACTCGATTAGCAACAAATGTTTTGGTTTTATTAGGTGCTTTCAGCCATCCCAAAACGACGCTAGAATCTGTCCAATAGACATGACGATTAATTGTGCAACGAAGAGCTTGAGAGACAGATGAAGACAGCTGTGCACCAACGACAGCAGCGGATAACTCCAACCTGGGAATTGTAGAGGCTTTTAGAGGAGCTACGCGTGCCTTTGCACACAGTAAATTGACTCTGACATTGCCATCGACGTCGATGGACTTTAGATATATGCATGCGCCATAGGCTTCTTTAGAAGCGTCACAAAAACAATGCATCTCTACATAGTTATAGTTTTCTATTAAGACGTGTCTTGGCAGTTCTATTTTAGATAAATGTGAAATATTTTGGGAGAACTTGAGCCAAGTTTTTTGAAATTCTAGTGGAACTGGTTCATCCCAGTCCATTTTGAGAGACCACAGTTTTTGAAGAAGCATTTTGGGCTTGATAGTGCACAGGGATAATAATCCAAGGGGATCAAAAATTTTAAAGGTTGTTGAAAGAATGGATCTTTTAGTAAGAACATTAATTGGTTCGCAATCTATTCGAAAAAATAATAAGTCAGACGAAGGAGACCAGCCTATGCCTAGAGTGCTGGTAGAGTTGCTGATAATTAAATTACCTTCTTCGACATTTATAGCATCTGGAGAGAAAAGATCTGGCAAGTTAGACCTATATTTCCTTAAGGGAAAACAACCCTTAGCTAGCTCAGCTGACACTTGGCGTTGAATGTAGCGAAGTTCTGATGTAGAGTCACATCCGGTTAGCAAATCGTCGCAGTAAAAATCCTTTTGTATAATAGTTTTTAATTTAGGATCGCTACATTCCTCACCAAGTTGCCAGAGACACCTAGTGGTGAGAAAACTAGCGCTGGAGAAACCATACGTCACTGTATTCAGTTGTAGAGTGCATAGCTCCTGGTTCTCTTCGTCGCGCCACAGAATCAGCTGTAGATTGCGATCTGTTTCTTTAAGAGCAACCTGCCGGTACATTTTCTCAATGTCACCAGAAATGATGTACTTGTGTTGGCGAAATCGAATGAGTATATTGAATATTGAGTCTTGAATAGTTGGTCCTACCAATTGTATGTCATTCACTGATACCCCTGAAGTAGTGCGAGCAGACGCATCGAAAACAACACGCAACTTGGTTGACTCGCTATTCTCTCGAATGACCGGGTGATGGGGTAGGAAATAGGCACCTATAGGCCTAGACAGTTCAATCTCTGTTAAATGACCAAGCGCAGAATATTCATGGATAAAATCAGAATAGGCTGTTTTTAATTCTGGCTGCTTTCTAAAGCGTGCTTCAAGATTTAGAAATCTTTTCTTAGCTAGTTGGTATGAGTCACCTAGGCAATCTCTATTACGATGAAGAGGGAGACTCACACAAAAACGACCATTGGTTAGACGAGTAGTAGTGGAGAGAAAGTGCTGTTCGCATAGGCTTTCTTCCTTTGAATAGGGTTGGCGGTCGGGAAAGCTCTCTAGCTCCCAAAACTTAGTGATAAGGTGCTCTAGATTATTATTTGTAGAGCAATCATTATCGGAATTATCGTTTTTCAATAGAAAATTGCATGTGATAGTTTTATTGGAAGTTAGTTGTTTAGGCATTGTAGGTAGGGGACCAGCTACGAGCCACCCTAGTTTAGAGCTGCGAAGAATGGTATTGCAGTCTTCAAGGCGACGTTGCTCGGAACCTATCAAATCCCAGAACAAATCAGCACCAATCAGCATGTCTATAGGCGATGGCACGTTGAAACTAGGGTCAGCCAGATCACAATTAGGTAGATTTAGAGGTCTAGAATCGAATGCAACCTTAGGTATATCGTCTGAAATTTGGGGTAAGACTAGACAATACATTGTTACATTAAATGGACTAGTGTTTGATTGTAAATTAATAGCACATCTCTCAACATTAATGTTTAAAGAAGTGTTGCCTATGCCGACTATGTTTACACTTGGGGACAGCAAAGGGGTTAAATTTAACTTTTGTTTCACCATATCAGTTATGAAAGACGACTGGCTTCCGCTGTCAAGCAAAGCCTTTACAGTTATAGTGTTTTTAGTAACGGGATTAGAAACTTGAATTTTAGCGGTGCACAGTAAAACATTTGTGGTGGTTTGAGTAGAAGACATGACAACTGTTTGAGAGGAATTAGAGGCATCTGAATTTTGAGTAAAATGCAACAATGAATTGTGTCGTTTTTTACACGAACGACAAGACCCAACAAGTTTACACTCTTCCACCTTGTGGCCTGGTTTTAAACAGTTTTTGCATAGCTTTAGAGACTCGACTATAGAATTTCTATCCTTAGGAGATTTTGATTTAAACGAAGAACACTCATAAAGACGATGTTCACCTCTGCACATCAAACACTCTAAAGACTTAGAAGAGGATTGACTATTGTCGCCACTAGTGGTGACAGCAAAAGATTTAGTTTGCTGAACTTTATTAGAGAGTGTGGGGTTGCCCCCTGGTTTGGTCTTGTTTTGTCTGTCTTGTAGCGGGCATTAGCGAGATTACTCATACGTATTCCTAATATTTAAAGCGTTATACAAAACTGTTTGAGATCTTATGTGACAAGTCAGTGTCTAATAAATCATCATCTAAAGTGTACGTTTCTTTTATCCTCTTATGGACCCTCATACACGCACAAATAGAGTAGACACCAAAGTGGTGACCCCGACCAACATGAATTCGCAAACAGGACCATCAACCAGCACTGCCACCTCCAGCGGAGTTACCGAATTGGCATCAGTAACAGTCTCGTCGAGAATACCGGAATTTTGGTGCGATCAGCCGCGTCTGTGGTTTATACAATGTGAAGCCATTTTGGGACCACAAAAGTTGAGTGATGAGGCAAGATTCAACCTCGTCGTAGCCAAGCTCGGGAAAGAGGTTATCCAGCAAGTCAGTGACATATTATTGAAACCACCAGATACCAAAAAGTTCGACGCATTGAAAGAGCGTTTATTGAAGGCTTATGAAGAATCAGAGTTAAGACAGTTTCAAAAACTTTTGAGTGGTATGGAGTTAGGTGATCAGAAGCCTTCACAGCTTCTGCGCCGAATGAAAGATTTGGCCCGTGAAAAGATTCCTGACGAAACTCTTCGCATCATGTGGCAAGGACATTTGCCTTCTTCCGTCCGTGCCGTGCTAGCAGTGAGTGAGAGTCAAGACCTGGAGAACCTGGCAGCAGTTGCGGATAAAATTATGGAAACATCAAGACCTTTACAAGTGGCAGAAGTGAACTCAACACCTCTCAGTGACAGTTCGTTCATTTTGGCCGAAATAGCTAAATTGAGCTTAAAAATCAGAGACATGGAGAGAGGTCGAAATCAATATAAAAGGTTTAACAATAATCGCTCGAGATCACGTTCGACGTCTCGTGCCCGTAACATGAGCCGCCGTACGCCGGACAGTCCAGGCTGGCTATGTTACTATCATCATAAATTTAGACAAAGAGCAATTAAATGTGTGGAACCGTGTGCGTGGAAAAAACCTGAACAAAAGGAAAACTAAACGTGGTGCAGTCGGAGGCGGCGATTTGCACCATCAATCCTGTTCACCGCCTGACCTTATTGGACAATAACAGTGGACTTAAATTTTTAGTGGACACAGGTGCAAATATATCGGTTTTACCAGTGACTCAAAAACAACGTTATTTTGGACAATGTGATAGTTATAAACTGTATGCAGCGAATGGTTCAGAAATAAAAACGTTTGGTGTTAAAACTCTCGATTTAGACTTTAAACTTCGACGACCATACCGTTGGACATTTGTGATAGCCGATGTCAAGCAACCAATCCTCGGTGCTGACTTTTTGAGTAATCATAAGTTGTTAGTGGACGTGAACAAACAAAAACTTATAGACTCTGTTACCAACCTCTGTTCTATCGCCTCAGTGACATTAAGTGATAACTTTTCAATACGAACAATAGACTGCAATAGTGAATATAGTGATTTGTTATTGGAATATCCGAACATTACCAAACCTATGTGCTTCAAAGATGCGCCACGTCACTCTGTCGTACATCATATTGAGACAACGGGATCGCCTGTCTTCGCGCGACCGAGACCTTTGCCACCTGACAAATATAGAAAAGTAAAAGAGGAATTTCAACGTATGCAGGAAATGGGTATTTGTCGTCCTTCAAAAAGCTGTTGGGCGAGCCCTCTTCATATAGTGAATAAAAAGAACGGTGAAATCAGACCCTGTGGCGACTATCGTCAACTCAACGCGATAACGAAACCCGATCGCTACCCAATACCACGCATCCAAGATTGTACTTATTTGTTAAACGGAAAAACCATTTTCTCACGGATTGATCTACAACGAGCTTACCATAATTTGAAAATTGCTGACAGTGATATCGAAAAAACTGCAATCACAACACCTTTTGGATTATATGAATTTACGAGAATGAGCTTTGGTTTGAGAAATGCCGCTCAAACTTTCCAAAGATTCCTAAATGATGAAGTTTTACAAGGACTACCCAATATTTTTATATATTTAGATGATATAATAATTGCATCGTCATCAAAATTTGATCATAAACAACACCTCAGACAAGTGTTTGAACGACTCGACAAATATGGTATTACAATAAACCTGGCAAAGTGCGACTTCGGCAAAACGGAACTAGACTTTTTGGGATACCGTGTGACGAAAGATTTTTTCGGCGGTAGGCGTTAAAAAAGTACGCAACACTCTCTTCGTAAAATTATATTTAAAAGTAGTAAAAGTTAATATTATTACCTTTTTGCTTTGCCACCGTACTTAAAAATCAACAACTTAGACGCACTGTCGTTTGTCACCACTTCTATGGTGTGACACTAGCACTTCACTGCACTCCTGTACCGGTTCTCCATCACATCAACTTATCTTCGCCATGGCCACACTATCCGATGTGCAACAGCTCCAGTCATCTCTTGAGGCTTCACTGCACCAGCGCATGAGTGACTTCGAATCACAACTCAAGACCTCCGCTGAGCCCTCATCGCTTGTACGGCTGTATGAAGAGTTCAGGGCGTTCAAGGAAACTGTTCACGGCATCCTGCAGCTGTTACGCAAGCAAATATGTGAGCTTTCTAAAGTCACAGATGCACTGGAGATGAGGCATCGTCGAAAGTGTCTACTGTTTGGTGGTATAGCGGAGGATCCTAAGGAGCAGACCACCGCTGTGATAAGTGACATCTTGTGTGAGCGTTTTGACATGAAGGACATTAGCTCCTCTACATTTGCTGCATGCCACAGGCTTGGATCCGCATCTAAGGGTCGCACACGACCCATTTTGGTCCGGTTTGTGGACCACTCCATAAAGTCAGCGGTGTGGAGAAAGAAGACTGTCCTGAAGGGAACCTCTACTGTACTGTCGGAATTCCTCACACGTCCAAGGCAAGAACTTTTTATGGAGGCACGCAAGCGGTTTGGCATCACAAACTGCTGGACACTTGACGGCAACATCTACGCCAAGTTGCCGGGTGGGATGCGTCGCCAAATTCATAATGTGCAAGATCTCGACTGCGACAAGCAGCCTGTTCCTGCCGGACCGGCTAGAGAGAGTCCAGCTACAGCGGACAAGAGGAGCAAGACCGCGTCCACCTCGGCCCCGCAGCGCTCCAAACGTACGGTCACCAAACAGGTTGCCGGGAAATGATAACTACCCGACAGTACTTGTTTTCACTGTATTGGCTCTGGAGGTACCTATACCCACATTTTATTCTTACTTAATTCAATGTTTACCTATCGTTTAAGACTTCTTTCCACTTTTAAAATATATTTCTACACCCATTTATTTACCATCACCTATCAATTTTGACATTGACAATACTACTGTTTGTCAATGTGACATTAGTACGTTTCGTTCGGAAACTCAGGTGCGTTTCGTTCCGCGTAAACATTTTTTTTTTTATCCAATTTTTTTTTTTTTTCTAAGTTTTGTAATCTTGTTTAATCAAAGTGTTGTTATTGTAATTTCTTCTAATAAGTCGAGTACCTCCGAGCTATTTTTTTTTTTTCTTTCTTTTAAATGTTTCGATTTGATCAAATTTTTTATCTCTTTTGTAAACCGGCAGACCCGAGTGCAGTGAATATTGAATATTGAAATATTTTATTATAATTTAATTAGTGTAATTATTATTATTAGAGTATTTTATAGATTTACTAATATTTTTATATGGATGACGAATCTTTCTTCTCAGCTCACGATTCCCCTTTATCTGACGACGATTCCTTCTGTGATACGCTAACTCTTGGAGATGCGTTAAATCATAAATTTACGAACTCTAAACGTTTTTTTAATGTTTGCCATGTTAATGCCCAAAGCATTCCTTCCCACTACGCTGACGTCCTTGAGACTTTCTCCGCTGATGACCTACATGCTGTCCTCGTGTCTGAGAGCTGGCTCAAGCCCTGCCTCGAGTCCACATCATACTCTCTTCCTGGATTTATCCTAATCAGAAATGATCGGACTGGTAAGGGTGGTGGTGGTGTCGCTATATACCTGCGCAGTGATATCCCGCATAAAGTGTTGAGCATGTCGCCATCTCCCTACAGTGCGTCCGCCGAGTTTCTATTCATTGAGGTCAGCGTGAAGGGCGTCAAGGCTGTCCTTGGAGTGGTATACTGCCCTCCAGGTGTAGACTACTTCCCACAACTTGAGTCTGCTTTGGAACCCATTTGTTCGGATTACATGCATCACTTAATCATGGGCGACTTCAACACCAATCTTCTTGTCAAATCTTCCTCTTCCACCAAATTAACTTCCTTGGTCACTTCTTTAAATCTCTCCATTCTTCCTCTACAGCCCACTCATCACAACATTGATTCCCCAGATACTTGGTTGGACCTTATCCTCACTTCTTCGCCTGAGGGTGTTATTTCACATGGCCAAATTGCTGCACCTGGTTTCTCCCGCCATGATTTAGTTTACGTGACCTACAGGCTCCACACAACCAAGCAAAAACGGACCACGGTGTTAATGCGTAACCTCGCTAAGGTGGATGCAGATGCCATTAAGCGCGATGCAGCATCGCTTGACTGGGAGCCTGTTGTGTCTGCGTCGACTATGGACGATAAGGTAGCCCTATTTAACTCCAATCTGCTGTCTCTATATGATGTGCATGCACCGCTGCGGCCTGTAAAACTGAAACGTCTTCCTGCCCCTTGGATCTCGAGGGGGGTGCGTGTGGCGATGACTCGTCGTGATAGGGCTTTCCGCAACTTTAAACGAGACCGCTGCGACTACAATTGGAGTAAATACAAGGCCGCAAGAAATCTTTGCAATCGGATGGTGAGATCGGCCAAACGCCACTATATCCATGACAACATTGTCAATGCCGCGTCTGCTGATGTGTGGAAGTTCCTTAAAACGTTGGGTATTGGAAAATGCCCTACGAAGCTTTCTCACTCCTCGTTCAGTGCTGATGAGCTAAACACTCACTTTTCCTCCGCTTCCACCTTAGATCCGCTCATCAGATCACATACTATCACTGAGGTAACTTCCAGACCTCTTCTAGTACCGGAAGTCTTCATGTTTTCTGCGGTGTCTGGTGATGAGGTCAGGAAAACCATCCATTTCATCAAATCAAAAGCGGTAGGTTTTGATGACATTGGCCGGACCATGATTCTCATGCTCCTCGAATTCCTCCTTCCTTTTATAACCCACATCATAAACTTCTCCTTGTCCTCTGGCTCATTTCCTCGCATCTGGTGCAAAGCCTTTGTAACTCCTCTCCCAAAAATACCCAATCCTGCCACCTTAAATAACTTCAGGCCTATTTCCATACTACCTTTCCTGTCAAAAATCCTTGAGGCGGTTGTCCACTCCCAACTGTCAAAACTCATCTTTACAAACAACCTCCTCAGTCCTTTCCAATCTGGTTTCCGGCCCGGCCACAGCACCAGCACCGCATTACTCAAGGTGACGGAAGACATTAGGATGGGAATGGAACATGGCCAACTAACACTTCTTGTACTCATCGACTTCTCTAATGCCTTCAACACAGTTGACCATGAAGTCCTCCTTTCCATGTTATCCCGCTACAATATGTCACCTGTCGTTATGAATTGGTTCGCTTCCTACCTCTGCGGTCGCCAACAGGCCGTACGTTTAGATAAAATTATTTCCCACTGGCGCGACCTCGTGACTGGTGTTCCGCAGGGTGGTATACTTTCTCCTCTTCTTTTCTCCATTTTTATCAATTCTATTACCTTCGGTATTGGTTCATCTCACCATCTGTATGCCGACGACCTCCAACTGTACCGGCACTGTCGCTTCGATGAAATTGACCAGGCTGTCCAACGCATAAATGATGACCTTGAGCATATCAGGGTATGGTCATATCGTTATGGCGTTGCTGTTAACCCTAACAAATGCCAGGCGATAATTATCGGTAGCCAACGTCAACTGTGCCGTTTAAATCTTGATGGTGTCGCTTCTGTCGCCTATAACGGTGTCGATATACCATACTGTACCAGTGTTAAAAATTTGGGTCTATATCTTGATTCTACTCTAAGCTGGACGACACATGTTTCCGAGGTTAGTCGAAGGGTCACCGCCACACTGCGCTCTCTTTGGAGATTGAAGTATTTTCTCCCTGTTAAAACCAAGATTTCGCTTGTCCACGCTCTTATTCTTCCGGTCATCGATTATGCTGATGTGTGTTATCCGGACCTTAATCAAGTTCTCCTCAACAAACTGGACCGCCTACTGAACAATTGCATCCGGTTCATATTTTGTCTTCGCAAATATGACCATGTCTCTTCCCACCGGTCTGAGCTCCATTGGTTACCTGTCCCTGCACGGCGCAATGTTAGAATCCTTACCACCCTTTTTACCATCTTAAATGACCCTAACTCCCCTTCCTATTTGAAAACACAGTTTAAACTTCTGAGTTCGACGCACGCACGTCAACTTCGTTCGTCCAACACGCTCCTTCTCTCCACTCCTTCCCACCGCACTGGTTTCCTCTCTAATTCATTTCTCCTCAATTCCATTCGCCTTTGGAACGCTCTTCCCGAGAACATCAGGCAGGCTCCTAGTAAGTTTGTTTTCAAACACTCTGTGCGCAAATATTTTCTTGAACGCATCATGTCGTCTTGATCTCCCTTATTCTTTCCTTTTCTCCCTTATCCTCTCCTATCCTCCCTTACCTCTCGTCATCCATTATATGTATGTATTTATGTATATATTTTGTATAAATATATATTATAATATTTTATGTATTATATTGTGTACATTTTTGTAGCTTTTTAGCACCGCCTACTAAATATCTCTGTTTTGCTCAAGGTCAGCTGGTAGAGAATGACGTATGGCATTAAGCTCGCCTTTTTGTACAGAACATTGTTGTGTGTGCAATAAAGTCTTTAAAAAAAAAAAAAAAAAAAAAAGATGGTTTGCAGCCGTTACCTGAAAAGGTCAAGGTCATCTCAGAATTTCCTAGGCCAAAGACAGTAGAAGAATTACGCCGATACCTGGGAATGATTAATTTCTACAAAAATCACCTGCCAAATTCATCGGAAATACATGCAAAATTAAATGACTACCTACATAATTCAAAGAAAAAAGACAAAACTATTATTTCGTGGACCGAAGAAAGTATCGAAGCCTTTGAAAAAAGTAAACAAAATCTTTTGGAAGCTGTCACGCTAGCATTTCCATCGCCGGACGCCCCTATATCATTGATGACAGATTGCTCAAATACTTGTGCCGGAGCTGTATTGCAACAAAAAGATGGCAATACTTGGAAACCTTTAGGTTTCTTTTCTAAGAAGCTTAGCAATACACAACAACTCTATAGTACCTACGACAGGGAATTACTTGCAATGTACATGGCGATACAACACTTTAGACATCTTATAGAGGGCAGACCCTTAACGATTTATACTGATCATAAACCGATAGTATATTCGTTAATGAAAAACACAGTTGGAAAAAACGACACGCCGAGACGAATACGACACCTCGATTTTATTATGCAATTTTGTACATCAATTCAACACATCAGTGGCATTGATAACATTGTAGCCGACACATTATCTCGCATCGCATCTATTGACATGCCTTCACCCATCGATTACCAAAAATTAGCCCGAGAACAAAGTAACGATGCTGAATTAAAAAACCTGATGCAATCGAGGACATTACACTTTAAACAAATATCTATTCCAAATTGCATCATCCCGATTTACTGCGAAGTTTCTAGAGAAGCGGCCCGACCATATTTGACACAAGCGTTTCGCGTATCAGCTTTCAAAGCCATACACGAAATAAGCCACCCAAGCATACGTACAACACGCAAGATGATCACTGATCGATTTTTCTGGAAAGGAATGAACAAAGACATCTCGAGTTGGACTAAGTCATGCCTCGAATGTCAGAAGTCCAAAGTTCAAAGACATACTATATCATCACTAGGAAAATTCCAGAATAGTGACAGATTTGAACATCTACACATGGACATTGTGGGTCCACTATCTTACTGCAATGGTTATCGATACTTAGTAACTATGATAGACAGAGCCACGGGTTGGCCAGAGGCTTATCCTGTTAAGGATATTACCGCTGAGACAGTTGCCGATATTATTTACTCAGGATGGATTGCACGTTTTGGATGTCCCTTGCGTTTAACGACAGACCAAGGTCGACAATTTGAGTCTACATTATTCAACCAACTGTCGAAAAGAATGGGCATTTTGAAATTAAGAACTACCGCGTACCACCCTCAAGCGAACGGTATGGTGGAACGCTGGCATCGCTCTTTGAAAGCAGCACTTATGTGTAGAGGAAACACAGAGCACTGGGTATCAGAGTTACCATCAGCATTGCTAGGGTTACGAGCAAGCATAAGACAAGATACTCAGATAAGCGCAGCCGAGATGGTATACGGAGAAACCATTAGACTACCGGGAGATTTCTTCCAGCCGAATACGCGAGAAATTTCCAATAGCCCTGATTTTTTAAAGGAGTTACGAAACAAGATAGTTAACTTGTCATCTGTGCCTAAACGAAATGTTATACAAGGAAAAATGTTTGTACATCCAGAGTTACATGAGTGCAACTACGTATTTGTCCGATGTGATTCAGTGACTAAACCCTTAACGCAACCTTACACAGGTCCGTATAAGGTTATTTGCAAGACTGATAAATATTTTAAAATATTGCAAGGAGAGTCAGAGAAAATAATTAGTATAGATCGATTAAAACCTGCATTTATGCTAGAGATTGATGAACAAGCGAACGCGACAAATAAGGTCGTGCTACCCGATGATCCCGTTGCGACAAATAAGGCAACGACGAATGTAAACAATGAGCCCAAAGTCACAAGATCGGGACGAATAGTCAAACCTGTTGTGCGCTTCGCCCCGTAATCACGAATCACTTTTGCTAATTGATTTTATCTACAATGGGAAAAAGTCAAAGTAAAGTTGCTGACGAAAAAATCATAATTGCCCAAACCGGAGCCGGAAATAGTGCCGCCGCTGCCGCCGCTACACAAATGGATAGAGAGAGAATGGAATTTTACCTGATATTTATTACCATTTTCATCATCATAATTATCGCATATTTCTATTGGAAGAGAGTGAAAAGAAACTATGGAAGATACGTAAGGAGAGAACTTCAAGAACTTCCTGTGCTAGCAGTACGCAGAGGAGAGTCAGGCTTCATCAGCCACTCCCCTCACGCCCAGCACACACAACAAGGATAGTGTAAAGTGAAAAAGTGAAAGTGCAAAGTTCCAAAAGTGCGCAAATTTTAAAAAAAGTCATTTGTGTAATCGTATAATTGTGTAATCGTATTTTGTGTACTCGTTTATGTATACTCATGTATGTAGGTACCTATTATTAACTATTACTTATTTGAAAAAGTGTTATCTTTTAATTAAAGCAATTGAATAGGTATTGTATTTTTAACCATCTATGTAACCATGTATGTTACAATATTTAACCATGTATTTTATTTTTAAGAAAGGGGGATGTATTGTAGCGGGCATTAGGGAGATTACTCATACGTATTCCTAATATGTAAAGCGTTATACAAAACTGTTTGAGATCTTATGTGACAAGTCAGTGTCTAATAAATCATCATCTAAAGTGTACGTTTCTTTTATCCTCTTATGGACCCTCATACACGCACAAATAGAGTAGACACCAAAGTCTAATTTGGATTCATAAACAGTCTCCAAAACATCAGCTCGGTTTTTAAGAAATGTAAAAAAGTCTGAAAGCGTTGGTATTTCGGAAATATTATTTCTAAACTCCTCCCATTTAAAACATGTAGTGTTGTCTAATTTTGCTGTGACCAAATAAATAATTAGGACATCCCACTTGTCTGTAGGCAATCCTAACGTGCTGAGAGCCCGCAAGTTTTTTGTGACATGGTCAATTATAAAACGAAGTGACTTGGCGGTCTCTCGCACGGTTTCAAAGTTAAGAAGAGATCTCAAATGATTGCTTATTAATTGCCTTTTATTGTCGAACCTTTCACATAATAAGTTCCAGGCTTGACAATAATTTTTATCTGTAACTTCCAAGTTGCAAATAACGCGAGCGGCTTCACCCTCTAAATATGAATTTAAATAATGAAATTTATAAATATTTTTGATTTGTGTATTTTCATGAATTAATGAGCTGAAAGTTTCCTTAAACTCCAACCATTTAAAATAGGTACCATCGAAATTGGGAATTTTAATGATTGGCAATTTGAAACCAAGTGTTTCATTATTACATTGGCCACCATTATGACAGTTAGAATGCTGTTAATGATTTGAATCATTCGATGGACATGATGCAAACATAGGTATTTTAGAAGGTGAATTCGCCTTTATCAAATCCTGAGCAATACAAACATAATGATCGAAGTCTTGTTCAAAAACATCGCGAATAGTTAACTCCTGTTCTCGATTACCTTCACTAAAAGATTCTATTTGATTTTGCAACTCGTCAAATTCAACAAACAAGGCTTCAATCCTGGATAATTTCATCGCAAGTTTGTTGGTTTCAAATTCAGAAACATTTTCTAAAGATTGCAAAGATTCTACATGATTTTTAAATTTAGTTAACCGTCCTTTAATATTGCTACGCTTTACTAGAAGAGATTTCAAATCTATAGGAGTTTGTGTTTCGATAGACATTGCGATAAAATTAATCAGAAAGCTAAATGACGTTAGAAACTATTATTTAAGTTAACAAAATTGCATACGATACGCTCCTCGCTTCGTAGTCCAGCTGATTGCACGACGAGTTGAAAAAACCGGTCGGCAAGCACGATCAGCTGTGCGGCGGCCGGGCTCCGCGGAGACAATAGGTGACGTCACGCAGCGAACCCGATCGACGCGTGCCGTGGACGAGCCGAGCGGAGCACTGGAATTGAGATAGTTTGGAATAAACAACTGTTGCGGAATGATTTAAATGCGGAATGCTTGCAGAACGTATGATTAAAAGGAAAGTTTAATTAATTTTAGCTTAATGGAGTGCAAAATAGTGCGAGATATAGGTGTGAAAGGTTGAATTTATTTAAGTTTTAGATCAAAAGTGCTTAAAAGGTGGGAAATACTCAGCAAATAAATTATTAATAACCTTTTGGATTGAAAATAAGCACAGTGAAGTTAAAGTTATCGAATGGAATTTGAAATATTTGCAACAGTGAGAAGGTAGGTAGGTAGGTAAAATAATTTGTCGAAATAATAGGCTAGGCAGTGAAATAGTGCAAATAAATAGTGCAGAATCGAAACAAATTGGAAATTAATTTAGAATACCTAGGCCTTTTTAGAGTTAACTCAATGTAGCACAAGTCAAAGAGGATTTTTGAACTAGGAAAGAAAAGGAACGGGCTCACGTTTAAGAATGGTAGGCAATGCTGGGTCGAAGAAATGCGTAGTCTCGACTGCTGGATGCTGCTGGGGCTTGTGAGCTGGCTCCTCGGAGTAGGCCGATGTAGGCGGAGGTGGCTTGGGCTTTCAATAGCCAAGCTGGCACGTAGGCGGTCTGCGGCGCGGCTATGGGCTGCTTTGCTGGGCTTCGTAGTCGCTGCAGATTGCGGTTTTGATTCCTCCGGTCGGCAAATAGTGAACCTGCGAACTTCGGGATCCGATTAGAGTTGCAAGGTCCTGTCACGGTCGCCACTTTGTTTAATAGAAAAATGCTAGTTCAGCTTGTGAATACATTTATTGGAGTGAATCGACATATTTGACAAATACAAGGTTTAAAACTTAACGGTAGGGGTAGCAGCGCGTCCATTGGCTGCTTAGATATCACGCGATCGCAGCCTCTTCTGATTGGCTGTTGCGGAGATCACGTCACAAGAACGGTAGCCATCAATTCTGTGGTACGATGCGGATAACGCGAGACAGTAGGGTGACAATGGGTTTGGTCGGCTCGAACATAAGTGGTATTTACAATTATGTATATTTCTAGTGATATCAGCAGTGTATAGAATAAAAAGCAGCGGCCCCAGAATAGATCCCTGTGGGACGCCACGGATCATACTGGTTCATGATTTACTTGATGAATGGCAAAAAAGATGGGATACGTCAGTCAAAGGACGTCACTTATATAAATTCTTCCCGAATGTACGCGAACGTCTAACTAGGCGATGGTTAGAAATCGACCATTGCTCGTCGCAGTTCCTCACGGGACATGGCAACTTTAAACATAAACTTCACGAATTCAAACTAGTTCCGTCTCCTTTTTGCGAGTGTTCCACTGATGATGTCAGTCATGAGCAGTCTGCCCATCATATCTTGTGGGAGTGTGATCTTTGGAAACATGAACGTGATATAATGCTTAATTCAATACAACATACATCTGTTTCCGCAATTTATTACACCGATCTTGTCGCGACAAGGAAAAATTTCCGTGCTTTTAAGCGATTTTGTGAAAAATATTATTGGCAGGTAGTTGCTAATTGCTCATAAGATAGGCCCCCTTAATTTAATTTATTGTCTGTGGTGCATAATCTTTTTCTTAAAGATTTTGTGGGTTCTGGGGAAAATTCCCAGGGGCATGGCCCTATGCCACCCGCCGCGTCGCAGGTTGCGGATAGCGAATCGGTCTCCAGATATGGAGGCTAGCTGCTTTGGCAGTCGCGGACAATTGGGCGATCTATCTCGAGGGGTGCTGGGAAATACTCGTGGCGAGGATTTTTCTATAAAAAGGCACTAAACCCAATGACGGAGGATGACAGTGGCGAGCAGGAGCCGCCACCCAAATCAAAGCTCTGACCCGGGGAGACCTACCTCGTTAGCCCTGGAACGGCAATTGGTCTAGGAGATACATACTCCGAAATTAAAGTAACCGCTGCCTTGTGGAAAGATGTTGGTTCATCAAAGGCTAGGGCGTCACCCCGATATCCTGATGTGTAGTGCCTTGGGAAAGCACTGCACTATTCTCCCAACTACTAAAAATGAGAATGAGTACTAATAATGAGAATTTTTTGCCTTGCGAACCGGTTAGCACCCGGCGCTTGCAGGTACCCGGGCCTGCAAGTGAGAAATTGGTTACCGAAGACTGTAAGAGGGTGGGTACCCAGGCCCCCTTACCAGTAAATGCTACTGGTCTAAAAGAAAGCCACAAGGAGCTAGTACAGCAAGTCTTCCACCCTGGCCTATTCCTGGCCAGACCCAGAAGTGTATCCCTGAGCTCCATAGCAGATACTCAAAGCCAGATTACCATCTCCAACAATGAGGATACCGAATCCGAAAACTCGAATCCCCCCAAGTGGCAGAGAGTTCCAGTGCTACACAATGCCAAAAAAAGAAAAGCGGTTTCTTCACCATCGCCAGAAAGAATTATAGTCACAAATCAATTCAGCTCGCTTCCTGTAGACCCAGAGGAAAATAACGAAAGTGAAAACCCTCCCAAGATCTCGAAACCACCTCCTATAATCCTTTATGGAATTGAAGATCTCTCTAAGCTCACTGAGCTACTAGAAAATGTTGCCAGCAAAACCGACTTTATATACAAAATAATTAACAAAAACCAACTTCGCTTGAATTGTGCTGATGTAGAAGTATATAAATCCATATTAAATGTTATCCGAGAGAAAGGACTCATTGGACACACATTCAACAGAAAAGACACCAGACCTTTTAGAGTTGTTATTAAGAATCTTCATCACTCAACGCCTATTAGCAGTATAATAGAAGCTCTTGAAGAAACAGGGAACACAGTTATTGGAGAGATAATAAATGCAAAATATGGACCTGAAAAGAAACCCACCTCCACATTTTTTGCTACTCTGCAACAAAACCCCAACAACGAAGCCGTTAGGAGCATCAAATACATTAATCATCAATCAGTTGTCATAGAACAACCACGAAAACGAAACACAATTATTCAGTGCCAAAAATGCCAGCAATATGGACACTCCAAAAACTATTGTATGCGACCATACCGCTGCGTAAAGTGTGCCCAAGGACATAGAACAGCAGACTGTCCTAAAACCGATCGGAATACTCCTGCAAAATGCGCCCTATGCTTTGGTGCACATCCAGCCAACTTCAAGGGTTGCGAGGTATACAAGGAAATACTATCCAGGAAGTCAAACAAACAGGCACACATAAAGGCTAGAGGAAGAATAATACAATCGGAAAACACAGATAACCAGCAAGTGTTAGTAAATCGGACACTTGGTGCTAAAACCGACAGAAAGCAAAAAACACAACCTCAAGAACTAACAGACAGCAACAGAAATGAGAGAGTAAGTTACGCAGATGCATTGAGAAGGAATAAGAACGAAGAAACAACAACATCAAATAAAATCGAAGAAATGCTCCTCAAACAAGCAGAAAAGTTTGACATCATATTACAACAAATGAGCACGTTAATTAACCTCATAACAACCTTGGTAGCTAAAATTTCACAATGACTTCGTTAAAGATGGCTGCGTGGAACCTAGACGGGCTATCTCCAAACTTAGCTGAGGTAGAGGTTCTTTTACATTCACACAACATAGACATCTTACTGGTGTCTGAATCCCACTTAACTGATAAAAGTAGTATCCGTATACAGAATTATAACATTTACACTACAAACCATCCAGACGGCACAGCACATGCAGGTGCTGCCCTAATTATAAAGTCAAATATTAAACATTATGAATTGCCACAATTTAAAAAACCACATATACAAGCAGCATCGGTTGCAGTAGATGACCAGGATGGAACATTTAATGTGGCAGCCATATACTGCCCCCCCAAACATACTATAAAGGAAGAGCTTTATAATGAACTGTTCAACACACTTGGAAAGCGCTTTATAGCTGGTGGTGACTGGAATGCAAAACATGTACACTGGGCCTCTAGACTCACCAGCACGAGAGGAAGAGAGCTCAAGAAATCTATAGACAAGAACAACTTGACTGTAATCTCGCCCACTGAACCGACCAATTGGCCGACTGACCCTAATCGCCTTCCTGACGTCATAGACTTCTTCATCGTCAAAGGGCTATCAAGATTCTCTCATGACATACAAACTTGTTTGGACTCTAACACTAATCACGTTCCGGTAATCCTGACTATCGGCAATACAGTTCTAAACATAGAACATAAAGCAAAACTCTACAACAAGCGTACCGACTGGAACTCTTATCGGGAATTGGTTCACGAAAAACTGGATATGAAAATAGATCTGAAAACCAAATCAGATGTTGATAATGCTGTTCGTAAAATAACATCAGTCATTCAGGAATGTTGTTGGTTATCCACGCCTGAAGATTCAAACAGACATCCACAGAGTAAAACGTACTCTGATTTGATAAGGCAGAAGATACTTGAAAAAAGAAGGCTACGTCGAGTATGGCACACTAGTAGACATCCAAGCGACAAAAAGAAGTTGAACAGAGCCATTCGAGAACTTAAGACACTCATAAAAGACGCTAACGATGCTGCACTGGATAAGTACTTGGAGGGCCTGTCAGCCACGAAAACGACCAATTATTCACTATGGAAAGCATGCAAAAACATTGATAAACCAAAACATCAAAAACCACCTTTACGAACAAGTGACGGTCAGTGGATAAGAACGACTCAGGATAAAGCGGAAACCTTCGCTAAACATCTCAGCCGAGTGTTCACGCCAAATGACGCTGTAATGAACATGGATGAAACTGAAATCGCATCAGTACTGAATCAAGATTTCCAACTTGATCTACCCCTGAGACTGGTGACACCAAGAGAAATACATAGAAACCTTAGGTCGCTCAAAAACAATAAAGCTCCGGGGTATGACCTCATAGACAAAAAGGTCCTACAAGAGTCCCCTCGTAAAGTGGCTGTGTACCTAACAATGGTATTTAACGCCATAATAAGGATTGGATACTTCCCAGACCTGTGGAAGGTATCGAGTATCATAATGATCCATAAACCTGGGAAACCTATTCACGAAGTCACATCATACAGACCAATCAGCCTCTTGCCGATAATGTCAAAGCTACTTGAAAAGTCTATACTTCAAAGAATGATGAAAGTGATAACGAAAAGATCAATAATCCCGGAACATCAATTTGGCTTCAGAGAAGAACACGCAACTATTGAACAGGTACATAGAGTGTGCAGAGTAATCAGATCTTCAATGGAGAAAAAAGAATACTGCTCATCTGTGTTTCTTGATATCCAACAAGCCTTCGATCGAGTCTGGCACAAAGGCCTATTGTGTAAGATCAAATAAATATTGCCACACACATTCTACGGAATCCTGGAATCGTATTTGTCTGACAGAATCTTTCAAGTGAATGAGAATGACTGCACCTCCAACTTCTATCAAATATCGGCAGGAGTCCCCCAGGGTTCTGTATTGGGACCAATCCTATACACCCTGTACACATACGACCTACCGCAGAGCCCAGAAGTCACCGTCGCAACCTTCGCTGATGACACGGCTTTACTGACATCCTCCAAATGTCCTATCGAAGCTTCTCGAATCCTGCAAAACATCCTGAATGAAGTTCAAAAATGGCTGGCCAAATGGAGAATAGCAGTCAGTGCATCCAAATCGGTGCACATAACCTTTACCCTCCGTAAAGGAGACTGTCCTGCAGTTACCCTAAACGGCGTCCAATTACCACACCAAGAAACTGTAAGATACCTGGGCATGTACTTGGACCGTAGACTTACGTGGAGTAAACATGTAAAAACCAAACGAGACGAAATTAATCTAAAATACAAGGGTCTCTATTGGCTGCTGGGGCGCAATTCAAAACTATGTTTGGATAACAAGCTGCTCATATACAAAATGATTCTGAAGCCCATTTGGACCTACGGCATCCAGTTGTGGGGCTCTGCAAGTGCCTCTAACATCATGATAATTCAGAGAGTGCAAAACTACATCCTGAAACAAATATCGAATGCACCATGGTTTATAAGAACAACAGAGCTGCACGAGTTATTGAACGTGCCTATGGTGAAGCAAGAGATAGACACCCATGGAAACAGCTACAAGCTAAGACTGTCAAAGCACCCGAACCAGTTGGCTGGGCAGCTCACTATCCCAGAAACCATACGGCGGCTTAAGAAGCGGCGGGATATCTTCGACAATGAATTAGTCTGAAAATAAACCTGAGATTAAGAAAAATAAAGGCCTGTTTCCGCTGGGAGCAGTGCTCTAAATGACGAAAAGAATCCACCCCATCTGCTTATAGTTTTTGAGGACTGATCGCATGATTAAACCATAAAACAAAAAAAAAAAAAAAAAAAAAAAAAAAAAAAAGATTTTAAACCTCTGTTTGTCACCTGTCATCCGCTTTGCAATGGAGGGAAGTCGAACCTTAATTTCGAACTCCTCCTATGTTCTTCTGATTAATTTCGTTGCGCGTCCAATGACAGTTTAACTTTCCCCCGGGACAAACTTGACCTTTATTGGTTGGGTTTTTGTGGCGGTCAAGCTGTAGATCCTGGCTACACAGGAGTTGCAGTGGTGGGAACGAGAGGTGGGAATAGTCCCGAGTCAAAGTAAGATGGTGCAACCCACCCAAAGTTTAATACTGTCTTGTGGGTTTTAGCCGAAGAAGTATTAGGTACTGAATTAGGTGATAAGAATCTAGATTGTTATCTAAATTAAACTCTAAGTTAAATTCTAAAGATTTATAACTAAGATTAGTTATAAATCTTTAGAATTTAAAGTGAATAAATAGAGTACCAAACCAGACACTTAAAATGATAATGCAAGTAGGTAAATCTCTGTCGTCTACAGTGAAAGGAACTGAAATTAAGTTTTATTTAGCCCTATTTCAGTAGTGGAGTATTAGGTATCAAAATAGGCAGAACTTCCAAAAAATCTATTGTGTGATAATGCCAATATGTGATTAGAAGTTAGCTGTATACGCCTAAAGTGTTTTTATTGTTTAAAATTAAAATGACTGATTGGTATTATAGAGCAGACTTCATGTCAAAATAAAAATGCACGCCTCTTGACTTTATCAAATGAGTTTTCACGGCGCTCTTTTTAACCGATGTACACACGGCCACCCTGTTAACTATCCATTTCCGTTTTTGCTCTCGCTCTCATCAAATGGTGATTCTTTGCGATAGAACGAGACGACATGACAGGTAATGGATAGTTAACACTGTTGCCGATGGTACGTAGGTAATGTATGTTATATAGAGTTCTTCTGAATCATTTTAGATAATATCAGAAGACCGTATTACCCAAAACATTGTGTACCTACATAAAAATACGATATTACTTAAACTTTTGTTAGCCATGAAAAAGGTTTGATCAAATTAATGATTTCCATAAACAAAATTAGACCTTCATACTATACATATAGGCTTTGGAGGTAGTATACCTAGATTACGAAGTTAGAATTGGGAACACGTACGCCGGATCTTTATCTACATACTCGTTATTATTGTACGTTACTGGTATATTTTACACGGATATTCTAGTTTCAAACTAAACAAATCTTGTACCATGAGTATTAGGAATTATAAATATATTTACCCACTAAAATACTTTTTAAGTAAACATTCAGACGAACATTCTCACTATAGGCCTTATACAGAAGCTCAAAGTTGCACAGCGTGCTATGGAGAGGGCTATGCTTGGTGTTTTTTTGCGAGATCGAATCAGAAATGAGGAGATCCATAGACGAACTGAAGTCGCTGACATAGCCCGACGGATTAGCAAGCTGAAGTGGCAATGGGCAGGGCACATAGTACGCAGAAATGACGACCGATGGGGCAGCAAGGTTCTGGAATGGAGGCCGCGTACCGGAAAACGCAGCGTGAGACGTCCACCTACAAGGTGGACCGACGACATCGTAAAGGTAGCAGGGAAGCGCTGGACGCAGGCCGCTACCAATCGATTAACATAGAAAGCATTGGGGGAGGCCTAATATGTTCAGCAGTGGACGTCCTATGGCTGAAATGATGATGATTCAGACGAACACAAATATATAGAATTATGTTCTTGTACTCAAGTATTTGGGAAAGCCTTGGGAGACCTTTGTCTTGTCATTGAGCTGAAACGAACGAACGAACTCAAGTATTTGTATTCAGCACAATAGTTAAAGAGTTCAATTCGCGACCTCTGAAATAAAGCCAAGTAAATTATGTAATCTTACAAAAATTTAATCTTCATCTCACGAGAGTATTTAAAATTGGTTTCTTCATGTAAGGAGCATGTAAGCTGAGTTCACATTTGAACTCTTACAAAGTACAAAATAAGTTATATTCATTTCATAAAATATCATTTAGCATAAGCTCTTCCAAACTTATTATTCATAGGTGTCAAAAGATCATAAGTTTTCAGAACTTAAATTGGATCTGTCAGACATATAACGCACATTTTAGCGTTTCCCTTTTCAAAAACTAACACAATTTGTCCAATAGTCGGGTAGAGGCACAGACAATAAAGGTTCATAGACTCCCATATTTTTAGAATTAATATTATGCCATAAAGGCATTTGGAATAACTCTGAGAGCTAAATCAAATTTTTATGATGATTTTCAAAATCAAAAATCAAAATCATAAATATTTTATTCAATTTAGACAACAAGTGGCACGAACGTCAAAATATAGTAACTAGAAAAAAAAGGTAGCCCTTATGGGGGACTTTACATGTCTCCTTATATTTTGGGCCCTACCAGCGCTTCGAGACAAACATATGGCAAGTGCTGAGAAGAAACGCCGGAACAAACTCAACTCAATTTCAATTAGGGTGGGTGCAGCAGTCCCACACCAGGAACCTGTAGTACACCATTTCTAATTTCATATCAAAATATTAACAATCTGTCGAATTTCCCGCCACTTTTGTTACGTTTGGTAGCACTGCTGTACTTCTACCAATAATTAGTCATAAATAAAATCGACAAATACGACTTGTACGATCTGGTCAACCTTAGGCACATTGCGACTTTCCACATTGATTGTTAAATAAAAATAAACCTTGCAGCTATTAAGAAAATTGGAATAAGCTACTTGATTCTAAGATAGACAAGGAGTAGTTAATTCTTTTTTTTGTAATTATTGTTGTAATAATTGAGTCACAATATCAAAATTACTTTTGAAATGTCGCTTATTCGGTTTGTTACTGGTACACCCACCCTACTTACCGTCTTTTTTCGATTTATTAGATTAAATATCAGCTCTATATTAAGTGGAAAATTACGATTAGTTTTAATAATTTGTAACTTTCTTAAAAACTTACACAACTTAGCATGAATTTGTTTTTTTGCATTCTAGATACACTCAGCGGCACGGAATTTGGCCCAAGCCTAAACAACCAGATATGAGGCCAAATAGGTGTTTTATACCTAAGTTTCGTGTGACATGTTAACAGAACATTTGTTTTTGTTAATTTAAGAGGCTAGATTAATAAAAAAATGCGTCTGTTTAACTTTTTTGACTCTAGAAACGCATTTCGTTGTTGGAGCGTAAAGAGTACGGGTATGTTTAAATTCGATATTAAATGTTGTAAGGGTTTGGCGTCTTGTTTTTTGTTTTTAAATTAATCTTAGGGTTATTCTCGTTTCCGTAATTTGAGAATAATGCCCATTACTCCAGCTCAAGTTGCTCAAATAGTGTTGCTTAGAAGTCAAGGGCGTATGCAGCGGGAGATGGCTGAAACTTTCAATTTATGGCGTACAAACTTAAGATACACGTTAAAAAGGCATGACCAGACCGCTATTTAAACAAGAAGATCAAGAAGTGGGGAATTAAGGTGTAAATCAGCGCGCGATGACCCGATTATCGTGCTTGCAATATCAAAAAATCGGGTTCTCACTACGTTTGAGATACGTCAGCGTTTACAAACAGCAAGCCCAGTAAATGTCAGTGAGCACACAATAAGAAGAAGGATGGATGATCATAACCTGCATACTCGAAGACTAGCTCGAGGACCAGAACTTCTCAGATACCTTCGAGAAGAGCGACTTACGTTTTCTAGAGAACATGCAAATTGGACGCAAGGCTAATGGAGTAAAGTTCTATGGATCGAAGATTGCAGAGTCACCTTAAGAGCTCCAGACGGCCGTGGAAGTGTATAGAGAAGGTGCGGAGAAGAGTTAAGTACTACGCAAACAGACAGTTTTCATAAGAGTTTACTCCATTAGTCTAACGTCCAATTTGCATGTTCTCTAGAAAACGTAAGTCGCACTTCGCGAAGGTATCTGAGAAGTTCTGGTCCTTGAGCTGGTCTTCGAGTATGCAGGTTATGATCCTCCATCCTTCTTCTTATTGTGTGCTCCCTGACATTCACTGGGCTTAATGTTTGTAAACGCTGGCGTATCTCAAACGTAGTGAGAACCCGATTTCTTGATATTGCAAGCACGATAATCGGATCATCGCGCGCTGATTTACACCTTAATTCCCCACTTCTTGATCTTCTTGTGTAAAAAGCGGTCTGGTCATGCCTTTTTAACGTATATCTTAAGTTTGTACGCCATAAAATGAAAGTTTCAGCCATCTCCCGCTGCATACGCCCTTGACTTCTAAGCAACACTATTTGAGCAACTTGAGCTGGAGTAATGGGCATTATTCTCAAATTAAGGAAACGAGAATAACCCTAAGATTAATTTAAAAACAAAAAACAAAATACCAAACCCTTACAACATTTAATATCGAATTTAAACTTAGCCGTACTCTTTACGTTCCAACAACGAAATGCGGTTCTAGAGTCAAAAAAGTTAAACAGACGCATTTTTTTTATAAATTTAGCCTCTTAAATTAACAAAAACCTATGTTCTGTTAACATGTCACACGAAATTAAGGTATACAACACCTATTTGGCCTCATATCTGGTTGTTTAGGCTTGGGCCAAATTCCGTGCCGCTGAGTGTAGTTCTCGTTTCAACCAAATGACGTCCACTATTGGACAAAGGCTAGGATTTCCCTAACAACCGGTCTTGCACTGTCCGCATCTAGGTGTTTCCAGTGTACTTACTGAAACTGAATGAATGATCATGAATCATGTAAATTTTCTTTCAGAGCATCCCTTTATGTATTGATTTTTTATAAGCTTTGTTTGCTTAAAAAATTGACAATTACTTAAGTCTAAGGCGATTATCACACTGCACCGCGCTCCGCCGCGGTACGCGGGACGACAGATTTAATCATTGTATGCAAGTACCTCAGTTTGTATAGAAAACGCGTCTGCGCGCGGGATTTTTTATATGTAATCAGGTGCAGTGCAGGTGCAGTGTGATAATCGTCTAAAATATAATATGCTTGACTTGAATGCCATTTCTGTCATTGCTGCCTCTATACTCTTACTAGTCTACGGGCAAGGGGCAGAAAAGTTGTGTTGTTAAAACAAAACCAAGGTACACATAAGGGAAATTGATAGAAAGGGTCAACACAACTCTTATTGCCCTCTCGCCGGGCCCGTTTAGGGCGTGTGTACACTTGTGTTTGTAAACACTAGACGTTAGTGTAATAGGAATAGGCAATTGATTTATTCAACTCTAGACCTGTGCAAATGTGTAATTAGGTCCTTTCAAAGGAAATTTATAAGCGTTTGACAAGAAATAAAGGTCATTTTTCAATATTCTTTTAATTTTTCTGTACTTATAGAAAAGATTTTGATTTTGAAATCTACATTAGTACAAGTACTAAGAATTTGTGCTGCTTTGCCTGAACTGAAAATAAATTTATCAATAAAAAAATGATTTTAATCTAGAGAATAGAACAGCGCCTAATAATTTAGTTTCCAATTTATTTTTAAGTTTAGATTTTTAGTAGCATTGTAATTCATAAAGGGTGGATTAAAATCGAATTGACGAATTAATCATTATTCATAGATTAATTTATCTAAATCTCTCTAATCTTGTAAAATGTGCTGTAAATTTTACCTTGTCCCGTAGATGTCCCAAGTATTCCCGATCGTCCTCTGAGATTTGAGCCTAGAATCGATATCTATTTAACTTTAAAGTTTTTGGTTTTCATAATATTTTTCTTCTGCTTTGTTTTTGCGAAGTTTTGGTCTAGACTGTTTTTGTTTTGTATTTAAGTTACTTTAGGTGTAGACTAGCAAACAATTTAAGTGCTACAACGAAAATCAGTTAGCAAATATTTTGACGTAATATAAAAAAGTTTAATAAAGTGTATAAAATATTATTAGAAATAAATTCTAGAACTAAGTTCATCGTCAATATCGTCATCAAAGTCATTAATTTACTTTTTATTGCAGGCAGGTATTTGACCGCAATCGCACCTGGTGCTAAGTGACATGCAGTCTAGGATGGTATGGCTATTCACTCTCGCCTTGAAATGGCCCGAATTATAGTGTTCAGGAAAGACAGAAGCAGGCAGCGGATTCCAGTCCCTAGCTGTTCGCATTATTGCGAGCGAATGTTATCGAAACGCTTAGTGCGAGCTGGTGGAATGTCGACAATGTAGGGATGGTACTCTAACCTGCGTCTGGTTCCCCGGTGATGGAAAGGGGCTGGTGGAATTAGGTCGTATAATTCCTTCGCACATTCTCCTTCACGGTTTTAGCAGCATAGTACAGGACCACTCCTACTCTTGCATGAACTTCAAATCTCACCGCTAATGGTAAAGCTAAAAAGTAACAACCACAACAATACACCGAAACGACAGAAAATTACCTTCCGCACCGCACTTCACATCCATCCCGGGTCTGCGACGATAGCGGCAGATGTCGTAAACTTGTCAATTATCACTCCCACCAGATAAGGGATTCGGAATCGCATCCCGGCTGCGGCCGAAACCGCCGCCGTACCGGATACACAAAGATACAGCCTAGGTAGAACAGCCAGACCGCTTTACCACTCAAAAGGGTGTCAAATGTGGAGATAGGTGCAAAGCTCAATATGTAGACCATAGCATCAACACAAGGCATCTGAATTTTTTCAGTCTCTGCTCTCCAGCATCAGTCATTATGCCCCGAATCAGTAGTAGTTTTTGCATTGGAAATGGCTTGCTTTCAGTAGTTTTTTGCTACTTTTATAAGGTCCATCGTCGTCATAGGTCATGTGTCTCTGGCAGTATACGAGTACCTACGCTATGTGAACTGGTGGTTTTATTACAACTGTGGCGGTGTACATCGCGTGTAACAGCTATATGAATTCGATGTATCCCATTTTATGGGCGCCGTCAAGCCTCGTCTCAACTCGCAGGGTTGTCACTAAAGAGACTCACTAAAACTAAGATGCATACGGGACATTAAGCAGCGGACAATCCTTTTATAATTAAGGATCTAGACTTCTTCTTCGTGTATCTAGCTCGTAGGAACTGGGATCATCGCATCATCACGATGGGATGTTGTCAATTTTGATTCCAGACTTAACGACAATAGCTCGATAACTTTACGCAACGACATTTACTGATGGCCTACATTACCTTAACATTCAGTTTAAAAACTAATCATAGAAACGCTTTCGATTGAAAAATTACTTACATATTAAGACTCTATTATATTTCCAGTTATTAATATTCAAAATGTGTCTTAAATTAGTTTTTTCATCAAATGATTTCAAGTACATTTTTATCAAAGGGGAAAATATTGTTCATGGCCAATCTCACTGTGTTTTATCCGGGTGCCCTCTCAGACGCATAACATTTTTCATCATAATTTAGTTTGGCATAACAGTATTTGCATAAAGTTTTTTCGCATAAACTTTGATATGCATAGTTTTCTAAATGCATAATTGTTTCTTAGGCATAATAATAACTTTCTCTAATTTTCAATACCATAATTTAAATAATCATAAATGTAAAGAACATAATTTTGATATTTCTAAAGTTTGTTTTTAATGAAATACGATAAGCATAATGTAATTATTTATAACATTTAAAGTTATAAATATCTATATATTATATAAAAGAAAGTCGTGTTAATAACTCAAGAACGGCTGAACCGATTTAGCTGAAAATTGTCAGGGAGGTAGTTTAGAGCCAGGAGAAGGACATAGGATACTTTTTATCCCGTTCGAAATTTAAAAAAAAGTCTGCTTATTTATTGCCATTAAGGCGGAACAAAGTTCGCCGGGTCAGCTAGTTGTCTATAAGAGCAACCAACATTGAAGAGTAAATAATTATGTATTTGTGATGTTGCGAACGATCCTCCTTCCACCTTTATAGGTAGGTACTCTTTCGGCCTATAGATTTGTAAAAACTAAATTTTCTGTGTCATTGTGATTTTTGTTCTTAATTTTTGACCTGTCTCTTAGAAAACATAAGCTCGTGAAAATACATTCTGTTTGATCTCGAATCCCTCTTATCTATTATAACGCACATATTATACAGTCCACATTTCTTTTACAACATTAAGCTTCCCTGGTCTGGAATTATGTAGATCTCGATTGGCCGTGGTCTCTTCCACGTGGTACTAGTCTGCCCTATACTAGAGTGTAATTTAAATAATAATAAATAATAATCTTTGGACAATTTCACACAGCGCCAGCTAGCCCCAAAGTAAGCAACTTAATGCTTGTGTTATGGGTGTTAGCTTAACGGATATACTACTTATATACTTTTTTTTTTTAAATACATAAATATTATACATAGTCACACCCAGACCCGTCAAAAAAATTAAAATTCATCATTTCAATTTCTGCCCGGCCGGGAATCGAACCCGGGACCTCTCGGCATAGTAGTCCGTTCTGAACCACTACACCAAACGGCCGACGGCATGCTTCCTTGCTGCTTGCTTGCTTGCTGCTTGCTTGCTTTCTGCTTGCTTGCATGCTTGCGCGCTTGCTGCTTGATTGCACGCTTGCTGTTTGCTTGCATGCTTGCTTGCTGCTTGCTTGCATGCTTGCTTGCTGCTTGCTTGCTTGCTGCTTGCTTGCTTTCTGCTTGCTTGCTTGCGTGCTTGCTATTTGATTGCATGCTTGCTGTTTGCTTGCATGCTTGTTTGCATGCTTGCTAACTTATATTTTATATGTATAACATTTTTATATTTCATATTTGTTAACATTATAGTATTTTGTATATTGTGAATGGTAATATTTATGGCATTGGTTTAGATGCCAATAAATGTTATGCCTAGAAATCGTTATTAAAAAAACACGAATACACAAAAAATATATTATTATTTATTATTATAATATAAGTGGTTATGGCAAAAAAAAATATGCCTTATGATTTATGAACGTTATGTATGAACGTTATGCGAAATGATGAGTATGCCAAAAAACTTTATGCACTCTTAAATTATGACAATATTTTTTATGCAACCGAATATGGACCCGTTTTATCCTGCCAAAATATAATTTAAATATATTTTAAGACCGCCAGCCCTGCTTCACTGCATATTGGTAACACATTTCGTTAAGCAAATACCACCGCGTATCCAAAGTTTACCGCCGGAGATTTCTTTGTTCGCCGTATATTACGCGGGCGTAAACGACTCTGTGTAAAGTCGACGTAATTTACGCTTGCATATAATTTGGGGATATATCTGCATATTATATTATATTGTATATTGGTTGCGATGTTTCGGAGGTGATAGGTCAATAAATAAGATGTGGGTGAATGGAGTTTATCTTATTGTGTTTGTAGGGTTACCTACGTGAGTGCGACAAACGTTACATCGAATTTTGTTTATTCGAAAACCTTTCTGCGAAGTTACTATACTGCGACACCTTGTTATATCGATGCCTTGTTACTGCGATGTTACGTTACATCGAAAAACTTTACTGCGAACGATTTTATAGTCGTATTTTATAATTTATTTATATTTATGTTTCTATTCTTATGTTATTTAATCAAGGATGTAACTGTTAAATATATGTAATAAGTAAATAAAATGTACTGTATTTATAATCTTATTTCATCTATAATTTTGTACCGCCCACTTTATTCTATGTATGTATGTATGTAATTTCATTTTTTTTATCTATCTGCTAAGTCAAATAAAGAAGGCTTCGCAGTAAAATCGTTCTCAGTAAAGTTTTTCGATGTAACGTAACATCGCAGTAACAAGGCATCGATATAACAAGGCGTCGCAGTATAATAACTTCGCAGAAAGGTTTTCGAAGAAACAAAATTCGATGTAACGTTTGTCGCACTCACGTAGGTAACCCGTATTAAACTGATGTAGCGGGCATAGAAATGCTTGTTCTGTGAGAATTTTAACTACTTGTTAGGTTTCATGAGATCCTACCTATTATACAGATAGACAGCGGAGGCCTACTTTTGTCTGTTTGTATTTAAAAGAAAAGTATTTATAAAGAAAGAAAGAAAATATTTTTATTTAGCCCAAACATCCTTGGACTACTTACAACATAGCTAAATTTGAACTAAAATGGCAGCCACTCAGCATGTGTTATGCTCTAGGTACTCTGATATTCTGTGGTAGCCATATTATGTGGATCGACACTAATATTTAAGTTTTACACAAAAAATAACACTGCACTTCAAGTGTGTGTTGCGTGTGTAATGTATGTATATGCATGCGTGTGTTAGTATTATTAATCCTACCTAGATCATATAAAAAGAACTAGTAGGTACTCATACAAGCTTTGCTTACTTTGGGATTAGATGGCGCAGTGTAAAATATCCAAGGATATTTATTTATTATTATTTATCTACTGAACCCTACATACACACTGTTCAATAGACTCCATTATTTCCTTTTACACGCCAAATATAACATTAAATCCGTAACATTATAAGCCGTTCAGCTTTTTTCACACGCAAAGAGCCAGAAAGGTGTTTTTATTCGCTAGTTCTCGGAAAAGTCTCGGAAAATAACGAAACATACTTCAATATCGTAAACTCGATGGAATTTCTCACAACGTAATCGGGTGACAATATACAATGTTCTTTTTGTTTACGGAATATTGAAATAAGGGGGAAGTCGTGTTGTCGCAAGGACAGGTGTTTATTCACTCCTTTGAATGTACCAGGTACCTACTTAGTTAAATTTGGGAAATAACGCTTCAGTTTTGTAAATAAAGAAACAAGAGTTTGTCTTAGAAGTTTGTCTATATCTTATCTACAGCGATAGGACTGCAGACTGTATTTTTTAGTTGAAAAATAACATCTATAGATGCCCTGCACTGTAGGGCTTAGGTACATTAGGTATTCAGCTTGCTGGGTTAGGGATTGTTCCCACGGACACATACCGTTTTTTGGAGGACCTGTTTTTTTGCAGGCTCCCGTTATTAGTATACGTGTTTTAATACTAACGTTCATATGAAGATCCCATTTGCAGTGTCCCGCAAAAAGCCGATCCGTTCGAATTTACTATAAAGCGAATTTCAAACAACGTGTGTTCACATGACCGTCCAATTACTGTATCCCGCAAAAACTGGATTGCCGTGGGAACGAACCCTTAGCTATAGGGGAGAGATCGAGGAAAGTTGTGACATTGTCGATATTTGGCAACCTTTAACTATCAGCGAGCTCGCAACAGCGCGTATTAGGTAATTATCATCTCGAGACTTGAACTAAAAAACGCGCACTGTTACGAGCTCGCTAGTAGTTCATCATCATCATCATCATCATTTCAGCCATAGGACTGCTCTGCACTGCACTGCTGAACATAGGCCTCCCCCAATGCTTTCCATGTTGATCAATTGGTAGCGGCCGGCGTTCCAGCGCTAGTAGTAAGTAAGTTCCAAAAATCGACAATGACACAACTCTTCTCGTGTCCCCTACGAATAGCCAACTTTCCCGCAGTTCAAACGTGACTTTTCTAATAAAATGTGACTGTAGTGGCGGCTTCAATTAGCCAACCGCTCGCCAATCAGTCGCCGTTCCGATATTTTCCCGAAAACAGCGGCTCCGAATTGAATGTTTCGGCGCTTTGACATGAAACAGCGTTTTTGCGTGGACAGTACACTGGAAATAGCGGGGTATCTGTAGATTTCGATAGTGGTCTCGATGTCAAGTAATGTGTACTTTAATTCAGTAACTGTTTACGATCGCTTTATTTTTCACTAGTTTCCCGCCCGCGGCTTCGCCCGCGTGGAATTTTGTCTGTCACAGAAAAACTTTATCGCGCGCGTCCCTGTTTAAAAAACCGGAATAAAACCTATCCTATGTCCTTTCCCGGGACTCAAACTATCTCTATGCCAAATTTAATCAAAATCGGTTTAGTGGTTTAGGCGTGAAAGCAAGACAGACAGACAACCAAACTGTGGAGTGGACTGTCGTCTGCGGTGTTTCCGGATAAATGCGACCTGCAAGCTTTCAAGAAGAGAGCGCATCTTCACCTTAAAGGCCGGCAACGCACCTGTAACGCCACTGGGTCTGCGGGTGTCTATGGGCGACGGTAACCACTTACCATCAGGTGATCCGTCTGCTCGTTTGCCTCCTGTCACATAAATAAAAATAAAAAACAGAGTTACTTTCGCATTTATAATATTAGTATAGATTTTCACCACCAGCTCATATTATGTTGTCCCGAAGTGGTGATAGATGGGTAGATACGAGACTTCAAATATTTTAATTACGAAATTGTAGTTTCAGAACTGTTATGCTATGCACTGAAAGGTCTCACAAATGAACATCCTGTTACAACTATTTTCAATTTTAATTAAAATTTGTAATATGCAAAATTATCTACACGTGAATGCTGCAACGAAAATAATAAACAACGATTTAGTTGAGAAAAAGTTGGACTCGAGCGCAAAGGAATTTTTAATAACGGAGCAAGCACATTTTAGTTTTAGTGTTTATTACTAAAGCCCGAAGTTGTGAACTATTTGTACTAATTACTTACTATGTTATTACTTTACATATTCGTGAATACTTCAACTTCATTAGATCGATCGTCACAATAATTTGATATTAGGCGTGAATATAGTTTGAATAATATTTCCCGTTTTTGCAATAAATTAGTGGTAGTCCTACACAATAGATGAAGATGAATGTTTATTTTGTGTTGCATATTTTGTAAATTTAAATTATATTGTAGGTACGAGTAAAAATAATAATATACACATAAAATGGACTAAACTAGGTGGTACACATAAAATACTAGGTGGACCGACGATCTGGTGAAGGTCGCGGGAAGAGCCTGGATGCGGGCAGCGCAGGACCGTTCATTGTGGAAAACCTTGGGGGAGGCCTTTGTCCAGCAGTGGACGTCATTTGGCTGAAAACGAAACGAACGAACACATAAAATGATCATTTTACAAAATAAAGAACCTCAAAAGGTGATCTCTTAATAAGAAATTCGTCCCAAAGTCAATAATAAATCGGACATTCAAAAGAGGTATTGTCAAAGCGAAAACCGACAAGATCATTATTTATCTTACAAATAGGATCCGCAAAGAGCCATCGTCAATATCTGAGGATCAAGGGCTTCTGTACATAAAACTTGTGTATTGTACTTGGGTAATGGGAATAAGCAATATTGGCACTTGACGCTACTGTTCTTTTGGATGTTTTAGGACCGTATTACAAAACAAGCTCAAATAACAATGCGAACAGCTAGAGACTGGAATTCGCTGCCGGCTGCTGTATTTCCTGAACACTATAATCCGGGCGTTTGCAAGGCGAGAGTGAATAGGCACTTACAGGGCAGATGTACCATCCTAGAATGCATCCCACTTAACACCAGGTGCGATTGCGGTCAAATACCTGCCTTGTCTAGCATAAAAAAAAATCTCAGTCATAGATTTTGTCCTTTGATTCGTCTGAATATTGTAATTAATTCAATCGAAAGTTTCTATTTAATGCTTGATACCGAATCAAGTTTTGCACTTTGTTCTATAAGACGCACCTTAGTGTTCTTGTTTCAGAAATAATCAAAATAAGTCTTAGGCTGGGTTGCACCATCTTACTTTAACTTTGACAAACGTCAAAAATCTGTCAAACTCCATACAAAAAGCACCGGATAACGTCATACTTACCGTTAAAGTTAGGTGGTGCAGCTCAGCCTTAGTATCATGCTAGGGTTTAATACCTCTCATATTTTCTTAAAAACTTTTTAACTTCAGTACTAGAACAAAAACAACAATTTTGAATTATTTGGGGTTGATTTGATTGCATGTACTTTACCTAAGATCTAATAATTTCATTTTATACACTTTTTCCCTAAAAAAAAAAACAGATTTGTACTAGCAGGTTTATTTTTAATTTAGAATTTATGTTCACAAATGCCTAACCCAATAGGTTAAGCCCGACTAAATCGCAAGTACTAAAGTATCAATCGTGCGAATCTAAACATCGGACTAATTATTGGGGTGGAAAAGAACGTAGTCGCAAATATGGCGGGGGACAGCCCAATTAGTGGCCCCACGTTCTCAATTAGCCCCGTCCCCAGCAGGGCGCCCACTTTGCCCCATCCGATAATACAGCTGAGGTCACTCGGTTTGGTATGATCGGTTTATTGAGTAATTTTTAAATTTATGATAAATATTATATTTATTTATTAGAGAATAAATTTTATAATATTACATTAACTTAAAATGACTAAAAACTAAAATTTAAAAATTACTAATGATAAAAACTATTTACAAAATAAAAAATACTTCACCCCCAGCGCCGCAGTCAGGAATCGTGCCCAAAAGGCTGGCAGCATTGCCACGTTGAATGGCCAGGCTAATCCTCTGATAAATATTATATATAAGTAAGTCATAATGTGGTATTAAAATAAAGTAAATACCTACCTGTACCGGAAAGCGCAGCGTAGGACGTCCACCCACAAGGTGGACCGACGACCTCGTAAAGGTAACGGGAAGGCGCTAGATGCAGACCGCCACCAACCGGTCATTGTGGAAATCATTGGGGGAGGCCTATGTTCAGCAGTGGACGTCATATGGCTGAAATGATGATGATGATGATGAAATACCTACCCATCAAAAGATTTTTTAATCATTTAATTCATATTATTTTTTAAACGACTCACGCTTTCCAAGCTTTCTGGAAAAAATAGCAAAAAGATTATTGTGCTTATTTTGTGTGGTATGCAAAAAAGTGTTCTAACAGTCTTTATCGTTGATTAGTATCGTATACAGGGTGTTATGTAAATGGGAATATGAGCCGACACTAGCCCGTGTTAACATGGGCATATAAATGGTATGGTGAAGTCAGAAATTTGATATCATGATTTTATTTTTTTAAATTTTCATACAAAGTAAATTTTATAAAATCCGATTTGTATGAAAATTTAAATAATTAAAATGAAGATATCAATTTTCTGACTTCACCATACCATTTATATGCCCATGTTAACATGGGCTAGTGTCGGCTCATATACCCATTTACCTAACACCCTGTATATGTTACGGTTAAAGTGATAAATGAAAAATTATTAATAATAACCGGTTATTATGAATAATTACCGACAGTCGCGGTAAAAGTGATAAATTAATCACATTTAACAGTGATTATTAAATAATTCAACCTTAGTATTAACAAATTTCATAAAAGAGAACAACATCTTGTGTACGTGCTCGTGTACAGCCAATCTTTTGAACGTTTTGATATCATATATTAATATAATTTGGCATAATGAGTTTGGAATGTTTACACTACAAAACAAACACGTTAGTAATTTTTAGAAATAAAAAAAATATTTACAGATAAAACAATAGCTGATCTTAAAACAACTTTTATTGAGTTTTTTAAGTCAAAAATTTACAGTTCAAATAGCAATGAACTTGTTAAGGGATGATATAATTTAGTTATCCAAGTTTTAATTAAAAAGCCTTAAAATTAAACTTTAAAACATCATTGAAAGGGTTTCAAAGTACAGGCTTACCATATTAATCTCTAAGAAAATTTTGTCGAACACACGTATGAATATTGCTAATGGCTACCTGTCCCCAATAATTCCCAAATAGCGGATTACAAACTTATCCATCCCAGCATAATAAGATATACATGAAAATCTGACTATGGGAGTACAATACATCATACTGTACTTATATTTTAGTTGCAAAATGACACCTATTACAAGGAGATAAGATGCCATAGTCTTAAGCTTGACACGCCGTTGTCTTGAGGGTACTTGCAAGTTCCCAGAACGACAATTATTAACGACTGGTCTTCTCGGAATCGAACCTGAAATTTAATATGCATCGTTAAAAATAGTGATGTTGATTGTTGACTGCTAAGTATATCGATAGTTTTGGGCATGAAGTGGCTGTATCCAGTCGAAGAAATCTATTTATTTATTAAAGACGCAAAACAAATTACAATAGGTTTCACAAATTGTATAGCAATCAGTTTTGGATTTATTTGATAAAGTACCTACGTAGCGAATCGATCACGATCGTAAATCGAATCGAACGATACAATGTGTACAGCTGTTGAACTTGGATGTCTAAGTTTAGATCTGAATCCTTAAAGGTTCAGCCAAAGCAAAGCGTGGTCTATGCATGCGCAGTGATCGTCATCGTCATCGTCATCACCGACACGAGCTGCACCATTTAACCAAACCAACGCGTGCAGCTCGCGTTGGTTTGGCTGAAGCTTAAATGCAATAATAATAATAAAGCCATTTATTCCATATTTCTATTTTTTACCTTTCAAATGTTGTTAAATGCAATGCAAAGTATAATCTATACTTATAATAAATCTGTAGAGAGGTCAATTCTGTACATGAAATATATTTTCAAAATAACTATCAGGGGGTGATTAGTGATCGATACTGATGCCAAAGATGCAATCAGTAAAATTTTTGTCTGTCTGTCTGTCTGTCTTTCTGTCTGTCTGTCTGTCCGTCTGTATGTTCCTTATAGAAACAAAAACTACTCGACGGATTTTAACGAAACTTGGTACAATTATTCTTCATACTCCTGGGCAGGTTATAGTATACTTAGAAATTCCCACGGGAACAGGAATTAGCGGAAAAATCCTTTTGTATGAACAATCTAAACCGCTTAAGTTAGACGCTTGAAATTTGGCATGCAGGTACCTTAGTAAACTTAAAGCTTAGTTACAACAGGATATTGCAAAATTCCCACGGGAACGGGAGTTAGCGGGAAAAAACATTTGTATGAAAAAATCTAAACCGCGTAAGATAGATGAAGGGGGTAAAACGGGATCCACGTGTACGAAGTCGCGGGCGGCCGCTAGTAAATAATAAACTTCATAGTTGTGTAATCTACAAAATACACAAAGTCATAGATTTCTACAGCGTTTTAACTTTACCACAGAATATTTAATAGTTTACTAAAGTCGTTATATTCAAAACTACACTTCCAAGTTCCAACTCGGTTCAAACGTTTATGTAATTGACTAGTTAAAACTACTTTAATAACCTCAGAAAACTCGGTTTCGTAGAGTTTTAAGTCTGGAATTAATATTTTGGAATCTGGTGTTCTAGTCTACATTTAAAATAGAGATTTTTTTTGGGAACTAAAGCTCAATCTAAAATAATGCTGAAAATGTAAGCTTAAAAACAAAATAATGCCTCACTAAGCTAAGCACGTCAATTGCATTTGATTGATTATGTTAAAGAGAGGTCTCCAAATTTTGCAGCTGATGGATCATTTTTGATTTAAGGCTGGTAGGTACTTAATTTCACTATTGACCCATGGAGGTCACCTGTACCCACATCAGACAAGCTTGAATATATTTTTCAGCAAAGACGCATATTGAACATCAATTCAGAAAGGTCTATTACAGTATCGATAAATCGTGTAGCGGAGTTTTGGGCTGACACTGTATACATTTGTTGTCGACACGACAAGAAGAAGTATCGATACAGTAATATTTAATGTGTCCATCACTAATGGAAACTATCAAATTCACGAAACTTGCTAAGCATCCGGGCATAAAGGACAGTAATGGCGATGTTAACGGGAACTTTTTATAGCACTTCCAGGAACTGGGAATTTATTTACTTTTTGTATAAAACCGCCGTTTATACGGCTACTTTGTTATTAAAAGGTTGAACACTTTTAATGTGATTTAATATTTCATTTGCTGATTATAGAGGCACATTGTTAAAAAATCATTAATTAAACTTTGAAGTTAAAGTTTTATAACTCAAAATGTTAAATGAGTCTTGTCATTAAATGTACTCGCTAGCGAGTGCGTCAAAGAATCTATGACCGATAGTTCTTGGAAGTAACCGCTATTTTATAATAAAATATTAAATGTATAATATTATTAATAGCATAAACTCCTCTATTTTTAGCAAATCTTGAATATTGAAATCTTCAAATATAATTATTTCTTTTTATATGTTATTAGCAAGCCCAAAGGGTTTATTCTGGCAATTCTTAGGGTCTGAAGTCTTTTTTTACATTTCCAGTAATGGCCCATAATCTCCTTGAAGTAAACAAAACACAATAATCCGTTTACCAAAGGAAAATATTTTTTAAGCGCCGATCTGACTGGTTTCTCTTTTACTTTGAGTGTTATTTATGTCAAAACTCGTGATTGTACAAAATCGCTAATCAGCTTTACTGAATCACTTCTGTCTGATGCTATAGATCGTTCTATGCACGAAAACGCGCCCCACCATTTTTCCGCTAATGTATGAGTGTTATCGGTACACGCTAAATTAATTATTTATTTATTTAAAGACTATTGCACACACAACAATGTTCCGTACAAAAAGGCGAGCTTAATGCCATACGTCATTCTCTACCAGCTGACCTTGATCCATGAGTGCACACGCACGCTACAATAATGACGCTCGGATTGCTCGGATCAAACTCCCCGCATTTCGCACTTCTCTCGACCAAAAATTGGTGGGGCGCGTCTTCGTGGATAGAACGCATACTTACGTTGTCCATTCCGGTTAGTTCCCCTATGCACCAGTTCTGCTATGCACTACTCATAAAATACAAAGAATGTAGCACATGGCAGCACTTTTTCGTGGGTCTTTTAAGAGTGATGCATAGCGGAACTAACCGGCTGATCGGTGTCTAGACCAGGGATGTTATGGATATCCGTAACCGTAACCGAAACATTCGGATATTCGAAATAAAAAAATATCCGAAACCGTAACCGAAACCAATGTTATAATATTATTCCTATATCCGTAACTTATCCATAACCGAAACTACATATACATAACATCCCTAGTCTAGAAGAGATTTATTTTTAGAGATAAGAGCAAAATTATGTCATAATAACTTTTAATCTTTAACTAAGTATCCTTAAAGTCTTGTTCTATTCTATTCTAAAAGCGGGATACAATGGGTAGGTTTCTTATTTCAAAACATGTTGGTGAACCCTCCAAAATGGCAATTAACATTATGATGCTGTGGAACCCTAAACCGAACTGACCACGACACATGTCGGATACTGAATCAGGGATTTGCGGACAAATCCCAATCTGTACACGGGAACCCTGCGGTAATCCCGGGAATTTAACCTTTGATCTACCTACGGTGTAGAAGGAATGCTTAATGATAAAAATAATGCATGCGAAACATTTTGGGGTTTAATAAAATTATGACATAACATACATTGTAGTTCTGATTCAAATGTTATGTACGCGTATATTAATTTATGAAGCTAGCAGCCAGACCAGATTAAAATATTTAGGTCCCATTCTAGGCAAAGTTACATCTCACCAAAAAAATTCTGTGAAAAACTAGCCAAGTCTCGATGGAGCTGCTTGTTTATCTCTAAAAAGTAATGAAATCTAGACAAAGTCGTGCCAAGTCTATGGTTCCTTACTGCGATTTCTTTATTATTGTAGTTAATGTTGTGTGACTTGGCCGTTGAAGGGTACAAAACCAAGTGCTCCATGACACCATTGCACCAATCTGTCGCCAGAACCGCCACCCATTGACGATAGAAAATTGCCACTTGGAAAACGTAACAGAAAACCTTAAAATACAAGTTTCAAGCAAAAACAAAAATTAACTTTATTGGCTCACCAAGCTAAGTGCTTTTTTCTTTATGCCCTAGGTATTTGAAAAAGACCGCTCATTCAACTTTATATTCGCTACAACACGAAAACGTTATTAGCCGTTATTGACCTTTATTTTTTTACACGACTATTGCACAGACGACGGCACGTCAACGTAACCACTGTGGGTTCTTGTGCAGTTGTAATAGGGGCGAGTTTGCAATAAAATGGGTAGCCTGATGTGCTGTCGTGTGTACGTCTTTTATATGACTTCTGTATGTTCATAACTCTAGCTAGAGTAAACACCCGCTGGATCAAACCTACAACCAATTGATGTTCTAGCGAAGTACAAGCTTACTTATTCTGTAGTTCTAGTCAAGTATGTGAACAACCAGACCAATATGATCTTTAAAGCTCATACAGCACCTTTATAGCACTCTAATAGAACTCCCCCATAAATCTTCTGGAGCCAATCGGCGTTTTTCAAGGTCCCGTAAATGAAGTTTCAATCTACACCGCTACATCGTCCCGTTTTTGTTTCCTGGAGAGGCCATTCGACCCTGGACCCTTTGTATCGGCGCTATCAATCAACGTGGATTGGATGCGACGCTATACACAGCTGCGGGAGAACAGCTAGTAAATGGTGAAGTAAAATTATCAAAGAAATAGGAAGAACAGTCATGTATAGAAATCTAACGCTTCTCTGCTTAATTGTTTATGCTAGACGGGGCAGTTATTTGACCGCAATCGCACCTGGTGTTAAGTGAGATGCAGTCTAGGGTGGTACATATCTGCCTTGTAAGTGCCTATTCACACTCGCCTTGAAAACGCCCGGATTATAGTTTTTTTATTGTGCCACTTATGTTGCTACAGAAACGTAACTTGGCGCAGTCAGGTAAAAAATAGAGTATCATTCGTTTGTCGATTTTGATTCGATAAAGTCGTACATTTAGGTACCGTTTTGTAAGGAGATACAACATTAAATCTTTCATAAATGTTGAGTTGAGAATCATGTCATGAATGCTGTGAGGTGACATAATGTTATTTTTATTTTAAATTAGGAAGATGAAAAACAGTTAATTAACATTTTAAAAATGGTACCTAAGTCTACCTTTGGCCATTGTTGTTGTGAGGAGTCAAGCTTTGGCTTCGACATTTACCAACATAATGGTAAAAGTCTTTTAAAGTTTAAAATGAGTTTGCTGTTCTATTTTGTCATCATGTTCTAATTCGGTATCACAAAAGCCAATGGCACTAAAGAAAAGTGTTAAATCGGCCAAAATTTTCGTCTAAGGCCCTAAAAGACCTTACTAGGAGCTTCTACGTAAGAATAAAGTAATAAAACGGGGTGGTTTGATCAGTACCGCCTTCTGGCTATCGCTCTGAGAGTTTTACTCCCAGAAGGGTTTTAGTTCGTAGTAAGTTTTATTCTAGATAGGCTGTAACAGGTTCTTACTACATAGGGTTATGTTGAAACTATTCATGTCCAAACGATGAAAACAGTGGAAAATACTTAGGACTGTCACCGATCATGCCATGCTGTCTTTTACAAAAAGTTTTCGTTTTACTTACTGTGGTTGTATGGTATAATTTGATTGTTTGCGAGATAACGGGTGGCAAGATCTTATCTTGCTAGGCAAATGCCTCCCCCAAGGATTTCCACAAAGACCGGTCCTGCGCCGCCTGCATCCAGGCACCTTCGCGCCTTCAGCAGATCGTCGGTCCACCTAGTGTGAGGCCTGCCCACACTACATCTTCCGGCTCTTGGTCGCCACTCGAGAACTTGTCTGCCCCAGCGGCTATCAGCTCTGCGAGCTATGTGCCCCGCCCACTGCCACTTGATTTAAGTGATTCTGCGGGCTATGTCAGTCACTTTGGTTCTCCTGCGGATCTCATTATTTCTGATTCAATCACACAGGGAAACTTCGAGCATAGCACGCTCCATCGCACTTTGGGTTACTGGAAGGATTTTGATGTCCCATCCCAACACAAGGGAAGACCCAGGGCCATGGGGAATCTCCCTGTGGCTTAACAGACCGCGTTCTGCCCTATAGCAAATTTTCAGGACAATGAATTGAAACAATAAACGCTAACATCCTACTGAAGTCAATATTTTTGTCAATTTCCTTACGAACTTACCATAATAAATTAACATTTTATTATTTTATGCTTCTTTAACCACGTTTATCTTTTAATTAAGCTTCGACCTTAAACTGCCGCTATATTTTTTCCCAGCCGTTATCCCGTCGCGGTCGTGCAAGCCGTTTCCCGGGCGTCGAACCTGGACCCTCGTATCGGTGTCGATCAAGTTATCGGGTACAGTTCTAGTTCAATGGGACGTAGAGCGAAGTTTATGGCTTTACTGGTTTTGTATTGAAGATTCAAGAGATTTTTTTGCAGTTTATTTGGTCAAAATTTAACTAGAAACTAGATTGCCAGGTTTGTGACAGTTTTTTCGATGGTAGGAGCGATTTTCAGTGTAATATGAATTGGATATTTGACACTAAGTATTTAGCGATAATTCCAAATCACATCTTCACTAATAGAACATTGTGCTGGTCTTAAAGTTCGTAAAAGCAATTGAGTAGTATTTTGACATAATAAAAACCTGTGTAATTAAAATAAAATAAATAAACAATCATTGTTTGTAATTATCATATTCATGATCATTTATTCCATAAACAAGAAGATATCGTTTTGAAAACTAGAAAAACATGAGAAATTCAAACAGATTGATATAAAATAACAAATTACATAACACAGCATAACTACTTGTACTATAAGATAAGCATTTAGCAAAATCTACACGAAAATCATTGTGTTTCGGTAGTAGATATTCCTAATATCTAAGAACATCGTCATTCTAATTGTATTTCTTTTACAAAAAGTCATCTTAATAATTGACAAACGCATTCAAAAGGGGATCCACGGGACAAATGTATAATTCAATTATTCATTCGTCTTTTGTTACTTTTTTAAAGGAGTATATTTTTAAGAAGCTTTTTGAAGTAAAAAGGGTTCAATATTTCATGAGACATAAAAAATATCATGAATATATCTTACACCCTAAGGTTAAATATATGCAAATGGCGGCGCTTTCTGGGCAAGTCAAGATTTCACCTAGACCATCAACGTCAGACAATAAGTTTTTGGGGTTCATTTGGAAAGGTTCTGGCGTTTTTGAGGGTTTTAAAATAATAAAAAAAACTTATAGAAATTAATATTCATGTTGTTCATCATCATCATCATCATCATCATCATCATCATCATCATCATTTAAGCGGTAGGACGTCCACTGCTGAACATAGGCCTCCCCCAATGATTTCCACGATGGCCGCTTGGTGGCGGCCTGCATCCACCGCCTTCCCGCTATCTTTATGAGGTCGTCGGTCCCCCTTGTGGGTGTCATTCATGTTGTTGCCTGGGGTAAATTAGAGAGGGTAGTGCTCCTGCTGTTTTTTGACGATAATGGTGATTATTTTTAGTGTTCGAAATTGTTTAGACGCCTTTGTGTATTTGTCATTACTTTTTCATTGCACTTGGAGTCATTACTGCATCAACGCATCATTTTTAAGTTGCATTTTAGCACCTTTTCCGAGAGATATGATCTAGAACGGTGGCACTAAAGCTTTAACCTAGGTGACCAATTTGACATTCGTTCGTTCGTTCCAGCCAAATGACGTCCACTGCTGGACAAAGGCCTCCCGTAAGGATTTCCATAACGACCGGTCCTGCGCTGCTCGCATCCAGGCTCTTCCCACGACCTTCACCAGATAGTTGGTCCACCTAGGTCGTCAATTTGACATTGTATAAGATACGAGTATAAGCCCTAAGGTTAACGGCATAGTGTCGAGCTGATTGAGGCATGTTAGACATTCAAACCAATTAATAAAGTTTGACAACAGAGTTCCAAAGATTGTAATCACAGATCACAGAAACTAAAGGGAGATGTGACAAGGGGGCGGGGCCGGTGTCGCAGCTATATGCCCAAAAATAGAACACATTGCTCGTGACAGCAATGATGACAGCAGCGACGCCATAATGTAAACAGTTTAAATTGCTTGCGTAGTACTAAAGATTATTCGAACGTTGAGTACTGATACTGGTAGCAGGTAGCGCTGGACGCAGGCTGCTGCCAATCGATCAACGTGGAAAGCATTGGGGGAGGCCTATGTTCAGCAGTGGACGTCCTATGGCTGAAATGATGATAATGAATGATGAGTACTGATACCGCAGTGATTTAATGAGCATATATTTTGATTACTTTGTGTGTGTGAATTTCTAATGCGACACTGAGTTTCGAACTCAGTGCATTAGTTGGCATCTTTCTATATCTCTATGATTGTAATCGATCTCAGCTATTATAACCCCACACGATAGCTATCATAAACCACACAATATTAGTAAATAACTGAATCAAGCAGGCGTTAATGTGGTAGTGCGTTTGATTGATACATTAGCCTACGGGCCCTCCTTATGGAAATCAATTCGGTCGTGATCGGTATATTTGTAGCCGCGTCATCAATCAAGTAAGATTGAGACCTTTTTCGGCGTACCTACTTCCTCGAATGAAACGGGAAGAGGAAAATGTACCTACCCAGTCTTAAGGGAAGACAAAAAGTTCGGATTACGGAGAAATTTTAGTAGCGATAGATTATGTTGGTTCTGGGATTCTTGGATGGCTCAAACTTGGAGTGCGGTTTTGTTCCCCAGTCGACGAAGCACCATGATGTCGTACCCTGCGTGCCCAAACAACTGCACGTAGGAAGATTTAATGAAGGCTACTGACAACGCCATTCTCGTGGCGGAGTTTTGGGCTGATGATGTGTAGGTTTGTTGTCGACACGACAAGAAGTATGTTGGTGAAATAGAGGTATAAATGATTTTTAACACGTCCGCATAAAGTTAGTCGTATTGTGGCATGCGCGGTGCGTCATACTTCGATCACACTAATATTATAAAGGCGAAAGTTTGTGAGTGTGTATGTTTGTTAAATCGCTCCAGCCGTTTAGCGATTTTAATAAAATTTGGCATACAGTTAGCTGACACCCTGGATTAACACATAGGCTACGTGTTATCGCGGGTAACACCGCGGAACACAGCTAGTTTCAAATACTCTCTAAAGTCACTAAAAAGAACCCCAAGCGCTATGAACATACCTCTAGTTTATGACAGCTTACAATGAACGTCTACAGACATCCTATGTCAAAAGAAAAAACAGTAGTATTATCTACGTAGTTTTTAAAGATCAGCACAGTACGATGCAATCAATAATGTACTTGAACGTATCTCTGATTCTATTGGTCGGGCTGTTTCCTATATTACTTATAAGTGACATATTATAATAGTTTCTTTAATATTTAAGTCTGTTGGCCGGTACCCATTACCCCCCATGCTCAGTTCGGGACAAGATAGTAAAATTCCAAGAACATTTACTTATGTGGGTCTCAGTATCATGGCCAACGTATAAGCCGTTTGTGGTAGAGACGCTTGGTCCGTGGTGGGTAGTATTCACCTGCAAAGGGAATAATATATTATGTGGTCTAATGGGTATTAAGGTACCATAAAGACCTTTAGTGATGGTTTTAAATATGCGTTCATTATTTACTTAATTCATACACATACAACAGATAGGTAAGTACTTATGCTACAAAATTCGGAATGTACTCGTAATTATCTCATGGTCACAAAAATGCGTCAAAGTTTTAAAATGATCATACCATAATTATAATCTAGAGTAATTAATTAAGTAACATTACAAATTAATGGTCCCAAACTAAATGCTATACTGTCCATGGCGTTTATCTTGTACATTTGTTACCACCATAAATATCTGACACTTTGCACTAAAGGGACGACGATCCTTAACCTCCAACTCCTCCTATTTTCTTCTGATTGATATTTTTGCGAGTCCAATGACAGTTTAACTTTGTCCCAGAGCCAGGACAGACTTGGCCTTCACTTTGAGTTTTATTGAATGTCAAGCTGTAAATGAATGGAGAAGTTTCGTGATGTTGAAAACATTAGATTTCACTGAATGGGATTAAAATATAGACCAAAACTAAAAAGCCGGTGAAGCTATTTTTGAAATCCATCAAGAAAATATGGCTGAGAAATTAATTAATTAAATTACCTCCATATTTTTGAAAAAAATTGGAAACTTGTCCATTGCAGTGATGAGAACTTCCTTCCTTTACTTACACAAAAAATGTGGGTCTCTTTTCGTTCACATTATTGAGCATTGACTTTCCGAAACAAAACCAAGATCCCATTGTCTTAAAATATTTCAATGCCAGCGGTTTTTTATCTATTTCGCGAAAAAATATCACGTACCACTCCCCAAAGGAAAATACCGTTTTATCTGTTAAAGATAAAAATTCCCGTCATAATGTGGTATATCATTTGTCATTTCTTTCCCTTTCAGTACGTGAGTGAGGGACGGAATGATATTTTGCAAGTTATTGCAGGTTTTTGTTTCGTGCACGGAATTTCTTAGGAGTTTTTTTCATTGAGTTGCGAAAACATTATGAATTCGTATTATATTTTTAGGATTTTATTGACTTCGGAATGAGTTTTTAAGATCCTCAGGCTCATATTTGCTCAAGTAACCGAAGTGTTTTCATATAATAATGTATTATTTTTGTAGGTTAAAGTTAACAGGAAAATTATCTTTCGATCTTTCGATCGTATGACATGCATAACAAGTAGGTACTTTGAGGGGCCAACATCATATATTTTCTTAATCAATTTTACCATAACTCGAGTCAAACTGAAGAATTGATGCCAATTTATTCAATTAATACTTATCCTTGAATCTTTAATAAACAAGTAGAGGTGCATTTTTGAGCCATGTTTCAGAATCCAAAGCCATGAACTAAAGGCCTTTACTACTCTACTTCAAATCTAGACACTGTCAAGTGTTATTTCCTAAGATATAAGAAGAAGATTTTTTTCTTATTGAAAAAGAAATGAATTGTTATAATTAAATTAATTTCTGGACTAACCATTGAACTTGGCACCCATTTAGATCTCACTTCTTTTGTCGTTGAAGTCAACAACCAAGGCACTTTGAACTTGGCTCTCATTTCACATTTATGTTTTTGATGTGATCTATATTCACGTCACATACTTTTCGTGAATACCCCAACGCACAGTATGTTATGAGACTGTATAATCGGACATTCTCATTTATTTGATGAACCGTATAGAGCTCAGTTATACAAACATGATAGTAAAACTCCCGTTTGAAAATTCCAAGTAGTTTTCGCGGTATGAAAATTCAAAGTTACCTATTTTTTTTCTTCAAAATTATGCAAAAATATTCTCACTCGTTAACTAGTAACATTTAATTCAGAATTGTTATAATACTTCATAGAGCTCTTAAAACTACACGTAATAAGCGTATTAACTGCTTCGTAAACGCATTCAGTTAATTAGGAAAAATGATTTTAGTGATTTTTGTTTTTATTTTTTTTCTCAATTAAACATTTTTAATTGCAAGATATAGTTTGATATTTAATCTAATTGTATAAAAAAATCAGCTTTAAATTCCGTGATATATTTGAGGAAAATCAAATTGAAAATATGCGCCATATAGAATTGTAAATTTCCCATCACTTTTTAATAGCAATATTTCTTTTGGATGTTTAAATATCATCAGCTCGATTGTACCAAATTAATGTATTGACATCCGATTTACATAGGTTTCAAATCGATGAGAAAATTATTAAAGGTAGGATAAATTCGACTTCCTAGATTTGTTTACATACTTTTTTAGTTAGTTACTTACACACAACTTAAGTTAATATAAGAGTGTTAAAAAAGAAAAAAAACTCGACTTGAGAACCTCCTCCTTTTTTTGAAGTCGGTTAAAAACAATGTGAATGTGACTTTTTAGAACCTTCAACACTATGCAGATAACAGGCGGGATTTGAAACTTTTTAGACATGAATTATTCCTTCCAAAATTGTCGACCTAGACGCGTAAAAATTTTATTAAGACGTTTTATGTTTTTTCTCAAATATATCACGGAGTTTAAAGCTGATTTTTTTAATACAATTAGATTAATTATCAGACTATATCTTGCAATTAAAAATGTTTGCATATATTAAGGTATAATTGAGAAAAAAAATAAAAACAAAAATCACTAAAATCATTTTTCCTAATTAACTGAATGCGTTTACGAAGCACTTAATACGCTTATTACGTGTAGTTTTAACAGCTCTATGAAGTATTATAACAATTCTGAATTAAATGTTATTAGTTGATTTAGTTTATAAGTTATAAACAACGAAAAATACCAACCATTCACTCTAATACGCCGAATATGCAGTCAATAAACAAATTGTTTAAAAGCCTTTAATCTTTCCAAATGTGCACATAAATGACAGCGAGGCATTTATTTATAAAGGCCGAAATGACCGTTGCACAGTATGTTATGAGACTGTATAATCGGACATTCTCATTTATTTGATGAACCGTATAGAGCTCAGTTATACAAACATGATAGTAAAACTCCCGTTTGAAAATTCCAAGTAGTTTTCGCGGTATGAAAATTCAAAGTTACCTATTTTTTTTCTTCAAAATTATGCAAAAATATTCTCACTTATAAATTATAAGTAACAATACCGTACTACAAACGTTGCTTATTAATTCAACTTAAATAACACTTAAATTAATAATTAGACAACTCTTACCGTAAAATCATTAAAATATTTATGTAATAAATAACAGTTACCTACTTATTCAAATGAAATTATTCAAACCTATAGATATTTATATTTGTCATCCAAGCATTGTAAAATAATTTTCAACGTAGTTTATTGAACTTATTGTTTTGACTTTTGATCTACTTACAAGATCTACGTTTCTGCATTATTTCGAGTTAATAATTCATAATAATAAAGTACCTTTTACTAAGTTGGAGTGTTTAGAACAATACAACACAAACGTCAATCATACTCAGTCTTAATACTATTGAATCTGAAGGCATTTGAAATTATTGTGAAAATAACAATAGTGATTTCGTAGATGTTACGGAAAGTTTACAAAATCAGTACTTTACATTTCAATCTGCTATGTTTTTTTGTAAGAAAAAGTATTTTTAACCTCAAACGCACCTCTACGTAATTTATGCGTAGGGTTTGTAAACTCTTCATAGCCTTGTTCTCCCTTATGAAAATTTGTCTTTACATAGTAAGGTAGTAATTTCAAAATGTCAACAGTCTCTCGGACAACCAAAATTGCAGGAAATAAAAAAAATCTCAAAAAACATAAACAAGAGATTTTTTATAAGACAAAGTACAGACAGACATGGTAGATAATTAAAATAATTTCATCAGTATTGTGACACGATTACTTTTGCTTCCAATTTTCTTACAATAAATTATTAATGGTCTCCTGCCACTAATGTCTTCAACCAAACGACCGATGTATTTTTTGAATTTTTAGACCACTATAGTCTTTTTCACCTAAGATGATCCGTATGACACTTCTAGGTTATCCATATTACGCATACTACATACGCAGAATATTCTTGAAAAAATATTTGTATTTTATTAGCAACATAATAAAAAAGAAATTAACTACTTGTCTTGAAATTTATAGTAAAATCTGAGTCTATTCATTATATTTTAATTAAATACGATGTAAAAATATTTTTTATTTAATGTCCGCAATGTGTGAAACGGAATAGATTTAGTGCTGGGGTATTTATTGTCTAACAAAATCGATTATTTCCGTGGTTCATTAATCGATTGTTGTGAATACTTAGTTATTAAAAATATCACAAAAATCAACTATATTTTTCGATTGTTGACTTTAATAAACGCATTGAAAATAAATTAATAGTTTTTAATTTAAAGAAATAGAACCAGTACTTTTTAGGAATCGTTTTTTTTAACATGAAGTCCATGGAATTTGAATATTATCAATAAAAAAATGTTACAATAATATGTGTAATTAAAAAAAACATGTTTTTTGTTAAATAACACCTATACAAAATATTTCTCTAAAAGTAGGTTTTACTAACTCTTAGAAAAAAATCGATAGATAAATCGCTATGGTTTAGTTATGTGACATCTCTATAACTTTCAAACTCGAAACGTCATACGAATCATCTTACGTGAAAAAGACTATAGGTACGTAACCGTGTTGAAAATTACTAGAGCGGCTGAATTTGACTGACCGTCATTTACGGTCTTACGGTCAAATTGGTCAAAAACAAATCATAAACTGTCAAAAACGGTCAATTTGATTTCAGTAATAGTTTAGAACTTTTTTAGTTTTTTCTTAGATTTTGTGATTGTTAAAAGTCTACAACATCTTAATTTAAATAAAAACGTGGTTTGTAGTTGTCTACGCCACAATGTATTAAATTATTATTCAATTATGTATTCAGTGGTAGTACAGTAATAGTGAGTCAAATTGACTGAATTTGACCGGTTATTTATGGTATTTGACCATCGTGACCGGTCAGATTCAGTCAATTTACATCTCTCTCATCATCATCATCATTTCAGTGCTGAACATAGGCCTCCCCCAATGCTTTCCTAGCCTGATGTGCTGTCGTGTGTACATAGTTGTTTTATTTTGAACTAAATTTGTAACTAGAATCTGTTCCTATTTTCTATGAATATTCAGTCAATTTACTAAAAGTTACCAAATATAGTAGACAAAGAGCGTTTTGCGTTAGAGAATAAATTGAATTGCATTTTGACGTTTCAGAGCCATTTGGAAATGCGCTAACAGTAAACTTAAATCTGCCTTATTTAAATGAAATAACATGTCAGCTGGATGCAGCGATAAATTTGGTTAATGGTTGCAGTTTATTTCGGTTTTATTTGCAGATATTTATTGTAATGGCTACTTGATAAACATGAAGCATGAAGATTTTTTATTAACTTTGAATCTGAAAATACTTGATTTAATCTATAAAAGCCAAAGGTCACTGATTGACTCACTCATCACGAAATCTCAAAAACTACAAGTGCTAGGAGTCTCAAATTTTTCATGGGGGTTCCTTTTAGAACGTAGGTGCTCACTGAGACGGGATTTTGAAAATTCAACCCCTAAGGTGGAAAAACGGGTTCCACCTCCACGCGTATGAAGTCGTGGGCGGCCTCTAGTATTAGAATAAACGTTTAATTTGACAATCGATCGAAAAGGGGATAAATCTGGCATTGAAGTACTACATCGAAACATAAAAACACTTCCCACTCCACTGTAATATCTGATTAAGTCAAAATATCGTAAAAAATCTCACTAGTTTTATAGAACTTTTAGATAACGATTTCTAACTCTGACTCTGCGAGCTAACTTTAAATTATAGTGATCGTTCATTAAATTATTCTGCAAGAAATGCAAATTGTATTATAAAAAGTAATCCATTCCAAGAGTGTCCCAAAATTAGCATGCAACAGTTAAAAAGGTATAAAACTATGAATAATGCAATGTTATGCATGCTACTGAAGCACGGTAGCATGCTTCAGTGCATTCGTGCATGTATTAGCATGAATTCGTATTTTATTTATCTGAAATAATCGGGTATTGTGTCTAGCCCTCTTATTTTCGCTTTTAACGGAAGGAATAATATGAAAGATTTATTTTTTTATGCGATATGTGGGGAGCCTTTAGGTATATTATGTAGTATCTTCGAAATACCTAGTATACTTAGTGGTAAGTATAGTAATTCTTCTTAAGTATATTGGGACTGTTTTATTGAGGGAGTCCTCTAAGTATTTTTGCGATTTTATTTTAAATTACCATTAAGTTTTTCTTCATTTGAATCATAATTATAAATAAATGTATGCCTTAACTAGGTAACTAAGTAATAAGCACACATTTATTAGTGATAACACCTATATGTACACTTAGGCTAGTTGCACCACCTTACTTTGACCGTAGCTATAAAGATAACCGTACCTCTAGTAGGAAAAACTTTCGAGTTCGTTTCGTTGCGTATTCAAAGTGTCATCGAAAAATTTTGTATGAAAAATTAAACAGCGCCCCCTATATTATAGCCGCCCTAGGGGGCGCTGTTTAATTTTTCATACAAAATTTTTCGATGACACTTTGAATACGCAACGAAACGAACTCGAAAGTTTTTCCTACTAGAGGTACCGGTGTTTTTTGTATAGAGTTTACCTGATTTTTGACGTTTGTCAAAGTCAAAGTAAGATGGTGCAACCCAGCCTTAGTATGCAAATAAACAATTTGGATTTAAATTTCAATACATGAGAATAAGAGTCTACCACACTCCCACCAGCACCGTCAACCACACGATTACGATACTACATACTAGTATTTAATATGGTCCTGGTCCCACCAGGTAACCTACAAAACCACTATGACAATATTGAAATCTAAATCTTAAAACAATGACTATTTATTATTACAAGAATTTAACCTAAATCGAAGTGTTTTCTTCAACACCTCGGTGATTAATTTTCAAAGAGGTAGAATCTGCCTGTCTGTCAAACGGTGTGAAGTGCCTTCAGAATATCTAGATATTTTCAAACGTCTTTGATCAACTGGAGTGTGATAAAATCTACTTAGTTCTGTATTGAAGATCATAAATTAACAAAGGTGAATTGTTTGTATTTCTATAAATAATAATGAAAACCTAGTGTGAGCAGGCCTTCCTAGACGATGGGAACAGGAAAGTTCTTGAATAACAACTAGGGACTAGAAGAAGTAATATAGAGTGTAGACCACCAGGTCACAAAATATAACAGAAGGTAAACTCATGTATGTACCTCGCTTTGCATACCTCTCTCGCTCGCACGCTCGGCCGTCGCGCTACGGTTGTCTTGTCATGTGTTGCGTTTATTTCGTTATGATAGAAAAATGTAACTCTTAATACTATGGAAGAAAGACAATAACAGATATCCACGTATAATTATGTAGTTATGTTTAGTACGTTATTAAAGTAATAGTTTGCAAACAAATACACGAGAAGGAAGTAGTATGTAGTTGAGTGGTTGACACTATTATCCAATAATTCCTAAAACCTCTTTAAAATAATTCGATATTCCTCATAATTGAGTTGGCTTTCAATTTGTCAACGTTAAACGAACTATTGAAATACAAATAAATACCTTACTTACCTCCCGGAATCAACTGGTAGTTTAAAAAACGAAAATTTAGTTTTTAATGTTGAGTGTAAGCAACCGTCTTAACAAATGTTATAATACCCCTTTTTTGTTGTTCACTCATTTTCGCACAAACAAAATAATTTCACAAACGCGTGAGCAGCGTCTCTCAAGCGAACGCAGTCGCGCCTCGCATTCGTCCAAGACAGTCTTGATAACGCGTACGTGAGCGGTGTCTATGTGTGCGTGGCTCGAGCGCGCTTAGTATGGAGTTTACCTTCTGTTATATTTTGTGACCAGGTGGACAGATGATTTGTAAAAGGTGGGATGCACCTGGATGCAGCAGCATATGACTGGTTGTTGTGAAAATCCGTGGAGTAGACCTGTCCAGCAGGGAACAGCTATTAATTTTGTTCGCATTTCATTTTCGTGGTTTGTAGTCATTTGCTTTGGTAATATTTATTATGAGAGTTTTATTATGTACTAGCTTTAGCTTTCCACCCGCGGCTTCGCCCGGGGTTTTCCCGGAAATGATTCGAATTTTTCTCGCCGTAAAAACCATCCTTGGACTTCAACGAACATTTAAAAAAAGAATCGGTAAAATGGGTCCAAAGCGTTGTTGAGTTATGCGCTTACCAACACATTTTGCGATTCATTTTTATATTATAGACTAGCGGCCGCCCGCGACTTCGTACGCGTGGATCCCGTTTTACTCCCTTAGGGGTGGAGTTTCGTCACATCTACCTGCATACCAAATTTCAGCCCGATCCGTCCAGCGGTTTGGGCTGTGCGTTGATAGATCACTATGTCAGTCAGTCAGTCAGTCTGTTACCTTTGAGTTATATATATTTAAATTTACAAGGCCATACGAGTATTGTCTACTATGAGTACATATTCTAGACTTTATCTTCATGTATCGAGCATAATTTTCGTTCCCCATTTATCCTATTTCGGTTCAATTCAAAATTCATAGCCGCACTTCCAGCAAACAAGAGCAAAATCCTGAAAATATCACATGACTGCTCCTCGTACTCGAGCTATACAGGCTGGTTTTGTAATCAGTATCCAAATTTTTAGGAGAGAATCAGAATCAGTAACTAAATCGATTTACGTAAAGAAAACGATAATGTATATTTTTTCATATTTAATTATTTTATCCGCTGCGCGCAGTTTCAAAACTGGCACACGTGTATAATTTGCTTCGTTCATAGAAAAATTCGTACACACAGTAACTGCAAAGCCTAATAGACATAAACCTAATAACTTAACCTTTAAAAATTAAGATATGGGCAACCGTGAATTAGATTTTAATTTTTTTTTGCAAAAACGATTAAAAATAATTGAGATAAAGTTGTATTATTAAATTGTGCTGTAGAGTTTAAAAAAAAAAATGATACTGATTACAAAATCACCCTGTATAATTTCGGAACTGCGTATTTATCTGCGATATTTACCCAGTCACAGGTGTTCCAGTCACGTGATATATGGCCGCGATTGGATCGGAATGTAGGTTTAGGTTTAAAGAACTTTATTCTCATAAGAAATTTACATTTCACTTATAATGAGATACTAAAATATTTAATAAATAAGTTACAAATTAGCCACTGGTACTAGTAGCTGCTAGCCTGCTATGTGTATCTTAAGTTTCTTTTTAAAAATATGTAAACTTTCACAATCCTTCAAGTCGTCAGGCAAACTGTTGAATAGCTGTGCTCCCTCAAACAGTACAGTTTTTGTTCCGTAATTGGTCCTTGGCGTTATTGTTTTGAGTTTAAATTTATTTCTTAAGTTATGTGTATTACTCTTTATGTTTATTTCTATATTAGTTTTAATAGTGTCAGTTATAATTTTTTTAATCAAAATGCATGTATTATATCTGTATAGCTGTGATAAATTAAATAATTTAGTTTTTACGTATAGTTCATTAGTGGGCGTGTGGAAAGGATAATGGAATAAGACTTTAACAATTTTATTTTGGGTTCTCTGTAATGGATGAATATTGGTTGGTGCAGCAGATCCCCAAATTTCAATAAGATAATCCAAATGAGATTTTACCAGGGAATTGTAGACAGTATGTTTAATTTGTTTCGGAATACAATGTGAAATCTTTCGAAGTGCTCCTAGTAATGATGTTAGTTTTGATTTAACATAGTCAATGTGCGGTCTCCAAGTTAATCTGTCATCTATAAGTAACCCTAAGTACTTTTCCTGGTAGGATCTTTTGATAGTTACGTTATTTATTCTCAGCGCATTATATTTGGGTATTACTTTATTTTTTGCAGATAAGATCATATATGACGTTTTTTGTGTATTAATTGTTAGCAAATTCTGCAGAAACCATTTATTTAGCAAGTCCAGGTCTTTTTGAGCGTCGGTGATGATTTCATGGATGGATTGACCAAAATAAAATAAGCATGTATCATCGGCGTATAGTGTGAGATAGCCGGTTAGGCCTATTTTATTGATGTTATTAACATATATCAGGAACAACAATGGCCCGAGTATGGATCCCTGGGGTATTCCAAATGAGATACCTTCAGAATTGCTCACGAAATCATCAAGTTTAACAATTTGACGCCTGTTTTGCAGATATGATTCAAATATATTTAGCGCTTTATTTCGGATACCTATGTCGTTTAGCTTTAGAAGTAGCTTTTGGTGACTTACAGTATCAAAAGCTTTTTTTAAATCAATAAATATACCTAACGCAATATTTCTTTTGTCAATATGAGTTTTAATTTTAGTTATTAGGTCTATGGCAGCTGTTAATGTACTTGATTTTGGGCGGAATCCGTATTGTTCGTCGATAAGAAAATGCTTTGAGGTAAGATAGTCATTAAGCCGATTGTACAAAAGTTTTTCAAATATTTTTGATATTACAGGTAACACTGATATCGGCCTGTAATTGCTGGGGTCAGTTTTTGGACCCGATTTATGTATAGGACTAACCTTAGCTAATTTAAGTGTATCAGGGAAAATACCTAGTCTAAGACAGGTGTTTATTGAAGATGCTAACTTTTCAACGATTAGACTCTTAATACATTTAATTGCTTTAGTGGAGATTCCATCTAAACCGGTGCTTGTGTTAGCATCCAAGTCATCTATTATCTTACTTATTTCGTCTGTACTACAAGCTTGGATTTCATTAAGCGTAATATCATGTGAGTGGTTTTGTCCATAGGTTAAAATATTTTCTGTGCAACTGTGATATTCATGTGGTATTTTACTAGCTAGTTCTGAACCAATTGAAGAGAAAAAACAGTTAAACAAGTTACATATTTCTTAGTATTAGTTACATATTTTGTTGTTTATACATGTGATATCTTCCACGTTATGTTATGTTATTTTATCATGTGTCTCTATTATTATGTTTCTACTTATTTGTGAAGTGAATTTGCGGCGTTATATTTTGTCAAAAGGAGAACACTTTTTTTTGTTAGTTATTTTTGACATCCATTTAAAGTTTTTTTTTTCATGATGAGTTCGAATTTCATAATATACAAGGTGTTTAGCGGAAAGTTAGACAAACTTCGTGGATGTATAGGTAAGGTCATTTTAAGAATACAAGTTCGCCCATTTGACCCTAAGTAATCTACTATTTTTAAAAATTGATTAGGGTTAAATGGGTGAATTTGTATTCTTAAAATGACCTTACCTATACACCCACGAAGTTTGTCTAACCTTCCGCCAAACACCCTGTATTTACGTACTATTCACTTATTTTTAATCTAATAACTATTATCCTTTTACATAAAATATAACAACGCAAGTTTACTTTGTGATAGATCTATTCTAAATCCACCCAAGCCAGACTAAGGACCCCTTAGTCAAAAGGCTAGCCGATCATAATAACGTAATATATGTCAGACGCAGTAACGAGTATCTGCCAGTAAGTACTTTAGTTCGCCCTTTAGTAGACCTTTCCTTCTTTGATATCCCTTTCTTGTGGAATATTTCTTTACTAACCCACAGATACCTGAATCCTAAAAAAAGTGCTCCTATTCCGAGAAATAGTTTTAAAAGAACTGACATTTTCTGTCTCTTTCTGTCGTGATATATGTGATAGAGACAGAGAGAGTCGATGTGTGGAGATGAGTTTTCGAAGTAGACACCCAGCTTAAGCAAATATCGAAGAGGTTGAACACATAGCACAGAATACAAACGAGACCGAAGTATTGTATTTACATTTCTCATCATTTGAGGCGCAAATCATTATTCGCAACGTTGCGTTATTTGAATTTTCACGCACATTCTGACGAATAAGGTGCAGGCACCAGTTTTGTAACAAGTTTATAAAATGTTTCTTACAATAGATATGAAATTGACCTAAATAACTAAAATAAATCTAAGACATCACGACAGTAGACTGGAATTATTCGGTGAATATTATAGAATTGTCCAAAAGGTCATAAAAGTATTGGGACTCCATTTAGGTACAAGACATTCAAGATAGAATCAAATGGCGGCGCACGATTGGGAAAGCCGACCCTACGTAACTGGATAAGGCGAGGCAGAAGAAGTAGGTGAATATTAATAAAAAAACTTAAAAATATTGCAACATAGAAGATACTCCAGCTCATCATCAAATATTTCGATAACTAACTGTTTTAGTAACTCTTTTATTAGGGTACTAGCTTTCCACCTACGGCTTCGCCCGCGTAAAATTTTGTCTGTCACAGAAAAACTTTATAGCGCGCGTCCCTGTTTCATAAACCGGGAAAAAACTATCCTGTGTCCTTTCCCGGGACTCAAACTATCTCAATGCCAAATTTCATCAAAATCGTTACTGTGGTTTAGGCGTGAAAGCGAGACAGGCAGACAGAGTTACATTCGTATTTATAATATTAGTTGCGAAGTTATGCTTATTCCTTAACGATAAATTCTATTTCTCACCAGCACTGGTGCGCTCACGTCAACATATTGTGTCCGTACGAGCGTAAATGATAAATGGAAATGTAATTGGCTGCGATACATTTGTTTGCCAGGTTCGATCGCTGTTTGTTTGAGGCTTGAGAAATAAATAAGGCAGCCATTATTATGCTCGTTTATTTATCATTTCATTGTCTTTTACACATAGGTAGGGGCTTTATTTAGTTGACAAGATAACAACGTCTAAAATTACTTACAATCTAGAAAGAAAAAATACTATTGGTACTACAATAAATTAACTTATTGCACAGTCAGAGTCAAGTAGATCGAAGCGTCTAAGATAGCCAAAATGACTGATAAGTATTCAATATTTCATACAACCAGTACCAGTCAAAGTAAGCATATTATTTGAAGCATCCAAAGTAGTCAATGTTATGATAGCAACACTGTTCTCAATTTTATATTATTATGATTAAATCTCTCTCAGTTTAAGAGTACTTTCCCTTCAGGTGGCATTACAAAATTCCACCCTGTATACTCTGATGTGTTATCTGTATAAAGTAAAAACAAATTACCTACTTTACTTCGTTCGCGGTTTGTAAGTGGTTCAAATTTACTTTAGCATAATTCTCTATGATATATCTTACGGTACATCTGCCTTGCTATAACGCGCGAAGTTCTAGCAATAAATCCCCGTAATCTATGTACATTTGTAGTACATTAGGAAAGTGGTGCAAAAAATAATATTGCCACGAAATAAGCAGCCGTTTCGAAAGTTTCAGACGTAATATACTAACAGGGTAATATGATATAACTCTGCTAGTAGATTGCCTACTTATTTTGCCACTTTGGGTGTAACTTTAACCACAGAATAAGTACTAGTACTTCTTTAATTAAATTCATATTAGGATGTGTTATGTAGTTGAACTGAACTATTCCGGTCTCTCGGTTCTACATGGTATTAATATGTATGTAAACTGAGAAGGCATTTTTTGTATTACTTTGACTTGCACCTTAGACTTTATGAAGCTAACATTTTCATTTGGATTTGATTGCTGCAAAATTATGTTTATTCTTAAATTCGTCTTTATCGAGATCTCGTGGAGCGCAGACGACTTTTTATAACACAAATAATTAAAATTGTCTCTGAAACTAGATAAAGCGACGCAGAGAAGAATGAAGCTCGTACCCTCATCTTTCAGCATGCAATAAAATTACAACTCGCACTTGACTTGTTTTTTTTCTTTCAGGTAAGTCCCACCGATCCCCGTTCCGATGTCACAGAAACCCATTATCATCGCACCTGTACGTGTCAAACGAGGCGTGGGAAACAAAATTGTGTCCAAATTCAATTTGTGGGCAGATGTGGATCCATTTTATGCTTCGACGCCGGCGCTTTAAAGCGGTAGGTGCGAATTTTTAAGGGAAAAGCAAGTTACGCTTTCTGAAAGCGATGTCCGTTTTATTGGCCAATGACTGTAAAGAAGCAAATCTTGTGGAAGCAAACTGGATTATGACTTACTTAGCAGCGAAAGCGTTGGACTTGAAGTGCAAGTTCTAGGTTCTAAGTACAACTTTGTATACCTTAATAGTAACATTAAACTCAAAGTTACTTTGCAGGTCATTTTAAGAGTTTAACTTTGACGTCCAATGTATTTACGAGTAGTAGTTATACAGACTGAGAGCGGTTTTGTACTACGTCAGCATTCGTAGAGCTATTTTGCATTCTCTGGTTAGTTTTCTAGACCCTAAATCTATATTTTGGCGGATTTGGATCAACTAAACAATATTTCAGTTAAATTAACTAAACAATATTTCGTTAATATCACTTTGTTTTCAGCTTTGTATACAGGAAGCGATCGTTTCAGTATCAAAACTTTCAAGACAGGTCAATAACGCTTAAACTTTGTTGACTTTTAAACCGTTACCTCAAACTTTTAATCCTTATCTTAACTCCGAAACACGGTAAAGCCGGCCTTTAACTGTCAAATAAATATAAACCAAAATGACCTCTTCCCCAAGTAACTGTAAGAGGCTATTCAGAACCTTGTAAATCTAGATCTAACGGTTAAGGGACCGTTTGCTGACGTCAGCATGGTCCTTTTTGTGTAATCCTGGAGAACACCTGACTGAGGACATAGGCGTTACATTGATCCCATTTTATTGGATGCCTTTTGTACACCGAAAGGGGCGGTGAGAACCAATATAAATACTTTTTATTGGTTCTGGTGAAGGCATTTGTTTTTAATAGCGTTACTTATATTCCTAGTTTTTTTAATAGTTTTATTTATGCAACAGGGTAGGTATTTGACCACAATCGCACCTGATGATAAGTGAGATGCAGTCTAGGATGGTAATGATAGATATTTTTGTCTTAAAATGTATGTACCTTTATGTAACCTACACCGTTACCACTTAGGCTGAGTTGCACCACCTAACTTTGTCCGTAACTATAACTATAACCGGTGCTTTTTGTATGGAGTTTGACAGATTTTTTACGTTTGTCAAAGTTAAAGTATGATGGTGCAACCTAGCCTTAGTCTACAATAAAGAATTTGAATCTGAAAAAGAGTGCTAATCATATAATTTATTTATTAATGAATAGAACAATTACACTATTCAAATAATTTCAGAATAACATTTAAATAACAATTCACTGCTGTTGATTGAACCTACCTATTTTAGTTTGGTTTCTATTCTAATTACCTAAGTAATCAAAAAACAAACTTAATAAAAAAATTTGCACATAAAACCAACTGTTTCGATATAAGCGTCTCTCTCACCCATATCACAGCTCCCAGATGAGTGAGAGAGACGTAATAGTCTGTTGTTAGTCTTGTTGGTCGTGCTGAATACATCTCACTTCAATAAAGTAAGAGGTAAGAGGCACAGAGGTTCCGCTCCACGAAACATACGTAAGTCGGTTATGTATTTGAACGTGAAGTTAAATTTATTTCGTATCAAAATATCGTTTCTTGTAATCTCTTGTAGAATTAAAATTCAAAATGATTAAAAAGTGAGTTCTAAATGAAAGAAATTTTAAGGACAGATTGCATGGATTTTAGCTGTTCATAATATTGTAGTGTCATTGTAGTGGAATCGTAAATTGCTTCAGTAACTAATTTGTTACTCATCATTTAATTTTGTTAGTCAGTACTCATAGAGGTAGCACCAGATGTGTTAACTCGGAATGGTGGAAGAGAGCAAGCTATATTTGGGACGTTTTAAAGTGTCGAAAAAACCCTAACTATTGCACAGAAAAATTAAACTTTCAGTATGTTTCTAGTTTCTTTTTGACAGTTTACGATCATTGCAAACACTTGTGAACCCAACTCATTCAACTTATGCTTCAACCACACCAACGCGTGCAGATCGCCATCGCTGGCGCGATCACGACGCGATCATAGGGAAATGACAGGTCGCGTGAACTGTCATGGGTCGCGCGACCTGTCATTGTCCTTTGATCGCGCCGGCGATGGCGATCTGTACGCGTTGGTGTGGTTGCAGCTTTACAACATTAATTTATAAACCTCGCGTTTTATTAACCGCCGCCTATCGGTGCAGTATTTCCTCCCGTATGTCCACAAGCGTGCAAGAGAAAGGAATCCAGCAGCGTAAACTTCAGTGGTCTTTTGTGTACCAGCTTTTGTACATGCGTGTGGCATGTCGTGAAATTTGCGAGAATATTCATTATGTTTACCGGCAAGAGCTAAACAGTTATATTTAGAGTTTGCATGATTAAGTTCGGTGCTTTGGTTTAACGAGTGTTTTTTGGAGCTGTGCTTGACAGTGTCGTTTCAAGATTTACTCGTATTCGTGCCTAAATGTGGTGAACTTTTCAGTTTGAACTGGGTTTTCGTCACATTATATTAGTACGAGTACGTCTTTCATAGTACATTGTTACTTTAAACTTCTTTCACGATACGGCATATTTATAAGCTGGGCTCAAAAGACTCATCATATATTAGATGTACTTGAGAAAGTATATTTGAATTTTGTATTAGTAATGTAGGGCTGTAGGCCCCTGTACTACGTCCTTAATACTATAGTTCTCATCGTTGTGGATCTGATAGTTTTAAAATAATTTAATTATTTATAGGTTTTATTATTTAGTCAGAGTTAGATACAGTATAAATAAATATTGCTTCTTCCTTTTAAATTTGGAAATCGCTAGATATTTACGCATCTGTTTCAGCAAATTGTACATACACCTTTACCATTCACGAGGTTTCAATAGCAGTGGATTGTACTTAATCAGAGTGAGAGGGTGTCACTAGATAACGAATCCAGTGGTCATACGAGGCGTTGTGCGCCCGTACGTGCCCCCGCATCCGATGGCTGGATCCAGTGATTACTCCACTCGTACCGTTTTACTGATTGCTAATGGACAGATGAATCGATCGGGAAGGGTTTCAGTGGGTTAACTGTAAAAAAAATAGTCACAGAGAGTCGAAAAAAATGTCACAAAGGCTAGAATGGAATGGGATAAACAATTGTCACAAAGGCTAGACTGAAATGGGATTCAAAATACTATATCGTTTGTTTATGGCACCCTTGTTTATGTTTTCTTCGTGTGTGCTGAGGGGAATATTATGATGTCAGAATTTATAAGCCGTAGGGGTCAGATACAGCAGATTCACCGTGACATATTGATCGATTGCCCTAAGCGAATTTCAAAAAATCGTCTCCTCAAAAAGTTGGGGACAAAGTGTTAGTAACATGGCACAATAATTTGATTAAGACTTTCAGTATATACCCAAACTGGTAATCAAATTTGTTTTTCAGTATTTTTACCCACCAGAGAATTGAATCAAGGTATCTAAATTAAAAGAGTTCTTAAAAAAAATCAAAAAAATCTGTTACACCACAGAAACTTGAGGTTTTATAGCACAGTACTTAATAATATTTCTTACCTACTAAGAGCCGTGCGAAGTTCTTCCTTACGTCTTATTTTCGCTAAATACAATTATTTCAAGAAAACCATTAAAAGTAGGAATTTTAGATCCGCTCCCGTTGGGAGTATCGATGCCATTAATTTGGCAAGGGACTTCTATCGGTAAGTGTAATTGAATCGACGTTAAAACCCTTAAGGATTCATGTTAATTGAGATATAATTTCACTCTGCATATTTTCTGGTGATCTGATCAAATTTCCGATATAAGGCGATTATCACACTGCGCCGCGCTCAGCCGCGGTCCGCGTGATTTCATATAAAAAATCCCGCACGCAGACGCGTTGTCAGTGTGTTGTGCCGCGCGTGTTTTCTATACAAACTGAGGACTTGCATACAATGATTAAATCTGTCGTCCCGTGTACCGCGGCGGAGCGCGGCGCAGTGTGATAATCGCCTAAGTAAGGGACTACCTCATAAAAAGGTAGCAGGAAGGCGCTGGATGCAGGCCGCTACCAACCGGCCATTGTGGAAATCATTGGAGGAGGCCTATGTTCAGCAGTGGACGTCCTATGGCTTAAAATAATGATGATGATGAGATCAAATTTTAAAAGTGTAGGCTACAAGTTTCTTGTTATTTTTTAAAATTGGTAATTCCATGGGCAAACTCATCAATTCATTAATTTTAATTACAAATTAAAAGTATTCTAATGAAAAAGGACAGTTAAATAAGAAGATACTTATCTATGAATTTTTTTTTATAATACAGACAATAGTTCGACTCTAATAAAACCAGTGTGAGCCGCAAGTAAACATCCGCACAGTGGGCCGGAAATTTTTTACCCCATCCAAAATATAAATTAATTGGAAAAACGTTTCTTCCGTTGAAAACGGCCGGACTGAAAATATAAAATGGGACCGTTTCAAAAGCGATTTATTAATACAAATTTTATTTAAACCCTTTGAGGGTTTACTAATTAAATGAGGCTTAATTAACCAGAGCGTATTAACTGTTTTATTGGCGTAAACAGAGTTAGGATTCGTTTAATGGGATACATTATTTACGTATGCGGTCGCCCTTTGTTACACAGGCCATTGCAGCAAAATAACGGTATCTAATTACAAAATAACATAACGTTATCGTTATGAGATTAGACTTTGTTGTTTTAACGTGTAACGGTATTTGAAAGTTATGTTTGGGGAGGTTTATATATGAAAATATTTTGTTACTTTCAACATGTTTATACCTAACTCTCGAACTAAGTACAAAACAGTAATAAAGTAATTTGCAACAAAAATTTACCTACATACTCTACTTTGGCTTTTAACAGAATATTTTTTACCATTGGTAACTCAATATCACTATGAACTATGCTATCGAATATGAAAATTCCTATGCGTTAGAATTTTTCATTGTAGATTGAAATGCACGAAAGAACATTTGAAAAATATTTTTGAATAAATTCCATACAAAAAAGCAATTGCCTATCTAGGCTATGCACGGGCACGGCAATCATTGAGAACTATTAATATTTCTAGGCAATAAAATGGTTTTTTTTATGAACCCCAGTACACGATGATGCGACTTTCTGATTGACTTTCTTTGTTTCGAATATGTCCAACAAATCTCAATTACGTCTCAATCGACCATCTTTAAAAAGAGAAATATTTTACTTACGAACTCACATGCGTACTCAAAAACCTGCTAGATTTTTGTCTTTTTTGTTTTTTAAATTAAATGCCTCCAATGTTTCAAACATTTTGGTTCCCAACAATTCGTCAAGCAACATTGAAGTGTGGTGGGAGTAGTTTGTAAGCATTCCATTTGTATTGCAAATAGCAACGTATCGCGCTGTAGTTAGTGATTCACGACGTCGTGTATTAGTTGTGTATTAAACTTGGCTATAAGCTACTTGTGGGCCAAGTTACGGAGGAATACGTTTTTAAACGATTAAAAATAACGTTTGAAAAACACTTCAAGTTATTATTATTTAAATTAGTATATTTGGGCTGTTATTTGCTTTTGGATGGATATTTTTAATATCTTGTTAAAATGCAAAACATCTTACAAAACTGTTTTAATAAGTTTTTAAGTAAATAATAAATAATAATAAATAAATAAATATCCTTAGACATTTTACACCGCGCTTCTAGTCCCAAACTAAGCAAAGCTTGTACTATGGGTACTAGACAACGGATATAAACATACTTAAATACTTTTTTTTTGTAAATACATTTACTTATTATACATAGAAAACAGCCAGTCCAATACAAACAAATATCTTCATGCACACAAATGTTTGTACTGTGCGGGAATCGAACCCGCTACCTCCGGAATAGTAGTCCATTTCGAACCACTACACCAAACGGCCGACGAAGTATTCACAGCAAATACTTTTTTTTAGAAATTGGGCCTAAATCTTTTTCCAAAACTTGCCAATGTGTAATTTCAATGTAACACTAAGGCTGAGTTGCCCCATCCGACTTTAACTTTGACAAACGTGAAAAATCTGTCAAACTCCATACAAATAGGCGATTATCACACTGCACCGCGCTCCGCCGCGGTCCGTGTGGCGACATATAACGAGTCCCGCGCGCAAACGCGTTTTCAGTGTGTTGTGCCGCGCGTGTCTTCTATACAAAATGAGGTACTTGCATACAATGATTAAATCTGTCGTCCCGCGTACCGCGGCGGAGCGCTTTGCAGTGTGATAATCGCCATACTCCGGTAATTGTTATAGTTATAGTTACGGTAAAAAGTAAGCTGGTGCAACTCAGTCTAAGAAAATTCGCTTTGTGTAACGTCACCTTATATTATTATCAAGAAATCGCTCCCATTATTGTGGTTCACACCACAGTTCTATCAAGGAAGCAAAGCTGCTTGCTTACCCATTTGCCGTCGTCAAAAGGGATACAATAAAGCGTGATCTGTATCTAGTTTAAGGACTGTCAAACTGTGTGACGTCATAATGTAATTAATAATGTCAAAATCGCTCTTAACTCGTACTTCACACTACAGCAGCATCAAGGCAAAGCTGCATCTTAGTGCAGCTGTTTGCCTTTCAAACAACCGCATTCAATACACCGTGCATTGGTAAAAGTATCAACTACACGCTTTCTATTAAGGCGACTTACATGTTTAACATGTTTGCTAATACATATATCAGAGACGTGTTGCTTGCATAAATTCTTTTATAAATTACTTCTGTAAAAGGAGGAAGTTAATACGGTTTGTACCATGTTTATGTGTTCAGTATTTCGTTTCTTAGAAGGAAATAGGATTTTATAGGATCACTCCGGTGTTCACCTGTCAGTCTTTAAAACCCCTTACTTAGAAGATGGAAAATACTCTGGAGTATAAATAATGAAAAAGTTTTGGACATGGCCTTTTTCCGACAAGTTCGTAATAGAATAGTCTCTTCTCTATCTTAAATTGTCTGTTCATTGGACATGTTAGTATTTATTTTTAAATAAAAGATACTAAGGCTGAGTTGCGGACCACCTTATTTTAACCGTAACAATAACCGGTGATTTTTGTATTGAGTTGGACAAATTGTCGTTTGTCAAAGTTAAAGTAAGATTAAAACTCATTAAAACTCATTTATTTCTGTAAATAGGCTTAAAAAAAGCACTTTTACACGTCCCAGTATTAACCCTACCACTGCTTCAGGACAATAAATGGGCCAGTGCTGAGAAGAAGCAGCGCAAGAAACTCAGTCACTATTGTCAGCCTCTTTTTCAAAGGTTTACATGCTTTAAAATGTACAAAGTTATAAATATTTATGCGAGCTAGGCAGTAACGTATCCCAAACATTTTTATCTTTTAAATAATCATCGACTTTATAGTAGCCCTTTTTCATTAAGGTACTTTTAATATGTGCTTTGAATTTATGAATGGGTAGTTCTACAACAGTTTGTGGTAATTTATTAAAGAATTTAATACATTTTCCCATAAATGAATTACCAATCTTATGCAATCTGAAATTTGGAACGGCAAGTTTATTTTTGTTTCTTGTATTAAAGTTATGCAAATCGCTCTTTTTCGTGAATTGCTCTATATTTTTGCGGACATATAAAAGGTTTTCATAAATGAACTGTGAAGCTACTGTCAGTATGTTTATTTATGTTTATTGGTGATGGAGATGGTGCAACTCAGTCTAATTGTCCCGGTAACCCCTCGTGGTAGGCTAACATGCTTGTGTTACGAGTAGGTTAAGCCACATAGTAAGTATAGTGGCGCGGTGGGGCTCGAACCCGTGTTCCTCGGATGTGCCTACCATGAGTTTACGTTAGGTGTGCTCGCTAGCGACTGTGTAAAAAAATGACATTTAAATGTATGACATATTGTGCAGCGCCCCTAGCGGCTACTTTCAAGAAATAAAATCTTCATAGAATTTTTTGACGTATTCGCTAGCGAGCTCACCTAACGTAAACTCATGGTAGGCACACATCTGTTTGTAGTATTTTAAAGAGCTTTGGTTTTCTGAATAAATAAAAATAAAATAAATCTCGATTTGGACAGCGCCGACACCATAGGGCTATGGTCGCATCACAGGTTAACATTTAAAGTAGTACAAACTGTACGTTTCTTTCCAACAATCCGCTTGCTTGTAACTTTTACTCATCGGATTTATTAGATTAGCGATGATATTTATTTTATTACCTAACTCGCTTCAATTCTGCTAATGGAATGATAACATACCTTCAGTTCAGTTTTCATTTAAATCTAAATATCTCGAACAAAAAATATATTACACGTGTTTGTATGCGAATGGAGCACGTGTAATTTAAAACAAAAATACTTGTAAAGCTTTGTTGTTTTACTTTGAACTGAATATTTTAGTGGGTATATATAGGATAGCATTGAATTCGAAATACAGTTGCTAAGTCTGTAATTATTAGACATTTTTGAGTAAATTATTTACACTTTGCTGGCAAAGGTAATAATTTAAGGAACAGTAGTTATTTTCAAGAGGTCACGAAAAAGTACCAACTGTCATTTTAAATTGTAATTAAAGTAGTAGATATTTTTTGTTGTACTTTAATTAATAACACTAATAAGGTGTGGTTTTGTTTGATACTGCCATATTTTTATGAGGAAAATAATAATTTTCATTACTGCATGAATGAAGGTGCTGTAAATAATTAAACAAACTACCTTAGTCGAAATATGTGGCTTGGGCTTGGCCGTTTCGTTACTAAGAGAACTATCTATCAGAAAAGTAATGAATAGTGAATATTTTTTTCACCGTACGGCCTTGTACTAATGTTGACTAACGTGTGGAGTTTTTTTGTAAGGGCTTGTAGAGTCAGGGCGTGTAGTGGAAATATTGGCTCTACATAAGATCTGATATTTTTTTTAGAAAGCGAGTGGCAAGATTTTACATGAAATGATTTTGAATTGTAGAATTCATAGTTCGCAATAGAAATTAGAAATGCTTCAAAAAATCACGAGCTTTGCTCGTACCAACAGGTGCGGGCGTAATTATAGCAATGTAGCCTTTATTCTAGGTTACTATGGAAAGTTTTGTAGATACCTACCTAATTCTTTCACTTGTTTATTATTCCAATTATTCCGATAATTCCAGATACTACTTAACTTATCACGGTAAAACTTTTGCCCTCAGATCATAGAAGGGAATAGATGTGAAACGGGGGCGTGGCGCGTGTCTCCGCGATATGCCCAGAAACGAACATCACCCGCGACGCCAGGTTAGTCGCGATTCAGTCGTACTGAGGAAATGTTCTCCGATATTGTTGGATAATGCGTCGTAACGTGCAATAACATAAGTGAAACGAAGAACTACAGGAACAATGAAGTCATTTACCACATGTAAGTATTGCAAATCCATTGGTATTTTGCTTATAAATAAAAAAAACTAAACATTTTTACGAACGAATTCAGTGCCGTGACATTTACTGCGATATCGAAATTAGTGGTGATAAAAATTCAAACACGTTGTACATTGACGATTTAGTTAGCAACCACTTTATGTCAAGCGTAACTACTGCGCAATGTATTTTATTTCTTCCGATATCCACTGACGCGTGAAAATACACAGTACGGCCGCATGTGCCGGTCGTAACATAGTGCAGGGCTCGTGTTCTAATACGGTTTCCTATTATCGATAAATAGAAGTAAATTATTAATAATAATAATAATAATAATTCATTTATTTCAACACACAGTCATAGGTTTAAGGTTACAGTTAATAATTATAATAATAATAAAATATTTAAATTTCATTTCAATTCACATTAAATTAAATTCAAACAATTCAAACAAGTCAATTTTTGCATTTTGCTATTTGTTCGTTAGTCAGTACATTAATCATAGAGCAATGATTAATGTACTGACAGTCAAATCTTGCGGAGAGTGCGTTTAAGATGATGTTGGGGCTGCCCCGGACCCTGCGCACTAGGGATGCGCACCGTTTCCGTAGCATCGTATAGAAACAGTCGACGCGCCACTCAGCAAACATCCCCGAAGCGCTGCAGTTATTATTTTCTATTTTCTAATTTTGAATGAAAAAATCATGAGTTGCTTGCGATTTTTAAGTTTTTACAAAAACAATAACAATAGTAGAAGGGATTAGTAACTGTCAACTATGTAATTACTATAAGAGCTAGTTGAAAGCCTAATATAGGCATTATTTTTGATAAACATAGGCGGTACGAATTTCGCCATAATTAAAAAGTTAATGCGCGATAGTAGTTAATAATAATTACAGTGATCCTGTTATTATTATTAAAGTAAATAATAATTATATTACCAATATTGTAAATACTGGTAAAAATCGCAAGTACCTAAAAGTCATGGGTTTTAAGCCCATGACTTTTCATACAAACTTTGTCAGTCTATAACTTCTATACTCCATCGATAACGACATTGAGCTTTGGTTGGGGTAAATTAATATAAGGTAACTTCATTTAGTCCCAATAATTGATTCTGAGTTTTTCGTCCATACAAAATGGAACTGATTCCTTTATGCAAAAATCGTTAAAGAACATAATAATAACGTATAATTATTAATAAAAAGGTTTTCATACAAGCATTTTTTAAACCAATTTCGAGCCTTGCCCCCAGGATTTAAAGTATCGATATCTTATCGACTCCATTTTATCTTTCTTCTCTCTAATTGCTTTTTTCAAAGTGTGCGTCACGTCACGCGGCCTTTGATTGGCCATAAGGCACGCCTTCTGGCCAATCACAGCGCTTTTAAGCCGGTTGCACATGTTGTCGTAGACTCTCAGTCGCTTTGTTTTTACACAGTTGAATGTGTGTGTGGGAGCTGTGGTGGGGGAAATGTGGGGACACTGGTTCTCGTTGTAGTTACGCGCGACTTCATATCTATTCTCTTTCTATGATCTGAGCTTTTGCCTAATAAATTATTTAGGAGTTCTTCTTAAGCGAAATAACTTTTGTATTGTATTTATCAGAAGAGTAAAGAAGTATTTACTCATAAAGAAACTAATTAGGTGGATAAAAGCTTGTAGTTACTTTTGGTATTTTCTTTCAAACTTGGTTAATCAAAATTTAAATTAGCTACTACTATTTTAGTTAGCGCTGTTTGTACATTATCCCAATAAAAAAATATTAAATTTTTTGACGCACTCGCTAGCGAGCTCACCTACGCAGCTACGTAAACTCAGGGTAAGCACTATTATAGAAGATTAATTTAAATAATGTTAATAGGTATTGGTTGGCAGGTAATATCTGTGAATCTTCGAATCTTCTTTCTTCTACTAGATCTTATACCTACTCAGGTTAATTACAAACAATTCCTTCTTTTTCTTTTCTCTCTTTTTTTTATCCTTTCTAGTTAAAAACTGGAAAATCCTTGAAATATTAATCTTCATAATTCATCTTTACTAGGTCATTGTCCTTCTGTAAAACAAGTCGACTGTCCTAAACCTACAAAAACATCGCGTCTAGGTCAACGAACTAATAACTCTGCTTTTTTTTATTGTAACAAAGTAGATGTCAGAAAAATACTTACCAAGTACTTACATTATTCTTTATCCGAAACTCGCTTGTAAACTATTGTTGTTTTCAGCCAGTAGCAACAAGAAAAAAAACTAATAATATATAATGAAATTTTATTTCACAGTAACTAATTATTATTAATAGTTTATTTTATCATCATTACATCGAACTTATTTACACAATCTAAACTTTTATATCACGTGGGTAACAACACAATGAAGTGATCGCGCGGGCCTTTGGCCAGTACCGTTACTTCGAAACAAAATAGTGCTGCTAGCAACATCACAGTGGGGAATAACGGTTTTTCCGTTATAACGATTAACAATAATAACGTTACTATCGTTATTGGCGACGACGGAATCTGATTTCCGCCGGCGTGGAGTTCCGCGAGGCTCTCTGGAACAAAAAGCGCTTGTTAGTGATGAACGAATTGAAATTTTTAAATGGGATTACGTGCTCCGTTTTGTTTTTAATTTCGTAGCTTTAACGTGGAAATAAAACATCACAAAATTCGACAAAACTATATTTAGTTCTCAGGATTTAAAATAGTGTGCTTTTAAAATAATACTTGTTTAAAATTAATTACTATAATTTTGATTCACAGCGGTTAACAATGTTTAGCATGAAATCCCGCTGTTTTGTTTTCATCATGATTTATTATTATGATGTCCTGATTAAAACTGTCTGTTTGTGGTCTCTCTGTGTGTGTAAGTGGGTTCTATCTCATTAATGTTTAGTTGTTAGGTTCATTTCTTGTGTTTAAAGCTTTTTAAGAACACATATCAATTTGAAGTTGTTCGATCTTTTTATTTCTCCTATTGTTTTTGAAAAATAATAGAACTCCAAGAATACAAGACAAACCTAAATAGGAATTCAAGAAGAAATGAAAACTTATACATAATTTTAGGCACTGTTCCAAAAAGTATCTTAAGGCAGTAGTTAAAAAAGTTGGCAAGCATTCTTCGTGATAATGATATTTGTGACTTTAGCGTTTCCTTCTAGAAAGAATTACGATGAATTCTTTTTAGATATTCAATTGGACGAAAGCAAGTTAGATAGCGAAAAGTTTATTGTCCGTTAACTGATAAAAGACCAGAATGGAGCGCCATTTCTAAATGTAGGTTCAACAATAACGTAGTGGGTGGAAGCAATTGTGAAAATTATTTTAGGAAAAATACTTCCATTTCAATTGAATGGCGAAACGTTTGCTGATAAACAAAATAACAGACTTCACAAATTGATAAAAAAATATAATAGCTCTATATCCTCCTGAGACCCAGACCCCTAAAAATTGTCGGATTGTCTTGAATTTTGGAAGGCAGGCTAAGTTTCATATGTACGTACAACTAACAAAAAATGCGAAAAAAAATCTAGCCCCCCTACATACGCCAAAATGGGGGGTGTCACCAGTGACACTACGGGTTTCAAAGACATTAAAACGGGCTTGAATTAATTAATATTTTAATTACTTCAGGTATGGTAAAATAGGAGTTTTTAGTTTCAAATTGATCTGCAATTGTTTAGAATCATAAGATTTACTTTTTAACAGCTTTTATTGAACTTGTTATTACAAACTTTAATTTAACTTGCAATAAATGTGTGAATGTATGTTTGAGTAAAATCTTAGAAGCTGAATTAGAGCTACTTCCTGCCAACCGATTGAGCTGAAATTTTGCATAGACATGTAACTCAGATGAAACTTCAATATAATGAGGTCATGGAGCTGATCTGATGATGGAGACGGAAGGTAGCCATAGAAACTCTGTGACTAAACCATGTAACTCTGTCGAGTTTTGACTCATTTGATTGGTATTGACAAGTACTCTGGTCTTGGATGATATCCAGGGTCTAATCTGAGGATGGAGCATCAATTTATTCATCATCTGTCTCATCAAAGTTGCATAACATTGACTTGACGTTACCATCAGACAATCCTAAAAAGGACAATATTTCAAGTCACAAGTGCCCAAAGTGTCACCAGTGACACTCGAATTAATTGACGAAAATACTTAATACAATAGAAACATTTTAATAGTTTTATCGCACAATCTGAGAGATATATTATCGTAGCACACAGAAAATACAAAAGAATACCAAAAAACTTGTTTTAAATAATATTTTCTTTTCTTGGAATGTGTCATGTCGGAGGTCGCGCGAATTCAAAATTTCAGTAAATGTTTGCAAAATCAAAACCCCTTTCGTGAGAGGCATAGTAATTTTTTGGATATGTGACATATTCCAACGTTTCACACACTTTTATTAATTTTCATAAATACCATTAAATGGCGCTGTAAAAAAAAAATATACTCAAGTGTCATGAGTGACACCGGGGGTCTCAGGAGGATATACTCTTCATACGAAAAGGCAAATTCATGGGTAAAATACCCATGGGAGAAAATATGCTGTACAGTTTTGTATAAATGGTTATAATAATTGAACTGTATAGTTCAATTATTATAACCATTTTTACGTGACAGTCGCACGGACCACGGCGCATAAAGTTTGCAACAAAAAAAGTGTGCTATATTAATTAAATTAATGGAAAGAACGGAGAAGAGAACATTAAAAATATATAATAATTTTACTCTGCACCAGGTGTTAGGGACAGGCAGGGAAAACTTTGCAAGTGAACTCTGATCACTTACTGAACTTATCATGTCTTTTTTCGGAAATGAAAAGCAAACTTTTTTTATTAATTTCTTTTTTAACGTTTCGATAAACGTAGGTACAGTCAATAGCTCATTATAGAGTATAAATTTTTATTACAAAATAACTTTTAAAATAGTAAGACACGGGTCAAAACGTGGCGTTTCGGCTGCTATGCTGCAGCCGTGGTCACAAGCAGATGTCAAGTCGTGAGTACATAATGTAACTCATTATAAAACGTCACGTTAAGACCCGTGTATTACTATTTTCGTTCAAATAAAACGCGAAAGTTTAAAATCTTATAAAATAACTTTTATTACTACAAAACATTTGTTACGTAAAAAGCACAGCGAAGTGATTCCAATCGAAAAAATATAATAGCATAGAATATATGTTTATATACCGGGTGTCCGTCTGCTCGTTTGCCTCCTTTCCCAACGGTACCTACTTCATTCTTTATTCTTAACCGTTTAATATTTTGCCAGTCACTACCTTACACCCTGTCTACTAAAGTTGTTTTGTTGTTTCGTAAAATTACAAATTTAACTAATTATCTTGTTTTCGACGTCCAATCAAGCGATGTTGTTATTAATCACAACCAGCGTTATTCATTACCAGATAACTAAGAACTAAGAATTAAACTAAGAACTAAGAATAATCAAGTCCAGACACAAAGTTCCAGAACTTCTGGATTTCAGATCATCCTCGATTACGGATTAAGAACTAAAATAACCGAAATTGCTTCAATATTTAACGAAAGTAATCCATTACGTTAGAGTTCAAAGTTGAAACTCTGTTAATGAGTTGTTAATTGAAATCTTGTACTAAAGCTGTTTAAGTTATTATACCGATAATATGTTAATCCAAATACCTTTAATATTGGTTTACGTTTTAATAAAATTGTGGGTAAAAATTTTACTTTTATTATTTTCATGGATTCAGAAAGTTACAAAATCACTGAATAAATGAATTCTTGGAAGCATAGAGATAAAAGGTGTTGTCGCGTACTCAAGCGAGATATTTGGATATTTTCAGCTGTGATTTTTTTGTGGTAACTACTTAATATCTCAGATATTTAAGTTTGTACCTTTATTTTTTTGGAAATAGGTATACACACACATAATTACATAAACACCCAAACAAATACATTCTTGATATGGACCATTGAAGTAATATTACTACGTATAGAACAGACATCGCGAACAAAATATGTGCAGTGCGGGGTGCGGGGCGGGAATTTGACGGACAGCTGTCAGTCAAATCCATGACTATCAAGTTTCATAATTTATGGCGATAAAATCTGCACCAGAAAATGTCGTACTTCATTGCTAGGATTGCGCGAATAGTGACGTTCCTGCGGTCGCCTCATCATAGACATTTTGAATCGATTTTGACAATAAACAAATCGACTAAATTGTGTTATTTATAATTTTCATGGTGCTCAATAGCAAAAATGTTCAGCTACTTACATTATTTTCTTTTATTATATTGTGCGTTTCCTGTAATGTAATCTAAGCTCCCCTCCCTTAGACTAATATTAGCCCTCCTAGACAAGTGACAAAACGTGGCAGTTGAAACGAAATCACTTCGCTCTGCCGTTTTTTGGTGTTAGTTACTTCACTCTGTGATGCGAATTTAAAATTACAACTGGCGATTCCGAATTCACAACTGAGGGGATTGTGGCTAATCGTGTTACTTGTGCTACAAGTACGTATGGGCTTCATACTGATGCTTAAGCCTTTAATAATTTTTCTTCCCGATTAAAATCTAATGTAATCGACAATCGCCTTGAGAATCGTTAACTGGTATTTTCTAATTCGATAAAAAAATGACCCATCTCTAGTTTAAAACTGTCATCCAACAGCGCACGAAATATCATGAGTTATAGATAATGATACCATTACAGAGGCGACACTTCGTTTACGTTTAGTTTCTGCCTATTGAATTGGATACTGTAAGGAAACATCGTCATCATCATTTTAGCTACTGGACGTCCACTTCTGAACAAAGGCCTCCTCCAATGATTTTCACGTCACCCAGTTGATAGTGGCCTGCACACAGCGTCTTCCTGCTATCTTTAGTCAGTCCATCTTGAGATTTTAGACTAATTCCCACTCGTCACGGTAGGGACAAAGCTAGGGATGACCCACGCCTCCACTCCGGAACCTTTCTGACGTTCAGTTATTTTATTGTCACTATTGTTAACTATTGAGCTCCTCAGCAGTGTTGCCAGTCGGGTCTAGTCAGAAATTACCAGAAATGTAAAAAAAAGTAACCTTTTTGAATAAAAAGTAACCTTCATACGGGGGGGGGGGGGGTGCGGAGCGATGATTGTGTAAGGTTGTTCATGGATGGAAAATGAATACAATTGATCATCTAAATTCGAAAAGTGACCAGTCGTATAAAAACGTTTCATGGATTTGCGTTTTATTATCGAAAAACATTCGCTAAAACTCATTTTTTTTAACAAATAATAAATCAAATTCAAGTTTAAATGCACTTTATGACATAATTTTTAAATTGTCACTATTAATATTTTTACTGAATAACCTGTAAAGTTAATTCTACAATTTCTGAAAAATCACCTAAAAGTAACCTTTTCATTAGTGTAACCTAAAAGTAACCACAGCAGTTCAAAAGTAACCTAAAAGGTTACAAAAGTAACCTTCTGGCAACACTGCTCCTCAGCGGTTGAGTACTCGTATAATAGCTGTACCTCAATTCTATACAAAGTGAGGTAGAAGTTACGGGACTATTCCCACCTCTCCTTTCCACCGCTGCATCTCCTGTGTAGCTAGCACTTAGATTAGGTTGATTTAAAGCCAAGGTATTATTTCAGTTTTTAGGTAATGACTTAGTGCATCTAAAAATAGAAAAAAGGTAAGTTCACTTTCTAATTTTTTTTGTTATGGAAGCAATAAACGTATTGAGTATTGAAATTTAAAAAGAAGCATCATTTTTTTTAACGTTCAAGTGTTCCTAAGAAATTTAAATGGGAGCTTTTGGTAAACTTTTTGATGACAACGTATTGCTTACTTTTTCAGCTGTCGAACGAATTCACTTTTATATTTATAGGTCGTGTACATCGGTAGATTTTGCTATATAAAAGAATCCATCCGGACTCAGAAATAAAAAAATTAAAATAGCTGTAATTTTTAAATAGTAGGGATAAAATGTTTTATCAGTAGATTTGTCGATAAAATTGATCATATTACTGCGCCCTAACGGGTCGGACACTGGTGACCAGACACACTGTATAATTATTATAATTTTAGCCTATCTCGTGAGCTAGGTGTCAATAATTAGGATGATTTACTAACTAACCAGTCGCATACGAACAACAGCAGTGAGATTCGAACAAGTTTGATCCATGATGCCGCACTATTGTGTGAGCCCACTCGTAACCCAAGCTTATTTAGCTTAATGCTTTATTTAACCTTCCTTTCGTATAGTAATTTATGAGTCAGTGTCAAGTCTGCGATTTTTAATCTTTGAAATTTTCGTAAAATGGCTGCCGCCGCGGTGCCGCCTTGTAATTGACAAATTAAAATTAAATTAGTGTTTTAAAGTGCATAAATGTACAACATAATGGTAAAAAGTCATTCCTTGATTTTTATTTAATATGTTTCTGGAGTTATTTGAACAGTATTTTCGTGTATAGGATGGTATAATTAAAAAAAAACAAAACTGCACCCAAGCGTGTTGTCACAGCAACCGCTGAGCACATACTAATTGAAATTCGGTCCACGGACCTATTTGCGTGCCAGAAACAATCTCGTTGACATGTCTTCTCTAGTACGTAGTAACATTATAACTCAATGATATGGACATGCAAATGTGTGTATTACCAGGCCTGTCCATCTCCGCGAGTTTACATCGAAAACAAATCACGCACGATGGCCCACCTACAGGATACTTACTATTCGACAAGGCCTCACATACGAGCGAACATTGACTCACGCACGCGTATTCTTGTGTATGATGGAAGAAAATAAAGAAAATGGTGTACTAAATACTGTGCAGTATTTAACTGCCTAAATAATAATAAAAACACAGAATGTACTTTTTTAAGTTGCCTTCTCCTGCCTGAGAGGTACATAAGTAGTTAATATTATTCATGATAATTCATGCTAAATCATGTATTTCCTCCGCCATTTTCCGCAGTTTGGCACCTCACGTCAGCCCTATAGCTTCGGCGCAGTGACGATCACTGACGTTTGTCAACAAAATTACACCATATTGTTAATGACATTGAGCATACATTTTTTTAAATACCTTCGCGAAGTAAAACTTCTGTCCGTAGTACTTATTGTTATTCTGTGGTATTACAACTTTTAGCCTGATAGTTACTTATATGTAGTACCTATGCATTATTATGAGAAATCTATTACCCCGTTCCGTCCAGTACTCAATTTATCGATTTTTTTATAAGGTCCTAATGATTCCTATCAAAATTCCAGTAAATACTTTAAGCTTTATTGGTTTCATCAGATTTAATTTTGAAAGGGTTCCACAATTTACCGGGGCCACACAAAAATCTGACCTTCTTTCTTTTTCCAGTCAGATTTATAGGCGTGGGAAGTCGACCCAAGTAATTGTTTGCTGTCATTATTCCTTATTTCTGGGGGCCTATTCTTAACTCTATTTTCGTATCTTCGACTTTTTCTGTCTCTTTCATTAACTAAGCATCCCTGACCGCAATGAAAAGAGACAGATAAAGTGTGAAGATAGATATGGAGTTGAATCGCGTTTGCTTAGTACCATTTCGGGAAATTAATATAAATAGAATCAGGATGTGTTATTTGTAAGATTGTTGGGCAATCTCCAGAAAATCAGATTTTATTTTTCAGCTGCAAAATCACACATATTTGGATTAGATAACGTGCAAAAGTGAAACATTTGATATGCCACTATCCATATTATGTACATTGTACAATAAGGGCTATACATATTTCACCGGGACACCATGGCGGCGCAACCAGTCGCCGCTACCAACTAAATGTATAGAGCTTTGCGCAACCAAACGGACACCAGGTGAGTAACTCTCTATAGAGCTGTATACATTTTGTTGGTAGCCGGCTAGTAAGTATATTTATTGGCAAGTATATTTCTTGGACCTGTCATTTTTAAACTATGACATTTTACGCTGCATCATCTAGTCCAAAACTAAGCAACATGTCTACTAAACCACAGTAAACTTAAACGTAGAAACACCCAGACTAATAAAAATAAGATGTTCTGTGTGGGAATCGAATCCGTGACCCCTGGCATATTAGTCCGGTATTCGAACCACTACACCAAACGTCCGTTTAAATTTGTATTAAGTGAATATCTGCCACCAGCGTATTCACCTGGGATTAGAAGGGTACCTTTAGATGCGGCAAGTCGTGGGCGATTTCACGCTGGAACTCTCTATAAAGACTTTCTGACCTTCGACCTACAAGCGTGACCTTTAGTATTAAAATTTGGAAACTTTTTCACCCTGTAAATTGTTTGCCTGTCAGTTTTAAGAATATTTTTCGGATATTTCAAGTTGCTACGTTTTTACTACTGATTGTGATGTTTTATTTCAGAGGTTATACGATTCAATTGTTAAGATAAGTAAGTATTATGCTCAATACTGAGAAAATAGGATAAGTAGGTAACTATTTTTTTTTGTAAATATTGTTTTTGCGCGAATTGTAGGCAAGGGGCATTTACCTAAAGTACGGCCAACGAGAAGCGATACCAAATGTAAACAAACCCAATGTCATGGGTGAACCCGTCTGACTTTGACATATCTTGGCGGAAAAACGAGACATTACGACAAATACACAAGATGGGAAGAGACAGAATATATTGTCAACTCGACAGCCGTACCTATCGTCCTTTTGTATCGCTGCTAGTTGGCCGTACTTTAAACTTAATAGCCCTTATTGTCAAAATAATTAACTTACAGAGACATACAAAGTGTCAAGCACGAAGTTGCTTGTGATAAATGCTACTAAATATGGTGAGGATGGGCTCAATCTAATAACGAGCGCATTATACGCTTTACTTTGATGATTGCCGTCACTGAGCTATTATATAAGAGTTAGGGATGTGCTTACCATTGAGCACATGCACAGAAACTGTGTGGGATTTCGCACCGCGCACAGCACAGGTGTAGTTGCCGGCGTCTGTGCTGTTCACTCGCGCCAGCCTCAGCAGGCTGTCCGCTCCTCCTGGCACTTGCTCTGTCTTCACGCTGGGGAAAGAGAAGGTGGAATTAGGAACTGAAATTGCTATAAGATGTCTATGTTACAAGAGGTAAAAACTACGACCACTGTGCACGTAGTTAAATAAATACTTGTTCGTTCCAGAAGAGGATTCTGGGGCTGGTTTTAAATCCTACTGTACTCGTATGTCGACCAACGATCTGGAGGTCGCGGGAGGTGCTGTTCGGGTGGAGCAGGACCGGTCTTTGTGGAAAACCTTGGGGGAGGCCGTTGTCCAGCAGTGAACGTCTTTCGGCTGAAACAAACGAACTGTATGTCGTCTTTCTTATAATGTCGGTACAGTACTACGATATACAGTTGCAAGCATAATAGCGCTTATTACAACAACTATTATGTATATTTAGATGAACACAATGTTTAGATGAATCGCCATCCCTTTTGAAATTAACGCTCAAGCACACATTTTCTGTTTGAAAAAGTTAACGTTAACCCTTCATTCGACGGAAATATTTTTTAGTTAAATTTATAAAACAGTTACTGATTTCGTTTCTTAGCTTGTATGGGACCCCAGAAAAAATACCCAAAAAAATCTAACTATTTCAATTTCCTGAAAAACCTATGTCCATTATACTGGACATTGCCAAGTTCGTAAGAAAGTGACGCTCTCTAACCATGTCCAGTATACTTCCCATTGTCGAAGAGACAGAAAAAAGAAACAAGTGGTTCCGTAATAAAATATTAATTATCATCATCATAATTTCAGCCTTATGACGTCCACTAATGAACATTGTCCTCCCCCAATGATTATCAGGTTGGCAAGTTGGCTAATAACCGGCCAATCTGATACTCATCCTGTAAACTGCGTTTTCCTGCTACCTTTATGGGGTCATCTGTCCACCTTGTAGGTGGACCTCCCACGCAGCGCTTGTCGGCACGTTGTCTCCATACTAGAACCTCGCTGTGGCCATCAGCCATTAGTTCTGCGTGATGTGTGCTCTGCCCATTGCCACTTCAGCATGCTAATCCATAATAATTTATCTGCGATTTTAGTTCTTTTACGGATCTTCTCATTAGATAATTCTTCAGTAAGGTGTTATCCCCTTTCTTGAATAAGGGTTCCACCACGCTTCTGTTCCATGCCTTTGGCGTTATTCCCTCGAGTAAGATAGAGTTAAAGATATAGCTGTCTATATTCATGCGCTCTATGCAAGAACTGATAGAAGAGCAGGGTGAGAAGGACCATTTTCTCATCAGAACCAGTATCTATATGAAAAGGAGTGGTTTTAGGCGGCACCAATGCTACTAAGGCTTGTCTTTTATACTTGAAACTCTGAAAAACGATACATAGTGAGGCAGAAAATATTTTTTGTGTGGATCCCTAAAATATTATTATGAAAACCCAAAAAAGTTAATTTTCTAATAATTTGGCAACGGGAAGAATACTGGACATAGTATTTAGCAGTTACTTTACTAGTAATTCGACGACGGGAAGTATACTGGACATGCAAGTTATAGGTGTCGTAAAACGAAAACAAAACTCTGTAAGACAATAAATACATTGTAAGTAACTTCACAGGTATGATATCTATAGTTTTCAATAATATTACAAGAATATAAGGCGTAAAATTATGGAATAAAATGCAATTTATCGAGAGCCCGCTCAGCGAGCCCTTCCTCCCCGTCATATTATTGGGGATTGCTCGCGTCCCATCGATATTGGTGCCTTGCTGATTTTTGGCAGCATAGTTAGATAGTTCAGGGAGCAAATAAACACATTAAGTTCAGGATGTACGGTCAATTTTTTTATGGAGATTTATTTTCGTTCAATGGGAAGTATATCGCACGTCGTCGAATTAAGGGTTAAAACATCAGCTACTGCCTTATTTTAAAACTGGTTTTCTTAAACACAGCGCATAAAGCCCCTTCCAGCTTTCTGTCTTTCTTTTAAGCCCATATTTATTACATGCGCAGTTTATTCTAGACATACCCCCGTCAAAGTGTTTGCCTCTTAACTTTCCTGGCGGTTTTGTGTTAAATATTTTAAGCGCCTACCGAACCATAAGGATGTACAGTCGATATCATAAAGAGTATAATCATGTTCTCATTTTTTTACGACTCTATTCGTAGTCATAAGTAGTAGTGTTCTCAAAAACTAATGTAAGATATGCTGCATCTGCTGAAATATTTACACTGATGCAGGTTGGCGTACCATCCCCACATTGTCGATATTCCACCAGCTCGCACTAAGCGTTTCGACGACTCGTTTATAATGCGAACAGCTAGGGACTGGAATTTGCTGCCTGCTGCTGTATTTCCTGAACACTATAATCCGGGCGTTTTCAAGGCGAGAGTGAATAGGCACTTACAGAGCAGATATGTACCATCCTAGACTGCATCTCACTTAACACCAGGTGCGATTGCGGTCAAATACCTGCCTCGTCCAGCATTAAAAAAAAGCGTAGGCTGAGACGTGTGGGATGTAGTTGGAGCTCATGTCTAGTTTTTATTCTATTGAGTGGGTTGTTACAACTGGCAGAGATCATGATCTTTATGGCAGACTTTATAGCAGCCATCAATATTACTGTCATTCCTTCTTTCAGTAATAGCGTTCTAAATCTCCCCACAGTTTTAGATGACATTATCAACCATCGTTCATTCATGCCAATCATAATTTACTTAGTTTTGGTCCGCTAACGAGTCGCTCTGCCCTAGCTAAAAGTATGACAAAGCTCAATTCAGCTAAACGAGTACCTGCTTGCACAGAATCATATTTTTCAGGCAAAAAGTTTCATCAAAATATAGGGTAATTTTGTTATCAGAATACTCAGAATCAGTACCTTAATCGATTTACGTAAAAAAAAAATATATTTTCATATTTTATTATTTTTATCCGCAGCGCGCGGTTTGATAATTGATTTGTTCATAGAAAAATACGTACTTAACTGCAAAGCTTAATAGACATAATGGTGCGCGAAAATAAGCCTTAACCTTTAAAAAATAAGATATGCCCACCCGATTTCAATTTTATTTTTCGGGAAAAATACACGATTAAAAACAATTACGATAAAGTTGTATTGTTAAATTGTTCTTTTTTTTTTTTTTTTTTTTATGCTTTTTTGTTCTATAGATCTTATTAGAAAAATTTGGATACTCATTGAAGTCACCCTGTATATTCTAACAAAACTGACCACAAAAAGCAAATGGAAAAGTAATTTCACACTATCCCTCGTCCCGTCCCTTCGAATAAGTACCGCACAATCGCAGCTGTGGCTTGGGTCTAAGGTAAGAACTTATTTTTAGTACTTAGTACACATGACTAGAGTTTTGAAACCTTTACATGCTTGACTATTTTTGACGCTGACTGTACGTGACGTGGAGCGTCTAGTCCGAAAGAACTTTTAGGTTTTAAGCTAACTTTTGAGGAAAGTTGAAGAAGTTTCAAAAGCTTATCTATGTCTAAAATAATATTATGAGGAGGCTTTTTTGTGTAAGCATGTGAGTGTAAGCTCTTTTACCGACAAAAAGTTAACAGATTCCCATTTCCTGAGTCACATTTAATTTGTTCTATTATTAAAGTTACCTACTCCTAATATCTATTTTCTGCTCAACTCAAAGGTTAACTATGGTCGAGAATGCCTTTGTGCATTAAGTTCGCCTTATGGCATTAAAGTTTTAAATAAATAAATTTACAGTGCCTATGTTAAAGACAAACGAATTTTTAGATTTAAAATAATGCAGTTTCACAGTTTCTTAAAGAAACTTACTACATATCTACGCTTAGCAGTTAAATGCAGTACTCTCCTCAACTTCGAAATTAGTTCTAAATCTTACTTTTTACAAACCTGTCAGTCATCATGTAAATGCTAGGTATCATGTAAATAATAGTACTAAAATACGAGTGTATTGGGATTTTTCATTCCATTTTTAGAATTTCCACTAATCTAGGTAATTTTTATTTCATTATGACGAACACGCTGGTTATACGTCAGCATTACAGGATTAGCTATACGAGTATATGTATATTTGTGACTTATTGCTATGTAATCCTGCTGTTCTGTATGCAAATGGATCGTTCCGCTTAATTGATGGGGTTCACTACTGACATTAACCCTAGGTGTTGCTGATGTCAGACATGCATTACAGCAAAGACAGACGTAACTAGACTAACTGTTCATTGTTCAAACCCCGTGCCCGTATGTGGTTACCTAAAATAACTTCCAATATATACTAATATTATAAATGCGAAAGTAACTCTGTCTGTCTGTCTTGCTTTCACGCCTAAACCACTGAATCGATTTTGATGAAATTTAGCATAGAGATATTTTAAGTCCCGGGAAAGGACATAGGATAGTTTTTATATCCCAGTTTTTGAAACAGGGATGCACGCGATAAAGTTTTTCTGTGACAGACAAAATTTCACGCGGGCGAAGCCGCGGCTGGAAAGCTAGTCACGTAATAATAAGTCTTTATTTATTCCACCAGGGACTGGAATTCGCTGCCTGCTTCTGTCTTTCCTGAACACTATAATCCGGGCCTTTTCAAGGCGAGAGTGAATGCACTTACAGGGCAGATATGTACCATCCTAGACTGCATCTCACTTAACACCAGGTGCGATTGCGGTCAAATAACTGCCTTTTTATGCTAAAAAAATGACACAAATAAACATAATAATGATAATATGAGGCACACAATAATGATACAAGCAAAAGGTGTTTGTATCAAAGAGGATACCCGCCTAGTATAATTATCCTAAGAGCGTGGTTGGACACTGATTCTCTGCGGGCTAAAGTTTAAGCGTGTGAAATTATGATAATAGCTTTTAATGCGTCTCATTAAATGGCATTAAAGATAGTTTGTTGACTACACCTTTGTGAACCCTGCAGCACATCTACTCGAGGTTGACAGCAATCACTAACATTGTAATCTTTAGGACAGCATGTCCAAATTAACGTTTTTATTATTAAAATGCTCCATAAAGATTCAATGCCTCTTGATTTCGACTATTAATGTAACAGATGAACCATTTTAATCACCACCGCTCCTGTATTTAACGAAAGCTAGCTAAATTATTAATAGATTTCAAACAATACAGGAGTATTGATTTCTTGGGACATCGTACCTTACAGTCGTGGGAAACGCCACCGGCCACTGTCTAGTCAAACAGTTACTATACAACACTTGGTTTGTCTTGCGCTAACTCAATGACGCTAGCGTTCAAGTTGAGTGTTGAGTTAATTCAAATTTGCGCTGTGGCGTTACAAAGTGGTACTATATTGGTTAAAAAAAAGTTTTCTTTATTATTTTTCTATTTAAAAACTAGAGCTGTCACACCATGTCTTACTACTGTAAACAAGTTTTTTGTAGTAGCCGTAAGACAGCATTACTGAAGAACTTTAGATGACATTAAATGTGTATAAAAATAAGCTTTTGAAGTCTTAGTTTGCAGATGAACATGAAATTAAATTCAAATTCAATAATTTATTTGCTAGAATACATTAGGTAAAATCCGTACAATGCGACAGTAACATTTTGGGGACAAAAAATATCATCTTCTTGACTTTTTTTCAAATTCACTCGGTCGTTGTCGCCCAACACCTTTGAAGAAGTACATTGACGAATCCTAATCTCTAAGCTAAAGTACATCATAAACTTCTACTATCATCATAATGAACAACTTTTGATAACAGAACAACAACAATTTCCAAAAAAAAACTCCAGTAATTATTTTCAAAAACCTCCTTCTCTTACATAAGTTATTCATAAAAATAACTACCCTCCGTAACCCTGTTCCTTTAAAATCACAGCCGTCCACCCTGAATAAACAATGAGCGCACTTTGACATTACTAGTTTATGGATGAAAACAGAATTGTATATCAACTGTATTGCGTAGTAAAACGTCTTCCCTCGGACTTAATAAACTTGTTCCAGGTCGTTCTACCGGGCAGGAGTGAATAAATTGACACTTGCGAATTAATTTCTTTTTGGGTTCCGTGTCATAAAATAAAAAATATACCCAAAGAGAATATACCTATATCGAAAACGTAAGGAAATGAAAAGCCCAATTGACAAAGGATCATGTGATTCGGAAAATATTAAGATCCTAAGCCCGCCCTCTATGCAAACCGCTACCAACCCGCCAATTTGGAAATCATTGGAGGAGGCCTATTTTCAGCAGTCTACGAGTCCTAAGAGTTTTCTAGTAGTAGAAAAGAAAGAAATACCAAAATAGTTCATTTGTATTTTTCCAAGATAGTAAATAATTATGAGAGTGAGTATTCATTCGAAAAAGGATTTTTTTATAATAAGACAAATATTTAGCACTATACATAAATAAATAGATTCATAAAGTGAAAATAAATAGATATCATTTATGTCTAACTAGGATACGGAACTCTCATTGCGCTAGTCCGACTCGCATTTGCCTATTTTTTTACTTTGATGTCATTCTAAAGTACTTCGCCATTATTTATTCAGTTACTTCCAACGGGAAATACGAGTTCTTTACTAGTAATTGCTTAATGTATATTTTATAGAATGAATTTTACTATTTCCCAGCAGTAAACAAACATCTGTGTTATAGAAGGTTATTTCACATGTTGAAAATTGAACTTAATTCCTTATGTTGTATGTTTAAAAGTTAAATCGATTGATTTCATATAACTGTTACTAAATCATACTTTTTTATGCAGGACAAGGTATTTGACGGCCAACGTACTTGGTTTTAAGTGAGATGCAGTCTAGGATGGTACATACTCGTATCTGCCCTGTAAGTGCCTATTCACTCTCGCCTTGAAAAGGTCCGGATTATAGTGTTCAGGAAAGACAGCAGCAGGCAGCGAATTCCAGTCCCTAGTTCTCATTATAAAAGAGTTATCGAAACGTTTAGTGCGAGCTGGTGGAATGTCGACAATGTCGGGATGGCACGCTAACCTGCGTCTGGTTCCCCGGTGATGGAAGGGGGCTGGTGGAATTAGGTCATGTAATTCCTTCGCACATCCTCTAAAGTGTAGCGTGACATTAGTGATAACTAGACCTCAAGTGGTGACCCCATAACCCACACAATAGAAGTATAATTTAGTTATTTAAAAGAAAGATGGGAAAAGTTGAAAAGATATTAACTTTTTGGACGTAATTCAAGTTATAACAACAGCCGGTCAGAAACAATCATCATTTATTCAGTATTTATTGAAGTACGAATTATTGTTGAAGCCATTCAAGATCAAAGTTACAAGTAATTTACATGTTTTTGCCTATTAAAAGCCTGTGTTACTTTAGAAATATCTAAACTTTCATGAAGTTTTGACTTGTTGTATTTTGAAGTTTCAAATTATTTGTGAGAGGCCTTAATAGGTTATTGTTTATTTACTTAGCTGTTATACTTAGGAATTTACTAGATAATATTATTATAATATTTACTAATTGTAGACTACTTGCAACACATAGTTCTGAGATTGGTGGATAAAGGACCTGATAAAAATGACTCCTATTTGACCATTGCAATTACTTGATTACCAAAGAAAAAGACATACGAACTAAAAAAGTGCTACGAATTACCTACAGGCCAGATTTACTCACTGTCTCACTGTTGAACATCGTCCTCCCTCAGTGATTTGTTAGCGGCCTGCATCCAGCACCTTTCTGCTACCTTTGTGAGCTCGTCTATACACCTTGTGGGTGGTTTTGTTTCATACCTGATCCCTCCTCTAGTAGTGTCAGCGTTCAGTGCCCTCCCTTCATGCAGCCAGTACCTCTAGCATGAACAACTTTCGTCTTCGAATCGTTTGCGTATTCGATAACATTCGATACTCAATCTTCGAATTAAACGATAACGTGACAATTTTGATTCTCAAAATAAGTTTCGTGCAACCACATCTCATACTAAGTTCACTTTACGACACGTTCACAAGGGCGCTGCTGTAGTTTTCTTACTAAGATTCGAGTACGCAGACGATTTGAACTCGAATGTTTTTCGTGCTAGCCGTACAGGTCAGCACAGCTGGTGTGCTCACATGACGCGCTCGGCAGACCAACGCAAGAGTGGATTCTGCTTCGTAGTACTTCTCTAAGAGTACCTTCATCCACCATGAGGTGGAGTCACGTTTTAACAGGTCATAAAAAGTATGTCAGATGACTACTGACGTCATTTGTTTCATACCTGATCCCTCCTCTAGTAGCGTCAGCGTTTAGTGCCCTCCCTTCATGCAGCCAGGTCAGCACAGCTGGCGTGTCCACGTGACGCGCTCGGTAGACCAGCGGAAGAGTGGATTCTGCCTCGCAGTACTTCTCTAAGAGAGGAGCACCTTCATCCACCACTCATGTGGTAGAGTCACGTTTTAACAAGTCATAAAAAGTACGCCAGATTATGTCAACTACCCTATTACGTCATCTGACGTCATTTGTTTCATACCTGATCCCTCCTCTAGTAGTGTCAGCGTTCAGTGCCCTCCCTTCATGCAGCCAGGTCAGCACAGCTGGCGTGTCCACGTGACGCGCTCGGCAGACCAACGCAAGAGTCGATTCTGCTTCATAGTACTTCTCTAAGAGAGGAGCACCAGCCTCGTCTACCACCCACACTTGGGGGGCTGGAACAAATGATGTAGTTAGGTTTTAGTTATTTAAGCGTTAGTTCTTTTTAATATTCATTTCTAAAATTATTTTGTGTGATTTGAAATACGCGTAGGTGAACTCCAGTAGAGTTTCAATACTTGCTTTTATGTATGATCATAAATAAACTGCACGCAAGCTGTAGAATATTAAAATAAGTGATTTTATAACATTTTGTGTTCATTTTGGGAGCCCAAAATAATTGCTTATGAAAATAGCTCCACTGAATTATTTTAATTAATTTCCTAATTAAAATAATTTAGTGGAACTATATTAATGGTCTTTATGGGAATTATCCAGCAGTGAATTTGTCGGTTAAATGAAGAAGAATAATTAATATTTGTAAAAAAATAAATCCTACTTGAATCTCATGAAAAAATATCTACTCATAGTAATATTTCTTGTAAATCCCAACTTATACTCACTGTTAATATGTAAATACGTCCTACTGACTCTCGGTGGGTGAGTGGATATCTGGCACTCGTAGACGCCTTCGTCATCAGGCTTCACTTCCCTGATGAGCAGCCTCCAGTTGCCAGGGTACCTCTTAGCCACCGACACCCTGTTGTCAGCCGCGTACGTGACAGCACCCACTGTGAGGAGTTCAGGCATCTCGTCTCTACCTCTTCGGCGGACCCATGACACCTAGGAAAAAGACAAGGTTAAAATAATTATTCATCATCATCATTCGCGGGTCAGACTGAAACTGAAGTCTCCACTGCAGAAAGAGCTCGTAGAATTGCTAAAATCAAGCGGCAGTGGGCGGGGCATATAGCTCATAGAGACGATGGACGTTGAAGCAGACAAGTTCTCGAGTAGCTGGAACGGGCTGGAAGACGTAGCGTGGGCAGGCCTCCTACTACAAGTCCTCTAGTTGTTCTATAAGATTCTTTTTGACATCTACAATTCTATCGTTTTTGACATTTAATTTTGACATTTAATTTTGACATTTCCTATAATTATACATATTAATGTTGTTTAATTTTTTATTTATTTTTCTATTTGTATTAATTTCTTCTACTACTTGACATTAAATTTGACATTTATAAAACTCATATCCTGATACACCGAGCAACTCAGACCACGGCCGCCGTCTGAAAATCAGCGTCATGTGGTATGCACTTGACACATGCTGAGACGGGGACCTTTTTGCTGCTGCAGCGCCGCCAAGTAACTGTCCCGATTAATTTTATATTTAATTATCATTCTTTTGACTGGTTCTGTAATGTTGACCGTTTGTTTTATGTATGTACTAGCTTTCCGCCCGCGGCTTCGCCCGCGTGGAATTTTGTCTGTCACAGAAAAACTTTATCGCGCGCGTCCCTGTTTCAAAAACCGGGATAAAAACTATCCTATGTTCTTTCTCGGGACTCAAACTATCTCTATGCCAAATTTCATCAAAATCGGTTGCGAGGTTTAAGCGGGAAAGCGTAACAGACAGACATACAGACAGACAGACAGACAGACAGAGTTACTTTCGCATTTATAATATTATATATAATATATAGTTGGGATGGGATGTGTATTCATGTGGCAGCAAAATAAACGTCATTCTATTCTATTCTATTCTATTCTACTAGGTGAAACGACGATCTCGTAAAGGTCGCGGGAAGAGCCTGGATGCGGGCAGCGCAGGAAAATTTTGGGGGAGGCCTTTCTCAATCCAATCTCAGGTCTGATTTTAGAATATTTTTCTCTTAGTCGCCTCTTACGATAGACTTAAGTGGGCCGAGGATCTGGTGAAGGTCGCGGAAGGTGCTTCGATCAAAGGGCAAAGCAGGACTGGTCGTTGTGGAAATCCTTGGGAGTGGGCTTTGTCCAGCAGTGGACGTCATTTGGCTAAAACGAAGGAACGCCTCTTACGACCTCAACGGTAAGAGTGAGAGTAGTCCTATTTTACAGACTATCTATCTATCTATCTATATAAATAAAAATGAATTGATGTTCGTTAGTCTGATTAAAACTCGAGAACGGCTGGACCGATTGAGCTGATTTTGGTTTTAAAATGTTTGTCGTAGTCCAGGGTAGGTCTAAACGGTGAGCAAATACGCGCGCGATATTGTTTTTCTGTGACAGACAAAATTCCACGCGGGCGAAGTCGCGGGCGGAAAGCTAGTAAGTAATGTAAGTATACGTAATGACTGCTCGTATGAATTCGTGGCTTACAAAATTTATCATACAGTCTATTATCTCTTTTAATCTCTCCACTAAACTATCAATGTACCAAAAGTGTACTTATCATACACAATTGACACCGGTCGTCGCAGTAATTCCAAATTTCGTTGTGCTCTGCAGATGGCGATACAATGTGTATTTTGTTATTTCCCTCGGGGCTAATTGGTGCTGCTGTTACCAAGTAAAAGTAACCATTATCGTTTATTGTTTACCATAAACAATAAATGTTATTTTAGATTAATTAACTTCCTAATGAAAGATGAATTTTTTGGTGTTTTCCTTAATGCTCATCTCTATTTTACGTCGTGGAATTATCTTCTCAAGTGACATCATGTGGAATAAACAGCTTTGGCTACCGTATCTTAGTTATTATAATAATATGTTTTATAATAAGATCTTAATTACCCGGGATAATATCAGGTACAACATAATTACCGTGTGTAATTTACCTCCGGATAAATTACAAGATTTAGCTTCATTTTAGTTTGTTTCGGTTTTCAGAAAAGTGCCTACCACACGTGGCGAAGAAACCCAATACTAATTTTCACGTCTCTTGTTCCTTTTTATCAACAAAATCTACGAAAAAAAATCGCGGTTTGCCAGCTTATACCTACTTATATCAATTTATTGGTGGTGTCGTACTGGGTTCTTATTATTATTCTATAGCACTACAAGAATATTTAAAAATCTTATTTGTCTACGGAAAAAACACAAAAATAATAATCGCGTTCGACACGAACTAGGCTTAGTGTGTGTTCATCTTAATAAAATTTAGCCTATGTTAGCACGAATCGATTTATTTATACCCTATTCATCAAAATCAGATAAATATAGTTTAGGCTCTATTACAGAGGAACATAAGTACGTACTCGTAAATAAAAACATTTCTACATACGTAGACGGCTAAAATCATAACCCTTCCTTTTGGATTCACCGTAATCTGGTAAAAAGGAGTAGTATTAGAGTACTCTAAAGTGCTACATAATGTGTGGGCGTTCAACTCGGTTAAGATCATCCTACGCGACGCGTTGGAACTCTTGCGACCGCAATCAAATGCGTCACGATTTTATCACTTCAAGAGACAAATTCTTCTTTACTTGATTTGCTCCATAATGTTGATTCTACTCGCTATTAAGATTCTTCTTGCGAATTGAATAAACTTTTTACGTTTTACTTTTTTACGCTGTCGGGTTCGAACTGGTCGTATCCGAGGAGCGCAGGCTTAAACCCTGTCGTTCGCTGAACTATTGTTGTGATCCACTCGTTACAGAAGAATATTTAGCTTTCCACAAAATATAAACTTTTTTTAGTCGACAATAGCCCAATGATGAAAGTATCGGACTAGCCGAATCGAGATTCGAGGAACGCTGGTTCGAACGTCATTCGCTGGACTTTTGTGGTGAACTCACTCGTAAGTCGTAACACAAGCATATTTAGCTTACCACGAGGAGTAAAAAGTCAAAAAAGTCAAAAGTCAAAATTTCTTTATTTCGTTTAGACTACTAAATAGTTCTAACAAATCGTCATTTTGCTCTTAAGGAGCCTCTACAAGTCTCATAATCTTTTTACCCTACCAGCGCTTCGAGACCAACATTTGGCAAGTGCTGAGAAGAAGCGCCGCAATAAACTCAGTCACCACTGTCTGCCGGTTAATATAAATAAATGGCCTCTAATAAAATTAAATGCCGGTACCGGTATAAATAAATGCCGGTTAATAAAAAAGGGACTATTCTTAATTTGTAGTCTTATAAAAAAGAATATTTAGCATAGCGCAAAGAATGACTTAAATTGCTTATTATAGTCAAAATTATCAAAGGAAACAAAATCAAATCCAAAGCCTGAAATATTCGTGGTAATGCCACAGATTACGCAAATTTCCCATTTGCTACATTCAGAAGCGGCCAAGTTCTAACTCTCAAAGGGTCTCTCGATTTCGAATACTCGTTATGATTTCAGTAATTACACGGAGAATGCCATAATTGGGGTGGGTTCTTTGTTATAAGTACACTGGAGGAAGATCCAGAAACTACGTTTATACAAAGAAATCATTAGGTAGCTACAACTTACTAAGTAGACAACTTACACCTGCGTATATTTCGGACAAATTAGCGTACCCTGAGTGGTTCAGTGGAACCATATTGTCCAAGCCAAAGCAACCTCAGTCTTTATAGTTTCAGGATCTACTCACGAATGCAGAGTAACTCATATGGTACTATGATTAGCACGAGCTTATAAGTAGGTACTCTGAATAGTTTTACAAAATCTAGCTAACAGCACATAACTGATTACATTTCTGTTGCAATAACGTTACTAATGATTAGTTGATTACTTAAGACACCAAGGTGCTCAGAATTAACGTGCTATTCGAATGTGCAAGCTTTGCCTAGTTTGAAGCCGGGCATTATGAGCTGAGGTATTTGTATTTAAATGTTATGAAACGTATGAGAATTTATGTTGATCATGATAGAGACCCTACTATTCACATCTTAAGTATTATAATTGCTCGAAGGATGCTTTAATTGGGGGTTCTTTGTAACAATGCCTCGCCATTATCGCTAGCTACTCTTATCCTGATAGCTGTAGTAATTATTGAGGTGAACAGTTAAATGGCATTTCACTGCACGCACCGATTTCAATGGGAACTTCGATTTGTCATTTGCTTTGATTGATTTTGGCCTTTATTGCCATGATAAACAGAGCTCTGATCATTACAATATTTCAAAAATATCAGTCACTGTTGAGAGCCCCACAAGGAGCAGTATTAAGGCCCGATTCGACCAAACTCCGAGAATAACTCATGGTATACTGTCTTAACCGGCACATTGCTAGTTTCAGTATAAGAAATACTTCAAAATGTGTGTTGAGATTAATATTGACTCTTGTTTGGTCGAATCCACCCTAAGCAAGTTTTATTTCACCCAGTTACTACGAGTTATTTTCTTAAGGTGCGTTTACTACTACGTTTGTTTTGCGACAGACATGATGGCCGACTTGCTGTCACTTTAGCTTGCTACATATTAGACAGACCGTCTGTGCTCGTCTAACTAAAGAGACAGATATACCAGTGCCAGTACAATTTATATGACATTGTTCATATTTAGACGGATGGATGGTCTAAGTGGAATTATCTAGTAGCCATTTTTATAAAAAAAAAAATACGTCAAAGGTTAAGTTTCTCGAGATAAATGCTAACAATTCCAGGGATGACATTAAAACATTTTTTGCTCCTCCAACGCTAAAAGGGAAATAAAATCTTCTCCCAGCGCTGGCAATTTTTCATGTTTTGTATCTGTTATCGGTATCCTGGTTTCATTTGACAAATGGCGTGGAAGGCGGCGGCGGCTAACGACGGGGCAAATTGTCTTTGGCGGGATGAATCGGCGGCTCTGGTAAAAACTGTTGTAAAAATGTATAGTTTCTCTTTGATCTGTTTTTACTTTTATTTAGGAGTTAGGATTTTCTATTAAGAAAACGGTTATGCCCGTTTTCACCATCAATCCCAAATTTTTAAGTGACCCCTATGACAGGAGTTTTGTTTTCATAGGAGTCATTTAAAAATTAGGCATTGATGGTGAAAACGGGCATTAGTCTTATTCGTAGGGGAGACCGAAAAGAGATGTGACAGAGGGAAGTTGTGACATTATAATTTTTGGAAACCTTCGAGTCTGGAATCTGCGAGTTTGCAACAGCGCGTATTTGTTAGCTCGAAACTTGAACTAAAAAACGCGCACTGTTACGAGCTCGCTAGTAGTTAATAAGTTCCAAATAATTGACAATGTCACAACTCTCCTCTGTCACTCACAACTCTCCTCGGTCTCCCCTACATTTGCGAGTTTCAGTATGAATAGTTAAGATAAAATTTTTGTTTTATTTTCAGTCATCATTTTACCCAAACTGAGCATTTTATTAACCTTTCTTTTCGCAAAAACATCTTAAAGTCGTTATCTGCAAATGTAATTTTTCATCCGTCTTGCGACTTTAAATACGCTGCATACTTTATTCCTCTCGAATGCGGGACGGTCGGTGTCGGTGTACTAACGATCGCAGACAAATTGTCGGTGAAGTGAGTCGGCGAATCTGGCACATGTCGAGCGAGCGTGTGACGCAGCGCCACATTATCTAGATTTTAGTCTCTGTCGGCGAAAAATTTAAAAGATGGAATTTTCGCTTGGAGACAGTAATTTTTACACCGACGTAATGGTACACAAGCTGCATGGTTTAATTCTTTGAGCTTCTTTGTGTTTAGTTTAGTTTTTGTCTGCAGTTTCTAAAGTTTTTAACAACTCCAAAAGACCAATTTTGATAAATTTCGGTTATGGAGAAATTGAAATGTGTTAAACTAATACAATAAGGCTAAGTTGCACCAACTTACTTTAACCGTAACTTTAAGAATGACCGGTGCTTTTTGTAAGGCTGGGTTGCACCATCTTACTTTAACTTTGACAAACGTCAAAAATCTGTCAAACTCCATACAAAAATGGCGCACTCAGCCTAAGTTGTTAAGATATTAGTGAAGGACCGATGTAACGAAAACTTTCAGTTTTTTCTTCAAACACAATTCTTTCTTACATAAGCGATGCTCTAGTAAGTGCCAAAATTTTATTTTCACATACAAAGTTAAGTTCCACTTAGTGCTTTACGATCTAAGAGTGGCTTGAAAATTTAACTTTAGTTTCACGAAAGTAGGCGACGAAAATACGCAGTTTATTTGAATACTTTCATCCTTTCAAAGTGACTTTGATAAATTCCCGAAACTTTCGTTTGGTGGCTAGGCACTAACAAAAAGATTTTAGTCGCTTTTAGAACATTAGGGGAGGTATTTTGTGTTCTTTGTTCTGTTTGTTAAACTTATTAGGCATCTATTATTTTGTATTTTCATATTGTATTGTGGTTATAATGAAACATTTTATAATTTGGTAGGGCGTTGATACGAAGCATGGGTAGATAAATGTCTTCTTTAGAAGTCAAATAAAGATTAAGGTATTTTTACTATATTTCAAGTGAACCACAATAGGAAAGGTTTAGGTCTATAAATACATACATATTCTCTTGATATAGGAATATAGAAAACACAATAGCATCATACTAGTCTACATAATATTTTTGTTGTATAAAATTTTATAAAAAAAATAAAACCGACTCCAAAAAACCTACACTAAAAAGTAGAAAAATAATTACTAATTACCTACTTATTTATTAGGACGAATTATTAATATTTATGTAGGTATACCATGATTGATACTTCTGGAGTCGGTGCCAAGATTATGAAACATGTAAAGTTTGCCTGCACCGACTCCAAAAGTATCAATCATGGTATACCTACATAAATATTAATAATTCGTCCTAATAAATAAGTAGGTAATTAGTAATTATTTTTCTACTTTTTAGTGTAGGTTTTTTGGAGTCGGTTTTATTTTTTTTATAAAATTTTACTTATTTCTTGCATTTTAGTTAACTAATTATTACCTTGATGTTACCACTGAAGGTAGGCAGTACATTGAGACCATATTTTTCATGTCTAGTGTAAAATAATATTCCCTACAAAATACAGGTTACCATATAGGAAACCGCATGAAACCACCCTTTTGATAATACCTATTCAACAAAAAAATAATCGTTCAAATTGGTTCATAATCGGCAGAGATATTTCGTATAAAAAAGTTCATCCCCAATTTTCCACCCTTGGGGGTGAAATATTTTCTTCAAATTCGCATGAAACCACCCTTTTGATAATACCTATTCAACAAAAAAATAATCGTTCAAATTGGTTTATAATCGACGGAGATATTGCGTATAAAAAAGTTCATCCCCAATTTTCCACCCTTGGGTGTTGTTTTTTTACTATTAAATTTAAATGGGACCACCCTTGAGGTATTACCTATACGCCGAAAAAAGATTTGTTCAAATCGGTTCATAATTGGCGGAGTTATCGCGTAACAAACTTAGAAAAAAAACATACGGGTCGAATTGAGAACCTCCTCCTTTTTTGAAGTCGGTTGAAAATAGCATTCATGTTAACATCGCATACTGTAAAATCTGTTGAACACACATCAACATTGAGTGACAGCGCACACAGGCGACAAAATTTTGTGGCCGCGTCTGTCACCGCGATTTGTCGCCCAGTGTGCGCTGTCTAAACTATAATTGCTGACGTTGTCTGAATCCAGCACATGTGGTCTCTCTCAACTTTTCCACTTCGCACGTGAATAGTTTATAATGCTTTTGGCTTAAGCGTCATACGTATGGTGCTTCATACAACACTTGTGTGTAGCACATGAAAGTTCATAAATTGACAGACATAGTGTGTGTTTACAGGAATTGCAGCATCGTTTAGTGACGAGTTCCCGCAATTGCATCGAAACGTAATATGGCTTTTAGATTCTGCAATTTCCCTAAAAGTTAATGCTGCATTTAGATACGGCTACTTATTTAGGTAGCCTAATTAAATATGAATGCACTATTTGTAAGTTTTCTAACTAAAGGGATACTCGGTTGAACGCTGAAAATAATGTAAACAACGCAAACTTAATAGAATGAGAGAGATAGCAAATTAGGTAGAAAATGCATGGTGGGAAGCCGCTTGCAACCTAAAAAGGAAATTTGTGTCTTAAAAAGTATTTTATTAGAAGGCAAAGAGGTTTGAAAACACTATCTTGCATAAAAAAACGATAGCAGTGGGATACATTCCCTTTATGAACAAATTGCTTAAGACATCTGTTTCAGGCCTAAATTGACGTGCGTCTCTTAAATAGGCAGCATTAGTTTTAAGTTTGCCTTTTCCTCTGCCTAAGTTAGGACACGAAACGTAGTCTACATCAATTTAGGTGTTTTTAAGTCCGCCCTGATGGCATTTTGATGGAGCCCTGCGATTGTAATCTAGACCTTTTTTGCCGCCAAAACGATTTTATAAATCGACCCCGCAGTAATTTGTAGTAATGGTTATGTTTGGACGTTCGGATACTTTATTTGCTTTTAATTGGCATTGCTATAAAATTTTGGTATCATTTTTGCTTGCTCTTTAGACCAGTCCAGTATTTTTTTTCATAGAACCCCATTTAGCATAAAATAGGTGCTACAAAACACTTACCGTTTTATCCAATAGCAGACTAATCCTACAGTTCAAATGTGCGTCTTCGCCCAACTGTACAGTGATTTTCGTTATGTTCCCTTCAGGCATATCTTCAAAGGTCGGGCCATACTTCCTATCATGGTCGAAGTATGTGTTCTTTAACACCACATGTGGCACCATTTCGACCTGCGGCTGTGACGTCACCGGCGCTGACGTAGGTTCTTGCGATGGTTGTGGCACTTTGAAAGATTTAGTGCTGTCGATGGTCGAGTTTCCTAAACGGAGTAGAACGGGTGCGGGGGCGATGCCTGTACTGAGCGCGTAGAATGACGTCACGGTTGTGTCTTCTTCAGTCGTTGATGAGGGGTTTTCTGGAAAAGAAAGATGTCATTATCATTTCTAGTAGAGGCTCGAGCTGCTAAAAACGTAATTATGTCTAATCTATTTGAGTTTGAATCACGAAACCATTGGAATTTGGGTTTCGCAAAACTTTTTTCACAATTTTCGCTCTTGTCACTTAGGAAAGTTTTTTGATAAAAAACCCTTATCTTGGGGGTTTTTATGTTTTTTTTTAACACAAAAAACGTTACTCAATTTATCAAAGTCAAACTAAATGACCCAAACGAAGCGGAGCAAGAAGATTGGACAATATGAAAATATTTTTTACGGGATAATTTTATAAAAATAATCCCTAATCATAACAAAATACTGTACACGATGAAAAACTGTGCTGTTTCGTTTAATTTAAAGTCAGCAGAGGTACGGTGAACCCTAGCGCCCCAGCTAAAATTAAACTTGTATTATGGCTGCCAGTTTATGAAGTCCAGGCTCCAGACTAGCATAATAGCGACTATAAACTACACAGCAAAGCTACACAGTGAATATAGAGTACCGAATCAGCAACGCCTTACGCAAATATTGTCATCTGCAAATGCAATGCAGTATACAGTTCGTATTAGAGCCAAAGCACACGATGCGTTGCGACGCCAAAATTTCACAGTATCGCGCGACGCGGCGACGCACCGCTCCTGTGCCCGCCACAGATATTTCTATTATCATCATCATCATCTCAGCCAAAGAACGTCCACTGCTGAACATAGACCTCCTCCAATGCCCTACATGTTGCCTGGTTGGTAGCGGCCTGCGTCCAGCGCCTTCCTGCTACGTTTACGGTACGATATTTCTATGTAAGGACTCTTTTCTACGACCATCCAGTTTTGCAAATCCAGTGATGCAGGATCCCGCAAAACTGGACTGTCGTGTGAACACACATAATGTGTGTTTAAAATTAGTATTACTAATTCAAATGGATGGGTTTTCTGCGACACCGGGATGTGTGAACGTTAATATTAAAACACGTATACACTGTGTAGGTTTGTTGTCGACACGAAAAGAAGAAGAAAACACGTATACATACTATTAAACGGGATCCTCCAAAAAACAGTTTCAGCAAATAACTTAGGTATCTCTGTGGGAACAAGTCCTAAGATGACGCAGTGACACCGCTCCTGCGTCGCACCATCGCCAACACATCGTGTGCTTTGGCTCTAAGGCAACGCATTAGCTTGGCTAGAAGTCATTACGGTTCATTCGTTGCAGATTTTTATAGCTTGTGCAGCTGGAAGCGACTGGAATAGCATTTACGGGCATTTACGGAGCGGTTTAGGAGCCACATAAATAGGTTGCCTACTTTGTTGAGACATGAGTGGCCCAGAAATTGTCAACAATTTGTACCGCAATACAAGTTAATCCATAAGTACGATGGAGACGTAAGAATTCTATATTAAAGGACTTTTTATCGTCTTATGCCTGTTTTCACCATCAATCCCTAATTTTTAAGTGACCTCTAGGGTAACACATAACAGGAATTTTGTTTTCATAGGGATCACTTAAAAAATAGGGATTGATGGTGAAAACAGGCATTAGGCTCGTAGGTACCTAATTCAAAATTACTTGAACTTAGTATTTCATTTACAATGGTTCATCATCATCATTATTTCTGCCACAGGACGTCCAACTGTGCCTTTGCCTATTCTGCCTGAAAGTGGTCCTCCCCTAATGTAATGTTTTTTCAGGCCAGCTGGTTCGTGGCACAATTCTACAATGGTTGAATTCCAGTATTTAGTTGCCAGACTGGTCTAGTCATAAGCTCCTGTCTCTTATCAGTCTATGCTTGAGTTTGGACAGAGTTTTGAGCGTCATTTCATGATTAATGTGTGACATTTGTTTATAGGTTAGGTAAACAGTATATCAACTTACCAGTAGCGAATTGACACACCACTATCTGTGTGAAAAAGAACACGCTCGCACTCCACATAGCGCCTGGACGAGGCCCTGCCCCGCTCGGGGCTTCATAATCTGGAACAAAAACAACGATCTATTAGTTCATTTGGCACCTTCGGATAGAAACAGTAGAGTAGGGGAGACCGAGGGGAGTTGTATATGTAATGTAATAGAGGTGAGTGGTAACAAAGTCAATTTCTCTGCACCTAATGACAGCCAACTGACATTTTCACGTAAAAGAGCAACGCACTCACTCGTGATGTTGCTAGCTCGATAAACTGTCATAGGTTTAGAAAAAACTATCTTTGTTACTTACAACTCGGAAACAACTTTCCTCGGCCTCCCCCACTAACTACACATTAAAGGTTCAGAGGGAAGTCAATTCATTGAACTTAGATCTCATTTTCCTTCTGATTGCTTTTATTTCGTGCGAGTCAGATTTCAGTTTTCCGGATGATTAAATAGGTCTTTATAGTAGTTGGGTCTTTATGGTCAGGCTGTAGGTAAGATCCTTGCTACACAGATGAGTATAGCAGTAAAAATGAGAGTGTACGAATACAGGCAATCTCGTTAGTTTTACTTAATAAGTTTGATTTTTACTGTCTACTTTAACCGTTTGCAATTATTTGGAACCCTTAACATAATTGTATCGTAAATAGGTTTGCTGTAATTTATAATCTCATTCAAAAGTTGCATAATATTCTCTAAGAAGGTGAATATCTATTTACTCGTGCTCCAAAGGTCTTGAAGCTGTATAAATTCCAAAACACTGACGTCAGGACATTCCATTCCCTCGCTATAAGCATTATAAAGGAGGAGCGCTTGTCGCGGATAGTTATTATGTAGCGAATATAATCTGAGCTCAGTGAAGTCACAGTTGCGTTGCCTCCAGCTAAAAGTATAATGTTGGCGCCATTGGGGGTGCGGGGGAGTCATTGTACGAGAGTCGCATGTTTTGTACTTACAAGTAATTTATAATTTATCATACATAAGAATGATTGTCTGTTCATCTAAGATAATGAATAGAAAATGGTAAACAGAGCAAGATTTAAATTGTGGTGCCTAGAAGTGTTTCTATTACGGGACTAAAGATTCAAAGCATAGTACATTAAAGTGTAGTATTTTTTTTTTAGATTCATAGAGAGAATTCAGAGACAACTTTTTACTTGCCTGAAAAGTATCAGAGTGCCGTTTACCTTGTGAAATTGTTGTTGTGATAAACAAATGATAAACTTATCGCAAAAGTTGTAATGATAATAGAAATAATATTTAACAGAAGTTTTGCAAAGATCTGCGCCGCAGGCCCATTTTTCTCACAAGTATTTTTTATTCTTAATAAACATAATAATTATTTATAGGCCTTTGAGTCAGCAGAACGAAATTGCTAATACTAATGTAGTAACGTAAGAAATTAGGGATTTTGCTTTAATGTTTAATTTCCTTACTTTGCCCAAAGATTTGTCAAAGAATTTTTACGGGCGTATAAGCACGTCCTAAACAAACTTGTTGCTTACGGAATAAGTGGGAAGTATTTTACCGTCGTTAATTTAAAATATTTTGATGTGTTTATCGTTATACTTTTTACGTTGAATAGTGCTGTTCTTTTTAAGTTTCATTTAATGGATATTTAGGTACTTTATTTTCCCAAATTTTGAGAAGATAGACGTGCATTTTGAGAAGACTAATTGAAATGTAAACAATTTGACATAAAACTTTGCATGATGATTCTGACACTTCAAAACTTTCAAAGGTTGATACTATAATGTTGTATCCCACTTGTCCAAATTGAATTCAAAAGATCTGAAAATGATACTGATATAACTATCATAGGGTAACTTATAAACTTATAAATAGGTAGTTCACAATATCTTAACAACTCTACAGATAGAATAGTAGCTCCTTTGTTACATTCATAACACCAGTAATACTTTCTTTGACAACTAGATAAGCTGAGAGCCTGTGTAATTGTGTCACGGTGGTACATTAATGTTATTCCGCGCCAAACTTCCGAGGTAGGCTCGCTTTAAGTTTATCTACTCATATTATAAGGCTGGTTGCCTGAGCAGGTTAAATATACCTACTTTCATACAGTTGATGACACAATACGTTTATCTATAACTATTTAGCTTTCCACCCGCGGCTTCGCCTGCGTGGAATTTTGTTTGTCACAGAAAAACTTTATCGCGCGCGTCCCTGTTTCAAAAACCGGGATAAAAACTATCCTATGTCCTTTCCCGGGACTCAAACTATCTCTATGCCAAATTTCATCAAAAACGGTTCAGTGGTTTAGGCATGAAAGCAAGACAGACAGAGTTACTTTCGCATTTAGAATATAAGTAAGATTAGTTAAATAAATAATAAATAAATAAATAAATAAATCTTTGGACAATTTCACACAGCGCCAGCTAGCCCCAAAGTAAGCAACTTAATGCTTGTGTTATGGGTGCTAGCTTAACGGATATACTACTTATATATATTTTATTTAAATACATAAATATTATACATAGTCACACCCAGACCCGTCACAGAAATTAAAATTCATCATTTCAATTTCTGCCCGGCCGGGAATCGAACCCGGGACCTCTCGGCATAGTAGTCCGTTCTGAACCACTACACCAAACGGCCGACGTTTAAGTGAAGATATTATAATTTATAAGCTTTCGTTATGTTTATTGCTTTATTGACAATCGTGCGCAATAAATGCCCTTACCACAAAAGACTTGAAATCAAATAAAAGTCTACAAGCATTACCATTCTCATGCCGCCAAAAGGACGGCTAAAGTGAAAAAACTTATAACGCTCGAATTTAAGTTCTCACGCGCTATAGGTCGCTCAACAAGAATTGAGGCCATCAATCTAAGCAAAGATTTGTATATGCGCTTTCTGTTGCAGATTAACAGGTGAGGTAGCTAGTGATTCGATATTTGAACTTGAATGTGTAATGTATTGTTTGTGTTCTTTACTCAAATATTACATCAATATAAGGACTTGTTCGCCTCAACTTTCGTTGAGCGACCTATCCTACCCTCCGGCGATCTCAAAGCTGTTCCCGTTCTTCTTAAAAACTCTAAACAGCTTTCATGTTTGTCGTAGCCGTGATGTTCTTATCTTGTTTGGGAGTTGGCGAGTTATTATCACAGTAGCCTGTATAAAGGCGAACTTTTATAAACGAGGTTTATAAAACATTGGCGGGAGGATAGAGTTACACCGGTGTGGTTTAGAATCTGTCTTTTTTATGGCGCGTATAAAATGTAACTGTCTCAAATATAAAGTTAAATTGTGTATTGACAACAGATTATTAGTTCATTTATTTGTTTCAATCAAAAGAAGTCCGCAGCTAGACAAAAACATCTCCACCAAAGATTTCTACACCGATCAATCCTGCCCTACCCGCATAGAGGCGCTTCCTGCGACCTTCACCCTATCGTCAGTCCACTGAAGCGAAATTCTTGCCCATACTACGACCGGTCAGAGATCGAAAGCAATAAATAATGTAACTGATACCATAGCTGATAGCAACATAATAGTATTTTACGTCAATCATAAAAATAACTTTTGTTACATTCGACAACAACATTCCTCCAATCATTAATTAGAAGATCAAACTTTATTGCAATCAATACTTATGAAACCTTATATTTGTTACAAAGGTTTCATTGATCATCGTTGTTAATTCTTCAAGGGCAGAGATACAGGAAAATGTTCTAGAAAAATATCACGAATCAATTCAATTCAGTATTGAAAATCTTAAAATACTTGGGCATGCGGAACAGTCGTTGTTACAATCTAAAAAAGTGGACAAGTACGAGTCGGACTCGCGTACCCAGGGTTCTGTACAAACTTGTAAGTACTACATAGTTTTTTCCTGAAATTAAGATTTTTCGAGCAAGAAAGGCAAAAAATTACAATAGGTGAATGGTGGCTCCACTTAAAAAGTTATTTTATTCTGTTTGGTTTTTAGTAGCTATGTTATGTTATAGCGGCAACAGAAATAAGCACATTATTTGTGAAAATTTCAACTGTCTAGCTATTATGGATCAGGAGATATTTACAGCGTGGTGAAAGTTAACGTCATATACGAGTAGTAGAGTCTTAGGCTGAGTTCCACCATCTAACTTTAACCGTAACTATAATTTTAATCGGTATTTTTTTTATGGAGTTTGATTTTTATTGTTATATAAAATGGTGCAACCCAGCTTTAGGATTTCCCGTTTTTACCCTTTGTGTACGGAACCCTAAAAACAGTTTTTCGTAAGGTCGGATGAGCTGAGGGACTTGTACCAACGTGTGCCGTCCTAAAGATTTTATGGGCAATATTTACTTTTTCGTTTTGTCGTAAATGTTGGAGTTTTTGCTTTTAGTAATTGAAATCCTTGAACGTTTGTCGAGGAAAGTGTGATACATTTTGGGAAACGTGTGTATCGTTTCAGATTTTAGGCTATTTGTATAAGTACGTAATTAATTTTGAGGTAGTAATTTCTAAGCGAGGTATCAAATGAATAATTGATTAGTGTTGTTACTTACCTACTTGATAGGCAAATCTCGATACTTTTTTAAATTATCAAAATATCTCAATAAAACTCAGCGTCGCGACAGAAAACCAGAACATCTTGATATTTCCAGGCAAATATCCTTATTTCACAAATTCTCACAAATAAACATCAAATGACGTATTTGAGATAAAATTTCCATTTTGATGACAACTTTGGCTTCAAACCACATATTATTCGATATCGATAGACGAATCACACAACGCTAGTGCTGACTTATTTATAAAGTAATACCATGTAATACTTACCTACTAAGTATATTTCATTAAATCAATATACGAGTAGGTACGTAAGGCACAACTCGGAATATTAATTTGATGCTTTGATTTTGGTTTGCTTATTGAAAACTTGTATTAAAGTTAACTTGTGTTAGAAACTACGGAATATTAATCAAATATTTTGACCTAGTGATGTATCTGTTAAAATAATTCGGTAGCTAAATTCGAGTGTTAGACTTGTGTCTCTTCTTGTATCTCAATACAAGAAAAAACTTATTTTTTTTTTAATAATTCTGCTTTTATTTAAGATATTGCAGGTTAACACTATCCTCAAGGCTTGCTTCCTTTCTAAGTATTTCCAATCAATATCAATCAGTGAATAGTAGTGTTTATCTATAACAATAGGAGAAAGACACTCTCTAATTTACCAGAGGCAAATGGAGGATTTGTCCTACACTTTACCAGAGGCAGATGTATGATTGAACTCCATTTCTCATACTTTGGGGAGGTTATGGCCACTGCCTTCTTTTTTTTAGTAAAGCTCGTAGGCTAATCTTTAATTCTTGCTTTCAAGAGGAAAGCGTATCTTCACCTTAAAGGCCGGCAACGCACCTGTAACGCCCCCGAGACTGCTGGTGTCTATGGGCGACGGTTATCACTTACCTTCAAGTGATCCGTTTGCTCGTTTGCCTCCTGTGACATAATAAAAAATCTAAATGGCCCTTATGTAGAAGACCGTATATCAGATGGACAGGACGTAAATACATTCTTGATCCTGTCCCAGCTAACGGAGACTGATACATAAACTACTTATCCAGGGTTCCCTAAAATTATTCAGCGGCAGACCACGTTTAAATGTAAAGCACAATAATATTATACGGTACCGAATACATGAATACATCGGGGACAGCTTCGGGCAATTTATCATAAGAATCTATATAACAACTGCTGGAGACATTGCGTTAAAGATTCTTGGGATATGGCTAGATATATTCGGAATATCTGAAATAGATATGAAAGTTCAAAGAAGAGGATACTATTGTAATACTTTGTCAATGTTATGATAGAAATGTGTATCTAAAAATAAAACGAAGTTCCGAAGAAATTAGAGAAAGTAAGTCTTAGCACAATAGTTACCTACTGTGTGAATCAGTATGTCATACACAGAAGGTTAAAAATATTATAGTAATAAAAAACGATCATATTTCATTTCTGGGATAAGGATCTGGAATTTGGGTTAGTGATCTGTAAACAAATGACGATACTCAAGCTAAACTTTTTCTGTCGTTGCAATAAGTACGCTGTTGATGTGCTCTTGTGTCGATGGTGCATGATCTCAGTTTTGCCTACTCAGGATCAAACTCACAAAAAAGTAATTTGTCTTTGTACGTCCTTCGATTCTCTCAACGAAGGTGTTTGCCATTCAAAAACGGCTCAAAGCTGCCCGTAATAGACGCACATGTCCCTTATTCACATCCATTCTCCCCAAAAACTGCCTGTATTTCACCTGTGACATCTACATACGGTAATTTATCACGCAATAGTCGGGTGTCAGGTGCAAACGAATGCCTTGAAAGGGCTGAAGTAGACTTGCTCCTTTTAGCATCGGTAATATGAGATCTTGCGAGGGCATCGATCTAAACTCTTGTAGCAGAGTTTTGGGCTGACACCAGTGTAGGTGTGTTGACAAGAAGAAGATCGATCTATGATATCAGGAAGAAGTGGGAATGGGTACTATGGGCAGAATAGAATGCTGGTAGATCTGACAAGGATTGGGTAAGAACAGGGATTAATCAACTGAGGCTCAGTGATAATCTACTTAGGATCACATGAAGCTAGGTGCAAAAACTCATTATTTTGGCATTTTATCGTAAAATGTCCAACAATGGACATCTCTCAGTTTGCTTGTATTATCAAAATCGTTGCAATAGTCATAGTAATTGCAATATGCACTTATGCAGTTGCATCATTGCTGTATTCCGGTTGTATCTTGCTTATTAGGTTTTGAACTCAATGTACTTTTCTAAAGTGACTCTATCGACGCAATACTGGACCACATTTGACCGTGAAGTCGTTGCATCTATACATTTTATGGCAAAAGTAGCATGTCTACATCATTTCCTGATATATCACGCAGTAGTCGAGTGTCGGGCGCAGACGAGCGCCATAACAGGCCGCGAAACGCCGATACGTTGTGAAATTTTACAATATGCGTTATGGTTGAACATCATGTAGGGTTGGTGCTATATCTTTTTATATTTTTCTTCGCTGATTTTTAGATATTGAGAAAATAATAGGAATGTATCATGAAAAAGAGATCCAACTAAAAATAAACCTGCAATGAGCAATTTCCTTTTGAAAGTGCTTTGTTCATTGTGTTTATTTATAGAAAAACAACAAAATTGAAGATAAAAGGGATAACAGCGCTTGTATCTTTCCATCGCGTAACGCCCACACAAAATGGTGACGTGAATAATTGACAACGTGTACCTGGCTTTGACAGGCTAATATCAGTTTTATTATAGCTTCCCATTAGTCATTGTCGTTGAAAGTCGATATTCTTTGTTCCCGATAATTATCAGCCATCAATACCGAAAGTATTTTTCCAAATCAGCTTTACGGAATTGTGTCTATTCTACCTCAATACGTCATTCGTCGAAACACATCAAAAGAACCGCCAGTCACCCAAATCCGCCATTAAAAAGGATCTGTTCCCCTCATCAGCATTTGTAAAGGTTTTTTTTTATCAGCAAACCGTTTTTGGGAGCCCTGCGTGAGCGTAATAACGGAATGCGAGACAGTTATTATTTGCTACGTCATGATGACAGATAAAATAATGACAACGTCACATTAGGCACGTTTTTGGTGGACGTACGCTTTTGTTGAAACTTTATTTGGTAAGTGATGGTTGGTAGATTGTGGAGTAATTCAATCAAATCGGCAGTAATAATAATGTAATTTGTGAGTGTCTATACACTATTTACAAAGACTATTTATTCATTTAACACAGGCTCAGGGCTTCGCTTACGTGGCTTTTGGTCTATCATAGAAATCCTATGATCGACCAAAAGATACCAAACAAAAAAAATGGTATTCCTAGAATGGCCCTAGGTTTGCTATATTTAGTGACCTATTTGGCATCTCTAGCTTAGCAAATTATAAAATATTTGCTATTAAAAATAAGGCCCATAATGTCAAGTAAAACGAACAAAAGGTTTATCCAACTAAAATCCCGCGTTAAAACCGCAATTAAAACTAACTATTTGCAATGTCACCGCGCCGTTTTCACTAACTCCACAATAGTGACGATACAAAAACAGTTAAGTGCTATTTGCGCCATTTTGCACTCGACTTTACACAGGTAATGGCGGGACTCTGACGCATGGAGGCGCCATTCAGCGTTCGCGACGTCATGACAGATAAGCGAATGGGGACGCTGAAGGTGGTACAAGGCATGAGCGCGAGCGGTTTACTGATATTTGGGACAACGTGCACCTACTTCAAGGCATTTTTATTGCTATGTGATGTCATTTTCACGCATGTCCATATCAAATATTAGATTTTTTCATCATCATCATCATTTCAGTCATAGGACGTCCACTGCTGAACATAGGCCTCCCCCAATGTTTTCCATGTTGATCGATTGGTAGCGGCCTGCGTCCAGCGCTTCCCTGCTGCCTTTATGATGTCGTCGTTAGATTTTTTACTTAGGGACATTATCATTTTATCATCACATACCATTTTGACATGTCAAAAGTCATAGAAAGTACAAGTCGTCGACATGATTCTTACGAAAGTAAGCCGTCGACACCAAGCCGCCGGGCTGTTGGTGGGCTTGATGTGTAGAGTCTATAAGCCTGCAACAACTGACGGTGAATTTTGGTACCACGTCTAAACCACCACTAACCCAAACGGCTCTAAAAAAAGATATGTGTCAGCCAGTTTGAAAGGTATCTACGCTACCTCTTGTCCCCTGTACCACAAAACAAGAAACATTATAAAGTAAAAGCTAGCGGTGAATGCAAATGTCTATATAGTTGTGTAATTGCCGATGCCATTGTGCGGGGGAAACTTTTTCCGACGATGGAAATGATACTTTATTACTACCTTTATCATTTGACATGCACGTTCGAGCAAATACATAAGGCATATCATTTGGGGGGTTAACGGACAATTGAACGATTCTACTTTTAGATGTGCTTCCCCTTATAAGGTTTTGAAAAAGAGTATACATTTGCAAAAGTTCGGTTTGGTTGGGACTGCATCAAATTATGTATATGATAAATGAAGATGATAGAGAAAAACGATTTTAACAAAATTTTAAATCGCTATTCTTGTAAATGGATGGAAGAGGGATTTGATAATTTAATTTTACATCAAAAACTCTTTTAACTCGTTTACCATTCCAACTAACAGTCAGCTAATTAAACAAGAGACTATAATCTGTATTATTTACGACTAGCTTTTGCCCGTGGCTTCACCCGCGTGAAATTTAGTTTGTCACAGATCGTCATAAAATATATTCTAGGTTATAAACAATAATACTGTAAAGTTTCATCAAAATCCGTTCAATGGTTTTTGCGTGAAAGAGTTAAAACATGTTGACATCCAGACATCCATACAAACTTTCGCATTTATAATATTAGTAAGATAGGTATCTATTGGTTCCGCCCAACCGATAACAAGGACAATTCAACAGCTAAAAAGGTTCTGTAGTTATCCTTAGGCGCCGAATCTCCCCCGTCACTCACTCAACGCATTAATCTAGTAGAAAGTCTCAAACTTTAGTCACAAAACTTGGATTTTTGCAACCAAAACTTGGCCTATAAAAACTCCGTATTAATGGATTTTTTAACAAAGCTATCATTACCGACCGCAAAAGTAACCATTAGCTAAAGTAAATTATGATAGTCCCATAAATATGTAAGGTTGATTCTTGAAACAATACTATGTTGTAGATAAGATAAATATTTTTAGGATTGTTTAAGACTTAGGCTGGGTTGCACCATCTTACTTTAACTTTGACAAACGTCAAAAATCTGTCAAACTCTATACAAAAAGCACCGGTAATAGTTATAGTTACGGTCAAAAATACGTAAAAGAAAACATAACATCTCACCTTATGAATAAAGCGTCTGTAGTAGCTCAATATCTATTGGTTTGTTTAATGTACGGGTAAAACGTGAATATTATTAATTACAATATTTACGAAATAATTTCGAGTTGAGAAAACGCTTGAACGTAGAAATGGAAAGTTGAGAGCTCGAGAAAAAACAAAAGAAAAACGATATTCGTCGATGAAAAAAAAAATGCAGGTTTCTTGGTGGTCAGTATCACGCGGTCAAGGAGGGCAGCGTTTATTTAATAAAACCTCTATTAATCTGCTTGGTCGCTTAAGGCCGTATACAGAAAGAAAGCAGGAAACTTATAAGCTCTTACCAGCGCTTGTCAGCGCTAGTCCGTTCGTTCACAAAGGAAGCAAGTTGAATGGCATTTTAGGCCGTATACTGAAGAAAGCTGGAAACTTATAAGCGCTTACTGGCGCTTGACAGCGCTGGTAACCCGCGCAGGAAAATATATGAACGCGCGCCGATCAAGACCGCGCCAGGGTTTGTCTCGAAACTGATTTTCAGCGAAAATTTTTAATCAATAAAATACTTAAGTAAACAATGTATGTAAATATGAAAACGTTCAATCGTTTTTATCATCCTCTTTTGCTAAAAGTAGTAAAGTAAAATACTTATCTGAAGTGTGTTACGACAGAAAGCATCAAATTCCAAGAGGTCTTCGGATTTTTCAAGTACCCTTGATAGAATATGGGCACAAGGAATGTTAAGTTAGGAATGCATACTTTGATAGCTGAGGTAGAAAGAATTTATATTTTAGTTCATATTTTTGTATAAAAACGTTAGAATATTTTGATGTTGGTTTTGGTATTGGATCAGTATTTGATGATACATAAATAAATTTAATCAAAATAACGTAATTGATTCAGAATTCTCATATTTGAAAATATCAATTCTCAGATATGAGACCCCTTGATTGAAAAATATCTTTATGCTTCTTGGACTAATTCAATTAGTTACTTCCAAATCTATACTAAGTAATGGTGTAAAGCTGAAGAGTTAGTTTGTTTGAACGCGCTAATCTCAGGAACTACTGGACCGATTTCAAAAATTCTTTCACTGTTGGATAATATGTACGCGATCTCTGAGTGCTATAGGCTATGATGTACCAAGGGCGAACCCGAGGCGGACCGCTAGTCGTCAATAAAGTTAAGCTCTTAAGTCGTATCATTGTCGTATTTTTTGAGAACCACTGGCTGACCCTAGGAAAGGCTTTTCTGCTGATTACACACGTTCGACCCGTTTCTTGTGCCCGGTACGCACTAATGGTGACCAGGTCTAGTTAATTGTTCGCTGAAAGGTATTTTGGATGGCCTTTATTGTAGGCCCGACCCTCCGTAATGAGAGATTGAATAATGGGCCGTGATGGACGGATGAAATAACTTCAAAAGGTTCCGAAAGGTTTAGTTTGGGTTAAGACTTGTTTATATTTAGAGATTCCCTTTTTTGGAACAGTTTTCGTAGTGGTCTTTGTTTGTAATTAAAATTGAATGTTTGGAGGTGTGGAATGGCTTTATCAACCTTATTCGAACAGTTTTTGAAGTACAGTTTTGAGTGTAACAGTGTTCTGGCCTTTTTTTAGTAGTATCAACATAAAAAGTGTCAAATTAGTTTAAATTGTACCCACATAACTTTTAGTAGGTAGGTACTTCTCATTTCTAATATCTAATCAGCAAAAACATACGAGTAAATGCCCTAAAACAAAGTTACTTAGAATCTCCAGAAGTTTCTATTTCGCTCCTGTTTAGTATTCTTTTTCAAATAATTATGACCTTAACAAACTGTTTGATATTAAAACTTTCAAACAAAACAACAAAATGCAAGAAATAACTCGTCGTTCGTCGTCGTTTCAGCCAAATGACGTCCACTGCTGGACAAAGGCCTCCCCCAAGGTTTTCCACAATGAACGGTCCTTGCTTAAGTGAAGAAATAACTTAACATGAATATTACATCGTATTTATTTAGCATACAACCTGACAAAATAAGAAAGAAAAAAGAAATTCTATCGACACCTAGGATGCTCGCCGAGATTGACTTTTATCTAGGCATTTTATCGATTGTGCACGATAAGTCCATGAATTTGTCGTCTGAAATTGTCGATAAGATTGATGCGCATATGAGCCAGGCTGATTTTCAACTTAAACTCACACCCGTATTTACAAACGATGCTTGCTTAAGTGAAGCAGCAAATCGAACGCATAGTTGAATAGAGCTCTGTGATTGGTTCGTGTATCACCCTTTGCGTTCACGCGCACTGTGAGACCTCATAGTAATGTTTGTGAATACGGGCATTAAATTTGGTGATTAAAATCGGTAACATAATACCAAAGGTAATTTATACCCTAACTAGATCATTAGATAGACTCAAACGTCTTATTGTAGAACCTGTTCGTTTAAGGTAATTAATTGCAAATCTGCGAGGAGCACAGCGATGAATGATTAATGGGCTCAGAGGGACCCAGTGCCTTTGGCCAGAGCTCGGGGAGGACCGCCAGGTAGCTAATGGAGTTATCGAGTAATTTTCGGCTTCATTGCTAGTTGCTAGAGTTGGAAAAGCTAGAACTTTACTATAGGCAGGCCTGTTCATCTCCGAGAGTTTGCATTGAAAACAAAACACGCGCGATTATCCCTCCTGCGGTACCTAATCGACAGGACAATCACGAGCGAGTATTGACGCACGCACGTGTATTCTTCACCCATTTGCACTGTAAAGACAGTAAACTATATGTAAAAACGGTGGTGTAATTAATACTATGCAGTATTTTTTAATTGCCTGAATAATAATACAACACAAAATATAATTCATGCTTATTCATGTATTTCCTCCGCCATTTTCCGCAGTTTGGCACCTTACGTCACACATCATTTTACCGAAGTCAGCCCTATGGCTTCGGCGCAGTACCGATCACTGACGTTTGTCAACAAAATGGTGCTCGACTCTTGAGACAAGCTAAATTACACCATATTGTTAACGACATTGAGCATACATTTTTTTTAATACCATTGCAAAGAAAATCTTCTGTACGTAGTACCAGGCTTGTTCATCTCCGCGAGTTTACATCGAAAACAAAACACGCACGATGGCCCACCTACAGGATACTATTCGACAAGGCCTCACATACGAGCGAACATTGACTCACGCACGCGTATTCTTGTGTATGACGGAAGAAAATAAAGAAAATGGTGTACTAAATACTGTGCAGTATTTAACTGCCTAAATAATAATAAAAACACAGAATGTACTTTTTTAAGTTGCCTCAAGACACTACGAAGTAAATAAGTAGTTAATATTATCATGATAATTCATGCTAAATCATGTATTTCCTCCGCCATTTTCCGCAGTTTGGCACCTCACGTCACATCATTTTACCGAAGTCAGCCCTATGGCTTCGGCGCAGTACCGATCACTGACGTTTGTCAACAAAATGGTGCTCGACTCTTGAGACAAGCTAAATTACACCATATTTTTAACGACATTGAGCATACATTGTTTTAAATACCTTCGCAAAGAAAATGTTCTGTACGTAGTACTTACTTATTATTATTCTGTGCTATATGACAGTGCTGGCCAAGAGGTCGACTGCGGTCTACCGGTCGACCGCGAAGACTGTTTTGGTAGCCCGCCAAAGTTAAATAAACTGAACAGAATGATTGAAAATGAAAAATGTTTTATTTCACTCTTCTAAACTGCATCTTGCAGTCTACCGCAAGAAATATCTTCGAGCATGGTAGACCTCACAGGTCAATAGTATGGCCAGCCCTGCTATAGGAGGTTAACTATGCATTTTTTTATTTTTATTTTTATCAACTACGAGGAAGCTCTTGGCCTGTATCTCACCTGATGGTAAGTGACGATCAGGCCGAAGGTGGAAGCGAGCTTCACCCGGAATCCTCAACCACGGAGGAACTGGCTATCTTACCTCTAACTGCCGGAACACAATAATGCTGTTAACATGTGATTGCATATAGTGGAATAATCAATTTTTAATCCCAAACAAAGTGTAATTAGGTAAGATATTAATTATAACAGATTGCAATATCATAAGTTAACATAGTTGATAGGTGACGTCAAAGCCATGTCAGCGCCACGCAGTTGAGATGACAGGGTTATTATGTTTTACCTTCGTATCTATTTCTAGACAATGTATTAATTTTGCTAAGTCCACTACATTAAACTTTTGTTTTGCACGTCTAAGATACATATGCCCGTTTTCACCATCAATCCCTAATTTTTAAGTGACCCCTATGGTAGTAACACATAACAGTAATTTTGTTTTCATTAACTAATGCCAGTTTTCACCATCAATTAATGATTAATGGTGAAAACTGGCATTCGTTAATGCAGATTTAGTGTCTATAACCTTCTACGATGAACTTGTAAATTCCAGTTTCTAAGCGAGTGCCTTAATAAGATTTTAAGCTCTTCTATTTTGGCTACAATTTGGATCTACATCAGACTGCAAATTAGGCGAGCAGTCTAGAAAACTGCACAATCAGGGTTGCCAATTGGGCTGTGAAATTTCGTGCCTACAACCCGTTTAGCTTACAGCGCGTTTATGAATACGCGGAGCTTAGCGCGGAGCGGAGATTAGCGGAGCGGGCAAAAGACAAATGCTGCTGGCTATGTGCTATTCGTCCTTTCGTTTTAGTCAAATGAAGCCCACTGCTGGACAAATGTCTCCCATAACGACTGGTTCTGCGCTCCTCATATCCAGGTGCTTCCCGCGACCTGCTACATAATGCTTTTACTACTTTGACATTTTCTACTTTGCTACTTGATTCTCAGACACTTTCACATAAATAAGTTTGAGAATGGATGGATTTTTGTAACTCTTTTACTTCTACGCAGAAATTACTGAATCGATGTTGATGAAACTATCATAATTCATAATGCTATTGAGTTAATTGGCCATTACATCAATAGCATTATTTTCATGTAGTAAATGACATAATATTTGTAATTTATTCTTGTAGAAATTATTTAAATATTTGTACGCTGACTAATTATACAGCAAATTTTGGCGATCTACTTATACTAGTTTTAAGACCACTATGTTTACCCAAAATTGTGCAAATAAATATTTGAATTTGAATTATATATTATGGTTTTTTTTTTATGTGACAGGAGGCAAACGAGCAGACGGATCACCTGATGGTAAGTGATGATAAGTGATGGTGTCAAGTAAGTCGGGTTTTCTGTGACAACCTGAATTTCACGCAACGGAAGTCGCGGGCAAAAGTTAGCACAAATTAATACTAATGATAAAGTGAATAACATTTTTACGCGATGCATAAAATATAATTTTCATAGAAGTGACGTCATAAAGTCGTTGGTATATAGGTTTCTTCCTAAGCCATAACATGGACGAAAAATGAGCACGAAAATCTATTTCACGGCCCACATCACGCCCGCTCCAGCGGCGTGTGAACTCGGCCTTATTCTGCTGTTGACTTATTATTTATTGCCTTTTGTTTTTAACTTGGCTGCCGATCAAATTATAAAAAGGCTTTTCCTTAAATAATGCGTATTTTGAGCACGAATTCATGAAAACATCCGCAAGTAACTCTAGGGTCTGTGTGTGTGGAATGAATTGCATACGCACAGCGTTGACTAGAGCTTTGTTCATGTGTCACCCGGTGCGTCCACGCGCACTGTGAGACCTCATAGTAATATTTGTAAATACGGGCGTTAGTATAGTGGACGAACTATCCAAAAGCAATGTGACATCTTCAGTAGTCATAATAAATGCTATTTTTCAACAAATGTGTTTAGTCTGGACTGTAACATGATAGAATCACAGAGGCAAATGTCATTTAATCTTCTCAAATGCTCACTTAAAATGTAAATGGGCCGGTCACGTTAGTCGCATACCTCAAGACCCCTGCAGGGTCCTGGAACGAAAAAGGTGAAGAAAATTACGCCTTTCGTCAGAGAAAGTACCACCATTATTTGACGTTATGACACGCGGTATAATTGACATGACTGTGCCAACAATTCTTACGCAGAGCATGTCAGAGAAAGAGTGTACCGAAAAATGTTTTAGTTTTGTCTTTCGCCCGTATTCACAAACATTACTATGAGGTCTCACAGAGCACATGGATGCACAGAGTGACACACAAACCAATCATAGAGCTTTATTTAACGCTGTGCGTTCGATTTGTTGCTTTACTTAAGCAAGCATCGTTTGTGAATACAAGCACAGAATACAAGCTTATATCTCTTTCCTAACAATAATGAATTCGATTTGATCATTATACTTACTTATGTGTTTGGATTAAAAAATAACATAAGGAATCCATAAGAAGTATGATTAAATTATTTCATTACTTTTAAATGAAACGACGCGTATCTACATCTATCTATATAAATAAAAATGAATTGATGTTCGTTAGTCTGATTAAAACTCTAGAACGGCTGGGCCGATTGAGCTGATTTTGGTTTTAAAATGTTTGTCGTAGTCCAGGGTAGGTCTAAACGGTGAGCAAATACGCGCGCGATATTGTTTTTCTGTGACAGACAAAATTCCACGCGGGCGAAGCCGCGGGCGGAAAGCTAGTCTTTTATAATTATGAACTTTAATTTGACTTCAGTCTGAATATGATAAATGAGAATGCAATAAATGATTTGAATGATTTGATTTGAATATTGTCCTTGCCAAGTTGAATAATAGCAAACGTGGAGTTAGTTTATTTTACCGGAGTAACTTTAAGGGTAGATTGCACCATCTTACTTTAACTTTGACAAACGTCAAAAATCTGTCTAACTCCATACAAAAAACATCGGCTATCGTCATAGTTACCGTCAAAAGTAGGTGGTGCAACTCAGCCTAAGAGCTTTTTTATTGTCTGAATTAATTACTTTGGTCAACGTTGGAACGAAATACTCGTAAGTAAGGTTTTCTGTAATTGCGTAAGCGCTTTAATCTTTTTTACAGAGTGGTTAATTTAATGTATAGTTGTTTGTCTCTGTGTTATCTTTGTGGAATACACTCCACATGACTTTACTTATTTAGGTAAATTTCATAATTATTCAAAACTAGCTTTTGCCCGCGGCTTCACCCGCGTGAAATTTAGTTTGTCACAGATCGTCATAAATTACGTATAGCCTTTATGTTATTCTGGGTTATAAACAATAATACTGTAAAGTTTCATCAAAATCCGTTTAGTAATTTTTGCGTGAAAGAGTAACAAACATTCATACAAACTTTCGCCTTTATAATATTAGTAGGATAAATAATAACTCTCCTGGCGCACGCAAAAATGGTCGGGTAAAAAAGTGCTCTGTACTAAGCTGCAGTAGTATTTCGTAGCAGCGATCGCCGCCTACGCGCTACGAAATTAGATGCTACGCGAACTTGCTACGGAATTCTTGTCTACGTGCTACAAACACAAGATGCTACGAAAATGCTACAGAACTGATCAATCAGAGGTGGAATTGTGTAAACTGTAAAGCAATCGTTCGTATCATTTGACAGTTCATAACGTACGACAAAGTCAGTTAAACAAAGCGTTTGAAAGAATAATCGTACGTTATGAACTGTCAAAACATAACGATTGCTTTACACAATTCCACCTCTGATCATACTATAATTAATTATTTTTATTACGTTTCAATGCAATTTTAGATCCTATATGAAAGATTTTCGCTTAAAATTTTCTATATTATTTTATATCTCTGTCCTTTTTATTCTTGCCGGAAAAGGCGCGAAAAAACTAGTGTAGATATCATATTATGATATTAAGTTTACCAATAAAGCGTTGATGGTGGTGCTAATGATGATTGCTTACCATCACTTCACTCATAATCTTATTTATCCCCTCTTATGTAAGAAAATGTAATAACATTCTTGTTTGCTTTTAGTACTGTACTAATGAATAAAGTTTTAATCTATCATAAATCTAGAATTTATACATCTCACATTCCATTGTGGACAGGATAGGTACTTAGAGAGAGCAAATTATATTCGACGCTATCTGACATTAACGAATATACGTCTTAACTCAAGACATAGGCATCATATCCAGATAATAAATGTCATATTATAATGCAATTGGCGGACTTGTTCAACTGAATTTATGGAATAGTCGACACGACGATAATGCGCGTATAAAATTTAACGTCTACCACGAAATGTGCGCGTTCACACAAATTATGTTCCCCTCGCAGTAAAGAAACTCATCCGAGACCGAATGGTGGTTATAGGTACCCGATTGGTTCACCCTACGGCATCCGATGGAGGATAGTTTATGGAGATAAGCTAGTCCATTAAATTTTGACAAAATTAGTAACTCTCCTTTATAACATCTCATCTGTGTCAACTGTTTGAAGGCAAGAATCAATAATTCAAATCGATCTAGAACCAAAAACGTTGTTTTAGTTGATTTTATACTTCTTCGTTGGGTATAAAAACTCAAACCAATATTCAGATAAACAACTAACTTTGCTTTGTTTAGATCCGGACTAGAGGCGCAGTGTGAAAATAATGTCCAAGGATGTTTATTTATTCAAAAACGAAGCAATCCAGCACTTTCACCTTCGACCTTATTATTTATTTATTTATTTAAGGATAATACACAGCACAATATCAATCTATGTTAATAATGTTTTTAGTAGATTTTGTAGGCCAATTATGACTATCCAACATTAAACATTTCTACATACCTTCTCGAGTGACAACATTATGGATTTAAATTTCCTACTTATTTCCATCTTGAGAGATTCATACCAAGAGCTTCATGTGGAGATTTTTTTTTAAAATTTGAAGAAAACGACGTTGACGCTAACTTGAACTTTCAATGCTTACGTATGGTAAACTTTACAGTTGAAATATCACAAACGTTTGTAGTTGACTTATCACTGGTGTATTTTCGTTGAACTAAAATCGTTGCGTGTATTATTTAAAATGCCAAAATTGCAACATTCAAAGTACTGGCTGTTCTCACAGCTCTGTGTCAGAGCCATTAGAGATATCTATAAAACCGGCAATCAAATTCCGATCCACCGATTTCTGACCCAAATTATGATGGCAGTCTGTAACGACCAGTCATTGACCGATGGTGCTCTTGACTTACCGATTTGCTTAGGGTGATTTGAACGTATAGAAAAAGTGTGTGTCATTTGATACTTAGGAAGTTGTAGCTTATTGATAAAACTTGGCTGAAGTACTATGTAAACTTAGTCTAGAATTACCACTTTTCAGATATTTAACTGTTTTTACTACTTTTACTATGAATCATACATAACTAAGCCTTGTCATATTTCTTGTCATCATCAGTGTTATGATTTATTGTTTGACTATAATTTAAAGAATTTCATAGTTTTACACCCGTATTCACTAACAATGCTTGCTTAAGTGAAGCAGCAAATCGAACGCACAGCGTTGGATAGAGCTCTGTGATTGGTTCGTGTGTGATCCTGTGCGTCCACGCGCACTGTGAGACGTCACAGTAATGTTTGATATTACGAGCGTTAGAAGTTACAAGTTTTGAACAGTATTGTTCATAACATGTAAGTACATATTCGAATCTGCATCATATAACTACCTACCTTCAGGAAGCAGCGAAGCGATCACGAAATCAAATCTCTACCGTATGTTACCCGATAATCAATCTCACACCAAACATTATAGTATAAACCTATATTAACAAAAAAAGCAAAATCACAACCAATTCCCTTTAAGCTCCAATTTCACACGCTCGCCTGAACCAATACGAAGGTGATATGCAAAACAAAGGCTAGGATTCAATACGTTTCGGGCCTTAAGTATCAATTTCGCACAATATCCGTGCTGCTCCGTTCGTGCCTCTTGCTTCCCAATCTCAAACGAACCACATCCGTTGTAAAGAAAAAAGACTGAGTAAGCCCCCTTTCGGAAAACTAAAAAGTCTTTTATTGTGAAGAATACAAAGGGTTTCATACATTAGGTTATTTCAGATACCTATGGCAGTTTAGTTTGATTTCAGGGTTTTGAACTCAATTGCTGTCACACGAGATTTTAAGTTATTTTATACTATATGAAAGTGACAAAGCAAAATGCCTCATAAGCGACCGTTGCAATTTGTGTACCTAAGTTTTACGATTATTTATACATAGTGGAACTTGTTTTTCATGCGATTAAACGACCTCTGGAGATCCGTTCTGAGAGCAAAAATTGTCGTTCTTGACAGTACCCACCCCCCTCTCCTAAGCTAGAATTCTCCCCTCTCCTAGGCTAGAATATTCCCCTATCTTGGACTAGAATGCCCAAAAGATGGCTACGCTCGTAAAAGTGGAGTACTGCGCGAGTAAATCCTACAGAATGAAAAAAAAAAACTGAGGGTGATTTTTCTCTGTAATATTTAGGTAACCTATCTCAAAAATATGCGTCTTTTTACTTTCCCATTTAGATATAGTAAATAAATCTTAAAATCTAAAATTAAAAGTAAATGTAACACTTTTGCAGATAATGTAACTGTAAAATAAAGGAAAGCTACTGTACATTCTTATAGTTTTCTATAGTTGGCAATCGCTGCCGGCACCAAACTGGTTTCAGATCTTCTGCTATTCAGCCTTTTGAACGAGATGAAGTTGCAATGTGAGAATTTTGGACTGAAAGCTATTTTCGTTCTTACACATTATATCAAAAAATATTTCATGAGTTACTTGTTTTACAATTGAGAACGTTTATTTCTAAAAATAATCTTATTTCGTTTTATGTAACAATGTGTTTGTGTAAAGATAGGTATACAGGGTGGAAACGATAAGTGATCTCACTCGGTTATTTCTAAACTATACAAGATATCGAAAAACTGGTTACTGATCCTGAAAGTGCTTCACGAGCTCTTTCAAACGGTATCAGTAATAGGTTACAGAATTAATTGGATCTATCCGAAAACTCAATGTTTTCAGCCTCCATACTAAATGTATGCCAGCTACACATTATTAGAAGTGGTATTTTTTTTTATTTAATAAACACTTTAAATGAACTCGTAAATTGCATTCTTATTTAAAATTATTTATGGAAAACATTGGTTTTAGGCTTTACTTGCTATAATATTATCAAGACATGAGTGCCATGACTGTGCCAGTACTAAATGTATGGAAGCTGGAAACTTTCAATTTTCGGATAGATCCAGTTTATTTTGTAACTTATTGTTGGTACTGTTGGATAGAGCTCATGAAGCACTTTCAGGATCAGTAACCAGTTTTTGGATATCTTGTATAGTTTTTAAAATTACGTGGTTTTACTAAATGTATGGAAGCTGGATACATTGAATTTTCGGATAGATCCAGTTTATTTTGTAACCTATTATTGGTACCGTTGGATAGAGCTCGTAAAGGACTTTCAGGATCATTAAACAGTTTTTGGATATCTTGTATAGTTTAGAAATAATCGAGTGAGATCACTTATCGTTTCCACCCTGTATTTACTTAGTATTTTTAAACTTTCGTTGTATTACTTCTCTTTATTGATACTTTTATAATCTAGTGATTGAAGAGTTAGAGGTCCTGGTTTGAATTTCACGATTTTAGCCAAAAAAACAATGTCTGTATTTTGCAGTTTGGATAAGGAGGTTTTGACTATGTCAGACGCCTTATAGGGGCTTATAGACTGACATTAGTAATTACAAAACATATGATAAAATATTTTTTTTAAGCAGAACAAGGTATTTTTGACCGCAACTGCAGCTGATGTGAAATGAATGCATACAAATATACTAATTAAATTTTAATTAAAGTTCATTCACCATTATGTTATGGAAAATCCTGCTTTATTGCTTTGACTATAGGCCAGAAAATTGGAATACATCCTATTATCATTTGTAAATTAGCTCGATGATAGCGATTAAAGTTAGAGAGAGGGTTATCGATGTTAATGTTATGAGCTCGGTTTAATCTATGGTTAATTTATAGCTCCATTATTGTCCGGGCCCGATTGTGTGGGATGTGTTGTTCAAATTGTTATAGAGATAATAGATATTCTAAGGTCGTGTTTCATTTGTTTACATGCTTTAAACGATAATTTTATTGCAGATAGACAACGTTCTCAAAGAGGAGTTGCTAAAATTTTAAGAACAATCTTTCGCAATCTTTAACAATGACGAATATGAATAATACAATAAAATATTTAAAAAATTCAAACATTTTTGGAATACAAAAACATCGTAATTTTTGTAAAAAAAAATTTTCTACAATGCACCTCTGAGACTGCATCTCGATTGATGGTAAGCGATGATCAGGCCGGAGGTGGAAGTGAGCTTCATCTAGAAGCTTTTTAGTTCGCGTTCTGTAATTTTTCCTATCAATTTTTAACTTTTATGAACAGAAGAGTAATTTCAGTCTCATAATTATCAAAATGAGGTAGTCACGACAACAACACGACCCCATAAAGGTAGCTGGAAGACGCTGGATGCAGGCCGCTACCAGCCGGCTTTTTTAGAAATCATTGGGGGAGGCCTATGTTCAGTAGTGGGCGTCCTATGGCTGAAATAATGATGATGATGATGAAAATTATCAACATTATTCGTGGTTTAATAATTAGTCATGTTGGTGTTTATGAACATTATTACCGTCGTGAAAAATTGACGTTTAACTGGCTCAGTAATATGATACGACAAGCTCCCATGGCAACGGGAGACAGCGACATATCACCCACTTAAGAGGAAGGGGGGCACTGTATGATGACAAATTGTACAATCCGTTCTAAGGAGAGAGGGGCGGCTGCGATAATGAGCAAGGCGCACGGTAGAGCAGAGCAAGATTTGTGTTTGTGAAAACTTACATTAAAAAAAATAAGAATTCCTTTAGCTTCAACAATATAAAAAATGATAAGTTTCCTAGGATGTTACAAATTGTCTAAATTGTCCCGATTTTGTTTTGTCATGTGAAATAAAGTATCTAATATTCTGTTCCATTCTATTCTAGGTAAGATCCCGAAGAAAACTATGATCGTCAAAATGTGCAGAATACAACACACGTGGTATTTCTGCTTTGTTTGGTAAGTTTTTTACATCCGACATAGAGACAAGAAGCAAAAAACTATACATGTTATTTTTATTGATTCCAAATAACATCTCGACACATTTTTTTTACGCCTATGATCAACACAGTCACAGTCAACTATACACACAAAATAGTGTTTAGATATTTAAAAATGTAGGAGAAAAAAAAACTGTTTTAAACATTGTTTTATTCTTATCAAAACCTTCCAACATGAGCCTACACTATAGCAACGGGGTAGACAGAGACACATAGCCCACTTAAAGCGAGACTGAGCTGTTGACAAATTGGAAATAAAAAGAGATCCCTAAAGTAATGAGAGTAATCCGACTTATGTAAACGAGGAGCACGGTAGAGCGATGCCAAGATTTTTTACTAAGCTGACCCCAAACTGCGCAATGCTTGTACGAGTATTGTGGTCTGGATGAGGGATAATTTACATTACAATCGCTTCATCTGATTCACAAAAAAAGCAGCATTCACGCTTTTGAATAACCCTTGTATTCGATAATTAGCTATTTAAATTGGACCTCAATTGGCGCGCGAATATTATTATACTTAATGACACATCATAGCCCTAGAGGGCATTAACCAATATTGCGTCCGTTATAATCAAAGGAACTAGACTATTCCCACCTATCGTTCCTACCGCTGCAACTCCTTTGTAGCCAGGATCTACAGCTTGACCGCCAATAAAAACCCAACCAGTGAAGGTCAAGTTTGTCCCGCGAGAAAGTTCAATTGTTATTAGACCCGTAACGAGGAGGAACGAAGTTCGAAGTTAAGGTTCGTATTCTCTCCAGTGCAAAGCGGATGACAAACAAAGGTTTAGAAACCGTTAAGAAAAGAATTTTAGTGCATAATCAAAGGAAGTCTCTGGTTCTTCACTGTCCTCATCCAGGTGCTTTCTGTGACCTATAATAGATTATATTGATCCAACGAATGGGAGGTAGAGACAAGCGCTAATTATTGCACGTTTTATGAAGTGCGAACAGTATAATAATGTAACGAAATATAAAAATGCTCTATGTTTTAGTAGTCGTTACCTTTTGATGCTAATGGATGACTGTCAGGGAAAATGACACTAGCGTTCCTCTGACAATATTGTAAGGGTTCCGTTTAACTTTATTACGTCGCTCATCTGTCTGTCACTCTGTCACACGTAATTTTTCTTAGAAAGTTCGTGATGGATAAATTTGAAATTACTAAAGCAAGAGGTGTTAATCGTAATTAAATATAATGTTATGCAGATAATGTTATGTGGTTTAAATAGCATTTTCATAACACACTAACTCAAAGTCAAAGTCAAAATTTCTTTATTTGTTTGGACTAATAAATAGTTCTTACAAATCGTCATTTTGCTCTTAAGGAGCCTCTACATGTCTCATAATCTTTTTACCCTACCAGCGCTTCGAGACCAACATTTGGCAAGTGCTGAGAAGAAGCGCCGCAACAAACTCAGTCACAACTGGAAACAGTTCTTTATAATGTTTCCTCCTTGTATATCGACATAACTAAATCTAATCAAGTGATACGTGAATGTACTGAACTCTCTAAACACAAGCTACACGCACTTGGCCAATCTACATTAACTGAAGACGCTCAGTGTGGCCACACCCTTAATCCTGTTCATCCTACCGAAAACGGGTCACAGTAATTTCAGCACTGGCTTATTTGAATGTATGTTTCATTCAGATCTCGCGGCATTGTATTGAGTGGCCCTCATTCCTTATCCATGCCACAGTGTATCGGAAGTCAGTAGACTCCATGGATAAAGCTCGACAAAGGCCTCTCCCAAAGATGTCCAGAATGCATTTGGTGGCAATTATCACAGGTATCTGGAGGGCTGACTACTTGAGATACAGGTGTCATTACCTAGTTCAGGTATCAGCCCATCATAGCCAATATTTTTTTTAGTCTAATGTAGTTTATGTGTGTGTGTATTTTATAAAGTACTAGCGGCCGCCCGCGACTTCGTACGCGTGGATCCCGTTTTACCCCTTTTGGGGTGGAGTTTCATAAAATCCTTCCTTAGCGGATGCCTATGTCGTAACATCTACCTGCATGCCAAATTTCAGCCCGATCCGTCCAGTGGTTTGGGCTGTGCGTTGATAGATCACTATGTTAGTCAGTCAGTCAGTCAGTACCTTGTTTGTATAACGGTTATGGTGAGAAATAAACGATATCTCTGTACTTTGGAAGACACATAGAGCTTGTCAAAATTGTTATAAATTGTTCCCAGTCAAAAATAATTGGTAATTTTACTCTAAATTTCACACTCACACTTATTATTATTTGCTTTTTTTTTATGAAAAATTACCATCTTGGTTTATGTTTCAATCACGTAGAGAGGATGAAAGAAACTGAACCTACTCTTCATTGCCTATTTTTACTATGGCCAAGCTTGGCGTATAATCAGGAGCGTGTATTCTCCAGACGTTTGTAATCTGTGTAGTACTCGTGATCTCAAATTTGTGGATATTTGTATAATTTGTGAAACTGTTTGCTTAATCCTTTATCCTAAATCAGAGTCCATATAAGACGATAGATGAAAGGTGACCCATAGATTGATTACTGTCTGGTCTGCTGGTTTACAAATTGTATTGTTCTGTGAAGACACTAACTAACCAGCTCAATGTTAAAATATGTTCATTCATCTATCTATACAGTGTGTCCGGGCATGTAGTGATCAAACGTTAAGGGCGTAATCTATGGACAATTTTATCGATGAAAATACTTCAAAGGACATCATCCATTTTGGTCCAAAATCAAAAGTGCCGGCCAAAAAATAAAAGTGCTGTATTCTGATAGAATACATCCGCCTTAGCATTTATTACTATGGCACCAAAGCTGTAGCACCACTGTGCATCGTAGTATTTGAGTTCTAAAAATATATGAAACGACTGACTTTGATCTCAAATATTACGACGCACTGTGGTGCTACAGCTTTGGTGTCATAGTAACAAATGCTAAGGCGGAGGTATTCTGTCAGAATACAGCACTTTTTTTTTATTGGCCGACATTTTTGATTTTGAACAAAAAATGTATGAATCGTCGATGAATTTTAGATCTCAAATACTCGACGCACAGTGGTGCTACAGCTTTGGTGCCATAGTAACAAATGCTAAGGCGGACGTATTCTGTCAGAAGACAGCACTTTTTTTTATTGGCCGACACTTTTGATTTTGAACAAAAAATGTATGAATCGTCGATGAATTTTAGATCTCAAATACTCGACGCACAGTGGTGCTACAGCTTTGGTGCCATAGTAACAAATGCTAAGGCGGACGTATTCTGTCAGAATACAGCACTTTTTTTTTTATTGGCCAACACTTTTGATTTTGAACAAAAAATGTATGAATAGTCGATGACTTTTAGATCTCAAATACTCGACGCACAGTGGAGCTACGGCTTTGGTGCCATAGTAACAAATGCTAAGGCAGACGTATTCTGTCAGAATACATCACTTTTTTTTGTTGGCCGGCACTTTTGATTTTGGACCAAAAATATATGAAACGTGGATGATGTCCTTTTGTTTGTAAAACGGGATTCACGCGTACGAAGTCGCGGGTGGCCGCTAGTTAAAATAAATAAGTTTTCTCTAGTCGTTGGAGCAAATTTCACTCATAACAGAACTCTACCAGCACTTTAAACTCTTTGTACGTTCTGATATTAAGTTTTTTTTCTTTAAAACTATTTTTTTCCTTGGCTTCCCTCTCCCGTTTCTACATTCTAATTTGCTTTATTGACATGGAAATGAAATCGTTGGCAACCTTTTAAGTTATTACTCTACTCATGATACACACACACAATACAGTCTCCAAATACAAGACAAATCCAAGGAGTTAAAATGGCAATAATTAGTAGGTACCTTGTAAAGTCGTTTTAAACTCTTTATAAGAGCACACTTACTTATACCAATAAATAGTAAGAACAGATCTAGTGTGTATCATGAGTTGAGTCTTATTTTAAAAGGATGCCAACGATTTCCATTTCATCTTATTTCTTCTTTCCTTGACTTTCCATTAACCTTTAACCGACGACGTGCGGTCTCACAGACCGCTCCGGTTTTTGAAATTTCTGGATTGCAATGTTCTACTTACTCCCGTGTCCCGAGCGTCTCAGTACCTTCGAGTTTAGTTACCCATACGCCATTACAGGTAGTGGTTACATCGATGAGGGCAGTTTTAATAAGATAATTCGATTCAAAGTTCAACAGCGGTCTGTGGGACCGCACGTCGCAGACTACGTAACATTTTTGTACTATACTAAAACTTGCGTTTTTGTTTTAGACGACTGATTTTGTGTAAAAATGATGGATCCTGGGCCATCACAACCCAGAGAAAGACATTTCCTACTGATATATTGATATTAGGACATAATATTATGTAAAAGATGGTAGTCTGTAAAAAAATACCGCGGAACGGGTGGTAAAGCAAACAGTGACATTATTATTGGCTCTGACATGCCAAATCAGCCTGATGTCATTGCACCAGCTGCAAAAACGACGTACATTTTAGTCCACCTAAATTGCAAACGAAATTATCTTACAGGTGTTACCTATGCATACCGAAAATGCTTGGCATGCGGTAAAAAAATATGTCCAGATTATGCCTAATGTTTACCCTACGTCAATTTTATTTTGTTCATGTAATGTACGTATCATTTATTTTTATTTTATTCATTATGTTCACTATATTTAGGAAGAAGTACAGTTTTTCTTGATTTGGTTAAAATTTACAAGTTTTAGAGGTATTATTGAGCTCTTGTGTAATTTCAATGAAATTAAGGGTCAAAAAAGTATTAGCCATATGTAAATTAATAATATACATTATTTCCTCAAAAATTATTAGTACGTTCATTTGTAATACTATAATGTTCTCAAAAAATATAAAACCAATATACTTTTATACAAAAAATGATTATTTTTTGAGTAAACAGTATAGCGGTCTCACAGACCGCACGTCGCAGACGACGTGACAAAAAAATCACGTCGTCGGTTAAAGGTTAAAATTACATCGCCGAATTTAACGAGTAATGTAATTCGACTATTCTTCGGAGTATCGATGTCACTATTGCCGTTATTCCTTGATTTCCCACGGCGAGAACGATTAATTCCTCCGAAGGTCTTCAGGGAAATTTATTTATTACGTATTACGTCTGTTCCAGACATCGTCGACTTTTGGCAACCCTAAGCTATTTGTTTTCCTGATTGTTTACTGTTCGGTGAGGGAAAGGTTAATATTGTATCACGTGTTAGACATTTGAAAGGAAATAAAGACCAAATAGAACTGCTTACCTAATATTAGGAAATAGAGTACAAAAATCCTGTATGAGGCTGCATTTTGCTAACGTATTTTGATCCTTATTGATGAGTCTCTGCACCAGTCATTCCATTTCGTATTGATGTATTTTACGTATTTTCTCGAGTCGGTGTACTGACGATTTGGTAAAAGGTCGCGGGAGGTACCTAGATGAAAGCGTTGTCTTATGTTTAAATTGCAGTCGTTGTCATATGTCTAGCAGTGGAAGGCATTAGTTTGAATCGAAAAATTATTATCTTCTCAACACAAAGAAATAAGTTACTTTTTCTTTGATATTTCAAATATTACCTAACAATAACAGTAATAACGACTTTTATCTTCCAGTTAAACGACTCGTGGTCAGCTGAAGCATATTAACTGACAACATAAAAGGCACAGTCTCTCATAACGACCCGTTTAAGCGAGCGTGGCAGTTCATATCTTTTAATTGATATTTATACCTTCCTCATAAAAGTTATGACACTAAAATACACTTAATATCAATGGATTTATAGTGTACTTTAGCTTGGTGACTATTATTTTATAACATTTATAAGTTTAATTTGAAAGAGGAAATCATTATATATGCGAAAGTTTGTCTGGAAGGAGGATGGATGTTAATCATTGAAGCTAAAAATAAAGGACAGATTTTACAGTTACTTTAGAGAATCACACCCGTATTCACTATCATTACTATGAGATCTCACAGGGCGCGTGGACGCACAGAGTCCCAAAAACCTATTCATAGACAATACTTGAGTGGCGGAGTGACAGACACGAACCAATCACAGAGCTCGTTTCAACGCTGTGCGTTCGACTTCGCCTAAGCAAGAATACGGGTGTAAGTTACTTAACAGAATTAGACATAGGCTGTAACTCAGATAACAGACAAGAGTTGCTAGAAATATTTGTATTTTATAGCCTACATAAAACTATTCTCCATTCTTCAGTCAAGGTCAGATCTTGGCGTGCGTATAACCCATGCCCAGACATGGTATGTCCCAGACATCGACCGGCAGACGTCTCTCCATGGTACCGTGGTTTACGATTACAATAAATCATGAATCGCTATGTTTTATTGTCGAAAAAACCCGGCTACATACGGATATTCAGTTACGACTTTTAATGGCGGCTTAAAGGTCTGGAAAGTGGGAGAACGATTCATTTTATACGATTGGAAAAAGGTACTTTCACCTTTCCTAAACGAAAAAGTTTTAAGTAAACCGGTTTTATGTGCCGCGTGCGGGATCCGCTTTGTTACAAAGACGTATGGGACTTGAGCAATTTTCTTTTTTCCTGGTCAAGAAGTTCTTTGACCATAGAGATATAGAGAGATATGCCAACTAATGCGCTGAGATCGAAACTCAGTGTCGGATTAGAAATTCACACACACAAAGTAATCAAAATATGTGCTCATTATCCACTGCGGTATCAGTACTCAACGTTCGAATAATCTTTAGTACTACGCAAGCAATGTAAACTGTTTACATTATGACGTCGCTGCTGCCATCATAGCTGTCACGAGCAATGTGTTCTGTTTTTGGGCATATTGCTGCGACACCGGCCCACGGTGGATCGAGCCCATACAAGGTGTTGGACATGGTGCTTTAAATGCAACTACTTAAAACAAGATTGATTTGCATATAAATTGAAAGATGAGACTTCATTCTATCAAATATCACTAATATCAAGTCATGATCTACTATCATAGTTATGTGGTGCGACCGTAAAGTGAACAAAGTCAAAATCATGGATTTTCTGACTTCTGTTTGTATTGTCAATTTATCCAATTTCGTTCACTGGTTTTATGTTATTACTTATTAATGTATTATCTTATACCTTTATCTTAATCTGTGTGTTAAAATGAGTGCCTAAAAAACTTCTAGCTTGGCTATTTTGACGTATTTTTAAAAGGTATTTTTTTTAATGAAAACTGCGTGTTTTAGTTGACATCTTGGGCGATCTTTAACAAACCATGAATGAGAGATGATAGATGACAACGTGGGCGATATTATTACTCAGTTTTTAGACCCTTATTCATCCCTATTTTCGAGAAAATCACAAAAAACTAAATAAAAGCGCCTCATTTTTCCGCATAGCAAAATTAACTTAGGTAAAATTCGTTACACTAAAATAATGTCAGGTAAACCAAAGATGTTTATTTTGGTTTATGAGTTGTTTATCGTGTGCAATTCAGTAAAAATACTCATTAAAATGAAAAACCTCAAGTCAAATAGAGATTTGTATGCATTATTAAAAACCACGATGAAAGATCGCGCTAGTTCTTTAGCTAGGATACTAGAGCTGTTTTCGCATACACTCTCTTCAGATAAACAGAGGTAAGTACTAACGTAGTTAATACTTTATGAACATAAAGAAATACTATAAAACAGATATAGTAAAAAAATCATATTGTCATCATCTCAAAAGATTGTCGTTGAATTTAGTACATACCATACATACATTTTGTATGTATTTTTTTCTTCATTTATGATTGTGTTAGGTAGGTACTGAGTTACACATTTTATTTATCAGATAACTATAAAAAAAAAACAATAATTTCATTGACATTGTTTGTCGCAAGAAGAAGTAGTGTCATTATAATGAGCACCAGTTTTTAGCTACAAACGTAGATTGGCTTAGGCAATCTGTTGATTGGAGTCAGTTTTGTAGTCCGCTAAGTCCCTATAAAATTGCATTAGTATGTATCTAACAGCTAACAGAATATAAAATCAAGCTCGACAAAATCGAACAAAGTGATTGTGTGCAATGAAAAATCAGGCGTTTGCAAAAACATTTCTTTCATAAGTTTAACACTTAATGAGAATAAATTTAGAGTATTGTTAGATTATGTATCTAACAGTTAACAGAATATGAAAACAAGCTCGACAAAATCGAACAAAGTGATTGTGTGCAATGAAAAATCAGGCGTTTACAAAAATATTTCTTTAATAATTTTAACACTTAATGAGAATAAATTTAGAGTATTGTTAGACTATGTTACTCTTTAAATATGGAAACAGACCAAAATGAGTGAGTATTTGCTTTTAATTGAACAATAAATACAAGTTTTTCATCACTATATTTTAAGATTTTTTTTCACTTATATTAATTGCCATCTAATAAGTAAAATCTATCACATTAGAAAGATAAACTTGTCAACCTTACACTGTAAAAATTTGAAGTTACTACGTTGACGCAATCTCATTTTATTTTAAAAACACTGAGTAAGGAAGCGATGTCCAACGCTTTGTATGGGCTCGATCCAGTGTGCGGCCCCGCCCCCTTGTCACGTCTCCCTTTACTTTCTATGATCTGGTACTTCGACATATTTTATTTACTTATTAGGTATAGCATTATTCTTCTTAGTCGGGCACTCTTGTCAGTTGTCTTGGTTGCGCTGACGAGGTACACGGTGGGGTGTTAGATGCCATCTCCGAGGGTAGCTCTCCTGGCGATGTGCTTTCATTGTGGACTCAGTAGCCTTTGTGATGGTCTATCCAGTCATAGTATTATTGGGTAGTATGAAACTCAAAACTTCCGGATCAAGAGTGTCTAACCACAGAGGCGACCATCATAAAGTTCCTATTTATTAGGTCACATGAGAGTTTCCCTGTGATGTATGCCATGCATAAGTTCTCGTACTACCTTCAATTCCAATTAAACTGATATAAACCCAATCGACCGTATGTTATTCTAAGTTATTAAATTGCTGAATTGTTCTCTCGAGAATTTGTTAATTAAATCCAGTTTACCGTACAATATTTACCCACATCAAGGCCTACGCAATCATATGGATATACTGCGTTTCATTTCACATAAAGGGCAATAAATAACACACGTTTGTCACAAGATAATATAATTTAATAGAGAATTCTGGTGAACGAAAAGAGCATAGAAGCCGAAACGTTTCTACTTTTTTAAAAACTCATTGGATTTGTCACATATTTGGGGAATTTAATACGTATTATGAGTCTTATTTTCCAATAATTTCAATATAATTATGCCATCCCTAAAAAAATTACATCCTCATACAAAATTGTCATCAGGAATCGCCCAATTCGTATGGGGGTGTCATTTGTTACTGTAGAAAAGTTGTTGCATTTGAGCAGTAGAATAAATCCTTCTTATTTGATCACCAATAAATAGATCAGCCTGTAAATTCCTTGTTTTCAAATATTTTAGGTATTATACACTCGAAAATTCTTATTTACTGCTGAATCTTGAAACTTCCGTGTTGAAGTTGACGCTGGGTTAGGTTTTTAGACTCGTTTAAGATTCTAGAAAAGAGTTAGTAATTTAAGAGAGGTTTTTCATAAATTTGCTTCTATACTTTAGTCTTTCACATTTGAACTCAGTATAATTTGGATACCTCGGATAGTTGGAGTCACACAGGTCGGGGTCAGAATACCGGAGTTATTGTGCCGTGAAATACACACTGTAAGTAAATTGAGTTTGAATTTTTGTCCCTGCGGCAAAATTTGCTTTTTTGCGCTTTATAATTTAGCCGTTTTGGTGAGAGCATTTTATTCAACTGTTTTGTTGAATGTGGAATTTTTTTTCAGGCTCTTTTGTGTGAAATCAAGCCCATATATTTTGTAATATCTCACTTTTAAATTGTAGGTACTTTGATTTGAAAGTTTTTACGTTACTTCATAATTTGTTTCTTTTTTTTCACATATTATTATTATATTGGGAACACCAGAGCTTAGTTAATTTTAGTTTTAAGGTCATTAGTACATGTTTTTATTTCTATTTAAAATTTTCCATGATATATTTTCATATTAGTATTAACTAATTTTAATAGGTAATTGTTTAGTAACTTGGAATTTGCTTCTAAATAATATATGTGATTGGCTGTAATCAATTTACTAATTAGCAAACGATATTATCCACACTAGATATAGTTAAATCCAAAAGCAGATTAATCAGATCGTTGAATGTTATAACAGGTTAAGCCATGTATTCATTAGGCAATATTTGTTGATAAACACTGTTTATAAACTGTTCATAAACAATGTTTCATAATGTTTCATCATCTCTGTAAACAGTTTAAAAACAGTCCATAAACATAGACAAACAAATGTAAACATTGTTTATGATACATGTTGCCGTGCTCCCCGTTATGAGTGGAGAGCAAGTGTGGACGGCCAAGTTTCAGAAACCTATGTTTATGGTAAACTTGTTTCACATTAGTCATAAACAGTTTTATCAACAAATGTTGCCTAATGAATACATGGCTTTATAATGTAACTAGCGGCCGCCCGCGACTTCGTACGCGTGGATCCCGTTTTAAACCCTTCATCTATCTTACGCGGTTTAGATATTTTCATACAAATGTTTTTTCCCGCTAACTCCCGTTCCCGTGGGAATTTTGCAATATCTGTTGTAACTAAGCTTTAAGTTTACTAAGGTACCTACATACCAAATTTCAAGCGTCTAACTTAAGCGGTTTAGATTTTTCATACAAAAGGATTTTCCCGCTAATTCCTTTTTCCGTGGGATTTCCAAAGTATACTATAACCTGCCCAGGAGTATGAAGAATAATTGTACCAAGTTTCGTTAAAATCCGTCGAGTAGTTTTTGTTTCTATAAGGAACATACAGACGGACAGACAGACAGACAGACAGACAGAAAGACAGACAGACAGACAGACAGACAGACAAAAATTTTTCTGATTGCATTTTTGGCATCAGTATCGATCACTAATCACCCCCTGATAGTTATTTTGAAAATATATTTCATGTACAGAATTGACCTCTGTACAGATTTATTATAAGTATAGATAATCAGTAAAGCGTTGCCGATAGTACTCTAATTGGAATAGGGGCTGAAGGGGTGTTTAATGTTGAATCGGTAAAATTAGTTGCTAGCTTCTGCACGCGGCTTTTCTCGTATAAACGGTATTTTCATGTAGTATGTCATAACAACTCTTTATGTCATTATGGGCAAAAAAAAAACTACAAAGTGCAATCTATGATAAAAAAAATTATAAAAATTTGCATAATAAATTTTTCTTCTTCTTTCAATGTTAGGTAGAGGCGTTTCATTTTACTTCAGCAAAATCATCATGTCACGTGTGAAGGCGATAAGACACAAAAGGAATTCTTCCAAAAATACATTTCACAAAATTAAATAATCTATGTATAAAAAAGCGAAAAGCTAACTGACTCACTCATCACGAAATCTCAGAAACTACAAGTGCTAGGAGTCTCAAATTTTGCATGGGGGTTCCTTTGAAAACGTAGCTGCTCACTCTACTAAAACGGGATTTTGAAAAATTCATCCCTTAATGGGGTGAAATGGGTTCCACGCGTAAGAAGTCGCGGGCGGGCGGTATATAAAAAGAGTGAGGGAGTGAGTAATCCTCAAAGTCCTCAACGACTTGATAGTGAAGAGTTTAAGAATAAGTTTTAAAAAGATAGGTCTCACTAGGCGAACCTATTTCAGCGGATAGACTTACAAATCTCAATATATTCGCACAACGATCGCGACGATGCGAGCAAAAAACCGTGTTCGTTTCAGCATTCGAGAACATTGCACACCTGGGCCCTCTCTCGGGTAAGTTACTAACGCGTGCGATTGAATTTTTTAACATTTTCCGGTTTTAGATGGCCGTTTCTAAAATAAGGTTTGCTACAAAAGAGGAGAGTGCAGTGGGCTCGTAGTTGCACTTGCAACGAGTTTTGGTGAAAATCACAAAGGATTTTTTTTGAAGGGACGCGCGCTGGTAGCTTGACGAGCTTTTCCAGCTTCACCGGGCAGAGTGGCGAGTACAGAAGGTACTCTAGCCGTTTGGCGATCGTCGGTGCGCGTGCCGACGAGGCAATTTACGCCCGTATTCACAAACGTTACTATGAGGTCCAACAGTAAGCGTGGATGCACAGGGTGACACACGAACCAATCACAGAGTTCCATTCAACGTTGTGCGTTGGATTTGCTACTTCACATAAGCAAGTTTCGTTTGTGAAAACGGGCGTTGATACTTTTTATTTTATTTTATGAAAGAAAATAAGTATGTAAGTAAACTATTTTTACCAATTTTAATTAAGATTTTTAATTAAAACCGTACATTCCAATTTTGTTTAAAAATTTCCTATAATGTAATTGTTATCAAAATAGTATTTAATTGACTGTTTAATATTACCTTACATATCATTTTGCCACTAGCTTAAAAGTAAAACTGTTTGTCCGACTGCTGCTGTAATTTACTTTTAGAGTTGTGTTATTATTTGGCAGCTGCGATACAAGCGTGAGCTTAGTGCAGAAGCCGCTGAAAATGTTAAGTCTGTACTACTTAATAGAAATAAAGCTATTATTTATTTAAACTTCTATATTGGTTTCTAACAGTTTAGAACGTTTATTTTGACGTGCTTCAACAAGGTTAATTTGGTAGCGGTCACTAAAGTAAAGCAATCTATGGTATGGAGCCATGACCATTTCAACTACATGTAGGCTGAGTTGCACCACCTTATTTTAACAGTAACAATAACAGTGACCGGTGCTTTTTGTATGGAGTTTGACAGATTTTTGACGTCTGTCAAAGTTAAAGTAAGATGGTGCAACTCAGCCTTAGTATCATTTGTCAAAAGCAGCTTGTACTTCGGAAAGCACGTGAAAAGCTGGATCCAGCTAATATGACACTTGATATTATTTGTTAACCCATCAATCTCCAAGCGGTCGAATATGGCCTCCTCGTAACAATTGATTAATATCTATTTTTTCTCTATTCGCGGGGCTTAAAAGTAGGCGCACACCGTTGATTTTTCGTCGGGCGATAGTTTAGTCGGGCAGTTGATCAGTATGGGCATGTAGGTATGGGAGAGCGCACACTACGCCGATTCGATTTGGCCGATTCTTCATACAAATTAAAATCGGGCACAACTATCGGCCAACTAATAATCAACGGTGTGCGCCTACTCTAAAGGGCTACGTATAGTTAAAGGTCTTAAGACGCCTTGCCATACGACTACCCCTTTAGCCCACTAGACCCACATAGAGAAATAGCCTAAGCCATCCCACAGCTTGAAGACTGTGACTTGCAATAGGACAATTATGGACTTACTTTTGTATGGGTCGTATACAGGGTGGAAAAGATAAGTGATCTCACTCGATGATTTGTAAACTTATACAAGTTATCGAAAAACTGGTTACTGATCCTGAAAGTGCTTCACGAGCTCTTTCAAACGGTATCAATTATTATATTACGGCTAACATTTAGTATGAAAGATTTTCGGAGAGATCCAGTTTATTCTGTAATATTATTGATACCGTTTGATAGACCTTCATGAAGCACTTTCAGGATCAGTAATTGGTTTTTTGATATCTTGTATAGTTTAGAATTAATTGAGTGAGATCACTTATCGTTTCCACCCTGTAGAAACTTATTAATCCAGATTCATAACTCCATTGTTTTAGTCGACACAAGTCTGCTAAAAGTTCAATGATCCGAGATAATCGAATAACGGATTTAAGCACTCGATTCAAATTCGCTGTGAGTTAATCCGTAAAGTTTGTTTTATTTTAATGTTGTTTGTGATCGCGTGAACTCATGAAAACGATAAGATTACTCATGAATAGAGTTATTAATTTATTGATGTAATACACTGTAACATTTTTATTGAAACCCTGGCTCCTAAACTAGTGTAAGCTGTATTTCAGGAGCCAGTGTCTTAGGCTGGGTTTTTTATATTTTTTATTTAGTGGCAACCAAACCTCTCTGGGAGGTTTATTTCTGCCAATGTCGAGTGAAAAATTGACATAATTATCAATAGAGCTTGGGTGTTTCAGTTCTATTAATTTTTCATTGAGTCCGTGGAGTTAAGTATGCAAACAGGTTTCAAGACGCCACCGGGTCCAAAGCGGGTTGTTCATACGACAACCCACTCGACACTCGATGCGCGCTCAAATTCGAAGTGTTTCAATGTTTTTTTATAATTTATCACTTCACTGCACTTAAGAACACAAAATAACACCAAATTTGTACACTAAAGTTCATTAAATAATAAATTGAAACCATTAAAACAGATTGACCATGCTTCCCGTTCAACTAATAACCTTTACGGAATCCCTTAGGCTGGGTTGCACCATCTTACTTTAACTTTGACAAACGTCAAAAATCTGTCAATCTCCATACAAAATACACCGGTTATTGTTATAGTTACTATCAAAGTTAGGTGGTGCAATTCAGCCTTAGTAATTATAAGCAACTTAATAATTAATTATAAGCAATTTTTACTCGCTTTTATAATACTACGAGTTTACTCGCGTTAAATTTTAGGTCCCCATTTCATCATTTGGGGGTGATTTTTAAAATTCCTTCCTTATTGGATGTCTACTATCTGCGTGCCTTTTAACGCAATCCGTTCAGTGGTTTGAGCTACGAGTATGTTGTTAAATCAGTGACACAGTAACGATTGCCTTTTATACAGGCTGTTATTTATTTGATCAAACAAAAAGAATTAATAAAATTGTACTATTGTTCGAATGCTGTAACTTTCCCGCGACGTTTAATACATATTCGTAAAGAAACCTTCATTAAGAAAATGTCATCAGCTGTCAGTTTGGGGACGATATTCTTTTTTTTGGGGAATTTTATATTGATCCTGTAGAACTAAGCAGCTGTTTTTTGCTTAATCAAAGCAGCAACCTTTTTTTGTTTGATCAACTATAAAAATATTGAAAATATGTGAATTCTCCGAGTTTATTCAAAAATCATATTTCACACACTCGAGTTCGATCCGGGCTCGGCATCGGAAGGATGACTGATATTCGAACCTTTTCACACCCCAATAACTTCGACCTGAAATACTAAATGTCACTCCAGGAAGGATTATCTGGAAAATTGTGCAGGTAAAGGGCTAGGGTAGAATGGAATGGATTTGAAAGAAAAGAATGAACATTAAACATCCAAATGGTCATGTAAAAAAAACAAAAAAATCCCCAAAAAATCTTATACTGTAGAATATTATTTAATAAAAGAAATAAAGTAACAAAAATACATAATATACGAGTAGTTAGGTAGTATAAAAAACATGCGCAGTCTCGTATGGTACCGATAGTACCTGGCTCTAGGAGCGTGTAGGTATGGCGATTACCTATACATATAACCAAAAAACTTACATAAATAGATAAAAACGATGCCAAAAATATAATCTCCGATAATAATCAAACCGCAAGCGCAAATGACTTAATACCTACTCGAACAATACCTAAGCTACTGCCTATTTGATAGGCTCTATTATATTTATTTTTTAACATGTTCCGTGCTGTCACTCCAAATAAACTTTTGATTCATTTAGTTTGCATTTAGCTCAAAATTGCGTTTAGTATTTCAATATATCGTATAATGTAAATATAAACGAAAAACCCGAATCCATTTTTTAGCACCTTTCACTCGGTTCGTGGAAAATTATTTTCTCTTTCAATGACTTTCACCTTCCAGAAACCGTAAAAGGAAATAAAATTAGAAAACACATTAAATTACTAAAGGGAGCGAAAGTAATCGTTTGAAAATCACGATATTCCATTAAGCATATTCCTTGCCGACATGTTTTGGCACTCACTTTTGTAAATTTTCGATCAGTCGGTTAAATATGCGGGGAGAAATGTGAGAGAAACAATGAACATTTTGTGTGGTTGAGTGATTTGCGTGTAAGGCGCCATCTTGAGATTCTGAAACGTTACGTCATTCATTAGTAGGCGTAAAGGCGGATTTATATTTGTCTAACGCCCGTATTCTCAAACATTACTATGATGCCTCACAGTGCGCGTGGACGCATAGGGTGACACACGAACCAATGACATAGCTCTATTTAACGCTGTGCGTTCGATTTGCTGCTTCACTTAGCAAGCATCGTTCGTTTGTAAATACGGGCGTAACGTGTGGTGTCGAGACAAATCAGAACGGAGTGGGAATTCTTCTACGTAAACAGCTTTAAATCATAGAACTAACCGAGGACCTTTAGGGTTACAAAAATTCTCTAGGTTTCTACTTATGTTGGCACTACCAGCTAAATTATAAAATACCTTATGTAATTTGGATTAGGACGATTTTACAATAAAAAAAAAACGATTTAGTAGTTAAACAAAAAAAAAACAATTTACTAGGAATTAGCCTCAAAAGTTACTCACACTACCTATAGAAGTATTTTTGAACTAGGGATCCAACGCTAGAAGTTTTCAGTTTTATTTTCAACTTCGTCCAGCTTAAAACTCTAACGTGACCCATTTTTTACATCCTTCTTAAAACTCTTGCCAAACTTTTAGTACATTGAAGATATTTGGCACATCGATCTTTCACGACGAAGTATAATAGTATGAAACTTTACGAAAGAAAAAGGAGACGCGACTAAAAGTTGTTGACCTTTTTCTAGGGATCGATGGTTCCAAGGTAGAGTACAGTCGACAGCATATTAGAGTTCAGATTTAGTTGCAAAATCGCATCTATTACAATGACGTAAGATGCCCCAAGCAGAAGTTTGATGTGTCGTTAGCTATACAAAGTTTGAGTTGTGTAATCAGCTCGCCTCGAAACGTTTTAGAACTTCTTCGTCTACCAATGAAAAACTATTTAGTTGTAGAAAACTATAGTACTGTCGTATTTAAGATGCGTTTCTTCAAGCAGGAAGATTTAATGAAGGCTACTGACAACGCCATTTTGTAGTGCCAGTAGCGGCCTGCATCCAGCGCCTTCCTGCTACCTTTATCAGGTCGTCGGTCCACTATGTGGGTAAACGTCCCACGCTGCGTTTTCCGGTACGTGGCCTACATTCCAGAACCTTGCTGCCCCATCGGCCGTCAGTTCTGCGTACTATGTGCCCTGCCCACTGCCACTTCAGCTTGCTAATCCGTCGGGCTATGTCAGCGACTTCAGTTCGTTTACGGATCTCCTCATTTCTGATTCGAATTCGAAGAATATTTACTTCTTGAAATACGTTATTGTTAGCTCACCAAGTTTTCATGCTTTTCCGTTCTCCATGTTCTGAATAAAAGTGTATTTTTCCCCGTACCAACAAATACACGATAGCTTTTACTGTTTCAAAAATGGCGGTACATGGCCAGTGTATTGTTCAATGTGTCTGTCCCCACTGTCAACTTCATTTTTCCTATCTCATTCATATTTTTGGAGGGGGCTTGGGGGAGCGCTCCATGTAAACGACCGCTCACCCTGTTAAGGCTCCCGTAACGTATGTTATAACGAATTTTCCGGGATACACCGCATTTTGTAGGGTTGCCATAGATATGTAAAATGTTTTAGAATATCAACTTTGAATAAGTAAGAAACTAAGTAAATAAGACAAAAATCTTTAAGTACACTGATTCCAAAATCATAATTACAAGGAACTAGTAAACATTTACTATCTTATGTCCGCGGCTTGACTGCGGTTAAATTCAGTTACTCAGTGAAAGACTTGACTTACTGTGTTTTGGCCAATTATTCGTTGTAAACTTTCTTCAAAATCCGTTAAGTTTTTGTGTGAAACAGTAGCAAACATCCATCCATATTCACGAAGTTTCACATTTTTAAGGAGGAAAGTTTACAGTAGGATTGTTTACACAATTTTAACAGTTATTTTACAATTGAAAGATATCACAGCTCAATGTGCCGTCAGTTACACAACTAGCAACAACCTATATTGTCTAAAGTTCCAGCCCTACCCTACAGTACTCTAGGGCAGGGAGCCGATCGTAGATAGGACACGGGTTTTATAGTTTATACGTCACACTGACGCGTAAACTGCCAACTTGAAGTGACTTGTTCGGCTGTTGTTGTCTTTTTGGGAATAACCTGTAATTTGGATATTTTGATAAGTTAGTTAACCCTAAAATGTTTGTAGAGTTACTACTATGAACCTTACTTACAAATAAAGAAAGGAATTTGAAAGAATGTTATTTTAAAGCCTAATAAAAGTATCACTTTCTGATAACTGATTGACGATGATTAAATTAGAAATTGCTTCGATAACTTTGATAACCACTATATTCAATATTTTTATTGCATTCCATGATGTACAAGTACATGGACTTAAACAATTTACTGGTATTCTTGGACCACTGGTTTAGATAGCCCTTAATTTATGTAAAATCTGGCTTTATTTTACTCAAAAACACTACATTACACTTAAGTTTAAATTTTCTTGTCTTTGCTTGAGTTGTGTGTGATTACAATTTGGCAATATATTCCACTATCACTGATAAGAGCACATCTATATATCAGATCATATCGCTGATGGTTCACAGCTATTATCTGTGTAGTTGGTAAAGTTTTCGGTCGGATATTACGAGAAGGGCGCGATGTATCACAGAATATCATACAACTGTAATATGCTGCCATTGCTTACAGTCTGGTGTAAATTATGAGGTTTGATGCAGAGATTTGTAGCGACTATGAGACAGGGTGAGATTATTGTGCTTACCATGAGTTTACGTTAGGTGTGCTCGATAGCGAGTGCGTCATAAAAATAGCCGCAATCAATATGTCATACATTTAATGTCATATTTTTACGCAGTCGCTAGCGAGCACACCTAACGTAAACTCATGGTAAGCGCACTGGCCGATTGAGTGAGAGTGTGTAAAAAGGGCAGAATAACAAGCTGAATGATTACATTTACTGATTTAGTATTACTTATATCAATTTTTCTATCTTAGACGAATTAAGATACTTCGAAAGGCTTTCAGTCTGATAGAGCCATGCCATACGGTAAGAACGGCCATGTCGCCTGTTCGCCATCGCCTATCCATTTGTGTTCAAACAACAAATCACTCTTTAAAAAAGTGGAAAACAGTTATGCTTATTATTGTTATTCTGTCTAATGGCTTCAATTGTGCGTATTTGAAGCAACACTTATTCTTATAGTGTCAACCCCATACATCCAAACATGCGATAATAATTACAATGTATTATTATGGTTATTAACACTAGAGTTATGGTTATCCTTATGGTTATTAACGACTGTTCTTTTGGACGCTGATAGACCTCAGGGTCATTCCCTGCAGCAGCCCTCGCTAACGTTGAAATATGTCATGTATGTGTTTTGCTAATTATCTCTCTCTACTTAGCAAAAAAACAAAGAATGTCAGTGACACTATTTACTTCTTCATCATCATCATTTCCAATGACTTTCATTCAACCGGTTGGTAGCGGCCTGCGTCCAGCGTCTTCTTGCTACCTTTATGATGTCGTCAGTCCACCTTGTTGGTGCTATTCTATTTAGTACTTCCTACCAGCCGCTCGATAAAATATTTAGGCTGAGTTGCACCACCCAACTTTGACCGTAACTACGACGATAACCGGTGCTTTTTGTATGGAGTTTGACAGATTTGTGACGTTTGTTTAGTTAAAGTAAGGCCTGTTATACACGGACAGCTTGAAGCAGTTAGTGTCGGCAGCTTCAAGCTGCTACTGCATAGCAAACTACGGAAACAGTTGTAACTGCTCGAGCGGTTCCGTGTATGTGTGTACATAGTGTACTGTAGTTTGCTATGCAGTCGCAGCTTGAAGCTGTCGGATAATAGCTGCTTCAAGCTGTCCGTGTATGGCGGGCCTAAGATGGTGCAACCCAGCCTTAGAGAGAACTTCTAACCCTCTAATGACTTTAAATTTTAAGATTAAGTACTTTATTCACCCCGGTATTATCTTATCTCGTTAATAACCCCGAGAACAAATGAAACGTTTCAAAAGTCGCCTTATAATTCTTGTGCAATTCGAAAGCACTAAAACCGAGATCTGATCAAGATATCAAAAACGTGTCCGGAATAATGATCTGTGTATTACGTAAAGGAATATCAACTCTAGGGGAATCGCCATGAAGTAGAATTTTCTTTGTTTGGATATAAACCGAATGTAAGTTATCGTCTTGTTGAGTTTGAATCTAATTTCATTGTAGTAGATGTACCTAATTCAGGTAATTGCTATCAAACAGTGTCAGTAAAATTAATTAAGTTCTGAGGGAATGTAAGTCTACAGGTACAAACATTGAAATTGAATTGAAATTTTAGGACTCCTGAAAAAAATCACTAATCATTCTACATTATCAAAAGTTCTACACCTTTGTTAAGATTTAGATATTTAATCATAAGGGTCAGTCTTGCCACGTGGAAAATGTTTATACACAAAAACAATATTATTTCAGCGTACAAGTATTCTAAAGACCTTTTTTCATAGTCGCTAATGCTTATCTATGGCAAGGGACATTAAAAACTAGTGATTTTTCTTACAGACCCCTTACACTCTCTTCCACCTTCGGCCTGATCATCACTTACCATCAGGTGAGATACAGGCCAAGAGCTTCCTCGTTCTGGATAAAAAAGAAACAAACTTTAACTGTAACAAACGTCAAAAGCCTGATAATCTCCATACAGAAAACACCGGTTGTGGTTATAGTCACGAATAAAATAATGTGGTGCAACTGAGCCTTAGAAGTTTGATAAATTTCTCTAGGTACGTGAATCTCTATCACTTTATGTAATAGTACCATCAGTTAGATAACAGGACCGTCTTTGCCAAGTTTGAACTGTAGTGTATTGCGGGTGTTTTCTTTTTACTGTATAAGTTCTACCTTGAATGTATCCACCTTGAATAAACAAAGTCTTGGAAGTAAAAATCACAGTAGATGTATCTTTTGTTTCATCTAAAAGTCAAACACGAATCTATTGTGTTGGTTACAGTTAGTCGTTTGACTCTTTTTTTCTTTTACATTATAATTGTGTAAGTTAAATAAACTGTTTAGTTTCCAAGCTAGTCTAAAAGAAAGAGTTTTAGAGTATGTAAAATCAACAGTATATCAGGTGGACCGACGACATCGTAAAGGTAGCAGGAACGCGCTGGACGCATGCCGCTACCAACCGGGCAACATGGAAAGCATTGGGGGAGGCCTATGTTCAGCAGTGGACGTCCTGTGGCTGAGATGATGATGACAAAATAGCGCATATTAATACTAGATGCATAAGATCCTTAGGTAAATTTAGTTAGTTTTGAAGGATATAAACTTTTAATAGTATAATCCAAACCCAAGGCAAAAAGACATGATATAAATTCATGAACCCAACTTTTAGGCTGGGTTCGACATATTACTTTAACTGAGACAATCGTCAAATATTAATTTTCAAACTCCATACAAAAAACACCGGTTATCGTTATAGTTACGGTCAAAGTTAGGTGGTGCAACTCTGCCTTAGATTGTAATTTAGTAAAGTTGGAGATTTTATCATACTAGCTCATATTTGCCGATTGCTAACACTCTGACTAAATTGATTTACCTATGCTATGTGCCGGTTAGATTTCCTTTATATTGTCACGGAGATTGTAATCGAATTAAATCTTGAACGCACTTTATTAGATTAACCTGGTTCCTAGAAAGGGTGCAGTTCTCGTATGGTAACGGATAACTAATTATTCAATAGTTTGTGACCTTATTATATGAGAGATTGATTTGTCAGATTATGAACATTTTTATTATAGATAGAAGATTGGAAGTGATAACGAATACATCCCCTCTTAACTCTGACATCTAATAATGCAGTCACACACCAAATGTACCCACCGATATGACGCGTCAACTTTTGACATGCAGTCAAAAGTCACCGAAAGTACACATGATTCTTTAGAAATAAGCCGCCGTCACTGAGCCACCGGGCTGTTGGCGGGCTTGGTGTGTAAAATCTTTTACCCTTAAAAATAATTTGGTCCAACAAATAAATATTAATAATTTTTACCAAAAATCCACACGGTAAAAATCAAAAGAAATAAAAATAAAATACAAAAATCTTTTCAACAGCGAACTTCCGTTTGATACAGGTTTCGTGTTGCTAGCAAATATTTTTCGACTAAAAATACATATTGGATATTCGAAATTTGTAGAACCATATTTTTAGGAGTTTTTTTATTTATTTGTTTGGGAGTTTATTTCTCTTTTTATTTATTTTCGATCACTCCTTTGAAATTGTATACAGTGTGAACAAAAAAGCCTGCCGTTTGTTCACTATTAAAAATTCACTCCGCGCAATAACGTCAATAGGTACCTACCTAACTGTGTCTCTTTTTGGTTTGAAACAATTATTTTGCGGTAAAAAAATCTGTGACTACGGTAGAAAGAAAGAAAGAAAGAAAGAAAGAAACATTTATTGCCATGGACATCACAAAAGAGGTAAAATAAAAAAAAAAGCAAATAAGACAGAGGTGACATAAAACATACAATGAAAGAGCAAGTAAACTAAGCAGTGCCACCCTGTCGCACAGCGATGCCCATCGCAATGGGACCCCACTCAGCATATGCCGTGGCCCCCGGTGAGGGAGGCGTTAGATGTTGGCATCTTCAAAAAATTTATTTGAACCTACACGATAGAAAAAGAAGAAAAACGTATGTAACGAGCTCTATTCAAATACTCAGATGCTTTAGCTGTTTGCTTTTACTTTGGATGTAAATTATTAAAGACCACCCGCATGAAATTTATTTTGATCGTCATAAATTATAGCCTATATTATGTTATTCTGGGTTATAAAAAATAATACTGTAAAGTTTCAACAAAATCCGTTCAGTAGTTTTTGCGGAAAGAGTAACAAACATCCAGACATCCAAACTTTCGCAGTTATAATATTAGTAGGATAACTAGTGTATAGTGTATATGTATACATATACTCAACATCAAATAAACCGCACCTTCCGCGACGCGAACTTTAACGATTTTCTTCTGACACAATCATGGTGACCCAACAATATTGGTGTTATTTGAAAGCCCAATAAATATCCTTAAAGAAAAACACATTTAATTTCTTAATAAATGATTAACATATACCATAAATGTGACTTGTAAAAATACCTCACTTTGGGCCCACCTATGGGATCAATTAGAACAATTTTTATGGTTATAAAACCAAATAATGATCTCACGTGTCCTCTTTAACAGATGGATAGCGATTAATCCCAACTTAACAGTTTTATAGCCATAAAAGTTGGCTCTAGCGTAACTACCTATTTTTTGAAGAAGTGACTCTGGATCCTTCTAAAGACACATTTTTGGGGTAAAAACCTTTCCTTTAATGAAATGAAGGTTAGAACTAGGCTTTTAAATGGTACCAATATTGGTGGTAAGTGGGGATGCATACGTTTGAAAATGCTTGTCGCGGAAGGTGCGATTTATTTGACGTCGAGTGTATATCTATGGCACACGAGCGCTCGAGCGGTGCGGCGCCGCGTCGCGCGATACGTCGATCGTATGCTTGGGCTCTTTATTATTTCAAAATTCCTTATTTTTTATCGAAGGAGATTTTTCAGGAGCTCGATCGCAGCAATTACATGATTTCTAGGAATTCATACTCAATCTTTACTATTAGTTAAGTAAGTTTCTATAGTGTGGATTGTAATAATTGAAGAAGAAAGCGATTTGAGACTAAAAAGAAGAAATTAATAAAATGTTTTTTCTGTTCTTATACAATCATGTAGTATGTACGTACAGGTGTATTATTAATAGGTAAGTAAGTACTATGTACACGTGAGTCTATTTACCTTCGTGATAGACTGACAGGATGACAGGTCTTAATAATAAGTGTCAGATATTGGATGATATGAATGAAACAAGAGAATAATAAGAAACACCAAATAATGCTAGGAATTCTTGAAAATTAGGTCAATTGAGGCACCTGATATACGATATTTTCCAAAGACTACGGTGTTATTGGAATTCAAAGTTATTTTCGAATACATACAATATTTTCCGTCATTTGATACGCCAAGGCTCTTTACCTGAAACAAAAATAGAAGCAGTTATTATTATTAATCAAATTTTGCATAAAAATATACATAAAAGACTAATGGGGCTAAATATTTTGGGTCTAAGGTGCTAAGTGCTTTTCTCTGACCTAACGTGGGGTAGGCAAGGAAACGCGAAGTGAAAAATTACTGCATAAGTAGTTTTATCCTTCAATACAGAAGGAAATCTTTAGTTAGATATAGAGTTCTACAGTAAACTGTACGATTTAATAATAAAATAAAATTGAAATCAGTAGCATACTCGTATCAGTTTTTATAAACCGATATTTTTATAAATCAAAACTTGCAGGGCAGATGTGTACCATCCTAGACTGCATCTTACTTAATAACACCAGATACAATTGCATGCCTTGTCTTGCATAAAAAAATGCAACTTTTACTCAATAAAACGAATGTCCACCATGCTTAGTGATGTGACCATCATATTTTCTCCCCCTGATTTTAATACAGGATCATCTTTTTCTTTCGTCTGTTTTAGTACAGAATGCCTCTCCAAAGCCTGATACAAAGCTTCATTGTTAACCCCATTCTAATCACTAGTATACAATCTCCGTCCAAAGGAAAAATGTCCGTGCTTTTAAGCGATTTTGTGAAAAATATTGTTGGCAGGTAGTTGCTAATTGCTCATAAGATAGGCCCCCTTAATTTAATTTATTGTCCGTGGTGCATAATCTTTTCTTAAAGATTTTAAACCTTTGTTTGTCACCTGTCATCCGCTTTGCAATGGAGGGAAGTCGAACCTTAATTTCGAACTCCTTCTATGTTCTTCTGACTAATTTCGTTGCGGGTCCAATGACAGTTTAACTTTCCCCCGGGACAAACTTGACCTTCATTGGTTGAGTTTTTGTGGCGGTCAAGCTGTAGATCCTGGCTACACAGGAGATGCAGTGGTGGGAACGAGAGGTGGGAATAGTCCCGTTTTGTATACAATCTCAATACCAACTCCAAATCTTTCACTAAACTAGTGAGACGAATAATGCCCATACATCAAAAGTGCCCCGAATATATTATCCAGTTCTGGAACTGGTTCAGCACTAAGTACTTTATTAACTGCTCGAATAACGTTTCATACGGAAACTTCGTATATTGTTGTGGTATCCAGTGAGCTCGTATAACTTTAACAATGAGGTGACTTAACTGAACTGTAAAGAGCATTACTGCTTAGTAAGCAGATAGGGCGAAGCCAGAAAAATATAAGAGGTCTAACTGTTAGGGTTGGCAACCCTACTGTAATGTATTCTGTATATTATACAGGGTGAGTCAACATAAAGTACACAAAAAAGCGTCTTAAACATGGTGAATTAGTATGAAGTGCACAAACAAAAAGTGTTGATTCTATTGTTCAAATACAACAACTTTTACTTCGGACTTAACATAAAATAACATAAACTTTCTTAAACTAAATAACTGACTGCTGCTTACGTTGTGTAAAGGTTTATTTTCTTTATATTTTTACGCCAATCTCATGCAGTACCTATTTGTAGTTAGCGCCGTCCAAGCAACCTTTCATAGTCTCATCTAAACTGAATTAATATTAATCCTATAAAAATAAAAGCCTAAAATACAATATTTTATTCCAACCCTCTTTGATGTTTGGACCATGCAAAAAATCCACTATATTTTTTGCACGAGTTTTTTTTGTAGTTGTATTCTACAATATTTTCATTTTCGAATATACATAATTAAAATGAATATACAAGGAGTTGGCAGCCCTACCGGTTATACACCTAAATATCTCTTCATTCATGCATTCACGAGGTTAAGCTCGGGCTGAGAAGCACGTAAAGGGACAAAATCGAAAGTATGGACCATACGTATGAATACGATAGTGTTATTGGTGTATACTGTTTGTATAAGTGACGTTTAAGTATTGGATAAGGGTATTTTTTATGTGTTAGGATTTTTTAAAATACTTTCTCGTATGTTAATTTGCAAGACTACGACGTGTTTGATCTAAAGATAGATAGAGATATTATTTTTTATTATTAACCTAGCTAGAGTCTAGGTTAATAATAAAAAAATCTAGATCCTAGACTATTAACAAGTCTATAAAAATACACTGGGATTTTTTATCAAGTAGAATGAAAACAGAAAAGGAACACCCTGTATTAGTGTACATGAGCTCAATAGTCTAATGCCCGTTTTCACCATCAACCCCTAACTTTTAAGTGACCCCTATGGTAACATTTAACAGGAATTTCGTTTTCAAAGGGTTCACTTAAAAATTAGGGATTGATGGTGAAAATGGGCATAAGTAACCTATAAAACAAAACGCTCAATTCGAATCTCAAAGAAAAACTACCTCCAACAAAATAGCAGGTATACGTAGCTTGAAATACGTCAAAACGAATTCCAACAAAAGGTGAAATTCAAACAATCTGCCCCTTTTCCAATTTATTCCCATGTAGAGTCCAAAGCACATTAGGCTTTACATTTTTGTTGCAAAATAGCTCTTATTGCTACGAGATAAGGTGCCACTGTGTAAAGCTTGATGTGCTACCGTAGAACGGGACACGTATTGAAATACTGGAGCCGCGGAAGTTCGCAACTTGGCCTTTGTTGGCCGTGCCTGTCTTTCCCACGACGAGCCCATTTATAGGTACCGAAAGTCAGCGGTTCTCAAATTAATAAAAACAAACCAGGTTTATTGATTAAGGGGTCAAAGAGTTTATGCAAAAATCCGAAGATTTAAAATATGGAGACAGGCTGTGCTGAACTCTTAAGTACATTATAGGCTTAAGATACTTTCAAACTTGGTAACTTCTTTTCTATTTTTGTTTATTGATAAACAAGCATTACTCAGGCTCTAAATGAGAAAACATGTTAATGGTTATAAGTTTTCTAAAATGTTTGTCTGCATAGTTTTTACACTGTATTGTTTTCATTGTAAAATAAAAATAAAATAAGTAAATAAAACGGATTGACTCGATTACGAGTGAGTGAGAGATGCATTTGCTGCTAGACCCTCAAAGGTTAACCAAAATGGTATAAAAAACTCATAAAACTCATTATATTTTTACAAGTAGGCTTTTAAAAATCACTTTTACACGTCCCAGTATTAACCCTACCACTGCTTCGGGACAATAAATGGGCCAGTGCTGAGAAGTGCGGTGACATATTCACAATCGTAATTATACCCCGTGTGCGATTTAAACGATTGTGTCAACTAGTAATACCAGTTCGCACTAAGCGTTTCGACGACTCGTTTATAATGCGAACAGCTAGGGACTGGAATCCGCTGCCTGCTGCTGTATTTCCTGAACACTATAATCCGGGCGTTTTCAAGGCGAGAGTGAATAGGCACTTACAGGGAAGATATTTTATGTACCATCCTAGACTGCATCTCACTTAACACTAGGTGCGATTGCGGTCAAATACCTGCCTTGTCTAGCATAAAAAAAATAGGTACGTAGATGAGCGAATAGTTATCAAATTGAATTACATCTACAGTTCCATACAGACACTAAATAAAGTTGGGGTCCCTTCACACAGATAATATGGTTCGAACTCAAAACAATGGAGCCGATCGAAAAAGGTTAGTATCCACTGGCCCACGTAATGACAGTCCGTACGCAGGATCCATCCTAACTGGATATTTTTCGGGCACCATTAATAAAACTCTTACCTCACCCGGTTGATAATTTTTCAACCAGGATACCCTGGTACGGTGTATTTTTCTCGAATAATTTTCTCGTTTTCAACTTGATCTGAAGTGTCTATTTGTCATTGTTGGAAACGTGATTTGAAAGTTTATTCCGAGAGGAAAGGGCTTGTTTCTGCCATTTTTCAGAAGCACCAGAATATTTGTGGTGTATAGAATTCTGATCACATTGTACGGTTCGGAGCTTAGGCGTAAGTAACTGGGAATTCTGGGAAAAAGTCGTACGGCCTTTTTGTTTTCCGCTTTGTGCTTTTTATGGCCGTTTTCACCATCAATCACTAATTTTAAGTGACCCCTATATACATAACAGGAATTTCGTTCTCACGGGGATTACTTAAAAATTAGGGATTGTTGGTGAAAACGGTTTATTCTTCTATTCAGTTTAAAATAAGTTATTTTACACAACCCTAAATGGATTGTAATTTGAACCCTTCACTGGTTCGGGTCAATAATGTCTATTTCTAAGAAGAAGCAGTTTGAAAATTGCATGTCTATTGTCAGTATTTCCTTTTATTAAAAGTATAAATAAATATAATTTGCTAGGAGTATGCCCGTTATACAAAACTAAATACATAAGATACAAAGCTTTTCAGACAAAGTCATCGACGATGAAACTAAAATCCTTTAAACCCGGAGTTTGCTCCGTGCATGCTCTTTCAAATGCTTGAGCATCTATTGAGTGTCGCGGAACACACTTCTACCGTACTCCTTTGAGCTCGTTATACCACTATGTTCGAGGTATGAAGTAGGCTTGTTCAATAAATATGTCTATAGTGAGTTAGTGACAATAGTCCAACGGTGTCGGTGTCAATGCGGCTCGATGAGCAGGGTACTCATCTAGCCGTGTAGCATGTAATGTATCAGCTCGCTATGTAGCTCGCGCGTGGTTCGCAGTGAGATCGCAGCGACCCGCCGAGTGGCGGTATCACTGCGAGCACAAAGGCGGCTCGCAGTAGGATCCAGGAGCTCGCAGCTAGATACGCGATGACCGTGGACGAGACGTACTCACTTGAAGGTTGGATACGTTACCTGCTACGTTACGTGCTACATGGCAGGTTCCTGTCAGCCGCTGGACTATTTGTGGTGAACTCACTCCTAGTATAGCACAAGCATTCTTAGCTGGAAGGGTTAACTTGAATTACTAACATTCCCGACATTATCTAACTACTTGGCTCTACTACAGACTCAACCCGATCTCTATCCAAATTGAATCCAAAAGTTGAGCTTGATCTTAATAATCATGCCATTTTCCACTTGTTATTCAAATGTTAACTTTCAAGTCATTTGACAGCATAAAAACTAAGGCTGGGTTGTACCATCAGTGTTACTTAAACTTTCACAAATGTCAAAAATCTGTCAAACTCCATACAAAAAGCACTGGTTATCGTCATGGTTACGATCAAAGTTAGGTGATGCAACTCAGCGTAAGATAGTAGTTAGTAGTTTAAGCCTAGGCGCAGACCATCGATTTTTCGTCGACCGGTAGTTATTTTAGATGATTAGTATGGGCATGTATGGAAGTGCGCACATTACATGGATTTGATTTGGCCGATTCTTCATTCAATTTAAAATCGGGCACAATAATCGGCCAACTAAAAATCGGTGGTCTGCGCTTAGTCTTACCTTTTTAGTGTTACTACCGTTAGGACATTATTCTACAGCACCAAAACGCCCAAATAAAAGTAGGATTTACACCTTCTGAATCTTCTCGTATTGCCTACGAAGTCGACTTTGAATTTGCTCAACTTTCTATTCAGAGAGCTCTTAAAATCTCCGCGTTCTTTGGCGTCTGTCACTTAATTAAAACGAGACCGTTATCTCGTTTCTTTTTCTCAAATTTTCGAAGTGCATTAAGAAAATTGCATTTAAAATGTAACGTTGGAGTGCGAAATGTATTTAAACGAAAATTTTTGGGGAATTTTAAAATAAAACTTTCTTTCATTTATGTTTAGACGACTAGTTAAGGACTGTGGCATGTAATAGGAGAGATGTGTCTCTCATCATCATCATTTTAGCTACAGGACGTCCACTGCTGCATAGGCCTCCCCCAATGACTTCTACATCGCACGGTTGATAGCGGTTGGAATTGTCTCTATTTTATCTAAAAGTCACAAGGTAGAGTCATTTTGAGATTTTTTTAAATCAAGTAAAAATTATCAAATGAATAACAACATCATATAATTAAATTGTGCAAGTGATATACAACTTTAAGATTCTGTTTAGAAAAAATATTGAGAAGTTAAGATTCAGCATTCAAAGCTTTCTATTTACAATCAATATTCTTAGTGCTAATGTTATGTGTTTTATATTTTAATGTGTGTTTAATATTAAAATTCTTTAATGATAAAAAAATTTAATTAAACTTTATGTTGATTTTCCCAAAACTACATACAGCACATAGAATTAAGAAACCGGGTAAAACTAACCCGGTTACAATGTCCCCGTGATATAACTTTGTTATACCCATAAGAACCGTATTCGACACGGCTTATTGCCTTCATAAATAATTCAAGTTTGAACGTCTGATGTCCTATTCTGTGGCAGGATGGATCGTCGTACACAAACGAGGGAAATGCAGTGGATTTGGTTATTATAATTTGAATTATATTTGATCAGGTTAAGGTTCATCTATAATATATAAAGCTCGATTATTTATAATCTAAAGCCGGGTTTTCACAGTACGAGTTTGCTCGGACCGAGTGGACTCGTACGAGTTAGGTCGTATAGGAGTACACTCGTATAGTGGTTTTCACATAGAGTGTTCACTGCGGTCCGAGTGGCATTCGTATCCTTCCATCCGAGTTGACGTCGAGTGATTTGCTGCTGATAGGTGTAGAAGTTGTAGCAGATATGTTAATAGAACAAGTTCAGAATCACGAAAGGGAAAAAGAACGAAGAAAGAGACAAATTTGGACCCGAAAATAGGTTTTAAGACGTAATGAATTTGGTGCATCAGATAATTTTGCGTCTTTATTTTTATAATCAATTAGCATCACATTCCACAACACTTCCTCCGCTTCATATAGCTCCACAAACCGCAAAGTATCGCGTTCACTCCACTTTTTCTTAGTTGTCGCCATTTTGTTTTTCTGAAAACCATCCGAGTCAACTCGAAAAGTTGAGTAAGATCCGAGTCCGCTCGGATTGAGTACCGACGTCCGAGTGCACTCGGTTTTGGTGTTTACACGATACGAGTAGCGTCCGAGTAGTCATCCGAGCCGACTCGGTCCGAGCCAACTCGTACTGTGAAAACCCGGCTTAAGGCAACAATAGCCCAACAGTGAAGGTGTCTCAAGGTGGACCGACGACCTGATAAAGGTAGCAAGAAGGAGCTGGATGCAGGCCGCTACCAACCGCGCGATGTGGAAATCATTGGGGGGAGGCTTATGTTAAGCAGTGGACGCCCTGCGGCTAAAATAATAATGATGATGATGAAGGTGTTGGACTGGCCGACTCAAGATCCAAGAAATTCTGGTTCTATTGCACTGTTAATTAATATATTATTCAACTTAACACGAGGGGTGAACTTATTAGTTTTTTAAAACGTTTCTTTTGTGCCATTGGCTTCAACTATGGTGCCATGTGCCATGGGTTTTGTCTATCATACATTTTATGGGAACATCAGGCCTCCTCAACCTATCTGGCCGGCGTTGCGATTGTAGGCCAAATCTTCATTGCTTCTGATAAATTAGAGAGGGTCATGCTCCTGCAATGGAGACAATATGAATTGATGATGATGATGATGATGCAACATGTGTAACTTGCTATAGATCGTTTCATCCACGAAGACGCGCCCCAGCATTCTTCCGCTAATGTTTGAGTGTTATCGGTACACGCTAAATTATCCATGAGTGCACACGCACATTACAATAATGACGCTTGGATTGCTCGGATCAAACTCCCCGCACCCCGCGCGTCACTCGACCAACAATTGGTGGGGCGCGTCTTCGTGGATGAAATGATCTATAGACGATTAGCGGCCGCCCGCGACTTCGTACGCGTGGACTTTGTTTAATTACTAATGATGTTGATAGATGGCGTTTCATGGCTTCCCCCGCATGAATATTTACGAATGTCAAAAATGTTTATCCAGCGCTGTAGATTTTTTAAAATGGCGCTTTTTACCCACGTCTTATTTATTTATTGAAATTTAGTTTGTCACATATCGTCATAAATTATAGCCTATATGTTAATTTGGTTTATAAACAACAATACCTACTGTAAAGTTTCTACAAAATCCGTTCAGTAGTTTTTGCGCGAAAGAGTAACAAACATCCAGACATCCACACAAACTTTCGCATTTATAATATTAGTAGGATAATATTAGTAGGATACTTCTGCTCCATTCTTAACTGTGGCTCTATCTACTTCGTCTCTATGAATAGCAAATTTAACCGCGTCTGCTACGTAGAATTTAAAATTGTCAAGCGAATGTCGAGTTATCTTGCAATAAAAGAATAAAGGAGGTTGGATAACTAATTGAACGTCGCGACGCTTTGTAGGTTTAGATATTTCTATTTATATTTCTAAAGAAAAGGCTAAAGATGACTGGGAGGCAAACATTTTGTAATGGAGCCAGAAAAACAGTATTGCTCATTAGAGAAAGAAAGAAAAATGTTTTGTTTATTATAATAATATTTGCTCCCAGCAGGATTTAAACCCACACACAATCGGAGACTATATTCTTTGTAGTTGCTTGATTTATACAATCATGTATCACCGATATTGCAGTCACCTACGTGAGCTTATGACAATATAAACGTAAGAGGCATTAGGTACTTTGTAGACTTGGAAAGTGGACAAAATTGACGAAAGACTCAGGCCTATTTGATGGACTGACGATCTAATAAAGGTCACAGGAAGCTGGATATAGGAAGCGCAGGACAAGTCGTTATGAAAAGCCTTGAGGTAGGCCTTAGTTGCCTTAGGGTGGATTCGTCCAAACAACAGTAAATATTATAATCTCAGAATAAACTTGTCATTTTAACATATGTTCCCATACTGAAACTTTCAATACGCCAGTTATACCAAGAGTTATTCTCGGAAAAAAAGTTTGGTCGAATCGGGCCTTAGTCCAACAGTGGACGCCCTTTGTTTTTTTTGTTAGTTAATGTTATTGAAATGCACGGTTGGTAGCGGCCTGCATCCAGCGCCTTCCTGCTACCTTTATCAGGTCGTCGGTCCACCTTGTGGGTGGACGTCCCACGCTGCGTTTTCCGGTACGTGGCCTCCATTCCAGAACCTTGCTGCCCCATCGGCCGTCAGTTCTGCGTACTATGTGCCCAGCCCACTGCCAGTTCAGCTTGCTGATCCGTCGGGCTATGTCAGCGACTTTAGTTCGTTTACGGATCTCCTCATTTCTGATTCGTCTCGTAAAGAAACACCGAGCATAGCCCTCTCCATAGCACGCTGTGCAACTTTGAGCTTCTGTATAAGGCCTATAGTGAGGGGCCACGTTTCCGAGCCATAAGTCATCACAGGTAACACACATTGGTTGTAGACTTTCGTCTTCAGGCACTGGGGTATTTTGGACGAAAAGATGTTGCGTAGTTTCCCGAAAGTTGTTTTAATTTAATCAAAAGTTTAATATTTCAGAAATTAGCACTAAGGTGGGTATTAATCCGGCTTCACAGACACGGGGGCATCGTTATTCAGCGGAATGACGTCACGGATCGGATTTGTCAATGGAACGAACGGCCGGAACACCCGGCGTTCACGCTTCCGGAATATACGATCAAGTTTGTTTTAACACGGGGCTTTCGTTCAGATTTGTATTTGTAGTTAATGGGTTCAGGTGTATTTTAATGAATTTATATTTGTGGTTGAATTTTGTTTCTATATGTATTTTCCAAATTAATTTGTGAATAGGTGAAGACTTTTATTATGAAGAGAGTTGAAATATTTCAACATTATTCTTTCAGGCAAATTCGAAACGGGAATTTATTAGTGAAAACGAGGAAGCATTCGGTTTTCAAGTAACATTTACACAATTTTCTATTTGAAAAAGTGACTAAGTACATAATTAGTTGGGGCGCTGGCATTTTCAATGCATAGAATTCTAATAATCTCGTAAATAATGCTACAAATGTGTGTTTATTTAATAATCTCTTTTATGTTCACGTTTCTCGCGGTGTTGAGGTTGTTCCATCATTCAAATGATAGATTAGACAAGCCTCCGTAATAAATCAACTGGTAGGTATACTTCTTATTTTGCCTTGTCTTGACTAATTCTTGACTAAGATTGAAGGATTAGCTCAAATTATTGTAGTAGTATGCTGCTTATTTCATACAACGCTAAATTAACAAATTCACTCTATTAGGGTGAGTTGCACCACCCGAGTATGACGGTAACTATAACGATAACCGATGTTTTTTGTATGGAGCCTTGACAGATTTATGACGTTTGTTAAAGTTAAAGTACGATGGTGCACCCCAGCCTTAAACCCGGATGTGACATCTGCATTCTTCGGGTGAGATAAGTATTTCTGATTAGAGTTAAGTATGTATCTGATTTTAATATTATTTATAAGTCCCCTTAGATACTAATGAACAACCTACTCGTACAAATAAAGGGGCAACGTCTTTCCGCCTTAAAGCTGAAAGCAGTAAAATTGTTATCCAAACCAATTTAATACTCCATATTATTTTAATTCAATAATACCATCAAGGTTCAGTTACTAATGAAAATCCCATAACCCCATGCTATCCTCATCCAAAAACCTTTTTCTTTCCGCCCAAGAGAACCCAAACATAAATAATGTACAGTTTCAAAGCGTTCCCGATTGCGCCAATCTACTCTATCGTATCATAAAACAGTTAAATGTAGTAAACAGAGCCACAGTACAGAAACGCCCCTCATCTTAGCTAATAGGCAACGTGATCCGACTGTGGGTCCACTCCGGTTTATTGCAAGTTTATTTTCTATTTCCCAGTCTGTGACACAGTAAAAAGAAACAGTAAAACGTCTTCTCATTAGTGAACCAATGTTTTTTTTTTGCTTCAACGCAACTAATACACGAATTTTTGTAGGAAATATCCGAGATTAATCAATAATTTCGTTCCAGAAGTCGTTAATTCTCCCATTCATCGGCTCTCCAATAAATATGGCTGGTCTTTTTTCATTTTTGCTTACAATTTTTTGAACTTTGTTCATTATTTTGATCTACTATTGGGTTGTCAGTATTGCGATTATGGAACCAACTCATAGATTCCATAGTCATAATGAAAAAATGTTTATTCACCCGTTTGTAGGTAGTAGTTTGATGTTAAAAATACGGCATATGCTGAGTGGGGTCCCGTTGCAGTGGGCATCTTGTTGGTGAATGGGTGGCACTGCGCAGTTTACTCTTGTTTTTATTTTTTTCTTCTTCCATTATTATGTGCCACTGTCATGTCCATGTAACTGTCTGTATTTGTGTGATGTCCATTGTAATAAATGTATTTTTCTTACTTTCTTTCTTTCAAAAATAGTTCGAAAGTCACAGTGGTGTTGTTTAGATTTACTCTTTCCTTTTACTATGGTATGGACTATGAGAGGTTAGTTGAAGGAAATGGAAGTGGTTTAGAAGGTAGCTTTGTTACTTTATTACTGGTTTTATGACCTGATGTCGATTGATCTCTGCTTTTATGGTATCGATGCGACTTTGTCCAGCGTTATCTAAAGTATATTGCAATCCACGTGGTTTCTTCGTGCAAACACTAAAAAGAAATAAAGATAAATCATTTGATATTGCTTTCTTTACGTCGAAAACAATTGCAACTTATTGATTGTATATTATTAGAATTTAACGTATTTTAAACGCCCCTAGGACTGTGGGTATCTATGGGCGACGGTAATCATTTACCTCAGGTGACCCGTCTGCTCGTTTGCCTCCTATCATATAAAAAAACTTCACGAACAAAGTTTTCAATCATTTACTTTTTCCAAATTTTATCAACTCCGCCCCAATTTTGATCCACAAAATTGAACGCATTTCCATTTCGGCCGAAACTTCTTAAAAATTCCAACCATCAACTGGAACACAGATTGGTTTAATTTCAAAGCAGCAAACGAAAAAGAAATAAACGATCAGAAGATCAATAAAATAAAAGGGTTTAGTTTTATTAAAGCTTTATTCTGTAAAATCACGCGAGACGCTCATTTCAGTGGCCAATTTATTGCATACCCCAGCACTCCAGGTGAAAATGTACCTACCTTTATGTAGGTAGAGGAGACTAAGGAGATTTGCAACAGAGGATAGTTGTGACATTGCCGATTTTTTTGAACTTACTAACAATTTGCGAGCTCGTAACAGTGCACGTTTTTAGTTCAAGTCTCGAGCTAACAATATACACGCTGGTGTGTGCTCGCTGATAGTAAATAGGCTTCCAAAAATCGACAATATCACAACTCTCCTCGGTCTCCCCTACTATGTCGTAAGAGAGTTCAAAGAAAGTATGCGGAAAATGTTCCGCGACACGCACTTTTTCATAGTTTCCTCGTATTTAGGTGAAGTTATTGTTAGGTCATTCGTATTTGTTTTATATAACCGCAATCTCGACAAATATGTTGGTGTGAAACCTAGTAAGTACCTACCTACTGTATGAAATAAAATATAGAAGATAGGATCAGTGAGAACAAAGGATATAGGCATCCACAGGGATGTTGTAATAACCTTAGCAAGTTATTTAAATAATATTTTTTATCTCGGACACAACCACAACGTACTTTTTCGGCGTTTATTTTCGTATTTTTTTTTATTTAGAAACAAAAATCTGTAGACTCTAGGTTTGCACTTTTTTAGTTTAAAAATTTTTGAACTTTACATAACATTTCGCTCCTTAGGTGGTTTCAGAGATGGTGGTTTGTTTTATCAATATTTTTGCATTACGATCTGTAACTATTTCAGTGAATATTTGTTCTTTATTACGATTGTGATTACGATCTAAGAACTTAATGGCCCTTAAAACCATTCTCCCTGTAATATTCATGAACAAAACCAAACTATCACGTTCACGTGTGCATATTATCAGGAAATGGAGTAATCTTGAGCAAATGACTGTAGTCGCTGAAGAAGTTCCTTGCACAGCTGACATCAAGGATAAGAGTAAAGGATTGGCTACACTGGATGCAATCTGCGCTCAGGTCAACGTGAACGCCACCCGCATCATGTATTGTGAATTGTGAAAAATCTAAAACGTTAATTAACGGTATCGTTGTGGCCAATGAGCTGTTGTTATAGTGAAATTGACGTCACACGGGCAAACGTTGGAATAGAGAGACTCACGGTGACGACTCTCCGCGCTTTCGTGCTAAGTGATGAACTGCATTTAAAAATAAGGCAATAATAATTTGAAAATTGAGTATTCAGTGTTTTATATGAGAATAGATTTACCGGCTTCTAACAGTATGAACAACTTTACTAGTCTCTATACATTTTGTATTGATTCGGTCTGGCCGTCCGAGCAGAGAACGCTAACCGCACTGCTGACAGATTGCCTTGTCACGACCGCTCACTCGCCGCATTTTTTCAGGCGTTTTTAAGTGTGGATGTGGAATATGTGGTCGCTGCATTCAGCTTCTAAAAAGCTAAGAAGCGTGACGTATGCTGTGGCTCTACATGATGTGGGATTTTTTTTCGTCGTTAGGAAAATGCGTAAAGTTGCATACCCACCAGCCACGGGGGCAGTTAGTAGATTATTTGGGGCTCACACTACCAAAAGAGTAGGGCATACCCACTAATAACCCGACTGGACTGTTTCCGCCATGAGCCATATGAGCGGGAAACGCAGGACATCGCCATTGGCTGTTGCCTGTAGCATTGCTCGGCTCGCTTAGTGTAGCCGCTGGGGATCCGCGTTCACTTTGACCAGATCGCAAAACGCATCCAGTGTGTCAAGCCCTTAAGACTAAAAGTCGGCAGTAAAACCGAACGACGCTACTAGCTTAATGACGAGAGCGTTAAGCACGTAATACAGTACGAGGGTATGTGCACCCGGGTTAAAGGTTAAGTAAAAGTAAAAAGTGATAGTAACTACACCATTTTATGGCTGTCTTAAGACTATGTTAGATTAGGCTCTTACTTTGGGTAAATGAGACATTATAGGCGATCCGGTGGCTTACTACAAGATAAAAGTCAGAAAGTTCTTAGATATTCTGAGTATTTTAATAAAACTTGTTAAGGGTGGATTCGACCAAACAAGAGTATTTGTCATTTTGACATATTTCTCATGCAGAAACTGACAATGTGCCGGTTATACCAGGAGTTATTCTCGGATAAAAGTTTGGTCGAATCGGGTTTGGTTTTAAATGTCTGTCTATGACGTTTTCATTCTAATCTTTATGAATTTTCTTATAGAGACTGGTGAGGTTTTGGAAAAGGGCATCAGCAAAATCAAACGTTAAGATTTGTTTAGTGATTTGGGGAAGTTATCATTTCTCGCGTTAGTCGTACATGAATATTGCATTTTAAGCTATTGGGAACAAAATACTTTAGTGATACTAAAAAACACGGGACTATTCCCACCTCTCGTTCCCACCACTACAACTCCTGTGTAGCCAGGATCTACAGCTTGACCGCCACAAAAACCCAACAAATGAAGGTCAAGTTTGTCCCGGGGGAAAGTTAAACTGTCATTGGACCCGCAACGAAATTATTATGCTCGTTGTTGTCTCGTCCTCGATGATGAAAGATAACTAGTGTAGTCCCGGCTTACATCCTCTGGCGTCACACAATTTTAAAGCTAAAATAAAATATTTCTGAACGCAGTCGTACCTAGGTCCCACCACGCCATCTATACCTGTCAACTCATTCGGTTTTCCGTGTTTAATGGCGTCACGTTTGCGGTCGTGAAAAATTTGTTATTTAGAGTGTTTTTTGTACTGAATATTCGAAATAATGGAAATAAAAAGGAAAGGAGAACATAAACTTCCTCTACTGAAAAAGATTCGACGGTTGGAAAAGAAAATAATCAGTTTACCGGAATCCGATGACGAAGGTGAGGTTATGAAAAAATGAAGAATCTGTTCGAGGCTCTGGTTTATTGGTAATAAACTTACTTATAGCAACCATGGGGGTGTTCTGTGGGAACACACGAGGTTGGCGATATAAGTAGAGCACTTTTTTTGCGGCGATGTACGCATTTGTTGCATGACGCAATATGGCGGCAAGGCACGCTACGACAAAACAATACTTGTCTATTTATGCAACCACTGGGGTGTTCTGTGGGAACACACACGGTTGGCAATAATTACCAAGGGCATTCTTCGGGAATGCACGCAACTTTTATGCATGACAAGCTATGCAACTATGTTTTCTATGACGGACGCACACGTCGGCAAACCTCGATGCATCCGGAGGGAATGCATGTAAATTTCGCGGTACAATGCAGCACAGTACCGGGAGCTTCCATTCAATAGTGTTTCTTTTACAGTTAAGGAGATTGAAGGTGAAATTGAAAGTGAAAATGATCATCCTGAAACAGAATTCCTTGAGGATCTTATCCTTGACAAGGATTACAACAAAAAGGAGGAATTAGGGGATGAAGTACTGAATATACTAGGAGTGGCTCCCGCTCCAACCCCTAAGAATGCACTTCTGCTCAAACAAATTGCTGAGAGATGGTGCGAGATCCTGGAGAAAGGACTGAAAAAAGATGAAAAAGAAACAGTTACAAAAGACAATCCAGCCTTCCAGAATGTACTCAAGATGTGTGCTCAAAAACATAATAAGGAAGTTGCCGCTGCTCTAAATGACAGGGCTAAGAGAAGGGATCAAGTAATTGAAACCCGACAGAAACAAATGTCCACAGCCTTGGCCTGTGTAGGCCATGCTGTACAGATGTGTATCGGAGATCATTAACAACTAAAACTGTATTAAGAAGCTGAATAAAGCGGGTTAGCAGCTAAGTGATTTTATATGTTCCGGAAACCAATCGATGTAGAAACTCGGCACTCTCAACAATAAAATATAACAATCTAAGGACTCATTACTTGAAACTGAGAATGGAGATTATTTGTTTGGTAATAATCTGATTGAAAAAATAAAAACTGCAAGGGCAGTTCAATAATCATGAAAGGAATTAAAGGTGATAGTGAATGAGAAAAAGAAGAACTTCATAAGGTGACCTGAAATCAGTGCTAAGAACGAGAACAATCGTGCTTCAAACTGGTGGGGCCCTCCTCGGATGTGATCACAGAGGTTCCAGAGGTCAGGCGGGCCGACATACAATCGTCAAAACCAGCCAGCAAGGAGACGAGGGTAAAAATAATGCTAAGGTAGGCAGAATCAGGTTTTATTCTTAACAATTGGAAGCAAATCACTAGTGATCCTGTGATATTATATTGTGTCCAGGGTTATAAATAATTACCTCAACAGGGGTCTCTACCCCTAAACAATAATTTGCTATTGGTAGACCAACGGCAGATTAAATTAAAATTTAAATTGTTACTCAGTACGAATGCCATTGAAACATGATGGTTACAAGTGATCGATTCTGTTCTCCAGTCTTTGTTATAAGAAACCAAATGGTACCTATGTTTCATTTTGAATTTGAAAAACTTAACACTTTTGTGAATACTGATCATTTTAAACTAGAGGATTATCGCACAGTATGTAAGCTTATACAGAATAATTATTACCTATTTAGTAACTTTAGATCACAAAGATGCATATTACCTGACTAATATAAATGACTGTTGTTAAAAAGTATTTAAGGTAAAGTATTTATTTATTTTTATGAAGGAAAACATTACTAGGTAAATGTTGTTGGACTTTAGAAAATTACAGCAAATTACAGCTGCTCTATGAGAGAAAAGTTGCATTTCAATTATTTATAATTGACAATTATCTGGGTATTGGTAAAGACTATATATTATGTTTTAATAATATGAACATGATTTTAGATCTTATCCACATAAAGTTTTATTGTTAACAAAGAAAAGTGTGATCTGATTCTCAAACAGTAACGGTAACTTCAGTAAGGTTTCTTTAATACAGTACAAATGACATTAATGTATATTATCTAACTAAAAGAAAGTAAATTCTTTAAATTGATTAAAGAGTTATAGTCAAAGGTGATGTTCACAATAAGTTCATGTGCCAAGTAAGCTTGAAGCTATATGTCTAGCCATAAAATATGGTATTTTATACACCAAATAATTAACTAAAATTTCTTGCAGTTAAAAAGTATAATGATAAAAATGAATACAAAATTTCTTTTAACAATCAATGTAGAGAGGCGGAGCAATAGTGTAAATGAATCTAAGAATACTATTAGAAAAAATACTTAAATATCCGAGATATTTAGTGATGCTTCTATGACAGTATGGGGAGCTTCATGTGGTACAAGTCTTACAGGCGTAGTATGGTCAGAGGACAAACTAGGCTCTCATATAAATGCTTTTGAGTTAAAAGCTGCCTGCATCAAAGTTAACAAAATACCAAATACTTCTTAGAATAGACAATGTTACTGCTATCCATATGTATAAACAGACTAGGTGGTATTCAATATCTACATTTACATGGCCTTGCAAAACAAATATGGCAATGGTGTGAATTAAGAGATATTTATAATCAGTTTATGTACATAAACACCAAAATTAATGTAATTGCAGTTTTTTGAATCAAGGAAACCACCAGGTAACATAGAGTGGGAAATTAATTACATTTTGAACAAATAACTTCAACCTTAGGAACACCATCCATAGATCTCTTCGCAACAAAGACTAACAAGAAATGTCATTGTTTTGTATCACCGAGTCCTGACCTGGATGCATTTGCAATTGATGCATTTACACTTTGTTGATATCAACTGAAGTTTTATATTAGTTTCCAACATGATCCTTAAAACCGTGGAAAAAAAAAAAAAAAAAAAAAAAGTTTTCAGATAAAGGGCATAGGGGTAGTTCCATATTGGAACACCATATTATGTTCATGAGATAGCTAGTTCACAAACCATCAATTTTGAAACTTACTAAAGATTTACTTATATTACAAAATTCCAAAGAACCACACCCTGTGCACAAGAACCTAGACTGATGGCAGGAGTATTATCAGGCAGGCTTTCATAAAATCTGGAATCAGTGAGATTATGAGATCCGAGATCATGTCAGTTTCTATATCTGTTAATACATTAAAACAATACCAACCATGTATTGTAGCATGGACTAAGTATGCACAAGAATTATGGCTATTAACAAATAAGCCAAGCTTTCCAGATGTTATTACTTATTTAACTAAAAAGTTTCATGAGGTATTGTCATAAGGTAGTTTGAATTATATTAGATCAGCATTGTCATTAATTTTATAGGTACTCACCTCGACGAAACAGATGAAAATATCAAAAGATTGTTTAAAGGATTCTCTAAGTTAAGACCTAGTGCTCCTAAATATAATGATACATGGGATGTATCCACAGTTCTTAAGTATAGGTATTGAAATGGAATATAAAAATAGACTGCTATATTGTAATTTTAGCCACATGTCAAAGAATGCGAACATTACATTTAATTGAAATAAACAACATAGTTATTAAGGATGATTGTGTAACAATTAAAATTGATAAATTAAATTAAAATTAATAAATTTATCAAGACCTCTGGTCAAGTCTGATACGTGTCAGCCATTTACATTACCTTTCTTTAGGGATAAAGTAGAGATCTGTCCTGCTCAAGCACTTAGTGAGTAGTTTGGTGCAATAAAACATCTTAGAAAACCACACAAAAAGGTTTCCTCCAGCACAATCAGCTGTTGGATAGAGAAGTGCATGACAGAAAGTGGTATAGACACATCAATCTTTACCATACATTCATAGCATTAGGCATGCTACAACATCTGCAATGTTTAAAAAAAAAAAAAAAAAGGTGTTAATATTGATGTTATACGGAGAACAGCTGCTTGGTCTGGGGAATCCACAAACAGTATTTTGAAGGTGTTACAATAAACTCATTATAAATAATAGTTACTTTGCAGTGAACATTTTTAGAAATTAATAATTCTATATGAATGCTATTTAGCTCATAAGAAAAATATGTCTGATTAAGTAGTGATAAGGGTAATACTTACTAATTAATGAAAGTTTGAATAAAACAATACTTTTTTTACTTGAACATGTTTGTTTAATTTTACAATTTGAACATGTTTGTTTAATTTTTACAATTTGAACATGTTTGTTTAATTTTACAATTTGAACATGTTTGTTTAATTTTACAACTTTTATCTTTGAACATCTACACTAGTTATCTTTCATCATCGAGGACGAGACAACAACGAGCATAATTAATAGTCAAACGAACTTACCTGTACGTGAAGTTCGACTGTAATTATGCGAAGTTGTTGTCTCGTCCGAAGATGATGAGTCCCACCCAAACCCTTGGTTATTGTAATAATTAAGAGTAAGTAATTACAAAACGCCCCAGTTGTAAAATTAAACCTAATTACTTTAAACTTGAATGAGTTGACAGGTATAGATGGCGTGGTGGGACCTAGGTACGACTGCGTTCAGAAATATTTTATTTTAGCTTTAAAATTGTGTGACGCCAGAGGATGTAAGCCGGGACTACACTAGTTATCTTTCATCATCTTCGGACGAGACAACAACTTCGCATAATTACAGTCGAACTTCACGTACAGGTAAGTTCGTTTGACTATTAAATCAGAAGAATAGAGGAGGAGTTCGAAATTAAGGTTCGACTTTAGTGATACTAGTACAAGTCTTCGTGGTGGAAATTGCGAGCTAAAGCTTCATGCTGAAACAATTAGGCTGGGTTGTACCATCTTATTTTAGCTTTAACAAACGTCAAAATCTGTCATACTCCATATAAAAAACACCGGTTATCGTTTTAGTAACGGTCAAAATTTGATGTTACAACTCAGCCTTATTGTTGTGTATTTACCATGATTTTGTTAACCTTATATCATTCAGATATTCAATTTATAAATGAATAATCAAATCCAAAAACTCTTGAATGACAAACATTGATTATCGTCTCGAACATGAAACAATTTGTTCAGCAAAATGGCCTGAAAACTGTTTACGGATTTCAGGATTCAATTTGATTATTTTAACTTCAGCCGGCCCTTTCTACAAACCTAATTTGAAATTCGACGGGCGGATGCTAACCTTATTATTTAAATCATTTTTCATTGAACGACAACAATAAGCTGTCATTTATTGTCATTGAAATCGGTTCAGCCCATTACGTTTCAATGGATGCCTAGGCAAGTTCATTTGTATTCTGATTGGTTTTGTAGCTTACCATTTGCTGGAATTCTAGAAAATGTAGGTAACTCTATTTTGTAATTTAAGTCACTCATCTTATTTAAGCTTAGCTATTTACTAGAATCTTATTTCAAAGGTATTTTGTGAAATTCTCAATCACTCGTTAAAGCGTATTTATGCCTTAAGTGTATTTTTCTTCAACTTCATTGTAGTAAGTAAACAACTTACGAACAAAATTTTGGTTTCAAATAGACAGATACAAATAAGGCACACGCATCCATTTATAAATGATCACACATCACAAAAGATATTCTCCCAATGGGAATCGATTTTGCAACAGTTGGCTGATTTTTATCTAGTAGTACACGATCTACTGCTCTTCACTATGCATCGTGTGACTTCAGGTCTAGCGCATAGCTGAGTGAGTGCCTGAGTTATAGGAGTAGCTCAAGAAGGGTGTATGTTTACATATGACATGTCAGAGCGTACAAATCAGAAGCTCATGAAGTGTCACTGACGTCATTGACGTCACAAAAACACCCACTCGTGTTGCTACTGTGCCTTATGGCTGATTTACACGTATTAAGTAGATAAGTAGGTAACTAAATTTTTACTTAATTTTTCTGTCAAATTGGTGGGCGGGGCTTGTCACTTGACACGCAGACACGTTTTGACAAGCAATGAAGAATGTTCACTAATTTTGTTTTTTAGCTTTCTGTATTCTCTGTTAAAAATAAAAAATACACGTGAAAGAATTATTTCGATACGTCAATTAGTTTCCAAGATATTGAATTTTAAAAGTGCGGGCGGCGGCCGGCCCGCCATTTTATGCGCGTGACGTCATATTACAGTGACTGGCTCATATTTGTATGGGTGGAATCTTGCAAGCTGAATTAAGACCCACTTCCAGGCAACCGATTAAGCTGAAATTTCGCAAACACATGTGATTTGGATGACCATGCAATATTATGATGACATGGAGCTGATCTGATGATGGAGCTGGAAGGTGGCCATAGGAACTCTATAATAAAACGACTTAAATCCATCGAGTTTGGGTTCGTTCGTTTTGTATTGACGAGTACTTTAATTCTATATAGTAATCAGGGTCTAATGATGGAGCTGGAAGGTAATTCGCAATAAAACGACACAATCGCATCAAGTTTGGGTTTGGTTGAATTTTAATTTCTGTGATGGGTCTGGGTGTAAATATGTATAATAAGTTTGTATTTACAAAAAAAAATGTATTTAAGTATGTTTATATCCGTTTTCTAGTGAGCGGATACTGTGAATGTACGTCACGCGGGGTCACGTGACCGTCGGCGGCACTCAATATTTAAGCGAACTTTGAATGCCTATAAAATCATAACTACTGGGTATTTTTGAATGAAATAAAAACTAATGTATTTGTAAATGTAAAAGCCTAACTGTAACATAGGTTTCAAGTGATTTTGCATACCTAGTAACATTCTCAATTTTATAGTAAACAAGAGCTTGACGTTTGGAATTAGGTTAAAATTTAGTTACGATGCAACGTCTTTCCGTTCTATAGGTACATAGACAGAACGCACCCATTTGATCACTTAAAATTAAAATTTAGTTAAATACTTTACTACGTATTACGTGTAAATCAGCCTTTAGGCATTGACTTAGTATTTAAAGCGCTAAGCCTTACAAACTTTTCGCTTTTCATACGAAGCTCTTACTCAGTCAATCCAGATATAACTGAATGAGACTTGATTCAGTTACAATTAAATAGGTTAAAAACATCTGGTCTCGGGCACATAAACTATCTTTTGTTTGTGGAACTTCTGCCGTTTCCCAGGGGCTGTTTTATCTTTGTGTTTATACAGTTTAGTGTTGTACTTAACTGATGAATTGATTTGAAAAAATAAAAAGGTATTTTTTGTTTAAGTTTTGTATCGAACATACGAGTAAACACAAGCTATTGGATGTACCTCTACTAATTTATTGAAAATAAATTAAAATAATTTCTTTCTTTTCTCGAAATGTCGAATTTTTTTATACGTTCAGTGCTATTAACAAAGTTTTTTTATAGTAATTATTTCGCAATTGCAGATATCGGTTCAAATTATTGCAGCATTGAGTCAAAATGACTTAAAAAACACACAGAGAGCATGCTAAGATGTTCTCGGTCCAAATAAATAGGTTAGAAAAAGCCAATGGTGGCTCATAAAATCTACATCAGTATTGTCTGTAGAAAAAATAAACATCTGCAAAATAGTCGATAACTCAATTTTACGTTACCTACTACAGCCCTAATCCCCACGTCACTTGTTCCGATTGGCAGAACAAATAAAAGTACCACCTGACAAATAATACCGCAACGTACTATCGAGATCCACGAACCAGTATTAACTGGTTTCGAGATACTCTCTTGAGTGACATAGTGTACTGTGGGAAGAGTGTTCCCACTTTCATTAAAGTAAATTTAAGAACAAACACACAAAGAATTATGTAATCGTAAATGTCAAATTAACTACTTATTTCTACTGCTAAGGGATCCCTAATAATCAATCATACGACAATAGTGATCCAGTTTAATGTCCTTAAACAGCAGTAGGATTAAAGTGAGACTGGGGCGTGTAGAAGCGCATTTTAAAAGCTTATTTCTACGAAAAAAATATTTTATAACTTAATAAATTCGAAAACTTTTAACTTAGCTTTTACACCGTCTCTCAACCTAGTTTTCAAGTTTAGAGACACAATAAAAATTGTGTCTTGTATTTTATCTGGCAAAGATCAAACTTGCAACCCGTAGTCAAATTACAATAATAATAATATTATTATGGTTAAAATTGAAATGAAAATAACTAAATACCCAACCTAGTCAAAAAATAACAGTAGGCGCTTCTGCGACTTCTTATTTTAGGTAATAATCGACCTACTTCGAAGGTGCGATAGGGATAAATACGTTTGATCGCCGAAGAAGAATTGTGTCAACTCTGTCTTTATAAGGTAACTAGGTAATTTGGGAGTGTGTATGAGACAACGTTGTACGCATGTGAGTGAACACGATGATCAAAGTAATATAATATAAAATGAGTTATTATTTTTGTGTAATTAAGTGACAGGATATCGTTTGATGTTTTATGAAAATTGTTATTTTTTTTTTTGAGAGCGTCAAATTATTGCCTTTAACCTGGTTAATAAAGCACACACATTAAAAAGTAGAAAATTATTTTTCAATATGTAAATGTTTTGTTTTTGGGAAAAAAACTTTGCCGAAATCTAATTCTCTGGATTACGTTCGCATATTTTTTTAAAAACAATTCCCGTTTCCATACTGTTGTTAATGAAGACTTACAAAAATAATGATATGACCGTTACCAATATTTGATCTTAAGACGTCTCATTAAAGGTCATAGCTGACTTATCAACTCGGAAAGGGATCAATACCGTATCGCGTTTCACAATGTGTCATCGCCTTATTAGTGCGTTTCTGTATGGAGTTTCATACAAAGAATACTGACCGCCGCGAGTTGATACGGTTACGATCCCTTTTCGGTTTGATAAATATGCGAAGTCCTTAAATCTGACACGTGTTTTATGATAAAATATTGATTACATGCCAAAATATTGGGAGAAATGGCTCTAAAACCATTAATCGGTTTCATTTGACTTCCCCATCCAACGTTTGCTTAACCTGGGTTTAAAATTACTCAAATTCAAACTACTTAACTGTTTAATAACATTTAGATTGAGGGTAGTAACTTCCACACAAACTTGCAAAGCAGGATTGAGTAATTACGCGTTATTTGTGTTTGGCAAACATTTTGGTAGATTTGAACCGAGCTTTGTCACTCGCTGGTAAACTGATGTACACACAAACATAACATGTTATGATTGACGCAGTAACTTGGAACTTTTGGTGTACATTATTAGTTATACAGGGTGTCCCAAAAAGTAGTGTCAAGCCGAAGCCCAGAGTATACCTATGTTCCGCGATTTTTGATAGTTTTCGAGTTATGATTGTTTTAAACTGTTCTTAGGCACTTTTTTGGTCACTGTAGCGCGAATAGTCAAGTTACATGCCTGATTTTTCATTATTATTAGATTCAATACTAGGCCTAGCTGATTCAGAAGTATTTACATCCATAACACGAATGTAAACTAAAATCCTGTATGTTGTAAAAAAAGCATAACTCGAAAACTATTAAAAGTCACGGTGATTTGGGTAGCCCTAGTGATGCTCTACCTCTGGGCTTCGGCTTGACATTACTTTTTGGGACACCCTGTATAAATAGTGAATTAATTTAACTGTAACAGAATTGAACTAAGCGGACTTGAAGTAAAACGATTACCTGGATAATTGTTTGGTTAAATTAAATAAACGTTCAAAATGCATTTTCATGTTCAAACATAGGTTTCCGTACGTACTCGACAGAGAATATAGCGTTTTAAAAGCTCGTAAAGAGAAATAATTTGAGTACCCAGTTATTTGGGTAGTACTAATTTACCACTAATTTCTAGACACGTGCTCTCTAAAAGAAAACATCACACAAGCTCTGAAAATACTTTGGTTTAATAAACTGGTAAATTAGAATATTAACTATGGAAATTTATTTCCGAGAATTTGCAGGAGGAATCATGTTAATTTGTGTTTATAACTGTTTTGAAAATATTTCTAAATATTTAGTCTATGTAGGTAGTTCATTTGAATTTTATAACCATGCTATTTTAACTACTAATCGAATTATAATGCCTTTTAATATTTTTACAAGAGGTAACTTTATGTGCCCCAAACTGTTCATTTGGTAACTTCTGTCAATTTCCCTAATTCTTACTGTCAATTAAAACCAGAAGAATGAGTTTAATTCCCTGGAAATACTCCAAAGCCGTACTTACTACCCGATTTCCTCAATCAAGTTAATGGGAACCGATGAATTTCTGAGAGCATCGATTAAATAGAAAATCGCTACTTCTTCCTTAGACTCGGGAAACTGATCAATCATACGTTTATTGACAATGATTATGATCGACTACATTCAATGAATCGATGTATAGAGTTTTGTTAGGAACTTTTGGAAATGAGAATACAGGGTGGAAACGATAAGTGATCTCACTCGATTATTTGTAAAGTAACTATACAAGATATCGAAAAACTAGTTACTGATCCCTGAAAGTCCTAAAGAGCTCTTTTAAACGGTACCAATAATAGGTTAAAAAATAAACTGGATCATACTAAATGTATGCCAGCCACACAATATTAGAATTTAGAAGTGTATTTTTTTTTATTAAACAATAAACTCTTAAAATAAACTTGCATTCTTATTTAAAATTATTTATGGAAAACATTGGTTTCAGGTTTTACTTGCTATAATATTATCAAAACATGAGTGCCAGGACTATGGTAGTGCTAAATGTATGGAAGATTGAAATATTGAATTTTCCGATAGATCCAGTTTATTCTGTAACCTTTATAATACTGTTTGATAGAGCTCATAAAACACTTTCAGGATCAGTAACTAGTTTTTTGATATCTTGTATAGTTTAGAAATAATCGAGTGAGATCACTTATCGTTTCCACTCTGTATTTTTAGTAGATATAAGTACACGTGTACGAATAACTTTATAAGAGTTTCTTTTGTCGGTGGTTTTGTTTGAAGTATTATTATTTTGATCTGCTTTACGTTAGAAGAAATCGTAGTTTCGTAAAGGAATATATTTTTTCCAGAAATAACAACTTTTATCAAAATACACATGGCTTAAATACTTTTCGATTCGAGTAGATATGATTTTTATGTAAGTGAATTATGGTAGAGCCTTGGTGTGCGGTTTATTTTTTAACAATAAATGCCAATTATTATAAATGATTTATGTATGTAATGTGTCGTTTTGTTGTCGAACAAAGGTTTTATATTTCTTTCTTCTCCTTTCTAAATATATTTCTTTTACCTATACTCTGTTCACTATTAGGTAGGCTCATTGGATTTACTTCAACAAAATCCTTCACAATAACAAAAAGTTCAGTTACGTCTCACGAGTCCAAAATCCTTGTAATCTCACAATATTTAATATCGCACCGAACATTTTTGTATTAAAAAGGTAAATGAAAATCAAACATCTGCCCGAGCTCACCGTGGAGGTAATTAAATCATTTCACCCAACAACGAACGAGAAGGGTGGCGTTTTAAAATTAATTTCACAAACTGTTTAATAGAGTTTTATAACTTCTTTTTCAATTTCCACCTAATTCTTGGAACACTATTACTTAGTTCGCAACTGACGTAACAATTGGATTGGAATAAAAAAACTCAAATTTGAATAAAACAATTAAGGGTATTTAGAAGTTGTCTAGAACTTTTGCATCTATTATTCAATTGATGTCTGATTCGTTTGTTGATGGCAGTGAACGTTTAAGAAGATTATAATTGTTGTATAGGGAAAGATTTAGCCTCAATCGCGTGGCAAGTCACCAATGCGCTGAACCGACCAAGTGAAATCGGCAGTGGGAGACGGCGTATGTGACTGCAGACAGTCTGCCAACAGAGAGAGATGGCGGGAGATGTCGCGAAGAGTTGTATCCTCTACCTACAACCGATGTAAACAATGCCTCAACGTGACTACGAGCGCTCTGCCAAGAGCGAAATGAATGAGAAGAAGAACATTTAGCCTCCCCAACCCGTCTGGGCAGCGTGAGCGGTGTAGACCAAACCCTTTATTTGCCTCTGTTACCTAAATTAGATCATCCTTCTTTTAATCATCATCATCATCTCAGCCATAGGACGTCCACTGCTGAACATAGGCCTTCCCAATGCTCTCCATGTTACCCGGTTGGTAGCGGCCTGCGTCCAGCGCTTTCCTGCTACCTTTATGATGTCGTTGGTCCACCTTGTGGGTGGACGTCCCACGCTGCGTTTTCCGGTCCACTTCAGAACCTTGCTGCCCCATCGGCCGTCAGTTCTGCGTACTATGTGCCCTGTCCTTTGCCACTTCAGCTTGCTAATCCGTCGGGCTATGTCAGCGACTTTAGTTCGTTTACGGATCTCCTCATTTCTGATTCGATCTCGTAAAGAAACACCGAGCATAGCCCTCTCCATAGCACGCTGTACAACTTTGAGCTTCTGTATAAGGCGTTCTGTGAGAGATATCCTCCTGTAGTAAACATTAAATGATCTAATGATAATGATGACTGACAGGTAGGTACATTAAGATTCAATTCCTATCAAAGATTACATAAACAAAAACAAGTCATTAGTCAAGATCAAAAGTTGAATAACAAAAACATGTTTCGTGTTTCGTGTTTCATATCAGTATTATTATTTCTAATATGAAACTGTATACCAATAAAGCTACCTCATTAAACCTAGATTTATGTAATCGATAGCCGTCCTAATAATGTATATTCAGAATATTATTATAAGACCTATTAGTATGCTTCAGAGGTTTAGTGTTTCAAAACCCTAATCTAGATCATCTCAAGGTTCCTTTAACATTCAAAGGTGATTTTAGTGAGACTTTTAATCGGTGGAATAACGTTCCAGCTACATAGCTGGAGAGGACTGTTTGGGCAGTAATTAGAGAATGGAACACTTATTTGCCTTGTATGGTGCAATTTTCGTTCGTAGCCTTCAGTCAGTTCAACCGTTCATCTCGCCTGTATTTTGACAAAATAAACTGAAAAAAGCAACCCCGTTCCTTTTCGACTTTAAGAGTCAAAGGTAATGGCGATTGGTATGTCAAACCCCCTTTTAAAGGTCGCGTTGCTTGTCGACTTAATGCTTTCCGATTTTATTATGATGCACACGACGGGGAGCTCTTAAAATATTGGAAATGGATGTCACGCGGAGTCGAGTGGAGTTATTAAAAGTAGTGCGCCATTATAATTTGGCACTGAGGGATTTATCGAGAGATTTTGTTTTTGATGACATACTTTAAGTGACAAACAAAAAATACCAACCGAATTAAAAGCCTTACACCCGTATTCACAAACATTACTATGAGGTCTCACAGTGCGCATGAATGCACAGGGTGGCATATGAACCAATTACAGAGCTCTACCCAACGCTGTGCGTTCGATTTGCTGCTTTACTTAAGCAAGAATCGTTTCTAAATACGGGCGTTATTGAAGCCAGTTATTCCTTTTTGAATCAGTTCCTTTTGTAGTCATAACTGTTTAAATTAAATGTCAGTTATTAAAATTATAGTCTACTAAACCATTGCAACTGAACTGTAATCGTATAAAATAAAATATATTTGTATCTTTCAGTGACAAACAGCCCGTGAAATTAGCTTCTGCACTAAGTAGGATTATGCTTTGGTCAAAGGATCTAATTATTTTCATTTGTATTCTACTAAAGAACTTGATAGGTTAGGCCATAAAGGTTCTTGTGAAGCGACTCACTGAACATTATTTTATGAACGAGTCCGAGAAAAGAGAGATGGTGAGGTCCGTAAGGGCAGTGTAAACTGGACATTGCCAGAATATGATGCTAGTTCACAAAATAGTTCAAAAAACATTACTATGAGGTCTCACAGTGCACGTGGACGCACAGGGTCACACACTAACCAATCACAGAGCTCTATTCCAGGGTTTCCCAATTTTTTTTGCCAAGGAACCCTAATTGATTAATACTTTTCCTAGCGGAACCCCCGTACTACTCCGCCCGCACGCCCTGCCCCTCCCTTGTGCGTAAACAAGTTGGTGCGAGCGAACAACGTCGGTCACGAAACGTGGGATAATATTTTTTACGGAACCCTTGCGGCCTTTCTACGGAACCCCAGGGTTCCGCGGACCACCATTCGGGAACCGCTGCTCTATTCAACGCTGTGCGTTCGATTTGCTGTTTTACTTAAGCAAGTATCGTTTGTGAATACGGGTTTTAGTGTCAGTAAGTCAATAATTCAGTAGTTGAACTGCTAGACCAATAAAATGTAGTCTTCTCCTAGATGTTTAAAGTAAATTTAGCTCAAACTGGATGCTATTTATTCCTGAGCTATTAACATATCCCAAAGGACGGTCAAGGGCGCCATCATGCATTATGGGCTGTCTGCATTACGCTGGCATTGCTCGGAAACTTGGCAAACATGTACAGGCATTGGCCAAATGCGGTCATAAAATAGTGCTAAAGGAGTCTACATACTAAACCCGCCGACAGCCTTGCTTGTTGTCGGCGGTTTTATTTTAAAATCAACTAAAAGTCGGTGGACTCGTCTTGCCCGGCAACTTAATAATAATAAACAGGTCCTCGCTCAGCATATGCCAAGGCACGAAGTGCCTCAACGCTGATATTCGGCGAGCACCGTTTATAGAGTTTAGCTTGCAGCAACATGTCTGGTGCAACTTGCATAAGTGCTCGTTGCCCGATAACACTTGAGAAGAACACTATAATTATGTCACCGGTTGACATAGTCACGGTAATACTATCTATACAGTATTCCAACTCGGCCATATTTTTGAAATAAATGTCAACAGTCGCGCGGTACGTCGCAGTATGACAACATGCGATAGGGCTGCCCACCTACAGTACCCAGTTTAATTACATCTGCCTACTTACAATTTCTATCTAGTTTTGTGATTGTACTTTTTTATTTAGTTAGACAAACAAAATACTTTGTGAATGGAATAGGTTAAAAATGTGTGTTGTTTTGTGATTAGTAGATTTAATTTATTTAAAACTACGTAAATAATTTTGAAACTTTAATAATCATAATGATCTGTTACGTTAATTTCGGGCGAGCGAAGTCGTGGGCAAAAGCTGGTTTAATACAATATAATTTTCATTTCAAATCAAACTGACTGAAAATGACAAATTGACTAGTTTTTGAACAATTTGACCGTAAATGACGGTCACTCAAATTCAATCAGTTTTGTCATTTTTAACACTTGGCCACCGACGTCCATTCGGCACATTCGCGACACTCCCGACTTTTGCATACCGAGCGCATACCGAGATTTGAATTTCGAAAGAAAGTTCTCGTTTCGTCTGTTTATATGAAGTTACAATACTGTATGATATTATTACCGTGACATAGTGACAGTAGCATTGATAGATGTGATACTTGACAGCAACTGCCAAAAAAAGAGCTGATGTCGTGCCGCCGACATTTCTTTTTCAATTTGACAAGATAATATTACGAAGTCGGTGACTAACCCGCCGACAAAAGTCGACGGCTCATGTCAGTGTATAGATTACCTAAGAGCTTACTTAGAAATCGATAAGGAAAATACCTATGTCGTGGAAGCGAAACCTTGCATGCATAGTGTATCTGGCACAAAGAAAAGCTTTTGGTTTACATTTTTATAAATATGTATAGCTCTACCATAACTTTTTTACTTTAAAGTACTTTTGTAAGGACGGGTTTGCTGACTGAAAGAATAATATGAAATTAGTTGATATAATATGTTCGTGCGAAACTAAAAATAAAATCATCATCATCATCATTTCAGCCACAGGATGTCAACTGCTGAACATAGGCCTCCTCCAATGATTTCCATAATAACCGGTTGGTAGCTGCATCCAGCGTCTAAAAAACTAAATAAGTAATTGTATTGTATTAAAAATAATAATAAAAATGTTATATTTTAAAGAACATAAGGAAAATACTCTACATTAGCAATAAAAAGTCGATCCACTTTTACTGTGTAATAAAACAAATGCAAATACGAATTGTGAGACATAAAAGGCAGAATACACTTGAAAATGAAATATTGTTTATGTCTATGTTTGATAAAAAAATACCAAACACAGATCTGTGTTTGGTATTTTTTTATCAAAATCACAACCTTATGATATTTTTTTCACCACAGTGAAGCTTTCTAGCTAGTAAATGTCAATGATAAATGATGAATAGATATTATAATATTTCAAACAAAAAATATAACAGTAAATCATACTCATAAATCTTCGAAAAAGAAAGAAGACTAACGTTTATTCTTTTGTGAAATACCTATGTAAAACTTCGAAATCGTCAAAAGTCAACGCCCTAACATTATTTTAATAATTTCTTGGCTTATTTCGTCCCTTAATAAGTCCATTTCCCTTATCGCACAAATAAAACAATGTAACAGCGTTTGTCCAAACGTAAAATATCCCATAACTACAGCATTGTCATGGGTCACACATAAAACCATGTATAACGTAGACCCATAGACATAAACAATATTTCATATTCAAGTGTATTCTGCCTTTTATGTCTCACAATTCATATTTGCATTTGTTTTATTACACAGTAAAAGTGGATCGACTTTTTTATTGCTAATGTAGAGTATTTTCCTTATGTTCTTTAAAATATAACATTTTTATTATTATTTTGAATACAATACAATTACTTATTTAGTTTTTTAGACGCTGGATGCATCTACCAACCGGTTATTATGGAAATCATTGGAGGAGGCCTATATTCAGCAGTTGACGTCCTGTGGCTGAAATGATGATGATGATGATTTTATTTTTAGTTTCGGTACAGTATAAAATTTCTATGTAGGCAAGCTTTTTTATTTTTATTATTTACACCTGTAACATGTCCATGAAAATAGCCAATGTTCATACAAATACAACAAACATTATAATTGTATCGCGCGGGATTCGAACCCGAGAGCTCTGGCGCAGTAAACAAGTTTTAACCAAACAGCCTCTGGTGAGGAAAAATTTTTATTCAAATGGAAGAGTCTTGAAAAAATTTAACTCAAATCTTTTCAATATTTATGACTGTAGAGATTTTAATTAGAATATTTATTAACTCTCCGCTCGTTCCCGTGAGTTCATGTCCAAACTAGTTATTAAAGTTCCCAGTTAAAGTCCTATCATAAATTTTAATCGTCCAGTGCTATTGAAACCAGTTAATTTATTACAGAGAAAACATACTTCAATGCAGTAAGCTATGTCTTACATATAAAAGTTTAAAGTTCTCGATTGACTCTATCTTGCATTGATTGTCAGTTATGATAAAGTTTGGCTCCTCGATGTTATTTTCTAGATCAAATTCGACTAAATTAAGAATTATTTTCTGGAGCAAATAGTCTGTTCGATTAAATTAGTGACCTAAGTCAATCCTAGTTCAATTTTATTAAACGATCAAAGAAGATTATTTTTGAGATAAAGTTATTTAAGTTTTAAATTTAAATGAAATTAGAGAAATTCAAATTCTGTTACAAGAAAATCGAAGACATAAAAAAAAGAAAATAGTATTACCGCCCGTATTCACAAACGATACTTGCTTAAGTGAATCAGCAAATCGAACGCATAGCGTTGAATAAAGCTCTGTGAGACTTCATAGTAATGTTTGTGAATACGGGCGGTAATACCATAGTGAAATCGTAAATACCATTATAGTAGATTACTTATAAAATAATGCTTTTGTTTTACTTACTAACATGGGTGTTAACATGTTGGAATTTAATTTTTATTTATTACTTAGGACATTCTTTAACTTTCTCCATTGGGTCACCCAGGCAAGAAATTACGGAGCTCCAGTACACAATATGAATATTAAGTTACGAACCCGACGCTCGGAAAATAACTCTTTCAAAGTGAAAATTAATCTTTGTAGTTCGGACACAACATGGTTTCATTACAGAATAAATCTTTAAGAGTCGCTGCAGACCACAGACTTTTTGTCGGCCGATAGTTTGCTTCGGCTGTTATTCAATATTCTAAATCAATATAACTCAAAGGTGACTGACTGACTGACTGACATAGTGATCTATCAACGCACAGCCCAAACCACTGGACGGATCGGGCTGAAATTCGTCATGCAGGTAGATGTTATGACGTAGGCATCCGCTAAGAAAGGATTTTACGAAACTCCACCCCTAAGGGGGTAAAACGGGATCCACGCGTACGTAGTCGCGGGTGGCCGCTAGTGTGCAATAATTATAAACATGTATTTTTTTTTTTATGTGATAGGAGGCAAACGAGCAGACGGATCACCTGATGGTAAGTGATTACCGTCGCCCATAGACACCCGCAGACCCAGGGGCGTTACAGGTGCGTTGCCGATCCGAAATGTCCTGGCAGTCAACGATTCGAGCTGCTCTCCGTTCAATGCGGTCCAGAGGGAGAAACTGGTACTGGGGCGCACCTGCCCAAAGATGAGAACAGTATTCCATATGAGGCCGAACCTGCGCCTTGTAAAGTTGCAGACGATGGGCTGGAGTGAAATACCGTCTCGATCTATTGAGCACACCAAGCTTCTTCGAAGCTAATTTAGCCTTACCCTCTAAATGACCACGGAACTGGACTTCGCTCGATATGTCGACACCAAGGATTCCGATATTGGCTGAGGCAGTTAGGGGAGTGCTCTCGAAACAGCGGGATACGACAAACGGCAACTTTTTGGCGGTGAACGCGCAAACTTGTGTATTGTAAGAAAGTACAGATTTGGCATCGATCGATCTTATATAAATTAGAAGCTGATCTTAATCCCTACTAGGTATAGGTAATATTATAAATGCGAAAGTAGCTCTGTCTGTTTGATACGCTTTCATGCTTACGAGATCACTGAGCACATTTCGATGGAAGGTATAGAGATAGTTTGATGCCCGTTTTCACCATCAATCCCTAAGATTTAAGTGACCCCTATGGTAACACATAATATGAATTTTGTTGGTATAGGGGTCACTTAAAAATTAGGGATTGATGGTGAAAACGGGCATGAGTCTCGGGAAAGGACATAAATACAGTTCGTAACTCGGTTTTTGAAATAAAAACGCGCGCGATAAAGTTTTTCTGTTTCAGACAAAATTTAGCCGGTGAAATCGCTGGCAAACCTTAAAATTTATCAAATGGTAGCAAGAATAATTATTCGTATTGCAAGTATCTACATCTATTGCATGCATCTCAGTTCAAATATTATCTTCTGAATATTAAAAAGAAATAGTAAGTATTGGTATAAAATGGCAAAAAAAGGTTTGTATTACTGCATGAACGCATGCGAGGGTTTTTCTACTCGTACAAAAAGTTGAGGATAAAAAGGAGTTCATGCATGACTGACAACGAAAAATCTTATCTGAGATCAGTCCCGGGGTTAAGTACAGTCTACAATAAAAAATATCTTTACAGTTCTTTAATGCTTCATTAGAGAGCGTGACTGAGCATTAGCGGATTGGTTCTATAAATCCAAAATATGACCAAAAACTACAAAATTATTAAACACTAGCGGCCGCCCGCGACTTCGTACGCGTGGATCCCGTTTTACCCCCTTCATCTATCTTACGCGATTTTAATTTTTTCATACAAATGTTTTTTCCCGCTAACTCCCGTTCCCGTGGGAATTTTGCAATATACTGTTGTAACTAAGCTTTAAGTTTACTAAGGTACCTGCATGCCAAATTTCAAGCGTCTAACTTAAGCGGTTTAGATTTTTCATACAAAAGGATTTTACCGCGAATTCCCGTTCCCGTGGGAATTTCGGAAAATCCTTGTTGTAACTAAGCTTTAAGTTTACTAAGGTACCTACATGCCAAATTTCAAGCGTCTAACTTAAGCGGTTTAGATTTTTCATACAAAAAGATTTTCCCGCTAATTCCTGTTCCCGTGGGAATTCCTAAGTATACTATAACCTGCCCAGGAGTATGAAGAATAATTGTACCAAGTTTCGTTAAAATCCGTCAAGTAGTTTTTGTTTCTATAAGGAACATACAGACGGACAGACAGACAGACAGACAGACAGACAGGCAGACAGACAGACAGACAAAAATTTTACTGATTGCATTTTTGGCATCAGTATCGATCACCAATCACCCCCTGATAGTTATTTTGAAAATATATTTCATGTACAGAATTGACCTCTCTACAGATTTATTATAAGTATAGATTTAAAATAAATTAAGTGTTCAAATCTTTTCATCTTAGCTTAAATATTGTAGAATTAAAGTAAGCCTAGGCGCAGACCATCGACTTTTAGTTGGTCGATAGTTGAGCCCGACTTCAATTTGTATGAAGAATCGGCCGATACCAAATCTGTGTAATGTGCGCACTTTCATACATCTCCATACTGATTAACAGTCCCACTCAACTATCTGCCAACTAAAAGTCGGTGGTCTGCGCCTAAGCTAAAAGTGAAATCTTGCCAGAAAAGTAAAAATTGCTGATTGGATTTTTTTACTTGTGCAAAAAGTGAAAAATGGAGTTTAAGCGACTGTAACGTAAAAATCTTAGCCAAGATTGAATCCAGGGTTAGGTACAGTCGACATCTATAATATCTTTGCAATGATTTTTATTATTTTTCATCTTCAAAATGACGTTTACGGGTTCTGAAATTCTTTTTTTACATACACTGTCAAAGCAATTAGCGTACAGGAAAACGCGACGTAAATTTCAATCCCCATAATATTTCTGTTTGTTGGGGCCTTAATTATTGCACCTTGATCGCCACATTATAAACACAAAGGTACTTAACTTTATTTTATGAAAATGTGTAAAAAACAATGAATGGGACAAAACGTCCCCAGAACCGTAGCACTTTAATAGGTACCTACCTTATATGATAGATAATATTAAAAGTGATTTAAGTGTATTTTTTGAGGGTTGATTATGATTTTTTATTTATGACATAACTTTTTTCTGAGACATGTCAGACTTGCACGGAGTCCATACAAAATGTCCCATTGTTTTTTATATTTTTATTATAAGTTCTTCTATAACGATGTCGACTGTACAAAAGAATTGTCCTACTTTCGAAATTCTTTGGAAAGAGTCCAGTATTTTAAATCGGATTCTTAATAAAATTGAAATTGGCCGAATGAATAGTCTAGACCTTCAGTTTCTCTTTGCTGAAAATAACTTACCAAGCTTTACAGTAATAAAGTTAAGAAGACAAATATTATGACTTTATTTCTTAAAAATCCAGTAAGTACCACTAAAAGATAAGTGGGTTCTTTAAAAAACGAGTAGATTTAACTTCTAAAATTGATGCAAATTCTTAAGAAATTGTGCTTAAAATAATATAAATTAATGATAAAATAATTTGATAAAATAATTTGAAACCAACCTTATCTACTTGTTATAATATCATCAAAATTAAACCTGCTAGCATTTAAAGATTCGGGGTTAAGTTTATTTTGCTTCTTTAATTTAAGAAGATTCACACTAGAAAATAACACAATCTCAAATATCAAAAAATACTTAATTAACTAACTAAACTATTAGTAAACTTTATTTTTGAGCAACAACTCAAAAATAAAGTTTAGTCTTCAATGCAGCTCCAATGAAACTCCCTTTGTGTAAGTACTACCTTCCAAAATTTTGCAATATCACCCAACATCGCTGCATGGCTGTTGACCGTAGCTGATAGCTTTGACATGGAAGTCTACCAATATACTGTAGCTGTGGACATACATGCACTGTTTACTCTGTAATACTTGTAATTATGCACTGGAATGACCGGCAAAAAGAAACTCTAAAATGTAACATGATTCTAATTGCAAGCAGTAATACATAGTTATTGGAAAGAGACTTACAAGGTGTAAGTATAAGACTACAAATTCTCAAGCATTAAACTCGAATTACTGTCTCGAACTTAAGTAGCGATCTCAATATCAATGGATCATTCATTATCCAGGAACGAAAACTTTAATGCTTTATTAAACTCTGTGATTCGCCCTTCGAAATTACATTATATTTACTTGTAGTAGCACGTAGTAGCACGAGTTGGTGCTGCCATCTACACACGTTCAAAGTAAACTAAAACAAAAAACTGCCTGCGAACACCGCTCCTGCGCTGGCCTCATACACGTTTTGTGTCGCCGCCATCGCACACGTATTTTATTCGTTTATTTGAATCTTTGAATAAAAGTGATAAATATGGGTAAAAGACGTGACCACGACAGTGAAGAAGATCATTTGGCTTATAAAATAAGAATACTTGAAAGGAAAATGGCCAAAGTGCGCCGTAGACGACGTAAATCATCTTACAGTTCAAGTGAAAATTCCTCATTCTCGGAATTCATACCAAATTCCTGAGTTGGATGACCATTCAGTGTTGCTGGAGGCTTCAAATATTGGAGGTATTAATTTGGATTTATATTTGGTGCTAAAATGCAGTGTTATGATTATTTTCGCGCTCGGTCACGTACGCACGTCGTCCCCGTGACCTTGACCTACTTTCTTGACCGCATTTCTCCGGTGTTCTATTTTTAAATAGTGCAATGAATATATTCTGTAAGGATATATCTACCCATAGTATACTTCAGTTCTATCTGTAAGGTAGATCGCTGTATAGAGGGAGCACATACTAACTAATAATGAGTCCAATCCGTGAGATTGTACCTTTATTAATTTTTTTTGGAATACGTTGGTATATCAGATTGGTCTGTATGGTCAATCGTTTACCTGCCAATATTGAGGGGGTTTTTGAACGCAGTTACAACTACCCACTTCCTACATCTTCATTTCCTTTGCAACAAACCTGTTGTTTATTCGGAAGCCCTGCCTGAAATTATTTTTACGAACGAGTCAAGGAAGCCTGAAGTAATTGAGTTACATCCAGAGGCAAGTACATCGGTAGAATTCGCTCCAGAGGTACTATGCTTATTAAGCGATGCGCCTGAACAAGAAGATGTATTTGGCCCCATGTTATTGACATTCACAAGGATATCGCTAGCCGCTGAACTGAGATCCTGATGAATGGACTTAAAGATGAGTCCAAAAAGGAAATCTTGAAAGTACATAAAAACCTGATAACTTGAAACAAGTTCGCGCTCCAAAGTTTAATTCTGAAATTAAGGCATTATCAAGTGGGATTGCATTATATCCGAGAAGCAAGATGTATTGTCTTGCACTAACTCATATCGCCAATATTATATTGACATCTGTTCTCACGGATCTGAAATCTTCTAGCTGCAGTAATGACTTATTACAGTCCCTTGGTAACACTTACTTTGTAATAAAATATACACTATTTGAAAACAATGACACGCAAAAGATTCTTGTTGGTTGCCTTAACAAAGATGTAAAAGACAACATCAAAGAGGCCAAGCATGATCATTTGTTTGGTGATGGCCTGCAAGATGCGTTCATCAAGGCTATATTTTCTAAAGCAGGTGCAGAATTACGACCTGTCACTTCAAGGCCAAAACCGGCTTCAAAATCTAATCAGCGACAGGGCGAAACAGCTGCGTGATCTTTAAACTGGAGGGGTCCGCCACCGCCACCACCTCCCCCTCGCCGCGCAGCAGCGAGGCAGAGCTCGTCGGCTGGTGGGCGCAGGCAGCAGCAGACAACACGTCGGCCGAGCGACAAGCGGAATGCTCGCTCCGACAACAAGACTTCGTGTCGCGCCGAAACCTTCACAGGCTGGTAGATTGAAATTCTTTTATAATAATTGGTCGCAGATTACTATGATCCTGTTGTTTTATCGTGTGTTTTTTCTGGCTTGCGTTTACCAATCTCAAAATGAGATTACACAGGTAAACAATATACCGAAGAACGACGAACATCGGCTAAATGCTCGTAATATGTCATCTGAAATTAATAATTTAATTAAAATAGGTGCCATTAAGAAATGGACACCATGTTAGGGTCAGTTTCTGTCAAGTATTTTTCTTATCCCAAAAAGTAATGACCAAAATAGATTCATACTGAGTCTTAAAAATTTGAATACATAACATGCTCCACATTTTAAACTTTAGGAGTATGGGATTGAAATGAAGCTCATCAATATGAACATGTGTTCTATCGACCTCAAAGACGCGTACTTTTCCATTTCCATCCACGAAGCTTTCCGAAAGTACCTACGTTTTCAATGGTTAGGAAAATTTTCAAGTAATTCCATTTAATTTTGGTCTTAACATCGCGCTATAAATCTTGCAACTTAAAATTGACCCACTTCCCGGTTTCCAATCGAGCTGAAATTTTGCATGCATGTATAAGTTTGATGACAATGCAATATTATGATGTCATGGAGCTGATCTGATGATTTTTACAAAATTGATGCGTCCTGTCACGCAGTACCTACGTAGTATCGATGCTTACTATCTGTTATTTAACTAGATAACCTTCTTTTACTGCATAATTATTATTCTTACTTAATACCACAAAATGCCTGTTGAAACGGCTATGTTTTACTATTAATAATGAAAAAAAAAAAAAGAGTTAGACCGCCCAGTCGAATTGCAACATTCCTGGGTTTTCAATTTAATTCTATTAATCAAACTATCAATATACCGGTTGATAAACGAAAGAAGATAAAAGCAGAACTTAACCATTTTCAAGGCTTGAAAAGATGTAGACTTCGTTCTTTTGCACATCGCTTAGTTTTACTAGTATCTGTGTATCCAGCAGTTTAGTACGGTTGGCTGTACAACAAAAGTTTCGAAAGAACAAAGTTCCTTTGCTTACGGAAGAATGAAGACTACGATCAAGTTGTTTACTTACCTGATTCTTTAACTGAAGACTTCAAATGGTGGTTACGTAATATAGACACATGTACTAGTCCTATTCGGGTTAGTGATTACAAAATAGTAATTTTCTCGGATGCCTCTCGTACCGGTTGGGGGGCTCCTTGTTCTGATCAAAGAGCTAGTGGTCAATGGACTCTCGATGAACTTGAATCATCATATTAACTACCTAGACTAGAACTCACTGCTGCTTTCTTCGCTTTAAAAATATTCGCAAAACGTCTCAAAAATTGCGAAGTTTTGTTGCGTGTTGATAACTCTACAACCATAGTCTATATAAATAGGATGGGAGGTATTCAATACCCTCATCTGAACAACATTAGCAGAAAAAATTGGCAGTGGTGGGAAGAAAGGGTTGTTTGTGTTTGCGTCTTAGATAAGTTCTCGTGACAATTATATTGCAGACTACGAATCACGCCGAATTCAAGCTGATGTTAAATGGGAAATTGCGGATTCCGCGTATAAACTCATTTGTAGGACTTTTGCGGATATGGACCTGTTTGCCAGTTGCCTTAATAATAAATGTCAGAGGTTTGTCTCATGGCATCGGGACCCAGAGGTTTACCTATTCTGTATATCTATCCTGGTCCGGGTTTTATTTCTACGCATACGCAAGGTTTAGCAAAAGATTATTCTCGATAAAGCGAAGGGAATTGTGGTGGTTCCACTTTGGCCCACCCAACCTTGGTATCCCCTATTTAAGAGCATGATGGTGTACGAGCCCATAGAATTGTCTCCAAACTTACACATATTATCATCTCCTTACAGTGTGGAACACAAGTTACATTGGAGCCTTAACCTGGTTGCCGGCGTTTTATCAGGGAGGCCATGTTAAGACAGGGAAACTATTGACGTGATGCTGGCATCTCTTACAAACAATACCTTAAAACAGTATAATACTCACTTTATACAATGGTTCTATTATTGCCAAGATAAACATATCAATGCATTTTCTGCATCTGTTAATTTATTTTTGCAATTTTTTGTTGTTTTATTCGATAAAGGTGGCAAATACGGAACATCCGCATCCAGCTCCAGTATTGGACCATTTAGGCAGTTTATATCCAAATTAAAATTTGTCTTTTGAATGTTTAACTAAAAATATGCACATTACTAGCTCTAATAACTGCTCACCGTGTCCAAACGCTATCGTTGAGTAGGCTTTGTAATATTAGAAAATTTTACTCTATTAAATTTGTGATAATTATCTCAAATCAAATCAAAACCTCTGGAATTAATAGGATTCAACCAACACTCTTCATTACTTATTATAATGAAAGACCTTCATGTCCAGCTAGAGTTTTAGATAGTTATTTGTCTGTGACAGCTGATAAAAGACCGTTGAGTTGCAAATTTTTATTTATTAGTTAAAAAAAAATAATATTAAAAACCTTACAAAAGCATAAGTTCCCAATCTTTAAGCCGCTGGATTAAGGTTAATCTGGGAGAGAGCGGAGTTGATATAAAACAGTTCAGTGCTCATAGCACAGGACATGCGTCGACTTTAGCTGCAAAAAGACTTGGTGTCAGTTAGATCTAAGAAAACTGCAGGCTGGACATTTAGTTCCAGTGCATTCGCTAGAGTTTATAATAGAGAAATATCAAACAGTACAGAAGTATTTGGCATTTGCGCGTTCTCTTTATGGTATAGCCTCAACAATATCATTTTAATTATTTAATTAATGTGGATTGATACATAACATTGATTTATAAGTCCTGGTCTAGATCATTATAATTCATTGTAATCAATGTGGATTGATACATAACATTGATTACATACCTAAGAGTGTAATTTATTGTTATTTTTTGCTGAAATTTTTATAATTTCAAAATACATCAGATTGACAAGAAAATGGATGGTAATATAACCATTCCATTTCCGTTTGGGTGCTATTTTGTGCACTTTAAACATCTACAAGTAAATATAATGTAATTTCGAAGGGCGAATCACAGAGTTTAATAGAAAATCAAACGAACTTACCTAAGTGACGTTCGATGATTATTAAACGATGTGATTCGCCCGAAGAAATTACATCCCTCCCTATCCCTGACACAATCGTGTCTTGCCCAGGAAGCACAAAATAGGTGTGGATGGGCCGACAGGTCTCAACGTGTATGAGGCCAGCGCAGGAGCGGTGTTCGCAGGCAGTTTTTTGTTTTAGTTTACTTTGAACGTGTGTAGATGGCAGCACCAACTCGTGCTACTACGTGCTACTACAAGTAAATATAATGTAATTTCTTCGGGCGAATCACATCGTTTAATAATCATCGAACGTCACTTAGGTAAGTTCGTTTGATTTTCTAATTTACTTATAAAAAAATGACAAAAATGTATAAAATATGAGGTTGGTAGCGCTGCCAATATCCTAATTGACTCCAAATTAAGGACTTTGTTTTACTCAAAATTGACGATGATAATATCGTGTTCATCTTGATTTACCAGTTTAATAATTACAGGAACAACAAAGTTTCCGTACTTATTGGACGCTGGAACAAGGGCACATTAAGGGCCAAACACTGGCATCTTATTATAATAGCGATAAGAGCGGTTTTTCAACAAAATGTGTAACTCAATGGGCTGTGCCCCGAATTTAAATCCAAGCTTCGCTAAATATTGTCTTTCTCAGTGATGATTTATTAGATGTTGTTAGCGTAATGAAATATTTGATGAAAAATATTCCAAAGGCTACTTCTGCCAGTATTTCATTAACAACCCTTTGTTATGAAAATATAAGAGTATTTTTTGTAACAAAAAGGAAATAATGTAGCAGTCTTAGTTGGACTGCTTTGAATGTTTAGCCAAGCTATTGCTACTGTATCCATCTTCTGTACCACATTTAAAGCAAACAAATGATGATTCTGATTCTGATTCTGATATTTCTTTATTGGCTACTAAGTATATTATTCTCTTAATTAAAATTATATTAAACAATCTATTAATTAGGTATGATTAAAAATAATACTGATTGCGTGCTCAAATAGCTCATAGGATGTTTTCTATCTCGTATAATGTATCATAGTACAAGCTTTGCTTAGTTTGGGACTAGCGGCGCAATGAAAATTGCTTAGTTTTTTATTGCTTAATAGTACCTACATATTTACAACTGCTCCATTATTTAGCTTCATCTCTCCAAGCAAAACTGACACTTGCTTCTAGTACCAAGCAAATGTTTAAAGCAGTGTTTTCGTAAAACTAATTAGCGAAATTAATTAAGAATAGCCACAAGCAACCGGCAGCAATGAGTTCAGGGGCGTAGCTACCGCCGTATCAATGATACGGGGCCCCGGGGACAGGACCGAAATTTTTCAGATTAGACAATAGATTAGGAAAGTTCTATAATTTTTTAGTTATTTTTCTTAAAGGGTCCCTTGATCTCATCATCATATCAGTCATAGGACGTCTACTGCTGAACATAGGCCTCTCCCAATGATTTCCATAATGATCGGTTGATAGCGGCCTGCATCCAGCACCTTCCTGCTACCTTTATGAGGTCGTCGGTCCGCCTTGTGGGTGGACGTCCTACGCTGCGCTTTCCGGTACATAGCCTCCACTCCAGAACCTTGCTGCCCCATCGGCTGTCAGTTCAGCGTAATATGTGCTCTGCCCATTGCTACTTTAGCTTGCTAATCCATCCCCTTGATCTTATGATTTTTTATAGATGGGGCCCCCAAAAATGTTTAATACAGGGCCCTACTAAGGCACGCCGTTGAATTAGTTGTTTTATTCAGAGACATTGTTCTACGTGTCGACGGCAATAAGCAAGGCTTGAAAGGCTCATAAAACCTTGATTGCATTAATTAGTGCTGATGAAAATGTTGCCGCATTTTGGAATGTTTTTGTAGAAAACTTTTGGTTGGGAATGAACGACTTTTGTTCAATTGGTTTGGACTTTCGTTTGTTTTTATTTATGGGAATGAAAGTACGATAAATTAATGATGACAATGTTACAGTTTTGAAGCTTAGTTGCTAAGTGAGCGATGAAGGTTTCTCGTATTTCTTAAATCTGCTACAATGTGCCTTTTACTTTTTAGACTTTTACATAGGCTATTAAATATTATTATCAAAAGTTTTAAAGTGCTCACTAAAATCAATTTTACTAATAGGAGAGGTAGTCGTTTAAAGAGTTTTCACAAGTCATAAAACCCATTTTATTTTTGCAAGTAAGCTTTTAAAAATCACTTTTACACGTCCCAGTATTAACCCTGCCACTGCTTCGGGACAATAAATGGGCCAGTGCTGAGAAAAAGAAACACAAGAAATTCATTCACTACTATCAGCAAAATCTTTTATTTTATTTAAATTGCGATTTCAAAGCAAATATTTTACAAATTAAAAACAGCTTTCAATAAGAAATCCGATTATACAGAACACACAGTTCAAAAATAAATAAAGCACTAGAAATTGTAGCTCAAACGAAAGGGATTAATTTTGTTTATGAATTATTTATCAATGTCATTACTAAAGCATCCATTTTATTTCTAAAAACAAATTCGGTCTCTAGCGATCGTTTTTTGTTTCACTTATTCGGAGCTCGAGAAAAGAAAAAATATTTTTCCCGCGTTCAATTGTTTCCCAGAACGTCGATATTATGATAGGTGATAGCACAAAAGGTGTACGTCATCCTCCCTCAGGTTACGATGTAGCCACTTTGATGTGGCACGTGACCAGGTTACAAGTACATTTGGCGGATGAAATGGATTTTATTTATTAGATGGCTCGTTGGGCTTTCAACCCACAGCTTTTCTTCTTGCAAAAATTATGCCAGTGTGTGGAGTTTTAATCCTATTTATTTTACACGGTAATTGGATCTATTTGGTTGGAATAACGGTGAGTGGAGAGCTAACTAGACATAAAAGTGAAAACTCTACGCAGAACTGAAGTAGGGATGAGCTGGCCACGTTAGCAGAATTCATACGTTGCGTATTATTGATGCCTACTTGAAAATTGTGTAACTATTCACGAACTAAAGCACAGAAATTATTATGATTATTCCACTTTCAGTAGATTTGAAGCAAAGCCATGAAAACATAGTAGAATAAGGTGTATTATTAAATCCATAATCATATGTTACACAATAAATACGTATTAAAACTAGGCCAGAACCTTCACCGATTTTTTAATTTACTTCCAGCTAAAATTGTGTGCCGACATAATTAGTCAAAATGAGGGCTTACATACTAAATAATCTACTACGTTTCCACTAATTTACTACCTAAGACCATACGGTACCTTGTAATACTAATTTATTGTTTTGAATAACTTTTACTAAGAAAAAGTAGCCTTTTCCTAGACACGCTACGTAGCTAGGTTGTAAGTTTCATAACTCTACAGCACATTATAATGCAAAAATGGCTCTTTATTCTTCGAGCAATAGGACGAAAAAAACGTCTACCTATATTAAAATTTTGCACAGGCTTTAACTTTGTGGCTACGTCCAGACATTGAGTTATGTGTTGGGTCCAAGTTGGCCTCCAATATCCAATTATTGGAACAAAGTGTGTATCAAATATTGGCTCCAACATTTCGCACTAGCTCTTCTAGCAATCATTTGTTTGTTTATTTACCCTTTACTTCCATAGTCTTGCCCCAAAATACAAGCTAGTTAGGGACATGATGGCGCAGTGTTGTGTCTAAAGATAAAAATATTTATTATGATTCATAAAATCAACTACAATGAAATGTTCTGAAATAAAATTTTCGTTCTGAATCATTTCACGCGTGAAATGGTTTCCACGAAACATCGCTGTTTTACTTTTAAAAAAAGATTACTTAATTTGTAGTGTACAAATACCAAATATTCTTTGCTCTTTCTATTTTAAAAATCTCTGCACATTTTTCTTCATAATATTTAGCCGTGATATTTTATTTTAGGGAATGCTCAACTGACAGCGAGGATTTTAGAAGAGCAAATCTGCGAGACCCACATCTTTCAGGATTAGATCCCCGGCAAAGATTTAACGGGTCGTATAATACACATTTTTAAATAAATTACAGTCGAAATATCAACATTTAGGATAAATAAATATCAATTTATACGTTTCAGGATTAGAATATGAATTAGAAAGTAAAAACTTTTGAGCTGGGAGAGACTAGAGAATCGTTCAAAATTGTTTATTGTTAGGTACCTAGGTCTTGAAATGTATGATTGCTTTCGGAACTATTCCCACCTCTCGTTCCCACCGCTCCTGTGTAGCCAGGATCTACAGCTTGACCGCCAATAAAAACCCAACCAGTGAAGGTCAAGTTTGTCCCGGGGGAAAGTTAAACTGTCATTGGACACGCAACGAAATTAATCAGAAGAAATATACACTCGTCGTCAAATAAATCGCACCTCCCGCGACAAGCACTTTGAAACGTATGCATCCCCACTTCCCACCAATATTGACACCATTTAAAAGCCTAGTTCTAAACTTCATTTCATTAAAGGAAAGGTTTTTACCTTAAAAATGTGTCTTTAGAAGGATCCAGAGTCACTTCTTCAAAAAATAGGTAGTTACGTTTGAGCCAACTTTTATGGCAATAAAACTGTTAAGTTGGGATTAATCGCTATCCATCTGTTAAAGAGGACACGTGTAATCATTATTTGGTTTTATAACCATAAAATTTGGTCTAATTGATCCCAGAAGTGAGCCCAAAGTGAGGTCTTCTTTCAAGTCACATTTATGGTATATGTTAATCTTTTATTAAGAAATTAAATGTGTTTTTCTTTAAGGATATTTATTGGGCTTTCAAATAACACCAATATTGTCGGGGTACCATGATTGTGTCAGAAGAAAATCTTTAAAGTTCGCGTCGCGGAAGGTGCGGTTTATTTGATGTTGAGTGTATATGCTTCTCTTAGGGGGGTGTACCACAATAGTCCATTGGACGGGGGGGTTTGAACTTCAGATTCTCGAATCAGCAGTCCAATACTGACACCATTTTATTTGTATTTGACTGCAATCGCGCCTGATATTAACTGAGATGCAGTCTAGGATGGTACACACAAGTGCATATTCACTCTATCTAACCTTGACGAGGCTCTAAGCCAGTTGGGCTATTGTTGTTTGCCTTTCTCGTCTTATTAACTTGCCAAAATTAATAAAATATTCAATTTCCACGACAAAAGTGCCAAAGGTTGAGACATTTTTTAACCCTCAAAAAAGCTTGGAACGCAAGCTTTCGTCTTTCCACCCACATTCGTCCGTACTCTCTGAATTATTAACATAGCGTCCGTGTTTGCTGCGGGGTTAAAATTAAGGCTCTGCTGGATTTCATATATTAATGAAGTAATTTTGACCTAATTGGTCTACGTGATAACTAGGGTTACAACACGAGGCATGTAAATTTTATCGATACTTTTAAAGTTGTGTTGTTATTTTGTAACTTCACGAACTGCTAGCTAACTCGGGAGTCATTGTCTTATCATCATCGTCATTTCAGCCAGGACGTCCACTGCTGAACATAGGCCTCTCTCAATGTTTTCCACAATGGCCGGTTGGTAGCGGCCTGCATTCAGCTCCATGCCGCTACCTTTATAAGATCGTTGGTCCAAATTGTGGGTGGACTATTTGTAGTTCATTGTCTTTATACGTATTTTTAACTCCAAGTACCATTGTTTCTTTTTCAGATAGTCTTATTATGTAATTTCCTTCCTCGCAAACTATATTCTGAAAATTATTTACGCTACAGGAAAGAAACGAGGCAAATCGATCCAGCTGTTATCAATTGATGTTCTGTTGATAACATATTTTATTTTACTCTTGAAATAACAGGATAAAAAGATCATTTAATTTAGATCCTCAATTAATGGCAGATAAACAGACAAGTCGATTCTTTTCTTAGCTCAGATTTTTTTTCAAAGATAATAAACGTGATTGTCCGTTCGATTCAAAGAAGCATCTTCAGCAGCCATTTCACGCACGTGCCAAGTCCTGACACGAGACTCGTGGCCATAGTTTGTCACACCCACACACACATTAAAAGGAATTACCTAAGCAAGTATTACCTTACTCAAACTCGTACGCCTCGTCACTTAATGAAAGGAATTGACAACTTTCACCCTTCAAAATTATTTGCCAACAATGGGTTTACAAACAGTTAGTTCTTCTAGCGGCTGATGAACTAAGCTGTGCTAGTGTCGCGGCAGCCATAAGTAACACAGGATTAACAATATTGCTAAAATATAGTGAGTACACACGGTACATGGCAATTAACAGGAGTAACATATACTCACGTCTGCTTCAAGCCGTGAGTACATGTAACTCATATAAAAAAATGTTGCATTGAGACCCGTGTTTCTCTATGTTAGGTGAAATGGAACGCGAAAGTTTAAAATCTTATATAAATAACTAGCGGCCGCCCGCGACTTCGTACGCGTGGATCCCGTTTTACCCCCTTAGGGGTGGAGTTTCGTAAAATCCTTTCTTAGCGGATGACTACTACGTCATAATATCTACCTGCATGCCAAATTTCAGCCCGATCCGTCCAGTGGTTTGGGCTGCGCGTTGATAGATCACTATGTCAGTCAGTCAGTCACCTTTGAGTAATAAACACTCTGTAAAGTTATCGACACTCGTCGATCCCTAGATAATGCCGGCTCACACTCGTACGTAGTTACGGTTTCATGTATAATTTTCCACAATAAGATTTAGGAGTGGCGCGCTGATTTATAGTTGCAAGTGTAATTGCTCTCTTGGGGTTGCCAGCAAAAACTTGTAGCGTGATTTTAATATCATGCTCGGATGGAAAAGTATATTAATTTTCTGTTTGTTTTGATTTTGTTTACGTCAGAATAAAATTAAAACTAGGTAGGTATAAATTTTAAGATCAAATTAAATTTTAGCCTGCTTAATTTAAAAAACAATAGTAAGTAGGGTCTATTTGCTACAAAATAGCTGCACACACGTATTTTATTTTATTTACTATTTTTGTCGTGTGATTTTTTGCTAGACACGATTCCTCTTCCTTTTGAGACAATCAATAAAATTGTATTTAACTTAAGCACAAAGTTTTCACCAAATTGAATTTTGCTAAAAAACCTGATAATCTCCACGATAGAGACCAACTCACTGAAACAGACCAAAAGACCCAACAAAGACCACTACGGCCTAATTTTCTATCCTGCTTCATAATCGATAGTTAATTAACTTAATTACAGACCAACGTTTGAAGCTATCAGTTGGTTTAGAGTTTCGCGTTAATTTTGAAACTCTGTTAAAGATAATATTAACCTTGTGGAAATAAATATTCCTTATTAAAACCCGCTCTCAAATAAGACGGGTAATTACTGAGACTGTAAACTACGTTGCTGCTTATTCTGTTAGGAATTCTGCAGAACTTGAGCTCCGTTAAAGGAAGATTTTTGGGTTATGTAATTCAAAAGAATAAAATAATCTTGAGGACTCATCGGATTACAGGTTGTGCGACATAAAATATGATTAAGTAGGCGCGCACATCGTTGATTTTTAGTTGCCGATAGTTGTGCCCGATTTTAAATTGTATGAAGAATCGGCCAAATCGAATCGGCGTAGTGTGCGCACTCCCATAGATGCCCATACTGATCAACTGCCCGACTAAACTATCGGCCGACGAAAAATCAACGGTGTGCGCCTACTCTAAAGTAAAACACTATAACATTTGGAGACACAATCGTCTGCTCGTTTGCCTCCTGTCACATAAAAAAAAAACTAATGATTGGGGTACTAGACTAATAGGTCAGCAGTCTTCCCATAACATAGAAATGTCTGTATTTTTTAACAAAAAAAGTATTTCAACAAGTTTTTATCCGCTGTTTGGTACTTAGGAATTAAAAGCTGTGCTTAGTTTGGGACCAGATGGTGCTGTGTAAAAAGTAAAGCTGAGTTGCACCACCTAAATTTGACCGTAACTATAACGATAACCGGTGTTTTTTGTATGGAGTTTGACAGATTTTTGACGTTTGTCAAAGTTAAAGTAAGATGGTGCAACCCAGTCTAAGTGAAGTAAAATAAACAAGAGTAAAGTTAAATAAATCATAAACGCAGTAACTTAAATAGTTGACTAAACAACTCTGTTTTGTTATGCCTCGCGTGATTGTTCACTTCCAAACTTAATTCAAATGTTTGTTTAGTAAACACTCCAAATAAAGAGTATTTAACCCCACGCGACCAGTATGATTTATTACTCACCAAACTATCGATTTGCAGGCACATTCTCATGAAAGTTTTCGACCGTATTAAGATTCTAATCGGCGCGTTAACGCCATCTGGCAAGGAGAATATAAGAGCCAAAGCACACGATGCGTTGCGGCGCCGCACCGCAAACGTTTCGCCGTATCGCTCAACTCCGCGTCGCACCGTCGTGTGCACAGACCCCGCTTCGCTTCGGTAGGAGGAGAAGATTGGAAAAGAGTCAGGCGCACTTGTTTTTCTATAGAATTTGACAGCGGCGGGGTGCGGAAAAGAGCAGAGAACTGCGGAGATGTGCGGTGCGGTGCAGTGTTTCATAGATAGCAATACAGGTCAAACCTCTCCTCTCGTATCTGCACCGCTACGCTCCTCTTCGCTCCGCTTTGGTGGAAATAGCCTGCCAGCTTCGCCCCACATCTCTCGTCTCCGCACCGCTCCACTTTGGTGAAAACCAAGCTTATGACGACGCAGCGACACCGCTCCGGCGTCGCACCACTGCCGCAACGCATCGTGTGCTTTGGCTCTTATTTGGAACAATATTTGGGGTATTTTACCCTTCTGCGCGACAGAAATAGGGTAACGGTTATTGGTTCAGCGACTCAACCGCCCATGACCTCGTTGGAAATATTTTAATTACCATTAGCTTGAGAGGAATTTGCACTTTTTGCTCAGTGTACGGAACACAGGAACGTACTTATGCCCTGATGAAAAAATCAAGCAAAATGTATAAAACAATTTTCTTTGGGTTTTAATGATTCGTTACTGTTAATCCTATTAAAATCAGTTTAGATACAAACGTTTTAATTATTTTTAAGTCTTATTACGTAAAGAAAATCAGAAAAGACCAAGAACTTGGTCCGTAAGCAACGGTTTTTTTATTTATTTTTATTTATTTATTATTCATTATTGAGCAATTACATATTTGATCCAAATAGCGTCCTAAATCCTCTTTAGGTTTGTCTAGACACTATTATTCTCTATACAAATAAAAACAAACGTTTTAGTATAAGCATTCCCAACTTAATTTTAGGTTGCTTTAGGTAATAATACTCAGAGAATAATATCTAACAAAACATAATTTTGTGCGCTACTAAGCCCTCACGTGTTCCTTTTCAACAAACTTTGAGATGTTTTAAATTCCTGGCTTATAACATAAGCTGACGGTTAAACAAGTTTGAACTCACAAGTTACTCCCAAAATTTATTGAATCGACATTACCATGGGCAAAAATAGAAAAGAACTGATATTATTTTCCATTGTATTGAAGAAATGTACCTGAAACAAACAAAATGCCATAATCAGTTAGTTGTATTTTTAAAGAATATCAAATAAGGATGATTTTTCACTTCAAAAACCAATTAGGTACGTCAAGTGCGATTCAAACCCACAAAGACATTGTTAATCCTACGTAGTAAATTGACTAACTAAAAAATTAAAATGGATTTGAATTACCATATTTTATAAATATCTCTTATCGATATAGTAGATCAAGAAATAGATAACAACACAACAAAATTGATAACGAAGCGGCCTCAATATAATTTAATTCTACTTTTACTCCAATAAAACGGTCAAATCAGCTTATTCCATTATCCATTTTCATTCAAGTCACAACCAAGTCCTTGTTCTCACACTCCCAAACGATAACCCCAAAATGCTGATTGTAGCAAATCATAACTCAAGTGGGATCGAGTCCGGTCGAACAGACCGTCATATAAAATTTATAGAGTGACAATTTGGTGTCAGCGGTCCGCTGCATCTTGGCTATTTCGACGGTTGGCTATTTCAAAGGTGACTATTTGAGGGTTGAATTAGTTGGTTTGATATTGCAAAGTCTGTTTATAGAAGTTATTTTCAGCCAGACTGGACGGTGGACGTTCTGATGCAATGTATAAATAGGTAAGCAGATTTAGAACAAATTATTCATTCATTGTGAGGAAAGGAAGGAGGGGGAGGGAATCTTTATAAGTCAGTTTCAGAATCAGTTATTTGTTTGATTCCCAGGTGGGACATGCATTGTGTATAACACTTTTTGTAATTATGCTGTCGGTTTGGTTAGGACACACTAAACTTATTCTCAGCACTAGCCAAATGTTGTCTTTAGTGGTGGTAGAGCAGGCTATATCAGGGACCTGTTGTGGTGGTGTTTTCAGGGGATACTTAAGGGTCTTCATAATAGTAAAGTGTATCTTCGTGTATCCACGGAAGACCAGCGTCGTGATGTTCCTTACGACACCTCGACATAATGCTGAGTGGATACCGTTTCGGTGACACGCACATTACCTACTTTATTTAGTTTTACTTTTGTTTATAATTTTCTTGATGTGATTTGTGTCGCTGAATAAAACATTTTCATTAAAATTGAGTCAACTTTCTCAATGTGGTGTGAAAAAGTGTCACGAGTTTAGTGAGAAATATCTTAGGACAGCTCTTCTACGTCTTTAATACTAGAAGTTATAACAGAAGTACATAGAAGTCATAACATGGTACTCAATTAACCACATTCTATTATTTTTAGATTAATCACACACACCTATTCTATCACGTTTTTTTATTCGCCTATAAACCATTGGGTTTAATCAATCATTGAAACACATTAGAACTTGCACCGAATGTGTTCCAATTCCAACTATTTGTCGCGATAAATTCCAATTCCAGATCAAAGGCGTGGAGGCAAAAACTAATGCGGTTCTGTGATGAATTAGGAAGCGGGGGAACGAAGTTTTTCCCGTAATATCCATTGTGCAACGTAATTAGATGGGAAGACAGAGAAGTAATTTATTTTGTGATTTTATTGTTGTCTTTCAGATGATCTTGTCGGTTTTCTTTTTTGCTGAGAGGTGCTTTTAAATTCTTTGAAAATTGTTTTCCAGAGACCACTTAATCTAAATGTTTTATTTGGAATTGCATCCAGTAATGGTTAAGCATGAATATTATGAATAAGCCATATGAATAAAGAACCTTTTTATTTATTGGTTTTGTAGCTAAGGTACAAAATAGCATTTTATAGTGCTTTTACTTATAGCATTTACTTATTTATTTTTGTTACCAGGCTCTCGTTGTAATAAGTATCTACTTGGGGAATAAATAAGGCATTATCAGTAAAATAAATATAAGAAGGTAGGTACTTTTGTTATTGGTTTTAGTAGACACTATTAAGAATACGAAAAAAAAAACAGAATGAAATGCTCTACATACACGCACTACTTACTTAGTAGGTTGGTACTATAAGATAAGTCCTATCGATCTATCGGTCGCACAGTATCAGTCCATCGTTCACTCAGTTGACCGGCTGTAAACGGACATTCACGCTTGATCGCATGTCAGATCGTCCGTCATACTAGTGATGTAGCATGGCTGCGGTGTTTATCGATATCGATCTTTCGGCGCGTCCGGGCGTTTAATCATACTCCTACCAGTGCACTTTTTTCGTCGTCTCACGCTGTTGCGGCATTCCAAACTGTCACGATAAAAGAGTTAGACTCTACAATTTATCTGGCCAGACAGCGATAGCGAATGCTTTAACGATCGGCCGTAGTCCGTTAACATATTTGGATAACCTATAACAGGGCATCTGCTTATGGAATATTTGTTCAGAGCTTAAAATTACCAATTAACGTTGTTATGCATGAGACTGAAATAAAATACTTTATGTCAGGTGCAAAAAGGCGCTAGAGGCGGGCTGTGCTTCCAATCGGCCAATATATAGAAATCATTGCAAGAGGCCCGCGTTCAACAGTGGAGGTCCTGTGGCTGAAATTGTGACGACGATTTACTTAGTTTCTACTACAATCCAAGAAAATACCCAGTACTTGTATAAATAGAAACACCGTTACCTATCGATAATTTTGTGCGTAACATGACTACTCAGTACAGCGTATCTTGGACGATATCTGATTGGTTTACCGTAAATACTGTAAATAGGGCCACGATAACTCAATCCCAAGGGTCCCGGGTTGCATAATAGCCTTTGATGCCTAAGTCTCTAAGATGCGCTAGAGTGGGTTTCCCTTGTGGCAAATATATAGGCCGAGTTTCAATCCATTGACGATGTTTCGTTTCATAAATGGAATTGGAAAGTAAAGGCAACTTTCAGCGTACACTAAAGTAAGTGTTGTAACGATTAAGACGCGCTTTTGATGCTTAAGTCTCTAAGGCTGAGTTGCACCACCTAACTTTGACAGTAACTATGACGATAGCCGGTGTTTTTTTCGGTCGGCCGTTTGGTGTAGTGGTTCAGAACGGACTACTATGCCGAGAGGTCCCGGGTTCGATTCCCGGCCGGGCAGAAATTGAAATGATGAATTTTAATTTCTGTGACGGGTCTGGGTGTGACTATGTATAATATTTATGTATTTAAAAAAAAGTATATAAGTAGTATATCCGTTAAGCTAGCACCCATAACACAAGCATTAAGTTGCTTACTTTGGGGCTAGCTGGCGCTGTGTGAAATTGTCCAAAGATTTATTTATTTATTATTTATTATTTTTGTATGGAGTTTAACAGATTTTTGACGTTTGTCAAAGTTTAAGTAAGATGGTGCAACCCAACCTAAGATGTGCTACAGTGGGATTTTCTTGTTGAAGATATATGGGGCCGAGTTTCAGTCATTGAATGTTTTGTTTTATAAAAATGGAAAGTAAAGTCTACATACTTCTTTATAAAGAAGTTCCCTTAATCCGTCATGGTAAACTTATTTATTAAGCTTGGGTTACGAGTAAGTTTACTACAATAGTCTGGCGGTGGGGTTCGAACCCACGTTCCTCGGTTCTCGATTCGGCCAGTCTGACATCGACGACACCATAGTCGTTTCTTAGATTAGATTAGAAGTACCTATCATAGCTTCTTGACGACGACCTTGAACGAAAGCTGAGAATATAACATAGGTATTTGTCGGCTACTACCAATTAATTAATTAATTAATCCTTTTGTCCTTTAAATTTTAACCAACCATTGAAACTTGATATCTTTATGCCACCATCGCGGCCGAAAAAATTGCCCATTTTTCTAAGAAACTGCTTAATTACTTGATAATGAACACAAGTTTTAAAGCTCGAAAAGTTTTATTTTGTCTTGAGAGAGTCATCTGTGAGAGAGCGCGCCGAAATTTTGCGAATTAAAGTTTCTTTTTAAAGTTTTTTCTTCACTTGTTTATGATGCTTTTCTACCTACTCGTACCAGTCTTTTTTGAATTGATTAAAAATTCAGCTTCTTCAAGATTATGTAATAATCTATTCTCAGTTATTATGTAAAAGTTTTTGTGTATTTTACTGGATCAACACTGCTCGAATTACAAAAGCTACGTTATGATGTTAAAATGCCAAAATTGAATTATTTCTATAAATGACCTACACTGAACTGTCCCACCAAACTGGAGGGGCGCCACCATCGTTCAACTGTATAGTTTCCAATATGGCAAAAATCGGAACCAGCGACCCGGTATTGACGGTGGCGCCCCTTGTCAATATCACGCGTGGGACAGTTCAGTGTATTGGGCCTTTATAATCGATCGCAATCGATGTAACTATATTGAAAGACGTCAATGCTAGAAAACCCTATTTGGACGCGATGTACCGTCTGAGGTTGAATTACTAACATAATTGTTGGTTGTTGTTAACCATAAATCAAAGAGAAATGAAAAACGAAATCAATACCTATTGTGAATCGAAGATACACAAGTATTATTTTCGCAAAAATCGACAGTAGCTACAATCGGTAGAATGTACGTAATTTCAGTTTTATTATTTTTTCCCATCATAAACCCAATGACAAATATACCAGGCGCACGCAACGCAGGCAATAACTATTGTTTCGAGTTCACAAATACGCAGTTGCGGTGCAGTACCCATTACAGGGGTAATTTGTTTCTCGAGTTTGCCAGGTTTCGCCGATGTTGCCAGTTTACCCGCTACCCCTGTGTGCGGGAACTTTTTCCCCGCAAACTCCAGTTTGTTGGTTCTCGCACAAAATTAACATTTGCCGCCATGTTGCGTATTTGTATTGTAAAACGAACATTCGGAGTTTGTTTTTGAAAAGCGCAACGCCCTCTGGTGGTATTTTAATATGTGTCAGCACACAGACGTGAATTAGTATATTTTGTTTGGTTAACAGTTGGAGAAGTCAACATGCCCTGTTTGTATGTATAGTCCTATTGTGACAGTGAATTCACTGAAAATTTGACGGGAAACAGTATAAATATTTAGTGTATACTCGTATCTACTTAGTGTATGCCCTTTGAAACTTAGAGCAGACTTCTAACGGTGTGGTGGTTGGGATGACGATATGACGCCTAACTATAATGCGACAAGGCTGTCATTTGGAGATTTGAATAGAAATTTAGGCTGGGTTGCACCATCTTACTTTAACTTTGACAAAAGTCAAAAATCTGTCTAAACTCCATAGGTACTAAACACATCGGTTATCGTCATAGTTACGGTCAAAGTTATAGGTGGTGCAACTCAGCCATAGAATGTCACTGCCGAAGGATGGAATGACAGTAATATTAATGTCATTATTACTAGTGACTAGCTTTTGTCTGTTACACAATGTCTTTATCCATCCATATTATGTTCATCAGGGATAATGAAAAACTTCAATGGTGAAAGAATTTAACAAATCGGTCCAGTACTTTCGAAGCCTCTTGAATACAAACAAACAATAAAATCTTTCTTTACAATATTAGTGTAGATGTGACTGGTCTGCTTAAGATTTATTGTTTTAAAATTATAAATAACTTGAAAAAAATCGAACTGCGTAAGGTGGGAATTGAACCCACGACCTTCGGCTTGCCGAGCGACTGCTTTGAGATGCGACTCTTAACGCTAAAAATTAAATAACTACTCGTATTTATAGAGTTGTTACTCAACTTATATCGGTGTTGATCTTTGATAGTTCAGCTTATAATTAATAATCTCTCAACTATCTCAATGAATTTAAGATCTAAACTAAACCGCTGAGCCACGCTTGTCTTATTTCCACATAATCTAACCACGTCTATTTACACGAAGCTCAGTTTCGGGCTGTTTTATGCGAACAATTTTCGGTTTTACAACTATTTTCGAGAGCTCACGCTTTGCGGGCAAAGTTTAACTTGTCCGAAGTTCGAATGAATGATGAAGATGGAGCGATACAACGCGCTGATGTTTTTATTAATTTTAAAAATAACCTAGTTGGTGAGAGAAACTCTTTGATGGATTTAAACTTACAAGTTTTAAATGCAAGTAGATTTAGCTGTACATTTTTGATGCTAAATATAATGAAATTATATTCCCGTCATTAACTAAAAATAAGTATGAATAAATAATGACCGACCTACTTTCTATGTCCAGCAGTGGAAAGTTTCAGCGATTATTTATTGAAAATTCCCCACCGAAATTTTAGCGGCAATTTTATTGAAAATTGTATTTTTTTGTATTTAGGACAATAAGGCTGAGTTGCACCACCCAACTTTGACTGTAACTTTAACGATAACTGGTGTTTTTTGTATGGAGTTTGACAGGTTTTTAACTTTCTCAAAGTTAAAGTAAGATTGTGCATTGTGCATGTGCAACCAAACCTAAGATGTTATTACTCTTAGAACAACGTTGTAATTATAACATTGTACTATACCTACTTATACCTACTGTTGGAGAAAATGATAAATAATACTTGGTGCTAGAACCTCACCTTGGTTACGTCATGGAAATATACGTGTAGGTAATTTTTTACTACAATATATTGATCTGTCTGTGTTTGAACTAGATTTCCTAGGTCAGCTGTTAACTTACACACCTTGTGTAACTACCATGAACTTATTATAATTTCATGTTTATGGTTTGACTTAGCTATAATTTTTCTCCATCATTTACTTGACGTTATGAATGTTTAAATAGGGAAAAATCAAGTGTATCTATCAGGTGGCTTTTGGATAAGTACCGACCACAGCGCGGCGTTTGGGGAAAATACAAAGTATCATGATTAGAGTCTTATTTTAAAAGGATGCCAACGACTTCAATTTCACCCTGTAGGATAAGATCCAGGGATACCATAGGTTTTTTTTTTTTTTTAAATCAGTGCTATTGTTATGCACCTGCAATTGGAGCTAGTGGAGTACTCCAATTGCAGTGCGGTGATTTAGTTTGTGATTTTTATTGTTGTAATGTGTTGGCTGCTTATGTTTGGTTGAATTCTTTTAAATGATCGACTATATTGGTAATGTAGGCTTTAAAACTTTTTGCTGTATCATCTTTTCTGATTATTTCTGAGAGATTGTATGGATCGATGTTTAACAAACGGGATATCATTTCATGATTATATCGGGCTGAAGCAAATCTAGGGCACTGTGTTAAAAGGTGTTTCCAAGTCTGTGGAGTCTGGTCATCGCAGGGACAGCGGTCATCTGCGACGATATGGAAACGATGTAGGTATTCCTTATGATAACCGTGGTTGGTTAAGACCTGGGTGGTGGCAAAGTCCGGCCGAACGATCTTTATGAACTCCTGCAAGGTGTTGTATGTTGGCAGGAGAGATCTTGTATGGACGCAGGTGTTCGGGTTCATATACAAAGTTTTGGCCGATTCTTTGCATTTTTGCCTATTTTGATGTTTAACGAGGCTGATGGGTACTCTTTGGAAGTCTGGTATTCTGCGCATTCTTGCAGCAGCCTTTGCTGCCAAGTCTGCTTCTTCGTTGCCATCGAATCCAGCGTGGGCCTTAATCCACGCGAATTCGATGGTATAGCCAGATGATCGGGCTTGGTGTAAGAGTTTATGGATGTTGACGGCGAAGCGGTTGTAGCTGCTGCCGTTTCGCAGCTCTGTAAGGCCAGACTTGCTGTCAGAGAGTATGAGTACATCCGTGAGGTGGTGGTCAATGATGTGTTTGCAAGCCATTTGCACGGCAAGCATTTCCGCCTGAAATACCGAACAGTCGTCATGAAGCTTGAACTTCTTGATGACTGATGGCTGAGTATTGGCGGAGTCCTTAACGACAAAGGCAGCTCCAACTCGATCGTCAATTTTACTTCCGTCCGTGAATATAAGCCAGGTGTGATTGGCGCCCGCCTGAGTGAGCTCGGGTGTGGAGGTGATTTCCTCGAATCGTATGCCAATTCTGTCAGACGGGTGGAGTAATTTAGACGGAGGACATGGATTCTCGAGAGAGATTTCATGGGGCAAAAAAGATGTTACGCCGGAGAGTTTTGAGGTTTCCACGTCAGCAACCATGGCAACTTTTGCTGGGAGCGGAGTGAGCTGTGCAAGAGATATTGCAGCAGCGGTGCTAATCGTTCTGAATCCTCGAATGATTTTAATGGCGAACAGCCTTTGAACAGAGAGGAGACTCTGGACGATATATTTGTTTGATGGCTGGAGACCAGATTCCTGCCCCGTAACAAATGATAGGCTCTATTACATGTTCGTAGATTATCCGAACGTTGTCTGAGTGAACGCCCCAAGTGGGTCGTATGAAGAGGCACAGTTTGCCATAAAGGGCCTTTACCTTGTCAACTATATAATCCACATGCTTGGTGAAGGTAAGACGATCGACAAAACGTACGTAGACTTTCTGGTGAAGGTCGCGGGAAGAATCTGGACGCGGGATGCGCAGGCTTTCAACCTTAGGGGAGGCCTTTGTCCAGCAGTGGACGTCATTTGGCTGAAACGAATAAACGCAAACTTTCTGTGACACTGGAATTTACGCAGGCAAAGCCGTGGGCTAGACCTAGTCTGAAATGTTTCGTAACACAGATTTTTTACTCTGTGCGGACGGCATACGATCGATATGGAGGGAGGTGGTTCGCCTCATCATTTATTTAGAGGATCGTAGGGAAAGTTGTTATAATGAGGAGAATGAGAAACGAATATAAATGAACTGCTAAACATCTAAATTGTAGATATCTCTATAATTACTTACGATAGGAATACGAACTGTTTAGTTGTTTGCTTTAAAATGTGGTATATAATTCTCCAAAAAGTTTTTGACCACTCGATGAACCGATGATCTAGACTGGTCTCTCACTCAATGGACCGATGATTTAGTGAGGTCGCGGGAAGCACCTGGATGCAGGCAGCGAAAGACCGGTCGTTGTGGAAATCCATGGGGAGGTCTTTATTGTCCTTACTTTAGTTCAAGCGAACGAACGAATGAATAAAAATGTATCGTTTAAATGGTACATAATTGGTACGTTTACGAATGGTATTCTGAATATTAATAAATCAAACATTCAATTATACACATCAAAAAGGAACTTTTAATTTTCCCTGTCTGCTTCATTTTACAAGTTTCAAAGGTGTTAATAATTTTCAATATCCTTTATATTACTTCTTATTAAATGTCACATCACATTCATTTTATTTATCTCAGCTTTTCCTCCTACAAATACGTGTAATCAGATTTAATACTTACTTGACGAGACGTTCGTTCGTTCGTTCGTTTCAGCCGAAAGACGTCCACTGCTGGACAAAGGCCTCCCCCAAGGATTTCCACAAAGACCGGTCCTGCGCCGCTCGCATCCAGGCACCTCCCGCGACCTTCACCAGATCGTCGGTCCACCTAGTGGAAGGCCTGCCCACACCACGTCTTCCGGCTCGTGGTCGCCACTCAAAAACTTTCCTGCCCCAGCGGCCATCAGCTCTACGAGCTATGTGCCCCTTTTTTTTTTTTTTTTTTGAAGGGACGCGCGCTTGTAGCTTGAGGAGCTTTTCCAGCTTCACCGGGCAGAGTGGCGAGTACAGAAGGTACTCTAGCCGTTTGGCGATCGTCGGTGCGCGTGCCGACGAGGCCGAGTGTGGGCTTCGCGAAGCGAAGCCCACACTCGGCCTATCGGCGGCCAGGCTCATCCGCGTCGGTCGCAGACCGACGTTCGCGATCGGGCCGTATCGAGCGCATAAGGCGCCCGATCAGTGGCGAACCCAACTAGAGGGTTGCCCACCGCGGTGTTGGACCAAAGTCCAGCCTACGGCGGGCTCACTCTAGTGGGCCCGATCGAGGGGGACTACGGACGCGGCCTGAGGGCGCCACGGTAGGCTCGGACCTCGGCTCAGGCCGTGTCCGGGGGACGGATTGGGGAGAACCGGCCCGGTACATGTCTGTACCGTCCGAAATGGAAGGCAGGGCCTCGTACTCGCCGGCGAGTACGGTGTAACGAGCTACTGTGTTGTGGAGTAGTTGGCGTGCTTGTGCCCCGCCCACTGCCACTTGATTTTAGTGATTCTGCGGGCTATGTCAGTGACTATTTGACGAGACGAATAAATTGCAATTTTAATTTGTAAATAAGTAGAAAGAAAAATATCGATAGCACTATGAAATCTGCCAACCGATTTATTTCTTTAATTCACTTCTCGTCTCGCAATTTCAATGATCAGTAGTTTCTCATTAAGTAGGTACGTTCGAATTTGCAAAGATTTGTTAGCTGACAAAAGATATTCCTTTGAAGAAAATAATTACTTAGAAAGTTAGTAATTTATAATTGTTTTGAATTAATGTCTTATTGTGTGCTCAGAACAATAATGATTCGTTAGAATATTGAGTAAGAAGTTGATCCAGAGTTTACATTTTAATTCTTTTCCAACTATACTATTACAAAGATATTATAAAGAGCTGTGGTTTTCTGAATACAGAAAAATAAAAATAAAATAAATAAACTATTCTAACATTGAAGCCTAAAATATAAAATTCACAAAGGAAAAAACCGAACCATTCTCACAAAATCGCAAACAAAAAATGCTTACGTACGTTCTTTACGTGAAAAATTTGTCCTACACAAAGACACGCCTGTCACAGTGACACATAAATCACACGACAAAGTGCAGGTTTACATTATTATTATGTGGTAACGTGCATTAACGTGGCAGGCGGAGGGAATGAAACGTATGTACTATTTATGTCACTCAATTGAAACGGTATGTCGAGTTGAAACGTATTTTTATAAGTAATGCTCTTTGTGAAATGCGGTGGAACAATTTTTTCTCATATGTTTGCACGTTCACTCTGGTTCTCCTAGGAATCTCCTCATTTCTGATTCGATCACGTAGGGAAACTCCGAGCATAGCACGCTCCATCGCCCTTTGGGTCACCTTGAGCCTTCTTATAGTAAGCGACCACGTCTCAGCTCCGTATACCATCACTGGCAACACACAATGGTTAAACACTCTTGTCTTGAGGCACTGCAGAATCGCTAAAATAAAGTGGCAGTGGGCGGGACACATAGCTCGTAGAGCTGATGGCCGCTGGGGCAGAAAAGTTCTTGAGTGGCGACCACGAGCCGGAAGACGTATCGTGGGCAGGCCTTCCACTAGGTGGACCGACGATCTGGTGAAGGTCGCGGGAGGTGCCTGGATGCGAACGGCGCAGGATCCTTGGGGGAGGCCTTTGTCCAGCAGTGGACGTCTTTCGGCTGAAACGAGATGTGTCCATTATGAACTTTTGAGTAATGTCTACGATTGAAACTGAGCCTGTTGAAATTGAAATAAATACAAGGACACGTAATATTTTGTATTCTTACAACATACAATTCGTGGCTTTATTATTAGTAATTCATAAGTAGAGATTTAGAAGCCCACTCTTGTTCTTCCCGTGATAGTCCAGTCAATGAATAGTGGTTATGTCTCTTGGTCGCATAGTTTGCGATGACTAAGTGAAAAACTGAAAAATGAGACCTTCAAACCCTCCTCTCCCCGCCGGCTCAAGGACTAAGAGCGGGGACTTTTGCTATGTTCACCTCCTAACTAGTCTAAAATAAAATCACAGTGTCAGAAATTGTGTTCCACACCATTTCCCTCTATAATATGTAGTTTATTGTTTGGACTATGGATGTTTTATAGAGACTACTTAAGGGGAAAATCCACAAACATCAAGACCCTAACCGGTTTGACAGTGACGATCGTGCTCCTGTAGCAAAAAAACAGACCTACCTGATGATGACAAGGTTTGAATGTTTTCTTATAAAACAAGTCCTATTGTAGGTATCCCTACTCCCAAAAAATAATACCCAGTACATCTAAAAACTAATATAATGCAATAGCTCGTTTGTCCATCTGAAAAGCACCATCAGTTCGTGTAACAACCATGTTTATCCTCCATTAACCTTTATTTATACGTGTAATGGTCACATATTGTATGTCTAATAGGTTGTTATTACCACATAAGATGTATCATAAGAGTATCCATCTGAGGTGTTGACCCCTGGAGGCTAATGTATAGTAATACATTTGAATAGTAGGTCCATTTTGTACTAAGCTAGTTCGTGATTAATAAGGAAATCCTCAATCTGGTTCATCATCATCATCATCATTTCAGCCACAGGACGTCCACTGCTGAACAAAGGCCTCCCCCAATGATTTCCACAATGGCTGGTTGGTGGCGGCCTGCATTCAGCGCCTTCCCGCTACCTTTATTTATACAAATCTGGTAACGGACAAAAATAAGATTAATATTTTTTTTTATTTTGTAGTTTGTAGCCCTATTTAAAAAAAACTTACTGGACTAACTTCGATTTACGACTTTACTCGCGTGGGTTTTACTAATTTCCAGATTTTCTTTGGATTTTATTTGCGCAAAATCTAAAATATTTTCGTAAGAGGAAAATAAGTGAAGATTTTACTTTATATCAATTAACAGCCATCTGCCACACAAAGTTTCGTCAAATTCGTTTCGTAGAATGGTCGAAAACGACTGACAGTTTGCCAACATACTCGTACCATTTTAGAATATAACTTTTTATAAATTGATCAAACCCTGAATCCAACTCTCTTATATCAAACTATGTATGTCAATGAGTATAGATCGTGCCATCCACGAAGACGCGCCCCACCATTCTTCCGCTAATGTTTGAGTGTATCGTTACACGCTAAAACATCCATGAGTGCACACGCACACTACAATAATGACGCTCAGATTGCTCGGATCAAACTCCCCGCACCCCGCATTTCCCTCGACCAAAAATTGATAGAGCGCGTCTACGTGGATTAAAAACTCATTAAAACTCATTAAAACTCATTTATTTCTGCATTTACCACTGCTTCAGGACAATAAATGGGCCAGTGCTGAGAAGAAGCAGCGCAAGAAACTCAGTCACTATTGTCAGCCTCTTTTTCAAAGGTTTACATGCTTGAAAATGTACAAAGTTATAAATATTTATGCGAGCTAGGCAGTAACGTATCTCAAACATTTTTATCTTTTAAATAATCATCGACTTTATAGTAGCCCTTTTTCATTAAGGTACTTTTAATATGTGCTTTGAATTTATGAATAGTTCTACAACAGTTTGTGGTAATTTATTAAAGAATTTAATACATTTTCCCATAAATTAATTACCAATTTTATGCAATCTGAAATTTGGAACGGCAATTTTATTTTTGTTTCTTGTATTAAAGTTATGAAACGATCTATATCGAGGTTTTAACAGAAATAAAATATAGATATTAATACACACATCAATCCCACTGGATCAATACTTATTGTGGCTTTGGTAACAATAGACAGATTATAATCTGTCTTGGACGTAGCTTAGTATGATTATCATTTATTCCCAAGTTTCCTGGAAATCTTTCATCTGATAAAGATAATATTAAGTAGAGGGATATTGATAGATTACGGGATCTTGTAATTGAATTTTCTTTGTTGTACGGTACCTTAATATCTTCTTCTACGTGAACGTACGTAGGTACCTAATGTAGGTAGATACAACATGTAATTTCTGTATCCCAGCTGAAGTAAGTTGAATTTGCAGCCTACTTTTATATGCTGAGAAATATATCTAGAAGTCACGATAATCAAACGGTGAAGTGGTTGGACTGGCCAACTCGTCATCCGACGAAAGCGAGTTCGAATCCCGCTGACGGTCGAATATTGTGGTGAGCCCACTCGTGACACAAGCTTAGCACGAGGGACTAACGGGACTATTAGTATTTTTTGCTTAAACAAAGTACTAATACTAATGCGTTGTATGTGGCTTCGACTCTTGAGTCTTCGTTTAAGTTCCTTTCAGCATCATCATTAATTCATGGCATTTCACTGCTGGAAGTAAGCTTCCAAGATTTCTCTAACTTTTTTTCTGGCTCGTGAGATCATTGGTCCATCAAACAATACGCCATCCTTGCAATGTATTATCTGAGACATATTTTCTGCTTGAGTTACCACACCTTTCAACGATCCTACAATAGGTCATGTACTGCCACTTTAGCTTGCTACATTGATTTATATCGTTGAGTAGCAGGCTATTGAACAGAGGGTAGGTAGTTGACAATAATAATCTTATATCAAAGAAGCGTTTTGCTTTTTCTAGTAAATATAGTGCGCCATACAAGGGACAAATGACCACTACAAATAGCGCACGAATTCTGTCGTACATTTCGCACGATTTTGGCACACTGCACGTTTAGAACGGCTGTGTTAGAGCAACAAGCAATGTATTAAAAATTCCGTAACTGTAGTACCCTAATCACTTGTTGCAGAGCTTCGTGGCAGTGAGGCTGAAAAGGTTTCCTGTTATTAACTCGACTCTCCGGTGTTTACACAAAAAACATACACTATCATGACGTGTAAAAGTGCTTTTTAAAAGCCTACTTGCATAAATAAATGAGTTTTATGGGTGTCTTTTATGTAAAAACTACAATACAGGTTGTATTGTGTATTTAGGTAAAATTTAGCTGTTTGAAGCTAGCAAAAATAGTCATCATCATCATCATTTCAGCCATAGGACGTCCACTGCTGAACATAGGCCTCCCCCAGTGCTTTCTATGTTGATCGATTGGTAGCGGTCTGCGTCCAGCGCTTCCCTGCTACCTTTATCAGGTCGTCGGTCCACCTTGTGGGTGGACGTCACACGCTGTGTTTTCCGGTACGCGGCCTCCATTCCAGAACCTTGCTGCCCCATCGGCCGTCAGTTCTGCGTACTATGTGCCCTGCCCACTGCCACTTCAGCTTGCTAATCCGTCGGGCTATGTCAGCGACTTTAGTTCGTTTACGGATCTCCTCATTTCTGTTTCGATCTCGTAAAAACTACAATACAGGTTTTATTTTGTATTTAAAATAGACATTTAGGTAAAATTTTGCTGTTTGAAGCTAGCAAAAATAGTATGTGATAATATTTTCAAGGAATTGTGTCAGAGGTGACTAACATTTTAAAAACATTATAAATTATAACATTAGCTCAAACTAAGAAAACTTGTAGCGTGAACTACATTAAATTGATAATGATAGGTGATAATGTCGTGTTGTTGTCGAAATATTGTCGTGATATAGGGGAAAGGGTAGTATTTAATGAAACGACCATATCCGCCGAGTAGCTTTATTGTCAGTACTAATTATATTATAAGTTTTTACATGAAAATAATTTGTTGAAATATGATACGATGACCTGTACAAAACTATTTATAAGGTATATGAATCAGAAGTAGGTACACGACACAACGGCACTTAAGGCTGAATTTACAACAAAAATTTATACTTATGCTATCGTCTGTTCCTAAATGAGACAAGTTAATGAGTTTGTAAAGCAAAACCGCTCAAAACACAAACAATCCGCGTCAATTAATCGCGGTTGCGAATCGAGTTACGCGAGCAATCCTGTTACGCGTACGTTATATTGCATTACAGCGGAATCTGTTCGCATACTAAGTTAAGGTGCGCACTAATTAGGGTGTTCGCGTGTATCAGAACATTATTGATGCTCAGAAGATTAAAACACAAAAATGTTACAGTTTACACCAAAGTGTATTTCAGTTAATATAACCATATTTTATCAAAATCAGTTTTCATATCATTTTTAATGCATTACAAATGAATTTGTTAGCATAACAAGTTAGGTGAGCACTAATTAGGGCGTTTGGTTGTATCAGAAATGTAAACAAAAATAAATAATATGTCAGTCAGTTCAAGGAGGTTAAAAAAAACTTCAACCACGTGTATTTCGGTTTATAAAAAACTTTTCTCAAAAAACATGACTTTTAATATCATTAAAACATGGATTTCCCGTGCAATCCTGTATCCAAAGCTACCCTGTATCAATCAAGTGCTATGAGTCCCCTGGTGTTGGCATATTTGCAGCGGAAAAATGTAATTTATCTAAAATTAATTTTATAAGGTATTTAAAAACTAACTGTGTTAAAATAACTTATCTGTAAGGTATAAAAACATATTTCATTATTGGATTGAGTTTTTGTGGATGACAGGGAATAGGTAAAGAAAGGGTAAGCACAAAAGATTATTGTTATATGTAAAGTTATATGTCGTTGGTGTATCTTTTTCAATAAATAAATAAATAAATAAATAAAAGATCCTAATGGATCGAAGTGCACCTTGCTAAAGCGTGACTCCTTATTAACGTAAGAATTTTAGGTATCATTTTTGCTTATACAAAATTGGATCAACTTTTACATGTGAGAACGTAACAGTAATTTTTTGTAACTTTAAAATACATCACTAGTGCCAATAATAGGTAGATACCATAGAGATATAAGAGAGATGCCAACTAATGCGCTGGATTCGAAACTCAGTGTCGCATTAGAAATTCACAAAGTAGTCGAAATATGTGCTCATTATCCACTGCGGTAGGTATCAGTACTCAACGTTCGAATAATCTTTAGTACTACGCAAGCAATGTAAACTGTTTACATTATGACGTCTCTGCTATCATCATTGCTTTCACGAATAATGTGTTCTGTTTTTGGGCATTTTGCTGCGACAACGGCCCCCAAGCTTGTCACATATCCCTTTAGTTTCTGTGATCTGTGGTGGATACGAATGAAAAATTGCCAAGAAAAAATAAACCTTGTACAAGGTAAAGGATCAAGTAGATCATTACATTTTCAAGTCCCTTAACAATGGCAGCTATGAAGCAGCTTTATTAGCGACGTAATGCTGTGCGTGCAGCAGCGGTCCGTGATCATTATGCTTTGTTTCCTACGAAGAGCACGCTACGTGCCCTGTCTTTCACTGAACAAGGCAATTTATTTGTTGGACTCAGCCTTTTTTGCTGGCATATGTTATTTGAAGGTTTCGTACGTTACTAAGGTCTCCCCCAAGGATTTCCATGCGACCTGCGCTGCCCTCATTCAGATACTTCCCGCGTCCTATACAGTAGATTGTTGGACCACCTAGGGAGTCTGCAAACACAAATATAAAAAACATAAATGCACGACTGATGCCAAGTATAAATAGTCCTTCAAACTTTTTCCGTATTTTAATTCAAGACATTACAGTATCAAAATGCTAATGACCTAAATAAAGCACAGTCAAGCATTTTCAGAAGTACCACTCCCAAAAGTAGGTACTTCATTATGAACCTATTTATCATAGCTCGCACAAGTACCAGTGAAAGATATACGGCGAGATGAGTTGAGACGCTTGTCAACGACGCGACGTGTCAATTATTTGATTAAGATCTTGCTTGTTTAACACCATTCAAACATGTTACAAACAAATACGCTAATGTAGAGTCACCATAAGAGTTAGAGGCGTGACGTAGACATCTCAGGTCAGAGTACAATTACGAGTAATTTATTTATATACTAAGAATGCTCCGACTCCGCTTGCGTTAATTATAAATTATTTTAAATTCTCCTAAATTTTATCTCAAAGCAAAAGTATCTAAGAGCACGAGAGCAGTTAAGTCCACAAACACACAAAAAAGTGTTTTTTTATCGTATGAAATCAACCATACAAACCAAATTTGTGAAACACGAAATCTTTTATAACAACAGCTGGTTTAATGATTACAAAAGCTTAAACTTGATCTTGTTTTTCCATTTGTTTCAGATGGTTATTCACAAGAACGCAGATAAAGGTGCCTCCTACAAAAGTTCGTGATCTTCCAATAAAGGTATTCAGAAACTATTCCCATAACAATTCCTTTATTTGCAGCTAAAACTCTCGTTAAAAGTTGACAAGGCATTTTCTTTTCAAGGTCAGCCTTAGTTAGCTTTAGTGAGCTTTGGCTATTAGTGAGACAACTTTGTTATGCTCAGAACTTTGAGATGTTAAGGGCTCCAAACATGCTTAAAGGTTGTAACACACTGGATCTGTGTGTGTACTTCGTTACGTCATGAAAGTTGTTTACTGTGGCTCATTAAACTAAAAGTAGTTGTTTACACAGCTGACACACTGATCTATCAGCACACAGCCCAAACCAACCAACGAATGGCATGTAGATAGTTATTATGAAGTAGGCATTTGCTTAGAAAGGATTTTTCAAAATTCATCCTCTGACCTAACATAACGCACCTACGGTGCAATAACGTCACTTATGCAATTTTTTTCAAAACTTAACTGTATCAAAGTAAACCATGTAAAGAGGTAAATTTTGAGTATTTTCTCATAATCAGTTGTTTTGAAAAAAATTGCATAAGTGACGTTATTGCACCTTAGGTGCGATAATATGTATTCACAAACAATACTTGCTTAAGTGAAGCAGTAAATCGAACGCACAGCATTGAATAAGGCTCTGTGATTGGTTCGTGTGTGACCCTGTGCGTCCAAGCGCACTGTGAGTTCTCATTGTAATGTTTGTGAAAATTGTGAATACGGGCGTGAGACTCTAAGGGAATGAAAAAGAGATTCAAAGTTTGAATGGAGTAACAAGAGATTGTAGTCCACACGGGTGAAACCCCGGACGGAAAGCTGTATGTAAGAGCTGGTTCAGACAGCTTCAACGCCCATAAAAAACAACCAGCGAAGCCTAATTAGTCCCAGGTGTACCTAAGCTAGACTGACATTGGACCCGCAACGAAATTAATCAAAGGAAAATTGGAGGGATTTACCAGTAAAAAGGGTTCAATTTATCTGATTGAAATTCAAAATATTTTAGCAAAAATTTTGCTACAGCGTGATAAAGTACCACCTAAATCAATTCTTAATTACAAATAAATTTCTAGAATTCTGTCTGTACAGACTGTGCTGTGTAAAAAATTAAAGAAAACTTTACTTTTCGACGGTTTGCGAAAATTTGCTTAACGTTTTTAGTTTGCAAGGAAATCCATAAATTAAAGCGAAGTAGAGTGTAGCTCAAACATTTATCTAGAACAAAAACCCCGCGGAGAGTGGCGTTGTCTTATTTTAAGCGTTTTTCACTAAAACGAATAAGCTTGACGTGAAACTGTTTCAATTTGTTTTAAGGAAAACTAGATTGTTCCCGCAACTCAACCCACGTAGATTTTGATGAAAAAGTAGCGTAACTAATTTTATTGTAGCTGTGCTTTTCTGATTACATAATATTCATAGTTAGAAAAATATGTTACTTGTAAAAGACACCAATTATAATTAAATAGGAATTAAATACTATATGGAGTGAAGCTTGGAAATCACATTCTGGTATATTCTATTTATTTATACATATTTTATACTAGCAGCCACCCGCGACTTCGTACGCGTGGACCTCGTTTTACCCCCTTAAGGGTCGAGTTTCGTAAGATCCGTTTTTACAGGATGTCTACACCCTTTAAAGAACCTACTGCTAAATTGTTTTTCCCATGAGACTATAGACGATACCTAACTGTTGGAATTAAGTTAAAATCTTGATACTTGATGATTTTCTTGAATGGAATAGTATAAATTGGATCAATGATTAATAGTAACTATATCTCTTGTCTGTGGTATATTTTTATTTTACTTATCCCCTTTTTTCCTGAAGGAAAATAGCTAATAAGCCGAAGCCAAGGAAAGGCAAACCGAATGTTATTCCTACTAATGACTTGGGGTTTATTTGGGGAGCAAATAATGAAAAAGGTTTTAACGAAATAAAACTACCTATTGTTGAAACGGACAAAACATTTTTATTCTTTCAGGTAAAATAATACAAGTTTCTTTTTATTTTGGTGCTTTGAAATTGATATTATTGTAATCTTATTCCTTGTTTCTCACTGCTACTTTTCCCACATCAATTTTATTCCTTTTTAGATTGGTTTTTGTGAAGGTAGTAACTAGCAACCTCCTAGTTCTAAATCTTGTGATGTATTTTGACTCTGACTAAAACTTTTATGGGCCCTGGCCTGAAATAAATGAATTTTATTTTATTTATTTATTTATTTAAAACAAGAGATAATAATTAGGTGCCATGTATTTATACTCGTAATTGTTATAAAAACGTGTCGTGAGCCATGACATCAACTATCTCAACCACCAAGTAAAGCTTCCGAAAAGTGTTAAAGCTCTTTCTCAACCACCTAGTACTAAAGTTTCCGAAATGCATTAAAGCTTGATTCTTACACTACATACTGTTTTCAACTAACGACGTTATTTATTTTAGTACGCTCAATAACGTCACTTTTGATTTATATGTGTGTGTAACCAAATATTTTATTAAATATTTCGCACAACACTTTACCATCGGTGATACACAGCTGAGATTCTGCCTCACCGCACACGATACAGAACAAAAGGTTAGAAATACCATAACTGAAACATTCCAAACATGTTCGCAGGTAATTTCGTGCGAGCTTCAAATATCTCGGGATTTGGCTGATGTTATTATCATTTTAGGAGTCTAATTTACAATATTTATTACATTCTACAGTATTAGACAGTACATCTACAGTATTGGTTTGGTAGGATTCTAATAGTGTTGAAACTCAATGAAAATTAATATTTTGGACTAATTTCAGACTGCGTAAATCATTTTGGTTAAACGTAAAAGATTATGCACAAGATGGCGTAATTTTAATGTCAAGCATTCTGAAATAGGTCCGTGATTTTAATCGTATTAGTCGATTGACAAATTACGATTTTTCAGGATTGGTTCTTTAATTTATGTAAATTTACAGCAAGTGAACAAATGGCTTCATTGTAGTAGGTATTAGACAGGCAACTCCTAACTACTAAGTGGAGGTACATAATAATATATTTTTAATCAAGGCTTGTCACGTAAGTTGTTTAACACCTACAATCCTTCTTCTTCTTCTTATTCGTTACGCTCTTGGCAGAGCGGTCGTGGTCACGTTGAGGCGTTGTTCACATCGGTTGTAGAGGCGGATACAACTCTCCGCACGATCTCCCTCCATCTCTCTCTATTGGCAGACTGTCTGGTGCAGTCACATAAGCCGTCTCCCACTGCTGCTTTCACTTGGTCGGTCCAGCGCATTGGAGACCTGCCACGCGATCGGGTTCCTTCGACTTTTCCCTGGACGACCAGTCGTTCTATGGAGTTGTCATCCCGCCTCGAGACATGTCCGAAGTATTGCAGTATGCGCGACTGTACTACGGTTGATAAACGCTGAGTGACACCGAGCTCCTGGAGTATGGACACATTGGTACAATCCTACTAATATTATAAATGCGAAAGTTTGGATGTCTGGATGTTTATTACTCTTTCACGCAAAAACTACTGAACGGATTTTAATGAACCTTTACAGTATTATTGTTTATAACCCAGAATAACATATTTATGGGCTATAAATGATGACAATATGTGACAAACTAACTTTCACGCGGGTGAAGCCGCGGGCAAAAGCTAGTACTTACAATAAAATTGTCGTCCCAAATAATATAGGTACATACGAGTTCACGCAAATTGTTTAAGAATTTGGTGTTTCTTAAGTGAATTGAAATTCTATAGACATAACAACTCGTCTCCAAGGTTGTTAAGCTCACACAAGATGGGAGTTAATTTTCGTATTCGAAACAAAATAGGGCTCCGCGGGAAAATTATTCTCCGTAGGTACATTTTGTAAAGTATAGTAAAGGCTACAGTTTTCCCCTGGCCTTTAGCCTTAGGCTCTATTCTGGTTAGATGACGGTGAAATTCTGTATTTAGTATTGTTAATTCACGTGAAAATTTCTAAATTTATGCCTCAACAAGGATACCTTGAGATAAGGAGGGTGCGTTCGCCCTTCTAAGGCTAAGAACTCATGGCGCGATTTTCACCCGCGCCCGCGGCGGTTGCGGGCCTGCAGCTTCTGTAAAATGCAGATAGGTACTCGTACTTACTTATGTAAAAACTAATGCACAACTCACGACGCGTTATCGGGTCCCGCTCGGCGGTTTTCACCCGCGCAAAAACCGTCCGATCGGCGGGCGACCATTTTGTACCAGTGATTTAGCACGCGCCGCGATTTAAAATCGCGCCGTGAGTTCTTAGAATAACCGCGCAAATAACAGCTCCCGTGAGTTCTGAAATAAAACCGCAATTCCACAACCGCCGCGGGCGCGGGTGAAAATCGCGCCGTGAGTTCTTAGCCTAACAGAGTCTTACATAACCTATATAGTTAACTTCACAGCTGAAGGATTCGTTAATTACTTCATTCGTACAAAGATAATAATCGTCAAAATAATCAAAATTGTTGTAATAAAATTGTGTTTATTTAAATGTGATTCTGAACTTTGATTGTTACTAAATTTGACCTATCATAAAATAAAAAAAAACGTTGTAAAAATCGTAATAAAAAAGAATTTTTAATATCAAGCTTTTTCATTTGATACACAAAGGGGGCTAAGATAAAATATTTAATCCGCGATCTTGGAGCGGTGGCCATGTTGAAATGTAAGTTATTAAAAGCTTGTAAAAAACGTAAAGAATAAGTAACAATTTACAAGTAAGAAGGTACCTTGAACTATCTTTGAGGTCATTGAGCCATCAAGCAATCTTATGTCTAAAATCTTTTTACTAAAATAGTTTATTTAATTACCAAAGTTTCTAACCTTTAAGACTTCTAATCTTTGTAGTACTTACTCATTGAAGAAATCTGATAGTTAAGATTAACTCGGGTTCTAGAATAACTTCATCAAAGAACTTTCGAAGAGGTTAAGTATTTAAGAGGTGCTACAAATTACCAAAGTGTCACAGTAATTTGGGCGCTAAATTGGCTGAAATAATTAACTGCCTCTTAGGCATTGTAGGTACTTTCTTAGTTTTAGTAAACGGTTAAATTGAAAGGTCTACGAAGTTATAAGAGTCAAGTCTTTTCTTTTAAAAATCAAGGAATTCATTCATACAAATCTCTTTTGTTTAAGAATCAAAAATGTAAAATTTCTTAGATTCAACCGTTTAACAAGTATGAAAGAAGTATTTTACCCCTAGTAGTAGGTAATATTGATTTCGAATCAAGCAAAATATGATGGCAATACGTAATTGTAATAATAACACAAAATATATTGGATGTCACTAGTGGAATTGATTAAAAAGGTCTTCTTAGTTTGTTTTTTTTTAAGTAAATTGTATTTTTACCTTCAAGTAGGTATCATCATATTGAGCTCAAGCAACCTTTTGCGTCTATAAGTTAAAATAATGAGGTGAAACTGTGACTTGAGATGGCAAAGTGGCCTCCAACACGGCCCCCAATTTATTTTAGTTGGCAGCGTATTCCTATACGAGTACCTTATTAATCACGTACGTCCCATTAAACTATTTGTGTACAGGGTTTATGGAACAAAAACTTCTTGTGGGTTCAACCCATGTTATTTGAGATAAAATCTATACTAAATACATGCGAAAGCTTATGAGGAATATTACTGCTTTTGGATTTTAACCTTTTCAATGTTACGCAGCCAGTTTATTATTTTTATTTTTTCCCATAGAATTAACCTCCCTTTGGGTTGTTTGGAAGAGATCGCTTCCTAGCGACAAAACCACTAAATCGTGCCCTTAAGCCTAGGCGTAGACCACCGACTTTTAGTCGGCCGATAGTTGGGCCCGATTTTAATTTGTATGAAGAATCAATCGGTGTAATGTGCGCACTTCCATACATCTCTATACTGATTAACAGCCCGAATCAACTATCGGCCAAACCGGCCAATTAAAAGACGGTGGTCTGCGTCTAGGCTAAAAGGTATAACCTTTAATTTTTCCAGTTGTGTGTGTTGTCAAAGATTCTATCTATCAACATTAGAATAGAACATAGGCATATTTATCGACACTGAAAAAGTATTCACCAACATTCCAAAAACCAGTCTTAACCAATACCTACCTAAGAAAGGCCAAACTATCTGAAGTAACTTGAAGTATTACATTTAAGTACTTCAGTCAGTATTAATCAAAAAGCTCGTGGTAGCGTGTCAATACTCGCCTCCATTACTAAAGGCTTCACTTCAACTATAGAACTACGCCGTTTGCTAGAACGATAGTTGATTAGATAGGCAACTATTATTGCCTGACGAGAGAGGCCAGGCAAGCCTCTAACTGTGACATATTAAAATAAATCTAATCATTAAAATCAAAAGCAATAACATAGCTAAAAAATCTTGAAAGCAAAGATTAACAAAAGCTTTGAGAAACAACTAAATCGTGAGTCCCTTAGCAATTGTAAATAAATTTGGGTCTTAGAGCTTAGGCCTCTCTTCTGTGTACCTACCATGAGTTTACGTTAGGTGAGCTCGCTAGCGAATACGTCAAAAAATTCTATGAAGATTTATTTCTTGAAAGTAGCCGCTAGGGGCGCTGCACAATATGTCATACATTTAAATGTCATTTTTTTACGCAGTCGCTAGCGAGCACACCTAACGTAAACTCATGGTAGGCACACTGATGACATAATGACAAAAAGTTTCTGGATCTATTTAACATGCTATGGCTAATGACGACTATTCACGTGTACAGTTCAGTCTGCCCTTTTGCTGGTTAAGCTATTCACTTTTACAATAATTAGATGGTGGCTGAAATTATGTTCTTGCGCCTCAAAGTACTCACAGCACCCCTTCGCTTGTCTCGAAATGAAAGGAGAGACATTTATAGAGACTTTAAAACTTTCAATACCATTTAAAAAATTGATTATTGAAGTTCCATTTATATCTTTAATCTTTTACTATGTGCAACTGTGATCTGTCTGTGATGGTCGTTCTCTTTGTACAATGGCCTCGACAAGCGATAGTTCAAAGTCGCAGACAATTCCACGGGCCTGAACTAATAACTGGAACTGTTGATTTAACGAGGGTCCACACTAGACAGGCAGAATTAAAACGTTGGAGTGGAGTTGGGAATTTCGACGCTTTGAGTAAGAGGTTCCAAACGATTTGCGTTTAACTTTAACCTTTAACTAACATTATTTAGGAGGAACCCGCTATAATTACTCCGCATTCTAAACACGGCTCTCAACGCAACATTTTTTATATGAGTTACATATGTTATGTACTCACGACTTGAATAGAGTAGAATACACTTTATTGATCACAGTAAGCACACATTTTTGGCATTAATCCTTAAACCAGGCTAAAAAAAATCTATCATACAATCACAGCATAAAGTTCAAATTGATTTGTGTGCTATATGGCCACCAGAGCCTGGTTAAGGTTTAAAATACATACGAGTCTACAATATGTACCATGTAGTCTGATGTGTTGTCTATTGTATATGAAGTAAAGTAAAACAAACGTACAATCGATATTACCTTTATTTAATCAATTGTTCAAAAAACGTTAGACGTAACAACGTACTCTAAAGCAAAGTAAGAGCACGCTACGTTGCGCATCTTTTGAACAGCATACGATAGTAAAATTTGTGGTAAAAGTAACTTCTAATAAATATAGATCACAAAGCTCCAAACGATTGTTTTTGTAATGACCTTAATTTAAATAGGTAAGTATACTAAAGTTCTTCGCATTAAATTCTGTACAAACTGTGAGCCAACACAGCCTTGTAATTACACTTTTGTTCAAGATTCTACTAGGTACTTGATAAATTTACTGAAGCTCGTTCTCTACAAGGGTTCTTTACATCGTGTACTCATTATGTAGCAGATCGTACCTATCTCCACCTTATATATGTCTATATGTACCTACCTACCTACTTATGTTAGTACTCTTTAGACTATTTCTAAGAGAGTAGGTACAACGTTGTAAGAAAATTGTATCAAGTGATAGGTTAAGTGATTGTCATTTGTTCTTGTCTTTATTGTACTAATGTTACTTATATTTTGTTTGAATTTTAACGTATACCTATTTTATCTACTTACTAAATAATATTCAAACTTTCTGTCTACCGAAATTTATATTCTTATAGGCCTAGACTCATTTAGGTCGCTGCGCCACCTTAGTTTGTCAGTTACTTCTCTCTACTAGCCAACTAATAACAATAAGTCAAACAAGGAAAGCAAGACCGTGAAATAGGCAACTTTGATCTTACGTTTGTTCAAACTTAAATTTTGAACTCTTTGATTTATTTGACCGATTATGGAACCTAAAATCATTGTTATTGATAGAAGAACAGGAAGAAAAATACTAAGCTCTCCATAACGAAATCAATATTCAATACCAATCGAAGAAAGCAATAATGAAATACCAAGCCTAATACGAGTTCCACTTTACTACACCGCCAATTTCTTAGCGTAATATTTTCCCCTGGCACATAATCTAAATTAAAGGGACTTGATGTTGCTAAATTAATTGACCGATTACAACAAATGGCGGTTAAGTTTCTTATTACTTACTTACTGCAAAATTAGACACGCAAATAGAAGTAGCGAACAAAGAAATCGAGTAATAATAGGTAATTGTGGATTATACCAAGGATACTTGTTTTTGCAGAGGTTGAAAACTATTATAAAACCTTACCTTTTAGAAGAATATTTTTGTAGTTTATTCTAGGTACGATATTTCTAATACTGCTAGGGTTATTTTAATTAGGTAGTTTAAAAGATATAAAATAAAAGAGATGTATTTTTTAAATAACAAAACCATCTTCTTTTTATCAATCGCATTCTAGGAAAGTCTACTATAGCATAATTATGTATTTATGTAATGTAATGTATGGTGTAATAAAACAGGTAAAATGTTTAGTTCGTGACAGGGTATGACACTAGTCATTTCATAGAGCGGCTAATTGTTTTGTTACAATTAAATGTTCTAGTCTATACTGACCTTAATACGAGTAGGTACTCATTGATTAATATTTTGAGTGTTCAATCTTATTACAAAACTAGCGGCCGCCCGCGACTTCGTACGCGTGGATCTCGTTTTACCCCCTTCATCTATCTTACGCGGTTTAGATTTTTTCATACAAATGTTTTTTCCCGCTAACTCCCGTTCCCGTGGGAGTTTTGCAATATCCTGTTGTAACTAAGCTTCAAGTTTACTAAGGTACCTGCATGCCAAATTTCAAGCGTCTAACTTAAGCGGTTTAGATTTTTCATATAAAAGGATTTTCCCGGTAATTCCCGTTTCCGTGGGAATTTTGGGAATTCCTTGTTGTAACTAAGCTTTAAGTTTACTAAGGTACCTACATGCCAAATTTGAAGCGTCTAACTTAAGCGGTTTAGATTTTTCATACAAAAGAATTTTCCCGCTAATTCCTGTTCCCGTGGGAATTCCTAAGTATACTATAACCTGCCCAGGAGTATGATGAATAATTGTACCAAGTTTCGTTAAAATCCGTCTAGTAGTTTTTGTTTCTATAAGGAACATACAGACAGACACACAGACAAAAATTTTACTGATTGCATTTTTGGCATCAGTATCGATCACTAATCACCCCCTGATAGTTATTTTGAAAATATATTTCATCTACAGAATTGACCTCTCTACAGATTTATTATAGGTAAGTATAGATATTTAAATAATCTTTTGAACACAAGTCGCTCTCATCTCTTAATCTTGAAATCGATTTAGTAATTTCGTCTCAAGTTCCAGTCTGTCTTTGATCACTTAATTGCAGCTCATCATTAAGATAACGATTTCAAGATTACGTCCGATTCGCCTCAGCTTCTAATCACAAAAGGCATTCTAATGAGTTCTGAAACTATAGATGAAACGACTGTCTGAAAATGAGAGAGAAATGTTTCACAATGTCCTGTAACTTTCAAATCTACATTTCTAAATACTTTGGCACGCGCAAGTTGTTAGGATTTTCAGTCTATATATATTTATTGTCTGATCTAGACAAGTTAAATTAAAAATTAAATGTGATTCCAAACTTAGCGTAGATATATTTTCTGAAAATAAGCTTTCATATTATGAATGATGTCACTGTGCTAAGAGCTTGAAACTATGGCATCTTATTTATTTGTTAGATGCCTATTCTACTTAGATTAATAAAACCTAGATGGATAGCGAGTTAAAGGAAGGTACTTCAAACTACACCAATGGCTTAGTTTTTCCCATACATACTGACAGTTCACAAAGTCACTATTGAAAATGTATGTAATATGATAAATTGGATGACATAATAATATGATGTTTGTCTCATTAGATGAAATACTGTCCATCTAAAGCTAAGCTTTTTTTGCCACATGCGTTTTAATATGCGAGTTGCTATGTTCTCTCGTGTATTGCCACTGGTTTTTGAGAGTTCGAACAAATAGACCAAAACGAGTGCGCTTACTTTTTGTGTATTGAAACACGAATTTGCCAATGCCAAAACAAGCGTAAACGTGCACAAAAAGCTAATATGAATCCGATTTGATTGAGGAAATTCAGACATATTCCAACTTTTGTTGACAGACTATTCAGCCTATCATAATGAATGCAAAATTTTTGGAATAAACCAATACGTAGTGATAGAAAAAAGCTACAAAAATGACTTTTCCTACAGCAGTAAGTCTGTCACTTCTGTCATCACCATCATCATTTTCAGCCATAGGACGTCCACTGAACATAGGCCTCCCATAATGATTTCCACAATGGCTGGTTGGTGGCGACCTGCATCTAGCGCCTTCCCGCTGTCTTTGTGAGCTCGTCCGTCCACCTTGTGGGTGGACTTCCTACGCCCTGTCACTTCTGTACAGCAATTAAATGCCAATATAATCCAATTAGTGAAGATTAAATAGGCCTAAGGCCTGATTTTTCAATAGCCGGACAATTTTTAACTGAAGAATAAGTGTGGCATATTGACAGTTCTATTCTTCAGTTAAAACTTATCCAACGATTGAAAAATCAGCCCTAAGTGATAGAACTTATCTAGTAACATAAGAGAATTATTAAAAAAAAAATAGTTTGGAGTATAACATACAGATTTCCTTCCACAGATAAATACAAAGCAAAAACAGGCAAGTGTATTTGATTATATTATTTCTTACTAAACTAGCATATTATTCATCTAAAATGATGTGACACGTTAGTCACATAGTCACATGAAAAAAGTCAAATTTTCAGTAAAGGAAAAATGAATAAATAACATGTTTAATCAACCATAATCCTGATTTGTGTTTCATAGAGTTTTCGCTTTATCTCGTTCCTTCGATGAAAACCTTCGTTTGAAATTATTTCATGCCACACGCTATGTATTCGAACCAATAATGTGGGTTAGATTTTTTGTTTTAGCAATTCTGCGAGCTATGTCGGTTACTTTGGTTCTCCTGCGGATCTCCTCATTTCTGATTCGATCACGCAGGGAAACTCCGAGCATAGCCCGCTCCATCGCCCTTTGGGTGACCTTGAGCCTTCTTATGAGGCCCATAGTAAGCGACCACGTCTCAGATCCGTATACCATCACTGGCAACACGCATTGGTCAAATACTTTCGACTTAAGACACTGCGGTATTTCGGACGTGAGTATATGGCGAAGCTTCCCGAACGCTGCCCATCCGAGTTGGATTCGACGATTGACCTCTTTCTCGAAGTTGGACCTACCTAACTGGACTGTTTGTCCCAGGTATACATAATTGTCAACAACTTCGAGTGTAGAGTCTCCAACCTTCTCTTTCTCTCTTTCTCTCTCTTTCTCAACCTTCTCAAATCAAGTGGCAGTGGGCGGGGCACATAGCTCGTAGAGACGATGGCCGTTGGGGCAGGAAAGTTCTCGAGTGGCGACCACGGGCTGGAAGACGTAGCGTGGGCAGGCCTCCTACTAGGTGGACCGACGATCTGGTAAAGGTCGCGGGAAGAGCCTGGATGCGGGCAGCGCAGGACCGTTCATTGTGGAAAACCTTGGGGGAGGCCTTTGTCCAGCAGTGGACGTCATTTGGCTGAAAAGAAGAAGAAGAAGATTTTTTGTAAGTAACGTAATATTATTATTATTTATTATGCCATGGAGCTCTTATTTGTAGGTCGTTCTTTTGTGAAAACTAGGTATTGAAGGTTAGTAACAAATACGTCATATACAATACTAGCGGCCGCCCGCGGCTTCGTACGCGTGTGTCCCGTTTTACCCCCTTATGAGTGGAGTTTCGTAAAATCCTTTCTTAGCGGATGCCTACGTCATAACATCTACCTGCATGCCAAATTTCAGCCCGATCTGTCCACTGTTTTGGGCTGTGCGTTGATAGATCACTATGTCACTCAGTCAGTCACCGTCAACGTAAGAGTATAATTGAAATTGGTGATATTTAGGATTTATGGTAGAGACAAAGATAAATCTAAACAGAGAGCCTGGGCCATGCCTCTGGGTCAAAAACTGGCATTATTACATATTAGTCATATAACTAATTTTAAATTTTAAACTTGAAGAAAATACATATAAGTACAATGTGTGATTTTAACGTTTTATGCATTGATTACCTAATTAATCACTTCAAGGGCTACTTTATTGCTTAATATTAGAATATTAGAATTGAGAACCTCCTCATCAATCATTATCATTCATTAAAAAAATATCATCATTTATTTAAAATTAAAAAGATATTTCCTTTTTGACATTTGGCTTACAAACGAGAGACCCTCAAAGTGAGGTCACCTTATGCGTAACAAAATACATTTTGCTTAACATTTTTAACTCGTAACAAAACTACTATCGTGTTGTATGACTTGACACGAGTGTATCTGACGTCGTCACGACCCCCGTCAACATGACGGAATCCGGGTCCGACAAATTGGTGTTGTGGCATTTATGACGTAGTCACGAATATTGTGAATATTTTGTAGAGGAAAACTTTTGGATGAGGCGGATTCTTATTGTGTCAAAACTTTGTTCAAGAATATTGACTCCATATTTATAGACGAGCTCTTTTGGGTAACATTAAACACAATGCGGCACACAGGCTTTAATTTAATTAATCTATGTACATAATAAATATGTTTTTGTGATGTTTCTCCATTAAAAATAGTAAGGAGCAGGTAGGACTGTGAAAAAATAATAAGACTGAATGTGAAAAGAAATTTCCTTATTGTAGGTCCATTGTAAATGATGTAACAAATTAAATATCAACAGCTTTAGGCTATTATAATAATAGTAAAACTTCATTTAATTTTTTTCAGACTCGTTTTGTAAGCGCGGAAACTTCATTATAGCGTAAAATTATAAAAAATACGTTTTTTACCAAGATCAAACACAAAAAACATACTCAACTAATAAGTTGATTTGAAATACACTCGACATCAAATAAATCGCACCTCCCGCGACAAGCACTTTCAAACGTATGCATCCCCACTTCCCACCAATATTTGGCACCATTTAAAAGCCTAGGTCTAAACTTCATTTCATTAAAGGAAAGGTTTTTACCCCAAAAATGTGTCTTTTGAAGGATCCAGAGTCACTTCTTCAAAAAATAGGTAGTTACGCTTGAGTCAACTTTTATGGCTATAAAACTGTTAAGTTGGGATTAGTCACTATCCATCTGTTAAAGAGGACACGTGTGATCATTATTTGGTTTGATAACCATAAAAATTGGTCTAATTGATCCCAGAGGTGACCCCAAAGTGAGGTCTTTTTTTAAGTCACATTATTATGGTATATGTTAATCATTTACTAAGAAATTAAATGTGTTTTTCTTTAAGAATATTATTTTATTAGGCTTTCAAATAACACCAATATTGTTGGGGCACCAGGGTTGTGTCAGAAGAAAATCTTTAATGTTCGCGTCGCGGAAGGTGCGGTTTATTTGATGTTGAGTATATAACGAATCCTCAAGTTGTGGATATTTAAAAAAGTACTATTCAATAAAAAAAAGTTATATCAAATTCCTGAAAAAATAATCTTTTTGTTACTTTAACCTAACCATAATCCTTTTAATGCCAAAGCAAAACAATATTTCTAGGCGCAAACTTTGAGTAGGTAAACTCTATATGCCTCGTCAGAGTTTTTAATGAATTCATAACTTCTCCAAGGCAAAGTTACCGTTCAGCATATTAAGTGAAAGTGAGCAAACTTTGGGTTTACACTTAATGTCGAGTAAGCTGAGCAAGTCGCCCGATACAGAAAATGTTTGGGATTACATGTTGGAGCCAATGTTTGGAGGTTACACGTTTGAGCCAATGTTTGGAGGTTACAAGATTGGGGCCAATGTTTGGAGGTCATATTGGAGCCAATATTTGGCGTTTGGTATACGCAAATATGTTGGAAATTAATTCTGATGAGGTATTTGTTAATTTATTTAGACGAGTGAATATTAATGTTTGAACTAAACTTTCGCGTATTTCAACATTTTTCAAGTGTCTCGATTGTGATCGATGTCTGGCGACTGTCTTTATTAAGTGTTTAATACCATTGTCTTGCAAATTTTGGCCCGTAAGAGATCATTCAGTTCAAGCAATTTCAATATTTAAACAAAGTAAATTATTTTTTCCAATTAAAATACTATGCCATACTATAATACAGTGTGAGTCACGTTAAAGTGTACATATGAAAATATATGAAACTAGACCTATTTTTATCGATAAAAAAGAGGTCAAAAAAATTTTGAGATTTTTTTTTAATTTTTATAGAATTTTTTTTTCTTCCAATTACTTATTGTAAAGAAAACGTAATAACTTTTAAACTAAGCGGTATATCCTGATAAAAGAAAAACAGTAATAATGCTAAATAACTGGCGATACTAAAAAAATACATGAAATACCCAGAAAATGCCAACAAATAATAAAAAAAATATACTTTTTGAAAAAAATCTGCTTAAAAATTCGTATTTTTTTTGGTTATTTGATAAATTTCTCCAAAAAATGCCCCTATAACAGGTGGTTTTTATTACTTTTTATTATTCTCTATCGTATTACTTTTGTAAAACGAAAAATCGCATGAGTCTATCCCTATCACAACGTTTGCAATGTTCGTTTGAACTAAGCCTCTCCGGGCGCGCCATTCAACGCTTCGTTAACAACGAAACTGAAAGTGACTCTAGATTTGTAATTTTGATAAAGACAAGTTAGATTTCAAATAAAAACAAAAGATTTCGAAGTAAAATAATCATTTTAGTTAAAATTAAAATTGTCTCTACCTGTAGCGGAGAAAAATGTGGTGGCAGGCCTTTGTTCAAACGATCATAGCAAATGATGTGATAGGGATAGAGACATGCGATTTTTAGTTTTACAAAAGTTATACGATAGAGAATAATAAAAAGTAATAAAAACCATCTGTTATAGGGGCATTTTTTGGAGAAATTTATCAAATAACCAAAAAAATACGAATTTTTAAGCAGATTTTTTTCAAAAAGTATATTTTTTTATTATTTGTTTGGAGTTTTTGTGTATTTTATGTATTGTTTTAGTATTGCCTGTTATTTAGCATTATTACTGTTTTTATTTTATCAATATATACCGCTTACTTTAAAAGTTATTACGTTTTCTTTAGAATAAGTAATTATAAGAAAAAAAAATCTATAAAAAATTTAAAAAAAATCTCAAAATTTTTTTGACCAATTTTTTGTCGATAAAATAGGTCTAGTTACATCTATTTTCATATGTACACTTTAACGTGACTCACACTGTATATCCCTGATATTAGACGACACTCATCACATTTTCCTAATAAATCCTTTTCGGTCTTTTAATGCATACCTCAACATTTACAAAACTGGTTTGTTCAAACTTTTGGGCAAATCGGTATTTATTTCAAACATTTTCACATCCCGCTTGAAGTGGTTACGTGCGAAGAAGAACACAAGACATAATAACCATACAAACAACTATAAATTATATAATTCACAAATAATAATATATCTATGAAGATGAACCTAATTAACGTATTATTTTTTTAAATATTTTGTTTCATTTGAGTTTAAACTAGTGTGATACTTAAATGGTTTCACCTTACTTCAAATTAAAATGAAAAGAAAACAATAAATGTAGTATTAAATACACTGAAACAAGAGACGAATGAAGAATGGAAACACGCATTTAATTACAAGAATAATTATAAATAATTAATTGTAAGAAAATTACAGCAATTTCACTCAGACTACCAGTGTAATTTGAAACAATAATAGGTATTATGATTTTAGGGCAATTTATTCCAGACAAACTATACTAAATACATCTAGAAAACGTTAAAAACGTAAAATTAAAACTAAACTTTAAAAATTTGTTTATTTATATAAAATTTTGTGATTTATTTTATGAAGACCTGTTCAGTACTTTTACGTGAAAGACTAACAAACATCCTTCCATCCATCCATCCTCATAACTTTGACATTTATAATACATATTAATAAGGGGTAAGATTAATAGGATATAAATAGGATCTCCAACATGCGGTTACGCGAGTCACATAACTAAACACATCTAAGGAAATACCTTCAAACTGCTTGAAAGTTAACGTTCGGAGTGGGTACACAATTATCTGACGAATTACAGCGAAGTTCCAGAGATATTTAGGGCATAATATTAGTATAGTGGGTTATAACGGGTGGTATACGGCTTCCTTGGTGGAATCGTAAAAACTTTGTTGGTAGATCCTTAATAATGTACAGAGTTTTTGTTAAGTAACGCCTACACATGAAAATTTCTCACGTTAGTATCGAAGAATAGGAGAAGATCAAAGTCGTTTTGTAAAAGCCTTAGGGTGAATTGCACCAACTAACTTTACCGCAACTTTGACGATAGCCGATGTTTTTTTTATGGAGTTTGATAGATTTTTGACGTTTTTCAAAGTTAAAGAAACATGGTGCTACCCGGCCTTAGAGTAGGCGCACACCGTTGATTTTTCGTCGGTCGATAGTTTAGTCGGGCAGTTGACCAGTATGGGCATGTTTGGGAGTGCGCACACTACGCCGATTCGATTTGGCCAATTCTTCATACAATTTGAAATCGGGCACAACTATCGGCCTACTAAAAATCAACGGTGTGCGCCTACTCTTAGTGTAGAACTGGACATCACTAGGTAGATGTCCCAGATATGACACTGACAGGAGGGCGCTATTATCAATACTAGGTTATTATTTCTATTTTGACACGACGTGTCCTTGGACTATAACCACAGAATAATAATAAGTACTAACTTGTCATAATTGTAAAGTCAAACGAAATACTTACCTACGAAATGTGCCTTTTCATTTCATTTTTCCAAAAATATAACATTGTGACATTACATTATTTATAGCCAGGATAAATATTGTATTTGTATTGCGAGTAAGTAAAGTATAATTTAATTTGAAACATTAGAATGATGTCAAAACATAGCTCAAACACAAACAAAGCAACTGTTTGCGTAAATATGCTAAAAACGCCAGTAAATAAGCAAAACAATTAAATCATGGCCTCGCGCCCGAAACTTCGTTTGGAATTAATAATTTTCATAACTTCTGCTTCCCTAGATGGCTGCTTAAATATTTAAAGCTGGGAATGTTTTATGTGTTGGCCCAAATCTGGAACATTCGGCGATTTATTTCGCTTTTAAGCCCGCATTCATAAATTGAGACGGGTAACACGAAATTTTCATTTTAGTTCGCCGCCTGAATGGACGTAAACCATATTTGCAGAAGTTGTGGTTTTGGTTGGGTTTATTTTCTACATCTCAGCTTTTATTTTATTAACTAGCGGCCGCCCGCGACTTCGTACGCGTGGATCCCGTTTTACCCCCTTCATCTATCTTACGCGGTTTAGTTTTTTTCATACAAATGTTTTTTCCCGCTAACTCCCGTTCCCGTGGGAAATTTGCAATATCCTGTTGTAACTAAGCTTTAAGTTTACTAAGGTACCTGCATGCCAAATTTTAAGCGTCTAACTTACGCGGTTTATATTTTTTCATACAAATGTTTTTTCCCGCTAACTCCCGTTCCCGTGAGAATTTTGCAATATCCTGTTGTAACTAAGCTTTAAATTTACTAAGGTACCTGCATGCCAAATTTCAAGCGTCTATCTTACGTGGCTTAGATTTTTTCATACAAATGTTTTTTTCTCGCTAATTCCCGTTCCTGTAGAAATTTTGCAATATCCTGTTATAACTAAGCTTTAAGTTTACTAAGGTACCTGCTTGCCAAATTTCAAGCGTCTAACTTAAGCGGTTTAGATTTTTCATACAAAAGGATTTTCCCGCTAATGCCCGTTCCCGTGGGAATTCCTAAGTATCCTATAACCTGCCCAGGAGTATGAAGAATAATTGTACTAAGTTTCGTTAAAATCCGTCGAGTAGTTTTTGTTTCTGGAACATACAGACAGACAGACAGACAGACAGACAGACAGACAGACAGACAGACAGACAGACAGACAGACAAAAATTTTACTGATTGCATTTTTGGCATCGGTATCGATCACTAATCACCCCCTGATAGTTATTTTGAAAATATATTTCATGTACAGAATTGACCTCTCTACAGATTTATTATAAGTATAGATGAAATGACTGAGCAAATCATAATAAAATTTTAAGTTTTAAGTCCATAAAACATTAAACTTTTCTGGGTAAAAATGATTTAAAGAAAGGTTTAGAAATGTTTGGCCTACAAACAGACCTTGCACATTTAATTTTATTTAATACTTTTAAAAATAATCCGGAAAAAAGCTCTATTCTCTTGTAAGGAATAGTTCACCATTACAACCATTTCAACTACAACTAGAAAATCATCTTAAAACAGAGATTTTAAATCAAACTAGTCACAGTGTATTATCATATTATGAGGGTTGATCTATTGACTATTTGACTGATTTTGACAAACGGGGACAAAAGTGGTACAAAACGCTTATAAGAAATCGAAAACTTACCTACACATAGCAGATCTATCGAGCAGACGTTTGCACATCTTTATGTATGAGGAGCAACTCCCAATTTTTCTTCGCCGGCCCATTTATTTGACCATAAAAGCAACCCCTGCAAGTTTGTACCTTGTGCCATGAACGAAATAAGTGGAGCGGTACGATTGATGCCTTCTTCTTCTTCTTCTTCTTAGTCGTTACGCTCTTGGCAGAGCGGTCGTGGTCACGTTGATGCCTTCGCGGGACTCAAAATATTGGCTCAATGAAAAAGTTAACGAGCAGCTACATCAAATATAACTTAAAGCAAACCGTGATTCGGTATTGCGATGAAAAAAGCATCAACAGCCTTTTTTGGGCGGGTTTGTGTCTTTCCTGTTCTGGTTGTTTCTTGTAAGCATTGTATTGTAGGCAGCGGAGGACGTTAGAGCAAAAACAAAAATTTAGTTTCGACGTGCACAAGGTGTTAGCTAATTTAAGATAACATGTAGGCTTTTAGGAAGAGACTTAAGTACTATAATATCAAGGAACGATTTAAGTTTTCGACCGAAGGAAACCTACTTATTAAATTTTAATTTAATTCAAATGTCTTAAGAAAGTGTGAACACAGTTAATATACGAGTACCTAAACATAATCTCCCAATATTCATATTCATCTTGCAGACTTTACCTTTTGCTCTATTAATAAGTAAATCTGTAGCGAATTCCAATTCGACCTGTCAAAGTGCTTGAAATATACAGCAAGCTTATCTGTATAAATCCCTATTAACGGTATAGAAACATGGTCTCAGAATTTGGAGTATAATATTTATCAGCACCACAGAGAGGTTCGTGGCGTACTTGGAATTTCACTTATTGCCAATCCGTAGAATGGTAGCGGCTTCACAGGGGTATAAACTATCGGGAGAAGCAATATTAAGACCTAAATTATATACATTATCAACCAGCATGAAAGCAAAATGTTCATTACATAATATAATAAATCTTCTTAGTCAAGGCGAGAGTGAATAGACACTTACAGGGCAGATTATGTACCATCCTAGACTGCATCTCACTTAACACCAGGTGCGATGGTGGTCAAATACCTGCCTTGTTATGCATAAAATAACCATTGTATACAATTTAAATACAATCAGCTGGTCTAAGAAAATACTTGAAGCTTTTTCAATAGGTAATTATGTATAATTACTACGCCAAGTATTTTCATAGTTGTTGAAAACTTCATATTATAACTGTTTTACGAGTAAAAGGCAGGTCAAATCTCATCGGTCTCTTCGTATAAAAACGATTCACTATTCAGTTCAGTCATAGTACCTAGTTTCCTTTATAACTTAACTACATTGAGTATCGGCCCTCATCAGAAATGCATCAACTGCACCTGAACGAATGCAACAGGTCATGGTTTTATTATTATCAATTCGCTATCGTTCCTAAAAGGCTGTTAAAGTTTGCGATTGAAAATGAAAAATACTGCCATTGTAGTCTACTTTATGATTTCTCAGTAATACTTCATTATTTCTCCCGTTTCTTTGAATCATCATCATCATCAACAGCCCTTTACAGTCCACTGCTGGACTATGAGCCTCCTCCACTATAGTAGAGGGTTTTGCCATAATCCCCACGCTTGGCAGGCGGGTTGGAGATCGCAGTTTAAAAGATTTATTTTTGTCAGAGAGCGCTGCTGCCCGTTCTTTGAATAACTTCAATAAAATAATTAGACACTGAATTCAAAACAGTGCTCAACGATTAAAACGTTTTGTGGAATAAAAACAAAATGTAAGGTTTGTCAAATATGATCTTAAAAACCAATAATTATTAAATTCTTGAATTAGAATACTAATTAGGTCCCAGCTAGAATCATCATTATCAGATCATTCAAGCTGGATTGCACCATCTTACTTCAACAAACGTCAAAAATCTGTCAAATACCTAGCATACAAAAAAACCGGCCAAGTGCGAGTCGGGCTCGCACACCGAGGGTTCCGCCGTACAAACGTAGCGGTTTACAATTTATGACGTATTAAATCAAATTACTTACTTGATTCCGTTGCGAGTAGTGGCGAATTTCAAAATATGCGGTATGATTATTTTTTATTTATTTATTTTTCCTGATTTTTCCTATATTTGCATTATAGGTAGGTACCTACCTCAGCGTTTTGAATTTTTGCGTTGATTTAGAATTTCTCATAGTTTAGAGGCAATTAGATTTAACCCTCGCTGTACGAGGTGGGGTGTGACACACCCCAATCCTTTAAAAATAGCCACAATTTTAAAAATTTGCAAGTGCTGAATTTGAAATTCTCAGTAGCTGGAATTAAGACACTGCTGCTTCGATCAGCGTTGCAAAATCAGTCCAGCGGTGACTACCAACTGAGTTACATGCCTTTAAAGTGCGTGTGGGTGTCACACACCCCACCTGGTACGGGACGTTGTTAAAAAGTTTAAAAAAAAATCTAACAGTTTTGGTGTAATTTATACAGGGTGTTAGGTAAATGGGTATATGAGCCGACACTAGCCCATGTTCACATAGGCATATAAATGGTATGGTGAAGTCAGAAATTTGATTTCACGATTTTAATTTTTTTAGTTTTCATACAAAATAAATTTTATAAAATCCGATTTGTATGAAAATTAAAATAATTAAAATGAAGATATTAATTTTCTGACTTCACCATACCATTTATATGACCATGTTGACATGGGCTAGTGTCGGCTCATATACCCATTTACCTAACACCCTGTATATTTTTAGCTTTGTCAATTGAATAAAATTCAATACAAATAATATTTTTCGTTATTTTTACGGTATCTGAAATTTTCAAGCACTTTTAGTCAAATTAGATGACTTTTAGTGCGAATCTGGAAGTTTAGTGCTGAGATCCGAAGATGTATGTGAACAAATACTTATGGGCTACAATTTAAACTTGGTGATACAATTTATGGGCTACTGAAATGGAATAACATATTTTATAAATAAATAAAATTGTTACGCTCCCATTTTATGCATTGAGCATACTCATTTTCTTTCATCAGAATTGTGGTAAATTGAAAACCGATGATCAAAACAAATTTATACCCTTCCAGTTTTTAATTTACTTTTAAATTATAGGTAAATACTTGTACTTTGATAAATAAAAACGGTTGTCATAATTAAAGACACTAAATAAAAATTATACATAGGAAACTGACTCCTAAATTACAAGAACAACGGAAATTGTGTCTTTTTGTTTTTTTTATGATAAAAATGTTATAATACATATTTTCAGCTCAGAGCATTTCTTAAACCTAATTAGCATACGTAAATAATCAATATTAAATATTAAATTCCACCTAAAAAAATGTTGAATGAAAATTTGATCACTTTGTATATTGGGGTGTGTCATACCCCACCTGGTACGGGACGTAACTTTTAGTCACCTCGTACACGGAGGGTTAAGAAGTGTTTGATATTATGAATTTCAACTTTAATATCTCTACGCGTTCATGTGAAAAAGGGTAGGTAGTAAGTTTATAATTATTAAAAAAATATTTTGTCATGTAAGCAAAAATAATATTTTAAATTTTATATAACTTCACAGGAAGTACCTTGTAGGTTTTGATTCCCTAGCGTGTGACGGAAATTCGTCTAAGGTGTCGGTATAAACTGCTGTATCTTTTGATCGCGTTAACTTAGAAGTTTGATTTTTTTACTTCTTAAAGGGACAATAGATCTAGGTATTTGGTATAAATTTCAATTTGATACCTTTATTCGTTCGTGAGAAATAAGGTAGTAAGTTTCATTTTATTAAAATATTTTTATTATATTATATAACTAAAAAAATGAAATTTTCGCAATTTTTCCTATATTTGCATTATATGACAATGCTTTATGCCAAATTTCAAGATTCTGAGTTTACGGGAAGTATCCTGTAGGTTTTGATTCCTTTGCAAGTGTCGAAAATTTGTTGAAAATATCGACATAATCGGCTGTATCTTTTGATTGGCTTGGCTTAGAAGTTTGATATTTTCACAGCTTAAAGGGACAATAGACCTGAGTATTTCATGTGAATTTCAGCTTGATACGTTCACGCGTTCTTGAGATAAAGGGTCTTGACAGACGGACGGACAGACGGACAACAAAGTGATCCTATAAGGGTTCCGTTTTTTCCTTTTGAGGTACGGAACCCTAAAAACACCAATTCTTATTATAATTATGGTTAAAGTAAAATATCAACTCAGCTTTAATTTACAAGAGCGTGACCCTCTCTCTCTAATTTATCACGGGCAAGGAGTATACGCAGGTCGAATCTTCGAAAAAATATCGAATTGTACGCCATCTTACTGACTTACAAACGTCAAAAATCTGTCAATCTCCATATAAAAAAAAACCGGCCAAGTGCGAGTCGGACTCGCGCACCGAGGGTTCCGTACAAACCTGCAAGGTTTACAAAGTTCGTTCATTACGACAATCGAGTCATAACTATGGTATTTTTATTGCAAAATGAAATTCATAACATTACAATGGGGAAAGTAACTACTTAAAAGGAGAATGCCCAAAAGTGGTATCGCTCGAAATCTAATTGTACATTGAGGGTACCACACCGTAAATTCCTTTCTTCATTTGTAATGATTTGCGAAAGTAGTAAGAAATTGTAAAACTTCCGGAATAAAATCCGATTTTAATAAAAAGTATTGTAACAATGAGCTGCAATCAGCAACACCTATCACCGAGCAACGACACTACGTAGTTCGCACGGTTGTCAATAGATGGCGCTGTTCGTAGTTAGCTCGCGGTATCATTTGATTTTTTCCTGTCCTTAAGTAGTCAGGGCTAACCACAAATCCCTTTCCCCTTGCAAAATGGTATAAATAACATTGGTATGCACGCAAGATTATTTTGTGTTTATGTTACGGTCAAAGTGATAAATGTGAAAATTATGAATAATCGCCGGTTATTATGAATAATTACCGAATGATTTGGTAAATGTGATTAATATGAGGTCATTTATGTGTGTATAAAACTAAATAGGCGGCTTAGGGGTGGCCCAAGGGCCACCCCCGCCGCACCTTAACCTATTTTTCACTTTAAATCAAAACATTATGTTATAGGCATCATGGAAAACTAATATTATGCAAGAAACACTCCAAACTCATTATGCCAATTTATATTAATATATGATATCAAAACGTTCAAAAGTTTGGCTGTACACGAGCACGTACACAAGATGTTGTTCTCTTTTATGAAATTTGTTAGTACTGAGCTTGAATTATTAAATAATCACTGCTAAATGTGATTCATTTATCACTTTTACCGCGACTGTCGGTAATTATTAATAATAACCGGTTATTATTAATAATTTTCAATTTATCACATTAACCGTAACATTTATATCTGATCCTTATCAAATAACGCTAGCTTTGGCGTAGCTAGGGTTTTTTTTTAGGCAGGGTAACTATCTACAAATATAAAACAAGTATTCTAAGGTAAAACCTGTAGCTATGCCAATGGACACCATTCATTTCACTTAAACCAAAATTACGTCAAAGTCCGGAGTTTTATAAAAAAAAAATATGCGGTATGATTATTTTTTATTTATTTATTTTTCCTATATTTGCATTATAGGAAGGTACCTACCTCAGCGTTTTGAATTTTTGCGTTGATTTAGAATTTCTCACAGTTTAGAGGCAATTAGATTTAAGAAGTGTTTGATATGAATTTCAACTTTAATATCTCTACGCGTTCATGTTTTTCCGTGGGAGAGCCACGCTTCGGCATGAATGGGCCGGCTCGACCGGAGTGATACCACGGCCTCACAAAAAACCGGCGTGAAGCAGCGCTTGCGCTGTGTTTCGCCGAGTGAGTGAGGATACCGGAGGCCCAATTGGGGGGGAATGGGATTTAAAAGGTTGGCAGCGCACTTGTGACTTCACTGATGTTGCGGGTGTACATGGGCGACGGCAATTGCTTACCATCAGGTGATCCGTCTGCTCGTTTGCCTCCTATCACATAAAAAAAAAATGTGAAAAAGGGTAGGTAGTAAGTTTATAATTATTAAAAAAATATTTTATGTCATGTAAGCAAAAATAATATTTTAAATTTTATATAACTTCAAATTTATCATTTTCGCAATTTTTCCTTTATCTGTACTATATAACGTTGCTTCGTGCCGAATTTCAAGATTCTGAGTTCACAGGAAGTACCTTGTAGGTTTTGATTCCCTAGCGTGTGACGGAAATTCGTCTAAGGTGTCGGTATAAACTGCTGTATCTTTTGATCGCGTTAACTTAGAAGTTTGATTTTTTTACTTCTTAAAGGGACAATAGATCTAGGTATTTGGTATAAATTTCAATTTGATACCTTTATTCGTTCGTGAGAAATAAGGTAGTAAGTTTCATTTTATTAAAATATTTTTATTATACTATATAACTAAAAAAATGTAATTTTCGCAATTTTTCCTATATTTGCATTATATGACAATGCTTTATGCCAAATTTCAAGATTCTGAGTTTACGGGAAGTATCCTGTAGGTTTTGATTCCTTTGCGAGTGTCGAAAATTTGTTGAAAATATCGACATAATCGGCTGTATCTTTTGATTGGCTTGGCTTAGAAGTTTGATATTTTCACAGCTTAAAGGGACAATAGACCTAAATATTTCATGTGAATTTCAGCTTGATACGTTCACGCGTTCTTGAGATAAAGGGTCTTGACAGAAGGACGGACGGACAACAAAGTGATCCTATAAGGGTTCCGTTTTTTCCTTTTGAGGTACGGAACCCTAATTACCGATCATTGTTATAGTTACGATTAAAGTAAGATTATGCTAATCCTTTACAGGAGCGTTAACCTGTCTCTCTATAATTTAGCATTTTTTTTGTTATATCGCCAAACTAATTTTTCTGCATAACCCGAAGGTAAACTGGATGAGAATGCCTTATGGCATTAAGTTCGCCTAATGTTAATAATTTGGCATTGAAGTATAAATAAATAAATCTTCGAAAAAAATAAACTAATTATTGTTTTGTAAAATAACCTACAAGTTTTAGGCTGAGTTGCACCATCTAACGTCAAAAACTCCATACAAAAACCAACGTTATTATTAATTTTTGTTATAGCTACGGTTAAAGTAAGTTGGTGCAACTCAGCCTTAGAACAGTTAACAGACAGAACTCAAAATATGAACTCATAACGCTTGAGCATCACTGATTACATAACTACAGAACTGATGCCGCATCATTACGAAGGCCTTTACGGCAATGGCGCCGCCGTAAAAAGCAGTTTAGTATCAATCGGGCCCGGGCACGGGTCGTTAGGCAATCGACTGAGGTAACGGAGTATTACTGCTATTATTGCTACGGTAACGTGGATGCTGGAACTCGGGGAACCTTTAAGTTACAGTAACGGCTGGGGCGGGGCTGTATTATTATTATTGGATTTTTTGAGCCTTCATTTACGCCAGCTCGACCAGGTTAGATCTATTGTGGCAGCCCTTGTGTTTAGAGTTCACTGCTTAGTCCCGTTGAGTCTATGCGGGGCTTTAGGTGATTACTGTAATTTAGAGCACGCAACGTAAAAAATGATACAACAAATTAATAATGTGAAAGGTTTGTTCCAGCGTTCCTACAGAACACTTGGCATTTATGTTTTTCTACAAGCCCCAGAGTCCAAAAGGTAAGGGGACATGCAAAGACAACTTGTC